>NC_134237.1:54215645-56903978 GCF_965152275.1 Natator depressus | reverse complement strand
GGGTTCTTCCCTTTGCCAGTAAAGCTAAGATTCTGGCAGCATAGTTCTTATGACCTGCCTTGGGTTAGCGGGGGATGGTAGTTTGTATTCTGTTTTCCCCACAGGCCAACAGGAGAAGATGGGATGGGATTCAGCTGGGCAATCAGACTGGTTTTATTTCTTCCTGTCCTCTATACCTTGCTTTCCTTACACTTCTAACATTCACAGGATTTGGGGTGAAAGAGATGAGGAAACTGTGTGGGTAGTTCAGATTACAGATGAATCATGTTCATATCTTTGGTACTACAGGGCTCACTGAAGGTTGCATAGAAACTGGGGGGAAAAGTTTGTCAGAAATGTAAATTTCAGAGATAAATGAAAGCAAAGTTTTTTTTTAAAAAAAGAAACAATGTATAGGTGTACTTGATATACTAAAAGTTGAAAGTTGCTGTCAAAGAAATCTCCTTGCAGTTCGTCTTTAATGTGGCTTAATCCCAAAGGGAATGTCCTTTGGATTCCAGGTATCTATTAATTCACCAGCCTGTAACCAAGGAATAAAACAAAACTGACACTGACAATAAGAAGCAAAAAGAAAATAATGCAAAGCCATGCTGGAAATAAACAAGTTTGCCAAATAGAAAAGGACAAAACTGTTATTACAGAAAGTGTAAAATCTAAAAAAGGTCCGTGGTAGTGTCCCATGTAACCCTGGATTTCTGAGCTTTGGTTGTTTTCTGTGACTGTCTTAACAGTCTTTTAATGAAGTCTTGATGGATACATTAAAAAAATTAAAATCCATCTTGTTTGGTTTTAGTTTGCAGATTAAAATCCAGCCAATCTCATTTTACAGCAAAAGTATCTGAAAGTGAATACAGTGCAGTTCTTTCACTGGCATCACATTAGCTCCTGGATCTGATCCAGACTTAATGGAGGTCTACATGAAAACTTGATTTACTATGGGTCTTCCATTCGTATCTGATCAGTTTCCAGATCTGATCTCAATGGAGGTACTGTATATGGAAAAGCCACGTATGCGACAGTTCTTCCATTCAGATTGGACTGTCTCCAAAAACTTAATGTTTTTGTTCAGTTGCATCAGTGCCTCTGAGCAAAAAGAGAATGACATCCTTATGTTTATGAATAAAGCCACGTCACCATTCCTTATGAAAACATTTGTGCATGTAGACCTACTCTAATGTGGCAAAAAGGGAGAATTTCTTGAAGTAACAGCATAGGCCTTAAAGCGGCCCTGACCACTGTGTATATTACATTTTGTTGTATGACATCTACAAAGCGATGCATGGCTTTTCTATGGTTTTCACTAGACAGCTGCTTTTTGAAGCATGACAGTTTTTGAAATAGTAGCAAGAAGATCAGAAACAACAAATGAACACATAACCATCATTGATAAATTTCCTTTTAAAGTAATATGAAGCAGGACATAACTCAAAAAAGCAGGCAAGCAGTGTTTATCAAGAAGTTACCTACAGTTTTCTCAATGCCCTTTTGCTGCACTTGGGCAGAGCTCAAATATGTATTCTGAGAGGAAATTTGGGTTTTTACAGATACATAATGCAAATAAATTCCAGAGATTACATGATTTATTCTTTTACTCTTCATACGCTGCAAGGGTAGATTTAGGCTGAACATTTTAATTTTAGAGTATTTAAAGTAAGTGTAAATTTCCTAAACTGCTACGGTGCAATAGTTCACCAGGTGGGGGGAGAAAGTATGTTGCCAAGCATCTGCACCTCAAGGCATTATGCTTTTGAAAGGTGTAATGCTGGTACCGAAGGGAGTGTGCTAGGAAGTAGCTCCCGCTACACCTTTGAAACTATGCAGCCAGCACTCAAGGGGTCAGGAGAACCACAAACTCATATACTGAAGTGTGCCATTTGGAGGACAATAAGGTCCTTAATCTCTCAGGGCCATATTCTGATACCCTTACTCATGTCGACTAGTACTATACACAAAGAGTAGTCTCAATGAAATCAATGGAGCTGCTCATAGAGTTTGAGAGATCTGGCCCATAATAGTTTTTTTCTGTTATTTTTCCAATTTACCTCCAGCCTCTTATATATTGGTATTACTACTCCAAACACAATGATCCCCTCCAAAATGCTTCATAACCAATTAAATTATGGAAGAGTTGACGGGGACTAAAAAAGAACAGGCAAGGAAAAATTAAGGACTTCAAACAGCTTTTTAAAACCAATCACACGTCTAAAAAATATTGAACAGGATAGAGAATTCTGTCATGTAATCCGATTTCTTAATTTGTTAGAAGCAATCTTTGAAACTGCTTCTGTAAATTAGCAGGTGAGCTGCCTGAAAAGTTCAGCTAAACCAGTGAACCCACTCCAAATCAGGGTGGGTGTAAGTTCTACTTGACTGCTGTCTGCTGAGTAATAGCCAAGGATCAGTCAGAGAGCTGGACAAATGCAGTTCACCTTGTCCTGACCCAGATATACCTGTGTTGCTTGACCAAAAGTCTCATACAGATTTAAAGTATAAGTTATTAGAGATTCATGATTTCAGTGCCACACACATCCAGAGCAACCCTAACATATTAAACTACATATTCATAAGGAGTTTGAAGCTTTGTGAGTCTTTCCAACTATTTTTAATGTTTTAGAATTCAGAAAACAAAATAGAAAGGCAGGAATGCTCCAGCGTGCACTGGATGGTGGGAAGGAATCCCTATCCTAGCAGAGGGAAAAATCCTGGTGAAGGGAAAGCTACCTAGGCCACACCCAGCATCAAGAGAAACTTCACCCAGGACTTGACTAGTGCCCAGGTCTATTCTAGGAAGGGATTCCCTAAGATCCCCTAAGCCTGGGTAGGCTTCCGCTAGCCTTCACAGGGTTTCTCTTATCCCAGTGAACTGTGGGGTTTCTGTGCATAGCACTTAAAGGACTGGTGCAGCAGGACCAGAGACAATCATTTCCTTGGCCTTTGCTGCTGGATGGGAAGTGGCCCACATGAAAGAAGCAGGTGAAGATTGTTCCTTTTATTGGGGAAGAATGGTCTACCTTGCTGACCCTTCCACTCCCAAGGAATCAGAAGACGGGGGTGGGAGCAGACACCTACCAAAATAATGGAGTAGGGAGGTAGTTGGCGACTAGGCTCCACTAGAGCATGTGAAAAGTAAGTTTGAGCCAGGAATTGTTGGCAGTGTGGGTATTGGGTTCAAGCCTAATTCTTGAGATGAAGGATAAGAAAGGGCCAGAGGAGGCAGATAACACAGCATGCATATATTTTGCTCCTTCCTTTGCCTAGTGGAAAGAGGTTGGGGGTGGGCATAACGCTGTGCCTGAGTTAGGAGTACATGTACTCCTAGTGTGGAGATGCTGACAGCGTCAATTAGGTACTAGCTTAGCACAAGTTCCTAACAGAACATGAACAAGCCTTCATGCATTTGCCTGATTTTGCACGTGCAATGTCTGAGTGGGAACAAAAATAAGCAAAGAGTTTGCCCACCCTTATGATTAATAAAGATGAAATGGCAGCTGCTACAATTTATACATTACTTCTCAGCTGCTCATTCAGTTCACAGACATTTAAAGTACATTACACAGACATCTTTCATAGCTTTCCACTGCATTTCCTTACACAGCAGGGTACAAAAACTCGCACGAGAGATCATTCTTTTATTTAAACCTAACATAAAAAGAAAATTTCTCAAATCTGTTGGGCTGGCTGTTTCCCAGTCATATGGACTCTGAATTACATGACTACAATATTCCAGACATTAAATTAAAGACAGTAGGAACAAGTATAGTTGACATCTGTGAAAAGTTTTAAACTGAGGCGTTTTTAGTGGTTTCTGTAATCCCAGACGAATTAAGGCTTTTACCACACTCTTCCTTGTGCATTGCCAATTTCTTTTCCAAATACATTCACAAGCCCTTGTGCATGTTTGGGGCCAAATCATACCCAACATGCATGACTGTGCAGTGGAGCAAGGGGCTGCAAGGTACTGCAATGCACCTCTGCATGGACTATTGCTAGTATGGGTAGCAATGCAGAGACAAAAGCAACCTCAGTGGAGATGCTACGTTATCCCCCGCTACACGCACATGAGGGTAGGAGTGGGTAGGCAAGGGTGGAGCTTGTACAAGAAACCTGTATAGACTTGGTGCAGTGTACTGACCCAGAGCAAGGGAGAGCCTGAGAAGCAGATAGTAACTCTCCAAGTCACAATCTGCCTCTCACTCCGCTCCCGTGGCAGTACAAAATTGCACTGTACAACAATGCTGGGGGTGTTGGCAGAGCTATGACTGAGTCCTTCATTTGAAAATGTGACATGAAAATCAACTGTGATTTGGCTGGATATTTTTTCTGCCTGTTATGCTGGCAGGTGTTAATGGCTGCCATTAAACATTGCTGTGCTGTACAGATCAGTCCTAGATCTGGTTGAAGTTAATAGGTGCTGGTGCACTACCCTCCTTTCAGTCAGTTGAAAGGGAAAGAGCAACTAAATGCCTTTTCGCAGTGATAGCTGAAACAATTGGCAGGCACCACTTGAAGCAAGGCATCACGCATGGCAAGGCCAATCAGTGTAGATGGAAAGGTTCCCCGGGGACTGATTGCAAATGCAGGGACTTGGGGATTGATTAGTTTCAGCTGTGTGTGAGCAGCAAGGCTGAAGGTAGCAAGCAGAAGGCAGCAAAGCCGTGGAATGTGGCCCTAGGAAGAAACCAAAAGCCAGAGCTTCTTGTGGCAATAGTACTCACTGGAAAGGTAGACTTGGATTTCTAAACGAAGACATTGTTTCCTGTTGTTTGTTCCCACTGCATTCAGAGAAACAAGACCTCATGTATGTTCTTTGTAGAGAAGTAGGACTGTACTAAAGGATACTGTAACCTGACCTGTATCACTAATTTCTTCTTCTAACAAAAATGACCCAGCAAGACTGTGGATATTGGCTAACTGCTCAGGCCAAAAAAGCGGAAATACTCCTCCTTACTGTCTATTCAGTTGTGTCAGTATCTCTGTAAGTAAGCTGTTTGGGAAAAGGTAAATATAGGTTGTGAACAACTTCAAAAGAAGCAATTTTCTTAATTTTTTTAATAAACTAATTTTAGAAAAATTTAATAGAAAATGTGTGTTTTCATTTGGGGTGAAAAATACCACTCACTTTTTACTTCTCCTCCCTGCCTCTTTCCAATGGGAGAAAGTGAGAGTTTTCCCAGCAAAATAAAATGAACAATTTTGAAAAACTCTGAAATTTGTAATTTAAAAAAATGTAGTCAAAACCAAAAACATTAATCACATTTCCATTTTATTGAAAAGCCATTTGTGTTTTAAAAAAACTTTGCCTACATTTTTTGACCAGTTCTAATTACCGCTGCATCCATACAATTTGTTGATTGTTATTTCTAATGGCTGTGCAGGATCTGGGACTACGCTTTCCTCCTCCCAAAGCTTGACATCACTTTCTGTTATGTGCTCAGTAGAGAGCTATAAGAAAGACTGAACATTGTTCTGATAGCAAGTCTTTTCTTCTTTTAATCTTTGCTAATAACTAAGAACACTTTAATGTATTCCTCTATGTTATCCAAATTAGCCCAGTGCTTTTCAGATTGTGTAATATGCCAATCCAGGGGTAAGACAGTATGATGTTCAGTAATCATACAGTGCTTAAAATGCATGTAAGAGCTTTGCTTTATTTGCAGTGTGTTTCCAATAAGATCTTCACAGCACTCTACCCATACTCTTTGTTTGGAAAGTTAATCTTTAAAGGAACAACCCCTAATACCCCAAACAGTGAAGGCAGATAGCTTTTAATCTCTTTGGGCAAAATCCAGTCCTTACCCTTATGGGGCCACCCAAGGTGGGGAGACAGAAGTAATGCAGAAAGGCCAGCTTGTGCTAGATAGAGCCATCTTCCATTTGCAAACTAAGATGGAGCAGGATGGACATGTTCCTCCATTCACTAGGTTCCTTTTCAGAGCTGCAGCAGTGTGAATATCAACCAGCATAGGGCGGTGACTCCAACATGCCCAGAAGCTACTAGACCATTCTAACTTGAGGGCAGAGTGTGCTTCCCTCTGAGGTAGCCAGTTTGAATTCCTAACACGTTTAGGAGTGCTGGGTTGGTGGGAGGGTGAGGGGAGATAGTCGAGCCTTCTGACCCACCATATTGCACCTACATATCACAAAGCAGAATTATACCATTTTGGTCTCTTACTCCCAGGTGTGAGAGGGAAAGAAGGCAACTTCCTTTCCTGGGATCCCAAGTGAAGCAAGGACGACAACAATGTCCATAAGCTTTCTTGGCAATATATCATTATTAATTTTATTAAGTGCTGACAATGTGCTCAGTACCCTACAAGATATAAAAGTGATTAAGAAAGTCCCTGTCCCATAATACTTGCATTCTAAAGCTCTGATCTTGCAAGGGTATCTGGACATACTGACCATGTGAAGTTCCAGTGGGACTTTGCCTAGGAGTAAGCATCTGTGCATGTTGATCCTTTGGCAGGATCAGAGTTTAAAAGATAAGCAGAGAAAGAACCTATGAGGCCCTGGGGAAAAAAACCTAGAGGAGGGAAAGGGAATTAATTTTGATGCTTTATTTCTTTTCCCTCCCCTTCTACCCATTTTTTAAAAAAATGAACAAAATAACTTTAGCTAACTTGGAGATCCAAATGTAAACTCCAGCTCTAAACATCACATGGTATCTGATACCCCTGAGCAATCTGGGGTCCTGAAATCAATGAATAAAGTTAAAGAATTCAATGAATGAAGTACATTCATCTATGTATTTTTTTCACGAGACAGATGTAACATACCTAGACAGCATGGCACAGCACAGATGTGCCACATTCACTTCACTGACAGGTACTGTAAGTACCATGTCACCACAGTGCTGCAACTTCATGTCTAATAAGTCAAATACTACTGGAACTGAAGATACTGCCATAAACTTGATGTGGCTTATGTTTTGTTACAGTTGGCCAGTTATTTCTGAAATTAACATTCTTCTGTATTAGTAAAAGAGTATGCACTGATATAAATTCTCAATAAAAATATTTATTAAAGCAGAGCAGTCAACAATCTGCTCCTCCAAGCATGCATCTTGTACTGTATTAGAATAAGAGCACATCATTATTAAAAATTATTGAAATAAAAAGACTGTTTACTGTTATTCTTTTATCAATCTGCTCACACAAGCAGGCACCCTAACTACTTAGGTGTATAATTATAGAAAGTACACAATGTTTATGCAATATTCTTAATAATAATAATGTGCCATGTGTTTGTCTGAAGGAAGATTTACTTAAATAAACATGTTACAAACCTCGCAGGGCCACTAACATGATAACAGGAAAGTAAACAAGAAGAAGAGGCATTCCCTAATGTACATTCAAAAGGCCAAAATCAGTGCTATGGAATTCTGTTTGGTTTTTCCCCCTCCTCCTTCCAATGCCTGAAATGTTAGGTGTGTGTGGATTGTTTTGTTTTAGTTTTGCTATATCTCAGGAGTTTATGAAGAACTATGGGCATTCAAATTTGATGAGTAGGTCATATCCATGCTTCTGACACACACCAGTGGGGAAAGAATTGAAAAGAGGGAAGGAAGTTGGAGTGGTGGGAAGGAAGAAGCATTGTTCTCTCACTCTCTACCCCATCATTTTTATTTTCCCAGTTCAAGCAAAGAGTCCAACTTGTATTCCACAGGTGGTAATTTTCACTCATAATCACTCAACTTCTAGAGACTAATGAATCCCTGCTATAACAAATTCCTGCTCTTTATAATCCTTGCACATTATTTTCTTTGTGACAGCCACATCTCTTCCAGAGCCACCCCATTATGATGTCAGGAAAAGGAGGGTTCTGGCTGCATGAGCAGGAAATGATGCACTTTAGAACAATTCATTTTACATAAAACTATCATTAGGTGCAAACAACAAGGAAGAAACCTGTGACACCTGTAGAGGGTTTGAGCTGTCATTGTCTTACACATAGTGTAGCCATCTACACCTGCTCAAAGATGGATGTAAATTCCTGCTAATCTGAGTGGGTGGTATTTTGCACTCACTTCAAGCAGATGCTAATGGATACAAGGTGCAAGAGAGTGAACAGTCAGGCCTTTGGTATTTCTGTTTATATACGGGACGTACAACTATTGTCAGATACAGACCTGGTGTATGTAGAGTTTCATCTGGTCAGAATTTGTCCCATTGTTTCTATATAGTTGGTCATAGTAACCCCAGATTAAACTCCATTCAGGTTAGTAGGTCACTTTCATCTCAGATAGTTTGAAATGTTACCTCCCTGCAGCAGTAAGGCCCCGCCAAACTCCAGGGGTAATTCGCTCCTGTAGTAGGTTCAGATATGTTTCCACAGCCCCCCTCTCTCAGTGGTTGCACAAGCAGTTGAATGAGCCCAGTCCTTTGCTGCCCTGGCCATGTCCCCTCCAGGGCTAGCATTATCCATCTTTGGGCTGTGTTGTACCCTTTTGGGCCTGACAGCAGAGGGGAGATTGCAGCCATCTTACACCACTAGAATGCCCCTGTCAGGGTTCCCTCCCCACTCTGAACTCTGGGGTACAGATGTGGGGACCTGCATGAAAGACCCCCTAAGCTTATATTCTACCATTTTAGGTTAAAAACTTCCCCAAGGAACAAATTCCTTTCCTTGTCCTTGGACGGTATTGCTGCCACAACCAAGTGATTCATACAAAAATTCAGGAAGGGGTCACTTGGAGTTCCTATTCCCCCAAAATATCCCCCAAACCCCTTCACCCCCTTTTCTGGGGAGGCTTGAGAATAATATACTAACCAATTGGTTACAATGTGAGCACAGACCAAACCCTTTGGTTTTTAGGACACTGAAAATTAATCAGGTTCTTAAAAGAAGAATTTTATTATAAAGAAAAAAGTAAAAGAATCACACCTGCAAAATCAGGATGGAAGGTAACTTTACAGGGTAATAAAAAGATTTAAAACACAGAGGACTCCCCTCTGGACTCAGCTTCACAGTTACAAAACAGGAATAAGACTACCTCTTAGCATAGGGAAAATTCACAAGCTAAAACAAAAGATAATCTAACGCATTTCCTTGCCTCACTTAAAATTTATGTAATTCTTCGATGGGTTATTCCAACTATGTTTTCAGGAGATGTTGTCCCTCTCCCTTAGCTTCTCTCTTCATCTGGAGAGGGAACAAACATAAGAGAGCACAAACAAAACCTCCCCCGTCCCCCCCACCCCGGATTTGAAAGTATCTTCTTTCCTTGTTGGTCCTTTTGGTCAGGTGCAAACCAAGTTGTTTGAACTTCTTAGCTCCTTACAGGTAAAGCGATTCCGTACAGCTCCCAGGAGGGATTTTATGCTACCCTTCTCTTTACGTTTATGACAGCCCCTCACCACAGCCTTTATTCTGCTGGGGTCTCTGCACCCTTGTTTATGCCCCTGAAGATGGTATAAACCAAGGATGGCTCTAGCCCTGCATGCTTCATAATTTCCCCACAAAATGTGTTCAGCGACTCATTAAGTACAACCGGATCCTAACATCTAAAAGAAATAGTGCATTACAAAAACATGTCTGTTCCCCATCCTAATTCCTCACGCAGCCTGCGTGACAAATGGTTTCTTAGTACCCAATGGCTTTCACACATTGTGGAGCACTTGAGAAGCATGATGAGTCATCGTTTTTCAGGACTGGTGCTCTTTCAAGTTACAGCTGCTTTCTCTATATCCTGAGCTGATCTCAGAATAAACTATTTTGGTATGTTTTCTAAACATTCTCATTGTGCATTCATCACTATTCTGTCAAAGATTTGGCACATCGATTGAATGAAGGCTTGGCAGATGTGAATTGAATTGATCTGAATTACTCTCACATTGAATACTGTTACCAGAGTTCTTATACTGTACAATAAAAATATTACATTGATTCTTTGCTCTCCATACTTCAGTTTTTCATTTTTTTCTTGGATATGACCAAACCTCCCTGAGAATTGAAAGAGAACAAACTGCTCTACTCCAGAGTTGTGGTGTGATGGCAAAAACACAGGAGAATGCCAGCGGCAGACAGGGAAACAAAAAATTCATGTCTCATCTTGTGGCTCAGCCATGCAACTTGAGCATGCATCAAGAATTCAAAGTTACCAGCAGCTGCACCCTCATTAGAAAGGAATCATTTCAGAAAATGGACAGAAACAATAGTGAGAGTAGGAAGAGAAATCATACATATTATTAGGAGGAAGTATAACATTGCTATCATTAGGGCCTCTGATACTGCATGGCCAGTAATCCCCTCAGGCTACTTCTCAAGCTGGAGCCAGTGGCCTGGAGTTTACAGCTGGCTACGAACAGCTGTACTGGGGTTTTCCACACAAGATTTTGGTTTTCCTTTTTCAATATATTATTTATAACATGTTAGGTTAGCAGGCTTGCTGGAATATTTATGGCTCTGGCAGTAAGAATTTCCTAACTGTGATATGGAGTCTACCCTTTAAAGAGCCTGGAAAATAACCCAGCCTACTAGTTGTAGTATTAGGCCCCTGGTGGGAAGCCTAGTGGAGGTAAAATATTGATTTTTTTTTTTGAAAAACAAAGTTTCCTTCTATCTTTATTCTTGTCCACAGTGGTTGCACTTAAAATACTTGCCAATTTTCCTTAAAGTTAGCTCAGTATTTGCAGTATTCCTTATACTTCCCTATGTTTACTGTGGCGAACACTGTAAATATTGAGGTAGTATTTAATTATGTTAGGCAAATAGCAAATTGGATTTGAATACATGTATAAAGCGTGTTTAGAGGTGACCGGAATCTAGAAACATACAATTTCCTTGGTGCTTTCAGAGAAACACTAGGTTCAATCACTTGACAGTGTGGAAATAGATTCCTTAAGGGTGAACAGCTACTTGCATTGCTCTTCTTGTTCCCTGACATCAGGAAGCAGAGTGAGGTCTGTGCAAACATTCCCCAGGGAACAGGCTGTGATCAGCACCCAGTTGTGAGGGTAATTATAAATGCCTGCTAGGAATGGGGTGTTTAGAGCTAAGGATGAACATGCTGAAAACATTAACCTGATTGAGCAAGGTGAAACTAGAGTCAGGTGTGGCTCAAGAGTGACATTGGCTTAGTCAAACAGAGACTCCTGTGCTAGTGGAAATCCTGGTAGCCCTTCAGCAGAAGTAATCCTTTAAGTCACCATTAAGTTCCTAGTTCCGTGTAAATGTGTGTGTCACCTCTCAGTTGTACAGGGATACAAACTGCATCCCATTGTGCCCACAGTAGTAACTGAAGTGGAATGGAGATGTACGGCTGGCTTACCCCAAAGAACTGGGGCTGCCTTCCCTGAGGGCTCTATCAACAGAGGGCAACTTTACAATGTGACTTGGTCACCATCAGAACCCCAGTGCAGGTCTGCCCATGAGATGCACTAAGGGTAATATTTTCACTGCAGAGTTAATTCAGGTGATTGGTAGTTGGGTCAGAGCAACCAAGTTAGCCTCGCCTGGGTTTGAGCAGCCACACTGCACAGCTCTGTCAGAGTTACCATGCCTCACTGCTGCGCTCACCCATGTGCGTTGCTAGTAAGCCGTGGGGTATATCCCATGGTTCTCTGTGCTGCAGAAAGCTGAATGCTATGATTCTTTCTCAGTGAATTCTGGGAGATCTTGTTTGTCCTTCTGGGCACACGGGCGGAATTGTGGGAAGGCATTGGAGGACTAGTGCTTGAGTCATTCAGCCTGTATACCCACTGTAAAGTGGGCTGGTTACCAGCTCTAGTGAAAGCCTCACTTGACATAGCCCCAGACAGACCAGCTAGCCTGGGTTGAAAATTCCACCAGACTCAGGTCAGAGAGTTTTGTAGGTGGGGAGGGGCAACACCAGAGTAAGACTCTGGGTTAACTCTGCAGTGAAAACATACCAGCAAATCTGCCCAACCTAGCCCTGTTACCTCTTCATCTAGTACCACCTACATGGTAGACTGCGCTGGCTGGTTCCTGCCCCAATGGTGAGGTGAGGAGGGACGGACAGGGAATCACAGATGGTTTGTACTTCTATGCTTCCCATCCTAACAGACTATAGCTGGAGGCTGAATCTGAGTGACTTGGTCCCACAGTCTGGAATTGGGTTGTTAGTAGTTAATAACTGGAGATTTCTTAGAACCACTCATACTTGACATGGAAAAAAACACAGCTCATTTTGTTCCCCAGTTGCCAGCTATCTTGGTCTTAGTTGTTGTCAAACCTCTTTTTCAAACCCAAATGCCCATGTCTATTTCAACTGTGAATTTCAACAACAATAACAATTCTGGCCCTGTACAGCATGTCAGTTTTTGTGTGAAATGTGGATCTTTTCTATGATGTGTACTACATCTATTTTGTTGTGGGCCATTCAAAAGAATGGTAGGTATGTCTTGGGAAGTGTTTCATGTTGCATTAAAAATATTACATGTGAATTGTAATGTTACAGAGTATGTAGATGTAGATCAAAGGTTAGCAACATTTTAAAATATATTTTAATATAAAAGACCATTTGTATGGGGTTAAGTGTTTTCAGTGGGCTCATTTCTGCATACCTTACGCAGGAAAAGTCCTATTGACTTCAGAAAATTGTGTAGCTTTCAGCTCTGTTTAGGCAATTACTGACTGTTTTTTCAAAAAGTTACATGCACTGTTCAGGGCCAGGTTAGAGCATAGGTTAGCAGAAGTGGGAGTCCTCTAGTTTATTTTTAGATTAGAGAAAGCACAATAACCACTTTGTCATGTTAGCTTTATTAGTCTGGGGTGAGCACTGAGAATGAGCTCAGAATCCATAGTTCACTCTATGGCCTGGATTCTACAGTCTGGCAAGCTACTGTCAGCACAGAGAGGAGGGCGAAGTTGGCTTTAGGTTATGTGGGAACTGTTTCAGAGCATATAATGACCGATGCATATTCCTTCACACTAGTTACATTAATGTAGGCTCACTCATTGTAAACGTTCTCTTGGGGTACTTTTAATATAAAATCAAAGACTATAAAGAAATATCATTGTTGCAAGTGTGAGTGCTCAATGATAGACACAAAAGAAACTATCTATGTACGTGGTAGGCAAGAACAGAAAATACTTTCAAGACAGCTCAAGCTAAAGTGATTTTTAAGATGCAAAAAAACTGTGTTAAGCTGTTTTAACTGGCTACTTGGGATTCCCTTTGTATGGCTGGGGATGAGGAAAAGTAACTGAAATGCTGTGGCGCTTCCATGATCCTTGTCTGCTACAATAGCTTCATTGCGCCCGTGTAACTTAAAAAAAATCTCAGGACTGCTCTATGTAGGAGTCATATAAGGTTCACGCACTTGGCAACATTCAGGGCACACCCGGAGTGTTGTGTAGGAGCTATGCACACACGGCTCCTCTCAAGGGCATGAACCTTGGAATCTCGCCCAGATGACATGAACCGTGGGAAGCCTCCCAGGACTGGGCTCAAGGCCCGAGAGCAAGGAATGCGGTAGATAGAAATTGGTAAATAAGAATGTTAAACAAAGCCAGTGTATTCCTTTTATCTGTTGGAGAATGTAATGTGCAGGGGGAGAGAAAGAATAAAGGAGAGGGTGGAAAGCTGACAGGACCAGTCCGTTGACAGACCAGCCTGCTTGCTCGCTTAAAGCTTTGTGCTGTCTTGTCATTGAACCGCAACAGCTCTACATTGAAATTTGGGACCAAACTACTGTCCAGCAAGGCAAGGAACAGAGAGTCACAAAGATGCTTACAGCTACCTTTTAGACTGGACCAGGATGTCTAGTCTGCCCCAGTGATTCCATCACACATATTGATGCAATGTCAGGTTTGACATACCAGTTCAGTGAATTAAATTTAAAAGTCAAATTATTCACTTTACAAAGCCATAGTTTATTTATTATAGGTTTGCAACCGTGCTCAGTTATGTACAATAAAGCTATGCATCTAATGCATTAAGCACCACAATGGACAGAAAAAAAGTAATCTATTTATGCACTTTTAGTTAGTCAACAGCTGCATTTAATAACAAATGGAGTTTTGGATATATTCATTTTTGTATGTATGTCAAACCCACTGAGGTTTCTATAACCTGGGTTTGCAGCCAGAGACAACAAAATTAATCACCACTGGAAACATTAAGTTATTTAGTTTGAGGAAATAGTTATTCTGCAGTATTACACCAAAATCTACCGAGTAGGTCTGATTTGGTGAGATATAAAATATTTTTTCTTTTCTCCTAACTGCCACTTATTGTAGTTACTAGAAATCACTGAGGAGGTTTTAGGTATTCAGAAGGAGACAAATTTTAAAAATGGCAGTGGCTAGCTACACTGGCCTACTTTTCAAATACTATTCTGTCTATATTTGTTATTAGCACCAAGCAATTCCATTAAATAGACACTATAACTCAGGAGTGCTGGATTTCCATTATCCAGGAGGGTAGCATGCATGCGCACACACACACAGTTTTTTCTACCTCTTGCTGCAGTACTCTTTGTTGTTTGCAAAATGCTTGAATATGAAATCATGATTGGTCCTAAACATTATGGTAATTTTAAAACAGATTTCTTTTTGCCTCTTACTCCATTTGTCCCAAGGGAACCTTCTTATTCCTGATGACACTTTGTGCCGTTATGAACTGGCACCTCTGTTCCTTCTGTGCCTTGTAGTTTCTTGGTGTGAACACTAATGGTTGAACCCTATTTTTAATTTGCAGTTTTAAGCAGGCATGATCTCAGCCATGCTATGTGACAAGTACAATTAGTCTGACCTGCTAGTCGAGTCCATGTCCCTGCCTCCTCAGCTGCCGCCCTTTTGGCGCTTAATCTCTTGTCAGGAGGAAGGCCAAAAACCAAGCATTAAAGTGAAATCATTAATATGTGTGAACAGATAACATAAATATGATCAGCCTCTTATGGAACCCAGCAACCCTGCTTCCTCACTCTAATCAATGTCAGAAGGGCTCTCATGAAAATCTTTCACGGAAAAAATGCATTGGTAAAGGAGGTACAAAATGTAAAGGGACAAGGTAGGAAGAGCAGAAGACGTGAAATAAATGTGGAAAGTGTCTCTCTTTCTCTCCCTCCCTCTCTCTCTCTTTTAAATACTATACTGCACATTTCTTCCTAAAGCCTTTCACAGTGTAGCCAAATTGCTTTGTGTTTGGCAGGTAAATGTGGCCTGCCGAGTTTTGATGATGGATGGGTGCAAACAAATCATCATTAATAATTCATGGCTAGAGTACTTGCATTACAACCAACTGGGTCTGGAATCAGAAGAGGACCCTGTTGAAAAGACATGTGAAGTCAGAGCAGCTGTGTTGTAACCCTGATTATTATTATTTCAATTTTTATTCTTTATCTTTCATAGTGTGAGTAAGGCCACTACAGGCCAGGCTTTTGACTTTTAGTGTGTGTGTTCTGGCAAGCAAAATGGGGGTGTCTTTCAGTCAGGTTAGTTCAACTGAGTGATCTTAACATCATTGAAAAGCCTCATTAAGCTGCAGGCTAACACAGCTGAAGCCATGCTAGCAGGACTTGTTCGAGGCTAATGGGAGGCCTGGAGTTTCAGGGCTAGATGTTGAAAGAATGAGCATCTTCCGCTAACATAGTGCTGACGCTCTCTTGAGCAACAGTTGTATTGCTGACATAAGTGCTGGTGTAGACATGGCCTTAGATGTGAATAGTTTGTAAGCAGTACAATTATTATTATTATTGTGTGACAGCATGACTGTAATGTTGATTTGTTAAAATACTTTGTTTTTAAACCTAACAGAAATAAAGGGCTATGTATTACACGTTGATTAAGATTTGTTCTATGTCTCACAGCTAAATTCATCCTTAGTATATGATGAGGTCATGTGGGCACCAAAACCTTCAGTATTGTGACAAGATAGCCAGTGATGGCCATAGGCTGCCTGTCCTGCCAGACCATTTTAAGGATCAGGCGAGACATCAATCTGAATGGCATGCGATCTGTGAGGAGGCTATGTCCCTTGGGATTTGCCTAGATGGCAATGACAATGATTGTGGACAATGAATGAAACTGGCCTATGTCTAGTAAAATTACAATATATGTTGGTTTACGGTAAAGAGATGACACCACAGCAACTCCACCATTCTGAAAGAGTTCTAGAAGAAAAAGGGCCTGGTTTCTGCTTCTACTGTCTTTTTTGCTCTGCCCTATGGCACACACTACCAGTTGTAGTTATAATGGAGGTTTAATCTAAAGCCCAGAATGCCCATCTAATCCAAGTGTTGTGGGCCTAATTACACTGTACTATATTCCAGAGAAGCACTCTTGAACACAAAAGGAACTTTGAAGGAGAGAACATAAGATTGTACTAATGTACTTCTTCTTTAGCAAAGCATTCCATTCTTCGGTGAGTATAGGCCAGGGTATGGGCAGGATTGAGGGATGGCTCTTGCTGGAGCACAGGCATTTGCATTAGAGCTGGGCAAATTTTTTCAACTGAAACTTTTTTGGCAAAAAATGCAGATTCAGCAACAGCAAGACATTTTGTAAAATTGTGTCAATTTTGCAAAGTTGTTTTGGTCAAAGTTCTGAAAAAATATAAATGTTTCATTGATGTTTTCAAAAGAGAGAGCTTCATTTTTTATTCAAAGTAAATTTGTTTCAAAATCTCCTTTAATTTTATTTTTAAAAAAACTATGAAACATTTTACTCTCCAATTCACTGAAAATTTTAAAAGTGTTGTTTTCAGTTCAACCTAAAACAATTTTTTCCTGCTTCTTTGAAATTACCAGCAAACTGAAAAATCTGTTTGTTATTCACCATGCTGTAATTTTAATATGTAACACTAGAATCCTGATGTTTCCAATAAAAACAAATTCACTATATATTGTGGCTTCACTTTTCAGCTTATCACCTTTCAGATAGTCACTAAATAATAGTGTGTTTTGGATGAGTGACAATAGGAGTCATCTTTACTGTATTTCCAAAGTGCAACACTTAAATTGCCCCTAGTTTTCATTTTTATATAAGATGAGCAAAATTGGTATCTTAAATAGAATCTCTTTGAATTTCAGATTGGAGTTGACTACAGACAGAGCCTGATCTAAACATTCTCAATCAGATCCCAATCTCAAAAGACTATTTGGTTCAAATCCTGACCTGGGCAAACACTTGTGACAAGAGCTGTTCTTATGAGATTTCAGGAAAATATGGTCCATGAGAAAAACTGTCCTTGAGGAATTTATGATATTTTGGAATAAAAATCTCATGAGAACAGCTTGTGAGTTTTTCATATTGATTAATCCAAACTCAGGCTCTTTTTTCAAAAAAAAAGATCATGTTAAAAGAATGTTGTTTAAATTGTAAAGTAAATCCCTGGACAACCTGCAACCATAATCCCACTCCCTTGTGTGTCCATCCTGTACTCTGAATGAGGTAGGAGTCCTGTGGAAAAAATACTTTGTGAACCTGTAATTAAAGACTGTACACACAAGGGGGGCTGAATTAAGATTGCAAGGGCAACCATAAATCTGTCATTTCCTAATTTGAGTACTTGACTTTGCAACATAAATAACATCTTTTAAATGTATTTTTAAAGAGGAAAAAGTAAAAACATTGTATTGTTTACAATTGTAATATATTCCATATAATGCATCTCCAGCAGAGCTTGCCCATGAATCTTCAGCCCTGCAACATAGACTTTGAGCATGTGAGCAGCAGGAGAAGGGTATTATCTCAGGAGGTGGGGTGTGGACCATTGATGCTCTGTGCATGGTTCAAGAAGTGGTTGGGAGAAGCCTAGCCTGGTGTGCATGTTCCCTCTCTTTTCCCCTCTCCTGGGCAGGTGAGGGCTTCTTCCTCTATGTGGTACATCCAGTGAGAGGGATGGGATGCTGGAACTATGTTTGGATCTAGAGTTGGTGCAGCTGAGGAGTGAGGGAGAGGCACCCTGTATGGCTCTCTTCCTTCCCCCACCCTCCACTAAAATTGCTCTGGCAGCTCTCCTAAAGCGATCCAGCACTGGGCTCCTACCCAGACAGCCAAATGAAAGATTATAAGATTACTTAAAATCTTATATAAAATATAGTGTTCTACCAATCCCAAGAGATCGGACACATTACCCACCAGGTCAATGAATAATTCAGATTTTATCCAAATACACACTTACAGCCAATTCTTATTAGCTAATCTAAGATTTATTTAAAGAAAAAAAGAATACTGGGTTAATGATCTTTATACATATAGATATGAATAAAGTTCTTAGGTCAGTTTCATAGCAGAGATATTGAGAAATTGCTGAGTTGTAAAAAGTTCTTCCAGAATCAATTCTATAGGTTATAGTCCAATAGGCAGTTCATGTGCAGAGTCTCTTTAAATTCTTCCATGAGAAATTGCATGGTAATCCAGAATGGAGCTGGAGACCTCAGTCTTGCGACTTAAACTTCCCTGACAAAGTTCAAGCAGATCTGAGATGAACAGGATCAGGTCCCCAAGTTCTTTTATAGCCAAAGCTCAGCTGATACACTTCTTTTCACAGCAGGCATTCCTTAGATGAAAAACAGATAATGTACGTTGTTGCTTTGAAGTCCATTCCTATTTCCTACGTATACACCGGTAATTAGTTGCATTGATTACCATAAGACAATTAACCATTCAAAGGTTCACAGGTAGTTTATTCAACCTTCAAAGTGAAAAACAATGATATCATTTAATCATGTTTCATCTAATTGCTAATATTTCCTTTTGATCTCTGACTCAGTAGAATATAGTAACAGACAGGAATAGGAGTTTATCATCTACAAGCTAATGAGATCACATTGTGATGCTTCTAACAGATATAGGTAAACATAGACAAATACAATTAGTATTTATTTCTAATTCTCTGACAATACAGAGTTACATTTCAGAGTGGTAGCCGTGTTAGTCTCTATCAGCAAAAACAATGAGGGGTACTAGTGCTACCATAGAGACTAGCAAATTTATTTGGGCATAAACTTTCATAGGTTAAAACCCACTTCATCAGATGCATTGAGTGGAAAATACAGAAGGAAGATATATATAACAGTACATGAAAAGATGGGAGTTGCCTTACCAAGTGGGGGGGTCGAGACAATTCAATTAAAGTGGGCTATTATCAAAAGGACGAAAAATCACTTTTGTAATGGTAATCAGGGTGGCTCATTTCAAACAGTTGACAAGAAGGTGTGAGTAACAGTAGGGGGAAATTTTTTAGTTCTTGTAATGTCTCATCCACTCCCACTCTTTTTTCAGGCCTAATTTGATGGTGTCTAGTTTGCAAATTAATTCCAGTTCTGCAGTTTTTTGTTGGAGTCTGTTTTTGGAGTTTTTCTGTTGAAGAATTGCCGCTTTTAAGTCTCTTATTGAGTGTCCAGGGAGGTTGAAGTGTTCTCCAACTGGTTTTTGAATGTTACAATTCTTGATGTCTGATTTGTGTCCCTTTATTCTTTTGCATAGAGACTGTCCGGTTTGGCCAACGTACATGGCAGAGGGGCATTGCTGGGACATGATGGCATATATCACATTGGTGGATGTGCAGGTGAACAACTCCTTCAAAAAACATTCTGAGGTGGCTTTTAGCCCATGAAAGCTTATCTCCAAATAAATTTGTTAGTCTCTAAGGGGCCACTAGTATTCCTCCTTGTTTTTGTTTTTACATTTCAAAGGATTTAGTCTACCTACATGGCTTTGATAACTACCTACAAGAAATGGCCCTGTTTAGTATTGCAATACTTCCCTAATATGTTCTTAAAGGTTGATTTTGTGTCACTTAGCCTGCTGGTTACTTAACCCTCACTGGCTCAGTGTCACAGGGACTTCCAATGTGTTGACTTACAACGGTTAATTTACTTGTCAATCCTGCCTTGATTCAGACTTCTTAGGAACATATTTTCAGTATATATGTACACATAATTTCTTACATGGTATTTGTACATATATTTCACAAAGATATTAATAAGGGGTGACACCTTGGCTTTTATCAAAGACCTCACATAACATTCTTTATGGATAAATACCAAGAAAGCTGTGTGCTAGGTATAGTGAGTTTGTCAGGTTTGCCACAGAACCGTGAACCCTGTGCCAGTTGGCACAAAGGGGCTCTTAGGGTCACAGTACTTCTTGAGCCTCTGGGCTCTCTTGCTTCTAAAATTCAAAGGCCTGCTGCAAACAGTGAAGGTGTTGGAGCGTCCAAAGGTGGTCCTATATTATTTTAAAATGGGAAGTGTTAGGGAGCCCAAACATACAGCTCACCCTAACATAAATAAATAAACTAGGCATGATCAAACCCACTGTTTACAGGTAGGGTATGTTTATGAGTTCTGTTGATTAGCGATAACATTTCCTCCTTAATTCTCTCATTTCCCTTTTGCTTCATATTGTATGTCTCAGTTGTTACCTGTGAGTACTCTTACCACATTTTACTTCAATTTTATTGCTATGCTACCTATTCTGCACAGCTCAAGCACTGCATTGTTGTTTGTAATCACTGATGAAGTAAATGGTGTCTCTGGTCCATTCCTTTTCAATATATCCGCTTTTTATGTGAAACTTTGAGGGGGTTAATTTAAAAACAGCACATTCTAAGGTCCTACATCTGTTTTACTAATTTATATTCTGTTCAAAATCACGATTCCTCATTTAGCCTATTGGCTGATAATCAGTTACACTTGTTTTAAGCCCTTAACCTACCATTTGTGTGATCTTCCCAGAACACATTTGAGATGTCTGATTCAATGTTTATACTGAGACTTTTTAATGCAAATCATTTGTACAACCTCCTGCCTTCATGCTCCATCACATTACCTGTAAATGCTTGGATACATCAGCCAAATGGATTTACATTAAACCTATAAAAATCAAAGATTTGAGGCTTTTCAGTTTAGAAGAAACGCTTTTTCAAAATGTCTAATTTATATCAAAGTTGCATAGCAATATATTCAGAAAGTACACTTTAGTATACATGGCTAATCTTAAAATAGTCTGAACCTATTGACTGTGGCTATTGAAGAGTGACATATAAATGACCTTAGATTAAGTACATGGAAATTATTTGTAATGATTCTATACATTTCTGAACATTGTAGCTTGCTAATGTCTACCAAAGTGTTAATACAATCTGTGGAGAATGAGGGCTATATCTGTATCATTCTGTGTGAATATTTTAGGTACCTCATTCTGTGTGATTACAGAGAGTTAACACAAAGGAAGCTGTCAGGGAAAACCAAACAGGAAATGAAACAATGGCAGAGAGAAATTATCTCCAGGGTTATCAGGAAAATAATAGGAAAGGGGGTTATGAATTGGAAAATGCTCACCTGCCTGGCTTTGGATTTATTTTTCTCAAGCCTGAGCCTAAGATCAAAAGAAAATGTAACTATTAAAAACCCTTTCCTAGAGAGGAAGGTTGGAGGTAAATGGGCAGGGAAGCACTATGGGAGAGACACAAAGAGGGAAAGGGGCTATCTGTCTCTCTCAGCCCAGGTGTTAGGGGGTCTGAGCTGAGTGGAACTTAGAATAGAAAAGAATGAAGTGTAGGTAAGACCCAGGCATGTAGACCTTGTATTGTTTCAATTCACTTCTCTGAATGATACATATTTTTGAGTGAATAAGTAATACTTTGTGTTGAAGAAGCTGTTTGGAGTCAGGCTCGGTAGGGAAAGGTCTTGCAGATGTTGAATATAGGTGGGCCTGCTGTTTTTTCACGGGTAGCAAACTGGGGGCTGCAACCAAGATACCCAGTCTAACAGTGGTAGAACAACATGGTTCCATCCAGAGAGGAGTTAAGGCAGTGAAACTTGTCACCGTAGTGGTGTACTTGAAAGGGAATAAAAAGGGCCTAAAGTGAAGCTCACCTTGTAACCATGGTACAATCGTCTAGATGAATAATAGACTTTAGGTTAGATCTTCAGCTGTAATAAATTGGGATAGCTCCAGGGAGCTTTAATGAAGCTTTCTGATTTACAGTAGTTAAGGATATGGACTATTTCCACTTACAGTACTATATCTTGTGTTACAAAAATAATCATAATGTATAGACCACTGGTAGGAAAATTTGACATATTTTCAACTTTAGCTGACATTTCTAGGCCTGTAGGCACACATGATTTGCTTAGTGACTTTAATCTCCATTTCATGAAAATGAGAGTCTTCTGTCTAAAGGCTTCCATGTGATTTAATAGTTGGAGATGTTGGTTTTTATTCCTTTTTTAATTTCTTGTAAACTTGATATCACATGCCTTGCCTTTAGTCTAAAATCAACTACTTTTAGAACTTGAAGGAAGGAAGGAATATTCCACCTTGAAGGAATATTCAGCCATAATTTCTGTCACTTTATCTAATCTTGCAGCTAGTTCTTATTAGCTAGGGTCTTACAGCTTAAAAGTAAAGATATGATTAAAAGAATGCTTGTAAGTGGCACCTTGTTACTAAATCTATCTGCTGTCTGTGTTCTTTGAGTTTTAGCTCTACAGTTTTACAGACAAGCAGTGAAATCATGAGAGTTGTTTAATTTTTCTTCACCAAAAATTACCTTCTATGTTCGGAGTCCAGGATCTTTATTATTAGTGATCAGTATACAAAACAGAAAGAAAATTACTTGATTTTCACATACCAGGGGTGGTTGCTCTCTGCTCCCATTGAAAACAATGGGAAGTTCTGTTGTTGATTCCAGTGGGAACAGGTTTGGGCTTAAAAATGAACATGTTTCAACCTATTAAGTGAGACCCCAATCACTCCATGGTAAAATGGGAGAAACTTTACTAGTGGAGAATGGTTCTGCTCGGAAGGTGGAGTTTTGCAGCACTGTATAACAGACCCAAATCCAATCTTTGGGCCATTTTTATAGTCCCTGCTTTCTGCCAGCCTATCTTCAATGGAGCTGCAATGACAGGGCTCACAACCAAGTACGGCCCTCTGGAGTCACCTGGGGATACAACCTATATCCCTGTTGGCCCCATTCCCCTCAACCCTAGTGAGCACCCTCCCTGGAATCTGAAGGAAGGTTCAAAGCCCATGGAAGGATTTTTATATTCATTTAGAAGGGACTCTGTCTCCACACACAAGTGGGGGCAGAGGAGAGGGGACTATATGCCAGTGAGCTAGTGCCTGATTCTTTGACTGCACCCACTCCCACCCACCCAACTCAAATGAGCAGTGCCATTAAAGTCAATACAACTATTCATGTGGCTAGAGACTACTTGTATGACTAAGGTCTACTCACATGAGTAAGAATTTCAGTATCCCTTTAAAAATTTTTTTTGAAGGAGGATAAATACGGATCACCAAGAATTTGTTATAAAGATTAGTTTTAATAGAAAACTTTTAAAAAGTTTTCCAAGTTTTTACAAACCAATCCTTCACCCTTGCAGAATGTGTCTATCCTACCACCAGCCTGACCAAATTTGTAGCAATGCACCAACTAATCACAGGAACACCTTTGCCTTCTGCCAACTGTCCATATTGATGATATTTGGTCATTGTAGATCCTGTGATCTGATTCACCTATATAAGTAGCAATCTTTATACGAACTTCTCTGTTGACCAATGTGAACCATCACATATGTACAACAGTTTCTTTTGTCTCTTTAGGACAGAGTCAAGGACATAAAGCTGCAGACTAAGATAAAGGTGAGGCATGCTGTAGTCTTCTCTTCTATGTTTTATAACTGTTGGATTTAGACTTGATATTGATTGCTCCCTAAATTGCTCCTGGAGCAAATAAATTATGTTATCTCTTTACAATATGTAGCTTAGTTCTCCTGCTCATGGCAGCCTAGCTCTCCTGGCCAGCATGTTGACGATGGAGTTTAGGCTACACTCACTCCCCATTCACCCTTCCCTCTAGCTCAAAATCAGGACTGTGTGGCATGCAAGGGCTGTGTTCCATTACTGATCTGGGCCGTTGAGGAAAATAAGAGGGGAGCCTTGGTCCCCTGCATAGCTGTGTAAACAGAGGTGCACCTCGCCCTAGTTGATTACTATAATCAATAGAAATAAGGAATCTCACCACAGGAGGGTGAAAGAAACGCCCAAATTCCTTCTTAAGAATAATCTCAAAGCATACAATATTTTCAGATCACCTAAATCTCTGTGAAGAGTGACAGTGCACAAAGACAGGTTTCAGAGTAGCAGCCGTGTTAGTCTGTATTCGCAAAAAGAAAAGGAGTACTTGTGGCACCTTAGAGACTAACCAATTTATTTGAGCATAAGCTTTCGTGAGCTACAGCTCACTTCATCGGATTCATCACCAACAGGAGAGTGGGTTTGGGGGGTGGGGGGGGGGAGAAAACCTGGATTTGTGCTGGAAATGGCCCACCTTGATTATCATACACATTGTAAGGAGAGTGATCACGTTAGATAAGCTATTACCAGCAGGAGAGTGGGGTGGGGGGAGAGAAAATCTTTTGTAGTGATAAACACCCATTTTTTTATGGTCTGTGTGTATAAAAACATCTTCTGTATTTTCCACAGTATGCATCCGATGAAGTGAGCTGTAGCTCACTAAAGCTTATGCTCAAATAAATTGGTTAGTCTCTAAGGTGCCACAAGTACTCCTTTTCTTTTTGCGAATACAGACTAACACGGCTGTTACTCTGAAATCTAGACTGCAGAGTTTCCAAACCTTGGTGGCTGTATTGTACCTGATTGTAGTGGCCATCACAGGTTATGGTCACCTAACAAATCTATTTCCTCTTTTAACTAAGATTGTTGTCTGAGCTTTATTCTAGTTTTTAATCACAATGTCCAGCCTACTCCAACTCTCAAAGGCCTTTTATTCCAGTCATCTTCTTATATTAATTGAGATTCTTTAGCCAGCAGCTTCCACATAACTTTCTTTTTAACGCAAAACGGCAGTGATTAGTTCTAATACATTAGATGAATATTTACAAGAATTAATCTTTCATATAATGTGTTAGAACTAATCACTGCCATTTTGCTTTGAAAGGAATGTGCTCTAGAAGCTGCTGTTTCGTTAGATCTGAATCCTTTAAAGAACTATAAGAAATGGTTGTGGAAACTATGTTTTGCACATGGGGTAATCATCAGCTGAATTCAAGCACAGCCACAAATTACACCCACAGAAATGAGTGCCACAGATGAAATGCAGGGTTGAATCTTAGCAGTTATGTGCCTAGGTGTGCAGCATTTGACTGCTTGTTTGGTAAACAGTATGTTCTCTAGGAGCATATTAAACATGTGCTCTGTGATCTGCACTGGCTTCTTATTGGTTTCCAGAATGACTTTCACATATCAAGCCTTAAATGAGCTGGTACCTGACAATCTCAGAGACTCTCTCTCTCTCCAGGCATACTGCTGCAGTCAGAACAGGTGCCTGAGCTGAAGCCCCATTGGTATGGGGGGGCAGCTGGCAGTGTGTTCTCGCTTATGACCCCAGACCTTTGGAATTCATTTCCTCCTCATGTCTATAACAGGTGGACTTTGTCGGCTCACTCCGTATGTCCCACCTTTTCACCCTTATCTGTTAGTAGATGGGTGCTGGGCAGGGCTGGGTAGTTGTGGTGGTGTGGAATTCTGGTGTGCATTTTGTACAGATGTTGATTAGTTTGTTGTCCCTGTGACTGGAGTACCTGATGACTCTATTTATTTATTACTATATTTTTGTCAAGGGTGTCCAGAGCACTGACAGGGTGCTCTTATTGAAGTTTATTTATATTTATAAAAGTATAAATAAAATAAAATACTACTATGAGGAATTTTGTCTGCAACGAGAGGTCAAATTTGCCTCTAATAAGTTAGTTAAAGGTTCAGGCATGTAACCACATTATTTATCATTTAGTAGCATGACAATGTTAGGACCAGGTGTTTAATCAAATACCTAAAGGTGCTTGCTTAGTTAGCAACCACAGCATTAAACATATTATTCTTTATTGTACAATGTCACATGTAAGAGAGCATCTATCATCCAGTAACTGTAAATGATGGGTAATTTTGTATCAGCATTTGCCTTCTTAGTGGAAGAACTGATGTGTGGCTCTTCCATTCCATCATCTTACTGGTTTTGCACTTCTTGAACTGTTAGAAGTTATGTTTAAGGAACCCTGGACCACCAGAAAAAGATGGTCATTGAACATAGTCTCTCAAAGATACAATCTTCTAAAGACTTAAGCTCACAGAGGCTGTTGAGTTAATGTGATATATATCAAACTCATTATGAAAAAGCCTCTTGCTTGGTGCAAGGAGGATTAGCATGTGGCGGCCAGGCAGCAGTCATCCAAGGGGTACTTCCCTTCAGTCAGCCCCCTCTGCAGGAACTGAGAATTGATCTTGTAATGATCTCATGTAATGAAGGTGTGACACACGGATTACTGGTAAGACTGTTGTGGTAGGTTGGTTGCATTTGGTTGGTTTTTTGTTCCAGCCACATGAGTGGAAAGAGAAAAGAAGGCTTACATCGATGGTGGTGAAGATGTATCTTTCCAAGTGGGAGCAGGAGCTGTAGATATTTTCAGCTAGAACCTCTAGTTGCTATGCTGAAAATACATACTTCTAGTGGCCTTCACTATGTCAAGAATGAAGGGTCATCCCTGTCAGAAACCTCTGTCTTCGCAGAACTTCCTGCAGTAGTGTGGGGTGAAGGAAAGAGTTCTGGTGCATTTTCAGTCCCCATAAAGTAATGGAGTGAATACAAGATACTGCACATGCCCCACCACCCAACTGCAGAGACACACTGTTTAAAAAAAAAGGATTAAATTGTGCAACTTGTATAAAGGTAGGGTCTGGTAATAGTGAAGCTCCACTCTTGGTTTAATTACATAAGATTAATAAGTTTGTCCTGATTGCCTGCGCAGACTTTTGTAAAAGAGACATCAGCCTGGAATCAAGCTCTTATTGTCATTTTATTTCATTCTCATTTGACCTAATACCTGGAGGTTCTATTCATATAGTTAAAAGCCTACGTGAAATGGCCCCTTAGCCAAATGTGTAAATTTCAGTCATTTCACCAAACCACTAGTTTGACAGAATGACTGTGAGAGAAACGGCAGCTCGTGCAGCTCTTATTAATCAGGGCTCAATGACTTTCAAGAGCTGCCAAATTATTTCCAGGTGAAACATGAGGGATTCATTGTTTACTGGTTCACTGCCCGATCCTGTGCCTGTTGAAGTCAATGACAAAGCTCCCACTGGCTCCAAGCCATGACCAAGCCCATAGAACCTTAAATGCTGGCCTGCACTTATGTGCTGGGTCCTTGTTATTCAAAAAAGAAAAGCAAAACTATTTTGGTCCCTATTTGAAACTGAAGCTGTTGTGATAATCTGAAGCATTTAAATACATAATTTCCTGGTTTAGAAGCAAGGTTGTTGGTGGCAGAGCAATCTCCTTGGGGCTGGAATTAGCTTCCCTCCTTGGTTCAGCACAGCACAGATTTGAAGATGCTGCAAGGGCACCCAGCTGTCTGAAGCTTTTCCTTGGGAGGAGCTTTGATGAGGTTTTTATTGGTCTGTTGTGGTGGCTCTTAGAGGAAATTTATTTGATGGCCAGGGAGGCTTTTTAGAGTTATTTGTTGTTTTGTAGGTGTCTTTATATCCTGTAGGAGAAATGTAGAAGTGGGAGTGGGGATTGGATTAGGTCTCGGAAGCCTCTTATGCAGATCCTTTTATCTTTTTTTAATGTCTGATTTTGCATGTTATGTTTTTAAAAAAGTGTAAATGTCTCAAGATTGATTTATACAATAAACCTCAAAATAAATTACTAGGTCAGCTATCCCACCCACGTTTCCCTATTGGCATGGGAGAAAGAGAATCACTTTCGATAACCAGGGCTGAGTGAATTTTCAGTGTAATTAATAGACATTAGGGGATATGTCCCTAATGTGGTTACCACGGCATTTTGTATAATTTTGAATATTTTGTATACAACAGGAAATATTTATAAAAATCAAGTAAATTAGTTTTCTTTCAAAATCTAACAACATCGATTGTTTTTTATTTTCTGTTTTCTGTGTATGAGTGAAGTTCTGGAACATCTTTCCAAGGCAAGCAGTGGGGGCAAAACACCTAACTGGCTTCAAGACTGAGCTTGATAAATTTATGGAAGGGATGGTCTGATGAGACTGCCTACAATGGTGTGTAGCCCATCAGCAACTGCCAGTAGCAAAAATCCCCAACTGCTACTGGTGGGACACTAGATGGGGAGGGCTCTGAGTTACTACAGAGACTTCTTTCCCAGGTATCTGCCTAGTGGATCTTGCCCACATGCTCAGGATCTAGCTGATTGCTATATTTGGGGTTGGCAGCAATTTCCCCCCCAGGTCAGACTGGCAGAAACCCTGGGGGGGCGGGGGGGGAGGGGTTCGCCTTCCTCAGCAGCATTGGGCATGGGTCACTTACAGTGTAAATGGTGAATTCTCTGGAACTTGAACTAAGTCTTTAAACTAGGATTTCAGGACTTCAGTAACTCAGCCAGAGTTTAGTGGTCTGTTTCCAGAGTGGGTGGGTGAGGTTTTGTGGTCTGCAATGTGCAGGAGGTCAGACTAGATGATCACAATTGTGCCTTTTGACCATAAAATGTCTGAGTGTATGATTTCAGAGATCTCTTGCTGTTCTCCTCCTGCTCTTTGGAACAGTTTTCTAATCTGCATCAGTGTGAACTGGTGTCATTAATTAAGAAACCATTAAAAACACCGTTACTCCTGCTGTTAGCTAAATTTCACTACATTAATCTTCCTTAACATTAGGGCCAGATTGGTGTGATTGATGTCAGAGGTTTATTTTGTGTTTCCGTACAATATATATAAATCATAGCTTCTTTGTCTGGTTGATGATGCTTTTTTAGTTTGATGGTTTCCCAGTTCCTACAGTATTTTAGAGTTTGGCTTTGGAAAGTGTTCAAACTGGGTTTTGTAAATTTTATGGCCACAAAATTGGTGTTTTGCTTGCAAATTAGGTGATTTGACTTTTTGGTGTGCAAATGCAGTTTTTGTGCACATCAACTGATTCACGTGCACAAGAACTGTAAAAATATATTCCCCTCTTATTTAGCTGAGATATCTAAAACTTTTAATGTTTGCACTATAAAATCAGCCAAGTTCTTTAGTCCTTCCCAGCCTTTGTCATTAGTTTGTTCCTGTTTCCCCTCCAGCTTAGCTACTGCACTTTCCAGACAGCAGGGGTCCTTTAAAATGTTTCTGTTACTTAAGAAACTGAATTGAGAGTTATGAAATACTAATGTGACTCAACTGTCTTTTGAAATGCTGATCTGCTGTCTAGGTTGGAGGAGAAGTGCCGTAGTTCCCTCTGACATGAAGTCACTTGTGAGTGTTACCAAATAAACTTAATTGAGGAATGGTCACCACCCTCTCAGCCTGTAGCCACAATGAAGCTGGGCTACTTAAAACCTTTACTTTCTTATACATGGTTTTTTGTCCTGACTCACATTAAAATCGGTGGATAAAATCCCATTCAATACTTCAAAAATACACACACTTTATCGGCTGCTGTATAGGGGATTTTTCAAAATCATATATTATAGAATACACATTGATTGTAATGCTTCCTCTTTCTTTTTTATAACATATAAATTGCAGCTGGAATTCTTCATTAATATTTAATTTGCCTAGAGGTCTATGTTTCCAGCTATCAGCCCACTAATGTACGTGTACAATATCACTGCTGGAGTTAGCTTACTTTCCCTTTCCCATGTGACACCATAGAGATCTTACTCCCAAGAAAAGAGCGACGGAAAAAAGCGTCACAGATGATAGTTGTGTGGCACTGCACTGGGTAAATACCATGAAATAACGGAAATGATCGAAAGAGAGAGGTAATATATGTATCTCATGAACAAAGAAATAAATAGCAGGAAACATTGCAAAACTCACAAAAACATATCGTTAAAGAGTGACCTACCTCCTCTCCAGAGCAGTTGGATTAAAATAGGCAAGTAATTATTTGATATTGTTGTCAGAAATAGACAGCTATAACTGTGACAGAGTGCAGGGAGTTAACAGGTGGGCCTGCACTCTGACACCAGTTAGTTCCCTTCGAAAAAGCTGATCAGGGTACTTAGCTAATTACCCAATTAGCTCATCACCTCAAGAATGATAAAGAGGAAGGTAGTGCAAGGGGAAGAGAGGAACAGGGCTACTTGCTGAGCCCACTCTCACAGAGGCCTGAGGGACAGGAGACCTCTGCTCCTCTCATGAGGTCATAGGGGATCTTGTAAATCATACTGCTGCACGGGACTGTAAGAGTGTTGGTGGAAGGAGCTTATATAATGGCAGGATGGATACACAACCAGTAGAATCCACTCCAGTTTCTGTGGTGTGAAAAGGCAGGAGCACAGCCTGCCCTGCTACAGTATCTTTTATTAAATTTCTGCTGATGCAGGGCTACATCTTCAAAGGATTTGTACACTCTGCAGAAAATTCTCTGGCCAGAATGTGATCTGAGTAGCCAGTGTGGGTGCTAAGCAGACATGCAGAGAGGAGTCCTTGCTCCCAATGCCATAGAGTAACTTTAGAGCTCTTAAAAGTTAGAATAGCTTCCTTCAGCCCCCATTCACGGAGTGGGGAGGTGAGAATCGATTCTCAGCAAATCCTCTGGTTATTCACCTTCCTCTAACTACTCTGGGTCATTCACCTTCTTTAACCTTTGTGCTGCTGTGCCAAGGGCCTATGCAAAGCTGTGTCCCCTGGAATCCTATGACCCCCCTGGAGCAACAAAACAACCTCAGAGCTATAGAGAAGGAGCCTCCATATCTGTGGAGGCAGCAGCAGGAATTTTCCCTTAATCAGGAATTTCCATGTGCGATAATAGTCACAAGTTTGTATTTGCATTTGCATAGACTTTGAAAAATAGGCATAGTCTAGAAAGTTAGTGAATTGCAGCCCTCCAAAATTTTACCTGTCAGGAGAAGCATGTGGATGGTATAGCCTGGAATGTGTGTTTGTATGGCAATATCTCTATAGAACATGTAGAGTGCAAGAACAAAGAATGGAACCTGGATGAGAAATTAGAAAAAAAAAACCACCTAGTTTATATTCTTATGTTACCCCCAGAATAGCAACACATTAACTGTATGGCGCAATAGTACCTTAGCATAAAATGAGTAAAATTGTTGAGATCAAGAACTCAGTACATGAAAAGTTGACAATATAGTTAAATCTTTGGATGTTGTGGAATGATGGAATAAGTGGGAGTGAAAAATATGTAGGGAGAAGGAAAGCCACAAAAATATCAGTTTAGTGGGTATGTACTATGGCAGGGGTCCCCAACGCGGTGCCGTTCCTCGGCGGCATTTCGGCGGCGGGGTATACGGCGCCCGCCCCAGTCTTCTGGGAATAGCAATATGCTATTCCCACAAGAAAGGTTGGGGACCACTGTACTGTGGGAAAGCATTCCAGCTGCATGTTCCAGATCCAGAATACCGCTGTGGCCAATGGTTGTTATTTCCTCTCAGTATTATTAATATGGTAAAATTCCAATTCTAAGACTAGAAAAATGCAAAGGGGAAATTTTCAAATCTAGTTCTGGATTATGTTATGACTAGTGTTTAGGGATCAGCATTGGATTCAACAGCAATGAAAGCTCATGAGGAGCTCCTGTAATAATTCAGTCACATTTGAACTAAACTGGAACTAGAAAACAGGCACTGTCTGACTTTGGAACCTACAACTTAGGGTCAGATTCAGATGTGTGGCTCAGTCCAAAATTCATAAGGGTTAGAGTCAAAGTTCCAGCTGTGATCCCTGTCTACTGAAAATATAAGTTAAAAGAAAGGCTTTTCTGCATAGTTAAATATCCTGTAACCAGTTTACAGTGTCAACCAGCCCTTCAGTAGACCTAGTGCCACTTACTATATTTCTTCTACCAGCAAAAAGGGAAGATAAGAAAAATCCTGTGTCTTTAAATCTCTACCACAGTATGATACTGGCATTGCATTACACTGGGTAATTTCAGGTCAAATGACATCTGTGACATGACAGAGATTAACAAAACACACAGTTGACTCCTTATGCTTAAAGCACTACACTACTTCAGCACATGTTCAGTACCAACAAGCCAGCATAACTGAGTGAAGAAAACAGAAGCCTAATCATTAATCCATGTTCCTAATTCATAAAGAGAGAGACTGTCCACCCACTCAATACTTGATGGATGCCAAGTCTTTTACAAATTTAGGACTCACACTTGTGTATCCTTCCCTGCTCCCATCTTTTTGGTGGCTTTAGACGAAATGCTAAAGCTATTCTACCCTAATGCACAAACAAAATACTCTGGGGACAGAAAATTAAATTTCAACTGTCATGGAATTTATTATGATTTTGAGGGGTTAAGCATGAAATCTCACAATAGCTTTGCATTAATCAGATAAAATGTTGGGTTTAGATTTAACAAAATTTCACACGGTAGCAGTCAAGTTGCTGCTTTGCTACCATTTCCCGGTACTGCACACTGACTCTGAATGGGTTTTAGTGGGGAGGAGGAGTGTGTATTTGAATAGATATTTGAAATAAATAAAGAATAAAAATGTGATTCTTGACACCCCTGGACTTTTTCAGATACCGATTTGAATATAAACTCCATAGCTTGGGTCTGTGGGATAAACAGATGATAACTTAAATTGATCTATGCTAATTTATACCAACTGAGGATCTAGTTCTAGATCTGTAAATAAAGGAGAAAGGATTCCTACTCTGTGGTCCTGAGATGGCAGCAGTATCAATGTCTCATTAAGAAGGAGCTCCTGCAGATGTGTAATGCACAGGAACTGCATGTATTTATGGAACTGGGGGGTAGAACTGCCTCACCATTGTCCATTCATGCAGATACTACTGACTTGCCAGTGGCAATGCTATAAGAGCTTTTGCATCTCTAGCCTCTAATATTTCTACCTCTCCATACTCTGCAGAGCAAGAAGAAGGTCACACTTGGTCTGCTGCTGAAACACTACTTTGGTGACATTATTTCATAAGAAGGGAAAACGAAATGAAATGTTTCAAGAAATTCAAGAACATCAATCCAATCTACTCTTAAAACAGTACTTCATCTAAGTACTGTACTGAGTTATAATCAACAAGAACAAGCAAGACACAGAAGGAATTTCTCAGCCACAGGTCATAGGTAGATAGTGAAGAAGGTTCCTGAGAAAATAATTCACCCAAGACAGGCAAAATGACTAAGAAAATGCCTTTGAGCAGAAAGAGAAGAATAGTGGAAAAACTGGGTGATTACTTATCAACCATAAATACAAATTATGAAATCTGTACCCAGGTATGATAATTACATTTAATATAGTGGAAATTACTGACTTCAAATTCCATGGGAATGTGACTGGTGGTTGTGAGACTGGCAAACCAGATGCCAGCTCTTGCCAAGGCTTTAGGCATCAGCCCAGCACTGACAAATTGATTGCTGAAAACCAGTCTGTATCACCTTTGTTAGTATTGTTAAGATGGGCATTGGATTTATAACAATGTGTTTTGACCAGTGGTGGGCAACCTGCGGCCCACGGGCAATCCAGGGGCCACCGCTTCCCGCAGCTCCCGTTGGCCGGGAATGGTGAACCGTGGCCACAGGGAGCTGCAGGCAGCCATGGCTGCAGATGGTCAATGTAAACAAACTGCCTCGCGGCCGGCCAATGGATTACCCTGACGGGCCGCAGGTTACCTACCACTGGTTTAGACTTTATGAAATGCCTGTAAGTTGCTGCATGGAGTAATCTCACTTATAATATCTTTATCACATGCTATAAGGTAATATTTCATTTTTTTGCTTTATAACTGTAAAAAATGTTTGCCCTGAAACTGCAAACCTTTCAGGAGAGATTATCTCCTGCTCATTAAGAAGGCCTATCAAAGCCAAATGGACCATTGTGTGTGTGACCGGAATCCCAGGGGAGCCAGCTGAGGTCACTCAATTAGGGTGAACTGCAAAGAATGGGGCAGGCAATCCCCAAAGCTGGTGGATATTCCAATACTTAGATTTAACAAGCCAGCAAAAAACAGCTTCTATAATACCTCACTGGTTACTCAGAAGTCAACAACACAGGTCCCTTAAAACAACCCAGCCTCAGGCCTCCACCTAGTCACCCAAGTCAAATAGGATGAGGATTAATGAAAATCTTATTCATCATATAAAAGAAAAGGTTCTACCAATCCCAAAGGATCAGACACATTACCTCCCAGGTGAATGAATATTCCAGATCTTACCCAAATACAGCAAATTCTTATTAACTAAACTAAAATGTATTTAAAAAGAAAAGGGAGAGAGAATTGTTTAAAAGAACAGTATAAATACAGACATGAGTCAGTCTTGAGATTCAGATTCATAGCAGAGATGGTGAGCTTTGTAGATGCAAAGAGTTCTTTCAGAAATAATTCAAAGGTTATAGTCCAATGTTTATATTTCAGGGCGGTCCAGTCAGAACTGGGATCTCAGTCCTTGTGGCTTAGGCTGCCCCTGCATGAAACCTCAAGCAGATCTGAGATGACAGGATCAGGACCCAAGGATCTTTTATACAATTCCAGGCCTTCTTTGACAGGTTGGTGTCCCTCGGCTTACAATAGGCAATCAGGGCGACTTTGAAGTAGGTCTATCACTGGTAATTAGCTACACAAATTAACATAAGGCAATTGCTTGTTTTTCCACCATTCGCAGATGATTAGCTATACATTTCAAAGAGAGATGAATACAGTGATATTTTGTGTTTACAGTTCATTTAAATATTAAGATGTTCTTTTGATCTCTGAATTAATGGAATACAGTACAGCATAGACAGGGACTGTTTGATTACATTGTTGACCTCTATCAATATATATGTATATACACAAAAAGACAAACATTATCTCCCCACATGTTTTTAAGGGTTGAATTTGAGTAATTTATTCTGCAGGACGCTTAACCCTTTCTGGGCATGCATCACAGTGGGACATCACAATACAAAGACTTTGTTAATTTCCCTTTCATACCCATGGAAAGGCTATGTGCAAAAGGGCTCATTCCATCATCTGAAATTCTAGAAAAAGGAAATAAAGATAGTGAACAAAAAATTTTTCATCTCTTTGGTTGTTTAGACTCTCCCAGGGCTGGAGCTATGAAACAGAAAGAGAGATCACTATAATACTTAATCCAGCTTTGAGTGCAGGGGACTGGATTAGATGACCTCTTGAGATCCCTTCCAGTTCTATGATTCTAAGATCACTAAGGTCAACCTGAGTTAGCCCTGAAAGACATTCAGTCCTGACAGATTACTACAACTCTGTCACCTTTTGGAATCATAGACTAACTCATTTGTGTATATGTTTGCCTACTTTAACCTGTAAATAACTCTCTGATTTATTTTCTTAGTTAATAAATCCTTCGTGGGTTTACTATAGGATTGGCTACAAGCGTTGTCTTTGGAGCGAGATTGGAGGTCCAAATTGACCATGGATAAGTGACTAGTCTCTTGGGATTGGAAGCAACCTGAATCTTTTATGATCTTTGGTGCATATCAACCAACTATCACTAAATCCATCTTGCTTGGGTGGCAAGATAGACTGGAGAGCCCCAGGGGACTGTCTGTGTCTCCATGGAAAGACCAGTATAGTGGTTCAGGAGTTCACATTTGTTACTGCTTTGGTGAAATCTAATTATAAAACATACAACCAGTTGGGGTCTCAGTCCCACTTCTTGATAGTCTCTCGTTAGGCTGACACTCATGGTTGTGAACCACTCCAGATAGCATGATAGTAGTGTAAATTAGAGATTGGCAAATCAGCATAAACCAGTATAAGTACATAAACTGATATAATTTAAAGTGTAAAAGTGCCATTCTTTCATTCCTCTATGGCAATTCTTATATTCCTTATTAAATTATATATTAGATTGCAATATATTCCCCCTGCAAAGGGTATTGAAAACTTATATTTAAACACCATTTTTACTAGTGTAAAATGAGAGATATAGCCATCACATTTTAATTCAGACTAGAGCACTTACACAAATGCAAATGGTCTGTCAAAAAGCTAATTATTAGGAAAGCATTTCCCATTTGCTCAATTTCTTGGCATACCTCTGCTAAATATTTCCATGGCAAAAAGTGAAGATTTGTTTTTCCAATGAAAGCCATAATCAGTAAAAAGATTAATGAATTAAAGCCTGTGAGAAACAGAGCTACACCAGCAGCTAAAGACTGCTGTGTTAGTGAAAGGACTAAAGCAGTGAGTCCACTTATATATGAATGTACAACAGCAATGAAGATTACCAGTGGGAGATGGGGTAGGCTTCTTGATCTACAATAGCTATTTATTTATAATGTGAGCTCAATCACCTTTATTTGCTTGATTAGCTTCAAGGATAATATGCAGTTTTCATACATGATAGTGATGGAGTCTCCTAGGCCCCATCCATACAGGTACTTAGGCACCTACACCTCAGACTTTGGCCCCTAAGTCCCAGTTTTAGACTCCACAGTAAACCACAAACCCACTTCTGGGTACTCTTCTCGCTCTGATAATCTGTTTTTTCACTTCAGCAGGTGGGTATTGTAGTTTTAAGAATGTTTGATAGAGATCTTGTAGGTGTTTGTCTCTGTCTGAGAGATTGGAGCAAATGTGGTTGTATCTTAGAGCTTGGCTGTAGACAACAGATCGTGTGGTGTGTCCTGGATGGAAGCTGGAGGCATGTAGGTAAGTATAGCGGTCAGTAGGTTTCCAGTATAGGGTAGTGTTTATGTGACCATTGCTTATTAGCACAGTAGTGTCCAGGAAATGGACCACTTGTGTGGACTGGTCTAGGCTGAGGTTGATGGTAGGATGGAAATTGTTGAAGTCATAGTGGAATTCCTCAAGGGCTTCTTTTCCATGGGTCCAGATGATGAAGATGTCATCAATGTAGTGCAAGTAGAGTAGGGGTGTTAGGGGACCAAAGCTAAGGAAGCGTTGTTCTAAGTCAGCCATAAAAATGTTAGCATACTGTGGGGCCATGAGGGTACCCATAGCAGTGCCGCTGACTTGAAGATATATATTGTCCCCAAATGTGAAATAGTTGTGGGTGAGGACAAAGTCACAAAGGTCAGCCACCAGGTTTGCCATGACATTATCGGGGATACTGTTCCTGATAGCTTGTAGTCCATCTTTGTGTGGAATGTTGGTGTAGAGGGCTTCTACATCCATAGTGGCCAGGAGGATGTTTACTGGAAACCTACTGACCGCTATACTTACCTACATGCCTCCAGCTTCCATCCAGGACACACCACATGATCCACTGTCTACAGCCAAGCTCTAAGATACAACCACATTTGCTCCAGTCCCTCAGACAGAGACAAACACCTGCAAGATCTCTGTCAAGCATTCATAAAACTACAGTACCCACCTGCTGAAGTGAAGAAACAGATGGGCAGAGCCAGAAGAGTACCCAGAAGTCACCTACTACAGGACAGGCCCAACAAAGAAAATAACAGAATGCCACTAGCTGTCACCTACAGCCCCCAACTAAAACCTCTCCAGCGCATCATCAAAGATTTACAACCTATCCTGAAAAATGATCACTCACTCTCACAGATCTTGGGAGACAGTCCAGTCCTCGCTTACAGACAGCCCCCCAACCTGAAGCAAATACTCACCAGCAACCACACACCACACAACAAAAACACTAACCCAGGAACCTATCCTTGCAATAAAGCCCAATGCCAACTCTGTCCACATATTTATTCAAGTGACACCATCTTAGGACCTAATCACATTAGCCACGCCATCAGGGGCTCATTCACCTGCACATCTACCAATGTGATATATGTCATCATGTGCCAGCAATGCCCCTCTGCCATGTACATTGGCCAAACCGGACAGTCTCAACACAAAAGAATAAATGGACAGAAATCTGACATCAGGAATCATAACATTCAAAAACCGGTAGGAGAACACTTCAACCTCTGTGGCCACTCAGTAAAAGATTTAAGGGTGGCAATTTTGCGACAGAAAAGCTTCAAAAACAGACTCCAAGGAGAAACTGCTGAGCTTGAATTAATATGCAAACTAGATACCATTAACTTGGGTTTGAATAGAGACTGGGAGTGGCTGGGTCATTACACATATTGAATCTATTTCCTTAAGTTAAGTATCCTCACACCTTCTTGTCAACTGTCTAAATGGGCCATCTTGATTATCCCTACAAAAGTTTTTTTCTCCTGCTGATAATAGTCCATCTTAACTAATTAGCCTCTCACAGTTTGTATGGTAACTTCCAACTTATCTGTATGTGTATCTTACTATATGTTCCATTCTATGCATCCGATGAAGTGAGCTGTAGCTCATGAAAGCTTATCTCTAATAAATTTGTTAGTCTCTAAGGTGCCACAAGTACTCCTGTTCTTTTTTCTAGTAAATAAGGTTGAACTATATATTCAGGGTTTTTATTTTATTTTTGAAGGAGAAATGCATTTATCCGAAATGTTTTCCAACTCAGAATAAATGCACATTAAAATAACCCCACAGGTGCATCTTTTTTCCTCCATATGTTCTAGTTAAGAGATTATGAGGTCATACTGCAAATGAAGAGGTTTTTGAAGTTACAAGGAAATCAACTGATTTTTCAGATGAGCATCAGCTGAAATTAGGTTGTGTGACAGGGTCGGGCCAGATGGCTACAGGACAGTGATCCTATTGGGATCCGGGCTACAGGACAGTGATAGAAGGCAGATATATTAGCCCCACAAGGTGCAAGTCTCAGGCTCTGTCTTGACAAAGTAAGTATGCAAAAATAATTAAAATTTAAATTTCTGGAAAATATTGTCAAAACCATCCTTGTGAAACTCTTTAGACTATTATGTTCAATTAGATAATGGTTTGCAAGATTCTTTTACTAAAAATATATTAATGTTATATATTTTGCTTTTTCAGATCTATTATGTGTAGAGTGGTTTTGAATGTTGAGAATTCATTAACATGGTGTAAAACTTGTATTTAGTATGTACAAATTGCTTCTCGTCTCAAAGGAACTTTATGGAAACCAGATAGTGTAGCTCTCAACGCTGGAGAGCACTATTTTTTAAAAATTCAGTTTCAAATTCAAGTAGGAAACATAGTTCCTGTCCACCAGGAACTGTCTATGCACACAAATCATATTTTCTTTCTCAGGATACAGTGTTTCTCTTCATTAAACATTAAAGGCTCAAACCTATCTTGGACCCTAATCCTGCACACTTTTACTGCAATGGGTCTGCATGGTTCAGATTCATGAAGGGTCTTAGGCATTGCAATGTTGATGGCACCTAGAAAATCATAGGAACAACACTGTGACCCACAAAGCCTGAGGCCCAGTCTACGCTTAAAACTTAGGTTGACATAGCAGTCGTGCTCAGGGGTGCGAACAGTAGTAGCTATGTTGCTCTAACCCCTGAACCAGATGCAGCTCAGTCAGAGGAAGAATACTTCTGTTAACTTAGCTACCATTGCTCAGGGAGGTCGTGTTCCTACAGGGACATAAAACACTCTTCTTGTAACTGTAGGCTGTGTCTACACTACAGGCTTATGCTGGTATAACTACGGTGCTGTAGCTATACTGCTATAGTCCCTATAGTTCAGACATGGCCTGAGTTGGGCACCTAGGCTCCTATATGATGAAGGGGGAGAGATAGGCACCCTAGACTGTGATCCACAAAGGCAGCCACAAGGTTAGGAAGTAAGTTGCAGGCAGGGCCCAAAGCAAAATAGCTTGGGGGGGGGGGGGCAGAGCTCCCTCATAAACTTTAGCCTAGTGGATAGGATACTCATCCAGGATGAGGGAGAAACCTAGTTCAAATACCACCCCTGAAGTGAGTGCGCTAACCACTAGGCTACAGAATCCTTTTAACTCTGTCACTCGCCCAAGTAATATTCAATTATTTAATTAAAGTGCAACAACTTCAGTAGGAGAGGATGAGGGAAACCCACATCAGAATATTCCATAGCCTAGCAGTTAAGAGATGGCTGATTCCTGTTCAAATCCCTTCTCTCCCACAGGAGGAGGGGTAACTTGAACCAGGGTCTCACACGTCCCACTAGGCCACAGTTAGGAAGGAGCTGTTCCTCCCCTCATCTAGCAGGTTTTCATAAACTCACCTCGGGGGCTGATCCAGTAGGCACTCTGTAAGCGTGCCTACCGGATTGGGCCCTGCATGTGACTTTAGGCAGCTGAATGCCTGTCTTTCTTGGTTTGTGAATTATTCTAAGGCTTAGGTGGCAGATGGGTGCCTGGGCACCTAGTGTGAGGTTGTAGTGTAGAGGCAAAACCCCTGGTGCTGTGTGAAGTTAGGCAGCAGACAAGTGGGAGATTTGTGGATTGCAGTGGTGTCAAAAACAGGAGTTAGGCACCTAAGTATCTTTCAAAGTAGCAGCCGTGTTAGTCTGTATTCGCAAAAAGAAAAGGAGTACTTGTGGCACCTTAGAGACTAACCAACTTAACCTCAAATAGATTGGTTAGTCTCTAAGGTGCCACAAGTACTCCTTTTCTTTTTAAGTATCTTTGTGGATTGTTCCCTAAGTGTTTGCAAGACTGGGGCCTTAGAGATATGCTGCTGCTGAATGAGAAGCAAATAATAGTTATAAAGGGGACTATGCATCCGATGAAGTGGGCTGTAGCCCTCGAAAGCTTATGCTCTAGTAAATGTGTTAGTCTCTAAGGTGCCACAAGTACTCCTGTTCTTTTTGCGGATACAGACTAACACGGCTGCTACTCTAAACCTTCAAATTTAGAAGCACTTGCATACATGTATTTAGGGTTCCTGTGGTCTTCATGGTATACCCTAGGTGTACATATAAAAAATGCTGCCTAATATTACAGTAATATTATCTTCCTGAAAACCGTAAAGATTTGGGTCTCTATCCGCCAGTCCTTGACAAGCTATTTTAAGCTGCTGAGGCAGCACAAAGCATCTGGAAGGATGTCCCTTTACGGCAACTGAGGATTCCCTTTGACACAAGGGAATCTTTGGTGGCATAAAGCCAGCCTAGCTAACTCTGCACCACCCATCCGTGCCTTCCCTGTGAATGGGGCATATTGGGGGAGAAAAGAGGGGAATGGAGTAGGGCAGGGTGCGGAGTATTCTGTCATATCCTTAAAAAGAAAAGGAGTATTTGTGGCACCTTAGAGACTAACCAATTTATTTGAGCATAAGCTTTCGTGAGCTACAGCTCACTTCATCGGATGCATACTGTGGAAAGTACAGAAGATGTTTTTATACACACAAACCATGAAATAATGGGTGTTTACCACTACAAAAGGTTTTCTTTCCCCCCACACCCCACTCTCCTGCTGGTAATAGCTTATCTAAAGTGATCACTCTCCTTACAATGTGTATGATAATCAAGTTGGGCCATTTCCAGCACATCCACCAATGTGATATGTGCCAGCAATGCCCCTCTGCCATGTACATTGGTCAAACTGGACAGTCTCTACGTAAAAGAATAAATGGACACAAATCAGATGTCAAGAATTATAACATTCATAAACCAGTCGGAGAACACTTCAATCTCTCTGGTCACGCGATTACAGACATGAAAGTTGTGATATTACAACAGAAAAACTTCAAAACCAGACTCCGGCGAGAGACTGTTGAATTGGAATTCATTTGCAAATTGGATACAATTAACTTAGGCTTGAATAGAGACTGGGAGTGGCTAAGTCATTATGCAAGGTAACCTATTTCCCCTTGTTTTTTCCTACCCCCCCTCCTCAGACGTTCTTGTTAAACCCTGGATTTGTGCTGGAAATGGCCCACATTGATTATCATACACATTGTCATACACATTGTATTTCCACGATATGCTATGCATCCGATGAAGTGAGCTGTAGCTCACGAAAGCTCATGCTCAAATAAACTGGTTAGTCTCTAAGGTGCCACAAGTACTCCTTTTCTTTTTTCTTTTTACGAATACAGACTAACACGGTTGTTACTCTGAAACCTTTAGATAAGCTATTACCAACAGGAGAGTGGGTTGGTGGGGGGGGGGAGAAAACCTGGATTTGTGCTGGAAATGGCCCAACTTGATTATCATACACATTGTAAGGAGAGTGATCACTTTAGATAAGCTATTCCCAGCAGGAGAGTGGGGTGTGGGGGGAAAGAAAACCTTTTGTAGTGGTAAACACCCATTTTTTCATGGTTTGTGTGTATAAAAAGATCTTCTGTACTTTCCACAGTATGCATCCGATGAAGTGAGCTGTAGCTCACGAAAGCTTATGCTCAAATAAATTGGTTAGTCTCTAAGGTGCCACAAGTACTCCTTTTCTTTTTGCAAATACAGACTAACACAGCTGTTAGTCTGAAACCTGTCATATCCTTGGCTGCAGCTGTCATAACTTAGAGGAAGAACTGGAGGGACGGCAAAATGACTTAGAATGACATTTCTCCATCTGTCTTCAGCTGCCCCTAGTAGAAACTTTACATAAATGAGGACTGAGCCATTTAATGACTATGGCCAGAAAAAAATAGGGCCTGCTATACTACTCCATAAAAAGAGTTGGGGTAGCAAGTATCTGACATCTTGATTTCGGGAAGATAACAAAGGGTATGTAAAATAGGTTTATTTGCCAAGCAGATCTAGTAAACTGTCTCCAAAGATGGAAAATAATGTAGCCTTATTGTCTACTGCTTTTCACCTTGTGTGATCATTGACTCAGACAGGTGTAAATGTATGTGCTAGTACTGGATTAAGTGGGTGGAGAATTCTGATTTGAGAGCATTTCACACCTGCTTTGCTCAGGTGTAAAGGACCACACAAGATGCAAAGTAGGGGACCCCTGATATTTTAAAGAAAAGCTACTAAAACCCCTCAGGACTCCCAATGAATTGTGCAATGTTCTAGAGGTGCGAAAGTGTCTTTTCTTGACACCTGAGGTCATCAAGCCATCATGAGGTTATTTAGATCCCATTCTTTCAGTGGTCATGTCAATTGTTAAGGAATTTCAGCTAGAAACAGATCAAGTCTGGCTCTGTAATGTAATGTAAATCTGAAGCATGCTGGGGAATGTTTAGCCTGCATTGCCCTGGCCAATGCATTACATGTTCTATAGAGAAACACAGGACATCTGTCTCCTGCAGTGGCTCCTTTTACCAACATTATAGAAAATACCCTGCACTATTACACACCTACTTCTCCCCCCATTTTTTCCCGCTTCTTTTGTTTGCTTTGGAGAGGTTCATTAACAGTCAGTAACATGTTAGGAATGGAGAAGAGGAACTAAAATCAGTGGGAATAAAGGCAGAACAGAAGTATGAAAAGGAGTGTTATTAAAACAATGTTTAGACTATAACCTCAGTGAAGGCTGCTCTAAATTTCACCAGCTGGTAATAGTCCCTTAGGGCCAATCCACCAGCTGAAAATAGATGAAATGCACCAAGTTCAAGCCACCCTCCCAATTGCCTCTTCCTCTGATATCCTATCTATGCCAGGGCTGAAGGCTGGTGCTGAAAGAGTTTGCTGTGTTGACTCTACCTCTGTTGGGAAATCAGCAGCAGGGAAGATGTGGCCAATTTCTTTTCCCACACCAGAGTGTGCAAATGGAGCAGAAACCTCTGTCCCAGTAAATCCAGCTCAAAATTTATAAATAATTACATCCCCAGAAAACTCTCAGACACCACTAATAGGTTGCCCAAATGGATGTTCCTGAGAGATGGTGATTCCCCCTTTATATAACAGTGGGAATGCTAATGGGACACTTATCTAGAGCAGTCAAAACAATCTCTAGCACCAGCAAAGCATATGAGAGGGGATGCCTGGCTTCCAGGGTGGACTCCTTCCATGACTAACATGCCTTAGCTGTAAGGGGAGATGCACTGAGGAAAGGAATCTAACAGGGATGGTGAGCAGATGCTACCACCTCTCCCCAATCAAACTGTGGTGTGTGCTAAATAAAATGGCTGCTCTCTCAAGAGGAGCTCACGAAATCTCCCTCCTAGTCCCAGAAACCATTGTCATCAAATACACATGTCACTGAAATTTTTCCAATCTGGAGTGGGGTACTGGAATTTCAGGATGCAAAATCACACAGAACTAATTAGTGAAACATTTTGTACCATCTTCACATAGACACATCCCACATGAATAACAAAGGCTTGGGATTAAAATGGAGGAGGAAGATCTTGGGCCGGAACCTCAGCTGCTGTAAATCAATGTGGCTTCACTGGGACTAGTTTACCCCAGGTGATAAACTGTTCCTCTTGCTGCCCCATGGGTGGGCTCTGAGCCATCAACCTGCAGCTCCCACTAAGTGTGTTTGGTCACGTTTGTCCTGCAGGTATGGACTTTTCCACAAGAAAGATGGTAAACCTGACCAAGTCCACCAGCATTGCAGAGGGTGATTCAGTCACCATGAAGGTCCAGAACACCTTCAAGAGCAAAAGGTCAGCTTCAAGCAGAGTGAGGAATTTGATGAGACAACCACAGATGGCAAGCATACCAAGGTAAGTCTCAGGGAGGAACAACTGACAGGAAGGACACGCTGACACCATTGGTAGCTGCTGTTAACACACAGGGCTAGCTCTGATCAAGTTAGCATGCTAAAAATAGCGTGTAGCCACATCCACATGAGCAGCAGGAGGAACTAGCTGTCCTGAGTACTTACCCCTTCAATATACTAGGGGTGTACTTGGCACTGCTAGCCCATCCCACCAGGCATGCTGCCATAACTATGCTCTATTTTTAGCATGCTAGCTGGACATTGGAATTACACCCCCAATTCAAAGTGTGGCTGTGCCTTTGACATGTGGGACAGCATTATAGTTTGGTTGTGAATTGTAAAGTATGCAGATTACTATGTAATGCAATTTGCAGTCAGACCTGCACACAGTTCGGGTTGCAGTCGCATCTACCAAGATCACAGGAAAGGTCGGGAGGCCAAAATTTTGAGTTATTTTACTTTTGTCATTTTCAAAGTTCATCCAATTCTTTGTAACAAATAATGTTTCAGTGATGTATTTCCCCTAGCATCCCTCTCCTCTTCACCTTAAAAGCCAAGGGCACAACCACTCAACACGCATGTTTTGTATTGAATACAAAGAGTTGTTAAGGACACAGGTTTTAACCTTCTAGAAGGGTCATTGTAAAAGGAGTGGGGTTAAAAATAATGGAAAGGTGACCTGCAAAAGTTTTAAGAGATTGGGCTCTTCCCTTTTCTGCTTCTTTATGGTGTATGAAGAAATTCTAAAAGATGATCTGCCTCCTCCTCCCCAACTCCCCCCGAAAGTGGGCAGATTTTGTTCTCTGCTAACTCTGCTCTTCAGCTTGTGGTGTGTGTGTGAGGAGCTGGGAGCAAGAGGCAGTAGGAGCTGAGAGTGAGAACGCGGACTGTTGGAGGACTGAGGTGTACAAGCATTATCAGACACCAGGAGGAAGGTCCTATGGTGAGGATAAAGAAGGTGTTGGGAGGAGGCCATGGGGAAGTAGCCCAGGGAGTTGTAGCTGTCTCACAGCTGTTCCAGGAGGTGCTCTAGACAGCTGCATTCCACAGGGCCCTGGGCTGGAACCCAGAGCAGAGGGCAGGCCCGGGTTCCCCCCAAATCCTCCCAACTCCTTGTCAGACACAGGAGGAGCTGACCTGGACTGTGAATTCAGAAAAACAGCCAAGCTGAGGGCTGGCGTGAAGCTCCAAGGCGAGCAAATCCACCAATAAGCGCAAGACCCACCAAGGTAGAGCAGGAACTTTGTCACAATCTTTTAACTTGTTCTTTTGTTTGTTTTAAGGTAATTTCCTACGTACACGTAAAACTTAAACATTGAAAAAAAACCCAAAAATTTCATCCTGTGGAACCTTACTAAACCCCCCATGGATGTCATCAGCAGGGTTGGGGTCTTTAGATCCACAGCAGAGTGCTCTGCCACTTGAGCCAATGGAGATCTGATTACAAAAGAAAGCTATTATCTTTTGTGTGGACCTGCCACTGGAGGGGGCTAGAGACACACATTTTGCCAGTGGGTTCTATAGCTATTTGCTAGATAGTAAAGAAATGTTGGGACTTAGAATTCCTGGGTTCAATTCCAGATTCTGTGTGGAAGTATGGTCCAGTGTCCCTGAATCCTCCAACCTCTCCATTATCCTTTCTGCTCCTATCCCCCTAGCCAGCCCCTGCCCTGTCCCCTTCCCTGGTAGTATTCTCTCCAAGTCCCTCCCTGTCCCACTCTCTCTAATTTGTGCCCCATCTACATCTCCTGCCTGTTTCCCGAAACCCCTCTTCTCTACTTCCCCTCCATGGCTCCTGCCCCTCTTCCCCTGCTCCTCTCTTCCCCAGATTCTGCCTCGGTCCCCTACACTGCTGATATTCTCTCACTCACTCAGCTCCTGCCCTTGCCCCAGTGTCTACCTATGTTCCTCTCTTCACAGCTTCCACCCCCCAGCATCCTTGTCTCCTGCTCATACCTCCCACCCAGGCTCCTATTCCACCTCCTTTCTCGGCACCCCCACCCCCGATCTCCTGTTCTCTCCCCCAACCTTTCCCTAAGCTCCTGATCCTGTTCTCCCCCAACATTCCTCATCCCCTCACAGGGGTCTGCACCAGTTTAATTATATCCATTTTAAAACTCTGTCCTTGGTTCCTGCTCCTCTTCCAGCCATCCTCATTCCTATCTCCCTACCCCCAGGCTTCTGCCTTCCCTCTGCCCTTGTCTCCCTATTCCCTGCTCTTAGAATCAAAGAATCGTAGGATGGATAGACTTTTGAGAGGTCATCTAGTCCAGTCCCCTGCACTCGTGGCAAGAATAAGTATCATCTAGATCATCCCTGACAGGTGTTTGTCTAGCCCGCTTTTAAAAATATTCAGTGATGGCGATTCCACAACCTCCCTAGGCAATTTATTCCAGTGCTTAACCACTCTGACAGTTAGAAAGTTTTTCCTAATGTCCAACCTAAACCACTTTTGCTGCAATTTAAGCCCATTGTTTCTTGTCCTATCATAGAATCATAGAATATCAGGGTTGGAAGGGACCTCAGGAGGTCATCTAGTCCAACCCCCTTCTCAAAGCAGGACCTAATCCCCAACTAAATCAACTATCCTCAGAAGCTAAGGAGAACAATTTTTCTCCCTCCTCCTTGTAATAATCTTTTATGTACTTGAAAATTATCATGTCCCCTCTGGGGAGTATTGATCAGCATTCATGTCGTGCTCCCCGTCAGCACCTGGCCTGGGATGGGAAAGCTAATGATCCAACCAGCAGACCAAATTTGGTAATGAATCCTGGTCACATGCCACCTGAAGCACATTGTGCATATGCTAAGAAGAACGTCCCCTCTTAGTCTTCTCTTCTCCAAACTAAACAAACCCAGTTTTTTCAGTCTTCCCTCATAGGTCCTGTTTTCTAGACCTTTAATCATTTGTGTTGCTCTTCTCTGGACTTTCTCCAATTTGTCCACATCTTTCATGAAATGTGGCACCCAGAAATGGACACAATACTCTAGTTGAGGCCTAATCGGTACGGAGTAGAGCAGAAGAATTACTTCTCATGTCTTGCTTACAATACTCCTGCTAATACATCCCAGAATGATGTTTGCTTCTTTTTCAACAGTGTTACACTGTTGATTCATTTTTAGCTTGTGAGCCACTATGACCCTCCAGTTCCTTTCTGCAGTACTCCTTCCTAGCCAGTCATTTCCCATTTTGTATGTGTGCAACTGATTGTTCTTTCCTAAGTGGAGTACTTTGCATTAGTCCTTATTGCATTTCATCCTATTTACTTCAGACCATTTCTCCAGTTTGTCAAGATTATTTTGAATTTTAATCCTATCCTCCAAAGCACTTGTAACCCTTCCCAGCTTGGTATTGTTTACAAACTTTCTAGGTGTACTCTCTATACCATTATCTAAATCACTGATGAAGATATTGAATGGAACCAGACCCAGAACTGATCCCTAGTGGGATCTTTCCAGCTTGATTGTGAACCACTGATAACTACTCTTTGGGAATGGTTTTCCAACCAGTTTTGCACCCACCTTATAGTAGCTCCATCTAGGTTGTATTTCCCTAGTTTGTTTATGAGAAGGTCATGCAAGACGGTATCAAAAGTCTTACTAAAGTCAAGATATACTACATCTACCACTTCCCGCCTCCCTTCCATCCTCCCACATTCCCATAACTCCAAACTTTCTTCCCTCCCCACCCCTCTGCATTTGGGTCAAGCTGTTTCCTTTTCCTCAATGCTGTGTGGGCACAGCAAAGGGAGCGTTGAGTGCATAGGAGAGCCAATCTCTCTGATTTCAGTTCTGGTGCCCTTGGCTGACAGGAAGAGCAATTTCAGGGAAAGTTCTGCTCAACCCTGGCAGCCCTGGGATGGAACATTCACAGTCATTTTGTGGGGATGGCATATGTGCAATCTTGTCAGCAAGTAGCAGCCATGAGGAGATGGCGCATGGCCAGTGGAGATGGAATCTTTAGAAAATGTAACTTCCAATCTCTTAACAAGCCTCAACTGACTGAGCATGTGCAAATTGGGATTGTTCAAAGGCTTATACATTTGGAAAGTTTTTCCTGGTAACAGTGAAAGGCACATCCCTGACACCAGGGCAACAACCCTGCCAAATTTCAAGTCTCTGCTCCAAAGCCTGGAAGCACTAGAGTTTCTCAAATAACATTTTTTACTTTGGCAAAGCAACATATTTTTCCTTAATCACTCAGAAATCACTGACCCATTTTAGCTGAAAGTTTCTCAAAACATTCAGCCTGAGGTAGACATATGGCATGGAAAACTACAGATGAAATGGTATAACTTTGGCATAATTATAAGCAACTGAAAACAGGGTCTTATAATGGAAAGGGTTAAGGAACCATAATTTGCATTGTTACCTGCATTGCCTATAAGAATGGAGGAAAAATTAAAGTTTAACCTCCGTTGACAATAGATCAGGGAATCTTTTGCATATACCTGAGGACAGAATTTGTCCCAGAGTACATAGGATATTTGCAGGAATGCTGGAACTGTACAACCCATCAGTGGATTCAAATGCTACAGAATATATAGAAATCAGATACAGAATTCTTAACTTTGCCACAGAAACTGGCCTGATATTACTTCAAAATTCTTAGGGTCCTGCTTATAATGCATCACTAGAAAGATCACATTATATTTTATTCCTTAACTGAAAGCAAAAAGTGGAAACAAACCAACCTGATGTATCAACCAAAGAGTGTTTCTTGGTATCATTCACTTGATTCTCCATGGCCTTGTGCTTTGAAAAGCTATTTACACCAATGCAAAAGGGGCGTTAAATTCAACCAAAACAGAATTTTCCATTCACTTATATCAGCAAGATCATTCCATTTTAACTCACTTTGCTCAGTTGTAAATGACTATGCAAGAGGTCTATGGGATTTATTTTGACTCATGGTTTTATACTAATGCCTGTTAAAACATTTATTATTTACCAAAAGACATAGGCTGGATTCTGGCTGTGTAGCCTAAATATACAGAAACAAATATTCATCCTCTGCCTGTGGCATAGGAAACAGGAGATACTTGAGTATCAGGAAATGAATTATAATGTGTTATAGGATTGATGCTCCAGTTCCTTGCACATTATGTTTTCATTTACACCTATGCAGTGGTGTAAATCAGAATTTTCCTCTCAAACTAGCAGTTGTGTTTTACACCTGCTTTGTACAGAAGCCAATGGCTATGAAAACTGCAAAGCTGAAAGGAATACAGCCTCACAGACCAGATATTGGAACATGCAGTAGCTTCTTTGTTCCAGTGCACCACCCCTATAAAACTGATTTAGATAGTTACGTGAGGAATCCCTGGGTGATGTAGGTCTGGTATAGCCAACTCTCCCTCCACTGTCCTCTTCCCTATCCCTGGTAGAAGGGTCATGGCTGGATATAAGATTTTGTAGATCAAGTGATTATTGGCAGCTGGAATTTTGTCTGTGGGGCACAAATTAGAGCAGCTCTGGGCTAGAGAGACATACAAGTAGTGTGAAGCACCTTTGCACCCCCTCCTCCCTCCCCCCCCAAAAAAACCCTTTTAAAAAATGTTAAAAAAAGAACTAGATAAGTTCGTGGAAGACAGGGCCATCAATGGTTATTAGACAAAATGGTCTGGGACAACCCCTTCCTCTGGGTGCCAGAAGCAGGAACTGCATGACAGGGAATGGATCACTCAAAATATTGCTCTGTTCTGTTCACTCCCTCAGAACCATCTGGTACCAGTCACTGTTGGAAGACAGGATAGGAGGTCAGAGGGAGCATTGGTCTGACCCAGTATGGTGGTTCCTGTATTCACCTCAGGTCCTGAGCTAGACCAGAAGATCTAACTCAATGTCTTTGCCAGCTTCTCTATGTACACATTAAGGACCTTTTTCTCCTCTTATTTTCACCAGTGTAAATAAGGAGTGAATGCTGAAATCAGTGGTGTGAAAGCAGAGTAAAACTGGTGTAAGTGAGAGGAGTATCAGGTCCTAATTCTTTATGTGATAGGATTAAGTAGAATAAAGCTGACTAGATTTATCCAGTCTAATTAAAAGATGAATAAAATGGCATTCAGAACTCTATAGTAAATTAACATTACAAAACCTTTTCTTAGGCAATCTATGCATCTCGTTGAAGAGGGAAGGCAAGTTGGCTGTAGCTGCTGCCTAGGCTCCTTTAAATCTGCATTGTGGAGTTTTAATCTGCTAATGGGATTTGCATTGGCTTAAAAAAAACAACATATCACAGTATCTCCTAACGCTCCCTATGAAGGGGATGAAGTGACTGCTGTTTCAGAGTGTCTGCTGTTTCAGTTCTGGGATTGTTCACATACAAAATGAAGCAAAGCGGACTGACATAATCAGCTGGGGCTCAAACACCATTTTTTCAGGTTCAATGGTTGTAAGCCTGTGCTCACACAGTCTGAACTGATAGTGCAAATCAGTAATTATGCCTCCAGGACCCTGATTCATTCCACTAATCAGACAATTATAGGTGCAAGCAGTCATATTTTCCTGCAGAGTGCAAATGCATCTGCAAAATTACAAGCACAAATTACATCTGCAAAAAGTGAGGCCACTCTTTAGAAAATCTGTCCCTGTACCTTTTGAGTTTACACACAGGGACAAACGACTACTGTTTATTATACCAAACATGATCATTTCTCTGTTACCTGGCCCTTCTCTCCCCTCCCAATTTATCTCCAGCTGTTGTCTCTCTTCATAGACAGTAAGCTCTTTGAAACTGGGACTATTTTTAAAAATATATGTGTGTGCATTGGCAGGCACAATCCATCCCTGTCTGGGGTCTCTAGGTGCTAGCACAATAAAATATAAATAAATTTAAAAGTATGTTATATATATTTTTTCCCCTGGGCAGGCATGGTATTTTGCTCTTGAGCCTATTGATGGTGGTCAATAAATAAATTAACAATATTCTACTCAGCCTAATTAAAGATGGCGATCTCAACAATAGCTTTAAATTACATGTGCTTCTAACCGTCAAAGACAAGATCGTGGCTGGCCCCTGAATGGGTATATAAGAGAGGGGGATGTTCACAAAGGTTTCCCTTCTGGGATGGAATCCTTGAAAAGGATCTTTTCACAGTTGCAGTCCCCGTGTTTCTCAAATGGGGCAGGGAGGAGGTAGGACTTATAACAGTAGTCTCTGGCTCCTGTGGCTACTGGATCCTGCCATGTAATTTGGGTATAACCTTTTGTAACCCCGACCCATGACATATGACTGGGGCTAGAAAATAAAGATTAGACTCTTATCAGGGTCCTCTCATCTGTTGCACACTTTTATTACAGGGCTAATCCATGGCCCTTCCCCTTGCACTGGCCATCAAAAGTGTATAGGTGTGGAGGGAAGCGCATGCTGCTTCCCACTATGTCATATAACAGGGAACTGAGAGGAACTATATTTCCCAGAGCTCTCCCTGCTGTGGTAAAACTCTACACTGTAGCTGAGTGGTAATTAGCACAAATTGGGCCTAACAGGAAAGAGAAAAGAACAGGTAAAGCAAAACAACACCACAAAGGGAGATTCTGGTCTCTGTTACACCAGTGTAAATCTGGAGTAACTTCATAGCAATCAGTGGAGTAATTCCTGGTTTATTCCCATATAACTGAGATAAGAAGCTGGTCCATAATGGGACAGTGAATAGAAAAAGCTAAGTTCATTGACTGAAATGGAGATGAGTTCCATTATGCCAGCTATAAATTTGACACATAGACTGTAGGGATGTGCTAGAAAGAAGGAAATGGGAAAACAAGTAGGTGAAAAATGCAATGGAAAGGTAGGGTAAACAGCTGATGGTCTCAACACATTCTGCACAGTTATAACCAAATACAAGTGTGAAAGTTGATAGGATATTTTTCAGAGATATGGTTATTGTTTAAAAAATGACCTTTCACTCAGCAGATTCTTGAACTATTAGGTAAATCTTTTAAGGGGAGCTGATCACTACATAGCTAAAGCTTCATAACTTTAAGAGTTCGGTATTCTCATTCCTATTATTTATTATTTTATGGTTACTCTGGCTCCTCCCACTCACTAGAAAAATATGTTTCAATTTCCATACATGCTTGAATACAATTGTGCAAGAGGTACCAGCAGGACTAACTAAATGCAGCAACCATATGAGTTGCACAGAAGCCATTGATATAGAATAAAAAAATTGAAACACTTGGATTTTTCCATAGTAGAGCAGCTGCTGTAGGCTTAGAAGGTTGCAGCAGCTGGTCTATAGCTACCATTATTAGATTTTTAGCTAATCAGAATCTCTACTCTTTTGTTGTGTAAGGAAGGCAGACCTGCCTGGCAGTGAAAAAGGATTTATGATACAAACTTGCCCAGGGGTAGAACTGCAAAACACTCTCCCTTGGCTGTAAAAAAAAAAAAAAAAGAAAGAAAGAAATTTCATGAAAAATGCAAAATGTTCATTAAATACAAAGCACAGAGAAAGGGTTACGTTGCCCTCTATTATGGCAAGGCAGGACTCTGCATTGAGCTGGGTTCTGAAAGCTTTAATATCATTGCATGGCCAATTTGCAGGGTAAATTGAGAAAAATTACTTTGGGCTCAATAGTGCAAGATACTCATAGCCCAGTGGTGGGCTGCTGTGAAGCCAGAGAAGTCCAGTAGCTGTATCCCCTCAATGCCTCCTGAAGCACCCCAGCATGCAAGGTCTGTGATTATAGATTGATTCAGTGTGTGTGTGTGTACACACGCACACGGGTGGCAATCCACTATCTCCCACTGCAGAACACCGCAGTCCACCCCCAACAGACAGACAGAAAATCAACAGCCAGGCACAATCTTTTGTGTTAAATTCTGCTCTCAATTAAGCCACTGAAAGCTCAGTGAGGACAATGGAGTTGCCTACAACCAAAAGCAGAATTTGTGTATAAACAAAACTTACCTGTGTTTCTAACAGGTGCTTTAAAAAGCACCTTTTTATGTAGCAATGGAGATTAGAGAAAGAGGTTCATTATGAAAATATAATTAAAGAGAACATGAAGAATGACAAGAAAGAATGTGAGATGGAAAGAGGGCTAAGCTAGAATCTACATTTTTCTTTGCACACAGTATTTTAATAAAGTGTCAGTCTTTAACTTTGTGGTATGTGGACCAACAGGTTAGTTGCACAAGATATGTAGTACACCTATTTCTTTGCTGCTGGCACATATTGAGTGAGTACATTCCTTTGAAAACTATCTTTACAAAGAACACACAATGTCAGTTCAGTTTGCCAGTGACAGTCTGTAGATTGACTAGTCAGCTGGACGAAGCAGTTGGCCCATAATGGTAAACAACCTCTCCCTTAAAACTGGTATCTTGGATTGCCATATAAATTCATCAGCTTCTAAAGATAGACTGACAGAGTGACAATTATCGGGGTGGGCAGACCAATTACTCAGTTATACGTGGAACTCAGCCTTCTGTCTAATGTCAAAATTTTACTGGCATATATTTGGCCAACAGTCAGTGGTAGACTGTGAATAGGACACTTATGCAGGAGAGTGTGATCTTCTCAACCTTCATTTGATCTCACCTCAGGTTTTCCATGGTTATCTGTTGGTGCTTTACGATCCCATCTCTGATTTGGGCACATTCAGTTTCGGGCAAGATCCACATTCCATCACCTATGTGTCTGTAAGAAAAAGACTGAAACTGAATGAAATTAATCCTAATGAAAACCAGAGATTCTGAGTATGTTTCAGCAAACTGGTTACAGAGAAAATGGAAAGTGATCTGAATCTTCACCCCAAATGAATCTCTTTTGGAGGTGAAAAACAACTATTTTGGAAAATTTGTGTATTTATGTCTTAACTTCCTGGTTGCAGCTGGCAATGTTGAAATACTGTGAGGAAGGACTTTCTCTCCTGAGCAGGAACGGGAAGCCTGGCCAATCATTAGGAACCCCCCAGAGATCCCAGAGGATTGGAGTGGATGGATCAGATTTGAATAAGCATCTGGGACCTGATCACCCGTCATTTATGTTCACCCTCTGAAAAGTGGTGCAACCAAACAAGAGGCATGGAAGGACCAGGAGTGGGAAAGTGTCAGTTCTGCAGCCACATTGAGGCTCATAGGATAGTAAAAGGCTGTGGGGAGCGTGTCCCTGTTATTCCCCAGGCAGGTGGTTGTAGCTATGTCATTTGACTTGAGGATGGTGGCAGATGTGCAACTGAAGGAATGATCAGGCCCAAGAACATTTAACTGGTTATCCCAAATGAACTGAAGCCACAATCTTTTTGAGAGTCACATGTGTGGATAATTTAATTCCAACCACAAATGGGCTGGAAATCCTAAAGAAAATCAGATTCATATTGCAACAGGGTGTTCACCATAGGTTCAGACTAAAAGCCTGGCAAGCTAGTTCCTCCATACTTCCAGTTTCTGAACCCGTAAAAGAAGAAAAAAAAGATTTTACAGTAATTGTTAACAGCCAATGTAATAAATAATTTAGCATATAACTAAAGGGACCCCATAAACTTAAAATCACACTTCTATCTGAAAATATTGTACCTACTAGTGTTACAACTAGTACCTGGGATTACTGAAAAAAAAAGGCCATGCATTTAGGGATTAACAACAAGAATTTTAGTTACAAGCTAGGGACACATCAATTAGAAGTAACGGAGGAGGAAAAGGACCTTGGAGTATTGGAGTATCACAGGATGACTATGAGCCGCCAATGTGATATCGCCATGAAAAAAGCTAATGCGGTCTTGGGATGCATCAGGCAAGGTATTTCCAGTAGGGATAAGGAGGTGTTAGTACTGCTATACAAGGCACTGGTGAGTCCTCACCTGGAATATTGTGTGCAGTTCTGGTCTCCCATGTTTAAGAAGGATGAATTCAAACTGGAACAGGTACAGAGAAGGGCTACTAGGATGATCCGAGGAATGGAAAACTTGTCTTATGAAAGGAGACTCAGGGAGCTTGGCTTGTTTAGCCTAACCAAAAGAAGGATGAGGGGAGATATGTTTGCTCTCTATAAATATATCAGAGGGATAAATACCGGAGAGGGAGAGGAATTATTTAAGCTCAGTAACAATGTGGACACAAGAACAAACGGATATAAACTGGCCACTAGGAAATTTATACTAGAAATTAGACGAAGGTTTTTAACCATCAGAGGAGTGAAATTTTGGAATAGCCTTCCAAGGGAAGCAGTGGGGGCAAAAGATCTATCTGGCTTTAAGATTAAACTCGATAAGTTTATGGAGGACATGGTATGATGAGATAACATGGTTTTGGTAATTAAATATTCATGGTAAATAGGCCCAATGGCCTGTGATGGGCTATTAGATGGGGTGAGATCTGAGTTACCCAGGAAAGAACTTTCTGTAGTATCTGGCTGATGAATCTTGCCCATATGCTCAGGGTTTCGCTGATCGCCATATTTGGGGTCGGGAAGGAATTTTCCTCCAGGGCAGATTGGAAGAGGCCCTGGAAGTTTTTCGCCTTCCTCTGTAGCACGAGGCACGGGTCACTTGCTGGAGGATTCTGTGCTCCTTGAAGTCTTTAAACTACGATTTGAGGACTTCAATAGCACAGATATAGGTGTGAGGGGTTTTTTTTTAGGAGTGGTGGGTGAAATTCTGTGGCCTGCGTTGTGCAGGAGGTCAGACTAGATGATCATAATGGTCCTTTCTGACCTAAATATCTATGAATCTATGAATCTATGAAAATGAAAATATTTTTAAAAGTTTGTTCCCATTGTAAAGGTTGTATATGGCCAATTTCATTGTTTTACCTGCATATTTAGTTGTTTAGGTTCCCCTTTCATTAGTGTGGGTCTGTCACACAGCAGCAGAGAGGAGTGAAATACTTCTAAAATAGGAAAACAACCTTTTAATGCCACAAATATTGTCTGAGGGAGTCAGGGGCAGATGTAATTTGAAACTACTTTTAACACATTTTTTGAAATAGACTACATTAGTGTTAGTCTGCCTTTCAGAAGTCAAAACAAAAAATGTTTCTTTGCAGCAGTCTTTTCTCTCTTTAGGTTTTCTCTTCATTGTAACTCATGACTTTTCCTATCATTCTAATAGCAATGAACAAATAATCATACTTTTAAAATTGTGATATATAGCTACTGGGAAGTTTAATTGTTTCAAATGCAGGAGACACAAAGCTTCTCACAGTCATAAACTACCATCCAACGTCAAGTAAGATCACAGCATCATGCTCTCAATCCAAATGGGTATTCATGTCAGAGCCAAAGCTTCAGTTCACATAGGGTGAAATTCACCTTACGCATAGGGCCAGCACAGGGCCTGTGCATCACATCTCACATAAACCCCTGGCTGAGTCTCTGCAGACTTAAAAAGTAATTTTAAATCTGCAGATGTCTAAGTCTACAGCTGTCCAAGTTAAGTCTAGTAATTCATGAACCTCAGAAGATTTGTGGCCAGATTTACCCATATGCGCTGGCTGCTTTGCATTATCCTGGCAAGGCCAAAGCAGCTGTGACTCTGTTCAACCAGCCATAAAATGGGGTTTATGGTTGCTTTGTGTCACTCAGCAGCCAGAGTGTACTGCTGAATCTGATTCTTTCTGTCAAGAAGCGTCCAAAAGTCCAGATACTTATCTAAATCTCTTTGCTCTAGAAATTGGGTTAGAAACCTTGTGGTAATAGACCTTTGTGAGATTTTCAGTCCTTCTTGGCATTGAATGATTGGTTAGAGAATATTAATATTTATTACTATTGTTCCAAAAGGATGCCTAGTGCTTTACGAGTATAATGTATTGAATAAGGACTTTATTTTGGGGAACATACAAGCTAATTAGATTAAAAACAGTCAAAGGTTGGAGGAAGGAAGCTAGAAAAGGGAAAGTGACTGAGCAGTGGTGACGGGCACATGTCCATGTCTTCGGTCTGTAGGGGGTTGCTTGATTTTTATCAGTACTTTTTTGACAGAGTTGAGAGAAATATGGTTAATAGGCTTCTTGGAAGAAGAGTGTTTCAAGAAGGGACTTGAAAGAAGAGAGGGTGGAAGCATAATAGATCAGGTCAGGAGGAGAATTCCAGGCATAGCAGGCTCCATGTAGCAGGCACAGAGATAAGAGCAGGAGAAACAGATGTGTGTAGCTTGAGTTGCATGTGAAATGCAGGATGCAAATGAAGGAACAAGAATGAAAAAAAAGATGAATGCAGAGCTTTTCTAGCTGATTTTTTTTGGTAGTTCTGTTTCCACTCCTGCTGAGAAACCTGAAAATACAAATAAACAACAAATAAACTAAGCAAGAAACATTAACCTCAACTTTTTAAAACTTCAAAAAAGAGTGACTTAGAGTTTGGGGTTGAGTTTAGATAGTTTGTCTGAATCAGTTTCTCTCATGTCTAGTCTTGGCAGGTAGAAAGCTTTGTGCCTCCTCTTTAAAGAACAATTCAGAAGCTATTCTGTTTTCTTATTTGCTCAGCACCGCTTTCACATTTGTATTTCCTGAATACCATGCAGCCACTGTTGAGACTAAATTAAAAGAGATGCTTTACTGTCTCCTCTCTCTCAAACACATACTGGAGGAAACATTTGCAAATGTGCATATTCTCAGACTCATTTGAATGTTCTTTAGATTTTGGTTCAAAAATACAAATCTCATATTTGTATAGTTACAAAAGGAAGAGGGGGTGGAGGGGAACTGAACAATTTGGCTTCTCTGTGACACACTTCAAAAATATCCAAAAGCAGAGGCCTCAGGTTGGATTAAAATCATGCAAGTGTGTGAAACCTAGCAGGCTCTGAACACTATTTGACATTTTATACTTACATCAAAAACTTTAAAAGTTATCAGGAAATCTTCTTTTCCAATTATTTTCAAATTATGCAAGCGATGCATATTACAATTTTTGACCATAAGCACTTATTGAATCAGACATTCTGCATATACCTTTCTCAAGGTCACATTCAGCTTTATACCATAACATACTGGTTTCAAATCCTCGGAACTTCTGAGGGCTCTCCACTTTCAGTGGCATCAGTGGGAGTTGGGAGCATTTAGCCAAATAAGAAATTCTGACCCAAATACATCTGTTAGTCTCTAAGGTGCCACAAGGACTCCTCGTTGTTTTTGCTGATACAGACTAACACAGCTACCACTCTGAAACCTGTTCTAATTTGGTAGCACTTTACACACATTTTGCACAGGTATAAATCATGACACTGTGCAAGACAGAGGAAAACTAGATCCACAATATTCAAGTAATATGAATTCAGGAGTAATGAATTACTGTCATATTATTACTGTAATATTATAATTTTAATCAATTTAGAATAATTCCGTAACCAGTCACTTTTGTAATGTGCCATTTAATTAATAAGGAAGGTCACAAACGAGACAGAAAAAGAGCCCATGTGAAAAAAGAAAATGGCAGCTAAAAGCTTGTTGTTTAGACATTGCTGCTGAGATTACAAGCGGCATTAAGAGCTCTTCAAGATGTGTTATACACCATGGTGGTCATACAGAGCAGCCACTTAGTTTGATCAAAGTGATAGGAAAACACTTGATTGAAATAAGAGGAAGACATATAACTTTCATAAAATCATTGATGTATATTCTCTTTTTGAAAGCAAAATACTTCTCAGCCATCAGTAGCTGTAGAAAAACAACATGCTCTGACTAACTATCGCTTTCAGAAGCATTCCTGTCAATGTATAAGTACTCGTCACCTCCATAATTTTAATAGAATGAACAGACAGTTTGCTGAGATTACTTCTCTCCAGTGATAATCTGACTATCCTGTAACACTGGAGATTTTGGGTGATAAATGTGGCCATTGGTTTATTTTAATCCACATTTCAAAATTCATTTTAAAAAGTCATTAACTGTCTTTAAACTGTCATTAAACTGTCATTAAACATTGTTATTATGAGATATGGATCAAGGCCAGAACCCAGAGCTTACTATTCCAAAATTTTGAGATGTTTGTGATCGATCTAATCTTTCCATCTTGGATCTACCTGTAATTAATTTAGTATATTGAGAGTTAACAGTGGGTTCAGGCCGCTATAAAAACATAGAAAAGAATAAAATGTCCCTGCCATGAAGTGCCAATGAGCTAAATAAGACACAGGAAGCACATTCTAACCATACAGCCAGATTGTTGGGAACAGCTGCTCTGCAGCTGCATTGCTTACAAAAACTGGCCCAAAAGCTTCCCTAACCAGCCATGGGAGGAAAGCACCAGTGCAAGGGGACCCACCCTTGGTGTAAAGCCAACAGAATGCCTCCTACACCATATCTTGCTGCTGATGATGGAAGGGGTGTGACTGGAATAAAGAGGGTGTGCCCAGGACTTCTATTCAACTCCATGTTCTCCAGCTGCTATTTGGGCCATTGAGGCTTTTGTGAGCAGGTGTAATTTAGAGCTTCCTACAGCCTGATAACTGGCCTGACACACTGCTGAGCAAGCATTGGGCAATGCAAGGGTGATCTTCACATTGGGTGCTCCTCGTTCATAAATGAGGATTTGACACTCACTTTTGTGGGCAAAAGAGACAAAAGGGTTGCACAAAAGAGAGGCTTGGTGAAGTGTACACAGTACGTGATGAGAGCAGAGGTATATCAAGCAGAGCATTAAAGGCAGAATACCTTCCCAAGCTCTCTGGTGGGCAGAGGGCAGCACTCCCGCTGCTATATCCCTGTGGGAGTGCAGCATGCTATTCTCACAGTGCTAATCCCTCGCTGCAAGCTGGTAGTTGTGGCATATGGCATGACCACTCCCTGCCCCCTTTGGGGCACTGTGCATCTTCATAGAGTAATAAGGCAGCAGGCCTTTTGTGACCCCTCAAGCTCAGGGGCTATAACTGTGTCTGGCTTCTTTCACACCTACCCTACATATGTGTATAAGGCCCAGATACGCTCTTCCCATACCTGCCATGAAGACCCCATGAGGACTACATTTAACCTGGAACAATAGATGAGTGTTGAACTCCAAGTTGATGTTAATCTTCTTTTGCAGATACCAGTATGTACCAGAAAAGAAGGAAATCTATTAAACCCATCTCAGTTTGTGACCTCTCATCTTTCTCCAATATCTTGCCTGGTTTATCCAAACTTTCCAGATATATTCTGCCTGCAGTCCTATCACACAACTGAAATATCAGATAGAATGATTCAGTTTTGGAAAATCTGTGTAAAAATCAGGCTTATTACGGAAAGTTAGCTACAATCGTCACTTATATTTGTATCATATGAGCCTGTGGGTGTGCGGGTGCGAATGAGGGAGTTTGTCATTACCTTGTGGATTGTACACTGTTCATATGTTGTTTTCACAAGTTATAGTGACAGCACTACTCATGAATATTGCAGCCACAAACAAACAACAAGGTCAAGTTTATCACAGAGTGATTTTGCCTGAAGTGCAGTATATTATTTACATACTGGATATTTCCAGGTATGCTCTATTTGTCTGAAGAAACAGTCCAAATATTCAAAGGAAAACAGTATACATTTGATACTGACAGGTAGAAGTCTGTTGAAAATGTAATTAAAAATGTAATTAAAAATGAGGATTGCAACAACATTGAAAAATGTCCTGTGCAAAATGTATACGGTACAGCTTATGAATTGATGATTCAATGACCAGGAATAGGAGATGTGTGACTGGGCTTGTTTTTATAGTAATATCACTGTAGTTGCATGTGTGTTAGTAGATTTCCTTTTGCATAAGTTTATATAGAACTCCAATAGAATACACCGTACATATGAGAAAGGGCGGCTGGACTTAGTATTGATGGAGGGCTAGAGGAATTCTTACCCTTGCTATCTCCTAGGAGCATCAGCTGTTCGGCATTATGACCATGTGCCTAGGAGGAAAATTTCAGAGTGACATGTATTCAAGATGAAAGCCACTTGTTGCTGAAAAGTTGGCATTTTGAAATGGTAAGTCAATGGTCAATGTCCATATTTAGGCTACCCCATAGTATACAAAAGGTAAAACCATGAGTAAAGCCTGCTCATGACATAATAAATCAGGTTGTCTGTTCACGTGGTATCATGTGTTTGATATAGACGAGTTTTTTGAGGGTTAGGGTTTGCGTGTTGTGTTTCCTGCTTGCTACTTAGCATTAGAGTTTCATTTATCTCTAATTTTCTTTTCTGTGATGTCAGTCATGTCTTTTTATTAAGAGGTTTGAGATTGGGCTTAGTTCCCAGGATAATATTTTGGTACTTTGCTGCATTTCCCTCCTTCTCCAAGGTTTGAATGCTCCTTTCTAGGGAGCATGGTTCAAAGGAAGGGTTTTGTAATATTCAGGCAGGGGCAGCACTTGAGAGCACTTTTTGTCTCAGCTATTTTTAAAGGTATTTTATTTTTAAATGATTTGCTTTTTAACTCCTTCACTCTTGACTCCATACTTTTGTGTTGCTGTGAACATTGCACTGAATACCAGCCCATCCCATAGCTATCCATCAGCAGTGAACAGGTGATTATTATTTTTGTAGGCTAGGAAATAACGTGAGAGAGTAGCTGTCTGTCTGCCTTTCTGTAGTGTTTTATATAAAGATAAATATTACTGTTTGAGCTGGAGTTGCCATTCAGGGAAACTGGGTATTTAAATATTAACCTGCTGCATAATTTACCAGATATTAGGCTGCAGATGACATCAGCTGGGCAATTCTCTTCCCCTCCTCCCACCAGCATTATATATACTGTACACTGCTAATTATTCCTGTGTATGTGTGTGTGGGTGATAGTGAGTGTAGCAGCAATCCTTTCTGTGGTCAAACTTTGTGTGGTACATGAATTCCAGATTTAAGGATTTTATACAACACATATGCCTCAGAATGTGTTATGTAATATTTGACCCTGGGTGGTCCAGTAGCTCATTGCTGAGGTCAAACCCACTAGCTTATAAAATTTTTTGCCTTGACTATTTGTATTCCTTTTACAGAAACTTCAAACATGTACAGTAGGCATTTCTTCGCTCTGACTTTTTTGATCTCCTTCAATACAGTTTTTCAGTGGTGTCAAAATTATGACACAGACCACTCATTCAACAGATACAGATCTCACTTACAGCAGACTCATTTATTATAGTCATAGAGTGGAAAGAATCATGGTTAGTATTTTTTTTTAAATCTATTGCCTCCTTTATGCCACCAATGTCTTTATGCAGTTGGGGGGAAATGGCTAAGAAGATACAGTAGGCCAGCTAATCTGAGAGACTGTAAAATTTAACTCTTTTTGGTCAGGCAAGTTTTGCAATACTCTTGAAGCTCTATGATTTTACTTCAAAAGAAATTGGCAAAGGAGAGAGATTTTAAAACCATATTGGAAATGGGATTTCTGAAGATAAAGTGACCCTTGTCATTATTATGGATACGATTTTCTCATGGTAGAATTAGGCAAAATTCGCAGAGTAGTCATTCCTGCCCAACTCCCCTGGGCACCCTCACACATGCATGGGGACTGGAGAGGCTACTTGCATGCACAAAGTTAAATACATATGTAAGTGTTTGCAGGACTGGTGCCTAAGCGAGTAAAATATATTGCATACAGATTGAAAATATTTGAGAAAATATGTAATATATATTTAAATATTACAAAGCTGGCCAATTTGCAGAACAATAGATTTAATATAAAATGATACTAAATTATAAATATGTAAATTGTATTGTCTCATATTTAAAATATCATGAAAATGAATCAAATTACTAATATTTTTACATGTATATATTTTCAAGTATGTTTTAAATATACATATTCAACACATTTTATGGCCGGTGTAACCGATGTATGGAATGGCAGATTAAGTTTCCTAATTGCATTAGGGCCTCAACCAGCACTTAATCACCTGCTTAACTTTAAGCAAATGAGCAGTCCCAGTTACTTCAACGGGTATGCTTAACAATAAATATGTGCTCAAATTCTCAAGTGCTTTGTCGGGTAAATGCCTAGCAACAAAACAAGGGAGCATCTAGGAAGTTAGGATTTTGTTAAAGATAATTAAGATGTCTTCACAAAAGATCTCTTTCTTAGAAAGGTGATAGATTTTTTGAGAATGTCACAAAAAGAGAGGGTGGGAGTTGGGTGGTGGTAGAAGTGAACATATTTTACTTGTGCTTTGAGGAAGCTATTCGTACATTTTATTAAAAAAAGCTAATCTAAAAGGTCAGCAAGTACGGTGAAAGGGGTGTGATGTTTGAATTTGAATGGGTACAAAATTGGCTCAAACACCGAAGACATTGGGAAATTGAGAATGGTAACATTTCAGGAAGAGGAGTATAAGTAATGGACTGCTACAAGAATAAGTATTAGGAATGATCTTGTTCAGTTTATATAACAATGACCTACAAGAGAGAGAAATGCAGAAAGGTGATACAATTTGCTCATGAAGCTGGGGTGAAAGACTGGTAGTCAATTACAAACTAAGAGTGTTCAGAATGACTTGGATAGACTAGAGACAACAGAATTCAACACAAGCTAATACTATTAATTACATGACAGAAATGAAATATATACTTCTAACAGTTGCACAATACAAAACATGAATAAGGAGGAGATGCTGAATGTGGTTTTGTAGAATAGGAATTATGTTTATTCAATTCTCATGCTCTAATACCTGAACAAATTAACAGAAATATAAGTTAAAATAATATCTGCCAAAAAGGCAACATCGCTGAATACTCAAACAAGACCTTGAATGAGTTACAAATAAATATGCTGCTCCAATATCCTTCGGTAATCCTGCACGCAAACAGAAATTTATAAGGAAATGTAAACTTTGACCACCTGTATAAGGATGCCAAAGACAGAATGTAATGTATACTGATGGTAAAAGCATTCTGTCTATATGCACTACACAAAGAATATACAATACTACATAAAAAATGTTATTTAGGTTGCAAAGTCAAGCATTATAAGTTAGAAAATGCCAGAATTTAATTCTGTCTCCTTATGATACAGTTATTACTTACAGAATCTAATATTAGTTTTCCACAGGACCTCTGTCAACGTTTACCTGTTTTAAACTTTATGAAAAGTATGCAAAATCAAGCAATTTTATGACATTTCAAAATTTTAAATGAACTTATGTGCAATATATTTTTCACTGTGTAGATATTTTCAAAGCATGAAAAGTTGTTTCTGAATAAGATAAAACATTGTTCAGACATTAGACTATACAGTGGTTTCATAGTCATATGCACGTTTTATTTTAATTAAAGATATGTTTGTTTGAAAGTTTTTGAAACCAGATAAAACTGGTTTGAACTGCAAACCGCTCTAAGCTAAAAGACATCTTTTCAAATACACACACACACACACACACATATGCACCAAAAATTACATCACTCACTGACTGTGAGCCAAATTCTCCACAACCTAATGCAAATTAAAATGGCTGAGATATAAATATCTTTGAAACTAGATTCATAATGGAAACACAACCAGATCCTGTACTACAACAGCACTGTTGAGGACCATTAGGGCATTTTATAGAGCTTTCAGTGCCAAACTCAAAGCTAACAGAGGAGGAGCTATTGACCACAATAAAGAACCCCAAAACAATGAAGAAATCATTAAAAAAATATAGGTACTGAAAATTCCTGTTGGGCTTTTCCATTAGCAACAACCTTGGGTACAGGTTCTTGTTACATTATCTGCTTCAGAAAAATATTGCCTTAACTTCTTATACATTGAGTGCAATAAGTGCATGTTCATGAGTGATGGGGAGGGGGGGATGGAACTTTAAATCAGAAGCCAGCTGTCAAAAGTATCATTCTCATCTATTCTGAGCCTTCTCTCTGTGCTCCTTATTATTGCATCACTGAGAACGCACCACAAGATGACAGCCAGATAAAATTAGATATGGCTTGGTTTGACTTTTGTGCCTCTTCACATCAGCCTACTCTTGTAAGTTTTATTGTTAATGCTTGCACTTACATAGCACAGAGTACAGGTGTCTGCATTAGACAATCAACAGCTTGAGAACGGGCTTTTAAAATAGGTGGCTTAGTTAATAGTGGCATATCGAGATCAGAATCATCACTTCTCCAGCCATAGATACAAATCTCTGGATACAGTTCACCAAATACTATGGTGGTCATTAAAATGTCATTATTTCCCAACAGTTACATGGTGATAGTGGAGATATCAGAGTTAGTTTTCTAAGTAAAGGGATCAGTGTTGCCTTTATAGTGGAAACCACTGTACTGTCCTTATAAAATGCTGTTTAGACGGTATTGTGTAAGCATCATCCCAGCACAGAGGGCTGACACAAGGCCCTATGCACCATATAAACTCCACTTACATTTTTTACCGGGGGCTTAACTGATGTGTAAAGCCTTGGTTGAATCTTCTGCATTAGAGTGAATTGTATCCATGTGGATAAAACAAATGATTAAATAATCTCAGAGGATCCTTATTCCTTTTATTTTGTTGCCCAAGTGTAATATCTTTCTATTCGCTTTTTCTGAACTGAATCCTTAAACTTCCAAGTAGAGTAATGAGATTTTTTTTAAGTGAAGTGTATGAACTATAACTAGATGCATGTAGCACTCCTGTGCATGCAGAAAATTAGTGGGCTAATTACTAAACTTCAAATCCTCTCAAACATTGCTTATTTGAAACTTAGTAACAGAATAAACCTCTTTAAAATTACAGTGCCATTTGGGTATCTGGAGATCCTGTTTTCCACTTCTCACCTCAGTTAGTGATAACGATGCCAGCCACTAATTTCTGTCCCCAAGTGACCTTTGAAGTTTGTCGAATGTGGGAGTAAATATTGTGATATTTGAATTCTGTGAAATTCCCCTTAATAAAACAATGTTTTTAGTTATTTTATGAAACACTTCGCCTTTTACATTTTCTTCTGAGGATCCATGAAAGTCCAGAGATTCAGCGTGTTCCCTCTTCCCCAATTTTAAATTGGTACAAGTTCTTCCGCTGGTATACTTGCCTACTTTCAGTTGGCAATAGCCTGAATATAGCTGACTGTAGACATTCGATCACAGAGAGAGCTGTCCAGAGGACAATTATGTTTCTTGGCAATAGTCAAAGTTTTGAAATTTGGTTTCATTCTACACTGGACTTGAACCTGAGTCTCCCACATCCCAGGTCAGTGTATCATCCATGAAGTTAGCATGTGAGAGTCTTGCTTTCTCAACCTTCACAATGAAAACTTTGTCAAAAATGTTCTGATCAGCTCTAGTCTCCAGATTAACTGTAGCTCCTGGTGGCGCCTTTCTCCATATTTGGAGGAGGAGAATGAGAAGGGGAAACATTGGAGTATGGCTGACTTAAGCTACATTTTTAAATCTTGGTTTAACCAAATTTCCTTCCTGGCCTCAGCTGAGAACTTGAGGACATTTTTATTATAAAAATGTGGGCAAGTCCTTACCTCCAGTGGCACTGCCAAGTTACATGCCTGTTATCTTCACACATTACCCAAAGTTCACAGGAATCCCACTAACTCCATCTTTCATCAGTCTGCCAGCTTCCAGAATACATTACACTATCCCACCAATACATCTATGGACTGTTCTCTACCATGATTATAAATTATTGCTTTGTTTTTGTAGGAATGCCATGTACATGAACGGTTTATGTCTCTGTGAAAGGGAGAAACTTAATCCACATATTTCCACGGCTTCTTCAGCTCATTCCACTGGCCTGTGATCTGCTGAGTGATTGAAAAGTTGCTTTCAGCCATTTGACACATGGTCTGTATGGGATGGAGGATAGCTAGGTGTGCTGTAGATTACCTGCCAGCCCTCTGTATGAGGAAGGGTAACCCTCATAACTGCAGGGTGTTAATCCCCCCATATAGTCAGTACCTTCCCATAGCTGAATAGCAGGTGTGTGGTTAACTTTATAGCTCAAACTATTCCTGTCTTCCACTGAAAGCTTGTTAACCTGCTGACCATGTGTCTCCTTACCACTATTATTAATAATATTGAAGAACTGAGAGACAAGATAGTTTGTGCCATTCTGTGAGTTTGAAGTTGTAGAGTAACTCAAATGGTAAGATAGAAAAATATGAGTAATAGGTTTATACAGATAATATACTGATATATAAACTGTATACATGTATATGAATATATAGAGAAAAAATACACCACAAAAAACTTTAATTAAGATCATAGGTCTGATTTACAGAATTGAGGCATCCACTTTATCCTTAATACACACGGCTGAGCCTACCATAAGACTAACACCACACATGATATAACATATAATACATTGTTCAGGGACCAGAATGTTTAAAAGAGGTTAACATATTTTTTTCTGGTTCCATTTTCAATGCTATTAGTATTTGTGTGTGTGTATTGCAAGTATAGTAAGAGAAAAATAATCCTACTGAGAGTTTGTCGTGTCCTTTGACTGTGACAAGGTTACATGATCCATGGATCATTGACACAGTAGAGACACTGGCATGGTGATAAAATAGTAAAGGTACACATCGAAAAGGAAATGAAGCTAGAGCACTTAATGTGTCAGGACACACTACACATGTATACATTTAAATAGGACTGCTATCTCATAAATCAAACAGCTCTGAAACATGTCTATATTTTGACTTCCAACTCCATTAGATAATGTTTTAAATATAAAGCCACTTAATGATGAATGCTCATAAATGAAAAATGCACACTCCCCATAAAAAGCTTAGCAGACACTGGCATCCACCTATTTTTAGCGCAAAAAAGATAATCTTAGTTCATATTGTTATGAAACCACTGAGCTGCCCTTGAGAGTTCTTGAGCTTTCTTATTTTAAAGTTACTTATTTTAAAATAATTCAGGAAACAAAAGCATTGTCACCTGCACAAAGTAACAGAGCCACAAGTCCAGAAAGTCTTAGATCCTTGGCACTTTAATATTAGCACAACATTTCTTAATCGAGAACCATCTGACTAGTTGTTATAATTTTTAATTCCCTTCAGGAAATTAAGCATATATAAACAGGGACATTGGTTGATAGAACCTAGATTTCAACTAGATCTCACGACATTTAAAGAGCATGTTTGGGAAGGCACACCCTTTTAAATTAATCTTTCCGCACTTAGTCCATGTGGTTCCTTCTATACTGGCATGTAATATAATTCTTGTTGTAGTCAACCCTTTGGCCTCTACTATCCTTCTTCCAGTGCTTGGCATGTAATGGAGACTCTTTTTAAAATTAATTAACTGATCCAAAATAAAGCAGAGAAAGAAGAAAGACCTAAAATCACATAATTAAAAACACTTGACATAAACCACAGAAGAAGAAGAATTAATTTTCCTCTATAGTAACAGTTCTTGGGAAGATGCAAATTAGCAAAAAATATTTTCAGTTCTATGTATGCACATCCAATTACGTAAATCCCATAACTCTAAATCCTGTGCCCAGTAAAATACGGGAACAAATACGGAAAGGAAAAATTACTAAACATCTAGAGAATCATGGAAACATGAGTGGTAAGCAGAATGAGTTTACAAAGAATAAATCTTGCCAGACAAAATTGAATGTTCAGGGATAGAATTACAAAATTTTCCCCAATTCTGCAAACTGCTCCACAGGAGCAAACCTCTATATAAAAGAATCTTCTTGACAGTGAGATCTATTAGGCTGTGAAATCGTCTCCAAAGGGAAGTGATGGGAACCGCATCACTTGATCGTTTAGATTAGACTAGACAAAACATTAGTAAGCATACAATATGAACCATTGTTATTTTTATTTGTATTACATCAGTACCTACAGGCCTCAACCAAGATTGGTCCCAATGTGCTAGTCACATTGTAAGGGATAATCTCAGCCACCCCCCCCCCCCAAATTTACAATCTAAATAGACAAGATAGACAAAGACTAGGAGTGGAAGCAGAAATGAAGTCCAAGGATAAGTCAGAACAGTGACAACACCAGGAACAGAACTCAGGTATCCCAAATTCCAGGCCAAGGTCCTATCTACATTCACTGGCTATATTTTAGTTTCTCTCACTGTACACCTGCTTTCCATCTATCCAGTGCCAACAAATTGATGTGCTGAAAACAGAACATTCCCAGTGAGCAGATTTTCTGTTGTTGACATGCTAAACTTGAAAGCTATAAGATTGGTTTAATTACAACATAAATAGAATAGAACTCAGCTAAAATAATGTTAAGGATCAGTATGAGATATGCAGAAAGTGACTTCCAGTTAAGACAAGCACCTTTTTACAACCTCGCCTTCCAATTCCTTGCTGCTTATATCTCACCTGTTATAGCCATAACAGTCTAAGTATAGACTTGGCTAGAGGGGGGCTCCCATTGATTAGTACATGCAGGCGAATAGATTTAAGTGGCAAACCACAAGTTCATTAAGTTAACATAGGGGAGGTGTGCTATCTGCCCCACTTCATCTGTCTCTCATTTAAATGGTGCCAGTGCAGAGGATACAGGGCTAACCCATAACTCAGAGTAGACGCTCTTCAGCCTACAACTAGGACTCTGCTCACTTCTGAATCCTCACCCTCCAGCAAGTGGACAGAAAGAACCAAAGGAGGACCTGGGTCTGCAAGGACATCAGCTCTCCCCTTCTCCCATACGCACTACAAGTGAAACCCCAGGTCTGTTCTCCCTCTGGGAACTGACCCTTTTAGCCTTTACCTGCTCTGAACACCAGTGGCATGGTGTGATGAACTAAGCCTTCCTAGAAATTCCTAATATTCATTTTTAAGTCCTATTCCTTTTAATCCTACTGTGCCTCCATGATGCTAGGAGGAGGGTAAAAAAACCTCCCCAGACTTCTGCCAATTTGTGCTAGTAGGAAAAATTCCTTCCTGATCCCAAAACAAGCGATTGTTCATACCCACTGCATTCTAAAAACACTCTTCCTGTACTACAACTACAGGGAAGGAGGGTGGGACAGCTAAAGCTTTCAAATGCCCCAGGCAGAGGTTTAAATTAATGGGGGGCCTCACAGGTCCAATCAGGTCCCATCTCCACTCAGCTGGCCAAGCAGAAGTGATGAGTCCTTGGAGAAGGAGGACCCCCCTGCCTGCATTCCCAGGCATGCCTACCCCATTCTGTGTTGTCTACCATGCTGAAGTCCAATCAAGTTTCCTACCCAGCGAGACTGAGGTGACATTTGCCTGACATGGGTGAGCTACAGCCGACAAATCTCAAGGTTTATACTTGCTACTGAAGCACATAAGATGTGCACAGAATAAGTCCAGTTGCCAAATGAAAATGTCAATAAAAAACAGGCCTTCAATGTTCCCCTCAGCTTCTGAGAGTGCAGGGGAGCTTGCATTGGTTAATCAGGCTGGAGAAGCTATGACAGAGAGTAAAACTACTTGGCATATACCCCTCTTCCCTACCCCAGAAGCTGCTGCAGTTTCATGGTGCTCTTTGTATCTGTACAGTCATAGAGATATCTGGCCTTCCTATGTGCAAATTTTGTAGGTACAAATTGCCCCCATACCTTAATGGGAAGCCACACTTCTGAAACTCTACCCTGCTAATGTGTAAAGTGCTTTGGGATGCAACATGCTATGTAAATGTAAAATCTTATTTTAGTATGCACTGCTTCACTGGGACATGATATCTTGGGACAGCTGTTTTGCTGGGACATCTCCCAGGAAAATGATTCAATCTAATGATAGTGAACGATAGTGACTGCTGCTTAATTGGGATGATTTTTAGAATAAATTTAGCTAGTGCAAAGTATTTTAATGATGACTAACTAGATGTTACATAAGTGTGAAATTCTACACTCTGATCTTTTGACATACAAATTGCCAAAGATTACTAAACCTGCTTTTCCTAGTATTCAGAAGGCCTGGATCAAAGGTTGCTTGGGGTTTGGTGGCAAAGTTCTGTTGCTACCTAGTTATGTCGATCTAGAGAAAGGAATTTACATGCTCTATAAAATGTTTTGCAGCAAGGAGAGCTTGAAAGCTTTAGAGACGATAGCTGATTTTATTTTTTTTTTAGATTTTTCACTTCTCTCCTCCTTTTTCTTTTAAAAATAAACTAGAAAATGAAATGCAAAAGGAAAAAAAAGTTAATGTGTGCAACATGCAGGTTATGTGCTTAAGCGTGCCATAGTTAGAAAAATGTCAATTTACCCTTGAACTTGCCATGCTAACTCTGCCCCATTGCACATATGCACTATAACACAGTTTTAATTACATGATCATATACTGTTTCTTCACTTGCACAGGTTAGAGTGTGTATTTTTGCCTGAAGTTTCTATGTGCACAGCCCAACATTTTTAAACTTACCGGCCTGAGGTTCAGAGGTGACAGGTGCCTACAGTTAACACTGACTACAGGAGTTGTGGATGGTCAGAAACTCAGCAAAATCAGGCGCCCAGTATAATATTGAAATAGTGTACAAAGGATATGACCACATATATGCAAAATATCTTTTCACTATTTGTATTCAGTATATTTTACATTGCAATCTTTTTATGCAAAATATTTTTCACTGTTTACAGTGCGGTTTTATTTTATAATCTGATACACTTGTGTACTAAAGGCTAGAGATAGAACTGCATGGAGAAAGGTAATTCTGTACTGTAAAGGATTTTGATATTTCTAAATTTGTTTTCATTCCTATTTTAAGTTTCTCTGAAGTGGAATGGAGCCTTGACGGTGCAGAAGTCTACTTGGCAGGCCATCTTCGGTGGTGTGGATCCTAAAAGTCTTGGGGTCACCTGACTCTGAGGCCTGGCAGGGCTGCTGAGGAATCAGGTAGGCGAATTGGAAGCCAGGCAGTTTTACAATGGAAACATGTCTGGCAGGCAGGATTCCATCAGAATTTTGTCAAAATTGAACCATCTCCACAGAATGTTTCAATTTTGATGAACAGAGAAATTCCAACAAAAAATATTTTGCTGGAATTTTTCCAGCTAGCTCTAATAAACTCTGCTCTGGCTCTGTGTATGTATGTTGGGGCTGAGAAAGAACACAAGGAGCCTTACTTTCTCCATGACTCCTCTTGTGTTGGCACTGGACAAAATCAGAACACTTGCTCTCAGTGGAGTGCACTGACTGCTTTCCCTAGTGCCACAGAAATGCAAACCGCCGCAAAGAGCATCAAAAGGAGGCAGGCACATGGCCCCACATTCCCTCCAAAAGCACCAGTGGAACTAGCCAGATTGAAATAGACTAGATAGAAATTTCAGACTCAATCCTCTATAAGGGATTTTTTTAAAAAGTTGGTAACAATTTTTTCTAACATAATTTGAACCTGCTGATTTCAAAAATGGTTGTAACCAAGCTAAGTTTTGCTGTTTAGATTCTCAAACTTGCAAATAAATATTGATGACAAAATTCACCAGAAATGTTTCATATATCAACAGCATGTTCGTGAACTTGTCTGCAAAATCACACTGTTTGGCATAATTCATTTTCAGTCTATTAAGAACTGAAATGAGGAAACGCACTTCATGGTTTTATTGCACCCTAATATTCAACTTTTTATAGCATTTAGTCATCCATGTATCCTAATCTTAGACTTAATCATAACACCAGTTATTTTTCCTGTAATTTGTGAAATAATTTTCTTGCATGCTTTGTATTTGTTTTACAGTACATAATGCATTGTAGTTAGAGTAGAATTAACATATAAGTGATGATGATGGTTTTTTTTACAAATAGCGAGAACAACAGTGGTCAGATGAGGTTGTAGTTTGTGACACTCATATCAGTTACAATTGTAAGTAAACTATGGAATCGGTAGTAAGTCTCAAGATATCTCTGTATTATTTGCCAAGGATTAAGTAAAGAAGATATGCATGAAGCAGGTGAACAAGGACTGCATAGAATAATGGAGGCAATGGCCATTAGAAAGAAACTGCAATATGTCAAATACAGAGAGGTCATTGACAGAACTGAGTCCATCTTTCATTCAGAGCAGACAGTATCAATCAGGCGGCACAGAAATTGCTATTGATTTTTAAAAAAATCAAAATCCAGAGGTTAAAGAACACAAGAGCATCTACAAGTGATGTATCATGTGTGGCAAGCTGTAATGTCTGTAATACAAGATAGTCCAGTTCTGTGAAACCTATGGACTGGAGATGCTGCATGTTCAAGGAGTTCCAGCAAGGGAACTTTGTTGTCAAGAGGTCCTGTCAGAAGTTCAGCCAAGTGGACCGTGATCAGCTCCCAGAATGGCTTAGTGGTACAGGGTTTGTCTTCACTATGGTGATAAATTGGCACCACTATGATTGATGTAGCGGCATCAATTTAGCGGGTCTGGTGAAGACACAATAGGCCGATGGGAGAGTGTTGCATTTTTGACCATCTTGTCTAATAGCCATTGATGGACCTATCCTCCATGAAATTATCTAATTATTTTTTGAACCCAGTTTTATTTTTGGCCTTCACAACATCCACTGGCAATGAGTTCCACAGATTGACTGTGTGTTCACTGTCTCCACGCCATTAATGATTTGATACACCTCTATCGTATCCCCCACTTAGTCATCTCTTTTCTAAGATGAACAGTCCCAGTCAGTCTTTTTAAGCTCTCCTCATATGGAAGCTCTTTCATACCCCAATCATTGTTGTTCCCTTTCCCTGCACCTTTTCCAATTTAGTTTTTTTTTAAATATTGGATGACCAGAACTGCATGCAGTATTCAAGGTGTGGTCATACCATATATGTATATAGCAGCATTATGATATTTTCTTATTATCTATCCCGTTCTGTTAGCTTTTTTGACTGTCACTGCACATTGAGCAGATGTCTTCAGAGAACTATCCACAATGACTCCAAGATCCTTCTTGAGTGGTAACAGCTTATTTAGACCCCATCGTTTTGTATGTATAGTTGGGATTATGTTTATGTTCATTATTTTGCATTTAGCAACACTGAATTTTGTTGCCTAGTCACCCAGTTTTGTGAGATCCCTTTGTAAATCCAAAGCTGACTGGGAAGATTATCTATCTTGAGTAGTTTTGTATCGGCTGCAGACTTTGCCACTTCACTGTTTAGCCCTTTTCCCAGATCATTTATGAATATGTTGAACAGCACTGGTCCCAGTCCAGATCCTTGGGGGACCCTGCTATTTACCTATCTTCACTTTGAAAAATCATAATTTATTCCTTTTTTTTGTTTCCTATTTTTTAACCAGTTACTGATCCATGAGAGGACCTTCCCTCTTAGCCCATGATTACTTAATTAGCTTAAGAGCCTTTGATGTGACAAACCTTGTCAAAGGTTTTCTAAAAAGGATGTCTTGTGATAGATGCACAAGTCATAGTAAAGCTATCTGGAGCCAAAACATTTGGAGACCTTGCAGACACATTTGTAAAAAGAGTACATAGATCTGGAGCAGATGTCCACGGAATAGATATTGTGCTTGACAGGTACTGCAAGGAATCTATTAAGTGTCGTACAATGCATAAATATTCAAGAGATACAAGACCCATCCAAAGAAGTGGTAGAAGGCAGATGTGTGCCTCTTCTAAGTAACTCAATGAATTTTATTGTACTTCCAAAAAATAAGGAGAATCTCACAATATTTTTATCTGAACGGCTAATGACACAAGCACCACGTGATAGATAAGATCATCATGATTAAAGGTCTAGAAAACATGACCTATGAGGGAAGATTGAAAAAAATGGGTTTGTTTAGTCTGGAAAAGAGAAGACTGAGAGGGGACATGATAACAGTTTTCAAGTATGTCGGAGGTTGTTACAAGGAAGAAAAATTGTTTTTCTTAACCTCTGAGGATAGGACAAGAAGCAATGGGCTTAAATTGCAGCAACGGAGGTTTAGGTTGGACATTAGGAAAAAATGTCCTAACTGTCAGGGTGGTTAAGCACTGGAATAAATTGCCTAGGGAGGCTGTGGAATCTCCATCATTGGGGATTTTTAAGAGCAGGTTAGACAAACCCCTGTCAGGAATGGTCTAGATAATACTTATTCCTGCCATGAGTGAAGGAGACTGGACTAGATGACCTCTCGAGGTCTCTTCCAGTTCTATGATTCTATGATCATTCTGGTGGTTTTCAAAATAAGGCTGAAGTATGGTGTTCAACAGTAACAGTTGACACCAATCAGCTGTGTGCTCATCAGGAAGGAGTAAACTAAGAATGATTTTACACTGTGTCCACAGTGATGTCGTCAATATAGTTGTTGCAGCCAGGGGCACTATTTGCTTATTCTTTTGCTGGCTCACTACAGCAAAATGACATGTAGACAGCTTTGGATGAAAGTTGGCACATCAAAGGAACTACAATACTTTCTATTCATGCCATTTCTGAGAAACTCTTCTCTCATTTCATGCTCTGACTGGTTGTGAAGCTAACTCTTTTATAGCTGGACACAGCAAAAAAACCACATGGGAAGTTTTTCAGTGACACTATCTGCTTCAAACACACCATGGACAGTGTGACCTGGACTCAGGGAAGGTGAAAAGTGCAGAAGAGTTTATTTGTAAGCTGTATGGCTTGCCAAAGGTCCACTTTGTTCACGTTTCTGTACCCTCAACAAATGATGCTCTTTTCTTCTGCATACAGAGAGCTCATTACCAGGCACTAATTTGAAGACATGCCCACTGTCCAAATCCAATACTCCCTCCTCCCAGTATAATGGGTAGGAAACAGGAGAATAGAGGTCTGGTGCCAGAGCTCATGTAGTCACCAATACCAACAGAATGCATGGAAGCAGTATTCTGTAGCTGCACAACAAGGTGAAGAAGTCAATGACACAAATGCAAAATAGCATGACTTATTTGTACAGGAGTATGCAAATGTAGAGAATTGGAACATGGTTGTGTCAATGTACCTGACACTTAGTGCTTAAAGGACAGTATTATCAAGTAAGTAGATAAAAAGTGATTCACACTTCCACTGTATAGCAAAGTTTCCTAAAACAGTATGTTAAACGTGTGTGACAGGTTGGATCACAGAAACCCCCTTGGGACTGCCACCTGATGTGTCAAGACTACTTCTGCTCCTGCTTTCCTGCCCTGTCAGCTTAGGACTTCAGTGCCCTGCCTGGTTTGAGCCAGACCCGCTAGCCTGCTGCAAACCCAGACCCAGGTCTGAACCACGTCCCCTAACAGCTGTAGGCTTAACTGAAAGAAGCTTAGAGAAGTGTTTCTGTCTTTAACACTCAGATGTCCAACTCTCAATGGGGTCCAAACCCCAAATAAATCCGTTTTACCCTGTGTAAAGCTTATGCAGGGTAAACTCATAAATTGTTCGTCCTCTATAACACTGATAGATAAAGATGCACAACTGTTTGTGCCCCCCCACCCCCAGGTATTAATACACACTCTGGGTTAATTAATAAGTAAAAAGGGATTTTATTAAATACAGAAAGTAGGATTTAAGTGGTTCAAAGTAGTAACAGACAGAACAAAGTGAATTACCAAGCAAAATAAAATAAAACACGCAAGTCTAAGTCTAGAACGGTAATAAAACTGAATACGGATAAAATATCACCCTCAGAGGTGTTTCAATAAGTTTCTTTCGCAGACTGGACGCCTTCCTAGTCTTGGCACAATCCTTTCCCCTGGTACAGCCCTTGTTCCAGCTCAGGTGGTAGCTAGGGGATTTCTCATGATGGCCACCCCCTTTGTTCTGTTCCACCCACTTATATATCTTTTGCATAAGGCGGGAATCCTTTGTCCCTCTGGGTACCCACCCCTCCTTCTCAATGGAAAAGCATCAGGTTAAAGATGGATTCCAGTTCAGGTGACATGATCACATGTCACTGTAAGACTTCATTACCCACTTGCCAGCCCACAGGTATACAGGAAGACTTACAAGTAAAACAGAACCATCTACAGGTAATTGTCCTGGTTAATAGGAGCCATTAAGATTCTAAACCACCATTAATGGCCCACACTTTGCATAACTACAATAGGACCTCAGAGTTATATTTCATATTTCTAATTTCAGATACAAGAGTGATACATTCATACAAATAGGATGATCACACTCAGTAGATAATAAGTTTTGTAATGATACCTTACAAGGGACCTTTTGCATGAAGCGTATTCCAGTTACAATATATTCACACTCATTAGCATATTTTTATAAAATCATATGGAGTGCAACGTCACAATGTGTGCTTAACTTGTATGCATTAAAATGTTTGTTATAAAAACAGGTGTTTTCTGATTGTGTGTTGTATTTCTGATAGTTAAATTGGCTTGTATATTTTTGTTTCAAAGTGCTAATGATCAAGTTATGAGAGCCATGTCAACATGCTCTTTCATGGTAACATACACAAATATTTCTAGTACCTCTTGCAAATAAGAAAGTGAAATTCAATAGCTTTATTAAAAGGTTGTACATATTATTTGATCATTTTTATTACATCCTACAGCTCACTGAAATATGTTAATCCAAAACAAAAAGGAAATAAAGATTTACACTTCAGTGATTTCCATGTGTTACTTTGTTCCCTTTGTAGAGGCCATTATACACAACATACAGCTTGGTAACAGCCATATTTGGATTCAGTATGCCCAAATTATCTTTAAAAGACTTGTTACCAAATTTTAACAAAAAATGCCTCTTAACAGTTAAGTAAGAGATGGTACAGAATGCACTCTCCATCTGCATGCTGGGAAGTTCTCTATAATATGTGCTTCTCCCATATGGGGGATTATGGTTGTCCTGCAAATTTTCTGTGACCTGAGCAGCTGCAAACATTGCTTTTTCTGTTTCTTCTTGATTCCTCTGGGTTTAGCTGGTTGCTTGTCTGCTGTGTCACTGAACAGCTTTCCTATTGGCTCCTGCCAGTAAAGTTGTGCAAAACTCCTGTCAGTCACATGGTTCCATTCTGTGCACTGGTCTGATTTTGCACATTTTAAATTGCCGGATAACAGCTAGCCTGCTTTCCATCAAAATTATGACTATATTAATTTGGCACTATTTTTGGAAGACTTAAAAACATCCCAAGAGACTGTTATTCACATACATAATCATTGTTTGTATTTAATGATTATAGTACATTTAAAAAAAACCTTCAGTTCTGCTGAGCTTCAGCTGGCATTTATATAGAAAAAACCAGCTGAGCTAGGAAAAATTCTGGCCAAGTGGCATCCTACTGGGGGCTCATGGGAATTTTTTTTTCGGAATCAGACATGCAAGTTCCTGCAAATGCTCTCAACACTTCACATATTTTATGCTGAATATCTCAATAATTTTTTCTGAAAACTGCAAATGACTCATTCCAACCAAAATAAGGTCTAAATTGCATAATTTTAATTTTGAAAACTATAACTTTTTTAAAATTGACAGCTTGGCTAGAAAACAAACAAAAAGTGAAATCATGCGTATGTCTCTCCGTTATTCAGCAATCTCTGTAAACCAAAATCAGATGAAGTAATTTAAATAGTTTTTCTACCACAATAAAACTCATAATAATCCTAGCAGCTAGCTATTTAGATCCCAGATTTTAGTCTGGGACAATTATTAACAACGAAGTATTAAGGACCCAGTTTTGAAACAGTCTCCCTTTTGTTTGCCGTCTGTTGGCAAAACTGATATAATTTAAGATGCCTAATTAATATTTGCTCAATAGGCTAAAGAAAGTAAATAAGATATTAGGACATATTCAAAAAGAAAGGAGAAGAACTTGTTCTTGCAAACCTGATCAGCACAGCTCATAAGCTTGTGTATAACTTTAACCACATGCATGACAATGGTACTACTCACGTGATTAAAGTTACACTTGTTCATAAGGGCTGTGTTGGATCGGTGCTTTACGCTGGATGTAGTCTTCACGACATTAACATGTCAGTAAGCCCTATTCCTAATAGCAGATTTTTTGTAGGATGGGACCCTAATATTGTAAATGCCATAATATATCTGTTATATAGGTTATTAGATGGTGCTCATCACAACAATGCTATTGTATTTCGCATGCCTTCACTATGAATATTTTTTCACTTTTGGGCTCCCTATCTCAAAAATGATATAACAGAAATCACAAAAATTATTGGAGGCATGGAAATCTTCCCATATGAGGAGAGTTTTAAAATATGGGACTATTTAATTTGGAGAGAGGATGAGCAAGAAATGCATGATAGATGTATATGAAAAATTTAAAACATATTAAAGTTAATTTGCCTGTTCTTACTTACCCTTTCTCATACCACAAGAAGCAGAGGACACCCAAAGATATTAAAGACTACAAATTTAAAACAGAACAAAATGCATTTTTGTATAACACTTAATTAACTTTGGGCTCAATGCCACAAGATATTATTGAGGGAAAGAAGTTAGTAAGATTAGACATTTATGTGAATTCTAAGAATATTTAAAGTTATATTAGCTAAGATAAAATCCCTAGCTGTCTGAAGTTAAGAAGAAACTTTTTCCATAGGCATATAATCGCATACTTTTCCATTTTGGGGAATTACACTTTCTTTGGCACTAGGTACTATTATAGATATGATTTCAAGCCTCATAGCCCATATGACAACTCCCATGTTCCTTTATGCAGGCACAATCACCTAGTTATACATCTAAATGACAGTGATTGCACCCATAACTATTTGCACTCAGATTTATTTCAGGAACAAAGAAGGAGTCCACGTCTAAACACAAATATTTTTGTTTGGCATTAAAACCATAATCTTTGGTTTGAGCTACTAGCAGACTCCTGATTGTTACACAGCTTTTGTCACCATTCTGATTATGATGGAGCAATAAAGAGAGCATAGTGAAAGTTGCTTCTGAATTTTAAAATTAATAGGGTAAATATTCCATCTTACTCAGTGTTGACTAATATAAAACTGCCAATAGATAGAAGTGTGGTGTAACAGTAAATAACTCGTTTCAGAGTAGCAGCCGTGTTAGTCTGTATTCGCAAAAAGAAAAGGAGGACTTGTGGCACCTTAGAGACTAACACATTTATTTGAACATAAGCTTTCGTGAGCTACAGCTCACTTCATCAGATGCATTCAGTGGAAAATACAGTGGGGAGATTTATATACACAGAGAACATGAAACAATGGGTGTTACCATACACACTGTAACCAGAGTGATCACTTAAGATGAGCTAATACCAGCAGGAGAGCGGGGGGTGGGGGTGGAAGAAAGCCTTTTGTAGTGATAATCAAGGTGGACCCCCCCCCCCCCCCACACGCACTGTTCCTCAGACGTTCTTGTCAGCTGCTGGAAATGGTCCACCTTGATTATTACTACAAAAGGTTTTCTTCCCCCCCCCCCCCCCGGCCCCCACTCTCCTGCTGGTATTAGCTCATCTTAAGTGATCACTCTCCTTACAGTGTGTATGGTAACACCCATTGTTTCATGTTCTCTATGTATATAAATCTCCCCACTGTATTTTCCACTGAATGTATCCGATGAAGTGAGCTGTAGCTCACGAAAGCTTATACTCAAATAAATTTGTTAGTCTCTAAGGTGCCAAAAGTCCTCCTTTTCTTTTTAGTAAATAACTCAGTGTGCTGCACAGATTCACAGGCACTCATGCTCTTATATTATTTATACTATAACATTTGTTGGTTGTCCCTTGAGGAACAGGTGACGTCTCTATGGGACATGAAATACTTGAATTATACATTGTTATAGGTATGCATACGCCATGCACGCCAGGGTTTTGAATATTGAATTTCCTCCTGCAATATTTTTTATGGTAACTAGCAGACTTTAGTTCTTCATTCGGTCTTTTATGTACTGCTGTGTCTCAAAAACAGCAACTGCTGTGTCAATGTTCCTCCTGTGTGTAATGTCAGATCTACCTTGGGAGATACAGATGTGTGTATGGGTGAGGTATATGGATTGGCCTTTGTGTTTACACATTTAAGGGCTATTGACTTCACTGGGAATACAACATGTAAAGGACTTGCAGACTCAAATCTTTAAATTATTAGCTGCAGCCCTGTTGTTATTACAAATGGTGATGCGTAACTGGCAAATGTGACTACAGATCTGGTTTTAAGGTTGGGATTACTCATTTGTTTCCTGACGAATAATAATAATTTTGGATGATAATGTGCATGCTTTGGTTTTGTGTTTTGTCACTATGTGCCTGCTTAGTAAACATCCTTATGAATAAGACTCCCCATAAAAGGGCCAATGCTAAGTGAATTACTATTAATTACTATTAATTAATAAATATATATAATACCAGTTACTACAGAAATACAGGCAGGCAAAAGACAATTTTAATGAAATAAGATTTATTTTGCCTGTTAAGCCCTTAATCTTTTTTCCAGCCTGCTATACATCATATACACACACATCATTTACACATGCTATACATGAAAAACGAACAAAAAACAACCTGAAATACAGACTCTAGTAGAGAGAAAACAAAGAGCATGGAGTCAGAGTCAGTTCACGTCATTTGCAAACTCAGCAATTTAAACCAAGATTTGTATATCTTTGAAGCACCTGGGATTTGAATGCCTTATTGCACAAAGAGGAGATCTGGCTTAGTCTTGACTTACGTACCTGAATGAGCAGACTAGCTTGGTCTGTATGTAGAGAGAAATCCATCTGCATCTGGTGGCTACATATTAGAGCAGAGTTAACCAGCTAGCAACCGCCTGTGATATATTTTATGATGGTTTTGTGACTTGTATATTCTGATAGCTAAGACGCAAACCCAAGGGCTCATGATTGGTAGGAAGGAAACCAGATGAGTCTCATTCTCTTGGCTGAGTCTTTGAGATCTATGCTAAGCTATTCTTTGATAGAGGCTATTCTCTGCATTTTCTGTGACAAATATAAACAGCAGTGTAGAGACAGAGAAGAAGCAGCCCATTTATCCATTCCAAAGTCTAAAGGCCTGATCTAATGCCTATTGAATTCAATACAAAGACATCCAGCAGATCCTATGTACTGTAAATGGGATTTTCTAAACCATACCTGATTCCCTCATAGCCAAAAGAAGAAGCAATCATAGATTCAAAGTTAATGGTAGAAAAGACACACTGCATCCATCTCTCTGACAGTGCAGGTTTGTTCCTTACATCAAATTATGTAATGTTTTATTCAGTCCAGTATAAAACTCTCAAACGATGGTGCTTTTACCCATTTTTCCACAGCCTGTTATGTTTCACTGTCAGGAACTGCCTCCTGATATTCAGCCTTAATTTATCCCTTTCTTAATTTCAACCCCTATTTGCCATTCTAAACACTTCCTCTACAACCTTAGCATTCAAATATATGAAGACTATCCTCATGTGCCCTTCTAGTTGTTGCTTACCCACGTTGCAGTATACATATTCAACCCTTTTAATCATGCCTCCCAAGTCAGACAGTGGTAAAAGGTAAGGACAAAGTTATTGTTGAGAAAATGCATTGTTGTGGGTTTCTTACCTTATTGGTGAATTGGGATATCATTTTTAAAGAGTTTCTTGACTTTTCTGAAAGAAGATATTTAAGGCAAACACTCAACTGCACAAACACATGTTGATAAAGGAACATACCAGAACTCTGTTGGCATTAAGCACAGAGGACTTAACTCACTTGAATACCCATCATGATCCAAAAGATAAGTAGTGAGAGGTGGAATTAAAGGATATCTCTTTTAGCAGGTGACAATTCTCTAATCTCTATAAGGACAAATAAATAGCGTTCTCACCTCAGAAAGATAAAGAGACAGAGAAGCAAAACCTGTGAATGCTCTGCATGTTTTATTTCAGTGTCACAGAGTTTATGGCCATTAATCTTGAAAGCAAGCTGAATACTGTGTTGATTTGTATTTCCTTGGGAAGCTTTTCCAAGTCACCAAAACATTACATTCCAGAAGTCTTTCTTTAACCCCATCCTACCAGGGGTCAAAGTGTCTAAGCAGTCCTAATAAAAAGGTTGACACCTGCCCAGAGGATGGGCAAATTTCATCCCTGGTTTACTGTATCCCATTGACTTCAATTACCTGCTTTTCTTGATTCTACAGCCTCCTACATGTTGTAATGGCAGTAGGGAAAATCAGTTTTTGTTTTCTCAGAGTAACCAGATGATATGGATAAATCAGAGATAAAACTCGTTTAGTTTCTTTTTCTTCTGTGTTTGCTTCTCCCTGTCTTTATAAAAAGAAGCTATTTCTGTAAGCATGGGAGAACCTAAATAAGCTTAACAAGAAGGCAGACATCATGATAATCACCTTCCCAAGACGTATCTACTAATTTTCCAAGACTTTTATCAGGGAGGGACAGAGATTAGTTGCCAGCAAAGAATGCAATAAGTTCACCAAAGGTGGAGAATTAAAGAGGGCCCCTTTCAATGAATATAAATAACCCTCATCATTTCACTTTAGTAGTTTAAGAAACCTGGCTGACCATTAATGCTTTGCAGTGCACTGCTGACCACAGCTGAGAGGAACTAGGAGTGCAGATCAGCAGAATTCTAGAAAGGAAGTAAAAGTGCCCCCAAAGTATTCCCCTCTCCAGGGGAAGAAGAAGAAGCCAGCCTGGTTAGGATCTTCTGGGGTTATGCCACCTGTTCAACTCTTCTTCCATCAGCAATGGGGCACTCAAACTCACATTGTTGCCATTTCCCCTTTAATCTACACTCTGATGCTGTCATGCTTCAGAGCAGAGTGCTGGACTGAGGCACTGGGCACTGACTGAGGAATCAGATTTCCCACAGCACAGGGCACATGCAGCCTCATTCTCATTTACAGTAAGGCCAGTTTACACCACTTTGGCAGTAAATATAATCCCACCCCCCCCCTTGAAACCCTCTGGCCCCAACCTGGCTGTTCCATAGTGCAAAGTGATATCAGTAGAAATTAGAATCAGGTTTCAAGAGTACAAATGTTAAAGGTCTAACAGTAGCAGCAGAATCAGCAGTGAGCATCTAAATCCTGCTGCTCTGAGATACTGCTTCCCCATGAAAAAACCCAGTCCTTTCCAAGTGGATTTTTTTTTCATTGAGAAGTGGATGCGTCTTGCTAACGTTCAGCAGTACCTGCTCAGGGGAAGTAAAATAGGGGAAGCTCCTTTTAGAACTGGAAGTGGCTGCACAGCTGTCTCCAAAGCCAGCAGTGGGAAATTTGATGAGTAGAAGTGGCTGCCTGACAGAAGAAGGCTATACAGTAGGGAGCCCAGGGCATCCTGAAGGCATTAACATCTTGAAGAGAAAGGACCTGGAGGGCAGGTGGAAGAATGTTTGTATTCCAAGGATGGATAGTAGAACATCTGACTATTATATAACCAAAATACTAATCCTGGGATGTTTGTCTATCAATATCAGAAATACCACATCACCTTTGTGAGTGTTTTGGATTTTTTTATTACGCAATTATCAGTAGCAGCATCCTGCCTGTAGTTACAAAGCAGGTTGCTAGATGAATGCAGCAAACCTTTTTGAGGTTGGAAGTGGATGGCTGATTGTCACCATGAATCTTATTGACTTTCCTAGCAAAGGAGCTCCAAAGAGCAAATCTTTGGGGGAAAACAGGGAGACAAGACCATCACTGTCTCTGAAAAGACAGTAGAAGCCTCTCTAGAAGGAGAAGTGGGGAGAATGGCATCCAGGAAAATATGAAAATGAATACTGTGCCTTCTTGGAGCACAGCTGTGCTAAGTGGCATATATTTGGAAATAAGAAAAGTTGCTCATTTGCGTTCTGATTTTATTCTAAAGTTTATTGTCCCTAACTGCTTTGACTTTGCATAGGATATATAATTACCTTATCTTATTTTCTGTTTCATCATGTAGACATGCCACATCCTGTCACCTCCTTCAGTCCCTATAAAAGAACAAGAAGGTACTCTTTTAGATATAGATCAGGGAGTTAAGATCATGTGGTTAACAGAGGACTCTGATTAGTTAACTTTAAGGCGTGGTATAGTTAGGTTACATATCCTTCTAAAAAGTGCTATAACTTATTGACAAATAAAAAACAATGTAGCTCCCCCCCCTTTTTTTTACATATTGTACAGTCCCCATAGCTATTCTGAAAAGTAAAACAGTTATACAATATAAATTAAGAACACTTCTTAACCAAGAAATCCCAGAAAACTAGTGACAAGGAACAGTCCCCCTTTATTACATGCTGTGCCAGTTTTACATAGGTAATATATAACAAATATTTGGGTAACCCCATGCAGACAACACTCTGCTGGCTGCCTATTTCTCTATTTCCTTAGATGTAGGAACATTTTGTTGAAATATTTTAACTACAGCTGAGATAGCTTGCAAAGCTCTGCCATATAAATAAGCTGTCTTCTGCTGCTGCCTAAAAAAAAAAAATCCTAAAATTAAACCCCCAAGCTCTTCAATCTCAGGAGCCTATGGGCAGCTTAATTTACAGTTATGTGCTGCAACTAAAAAATATCACAGCTCCTGTGTGAATGTTGCTTTGAGAGACTAAAGGCATCAATGAATGAGACATACCTAAGGAGCCAAACAAGATCTTTGTTCAGGAGATCTTATATTTGTAGCAAATAGCTGGCTGCAGTACAATTTTACCTTCCTGTTACTTGGGTTTAAAAAACATTCACTATTGAATAGTAGTCACCATTTTAAAAAAATCATCATCTGCTAATAGTGACTACATGGTAATAAAGAACCTTACCCCAGTTTTCCCCTATACTTAGAAAAAGAGATATCTGTGAGAACTATATTGCTGTTGTGTGGTGATTGCTGCAAAGGCTGACATTATAATGACTTCTACTGTCCATACACACAGTATGTATTCCCAGACAAAATAAAATTAATTAAATAGGAGTGAAGGTGATAAATGCAGGTCAATAGACTATACAAGGAACATCCCCCACCAGCCCCACCACAAAAAAAGCATTGAAGAGTTACAGGAAATTAGAACTCAGAATTTTAAAGTGATCATGAAAATATACTGGTCCAGGGTTAAAATCTACAAATCCATTATTCCATAATATGATGGCAATTAAGGGAAGAACTAATGATACTTTAAGCATATGTTTCAGAAATGGCTCATCCCAGGCAAATGGGATATTAGAATTCTGCAAATTTTAATAAATTAAGATTAAAAAAATTGAAAATAAGAAGGTATGGGCTTGTGAAATGTTAAGGTACCACACATAATTTTAACTCTGTCCCCTGCCACTTTGGTCTCTGGCCTCTGTCCACAGAGATAGATGAGTGTCTGGTAAATACACAGCTAACACCTGTATGCCTCTTAAACTCTGTTCATTGTATCTTGGTGGTTTGACCCCAAAATGTGCAAAACTAGGTGAGTGACAAATTAAGGGTACCTTATATACGCATTTCTATTAATTTATATATATCATTAACTTAAAATTTACTGGCTTTCTACAGTTGCTTTTTTAAAGCTGTTTATGTTTTACACCCCTTAGGTATTAACATTAATCTTAATTCCATTTTAATAATTTGTGTATGGTAATATATAGAACTCAGACTAGCAAAGATTTAAGCTTATGAGTAGCCCCACTCATTTAAAATTACTTGTGTGTGAAACTTTTTGGGATTGTGACCACAGTTAACCATATCAGAAGGTGCATTCTATGGTCTCAAAAGGGAGGTTGTTAACTTATTTATATACTAATAGCTGGAAGCCCATACAGTTATCAAAAGTCAACATTAATGTACAGTGAGCTCAGCCAGCTATTTTAAAACTCTTGGATGAAAATTATCTGGACCTGCTGATTTTAAAATGTCTAACTTTAGTAATTTCCGTTTTACATCATCCTCCAGTGAAATGAAAAAAGTGTTATTACCATATGATGAAACTGCATCATCTGTTTTTTCCTCAAACACAGGACAGAAATATTTGTTGAACACCTCTGCCTTTTCTTCATTATTAATGATAATCCCACCATTTCCATCTAGCAATGGACCAATACCATTGTTCAGATTCTTTTTGTTGCTAATATATTTTAAAAATTCAATTTTATTGTCCTTAACTCTGGTGCCCATAGATTTCTCCATGTATACCTTGGCTTCCCTTATCCATTTTCTACAATTCCTAACTTCTGATTTACATTCATTCCTGTCACCTTCCCCTTTCTTCCATTAGTTATATATATATATATAAAACTAATTTTTCACAGCTGCCTTCACTTCCCTTCTAAACCAGGTTGGTTTTTGAACCAGAACAGCCTTCTTCCTCAATTGCATTTTGGGGGCATCTAGCAGGGTGTTCTTAAATGATTCCCAGTTATCATTCACATTTTTCTGATTAAATTCTTACTCCCAGCTGATTTGGCACTGTTATGTATACATCATAGTCCTTTCTTTCAACCTTCTTATGATGCTCATCTTCTTAGATTTTTAAGTCATTTATGTGTTTGTACTGTACTTCACATATGGTTAACATCAAGTCCTGATTGGGACTTTATATGCTACTATCACATAAATAATTAATAATTACACAAATAATTACTGGGAAGTGTTTCTGCCTATAAGTCCATTAAGATTTATTTTTGTATTGTTTTTCTTTTTATTTATACTTTCTGATTGTACCTAATTTCAATTTTTGTTCAGACCTTACAAAATGTTTAATAAAAAACGGAAGAAGCCATTATTACTATTTGTAGATGTGTTAGTGAAACTTCCCTGCAATTAATTGGCAAGCAAAGGTAAACTTCATAATATAACGTGCTTCAAACCATCAAAGTATAAAGCACTTTTTAATGGGGAACTGATCTCATGTGTTCACTATTTGATCACAAAAAGGCCAGGCCAAATTACAAGTGCAAAAACCTTAATCCTTAGTAAGTCAGATATCACTTCCAGTCTTCTCATCTAAAAGGTGGAAAGAGGTTTCTATGGGGTGGGGGGAAAGGAATGTCGCTTTAAAAAATGAGTTTAACATGCTGATCTATTATAAAAAATGATAACAATGTATAGTTAGTAGCAAATGACATTACTTCCTTTGCCATTCATTGTGATAATAACATTAATCATGATGAACTCTCATGGTGTTCATATAGCTGTAATGCACAGTTCCATAGAAGTTCCACTGTAATTTAGTATGAATTAATGTCCCCTTAATGCAAAGTGTTACTGGAAAAAATATATTTGAGGACTGTATGTAGTGTTATATTCCTTTACTGTGAAAGAAATTGAACAGAAAAGAATGTTACTGAATAGAATTCCTGTGTAATAAGTAAATTCAGTTGTATGCAGAGTGCACTTAATCCAATGGTGAAATAATGTGAGGCACTCAAAGCTGTTACATTTTCAATAGCTTAATCAAGAAAATGTTGAGACTTTAGGACTGTGGTTAGGATTAGGAGTCCCTCAAGTGTCGTCATTAAATTTAACAAATCAATATAATGGACAATACTAATATTTTGCATTTATATAGCATAGCTTCTTGTATCAAGGATTTCAAAGCACTTTACAATCATTAATGGAGCAAACCTTATTGTACTACATGGCATAGTTTCCTATTATTGGCTCAGATCACATCCCCTACCCCGTGAAAGAAGCTGCAGGCAGGTGCTCTCCAGAAGAAAATATTCATGAGGATCTACTTGTGAACTTCCTCTCCAGTTGTTCCATTGGGAAGGGTAGAGTTTGCCCCTCATCACTCAGGCTGCAAAACCATATCCCAAACCTGATGGATCCACATTGAACAAGGAGACCAAGGGCATCTTGCTCAGAGGCCCTGTGCCTCTATCTGCCCCACATTCCCCTGGCTCCTTCCCAGGCAGCAGGGCTCCATTACATTCTAGTGTTATGTCATTCAACCAGTTTTCAGTCCATATGACAATATTCTAATTGGGAATAATTTAGGTACGATTTCATGAGACACTGTATTAAATGATTGACTGAGAATCCAGTACAGCATATTACATCTAGGGCTCTTTCTTGATCCACTAATTTTATTTGATTAAAAACCCACAATAAATATTTTGACAGGATTTAGGGTGGGATCCATTAAGGTACTCAGGTGCCAAGACCTGTTTTTAGGCTACAGAGACAAGCTAACTCTTTCATTGGCCCAAGTAATACTTAATTATTTAATTATTTAAAGTGGAACAACTTCAATAGATGAGATTGAAGGAGACCCATGTAAGAATATCTCATAGGCTGGGGGTTAGGGCACACACCTGAGCGGTGGCGGATCTCTCTTCAAATCCTTCTCCTTATCAGGAGGACCCTGGGGGTCTCCCACATTGTAGATGAGTACCCTGTCCCCTAGGCTGAAGGTGGGCTCCTACTTCTCCCCAACCTCTGCTGTTTTGTTTCAGGGCCCACACACAACTTAGGCAGCCAAATGCCTATCTTCCCCCCACCCCAGTTCATGGATCACTAGCAGAGCTACGCGCCTCCCTGTAGCTCAGACTTAGGTGCCTTTCTCTGCGAAAGGGTGGGGTTTGGCACTCACACTTCTCGCTGGCATCTCTCATTGGCTACCTTAGGCAGCTCCCCACCTAAAGTGCTGCCTTTGTGGATCACAATCTATGGCACCCATCTCTCCCCATTCATTGAATAGGAGCCTAGGCACCTAATTCAGGCTTTGTAGATTTCAGTGTTGGTCCTGTGGTTTTCTAAGCCCCTAAAAGTTAGGTGCCTCAAAACTCAGCATCACAAGTCCTAAATCCCTTTGTCTAGCCCACCTGTAGTCTTTATAATCCCATGTTCCCTACTGCTCATGGTTCCAAATATGCTCTAGATGTTTAGTAATATTTTTCATCCTAATATTTCTTACATTATTTTAACTGGAATAAAGTTAAATGTATGGTGTCTATGCCCTGCTTTGTCTTATTCATATAAGTAGTGGCTTCAATGGGACTATTAGCGTAGGTAAATCATGCAAGATTTGGCCTTGGGACAATAATTTAGGTAAATTGGTATCATGTGTACTTTTGTTCATTTCTCCATGTTTTTCAAAAAGAATTGTCAGTGGTACAATGAGTTCATTAATAACCTGGGATGCATGCTATCCAGGTCAGTTGATTAGTAAGTGTTTAAAATTTTCAAATAGTCCCTTACCTGCTTATCTGCAATACTTATTTTCACACTGTCTGCATAACTTCATAATTGTCCAGAGTTCTATTCTTTCTTTTACTTGTGATAATTAATTTTAAAAAGTCATAATAGCTCAGCCACTATTGTGCTATTATTATTTTATTCCCCCTTCTCATTTATTAACAGACCGGCTTCCTTTCTAGTTTATTCATTTTTACAATTCATTCTTATTCTCTATGAATAGACCCTGCCCAGAGGTCAACAAGAGCAGGGTCTACTAACTCATTCACTCCAGCTAGTGGAAGGACCACAGTTGCTTCCCTGATTGCAAGGGTTTTGCATGGTAATAGGACTGTGCACCTTTTGGGAAGGAGTTAGTTAACTAATCTATCTAGTGCTGCCAGCTATGTATAAAATGGATATGTTTCAGGAGGGTAGCTGGGTGTCTGTTTAGAGGTTTGGTCTTTCTTTTTTGCTCTGTAGCTTGGCTGAACAGAGCCACACTTAGGAATTTTGCTTTGGACTTGGCTGAAGGGAGTTATGCCTAAACCTTTATCTAGATGAGGAAAGTCCTATTACATTTGTTTCTCTCTCCAAGGGGGCAAGATAGTCTTCACATTTATTCTTCAGTTTTATGATAAAGCATACTACAAACCACACCTAGCTATCCACTGTACTTTCACACACAAGCAGGCTGTCAAATCTCTTCCTAATCCTTTGACTAAAATTAACTTGTTCTGCTTCTTGCAGCCTTTAACCTTTGCTGCACCTATTAGATGACTCTGTATTCTTGTTTAGTTGTTTCCCATGTTACACATTATCACCCCAAAGTACAAGACCCTCCTTTTTTCCCCCACATACACATAATGTTTAAGCAATTAATTAGCTGCCAAGAAGCTTGGTTACTCTATCTAATAAACATGGGCATAACTAGAATTGTTCATGCCAATATAAAGGGAGTGTGGTCTAGTAATTAGAGTAGGGGACTGGGAATACCTCCTCATGGGTTTTATTCCCGGGTCAAGTATCTTTGCCTTAATTAAATGCAGTTTGTAAAGTGCTTTGAAATCATTGGATTAAAGGTACTATGCAAGTATAAGGTGCTAATTATTATTTATTAATTATTATTATTATATTGCATTTATAATTGGGTCATAAAAGAGAAACCCTTGAACCACAACTACATTGTTACAGGCACTTGAATGTGTGTACTCCTTCCTCTGAAGGCTGCTTAGTGCCAGCCACTGGTAAAGTCTTTCAAAGTACACAAAATCCTTGCAGTCTTTTTCAGCCTGTCCTGGCCAGCAGCCCATCAATTGTTCCACAAACAAACATATATTTCTCTCTCTGTTCGTCTTTCTTCCTCTTCTTTTTGTTCCTCCTTTTGTCCCACTGTGCCGGCAATTAGCTATTGAATCCTTAATAAGCCAATTTAGTCCAACCCACATGGCTATTTTGCAGCTAATAAATCAATTAATTCAGCTCACATAGAGTGGTTTGTCATATTTACAATATCACAGCTATTTGTGTGGGAAGTACAGAGGTAAGGAGTAATTTTAGAAAAAAAAAATCCAATCCAAATTTTGTATTGTTTCTGTTGAGCTGCAGTACTAGGGGATTCTTTACTTCACTTTGGGAAGGGGGAACTCAGGGTGACAGACTTCAGACCTACCAAAGGAGGAAAAGGAATGAGAGAGAAAAATGACTGGTGGTGTTGGGTGTTTTTAATTGAGCAGCAAATCCTTTAGAATAGTGCAAGGACAAACTGCCCTTTTTCAGAAACGTTTCTAACGTTTCTAAGTTTTTAATTATTGGGGGCAAATAAAAAAAGTTTCAGAGGTTCAGTTCAGAGAAGCCTCTAAATGTTTAGATGATTATGCAAAAGTTAACTTAATTTCCATGCAGTGGTAGCCTTCAGTCCCTGCAACATCTGCAATCACATAGGGCTATACATTTCCAGAGGTCTACACTAACTACATGCACTTGCTTGATCCTCCTGCTGGATCCATCCAGGCAATTTTTCAGATATATTTGGACTTTTAAGTCACTGAAAATCAAATTAACAATTTTCTAGGCCTGCTGTGGGGTGACTGACACTCTTTTCAGCTTGTTCATGTTTTTTTTATTATTTATTTGTATTACAGTACACTAAGATGCCTCAGTTGGTCTTTTAGATAGCAAAACTTTTTCCTGTAATTTCCCCTTTAAATAGCATGACTAAAAACTGGACACAGTGTATGCAATAATATCCCAGGAAATTGTTTTATATAGTATCTTAATTCTCATTCCACCATAAAAATAAAGGTTATAGCCATATACAGCCTTCAGATGTGGATCAGCCTATGTGGAAAAGACATATGGTCCATATATACAAATAGTATGGCCAGTGTTATTTTTATGTGTGAATTGTAATATACAAAATGATCACATTTCATTTTTGTTCATGAAATAGTCCATGTATGAACTCCTAAATCCAATATGTAAAAATATACTACTTATATAGCTTTAACATATTAACTTCTGTGCTAATTCCATGCCCCTCTCCCCCGCCCATTTGGGGAAAAAGAAGAAACACTCTTTCCTTGGAAAGTCTAGAGGAAAAATGTGGTCCCATTTTCCAAAGATGTACAAATACTTGAAATTCTTAGAAGAATTTTCTATATCAGATCTTCTGTTGTGCATGCATGGATTTTTGTTAAGTTTGGAGTTTTTTTGTTTTTGTTTTTTAACCAATCAGATGAGAATTCAGTGCTTCCAATTCTTTCAATATGTTATGTCCTAAATGTAGGTGCTGGGTAATCAAGAGATTTAGAATATGTGGACTGAAACTGCTACATAAAAATGAGTAGATGGGAGCTGTTGTCCTATATTTACTGCAGACTAATCAGAAATAAATGTATTTCTCATGCACATAATCCCCTGATTTGCAAGTGCAACATTGACATGGGCAATGCACTAATTAGATCCTCTTGCATTAATTGAATCACACAGTGCTTATTGTTAGCTTCTTTAAGAAAAGTCTGATTCAGTGCAACAGAAATGACTGTCTGCTGGTGTGGGGAACAGTATATCCAGGGCATATCCAAACCTGATCACATCTTCTCACACAATACTTTAGATTGATAGAGTTTCACTCAGATCTGGTTTCTCACTGCTCTGAATAGTGATGAAAATCCTCCCAGGGCAGAAGATGTTCTGGTCTGTGGCTTGAGAACAGAAATTCCAGAAGCTACTTATAGAAGAGCTGCCGCCCATCACCTTGTGGATTTCCCAATCATTTGAGGTTGCAGCCATGAAGCATATCAACTCTATAATTCTGAACAACATGGACTCCTATAATTCTGCGTACTATAACATCTCTTTAGGGATTTACTAGCTATCTGTTCTTCTGACTCCAGAGCTGCATCTCTGGAGATGGGAGCCAAAGGGAAAGGTCTACATTTAATCTAAATTTAAGAGAGACATTCCACTAAGACACCTATTTCTCTGTATGTATATATATATATATATATATATATATATATATATATATATATATATATATATATATCTTTCCGTGTATAATGTATATATGTGAACATAATCTCTTGCATGATTTTTTCATCTGCCTTTTCCTCTTGCTTCCTGCATATAGTTTAAGGCCACAAGTATACATTATAAGAAGAAAGATAGCAAGGAGGGCTGAGAGCCAGGAAAGGGACTGGGAGCCCAAGAAAAGGGGCTTGGGAACCACTGGACAGACAGAAATGGGTCACAGAAGGGAGGAAAATAGAACCAATGACAGTAACCAGTGAATTACAAGCCACATTTGAGCCAGATTAAATAGAAGCAGAGAGAAGTGAGGGTAGGAGAGGACACAGACACGGGAAGTTATACTGGGACTGGAGATGTGTTGTTCTTCATATTAAAGCAACAAGAGCGTGCATTTAGCAACTACATTATTTTTACTTACTGATTACATAACCCAACACAACTGAAACCAGAGCTTGCTGTTCACTGAAGCCTGCACCTCTGCTCCCTGTCCTTGATGTCTGGAGTCTCCCTTTCAACATGGCAGCTGACCCCTTTGATCGCTGCAGCCACAGCATACATACTTACACAACAGCTGCTCCACTCAAAAGATGGTGAAGAGATATAGAGGACCAGGGGCAGGTGATCAAAGAAAAAATACATGCTCTGCACCCTGAGTGCTACAGGGTGCAGAGCATGTATTACAATGATATTTAGTCATCGATGTATGGTTCTCTAATCAATAGTTTTATCCTGATGAGCAGAGTATATAAAAGTGAAGTTATGAGTCCTGATGTGCAACAACTTTGAGTATGGATTATATTCATTGTTAGTAAAATGCCAGTGTTTATAGCACCTCATTAGGTTGTAAGAGCTATAGTGATTGAACTTTTGTCTTTGTTTCAAAAATGCCATGGTACAACATTTTAGTCTTTCTCCTGCAATAACCACTGGTTGTTACAAATCCCTTCATGAATGCATTATGGAAAACTGGGGCAGAGTTCTTTACTTGTTAGCCAAGTGCATGCCTGCTGGGGCTTTGTACTAGCAAACAGTGAATAATATTTTTAAAGCCAGAGTACATTAGAAATTTGTTCTACACAAAGTAGCATGCTGCACAAAACTAATTTTCATTAAAGAATTCCCCCCACTGTTATGTGAAATATATATTTTTCAGGCAATTCTTTAAATGGGTTCATTTTCCTACTATATACTTTACCTGCTGGTATCCTGGTAATAACTTATTTTAACAGTTCTATTCTTTTATTGAGAATTCACATAAAAAGGTTTCATTGTATTTCTCTCTACGGTCTAGTGCACAGAAAATGTATTCTTTAAACAGATAAAGTGTTCATTTAAATCTCTTCTGCTTTACTTATTGGTGTTACGACAAGCAGTAAATGCCTTCTGCTGTGACAGATGTACCGCCTGGAACCACACAAGGCCATTTCAAGTACCATCATTCTCAGCACACTAGTGACACTGTGGCCTCTCTTAACTGGTGGGAGCTTTTGCAATTTCTATCGAGCCATTGTTCTGAATGCAAAAAAAAAAAAAAAAAAAGTAAGAGCTGATGTTTTTTTACAACAATAACATGTATAACATTTGGAAAGGGGCTATTTGTCTCCACCTCAAAGTTTGGGGTTAGTATTTTTCCTTATGTTTCTGCCCCTGATAGTGTATTTTGGGAAAAGACTATTCTTGGGAGTGGGGGAAGGTAGTCCAATCCCAGTATCCAAACGACAGCAACCTCAGTTGTGTTACAATAGGTAGGTTTAGTTCTCTAGCCCTTGCTTCATTAAGGAGATACTGGATTCAATATCTGTAACTACTTAGCCTTAGTTAATATAATTTACTCCAATATAATAAGCTATAGGTCACTTTGCAGTAATCAGAGGGCCTTGTTAGTTTTTTACTTTACTTAGTAGTTGCTAACATAATATATGTTTAGGAAAACAAATAATAATAAAATGCTCTCTGCCTCATTGATAAAATGATAGCTGAAAAGAAATATTTGCAAGAATAAGTTCTTAGCATTCTTTTGTTATGGATCTTACATGTTTGAAGGGGTAGATGGAGACTGTGACATTTTAACATTTTTGCCTGCCAGTGTGTGGGTAGCTGAATAAAGGACAAAGCAAAGAATTTGATTTTTTGTAGCTCCCCTTTATATCTAGGCAGATCTCAAACTGAGCAGGTAAAGAATTTATGCCAACATTTCTTGCCCTCTTGTTTCCTTTCCCTTACCCTGCCCACATACATTCTCTTTCTTCTCCTTCCAACTGAGCAGACAGGCAGAATGGAAAGGATGGAACAGATGGGAGCAAAGCAAGGTGGGAGAGATACCAGACTGTGGTAAAGAAGAGGCAGCAGAAACAAAGGGAATGGAAAAGTAGAAGAAAGAAAGAGAAGAAAAGGTCTGAGTTATATTTTTCAAAGAAAAAGGAGAGCCAGAAAGAGAAAGAGATGTCTGGGGAAAAATAGCCATGGAATCTAGGAACATTACCCTTAATATTTAAACAACCATCAAAATTCCTGAGTCATCCCAATGGATGAATATCTAAATCTGCTACCCATTTATAAGGTCTCTTAGCTTGATAGTAACCAATGAATTACAAGCCACATTTGAGCCTATGTCTCTGGCAGGAAAGAAGAAATGAAATAACGGCATGATTCTGGAGAAAGCAGATGGGGTTCAGGTTATAGATAAAGGGCGGTGTGAAGTAGCACCTTAATTTTCAAATTTAGGCACTGATTTTACCCACACACACCAAAAAACCCCTACAGTCTGCCTCGATATGAACTCTAATGAACAATACAATTGGATAGCATCTGGCCTAACCCATGCTGTATCTGAAATGTTTTTGTTTCTTGCATCAAGTTGGAACAGTCGAACTGTGTACATAATTAGCCCAGTTAACTGCATGATCTTATTACTATTATTACCTGAAGAAGAGTTCTGTGTAAGCTTGAAATTTTGTCTCTCTCACCAGCAGAAGATGGTCCATTAAAAGATATTTCCTCACACACCTTGATCTTATTACTGTTATTTTTATCTTCCTTCCCCAGCTCCCACCTGTTGCTTGTAGCATCTTGTTTCAAATTAGATGGTAAGATTTTTGACTGTGTCTTTTGTGTGTTTGTACAGTGCCTACATGGTGGGGCCCTGATCCTGATCATGGATTTTTGGAAGCTACTGCAGTACAAATAAATAATGATAATAATCAAAGTCCTCTGTATTTCCCACAGTGTGAACAATGATGTGTGAAACTTTCAAAACAAAGCCAGATTGGTTTGGAGATTCATTATAAACTCCCCTCTCCCGCACATTTAGGCAGATTAGCCAAAATGCTTGCAGACTCAGGAACTTTGCATGATTTCAATCTTAAACCAGGTAAAACCAGGCAGTTTAGGTTATATACCTGCATGCAGATGTCAGCTTTCTTTCCTGCTAATAGAGGCAGAAATCTTCAGCTGATTCATATTCTCAGAATAAGTTGTAGAATCTCTTTTTGCATGGATCTCTGCAGTTTTATGCATGGAGAGTGTTTTTCAAACTGTACCAAGTAAAGTAGCTGTAAATGTAACATGAGGTAGAAAGGGAAGCACAATATGTATCTAAATCGACTCGTTTCTCCCAGCAGGCAGAAAGTCATAGCTCTGCATCTGGTTGATCAATAATGCAGGTGTAGGAGAACCTAATATCAAATCTCTGAAGCCACAAATCTTTGAATTATTTTGTCCCTGTCATTAAAGGTATTAATATTCTTTCCCCATTTCTTGTGATACCAATAGTCATCTGTTGCTGTGTGAATAGCCTCCTACTACTGAGTCAGATGAGAAGTTCAGGGAGTCCAAATTCATTAGGCATACACTATAAAGTTCATTCTCTGTAAAGTTTTCAAATGGCCGTTTGTGCGGTGGCCCAGGAGAAAGAAAACAACTCCATGCCAAAGACTGATCTCATATACTATAGATGGTTATTTCAGAATGACTGGCTTTAGTGATCATGGTAGACGTATTGCTAGCCTTTAAATAATTTGATGTCCACTTTCACAGGCCCTCGTTGGGCAATACTGTATTTCATATGATTCTGAGGTCTTGCACCTGTCTATGATTTCACCGCTTACTGGCAGAGGAATGCCACCAGTGTAAGACACACATATTTGTGTACTTGCACTTGGGGTACGAAAATATCTTTCCATTTTGAATTAACAAGTTTTATTACCATTTAACTGGTGGTGAAAGGGGTATCACCAAGATGATTTTATCATTTGTTTTGTTTTTTTATGTGGGATTTGTATACTACAAAACATTCTGATCAAGTATTTCATTATACATAAGATATTGTCTGAAAGAGATGGACATTTCTTTCTTGTGCTGCAATAATGGCATCTCCTAGAAATTAGAAGCTAATGTTTTTATCTCAGCAACAAGGTCTAGATTGCTTAAACAATGGATGTACGTAATTTGCAAACAAGAATTCATCCCTATAAATATCCCCAGAATGTTAATAAAAGGGTTCGTGGTACCACTGAAGCAAATTCATGGTTTTTATTGGAACAAGCATCCACAGACACTTTTTGCAGCATTTGCTCTGTTCTACTACATAAATTCTCAACAGAAACAAAGCAGAAGAAGTCAGTGGTGCAGGCTTTATGATACTTCAGGGTGCTACTGACAGCAGCAGACTGTGATGTGGTACTTTTACTTCAGATCATTCTCCCAAGCAGAGAATGATGTCACCAATGAAGGCTTCTAGTCGGAGATAAATCCAGAGACTTCATACTGTGTGGTAAAAGTACACAAGGAGCAACAGCTGAAATAAGCTACAATACAGAAAAGTAAGGGTACAGTTTCCATAGCTTATTTATTTAGATTAAATAATGATAAAAATGCTCATATTAATGTTCTAAGCAAAAAATAATCTTATACGAATAATGGATTAACTCAGCTAGCCAATAAATCAAAGTAGCCAAATACCCGCTTTAAAACCCACCTTCAACCTTCCCCTGAAAATTCTGTCAGATTAATTGCTTTTGCAGAGTGCCTATACTGTCCATCAACTTCGGACCATGGAAGGAAGCAATTTTCAGAGTCCGAGAGCTCACATTGAGAATGTCCTGCTGGCAGCCCCCTCTCGTTTATAACCAACAGTATGCAGCTTGAATCTCTTGGCTGACCATAACCGTTAAGCACATCATCTGTGAGGTAGGCAGGACCAGTTTACTTGGAGCTCTGTAGGTCATGACTATCACCTAAAACTGTGCCCTGAGACCAATAGGTTCCCAGTGCTGATCCCAGAGCACAGGTGTCATACTCCCAGCAACAACCCCTGCTTAATAAGTGAAAGGATGAATTTTCCATCAGCTTCTGAACAGTTTTGAGGTGTACCCCCATGTACAGCACATTCCAGTAGTCTAATCTGGATGTGACAAAGACATGGATAGCTGCCACAAGGTCTGCACCTGAAAGGAAATATCATAACCCCCGGGCAGGTGCAGACTGTAAAAAACTGAGTTGGTTATGCATTGTCCAATAGTTTGAGGCCTAAATTTGCCAGCAGTTGTGAGCTCTGGGTAAACACTCAATCAAAGGAGCTGATTTTACCTCCACGTTCTCCTCTGTCTGCATCCTCCAATCACCCAACATCACTTCAGTCTTGTTTGGGTTGAGTTTCAGCCAGCTCACTCTTACCCATACCCCAATCCCAACAAGCCATTGGCTGAGGCACTGAACCACATCATTGGAGTCAGAGGAGAGACAGACCTCTGGGTGACACAAGCAGACTGAAAACATTGCACCACATGCCTCCATATAACCCCCAAATACACAATGAACAGGAGCGGCACCACACATGTGAGATGAGGAGCAATTGCCCATGACTCCCACGTAGCCACTAAAGGGCCTCTCAGTGATAATTATAATGTTTAATAGGCAAAGCCATGTTCTGCCCTGACTTACACACTCTAGAAGCACATTGACATAAGTAAGATGGTATGGCAGGATGGGGGATTAAGTGTGGGAAAGATTTGGCCTATGGCATATTTTAAAGGTCTACCGGGTAAATTGGGGGGAGATGCCAGATGGTCACAGAACTAATCAAAGACTTATTTTTGCAAATAAATATTATCCCAAAAATCAATGTTGTTTAATCTACTTGTTCTGATTTTGTGCCTCATTAAGTTTTATGGACTATAGTTTGTAGTCCATTTGAGGTAGCTGCTGTGGACCAGTTCCGTTGCCACTCACCAGCCTGTGTGGTAAGAGTCCCTCCCCTTTCACCTTTTCAGAGAACTCCCAGAACCCACGCCAATTACCTAAGCTCTGCACTGAGCTTAGGGTTTGTCCCATAATGTTTGGGATCATAAACAAAAGCCATGTGGTTTTCCTTTAAGATAATACGCAGCATGTTGATGTTTATTTGAAATTTACTTAGGTCTGATATTAAAGGATCAGTCATGCAAAAAGTCGTGGCAGATCTACTGCTGGGTTCTTTGTTTAAAACAGTAGGGTTTGGGGGTTTTTAGGGAAGGGATAGAAATGTTAAACCAAAATTCAGTTACAGTATTCCATAGAAATATGTTATATTTGCTCTGGACAATTTTTACATTTTCTTTTGTATTACATTTCCATGGGTGGCAATACTCCCTAAATTTCCTCAACAAAATACTGCTTGAGATGCATTTACCCCTCAGGCCAAACACCAAGGTTAGCAAAATTCCTATTAGTCTTTAACTATGGATGCCATGGACATTTTATTCTGTATTTTACAATGACAGCTATAAATTGTGCTACTGTAGGTACCATAAATGTCCCACAACTATGTACTTGCAAAGATGAGGAGTGGTGGGTGGAGAAGCTATTCATCTGGGGAGGATAATTTAAACTAGGACAACAGCTAAGGATCACTTTACAAACAAACTTATATTAGGTGCATTTGCTGAAAAAGTGTATACTTTGTTTCTGAAAAATATATCAAATTTGTTGATGGTGTAACACGAGGCTCAGCCTGTGATACTTTAAATGGGAGAAGGGGTTGGGCAGGGAGCTAGTGAAGATCTTGCAGGAGTGCACTGTATACTCCCTCCTCCCCCAGTATGTTATTTTAAAATGCATGGTGCAATAAGGAGCATGGCGATGGAAATGGTGGAGAATTATAGTACCAAGAGACTCTTGTAAGTACCTAAACCCCCTACAGTATGTCACTGATCAGGAGTGAACAGTTCATGAGGTTTTTTTCCGATCAGTCCTGTTGAAAGCAGATTTGAGTCATGACCGCAGTGAAAACTGGTTGCTTATTAACCCATATGGCCTGTCACCTAAGAGATTTGTGATGTAAAATATTACTTGAACTTTTGAAATAAATAACTGTAATTTCCATTTAATTGATTTTTTTCACCGTGAACTACAATTATTCAATGGTAATTTACCTCAGGATAGACGCTACTAGCGCAGCAGCAGCATATAACCTGGTAAGGAGGATGCTGTAAAAGTGGTGTGTATGAGAGAAAGACTCCATTTATTACGGGTTAGCTTACATTTGCACTGTAGTCAGCTCAATATTGTTTCTTTTTCCTGCAATGTAATTATCAAAGACAACATAATTTACAAGGAAACCTATGAGGAAACATATGGAAGCCTGTGCTGTGCAAACAATAAAGATCCTGGTTTGAGAACAATTCTCTTGCCCTGCTTTTAGGACTGCTGTGTTTATTAGTTATTACAGCTCCCAGGGGTGTACATGGCACTTTACAGAATAAGCAGGAATGCATGGTCCCCGCCCGGAACAACATACAATCTAAACTTTGCAAGCTAAACCACCTAGAGGAATACATGAAACAATACCATGCAGAAGCCCACTCTTTGTACCTTGCTAGAGTCAACAGTTTGAACCTCAGACATTTCAGACATATCTGCAGTCCATGATTTTTGAGTGAGTTCTAAGTTCCTCACAGAAGGAAGGTGGTAGAGGTAGCGGGGGAGGGAGCAGAAGAGGACCATATAGGGCAGGTGGAATGAGGGTGAAGTGAAGGGACTATGAGAGAGGGACTGTGAGGGAGTTGGAGCAAATAGCCAATCAAGACAGAGGAGAGAATGTCCAGAGTAAAAACTGAAAAAAGCAGTTGTGCACTGATGACTTCATCCATGTCTAAAAGTCTCTGCTGCAGGCACTTGTCTCTACTCCTATGTGTCTGGGTTGCCCCTACCAGCAGTTTCTATTTCTTCCCAAAGCTCACATTGTGTGGTGGCAGTGAGGGGGCAACATGGGCTAGGGTGATCCCAGAGGGAAAGTCCACCCTTCACAGTTCTGGGTCTGGGTGGGCACTGAATGTCTTTTTGATTTCTGGTTTGGATAGGATGGTTTTTGGTTACAAAGCCCAAATCTTTATGTATTTGCTTATTCAAAACTCTGTGTCATTAAATATTTGTTTAGGGTTAGGTTTCTTTCATATTTTTATTAATAAAAGGAAGCAAATTTTTCAACTCGTGATCAAATAACCCGTTTACATAGCCAAGAGAGGGGAGATGCTAACAACTAATCACTGGGAGAATGGCAAAGCTCTGTATGCCATACATCAAATAGAAAGAAATCCCCAAGGTTATAATAATGCCAATTGTACACCTATTTTCTGCAAAGGGAAACAAACTGTGGGTTCTCATAAAGTTTAATGCACTTTGGAGTTCTTTTTTACTTGCAGGAAGAGTTATTATTGCTGTTGCCAGATATGAGCCAGTTATCCCAACAATCAGCAAATGGCTTGCAAAATCTGGTAGGTGGTTGCAATGGAAAAAACTGATACATACCACATTGGTCTGTTATTTTTGGATTGATCTGATATTTAATAACTGTCTGGTGCATGGATAAGCATTTTTATGTCTGTAAATCCCTAATAAACAAATAATCAGCTACAATTTACTTGGACACTTTGTTACCATCCCCTCCCACCCAAAAAATCAGCAATTGGTACTGCACAAGGGAGACTAGCCACATTGTGCGACAGCTGGAATTCTAAAACCTGTGAATAGTTTGCAATCCTTTTGCCCCTTGATTGTGATGATAAATATATCAATCTATTGCTGTTCCCTGAGGGCCATGGGCACATATACAGTCAGACATTTCTTAGTCTATTTGAGAAATAATGGTTAAAAAATTACTCTGTCACTACTATTGGTTTCATTCTGGAAACAATGTAATGTTATATTTTTTTAATGGGTTAGTAACCGCTTCTCGTAACTAACAATTGATTTCTTTATATCATAGGCCAAGCCTTCGCCATGATTTTTAAAAGTGTCAGCTTAGATATATTACTCTTATATGCAACTATATAAACCTAGGAAATAGGCTGTAACAATTTCAGGAATCTTGTCTTAAAAACTTATGATTACTGGTTGATGTTAGGGAAATTGTTATGAGAATTGTTGTATCATGGAATGCCTCTATGAGGACTCTGCAGAGTTGTGAGGAACTGGAGGCAGGGAAATGTGTATAGATGTGCTTCTTATTTTGTGTAGATCTGTGCCAACCGGGAATTCCTTGAGAGGAGACATTTTACTGAGGAAACCATCGCATAAATGGCAATGGCCACAGTATCAGCTGGTGTAATCTGTTTTAGCTGAAATTGATTTACATCAGCTCAGAGTCTAGCCCATTGTCTGCATTGGAATGGGGTTGTAAGGCGGGCTGCTCTACAGCTGAAACTGCAGGAGGAATTCAGGGTGACTCAGCCAGAATTCCTCTTGGAGCTCAGGTGGCATACATATTTCACTGAAAGCTCCACTAGCATAATATTAGGTGGTGTGGAGGGTGCCAGACATGGCCTTGCATTCATTCTGTCTCTCCCCAACCCTTTTAAGAAGCTAGCACTAGAAAGAGGAGCTAGCCAGGATCATCCCCTCCAAGACTGGTACTGGCCTCTGTAGAGGGGCATGAGATGTGGGAAAGGTCTTTGCAACTTGTCCCTCCTTTGTACATGGTTGGAGGACCAGGCACAATCTTGCCCAGGTTGACCAATATTGTGCAATCTTGAATTGCAACTATTTCTTTCTTATGCATATATATTGGTTGTGATTTACTGATATTATTCCTTTAAAATATGTACTTCAAACATTCTGGTTTGGGGTTCGAAAGCTACTGGAGTTGTACCAGTGATGAATCTGTCCCAGTGATGCCAGACAACAGAAGACAGACAATAGTCAAATAAATGTAAGCAGAAAAGTTAGGCAATACCATCTAAACTGCTTACAGCCTGTCTGAAGAAGATTTCCACAAATGGAATAAAAATGTCAAAAGGTTTAGACACGTGAGATTTAGAGACAACAGTGTGCTTATATCAGATGAGATAATCTTAGGGGATTAATGTCCACAGTAAGAGAACTGCAGCAAGAAAATGCAAAGGTTGAACTATGAACACGAAGCAAGCAAATATAATGTCGGCTGCAGCTGATCAGAAATAGTGCCTCCTTGCAAAAAGAAACACTCTGGTAAAAGATGTTGATGAATTTAATATATGTATTCAGCGTAGCTACTGTGAGAACAGAGGGCAAGTCCTGAGAGAAGGAAAATCAGAAAACAAAACTGGATTGGAGCATTTTTATAAATTCTACAATTTTCTGACAAATTGACTCTGCTGGTTCTTCAGGTATTTAATAAATATATTCTGCTAACAATAATGAAGGGGAGCAGAAATGCAGGACTCCACAGAGAGGATTATGGGGAAGTGCAGAAGGTATTTGATATTTCAAAGAGAGTCAAGAACAGGTGCTGAGCTGTTTTTAGTTAAAGTCTGCAGCTTTGGGGCGTGGACCAGACCCTGGGTCTGTGTTGCAGCAGGCTAGCATGTCTGGCTCAACAAGGCAGGGTTCTGGAAGTCCCAAGCTGGCAGAGAAAATGGGATCAGAGATAATTTCAGCACATCAGGTGACAGTCCCAAGGGGATCTCTGTGACTGAACCCATCACACCCTCCTTTAAAACTCTTGCCATGACGCCTACAAAAAACTTGACATGGTTAGGCCACTGGTGTGCTGCAAACACTACCTGTCTTGCTGACTAGTATTATCTCATTGTTCCCTTGCACCCCCCAATCTGTCTGTATCCAGGGACCATCTTATTGTTCTGAGTTTATACAGCACCTAGCACAATAGCATTCTGGTCCAGGACTAGAGCTTTTAGGAGGCTATGGTAATACAAAATTATAATACTAAGTCAAGTGAGTCCAAAGGGGTTATAACAGGCTATCAAATAAGAATTCTCCCCTCACTTCCATCCGTGTTACCATTAATACATCCACTTTGCCCTCTTTGTAAATGGCAATGGGAGGCAATAGAGCAACAGGGCTCTGAAACATGTATGCCTTCCTGATGAGAAAGATAAGGATCGATGAACTGGCTTAAAGCTTATCTACGCATAAAAGTTGTACTGCTCTAATATACTAGTATAGTTAAAGTGATACAACTCTCCCCTTACTGTGGATGCACTTATACCATATAACTATATTACTAAAATTCACCGCCCTAACTGATATAGATATGGCACAAATACCAAGGGTAGACCAGGCCTGAGAGAGAAAGTAACAACTGAGCTAAAGATGCAGATATAGTGGAATGAACTTTGCCTGACCTCCTGCTTCTTACATGTTTTAAGATGTTCAGAGAGACCTACAGTGCCCAACTCCTGCTGAAAATCAATGAAAGTTAGGTTCTTAATGCCCTTAGGCCCCTTTGAAAATCCCATCCTGAACCCACATTATTTGGTTTATTCTCTATATTGTTGCTGTGTGCATTTTTAATTGTTGTGCCCCACTCCAAAGAACTTCTGCTGGGAGCACTTAAAAAAATGATAGTCCATAATGATGATTCTTTAATAAACCAAAAAACCAACTTAAACCATCACCTTGGTCTCAGACTGAGCATTCTTTTAATTCCTTTTCCATGCAGATTTAAACTTTTTTTTTTGTCTGGGACCAGAAATAGTATATATTGGTTAGGTATAGTAAAGTATTAAAACAAAATATTTCCATCCTGATTGTGAAAGGCTGGACTGAAAATCAGTTCTTATGTAAATATACCCAGGTGCCATGGGGACACGCAAGTTAAAAATTGATAAATAGGTAAGAAAGAAGGAGTGAGATTTTCAGCCACCTATCTAGACTACAGAAATTCAGATCAGTTAGAATAACTATCCAGTCTTCTGGATAGTCACACTACTTAAACCAAACCTGTGAATCTGTGATTCCCATTACTAGTTGAAAAAGTGAATGGAATAGACTTTGCAGCTCTCTGCTCTTTCATGTTGTCATTCTCTTGAACAATATAGCAGGACGATAACACTGCTAATAAGTTTAACTAAAAGCATACAGGCTGACCCAAGGGAATGTGAATCTCCAAATTAAAAATCAAATCACTCCAAGTGCAGTGGAGGATACAGACAGAGAAACTCCCTGCTCCAGTTAGATCAACAATCATATAGTTTGGAAAAGGGACTTTGTCCTTATACCTCTGGTGAAAAGCATGATGTATACAATGTGATTATAAAAAGATAAACATTCTTGCACTTAAAATTAGAATGACAGGTTGCATAATTATACAAACAACAGCATCACCTGACCAGTTTCAGTCTGCACCATATGTTCTGGAATTCACCACAGGTGTTCACCTGTTTTGTTTTTTTTTGAAAAAAAGCACAACCCTAAGTTAAAATATGATTTTGATGTACTTTTTTTCCTTTTCACCAAGTTTTATATAACATATAATTATGTGAAATAACATTGTAAAGAGACCAGACCCATTTTAATTGTGGGGAAATGGAACAATTCAGGACTGAAACTTGTATTTTTATTACCATGTTTTACAGTGCCACAGATGCTCTGCAGTGTTTTCCATAATCTTCCTTGGATGGAGGAGGAGGAGGAAGGAGATACCTTCAGGAATAACACCACAGTACTATAGAAAATGAATTAAATTCTACAGGTGCAACATTCTGGAATGTTGTCAAGAAAGATGGTGGGACCGAACATACAGACTCCTTGGTGTCTCCACAAGCCTGATACACCCCCCTCCCATATTTCTGAACAAAAGGATCCGTCTAGATCAAGGGTTCTCAAACTGCGGGGTTGCAAGGTTATTACATGGGGGGGGGGGGGTCACAAGCCATCAGCCGCCCCCCCCGCCCCGCTTCACCACCAGCATTTATAATAGAGTTAAATATAAAATATATGTTTTTAATGTATAAGGGGCGTCACACTCAGAAGCTTGCTGTGTGAAAGGGGTCACCAATGCAAAAGTTTGAGAACCACTGGTCTAGATATTGGAACTGATGGATTCTAATGGAAGTCAGGACTCAGAGAAGATCCACAGATAGCTGAGGGGAATTGGAGAAAGGGACCTTTGAGCCTGGCTTACTGAAGGCAGCTTTGCTGCATTTTGCAGTGCTTAAATAAGATAATTCAATCTCTAGGGAAGGGGCATTGGCAAAGGGAACCTCACCCTATTTCTGCAGGTGTTTGGGGGAGTCTACTAATGCAAACCTGATTCAAGCTCTGCTATGTAAGTTGTAATATTTATTTGTTTATATATACTTTGCTTTTCTTTGAGTAGCAAATAGCCATCTCAGAAGCATTGGGCAGGACATCTGAGTCTGTTTTGTTTGCTTTTTTGGTGACATCTAAAACTACTAAATGAGGCCTCTTTGAGAATGAGCGTTTCTTGTGTTACTGCAGGGGAACATTTTGTGGTTTATACTGGGGCCTTAGAACTAGGTTTGGTCTCTGGCTAGATGTTTAGCTGAAATGGACCTCTGTGCATGTACATTTCTACTTTATCATATATTTCTTTTCCCTTTTCTTCGGTCTGCCACTCTCACCAACAGAAGTTGGTCTAATAAAAACATTTGCTCACCCATCTTGTCTCTCCTTCTGTCCTAGTCATAGAGGAGAGGAGAAGATTCTAGTACTTTGCCAGATGTTGATTTTCATTCTCTTCTATGAAGAAATGTTCACAACTCAATAATTTTACTGCAGCCTATACACACAAGAAGCATAGATTCTATGTCCTGGACCACTGCAGAATTAAGCTCCTTAGAGGTGATGTTTAAAGCAGTCAGGTTGCAAGGAAAACCTTGTTGCACTCATATCATTGCCATCCAAAATAAGATGTACGTTGTGTAGCTAGCAATGCAAACCACTACCTTGCCAGCCAACTATGCAGACCAAATCCTCAATTGGTGGAGTCAATGGAGCTGTATCAATTGTCACCATCTGAGAATCTGGCCCAGCATCCAGTCAAGATCTCAATGAGCCATTAAGAGTGCTTAGAGCAAACTTCTCCTGTCTCATTCTAACTGAATGTTGGATTTGGGATCTCACCTTCTTGCTGGCTCAGAACCCAACAACTTATCCCGATGGGTTATTTTTTATCTTCTGTGCTTGTCATTAAGCGATTGTTCCATACTATGTGACAGATTTAAGGTAACTGGAAATGTAGCTAACCAGTGACTACTTATAAAGTTTAGCAAATGTCACTAAAAGGCTGCCAAAAAGACTAGTAAGGGAGAAACTAGAATCCAGTTAGACTGGACAAAACGCTGTACTGTGGGGTTCACTTGTCACTGTCACAGGTGAAAAGTCTCTACTAATAAATGATTCTGAAGAAACACACAGACTGAGGCAGTCCTCTTCCTGTCTGTCACTGGTTCAGACTTCACCAGCGAACACTTTTCACAGTGATGGCTGCAAATCAGTATCAGGCTGGAGTTCTTCACCAGAATTAAATAGTCGAGTTACACTCTGAAACACTAATGAGGAGAATTAGGAGGGGGCAAAGAATTAAAATGGTATGGTTCAGAATGAAGACACCAGGCCCAGTTTGCTCTCTTACCCCACTATCTACAGTGAGTGTCCTGGGAACAGAGAACCCTCCATTGTTATGGTGCTTGGGTTAGTCAAGGAGGTGATAGAAAGAAAGAAAAATCCATAGGAAATAAAATATAAGAAGTATTGTGCCTTTACAATTAAGTTTTTATAATGTGCATGTGGTATGTTGTTATTTAAGGTTCAGAACTTGCTTCCATCAAAGTCAACCAGAGCTTTTCCATTAATGACAGTAGGAGTGAGAGGATCCTGAATCTGTGCCCCTCTATCCATTAATTTTAGGATTTTATATAGTACTTATCACAAGGGATCTCCAGTATATGCTTGGTGGTACTAGCAGAAGATCCAACAGGCTTTTGTCACTATGTCAGCTGTTTAATTAGCTTCCTTTATTTTAGTTCATAGATAATTTTTACTCTTTTTCTTTTGTTGACAGTAGGATTTTTATACAGAACTTTAAACTAAAGTAGTGCCTAGACAGCTCTACTTGAGGTCTGTGTACAGCGAAAGCAATGATGTCACCTTTCCTTGGACTTTTGCACTCTGATCTTGCAGTGAAAATAATTTGAAGCATTAAGAGGCAAAACAAGCCCTCAAAGATACAAAGGGGAGAGGGACTGGGCCTAGCAATTAACCATTGTATTATGTAAGTGTGACTAAGCACAGGGGTAACTTTCCTTCGCTTGCAGTAAACATAACCAGAGTTACTGAGACTGTGTGTGTGCTTACAAGTGAAAGTCCTTCATCTGTTATCTCACTGAAGACCTACATCATTAGATTCCTCAACAACATTATTCCAAAAGGACAGAAAGAGGTTCCAATTTTTTCTAACTCTCAAAAAAGTCATGGACATTAAAATCATGACCAGTTAGGGGGATATAGAATGGGATCCTGAACCTTTCACTTCTCCCTAGTTTAAACTCTACCCAAGTCAATTACCACCAACAGTTGTCTTCTGATAGATGTTCAGTGTCCTATCTGAAATGTGGTGTAGACACCAGTTTGCAAGGACCTGGACTGAGACCACCAATCCACCACACGATATATCATACTAGCTGGCATTTCTGTTGGCAATAACAGCAGAAAGCCTATGTTCTCAGCCTTAGAGAGAACCCTTCCAGTACATGGTTAAGGCACAGTGGTGGGGCAGTGGGAGGAAGCCTACACTTTTGTTGTGCACTCTAGGCTTATTTTGCAAAGAGAGGCCTTCATTGCTATTAATTACTTACACAAAAATACCAGTTTAAAAGTGATTTTTTTCCTTTATAGCACAAAAGTTCTAAATTGGTTTATACCTTGTCCAAAAGTATTAGTTTCTCATTCCATTGATTTTGACCCATTCTCGGGGAAGAAGAAACAGGAGACTGAATATGCTTGACATTTATTTGACATAAAATAGCTAGACTATTTGTGGTGGGGTGTCCATCCCACACAAGGTCTGAAGGGGCAAATTAGGCCAATTAACATTAGACTGCACCTGGAGGATACCTAGGATGTGCTAGAGTCTAACTGAAGATAAAATTGCAGAGGTGGGGAGGAGTTGGGCAGGATCTATAACGAGAGGAAGTTCCCAGGCTGGGGCAGGAAATCTGCAGTTGCACTACCTGATACAAGGGGGAAGAGCAGGAAGCTGTAAGGGGAGAGTAGGAAGCAGTCCAGGGAAGGAGCAGTAAAGGCTGGAAGAGTAAAAGCCGAGAGCTGCTGGCTTGAAGGTTCCTGGACTGGAACCTGGTGTAGAGGGTGAGCCTGGGTTCCCCTACCAGCCACTGGGGGAGTGGCATAGACCAGGCAGTGGGAAGGGGACTGCCTGAGATAGTTTGTCTCAAAGGGTTTATGATAGCCTGGAAGGGGGAAGAACTTTAATGTGACTAGGTCAGAGGGCTAAGCTATGAAGAGGAAGTGCTGCAGCTCCAGGAACATAAGAGGCTGTGGAGGGAATGGAATGATGGACTGAGAAACTGCAGGCAGGGGAGTCCAGCTAGGTGGCAGAACTAATTCCCCAGATGAACCACAAGAAGGTACCGCCAGGCAGTGAGTAGACCAATCCCCGTTACACTATTTTAATCTTTTTTTTTTCCCCTCAAACTAGGAAAGCCAGAGGATATGTTAGTGTGTGTGAAGTGGGAGTAATCAACAAGGATCACTCCAGGAGATTACTATTTGGCACTGGTGTGAGTGGCCAAACAAAGTGTACGGGAGTGGAGAATCAGGCCTTGTAACTCTGGCTGCTAGATGTTGCAACACTTTGAATCAAAATGAAGGAACCAAAGGAAAGCACTGTCTCTGTTTGCACATCCTGCTGCACCTAAATATTTTTGATTTGTGAAAATTGAATGAGCAGTGGACATATGGAGCTCAGAAAATAATTAGCATAAACGCTTAAGTCCACCTGAAAGCCCAGCAAGGACTATGACTGATAAAGTGGTTCAAAGGAATGAATACAGAACTGGAGGTCAAGAACTCCTGAATCCTAACCTTTGGTTGGCCACTACTTTCTATGTGGTTTTAGGTAAATTATTTAAACTCTCTGGTCTTGTCTAGACTGGGATAAAAGAATGTGTTGTCAGAAGAGGTCAACTGATGCACTTTAAAAGTCTAGTGTAGACAAGATCTTTAATTTGTTCTAAGTTGGTCAAGAAAAGCCTAGGGGGAAGGTTTATCTCAACCAGTTTAGCATGTTGAAAGCCTACACTGCCTTGTCTACACCAGACTTTCCAACTGTGTTAATTAGAACATGTTTGTTTTAACAACATGCCTTTAAATCCTACTGTAGATAAGGCCTCTGAGTTAGGTTCACCCCTGCTGGTATAAAATAGTGCAAATTGCTAGTCCGGCCCACTGCACCCCGGGAAGGATATATTCTAGAGGGTGGCAAAGCAATGCTGTCACCATCAGCCTCTCTGGGGGGCTGCTGGAGAAAGTCAGCTTTCAGATCTAGCTGGGATACCACAGGAGCTCATCCGGCAAAGGCTCCAGCGCCTCCCACTTTTGGCATTGTGTTGAGCACACGCAAGCTCCTAGCAGGCTGCACTAGCAAAGTAAACCTGGCACTCTGTGGCAGTTTCCCTATTTGTACTATAGGGACAGTAATACTTATCTATTTCATGGGGCTATTGTGTGGATTCATGGCTTCTAAAATTCTCTGACGCTATAGAATATAATTTAAGCTCCAAGTATAAATACATATTTTTTGATGCCAACTCCTGCAATAGGTTATGGAAGATTTTCTCCAACCCATCTGGGTCTTGTAGAATTATAATTTGGAAATAGAAAGGATAGATACCAACAGCTACACTCAACTCAGGGAATAATTAGTAACATACAACTTCAAAAAATTGAGCGATCCACTTCCACACCTGCCAAGAACTAGAGGTTACAGAAAGACTTGAGAAAAAGCCTCTTGAGAAAATATTACTGATGAACAGTAAAGCTTCCTCAAAGGGAAAGACATCTCTGGAGAATGTCTAAGTACTGCAGCACTGCTGGTTTGTTGGAGTGACCTTCAAACACTCTTATTACACAGGGAAATCCCACTGCTGATGAAAGATTAATTCAGCAATTCGTCTGGCTGCCATACTACAAGTGGCTCCCTCAGTCAAGACTGAATGCCTTGCACCTGCTCCCCTGTGCCTGATAGACACTACAGTGCCTAGGTCCTGCTAAACCTCTCATCCATGTTTTTAAAAACTTAAATCAAACGTGAAAAGTCCCCAAGCTTGTGAAATTATAAAAGGTTGTTTCTTTTTTAAAAAGAAAAAGAAAAATACATCAGAGTGACCTTCGACTCTGTAATCAAAGAGAAAAGTCACTCTGATGTTGTGCTGTCTGCATGCTGGAGGCTGCCTTCTTGCTTTACCTCCCCAGGTTCACCTGATTCAGAACCTGTCACTTTACTGAAGGGAGAAAAAAATCCCAAAGCACTCTGGGGAATTCATAATAGATAAACAGTGGCTTACATAACAGGTACTGCAGAAATGGAAGAAACGACTCTCGCTGTATCATATTATCATTATGATAAGTATAATCCCAGTTGACACTTTTCTACCAAGGTTAAAGCAATTCACTGGTCTTAAGATGTCACTAAAATATCCCTCTAATGAGCATCTTATTTTTTACACCAGTATTCCATAAACTACAGTTATATTTATCTGCATGTGAAGGTTTATTTGCCCCATTTGTGTTTCCAATTAACCCCAATTGTGATATTATTATATTCATTAAGGAAACAAAATTAAAATACATTTTAAAAAATCTAAGCATGCTTAAAAATTAGGTGACATTTTGGGGAGGAGGAACACTTTTGTTTAAGCTTTCTGAAATGTTTGGGACTTACAAAAGTCAGATGTAGAAAAACCATAGCCGGGGATGAATTCTGATCTCACTTCTGCTGCTCTTTGTTAAGTCAATGGGTTTATGCTGCTGTTAAGATGGTGTGAGATCAGCACACTTCAAATCTGTAAACAGATACCAGAACTGTAAAACTGGAAGTAAATCACAGGTAGCATCTCTCCCCAGGGAAGTATGCTACATAGACACAACAATACAGAGTGCTGAGAAAACTGTTCCCAGAGTATATCCTCAATGGAAAAGAAATAGAGCTTAATACAAATGGTTTTTGTATCTTGTACCCACAGTTGGCTTAATCTTAGCAAGGTTTCTTTTTTCTGTTTCAAATTCAGTGCTTCACTTCCCTTGAGCCGAGAGGTTAAATACTCCAAATCACACAAGTGCCCTAATATTGTGAAGGTCCAGTTGAATAATGATGACTGAGAGTCGAAGCATTAGGAATGCAAATTATCAGCTAAGTGACAACTGTTATACTGGATTTACTAATAAATTGCCTCTGTTTAGCAGTCATATAGCTAAAAACCATGCAAGTGTGGAACTGGTAGGGGAGAGGGAGAGCTAAAATACTGGGAAAACATTTGTTCCCTTGTCCTTTCATTTGTCTTCAAAGCAAATAACAGAATCACCTCAGGAAATACGCTACTGTAATCTATCGGGGGCAACCTCCACACAAGTAAATATAATCCGAATAAAGAAAAATATTGAATTAAGCTGTCATGCAAGATCTAATTAATTATATAATACCATTATCACATAGTGAGAGTCCATTTGGATACTTTCTGTGAGTCATGACTGGTGGATTATGGAATATAAATTGCAAATGCCTATGTAACTTGTTTGTTAATGTCACACAAATTATGAAGCTGATAGAATTTGTTGAAATAGTTCCAGATAACAAGCTGATTTCTCTTCCTCTCTCCTCCAAGAGAAAAATGTCTTTGAAATTCCACAGCTTATTTGAATTTAAATGTGATAAAGTAGATGTCATTTGAAAACTCAACATCCTACACTCAAGGTATATTAATTCACAAATGTTCCTGTCCTTATAATGGATATTAACATGGTACTTAATCACCGCAGAATGGCAAATGTTGAGATTTTAATGGCACATGTTGTACCTATGATTGTTATACCATAAATACGAAAACCTGACACATGACCTCAAACTAGAAATAAACCAAGCAGAATATGGCCACTTCCTCCTTGTGCCTATGGAATTTATTGCTGCTGGAGGGCATAGAGTTAAATAATATAGTTAGATTTTTAAAAAGAGTTGGGTGATTTTTATGATACCCATCTCCCCAGTATGTCATTGCAAAATTCACTGGGTGAATGATGATTTATTCTTTATATGCCTGATCCTTTACTACTGACTTCAGTGGGTGCAAAACCAAGGCCTATTTGCCACCTTCTTCTAAATTACTGGGTAATATCAAGCCTCTGCCAAGCATAGATAGTGGATACTTGATGCACCACTGATCTGACTTCCTATGGTAAAATCTGTGATCTTCCTGTGTCAAGGTGTCAAGGTTCCTCCCCCACTCTGAACTCTAGGGTACAGATGTGGGGACCTGCATGAAAAACCTCCTAAGCTTATCTTTACCAGCTTAGGTCAAAACTTCCCCAAGGTACAAAATATTCCACCCTTTTGTCCTTGGATTGGCCGCTACCACCACCAAACAAATGCTGGTTACTGGGGAAGAGCTGTTTGGACACGTCTTTCCCCTCAAAATACTTCCCAAAACCTTGCACCCCACTTCCTGGACAAGGTTTGGTAAAAAGCCTCACCAATTTGCCTAGGTGACTACAGACCCAGACCCTTGGATCTTAAGAGCAATGAACAATCCTCCCAACACTTGCACCCCGCCCTTTCCAGGGAAATGTTGGATAAAAAGCCTCACCAATTTGCATAGGTGACCACAGACCCAAACCCCTGGATCTGAGAACAATGAAAAAGCATTCAGTTTTCTTACAAGAAGACTTTTAATAAAAATAGAAGTAATTAGAAATAAGAAATCCCCCCTGTAAAATCAGGATGGTAAATACCTTACAGGGTAATTAGATTCAAAACATAGAGAACCCCTCTAGGCAAAAACCTTAAGTTACAAAAAAGATACACAGACAGAAATAGTTATTCTATTCAGCACAATTCTTTTCTCAGCCATTTAAAGAAATCATAATCTAACACATACCTAGCTAGATTACTTACTAAAAGTTCTAAGGCTTCATTCCTGGTCTATCTCCGGCAAAGACAAAATGTAGACAGACCCACATACCCTTTGTTTCTCTCCCTCCTCCCAGCTTTTGAAAGTATCTTGTCTCCTCATTGGTCATTTTGGTCAGGTGCCAGCGAGGTTACCTTTAGCTTCTTAACCCTTTACAGGTGAGAGGAGATTTCCTCTGGCCAGGAGGGATTTTAAAGGGGTTTACCCTTCCCTTTATATTTATGACACAAGGTATTCCTGCAAGAGGTATTAATGACATCTAAGACAGCCAATAACTTTTACAATACTATTAGAAACAATAATGTTGCTCTCACTCATAATGCCGTGTCTGCAATTTAACTGCAAGCACTTTTTGGTGGATTGTATGTGTCAGATTCTTTGTTTTCGTTGTTTTTAATAAAGTGGCTAACATACTTTGGGCACTGTGCAAATAAACAACAGTAATAACCATTATAGAAATATAACACTTGCCTTGAAATGCATAATCTATTAATTTACCTGGTAGTAAGGGTACACAGATATAAAGGGAAAACTTTACTGATAACCAATTGGAAAGTTTCATTTGTTTCCAGACCTTTTTAAAATATGCATTTAATGAAAAAATCCATTTCATCATGAGAAGATTTTAATATGGAATCAAATGATGTGTACTGGCTACATATGTATTGAAAGATGGCTCATCAGCATATATGGTTATACATGTTTCTGATGTAAAATCTCTGTTTATAATGAGATAATATTTTTACCTGTGAATAACATGCCTGCCAAGCTGTGACAGATAATCTTGTCTTTGTGGTGCTATAATCACCATTATTTCATGAAGAGTGTTCTAGACAAAGAGGGCTGAAAGGTACAGCACTATATATTTTTCTGGATTATTCCTTGAGTAGCATTGTGAGAATGGCTCCCTTTGAACTACATGATGGAACAGGTACGCTCAGTTGCTTTGCTCTTGGCAGTGGGAGATGTATTTCTTTGGCACGTGGAACACTACTTTCTTTAGGATAAAACATGCCTTGTTGCGTTTGGAGCAGTTGCTGGAATCTAGCTTAGGTCAAAATGGATATAGGTTTGTAACAGATACTGTCATAAAGTGATTACCCTGCTTCTTGATTTAATAAAACTCCAAATGAAAATATTTTGCTTTGGGGTTCCCTCCTGTCAAGGTTGCTTCCCCACTCTGAACTCTAGGGTACAGGTGTGGGGACCTGCATGAAAACCTCCTAAGCTTACTTTTACCAGCTTACGTTAAAACTTCCCCAAGGTACAAATTAATTTTACCCTTTGCCCTTGGATTTCCACTGCCACCACCAAACTTTATCTGGGTTTACTGGGAAACGTAGTTTGGACACATCTTTCACCCCAAAATCCTCCCAACCCTTGCACCCCACTTCCTGGGGAAGGTTTGGTTAAAAATCCTCACCAATTTGCATAGGTGACCACAGACTCAAACCCTTGGATCTTAGAACAATGAAAAAGCATTCGGTTTTCTTACAAGAAGACTTTTAATAGAAGTAAAGGAATCACCTCTGTAAAATCAGGATGGTAGATACCTTACAGGGTAATTATAGATATTGAGGTCAGAAGGGACCATTATGATCATCTAGTCTGACCTCCTACACAACGCAAGCCACAGAATTTCACCCACCACTCCTGCAAAAAACCTCACACCTATATCTGTGCTATTGAAGTCCTCAAATCGTAGTTTAAAGATTTCAAGGAGCAGAGAATCCTCCAGCAAGTGACCCGTGCCCCATGCTACAGAGGAAGGCGAAAAACCTCCAGGGCCTCTTCCAATCTGCCCTGGAGGAAAATTCCTTCCTGACCCCAAATATGGCGATCAGCGAAACCCTGAGCATATGGGCAAGATTCATCAGCCAGATACTACAGAAAATTCTTTCCTGGGTAACTCGGATCTCACCCCATCTAATAGCCCATCACAGGCCATTGGGCCTATTTACCATGAATATTTAATTACCAAAACCATGTTATCCCATCATACCATCTCCTCCATAAACTTATCGAGTTTAATCTTAGAGCCAGATAGATCTTTTGCCCCCACTGCTTCCCTCGGAAGGCTATTCCAAAACTTCACTCCTCTGATGGTTAGAAACCTTCGTCTAATTTCTAGTCTAAATTTCCTAGTGGCCAGTTTATATCCATTTGTTCTTGTGTCCACACTGGTACTGAGCTTAAATAATTCCTCTCCCTCTCCGATATTTATCCCTCTGATATATTTATAGAGAGCAATCATATCTCCCCTCAACCTTCTTTTAGTTAGGCTAAACAAGCCAAGCTCCCTGAGTCTCCTTTCATAAGACAAGTTTTCCATTCCTCGGATCATCCTAGTAGCCCTTCTCTGTACCTGTTCCAGTTTGAATTCATCCGTCTTAAACATGGGAGACCAGAACTGCACACAGTATTCCAGGTGAGGACTCACCAGTGCCTTGTATAGCGGTACTAAAACCTCCTTATCCCTACTGGAAATACCTCTCCTGATGCATCCCAAGACCGCATTAGCTTTTTTCACCTCCATATCACATTGGCACCTCATAGTCATCCTATGATCAACCAATACTCCAAGGTCCTTTTCCTCCTCCGTTATTTCTAATTGATGCGTCCCTAGTTTATAACTAAAATTCTTGTTATTAATCCCTAAATGCATGACCTTACACTTCTCACTATTAAATTTCATCCTATTACTATTACTCCAGTTTACAGGGTCATCCAGATCCTCCTGTAGGACATCCCTGTCCTTCTCTAAATTGGCAATACCTCCCAGCTTTGTATCATCCGCAAACTTTATTAGCACACTCCCACTTTTTGTGCCAAGGTCAGTAATAAAAAGATTAAATAAGATTGGTCCCAAAACCGATCCTTGAGGAACTCCACTGGTAACCTCCCTCCAGCTTGACAGTTCACCTGTCAGTAGGACCCGTTGTAGTCTCTCCTTTAACCAATTCCTTATCCACTTTTCAATTTTCCTATTGATCCCCATCATATCCAATTTAACTAATAATTTCCCATGTGGCACGGTATCAAATGCCTTACTAAAATCTAGGTAAATTAGATCCACTGCGTTTCCTTTGTCTAAAAAATCTGTTACTTTCTCAAAGAAGGAGATCAGGTTGGTTTGGCACGATCTACCTTTTGTAAAACCATGTTGTATTTTGTCCCATTTACCATTGACTTCAAAACATTAGAGAATCCCTCTAGGCAAAACCTTAAGTAACAAAAAAGACACACAGACAGGAATAGTCATTCTATTCAGCACAGCTCTTTTCTCAGCCATTTAAAGAAATCATAATCTAACACATACCTAGCTAGATTACTTACTAAAAGTTCTAAGACTCCATTCCTGTTCTGTCCCCGGCAAAAGCAGCATACAGACAGACACAGACCCTTTGTTTTTCTCCCTCCTCCCAGCTTTTGAAAGTATCTTGTCTCCTCATTGGTCATTTTGGTCAGGTGCCAGCGAGGTTACCTTTAGCTTCTTAACCCTTTACAGGTGAGAGGATTTTTCCTCTGGCCAGGAGGGATTTTAAAGGGGTTTACCCTTCCCTTTATATTTATGACACCTCCTTTTAATATAAAAGACATAATAGAATGCATAGCCAATAAGAATGTTAGGAGAAATCTCACAAGTATACTAGAACAGTAACTAACTTTCAGGTCCTATGATATCTACATTTTGGCTTCAAATCAATGGGGCACATTTAAAATCAGAGTAATGGAAATGTCTTCATTTGAATTTCTCTGGATTTACATCATGTACAGGGGAATGAGCCCAATACAATTTTATTTTTTTCTTTCACTTTTTGCTTAGTAGCTCCATAGAATTTCCCCTTGTTCCTTAATAGTGCAGTGAGATGTCTGGCAGTATTTATAATGTAGCATTTGTTATTATTATTATTTATTATCTATTTTTATTTTATTAATATCATCTAGTTCTGATATAGTGTTTTTCATCAGTAGATCTCAAAGTGCTTTACAAAAGTGGTAAGTACCATTATCTCCATTTTACAGATGGGTAAACTGAGTGGTGAAGACTAGCTGCCCTCCAAATCATTTCATGCAACACATACAGACTTTTCAAAACAGAGGTCCAAGTATAAGCTGTTCACACTACATCGAGCACATCCTGATGTGTGGATGATGGATAACTATAATACATACTGACATGTATAAATTCTAAAGCATCTTATCACCACATATGAAGTGAGTTTACTGTATTGCGTTTATCCAAAGGGACAGCCGCAAAGAAAGAGAGACATCTTCTCCCTTGTGGAGTATCTTTCACAATTCTTTTCTGAGGTAACACTGAAGAGGAAAAGATATCCTGTCATGAAAAGCAGAGCTAAAGCAGACTCTATACGTTGAATGTTGTGCAAGTGCAGTAGAACACACAAGCTGAAATGACACTTTTGGAATAGTAAGTAGTTTGTTTAGATAATAACAAACATATAATTTAAAACTCCTCTAAGGAACCATCATCTTGCTTGATTTTGAATTGCACTCTCCCGATTAATACCTCAAACACTTACAGGAATTCGGTCATGTTCAATCCCTGACATTCAGTTAATGTGACTTTGACTGACTGCACTGACTACAGGAATAATTCTGAGAAAACCATATCTGATAAGATTAAGGAAGTCTCTTTTCCCTTCCCTTCCCTCCCCTCCCCTGCCATCTCCTCTCCCTCCCTCCCCCCGCCCCCGTCACTTGCCATTAAAACATTATGCTAAATTAAACTTCATTTCCTGAACCAAAATAATAGGGATATTGCGATATTACCTGCCATCATTTCCTATTACAAACAGGTATTATTATGAACTTGTCCTAGATGTAGTATGCAGAAATCTTAATTCTGGAAATCACTCTTGGGTTGAAATTAGTTGTGAATTATATTTTTTGTCTTTAACATTTTTGTGGATGAATTTTAGTTGTCATGAATACAGGGAACTGATCACTCTGGCTCATCCCATGTATATGGTACACGTATATGGTAATGTTTAAGCTTTCCATCGCAATTCTTCCAATGCATCTTTACTCTGATTTGAAACTTCCTTATTATTCCAGTCCTAAGCTTTTCTTGATGAGAGACTACAAGTCATGCCAAATTGCATAGTGCTTTTCACATCAGTGAGAGTACTATAAAAATTAAGGCCCTGTCATTTTCTAATTGCGTCTGATAATATTTCCAAAAATCCAGGCTGAACACAGTTCAGCATGTTGACACAATGCTAGTATCTGGCACAACAGGTGGCATGCATAATTGAACCTAATGAACTCAACACGGTTGTGGGTAGAATTTCAGCTCTGGATTAGGGGAAGAATAGCTGGAAAATGTCTACATGAAGAAGACCAATTTTTACTGGAGCTTGGCCTCACATTGTATCTCCCTTCTACTTGCATGTGAGCTGCAATCCCTAGGGACAATAGAACTGCTCTTGTTTTGAGGAGGGACAAGGTGGATGAGGTAATATCTTTTATTGGACCAAGTTCTGTTGGTGAGAAAGACAAACTTCCGAGCTTACACAGAGCTCCTTTTCAGGTCCTGAGAGGTCCAGCTTGTGCGTCTAATATCCTGGGACAAATATGGCTACAAAAACAGTGCATACAACATTATTTTGAAGGAGCAGGCTACAACTAAATACACCTTTCTCCCCCAGTTGTTGAGTTACTGGGTGCTGGCCCATAAACAAAGTCCTACTGCAGCCCCAGTGCTGCTGGGAGAGGGGCAAAGGGGTCATTTCCACAAAAAAGAAACAATCTTAAAGGGGACACAAATTAATGTCAGAAAGGCCAAAATATGTACAATATGTATAGTCTTAATCTTTTATATAAATTATAAATCACAGCAAAGTTTTGACACAATAGCCAAATTTTACTTTTTTAAATGCTTAAAATCCAACATTTGCAAGGGGTCTAACTAGCCCCTGGATTCCTGAGAGGTTGTTTTTTTATATAGCAACAGTCAGGGCTCCAAAATACCCACTTCCGCTTCCCTTTTTCCCTCCCCACAATAAGGGGATCCTAGCATCTGCCCTGTTGTTCTGGAATGTGTTGTTACAACAAAAAAATGTCCCAGAGAGGACTCTGTGTGAGTGAGGATTTCCCATCCTTTACCAGAGTGGCAGAACACACTTTCCAACTTATCCATTCAAACTACTGAGTAGTACAACTTCAAAAGCTATTACTCGATTATGATGCAAGCCAGGTAGGCCACAGTTACTAGACTAAGGAAACTGTTCAGCAACTAAGCAAAGTGTAAGATATATGAATTTTCAAGAACTCCAGCGTGCCGGGGGCGGCGGTGAGTGAGAGAATAAACATCTGCACAGGTGACCACGCTTGTGTGTGGTTAGATATCTAGTTTCTAAAACTTGGACGGGAAAAGGGTTTTCGGGGGAGCTGGAGGCGGGGGACAGAGGGGTTCCCTAGACATATTGAACCCAGTCCTGGTTGCTCTCATTGACACCTTGAAGAAGGGCTACACTCCAGTTTACATATCATGGGATAAAATGGCACATTATTCTCCGCCCCATGCTAGAGTTAATAACAGTGTTTCTGGACCTACTGTGATTCTTGGTGATCCAGACTTTCCCTTGCTTCTTTAACTAACGAAATAATTCCCGTACTAGGGTAGCATAAATAAGTGTCACTTTAACTATCAGCTCATCAGGATTCAAATGGTGGTGGAATGTGCCTTAGGAAGGATATATGTTTGCCTAGTTTCCTCTGCCTCTTCTTTTCTCATATACATATATAGACACAATATGTTGGTGTTCAGAGGGATGGGAATGGTGGAAGCATCGGACAATGCCTCAGAACTTGAGGAATGACAGTCTTTTAATTTTGTCCTAGCTAGTGTGACTACAGATACTATTATTCATAAATACCTACATATTTTAAATAATATCAGTCTTTGTTCAGAAATGCTCTCTACTGTCCCATATACTCAAAATGTCAGAAAATTCATATTTTATTTGTAGGGATTTTTTTTTTTTAGTTCTTCTTGAGCTCAGCACAGAATTTTACATTCTGCTCAGACACAAATATAAAAATCTGACAAACTCAAAAGACTCAAAGACCAAAACCAAGAAAAATACAATGGATCAAATAAATCCTGGAGTAAATGGCATAACTCTGTTAAAGTGAAGTGAGTTGCAGCTTCTTACACCAGGGCTGTATTTGGCCAAGCACTTTTTAAAAATGTATTTTTGTCCTTTTACAAAAAAAGCCTTTTCCTGTTGAGACATATTCAAGGTACCATCTGGACTGAGGAATAGCTGTGTCCCTTCATTTCTCTAACCTGGGGTGCCTTTTACACTGCTTTGCTTGAGAGCTACCATTCCTGGGCTGCTCACACACAGCCTCCAGCATGTAAGTTGCCCCCAGTTATTGTGTATGAGTGTTGTAGCCAGTCACCCTTGAATTATGTTGCAGAATGACACCTGCAAACTCCCAGTCCCAAACTTTCCACAGCAATGTACATCTTGCACTGCCCCATTCTCCCCCGGACAATACAAGCTCATATAAAGTCTGTCATTTTATTAATAGAAAATGATATGCACAAATCCTGTTATCCCTAATGGAGTTTCCCAAACACTTAAGTCCAAACACGCTGATTTAAATAAAACAATGAAACAAGTTTATTAACTATAAAGGGAGATTTTACGTGAACACAAGTAATGAGGTATAAAAGTCAGAACTGGTTACAAGAAAAATAAAAGTAAAACACAACTAATGCCTAATTTAACCTAGAGTAAATTCAAAGCAAAGATCTCTCTAACCACGTGTTTCAGCAGTCTTACTAGCTGAACTTCTTTCAGTCAGTATCCCTCCCCCAGTCCAAAGCTGCTTCCTTTGTTCTTCGGGTGTTGTGGATACCATGGGCAGAGAGAAAAGGAGGAACCATTTGAGGCATCTGCTTTCCTTTCTTACAGCTCTTTCTCTTCTTAAAGAAGCAGCTCCAGTTGAGGTTCAGGAGACAGAAAGGTGTGTGGATTGGAACACCAACCTGCTTCTTTGTCAAGATGTAGATTTTTTCACCCACACCCTCTTTCCTGTCAAAGAGTGGCCACTTACCCAGGTGATGGTCCCTTTGATTTTGCTGACACCTGGCTGAGCTTGCCTTTTGTCTCTGGGGAACTGGTTTGTGGCTGCTTCCCAGACTTGGAACATGTCTTAGGTATACCATAAAGGGGAATCTTATAACTTTACATACAATGGTGCCACACATATTTTACCAGGACAATAACGAACAGCAAATTATGAGTTTTCAGATGATACCTCACAAGGCATACTTTATACAAAATGTATCATAATCCTGTGACAGAGGTAAACACGGGTACAGACCATCACACCTATAAAATACAAAAATAGACAGAGAGGTACATCACTACCATTAGAGCCTTTGGGAGAAAACACTTCCCACTCTCGCCTGTGACTATTATAGGATATCCAGGCCTTTATCAGAGGATACAGTTGATACTTGGTATGTTTACTTGCATGTCCTTTCTAAGAAATCTTTTGTTTAGACACAGCATAAAATCATAGTGGTGCTGGCCTTGAGCTCTGGGAACAAAGCAAGGGCTAGATTGTGGCATAATGCCATGTAGAGGAAAGTGTAAACCTGCATTGTCTCAGTTGTAGCATGGGAAGACATTAATCCCTAGGAAGATATAAGCCTCTTGCAGCTCCAGGGAGTACCGGGGCAGGTCACCCACTGTAGCAGCATGTTCAATCACTGAGAGTCTGGTAGTGTTTTCTCAGGTTGTCATTATCACCTCTGGCTGCACTTTGAACACCAACAGCTCTACATAGCATCTGCTTCTCAAGGGCACACTAGATGTAAGGCTAACTGCTGCCATAGGCGCTACTGTTGAAATCCCAGGACCAGCTCTTGGTACAAAAGCAAACTCAATGCAGAATAGAGTAGAGGTAACCTCACTCCCAGCTAGGCTTTGATATTTCTTGTCTTCAGTAGGAAGAGAATCTGCTCTTGCCCTTGACACATGATCAGACTCTGCTTCAGCTCTCTAGATGCTAAAATATACATCTCAGTGAGATAGACTTGGCAGTCAGAACTAGTGTCAGCCTTTTTCAATAAGATTAAGTAGGCTGGGTGGAATTTATGTGACTGTTATCTTGAGTCATCCTATTGTGATTCTGACTTCCTTTCTCAGTAGGTTGGAGGGAGGCCGGTGGTTTGACATGGTGGCTTGGGCCAGGAAAAACATTAAGTGGGATATAAAGTGGGGGAGGGTGTTCCACTCTTGTTGGAGATTAACTCCTCAGTTATCAGTGGTGATTTGCTCAGTCTGTGGACATTCTATCACGACTTGCAGGGGGTCAGGCACTGGTAGTATGGGGAATGGCAACTAATCCATCCACTAGCTGCATTTGGAAGTGGGAAAGCCATTCAGAGTTAACTAGTTAAAGCATCCTAGAGAGCCACAATAAAAGGGGAATCATATTATTACCATAGGTTTGTCTTCGTGGCGCAGCAATGCACACTAGAGGAGTGTGAGTTCTAAAGTGCACCTATGTGTTGCACACTAATTAGCCCCTGTAGACCCTGCTGATACCACCCATAGCTTTCCTAGTTCAGATTAATGTAGTGCTGTTTGAAATGGGACTGTGTTAATGCACAGCAGAGATTTTTTAGTTTTCTCCGGCAGGGTCTACACAGGCCAGTTACTGTGCATCACATTGGTGCACTTTAGAAAACACACCTGTCATAAATATAAAGGGAAGGGTAAACACTTTTAAAATCCCTCCTGGCCAGAGGAAAAACCCTTTCACCTGTACAGGGTTAAGAAGCTAAGATAACCTCACTGGCACCTGACCAAAATGATCAATGAGGAGACAAAATACTTTCAAAGCTGGAGGGGGGGAGAAACAAAGGTTCTCTCTGTCTGTGTGATGCTTTTGCTGGAACAGGAATGGAGTCTTTGAACTTAGTAAGTAATCTATCTAGATATGCGTTAGATTCTGTTTTGTTTAAATGGCTGATAAAATAGCTGTGCTGAATGGAATGTATATTCCTGTTTTTTGTCTTTTTGTAACTTAAGGTTTTGCCTAGAGGGATTCTCTATGTTTTGAATCTGATTACCCTGTAAGGTATTTACCATCCTGATTTTACAGAGGTGATTCTTTTATTTTTTTTTCTTCAATTAAAATTCTTCTTTTAAGAATCTGATTGCTTTTTCATTGTTCTTAAGATCCAAGGGTTTGGGTCTGTGTTCACCTATACAAATTGGTGAGGATTTTTATCAAGCCTTCCCCAGGAAAGGGGGTGTAGAGATTGGGGAGGATTTTGGGGGGAAAGACGTTTCCAAGCGGGCTCCTTCCCGATTATATATTTGTTAGACGCTTGGTGGTGGCAGCAAAAAAAAGTCCAAGGGCAAAAGGTAAAATAATTTGTACCTTCGGAAAGTTTTAACCTAAGCTGGTAAAAATAAGCAAAGGGGGTTTTCATGCAGGTCCCCAAATCTGTACCCTAGTGTTCACAGTGGGGAAGGAACCTTGACAACACCCCTCTACTGCGCATTGTCTCACTGTGTTGACAAGTCACAGGGTACCCATCCCTGCAGATATCTAGAACTCATTACATACATTTAAAATAACAGAAACAATTCTCTTTCAGGAGAAAGACCCATGATTCTTTTATCTCCCATGCTTTTATAATGCTAAATTAAAGATATTTGGGTCTATGCGCTTCAGTTCAGGTGCCCCTTTCTATGACCACTAGACTTTTAGTGAAATGCATGCCACAGAGATGAGTCTTAGACTGCAATTTGAAGGGTGCAAGGCTTGAGTTCAGAGTGATTTGTGGTGGAAGTGAGTTCCACACCCAAGAGCCTTCCACCAAGAACACCATTATTGCTGTATCATTCAAATGCAGAGCTCTCTTCCCCCAGCTGTCTCTCTTTGGAATATAGAAAGGTGCAGAGGGATAGTCAGCCCTTAACAGAGATGTGTTTTTACACCCCCAGTGTCAGTTACCGGGCTAAAGATCAAGCCATGAATATGTCCATAGATGTATATGGGTCCAACGAGCAACTGGGAAACCAGTGTTGCCAAAATAGTCATCAGGTCTTGGGTTTAGAAATATCTTCCATGTAATTCTGAAGTCCCCTAAGACAATGAGTTTGTGACCCTGGCACCCAACTTGATATTACTTCAGTAAATTCTTAGAGGAAACCAATGGGACTGTGAAGTGGCCTGTGTACCCCGTCTGTTTTATTTCAGGACACACATGCTGCACAATATGGGTGCATGTAAAGGAGTTTGATCTAGGTGTGAGGTTTTTCCTGTATTTTTTTTTCCTGCTCTATCCATGACTTGCTCTATGACTTTGAGTAACATTGCAGGCAGTAGAAGCTGCAGAAGCTCAGCACTTCTGAAAGTCAGACCACTTATTAGTTAGGATCTTGTTATGGATTTCAGTGCCTAACCTTACACACCCACAGTTTGAAAATATCAGCATTTATTTACCACGCCTCAGAGGTGAGGTTTTATTAATATTTGTAACATTCTTTGAAATCTTTGAAAACATTGGATGAAAAGTGTCACTTACATGCAAATTATTATTTCCATATTAGAAATAATCAACACTGAACATATTGTGAAAGCTACTGGAGGATGTGAGAGGTCTACTCAGGTTAGCCATTTTTATAAAATATGTGCATCACGTGTTTGGCAACAAAGTTAACTAGATCAAATATTCTGTTTCAATCATGTGACCAAGTGTGCTTGAACAAAGTGACCCTTTCCCACTCTAACAAAGTCTTGAAGGAAAACGGTTATGGAAGGCCTCCCAGTTTCAAAATATGGGCCCAAAGTTCCATTCCTTGCATATACTCCCATTGAAGTCAGTATGTGTTTTGAGACATATAAGGAAGACTGGATTGGGTGCGGTTATTTATTACATTATAGTTTCACGGAGATCTTTCTCCTTGTGTTTCTTGCACATCTCATCCGTTTCCCCAAGAGTCTGCAAAGGCAGCTAGTGTATTGGCCACAGTTATGTTAAATCAAAGGGGATGAGGCCTGTGTGTCGCTCATACCACAGACAGAATCACCACAGCTGTAGAAAAACAAAGCCACCACCCGCTGCTAGTAATGTATTCTATTCTCGACCTGTGCATCACAACACTAGCTAAATCCATGATCTGAATGAGAAAAACTGCTGACTCAACATGAACTGAAAGCTTAACAAAATTCAAAATGTAATGAAGAATAGGCCGGATGGTACATAGATTTTCAACAGATTTTTCTATCAGTTCTATTTCTAGAGACCATTTTTCTCCAAGTTGTGGAACACGCTCATCCAAGAGTTAAATGTTCACAAATTCTAGGCCTTTTTGAGAAACAATCACTTTACCGACAAGACATATATGATAAATGTAGGCCTGTCTCTGCTTGGCATCACTGCCACCTCATGGATTAATGAATTCCATGTCCTCTACTTCCCCCTTCTTATGCATCTCTTTTATACGAGTAGCCAAATGTATCCAGATTCATTTTAATGAATGTGAGTCATTCCCCGTATTCAGGAGGCAGGGCTGTTTATGTTGTCAGTAAGCACACCATTAGCAGTGCTATAAATAAACAAGCAGTACCTGCAGGAAAACCTATACAGTAAAAGGACACACACTGCTGAGCACCAAAAAAACAAAAAACCCACACCAAACAAGCTACATGCTATAATTTCCCTCCTACTGTAGCTTAACGAAACAAGGCCATATTTCAATCTCCATTGCAGTGAATTTACTCTGGATTTCCACCAGTGTAAATGAGAGGAGAATAACGCCCTCCAGATTTCTTACAATGAAATTTTAAATTCAAAGTCTTGAACTATAGCACAGCTTTTGTACCAAGTTCAACATATTTTGTAATAAAGAAATCCAAATGCCAGTGTTCTAATTTATGTAAAATAAATTACAGTTCTTTCTAGCCAGTGAAACCCTCTTTCTGTGTTTTAGTAACCATTTCCTTTTTGTCCCCTGAAGATTTCAAGGTCAACTTGACATTGCATAAAATAAAGCAAATGTCACTGAACTATGTTGATATTTTTCCTATGATTGGGCAGATTCTGGTGGAGTCTCTCAAAAACCAAGCTTACAAATCATTATTTGGGGAACAATATGTTCTGTGATTTTAATTTCTTTGTGGGAAATGTGTAAATAGACACTGGCATTGAAATTGGATTATGATTGATACTTAGAAATTAAATGATTCAACGATTAATCTTCTCCATGTGTGTTGTAAAAGGCTAGTGGTCTCATTTTTATATCCACTGAAATACCAGTATACAATATTGTTTTAAAAGAGCAAAATGTCTTCCGTTTACAATGGATGCTCATCCTTTTCTGTTGAGCAGTGCCCAAAAACTTGGACAATGAATGTTTCAAGAACAGAAAGAAAAGACTACCAGCAGAATATTTTTGTGAATATAATCACAAGTAGCCAGAGATACTTACTGTGCTCCAGCATGGTGGTATTCCCTCGTGGAGTGGACATGACACTTGTGTTCTATATTCTCATGCTGGCTCTGTAACTCTCTGAGTGTGGGGACTTCCCTTATCATTGTCTCAATGTTTTCTCCTGTAAATGTGGATAACAAACTGGATGAATACTGTACCTGCTTCACAGATGGCTATGAAGATCAATTAGTTAATGTTTGTAAAGCACTAATAGCACTGGTCATATAACATAAAAATCTGTTTGCAAAGAGTTTGCCAAAAGAGAAAAAAGGTTTTGAATCAGCTGTCCAGGTCTCTTTGTTCTTGATTGTTTGCAAGCACGCATACAACTGAAGTTCCCTTCTTACAACGTTCACGAACAGCTAATTTAAGGCCCCCCCACTGAAATTAATTTAAGCTATACACAGAATATATTATGTGAGGGAACAAAATTCATTTTGGAAAAAAGCAGAAGTCTTTTATAAAGGTTACCTCATCCATCCCAGGAAAAGAAAACACACCTTTTGAATTTAGAAACTAGTCACAAAGCTTGAATAGCAAATAATCAACCAAATACGACTGCATCACAGCTTGCAAATAACAATTCGTCCCTCAAATATGTTCATCAAAACTATTCACTGAAACATTAATAAATGAGTAAAAGCGTGATTTATCCATGGACAATTTCCAATTAGGGGGGGAAGAAAAAGGTCAATATTTGAGAAACACATTTTACAACTAATAGTTTGACCTGCTCCAAGAACAGGCGTTTTAAAAATATTTAGGCACCTAAAGCTGCATAGAGATATCCAGGAGGATTTTCTAAAGCACCTAAGCGTCCAACTCAGTGGAATTTAGGTGCCTATGCATTTTGAAAGTTTCATTAGATGCCTGCATCTCTAGGCACCTAAATACCTTTAAAAATCTGGCCCTAAATGCTTATAAAGTGAAAGGCATTATCTACAGACTTGTCTTCATGCAACAGTTAGCTCAAGTTATTCCACTCAAGATAGCCTAGCTCAACTGAGAGCAGCCACACTACAGAATGACACTGGACCTACATAGAGTGATTTGATTAGCAGTACAGAGTGACTGAGTGAGCAGAGGGTTTGGATTAGCATTTGATGAGTTATGCTAATTTGAGCTATAGCCTTTAACTGCATCTCCACAGCATTACTTGCTGGAGCCTTGGCAGCACTGAAGCTTCGACCCAGATCCTCCATGGGCCAGCTAGCTTGGGTTTGAAACACCATTTATCTCTAGCTAGAGAGGTGGGTGGACAGGAGTCAGGTTACAGACAATTTTAAAATTATACCTTGAGCTAGCACTGGAGTAAAGGCAAGCCCTAAGTGCCAAATATTAGTCATGTCTATAAGCTCAATATATTATCTGTTTTCAGTTTTAGAATATGCAATCTATCTTTACTTGTGTAAAGTTTTGTGATGTCTTTAAATGTAGTGCTCCCTGATATAGCTATCTGCAAAGCATGTCATGTATGGGATCACAGATGTAAAGAATGTTTGCATTTGAAAGGGAGATAAGTCTTTCCAAATTCAAAGAGAACTGCATCACTGACAGGTAGAGCTATAGGTAGTCATTTGAAACCTAACTAGAGAAGTGTATATTTCAATCAGAAACAAAACTGAAGCAGATGAGTTTTTAACTGAAAACAAAGTTATGAAATAATAAGTATAACAGAAACTTTGAAGCTGGGTCTCTCCCGTCTGTCTACCCATATGTAACTGTAAAATAAACAACAACCAAACTAATTAGGAGCTGGCACTATTAATGCTGTTAGAGGCCATCAGCAAAGCCCTCAGAAAACAAAATGGTTCCCTGATTTCCTTTAGTTTATTTTTATTTTTAAGTAACTATTAGTTGAAAAAGCAGAAAAAAGAACATTTTAAAAAATAGGGCCTGATTCAAATCCACTGACGACACCCACTGGGTTCAGTTGGCTTTGGACCAGGATCAGAACTCATAGTGAATAACTTATTTGATAACTTTTTTGCTTCTTTTTTAATTTGCAAAATATCTGTATATGACGTATGTTCATGAATGTATTTGTTGTATGAAATTCTGTTTGTGAATAATTCTTGGTCTGTAGCTTGGTCATGAGCAGTTCATTGTGAGATTTTATTATCCAAATTAAAACAAATTGATAAACAAATATATTTTAAAAAGAAGAACTTGTATTACATATGCCAGTCATCACCATGGCTATCCTGCTTGTTTGTATAAGGCCATATATTTCTTCACCCCCTATTTACTTGCTTGGGTGTTTTTTTCTTTGTTTGTTTCCTTTTTTCTTTTTTGCATTCTGAGTACAAGTTTTGGGGCAGACTTTGTGTTTCTCTTTGCACAGTGCTTAACACATTTTGAGTGCTACTGCAGTTTAAATAGGCTGGTTTTTATGGGACACGAATGTTGTGTGGTATGTCTCTTATTACCTGGCTGGATGAATGGAACTCTTACAAAATTAGGATTCCAGTGGAAATTCATACACCTAAGCTGAAGTTCACAAAAATGTTGCAATATTCAGCACTTTGGCAAACCTTCCTGCCAGTAAATCCACTTGCTAGAAGATTGGTGGAAAGTGAACACAGAAGGATGCAAACCCAGTTGATAGGAATTATATTCAAAATGTAACTAAAGAATTAATGCGATGGTATTTTCCCAGCCCCCGCAGCATATCCTCTTAGGGCAACAAAGACTAGCTGTTCTTAGGCCTGTGAAACACAAGCAGCTGCACAACATGCCTCCTTGCATTTAATTTACTTTCTGACTGCTTTGTCAACAAACTGGCTCCCTCTAGGTGATTCTGGCATGTCCTTGGAAAAGTCGTAAGACTGGTTCTGCAACATAAATATAGTCAATGGATAGTGTGACAGATTTACTGCTTCTCATTCCCATTCTAATCGCTGCCTACAATGTCACCCACACCTTCTGTTACCTCTCTTACCAGAACTTCCTAAAGCACCAACATGAGTCTTGTTATTCCTTTTGAAACCTGTTTCTTTGGTTTCTAGCTACGTAGCACATGGGCCTCAGGTGACCTAGATGACGTAAAGATAGAAAATATGTGCAGCAACAAGCCCTAATGAGTCATGTGAATGTTGCTGCACACACGCCGACATACTACTTGGAAAAGGTGCTACTATACCTCTCATCAGCAATCCAGTCACGTCCAAGTCTTAGCATGACTCAGGAACATAGTTAAAGTACCAGCTCCACTACAAAATAGAAATGTGGCAAACAAGATAAAGGAGAACTGTCTTGGATTAGGGTCCCCAAATGAGGGGGACTTGTCATGTAGACAAGACCACGCTATCTTCTATCACCTTTCCTTGCTTTCTGCTTCCTGAGTTAACAAAGCAAATTCTATTTCCTGGTCCAAGCCAGGTCTCTCCACCAGTGGATTCTGCACGAGTCAGTTGCAGTAGGTAGGAGCCAGTTCCTGGAACACCACTGACACAAAAAAAGCTATTCTAGTTAGCATAGTTCCAATATTGCACATTCTGCTGTAATAGAAGGTTTTAAATCCAGCTACAGCATAACAGCAACAGGCTGCAGTAGAAATTGAGCTCTTTATCCACCGAACAAAGCACCCTTAAGTGGTCAGAGTGAATAATGTTGATCTGAGGCAGGGCTAGATGAAATATGTGCCAGAAGATGCTGAAGCTTGAAGCCATGTTCCAGCTGCCCAAACAGAATTCAAATCTTAAAGGGGATAACATTAGAATCCCTCATCATGGATTGGGTTTAAAAGTTGCAAGGATGAATCCTTCCTTCCCTGATATTTTCTTTCAAGTTTCTTGGACTATGGCAGAAACTCTTTAAACTCATCATGAACAAAACTAAATTAGCTATTTTTCCCAAAATGGGTGACTCGTGAAAGTATTTTTCATAAACTTTCTTCCTCAGATCCACATGCCCTGTTTCCCTCTCCACAGACTCCTTACTGTGAATGTGAGGGCTGCAGTTCACGTGACTAAAGGTCAAATCAAAATCATGTGATTCAATAAGTGAGGGCAACACTTTGGCCTTCAGCTGTATCTTGACTGTGAGACGTTTCACCATTGGCAAATTGCATGATAAGGACAAAAGAACTTTTGTGTGTGTGAGTATGAGAGAGAGAGAAAATTCTGGCTAAAACTCTGGCAAGGATGATTTAAAAAATCAAAGAAAACTGGTACCTTCTCTGCCCAGTGGTAATAAAATATTTTTTTAACCTTTTCAGCAATAAATCAAAGCAGATAGATATCATTTTCTAGAGAAAAGGACAACAAAATTGACCAGCCAATGAAGCCTGGGGAGGGATGGGTGGTAGCTTTGTGTTTGGGGTTTACCCAGTCACTAGTTTGAATTATGGGAAATCCTGAAAGAGACACAGCTGTTCAACTAAAATGAAAACTTGTGAAATCACTCAACACCTTACAGCAGGCTCTGATGCATGTATCATTATATATCCTGAAATAATATACGCCATAAATCGCTCTCTGCCATTTATGTTCAGTGAAAATTACAATAAATTAATAATCACCATGGTTAAGATTTTCAAAAGCAACTTGCAATTTTGGGTGTCCAACTTGACCCACCTGCTAGGTGCCTGATTGTCAGAGGGTGGATGCTCAGCACTTGCTGAAAATCAGGCCAGTTCAAGATGTTTTAAACCGAGCACCAAAACAGGGGCCACTTTGAGAAATATGAGTTATCTGGCAAATATCTGGAGCAAACTTTTGCTCATTGATCCAATATTCTGCTTTCACTACATGCATGATTTCCACTTTGACTTCAAAGTACTGCTCATGTAGGGGGAAAAATCCAGAATATCTAAGTTAAATTCTGGAATGAGAGCAGAAGTTTACCCATATGTTTGGGGGTTATATGCCAACATATAAAGATATGAACTCTGAGTACCAAAACTTGTGTAATATTATTGGTATTATTATTGGTCCACAATATCACATTGTCTACCTTTGTTTGCTTTTAGGATCAATATGACCACAGATATCTTCCAACTAAAATGGATGTCATAATAATACAAAATTGTTAAGTCATAAGAACAAAATAATTAGATAATGAATAGTTTGTGTGTTGAAGTTCTCAGTAAACCTGGCTGTTCTGATTGGCCATTATTTGACAATTAATTGCCTTAAAGTTACATCTGTACATTATTACTTAATTATTAACTGCGAATCTCACTAATCCCCATCATTTTACTGACAGTATCTGAAGCACAAAATCAATTTGCTTCTCTAAGGTAGGGAGTTTGTTTAATTAGAAGCAGCATTTAATAGGGGAAAACATTAACACACTATAATAGAATCTCTTTCAAAATTGCCTAAACCAATATGCTTTCATTGTGTACACTTTCTTTGCAAAGTTTGTGTGTATGTGTGTGTGTATATAATATTAATAGTTTGATAGCTTTATGATTGCTTCACTTTATCATTTGAACAGCTGTGTTTATTACAGAAAATAGTATTAGCATGAAGGAGTACCATAAATATAATTTTAAATAGAGAGAAAGAAAAGGCATCTCTGTATACTATAATGATCAGGACCAAGCAAAGGATGTTTGGCCAGTTGTTTGATTTGCACAGACATACACAGTCACACTCACTAAACCTTTAGTCCTGATGCTGAAAACATTACAGTGAGTGCAATCACAGGGTCCAAAGGTGGACTAAGGTGATATTCTGGAAGTATTTCTCAATTGACAATGAGATATAAAGATATTTTAAGAAGTATAAATATTTGATTCAAGTGTCTGAAAGAAAGAAAGAATGACCCAGGAAATCTGAGGTCTTTAAAAAGGGGATAGAATTTGCATTAAGCACTTTCTACCCGGCTCTCATTGCAAACAAAATACTGTGATGGATTATTCTAATAAAGTTCGAAGACAGAGTAGCTGCTGTTCCACATTAAGTGCCCATCAACTGACTGGATTCTCAATTCAACTCCTGTTTTCCCACGTAATTACAAAAGATTCCCTATAGCAGTGCTTTCTGGACAGGCAGCACTGAGCTAGCTGCCATGTCACTTCCAGCATCGCTCTCACCCGAAGTGCTGAACTCGCTTGAAACTTGAGATGAACCAGTCCCAGCAATTAACCTTTATTACACCACAAAGCAAGAAAGCGAATTAAAAGATACGGACCAATGATGGTCCGAGGACATAATAATGTCAACTATTTCCCAGGAATAATAATAAGGCAAAAAAGCAGCAACCTGTTTGTACCTATCACTGTGAGGTGAAGCAATTAAATAAACCATGTATGGAAATCCTTTAAAAGATGTTTGTGTTGATATATTTTCACTTTGTCCTGTTTCATAGCAACAAGCCATCATCTAGTCTAGGGGCCTAGCTTTCTCTCTAAGGCAAGGGCAATGCAGAACCACACCACAGCAGCAGGATTTCTGAGAGGCACGGTACAAGAGGCCCAATGCCTCCAGGAGCTTTCAGGTGGTCACTGCTATGCCCATTAACTAAGGCTGTCTTCTTCAGCCAGACAGATCTGCTGGCCAGTACAGGATGGGGAAAGGGCCATAGCTTCATCTTTTCCCTGTTTCTTTGGAGGTAGCTAGCAATGCCAGTGGTGCTGCCCAATAGCAATCCTTGAACACACGGGAGCACAATCCCTGCACAGTAAGCACAAGGAGCAAAGGCTACTTCTCACCTACTTTTACATACTCATATGGTGTCTAATATCAAATGAGGCTAATTAAGCTGTAATAAGAAATCTATATGAACAAAAGAAGATAGTTTGAATTAGCAGTGTTTTACTCAAACCAAAGGTATGCCCTGGTCCCTTATACATTTTTTCATTAAAAATAAAGCTTCCATAAACTTTTAGCAATATAGGTAGGGCCCTACCAAATTTAGGGTCCATTTTGGTCAATTTCATGATCATAGGATTTTTTAAATTGCAAATTTCATCATTTCAGCTATTTAAATCTGAAATGTCAGGGTGTTGTAATTGTAGGGATCCTGATCCAAAAAGGAGTTCTTGAGGGAGGGGGTCACAAGGTTATTGTAGGGGGGGTGGCGGTACTGCTACCCTGACTTCTGCACTGCTGCTCTGCCTTCAGAGCTGGGCAGCTGGAAAGCGGTGGCTGCTGGCTGGGAGCCCAGCTCTGAAGGCAGAGCCACCACCAGCAGCAGCACAGAATTAAGGATGGCCTGGTCTGGTATTGCCACCCTTACTTCTGCGCTGCTGCTGGTGGGGGTGCTGCCTTCAGAGCTGGGCGTCTGACCAACAGCCACTGCTTTCCAGCCACCCAGCTCTGAAGGCAGCACAGAACTAAGGAGGGCAATACTGCAACTCCCCTCCCCCCCTTAAAATAACCTTGCAACCCCCCTGCAACTCCCAGGACCCCCAATTTGAGAAACACTGATCTCCCCCCGTGAAATCTGACCAGATTTCATGGGGGGGAGACTAGATTTCATGGTCTGTGACGTGTTTCTTACAGCCGTGAATTTGGTAGTGTCCTAAATATAGGAGATTTCATATTTATTGTAGCTGCATGCCAGCCAGGCTCTCCATAAGCATAATTCAGTGCTCCCCAGAGAAGCCTCATGGCCTTCAGTGTGAGAAAGCAGAATCTAAGAACTTGCAATGAGTTTCTAGGTCAGAATCCAGATACCATAGTGAAGGTTCATTAACAACAAATGCACAAATAGAAAGGTTAAAATATAGCTATATAATCTATAGAAATCTGAATTCTAGTAATGCTGTTAACTAAAAGTGCTGGGTTTCTACAGTGCAGTTTGTGGGATCCTGCAGCCACTGGACCACTGCCTGAGTCTGAGTGGAACTTGGCAGGATTTCTGTAGACTTATACCAACAGTTTTTGGATCTCTTTACTGAGCCTGAGATCAGAATACCCAATTTTGCAAAGTGCCACCACACTTCGCAGTTGAGAACATGAAGGCCAAATACTGTCCTCATAGGCGTACATGCCTAGGCCCTGAAAATTTGGTTTAGGAAGCTTTCCGTTGACAATAATCCCCCATCCCTCCAGCAACCATGCATATGGTAAAGTAGAGAATTGTGTGGGTGGCAGCTATTTCAGAAGTTTGAACCTATTCTACAGGAAACACATTATTCTGAATGATAAAACTTTGCTTTAAAATAGTAGTCAGGATGACAAATAAACCCTCAGCTATTTCGAACGTAAAGATTGCCATAAGTTCCAATACTCACTGGTTATTTTTTTGTTTGTTTGTTTTTTAATTTTATTAATCTCAAGACCAAACAGATTGAATCTTGGACACTATGCATATGCAAAAGATATATTATTTAGCACCTGCTTTAGGCCTCAAAGCTCCATTCATGTTACTGAAAGTTCTGACTGTGGAATGACTGAAACGTTGTATTTGAGGCCAGATTTGTCCTGCCAAGAACCAGGCCAGTGTCACCAGGCGCATTCCCTCCTATCTTGTGTGCTAGGCAGCGTTGCAGTCCCTATAATAAGGATATGCTAAACCCGATATTCTCCCTCACATTTCCAACATCTTCAAGTAGTCCTCCACCAGAAATTAGTCTAGGCACTGGACTTTGGGCCTGATCTAAAGTCTTTTGAGAGAAATGAACAGACTCCCCCCCCCCCCCCCGCCCGGATCAGGATCCAGGAGCTTGGGGAGAAACACAACAGCTTTGTGTTTCCATGTGAAAAATGCACAGAATACAAAAAGGATTACTAAAATTAATGCACCCCCAAGGCTTTTCTTCACCATATGCATGGTTGCTGGAGGAGAAGGGGTACTGCCAGGAGCAAGCTTCCTTAGCCTCATTTTCAGAGACTAAGGAGCTGCCTGCATGCATCTAAGGACAGTATTTGTCCTTCCGTTTTTAATACTGTCAACTGCAAAGTATGGTGTCACCTGCGCAAAGTTAGGTATCATATCTCAGGCTCAAAAAGGGATCTGTGATGGGGTGTGCTTGCCCCGCACTGGTACTGCAAGGGCTAAGTCCACCCTTTGGGCTGAGGAAGCCACGCCCCCTTGGCCCTGCTGGGCATGCTCCAGCTGGACACCAGGTATAAAAGGTAGCAGCTCAGCTGATTCAGGGCTGACTGCCAAGGAGAGAGGATGCACACTGCATGCTCCAGCCTGGAAACTGCTGAGGCCCCAGGTGGCAGAAGCAGGAGATGCCGAGTCCCAAGTGAATGCCCAAGCTCCTCCAAATGCCCAAGGAGCAGTGGAGCTGCTGAGAACAACACAGATTGAGGCGCCCAAAGACCTCAGAGATGCCAGGACCACTGTACCAGGGACTGGGTAGGAAGTAGCTCAGGGGGAATTAGTCCTTGTGCCAGGTGGTGTCTGTGTGTTTTGGAAGGGTCCCCTGCTGACCCAGCAGCAAGTGCACTTGCCAATGCCACGGCTCTGAGCTGGGATCCGGTGAAGCAGGGAGAGCCTGAGTCCCCCTACCTGTCTGCCATCCACCCCAGGTGGCTACACACTCCCCTGACCGGCCATTGGGCCACCCAACCCAGCTGAAGAGGAAGCCATACTGACTCTGACCACTAGGTCACACAGCTATATTGACTCAGCCCTTTAGGCAATACAGCCCTGCTGAAGAGGGCAGCCCTACTGACTGGCCATTGGGCCCTGCACCACTGAGGGAGAGGACAGTTATATTCACTCTGGCCTTTGGGCCACACAGCCCTGAGAGAGGGTAGTCATATTGACTTTTGCCCCTAGGCCATGCTATCCTGAGACAAAGAGTGATCACACAGACTCAGCCATGGGAAATAATAACCCTCACCTCACTCCAAAAGGGGGTGGGTGGGCTTGCCCTGTGACAGGATCCAAAAACTGTTTTGGTAAAACTGGTGTAAATCAGGAGTAACTCCACTTAGTGGAGTTATTTTAGTGTAAAACTGGTGCAAATCACACCAGAGTAACTGAATAAACTAGTTGACATAGATGCTCCATGTTTAGAGCTAAAGGTCTGAAAACAGCAGGGCCCTGGGTAGGGTTCAAATTTGTTCTAAGCAACTATCTCTTCGTGTGACATCAAGCAAGTCACTTAACTGCTCTGTGCCTCAGTGCACTCTGATATAATACTAAGTAAAAGCAGAACTTTGCTGAAAACCTGATGCTTTATCAGAGCTGAACATTTCAGTTCCGGGGAAATCAACCAGGGGAAAAGAAAAGAGCAAACGGACTAGTATAGTAAGAATAATATACAAATAAATACTGCATAATGATAAGAAGTAATATTATATAAAAGTTACTTCTGAGTAATAATAATATGCTTATATGTAAAAAGAGCTGCATTTTGTGAGGCATCTTGGCAGTAGAGTTTGTTATTTGCATATTCTGACATGGATAGGCTATTTGTATATTTGATTGCAAAGGCGCTTGGCTTAGTAAGAATAGTAGCCAAACATTTGGTCCATAATCTTGCACAGAAAGGTGTCATCATACAAGAATACTGTGGTTCCTACTGTGTCCTTTGCAGTGAGCTTTGTTTTGAGAACAGTTTGAGAAACAGTTTCACCATATCACATTGTACTGCATATTTCCTATAGTTTACTAATTCCCTGTGCAGTTACATATGCAGTCTGAATTTTAGTTGCAGGAGGGTCCATAACAAAAGGTAGCCTTATTTAGATGAGTTCTCATGGCTGTTTAGGACTCAGTAGATACCAACAACAAAGCCTTTGTAGAGAGCTATAGGCAGACATTGGCACCACCACTGCAACTAATTTAGAAAGATTGTAAAGAAAGAGAGAGGAAGCTGAAAAGCTGCCAAGGAAAGCAGCTGAATTTTCAGGAGGTTTTGAATCCTGCACTTAAATTGGGGAGCTGGTTCTAGATTCTGTCGCATTATGGAAAGTCAATCTGGAACATTTTTGGATGGTCCAGTAGAATCCCCTAAATGTTCACCCTTACATTCTCCTAAGCCTAAATATTATAGTGTGACCCTCACCAGCTGCAAACAGCTCCCTTCAGAGACCATTAATGTTTGCCACATGAAAGAGCTGAAGAGAGATGCAATGCTTCTTTTGAGAGACAGTAATGTCAATCCAATTCTATTTAAAGCCAATGGAAAGACTCTCATTGGTTTCAATGTACCAATAGGTGATCTACTGCTCTTCCAATCCCGAAGAGTTGCTTTTTGCCACTACTGCATCTGGACTGGTGGTGAACTGGTGACAATTATCAGTCCCTGTGACTGCTATTCTCAAGGACACATAGATAGATTATGATTTTCTGACTACTATCTATCTATCTACAACTGGGAAGAAAATGAATGAATCATTACCAATAAAGAAATGGACACTAGACCATATATGTGATTGTTTCAAGTTTATCATGCAATGGTGAAAATGGTGTTGATCTAACATATGTGCACTACAGCAGTTCATTATGGGGTGCCTAAATCTCTCACTACATGGTGAACCTCTCCCCTCCACATAAGTCAATGTCAGAGTAGATGAAGCAATCAGAATATGGCATCTGCTATTCTGACCTTACTGATCTCTTTAACATCTTTAAGTGAACAAAGCAAATGTCCCTTGGTTGCCATCGGATGATGTACACCTTTCATACACCATTTGTCACAACGAGTATTCTGGCTGAAAGTCTAGATCTAATGGCAATAGAAAGTGGTAATAGATTCAGATGCTGTAGATGACAAGTATATGGAAGTAGTGAACAGAGTTCCTTATGTTCCTTTATTGTATATACACATTTTTCCAACACTTTTTTAGTTTGCTTTTCCAGAGCAATAGAAACTTCAGACACATGACAAAATTTCTTATTGCTGCATCGAAGACATAAGAAGAACTGATAAATTAGTCAGTACAAATCTTGTATACATATTTATGCATGCAGAGTAGAACTATTATTATTAGCACTGTTATTAGTAAATAACGACTTTGTAGTATTTTTAGTTCAAAGCATTTTACAATCATTAACTAATTATTCTATTTAAACAATAAAGTAATATCTGTCCCATAAGAAGCTTTATTAGTTCCAACTGACAAAATAATAGAACAAAAAACTGAGATCACACAGCTGACACAGCTGTTAATCTTTCTGCCAATCCAGAAAAATACCGGTCATTTTCATGGCAAAGGTGTATAGAGCCTAAATTGATAGACAGAGGATTATGGAAGGAATCTGTTACTTTAATGTGCCATGTTTTTATTGTTTTTAATTGTTTTGGGGTGGTGAAGAGGGAGGGTACAAGGCAATTCCTAGTGGGTAGTACAGATCATCACAATTTTTGTCTCCATAGTCCTCCTACCTTTTGTCTTTAAGGGATTATAATAAACATACTACATGACCTAGAAAGAGAGGCTACTAGATGAGCCTACCAGGTTTAGAAGATTTGTGGTGTATGTGCCAGTACAATAAGCACAGTTGGTTTCAATATCCTCACATCACACATCATCCTGTCCTGGTATCTTACAGTCCTCAGCATAATGATAGAGGTGCCAAAGAAACAATAAGAGAGTGAGAAGTAAAGAAAAAAAATCCAACAACCCAGCAACAATTTAACAGCAGATGAGTCAATGAAGTCTGTTTGAGTTAAGGCTCTAACGGGTGCGACTACACTCGGCAATACTATCCATATGGGAGTCTGGGACTTGGAAGGAAGGCTTGCAAGTACAAACCCGCCTCCTCATCTCCCAGCTCCTGAGGAGAAAAAAAGGATAACTCCGAATGCACAAAGCTATCTCAGTTTTATAGCACAAAATTTTGAAAACTTTCTGCACAATTGTGCCATCTTTGCAAAGTGATCCTGATAAATTCCAGGGACTATAGAAGACAAATTGGCCTGTCACTGTGTAAAGCATCAGGCCCAGACCATCAGCTGAGAGTGAGGGTCACACAATGCAGGAGGTGGCCTTTTCCCTCATCCTGACCTGGCTATATACCAAGCCAGTCCTTTGATATAGTGCAAACCTCATGCTGCTGTTAGTTACACCTAGTGCCAATGGCCCCAGCTAGGAATCATCAGGGAATAGGAGCACTTTAGCCATATCCACTGCCAGGTAGTATGACGGGAGTAATGCAAGAACTGCTGTTTCATTTCTCTCCCACCAGAAGATCCCCCTGCAATAAGACAATTCTCTTGTGGCTGACTACATGAGCTATAGAACTGCTTTACGCTGGCAATGAGGTGTAAAGTCTCAGCAATCCAGAGGAGAATCTGAGCATCAGGTCATCGAATCATAGGACTGCAAGAGACCTCAAGAGGTCATGTAATCAAGTCCCCTGCACTCATGGCAGGAATAAGTATTATCTAGACCATTCCTGACAGGAGTTTGTCTAACCTGCTCTTAAAAATCTTCAATGATGGCGATTACACAATCTCCCTACGCAATTTATTCCAGTGCTTAACCACCCTGACAGTTAGGAAGTTTTTCCTAATGTTCAACCTAAACTACCCTTGCTGCAATTTAAACCCAATTCTTCTTGTCCTATCCTCAGAGGTTCAGGAGAACAGTTTTTCTCCCTCCTCCTTGTCACAACTTTTTATGTACTTGAAAACTGTTATGTTCCCTTTCAGTCATCTCTTCTCCAGACTAAACAAACCCAATTTCAATTTTCCCTCATAGGTAACGTTTTCTAGACCTTTAATCATTTTTGTTGCTCTTCTCTGGACTTTGTCCAACATCTTTCCTGAAATGTAGCCCCCAGAATTGGACACAGACCTCCAGTTGAGCCTAATCAGCACAGGAGTAGAGCGGAAGAATTACTTCTCATGTCTTGCTTACAAAACTCCTTTTAATACATCCCAGAATGATGATTGCTTTTTTTTGCAACAGTTTAATAACTAAATAACTAAATTTATACTGAACAGTGTTACACCATTGACTGATATTTCACTTGTCATCCATTATGACCCACAGATCCCTTTCATATATGTATGATCTGGTCCTGCAAATAGTTTCTGTGATGATTATCTTTATTCTGGCATATTGTCTCCTCCCTCCCCACACTTCTAATGGAGGTAGAAAGTAGGAAAAAAGTGACATGCCGATGAAGCGAACTCTGCCAGAAAGAAAAAGAACTGCATGAGTAGTAATACTTTGGGTTCTCCTTTTGAGTAGGCCAAACACTGAATAGGTTTGAGAGTCCTATTGCCCGCACAGTGGTGGCTCACCTGCCTGCCCAAGGCTATACTTTCCAACAACCGTTTTTTAACCTAAAAGTGCAGTTTTACATTGAAAATTGACCTTTCAGATTATGAGGGATCCATTTTTATTGTACTTCAATGATTTTTGTTTCAAAAATGCTCAATTTACAGATAAAAAGATCTCTTTTTCTAACTCTTAACCCGACAAACTCAAGCAGAAAGGTGAAAGATGTCAAAGTGGGTTCTTTTCTTCATTTTATTATCATTAGTGCTTAAAGATTCTGCAAGACAAATTATGTGCTCAGTTACATCTGTGTAACCCCATTGCCTCCAGGTTATGTTCTCAGCGATACCTGTGCAATCTAATTGCCAATAGTGAGTTTGTAACTGATTACACCACTAAGTGGAATACAGCAAACAATTCTGTTGATGATGATGCACTTGAAGAAATAGAATCCAGCTCAGGCTTTCTTGGCTGTGCTGGTTATTTGGGGCTAATGGGATTAAAGATCAGTAAAATCTATTTTTGTCACTGAACTCAGCAGATATGACTCTGAATACACACAGGGAGCAGCTTTGAGGAAGAACATAAGAATGGCCATACTGGGTCAGATCAAAGGTCCATCCAGCCCAGTATGCTGTCTACCAACAGTGGTCTATGCTAGGTACCCCAGCGGGAGTGAACCTAACAGGTAATGATCTAGTAATCTCTCTCCTGCCATCCATCTCCACTCTCTGACAAACAGAGGCTAGGGACACCATTCCTTACCCATCCTGGCTAATAGTAATTAACGGACTTAGCCTCCATGAATTTATCCAGTTCGCTTTTAAACCCTGTTATACTCCTAGCCTTTACAACCTCCTCAGGCAAGGAGTTCCACAGGTTGACTGTGCGCTGAGTGAAGAAGAACTTCCTTTTATTTGTTTTAAACCTGCTACCCATTAATTTCATTTGGTGGCCCCTAGTTCTTATATTATGGGAACAAGTAAATAACTTTTCCTTATTCACTTTCTCCACACCACTCATGATTTTATATACCTCTATCATATCCCCCCCTTGGTCTCCTCTTTTCCAAGCCAAAAAGTCCTAGCCTCTTTAATCTCTCCTCATATGGGACCCGTTCCAAACCCCTAATCATTTTAGTTGCCCTTTTCTGAACCTTTTCTAATGCCAGTATATCTTTTTTGAGATGATAGGACCACATCTGTATGCAGTATTCAAGATGTGGGCATACCATGGATTTATATAAGGGCAATAAGATATTCTCTGTCTTATTCTCTATCCCTTTTTTAATGGTTCCTAACATCCCGTTTGCTTTTTTAACTGCTGCTGCACACTCCATGGACATCTTCAGAGTACTATCCATGATGACTCCAAGATCTTTCTCCTGTTTAGTTGTAGCTAAATTATCCCCTATCATATTGTATGTATAGTTGGGTTTATTTTTTCCAATGTGCATTACTTTACATTTATCCACATTAAATTTCATTTGCCATTTTGTTGCCCAATCACTTAGTTTTGTGAGATCTTTTTGAAGTTCTTCAGTCTGCTTTGGTCTTAACTATCTTGAGCAGTTTAATATCGTCTGCAAACTTTGCCACCTCACTGTTTACCCCTTTCTCCCGATCATTTATGAATAAGTTGAATAGGATTGGTCCTAGGACTGACCCTTGGGGAACACCAGTAGTTACCCCTCTCCATTCTGAAAATGTACCATTTATTCCTACCCTTTGTTTCCTGTCTTTCAACCAGTTCTCAATCCATGAAAGGATCTTCCCTCTTATCCCATGACAAGAAAGTGCCATTTTTTCACAGCCACTTTTCAGACTAGAACCACAACTTCACAGTCTCTGGCTTTCCCAGATATATGAATGGGTTCTGCCTTCTCCCAGTCCTGCATACTAAATCTTCCTACTGGGAAGTGTGAGTAAAATAGCAGCTTCCACTGAGATATAGCTGTAGAGAAAGTTCAGAAGACTGACAGCTATCTGTAAAAGCTGTTTTGAAAATTCACTTTTCATATATGCAGTACAGTTTGCATAATTTTCTTAAATATTTATTGTACTTTATCTGAATACATTTATTCTTTATTATCATTATCACATTCCAGTGTAAATATGAAGGATACTTCAATCATTCCATTTAATTACAAAAATGAATACATTTCTAAATATATTTTCAAATGTTTTAAATAAAATAAAAATGAACACTTAACCATCAGATCAGAAGTCACTATCAGACGAAGCAAATTAAGGGGCCAATTTTGCAGACGTATTCATATAGGTTACTTGACTTAACTTTCAAGAATTTTAACATGAATGTTTTACTCATGCAAAAAGAATTCCTACTGGAAGTTGGTATGAATAATGTAAAGACTAGCTAATGTTATTCTTTATTTACATGTTATTTACCTACATTAAAATTGTTAGTTATCCAATCCGGGAGCAGAAACTATATCATACGATCTATCACACAACACAAATAATGAAGAGTCAAAGCAACCAACTCATGAACATCTCATAGGCTGAAACTTATTTGCTGAAATCATTCATCCCATACTTAGGAAAATCAAACATATCTACAGAAATCAGGTTTGGTTCTGTAATGATTCACTAACCAAAAGAGGAACTAAATTTATACTGAATAAGATTTGAAATTAGTATTTACACCAGGTCTAAAGTCAATAACATATGTAAAAGAAGAGAAGAGAGAAAGAGACACAAATTGAACATTCCAGGATAATGCATAGAGTAAGTACAATTAAATCATGTCAACTGGATCTGACAACAGTTGCCATGATCTAGGTGAGTTAATAGCCACAAACATTAATTTATCATCTGTACTGGAAGAAAATATCTACCATCTTAGACAGCAATATAACTACATTTTGTGCATTCACATTACCATCAGAATAATAATTCATACAATTCATATTTAAAGGTGATGATATATAAAAGGCCTTCACAAAAAACAATATAACAGCGCAGTACAGTTAACCAAGAGCCATATCATCCTCCCAGGATTTATGTGAAGCTCTTCTCCTGAAGAGAAACGGGGTGTGTCTGTGTGGTGGGGGGAGGAGGGGAGGGGTTGCATGCGTGCTGTAGGGGTAGTTGCCTCTATCAGCATCCATTTTCACTGAACCATTGGAAGAGCTCTCAGTGGATCAGCGAATGGGAAGGGGGTTGACAAATGTTGGGTTGGGAGGTAAACACCATACACACACCAAATCTGTGTAACATCCATTCAGGGCTTAATTCAGCCTGATTTAATCCTGAAAGGAGTCCTTCCATGCCATAGCAAGTGATTTGCTGGCTCATGGCCAGAGCTCTCAGAACATTGAAGGACTGAGCCCACAATGATCTGATGAAAGTTCTGCCTTCTGAGTTCTCTGGGGTTCCTCTTATGTTTATGGAGCTTGGATTCCAAGTTCCTTCCCTAGATAAAGTAGGTCTAATTGTGCAGTGTTCATTTATATTTTGTATGTCTCAGTGGTTGAATTTTTCTCCCAGAAGTACAACTTTTAAAATCCATGTGTTTTAACAAGTAGGCATTCAATGTCCTTTGATATCACTGTATGAGCTTCCTACCCAGTGGGCTTCATTTCAAAATCCAGTTGAATCATGGAAGGAAAAAAATAAGCTGTCTTTGCTTTTTTCTTCTTTGCCCCAGTTTTCATCACAAAACCTTTGGCCCCTGCCACTCTCCTAAGATCTTGTCTTCTTTGTCTGCCACATGAACTGTGTGAAATCGTTTCTGAGTGCATTTAAGCCATGCCCATCAATCCATTCCAAAAGCCTCTTTGGATTCAGTGTACCAAATTTCAAGTGTTCTTTCCCCCTCCTATGGTGTTTAGCTCAAAGATTGGCTAGAAATATTCATACACCTGAGTGGTCTGGTCTTGAGAGGTCATCTTCAAAAGAAGGCTAGCTCACCTCTTGGCCCGAGTATAACGTTCCAGAATGAGGGGGGAAAGTGCAGCTAGTTTCATGCTTGATTTCCTTACTTTTTTGTGCATCTCTTTGTTGCTCTTATGGCTTACAAAACATCCAAAAAGAGTCTTTAATTCTTCTGACATATTGTACTCATCTTCCAGAGAGATTGGGGTAGCAGCTAGTTACCTGAATTTCCCATTACTGTCTTCCCCAACACCAAAAACTAACAAAAAAATGGACTGAAAAGCCAAATAAAATACAGGAGATCAGAGTTATCATCTTTCCAGTGGGGTATGATATATATTTTCAGCAGTTTCAAACTCTGACAGCAATGTGGTACACCTCTACCCTGATATAACCCTGTCCTCGGGAGCCAAAAAATCTTACCGCGTTATAGGTGAAACCGTATTATATCAAACTTGTTTTGATCCACCGGAGCGCGCAGCCCCACCACCCCGGAGCACTGCTTTACTGCATTATATCTGAATTCGTGTTATATCAGGTCGCATTATGTTGGGGTAGAGGTGTATTATTATTTTCATCAGTATTATTTGGCTCTACTCCAAAATTACATCTCTGTTGCTTTTAAATAGGATTGCCTGTACAACTGGGGGACTAGGTGTTAGTTTTAAAGGCACTTTAAAATATAGACACAGGTTGTTTTGAAGAGGGGAATTGAAACTGAAGGGTTAGCTTAGGTCTTTTTTTGTGTGTTTGTGTTTTGTTTTGTGTCTCTTTCTTTCTCTCATTCCCTTAAATATTTTCATTGGCCTTTTCAACCCCATTCACTCATTACTGGTCCCTTCCTCCTCCTCCTCCCACTACTTCTCATTTCTCCCCTCCCCATCTCTTTCTAACTCATCCACTTTCCTTTCTCTTCCTCCACTTATTTAATGGGCTACATCATCACCTCCTCAGAGAAACCTACAGGAGAGTGGAAAAAGGAACATAGAATTTCACCGTAGTTGTCCCATCAGCTGTGAGATGTTTTGAAGTGATGCAGAGTATGAGGGGGCACTGCCTCCCAAATTGGCAGATCGTAGGGATCTGTGGTTGTGATGGCTCAGGGATGAGCTGCATCTCTGATCTTCCTGGTGGACACACTTTCCAAGTGACAGGCTTCAATATACACTCTTCTCAGAGTGGAACCCCATAGTTCACCCTACTTAAGATTGGATCACCAGGCTACAACACACCATATTCCCACTATCTGCCACAGGTACCGTGTGAGTGGTGGCTAATACTCCCTTGTAGTCCCTCATGAATGCACACTCTCAAGTAACAAGTTCCACTAACTCACCTCTCTCAGACTAGAACCCACAGATCTACCAGTCTTACACTGGATATCAGGGTGGCAGCAATTGATACCTGCAAGTCATTCTGGGTGCCTGTGACCAGTGGCTTATTAAAGTGACTCAAAACAGCTCCTTCTAAACAGATGTATTGTTCATTGGCAAAAAGGTATGCAGCAAGCAGAGAGAAAGGGGTAAATCCACAATAGGCTTGGATGCCTGGAGCTTGTCTGCAGCTAACCACTTCTCTCAAAGGTAGGTAAGCCCAGTGATCTCTGGTACATTTCTACCATTATTTCATTCTCTCTCTCACTCACACACACACACAGAGCCTCCTTTGATTTAACTCCAGGCAGACAGGTTGTCATCAAGCAGGTAAACTGAGGCACATGATATTCATTAAAAATATACAGATAAATGCCATATTCTCCACAGTGGTGAAGGGAAGTCCTCACCCATAAGGCAGAGCTATCTGCGTTGAGGATCTATCCATCCTGCTACTCTGCTGGGCCGCCATATTCACTGGCAACTAAGCAGGACTCTTTCAGGAACTTTGTTCCCATTGGCTCAGCCTTTTCTCATCGTGCAGTAGCAGTTAGAGAAATGTTCAGAGCATTAACTGCTTGAAGTAGAACTGACTCCTGATTGGACTGATGCATGGAAATCTGTAGAGTCAGCTACAGATGATGCTGTACAGATTAATTAGTCCTTTTTTCCCTCCCTTGGTCTCACTCCCAAAATGATTCTAAGCCACCCTCATGAACTTGTGGCACAGAAAGATCTGCGATTGGCAAAGAATTATTCTATAAAAATGGAATTATCTTTTTTGGACCGAGTGAAGAGATCTACTAATTCTCAATCCCTTCTGTGTTGTCTTGTGGATTCATAAGGAAGAGGCACAGTCTGGACTCAGAAGAAAGGTTTTATTAGAACTAAAACAGACGTACATAAGGCAAAGGAGAGCTGTGTACTCCCAGCTATGTATCTGGTGAAGCTACCACGAGACTACTTCCAACTGGTTCTCACTTGTCCCAATCCAATTCCCTTTAACATGTGCTCTGCTCTTAAACGCACAGTACATACTCCTAACATCTCCCCTTTCCAGCAAACACAATCCCAAACAATTTAACATTTATACTGTTTCTGTATAAATACCATATCATACTCAACTTTGTTAGCAGTGGTCAATGAATCTGCCAGGTGCTCTGCGCAGCCTGTTAGATCTACGAGGCACCACTTCCGTCCTTGCACGAGCTGAATCCGCAGACCGCTCTGTTTGCTGAGCTGAAGGATACTCTGTGGTTTTCTCAGTGCTTTGTCCTGTAGCTGATGTATTTGCCTCCTTATCCTGCTCTTCAGGAAGATTCAGATGTCTCCTGTTCTTCTCAAATGTATGTCCCTTAGGAGTCTGTACTTCATGAGATTGTGAGGTAACATTACAAGTCTCTACTGCCCTCTGGGCCCAGCAAGTGCCATCATGAATCCACACTGCATCTCTAGGCTTTAAAGGCTTCAACACACTGGACCCTCCATCATAATACATCTTTTGCTGACACTTACCATGTTGTTTATAGACATCTAAATCAGTATTGCTCTGAGGGATTATTACTAAATTAGGGAGTCCTGTTCTAAACTTCCTGCCAAATAATATATCTGCATCTGACAGTCCATGATTCACTGGTGCTACTCTACAGTTCAGTATAACCAAATATACCAGCCAGTGGCCTCTTTCAAAAGTCATTTAACAATTTTCACACCATTCTCTACAAGACCATTGGACTGAGGATACTTGGGACTTGAAGTTACAGGCTTAAACCATACTGCCTTGCAATTTTTTTAATTCATGTCCATCAAACTGTGGATCATTATCAGACATGACAACTTCAGGGATTCCATGCCTGAAAAATATGGGTTTTATAAACGTTATAACAGGTTTTGTGTGATATTTGCTAACGAAAAAACCTCTGGATAAAGAGAATAATAATCCAAAATGAAAACATAGTCTTCACCTACATATGTAAATAAATCCACCCCAACTTTAGACCATGGCCTTCACTGTTCATTGTTTATCAACATAGGCTCTTTTTTCTGTTTAGGTTGATATTTTTGAAACGTGTCATACATTTTAACCATTTTCTGTATCTCATTGTTCACATTTATGGCCAATAGAGTATCTCTTTGGCTCTGCATTTACTTTTCTCCCCGCACAATTGTCCTTCATGTATTCTTGCGAGCACATCAGCTTGTAACATCTGAGGCACTACTATTCTATTTTCTATATGCCATCAACAACACAGTTCTGCTTTGAACTGGAAATATGGACTTGGTATGTAATGTCCTGGTCAACGGGTCATTGCCTTAATTACCCTCTGTAAAGTCTCATCATTAGCTGTAGCCTCAGCAAATTCAGTCTACTTCCTTTCTGAGACAGCACAATTCTTTTTTTGTTAGGTTGACATGCACTATGTCAGTTTCCAACTTTGTTTTTACTACAATTTTATGAAAGGCTCTGGACAACGTGTCCACTATCCCCACCTCTTTTCCTGTTTTGTATTCTATTGTTAAACCATACAATTGGATCTGAAAAAACAGTTGTATTTTGGGTGGAGTGTCAGCTAGCCCCTTCTTTGCAATTGATTATCAGAGGCTTATGGTCTGTTTCTGCAACAATTGGTCTTCCATAAATGAATATATGGAATTTTTTTTTCAAACCATGCACCACAACTAAAGCTTCTGTTTTTATAAAAGCCCGGGATGCATACACCGCAGGTCTCCAATGGTCATCATATTTTTGTAGCAGTGCAGTCCTTATTCCTTCTTTGGAGGCATCAATGGACAATTTGGTCTGCCTGCTGTCAAAATACCTTAGGACAGCGGTTTTCTGATTCAATTGTTTTAAAGTTATCAAACTCTTTGTCCTGGTTAGCATCCCATATCCATAGACTATGCTTTTGCATGATTACATGGAAGTTGCTAGTTTGTACAGCCAAATTAGGTATAAATTTACCAACATAATTAACCATTCCTACGAACCTCTATATTACCACCTCATTTTCTGAGCATGGCATATTTGTTATAGCTTGTGTTCCGATAGAATCAATATATACCCCTTGTCTCGATTAACCTACCTCCTAATCAGATAATTTTTCTGAGCCTGAATTTACATTTTTATTTTGCTTCAGGCCTACTGCTTTAGCCCGTCCAATGCTCTCTTTAACCCGTAATTATGTTCCTTTATTGTGCTGCCCCAGATGAGATCATCATCTAAAAATACTTTTGTGCTTTCAATTTCCTCAATATTTGCTGCACAGTTCTATGAAAGACATCTGGAGTGGATTTTAGATCAAACGGTAATCTAAGAAAGCAATACCTTTCATAATTTGGGGCACCTCTCATCTAAGGGAATCTGCCCAAGCCCAGACAATGCGTCTAAAGTAGTAAAATACTTTGCACCAGTCATATCCCCAAAAATGTCATCCGATGAAGTGAGCTGTAGCTCACGAAAGCTCATGCTCAAATAAATTGGTTAGTCTCTAAGGTGCCACAAGTACTCCTTTTCTTTTTGCGAATACAGACTAACACGGCTGTTACTCTGAAACCTTCCCTGGTAGGTAACTGAAAAGGTTCTCTTTTGATATATTTGTTAAGATCTTTAGGAGTTAGGCATAATCTCAATGTTACATCCTTTTTTCTACTATTACTAATGAATGCACCCATTCTGTAGGCTCTTTGGCTCTTCTAACAATGTCTGTTGTTACTAAAAGATCCAGTTCTTCTTTGAGTTTTCCCCCCTCATACTTAGAGTAATATTTCTAGGGACATGTATGATAGGACAATTTGGTTCTGTTAGTTCAATTTTCTATTCAGTTGCTAGTTTTTCCTGTGCCTCCAAAAACATCCTGATACTGTTCCTCTATGCCTAGGGCCCTTATCTCCTCTACCATGTGAATTCTTTGTATCAGCCCAAGGGTTTGACATGTTTTTAAACCCAATATAGGTGCTTCATTCCCTTTAACTATCACAAAGTTTACCAATTCTATTTGATTTTTTGTCTTTACTTCCAGTACACATGTACTAGTAGGAACAGGGTCCCTATAATAAGCTTTCCATTCAACCTGTTTGCTCACCATGTTCCTTGTTTTTTTCTTCAACCTTTTAACATTAATATCTGAAACAACAACATTTACCTGAGCACCAGTGTCAAATTTGTAGGTTATAAAAGTCCCATTAGTCTCTAAGGAAATTGTCCATTCATCTGTTCATTCCTCTTCAGATATAGCTCCTACATAGAACACCTCTTCTGTGTTGCTGTTAGGGTGACCAGACAACAAGTGTGAAAAATCGGGATGGGGGTGGGGGGTAATAGGAGCCCATATAAAAAAAGGACCCAAAAATCAGGACTGTCCCTATAAAATCAGGACATCTGGTCACCCTAGTTGCTGTCCGTGCTCTTTTCCTGGATTCCTGCATCAGCATGCAGGCTTTGCTTCCTCTTCTGCAGTTGTTTATCCTGGTTGCAGACTTTGGCAAAATTATTGTATTTCTTTCAAATATTGCAGCATTCACCAAAAGCTGTGCATTGCTGAGGTCTGTGTTTGTGTCCACATCTTGTGCAGACCTAGAAGCTGTCCCTTGCAAACTCTCATGCTTTGCTTTTTCAGGCTTGTTTGTGTTTTTGTTCCTTACTGACTTACTGTTTGCCAGGTTTCCCCCCTGCCACCTCATCAGTCTATCCAGAATGGCAGTTTCCTGTTCTCCTTCCATTATTTTTATTCCATTCAGAGTGATTTCTGCTGCATGACCAGTCTTACTGCTTTTTCCAAATGAAATCCATATCTTCCAATAGGTTTTTGTTGGGGTTTCTTTTTTGCAGCTTTGGATCTCTGATTCCAATTCCAATTTGATTCCTTATAACTGAATCTGTTAACTGTTCTTAGTGGGAGGTTTGGCTCATTACTTTCAGCTGTGTTAGGAATTTTTCAGAGGTCTCTCCTTCCTTTTGTCTTCCACGATGAAACTTTTACCTTTCAAATCTCTCACTTTTTAAAGGTGTACAATAGTCTTCAAATTTCTGCAAAATTGTGTCATAACTTGCTCTCTCTGCCTGATTTAGTTGCATGCTATTAAAGACAGCAACTGCCTGAAGTCCTGCAATATTTAAGAAGATTTCTGTTTTCTGCTGATCTTCTTTTTCACCAAAGCCAGCTGCTTGCATATATACATATGAACACTGTTTGAATCTCTTCCAGGAGTTTGCTGCATTATCTGAGAGTTTCAGCTCCTTGGAGGCTTTTACTTGCTCTATCTTCATGATAACTCCTTTACTCCTTCATACAGTCCTCTTTTGTCTATCCTCACTTACACCTCACTGTGGTACCATGTGTTGTCTTATGTATTCATAAGAAGGATGGCACAGTCTGGAATCAGAAGTAAGGCTTTATTAGAACTAAAACAGAATTATTATAAGACAAAGGAAAGCCATGTGCTCCTAGATGTATATCTGGTGAAGCTGCCACCAGTGCTTCCAATCCAGCTCCCTCTAACTTGTACTCTGCTCTTAAGGGCAGTGTGTACTCTTAACACGTTCCACTTGCAAAAAGAAACAACCCCAATATCTTTTATTATTTACAGTAAGTTCCTATGCATACCCATCCTCCCCAGAATGAATGTGTCAATTCCACTAACCACCAACGTCCACAGGAAAAGCAGACTAGTCTTAAAGATGGGCCACCTATTCATCATGACTAAGGCTATGATTTAGTCATGGAGGTCATGTAAGTAACAGAATCCATTACTTCCAGCAACCTCCATGACTTCAGCCTGTGGTGGTCGGGAACTGCAGGGTACCCTGCCGCCCACATGGAGCTGTGGCATACCCCGCCACCTCTGGTGGCCCCTGGATCTCCAAGCTGCCGTGGGCGGTGTGGGAACCCCTGAGCTCCTAGTCGACAGGGGCCGCAGGGGAACCCCAGAGCTCTCGGATGCTGTGGGGGAACCCCGAGCTCCTGGCTACTGCAGGGGAACCCCCCAGCTCCCGTCGGCCGGGGAGGAACCCCCCAACTCCCAGCCACCTTGCGGAGGAAGCCTCCCAGCCACTGGGGGGGGGGGTGTCGGGGGAACCCGTGAGCTCCTGGCCACCGTGGGGGTATCCCCAAGCTCCAGGCCACCCCAGCCCCTGGAGCTGCAGGTGGCAGGGGAGCCCTGCAGCTCCCGGCTGACATGGGAGGTGGAGGCACCCCACAGCTCCCAGCTTCCATGGGCAGCTGGGGACCCCCAGACCTGCAGGCAGTAGGGGTACCCCACAGCCCACAGCTACTGCAGGCAGCTCATAACCCCTGAGCAGCTGCCCTACTTCAGGTGGTGTGGGGACCCGCAGATCACCATTTTGTCATGGATATTTTTAGTAAAAGTCATGGACAGGTCACATTTTTCTTTTTTGCCCGTTGCCTGTCCGTGACTTTTACTAAAAATATCTGTGACAAAATCTTAGCCTTAGTCATGACAGGGAGGCAATTCCACTCCAGCCAGCAACTAGAAAAATCTAGTAAAAAAGTCTAGCCTAGGTTTTCAGAATACTGTAGTTTCCTGAATCTCTGGCAAAGCTACTTCATATATAGTTTCAGCAGTTTCAAACTGCCAAAAATGTGGTATTATTTTTAAAAGAGGAAACAAATTAATGAAGGACATGAGAGGTAAACGAAAGCATGTCACGGAATGAAACCCATAGTTCAAAAGCTCTTAATAAATTAAAACGAACAAAAGCAATTTACAGAGTGTTTTATCTATGTCACTACAATGAGGTTTTATTGCTGTGATATCATAATTTGGCGGTCTTTGACCCCCTTCACTTGGCAGCTCTTGCTCTAAAAATATTATGCACAGATCATGCCAGCTCACAAAGCTGAATGCCAGGGGCCTCCTTTGTTTGGGCAGCAATCAAGGGGACTTGTAGGTTTACATAGAGACATGTACATTTATTTTTCCAGGGGCCAAATCTTGAAGTCTTTACTCCTTGATTTCAGTGTGGGTAACGACTGAATAAAGAGATTAGGATTTGGCCCTATAATTGCACAGTTGTGAGCTGTTTTCAATATTTCCCAGAAAATTACCCTTGTTTACAAATGTATCCAGATTTTACATTGAACTTTCTCCTTCTCTCCTGCTCTTAAAGATAACTGAATTCCTACACATGTTTGTACTTGCGAATTCATAGATTTATACACTCATGCCTCTTTAATCCCTATTAAACTAATCTGAAGTCACGTCAGGCCAACCATCCACAGTAAAATGGATTAGACAAGCCAGTAGATCAGATATAGAAATTACTCTGGACACTTTTTCTGTCTACTCTTCATGCATTTAGAGTACTAGTTTCACATAAATAAGTTTGTCCTCTTTAATTCCTTTGTGATTAAGCAAATTCACAAATAAAATCTGTTCTTAGAGAATCATTAATATGAATTACAGCAGACAGTGCTCTTAATTAGGGCTTTCATACCTACTGAGTCTGTTCTATAGTAAAATTACTTACATATTGATTACTTTATTTCAATGTATGCAGCAAAATCTATATAATTGCCATAAAACACCTTTAAGAACGTCTCAAGAGTAGCTGACATCTCATTAAAAACAGAAGAATATTCTTTGTAAAACCAATCTGCGTGTATATACATGTTTACTATTTTTCTTCCGTCACTATTTATTAGAATATAATAGAATTATGCAAAAAATCTTGACAAGCCTGTGGTGATTTTATACATAAAGGGCATACCGTCCCTTTACACTGCTCCAGTAGTATATTGCAGCCTTAAGATGTGTGTAAATTACATTTAAACCCATTTTGGACCCTTTATATTGTCAGAGTGGCATAAAAGGGGCTTTGGATTAAATGACATTAAGACCTGTTCTGCAGAATGTTCAGAGAAGAATTGTGTTTTCAGTTCTTCTTAACACTTCTAAAAGTTAATGCCTGACACAAAGAGAGACATTAAAACATATATCAGATTATTAAAATGAACTGCTGGCAGAATGTAAATGTTCATAAATTAGTTTCCTATGCATTGTTAAAATGGGATGGATCAAAAATTTTGCATATTGGATTACAAATTTTATATCATGTATAAAATCTCTACTCAAACCATAAACAAATGGCTAGGATAACAAAACTGTTGATAAATATATTTTAAATCGCAGTAATTTCTGCAACAATTGATCATTTCAGTTTGAGAATAATGCTAAAAACCCATTTTACAAATCTGAAAGTGTAGAGGGGCCTTAAAAGGGGTATAAATTACATTGACACCCCCTCCCCACTTTAAGGCCCTTTACACTGCTAGATTAGTGTAATAGGGTCTTTGTATAAATTTTAATCGGACCCAATAGCTTTTTAAAGATAGGAATAGCTAAGGGCCCAATGATACAAAATTTTAGCCATGTAAGTGTCTCCAAGACTGGGCAGAGATTGTTTAAAATAATGATCCTCCTAGAATAAGTTTCAAATTCTAGTTCTCCAATATATTTTTCATTTCATTGTACTGATTTTGAAAGGTGTCTGACTGAATTGGAGACAGAAGAGCTCTATTTATTCACACAACAGTTACAGCACGGGTAGTGTGATGTGGACACCTATCTAGCATAGATTAAGACCATCAAAATTATGTTTCTTTTGCTAATAAGAAACAGCAGCCTCTTACCTTTTGAACTTTCCGATTGTGAAGTACTTCTCATTGTGAAATGTATGCAGAAATGAGGTTTTTACTAGAGACAGGTGTTGCTCAAAAGATTCATACAGATACAGGAAAGCATCCAAAAGTTCAGAAGATTATCCGAAGCACTTAGTTCAGAGAATCAGACTGGACAACTAAAGAGATCCAGTTTTTTGTTGTTGGTGGGTTTTTTTGCAAAGATTTCTGGCAAGTCCTTTTCTTACTACAGTTTGATACGTGTGTTCCAAGCCCTGACTGAGATAAGGAAGAAAAAAGCTTTGTGAAAATAAACATAAAATCACCAGCCAAAGTTTGATGCCAACTTTTTGACCCTTCAAAACAGATTCAGGCTGGTTTCAAAATTCAGATTTGTGCCATACCAATGCTTAAACCTGCCCGTGCCCGCTACTCTGAGTTAGGGGTAGGATTCACTAGCTCTCATCGCACTAACATGAGTATGAATAGCTGTGTAGCCCAGGTAGCAGCAGCAGAGGCATGTCTTAGCAGTCCCGGGTATGTACCCAGGGGATTCAGGCAGGTTTGTACTCAGCGTGGCTCAGCTGCTGGTGCTACGTTGGCAACCCAGCTATTTATACTCATGTTAGCCCAATGAGAGCTAGCACAGGTATGTCTACACGAGAAGGGGAATCACACCACTCAGTGTGAATGGTGCCTTTAACTGCTTCTGCTACAGCACTGTGGGCAAAGCTGAGAAAAGGCAAGAATAGGCTGCGGTCATCACCACTGATAGTCTCCCACCTGTGGGAAGGAGTGGGGAGAGGGGATAATGGCTGAGATATTGGAGAAGCAGCAGGAAGATGGAACCGCTGTTGATGGTTCCTGTGGCAATGCAGCTGCTGCACCTCATGGCTGCTGTGTAAGTAACTGCATAATATTATTATAGGTGGGGCTAGTTGCTCCACCTATGGCTACGGGTGCTCAACCGTCATATGACCCTACTTGCAGTTGTTTGTAATTTTGTGAAATTGTAATCATTTGGTCCAAAATTTTCCATGCTGGGTGTCTGTCTCAGGCTGATTTTTTGCTTCTTCTTTTGTTGTTGTTCAGCCACTTCTGAGAACAAGGCTAGGGGCAAATATATTGTTTTGCTCATGTTAAAAATATTATTGAGATCTTTTCTTTTAAATGCTCTAGCATCCCCTCATGGTGGAGCAGGGACTTGAAATTTGAAAGGAGAGGGTTCCTTTGTGCCAGTGTGTGCCTTTTGTCAATCCTCTGAAAATCCACCCAAATTAGACCAAGTTAGGAACCTCTGAAGAATCATGATTTGCACTTGCTCAGTAGTGACTTCTTAGATTTTAGTAGCTAAGATCACCAAAGATTCCTTCCACACAGAGCATGCTTGAGCCTCTAACAGTTCCTAGTGCTGACCAGACTGTGTATATGCCATCCCCACAGACCGACTAAGCATTCGCCAGCCCAGGAATAGGGGGGCTCAGAAGGACTTTCAGATGGACATTTATTGCTCCCAGCTGCTCTGAGCTCGTGATGCTCTGAGCCTGCCTCTCCTGTGTTCTCAGTGACCCCTGCCTGGCACCCAGGCATCATGGAAGAGACAGCCATATGATCTGAATGCAGAGTGGACAAAAGCCAGACCAGTGGAAGTGATAAGAGAAGACTGAGACAAGGAGTCTGGTGAGACTAGGACTGGAGAGGTGAGAGAGAAACTATGACAGGAAGGGGGAGAATGGGACTGACTGGTCCGCTAAACTGGGACTGGAAGCTGGGGATTGGGATCTGGGACTGGAAGCCAGTTGCCTGAGGAACTGGCAGTAGAGAGGGAGACTGGAACTGGTTGAACAAGAAGACTAGGATTAGGAAGCAGTGAGGGGAACAGGAGGAGGGAGGAAGGGAGACAGATGTGACAAGCAGCTGGGATGAGGGATGGAGAACTGGCACTGACTGAACAAAGAGACTGGGAAAATAAGCCATGGAAGTGGTGGGGAGACAGATTGGATAAGAAAACTGGGGAAGGAGACCAGGACTGAGAACCAGGAAGGAGAGACAGATTGTATAAGAAGGTAGGAGGGGAAAACTGGGACTGTCTGGGCAAGGAGAGTGGGAATGGGAGGGGAAAAGATTGGGAGTTGGGAGGAGACTGGGACATGATCCCAGACTGTCAAGTTCAGAGGGGAGATGAGGGTGGCTGGACAAGGAGACTGAGCCTGAGATGGGACTGGAACAAGGAGCCAGGGGTGGGGAAGAGACAGGACAGGGAAGGTTGGAGGGGATAGGACAGAAGGAGTAATACTTGGAAGAAACAGGCAGAAGAGTCTGTGTCCACTAGAGAACACTCCCCTCCAGATCCTAAAATGGAATCCAAGATTCCTGAGTCTCACTATTCCTCTGCTAACTGTGAAACCGCCTCATACCCTCTGAGTTGACCAGCACTGGAGGGCAGACAACATACTATTGCTATAATCTAGTCTGTTAGATCAAGTGGCAGATGTCTGTGCAGTAGATCTAAACGTTCCAGTCCCTTGATGACCCACATGATTGTCAATAAGATGCCACATCATGAAATTTCTGGTTTTTTTCAATTTGCTTTTTAAAAACCTAGGAAATGACACACAAAAATATGTATTAAAACAATTATTAAGATTGCAAAGTCAAGCACTCAAAAGTTAGGAAAAGTCAGAATCAAGGCTGCTTGTGCAACCTTAATTCACCCTCTTTTTATGCATTAAGATTCATAATTTATGAATTGTCTTTAATTACACAATCACATACTACTTTTTGTTCTACATGGCCCCTTCCCCATTCAGTACACAGGCTGGACTTGCTTTCAGCATGAATCAGGCTTGTTTGAGGAAAAAGGCTGTCGTCCATTGGTATTCTGCCTCATTTGTTGCAGAAGTTGGAAGGTGTGTGTAGTGAATAAGGCAGGAGGCTGCAGCAAGAAAAGGAACGGTCTCATGGTTAAGACATTTGAATGCTGCACTAGGGAACTCGATTCTATGCCTGCCTGTATCACAGAGTTCCTGTGTGATGCTAAGCAAGTTACTTAAACCAAACATTATACAGTTGGTCATTAATAGGACCTGATTCGCAGAAGTGCTCAGTGCTCAGAACTGCAACTGAAGTCAATGTGAACTGTTCTTGAATATATAAAGTGCTATATAATGTGAAGTGCTTTGAAAAATTTGGTCCTGGATATCTCAGATTGGCTACTCAAAATCAGTGGATACTTCTGACATTAATCTCTCCATTCAATATCTCCCTCCCTATCTGTAAAATGAGAATAATACTGTGATGTATCTGCAAAGCAGGGATACAACTCCCATCAGTCCCCCGCTAGCCTATTGCACTTCCCCTGACCAGAGAAAGGTCATGAACAAGGAAGTGGCCGGGTTCTTTGGCAATGAGAGGGAACCACAGGGCAGCAGGGAGCTAGAGAGAAGCCAGAGGAACTGTGGGCAGAGCTGCATGTGGAACAGGTTGTGACTGCCTGAGAGCACAGGTGGGTGCAGGTCTGTGTGGGACTAATGGGGGAGCAGCAGCAGCAGCAGGAAAGGGAACCAGTGCAAAGGGTCCTCAATGAGATACTCTGAGCCTGGCTTGGAAACCTGCAAATCCTTATTTCCTTCAATAGAGACTGAATTGGAGAAGGCACCTGAAGTCATAGGCCTGAAGAGCCCTGACTCTCAGTTGGACTGTCACAGGTACTCAAATGGTTTGAACTGTAACTGGTTAAGTCTCCTCACCTAGGGTATTCGCAACCTTCCCCTTTCTAGCAACTCTAAAAACCTCTACTTTAGCCATGTGTTTGAGTGGTTATTAGAACTCACCAGGGTTAGCTCCTACAGGGTCTGGCTGCTGTAGCACCTGCACTGCTTCCCTCCAAGTCCTAGTACACCGGGCATGCCACTGGCAGCTGAGGGGTTTGGAGTACAGAGTAAACCCCAAAACTGTAATAGCTCCTCATGACCTCACAGGAGTGTTAAGAAGATAAACTAATTTTCTTGGTGTAGCATTCAGATACTAAAGTGATAAGTGTCAGGGAAAAGCCCATGAGGAAATTAATAATTCTGTCTTAAGAGCATGGTTTGTCTAATATACACAGTAGTAAATAAAGCATAGGGCACACACTGAGTAAAATATAGTTGCTTATTTATTATATACCATCCATCCCGGGCACTGAATAAGACAGGGATTCTCTGGAAAAAATAGTATGTGATCATGTCATTAAAGACTGTATCATAATGCATTCATTCAAAGCGGAGAATTAAGGTTGCAGAGGCAACTTTAATTCTGGTGTTTCCTATCTTTGAAATGATTGACTTTGCAACCTTAATAAAGTTTTTTCAAAATAGTTTGTGTGTGTGAGATTTTTATGACTCTTGCATGTTTTCCCCACTTCTTGTAGCTCTTACTTGTTGCATGATTTCTATCATTTGAATGTAATATTTTTTGGACAGGGCATGTATCTACCTTTAAGTCTAGAAAGCTGCTGGCACATTTTTAGGCACTTCAGAAATATATATGATTTTCTATGACAGATGGAATAGAACTTGAGAAGAGCAAAATTACGGTACTCTTTTCATGCACTAAATCTTAGCACTAATGAAGAAGGGAAGAGAAACAAAGAAAACTTGACATTAAGGCTGGATAGTTGCTAATTAAACTGTTTCTAAAGTTTTATTTGAGGGTCTCTGTGTATGGCAAGAAAAAGTGTAGTCAATATATATAACTTTTTCCATATCAAAAAGAAAAGGAGTACTCTAGTCTCTAAGGTGCCACAAGTACTCCTTTTCTTTTTGCGAATACAGACTAACACGGCTGTTACTCTGAAACCATTTTTCCATATCAGTGTAACTTAAGTTGGTTAAGATTGTGTATGAAGCCAGCATAGGGAATGACAAGTTCTGAGTTGTATGAGAAAAAATGTAATGGAAAAGAACCTCATTGAACTTTGAAGGAGCATTTAAAAACAGGCATTGTTTGACATCTAAATCTTGGGACTCTTGCAATTGGGGGATCTCGTTTAGGCTATTGAGCATAGAATATCAGGCCTTTGGCTAGAAGAGAGAGCCCTAGGCAGTGCCAAGGTAGGTTATGCACTAAGCCTTTGAGAAAATTGTAACCCAAACAATGACAATCAACAAAGACAGCAACAAATGGAAAAGAAGTGAGGAAGAATAATGACATTTGGTGCTGAACCATATGTGCGTGGTTTGAAAGACATGACTGAATTGTTTTTGGTGCTCTATTATTCTGACATTTAGAATGAGGCAAATTTCCATTTCCATTAATGTGCTGCCAAATAGAAGGGGAACTGTCGCAAATTTGAGACTAAAGAAAGCTGTTCCTCAAACTTGTACTAAGCATAATCAATGTTCTCACTAAGCAGCAAAATATTACAATGTATTATAGAACTGGTTATTATTCATTATGCCTTTTAAATAATATGATATGTATGTGATGATATAACATAAGCTTTTTGGGTCCGGGACCATGTCTTTGCATATATTTGTACACCAATTAGTACAATGGAGCCCTGATCCTGATTGGTCCTTTGGGCACTCCTGTGATATAAATATGTATGTTTAATAATAACTAATAAAGTGAAGATATAACCCAATATGAAAGAAAGTATTGCAAAAATGTTTTAAAAGCTCAACAACAAAATGAGGCTATATTTGATTTATTTATCTATGTTGTTTCATTCAAATGGAAGCAGAGGGCCTTAGCCTCTCATCTCTGCATTTCTGGTAACAACTTCCAATTTGATTCAGTTTGGTATACAGTAGTGAATGAAATTGTCATCTGATGCTTGTTCAGCGATGTATGTGAAATGGCTTGTTGGAGTTAGATTTATCAGACCAATGTCTACATCACAAAAAGACAGCACTTTTGGCACCTTTTTTGAAATTCTCAGAAAAGAAATCAAGAACCTCTAAAGTCTGAAATATATGCATGGGGCAGTGTGAAGAAGCTTACACTGTTGCCCCTTTGTCTACCTGTTCTGTGTATGATAACACGAGGGATTCAGTTTCCACTTCGGTTAACACAACACCTTTCACAAACACTAAATTCAGTTTTTTGTTTTTTTTAAGATGTATCCTTTGCAGGAAACTAAAGTAAGCAAGTCTACCTTTTCAAAGCCTGCTTTTCTGTTTGCATTTGTTAAGGTTCAGGGTTTGCTGATCATTCATCCACCCACAGAAAATTAGCTGGGTCTGGGTGGAGGATGTTCAAGTGAAGAAAGCTGAAAAGCCCTTGGTTTTTCAAAGTATTACTAAGTGAAGAAAGTAATAGCTGGTTTTTTTCATTTCATTCATTCCATTTTAAAATGGATGAACAGTTTTACAAAATGAGAAGAGACTGAAGCTAACAAGCCCCAGACTCAGAATTCAGGACCTGACTTGACTGAGATATTCCTGACTAATTCATTCCCGTTACCTTCTGTGTCTCTGCCTTTCTGTTGAATGACCCTCCATGCTGTAGTATGCTGAAATCCAGATGTTCTATTTTCAGTGTGCTTAAGAACATCCTGAATCAATGGTACTCTCCTGACCTTTGGAGCAGCGATACATCTACCTATGTGATGGATGGGCCCGATGACAGGAGCAACATAAAATGCAGTAGCAACATCCAGTGATCAAAAGAAAAGAGATAAAGGGATATTTTTCATAACACTTCTCTATTTGGGTTTTCTTTAACTCATTTACATGTTTCAGTTTGGCTCACTGGATCTCCAATCCCGTGGATATGGCAGGTCTGATATAACTCCCAATGAAGCCAATAGGAGTGCTTCTACTGACTTTAATGGGAGCTGGTTCAGGCCCTGTCAGTACATTCTTGCATAAACTGTACATGAAGTTTTTGTTTGTTTGCTACATTTGGTAGCATTACCCTAGAAAGCCCCTAGGTGGTGAATGCAAGTTTTTACTTCCTTTCTGTGGAGTGGACTGGGGTGAGACGTCTTTCATTTCACTCAGGACAACAGAAAATTGTCCACCCCAATCTCCTCACCAAGCTCTCTACCCTGCTATTCCCCTCAAGCTTGCTGAATCATAATTCTTGTCTGATACCAAGTTCTACCCCCTTTGTAGATTCTTGGAACACTTTCCTGACATGTCGCAAATTCATTTCTTTGCATGATTCACAAACTCCCTTTTAAACATACAGTGCCCAGAGCCTATCATATATGGGGGGGGGTCGTCTTCTTCTAATAAACTTCATCATTCCTTGCCCATCACATTTTGCAAACTTTGCAATAATTTTTTCCATCCTGCTAGAGTGATAAAGGTTAAGGAAAGATACAAGAGCTAATAAGACATTAAAATGTTTAAGTAAATTTGTAAAGTAAATTTATTACTAGGTGCCAAATTGGCAGACATGGAACTCGAAGACCTTAATTAATCCCCAGAGCAGGTAGTACAGATACTGAATGGTCAGTATGATATTGAAGAGCTAGCTTTCCCCCAAACACCCCTCCAGCGTATCTCAATCCTATGCTGAAGGATTCAACTCATACTGAAAGGTTAGCTCAGTCTCTATGCCTAATCATTTTTTAAAAATTTGTATTTTTTTCCACATTTAAAGCATAAAGACACAGATTTAGCCGTAAGAGATTACAAACTTTTCTTGTATAAAAATTTTAAAGGTATATAAACTGTAGGTTGTAACACTTGGGCTACATTTAAATAATCTCTCTTCTGAAGCATGAATGATACAGTAGAAATAAAAAATCTAAATTCTTAGGAGGAAAACAAACAAACACTGGAGGTCAGGAAGAAAGAAAAAGAAAACAGAGGGAGGAGATGTTATTAGTCATATCCTGGCCTCTCTCAGTTAAGACTGCTGACAAAGGTACTAGTTAATGTTCCTTTTGCCTGGGAGTTGATAATGTGAATGGCCCTCCAATGGGAAATAGACTGAGACCACAAATTTATTTGACATGAGCTACAAAGAAACTATCAGATAGTAATAGCTTTTAATAATTACTGACCTGGTCTGGATTTTACATTTCACTGTGGGCCCTCCCCAGAGTAGTTCTCTGATCACTTAGACGCTGTGAACGCTGCATTCTTCAATGGGCCACGGATGAAGTTTCATCTTATTGTGAATTTTGTCACCAGTATCTGGGAGAACTTCCAGGTTAGGAGTTTACCCCTTTTCTTCTGTGGAGTGGGTGCAACATCTTAAGTTTGAACCAACAACCTACACATAAAAAGCTTTGAATCCTAGGTCACAGAGTATAACTGGACCTTGAGGGTCTGTCTACAGTTCAATAAAACACCTGTAGCTGGCCTGAACTCCTACACTGAAATTGTATAGTCCCTCAGCCCAAGCCCCAGCCATAAGAACACAAGAATGGCCATGCTGGGTCACAGCAAAGGTCCATCCAGCCCAGTATCCTGTCTACCGACAGTGGTCAATGCCAGGTGCCCCAGAGGGAGTGAACCTAACAGGTAATGATCTAGTGATCTCTCTTTTGCCATCCATCTCCACCTTCTGACAAGCAGAGGCTAGGGACACCATTCCTTACCCATCCTGGCTAATAGCCATTAATGGACTTAACCTCCATAAATTTATCCAGTTCACTTTTAAACCCTGTTATACTCCTAGCCTTTACAACCTCCTCATGCAAGGAGTTCCACAGGCTGACTGTGTGCTGAGTGAAGAAGAACTTCCTTTTATTTGTTTTAAACCTGCTGCCCATTAATTTCATTTGGTGGCCCCTAGTTCTTATATTATGGGAACAAGTAAATAACTTTTCCTTATTCACTTTCTCCACACCACTCATGATTTTATATACCTCTATCAGATCCCCCCTTAGTCTCCTCTTTTCCAAGATGAAAAGTCCTAACCTCTTTAATCTCTCTTCATATGGGACCCGTTCCAAACCCCTAATCATTTTAGTTGCCCTTTTCTGAACCTTTTCTAATGCCAGTATATCTTTTTTGAGATGAGGGGACCACATCTGGACGCAGTATTCAAGATGTGGGAGTACCATGGATTTATATAAGGGCAACAAGATATTCTCCATCTTATTCTCGATCCCTTTTTTAATCATAGAATATCAGGGTTGGAAGGGACCTCAGGATATCATCTAGTCCAACCCCCTGCTCAAAGCAGGACCAATCCCCAATTAAATCATCCCAGCCAGGGCTTTGTCAAGCCTGACTTTAAAAACTTCTAAGGAAGGAGATTCTACCACCTCCCTAGGTAACACATTCCAGTGTTTCACCACCCTCTTGGTGAAAAAGTTTTTCCTAATATCCAACCTAAACCTCCCCCACTGCAACTTGAGACCATTACTCCTTGTCCTGTCATCTTCTACCACTGAGAATAGTTTAGAACCATCCTCTCTGGAACCACCTCTCAGGTAGTTGAAAATAGCTATCAAATCCCCCCTCATTCTTCTCTTCTGCAGACTAAACAATCCCAGTTCCCTCAACCTCTCCTCATAAGTCATGTGTTCCAGACCCCTAATCATTTTTGTTGCCCTTCGCTGGACTCTCTCCAATTTATCCACATCCTTCTTGTAGTGTGGGGCCCAAAACTGGACACAGTACTCCAGATGAGGCCTCACCAATGTTGAATAGAGGGGAACGATCACGTCCCTCGATCTGCTCGCTATGCACCTACTTATACATCCCAAAATGCCATCGGCCTTCTTGGCAACAAGGGCACACTGCTGACTCATATCCAGCTTCTCGTCCACTGTCACCCCTAGGTCCTTTTCCGCAGAACTGCTGCCTAGCCATTCGGTCCCTAGTCTGTAGCGGTGCATTGGATTCTTCCGTCCTAAGTGCAGGACCCTGCACTTATCCTTGTTGAACCTCATCAGATTTCTTTTGGCCCAATCCTCCAATTTGTCTAGGTCCCTCTGTATCCTATCCCTACCTGCCACCGTATCTACCACTCCTCCTAGTTTAGTATCATCCGCAAATTTGCTGAGTGCGCAATCCACACCATCCTCCAGATCATTTATGAAGATATTGAACAAAACCGGCCCCAGGACCGACCCCTGGGGCACTCCACTTGACACCGGCTGCCAACTAGACATGGAGCCATTGATCACCACCCGTTGAGCCCGACAATCTAGCCAACTTTCTACCCACCTTATAGTGCATTCATCCAGCCCATACTTCTTTAACTTGCTAACAAGAATACTGTGGGAGACCGTGTCAAAAGCTTTGCTAAAGTCAAGAAACAATACATCCACTGCTTTCCCTTCATCCACAGAACCAGTAATCTCATCATAGAAGGCGATTAGATTAGTCAGGCATGACCTTCCCTTGGTGAATCCATGCTGACTGTTCCTGATCACTTTCCTCTCATGTAAGTGCTTCAGGATAGATTCCTTGAGGACCTGCTCCATGATTTTTCCAGGGACTGAGGTGAGGCTGACTGGCCTGTAGTTCCCAGGATCCTCCTTCTTCCCTTTTTTAAAGATTGGCACTACATTAGCCTTTTTCCAGTCATCCGGGACTTCCCCCGCTCGCCACGAGTTTTCAAAGATAATGGCCAATGGCTCTGCAATCACAGCCGCCGATTCCTTTAGCACTCTCGGATGCAACTCGTCCGGCCCCATGGACTTGTGCACGTCCAGCTTTTCTAAATAGTCCCTAACCACCTCTTTCTCCACTGAGGGCTGGCCATCTACTCCCCATGCTGTGATGCCCAGCGCAGCAGTCTGGGAGCTGACCTTGTTTGTGAAGACAGAGGCAAAAAAAGCATTGAGTACATTAGCTTTTTCCACATCCTCTGTCACTAGGTTGCCTCCCTCATTCAGTAAGGGGCCCACACTTTCCTTGGCTTTCTTCTTGTTGCCAACATACCTGAAGAAACCCTTCTTGTTACTCTTGACATCTCTTGCTAGCTGCAGCTTCAGGTGCGATTTGGCCCTCCTGATTTCATTCCTACATGCCCGAGCAATATTTTTATACTCATCCCTGGTCATATGTCCAACCTTCCACTTCCTGTAAGCTTCTTTTTTATGTTTAAGATCCGCTAGGATTTCACCGTTAAGCCAAGCTGGTCGCATGCCATATTTACTATTCTTTCGACTCATCGGGATGGTTTGTCCCTGTAACCTCAACAGGGATTCCTTGAAATACAGCCAGCTCTCCTGGACTCCTTTCCCCTTCATGTTAGTCCCCTAGGGGATCCTACCCATCCGTTCCCTGAGGGAGTTGAAGTCTGCTTTCCTGAAGTCCAGGGTCCGTATCCTGCTGCTTACCTTTCTTCCCTGCATTAGGATCCTGAACTCAACCAACTCATGGTCACTGCCCCCCAGATTCCCATCCACTTTTGCTTCCCCCACTAATTCTTCCCGCTTTGTGAGCAGCAGGTCAAGAAAAGCTCCCCCCCTAGTTGGCTCCTCTAGCACTTGCACCAGGAAATTGTTCCCTACGCTTTCCAAAAACTTCCGGGATTGTCTATGCACCGCTGTACTGCTCTCCCAGCAGATATCAGGAAAATTAAAGCCACCCATGAGAACCAGGGCGTGCAATCTAGTAGCTTCTGCGAGTTGCCGGAAGAAAGCCTCATCCACCTCATCCCCCTGGTCCGGTGGTCTGTAGCAGACTCCCACCACTACATCACTCTTGTTGCTCACACTTCTAAACTTAATCCATAGACACTCAGGTTTTTCTGCAGTTTCGTACCGGAGCTCTGAGCATTCATACTGCTCCCTTACATACAGTGCTACTCCCCCACCTTTTCTGCCCTGCCTGTCCTTCCTGAACAGTTTATAACCATCCATGACAGTACTCCAGTCATGTGAGTTATCCCACCAAGTCTCTGTTATTCCAATCACGTCATAATTCCTTGACATCACCAGGACCTCCAGTTCTCCCTGCTTGTTTCCAAGGCTTTGTGCATTCGTATATAAGCACTTGAGATAACCTGCTGATCGCCCCTCATTCTCAGTATGAGGCAGGAGCCGTCCCCTCACAGACGTTCCTGCCTGTGTTTCCTCCCGGTATCCCGCTTTCCCACTAACCTCAGGGCTTTGGTCTCCTTCCCCCGGTGAACCTAGTTTAAAGCCCTCCTCACTAGGTTAGCCAGTCTGCTCGCAAAGATGCTCTTCCCTCTCTTCGTAAGGTGGAGCCCGTCTCTGCCCAGCACTCCTCCTTCATGGAACACCATCCCATGGTCAAAGAATCCAAAGCCTTCTCTCCGACACCACCTGCGTAGCCATTCATTGACTTCCACGATTCGACAGTCCCTACCCAGGCCTTTTTCTTCCACGGGGAGGATGGACGAGAACACCACTTGCGCCTCAAACTCCTTTATCCTTCTTCCCAGAGCCACGTAGTCCGCAGTGATCCGCTCAAGGTCATTCTTGGCAGTATCATTGGTGCCCACGTGGAGAAGCAGGAAGGGGTAGCGATCCGAGGGCTTGATGAGTCACCCTCACAGCAAGAGAGTGAGTTTGTGGGTGGGGGGGGGCGGAGGGTGAGAAAACCTGGATTTGTGCTGGAAATGGCCCAACTTGATGATCACTTTAGATAAGCTATTACCAGCAGGAGAGTGGGGTGGGAGGAGGTATTGTTTCATGGTGTCTGTGTATATAATGTCTTCTGCAATTTCCACAGTATGCATCCGATGAAGTGAGCTGTAGCTCACGAAAGCTCATGCTCAAATAAATTGGTTAGTCTCTAAGGTGCCACAAGTACTCCTTTTCTTTTTGCGAATAGAGACTAACACGGCTGTTACTCTGAAACCTGCTCTAAATCTTTAGAGCTTTGTGCCCGTAGAAGCATATCCTGACTTTTGTCCAGAAAATCCTCAGATTCTCGTACGCAATGCAGGGTCGTTCTCTGTTGCTCCAGACCTTCAATCTTCTCTTCCAATATGGAGACCAGCTTGCACTTTGTACAGACAAAGTCGCTTCTGTCCTGTGGAAGAAAGACAAACATTGCACATCCAGTGCAGGTCACAACAGCTGAACCCCCCCCCCTTCCATATCACCTTCCTACTATGAGCTTCCTCAGAGAAGTTGGCAAGATGTAAGCCTCACTGGGCTCACCCAGTGATGATTCCTAACATCCTGTTTGCATTTTTGATTGCCGCTACACACTGCGTGGATGTCTTCAGAGTACTATCCACGATGACTCCAAGATCTTTCTCCTGATTAGTTGTAGCTAAATTATCCCCCATCATATTGTATGTATAGTTGGGTTTATTTTTTCCAATGTGCATTACTTTACATTTATCCACATTAAATTTCATTTGCCATTTTGTTGCCCAATCACTTAGTTTTGTGAGATCTTTTTGAAGTTCTTCACAGTCTGTTTTTGGTCTTAACTATCTTGAGCAGTTTAGTATCCTCTGCAAACTTTGCCACCTCACTGTTTACCCCTTTCTCCCAATCATTTATGAATAAGTTGAATAGGATTGTTCCTAGGACTGACCCTTGGGGAACACCACTAGTTACCCCTCTCCATTCTGAAAATTTACCATTTATTCCTGCCCTTCATTCACTGTCTTTTAACAAGTTCTCAATCCATGAAACGATCTTCCCTCTTATCCCATCACAACTTAATTTACCTAAGAGCCTTTGGTGAGCGACTTTCAGAACTCTTGGGTGAATGCCATCTGGTCCTGGTGACTTGTAACTGTAAAGTTTCTCAATTAATTCCAAAACCACATCTAGTGACACTTCAATCTGTGACAATTCCTCAGATTTGTCACCTACAAAAGACATCTCAGGTTTGGGGATCTCCCTAACATCCTCTGCTGTGAAGACTGAAGCAAAGAATTCATTTAGTTTCTGTGCGATGACTCTTGTCTTTAAGTACTCCTTTTGTATCTCGATCGTCCAGGGGCCCCACTGGTTGTTTAGCAGGCTTCCTGCTTCTGATGTACTTAAAAAACATTGTTATTACCTTTTGAGTTTTTGGCTAGCTGTTCTTCAAACTCCTTTTTGCTTTTCTTATTACATTTTTACATTTAATTTGGCAGTGTTTATGCTCCTTTCTATTTACCTCACTGGGATTTGACTTCAACTTTTTATTTCTCACTGCTTCTTTTACATGGTTGTTAAACCATGGTGGCTCTTTTTTAGTTCTTTTACTGTGTTTTTTAATTTGGGGTATACATTTAAGTTGAGCCTCTATTATGGTGTCTTTAAAAAGCATCCAGGCAGCTTGCAGGGATTTCACTCTAGTCACTGTACCTTTTAATTTCTGACGCCCGCATGACCTGTTCTGTCCGCTATATCTGCCAGGGGTGTTTTATTCATGCAGTGTAGAAATATCCTCTCATGTTCACTATAGGTAACACAGTCTAAGAGAAAGGGCTTGTCTATACACAGACTGGGAGCAAAATAATTAAGTATAACTCACATCTTTATTAATTAGTGGAAGTCTATGCATGATTTCTCTTATTTTAGGCTAAAAGCGCCCTTTTGCAATATTCCTTAAATCAGTAAAAAACTAAACTTAAGCCCAGCTAAAATTGGACACTTTTAAATCCCTTACACACCTAACTCACGGTCTTTCTACTGGAGTTGGGCACCTAACTCCTTTAAGCACTTCTGAAAATCTCACCTGTAAAACATTTTGGGATCCTTCAGAAGCAGAGCTTATGGCAACTCCAGATATAAATCCTCACTCTCTGGAAAGCATTTTCAGTCAGCTAACACAGGTCATGGTCTTCTAAGAGAGTTGTTTCTTCTTTTTCAACGTTTCCTTTATCATAACTATGCATAGTAATTAAACAGTCTTCCTGTATCGGCTTAGCAACTATCATTCTATTTCAGAAATAATTTATAAACACACTGTATTATTCTTGTGGTCCTGTATTGTGAAGGAAATTTTATTCCAAAATCAGATACATATAATCAGAAGTGCCACATTTTGAAGGACTAACTTGTGTATGAGTTATTGAATTACTGTAGGAGACCTGTCCTTTAAAGATTTTTTTTCCCACTAGATCCTTAGTGAAAAGAGATTAAAATAATTATGTTCCCTTTATTTAAGTCCAGTACTGTGCTCTCTATTTGAGAGACTTACAGACTGTGTGCTAACTTCACCCTAGTTTGGAAGAATTCATAGCACTGAATATTCATACGGCATATATGATACAGACACTGAACCCAATTTAGTAAATGAATACTTGTAATTTCACCAAAGCCCCTCTGAGAGATTATTATGCAGATTTATGAAGGAATATTGCTGAAGCAATTCTTGGCTGTGTTTTCAGTCACTAAGGACTTAAAGTATGTAAACCTAAAATAATTTCAGACTTATTTACTGCTGCTGCTTTCATCTTCTGAACTTTCCTGACATCATTTTTCTCACCATTTTGTATTCAACGTTCCCTCCGTTGTCCTTGCCCTTGAGCAAAGAGCCAGTGTCACAACATCTACAAGTGTTGCCAAGTTACTCCCAACAATATCCTTGCTGCCATAGTGTCAGCAATCTGTTCCAGTCCTGTTGCTACAAAATTGTAATACAGACACAAGGATGCAAGGACACAGGCATGCATGCAGTACATTGTCACACAGATATATAGACCAGGAGACAAGCAAACTGTGAGCCGGATTTTGACACACTTTGTCATGATGAATATTACCTTATTACTTGCTTTGTGAGTGTATATATAATCAGTGCAAAGAATGGGATATTTCAGCACTAGGCTGAAGGGATCTGACCCTGAATCATTTTTGACTTTGCTTTGGAGTTCAGCTAATTTGCTGTCAATTCATTTCTGCACTGGTGATTCTGCAATACAGTGTCATTTTAAAAGGATAATAGACCAACCCATTTTTTGCAGTGATCTCCAGAACCCAGTATATTTCCACTTCAGTTTTGCTCCTTTAATTGTCAGAGTAAATGTATTGCTGCTTTTCAATATTTAAAATAATATTTTAATATCTAATAGCCTGTTGATCTCTTTGTGAGTTCTCTGACATTACTACCAAAAATTAAAAAAGCAGCTAACAAATATCCCTTCGTTATAACCAATCTCATCTCGCAGCCCTGCAGACACAATTCATTAAGGAAATGAGTCACCATCAGCCTATCTAAATTGTTGAAGGCACAGGGCCAAATACTGAAGTCTTTACTCACATTTTACTCAATCATTCCTCAGCAATGGGAGTTTTGCTGGAAAGAAAGACTGAGTTAAAGAATTCAGGATTTAGCCCAGAGACTTTGCAAGGCTACTGTAAGAGTTAAATCTAATATACTGTAAATATCATGCTTCTTCTCAGTTAGGTTTCTTGGTATAAAATACAGTACCATATGTTGTAAGGAAGTGAATCTGAAAGGCCAACTTCTGCTCTTGGATTCAGCTCTCAGTGACTTCAGTGGTATCCCACTGCAGTGGAGGCTGGTGACATCTGCAAATGGGTAAGCAAACATGACAACTCCTCTATGGGGGATCTGGGAGAAAGGGCGAATGGATGATTCCTGAAGTATTTGATGTAAATTGCTGCAATGTGTTGTGTTTTTTTTTACCCATGTTTTGCATCTTGAATATGCACATGTACATATTGAACATCTGGTACAAGTTTGTATATAATAGGACAGGCTAGGCCGATGGGCAAAAAAGTTAGACTGGCCCCACTTGAGGGCCATATTTAGTTTCCTCCAAAGAAAGAAGAGAGAGAGAAGAAAAGAATTGAAGACAGGCAAAGATGGGAAGAAGCTGGAGGAAGGAAGGAAACAGTAACTGGAAACAAAGAATGGAACGCACCTGTTTCCCTCATATTATGCTAAACAAAATAGCTTGCAAAAATAAGATACAGATACCATTTCATCTAGTGTTTTTCTGCAAATGGTATTTTGTTTTATAACTTTCTTCAGAGTGTTTCCATCCCTTTCCCTTCTACTTTCTTTTCATTCCTATTCTCATATTCCTGTGTTTTTATTCTACCTTATTCCTGCTTCCACACTCTTCTTGTTACTCTGTCTTGTTATTGTGTTCCTTCTTTCTCTTGTTCTTGGTCTCCTTTTCCCTCTGGTAACCCATCTATACATTTCTTCTCTTCAAACTTGTTTCTCTCTTAATGAGAATATTCAGAAGTTTGCGCCTCGTAAAAGAGCGTACAAAGCAGAGAATACTAGGAACTGAACTATCTCCGTTCGGGGGAATGTTTTCTGGCAAGCTGGTTCATCAAAGGTGGGAAGGAAGACTTTAGCTTTTGAACTGCCAATGAGCAATGTTAAAAGGATGAGAGTGTGCATTATACAAACCACCCTCAACTGCACCATAGAGAGGGATTAAGTACAGGAAAGTGATTTTTAAAAAAATCACTCCTTCCCTATGTGCAATCACTAGACTATTACAGGTGCAAGTAAAACATGAGAAGTTTGTTTGAAACTAAAGATGGTTTGTACAGTACAGTGCTGTATGTCACATTAGCTGCAAAATAATGAAAGCCAAGTTGTATTCCTTGTGGGATGAATCACAACTATAATTGACTAGACCAATAAATTATACATAGCATGGGGACATTTTTCTCATTGACAGGAATTTTCCCATCCCTTGGTGTGTTTTGCTTTAACTGGACTGATAAGCACAGTGTGATCTGGAGGAAGCTTTTATGAAGTGCTGCTGGGAGTTTAGTATGTTGTAGAAAGAATGGTATCAAGATTTTATTAAATGATAAATGTGGGAGGTGTGTTGAACATACACAAGGCTAGTAAATGGCAAACTGATTCCACAAAGATCTCTGAAGACTCACTTAGCAGCCCAGCCACATCTGTTTGGTCTTTTTCCCCCTAGCCTGCATGACTTGCATCATGTTTCATCAGTTTGGGTACTCTGACTCAGAGCTGGGCCTTCTTGATGGTTGTTATATGTAATTGAGTAAGAAGGAGTTTGTTTTTTAATTAATGAAAGCAGAGTTAGTATTGAAAACTCAGTTGCCAGGACTCCACTTGGTGGTTCCAGTGGCCAAGCAGTGTTGTAAAGTGCAAGGCATTATGAGTAAAGATCAAGGAGACCCAGAAAGTTACCATATATTCAAGTCCCACCCTCTTCATTAGCAACTACAACACAAAAGGTTTAGGGCGACATTTTCAAAAGCACCTAAGGGATTTAGGAACACAAATCCAATTGCCCTATGTTCATAATACTGCATTTTCACAGACATGGAAAATTATTAAGTGTATTGATTACAGGTGGCTTTGTTTATTAAACTGCTGCTCTGCTACACCAATTATAACTTATGCTATGATCTGTACCACCCCTCAAAATTCTGCAATTGAGAAACATTTCCAGTTTGGCTTTGATATTTTTCCAAACCCACAAATCTGTATCTAGTACACAACAGTGTAATAAATGGAGCTACAGCAATTTACAACAGATATTTTTCCAAGGTTCCCTATGTATACAATATAGATGTGAAAATTCCCAAACACAATAAGCTTATAATAGGTCCAAATGAAAGCTCTGTCCTAGTATTCTGCACAAGTCATTATAGTAACAGAAATTTAAACTTGTAGTACTGAGGAATCATAGAAATTAGAGACGGAAAAGGCTTATTACGTCATCTGAAATACACCTCCCAGCTCCCTGGTTTCCATATGGTGCTCTCCTTAAGGGACCTCTGACTTTGAAAATTACTCACCTTCCCAAAATAGACCAAATCTCTAGCAGGGAAAACTACAAAAAGCCCATCCTTCTCTCAGCATGTAAAGCCCTGATCTATGTACTGTATGGTCTGATCATAAACATACTTCACTAAGTGTTCTACAGTCAATACTGGAAAAGAATGCTGCATCAGTTAGTTGTAACTGGAGTCATAAATCACATGATTTAGCTCCTGATCACTAATTTGAGAAGAGTACCATAATCAGGAAAGAGCCTGAGGAAGCCATTGGGGCTATGAATCTTTCACGGCAGTTTGTGAGGAGGTAGAACATAGGCAGCATATGGGAATTTTTTTAATTGTAAACTACTTCCTTTCTCTGTGTTACGCAGCCCTGGCCTGAAGTATCATTCTTATATATATTGTGCTACTATAGATTTATTGGCTTGATGCATAATTTATATGTAATTTTCTTTTGTTAAAATGACAAAAATAATTGCATTTGAGTGTGGTCCTAGTAGCAAAAAGTGTAGTCAGATCCTTTTCTGGCTTGAGTTTAATAGCCACTGAGAGAGTGCTCTAGCCCAGGGTTTTAGAAACCCTGTCCCCTAGATTGTGCAAAACTGTGTCCCATATAAATTATACACTTCCTGTGAAAAAAGACAGGGGTCTTGAGCATACCAGCTTAAAACTTGCTCTCCATGAAGATTTGAGAGAGTAAAAATCAGCAACGCAAATGTTCATGAAAAGTAATATGAGTGCAGCTGCAGTAAATTTATTTTAAAATTTCAACAACTGGAGAATTTTTGTATGATGTTAATCCAATTCTAATGTGAAAGTTTTCATGTTGCCCATCTCTTGTTTTTGAACAACCATATGATACTTTGTTGTTGGAAGTACATGCCAAATAATTTGCTTTAAGCAAAAGCACCCATTTCTTTCCTTTTCTGTCTTAACAAGGTCAACCGTTTTTGACCTTGGGAGGTTAATACCCCTTCTGCTAATGTATCCTGTCTCATACAAAGGGGCTCAGTAAATCCCAAACCACACAACTAATGCATCCATCACTTGATCTCCAACATCAAATTTCTCCTCTCATTGTTTGCCCTTGGTATGAGAAGGAGCTTTGAGAAGGTGACCTGAATGACTCCCATCTTAAGTTATCTACTTAGGCCCCAGAAGTGATTCATGATCATATAAAATCTTATTTCCTTGAGATTATATCCCTAAGGCTTAGGCAATTGCACACTCTGACTAGAGGCCACTATCACCCATCTGGTGTCTGCCAACTGTAGTGTCTAGTCAGATTATACTGAACGTGAAGAGAAATTCATGCAGTGGCACCAGGCTAGGATCCTTCCCACAGGCCAAGCAGAATGTTAACTGGTTGCTGCCCTAAAAGATTGAGAAAAATATTTCCAGTGACCAGAGTGGAAGGAAACCCCATTTCTAAAGGGTAGCCACCTTTATTATTCAAGTTTTAAATGTACTTGCAAACACAATCTTCCAGGAGAATGGACTAGATGACATTATAGATGACATTTTCCCCATCTATAATTTCTATTAGTTTTTTTTTTATTTCAGTTTATCCTTCTATAAAATGATTGCAATTTTTTTTTGTTTTCGGAGGGGGACTCCAAATGCCTCTTCAAACTGTCCTGGTCTTACAAAATATCTGAAAAGCTCATTACATATATTTTCCCCAAATGTCATTGTGACAGATATTGCATGCAATTCCAGGCAATATCTGTGGGGATCATGTATTAAATTTATGTATCGTTGTGGGCCAGGGATTAGATGCAACTCCAGGAGGGACTATAATCACATCTCCTCCAGGAACCAAAAAACAGTGAGAGAAGAGTGATTATGGTGAATCACTTAGGTTGTAAACACCTCCAGAGAGGTACCACCCCTCTGGGCAGTCTTGCCTATACTGGTTCAAAAGGGGTTTTCCAGAAAACAGACAAAGAAAGGACTTTTGATATTGAAAAGGCTGAGTTTAAGCTGATTCAAGGCCTTCTTTCCAATCCAGCAAATGAAAAGGACCTACTGTCCAAAGGGGGCCCCAACTCTTGTAGAAGTTTTGGAAAGGCTTTGGCCTACTTGGGCCCCATAAGACTCATGGGTAACTCTGATAAGCTTTTAGCATGTGTATTTCATTGTTTTCTTTTTTTTCCTTTTTTTTTTCTCTGTAATGCCTTTACCTTAAGAATAAATGTGCTTGCTTAGAAAGAGCTGTATGGTAACTTATAACTGCTGGCAATACACTGTTCATAGCCCTATGAGAGAAAATAAAGAGCAGGTGCTGGCCTTTGGGCAAACTGGCTTGCTGGGGATATCACAGTGGATGGGAGGGGGGCTGTGCAGCCTGAAAAATACCAGTCAGGAGGGAGTAGGATGTGGATGATGGCTGGGAGCCTAAAACTTTAAGTGGGTGCCCTTGAGGGACCACAGAGGTACGGAATAGCTCCAGTTACCTGAAACTGTGACAGTCATCTTCTGAAACCAGATACGGTCAGTCTTTTTTTCTTGCATGAAGCGTATGATTTTTAGACCACATAACACTGAGATTGGTCGTGTGTCCCACAAAGACTCCTCATAATTGAAAATACACATCCAGGTATGTTAGCTAGACACCCTCTTTGTTACCCCCTTTTCCTCCACTGCAAAAGTACAAGTCAGTCATATGCATAACACTCACCCAGGTCTGAGGTACTGCTGGAAGGTCCTCCACACTACTTCAGCCATGCAGTGTGGCTAGTTAGGACACCACAGACAGTTCAGCCTTTAGGATAGTCTCCACACCTCTTGCATGCTGCAGAGGGATATTTGACTTGCATGGGATGACATCATGGGCAGTACTGGCTGTAGGCTTGGGGCAGGCCAGAAGGCTTCATGGGAATCTCTAGTTGTGCTGACTGAGTGACCCTAACACCCTGCATAAGTGGCAAATAGGGGCTGCATCCACCATTTTATTTTTATAAACCACACTAACAGCCACGGAAGAGCTGCATTGATTAGAATATTGTTGGGGATACAGCTGCCCTAGCCCTGGAGTGAAGGGAGGAATTTACATAACAATGGCCATACTGGGTCAGACCAAAAGTCCTTCTAGCTTAGTATCCTGTCTTCCTCCCCCAGCCGCTGCATTTCACCCATGTAAAGCCTAAGAACAGGGGCTGTATGCATGGGAAGTGAATTTCATCCACATAGATTACATAAAAGCTCAGAAGTACAAAATTGCTTGTACAGCTATAGCTGTTCCTTACAATATATGGGCCTGCTCTCATTTACACCAGGATAAATCGGGAGTAACTGTTGAAGTCAAGGAAGCTACTTAGAGTAGAATATAATGAACACTCCTTAAAATTAGGGTGGAAATCAGAAGAATGTGCTTTCTCACAATCTCTCATGCTTCCTGCTTCAGGAATTTCAGAGATGGTCCAAAATTAAAAATAAAGGAGAAAAAAGGATACAGTTTGGATCTTTTTTAAGATGAGTTCCTATTTTATTCAGTCCAGTTCACATTTCTCTAAGAACCCACCTACCCCATGATGTCCAGCTAAAAAAAACTTGACTATGATTTTGAAACCTGAGGACAGAAAATGATAAATCAAACTGCTAATTTCTGGATATGGATGTGGAAATTCACCAGGGCACCATATTAAGATCTGTCAGTCCTTTTCATTTGTTGGAATTTGACCTTAGCCAAAGGCTGTTCATGTGACATGGGGTTCAAGAACATAGGTTTGTTCAAAAGTAAAAGGCAAAAAAAAACCCAAAACCAACAATTTGTCAGGAGGCAGCTCAGACTATATTTACTATATACCATCTGCAGAGAACCCTGAGATGCATTATGTTCTACATTCTCTTGTCTGTCCTACAAAGAGCTTTTCTGATGTGTAAACCATCATTTATCTTGTCTTTGATTCCTTTCGTGTGACCTTTTTCAGAGTATGGTAGTATAACACTCAGGCTCCAAGACCATTTGAGGACAGACCTCATAAAGCCTGCCTTTCACATTAATCGATCACCTTATTATAAGAGTAAATCAAAGCAGTTCAACTCTCAGGAAACCTGAGTTTAAGGTCAAATGGGGGAAAAACAAACCTTACCCTGGCAAGAACACTGTTAACAATTCTCTCAGTCCTTCCCCTTTGTCCTTTGCCTTAAAGACATGACAAAATTATATGCTGCGTGTACATTTAGAGAACTAAAATAGCAAATATACAGTGATATATGGTGCGTGCTTATTGGCGTCTCAATGCCTCTTAATCTCCTGCTTGTGAGTAGTTTTGGAAAAGCCCTTCATTTATGCCTTGGGAAACAGAAAGTGAGGAGAAAGAGGTGATCCCTTTGTACAAGAGAAAAAGGTATCGGAACCCTTTCCACCTTATGGCAGCACAGCCTGTGAGCCAGAAGATGGGAATACCAAGTGGTGCAGGGAAAGTGCTTTCGCAGCCTTGATTTTTATTGTTTCGTTTCAGATCCATAGTGATACATTTTGAGAAGTGCAGAAGTGTCTCCACAGTTATGTGCCTGCAATCTACAGAGGCACGGAGGCGCCAATAATTTTTGAAGATGGAAAAGGGGGACTGTATGTTAAAGATTTTTTTTTTTTTTTTTTTTTTAGAAACAAGACAATCTGCAGTATCAGTCTTACCCTAGACTCTTCCATGCTTCTGAATACCCAAGTGTGAAAAATGTCCCTTTCCTCCTCCATCTGGCTCGGAGACTTCACCTTATCCATTCATTCGTGACCTCAGAGCTTAATTACTGTAACACACTAGGAATGATACTGCTAACCTTAAAAAAGCTCCGGTTGGTTCAACAACACAGACCGCTAAGAGCATATCACCCCAGCAACCCACTCTTTTCACTGGGTCCCCACAGATAAAAGTATCCAGCTGAGAGTGGTAAATAATAAGAGGACAGATAAACACAAGAGAGATCTGGATCATTTGGTAAGCTGGGCTCAGGCAAACAACACGTGTGTATATAATGTGGCCAAATGCAGATGTATACATCTAAGAAAAGACTTTTAGACCATTCAAAATGAGGGGGCTCTATCCTGGGAAATAGTGAATCTCTAAAGGACTTTGGGGTCGTGATGGATAATCAGCCGAACGGGAGTTCCCAGTGACACATTGAGGCCAAAGGGTTAATGTGATCCTTGGATGTGAAAATGAGGGAATATTTACTAGGAGTAGAGAAGTTGTTACTGATGTATTTGGTACTGGTACTGTCACTAATGGAATGCTGTGTCCAGTTCTGGTGTCCACAATTCAAGAAGGAAGTTGATAAATTGGAGAGGATTCAGAGCCAGGAGAATGATTAAAGGGTTAGAAAACATGCCTTATAGTGAAAGACTCATGGAACTCAATGTATTTTGCTTAATAAGGCTATGGGGTGATTTGATCACCATCTTTAAGTACCTACATGGGAACAGAAAATTGATAATAGCAGGCTTTTCAGTTTAGCAAAGGTACAGCAAGATCCAATGGCTGGAAGTTGAAGCTAGGTGAATTCAGACTAGAAATAAGGTACACATTTTTAAGTGAGGGTAATTAACCATTGAAACAACCTTTGAAAGGTTGTCGTGGAAATTTCAAGATTGAATGTTGTTTCAAAAAAAGAAGATACTCTTGTTCAATTGGGGGGTTAATTTTAAGGAAGTCTGGTGTTATACAGAAGGTCGAACTAGATGAGAATATTGGTACTTTCTGGCTTTATAAGACTTTATATGACTCGCAGGTTAAATTCAAGGTTTTGGTCCTCATCTTCAAAGTCCTCCATCGGACTGACCATGCAACACAGAAGCTATATTCCAAACTAACAGGCATATATTTTGTGCAAAGTATTTAGGGCTGTAGTTCCTATTTCTGCATTCCCCAGCCCCCCACTCAGCTCCAATTTCCCCCCTCTGTCATGCGCAAGCTTTGATGGACACAGCTCACTGAAGATCCACTTGCACACTCCTTTATTGTTGCTCCATGGGCAGAAAAACCACTTACATCTGTTTTACAGACAAAAAAGCCAAATTTAGTGACCTAAAACCTTTGAAAATGTAACTGTTAATCTATACTGGCATCTCCACATAAATGAGGATTTAAGCCTTTTAGGTTATAAGTGCCTGGAGATGTATATATGGCATGCCTTCGGTGGGTGTATGGAAAGAAGGTGGCAGCTATCCTACTGTAATAACCTTACTTTGGTAGGGAGGAGAAGTAGCATTGTGATTAAGGCACAGGCCCAGGATTTAAGGTCTCTACATTCAGTTCCCAGCGCTATTACAGAGTTCCTGTGTGACCTTGGGCAAGTCACCTGTTTCATCTGTGCTTCAGTTCCCCATTGTAAAATGGTGAATAATCATAATACTGCCTTTCTTTAACCTTCATCTGTCTTGTCTGTTTCGACTGTAAACTCTTCAGAGAATTGTAATTTCTTTGAATCTTGGTTCAAGTTCTGTGATTTTTAAGCTAAAGGCTTTCTGTGAATTGGTTTTGTTTGTTTTTTTTTTTTAAAAAAACCTTGGATTTTTTGAGGCTTTTGCAAACATACAAACACACCCAATGACAGAGGGTGTGGGACACAAACGAGGTTCCTGGTCAGAGGCACCTGCCAATTTCACTTGTTTCTTTTTAAGTCACAGTTTATTTTAAAAAAAAATTGCTGACACTGTAAATAACAAGCACAAACAGTGATTTATTATTATTATTCTATTTACAGTGCTCTAAGTCTGTTAGGCTCTTTCCAGAACACATACAAAGACATTATCCCTGCCCTGAAGAGCTTGCAATCTAATATAATTCCATTTTAAGGCACCCATCTCTACCCATCCATTGTATAGGGGCCCTCAGTTCCTAACCTAGGCTTTGTGAATCTGATTTTTCTAGACACCTAAAAGTTAAGTGTTGCAGTGCTAAGCATCAGGCTGCTTAAGTTTCTTTTTGACTCTAGCCCCATGTGACAAGTGAAGGTAACAAACCGTAGGGAGCAAATGCGGCAAGGAAGGATACGGGTTACAACTAAGATGACACTGTTGCTCAGTTTAGGGATCTGCAAATCTTGACAACTCAATTAAACGTATAATGGGTTTTTTGTTGCTGTTGTGTGATCTTTGGTTTTTGTTTAGAATAATAGTAGTAATTATTGACTCACTACTTGTGCACAGCATGGAAAGAGTGACCCCTAGGGAAAGATTTCTATGTAAAATGGGTAATGATTGGACAGATCAGGATTCGAAGGGCATTCCATGAATAGGAGACAGTGTAGAAAAAGGAATGGAGGTAGCTGCGGCAGAATCAGTGGGACATTGAGGCTGGCATTATAGCAGAGAGAAGGGACAGAGGGTGGCATGGTATCAGTCTAAGTTGGCAATGCACAGTTATGTAGGGTCTTGAAGGAAAGGACAAGGGGTTTAAAAGGATGCTATCCTCTTGAAATATAATCCATTTCAAATAATGAATAAATTACCATGTGCTCTGGTTTTACACTCACAGTTCCTGTTTTTTAAATATGTTTTTTTGCTCTTGTGTTGCTGTGTGAAAGACCACCACAAGCAGCAGGGAAAATTGACTAACAGACTACATGGAAGAAAGAGTGAGGAATAAGGTGCTATCAAGCGCACAAAGTATAAAAAACTGAAAAAAATTGAGAATATTTCTCTCTCATCTCTTTCAAATACAGTAATGTGAGCAAAATCAATTTAGAGGGTTACCATCAACTTTAAAATCATATTTGTCAGTGTTGGAAAAGGGAAGGCAATGGAGGGATTCAAAAATAGGGAAATATGGTCAATTAGAGCACCCCATTTATGAGGTAAGTTATGGGGAAATACTCTCCAAAAAGTTATCTACTTTGAATAGATATCAAAATGAGTGACATCATTATGTGAGGAGATTAGTGGGTGATAAAACCAGGTGAGTCATTACTGAAAGGCAAGTACTCAAACCACAAACAAGAAAGGGAGCGGGGGCATCTCAACAAATCAGAGCTTCTTAGTTCTGGTTGTTTCTAGTGACAAATCATGAATAGAGAGAGGCCCAAATCCTAAAACCAAACAGCTCACATTTAGTGGTGAGTTGAAATCCAACCGTGGATTCAAATCCAAATTTCACAGCTGACAGTTTTTCTGTAATAGGCAAACAACATGGATTGAAATACCTCCCAAATGTTTGGTAGGTGGTCTAGTGCTGAATCCAAATGTTGTAGTTCAGGCCCATCTCTATTCAAAAGGATAGTTGGTTTTGTTTGAATAAGCATCCAAAAGTTCAGATATCTTTCTGAACTTTACCTGAACAATCTAGATCTCTAGGATCTATATGCTTGAGCTTTCTCAAAAGATTTTTGTGCTTCCTAATTATGAGCAGGCCAAACGTATCAAGAAAACAGCTTCTCTGATGGTATTTTAGCTTTTCTGCTTCTAATCCCTGCCAGAACTAGGAAGTAGAGAAGTGAAGCAAAAGAAGAATTATGGGAGGATTTATCCAAATGGAAGTCTCAGCAAAGAATTCTGTTTAGTTTTGGTTTGAATATGGGGACGAAGATTTGGGCTGCTTCTCATTTCATCCCAACCAATTCATGTGCTATACTGACAAACTTTCATGGCTAGAGTGGTTTCTTGGCATTATTTTGCATGTGTCCCAAGGGGGAAAACCTTGAAAAATAAAGGCATGTCTTATCAATTTCCCTTGGAGACAAATTCCAACTGACTAATGTTTTTGTTTCCAAGTACATTTGGCTTCTTGCAGGTGCCCCACTTAAGATGCCATTTCAACAATATTAAAAAATTATTATGTCCTATTCTACATTAGACCTCAAGACACACCCCAATTTTTTTTTTAAATGAAAAATGACTGTTTCATATAGAGTTATTTCCTAGAGCAAGAGAATACCCGAAGGCAAAAATCTGTGTATTGAACTGAAACAAGTCAAATGTAATTAAAATTCACAATGCATAGTTTTTTCATTAACTATGTATTCTGCATGCGATAATATATGCAAAATATTTTCCTACAGTCAGAGTACTCTGAATGTTGAATGGTCCTATTTGAACTCCTCCTAGATTACTGGAAGCTGAAGGATGAATCATATGGTAAATCTTTCAAAAGATAATGTCCTCTGGATTTACAATTATGTCTTGAGTTTGGCCTTTGATCTATATGTTTGAGAATGTTTATGTTTGCCTGATTACCACATATAGGGAACACACTCTTTATAGGCTTCTTTTATAGATTTGCTAGAATTTGATTAATTTACAATGATAAAACTATTAGCAAAAACTAATTTCCAAAATGTAGTGTGTTTATACTGATGGTCAGATTTAAAACATTAGGTACCTTAGGTGCAACAAACCTGAACTGGGACATTCATATTGGCACTCCTATACCCATGTGTGGTAGCACCATTAGTGAAAACAATTATTCTGCTAATGATTTTTAAGATATACTGTATTCAAAAATCAATTCTTTGAATAGTCCATTCTACTGTTTAAAAATGAGATCTTTTCCCTTAATGCCATTGTTTAATGAAAAAAATATAACAACTAGCTTGGCAAATGTTGTATGTGAAATTTCAACAGAAACTATAAATTATATTAAATGGCCAATAAAAATGTTCAATCAAGAACTCATTTTAAGATACGTTGTTAATGAACTGTATGTAATGATGCTTAATCAAAACCTGACACCTTCCATGGGAGAAAAATTCCACAGGACCTCAGGAACACTATTGTTCTGAACAAAAGATAACAATAGATCATCATAATTAATAGCCTACAGTCATTTGGCATTCTCCAGGGAATCCCAATTTCTAAACAAACTCCATTGTTTTTCAAAAAGCAGAAATTATGCTTCATGATATTGCTAATGCCTTGAACTTGATCAAACAAACATCAAGACATCATTTGTCTGTCAGATTTTGTTTGCTCTGGAGTTTTGATCATTTCCCCATGCAAAGTAATTTTTTAAAAATGAAAAATTTCCTATAAAAAAGGCACAGCCTACAAGGGAGACTACTGCCTTCTAGCATTTTGCACTTTTGTGATTCTGAAATTACATAAGACAGTTTAGGATTAAAATTCTAACACGATATCTTCACCATAGTCAAAACATCAGTAAGAATTTAAATATGATTATACCAAAATGCACAATAGATTTACTTTATACAGTCCACATTTGAATTGTATTTGACATGCCATATTTATGAAAATCATGTCCTGTTCATCATTTCCAAATTTCAGAATTTTCCTTGCAAAGATATAGAAAATACTATGTTTTTTATAGACAATCCAAAGAATGAATGATCCAAACTGGGCAAGCAAAGTAAAATTCTTAAATTATTCCTAATTACTGTCAGAAATTGTCATTGTAGAGTAGGGAGTAGTTTTACTCTACATTCCATGTGCATTTTTCTCTTTTAACCTCCTTTACCTGTGCAACCTGCAAACATACATGTATGTGGACTGTAATTTTAAAGCATTCATTATCTGCTATTAGAACCCAAAATATGCTGCACCCCCATTACAAGACACATCGACAGCTAAATATGAAATTTTTTAGCCCATTGAAAGTTAGTTTGATTATAGGTTCCTAAATGGCTAATTCATTTTTGAAAATGGGACTTTAGGCTCTTCAGTCACATAAGCAGTTTGGGAGAAATTGGGTAACATTTTCCAAACAAAGCAAGTAAAATGATAGGATGTGAAGGAAAAAGGCCTTCCTGAAACAAATTTCTCTGATTTTTAAATATGCCAAAATTATGAAAAACCCATGACTGATATTAAAGACAAATGGATATGAAATTTCCTGTTAGTATGAGCATTGTTTTTTAAAAGCGTTTTACATTTTTTCAGGCAGCTCCACTGAAATGGACGGAATAAGCTGACTAGGGAATCTGTTGGACTATGTTAGTCCAGTACAACTTTCTTTCTCTGTGCCCGAAAATCTCACAGCAGAGAGGTGGCCTCAGTAGTAGTTTGTATTATTAAGGGAAGATAAATGCAGTACTGTGCGGGCCTTATTAATAGATCTAATATGTCAGCTATGTGTAATACACAGTATATTACTATGTCATTAATAATAGTATCATTTCTGTTGTATGGAGCCTTTGCTAGGAAACTTTGGCCCTGTTTCTGAGCATCACTCAAGGATCACACTCCATGCATCTGACTCAGGCTATGTCTAAGCTACGCAGCTTTTAGCGACAGCTGCTAAAAGGCTCATTGTAGCTGCTGTTCGTTGGCAGGAGAGAGCTCTCCTGCCGACAAAGCACTGTTCACACCGGCGTTTTTCGGTGACAAAACTTTTGTCTTTTGGGGTTCTTTTCTTTTCTTTAAAAAACACCTCTGAATGACAAAAGTTGTCTTTCACTTGCCAGTAAAAAGGAGAGGAAAGAAGCCATTTTCCTTTCCCCAACCAAATCGTTGGGCTGGTTCTGCAATTGGCCAATTAGAAAACTGGCAAGGGTGATATACTAGCTACCAAACAGCTCCATGGGTCCATTTCAATAACTCGGGATAGGTGAGGCTCACGTCACACCCCCTTCTTCTCTGACACACCCCCAACACTGGAACTGGGGAGAGTGTCATGGGAGTCACTTCAGCAGCTCTATGCTACAAACAAGATTCCCCTTCACCGTAGGAGTCCCTTACCAGCTGGAAATGCTGCATTTACCTTCTTTATTTTACAAGATTTATGAAAAGCAGGTTAACAGGGCCAAGAATCAGCCCATTTGTCATCCTTTGTGTTTCTTGTATTAAAGTAAAATTATTTTAATTTATAGGATTTTCTTTGGCACTCAACAGCACCTCACTAATGAATTTATCCCCTGGGAGGTAGGCAAGTGTGTGCACAACATCACACACAAAGTGCACGACCAAACAGGAATGAGAATCCAGGTCTCTCACATCTCAGTGTTGTGCTTTAGCCACAGTGCCATCCTTCCTCTCTATTGCTATGTAAAATCATCAGCCCCTTCCCTCCATTTGACACACTTGCAGAATTGATTTGATCCTATGATTTACAGATCTAATATAATTCATCAGTGAGGTTTTCAGTTAAATAATTTCCCCCCAACTAATGATTTTTAAAGGATTTTCTACTATTTTGTTTCTCTACAAGAATGGATGGACACCATTATTTTCTTATTTTCAATTTCAGGTATGATCCCTCTCTTGCACTTCCATTTTTTAACCTTTATTTTTGATTTCCTTTTCATACCCTGCAGCATCTTATGAAATATAAAATAAAAAAATGTAATGAAACATTCAGAGGTTCTCTCTCCTTGTGGGTTTTAGGGGATGCAACAGTATGCTGATGTTTCAGCTTGCATTTTATTACTTTCAAGAGGGTGCAGAGAACAACAACAAACACCTGCCTGCACTTGTAGGCTTACAAAAGCAACATGTTCAAAGATCCTCACCCCTCAGCTCTGAGTCACAAATAGATACCTGGGGGAAAGAGGTGGGGAGCTTATATTATTTTTGTTTCTTAGTCTTCCCCCCCCCCCTCCCCCCGAAAGTATTTTAAAAGTTTATTCAAATACAGTGCTCAAATAATCTTTACAGGGTCTTGAAGTGGAGAAGTTGTGGTACTGTCTTAAGAATTATTAAATGTCATATGATTTATTCCTAATTTGTCTTGGTCATATTTCCCCAAGAAAAATTACCCTGATTTAGTTCCTGCATTTTTCTAAGTCTTTGTTGTAGCTGCAAGATTCATCCCCCTACCACTTGTTTTATAACTTTAAATTCCCTTCTTCTTTCCTGTCAAATCCTTCTTTATCACAGTCTTTCTCCAGGTCACATGAGTTAATGTTGGATAACATAAGGTACTCACTCCCTCTCAGAGACTAAATGAGATTCCACCAGAAAAATCTGGTCTAAATCTCTCCTTTCTCGCTGGCCAAGAATAGTTTCTTAGGTGTAGCTGCTGCCTACAGGTTATATTTATGCAAGCAAACAAAAACATTGCATAATGTCAGAAAGATCACTTGGCGTCAGAAGTACCATCAAGACAAAGCGGCCTAAGAAAGGATGACAGGCCACAGTCCTGATGCTTGCTGGAGTTCAGTTGCTCAGAATTAATTAGGAAAGTATGAAACTACATAAGCAGTGTTGGAAACTCAAAGAAGCATTCAGAACATATTTTCAAGAGTCCCTTGAAATCCACAGCTGGGAAGCGGAAAATGCTATTGGCTAATCTGAGTTGAAGAGAAAGGTAGAGTCATATGTAATGCTTGGATAACTAGGTTAGTTGAAAAGGAAAAAATGATATACTACTATAGGTTTGCTAAATAAGGCTCCCCAAACAAACCCATTGTCTGCATGCTAAAATTCTGTAACAGTGAGGGCAGGGTCCAAGTGAAACCATATTTGTAACAGTGTTAAAGTTGCTAGATAAGGACTGTGCATTGACGGACATGGGTGAAAGGTTTTGTGACAGGAGGAGTTGCTACAGAGTTTTGAGAGTCAGTACCTGACCCAGCTCTCTGATTAATTAAAGCTTTAATTAGTTCCACCAAGAATGGCCTGATGGAGGAGGAGAGTACTTATTTGCCTAAACAAACTGGGAGTTGATGAGCTAGTTATTCTACCAGCTGGGGAAACTAGTTAAAAGCACAGGAAGGCAGTGCAAAGGGCTAGCAGGGCTCAGAGGAAGAATGGTCTTAAGATGGTGAGAGCCCCCCTGGAGAAAAGACCTGAGGATTAGAGAAAGTTGAAGACTTGCTGCACAGGATTGTGATGGTGATTTGGTGAAGGTAATGAATAGGGTGACCAGATGTCCTGATTTTATAGGGACAGTCCTGATATTTGGGGCTTTTTTCTTATATAGGCAGCTATTGCCCCCCACTCCCTGTCCCGACTTTCATACTTTCTATCTAGTCACCCTAGTAATTATTAAAGCTCAGAGACGTGATAACCAATGAAAAGGTGTCCACAGCTTTGTGAGGGATCTCAGAACAGGAGAGAAGCCTGCCCTCTTCCCAATAGTGTTTGAGAGAAGCCCACCAAAAATCCATGAAAAGCTGAAAAATCAAGGTCAGCTCCATGATTTAAGTAAAGCAGTAGTCCTTGCTGGCACTCAAAAAATGGCACATGCCCACCCACAAATCCCTTTCTCAGGAAGAGGCAATATTTGGAGTAGCAACACTTCACCATGCTTTCATGCAGATAAAAAAAACAAGTATCTAACGTCAACAAGCAAGCAGGCAAAAGCCTAAGGAAAGGGGAGAAGCTGTGTCACATGTCAAAAGCCAGATGAACATCCAACCCCCCAAGATGTTGCAGATGTAAAAAGGGAAATCCACAAATGTGCAAATCCAAAAGAATACATGTGATGGTTCAGCAGTCCCAGTACAGCATACATGATGTATTTGTGGACATATGCCCATGACAGGAATAAGGAGTGCTTTGACTGCAACAGCCCAATGGAGCCATGTTCACAGAGGTTACCAATAGGGAGAAATGTCACCAGGTTAAGTATAAATTGATCACTGGTTTAATACCCACTAAAGAATTTGAACAGATAAAGCTCTCAAAGCCCCTTATACATCCTACCTAAGAAATGTTTGGCTGTGGAGCTGACTCACCGGATGTGCAAGATATGTGGATGCACTATAATATGTAAGCACAAAGATGAAATATTTAAAATTCTACCTTGTAGACACAGAGATACTACCAGTGTTTGGTTTCAGAGCATGTATGAATCTTAAATTGATCACACTGATAACTCTGGGAGACATCCTAGTTCTAGTGCCACTAATGCTTGCTAAGCTAAAAGACTAATGGAAGACTATAAAGATGCATTTCATGGAACAGAGCAGTTTCCGCTGAATACAAAATTAAAGTGAACCTGTTGTACATGCTCCATGAAAAATCCAAATTACACTGGAAGATATATTGGCTAAAGAGATTGACAATGAAAAAAATGTAGGAAAACAGTACATAACTCCATGGTGGAGTGGAAAAACCATGCATGGCAGAGCTGTGACTATCTAGATTCAGGAGATCTGAATTTGGCAATCAAGGAAGAGCATTACTTGTATTTGATGACAAGTAAATTAACTGATGCTTAGTTTTTCAATATCCTGGATGCTCCAACTAGGTACTGATAGATAAAACTGTACAAACCAAGTTCATTGATAACTCTGTTTAAAAACCCACTGGGGAGATACAGATTTGCCCACTAAACCGTTGGTATTCATGAAGCTCAGAATGCACTTTAAAAGCAAATGTGCAAAACATGTCGGACTCCATGGATTTGTAGCAATTGTGAATGAATTATTGGTGTCTGGAACTATCACAGAAGAACATTCTACATGTCATGATCCAAAGAACTAGAAAAAAAAGGGGGGGTTAAGTTAAAATGTGATTAATTCAATTGCTCTGATGATGCATTTAAGTATTTCAGTCACATTTTCTCAGCTAAGGGCATCAGACCCAACCTGGAAAAAATATCAGCAGTCTCTGAAACAAGGCCACCAAACACTCATGCCAAGTTAGAAAAGAATTCAGTGTTGGTGATTTACCATGCCAGTTTTAAACTACAGCTCACAGAAGTTTTGGCACCCGTAAATGAAACTCAGAGTTTAAATGAGAAACCCAACAAGATCCTGCAAAATGAAGCCATAAGTTGCCAGAGCAGGCACTATATATGATAAATAAAGAGGGGATGTGACAGTTAAAGTCAAGTGAGGGCTTGGGCTGTGTAACCCCAAATAGGGAAAATAGTAGTTTATGCATCCAGGCCTCTTATTTCCATGAAAATAAACTATGCACAAATCAAGAGATATACCCAGTATGGTTTAGCTGTAAGTGCTTCCGTCAGTACATGTATGAGAAAAAAGTTACAATGGAGTTCTGTGTTGAAACTCATTAATGCTGTGGCAGCATCACCAAGGCTACACAGAATGGTGTTGTGCCTGCAGAAATGCAATATTGTGGATAAACTAAGATCAGGTGAGGATATGCCATTTGTTGGCATGTGAACAGATATTTCTGGCAGACTGATGATATGGCAAAGTCATTTGAGGCACAAGATGAACTTGACACAACTAAGGGTTAAAGCTAAACCATATCCTCAGTTATCCATATTGCTGGAAATTGTCTTTGGTGGCTGATCAAAATAAATCTCTGTATCTTGATCACTTAAACTCAAGATCATGCCCATCCCCATTCAAAAATACTCACTCATGTCCTTAACTTTTTTTAGGCATGTGTTTCAGTGTCCTTGAAGTCAATGGGACTCAAGCACATTCTTAAACAGATGCTTACAGGTCCTTCCTGAATAGCCAAGTGACTAACGAGAGGCTAATCTGTTAGCCTTCAAGGTGCCACTGGACTCCTCATTGTCTTCCTGAGTAGGAAAGTGATCACTCTCATTACAGTGTGTATGGTAACACCCATTGTTTCATGTTCTCTATGTATATAAATCTCCCCACTGTATTTTTCCACTGAATGCATCCGATGAAGTGAGCTGTAGCTCACAAAAGCTTATGCTCAAATAAATTTGTTAGTCTCTAAGGTGCCACAAGTACTCCTTTCCTTTAAAGGTAAACGACTTGTTATTCCATGATCACTGAAATCAGAAATGACAAAAATAACTCATTCAGGACATTCTGAGCTGAAAAAATATAAGCATAGAACCATAAATTTACTGTTTTGGCCTGCTATTAACGTACAAATGGAAGAATGAGCTTGCCAGTCTACCTGTTACAGACAAGGCAAGGCTTTAATCTTCTTGATGTAAGAGTGTGCATGGAAAATTGTGATTGACATTGACAACTGACAATCCAAGCCAAATTATGAACATTGAAAGCTTATTTGTTTTGGACTGGCAATGGAAGAATACTTAATCATAGATATTTGCTCAAACTGCAGGAAGTTAATTTTAATCTATTTGGTTCTTATTATGTCTCAGGAAATTTTAATTTCAGACCAGAAGAAAGTTCTGTTTGGCACGAGGATTTTACAACATTTTTACTTGACCTAAAAGTTCTTTGCCAGGGAGAAATTAAGAGACTCTTTTTTAACTTGTGCTTGTTGTGCTGTAAAACCACCTGAAAGATTGAATCTACAACTATTTGGTCTGATGTTAGCATTTAAATAGTGGTTTTGAAAGTTAAAAAGTAGTGTTCCAAATATTAACTAAAGCAATGTTTTCAAATCTGTTTTAACTATAAACTTGAGGGACCAGACCCTAAGATCCTGAACCTGTGACAACTTACATCTGCAAAGACCTGCCCTGAGAAGAATTTTCTTCTGTATAAATGGGGGATGTAATGTTATTGGGACATACTAGATAGTCTTATTACTGGTGCAACCATAGTGCGGTCAGTTTTGTATATGTGAACGTAGAGGAGAAATGCTTATTGTCAGTTGTGGGGCAAATTTTAGAAGCTGAGCATATTACTGGTAATGTCTATCCTACCTAAGTCTGACTAAGAATCATTTCTTAGATGCAGATGCTGCCTACAGGCTACACCTACATAGAGTTTAAAAAATTACATTTAGATGTATAAAAACGTTTGCAGGCTTTTCTCTGGAGCAGTCCCCCCCTATGCTAGAGGATAGTGAAACTGATGACTCTTTCTTCTCTTCCACCCCACACAAAATTTCCTCTTAGGTGAATTTGACTCTAAGGAATCTCCGAATAGGTCAAACAGAAGGGCTCTGTGATTGCTGCCATGCCTACAAAGGTTGACAGCATGGACACCTCTTAGCCTTGGAACTCCTACAGGAATCAGTTGTGCTACATGCCTACAAAGGTTGGACGGTTGCCTGTGAGAATTCAGGCCAGCCTAATGTTGGTGCTTCACATCACATGGGGCTACAAAGGCAATAGTGGGTGTATAAAATGTTAGGTCTCTGAAGCCTTCTCTATTCTCTTGTTCAGGCTGTCCGGCCATCTGCTGGAGCCAGAAGTGCAGTATGTGGATCTATAACATGCTCTGCTGTAACTGCACAGCATGTTAGAGACCCTGTTGATGTGCTCCAAAAGGTACTTAGTTCGCATTAACATCTATGTTAATGCGAACTAAGTGCCTTTTAGAGCGCACCAGCAGGGTCTATCTGGGGCAGCTAAAGTGTAGCTCATTAAAGAGCTTTATAAATCAGGCCCCTCTAGCGGTCTTTGCTGCGCTGTGTAGAAAAGCCCTTAGTTATTCTGTTGGCTGGCTGGGAGGACTATCCCCAAGGATCTGGACTGGTACAGAGAATAAAAAAAAATAATAGGGATACAAAATGTTGATTTTAAAAAACACATTTATGATGTCTTTCAATATATTTTACTTTAATAAAGCATACTGCATAGGAACATGGCACAGTTCACTCTTAATACTATTTACAAGACTCAGGACTTGCTCCACTCCATGCAGTAAAACCAATGAATGCCTTGTTTCCTGATTAATCACATCGGTAGCAACAGTTAAAAACAATCCAAAATTATTTTGTATCTCTTAATAAAAAGTCCATCCCTTAAACAAAAGGCAGTGTAGGAAATCTATTGTAATAAATGTTTCAGCCAATTTATTTACAAATAAATGTATTTTAAAACTAATTTGTCCTTTCTAATTGCTCCAAAATGTCTGATTGTTACTACAGGAAAGATATGCTTATTTAAATGAATATCTGATTATGATTTTTGTGCAAGACCTTTAAGAGTGTGTTTATTATGAAGCCTAACCCCCCCCACCCCACACACAAAAAAAAAACCACTGTTCAAAATAAGCTAATCAGAGAAAATCATTTGCATGTTGACTGCCTTGGTTTCAGTGCCTGCGTTTTCCAGGTGCATTCTTGCTGACCTTGACTATAACAAATAGGTGTAAATGACATTCAGGCCTCTGTGCTTCTGTCATTAGGGGTTCTTTGTTATACTACAGGAGATGCATTAGCATAACACAGAGTACAGTATTGCAGGTGAAAGAAACCTGAACCTCATGGATATTACAGTTTAATAGCTTTGGCTCAGATTCTTGAGGCATTGAGCCAAGTGATAACAAAATGTAGGTAACATTAAATACAACAAAACCGCCTACATTAGCATTAGGCTCTGATTAAACTCATAAAAGGAAAAATGTTCTGAATTAAGAAAAGGAGTACTTGTGGCACCTTAGAGACTAACCAATTTATTTGAGCATAAGCTTTTGTGAGCTACAGCTCACTTCATCGGATGCATTCAGTGGAAAATACAGTGAGGAGATTTATATACACACAGAACATGAAAAAATGGGTGTTTATCATGCACACTGTAAGGAGAGTGATCACTTAAGATGAGCTATTACCAGCAGGAGAGTGGGGTGGTGGGGTGGGGGGAAGAAAACCTTTTTGTAGTGATAATCAAGGTGGGCCATTTCCAGCAGTTAACAAGAACGTCTGAGGAACAGTGGGGGGGGGGGGGGGGAAATAGTTTTACTTTGTGTAATGACTCAACCATTCCCAGTCTCTATTCAAGCCTAAGTTAATTGTATCCAATTTGCAAATTAATTCCAATTCAGCAGTCTCTCATTGGAGTCTGTTTTTGAAGTCTTTTTGTTGAAGAATTGCCACTTTTAGGTCAGAAAATCGAGTGACCAGAGAGATTGAAGTGTTCTCCGACTGGTTTATGTTATAATTCTTGACATCTGATGTGTCCATTTATTCTTTTATGTAGAGACTGTCCAGTTTGACCAATGTACATGGCAGAAGGGCATTGCTGGCACATGGCATATATCACACTGGTAGATGCACAGGTGAACGAGCTTCTGATAGTGTGGCTGATGTGATTAGGCCCTATGATGGTGTCCCCTGAATAGATATGTGGACACAGTTGGCAATGGGCTTTGTTGCAAGGATAGGTTCCTGGGTTAGTGGTTCTGTTGTGTGGTTGCTGCTGAGTATTTGCTTCAGGTTGGGGGGCTGTCTGTAGGCAAGGACTGGCCTGTATCCCAAGATTTGTGAGAGCGATGGTCATCCTTCAGGATAGGTTGTAGATCCTTGATGATGCATTGGAGAGGTTTTAGTTGGGGGCTGAAGGTGACGGTTAGTGGCGTTCTGTTATTTTCTTTGTTGGGCCTGTCCTGTAGTAGGTGACTTCTGGGTACTCTTCTGGCTCTGTCAATCTGTTTCTTCACTTCAGCAGGTGGGTATTGTAGTTGTAAGAATGCTTGAGAGAGATCTTGTAGGTGTTTGTCTCTTTCTGAGGGATTGGAGCAAATGCGGTTGTATCGTAGAGCTTGGCTGTAGACAATGGATCGTGTGGTGTGGTCTGGGTGAAAGCTGGAGGCATGTAGGTAGGAATAGCGGTCAGTAGGTTTCCGGTATAGGGTGGTGTTTACGTGACAATTGCTTATTAGCACAGTAGTGTCCAGGAAGTGGATCTCTTGTGTGGACTGGTCCAGGCTGAAGTTGATGGTGGGATGGAAATTGTTGAAATCATGGTGGAATTCCTCAAGGGCTTCTTTTCCATGGGTCCAGATGATGAAGATGTCATCAATATAGCACAAGTAGAGTAGGGGCATTAGGGGATGAGAGCTGAGGAAGCGTTGTTCTAAGTCAGCCATAAAAATGTTGGCATACTGTGGGGCCATGCAGGTACCCATAGCAGTGCTGTTGATTTGAAGGCATACATTGTCCCCAAATGTGAAATAGTTATGGGTGAGGACAAAGTCACAAAGTTCAGCCACCAGGTTTGCCGTGACATTATCGGGGATACTGTTCCTGATGGCTTGTAGTCCATCTTTGTGTGGAATGTTGGTGTAGAGGGCTTCTACATCCATAGTGGCCAGGATGGTGTTTTCAGGAAGATCACTGATGGATTGTAGTTAAGTCTGAATTAAGTCTGCTTCTAGTTGAATTCTGAATTAGGAATGTGGTCAACTGGAACTTTATAAAATGGATGAGGTTTTATTTGTTTTTTGGGTTCTCTTTTTTTTAAAGTAATTTGGAGAGAGTGGCTTTTAAGTAGTCTAAATGGACGACCTATTCTAATTCTCAATTATTGAGGGACAATCTCCACTCATTGATATATTTTGCTTTCCACAACCAAATCTCTGTACAACTTTTCATGAGTTATGTACCCAAGTATTCCGATTCTAATATCTAAACTGTATTGTTAAATCTATTCACCTAAATTTGGGTTATTGCTGATGATGTACTGCATCATATGACTTTAAAAACAAACTTTGCATTTGTGGATAATCTAAGCAATATACCAAGATGTACAGACATTCTTTTTCTCCAACCTATGGGTTATATAATTTTTTTAACATTAGCTTTAATACAATTTTTATATCATGGATTTTTTTTTCAAAATTCCTTTGTTTTACACCCTTGTGGATAATTATACAGATCTTTGCAGTCAAGCAAGGCATGATCTGTGGTCAGTGGGAATAACTGCATTAACTTCAGTGGCTTTGGATCAGGTTTTCTATACACGTGAAACAGTAAAACTGAATTCGGTACAAAAAGTTTTGCCAAATGGACACAAAATAAAGAAATTAAAAGATAGTTTTCTGTATTTTCTCAAACTTATTTCAGTTATAATAAACTAGGTGTTACTTGTAACTATTGTAGGTTCAAATTTTTCAGAAAGAAATGATTTTTCAACTCCTCTTTAGGGCTTGATAATTAATCTTGCAGTTGAGTAAGTGATTGTTATGAGCCAGAATTTGCCAGCTTATTTATGAGTAGTAGTTCCTCATGTGAATAAAGCTCTGCAGTATCTAAGCCTATGTTTGCTGTGACACTTGATTACAGTCCACCTCTATTGTTTATTTGGTTTCATTCCTTTTTAATTGTAAGTCATCTGTAGATACTACAGAGAACCTGGGTGACAAGTTTTAACCTGTTACATAATAAAATGTCTATAGTAAACCCCTCAAAAGAAATGGGGTTTAAAATGAAAATACCAAAATCACCATGGTTCCATGCCCCCATTATTTTAAGTGATTCTTCATCATCAGACATGGAGGACACAAAATGGGATTTACTCATGTTGCAATTCTAAATCTGACTTTAGTACTAGCTTTTTTATTACTAATTACCAGATCCTGTAAACCATAATAGGTCTTAAAAAGTAGTTAGACAAGATGTTTGCTTATAATTAACTGACAGAGACTTTGAAATGTCTCTGTTCAGTGAAAATGCATGAGATGTAAAAAGGATACTTGTACTAATTATTAAAAACTTTCAGATTTCAGAGGTATGAGGCAGAAGTTAAAAAATATGCTAGAAACAAATGCCTTTTGCACTGTATGGTAATTCTTCTAATAAAGCTCCCTCTATCATGCAAGCTAATTTGGTTTATGAAACTGAAGATAATTTCAATTTATGCAAAGATGGTTGTTACACTTTGACTTTAGACATTTTTTTTCCAGAGAAAAAACTGCAGATTCAGTGGCACCAAAACATTTTACAAATTCATCTGGCTTTTGCCAAATTGTGTCAGACCAAAATAAAAATAGTCAGTTTCCCCCCCTCCCAAAATGTTGCTTTTAGAATTCCAAATGACCCTTTATTTTGAAATGTATTTCAATTCTAAAAATTTAATGTTACAAAAGTTCAAACTCAATGAATTTCTCAACTTTGATTTGCTGAAAATTTTAAATTTTTTTTCTGAATTCCCGAAGAATCAGAAAATCAGTTACTTGCACAACTAGTGCTAGTTGTAATGTTAACTGGGAGCAAGCAATGTTTAGAGATTGGTTGTGTGAATTATATTTTAAAATTGTAAGCTGAAAATGAAACAAGTCAATGACTGGGGAGACTTCCATCCATCTATGTGGACATTCATTTGTGTGTCAAAGTCCAGCCATGTATCAAATGTTCTGTTATTAAAATTAATAATGAACTATGGAAAGAGAAGCTGAATAAATGGCATTTTAGCTTGAAAATGCACCAGAAAAAGGTCTCTTGCTAACCTTGCCATTGGAAAAAAATAGGCCTTGCTTTGAGTGTCATCAGATCTGGGCCGTAGTAATTCGAGTGAGTTCCAAAGGACATCTCACTGAGTGCACTCTCCCAGCATCCCCCTCCCCAATTGTATAAACAGAGGAATACTAGTGTCTTGGCTGATCCAAACTAACATGAGGAGGGAGGTGGATTCTAAGGTAGTCAGGACCTATTTAGGGCTTCATAAGTCAGAACCATCCCCTTAGATTTTGGCCTGGATGTCAGCTGGCAGCCAAGCCAGGCTTTCATCAGCCCAATGATACGTTTCATCTGACTGCTAGAAAAAGTTCTGTGGTGTCTCACTATGAGCAAAGAAATGACAAGGTATCTTAATCGTACTACAGGGAGACTTATGTACTGGGAAAACAGAATGTGTGTAGCACAACATCCTGTTCCCATTCTTGTATCCCTATGAGGGATTCCTCCTGGATGTGCTCAGTCAAATCAAATTAGAGCACTATACTGTTTACACAGCTTACAAACTAACAGAGCTGCTTCATCTACATGCCCAGCTGCAGGCAGCTTCTTTTGATGGTCCCAATTATGTGGCATGGGATCAGCCAATTGGGGAACTAGAACACATAATAGGTGACTTCTATCCCATGTGAGCCTGCCCAGCAAAGCCAGACAAATATCAGCCTTGCAAGGTTTAAGCATAACCTGAATTCAGTTCTGGCAAAATATTGGCCTAGACAGAACATTTTGAACAAAGCCCTGGTGATTCATTTGCTTTGTGCAAACCCAGACCCAGGCTAGTACCTTTGTAAATGCTTTATACCGCCTTAACTAGCACACATTTTTGGATCTGTCCAAAACATATATTAAATGAGGGGGATTTAATCAATATAATTTTCAAAATGAGTCTTCATGCCCTTAAAAGCATAACTTAAAGTGATTGATCTAGCCACAGTGGTTCTCCTGCCCTGGCTTCCTTGAAGACATTAATTCATGAGCCCACTTCAGACCTAACCACTGAACTGTGAACTTTGCTTCTGCACAGTATATTAGGCTGTGCTCCCCAAACCCTAGACAATGCAGTGGAAAAAACTGGAAAAGGCAGTTATACCTCATTCAAATCACATGACTCATCTGTCCTTGACCTGAAGTTCACAATCAACTTAACTAATAAAATGAAACTGATATATAACAACAAGGGAAACATGCAGAGTTGGTAATGGCTACAGGCTGAAATGCAGAAAGAACTGGAGCAAGGCATTAACACATGCAAATCACAATTCAAGGCAAAAATAAATCAAATGGGCTGAAAAGACTGCAATGTATCCAGGAGATTTTCTCTGAGCTCTAGAAAAAGAAAGCCACCCAGGGATTTGCGGGAGGGATAGGTATCCTAGCCCTAAAGAAAGGTTTGTGTGTAATATCACCTCTGATATAATTTTCTTTACTGTGTACTTTCTTGACCAGCTGTAATTTTGCAGTGTGCCTTGTAACATTGTGCCTCTTCTGTTGCTTGCAAAAAACTGACTCATTAAGTGATGCATTTTTACTGCTCTATTTACACTACTCTACCATCCCTGTTTACACAATAGTAAAATAGTCCACTGCAATGTCTTAAAAATGCAAAGGCACTAAAAACATATCCTCATCTTAGTTATCCACCTCAGGACTTAGTACTGTATGTCCTGCACTTATTCCTTAGTAGGTCTTGCATATATTCTCTTCTAAGTACTAAGTAATAGTACTGAATTCTAATAAGACTTAGGGCTTGGCTACACTTGCAAGTTAGAGTGCATTAAAGCAGACCCAGGAGCCCTAGCTCACCACCAGTCCACACTGGCAAGGCACATAGAGCACTGATTCTGCAGCTAGAGTGCTCCTGGTACTCCACCTTGGCTTGGTGTGCCTTAGCTGAAATGATTGGGTGTCAGTGTGAATGAGGTGTTGCATTACTGCACTCTGATCAGCCTCTGGAAACATCCCATAATCCCCTTAAATCAAGTGGCCACTCTTGTCATTGTTTTGGAATTGCCGCAGGAATGCAGATATGCCCTTTGAAAGCTCTGTTTCTGACAGCTAGCATGCTTATCTGCTCAAGGACAAAGCAAACCATTACTGTGGAATGGTGTGTGTGTGTGAGTGAGAGAGAGAGAGGCGGGCAGGGTGGGGGGGGGGTCTACTGTTGTCTGAACTTAGAAGACAGCATGCTGACATGCTCTCAGCCCCCCAAAACCCACTCTCTCCCCCTACATACACACAACACTCCCTGTCACACTCCACCCCCCTTCCATTTGAAAAGCATGTTGCAGCCACTTGCATGCTGGAATAGCTACCACAATGCACTGCTCTCTGTGGCCATTGCAAGAGGAGCTAATGTGGCCACGCCAGCGAGCTTGCAGCTGTCAGTGTGGACAGACTGCAGCGCTTTCCCTACTGTGCTCTACAAAGGCTGGTTTAACTCAAAGCGCTCTACATCTGCAAGTGTAACCATGCCCTTAGAGAGAAAGTCCATGACATTATGCCCCTGTGCCATCAAGAAACCTCAGAGAAACACAGGATTGGTTCTGAAAAGAGGAAGGATGACAGGGAAAAAAGTGTATGAATGTGACCAGAAATACCACATTTGTGTATACCATAAGCTAGCATGCTAAGCAGAAATGTTGTAGAAAAATAATGTTCTTGTCTCAAGTGTTGTAAAATAGGGGTGAGGTAGAAGGAATCAATTTGGTTTGGATTTAGCTTCTTGTTTCACTTTCAAAAGGATTTTTGGTCCAACTGAAGAGTTTTAAAAGTGCTCTTTTTTATTTTAAGAACCGGTTGAATTATATGCATATGCATAAACAATAATCAAAGAGTAGTTGCAGGTAGACAAGCTAACTACACAACTCTGCTAGTGCACCTCAACTACAGAATCCCTCCTGTTCTAGTTCTGGGGCTCTCCTTGGCGGAGACTGCAAATCAAGTAGAATTAAGCAAAATTGTGAGGTGATTTTGTAATGCAAACACCCACCCACTGGAGAGACTCTACTGAGACTACAAAAATCACCTCATACACATTAAGCATTATTTGAACACAGGTCTTCAGATGTACCATTTACCTGAGATCACAAATTTTGAAGAAAATGGAGGCCTGGATCTTGGGTCATCTAACCCAGGGTGGTATTGTCCAGTTCTCAACCCCAGTCAGCCCATACTAATGCTCACTGATGAGGGACAGGAATAGCAATAGTGATAAGCAGCTACGAAAAGCCATGTGCCACTGCTTCAGCAGGTCAGATATGCAGACACAACTGAAGGCAGCTGATGGGTGCAACCAAGGCAGAACCAATAATCACAGTTAGTACAACCCTGAAGCTGCAGCCAGGGTTACAGTTGCCTGACTAGATTCACAAAGATGAGCCCACTGGTATAAAGACGACCAAGGAATCTCTAGATGCTTGTGTATAGAAAAATCTCAAATTCCTACAGTCACAATTGACTGTAATATGGAGTGCTGCAAATATAGGAACTTGTTTTAAAATGAGAAAAAAAAATAAGCAACACAAAATGTACAGCAAAAGTCATGTAGCAAGGACATTTCAAAAACACTCAACTGAAGGTCACACAAATGGTTTGCTACCTTGTTTAGTAGCAACTCATTTTCCATTAGTACAACTGAGCCATGTATAATCTATCCTTGACATGACTAGAAGGAGGTGAGAATAGCAATACAAAGGATGTAGCAGAACCAGGAATAAAGTAAAAGAATTGAGATCAAAACAGCCCAAAATGTATGGATATAAGCTTCTTTGAGAGAAGCATCTTTATTCCAGTTTAGTTGCATCCACATTAGGGGGTTCCAGAGATTTACCTTTATTGGTCTCAAATCAATATCATTCAAACAGTACAAAAATTGTGCAGATGAGTCCTATGACCTATATTCAGTAAAGACTTCAAGAAAATGGACTTCAGTGTGAAGAGCAAGCAGTTGGTGAGGATATCTAACAGAAGACAGATAAAGGCGAGTGAGAAAAGGAAATCTTTATGAAGAGGACTTTAGGTATTAATAAGTCATGAAGATACTTACTGTACTTCAATGAAAAGCAATAATTTTCTTAAGCCTCCTCTAACCAGTACATGTTACCATATTGTGGTTTAGTATTGCCTGTGCAGATGGGAGTAACCCATGTTGTCAGACTGTTCTCAGTCATACTGAGTGGTGAAAAATCACTCTCAGGTATAAAAAGAGCAGGAGGACTTGTGGCACCTTAGAGACTAACCAATTTATTTGAGCATAAGCTTTCATGAGCTACAGCTCACTTCATCGGATGCATCTAATAAATTTGTTAGTCTAAGGTGCCACAAGTACTCCTTTTTGCAGACACAGACTAACACAGCTGCTACTCTGAAACTCTCAGGTGTGTGCACTAAGGGATGCTCATACCCACTGTGACAAGATGGCCAATGTTAGTATGGTGGGTCCTGTGCTTTTCTTGGCAGGGAGGTTAAGACACCACCCCTTGCCCCTGCTCTTGGGCTTCTGAGGTCCCCACTAGTGGCCCAGGAAGGTGGTAAAGGAGGGAAGAGGGGGAGTGGTCTGGGTTTGCTCCTCAGTCTGAGCCCAAGCCCCTCTCAACCCCTACAGGTTCTTACCCTCTTCCCCCTGGGGTGGCATACCTTCAGTCCTTAGATACAGGGAAGGGAGTCTCCCTCCCCTGCTGGGGCAGGGTCTCCCTTACTTCAGTTCTCTGATCTTTCTGGTCTCACAGCACACCTCTAAGCTCCAGTCCTCACTCCTGCCCACAACTGCTTGAAGCAGGGGGTTTATTAGGTTCCTGACAGGGCCTTAATTGACTGCAGGTGCTCCAATTAACCTGTAGCCACCCTCCCTAGTCTATAGGGAACTATGCCTTAATTAGCCTTGGGCTTATATATTTCCCCTCTAGCACTCTACCACTGTTTCCTGGTCCTCCTGTATCACAACACATATATTTGGATACAGGACTTAGCCCCTGGAGAGCATAGATACCAGCAGGGTGTATCCTATTAAATTAGATCCACATGAAGCCCTAGGTATTGCTAGGTGCCTGCAGGGCTTATGCTGCAAAATTAGTTTCAGAGGCCTCCCAAACGCTAGCACAATGCAGATGCCTAAATTCTCCCAGGACTAATACCATGCCTAGAGCTAAGTAAGCTGGTGCATATGAATGTACAGATTTGCTCATGCCTTTTCACAAGTGTCTAATGGTGATTTTCAATATATGCATGCCTATCACTTTAGGCACAAGGCGTGCTCAGCCATAGCCCATTCTAGGTACATTAGCTTATAATTGTTCACCATTATTACTTGTTAACTTTTAATATCTTCTTATCACATTCTGTATGCATAAAAATACACCCTTTATAAGAGGTCAAGCTACCCACTGCCCATACTGTCAAACCTGTAGAAAAGTTACTGCTGGTATTGCTGCTGTGGGAGGATGAGTGGGATTCGACAGAGGTACTGGCAGTAGAAGGGGAGAGGCCTAAAAGAACCCAAAGGTCAATGTGGTGAGGGGACTGCTGGGAGACCTCAGATTAGGGGCTCTCGCTCTCTCTGGGTTAACTAACAGTGTTTAGTTCTCCTGAGGTGTGTGCACAGAATTGGTATATGCACCTGGAGGTGGCTGGCTGGCTGACATACTCTTTGTGTCTCCAATAGTGCCCTCGAATGCCACTGTGGTTTAGAAACATGGAGTTAAAAGATACCCTGATCACCATAAGCAGAATTTGAGTCCAATGAGCCCAGCTGCTCAGAGCTGTTGTGCATGTATCCAGTCAGTACCGCTGGAACACTGGTTTCTCTGACAAGTTCAGATAGCTAATGTGTGGCTCTCCCCCCTCTGCCTGAGTAAACAGGTTAATCACTTCTGCTTCTCTCTGCCTGCTAACTTTCTCCTCCTCTTCCTCTCTCCCCCTAACATCCTGGCTCTTCTCCTCTCAAACTCTTTGAACCTTTCCTTCATTCTTTTTCTCTCATATTTGAGTACTGAACCTGCCTCATCCACATCAGCTGTCTTTTTTTTATGGCAGCAGGCTAACCACAAAGTCTACAAGCAGCTCACTAGAAAGCTTACCCAACAAAAGACTCCCAGAATGTAGACATGAAAAAATTAGTCTTAAGTTGCCTTTGCCTTTGCCTAAATCACAGACAAGAAACCATGAGCCTAACTTGCATATGGTTTGCATGTGCCCAAATAGCTCTTCTGAATATTATGTGCATGCCTCCTTTCTGTTTGGGGCACCCAAACAGAATCGTATATATATCTGGATTTGCTTGCATGCAAGTCTGAAAATGTTTCTATAGATATAGGCCATTTGACAATGCTTTAACAAACCCAGCAGTATTCTGAAAGTCGTGGTCATTGGTTTTGCCTCCTTTCTAGAATTTACACCATGAACTTTCTTTTTCCTGGCATCTCAGGCAGTATCTCCTTCTTTATGCACTTAGTCACTTCAAAGAAAACTAATGTGTAAAAACTTAATAAAAGCAGTAAAACTCATTCTGATTCATTCTTTTCATGTGCTGTGTTCTCTCACAGAGGTTTCTCACAATCACTCCTTCATAAAAAGAGAAATCAATCTCATAACTAGCCTTTAATTACATATAAAACCTTAGCAACCAAAAGTCCAATCACAAATAGAAGCAACGTTCAGTTCTTCAGTTTATCCAGGACACAAATGGAAACACAGAAACAGCAAACAGACACATTTCAAAACACTCAGTAATCTTTTGAGCCATTCATATAACATTATCCCCAATCTTAAAATATTTTAAGAATTGTATGTTTAAGCTTCAGTTTATGTATTGTATAAGCATAATGAACATATATTGTGTGCTGATACTGTAATCCAAATTGGCATCACAGTTTAATTAGTCATAGTTAACTAAAGGATCAAAGTCTTAGAGAGACTAAATAAGTGCTTTGAATGTTTAAATATCTGAATAGGATAAGATAAACATAATAAATTAATTTCACTGAACCATGTTAAAAATATTCCATTTCAGTCCCTTCCTAAGCCATTAAACAGGATAAGGATAGAAATTCTCATTCACAGACACAAGTTCTTAAACATAAGAATGGCCATACTGGATCAGACCAGGTCCATCTTCTGACAGTGGCTGTTGCCAGATACTTCAGAAGGAATGAACAGAACAGGGCAATTTATTGAGTGACCCATCCCCTATCGTCCAATCCCAGCTTCTGGTAGTTAACAGCTTGGGGACACCCAGAACATTGGGTTGCATTCCTGACCATCTTGGCTAATAGCCATTAATGGACATATCTTCCATGAACTTATATCATTCTTTTTTTAACCCAGTTCTACTTTGGGCCTTCACAACATCCCCTGGCAACAAGTTCCACAGGTTGACTGTGTGTTGTGTGAAGAAGTACTTCCTCACGTTTCTTTTAAACCTGCTGCCTAATAATTTCCTTGGGTAACCCCTGATTTGTGTGTTATGTGAAGGGGTAAACAACATTCTCACTTTCTCCACACCAGTTATGATTTTATAGACCTTTACCATATTTCCCCCTTAGTCATCTCTTTTCTAAGATGAACTGTCCCAATTTTTTTAATCTCTCCTCATATGGAAGTTGCTCAAAACCCCTAATAATTTTTGTTGCCCTTCTCTGTACTTTTTCCAATTGTAATATATCATTTTTCAGATGCGGCAACCAGAATTGCGCACAATATTCAAGGTGTGAGCGTACCATAGGTTTATATAGTGGCACTGTGACATTTTCTGTAGTATTAGCTATCCCTTTCTTAATGCTTCCTAACAGTCTGTTAGCATTTTTGACTGCCACTGCACAATGTGCAGATGTTTTCAGAGCACTATCCACAATGACTCAGAGATCTCTTTCTTGAGATGTAACAGCTAATTTAGACCCCATCATTTTCTATGCATAGTTGGGGTTATGTTTGCCAACGTGCATTACTTTGCATTTATCAACATTGAATTTCATCTGCTATTTTGTCGCCCAGTCAACCAATTTTGTGAGATCCCTTTGTAACACTTTCCAGTCAGCTTTGGACTTAACTATCTCGAGAAAAATTTTATTGTCTGCAAACTTTGCCACCTAATTCCCAGGATCTTTAAGTAGTATAATCTGAGAATAGTGCAGGTACATCATGTCTGTCAACATCAAACCACTCTAACAGAGGGAGATGACAAAAATGTGAAACTAAATAAACGCCTGAATTCCCATAAAATGTAAAGCTAGAGAATGTCACAAAAACATTACAGACAAGAAAGCACAAAGTCTGGCCTCAGATTCAACATGAATAAAACCAGAATCATAAACAATGAGCACATCAAATCAAAAGTTTTCATTTTTGTACTGGTGAAACAGATGACTTTGCAATACCGATGGGAGCAGATAAGTATTAACTACAGCATGAGAAAGATGAAAGAGATTAACTAGCTATTCAGCCTGCATGTCCTTCCTGCCCTGTCCTACAAGGCAGTGCAATGCAATTCACTTTTTTATGTAGAATACTTAACACATCTCATAAAATGCTTTATATGGAGAGTCAGACAAGGCAGCCACAGGGATAGAAAGAATATAGAGAAAAGGAATCCATGAGGGCAGAAATATCCACAGGTAATTGTGGTAGAAGTCTACAAAGGTTTCCTGCTCTCCACTCCTCCCAAAAGAATCTGCAGATTTTTCTTTGTGTTTTCTACTCTATCCATCTCTGCTTTTGTATCTGAACATCAGAAATCATTGTGAGATGCAAATAGGGTCATTCCAATATATTTATAACTGTAGCTTACTTATTACACCAAACTGACTGCCTTTGTTGCTACTAGATCAAGTTTAACAGAAACCACATAAAACCACAAAGCTGCACCTGATAATCTCACCCTCTTGTGATGACTCTATTAAATCTAAATTTGAAGTGTCCTAGCAAACAAAACATAGAATATTCACTGCTTTGCAAATTCAAGTCCTGCAGCCTTATAGAATGTTCTTTCAAACAAAGGAATTACCAATATGTAACAAATATATCCAGCTACACCAGAGAAGCATGTTACCTTGTTGTTTCTAGTATATCAATCAGCCATGAAAGGCTTGGCTATTTTTGTATGTAAAATGTTGCAATTAGACTTCAAAATGCTTATCCTTTCCAGGTTAATTGGGGAATTTCTTGTAGTGCTGTAGTTTCTGGTTCCCCGTAGACTCAGAAAGTGAACAGCCTATTATAATGGACACCTTTGCAGCAGCAAGGACAAGAAACCTCAGCCAGAGAATCGACCATAAATATGTGAGAAAACCATAAATTCCAGGAATGTTTAGCTTCTGTTGATTCTGGGGGGGGCGGCGGGGTTCATAATAATTAATGGCTGAGAGAAAAAAAGAAGTTCCAGTTAAATATGGCAACAGAAGTCAAACAGTGATCCCTAGATATACAGAATCTGAAGGAAGGGAAAGAAATAAGGCCAACGTGGGAGACGTGCATACAGAGGGGATGGAGTTGGCAGCTATGAAGTCAGCAAAGTACAGTGGAACTGTGTCAGGGTGGGATGCCCCTTTAAGGGCCAGCGATCTGGGGTCAGCCAGCCCTGTTTACTAATCAGATAAAGTTGAGAAGAAGTTGGGGGAACAGGTGTTCTCTATAAAGAGGTGCAGAAGGAGGCTAAATTGATTGCGGGAGTTGCTAGAGAGGGTGTTTTCTGTAGCTTGTCTTGAAGGCAGCTCTGAAAAATACACGTCCAGTGAGAGATGGGTGGGTAAAGATTTTGTCTGGGAAGAGCTAGACATGGGAAGGTCTCCAGGGAAGAAGTCTGGCGAGTCCGTGGCTTGAGAATAACTGAGCCTCCAGTGAGAAAGCCTTAGGAGGCAGTGTTCTGCTAAAAGAACAAGGAAGAACTCTGCAAAGCCTGGGAGCAGTATGAAATGTCTGTGGAGAATTGAGCCCAAGAAGTGTGGTAGATTATATGCTCTGTTATATTTACTTTCCACTTTGGAGAGCAGAACTGAAGATGAGCCCCTCTGGAATGGAGGATTTTGTGTTTATTGCTTTTGATTTGTGAGCCACTACTTGATTTGGGTTTTCTTTAACCTGAAATGGGGGGATAGAACTGAATGTGATGTGGCTGAAGAGGCAAGTCACTTGGGGCTGAAGGAGGAGATGAAATGGAGTTACTGCAATGCTATGTCTTGCTGTGAGCAGTTACCTTGAGGATGGTAAATTTTATAACAGGAAACAATGCATTAAAAGTTTTCAAAACCAGGAAGGCAATTTTTTATTGGAGTTAGAGATGGCTACCATGGGAAACCAGTAAAGGTTGTAATGAAGACACTGACTTCTTCAGAATTGGAATTTCAGCTAATGGGAGCTTTGCCATTGATTTCACTGGACCCAGAAATTCACCCATAGTGCTAAAGATATATCCAATATTACCAGGGATGAATTTGTTGACACAGTCAAGTTGTGCCTGCATATGCCAGTGCTGAATGTGGCCCACCAATGTTTATGAAACACACCAAGCTACAGATGCAGGTCAAGTGGAAAAGTATGGAGCAAGCAATGAAAGGAATTGCAATGAGCTATCATAAAATAAATGTCTGAGCAAGGAAGAAGAGCCAGAAATCATGCAGCATATCAGAATGAACATGGGGATAATGGGCCAGAGCAGGACATACATATATCTCAATTGTGATGACAACTGGACCTGTTCGGTGACCAAATTTATATTTTTATAAAGGAACAAAATATTAGAATACCTAGAAAAAAGAGCTACTGCCAGTTCTGTGTCAAAGTTTATCACAACTGAAATGAATACAGTACAGTGTGGCTACTAGTACTGTTGATATTTATATATCATTTGAGGAGGGGTGGTGGCTAGAGCTCTGCCTTTATAATGTCAATGGTTCCTGGAAATAGGAGCCTATACTGCAGCATGGGTGGTTGATAGTAACTCTGCTGATTGGCATTTCCTATGGACCAAATCCTACAATCCTTGGGAATGAAGCATGGACAGTAGGCTTTGACTCAATATGTACTGAAAGATTTAAGCTTTTGTTCAATAAACTAATATACCTGGCCCTATAGCTCAACTGTAGAGACTTGTGCTTTTAGGTTCAGAGGTCCTGGACCTAAAAGCATGAGGCTCCTGTGGAATTTGGAACTGCTGTTGATATTGACTTCTGAAGCTTGGAGCTAGCTTTCCCAGCCAGAGGGATTATGTAGGCCACTTCTGGGACTAAAAGTAGGGTCCTTTATTGCTAAAATTAAAGGACAAGGACTGCATGTTTAGAGGAATTAGCAGGCTCATGAAGCTATATATGTGGTGTCCCCCTGGGAGGGATTAAAAGATGCAGTGTTAGTGTAGGTTACACAATGTTTCCAGGACAGGAGAAGGTTCAGAATAGTTTAGAATAAATATTAATCTTACAATGATGGAACACAAAATTGATTCAGTGTATTAACTGTTGATATTACTTTGGTCACATATTAGTGTCATCATTGTTGTCATTCACTGCTGGCCTTGGCTGTGGGGACAAAGGTCTCAGTTTCCCTTGTCAGAGCTTATTCATAAGCCTTCCCAAGCTGATTCTCCCACAAGCCCTGATTCTGGTACCTTTCACCCTTACTCTGCTTCCTTTAGCAGAGTGATAAGCCTCATAAGGCTCACAAGGTGTGCCAGAAGTCCAGAAGAAGGATGCTAGTAGGAAGTGTGTGAGTGTGTGTGTGTATGTATAAATGTTATAGAGACAAAACTTTTCTGATGTCTGTCACAGGCTCTCATGCAGGGCTGCGTGATTTTGTGGTGGGCAAACCTTGAAAGCATGAAAAAAAAAAAGAAGTTAAGGGGAAATTCTCCATTCCTTTTCCTCAAGGAAAAAGGTTGCAGATATGGCCTACAATGATATTTATCTCCAAAACTCCAGAAGACCTTCACTTTCATCTTCATGAGATACTAAAAAGTGAGATGTACTCCACCTTGAGGTACATGCTGCTTTTGAGTTTTGTAGGTGACCTGAAAGTTGCATGAAACTCCTTATTTTCATGATTTCAAGAGTTTGGATGAGGGTGGCATATATTGATGCAATCTTCTGTTGCTAAACAAAATACTTGATCCTGCTAACCTCTGTGAAAAGAACTCTCCCATTTAGTTCAATGGGAGTATGCAGAAGTATGCAGGCTTATATATTAGTAGGAGCATTGCCAGCAGATTGAGGGAAGTGATTATTCCCCTCTATTCAGCACTGGTGAGGCCACACCTGGAGTATTGCATCCCGTTTTGGTCCCCCTACTACAGAAGGGATGTGGACAAATTGGAGACAGTCCAGCAGAGGGCAACGAAAATTATTAGGGGTCTGGGGCGCATGACTACAAGGAGAGGCTGAGGGAACTTGGGGTTATTTAGTCTCCAGAAGAGTGAGGGGGGATTTGATAGCCTTCAACTGAAGGGGGGTTCCAAAGAGGATGGAGCTAGGCTGTTCTCAGTGGTGGCAGATGACTGAACAAGGACCAGTGGTCTCAAGTTGCAGTGGGGGAGGTCTAGGTTGGATATTAGGAAACACTATTTTACTAGGAGGATGGTGAAGCACTGGAATTGGTTACCTAGGGAGGTGGTGGAATCTCCATCCTTAGAGGTTTTTAAGGTCAGGCTTGACAAAGCCTTGGCTGGGATAATTTAGTTGGGGTTGGTCCTGCTTTGAGCAGGGGATTAGACTAGATGAGCTGCTGAGGTCTCTTCCAACCCTGATATTCTATGATTCTATATGCAGAGCTGAGCCTTTCATTTTCATTTAAGGATCAGCCTGTTATCTAGTACACACAGCTAACCTTTGAAAACTATCCCTATGAAGCTGTCACAATAGTTTTATACTAAGTGGACTTCAATTATTGCTCAGTTACCTTAGAATTCTTATGAAACTACGTATGACATTCACATGTGCCACTACAAATAATCATGATTAATTGTAGTCCATTGAATACTAAAACAATTTATGATTTCCCATTTAGCATAGAATACTGTCACATGGAACTGACACACAACTGTAATAAAGAGAGGAATTGGTGCACATAGCAGACATCAGTGTTACAGTAAGCACATGAGTAAGTTATGCACATATTTTCAGTTTTGAATGACATAATTCTATTCACAATCTGCTTGTGTCTGTATATTCTATTTAAGAATATATCATCTTAATAAGAAAATGAAGTTTCATTAAAATAGTGGATACAATAAAATGTTCCTGCATACTGTTACACATTTACTTTTGTAAGATTCACAGAATTTTATGGTGGAACGTGATTTAGTGTTAGAACAGGTGACTGAAAGTACACGGCTTCTGAGTCCTACTTCATACTCTGCCACTGACCTCTGTCCTGCCTTGATTTAGTCATTCAGACACTCAATTTTTCAATGTCTCTACTTGTAACACACTCATCACAATAGCATCTAGAAAGCATAACATAAAATTTCTCTTGAAGTCCAGACAAAGTTTTCTCTTCTCCTCCCTCAGTTTGCTCATATTTTGCATGTCCTTTGGAGAATAGTCTCTTGGTGAAAGGAAGATATTTCTGGTTGTGTTTTGCATTGCACTCTAAAAGAAATGGGAGATGAGTTAATCCTAATTCTGGTGGCAGGGAGTTCCATAGTCAGGAGCCCTTTACCAAAAATAATCTGCTCCCACATCTGAATCTCTGATGATTTCATCCTGGACTTTCTTAGCCATAAATCCCAGTTATTTGACTTCTAGCAATAGTATGTAAAAAGAGAGTTCCTGAAGTGGGCAGACTCTAAAGGTTTTGTTTATTAGGACTTGGACCTTGAACTAGATTCAGAATCTAATGTCTCAGACTCTGCCCCGGCCAGGGTGAGGAGTTAGGAATCTGTTTAACCTGTATGCAGCATCTCAGGGTCCGCTCTCCTTTCTCGGCAGCTGCAGACTCCAAGCTTGCCAAGCGCTTCTGCACTCAGGCTTCGTCACATGGATGGTATTATGTCCAAGTGTGGGCTCGGTGTGCATAGCTTTAGCTTTCTTGCTGCATGAGGCAGCAGCCCTGTATAGTTGACTACTGGCTGGTTAACTAGCCCTCTTAAATTCTTGACAGTTCTCACAGAGCATCTGCATATTTCTAACCTTCTACAGGATTCTCAAACCCTTTGAATCCAAGATGGTGCTCTGTAGTGAACAGGCTGAAACCTAGATACAGGCCTTCCTGCTCTTTACTCACCTAATTTCTAAATGATTCTTTACAAATGTATGACATTTAGGCAGACACCATGGTGTAATTACACTCTGTTGCCCTAAGTCTACAGCCCGTCCCACATTCCTTACCCTCCCCTCAGCACCCTTTCTTCTTGCTGCTGGAGCTCTATGTGTTAAACTGCTTGAGTGCAGGAGGGAAGGGGAAGGTAGTCTGCAGACTCTAAAACTGTTCTGTAGCTCCAACTCATGGCACAAGTGATGTTCCCCCCTCTTCCATTCCATAAGCACCAAGCTGCGTTTCTCCAGAGCCCAGTACAAAGCTCACTTATCTAGCTCACTGCCATGTATACTGGCTTCAAAACATCATCCTATCCATACGTGCTCATTTATAAACAAAGGGATAAACTCTGTGTGATGGTGTAGTCATCATCAAGCACTAAGAGGTAACGGAAAGGTACACATTTCACTCCTCTTCAGTGGAGCAGCATTGTATGTTCAAATCTACAGTAACTCTCCCACCCCATAGTAACCATTAGCAAACAATGCAACTAACTCTGTGCTCCCCTTCTTTGAGTTGAAGAGGGCAGGATTTAGCCCTAACAGGAACCAGGATTTAACACTGATGATCTTAATACTTGCATAATGATAAACCAAACATCTAAGCATTAGTGGAGCTGATTCAAGATAGATCCTCAGGACTAGGTGGTGGGTACTGGTTATTGTATTGTAAACAAGAGCTAAACACCACGTGTGTGGTAGATACCAAAGTATTAAATGCATTCCTCTGCTTAAGGCTCGGAGTTCTATTCCAAGGATTGGTTTCTGAAAAAATGACTTTGCAATGACCAGTAGAGGTAAGAGCATTGCAATATTTTAAGATTTTCTGACTTCTGAGTTGTTTTGTTGGAATATAAAACCACCCTTCAGCAGCTAATGAGAATAAAGTACTATATTTAATACAGTTTAAGTGGAAGTGGAAAATTCCTTGAATTGAGATTTCATCTCCCAATTGGCCGCCACCAAGTGTATGAGAATGTTTACACATTGAAGAAAGTCATTCATAGAATATCAGGGTTGGAAGGGACCTCAGGAGATCATCTAGTCCAACCCCCTGCTCAAAACAGGACCAATCCCCAATTAAATCATCCCAGCCAGGGCTTTGTCAAGCCTGACCTTAAAAACTTCTAAGGAAGGAGATTCCACCACCTCCCTAGGTAATGCATTCCAGTGCTTCACCGCCCTCCTAATGAAAAAGTTTTTCCTAATATCCAACCGAAACCTCCCCCACTGCAATTTGAGACCATTACTCCTTGTTCTGTCATCTGCTACCACTGAGAACAGTCTAGATCCATCCTCTTTGGAACCTCCTTTCAGGTAGTTGAAAGCAGCTATCGAATCCCCCCTCATTCTTCTCTTCGCAGACTAAACAATCCCAGTTCCCTCAGCCTCTCCTCATAAGTCATGTGTTCCAGTCCCTTAATCATTTTTGTTGCCCTCCACTGGATGTTTTCCAATTTTTCCACATCCCTCTTGTAGTGTGAGGCCCAAAACTGGACACAGTACTCCAGATGAGACCTCACCAATGCTGAATAGAGGGGAATGATCATGTCCCTCGATCTGCTGGCAATGCTCCTACTTATATAGCCCAAAATGCTGTTAGCCTTCTTGGCAACAAGGGCACACTATTGACTCCTATCCAGTTTCTCATCCACTGTAACCCCTAGGTCCTTTTCTGCAGAACTGCTGCCTAGCCATTCAGTCCCTGGTCTGTAGTGGTGCATGGGATTCTTCCGTCATAAGTGCAGGACTCTGCACTTGTCCTTGTTGAACCTCATCAGATTTCTTTTGGCCCAATCCTCTAATTTGTCTAGGGCCCTCTAGTTTGGTGTCATCTGCAAACTTGCTGAGTGTGCAATCCACGTCATCCTCCAGATCATTAATGAAGATATTGAACAAAACCGGCCCCAGGACCGACTCTTGGGGCACTCCACTTGATACCGGCTGCCAACTAGACATGGAACTATTGATCACTACCAGTTAAGCCCAACAATCTAGCCAGCTTCCTATCCACCTTATAGTCCATTCATCCAGCCCATACTTCTTTAACTTCCTGGCAAGAATACTGTGGGAGACCTTGTCAAAAGCTTTGTTAAAGTCAAGGAACAACACATCCACTGCTTTCCCCTCATCCACAGAGCCAGTTATTTCATCATAGAAGGCAATTAGATTAGTCAGACATGACTTGCCCTTGGTGAATCCATGCTGACTCTCTTCCTGATCACTTTCCTCTCCTCTAAGTGCTTCAGAATTGATTCCTTGAGGACCTGCTCCATGATTTTTCCAGGGACTAAGGTGAGGCTGACTGGCCTGTAGTTCCCAGGATCCTCCTCCTTCTCTTTTTTTTAAAGATGGGCACTACATTAGCCTTTTTCCAGTCGTCCGGGACCTCCCCCAGTCGCCATGCGTTTTCAAAGATCATGGCCAATGGCTTTGCAATCACATCCACCAACTCCTTTAGCACTCTCGGATGCAGCGCATCCGGCCCCATGGACTTGTGCTTGTCCAGCTTTTCTAAATAGTCCCAAACCACTTCTCTCTCCACTGAGGGCTGGTCACCTCCTCCCCATGCTGTGCTGCCCAGTGCAGTAGTCTGAGAGCTGACCTTGTTTGTGAAGACAGAAGCAAAAAAAGCATTGAGTACATTAGCTTTTTCCACATCCTCTGTCACTAGGTTGCCTCCCTCATTCAGTAAGGGGCGCACACTTTCCTTGACTTTCTTTTTGTTGCTAACATACCTGAAGAAACCCTTCTTGTTACTCTTAAAATCCCTTGCTAGCTGCAACTCCAGGTGTGATTTGGCCTTCCTGATTTCACTCCTGCATGCCCAAGCAATATTTTTATACTCTTCCCTGGTCATTTGTCCAATCTTCCACTTCTTGTATGCTGCTTTTTTGTGTTTAAGATCAGCAAGGATTTCACTGTTAAGCCAAGCTGGTCCCTGCCATATTTACTATTCTTTCTACACGTCAGGATGGTTTGTCCCTGTAACCTCAATAAGGATTCTTTAAAATACAGCCAGCTACCTAATCACCTATGTAACCTGATATCTCTATTTTGTTCATGTGTATCAGGATGGAGGCTTACAGGAATCTATGGTGTGCAGAATCTGTGTTTAAAACATAATTGCGTCTATCAGTAGGGGCTCTCATCTGAAGAGGCCTGGACAGCCATTGTGGATAAATATACCAGGTAGCACTTGTTCTTTTGCCTGACAACTAGTGCTTGAGATGAGGCAGAAGAGATTGGCAGTTTTTTTTTCCTGAAGCAGCAGAAACTAGTTGGCCATTTTAGCTATAAATTACACAAATCTGTCTCTCTGCATTGGCAAGATGCAATTAAAACAAATAAGTAAATTTTACACTGATGTGATATGAATTACTCCTCTGATTTACTGAGTAGTTAGTGGATCAAAAGCCCTCCATAAGAATGTATGGAAACCAGAGAAAAGTGGAAGAAAAAGAGGACAAACAGGTTGACATCATAGCCTATGTACTATTGTGGAGTTCTTTTACTTCTCAATACATAATGGTTATGGTCTAAAACAGGGTGTGCTTTAATCAAAGCAGTAACTGTATCCAACTTGGTATCCAACATTATATTATATATTATATATATTCCAGCCTTTTGTATACCAAAAGTCCCATCAGTTACTTTACGCTCTTCTGCTGAAGAACAGGAGAATTAATTTACCTCTCATTTATCATAAAAGCTTTAGGATGGGTTTCTGCCCATAGATCTCACTCCTAATATTATTGTAAAGGGACCCAACTTCCTTTAGATATGATGAAAGAATACCTGGTTTGGGGGCCTGATTACAATACATTTTTGCACATCTATTTTCACATATTGTGTCTTGGTGTTATAAAAGGATAGTAGGATAACAGACTTTCTCTTCCTTGTCTTTATTCTCTTGAATGAGTTGGCCTATGAATTTTCATAGTTAATTCCATGTAAATGGATAGTTTTTGTGTGGAAATCTGACCACCAGAAGACTTTCTTAGAATCTCAGAGCAGATTCTAAGAAAATACTTGTCAGAAATACTTTGTGAAATATGCTCAGTGTGAGATGTAGCAAGAGAATGCATTGTTCCAGAGGAAGGGGAAAAAACAGCTCTTTTACTTAAATAAATAAAAGCTAAACAAAAGCCAATACATTTTAATATCTTACTTAAAGCATTGTAATCAAAGGAGCCAGTCTTCTTTCTTTTTTAAAATGAAGAATCCATTGGATTTGCTATGCCATGATGGTAAGCTAGTTGAATGTCAGTGCTTTTGCTTATCACCAGTTGTGAACTACAAGTATCTGTTAGTTCTACTCTAAAAAAGGTGTATTTAATCTTGAAAATTTTAAATTTAAATTTAGGAGATTGGAGAGTATAGGAACACTGAAAGGAAGAAGAAATTGGCAGCCATTGCTAAGTACATACATTCTGGAAACCAAGAAGCTGGTAGATCCTAACTCTTTTTTCAAACCAGCACTGAATCATATAATGGCATAAGATTTCTGAATTCACTAGCAGACGGCTTGATCATCACTTTGTGAGCTGCCCTCAGTAAAGGGTAGCACTTTGTTGCACTGCCCCCGGAACAGCCTGAGAAGCAGGTTGTGATTCAGCTTGTGAGACTGCTTATAATTCATAATAATTTACACTCAGAAATGGTCCTGTTCTTCAGTGAAAAATAACTAAATGCTACCTGGTAGAGCACAAAGTTCTGTTTGCAGAACAGTTTAATCTAACAGATTTACAGTCTTGATAGAAGACTAGTCAATTTACTATTGCTTTCAGTTTTCAAAACCACCTTTATTCAATTTTTTTGTACTTGTATCTAAAGAATTACAACTTCAGTACAGATTATAGTTAATATTTTATCTTACGTTAAGAATTTAGACGACTTAATATTTTACCATTTAAAATTAATTAACACTATTACTAGTAGAGTTGTAGAACTTTGTTGCAGATCACTAAGATTGAGACCCAGGCAGCAGGAGACATAGGCTGCTACTTTAAATTTATTTCAAAAAGATACCTTCACAACATTTTTCAGTAACTAGTTTCAGGTGTCAACGATTGATCTAATTCTCAAATTATAATTGTGCTTGCAAATACTCTTTACAAACTTCACAGTTTCATATCGGGAACATCAGTCCTAATTCACTTTCTTTGTCATCTTGTTTGGTAGTGCACAAGAATCCTGTGGTACTGTGGATGTATACATTAATTGTGTTAAGTATATTTACTGTCAAAATCAGTGAAGTAAAAAAATACATGAATGGAACTGTAAAAAAAAGTTAATCAAAGAACAGATTAAGTTCATTCCAGTTGACTGCAAATATAGATTGCAAATATAGATAACTATTGGAATATGCTTGTTTTTATTTGGGGTAAGGTAAGGTTTCAAATTTAAGTATTAAAATATGAGTAGTGCATTTTGATTGCTTTCTTTTAATTAAACATATCCTCTCGAATTAAAAAAAATGCAGTTTTATAACTGCTCAGAGAGAAGTAAATAATGCTTTTTGGGAAAGTAGTAAAGCCTCTCAAGTTTTTGGATTAAAAATGAACAGTGGTAGAGTGACAAACAGAACTCAAATATGACCTAGTTTGGCTATAAAGGAAGAAGAGGCTGAAGTCACTATTCATTTTCCCCATCAGTTCACCACCACCAGTCAGCAAGCCAGTCACATTGTGGTTCTGCTGCTTTGGGGAAAATGCCAGAATGATGCACCTTTTGACGGAGCAAGGGTTAAAGAGCAGTTTTTGGCCCAAGAGGTCACCCCCACCCCACTCCACCTCACCCCTGCTGGGCATGCTCCCAGTGGAGGGAGCATTCACAAGGGAGCAGCTCAGCTCAGTCTGAGCTGACTGAGGATGAGAGCGGTTGTGTGCAGAAGCCTCCTGCTGGAAAGCCACTGTGATGCGAAGCTGTCGGGGTTGAGTCTCCTAGCTGCACTGCGGGAAGCCAACCAAACGTGAGAACTGAAGGGGACAACTTGCTGTTGCCAGCAGAGGAACTGCCAGAGATAAAGCAGAAGGGACATGAGAGGGACCCCACATCCAACCCCAGAGGTGCTGCCAGAGGGACTGGGGTGAGGTAGGAAGTGACCTGGGGACGCACTTGCACCTGAACCCTGTGTCACGGTACCTTCTTTTGAAGGGCCCGGGTCAGAACCTCGTGGAGTAGGGTGGGCTGGGGTTCCCCTTCCCTCCCCACTCTCGCTGCTAGGCAGCACTTCCCTGAAACTGGCAGTAGGCGGAGCAGCCCATTGGACTCTCTCTTCCTCTGATATTGCTGCTAGGTGAAGTGGCCACTTTGAACCTTTGCCAGTAGGCATTACACCCCAGAGTATCCCCATTAGGCGATACTGCTGGCCCAGGGCACCCAGACACCCCTGACAGCACCCAATGTAGAACTAGAATAACAGGTATTCTTAATGCACAGCTATAGAGCATCAGACTACAGTACTTTTCTGTTTTATTTGTAACTGTTGCACAAACACTGAGGAACTCCGCCACACAATGCTATTGTCTGAATGCAGCACCTTTTCCATCCCCCATCCAGTCTCTTAACTATGCTTTAAATATGGAGCCTTCAGATGTCCATATTAAAAAAGTTATCAATTCCTCAATTATGCTTTGTAAAATGCTAATTCCTATACCCTTAAAAATATGTCTTCGGTCAGCAGGCTACAATTTGACAACTATGGACCTTGAATAGTTCAAAAATGGAAAAACTTAGGACTCCATCCCCTCTCTCTTAAGCATCCTACCATGATCCCAGAACATGGGGGTTTCATTCGCTGGGTGAAAATTTTCCACACTGTTTACTATATGTAACATAGCTGAATGGGTGTAGACAGCATAATCATAAAGGCCTGACCAAGCAAAGCATTTACATGTGAAATGGGACTACTCACATGCTTAAAGCTAAACATGTGCTTACATGTGTTATGAGGCTGGGGCTAAATGAGGTTATGAGGTAACATGAAAGAGGGCTTATAATAGAGATTCTGAGCAGCTGAATGAGTATGGAGCAAAGGCAGCAAGGACACACTGATGGAAACCAAGAGACCAGGAGGGGAAACTGGTGGGAAAGGTGGGAAGAAGGAAGGCTAGGGGTGGGTGATAGAGATGACCAAATGCATCTGAAAATATCTGTTGAATAAAAAAACCTGATTTCTATTTAGCTGAGTTCACACAACTTTTTATTTCAGTTTTATTAACAGGAATGTTCATAGAAAGAACCACTCTTAAGTAAATATTAGCGAATATTAATATTTAATGTATTTTGAGATAACAAGTGTAAGAGTTCACACCAGGAGCTTCATTATAGGGGTTATATTCATTCCATCCATGAACAGAAACTGTGCCATATGACCTGTGTAGTCAGAACTAACCAAAACAGTTCAAACTTAATAAAATATAAAAAATATTCATGGTAGGAAGAGGTGGGGGAAGAGACCAAAAAAAATAGAAAAAATATTTATTTTAATAGCGAATAAATTTGACAAAATTATAAGTTGCTGGAAGCCACTTCACAAACAGAAAATGCAGTTAAATTCAGAAACACTCAACATTCATTGAAATCCCAGAAGGCAGTCAGTATCTTGCAGGATACTGGGCCAAAGTTTGTACTGTATTTTATACAGTACCACACAATGTAAATTATTCTATTTCATTCTTTTATTATTGAACATATAGTGTTGCAAGCCTACTATTGATTGTCAAGACAAGTTAACTGATTGAGAGCATCATAGAGGGAAATCCTTTTAATTTTCCATAGGCCAGAAACACAACAGACCTGTGACTTTCTCACTGGGAGACTAGGATGCCGTTGGGCACAGACTGTTTTGCATTATTGTGCTTATTTCATGTATTTACACTCTTCAGGGCTGATTCCCCTCTGACTTACATTACAGGATGTCACACAAGTGTGAACCAGGGATGCTTCTCTGAGTTCCTCACTCATCACACAACAGTTCATTTGGAAATACAATTTTTTTGGACAAACTGATATATTTTGATCATAAAAGTTTAAATTAATTGCCTGGACAGCAATTACAAATACATTCCTGTGGTAAAAAAGGTAATAAAGGTGGTCTAAATAAGAGGAGAATCAGGCATTTCATCTCTTTATTAGTCTTACAGAGAAGCAGCATTTTCATGAAGTAGTCCTTGAAATCAGTGGGAGTTGGGTGCCTATGCGCTTTCAAAATCAGTATATGTATATCTGTATCTTTAGGTACCTAAAGGTGAGGAAGGATGGTCCAGTGGTTAGGGCACTAGCACAGGACCTGGGTCCAATTCTCTGCTCCACTACAGACTTTCTATGTGACCTTGGGCAAGTCATTTAGCCTCTCTGTGCCGCAGTTCCCCATCGGTAACCTGGGGATAATAGTACTTCCCTACTCACCAGGGTATTGTAAGGATAAATATGTTAAAGATGTGAAGATGCTCAGATGTTACAGCAATGGAGGCCATGTAAGTACCATAGATAGATATTTGGCTTATATGCCATTGAGTGTTCTACATCCTAGTCAGGCCCAAGAAGGAAAGCTGTCTTCTGAAACTATTTGAAACTGTTCCTATTTTGTTCCTAGAAGAAACTTCATGTAACATTTTTCTTTCTGCTAAAATGGAACAGAGGCAATGCTAAAGCCAGGTATTTTCACAGTTTACTAAGAGTTCTGATATTTCTTTGCTAACTTGGAGAAACAGAAGTGTCAATAAAATTTATAATTACTATTATTTTACTTAGAAGAGCTATAACAATTTCTTGAACCTCCATGGCACCAGTTTAAGTTCCCTCAGGAGTCTCTCTGAATTTGGTCCCCATTCTCTGCGTATGAGTCATAACATTGTGCCAATCCAGGAGGTACATAAACTTTTAAATCTGTGTCAACTGATGCACTTTATATAATGCAGGCAGCAGAGGAAGTGTTTTAGCAAAATCTCTCTTTTTGTAGTTACACCTATCTAACAGTTACAGCAACTATCTCCTGCGAACTGATGAGCTGAACAGTTTTAGTGTCTTGCCATCACCGACTGTATGTTCATCCCTCCTAAGCTTCAGTAGAGCGCACAACTTCACAAGAACAAAGAATTATTCTGCGTATGAAGGTAGCTATAATCCTTTGGTTCATTTGCTTTCTCAATGAAGTCATGTTCATTGGTAGACTGTAGACATGTTATTTTCCTGTCATCTATATATTGTGCACCACATGAGCAGAAACTCTCTTCATACTGAATCTTTTTCTTTAACTTTTTAAGATAATGCTTCTTTTTAACTTTTTCTTTAACTTTTTAAGATAATATAGCTCCAGTCATGCATGCATTTGTTACTATCCTCTAGTATGAGCAGTATCTTTACATTTTTCATAACTGGGATTCTTAGGGTTTTTTCTAATGACCACAGGATACAATTTGTCATTGCTCTCCATATTTACCACTGGTAGAAGAGCTGTCTGTCTGCTTTGGCTCAGTAACAATATGACTAAAAGTTATTACCCTAGGAAGAATTGCATATTGGTACTGGTCTGTCTCATCTGAATTAGATTCATAATTAGACTTTCATGACCTCATGGAGAATTTCCATTGTCTAACAGAAAATTCATCAGCCTCTTGTTTATTCACAATGCTGTCACTTTAATTGTATTACATTAGTCTTCATCTCTCAAGCCACCCATTAGTTGCTGCAAAATCTGAGAACACTAACTAAAAACTGCATTCTCAGCTTTCCCCAACACTGGATGGCTAATAGGCATGATGATATTCAGTACTTGCTAGCATAGTAGAGCAAGGCTTCTTACTTATCATCTGCCTTTCTGATCTGGCACCTTTTGTGGTCTGATTACAGCTTCTGTACTCCGCCATTTCTCTAATTCTTTATGTTTTTAAATTCTCAAGACTTACAATGGCTCTAATTTTCACCAGCAGCCTCAAAAATTGTTACCTTTGCTTTTGTTTCCTAGTTTTTTGCCATTGCATTGACCTTTTCCATAGTACTGACCCAGAGAGAAGGCAAGGTACACTAAAAACTAATGCAGCCTGTGCAATCGCCCTGGATATCAGACTACTTGGGGAGAGATTATCCTTGAGGTATAATCCTTCCTGAAATTCTCTCTGTGGCAAAGTGACTCTCTGTTGCTCCCATTGCTGGTCTGTGCTGAAATGACCCAACTGAGCCCTCAGTAGTTACTACACTATAGTTGAAGGCAATTAATTCCTGTTAAGTGGAAATTTTTTGTTTGTTGTAAAGATATTATTTCATGACAAAGCTGAAACTAAAACCCCGGGGAACTAACATTCAGAATATATATGGAGATTGGAAAAAAATGATATAGTATTTCTTTTAGAATTAGCATCTGTTTGCTTCAAAAATAAAGTACAGGAACAGTAAAGAAGAAAATATTTTGTTTTAATTTGAATAAACATTTTTCTTCTAAGTGTCTCGCTTTAAAAACTGATCATGGCTGTGATCAACATATGCAGATTTCAATTCATTTACAATGATCGGCTGCACACTTGTAGAGAAATATTTGCTTTAAAGTCTGCAATATTATTATTATTTAACACAATGTAACTTTCCTCTTATTAGCTCATGTTATAATAACACCATTTATTGCACAAATTATAAGGAAGAGTGAGTGATCTGGTGGTTAAAACACAAGTCAGTGTTATGACTTCTATAGGTAAGAAGGCATTTTCTAAAAATATTTATTAAAGATCTGAGTATATTACAGAACACAAATTAAATTTCTTCACACACTAGATACCACACTCAGAGATAAGTGTGTTCAGAATAACTGCCTGATTATGATTTAAATTGATCTAATAAAATCGCCAATGTTTTGTTGGGAGTGCTTTCCCAGGTCATTTCAGGACAGTTGAGTAGCTTTAAAATAATGTTACAGCTAGCAATGAACAAACCTTGAGAAGTTCAGAGGTTGTTTGGACAGAGCATTCAAAAATTCAAAGCTTATCCATATTATCTGTGCCTCTTCAGTCGGAGAATCTCACACACACACACACACACACACACACCCTATTCTTAAGATTTTCAGTAGTTCCTGCTTTTGATCAGATCCGAAATACTGCAACAATAGGCTTCTCTTCCTCCCCCCTTCAGTATTTTCCTATATTTCTCTCTGTTTCTTCTTCTGTCTGCAAACAAAGTGCTGGGGCAGGGAAAATTACTTTAAATAAGGGGCAACATTTGTCAAACTTTAGGAACCTCAAACATATTTGAATCCAAATTCAAAAACTTGGACTCCACTTTCCTCTGGAAATAATTTAGGTGCTCTTTAGTATAGCTGGCCACAAATTTTTCAATGAACCATTTTTTCCCATCAGAAAATACCAATTTGTTGAAACCATTAATGGGAAGCAGTTAACTTCAATGAGCTTCCCGTTTTGAGAAATGTTTGGAAAAAAATTCAAATTTGTAGAAACCTTTCAGCCAGAACAAACTGAAACAAACAACTATAATAACAAAACACTCAAGTTTTTAGTCTGAGTTTGGTTTGAGATTTGGATACAAATCCTCAACTCGCTCAGGAGAAATAAGAAGGAAACCTAGGCCTGGTCTGCACTATGGGGTTAGGTCGAATTTAGCTGCGTTAAGTCGATTTTAAAATGACTGCGTCCACACAACCAACCCCATTCCATCGATCTAAAGGGCTCTTAAAATCGACTTCTGTACTCCTCCCCGAGGAGGGGAGTAGTGCTAAAATCGAGCTTGCTGGGTCAACTTTGGGGTAGTGTGGATGCAAATCAACGGTATCGGCCTCCAGGAGCTATCCCAGAGTGCTCCATTGTGACCGCTCTGGACAGCACTTTGAACTCCGATGCACTAGCCAGGTGCACAGGAAAAGCCCCAGGAACTTTTGAATTTCATTTCCTGTTTGGTCAGCGTGGTGAACCCAGCAGCACTCAGCAGCACAGGTGACCATGCAGTCCCCCCAGAATCGTAGAGCGTCGAATGTTTCTATGCTTCCCCCTACCATCTCCATCCCTCAGGTTATCGCAGATTAGAAGGCAAAAAAAATGCACTAGCGATGACATGTTTTCTGAGCTCATGAAGTCCTCCCGCACTAGGCACAGCTTAATGCATAGAGGCATTCAGTGGCAGAGGCCAGCATAGAATTCAGTGAGCACGAAGAGCAGAGGCAGGACGCGATGCTGAGGCTAATGGGGGAGCAAATGGACATGATGAAATGTCTGTTGGGGGAGCAAACGGACATGATGAAGTGTCTGTTGGAGCTGTTTAAGAAGCTCCTGGTTCCTTTAAGTAAGCTCACTATTTGGCAACCTGAAAGCTACTTATATTTTAAGAATACATTCTTGTCTCTTTAAATCTTTCTCCTTTTCTGAGAGTAACTTGTAGCTAGAGGTTGTCTAACCAGCACTTCTGGGACTGATTGCACACTGAGTATTTTACCTGAGCGTAGCAATGGTGAGAAGAGCTGTCTGATCAGAACAAGCATTAAAACAAGGCCAGATATCCATAACAGTAGCTTTAGGGAAGATTTCTGTTCCCTTTGCACCACTGAGGATGATGTGCCAAGAGCTCTGCCCCTTTGAATAATGCAGCTATTACAGATATTACACCCAAAAACATCAGCAGCCCAGAGACAGCATATTTAACAATGACCCTTTCTGGATCATCAGAGGGGATCAAACCCAAGATCTTCAGCACTGAAAGCAAGAGCCTATGAGTAACTCCATTAGCAGCTCTAGTAGACCCTTATTTTTCATAGTGGATCAGGCATTAAAGCTGTCCAAAGACCTGCGCACTCTTCCAGACTGGGTTACACATGCAGGAGGGAGTTCACTAGCAGAGGAGGATGCAGTTGTTAGGGGCATTACACAGATGCGTTCACAGGAGGTCGACTAAGTCACTGCATCCCCCAGCTGCCTTAGAGAACACTATGCATCTTTCAAGATGGACAGATTTTCACCTTATAAAGGTAGTTAGACAAGCAAATGGTTCACAGACCACATGTTTAGTGGCCAGTTATAGAAAAAGCTAGTGAACTTTAATCTTGGCATTAGTTTTCTTCAGCATTACCCTGGAATTCCCTTTGATTCTTTCAGTCAAGTCCTTTGCAGCTGAGACAGCATCCTTAGACCATTGCACTGCAATGCAGTGTATCACTTTGGGCATGGCCCTGTGTGGGCTATGCGCATAAAATTTGTTAGATGTTGTGCCAAATAAAGTGCCAGAGATCCTTTACTTTAACACTACATTTATGGGAAGTATTTGTATTATCCATGGTTTTGTTATTTTTTTTTGTCACATTCTATTCCATGTTTCTTATATACTCATCTATTTAGGCCATGATCCTGCAAAGGGTACCATGTGGGCAGGTCCTTATGCCCCATTGGATCCATTTGTAGGATTAGGTCTGTAAATTCATTAAATCAGGCACCTTTTCTCCCTTTATGTTCTCTTTCTTCATAAAGAACTTAGATCAGGCGCAGGCAAACTATGGCCTGCAGGCTGGATCCAGCCCATGAAGGCTTTGGATCCGGCCCGTGGGATTGCCACCCCCATGGCACCGCGGGCCCAACACCGTTACTGGAAGCAGCTGGTACCATGTCCCTGTGGCCCCTGGGGGCGGGGATGGCAGAGGGCTCCGTGCACTGCTCTCACCTTCAGGCACTGCTCCCCGCAGCTCCCATTGGCCAGGAACAGTTCCCTGCTGCCCTCACCTCCGGGTACCTCCCCTAAAGCTCCCATTGCCTTTTCCTCTATAAAAAGATCTTGTGTGCTTTGTATAAGCCTAACAAGCGCGGTCAATGGGAGTTTCGGGGGAGGTACCCGCAGGCGAGGGCAGCACGTGGAGCCCTCTGCCCCCCCTCCTCTAGGGGCCGCAGGGACGTGGTGCTGGCCACTTCCGGGAGCAGTGCAGGGCCAGGGCAGGCAGAGAGCCTGCCTTAGCCCCACTGCGACCCTGGAGCCGCTCCAGGTAAGTGGCTCTGGGCCGGAACCTGCACCCCAAACCCCTCTGTACCCTGCACCCCAACCCCCTGCCCTGAGCCCCCTGCCACACCCCAACTCCCTGCAGAGCCCCCGTAAGCCCCTGCCTTGAGCCCCCTACCGCACCCTTCTTGCACTACAACCCCCTGCCCTGAGCCCCCTGCTGCACCCCCTCCCGCACCGCAACCTCCTGCCCTGAACCACCTCCTGCACCGTGCACCCTCCCACATCCCAGCCCCCTGCTGCCCCCCTCCTGCCCCCAACCCCTTGCCCTGAGCCCCCTTGTACACCTGGACCCCTCCTGAACCCCAACCCCTTCCGCTGAGCCCCTTCCTGCACACCGCACCCCCTCCCACACTCCGCAGTCCCTCCCGCACCCCAACCCCCTGCCCAGCCCTACATTCATGGCCCTGCATGCAATTTCCCCACCCGGATATGGCACTCAGGCCAAAAAGTTTGCCCACCCCTGACTTGTTTATTTCTTCTTTCTGCTTTTTCTTCATAATAATCATAGAAATGTGGGACTAGAAGGGACCTAATGAGGTCTTCTACTCCATCCCCTCACACTGAGGCATGACCAAGCCCTAGACCATCCCTAGCAGGTGTTTGTCAAACCAGTTCCTAAAAACCTCCAATGACAAGGATTCCCTTGGAACCCTATTTTAGACCTTAACTACCCTTATAGTTTAGAATGTTTTTCCTAATTTCTAACCTAAATCTTCCTTGCTGCAGATAAAGCAGTTTACTTCTTGTCTTACCTTCAGTGGACAAGGAGAACAACTAATAATCATCTTTATAACAGCCATTAACATACTTGCAGACTTATCAGGTCCCCCAGTCCATGTTCTTTTCTCAATACTAAATATGCCCAGTTTTTTAACCTTTCCTCCCAGTCAGGGTTTTCTAAACCCTTTATCAGTTTTGTTGCTCTCCTATAGACTCTTCCCAATTTGTCCACATCTTTCTCAAAGTGTGGCACCAAAACTGGACTTAATACTCCAGCTGAGGCCTCATCAGTGCTGAAAAGGACAATTATCTCCCATGTCTTACATGGGACATGTGTTAAATCCCAGAATAATATTAGCCTTTTTGGAAACTGCATCACATTGTTGACTGATTCAATTTTGTGAACCACTGTAACCCCAGATCCTTTTCAGCAGTACCAGCACCTAGCCAGTTATTCTCCATTTTGTAATTGTGCATTTAATTTTTTTCTTTCTGAAGTGTAGTACTTTGCATTTGTCTGAAATCAATAAAGTGATTTACACTGTAAAACTATCTTGTCTCCTATATTGATTGGGAACATTTTAATCCTGTCACATCTTATCCCATTCTTCAGGGGAACCCTACTTTTCCAGATCTGTCTTCTCTTTTACACAAGTTTTCATGACTATATCTAGTTGTTTAATGGACATTAAAAATATTTGGTACTGTACTAGGGAACGGAAACATTTATTTTTCCAGTGGATTCAATTCAGAAGTAGTGTGTTATCCCTCTCTCATTTCAGGCCTGACCAGTAATACTGAAGGACTTATCTACATAGCAAGTTACTACACAGGAAGTCAGGGTGTGCATCTACAGTGCACAAGCCTGCCATGCAGTAACGTCCCACATGGACACTGCTACAGCACAATGAAAGGCCTGGAGTGTGGCTTGGCATACTGTGCTTTCAGTAGTAGTAAGCCAAACCACACTCCAGGACTTTCATTGCACTGTAGCAGTGTCCACATAGAATGTTACTGTGTGGCAAGCTGGTGCACTGTAGATGTACAGTCAAGCAGTAACTTGCCAGACCGACAAGCTCTTAGCTGCAGAAAGTGTGTGTGCGCACGCATGTGTATGTGCACATGAGACACACATACACACGTACACAGAGTGAGTGAGTCTGGGAAACTGCTAAGCTTTGAGGGCTTTGGGGCTAAACTCAAGGGTCTCCCTTGCAATCCTGTGTCTGTCAGCTTAACTGTACCATCTGTTCTCACTTCCATTTTGGGAAAAGCTACGAAGATGATATCTCTTGTGGTGGATCTAAAGATCCAGCCCTTCTGATGACCCAGGTAGGTGTCAATATGATGTCACATGATGGAATTAATTTTTTTGTTTATTTTGCTTTTTAAAAAACCTAGGAAAATACATACACAAGCTATGTCGCAAGAACATATTTACAGTTGCAAAATCAACTCAAAAGATAGCAAATGCCCCCTTGTGTGCATGCAATATGATATAGCTTTCACTGATATATTTTTTCCCTAGGGGATGGAAAGTGGGGGAAGAATCCTTATTGAAAACTGGACAGAAATTCTCATCTCTACACACGTCTCCCTCCTTAATTCAGACTCTCCCTAATAACTTACCAAGTAAGATGTCCTGCTCAGGATTTATTGGAGTCCCCCTCTCTACATAGTTTTATCAGATTTACAGTTCTTGAGTTGGCTTTTCCTTCCCAGTGGACCAGCAAACTTTACACAACTGCCATCTCCATTGGCCTAATCTGATCCCTCCTACAAAGAGCCATTTTGAGACCAATTTTCCCTATCAGGGATGCACTACTGCTGTTTCCCCTCTTGTCATTTTTCTGGTGCTGGTCTCTTGCTGAACAACCACATCTATTGTGGATCAGCTCCATTTATTGTTTACCAGATACTTTTACCAGGCGTTACAAATAATGCCCTTAGCTTCACCAACTGTGCAACTATATACTTTTTCTCCTTGTGTATTAGAACTACCTAGTAACCAGTTTTACTCCTCTACTCCCTTTGTGTCTCTGTTACTGGTTTTCATTAATTTCTTCCCTAAAAATCATAAATTTAATGTAAGAAAGCTCTGCAAGCCTAAAGGAAAACAATCAAGCAGCTACATTTCTAGTTGCAGAGGAGAATTAAGGGCCTTAATAAAGCGGAGCACCATATGATAGAAATATGGCCCCAAAAAAGTGCACTGCAGCTTTTACTGGCTTGCACAACATAGTCTGTCTGAAGAGCTTGCCCATAGGAAGGAAGCTGTTCCCCAGGCAGCTTCAGGTTTAGTTATGTTAGGATATAGTGCCATGGAAATCTAAGCCAGATAGGAACATGGACACCTAGAGACAGATTTCAGAGATTAATCAATGAATCCACACCAAGGTTTCTCCTTCACTTTCATTGTGTAACAACTGATTAAACAGACTGATCTGCACAATGTGGGAACAGCTAGTCTTCTGCTTTCTTGTGAAAAATAAATTCTCCAATGCACTGCTCCAAGAGACATAGTTGCATCTTCACATCCTAGTAGCCAGTCAAAGTAATTTCAGTTACTGTTTTCATTATCTGGTAGCGTTAGCAGTGCCATTAAGTCATCAGTAATCATAACAGGAGATATGAAAGTCATATGGAATATGAGTTAAATAGTTATGGTATTATGAGATTAATGACTGAGCACTTCATCAGGGTGGTTTCTTTTTATTATCATCCCATATTATGCCTTGTAAAATATTTGATGTAAATGTATTATTGTAAAATAATTAGTTAAGGGATCAAGCTGAAGCAAAAATTAACCACAAGTGCTAGAATGGATATCTAAAGCCTAAATTAGAGATCCATAGTGCATCTCTATTTTGCAAATGGAGATTAATGCAGCTCAAATCACTGTATAATTGAGTTGGTTGGCATTCATATATTGGATGCTAAGGATAAAGTCCTAAGTGCTTTAACTAAATAGCCAAAGATTACTTGTTTATAAATTTCTACTGTAATATAATGCAGCAATAACGGCTTCATTTCTAATTTTAACCAGATTCCTTTTAGGAGTCGGATATTCAGCCTACAATCTAACTTTCCCAGGTATAAATGAATCCACTTGAAATTACTACAGCATGTCTCAGGGTACAGTCTTTCTGAGAAGTCTGGTAAAATATTCAAATAGGAATTTCAAAGTTACGGGGCTTGAAATAATTCCCTCTCGTTGATTTTTTTTTAACAAGTTCCTACCTTTCCTTTTCTTATCCTATCTTCAGAATAGTTTTGCTTATGAACTCCATGTTGACTTTGTTCAACAAATTTCAGAGTAGCAGCCATGTTAGTCTCTATCCGCAAAAAGAAAAGGAGGACTTGTGGCACCTTAGAGACTAACAAATTTATTTGAGCATAAGGCTTTCCTGAGCTACAGCTCACTTCATCGGATGCATGCAGTGGAAAATACTGTGGGGAGATTTTATATACACAGAGAACATGAAACAATGGGTTACAGTGTGTATGGTAATACCCATTGTTTCATGTTCTCTGTGTATATAAAATCTCCCCACGGTATTTTCCATGGCATGCATCCGATGAAGTGAGCTGTAGCTCAGGAAAGCTTATGCTCATATAAATTTGTTAATCTCTAAGGTGCCACAAATACTCCTTTTCTTTTTGTTCAACAAAGTTACCTTTCGCTGTGTCCCTTTTGGGGCAGAAGAGAACAGTAGGAGAATTACAAAGGGATTAGAGAAAGATGAGAGAGGTGGAATGAACATACCCCACAATCAGGTTGGTGGAGAACTAGCAGCTCATTACAGCAATGGTATAAAGATGTGACATAGGAAACACTTTGTTCCTGAATCCTGGGTCAGGATTCTCTCTGGCTCAGATCAAGTTCCAGAGACATGCTTGAAGGAGTGATGCATCAGGGGAGATCTAGAAAGTGACAGGAATAAGACAAGAAAAGGCAGAGCTCTATTAAATTGCAAAAGGTTAAAATGTTTTAGATACAAACCTTCATGCATTTAAAGTTGTAGATTTAAAATTGGATAAAAGCCTCCACCTCCATCATCTACTACACACACATTCCAGTCGGATATATATCACACATACAGTCTATCCCCTATGACCTTATTAAACTCTGCAGGAGGGGAGCCCCACACTGGTGGGCCTTATAAATGCTGTCACAGCACAGCTTATATTGGTGCTCATTGGGGAACAAAAGTACAAAATAGTTAAGGTTTTTGCAACAAAGTTTTTGTAAGTGTTTCAACACAATCCAGCAAATCCACAAAATAATGTTACCAACATTCTCTGTTTACAAATTTCACATCTTTTTAAAAGTCCCATCATTGGAAAGTATGGAAATGAGCATCTTAGGGATTTGGCCAGTTTCCTACTGCTGTGTAATTGTTCATCATTCACTATCATCCCACACAATTTATATTACCTTCACTTTGCCCCTACAATTTGGTAAAATTACATGTAAAGGTCAACATTACAAAAGCCTAGAAGACCATAAAATCCCATTTCCTCTCCAAGGAATCTATTTCCAAAGTACTAAAACACGAACATATGCTACAACATTACTCACAGTAAAAAAACTGCATATGTTAGTAGCTACACATTATAGTTAAACAACAAAATTGCAAGGTCTACATACATTTACGTAAACCTGTAACAACACCATATAATCAACACAAACAGATCAATCAATCCAATTCTATTCATAAAAATGTTTTTCGACTCCAACAATAAAAAACAATAGAACTCAGTTATATTCCTTTCAAAAACTTTGCTACACATTTAATAAACAATATATAAAATTAACAGTATACTGACTGTTGCCAACTCATGATTTTACTGCAAATCTCATGGTATTTGGTGGGGATGGGGGGTATTTTTGGTTTTGTTTTTTCCTGGAGTTATCCAGTTATGTGAGAATCTCAGCTTTCGTTTTTTTAAAAAAGTTTCTAGTCTTGATGGTTTTGAAAAACCTTGAAATCATGAAGCATAAAAGCTTTAGACTAGAAGACAAAAAGAAACAGTATTTTTAAAATACGATTTTTAAGCCAAAATAAAACAAGGGAACAAAGTTAAAATGCATATGTATCATTCGTAATTGGTACTAGAAAATCGCAAACCTAGAAGAGAGAGGCTACAGTATGCATATTAGGTAGTGTTTACATGGTACAATAATTGCATTCCCTCAGAAGAATTCAGAAGGACATTTGCTGTTCATCAACTGAAATTTGTTTCATCCTCAAACATTTGCTTCCAAATTACTACAGTATTGAGCAGAAATGTAAAAATTCTGGTATTTCTGGCTTAAGTTTTTCATTAGGAAGGAAAACCAGTTTTGTAAAGCTGTCTTTCTGTCCAGTTAAGGAAGAAGAAGGAGATGAAGGCTGGGGGACTCACAAAATGCTTAGAATTGGTAGATTTTATTGGTTATGAAGCTTCAGGACAGAAAATATTCTGTCAAGGACCTTATGGCCCAACCACAGGAGGAAAAAGTCATTTATCTGGAAGGCCTCAAACTTCTTCACTGACTATTGGTGCCTCACTCTTTAGGGCAGGGGCTGTTTTCCTCTGTGTTTGGAAAGTATATATCACATTTTGGGCATTACCACAATAACTAATAATAATGGCAGCTCAGGTCTCCTAAACAACCTCCCCAGGAGGTCTCATACCCAGTACATCAATTAAAGTCCCCTGGCATCCCCAATACCATTATTAATTGTATATTATGATTGGTTATTTGTTCATTAAGGGCCAAAATGGTGCTAAGTGCAAGGTTCAACGGCAAGAAAAGATTTGCTGAAGCTGAGTTTCGTTTCTTAGCCCATTGGCTGCCTGGAAGTTATAGTAATCTCTCCTCACAGGCACCAGCCTAGCAGTCATTGATTGAATTCCACCCGAAGGTTCTGCTCTACAAGTACTTGCTACTGTACATGATGTTTTCTATTAGATATGGTCAGAAAACTGGAATGTTTGAGGTGAGGGGAGAAATTTGGTCGAAATAGTTTCCTATTTTTCATCAGAAGTTTTCCAACTAAAATTTTCTAACAAGCTCAGCTTATTGCCCTGAGTAGTCTTATTGACTTCAGTGAGACTATCATGGTAGCAACTATTATGGCCAATAGTAAGAAGTGTTTGTAGGATAATGTCCTAAGCCACCTGGGGAAATGAAAATGATTTATGTACTTTTTAAATGCAAAATTCACCCCGGAGCAGTGGGCCACACTTGACTGAAGTTACATTTACATCCTGGGCTGGCTCTTTGCAGAGGGATGAATTTCACCTTTGTGACAGGTTATACCTGGCCTTTGCAGGTCCTTGCAGGAGGCCCCACAATCCTACCACATCTAACTCTAGGCAGCAGCAATATGGGAGGAAAGGACCAGCAAAAGTGGGTCTTTCAGACCTGTCTAGAGAGGACTCTCTGCAGCAGCCATCTTGGAAATGAAAGAGACCTGATCCTCTAACGGCTAGAGACAGCCAATCAGAGCCCAACATGCTCAGATAAAGGGAACTGCAGGGCACTACGAGGGCAGAACTGGCTGGGGCCAGAAGAGCAGAGAAGTGTGCACTTCTCTGTCTACAGGAGCCGGAGGACCAGCCAGGGTCTAGCTCTGGCTGCACTTGCATAGCTGGGTTTGCAGGGAAAGAGGGACCTGAGAACTTTGTCCCTGAGCTAAGGGTGAAGATAAAGGGGCCAGGTGTGAGGAGGCCCAGGGAAGTAGCAGCAATGAATCAAATTGGGCAGCATGTGGCAGCTGCTTATAGGGACCCTGGGTTGGGACCTGGAGTAATGAGTGTGCCTTGGTTCTCCCACAGCCCAGTGGTGGAAACCCTGAGTAATAGGGACAAGCCTAACCTGAGCCGCAAAAAGGGGACAGGGCTTATTTGAAAGCCTGAGCAAAGGGTGGAATTTAAAGGGCCCAGAGCTGGAATGGAAGACTGCTGAGGGCAGATAGACTGTTTTATTTGTTGGATTCCTTGCTACCCTTTTTGACTGTGTGACCTGGCCAAAGGGCAAAATTCCTGAACACCAGCCGAAGTAGGCAGACAACCTATAGGAGGTGCCAGGAGTGGGGAAAGGACTGTAATACTGCACTCAGCTGCAAGGCGGTACTCAAGAGATCAGTGCCCCCTTACAGCCCTAAACTTGTTTGCTATTATTTTTGGCAAATTTGTTATTCTAAGATAATTTATAAGCCTCTTTTTAATGTAGCAATGACTCTGAAAAGTCAGTGTGACAACATGTAGGATAAGAGAGGGAAAAAATCCTGATCCCACTCAAAATAACCTTAGTAGGAATGGGATAAAACATAAGGAGAACTACTTTATAAAATAGAATAAGAGTAAAGAAATGTAGCTTTACATGTGACTGCTGCCACCCTGCGCCTTGCTTTCTATCCCTTGCCACATTATATAGTAAACAATAATGCAGGGTCTCTGAATTCTGGGGCCCCCAAACATACTCAGGTTCTTTAACTGCCAAAATTGTGTCTGTGTATTTCAAAATTATTACAATTTAATTTTGAAAGAATAGCCCTTGATGAACAAAAATATCTTCAGTGAGTCCCATGGAAGAAATATAACTATCAGGTCACTATTTTGATTACTGGATTGTGAATGAACACCTCTTTGAATAAGGAGAATTTCTTTAGTCTGTTAAATGGCCTGTGGATCTACAATGCATTCAATACAGTCATGTTCTTTTCTCAGTTACATGGTCTTAATCCGATGCAACTCCTTCTCATATCAGAGGAGTCCCTCCTGATTTAGACCAATGTAATGGATACAAGAATTTGGCTCTCTTCCCCAAAGTGGAACCCATGGATGTATATCATTAATTTAATCCTTTTTCCTCTGAATTCAGTGGCAAAATTACTCTGTCTTGTCAGGTAACCGATTGCAAAACACCCCTACTACTAACTCCCCAAATACACAGAATTATGGTGAGCACCTTAAAGACACTGTGGCATGTAGGGTTTTCGTTCATATCTGTGATCTATCCACACTACTCTTGGATAAAGATAAAGTAGAATGCATTATAGTCACCTTATCAGTAACTCAGAATTGTATTATACATTATTACTGGAAGAAAAAATCAGTTTATTCAACAGAAGAATGGATTAATGTCTTTGATACATATTTACCTTCAGAAAAGATGACTTATAAAATAAACGGCTTCCTTAAGTCTTTTGAGAAAATATGGAAATAAAATTTGAATTTTTAATTGTTCAAGTTATGTTTGTAATTAGTATTAGTCAGGATATGAGAATGTGTGGTCTCCTAACAATGTTTAGTCTAATGTTATTTTATAAATATTATTGTCAAACTAGTCATACCTGAGTGCCTAAATTTAGTCTCCTAAGACCATAGTTAAGCACATAAATAAAAGTGCTGAGTACCACTGCTCCCATGGACTTCATCAGGATTTATGGGTGCTCTGTACTTGTGAAAATCAGGACATTTATATTTGTGTTCAAGTATGAATGTAAGTCTTACTTTAAGCAGCCAGTTTGGAAAATGTTGGCCCTTGTGTCTTTAGTTGGTTAATTGGTGATTTTCTTGCTGTTGGGTTATTATGAAGTTTTCAGACTTCAGGTGGAATTCTCAAAAGAGCCTAAGTGACTTAGGACCATCAGCCCCTCTGGCTTTCAATGGAACTAATGGTTCTAAGTCACAGGCAATTTCAAACTTTCTATTCCTCATGGCTTTTGTAAAAAAAATAATGTTTAATGTACTTTTTTTTTAAAGAATTATGTATGAAGCTTTTCACCTGAAAAGGCATATTTCAGTGAATCCACTATCAGTCTATGGTGAGATGTGCTAGAGTTTAGAAAGTAGGATTATTATAATTGTTTACAGTTGACACACGACTGAGTCAAGACTTAAAAGGTTAGTAAATCAGGCACTACCTGCTTCTGACCTCTAAAGCCTAGAGTTTAATATTTATAATGATGAGAAATAGCTTTGGCATTTGGTATTGCAGTGCTCTACATTTACTTGTATACCATAAACACTTTCAACAACAACAAATCTTTTCAATTTATAGACCTGATCACTTCTCCAATTTATTGAAGTGCTGATATTTCCAGAGGCAGAAAATGATTGATCTCATTAAGTGATAAACTCAAAGGTGTGTTATTTAGTTCATTGTGTCAAAATGTACATAAAAGAATGATTCTTATCTTTGTAATGATTTAACTGCTTCTCATCAGGGTTTTCTGGCTAGAAGATATAATGTTTACTGGAAGCCAAACCAAAGCTTAAAGGAGGAGTGGAAAGTAATATAGAAAATCTAAGGAATACATCCCATTCATAAAGAAATTATATCACTAGCAAAATGTGTGCTAAATAAAAATATATTAATTAAACAGGAAGCTGCCCTGTGGACAGTATGTTGACATTGTTTAAGACTGATATACATTCAAATTAGCTTATTTATTTCTAAGATAGGAGACATTTAAATAAAATGAGCACTGGCAACCATGTTTTGGTTTTGACTAAGCCTCAGCCATTGGGTTTTGATTTACAAGGAGAAACCAAAACCACCTGTAGTCGTTTTCAATTAATGGCCTATAAGATAAAACTGATATGTTTTAGCCAGAAAATTCAAAAAGAAACCTGATAAATCAGCCATCTGACTAGAAATAAAAAGATGTAATAACAGGCATCACACAGATCTCTAATCCCAACTTTTTCCATACCTGTACATTTCTCAAATTTCTAATTTCAGGATTTGGATGTTTTGAAGTGTGAAACCTTCTCAGCTATCAGAGGATGATGTGGCAGCTCTTGATCAGTAAATTGCTGCAGAGGAAGTTGAAGTTGTAATTAAGAATTTAATATCCAATAAAGCTCCAGGTCCTGATGGGTTTTCTGAGTAGTATTTTAGAGCTGGAAAGCAAGTGTTGATCCCTATTTTAACTGAATTGTTTCATGAATCTGGTTATCCTGAATATACCATTAAAGAGACAAAAATTGTGGTCATTCCTAAAGAAGGAAAAGATCTTACAATTGTGCACCATACAGACCTATTTCTATAATTAATGTGGATGCTAAAATATATGCCAAGATGCTAGCAAAAAGATTGAGTGGCATCAATGCCCAAATATGTTCACCTTGTCATATCTGGGTTAGTTGCTGGCAGGCATGTATCTGATAATAGCAGAAGAGCTCATAATTTGATCTATAATGTTAATTTTAGCAATCTTTCCTATGAGCTGCTTTCTTTGGATGCTGAGAAACCTTCGACTGCCTGGAGTAGGAGTACCTCAGGCTAATTTGGTAAGGTTTGGTTTTGGAAATCAGTTTTCTACAAGCATATTGGTTCTGCAAACTCCTCCTCGAGTGACCCAAGAGTACGCTGGAACAAAAAGGTTAATTTCTAAGATATATACAATTTTGATTGAATAAGATCTTGATAAGAAAACAACCCAGTTGAAATGATAAGGGAGGGATTTGGACAAGAAATAGATCTGGATGAGTCAGTCTGTATGGGAAAGGGGATATACATCTTCCATTTATGTAGCTCAAATAATTTTTTGTATAAATTACTGTTAGGTGGCATTTGATTCCAGTAAAGATCCATCCTATTTTTGCTGCTAGGGAGGCATTCTGTTCGAGGGGTTACAAGGAAAGAGACACATACTTGCACATGTGGTGGTTACGTCCAGGAATTAGATAGTTTGGAGAAGAAATTATTAAGCAGATTCATCTTATGACAAAATACCTGCTCCCTGGGGTCCCCTGACTTGCTTGCTTAATCCTCCAGTGAAGTATCTGTGTTTTAAACAGCATGACAAATTAATTTATTTTCTTGCTAGCAGCCAGACTTTGGTTTTACACGTTATTGAAAAAATGTGATTTCTCCTGTGGAATTGTGGTGTGGTAAAATATGTACTGTCCTTATAATGGAAATGCTTTCACACCAGTATGTATAAAAGAGAAGTGTCAAAATTGGGTAGGTTTTTAGAAATTTGGTTAACCTTTTTAGTATCCCTTCCTCTCTCACTGAGAGGGTCTATATATACACTCCCTTTCATAATCAATATTCTGGGGAGCGGGGTGACCTAATGATGATTTGCGACACTTGAACTAGGAGCCTCACTGTCTGGGAGAAGTGGGGGATCTCCTAAGCAAGCCTTCTCATCTCCTGAGAATGGGCTCAAGAAGGTGTGAAGGAAGGAAGTGAGGAACCTTCACTGATTTGTTCAGGGAGAATCGAGGCAATGGGAAGGTGGAAGGAGGATCTTGTCCTCTAGAAATGAAGGGGGAGGAAAGGAAATAGAAGCATTCTCCCCTACTTTATGACATGTCCCAGCTAGAAATTAGAGCAGGAAGAGAAGGGACATCTTCCTGGTGATAGCTGGGGTACAATCTTTTTGGGTGTGAAGGAAGAGAAAAGGAGTGGATGCCCAAGTAGCCTACCCCATCCTTCTTCCCACTCCTCCCAGGCCAGGAAAGGGAAGCCAGGTTGGAGGGAGCTATGTATGAGAGCTCTCAATCATCCCTCACTTGTAATGGATAACAGGACATGAACTTAGTGTGAAATCTCTTTACTAATGCAACTGTTGTGTAATCAAAGGAGCCCCACATTTCCACTGGCCAAGTTGGGAGGAACCTGACCTTACCAGAGGGGTTACTCTTGCATGGGACAGCAGGGAGTGCGGGAGCTTGCCCATGAGTGCCTAGGTTCAAGTTCTCACTATACCTTTGGCTTCCGGTGTGACCTTGGGCAGGTCACCTACTCTCTCTGGGCCTTAGTTCCCCTTTTCTAAAATGTGGATTGGCGTATTGTACTACCTTGCATGGGTGTTGTGAGGATAAACACATTTAATGATTGTTAAGCATTCAGACACTGCTGGAATGGGGGACATCTAAGTATCTTCAAGAGTGGCGCCTTGCTTCCCAGTGTTAAGGATCCAAATAAGATACAGAAATGGGGAACCCTGTGTTTTGGGATTTGCACCAAAACTGCAAAGCGTTTCAGATCCATGGCTTCAAAATGAAAACTTCCTCATCTCTTTTAGTTTAATTGGAGACTATGCTCAGAAATGCACTTCCAGTTTAAGTCTGTCCTTACTTGTAAAGTTGTTTCAAGGTACATAGTTGCACTGAAAAAACATGACTTTCTGTGAATAACCCTAAAATCAAAGGCGTTGTCATGAAAGTTACAGTCATGACAAACCTATAGCTTTAGGATTTGAGCCTGCAAACATGTATGTGTGAGGAGGATCCATTAATCTCTTTAAGACTATTCACATAAAGAAAGTTACTAATTAATATGTGTTGGTAGGAATAGCCCCTTAGTTGTGACTAATCACAACAGCTTTCCCCTCTTGCATACTGGATGTTGTAACTCTCATTAAGACTTTAAGCTTCCACCAGAAGTAACTGAGGAAAACAGATTTTGCTTCATATTTAAGCATTTACCATCCCGGTTGGGGCTGATCCTTCAGGCCTAGCTCAGGCAAATATCCATTTGATTTTAACAAGAGTTTTGCCTCCATCAGTGCAGCAGGACTGGTTTCATTGTATGTAACATTTTGACTCTTTTTAATTTGAAGTGCCATTTTAATTTATTTATTAAATCACCATACGGCATCTACACAACTACTTGAGGCTCTGAAAGTGCTTGATGAGTAACAAAGGATTAAGTCTCACATCAAATGTGAGATAAATGAGCATTATCCAAGTTCTATACATGAGGAAATTGAAGCACAGAGAAGTCAAGTTCTTGTCAAGAGCCCCAGCAGACCTGAGACTACAACCCAAATCTACACTTTTTTTCAGGGATTAGATGGTTTGGCACAAAAGTTTTGTGCACATTTTACTGAATGTAAAATATCGTAGATATTCCATTTGCTTCCAGACTATCCCATTCACCCTCTCACCCAATTTGTTTTTAAGCTAATGTTCCCATGAAAGAAGCTGTGGCAAACTGCCACACAGGAACTCTTACCACAGTAAACTAAGATCTAGTGAAAGCTATTTTTTAACTTACCTGTGTGCTTTCATTGTGTTGTATAAACCTGGAGGGGGAAAAAAAGTTAAAGTCAAACCAGTTTATGGTTTATGACTAGCACTGATCCTGGATTTAGGTGTGCCGCCCAACATGAACACTGCCAAAAAAGCCTGCAGGCAGGCAGGAGACATTTGAAACTGGTTTGGCCCTGGATAAACCAGAATGCTGACAGAGGGAGGGGGAATGAATCTCGCACAGAGCAACACAATGGCATGCAAAAATATTTAAATTTAAAAATAAAGGGAAATTTAAAAGTGTCTCTATAAAGTATAACGGTTACATTTTTAAATACAAATTGAGCTTTTTTGTCATTTTATCATGTTGTCCTACTTACTTGCAGAGATGTTCTGCATGATAGGACATGTAATGTGGCTCCAAAGTTTTCTAACCACAGAACATCCAGAATATATAACCAGGAAGTCCCACATTTGGCAGATGATATTTCTAAAAAATGAAAATATCTCATATGGAGACATTGGAACAGCTGTAGTTCATCAGGGAACAGCACAAGTCGTTATGTGCAATGGAAAATTTACACACTATTTCAATATATAATTTGGTGAATACTGTAGAAAAATTCCAATTAATATTCATTGCAATTTCTGAACACTCACCTTTTGTGTCAATGACTCTGTGTTTGCATATTGTGAATATTCTGGCAACTGAGTTCACTGGCAAGAATGTTTGTAGAAACAGCAAATTTTAAGTAAATATGAGAGAATATGTGGAAAATTAATTTTTAATTTGCAAACATGAATGTTTGCACCAGAAATCTGTTCCAAAAAGGTATCCTCATCCATTCAGGAAGCAGAACATACCATGTGATCAAAGCTAGCTAAGTAACTCAGCTCAAATTGTGGTTGTTGAATACATGTAACAATAGCTCACAATCTGCAGTCCAGGCATTGTCCCTAGAAACCGTGCCATAAATATCTCTGGATAAGAAAAAAAAAAACAGAATTGTAAGCTGCTGGTAAGAAATTTGCAAACTAAAAGAAATGAAGTTTGTTAGATAAATGATTTGTTATGAATCATTTTCTTAGCTGTATCTTAATGCAATTAGGTTATGGCTACCTTACATAGTTGTGTGTGAGATGCATGGGAGGCTTTTCCTACATGGCCTGTGAACAAAAGTAGAGCCCCCACGCTCAAAGAACTGCCAACACTGCTTAGGCACTAGAACTACTCAGGCTACCCACAGTCTTCCCTGCTTTACCCTGGGAGTAACTCTCTGGAAAGAGGGCAGAAAGGGGACCATAGTTCTTTCCCCTCATCATGGTCTAGCTAGCAGAGCTGGCCAACTGTGCAAGGGGCAAAATTCTGTATCATGTAAAGGTGTGTAGCAAATTACTTCCCTCACAGAGCAACTACCGTACTTCAGGGTGTAATGAAGTCCATAGAGGGGGGCCCTTCCTCTTATTGGCAGGTGCAGTAACTGCTTGGATTTATGGCTAATAAGTAAAAAAAAAAAAAAAAAAAACCCTCCCTGAGATGGGGAAAAATATTCTCCTAATGAAGCAGATCCTTTGATGGCGAAAAGTCATAAACCCCCATTGCTCTTCCATGGGGGCTTTGAACAGGTTTCTTCCAAAAATAAAAACAAATGTCTATCAAGATCCACAACCTAACTATTAAAGCTGAACACAACAGGATCAGTTCATAGGAATTCATGAATGTGAGCCTCTTCTTGAGCCAAGTTTAAACTAGGCCTGGTCTACACTTCAAAGTTAGGGTGATGTAAGTCTTGCATGGACCTAGTTGTGCATGTATCTACACTTAAATTTGTGTTCTCTATGTAAGTGCCCCATTATGCTGACAGTAACACGAGCTCCTCAAGTGGCATTGACCCATGGTCGATGTACAGAGGTTGACGCAGTATAAGTATAGAAATTACATTACCGTCATGGTGTGCTCTACTCACCGCATGACTGCGCCTCCTCCTGGTTGTTCTGGGGATTAGCTCTGTCTGACTGATGTCCCTGGTTGCACTCCAGTGATTGTCTCTGTCTGCGGCCTGTCTCTCGCTCCAGTAGCTGCTGCTTCCTCTTTGTGATGTGGCCCTCCGACCAGGTCATATTGTGATTCCCCTTCTTGGGGGTCTTTCAAAGGCCTTCTGCACCAGCAGTATCAGGCAGTCCTCACTGATACACCACAGTCATCTCCTGAAGGTTTCTAGAGATAGAAATCTTATTTCTTCCTCTGGATAGAACAAATTCAGAATGGAGAGGGGTAACTAGTGGTGTTCCCCAAGGGTCAGTCCTAGGAACAATTCTATTCATAAATGATCTGGAGAAAGGGGTAAACAGTGAGGTGGCAAAGTTTGCGGATGATACTAAACTGCTCAAGATAAACTCAAGATAGTTAAGACCAAAGCAGACTGTGAAGAACTTCAAAAAGATCTCACAAAACTAAGTGATTGGGCAACAAAATGGCAAATGAAATTTAATGTGGATAAATGTAAAGTAATGCACATTGGAAAAAATAAACCCAACTATACATACAATATGATGGGGGATAATTTAGCTACAACTAATCAGGAGAAAGATCTTGGAGTCATCGTAGATAGTACTCTGAAGACGTCCACGGAGTGTGCAGCGGCAGTCAAAAAAGCAAATGGGATGTTAGGAATCATTAAAAAAGGGATAGAGAATAAGACGGAGAATATCTTATTACCCTTCTATAAATCCATGGTACGCCCACATCTTGATTACTGCATACAGATGTGGTCCCCTCATCTCAAAAAAGATATACTGGCATTAGAAAAGGTTCAGAAAAGGGCAACTAAAATGATTAGGGGTTTGGAACGGGTCCCATATGGGGAGAGATTAAAGAGACTAAGACTTTTCAGCTTGGAAAAGAGGAGACCAAGGGGGGATATGATAGGAATATAAAATCATGAGTGGTGTGGAGAAAGTGAATAAGGAAAAGTTATTTACTTGTTCCCATAATATAAAAACTAGGGGCCACCAAATGAAATTAATGGGTAGCAGGTTTAAAACAAATAAGAGGAAGTTCTTCTTCACTTAGCACACAGTCAACCTGTGGAACTCCTTGCCAGAGGAGGTTGTAAAGGCTAGGAGTATAACAGGGTTTAAAAGCGAACTGGATAAATTCATGGAGGGTAAGTCCATTAATGGCTATTAGCCAGGATGGGTAAGGAATGGTGTCCCTAGCCTCTGTTTGTCAGAGGGTGGAGATGGATGGCAGGAGAGAGATCACTAGATCATTACCTGTTAGGTTCACTCCTTCTGGGGCACCTGGCATTGACCACTATCGGTAGACAGGATACTGGGCTGGATGGACCTTTGGTCTGACCCAGTATGGCCATTCTTATGTTCTTAAATGTTGCCAGGTGGTGCTAATTTCTGCAGACCATTACATCATAAGGGCCTGGGTGGATTCAGGACACCAGCAGCAGCTGTGCTCTCTGTGTCTTTGTTTCCCTCAGGAGTGAGATCGGCTGAAACCACCACGAGCTGTGGAAAATGGTGCCAGTATTCCGTGCCAGTGCCCTATAATCATAATTTCATGCAACCGAGCAATTTCCTTACTCTTGGTAGGTCATAGTCACAATGGCTTGAGCTGAGAGTGGCACCAGGGATCATGATCTCCAATGCAGAAGTGTCAATAAGCTTGTCTTGTTTAACTCTTTAGGCAACCAAGAGACGTTCTCAATCCTAAATTTCGCTTTCCATTCCTACACTAGTGACAATGGTACCTTGAACAGGGGACCTGGAGAGTGAATATTGCAGACTGTATGGAAAAGGAAAGAGCAGACAGGAGGCACAGAAAAGCGGGGAGGGGGGGAGATGCACCAGGGCATAATGGGGCTTCTCCGACAGCAAACTCAGATGCTGCCAACTCTTGTGGACCTCCAGGTTTAATAATCCCAGGCCTGAATGCCATTTCAGTCTGTTGGGAACTGCAGCATAGTGCCTCCCAACATCCCCCATCAGCATTCCTTATGGCCTCAGGGCCAGCACGCCTCCCCTACAATTCCACACCAGGGAAAAGCATGGACCACCACAGCTTCACCTATGCTAATCTGTGAGAGTCATGGTTGATGTATGCATAACTACAATGGACATCAGTGTTACTTCCTCTGGTTTATTTATTAATGTTCCTAATTTTTTTAAAGTTACACACTTACTCGTAAATTTTTCAGATTATTTCTGGAGCTGTTTTCTTAAGTGAATAAAACTCTTTTGTTTTGAAAGTTATTCATCTTTATTAGCTTACAAAGATTGGCAAATAATGACTGTTGGCCGTGAAAGTTGTGGTCTTGTAAACTTACAACCCATCGGCTCAGTGCTAGATACTGTAGTTGTCATAAATGTGCAGGAACCCCTCAACATCAATTGGAGCACTGTCATTGATATATGAGCTATTCAGCATACACCACACAGTTCCTAACAGGCCCCCAACCTGCTGCCCAAGGTTGAGCACAGTAGACCATAGCACGTTACTGTGGCTCGCTCTTAGGAAGACTTTGAAAGAGCACTTGAAGCTATATAGCTCCTCCTGTGTGCTCATCTGATAGCCCTTATGACAGTCTGTTCAAACTCAGCAAACAGCTGCTCCATCTCCACCCCCGTGGCAAGTTTTCCCCTTTTGCTTCACAAATATTAGGCAGGACACAACAGGCACCTATAACCACTGGGATATTTTTTGCACAGAGATCCAATTTGGTGAGTAAACAATAACAGGGTCGCTTCAATTTACTATCAGAGGGGTAGCCATGTTAGTCTGGATCTGTAAAAGTGGCAAAGAGTCCTGTGGCACCTTATAGACTAACAGACGTATTGGAGCGTAAGCTTTTGTTGGTGAATACCCACTTCATCAGATGCATGTAGTGGAAATTTTCAGGGGCAAGTATAAATATGCAAGCAAGAATCAGGCTAGGGAGGATGAGGCCCTATTTTAGCAGTTGAGGTGTGAACACTAAGGGAGGAGAAACTGCTTTTGTAGTTGGCTAGCCATTCACAGTCTTTGTTTAATCCTGAGCTGATGGTGTCAAATTTGCAAATGAACTGAAGCTCAGCAGTTTCTCTTTGAAGTCTGGTCCTAAACTCAATTTACTAAAAGCTCATTCAACTGTCATTCTGCACCTGCTGAGTCTGTAATTGAATCTTTCCTTGGTGCTGACAAGGTGGCCAATGTACCATTTCATGAGCCGGGGTATGAGGGGTAGGCTGGGTCCCCCAGGATCATTATTGGCATTTTAACATTGCCAATGGAAACCCACTGATTAGGAAAGCAGGTCCCTCCTTGTAGATTTCTGAACAGTCCTGTGTTCTTACAGATGTTAGCATCGTGCACCTTCCTTGACAAGCCAACACTGATGTCAATGAAGCAACCCTGGTGATCCATGAGTGCTTGCATAACCAAAGAAAAGTAGTCCTTTCCATTTCTGGGGCCAAAATGGGGAAGTGTGTGCCATCTATTCCTTCACCATAGTTCAGGAACCGCATTGCTGCAAAGCCATCCATTACATCCTGCACATTGCCAAGAGTCACAGTCCTGCATAGCAAATGACTAATGGTCCTGCACACTTACATGACAGTGGCCCCCCACAGTGCATTTTCCCACTCCAAAATCGTTTCCCATTGACTGATAGCAATCAGGCATTGTAAGATTACACCTTGTGATTGCCATTCCCTTCTCCACTGTCAGTTCAGCTCTCAATTTGGTGTCCCTGCATTGGATGGCTGGGGCAAGCACAGCACACAGATCCAGGATGTGGGCTTACACATCCAAAAGTGTAACCACTGCTTGTCATCCCAAACCTGCATTACGATGTGATCCCACCAGTCAGGGCTTGATTCTCAGGACTAGAATTGGTGCTCCACCTTCTGCAGCAGCTCCATGAACGCCATCAATAACCTGGAATTGGTTCTTGCTATGTCCCACAGCAAACCAACTGATAGGAAATCATCCTATTCCCCGCAGTTCTTCTTGCAGCCCTGCAAATACTGGAGGATCATGCGTCCTGTGCTTGCAATGCACATGACAATAGTTCAGGGCTGTGCAAGCTCCATGCTTCTGTCAGAGATGGCAGACAACAAGTCCCGCATGGATTTATGGGAAACTGAGAATAGGCACAAAAATTATGGGATAGAGATGATACTATAGGATGGATAACATTGCATTGCCAAAACTACCCTTAAGACTACCCATGGTGCACCACACTATACATGAACACAAGCATTCACAGTGAGTACGCTCAGCAGCAACTCAAGAGGCCAAGTATACAGCTGCACAAAAGTATGCAGCTGCACGGGAGTGCTCAGTCAAGCAGTCTAGTGGAGGTTGCTGCTAAAATTTGCCTCCTCATTTTGTCTCACAACAATGAATTTTGCAATCTGAACCCAAGTGAAAAAAATTGCCTGAATTGTACTGTATGTAGCTGCACTACAACAGATTCTTACCGTCTCCACAAAGGTCAGAGATTGTAAATGGGCAATACTGACTTTCTTTATTCCCTTGACTCAAGACAGCTGACTTCATTTTCAGAACTGTTGTAAACCTTTGTGTGCTGGTTTATAAATGTGTGTAATCCTTGTTGCTTTTCCTGATACCAGAATGTTTCCCGTGGTTGGTTAGAATATATTTTTTGTTTTGATGTTTACATTGGCATGTTCTGATGTTGGGTTTAGTCTTCTGAAGATGAAGTTCAGCCATTTTGTATCAAACAGCACAAGTGTCTGTCACTTTCCATGCATAAAGGTGAGTAAGATGTTATATGTAAGATCTGATTTGCTAGTTCTTTCTTATGAAATATTCAGTAACCCTGGCTAATGTTTAGATTTTATAATAAACACAAAAAAAACCAGGCAAAATTCATATAGTCTGGAGGTTTGTGGGGTTTTTTTAAAATGAAAGTCATACACAGTTTTACTCACTATCTTAATATTCTATACGATACAGATAAAAATTCAGATTTGGTATAAGGATTACTACTCCATTGGACCCACTTACTGGAACTGAAACTTACCATTTTCCTGGCAGTTTTACAAGAAATGGGCTGGATTCTCAGCTGGTGTCAATCAGACTAACATTATGACCCATAAATGTGTTTCCTGGGAGAAAAAAAATAGAACAAAGGAGGGACAGGAATGCCCGTCTTTATGGGAAACTGCTATAAGATTTAATAGAAAATGAAAACTTTCCCATAGACTTTTTTAAAGCACCACATAGAACTTAATAGAAAGTTATATCACTGCTGTAGAGTTCTGTAAAATGGTTTAACAAATCTAGAGTGAAGCCATAATTCTTTATTAAATTCTATAGGATTTTAGGTTTGTTTCTTTTAAAACCTGCTACATTTCTATGGGCCACTACTGGTTTGTTTACTATTAACTTTTTTTTGACTCTTTCCATAAAGGTCATGTTGAATAAAAGTCATAGATCTGAGGAGAAAATAAAAACTCTTTCCCCCCAAAATTGCTGGCTTTCCTATAAAAGCCAGGTTTCTTCCAAGCTGTGGCAAGTTCAGTCTTTGGCAAAATCAGTTCAGGTGTAAACAGCTAAAATAGTTGATACTGACAAGTTGATACTGGCTTTGGGATCCCAAAGATTCCTAAAACATTTAGTGTAGCTATTATATATAATTCAGAATAAATAAATGCATTTTCATGGATGTAATCATAAAAAGGAGGTAACTGATTTATCCAACCCATATGGACATATGGCTTTGTATACAGTAGAACCTGCTTATAGTGAACTTGTATACTGTGACACACCATTTAAGTTGAATTGTGTGTGTCATAGTGCCTGATGTGGGTTCTCTTCAAGGGGGTGTAAGTCCCAAATTTCTTCCATGGCATTTCACTCCTCTAAGAAGAAGTGAAACTTGTTTATAAGCAGAGGGAAGCTTCTCTCTCTCTGCGTATAGAGCCTGATCCAGTTCCAATTAAATCAATGGAAGATTTTTCATTGATTGCAGTGAGCACAAGTGCATAATCAAGTTTCATAAATCGGTTTCATGATATTAATCCTCCAGTAACGTAGTAATTAACACTTTAAGCAGAAATTATTACTTCTTCAGGAGCTTCAGGCACTTAGCATAATAGGGTTACCAGGTGTCTGGTTTTCGACCAGAACGCCTGGTCGAAAAGGGACTCTGGTGGCTCCGGTCAGCACCTCTGACCAGGCCATTAAAAGTCCAGTCGGCAGTGCTGCAGGGCTAAGGCAGGCTATTCCCTACCTGTCTTGGCACCACAGTGCACCCCAGAGCAGCCAGCAGGTCCAGCTCCTGGGTGGGGAGGCCACAGGGCTTCGCGTGCTGACCCTGCCCCGAGCACCAGCTCTACACTCCCTTTGGCCAAGTACCACGGCCAATGGGAGCTGGGGGGGATGGTGGTGCCCACAGGCAAGAGCAGCACACGGAGCCTCCTGGCCCCCCCACCTAGAAGCCAGACCGGCTGGCCGCTTCCAGGGCACAAGTGGAGCCAGGACAGGCAGGGAGCCTGCCTTAGCCCCACTGCACTGCTGACCAGGGGCCACCCGACATAAGCTCGCACCCCAACCCTGAGCCCCAACCCCCTGCCCCAGCCCTGAACCCCCCCAAACTCAAAGCCCCTCCTTCACTCCAAACCTTTCATCTCCAGCCCCACCTCAGATTCCTCACCACCAGCCCAGAGCCCGTACCCGCTCCCACATCCCAAATCCCTGCCTCAACCTGCAGCCCCCACCCACATTCCGAATCCCTTGGCCCCACCCCCCAGCCTGGAGCCCCCTCCTGCATCCCAAAACTTTCATCCCCAGCCCCACCCCAGAGCCAGCACCCCCAGACAGAGCCCTCACCCCCTCCTGCACCCCAACTCCCTGCCCCAGCTCAGAGCCCCCTCCAGCACCCTGCACCCCTCATTTCTGGCCCCATCCTGGAGGCCCAGTTAGAGTCCTGACCCCCTCCTGACCCCAACCCCCTGCCCCATCCCAGTAAAACTGAATGTGGGAGGGAACAGTGAGCCACTGAGGAAAGAGGAATGTAATGAGTGGGGTGTGGGGCCTTCGGGAAGGGGTGGGGTGTTTGGTTTTGTGCGATTAGAAAGTTTGCAACCATATCAGCATCTCTCAGGGTTTGGCCTAAAAAGAACTGGAAGACTGGATTTAATTATATGCATATTAAGGGTGTGATCCTCCTTCCAGTGGAGTCCTGGGAGATTTTGCTTCTGTCTGCAATGGAAGCAGGATTGGGCTCTAAATACATCAGTAAGTCCATTAAAACCACAAAATAATGTCAAATCTAGATATTACTGGACAGTGCCAGAAACAACAAACGGGTGCTAACTTGTTTGTTTATAAGGTGGGACACATATCATAGGTGGATCAAGGGAGCAAATGTGGAAATGTATTGTATGAACTGCGAATGAGCACTTGTATGAATGATCAATAACACATATCTAGGAATCTACAAAGAGAAAATTTTGTGTGTAGGATTTTGTCACCAGTGTTTACTGTATGCAAATTTGTGTTAGCTGACATTTTTATGTAAGACATATTAGCTTTGATTTTAGGAACAGACAATCCCGCTTATCATAAATATATAATGAATCACTATGGTTTTTTTTATGTATACATCAAAAACAGTTCCTTTTTGTATTCATAATTTGGATTTGAAGATACCAAATGTATCTGTCTACATTTCATAATTTCCAGTAATGTTCTGCAAAAGTTCTTTAGCCAATCAGTTTTTTGCAGAAGCTATATATAAAGACATTTTAACCCTATACAGTATACAATCCAGATCCTGCTGTCTCATACACACGGCATACTCCTACATCCCACTGAAGTCAATTAGGTTCATGCAGACATACGAACTTTCAGGATCAGGGCCCTCTTTTGTAATTATGTAACAGGCTCTAAATTCTAAACATCCTTTGTCATCATACAGTCCATTTGATGAAGGACCCCGTAGTAATGGTAGGTCATACAGATCCAACACAAATGCAAATAATAGAGGCGTGTTAAACTTTCTCGCTCTTAAAATGCACTGATTCAAGAAAGAAGGAGAAATTGGAATACAAACAGCCACATCATTTTAAGTCATTTGTTGGTTCTGCTGATACAAAAGACAGAATTACTATTATTATGCTTTTAACTAGAGAGATTTCTACCTATGACACGGAGCACTTTTTAAAATGGTGATCCGTGTCTAACATCACAATCTTGGAATTAAAATTTTAACTTTTCCATAGCATTTTAATGGATGCAAGGGTGATTATTATGAAATGTTGAATAACTACACAGGCCTTAGTGATTGGTTCTTTTGTTTTTATATTCAGTAAACAAAAAAAGACACAGAGGGACAAATTCCCAGATATATCAATGTAAATCCACTGGGTTTGATTCTCTTCTCACATTAGAGTAAACCATCGTAACTTGGTTGATTTCAGTTGAGTTCCTCCTTATTTATATTGTGCAAGTAAAAGTGGAATTGGCACAGTGACACAAATAGATTTTCTCCGGATTTCATAGGATATGTCTATACTGCACACTCCTTTTGGCAGGATGTAGAGTACATACAGGTCTAGCTCCCCCAGCATGGATATAAATAGCAGTGTAGACAGTGGGGCACTGCTGAAGTGAGTAAAGACACTCTTGAAACCTGTGGATATGCAACTGGATATTTACCCTACAGGGATCTCTGCTTGCCCAAGCAGTGCCTCCCCATCCACACTGCTGTTTTTAGAAGTGTAATATCCCACTGCCTCTTCCACTGCTGTAGTCTTTCTCCGCTGCAGAGAGAGGCTCAGGTGGAAGGAAAAGACTCTGGCAGCTCCTTGCTCCAGGTGTCTTTCCTTGCAGCGGGGAAAGGCTCTGGCCAAAGGGAGCTGCCCAAACCTGTCCTCTCTGCAGTAAAAGAATCTGGCAGCTCCCTGCTGCCTCCCTGCCTGCCAGAGCCTTTCACTGACACAGGTAGCTACATACTGCAGTGTGTACATAATCTGCTTTTCACTGTGGGATGAAGCTACCTGAACCCTAGATGCCACCACAAGAACTGTACAGTGTAGACGTAGCCATAGAGTCACAGAATCATAGAGTTTAAGGCTAGAAGGAACCAACAGATCATCTACTCTGACCTCTCATATATCATAAGTCGCTAATCACCAGCACCCACACACTAAACCCAACCAAAATTAGACCAAAGTATTGACTAAACTTCATGTGAAGAGAATAGGAAGGACCAAGGTGCACCAATGTCCAAGGCCACTGCAGTGGCAAGAAATGATTAAGTGAGATATATTTGGATAATTCTGGCAAGTGACCCACACCTCATACTGCAGAGGAAGGCAAAAAAATAAACAAATCCCAAGGTTACTGCCAATCTGACCTTGGGGAAAATTCCTTCCCAGCCTCACAGATGGCACTCAGGTACACCCTAAGCATGTGAGCAAGAGCCAGCCAGCCAGCCAAGTACCTCAGAGAGAGAATGCTTGGTGCTATCTCAGACTCCCAGCCCACCCCACCCAATGATCCATTTCCAGCTGTGGCCATCTCTGATGCTTCAGAGGAAGGAGGCAAAAAACAACCCAGAATACACTGGGGGAAAGCCCTGCAGGTGGCCATCTGCAACCCTGAAACCTGAGCTTTTAGGAACATAAAACATAAACTGGAAGTGAGCCCCAGAGTTGCTGAGTCCTGCCCCCTGCCATCACAAGCAACTGTGCCATACAATTGCAGCTCTTTCTTAAATCTAATTGTTTCCCCCCATAACTCCTATTGGAATGCTTTTCCAGGACCTCACTTCTCCAATTATTAGAAAACTTCTAATTTGGAGCCTGAATTTTTTCATGGCTATTTTATACACATTTGTTCTTGTGCCAACATTGTCCTTTAGCTTAAATAGCTCTTCTCACTCTCTGATGTTTAGCCCGTGGATGTATTTATAGAGAGCAATCATATCCCTGTTCAGTCTTTGTTTTGCCAGGCTAAATAAGCCAAGCTCATTTAGGTTTTTTTCCATAAGATATGTTCCCATCCCCCTGACTATCCTAGCAGCCCTTCTCTGCACCTATTCTAGTTTGTATTCATCTTCCTTCAACATGAGTAACCAGAATTGTACACAGTATTCCAGACAAGATCTTACCAATGCCTTGTACAATAGCATTGATATTTTCCTAGCTCTACTAATACATTCTAGGATCGCATTTACTTTTTTTACAGCTGCATCACTTTGGTGGCTCATAGTTGATCAGCACACTGAGGTTCTCTCTTCCCTTGTCTCTTTCAACTGATGAGCCCTAGCTTATAGCAGAAATTCTTGTTGTTAGTCCCTGAGTGCATGACCTTGCATTTACACCATTATAACTGAGATCAGGATCTAACCCTAAGAGTTTTCTTTTCAGAGTGGTCACTAGTGAGTATCTTTTTTTCAGGATTTTTAAAGAAAGCTGTATTATGTTTTTCCAAACACCAGGTGCCAACATGGGTATTTTCAATCATAACGGCCTCTGTTTTAGATAAAGGCAAATAAAACAGGAAAGAACAAAAGCAAAGTCTCCTTGGGTCCAATCATGCTTCCATTGAAATCAATGGCAGAGCACTTTATAGGAGAAGTATCGGGCTCCATGAGATGACAGTGTGTGATTCCATCAACAGTCAGAACTGTGATCTGGGAACAAAGTAGATGTGGAACTCTGAAAAAGGGGAAAGTGCTTAGTTTCATAGATATACACATCCCACACAGTTAAGTTTAGTCCTGTGGAAGGTCAATGTTTACATTGTCGTGGTGCCTGCCATGTAGGATGCTTAGCACTTGCTCCCCCTCCAGTTCCTCACCTATATCTTCAGATTCATCCTCTAGTCTAAGATGTATTTTCTGAGCTTTTCCAGAATATTAGGAGAAGATCAGTACATTTTATTTAATTCTCCTGGTTTACAATTATCTCCTCATAGAAAGCATGAGATTGAAACTGGATCCCTCACACTTGATTTGCCCTTTTCTCTGTACGGCTTTGATGTGATTGTCTTTAATTTTGCCATAATTATTGGAACAGTATCTACAACACTGGAATTCTTGATGGTGGAAATGTTGTCTTTGAACAGAGGACTGAGAGTCAGAATTCCTGAGTTCTGTTCTTGGTTCTAACACCGAATCACTCTACGACCTTGGGAAAGTCATTTGACCTCTCATGCTCCAGTTTACCTATGTACACAATAGATGTAATAGTGTTTAGCTATCTCACAGATATGTTGTGAGGCTTAATTAATTAATGCTTGTAAAGCACTTGGAAATCCTGGGATAAAAAGTGGTAGAAATAGTAAGTATAATTTACTATTATAAAGCATTATTATCCAACTGTTTTGCCCACCACAATTTTGTCTTCACCTTGTGAATTGTTATTTTTGTCCTTGCTATTTTTCTAACAAAATAATAGTTTCCTTTCTGAGTTATTAACTAGGCTAGCTCCTGTAGTTGTTCTGCATGCATTATTCTCGCTTAATTGGGCTCAAAGGAGGAGGGAAATACATTTTTCCCCTTGTATGTCTGGCATCGCTCAGATCTTAGGTAGTTTAATTTTTGAAGTGTGAATACCAACATTCTTTCTCCTACAAATTCTTTGTCTTTGAGTGTACAGCCATTACTGCATTTGTCTTCCTTGGACTATATTAGTTATTCATCAATGTACTTTGGGCGGACAACATTTATATGGTTAACCAATAGACACTGTACCATCTTGGAGTCCTATTTTCTCTTCCACTTTCTTGGATGGAGGTGACAACATTTCTGCCAGGTTTGTGAGGGGCTGACGGAGAGACCCCCTTCCAAGGCATCATTTCCACCTTCAATCAACCCTACAAGAAGAGCCCCTCCATGAAGATTTCAAAGGTTCAAGTTTTGCAGCTAAAGAGAGGTCAGGATCAGTGGATCAGGAAAAGGGCTGTTTGCTGTGGTGTCATCTTTCCTACCCCTCATTTCCTCTTACACTAAAGGGAGATTTTTGGGAGCAGCAGCCAGTAGGGAAGCCCCTGGCAGTATGTTTCCCTGAGGCAGGTTGTAAAGGAGTTGAGAGGCCAGGTAAGTCCCAAAGTAGGGTAAAAGAAAAAGGTCTCCATGTTGAGCTTTGGCATCCACAAGTCCCTAGGTTTTGTGCTGATTTGGTGGAATCAGCTGGTATTTGAAGCAAAATCCCATGCTGCTTCTGCAAGGAGGAAGTCAAATGGAAGAAGAAGGCTGTGTAGAGCTTTTGCCTTGATTCCTTGTGTAGCCTGCATAAAGCTGTGACAAAGTGGGGATTTTCCCTTGTTATGTTGTGTGTGTCCTGCTGTTTTGCATGGATGCTGTGTGTGACTTTTGTGGAGGCTGCTCCAGCTGCCTGTATGGATGCTATGCCCACCCCTTCGTAACCTGAGATGCAGGAGAGGGATGCGACCAGGTGACTCTGGCGCAGGAAGTGAGACAAAGGACGGAGGAGGAGCAACGAGCAGGGCAGGGGCCAGGCAGCTGGAAGCAAGTCAGTCTTGGCTGGCTTTGGGCTCGGGGAGGACCAGAGCCCTGGCTCTGGGGTCCCCTGCCACCAAGATGGACTTGGCTGAAAGGTCACTGATTTCCGTGCTAATAAGTTCTGCCCTACGCTGTGTTCCTGTCGACTAATAAACCTTCTGTTATACCGGCTGGCTGAGAGTCACTGCTGACTGCGGAGTTGGGGTCCAGGGTCCTCTGGCCTCCCCAGGAGCCCTGCCTGGGCGGATTTGCTGCAGGAGGTGCACAGTGTGGAAGGGGATGCTGAATGCTCCAAGGTCAGACCCAGGAAGGTGGAAGCTGTGTATGCTTCTTGCCCTGAAGACAGTCTGCTCAGAGAGAGGAGGCTCCTACAGAGTCCTGACTGGCTTCATAGGGAGCAGTTCCAGAGCATCACCCCGGTGACTCTGTGACAAAAGCTAAAAAGAAATTCAGTCCCTGCATTCTGTGGATCACATGGCTGCACTGTTCCTAGTATCTTGTAGGCACAGAGTACCCCAAAAGTCCTGTCCATAAATGGCATGACCTACCCCTTCCAGATCCCTATGCAGGAGTAACCAAGTTGATGCTGATATGGCAGTTTGATGCTATAAACTTCTCAGGCTCAGTCTACCTGGTATGTCCTGCTGGTGTTGCAAAATGCAGAAGTTCTTTAAACAGTAACTCAGTCCAGCGTATATAATGTATATTCTTAATTGATGTGTCCAGCTGGATCAAAGTACTTTTGATACCTGAGTATCTAAATAAGTCCTTAGCCAACTCTTAAAGTCTCTTTTTACTAAACTAAGAGGGCAGCTGCAGAAATGTCTGAGGGTAGCAGAAACATATTTGCTTTCCATGAAATTACTTTCCAGATTGCCTCCCTTGTGAGAAAAGAGTCCTTTTTGATGACCAATCTTTCTTGCTTCTAAAAAACATAACTGTAAGCCTTGGTAATGCAAGAGAACCAAGGGAAAAGTTAGGAAAAGAATCACCAGACTCCTTAATAAAATTGACACTATTCTATGTGATATCTTCTGAGAAACCAGCCATTCCTAGCACACATTTGAAATAGATTCCACTTTGCCCATCCCTAGGGAATTTCAAAAGAAACTATGGCTATGGGCCCAATCCTGCAGCCACTCTGAAATCAAAAATCCCATTGACTATGTCCAAAGCAGCTTCAGCATCAAGCCCTTTATCAGTTTCAAGTATTCTCACTTTGAACTTGAGGTTTTTGTAACTTTATCACTAAACATCAAGGGCCAAAATCTTCCCTGTTTCACCTGTGCAACCCCACTGATTGCTGGAGTTGTCCAGATGTATCTGACTGAAGTATTTGTAATAAACACTTAGTAAATGAATTTGCTATTTACTTGAAAATGTAGAATTTCTACATTTTGGAGCTTAATATAAAATGTCCTCTACCTATGTGAGTATTGCTTTGCCCAGAGATCTTAGCAGAAAAATAATTGGTTGCATCACCCTTATGGAAATAAAATATGCACACCAAATCAAACCTCAAAACACCAACCCTATTTTCCCAGGAGGTTCAGGCACCAGCTCAGGAGCAGAGGAGAGGACTGCAAAAAATCGGAAGGCTCCCCGGGAGAACATGGAGACTTACCAGGCCTGCAGTGTTCTTAAGCTGTAAGCTCTTTGGAGCAAGGACTCATTTACTAAATGTTAGTCCAGTGCCCAGTATGAGGCCCAACTTGACTGGAGCCTTTAGGTACTGGTGCAATGTAAATGCTAATAAGAAATCATGCAATCCTTACTAATACAAAACTCCTTTTAACTTCCAAGAGAATTGTTCCTGCATAATGACTGGGAAATAAACTGTCGAGTTTAGCCTACTATTATTTTCTGGCGGTGGTATTTGTAACTGATTCTCCACCACCATATCAAAATTCTCCACTTATCTGCCTCAATGGTACCATTTCATTCCTGCATTAGAGCCAGATCTGTGGCTCCTGCTATGATCCTTGGCTCCAGCAATCTCACTGCACAAAGGGGCTGTCAAGCTGATTTAACCAGCTAGCTGTATAGTCCCCCAAGATGGGGAATCCCAAGGGAGTGTAGAGTCAGCATAGCCAGCAATAGGTTGCACCACTTCAATGCTCACTGCAGAGCATAAGCAGCATAGATGGAGAGCGGCTATCCTCTGGTTATCCCTGACTAGTGTAATGGCTCCCTGGGGTGCTTTTGTAACAAGCTCTTCACACATAACACAGCTACATAAACCGAGCTTTGCCCCCATAGGTGTGACAGTAGGAACTAAAAACGTCACGGTACCTTACTCTTCCTAAAACAAATGTGATTTTCTCTGTGTCCACCTCAACTCTATATCAGGACTCCTATTCAGACAGTCCAGCCAGATACTGTGTGATTGTGTAACAGTTGTGATATGGGGAGTAATTGCTGCTGGCTGACAGAGATTGGCCTGGACACATTGAACTGCCTCTTCTTGTTTTCTAGCTGCAAAATTAAAGAATTAATGCTGATGGGGATTTCCTAGAAAAAACTCCCTGCTCCCAAAAGAATGATACAAGGTGGTTTCATTTTTACTGAGGGAAAGTTAAGGTTGAGTGGTTGTGTGTGAAAGGGCTGTGCATTTCCTTGTTTTTGTACATTTGTGGTTTGTTTATTCTTGTAACAATAACATTCTTTGGGAGATTTGTGGGGAGATTTTAACTGAGCATTTCCTGGTTTTCTACAATCTGATGTGGGGTTTTGTTGTCCCAGATCCCACAAGGGTATGAACTGAAAAAGGCACTGTTTTCTAACAGCAATTATAACTCCCTCAACGATTTTTGTAAGTGAAAACAGCAAGAGAATTCCATTGCAATCAACGGAATTGCAATGGCAGAAAGGATAACCAGACACAGTCAGGCAACCTTCTTGTTGGCGATATGATTGAACATTTTTTATTTTTCTGTGTCTACATTTTTGGACCACATCCATCCTCAATGCAAATAGCACCAGTTGGGTCTGAATTCGATCCTATGAGATGGTTGCACTGGATTCCATTAAATAAGGATACATAATAGTGCTAAGATAAAGTTGGAGGCTTAGGGTTAAAGTGGTCTCTCTTCATTGACTTCTGTCAAAATAAATAGAAACTCCGATATTCAGTGGATTCTAACACAAGAAGATCTCAGTTAATTTATGTCTATGACAAAGATCTGAGCCAATGAACCAATCACCATGTGCTTGGGAAATAAAATCTAAGCACAGTGTTAATAAGTGTCAGTTTAAATGTTTTGCTTTAACAGGATCTGAGGGAGTTTCAGACATACACAGGACTAAATCAATATCCACTTTCACACACACACAAACACACACATATATATAGGAGTGAACTGTATGGATCTGTTGTAATTTCATTTACACTAGAATAAATCAGAAGTAACTCCACTAAAGTCAATGATGTCAAAGAGTGTAAAATCAGATGCTAATATGCCATAACTTTTCCCTTGGTTCTTCAGTTGGGTTGTCCCCACTGCAGGTATAAAACTTATAATGCAAAAGTTAGTTTGTTTTAAATGAAGTGCCTACATTTCTTAATCTAACACCTGATTTACATCCATTTATTGAAGCCCAAGCTAGTATAGAATTTGGGAAAAGTAATAAAAATTACTTTTAAAAAATTATTTAACTTCCCTGCTACTTACAGGAATTAAATTGGGAAACATCTGTGCAATGTTCTGAAAAATTTCAGAAGGGCTTCTCAGAAAGGGCTGATGAAATCTTAATCTTTTTGGAAAAGGATATAAAATGAATTGCTTACATGTAACATACCCCACCCCTAGAATGAGTAGCAGATTTGAAAGACTTTTTCATAGTGGGTTTCTTGAATACTTTCTTACTGGTTGGAGTGACACATGATTTGAGAGCACCCCTCCATATAAACATAACAAAGAGGGTCCTTATATTGAAGCCCATTTAAGAGAATAAATAACTAATAAAATCTTTTAATGAATTATTTACAAATCACACCTTTCTATATGCCTAGCTGTGATAGCTGCAGTTGCTAAATGAATAAAACACATGTAAGGACTTTAATATAGATCAGCTCCCTAACCCATGCCATTATTTGTTAAAGCTTTATTAATTATGCTGGTATGATCCCTTTTGATTAGCCAGACTATCCAAATGTCAAGTGCTGATTACGTTTCAGAATGCAGAAATATCAGTTGAATGGAGGTAACACCTCATAAGGTGTTAAAGGTGAAATGCCAAGTAAAAATGAAAATTGCACTGTGCTGACTGTCTCTACTAATCAAGTGCTGGAGTGTGGTCAGCACAGAAATAAGATTGAACTAACCTTCCCAAGTTTGTGAGTTGTTCAGGACTGAAATAAATAGACCCCTACTACACCATTTTTGCTTTCCTACTGCATTGTCCCCACACAAAAAGCAGGACAGGGCAGGAATAAGTCCAGGGGTTCTTCCCTGATGGATCCACCAGTTCCTACCATCTATCTAGACATCTCATATGGGAATTCATATTCTACTTAGCTATTGGACTGAAGCAGCATTCACAGCAGGACTCTACAGCTGCTCTATGTCCTGTGAGAAATGATTCCTGCCCCTGGTTTCTCTGTATATCTCCCTAGTGCCTGGCACTAAGGTATGCCCATTAGAACCAGTTGAGCATTTACAGTGGAATTCACTAAAAAGGTTATTTGTAAAAAGCATAATGCTTCCATGCAGCAAGCCAGCATACAACATACACTTTCAAAAGAATACTGTCTAGTGAAATCAATCAGATGAAACACATTTTGCACGGTACCAGAAATATACACAGAATAGACTGTTGGGCTGTTACTGTACATTGGTAACATGAATATATGGGCATTGCACCAACCCAAAACATGAATGAATTTTAGAAAATGAAAGACATATGTAAAAAAATGAATAGGGTTAAAATCATTATTTTGTGTAAGATTAACCCTGTTAAATAATTTTATACTATAGTTTTACTGTGTTATAGGAACACTGCAGAAAAAGAGCCTGTGTTCTAATTATACTGTATTAGAGCCATCCTGCAAGTCTTACTCATAGAAGTATGAATCCTCATTGAAGCCAGCAGAAGTAATTCTTCCAGGATCAAGCCCTTAGTTTGTTTATTAACAGAGTATTTTAGCCCCTGGTATTTTAAATTGCACATATCTAACAATTTCCCAATATTAACACAAATATTTCACGAAAAATAAATATTTAGACAAGGTATTGTATATTAATGTAGAACATATTTAACATTGATTCTTTCTTTCCTTTTCTATTCACCTAATGCATGGGCTGATTAGATCAGCCTGCGTTATACGTCAACAAGGTTTGCAACCATCTAATTTGTCCTCAGGGGACTAACTTCTAAAACTGCAACATTTGGGAAATATTAAATTTAAATACAATGTTTTCTATTTTCCATAACATTGCATCCTGCATTTCAAAAGATATAAATAATGTACATCATTTAAAAAAATTAAAAGAGATACAATCAGTACAATCATAGAACTTTTTTCCACTTGTACCAAGAACTTTTGAAGCAGAAGCCTACACAGCCATAGAAGCAACAAAGCAAGGAGGAGAGGAGGTCTGTCAGATGGATCTTTTTTAAGGCAGCTTCATGTTAAGTTGTTTATGAGCTACATCAATGGTTAGAATATATAAATAGTCATGTGATTACTAGAGAGATTGTTGCAATAATTATGTCAATGTAGAGTATGTAGCAGCTGTAACAAAGCACAATATTGGCCTTGATTTGTCTAGTGCATTTCATCTACTTATTGCCATTCCCCCTGGAACAAACCAGATTTAAACCCAAGAAATCCATCACTTGAGGATTCTCCTTGCGTAAGGGGATTCTCAGGCGGTGTACAGTTGCTACAGGGGCTTCTATGCTTTCATTCCTCCTGACTGATAATGTTGGGTGTATTATTGGAGCATTCTATGTCTATGTCTAATGCCCTAAGGATCCCTGGCAACTAGAATAATCACAGAGGGCTGTTGGCAGCTGTTGCAGCTGAGAGTACCTAGCCTGACCCTGGTATCGGAAGTGAACTCAAGGACCCCAGAAGACTGCAGATTTGAGATGTGTCTATAGTTACTATATCATGGATTTATCATATTCCTCACTCTTGTAAACATGTTTTAAATTGCATGTGCCATCTTCTCAGTGGTGTAAATAGATGTAGCTCCATTTAAGTCATTACACCTTTTGTTGCAGGGAGCAGGGAGTAGGAAGTGCGGGGATGCTTGCCATGGTGAGCCAAAGAGAAGGGGCTAGGAATACCAGGAAGCCATCAGCTGATGCCCAGGGGCCAAAAGGACTTGGAGTGAGAAGCCCTAAAACAAGGGCCTATTTGAGCCCAGAGAAGAGTTAAATAGACTGTATTGGGTTCTGGGAAGAGTCAAATGGTAGCAGGAACAAGGAAGGAACCTATAACCTCATTCTGTTGAGCCCAAATCTATGCAACAGAGGACCTGTCTGCTAAAATGGACTTGGGAAGGATTACATGTGCCTGGAAGGGCAAAAGGAATTGTTTGTGCTCATTTTGTGTTGAGGTTCAATTAATAGATTATATAGCGAGAAGGGATGATTGTGGTCATTTAGTCTGACATCCTGCATAACATAGGCCATAGGACTTCCCTGAATTAATCCCATTTGAATGAGAGAATATCTTTTAGAAAAATATCCAGTCTTGATTTAAAAATTGCCACTGATAAAGAATTCACCATGACCCTTGGTAGATCATTCTGATTGTTAATTAACCTCATTGTTAAAATGTGCACCTTGAAGTGTGTTGGGGTGTGTTCGTTCAGTGGCAACCCAAGAAGAATAAACTGAGCAAGGGTGACTGAAACTTCTTAACAGAATGCCACTTTTGCTGAATTTTGGCACTTATGGCCCAATACAGCTGGGCTTCCCTTCTCAATTCCACATAGACCAGATAAATAACGGTGGCTGTAGTGTTCTACGCTAACTAGAATCATCATTACAGGAACTATTGCTTTGCCGTTAGAAGCCTTTAATAATATGATATATGCTTCAACATAAGAGTAACACACTGAAATTATTTTTTATTGTCTTGCTGTTAGAATGATGAATATTAACAATTCTGGGCCTGATCTTCCCCGCTTTGTCTGTTGTGTATTCATTTAGACCTATGCAAAATTAGTGTAAGACTAATAGTGATTTACACCTCCCATAAACATACAGCTAAGGGTATCATAAAATCCCTCCTTTACCTGCAAGGGGTTAAGAAGCTCAAATAACCTGGTTGGCACCTGACCAAAAGGACCAATAAGGGAAGAAGATCCTTTCAAATCTGTGGGGGGAGGTTTTGTTTGTGCTTTCTTTGTTGTTCTCTCGGACAGAGAGGGACCAATGCAGAAAAACAAACATTTCCTAAAACCCTACCTGAAATAAGCATCTAAGGTTATAAAAATTGTAAGTAAAGCAAGGAAATGCATTAGATTATCTTTTGTTTTACCTTGTGAATTTTCCCTATGCTAAGAGGGAGGTTTATTCCTGTTTTTTGTAACTTTGAAGTTGAGCCTAGAGGGAAATCCTCTGTGTTTTAAATCTTTTTATTACCCTGTAAAATTACCTTTTATCCTGATTTTACAGAGGTGCTTCTTTTACTTTTTTCTTTATAATAAAGTTCTTCTTTTAATAACCTGATTGGTTTTAGTGTCCTAAAGAAAGGGTCTTTTTATTAAAGGCAATTGGTTGGTATATTATTCTCAAACTTCCCCAGGAAAGGGGGTAAAGGAGCTTGGGGGGGATATTTTGGGGAAATAGAAACTCCAAGTGGCCCTTTTCCTGAATCTTTGTATAAATCTCTTGGTGGTGGCAGCAATACTGTCCAAGGACAAGAAAAGGATTTGTGCCTTGGGGAAGTTTTTAACCTAAGCTGGTAGAAATAAGCTTAGGGAGTCTTTCATGTGGGTCCCCACATCTGTACCTCAGAGTTCAGAGTGGGGAGGGAACCTTGACAACACCCATGACTACATAAGGTGCAAGGCAATGGAGAACCAGGCCACCTGGATCCAGCGCCACCAGTGGAGTCTGGCTTCTGCCTTTACCAGATTGTCAGTCACTTCTGTTTAAGATGCTTCTCTCTAAAAATGACTAACTGGCTGTAAGAGTTAGGGACCAGATCTACAAAGGGACTTAGGTTCCCTATACGATGCCAGAGGAGAACAGGATCCACAAAAACCAGCATGCGCTTAAGCTAGCTGATAGCAGATGCTTCTGACAGAGGTATGTCCTAAACACAATCCCCCTCAGGGATTTTGGTGCCTAAGTCTGGGCTGGAGGGAGATGCCTATCTGTGCTTGCAATCCATAGCCAGGAACCCTCTCCTGGAAGGGAAGTGCCTAAGCTGTTTCTTGCAAGAACAGTAGCAACACATGCCTAACTCTACACAAAATGGCTGACAGAGGAGGAAGACTTCCTTATAATGGTTGGCCTCATGGTGAGGGTACTCACTCAGGCTGTGGGAAACCCAGACTCAATTCCTCCCTCTGACTAACACGGAGAAGAGATCTGAACAGGAGTTTCCTACCTCTTAGGTGAGTGCCAGAGCTACTGGAGTCATTCTCACTCTGTCTGTAGCCAATACATATTTAATTATTTATACAAAGTAGAACAACTTCAGCAGTAAAGACTGAGAGGCTCCCCTATAGCCCAGTAGATGTGGGCACTCTCCTGAGAGGTGGGAAACCCCTGTTCAGATCCCTTCTGCACATCACGCAGAAGGAGGAATTAAACTGTAGTCTCCTCCTGACCTTCTGGATGAGTACCATAATCACTGGGCTAAAGGTTATAAGGGAGGCAGGAGCCACTGCTGCCACCTTGATCTTCTCCCTGCCCCTACACCTTTTGTGTGGATTTAGGTATGCTCCAAGCCCTCTTAGCAGATCAAGTCCTCCTGGCAAGATTGGGGGAGGGAGGGGAACAACTATCTTTCCCTGGTGTGAGGATTGCACTGAGTCTTAAGCATAAGACAGATGTCCACAGCCTGCCTGAGGCATCAATGTGCATGCTCAGAGGCAGAAACTTAGGTTCCAAGGGGACTTTTACAGCAAACGTTTAGGGGCCAAGTGAATTAAGGCACCTACAGAGTTAGGAAGCAGCTGAGTGGAGGGTTCATGGATCTCAGTAGTGGCCAAATCTGGCACCTAAATCCCTTTGTATATCTAGGCCTATGTCACTGACACCAAGAGCTGGTTGAGAAAAGTAATATTTTATGAAAAATTTAAAAGAAATGAACTTGGGGGGGGGGAATTGATTCTTTTTCTTCATTCTTTAGTATTTTTGTTTGTGAAGACAAAATTCTGAATCACAGGATTATTTTGTTTCAATGGGTAAAACATTTTCTCTCACTAACACATTTTTTTCTACTGGAAAAAGGAGGGAAAGTTTAAAAAAATGAGAGGTGTTTCTCTCTCCTTTCCCCCAACACACCCACACTTTTTTACACTGCAAGAAAGGGATGCGAAGTTTTTAAAAGAGAGAGAGAGAGAGAGAGAGAGTTGGGCTTTCCCACCAAAATGTAACAAAACATTTCAAAACACTTTATTTAGAAATTTTCATTTAAAAAGAAAATGGACATTTTCACAAGATAATTTCTGTTGATGGAAAAGCCATTTTTCCTCAAAAAAACTGACAAAAATATGTTGACCAACTCTTCTATTGTCTCTATTCATGACATGTATATCCTGGTTGCTTTTTCTTTCCTTTAGGAAAGCTCATTATTTTGATTTTTCTTTACTTTTCCCTCAAAGGCAAATTCTTTTAATGTGCCCCTTTCTGTTATAGACTTCTGCCCTTAATTACCTTTAATTGTTCATTCAGAAAGATTATGGCTACCTCTCCTATAATCAACATGTGTTGGCCTGCTTAGAGCTCTGCCTCTAACAGTTTGGTAGTGGGATTGCTTTTTGTGCGTGCACACGCCCACACTCACTCACTGTCACTCTTACACTCTCTCTCTCTGCAGTTTCAAAGCCGCAGTGAAATGTGAGGCCTTCCTCAGACAACAGCCTCTATATGTTCAGTGTGGATTCTATATATTAATGTGTAACTTACTTCAATGATATATAACTGTAAAACTGGAAGCATTGTGACAACTTTCTTAATTGAGCCACATAAGAGGAAATGGATTCACCTTCATGTTGATTTCTTTTATGAACTGGATGATAAATGTTCATACAGAAATGTTATATGTTGTGCAAATCTTTCATCATCAGGGTTCTGTGAAACCTTCAAAGCGCACAGTGCACAGTTTTTACTCCCCTTAAACCCAGCTGAGCCGGGACTCTTCTCTTGTACTATCTCATTAATTTCAAAATATTGCTTCAGCCTGTGTTGGCCAGGCTTCTCTAGAAAGCACTATCAAAAAGGTGTATCCATTTTTTCAGTATTTCTTGACATGCTCTCTGTGCAGCTGAGCAAGTTATAGTATCCACACCACATGCCTAATGCTGCTCAGGTAGAAATTGAAGAGACAGCAGCAGGCTGTATCACACAAAAGTAAAATCTGTGAGGTTGGGTTCCTTTTCTCCAAGCATAAGGTTCTTAAACCCTTGTCACCGGGTGTAGTGCTTCATGGAGCTTGGAATATAAAGCAACTATACGCTCATAACTCTGTGAATCATCACAGAGGGTTTTTTTTCTGCCACAGCCATCATTTTAAGATAGTGCCACTTTAGAGAAGCACAGTAAATACAAATAGTAACTTTAAGTAACTTGAAACCTATAACCCTAATTGAAATTGAATCCAAAGACTTGTGAGTGCCTTGTTTTTTTCTGAACCCCATATAAGGTTTTTATTATTTTAATTTTCATAGTACAGTAGTTTTCTGGTCTACTGTGGATGTATTTTATTTGTATTCAGTTATTACTTTTAATCCACTGGAATTTTCTATTTTCTAAAGTTTAATACATTTCAAAATAATAAAACTTTTGTCAGTAAAACCTTTTAGCAGATTCAGTTAGAGCTGGGTGAAATTTTTTCAGTGAGTAGTAACGTCAGTGAAAAATGCCTTTTTGGGGGGCACCAAAACTATTTGCAAATTCAGGTTGAATTCAGCAAATAGTTTCAGCTAAAAAAACCTCAATTCTTTTTTTTATGTCAAAACAAAATGACATTTTGAAATGAAACATTTTGTTTTGACAAGTTTTGTCTTTCTATTTAGAAACAGCATTTCCTTTTGAATTTAGCTAATCTTGTAAGGGTGAAACTCATTCATAAAATGACCTGAAACTAAGCAGAAAATTGGGGGGAGGGGGGAGGTTGGAATAGTTTCAGGTAGGGAAAAAAAATTTTGTTTGACCCTAATTTTTTTTTCTCCCCAGTTTTTTTGAAAAACAAATACGAAAAAATTGTTTGGGTTTGAACCAAACTGAAATGTTTACAATTTGTCCCCCAAACCAAAAACAAAGCATTAGCTCAGCTCTAGGTTCACTACATAGTTTACATATAGCACAGCGCAGTCCTCTACTCCAGGAGTTTAAAAAAAAAAAAAAAAAAAAAAAAACTTCAGTGACTATCTCTCTCTCTATTTATAAAGATACTTGGCTAGATTCTGCAATTGAAATTAAACTGGTGAACCCTCGTGCCCATGCAGAGACCCACTCAAGTCAATCAGTGCTAGGATCATTGATCTGCTTGCTTGCTAGGTCAGGGCCAAAAGTATCTATAGCTAAATAAACAGATACCGATACAGATACACCAAAGCAAACTAAACCATTGAAGTCTATGGCCCTTTGCCTTTGATTTGAATGTGTGCCATTTGAAAGGGAAATAAATGGAATGCAATAACAAACTTTTTAAAAGTTAATAATATAGCAATTAAGTTAGGTAATAAAAAGCTTATAGAATTGGCATGTTTCTTCATTTTTCTTCCTGGAGGCTATCCAGAAGCAAGCTGCTAGATTTGTTTTAAAGTATGATTATACTCTGAAAAAGTGGCGCAGTAAGAACATCATTGTGGTGATTGTTTGTTATCTTTCAATAACTTCCAGACTACATTTTTTTCAGTGTACAAATCAAATGATATTTTTGCTGTCATCTTTGCAAACTCAAACTGAGCTCTGAGAATCACAGTATATGATCTGGCTCTGACATCACCAATAATAAAGATTCTCCAGTATATGTCTGACCAGCTTAACCAATAATTTGCATGCTGACACTGAATAAATGTGCATTTAATTGAAAGATTTGTGCATGTAAATGAAATAATCAAGTGCATAAATGGATGTGTGTGTGCACCAATTTTCTGCGCATCAAAGAATACGTCTTTATAAACATGGCCCATTATATTTATTCTTTGGAAATTTTCAGGATATCAAAGAGTCAGAGCTGCCTACAGATTAGCAAATATCTCATAAAGACAACACGTTGGCTTTCCCCACTTATTGCATTTGCAGGGCTTAATTGTGTCTTTAGGGCCTGACCTTCTAGTAGTCTATTCCTTGCATTGCCTGACTTGTACTGCCAGCTGATGGATATGGACTTCAGCAACAGCCCTTCTTCACCTCTGCAGTTCCCTGCCCCGTTTGAGGATTCTGTATCTCCGGCTCCATATGGAAGGATCAGTTCCTGTTCCCCTGGGAGCACAAGGCCTGCATGCCCTGCTGCAACACAGATATGCAAGGGAGGAGGCTCTTTGTGCTCTCTTCTTCAGCCCCACATCATCTGCCCACCTAATAAGCAGCCAGGTCCAATCTGGCACTTAGTTAACAGCTTCCAGATCATTTGCAATGGTCACTGGAGAAGAGAGAGGTTGTAACATATGTTCTGGTGCTGCCATTTAAAATGCATCAACTACCCTTGTAGAGAATGTATTCTGGAGAAGGAAAAGTCTTAGGAATAGCTGAGTGGGAAAATTGTATGCGAATAACAGTCTGGTATCCATTTCTATGTTCCAACACAGAACCGGATTTTTCAGAAGAGCTCAGCTCCCATTGAGGCACCTCAGCATGAACTTTGATTTTCAGAACCACTCAGCTCCCATTATGTGTTGAACTCTTTTCAAAATCTGGCCCTGAATATGCTGAGCAGTTTTGAAAATCTGGCCCATACAGTACATCTAACCCCTGTAATCACAGATTGCTGAAAGGATGTTTCATAGGGAAAGTGCAGGAGATTTTGCTGGAAACTCTGTCTCTTGCTACTGAAATAATATGAGCTAAGTGTATTTCATGAAATGCAACATCTCTCAGCACATTAGGGAAAGTAAAAGAAATTGATAAAAGAGTAAGAAACACAATTAAACCAGAGGCAGACTTCCAAATGTTAGTACAATGAACATTATGGGCCAGGCTCTGAGCTTAGTTTCAACAGTAACTGGAGTAACTCTACCAAAGTCAAAGGAATCTAGCTGAGACTAGAATCTGCCCTCGTGGGTATGTATATATTGTCCAAAACATGACAGAACTGCCTAGGCAATTTTAATCTGTCTTTTTAAATTTTGCTGTATTTGAAGAAGAGGCTTTGATGACCTCTGACTGGACACGTGTTGTTGTTAGAGTTGCTCATCATGTAGCATGCATTCAACCTCAACTCTACTGGAGTTATTCCTGTAGAAAGAAAAGAAAGGACCCTGGTTAGTGGAGCTACTTTTGAGCATCATATTTAGAAAGAAGAATGTATCACTAAACCGAACACCATGAAGCCACAGCAACTTAGGCTAAACTAAGAATAAGCCTCATCACCAAAATGCTGCATCAGAGAAAAGCTGTAGGGAGAGGTATTCAGAATTCAGGGCACAAACTCCAGAATCAGTCAGCCATTTGGGAGGAGAAGCAAATATCAGGCATTCACATTAGTTAGTTGACTATGCAGAATTGACAGGGACTGCCACCAATGGCTAAGGTGCCTACACACATTTTTACTCTTAAATGTCTGTTTTACTCTTTTACTCTTAGAATGTCTGTTGTCACTATACGTACATCCCTTTGCAGAGGGGACAACATCAGCCTCCTCGAGCATAGTGACTCAGTTCTGCATTTGCTTCTCAGCTTCAGTATTAGTTGCATAACTATGCCTAGTATAGGTCTGGTTCATTATGGGTGTTCTTATTCTGATAGGTCTGAACAGGACCCTCCTTAGGATTTATGGGGCCGTATGCGGTATTATTAAACTGGTGCTCCTATGCCTGATCGCAGCCTGGGCTGGAAGCTTGGGGGCGGGGGGAGGGATGGATATCAGCAAAGGATACCGAGCCACCCAGCCCATCTCAGGGTAGTGGAGAGTCACAGTTCCCCGCAGAGACCCCCATATCCGGCCAATGCATTCGGCTTTGTGAATACAGCCCCTGCCTAAAGGGACTGCAGCACACGCTGGGTGTGCGGGAGCTGGCCCGCTCTTACCTGCTGTCATGGGCAGTGGGTGAAGTTGCCGCTTGGGGAGGCTAGCTCCCCAGCCCACCTCTTCTGCCTGTGACCCCGCCCATACTCCACCCCTGCTCTGCTCCTGGCCCCACCCCCACTCCCTCCAGGCCCTGCCCCTCCCCACTGTCTCCCTTCTCTCTTTCCTCCCCGTCCCTGCTCACTCCTTCCAGCCAAATCCCTGAAAGCAAATGACATTAGAAAGAAATTGCAGAAAAGTATTTTTTTCAAAAGAAAATGGAGCATGTTTTCCATTGCATGCCAGATAGTGAAGATTGGACATGCAGAAGGTACCCAATGAAAAGCACTATACTTGGGAATAAAAAATGTCAGTCACAGGTATATTGAAATACTCTGAAGTTTGTCAGAGATTTATTTGCAAAAGCTTTGTAGTAATGGCAAGTCAGCTGTCCTGCTGAATACAACATTAAATATTATGGAATACATGATACAGCTCTTCTCTATTTTACATTTTCTTAATCCGTATTTCTAAGTTGATTTTATATTTTAAATGTACTCTTAAGCCTTCATAAAGTAATCATTCCAGATGACTACATATTTAACTCACTGAAACTAAGACACTATTTTAAATTAATCAGTCACAGAGGTTTAGTGTGTTCATAACCATGTTCATTGCTTTTACAAACAGGGAACACTAATTTACTTTGTGTGAGCTCCATAAAAATTGACATGTTTATGAAATTTCACCAACTTTAAAAATATTTCCAAAGATTTTTAGGCATAACAAAGGATTTTATGTCTTACTAAGGTACTGATTTTGCTGGAGGGTTCTCTTAAAACTAGTTCATCAAATAGTCAGAAGTAAAGAAAGGGAAACTCTGTTGTCCAGCTATCTGGAAGGAAAGGGGTGTTGTCCTTTTAACGCCTCTCTCCAACAGGGGGGTGAAGGGAGAAAAGGATGGACAGAAAGGACAGGAAGACTTTGGAAGCAAGTTTTTTGTACTCTAGTAATTAATATTAAAATGTGTATTTTAGATAAAGGTGGTTTTTTGAAGGATTTATTTTAAAAACTATATGTCCAAGCATTTAAGGCTAAAGATGAAAACTCAGATTGTGCATCTAAAAATCTCTGCAAGGGTTTTTTAGAGATGTGATTTTATAATCTTTAGCAATCTTCTAATGAAATATTTTTAAAGCAAATTTTAAACTAAAGGTCCTGTAAACTAACATGTTCTGAGTAAATATCACAGTAATGCACAAATGTTTGTCAGTAAATTCAGAAACTGACAGCATATACCTTAGGGTTGGCAAATGCCTGGTAAATGGCTTCATTACCACTTGAATGGCTCTAAACAGTTTCATTGTTGTGCTAATAGGTCTGGCAGGCAGGAAGGCTCTCTCACTTTTAAGTACTAGATCCCCTCTGATGGAAGACTCACTGGGCTGCAGCAGCTAGCTGTGGGAGCCTGCAGGATGGGTCAGAACAGGGATAAAAAGAGGCAGCAGGGTGGACACTAAGACTCAGTGGTGTCCTCAGTTTTTTGGGTGCCCTACGCAGCCGTGTATGCTTAAGGATGACTCTGGGTATGAAATGTTTTCATAATCACAAACTGTGCCTATTATTGAAAGGCAGACACAGGCCTACTGCTATGACTCACTTCAGTATTTGTTTCCTGCTCAAGTGTTATATGTCTATAGCAGTATTCTGAGAGCTGCATATTTTTCTGCCACTCCCATTTGTAGAGGGGTTTTTTTGGTCATTTAAGGGTTGTGCGGTGACTTGTTCATGTTATCTGATTTTAATTCAATTTATTTGATATATTCTTTCGTAGAATGAATACTATTTGGCATGTCTGTGATTCCCCTCAAAGGCTCCTCCTGCTCTGTTGCATCTGTGTTACATAGTCACCACTAGAACTGGTTAACTAATATTAAAAGGGATGCATGAATATTTTTATGAATAAAAGCAGTAAATTTGGCTTGATGTTATTTGAAGGGTTATAACAATAATTATTTGTATGTATTCAGACAGCCACTTTTAAAAAGGACTGTGAATTTCAGGTTTGCATGGATTTAGCACCACTTATTATTAAGGCTACATTTTAGTCACGGACAGGTCAAGAGCAGTAAACAAAAATTCACGGCCCATGACCTGTCTATGACTTTTACTATATACCCCTCACAAAAACTTGGGAGGGCTGCCTGGGGGCGCCGAGGATGCTGGGGGAGGGCAGCCCTGGTGCTGCAGGGGTGAGGACGGCACAAGGCCCAGGACCCCCGCTGTTCCTAAGGAGGGCAGAGCCAGTAGACAGGAGCCGGTAGACAGGCTTCTTGCCTGGTTCCACGCCTTTCCCCCCTCCCCCCCCAGCAGCAACACAGTTTGGGTGTGGGAAGGGGCAGGGGGTTGGGTCACAGGACGAGGTGAGCGGGCTCTGGGCAGCGCTTACCTGTGGGGGCTCCCCAGAAGCGGCAACATCCCCCTCACTCAGCTACTAGGCGGAGGCATGGCCAGGCAGCGCTGCACACTACTTCCACCCAGAGCGCTGGCTTTGCCGTGCCAATTGGCTGGGAATTGCGGCCAGTGGGAGTTGCCAGGGCAGTGCCTGCAGGTGGAGGCAGTACATAGAGCTGCCAAGCCATGCCTCAGCCTAGGAGCGAGCGAGGGGGATGTCGCTGCTTCTGGGGAGCCTCTAGGTAAGCACCGCTCAGAGCCTGCCTCACCTTGTCCCATGCCCCAATCCCCTGCCCCCTCCCACACCCAAACTCCGCTGCGGGGGGGGGGGTGGGAGGGGGCAGTGGTCTGAGACGGCCCCAGTGGTGGACAATGCAACTGGTGCAGGGGTTGCCTGAGCTGCCCTGCAGCCAGGCACACCAGCCGCTGCAAAAATCACAGCGGTCATGGAAAGTCATGCGCCCTGACAAACTCGCAGCCTTACTTATTATCTATCTAAGAATTCACATCCAAAGCGCATTATTCCGAGTCTCTATTCCTTATTCTTTGTTTGTTGCTTTCCTGTTTCACTGTGTAGACAGGAAAAAAAGGTTGTATCTGAGAAAATGTTTGTAGGAAATAGTGGTAAGATATTAGCCACTTTAGGAGATGACCTAGATGAGGAGTGAGGAAAAAGATGACCCTCGGATTACAGGTCTGATGGTGTGGTTTCAGTGTTGACAGAAAATGGCAGGAGTTGGGAGGGCTTGAACATATTCAGTTCAGTTTTGGCTATATTAAGTTTAAATTCATGATCAGACATTGATGAGGCAATGTCAGGGAGAAAGGCTCCAATATGGGATTAGATGGAGGGAAACAGTTCAGACTGTGTTTAAAAAAAAAAAAAAAAAATACACAATGGACAATTATGCAAAAACATTCTCTATCTTGGCTCTTATACAGCCACCGTCACCATTGTATCTGAGCACCTAGAAGTATATACAAATAGAAATATCAATAAGAATATTTCTCACTCTCTCTTTCCCTCCCCAACCGGTAGGAGTAAATTTTTTGTTACTTTTCTTTTCTCTCTCTCTCATTTGTTTGTGAGCTCCTTGTGTGGAAAACTTAGTCTAAGACTCTTAGATTTTCACAGGGTCCAAAACCAGAAGGGTGCCCTGTGATCTAGTCTGACCTCCTACATAACATAGGCCATAGAACTTCCGCAAAATAATCCCTAAAGCAGATCTGTTACATTGGCACAGAGTTTCTAATCTGCCGGGGGGTGCTCCACCCAGGCCCTGCCCTACCCTGATTCTTCCCACCCCGTCCTGCCCCCACCCCTTCCCTGCCTCTTCCTGCCCCTTCCCCACCACACCCAGTTCCGCCCTCACCCGAGTGCTGTGCCTTCGCTCCTTCCCCTTCCCCCCAGCACCTCCTGATGCCACAAAACAGATGATCTGCAGCAGGTGGTAGGTGCTGGGAGGGAGGGGGAGGTGCTGATCTGCGGGGCCCGCTGGTGGGCAGGAGGTGCTGGGGAGAGGGGGAGGTTCTGGTAGGTGGGCTGCCAGTGGCTGCTGAACACCTACCATTTTTTTCCTGTGGGTGCTCCAGAAAAACATTGGAAAAACGTCCAATCTTGATTTTAAAATTGTCTAGCCTAAACTTCCAATTACTGGACTGTTATACCTTTCTCTGCTAGAGTGAAGAGTCCATAATCAAATATTTGTTCCCCAGGCAGATACTTACAGACTGTACTCAAGTCACCCCTTGACCTTCTCTTTGTTAGATTCAAGGAGCTCACTCCACTTAGCATATTACTAGAAAGGCATGTTTTCTAATCTTTTAGTCATTTGTGTGGCTCTTCTCTGAACTCTCTCCAATTTATCAACATCCTTCTTGATTTGTGGGCACCAGAATTGGACACAGATGAGTTTTGCACTTAGAGAAGAGTATTGCATTTACTTCTGAATGTGGTGAGGTCAGTGCTTATTCTTATCTCTTGTGGGGGCAAGTTCTCTAGCCTCTGTCCAGTTACTGAAATTTCTGTCTCCAACCATCACAAGCCTTCCACTTTAGATGATTGTTTCATTATTCTAGTGCAATGCTAGCTGCTGTGGGAGGCCCTGATTGTGGCAGAAAAGGTGATTTTTTCCCCCAGGTAGCTAGAGCCAGTCCTGTGGGAGAATTTCTGTTAACATCAGTGGCCTTTGGATCTGGCCTTTAGTGCTTATGTCCTGATGCATGTGGGCTAACAAGTGTTATACTTTTTAATCTTAACCAGTGCAACAATTTTCATATTGCGTATAGTTTCTGTTATTCTCATTAAGTAATTCTGAAGAATTGCATTGGTCATCTGTAAGGAGGCACAATCAAAAATGTTGCTGTTAAAATATTTTCTAGTTATTTCTAAAGGCAAAGAAAAATCAAAATATTCATAACACTTCTTCCTTCTTAGTTGAAGCATGTAGACTTCTACTTAAAATGAATATGCTCTGTGCTTGACTAACAATTATCACTTGAGATTCAATTCAGCAGAGATTCAGCACTGTTAACAAGTCAATACAAAATGTGCTATTTGTCACTGAGCCTGCTGTCAGATTGCATGATGCTTCTTCACTTTGCCCAATCTGTCTGAGAAAGGTTTTCATGATTCTGTGTCAGGCAATATCAGGCTTAGTCAAAGAAACTTATGAAGATTAACAGTCAGATTGAAAGTGATCTGATGAGGGGCTTTTTGATCATCATAAAGAGACTTCCCTTATAATAAGAAAAGGAGTACTTGTGGCACCTTAGAGACTAACCAATTTATTTGAGCATGAGCTTTCGTGAGCTACAGCTCACTTCATCGGATGCATACTGTGGAAATTGCAGAAGACATTATTATATACACAGACACCATGAAACAATACCTCCTCCCACCCCACTCTCCTGATGGTAATAGCTTATCTAAAGTGATCATCAAGATGGGCCATTTCCAGCACAAATCCAGGTTTTCTCACCCTCCTCCCCCCCACAGACAAACTCACTCTCTTGCTGGTAATAGCCCATCCAAAGTGACCACTCTCTTCACAATGTGTATGATAATCAAGGTGGGCCATTTCCTGCAGAAATCCAGGTTCCCTCACCCCCCTCCAAAAGCCACACACACAAACTCACTCTCCTGCTGGTAATAACCTATCCAAAGTGACCACTCTCCTTACAACGTGCATGAAAATCAAGGTGGGCCATTTCCAGCACAAATCCAGGTTCTCTCACCCCCCCCCCCCCCCACACACACACACAAACTCACTCTCCTGCTGGCAATAGCTCATCCAAACTGACCACTCTCCCCACAATGTGCATGACAATCAAGGTGGGCCACTTCCAGCATAAATCCAAGTTTAACCAGAAGGCCGGAGGGGGAGGGGGGGTAGGAAAAAACAAGGGGAAATAGGCTACCTTGCATAATGACTTAGCCACTCCCAGTCTCTATTTAAGCCTAAATTAATAGTATCCATATAGCTGGAGGCATGTAGGTAGGAATAGCGGTCAGTAGGTTTCCGGTATAGGGTGGTGTCTATGTGACCATTGTTTATTAGCACTGTAGTGTCCAGGAAGTGGATCTCTTGTGTGGACTGGACCAGGCTGAGGTTGATGGTGGGATGGAAATTGTTAAAAATCATGGTGGAATTCCTCAAGGGCTTCTTTTTACACCACCCTATACCGGAAACCTACTGACTGCTATTCCTACCTACATGCCTCCAGCTTTCACCCTGACCACACCACACGATCCATCGTCTACAGCCAAGCTCTGCGATACAACCGCATTTGCTCCAACCCCTCAGACAGAGACAAACACCTACAAGGTCTCTATCAAGCATTCTTACAACTACAATACCCACCTGCGGAAGTGAAGAAACAGATTGATAGAGCCAGAAGAGTTCCCAGAAGTCACCTACTACAGGACAGGCCTAACAAAGAAAATAACAGAACGCCACTAGCCATCACCTTCAGCCCCCAACTAAAACCCCTCCAACGCATTATTAAGGATCTACAACCTATCCTGAAGGATGACCCAACTCTCTCACAAATCTTGGGAGACAGGCCAGTCCTTGCCCACAGACAGCCCCCCAACCTGAAGCAAATACTCACCAACAACCACATACCACACAACAGAACCACTAACCCAGGAACCTATCCTTGCAACAAAGCCCGTTGCCAACTGTGCCCACATATCTATTCAGGGCCTAATAACATCAGCCACACTATCAGAGGCTCGTTCACCTGCACATCCACCAATGTGATATATGCCATCATGTGCCAGCAATGCCCCTCTGCCATGTACATTGGTCAAACTTGACAGTCTCTACGTAAAAGAATAAATGGACACAAATCAGATGTCAAGAATTATAACATTCATAAGCCAGTCGGAGAACACTTCAATCTCTCTGGTCACGCAATCAGAGACATGAAGGTCGCTATCTTACAACAAAAAAAACTTCAAATCCAGAGTCCAGCGAGAAACTGCTGAATTGGAATTCATTTGCAAATTGGATACTATTAATTTAGGCTTAAATAGAGACTGGGAGTGGCTAAGTCATTATGCAAGGTAGCCTATTTCCCCTTGTTTTTTCCTACCCTCCCCCCACCCAGCCTTCTGGTTAAACTTGGATTTATGCTGGAAGTGGCCCACCTTGATTGTCATGCACATTGTGGGGAGAGTGGTCACTTTGGATAGGCTATTACCAGCAGGAGAGTGAGTTTGTGTGTGTGTGTGTGTGTGTGTGTGTTTTGGGGGGGGGGGGGCGAGAAAACCTGGATTTGTGCTGGAAATGGCCCACCTTGATTTTCATGCACGTTGTAAGGAGAGAGTGGTCACTTTGGATAGGCTATTACCAGCAGGAGAGTGAGTTTGTGTGTGTGTGGCTTTTGGAGGGGGGTGAGAGAACCTGGATTTCTGCAGGAAATGGCCCACCTTGATTATCATACACATTGTGAAGAGAGTGGTCACTTTGGATGGGCTATTACCAGCAAGAGAGTGAGTTTGTCTGTGGGGGGGAGGAGGGTGAGAAAACCTGGATTTGTGCTGGAAATGGCCCATCTTGATGATCACTTTAGATAAGCTATTACCAGCAGGAGAGTGGGGTGGGAGGCGGTATTGTTTCATGGTGTCTGTGTATATAATAATGTCTTCTGCAATTTCCACAGTATGCATCCGATGAAGTGAGCTGTAGCTCACGAAAGCTCATGCTCAAATAAATTGGTTAGTCTCTAAGGTGCCACAAGTACTCCTTTTCTTTTTGCGAATACAGACTAACACGGCTGTTACTCTGAAACCTTCCCTTATAATACTTTCTGGATGGGATTAATTCATCATTGAGTATCACTATATCATCTATGACAGCCTGTTGGCCTGAGTACATGATAGACATGGAACCTGCTGCAAAATGTTGACTGCAGTTCGGCACTGGGGGATATGATTCTGATAGTTTTGTATGGCTGATGTGGAAGAGATCACATAACTTGTGATCCATGAGAACAACATAAAGGCACCATACTTCAGTTATCAGCACCTATTTGCATAATTCTAGGTGTGACACTATCCAAGAACAGTTCCACAACAAGCGAAAATTACTTTTGACCCACCATGCTTCAGGCAGATTTCATTGTAAATTTAAAATGATCTTTCCTGTATTCCACAGGAAAGGTGCTCAGATACCACAGTGATAATGAATAGGAGATGATGACTTGATCCTGACAGATGCTAAGTACCTCTAATTCCCATTGAATTCTGTAAGAATTGTAGGTTATCTGCATCTCTCAGAATTAGGCTTTTAGCACATAGCTAGATTGGTAAAGAAGGTAAGAAGAAAGAAATGGGTGGTTTTGGCTATGCGGACAGGGCCTAAATTGGTCACTCTGGGAGAACCACTAAGGTTTCCAGTGCAATTTTATGCTACCTTTGATTAAAACCTTAGGCAAATAATATTGGGAAGTCACTAGTATTAAACTTCAATGGGACTAATGTGCTTAAAGCTAAGCATGTGCTTAAGTACTTGGCTGGACTGGAGACTAAAACAGGTTTCTCAGTATTTGTATTGTGACTGCCTATACAGTACAGATCATCATTTATTCTAATCTGAACAAACCTAAAGAAAGAGCTTCCTCATGAGATAATCAAAAGGTTTTATTTATTATTGCTGAGCAACCCAAATTAAACAGATTAATGTTAACATTTCCTTTAAACTTTGTGTATGAAATTGACACATAGAAAGTCAGCTTTGATGTATTAAAACATACCTAGGAAGTTGATAAAATCAGAAACAATATTGTGCAATATTACATACCAGTTTCCATTTCACGTAGGCAGGGTGGTTTTCAGGGATGAGCACAGAGTTAGGAGTCAAGAACTCCTAATTTTTAACACCGGTTCTGCTACTGACTTGCTGTTTGGCCTTACACAAGACACTGTATCTCTCTGCCTTCTATTCCCACCTATAAAACACAGAGATGACAATTTTTATTTACCTTTTTGCATGGGTGTGGTGAGCGTTACTCAGTCAATATTCCTGTAATGCTTTGAACGTTTAAAGGTCTTTATATAAATGATTGTTCTTATGCTGTGTTGAGATCAAAGGCTTCCATGTGATGGAGCCACATGTTTGACATGTAGTTTTGCCCAACAGATTCAGCTACAACTCTTATTTTTCAAATCTGCCACTTATCTCAGAGATCTTTGAGCTCCTGTCTATCCCACAGTGTCCCCAAAGTTTTCGAGCTACACAGAGCTCTTCTTCATCTCTTATTTACGTGTAAGGCACTTAATGCACCCTGATGGAACTTTCATCATCAAATGCCAAATCTGCAAAAAGAAAGCCAAGATCTGCTTACAGAGTTGCATTACAAATCTGCAAAAAGAAAAGGAGTACTTGTGGCACCTTAGAGACTAACCAATTTATTTGAGCATAAGCTTTCGTGAGCTACAGCTCACTTCATCGGATGCAGGCTTCCAGGCCCTATAGCCTCTACCTCTGGCCACGGGCTCTGTGTACCCAAGAGTTCCCTTCCCACTTCTCTGAGCTCATTCTTCTAGCCGTAAGGCCCCTGCTGCTTCCCACACCTGCTGCATAGATCTGAATCTGGTAGCAATGTCTGCCAGTCACAGTCTGTCCAGGTCTGGCTTGCCAGCTCCTGCTGCAGTCTGCACCACTTCCTCTTTGCCTCATGGTTGCTCCCATCTTGCCATGTGACTGCTGCCTTCCCCCCAGTGTGAAGTTTCCCGCTCAGCATCACCAACCCAGTTATAAAGTGGGGTTTTGGCAATTGGATGGCTTAGAGGATTGGTAATGGGAAACTAGATATAGATATATAAATGAAACAGAATATTTTGACTTATATGATGTCATAATGTCATGTCCTACTAAAGGATGAGATGACACACCATGCCACATTCTGCATTGCTACTTTTGGCATATCACAAACTAATGCAAACATAATCAAAATATTGCAAAAATAAAAAAGTTAAAACAAAAGTTACATGTTAAAATTGAATTTCAAAAATTTTACAGAACAAAATATTCTGAACAATTTTTGTGGAATTTTTGTTCTGTGGGAAATTTCAACATTTGTTTTCATTCCAGTTCAGCACAAAAACAAATGTCAAAACATCAAAGTTTCCCATTAAATGGAAATTCAAGTTTTGACTAGCTCTAATCATAGTCAGTTGTAGAATGGGAGGCAAAAGGCAGTTGGGAGGGGGCACCAATTAACTCCTATGTCTAGCCATGATGCTGATTCAAACACTTCCGTTTAAAAACAACAGAGTACGACTCAAGGAACACAGTTCTTTTTCACAATCAAATACACACTTTCTTATTAACATAGTTGCCCTTTAGGGGCACAAGTCAGAGCCTTGAGGCCAAATGTGGCCCCTGAGCCACAGAGCAGACATTAGTTCCATATGTATTTAAGCAACAGTAATTTTCATACTTTATATTGCATTTTCATATTTTATTCTTGCTTTGTTGGTTAGTACTGCAGATCTGTCAAACCTTACAATCTATGAACAAAAATTTGTATGTCACCCATTTTTCCTGAAAGCTTTTTTCCTCCATAATTAAAGTGGAAGCAGTCATCCCCCCCACCCCCCCCCATCATCCAAACCACTTCCAAAAAACCTCTTCAAAGTCTTTTACCTCTTAAGAGAAGTATTAAAACCATATGCATTTGTTCTGCAGACTTATTCCTACTGAGTTTGTGATCTTGTCATCTGTCTATAAAAGAGACTTATTTTCAAGGAGAATGAAAAATGGATCTCTTCTATTATGAGAGACTCACCTCTGTATGTCTCATTGGTACCTTCAGCTATCATGACAGTGGCCACCTAGCAACCATGTCTTTCAATTCTAGACAGCTTTATTTAAAAAAAATCTCTCTACCAGTGGGGGGTGGGGGGAGGGGAAGGGAGAAGATGCCTTAAAATATTAATTTACTTGGCTGTGATAAGCTAAAGCATCTCCTTTTAGAGAAATTAAAATAAATATATCAACAATACGAAGAAACACAAAAAAAGGCTTATTTGTTAGCCGTATGGGAGTTCCTGTTTAAGTTCACTGTACTGCCCTACTGTACCTCAGACTGCAGGATCCAAAAATGGTAACGTGTTACAAAAAGCCTAACATTAAGATGTACAAACATTAACTCCCTTCAACACTAACAAAAACAGCACTTTGTAACAATTCAGACCCTGACTAGTAGGTGGTCTTTATACTTATGCTAAAGAAGGAATTGCTGTTACTCATTTAATGTTGCTGCTTATAACAACTACTTTTTTGCCCAGAAGACAGGGTGGCGCTTTGCTCTAAACAGAGGAATTAGTTGTGCCTGGTGTCCAGATACAAAAAGCAACCAGTGGTAACAAGCAGGACAAAGACAAAGGAACCTGACTGAATCCTGAATTAGGTTAAACTTGTCAAGTTTTTTCCCCGTTACAAGCAAAATTAAAAAGAGGATATATCCAGTGATGAGCTGCCAAAATCTTAACAACTGATTCCCTCCTCACCCCACGAGGGGGTCGTGGCCCACCCCCGCCCCAGGGACTCCTGCCCCATCCAACCCCCAGGTTCCTTGACGCCCCCCCCCCCCGAACCCCTGTCCCATCCATCCCTCTCCCCTGTCCCCGACTGCCCCCAGAACTGGGCAGGAGGGTCTCGTGGGCCACTATAGTGGGTGCCCACCCCACCCCTAACAGCCAGTGGGACCTGCTGGGGGGTGAGGTGGGGAGTCCTCGCGGTGCTTACCTGGGGCAGCTCCCATGAAGCATCCGGCAGGTCCCTCTGGCTCCTAGGGGCAGGGTAGCGTAGCTGGGGAGGGGAGCAGGGGGAGCAGCCGCTCCTCTCACTGATCACATCAAAGTGGCACCTTAGGCACCGACTCTGTGGGTGCTCTGGGGCTGGAGCACCCACGGGGAAAATTTGGTGGGTGCAGAGCACCCACCGGCACCTCCCCGCCCTGCGCCCGGCCCCAGCTCACCTCACCTCTGCTCCGCCTCCTCCCCTGAATGCACCGCCCCACTCTGCTTCTCCGCCCCTCCCCCAGTTTCCCACAAATCAGCTGTTTGTGCGGGAAGCCCGGGCGGGCTGAGAAGCAGGCGGAGGCTTCGTGCTCAGGCCCAGGGAGGCGGAGGTGGGCTGGGGCAGGAAGCGGTTCCCCTCTGCGCCCCCCCGGGTTACCTGCTGCGGCACGGGCGGCCCTCCTCACCCTACCCAATGTCGGTTTTTTGTAGGCGTCACACCAAAAGAGAGTTTTAAGGAGGGATTTGAAGGAGGATAAGATAGTTTTGTGGATGCTTACAAGGAGCAGCATGGGAGAAAGTATGAAGGTGCTTGTTTACAAACTTAAGAAGTGGGTGAGGGACACTGGCATCACAGACTGATCAGAGGTGGGAGTCAATTTTTCGATACTGAATGAAAGAGGATATGTAGAATAGATATAGGCGGTGAAGGGCCTTGAAAGTGAAGAAAAGAAGCTTATGTTTGATGTGAAAGAGGAGGGGAAGGCAGTGGAGGGATGCAAAGAGAGGGGTCATAGAATCATAGAATATCAGGGTTGGAAGGGACCTCAGGAGGTCATCTAGTCCAATCCCCTGCTCAAAGCAGGACCAATCCCCAACTAAATCATCCCAGCCAGGGCTTTGTCAAGCCTGACCTTAAAAATATCTAAGGAAGGAAATTCCACCACCTCCCTAGGTAACGCATTTCAGCATTTCACCACCCTCCTAGTGAAAAAGTTTTTCCTAATATCCAACCTAAACCTCCCCCACTGCAACTTGAGACCATTATTCCTTGTTCTGTTATCAGCTACCACGGAGAACAGTCTAGATCCATCCTCTTTGGAACCCCCTTTCAGGTAGTTGAAAACAGCTATCAAATCCCCCCTCATTCTTCTCTTCCGCAGACTAAACAACCCCAGTTCCCTCAGCCTCTCCTCATAAGTCAAGTGCTCCAGTCCCCTAATCATTTTTGTTGCCCTCCGCTGGACTCTTTACAATTTTTCCACGTCCTTCTTGTAGTGTGGGGCCCAAAACTGGACACAGTAGTCCAGATGAGGCCTCACCAATGCCGAATAGAGGGGAATGATCACGTCCCTCGATCTGCTGGCAATGCCCCTACTTATAAATCCCAAAATGCCATTGGCCTTCTTGGCAACAACGGCACACTGTTGACTCTTCTCGTCCACTGTAACCCCTAGGTCCTTTTCTGCAGAACTGCTGCTGAGCCATTCGGTCCCTGGTCCGTAGCGGTGCATGGGATTCTTCCATCCTAAGTGCAGGACTCTGCACTTGTCCTTGTTGAACCTCATCAGATTGCTTTTGGCCCAATCCTCTAATTTGTCTAGGGCCCTCTGTATCCTATCCCTACCCTCCAGCGTATCGACCTCTCCTCCCAGTTTAGTGTCATCTGCAAACTTGCTGAGGGTGCAATCCACACCATCCTCCAGATCATTAATGAAGATATTGAACAAAACCGGCCCCAGGACCGACCCTTGGGGCACTCCACTTGATACCGGCTGCCAACTAGACATGGAGCCATTGATCACTACCCACTGAGCCCGACAATCTAGCCAACTTTCTGTCCACCTTATCGTCCATTCATCCAGCCCATACTTTAACTTGCTGGCAAGAATACTGTGGGAGACCGTGTCAAAAGCTTTGCTAAAGTCCAGGAACAACACCTCCACCGCTTCCCCCTCATCCACAGAGCCAGTTATCTCGTCATAGAAGGCAATTAGATTAGTCAGGCATGACTTGCCCTTGGTGAATCCATGCTGACTGTTCCTGATCACTTTCCTCTCCTCTAAGTGCTTCAGAATTGATTCCTTGAGGACCTGCTCCATGATTTTTCCAGGGACTGAGGTGAGACTGACTGGCCTGTAGTTCCCAGGATCCTCCTTCTTCCCTTTTTTAAAGATGGGCACTACATTAGCCTTTTTCCAGTCGTCCGGGACTTCCCCCGATCACCATGAGTTTTCAAAGATAATGGCCAATGGCTCTGCAATCACATCCGCCAACTCCTTTAGCACTCTCTGATGCAGCGCATCCGGCTCCATGGACTTGTGCTCGTCCAGCTTTTCTAAATAGTCCCGAACCACTTCTTTCTCCACCGAGGGCTGGTCACCTCCTCCCCATGCTGTGCTGCCCAGTGCAGTAGTCTGGGAGCTGACCTTGTTCGTGAAGACAGAGGCAAAAAAAGCATTGAGTACATTAGCTTTTTCTACATCCTCTGTCACTCGGTTGCCTCCCTCATTCAGTAAGGGGCCCACACTTTCCTTGACTTTCTTCTTGTTGCTAACATACCTGAAGAAACCCTTCTTGTTAATCTTAACATCTCTTGCTAGCTGCAACTCCAGGTGTTATTTGGCCTTCCTAATTTCACTCCTGCATCCCCAAGGGTCAAAGTGACAAGCTAGGAATATGATCTTTGAGCAACATTCTAAATGGCTATGAGTGGAGTTAGATTGCATTTGTCAAGCCCAGAGAAGAGAATGTTGCATCGAAGCATGAGATGGTGAGAGCCTGAACAAGAGTTTTAGCTGTATAGATGGATAAGAAAGGCTGTTTCTTAGATATGTTATATGGAAGGATTATGCAAGATTTTAACATTGCCTGAATGAGGTCGTACAGAGAGAGGGCTGAGTTGAAAATGGTACCCAGGTTATGGGCCTCAGTGACAAGCAGGATGGTGGTGTTGTCCACGGTGATCAAGAAAGGAGGTAGAAGTGAGAGTCTGAGGAAAAGATTAAGAGCTCTGTTTCAGCTGACATCTGAACATCCATGAGGAAAATGTCAGAGAGACAGGCTGAGATTTTAGTTTGGATAGGAAGAGACAGGTCTGGAGTAGAGAGGTAGATCTGTGAAGAATCAGCATAGAAATGGTAGTTGAATTTCTGTTAGTGGGTGAGATTATCCAGAGATAAGATGTAGAGGGAAAAAAGATGGAAACGAAGGACATGTGAAAGCCCCCACAGAAAGTTGCGGGGGGGGGGGTGAGGAGGAACCTCCAAAGGCCATGGTGAAGGAGTGAGCAGAAAGGTAAGAGGAGAACCAGCAGAAGACAGAGAAGATTTCAAAAACAGGAGCATGGTCAACAGTGTAGAAGGTAGACAGGTCAAGGAGGATGAGGGTGGAGTACTGGTTCTGAGATTTTGCTGAGAAGAGCTCATTAGAGACTTTGGCAAGAGCAGATTCAGTTGAGTGCAAGGGATGAAAGCCGATTAAAGCAGCTCAGGAAAGAATGGGAGCAACCAAACTCCAGACAGTGATTGTAAAAAGCATACTCAATGTTGGAGAGGCAAGTGGAGTCAAGGGTGGGTTTTTTTTAAGATGGAAGCGACTGAAATATGTGAAAGTAGTCGTATGCTTATAGAAGCTCTTCTTCAGTAGCTTGCAAGCATTCTCTGGCCCTGCTTGTGAGAAGAAGGGATGAGGTGGCTGGGCTCTGACACTGGAAGGATCTGGGTAGGGGAGCACCCCAGAACATAAGCAGGTCCCCGATGCTGTATAAGTTCCACTGAGGTTGCTGGAGGGTACTAAGTTTCTTCCAATACAATGTTACCTTACCACAGAAAGTAGGACAAATTCTGGGGTTGAAGGAGTGTGATGGAGAGTAGAATTTGGTCCATTGCTTATCAAGTAATCCATGGAAATATGAATGCAATATATTATAGTCATATTCATATATTTGTATCTATTTCTCTACTGGTTCCTGTCCCAGTGGTAGCTGAGCACCCCACAAACATTACTGAATTTATCTTCACACCACCTCTGTGAAGCAGGGAACTATTATTATCTGTGAAATTGGAATGGGGAGATGAGGCACTGAGAGAGAAGGTGACTTGCCAAGGTTACACAGGAAGTCTGTGTCAGAGCTAAGAATTGAATACAGTCCCAGTCCAAAGCTGTAACCACAATAAAATCCTTCCAATCAGGCTCCTTTAAAACTGAATTGACATGAGTTTTCATGCTCCTAAACTATTATAGGGTAATTTCTAAATCTTTTCTATATCTACTCTAGATTGCAGATCCTACCTCCCTCATGACAACGAAAGCATAATAAGTGGGAAGATTACATTTTTATGACCTTGAATTTATCAACCATAGTAGTATAATTCTTTCCAGAGAGATCATATATAAAAGAAAATATTGAGTTCTGACAAAATGGCAAACATGCTCATGAGGCATGTTGAATAGAAAGGCAGTAAATATTATTAAGTAATTCTGGTTTTGGTTTATATGTAAATATTTCATTCTGCACATAAAACAATTTAATCAAATCAGTTTTCATTAATATACATTTATTACCTGTGGTAATTATTATTTTAAAAGATTTTGTATTTCCTAACAATTTAAAATATAAAACTGCACACTTCATGTTTACATAACGATAAAAGGGTGCATATCACTGTCATTGTTATTTTGGCATGAATAGTTCCATTTTACATTAAGACAAGTCATAATCCACAGAAGCAGACATCCTAAATTTCCATTTATACCATGTGAGTTAAACCCTGCAGCCAACAGAAGGCATCAGAGGAAGTCTTGTGGAAGGCATCAGAGGCAGAAAAACTGATGAAGTTCAACTGCATAGGGTGAATGTCCTAGGCCACAAGGGGATTCTGCTCCGTTTATGACCACAGCACAGTGGTCTCACAGTAATAGGTCTCAACACCACCATGCAGGGGCTTTTTGAAAATGGAGCCAGATTGAGGGAGTTGTGGAGGAATGGACCTGTAATAGATTCTTTTGACCAAAAACCAGTGTGTCAGGGGCCACAAATGTTGCGGATGTTACTGTGGTCCTAATAAAAAAAGCTCTGAATCCACAGAGAAGTTTTGCTGGAGACCTGAATGGATTGTGGAAATATTCCCGTTGACGCTGCTTAATACCCATGTGCAAAGCCTGAATAAATGGACTTTACACAGCCGTCAGGATTTGACCCATTATTGAAAGGGAAACATCCCATAGGCAAATAAAACAAAGAATTACCAAAGAAAAACAACAGCATGTAAGCAGACAGAACAACAGACAAGAAAATAACAAACAAATGACTAAATGTATGTCACAGATGTTACAAGAGCATCATATAACATATAGAGGATTGCTGAGTACAGTGATGAGTATCCTAAGAGCAGTGAGTGGGCAACACTTCTGAATGTCAGGCCACTTTGTTTAGCAGTTTAAATATGGATTTAAGAATCTAACTTTAGGCTCTCAGGCTTGCAAATGTTGGGCAATATAACCAAATAAAAATTCATGATCAGACATATGTCATTTATAGCACTCTCAATAAGTAAATACAGTAATTACTGTAGTTAAACAAAATGCAATTAAAGATAAATCATATTTTAGCAATGTTGTACTTTTAATGAAGCAGAATGAAATTAGTATGATTTAGTCAAGATTTTTGTTTAACAAAACTCACTTAGTGAGCTAAATTCATCTCTAATGTAAGCTCACAAAAACCAGTGGAAGTATTCCAGGGATGAATTTGGCTCAATTTCTCTAATGATTACTGCAGGGAACAAGAAACCTGATCTGGAGGTACCTGATCCTTGCAGCTCCCTGGCCCAGATCCTCTAAGGTATTTAGGCTCCTTACTTCCATTGTGGAAAATACCTTCAAGGATCTGGGCCCCAATCATACTAAGCACTCAAGTTTGGAAAATTAAACTCTCCTTATCTCAGTTTTCCTATCTGTAAAATGAGGATAAAAACATGCCTACATCACAAGAGTGCCAAGGCTTAATCAAAGTTTGCAAAGACTTACTGATCCATGGAGGAATTATCATTAATTAGAAATTTATTATAATTCCAGATTAATTTTTGCTTCTAAGGAGATTTGATCCACTACTATTACTATTTTTATTACATCTAATGAGCTTCAATTTGATTTATTTTCATTGTCTGTAATTTTGAAGGAACAGAAAAAGGTCATATTGAGGGTTTTAAGGTGTCTTCCTGGTATCAAGGATTCTATTAAGTACATTAACCTGATGTAAATCTATTAGTTTATCCAAGGAGTATAACCCTATACTTTAGTTTTCAAGGGAAAGCAGTAACTACCTCAGTTAATTACTGTTCCGTTGCTAGTACCCGAGAGCAAGCACAGTTAGATGTTCAATGTTCCCGAGTAATTGGTAATGACTTAGGAAAACCAGAACAAACGCATTTATTCTAACTATGAAGGTTAATTGGCAAAACTGAAAATAAGTAAGAATTTAGCAATTATCCAGTTCTGAAACAAAAAAAAGCGACAACAAATAACAAAAAGCTGAATCCTATTTACAAGCCAGCATGAAGGTTTGTAAAAATAATAAATATGTATTTTAAATGTATCAATAACAAGAAAGTATTATCTATAAGTCACCATCCAAATTCAATAGATGTACAGGAAAATAAACCTTGAAAAAATGAGAACCAGCTGTTAAAAAGACACCCATTCTGCATTACAGATGTGGGTCACCATAACAACACTGTAGTAAATATTAAAGCAAAAAATATCCCAGAAGAGAATTCATAGCAAATAGCAGTAGTAGTGATTTCCATCAGTGTCTGCTAACATTTACTCTCTAGTGGACAGTTCCTTGGGGCAATTTTGGTAGTGTATACAAAGAAAGTTTTTGTTTATTTTGCAACAACATTAAAGCTAGTAAGATACTAACTAGGAAATCAAGAAAGACAGTTGAAGATGGGAATATTGGAATGACTAGTCTGGTGAATGTGGGAAGGCAGAGGATACTGGTGGGCTAATATCATTGGTAATATCCGATTATGGTGACTGATAATATAGTTAGAATGACCATATTTTCTAAATAAAAAAGATACTTTTGTACTGAAATTCATATTCAAGATAAAATATATACTTATTTTTAAAAATGTGCTGATGCTACTGCTGTGACACAGTTCTTGGAGTGGTTACATTTTTTCCAGTAATTTACTGATTTAATGAGTTTGTCTTGAACCACTGAACAAGTGTAACTGACATTACTCTGAGCAAATGAACAACTTGGACAGCTCATACACTCATTCCGTTTTTCTCTTCACTCCAAACACTGTTCACCACACTGACCATTGTCCCACTGAACAACCTGTTCCTGGTGAATACAGAGCAAATTCTACTTAATATTGCAGTATGTCTTGAATTACATTTTGTAGTTATTAAAAAATTAGATTAAATGAAAACCTGGGACATTTCATGTTTCCTGAAAGAAGTCCCTGGTACACCAAGATATCCTATGAAAAACTGGGCCTGTCCCAGATAGTCATATTAACTATAGTACTCAAAACCATATTAGAGATTTCATTGTTTTCTTCTGGCATGTAGTCGTACTAGTAGCAAAGAGGATAAGTGACTTACTGTCAAGGCTAATTCCCCACTCTGGCACTTTGAGTGCAGAAGTGGGGGCCTGCAAAGATTCTAAAAATTAATACTGGCCACTCCAGGCTTGTATTAAACACCCAAGGTTACAGCTTTTCTCTGACCTTGGATTGGTAGATGCTGCCACCACACAAGTGCAGAACCCCCTTGAGAGCCCAGGAAGGCACACTTGAGAATTCCTTCCTGTGGGGTACCCTCAAGCCCTTTCTCGCCCCCCTCCAGGGAAGAGCTAAGAAAAAAAAAAAAGAAGGAAATTAGGTGTTGCCACCAGCTAATTAAACAACATGTGCACAAACCTCTTAAGACACAAAAATCCAATTCTGTTCTTAAAAATGGTAAATTTTATTAATAAAGAAAAAAAACTACATCTAGGAACTCAGGCTATTGCTAGATTTTTAAAAGAGCAACTACAAAGATTAAGCACCAAGAATAGCTTTCTTGAGGTCCATCTTAAAGATTACAAGCAAAACAAAAGAACCTGGGGTTAGCACAGAGGAATCCACTAGCCATAACGAAATAAAAGGGATAAACCTAATTGCATCTTCCTAGACATTTCCTAATCTACATACATATCTAGGGTTTTAAATGAGTAGTTTCTAGGTATGATACGGATGATTTTTTCATACTTGACCCAAGCATCTTACAGCATGGCTGCTGCCCTGTCCATCTCTCCCCCCGGAGAACAGACAGACAGACAAAAGGGTAGTCCTTTCAATTTTAAAAAGTTCTAACCTTCCCATTGGCTCTTTTGGCCAGGTGCCCACTCACTTCCTTTTACCTATGCATAGCAGTGAGACTTTTTAACCCTTTACAGGTAGAGCAATTAGAGAACAGCTACTAAGAGGGATTTTATAGCTACTGGCTGGCCAGCTGGGTGTCCATAAAAGGGAGTTACCTACCTTCCCTCCCCGCCCCCCGCTTCATTTATCACATGTACACATAAAGCTCCTAACACAGCTGGGAAGAGAATTCAGACTCCAATATCATCCTGCAACACCAACACTTTTGAAATCTCAGTTTTCAATCATAATAATGGAGACATATTCTGCCAGAAACCTGATAAACTGCAGGTGTAATGGTATCAAAAATAGATAAGGATTTGCTAAGGATTTTGCCGCCAATTTGAAAAGCATAAAAACAACTACAAATTGCTTTTATTTTCCTATAGTTCAAATGTTGCATTTTCCCCACACTGAGGATGAAGCTTCTTAACAAAAAAAAAATTGTATTTGTTAAAACTGTGTATATTGTATATTAGTGGCAATATTGTTCCTTCATAAATGAAGTTGCTATACCCTTTGGCAGCTGGTCTGATAACTGTTATTGGCACTATGCAGAAGCAAAAACAAGTAAGGGCCAGACGTCTAGAGTAACTTTGTGATAGGGTTGGATAATTCATATCAGATATTTGTCATTTTCAGCAGGGCAAATGTTTCTAAACCTCATTCTTAACTCTCCTCTGACTTACACCAGTTTTATACCACTATAGCTCCATTGATTTCAAGGGAGTTATTCATACTGATGTAAATCATGAGCGAGAGTAGAAGCTGGTTCATTGATCGGAAAAACCTTTTAACAGCCACGTATTTACGAGTGCATCATCCAAAATTAAGTTAGGGGAAGAGGGAAATTTACAACACACACAAAACTATTCCCGGCAATCAATGATTAGATCAGGGGTGGCCAACCTGTGGCTCCGGAGCCACATGCGGCTCGTCAGAAGTTAATATGTGGCTCCTGCTAGGAGCCGACTCTGGGGAAAATGGTGGGTGCTCAGCACCCACCGGCAACCCTATCAGTCCCCACTCCCTCCCCTAGCGCCTCCCTTCCGCCGCGATCAGCTGTTTCGCAGTATTCAGGAGGCTCTTGGGGAGGGACGAAGGGCAGAGAAGTGAGGATGCAGTGTGCAGTCTCACCCCTCTCTCCTCCAGCACCTCCTCCTCCCTCCCTGTGCCCCCCGCCCACTGCGATCAGCTGTTTTGTGACACGCAGGAGGTGTGGGTGGGGACTTGGGGAAAGAGGTGGAGTGGGGGTCGGGGCCTGGGACAGAGCCAGGGGTCCAGCACCCCCATGCCAACACTAGTGTCTCCTTGAATAAAGCACACAGTGACTAGCTGCTGTGGAAATTTTTAATCAAAATTTTTCTTACACCATCTAAAAACGGAAGGCAAGTGCAAACAGGAAAGAAAATACACAGATGAAAATTGAGGCTTCCAACAAGAGTGGGAGAATAAGTACTTTCTCATTGAACATAATGGTAAGGCCATGTATCTCTCAGTGCAAATCTTCAAAACTTGCAGCGTCATTTCGCTTCTAGCCGTGCACATATGGATCAAGAATTCCCACAAGGTTCTGAACTCCACACTTTAAAACTGAAAACTTTGAAAAAACCAACAAATGTAGAAGCCCAGTTCTTCACCAGATTTGCCAACCAATTACAGACTGTAACGTTAGCCTCCTATTATGCCGCCTGGTACACAGCTGATGTGAAAAAAACGTGTTCTGAAGTAGAGCTTATAAAAACGTGTCTCACTGATGTGATTTCAATCCTGTTGCCAGAGAATGAGAATCTACAGAAGAAAATTTCTGGCCTGCAGCTTTCACACCACACAATAGAACGCAGAATCACTGACCTGAACAGTGACATCGAATCGCAACTGCACTCGCAACTTCAGCAGCGTGAGTGTTTGAGCATCACTTTGGATGAGTCATGCCATGCACAGGATAAACCTGATCAGTATTTGTCCATACTGTGTCTGAGGACTGTCTTGTAAGGGAAGAACTCCTTAATATTGTGTCACTAAAGGACAGAACTCGTGGATGACATCTAAAGGGAGCGTTGATGTTGGTAGTTGCAAAAAGCCACTTTCCTTTACAGAAACTCCGTGCCATTGCAATGGATGGGGCTCCGTCCATGTGAGGATCTGCGAATGGATTAGTAGGGCTTTGTAAGTCTGACGAGAGCTTTCTCGAATTTTGGACATTTCACTATATTATTCATCGGGAGCAACTGGTATCTAAAAAAATCTCAAATTTGATCATGTCATGAAACCTGTCTTGCACATTGTGAAATCCATTCTCTCAAATACACTCAATCACAGACAATTTCAAAATCTAATTGAAGAACTGGATGAAGACAAATTCCCCTACCAATTTGCTATTTCACTGCACAGTTCGATGGCTCTCAAGAGGTAGTTATTTCCCATTTTTTCGAGCTCCTGGAACCAGTAAAATTGTTTATGGAGGAGAAGCACAGAATACACTCTGAGCTTACAGATCCTGGATGGGTTCTAGACTTGCCATTTCTTGCAGACATGCTGCTGCATTTGGATATACTAAACGTGGACTTACAGTTGGTCTTTGGGAATGTACATTTGTAAATTCTGGCTCCTTCTCAGGCTCAGGTTGGCCATCCCTGGATTAGATTTATACTCTGTCATGTGAACTGTAAATCCCTTCCTTTTTGATGTCATTCTATAGAGGTTCAGTTACCCCCACTCATTACACATGCACAGACCAGATAGACAATGACACACAGCAAAAACAAGTTATAGTAAAATAATCTTTAATAATCACAAACACAAAAATATATGTCTGAGCGTTTATTAGGAATTTTTACCTGAACTACTGAGAAGTTCTGTTTGTTTAAAAGTGAAGCTTTTTACAGGGCAGTATTACACCTGGGATTAGAAAAAGTGTTGTCAGTCAAATAAATCTGTTCTCCCAAAGATCAAGCACTATAGCCATCCACGTACTTTGCTCAGATTAATTTTACATTAAATAATATTTGTTTTGAAATTTTCAGCAGAATTTAAAAGGATGGTTAATTTTCTCACATAGCATGTGCTGAAAAGTGTCCTTGTGCATTCAGTCAACTGACTTCACAATCCCTAGTGGTACTCTTCTGAAACTGTTACAGAATGGATTGGTTGCATATTTCATTTGTTTCCGGAAAAAGTAATTAGCTGAGTGCTTAATTAATTATGAGTGATTTTTCCTTCATGAATCATGGTCAGCTGACTGAAGGCTTGATGACAGTCAGTAATAATTGATTAATACATTTATCAGGATAACTACAGTGTACTTGGATAACAAGGTGACAGGCACCTTGGAAATACCTAATGGCCTGGTGTAAATCAGAGACTTCCACTAAAGTTAATGGGACTTTTTTGATCTCACCAGTTGAGAATGCGGGCCAATGTATTTAGATATAGTTCCAAAAGCTAGAAGTCCCTGAACAAATTTTGCCCTAAGCTAAGCTAAGCAAGCACACATACTTTAACAAGGTACTACAGGATGTACATCAGGACAATAATTTGCCCTTTAATTTTGACAAATTCATATTTCTGGAATAAACAATTAGAAAAGACCTAAAATGCCTGAAATATTATAAAAATAGATAATGTTTTGCACTTCTAAGGCTTCTTTTATCCAAGCATCTCAAACTATTTCATAAAGGTGGCTAAGCATTATACTTTATTTTTATAAGGAGGAGGAAACTGAGGCATAGAGATTAAGTGAATAGCGCAAGGTCCCACTAGTTAGTGGGAGGCGTGGGAACAGAAATTTGGTCTCCTGACACCCAGTACCCTGTCCTGTCCCTACCAACAACTTCAAACAAGAATGTATTCAGAAGAATGTATAAATTTGTGTTAGCAGTTCTGCTAGTGTCCAAGGAATATTGTATCTTTCTGCATCAAACTTCCTTATTGGGATTCAGCTCCCTCAGAAAGCTCTTTCCCACCTTAGCATTCTCAGCATTTTCAGAAGGTTTAGATACTCCAGTGATTAATACTAGTACATGTTGAGATAGACAGTCAAGCTTAACATCACAGGGAATGGCAAAGGGAAATAGGGCTATGGAGTAATTGACATGATTGAGACTCAGCAATAGCACAGTCAACCACAATCCCACTTACTCTACACACTACACTCTCCAACACATTCACACCCCAAATTTATTCATTCCATACTCTGCATTCTCTTACGCATTCATTCTATACTCACTTCCCACTTCTACACTTATTCAGTACTTACCCATAGTGATAGGGTCCCCAGGATGCAACCTAGAACTGTGGTACCACTATGCCCTATTAACTCTCCAGCCTGGGTTGTCTCTCACAGTGCTTTGATAGTGACAAGCAGCAAACCTCTCCAGGTGCTGTTATCACCTAGCTCAACAGCATATGGAGCCCTACATCCAGCTAAGTTGCGTGAATGCTCCCTGAGACACTAACAAATCACACAGAGAGAGGCACCAGCAAATCTCCCACACCCCCAGCCTTTCATTCCAGAACTGTTCCATCTTGCCCTGGTCAGAAGCCTGACCAGGGTCAGTTCATTACCCAGTCCACCCCTCCCTTGATGTGGAGAGGACACACACCAGCCTTTGTAAACTGAGCTGAGATTTCCCAAGCACATAAAACATAAAACAGATTTAACTACAGACAGATTAAGTGATTATAAGTGGTAGGCAAAAAGATCAAAGATAGTTACCAAAGAAAATAAAAGGTAAGCACATAGTCTAAATCTTAAGCCTTATTAGACTAGGTAGTATTTGGATCAAGCAATTTTTCTCACCCCACTGGATGTTGCAGTTCTTAATACACAGACTTCCCCTTGTAAGCCTGGGAGCAGTCTCCTCATTTCAAGTCTTTGTCTGCCCAGCATACTTGTTGCTTCCAGCATAGATGGAGGAGGAAAAAGGCAAAACCATGATGCCACTGTCCCATATTTTATATTCGCGGTCTATGTGCCTGGAAGACACTAGTCCAGGCATGCCTGGTGGGACTTGTTAAGTCACAGCGTTGACAGTCCCCACTGTGTGGTGCTTGTGCAACTGTTATTGATTTGTAAATCCCTTATTTACTATTCCCCTGCTGGTAATGGCTGATGATGATTGTTCAACACCCACCCGGTCACCTCCTTTCTTGTTGTCATTGGAGAGCTAGCATCGTGCGACTCTCAAACTGACAACATATTTTAATAACAACCACAGAGCAAAATCTCATTACTTCATATGCACTAATGATATACATATTTTGACAGAACAGTGGGTTTCAGCATATCATGACCTTTCCTAGGATATCTCACATGCCATGCTTTGTATGAAATATCACAACGATATATGAATGATGAATATCGGGGTTACAGGGTGCTGCTTTGAGGTAGTGTGCCACACCCACACAGTTGATATTAATTCTTTCCCACATGCTACAGGCAACCTTTATCCATTTCCCACTCGCACCCACTCCCCTGTATTTTAACACACCTATATCCACTCACATTGTTTTTTTTTCTCCACTCCTGCACATAACTCACTGTCTGACGCTCCATACATTTATTTCACACCAAGTTCCACATTCCACATCCAGTTTTCCACTCTCCACGCTTCCACACTTATCCATTCACCCCCTACTCCACTCTCATTCACATGCTCCCCGTGTTCTTCCCACCACTACATAGTTATTCAATCTACCCCTGGTATCGCCACAGCTCACTCATTCCATACACACTCTCCCATATCCATTCATATCGAGTACACACACTAACCATACTACACACTCAGACTTGATCCAAAATTCCTGAACTCAAGTTATTCAGTCCTCAGACACAAACTCATACCTGTTTCTCCCACACTCATTTGATCGGCACTCATTCATTCCACAAGCACACCCAGTCATTCTAAATTCATACCTACATATCTGCCATCAATCAGAGATAAGATGGGAAAAGAAATTCCATTAACCCTTCCCAGCATCTACTGGGGAAGTGGAAACGAAGGGGAAGGTCAGCAACAGGCCTTACTTTCCATAAGCAGAGCCCTAAAAGCTGGGTACAGGACTATTATTTCATTCAAGGTAAATCTGCCCTTGTGCGGAGGGCCAGCACATGTCCTTTGCACTACTTAAATACCATATAGGTCTATTTGAAGGCTTATGTGGGATTTAAATGATATATAGGCTTTGTGCTGGTCCTCTGTATGGAGTCCATTTCACCCTTAGAGTTCAGATTGCATGGTGTGTTGGGCTTTGGATCAGGCCCAGAACGAAGCACTCCATTACAATGAAGGCAATTACTTTTAATAAACAACTATCCATTTAGAAATAATTAATGATTTTTTTTTTAAATTTCAAAATAAGTATTAAATTAAATTTCCATCCAGAAAGCTAGTTATTTTTATTTTGGGTTGCCAGTCTGAAATTGCACCGCATGCAGCTTTCCTCTCCTTTCCTAATAAGCTATCTATAAACAAATGTTGCACACCTGCCTCCTCCCTGTACACCATCCAACTGATTCTAAGAACCAAACATGTATGTAGTACGCTGTTAAAAGCTTTACTAGTGCCTAGGTAGGAATCATATGCACTGCTTTTTGTCAATTGCCTATTTACATCCTCAATCAGAGTTTAGATTGCTCTAGCATGATCTACATCTTTGTGAAATCATTTTGGCAAGCAATTATAATGTAAAAATCCATTTTCTCACTCTGTCCTTTATGGCAGTTTGCAGACTTTTACTTGAGCCTGAAGTTGCGCTAACTGGTTTATAGCTTCCTGATTATTTTCCTTTTGAAAGGTGAGGGTAACGTGAGCAACCTTCCAGTCCTCTGCAATTATTCTTGATACCAGGGACAGACTGACTATGCACACCGACATTTGGAACAACTGAAGGTCAATTATGACATAATCATAGAACCACATTCCAATGTTTGTGAAGATACCACACCTATTAATCAAGGATAATCCAGAATTACACAGCCAAATTCTGCTACGTGTTAAAGATCTGCAACCCTATTTACTCTGAGGTTATATACACATTACTGATTGCAGAAGTTGACTCATCAGGTGTATATTAACATTGCTCCTTTGAAGACAGTGGAGCTATGGTGATTTACACCTTGTAAAGATCTGACCCATGATTAAGGCTACATTTATGTCATGGAGGTCATGGAATCCATGATTTCCTGAGACCTCTGTGACAGTCTGTGCTTCAGTGCCAGGGGCTGCAGGACTCTCGAGCTGGCAGCCAGTGGGGCCCTGGCAGGGTTTCGGTGACAGGGGGGCCCCCTGCAAGGTTCCAGTGACACATGACAGACTCCTGAGGGGGTGCTCCTCAGGGTTCCAGCAACATGTGACAGCCTCGTACGGGGGGATGGGGACACCTCAGGTGAGCGGCTGCGGGTGTCCCATTTTCCCTTTGGGAAATATGGTCACCCTGCAGCTCCTAGCTGCTGTGGGCAGAGGAGGAACCCCACAGCTCCCAGACACCACGGTGGCTGGGGAAATCATGGAGCCGCAGCAGCAAAAGTCACAGACAGGTCACAGCTTCTGTGAATTTTTGTTTATTGCCCGTGACTTGTCCGTGACTTTTACTAAAAATAACCACGACAAAATCTTAGCCTTACCCACAATGTTTATTTGCACAGATTTTTTGTACCTTCCAAAAGAAGATAGAATTTAACTGTTTAGTTCTTTCCTCATTTTTAAACTATTGTGAACATCAATATCCTTATCAAACAACACCATATTTTGCACACCATATTGGGTATTTGCATTTAGAAGTTAGCACACCCAAGTGTCCACACTTACATTTGAATATGATCCATTCTGTACCTATATGGGACTTAGTTACATTTACTCCTACTTCAAGGCTCATTTATACTGCAATAAAGTACATGAGACTTACACCCACTTTAAGGCATTTTGACATGACCACAATGATGTAAAGGGGTCTTAATAAAAATGAGAATCTGGTCCATAAATTATGTGTACATAGAATCTAATCCAGAGTCCATTGAAGTCAATGGAACGCTTTCCATTGACTAGAATGGAGCTGGTGATGACAACCTTATAGAATCATAGAACTGGAAGGGACCTCGAGAGGTCATCTAGTCCAGTCCCCTGCACTCATGGCAGGACTAAGTATTATCTAGACCAGTGGTTCCCAAACTTGTTCCGCCGCTTGTGCAGAGAAAGCCCCAGGTGGCTGGGCCGGTTTGTTAACCAGCCGCACCCGCAGGTTCAGCCGATTGCAGCTCCCAGTGGTCACGGTTTGCTGCTCCAGGCCAATGGGAGCTGCTGGAAGCAGCACAGGCCAAGGCATGTACTCGTTGCCGCTTCCAGCAGCTCCCATTGGCCTGGAGCAATGAACTGCGGCCACTAGGAACCGCGATCGGCTGAACCTGTGGATGTGGCAGGTAAACAAACCGGCCCGGCCTGCCAGGGGCTTTCCCTGCACAAGCGGCGGAAAAAGTTTGGGAACCACTGGTCTAGACCATCCCGGATAGGTGTTTGTCCAACCTACTCTTAAAAATCCCCAATGATGGAGATTCCACAACCTCCCCAGGCAATTTATTCCAGTGCTTAACCACTCTGACAGTTAGGAAGTTTTTCCTAATGTTCAACATAAACTGTCCTTGCTGCAATTTAAGCCCATTGTTTCTTGTCCTAGCCTCAGAGGTTAAGAACAATAATTTTTCTCCCTCCTCCTTGTAACAACCTTTTATGTGTACTTGAAAACTGTTATCATGTCCCCTCAGTATCTTCTCTTCTCCAGACTAAACAAACCCAATTTTTTCAATCTTCCCTTATAGGTCATATTTTCTAGACCTTTAATCGTTTTTGTTGCTCTTCTCTGGACTTTCTCCAATTTGTCCACATCTTTCCTGAAATGTGGCGCTCAGAACTGGATACAATACTCTAGCTGAGGCATAATCAGCGCGGAGTAGAGCAGAATTACTTCTCGTGTCTTGCTTACAATACTCCTGCTGATACATCTCAGAATGATGTTTGCTTTTTTTGCAACAGTGTTACACTGTTGACTCATATTTAGCTTGTGATCCACTATGACGCATAGATCCCTTTCCGCAGTACTCCTTCCTAAGCAGTCATTTCCCATTTTGTATATGTGCAACTGATTGTTCCTTCCTAAGTGGAGTACTTTCCATTTGTCCTTATTGAATTTCATCCTATTTACTTCAGTTTGTCCAAATCATTTTGAATATTAATCCTATCCTCCAAAGCTCTTACAACCCCTCCCAGCTTGGTATCATCCATAACCTTTATAAGTGTACTCTATGCCATTATCTAAATCATTGATGAAGATATTGAATAGAACTGGATCCAGAACCGATCCCTGTGGGACCCCACTCGTTATGCCCTTCCAGCATGACTGTGAACCACTGATAACTACTCTCTGGGAATGATTTTCAAACCAGTTATGCACCCACCTTATAGTAGCTCCATCTAGGTTGTATTTCCCTAGTTCATTTATGAGAAAGTATCAAAGTTCATATGCGAGACAGTATCAAAAGCCTTACTAAAATCAAGATATATCACATCTACCACTTCCCCCTATCCACAAGGCTTGTTACCCTGTCAAAGAAAGCTATCAGGTTGGTTTGACACAATTTGTTCTTGACAAATTCATGCTGACTGTTACTTATCACCTCATTCTAGCTGTTTACAAATTGATCTCTTAATTATTTGCTCCATTATCTTTCCGGGTACAGAAGTTAAGCTGACTGGTCTATAATTCTCTGGGTTGTCCTTATTTCCCTTTTTATAGATGGGCACTGTATTTGCACTTTTCCAGTCTTCTGGAAATGTCTCCCATCTTGCATGACTTTTCAAGGATAATTGCTAATGGCTCAAATATCTCCTCAGTCAGCTCCTTGAGTATTCTAGGATGCATTTCATCAGGCCCTGGTGATCTGAAGACATCTAACTTGTCTAAGTAATTTTTGACTTGTTCTTTTCCTATTTTAGACTCTGATCCGACCTCATTTTCAGTGGCATCCACTATGTTAGACATCCAATCGCCACCAACCTTCTTGGTGAAAACTGAAACAAAGAAGTCATTAAGCACCTCTGCCACGTCCACATTTTCTGTTATTGTCTTTCCCCCGCCATTGAGTAACAGGCCTACCCTGTCCTTGGTCTTCCTCTTGCTTCTACTGTGTTTATTTACTAGCATGTCAAGTTCTTCCTGCTCTTTTCCTATACTTCTTGCATTAGTGTACAAACATCTAAGATACTGATTTGATTCTCCCCCCCATTCTGTTTTATCTCTCCCTTATTTCTGTTGTAACTGCCCATGCTCCCCACAGATTCTGACCCTTCTCTCAGGTCTCCATGTTTTTGACTTACCTGTGGGCTTTGGTCACCTGCCCCCCTGTATTATTTGTTTTGTAGTAGCACTTGGGAACCCCTATAATGGACCAGGACCCTTGGACTGTAGAAATACCTAACAAAAAGAATGTCCCTGCCCCAAGAGCTTACCATCTAACTATAATCTTAGCAGATAATGGCAAAGTGAATGGTCATGATAATTTTGTCAAAAGTAGCATTGGTGCTACAGCTCCTGAAATATAGTGAGTCATAAGAGGAATTGAGGACACTGCATAAATTACATGTACCTGTTCAGTAGTGACTCAGTATAGCTAGGAGCTTTTGAACCAATTAAACAGTTGCACCCACAAGGAAAAGAAATTAGTAGCATAGTAAATGTTGCAGAATACTGTTGGAATAATGGAATTTTTACCATGTCAGTGCACAACAGTTTAATTACCCTTCAGTCTGCACTAAATACTGCTCAATCTGGTACTAGGACAAAACTCCTGTTAAAGCCAATGAGGAAGGAATGAAGATCCATAGTATGGTGTAAGTAAGGAAAGTTTTCATGTAGGGTTACTTTCTTCTTATATTTACAAATATTTCAGCCATGCACTGAAGAATACAGTGTATCTGGTTAACTTCCTTACACATTACACTGAATTATTCTTTCAGCTGAAGCATATACACTCCATTCATATTAGTGAGATACTTTTAATGCAGGTGGTCACTTTTTTGTGTGTGTGAAAATAAGGGGCAATATCTGATTTAAGTTCCTGTGATTCTTCAGCTGGAACACTAGAAAGGGGTCCTTTGAACTAGATGCAATGGCCCCTTATTGTGTTTTTGTTTACAGAACAATCATATGATTAAAAAAGACCTAAATTAATCATACACCACCATATGGAAAGGGTACTATAAAAGGATTTCAAACTTTCTGTATGTCAGTGTAACTCCATTGACTTCCACAGGTTTATGCCAATTTACACCATCTAAGGGTCTAACCCACATTTTGTGTGTGAGAGAGGTGCAGTTTTTAGTATTTTCAAGATTTCTTAAAGTCTAAGACTTTTCAAGAAACATTTGAGAGTTCTATACATTATCTTTAAATGTCCAGACATGTCCCTTGAAAAAGATTTGACTACTTATAAATTAAGACAGTAGTCAATCAACTAATAGGGGTTAATCCAACTAGCAGACGATCTTTGAAAGTGTTGGAGAAAAAAGACATAATAAATTAGGAACTTTTTTTTAAATGAGTAGTAAATGATTTTTGACCCATTTCCAACTCATTAAAGCCTCTCTCATCCTACCTAAATCCAAGCCAGAATACCTTAATAGCCTTTAGAGTCACAATTCAATTGACTTTGAAATTAAACTTGTAAAAGTCAGAAGTAACATACTTTTGATGACACAGGAAATGAGGGTAATATTTCATTTTTTATTGTCTAACACTTAAAAGTATTATTAATTTTATATATGAAAAAAATATTTTAGGACAGAAAATAATTTACATTTGAAACAGAACAACTGTAGATTTCTTGACTTGATTTAATCTTCTTGTGCTTACATGAGAAATAGTATTTATTTGCATTAACAATATAAATTACTTTAACCTAACTGAGTATAAGACTTTACCAAGAGTGTTAAAATGTTTTTATCCTCAGGCAGAACATTCACACAAAGATATGAAGGTCAGTCTAGTTTCTTATCTGAAAGAAATAGATGTACTGTATCACATGTGTATGCATGAGTGTATACACACAGAATGAGGAAAACAATTATAATTGCTTTTACCAGGTATATTATGAATTCTTGTTTTTTCATATTGTGCTTTGTTACACTCTAAGAATAAACTTTCACGGGTACTTAGAAAAAAATGAGTTTTGGTAAGACTCTTTCCTTTGGCTGAACTATGTTTAAATTATTTTAAACTTCTTTACTGCATTGCCATCCTTATGTGATTTTCCAAAAAGCAGACTGAATCCAAATCCATTACTTGATTCTGAACAGATATACAAGGGCAAAATTCTGCAATTGATTTCCATGGATTTCAGAATTTGATGCTACGTATCTACATTTTCAATAACTACAAACATGCCTACAAATAAATTGTCTGGCAGATCTCTGTTTTAACATAAGAATGGCCATACTGGGTCAGACCAAAGGTCCATCTAGCCCAGTATCCTGTCTTCTGACTGTGGCCAATGTCAGGTGCCCCAGAGGGAATGAACAGAGCAGGTAATCATCAAGTGTTCCATCCCCTGTCGTCTGTTCCCAGCTTCTGGCAAATAGAGGCTAGGGACACCATCCCTGCCCATCCTGGATAATAGCCATTCATGAATTTATCTAGTTCTTTTCTGAACCCTGTTATAGTCTTGGCCTTCACAACATCCTCTGGCATAGAGTTCAACATTCTGTGAGAAAGAAATTCTTCATTTTGTTTGTTTTAAACCTGCTGCCTATTCATTTCATTTTGTGACCCCTAGTTCTTGTGTTATTTGTGCCTTCTCATAACACTTCCTTATTTACTTTCGCCACACCAGTCATGATTTTATAGACCTCTATTATATCCCCCCTTAGTCGTCTCTTTTCCAAGCTGAAAAGTCCCAATCTTATTAATCTCTCCTCATATGGCAGCCGTTCCATACACCTAATCATTTTTGTTGCCCTTTTCTGAATCTTTTCCAATTCCAATATATCTTTTTTGAGATGGGGCAATCACATCTCCACGCAGTATTCAAGATCTGGGCATACAATGGATTTATAGAGAGGCAATACGATATTTTCTGTCTTATTATCTTTCCCAACATTCTGTTAGCATTTTTGACTGCCACTGCAGATTGAGTGGATGTTTTCAGATAACTATCCACAATGACTCCAAGATCTCTCTCTTGAGTGGTAACAGCTAATTTAGACCCCATCGTTTTATATGCATAGTTTGGGTTATGGTTTCCAATGTACATTACTTTGCATTTATCAACATTGAACTTCATCTGCCATTTTGTTGCCCAGTCACCCAGTTTTGTGAGATCCCTTTGTAGCTCTTCACAATCTGCTTTGGACTTAATTATCCTGAGTAGTTTTGTATCATCTGCAAATTTTGCCACCTCACTGTTTATCCCTTTTTCCAGATCATTTATGAATATGTTGAATAGTAGTGACCTAGTACAGACCTCTGACAGCTTACTTTACTTAAGAGCCTTTGGTGAGGAACCTTGTCAATAGCTTTCTGAAAATCTAAGTACACAATATCCATTGGATCCCCTTTGTCCACATGCTATGAAGCTGACAATTCTGTTCTTTACTATAGTTTCAACTAATTTGCCCAGTACTGAAGTCAGGCTTACTGGCCTGTAATTGCCGGGATCACCTCTGGAGCCCTTTTTAAAAATTGGCGTCACATTAGCTATCCTCCAGTCATTGGTACGGAAGCTGATTTAAATGATAGGTTACAAACTGCAGTTAGTAGTTCTTCAATTTCACATTTGAGTTTTCAGAACTCTTGGTGAATACCATCTGCTCCTGGTGACTTATTACTGTTTAGTTTATCAATTTGTTCCAAAACCTGTTCTAATGACATCTCAGTCTGGGACAGTTCCTCAGATTAGTCACCTGAAAAGAATGGTTCAGGTTTGGAAATTTCCCTCACATCCTCAGCCATGAAGACCGATGCAAAGAATTCATTTGGTTTCTCCACAATGGTCTTATCGTCCTTGAGTGCTCCTTTAGCATCTCAATCGTCTAGTGGCCCCAGTGGTTGTTTAGCAGGCTTCCTGCTTCTGATGTACTTAAACAAAATTTTGCTATTACTTTTTGAGTCTTTGGCTAGCTATTCTTCAAATTCTTTTTTGGCCTTCCTAATTATATTTTTACACTTCATTTGCCATAGTTTATGCTCCTTTCTATTTTCTTCACTAGGATTTAACTTCCACTTTTTAAAGGATGCCTTTTTGCCTCTCACTGCTTCTTTTACTTTGTTGTTTAGCCATGGTGCCACTTTTTTGCTTCTCTTACTATGTTTTTTAATTTGGGGGATGCATTTATGTTGAGCCTCTTATAGAGATAATTTTCTCTGTCATAAAGATAATATGCTGATCTTTATACGTCAGGGACCTTTTATCTTTAAAAAACGATAACATAGACAACCTGGTATAAGATATTAGTGTTTTGTACTTTCTCTAGAAAAGTCATTATTGATTTCCTGTTTGATCAATAATTGTATTTTCATAGTGATGTCAGAGCAAATTTCCACTTTTTTCAGACTTTTTTCTATTCTATTTAGATCTGTAGATCACACCAATCCCTGTGAAATGCGAGTGCCCTCCTTGCCTCTTTTGCTTTTTTCCTTTGGGACACATGATAAAGACATTTAGGAAGATAATAAAACAGACGTTATTTCCTTATTATCAATACCTCTCTAAATCAAATATTTTTTTTCTCTTCTTTGTACAATGTTGGGCCTGATCCTAGAAATGCTTGCTCATATAAGTAATCCCACTGAGCTCTACTGGCAGCTATGATGATTAGCAAGTGGCTAAGGGTTTGCAGGAACAACTCCTTACTCTTCCTCAGACAAATTCCAGGACCATTATCCTATAATGTGTGTAGTGTTCAAAAATCATGAATCAGGCACACACAAAATCACAAGACTGGCTTAAAATCCATGAGATTTTTTTTAAAAAAAAGTCATACACTTTGTTCTTTTTATTTGCCTTCTAGTTTCTGGGTCTTTAGGGTGCCCTCAGATCAAGTTTTACAGTTTTTCTGTTCAACTATGAGGGCTAGAAACTTATTACTCTTTTAAGCTGAGATTTACATAATCACAGGTCTCCAGGAACATGGTCTTTAAGAAAAACCAACTATCAGGAGATCTGGGATAAAAATCACAGGAGCTGGTAACATTGCATTGGCACATTGGTGGTCCCCTGTGCCTGGATGGAGCCCCACTGAAGTTAATGAGGCTCCCTGGACGTTTTGCTTATATGCCATGCAAGATCAGGGCCTTGATTTCTACAAAGCATGAATTTGATTCCATCCTCCACTCTCTCTCTCCATATCTATTTATTTTAAAACTCCTATTTTTACACAAAGGGTCGTAAACATTCAACGGCAGAAAGAAGAAAAAGGAGAAAGCCAATACATTTCACACAGCAAATAATTATCAATTGTGTGGTATCACCAAAGAGCTTTAGGTACAGTAAAGTCCTACAGCTGTAAGTGCCCCATTATTCATTCTTACTCAGACCATCAAAAGGTTTCTTCTAAACTCAAAATCAGCCATATGGCCCTTTAGACTAGGGCTCTCAAGAGTTTAAACAAGTGTTTCATTACTGATCCTGAGTGCAGTGAGTAATTTAAGTTTCCATGGGGTATCAAAGATGTAATGACACATGGCAAAAAACACAAGGAATGCTTTTTGAGCCTAACACCAAATGAACACTGGCAAAGCGTCTGAAGAATTGTTTCCTCCAATCCCTTGAAGACATTTCTTTCATATCCTGCTTTTGTTTCTAGCCTTCAATAGGACTGTCCCTTCAAACCAAACAGAGTAGTATAATGTTTGTGGGGAAGGTGGTTGCATTAAAATCAAGGAACTCCACAATATATTACAATTCATTGCAATGAAGGACTCAAAGAAAATCCACAACTTCCTGCAGTCATCAGAGTAAACCCTTGTAGAACTTGCAGTTTTGGAGCATCAGCATTGATTGGGGAGAAGACTGGCCTAGGCTGCCTGGGAAGCTTTCTTTGATTGATAGCTTGTGGTTAGCCTGGTTATTTAAATATTTAATTTTGTCTACCCAGGCAAAAATACCAGCCAGATGCAGGATGTGTACTAGAGAAGAAACATGCCCACTAAGGACTGTACTTGTTTGTTTGTTTGTTTCAATTTTGATCAGTTAGAACAAAAACACATATGGCTGCTCCACCCAACCTAAAAATCCCAATGTCCCTGGGCTAGGTCCATAAAACTGCAACTAAACCCTAGTTGCCCTGCTCACCAGTGGAATTACAACCCCCAGATCAGGCCCCCAGACTCCCCATGCATTGTATAGGGAGAGTTAGGCACCTAAGAAAGGATACACAGACCCAAGCAAGCTGAAAGGGGAGCCACCTAAGCTAGTCAATAGAAAATGTCAAGGAAAGGTAGTCAGGCACCTAACTGTGGGATGGATAGTAGTGCCTCCCTCTGCTTTGGATTCTCAGCTGTGAACCCTCTTCTAGCATTAGATGCCTATGCCACGTAAACCCTTTCTTACGGAAAGCAGAGAAAGACAGAGATACTCCCAGTAGACTGGTGGTTAGGGCACTCTCCTGAAATGTAGTAGACCTGTTTTCAAATCCTCACTTTATTCAAAGTTTCAATGGTAGAGATTGAGAGACACTCACCCCAAAAATATATTATGCTTAGAGAACGCAGTTGGGATGTGGAAGACCTAGATGTAAGTCCCAGCCCCAACTCAGGGATTCAAACCTAGGTCTCCCACATCCCAGCTGAGAGCTCTAGACACCAGGCGATTGGGGGACACACTCACCACCCTACCGGCTCTAAAAATTCCTGACTTACATTTGTCTAGCTGCTTTTTGTGTGTGACCCCATCCAGTAGGCATGCACTGAGCGCACCTACTGGGTCAGGCCCCACAGATAAAGTAGAGAGGAGTACACATAGTTCAAGAATCCCACCAGCTCTTAGACATGAGCAAGGGTGTCAAGCACTCAGCAGCATCAGAACTGAGGCAGTTTTGTGCATGCCCACTGTCAGAAACTTAGGCACCTTAGGAATTTAGACACCTACGGGGTTAGGTGGTATCTGATCAGGGGTTTTGCGGATCTCAGTGGCACCTAAAAGTTAGACTTGGGAGCCTAATTGCCACTTTAGGCACCTAAGTCACTTTGGATCTAGCTGCCTATGACTTTCCCAAAAGCCTAGTACATGGCCATGTAGCATTCCTTGAAAGTCAATACATTCAGTTTATTTCAGACCAATAAGAAAGTAAACTCCACTGGCTGAGACCCCTCAGAAAGAATACTCTGTCAGCCATCCATTTTGCTGTAAGCCTAAAGGACTATCAGTTCAACGACTCCAGCTGACCACAGCTGTAGCAGCATCACAGGAAAAAGAGAGGCAATCTGTCAGGTAGGTACGTCCCAGACCATTTCAGCCAGGCTTTATAGGTAGGGCCTTACCAAATTCACGGTCTATTTTGGTCAACTTCATGGTCATACAATTTTTAAAATCGTACATTTCATGATTTCAGCTATTTAAATCTGAAATTTCGTGGCGTGGTAATTGTAGGGATCCTGACCTGAAAAAGGAGTGGGGTGGGGGGAAGGTCACAAGGTTATTGTAGGGCAGGTTGCAGTACTGCTACCTTTACTTCTGCACTGCTGCTGCTGGTGGCGCTGCCTTCAGAACTGGGCAGCTGGAGATCGGTGGCTGCTGGCCAGGAGCCCAGCTCTGAAGGCAGAGCCGCTGCCAGCAGCAGCCCAGAAGTAAGGATGGCCTGGTCTGGTATTGCCACTCTTACTTCTGCGCTGCTGCCTGCAGAGCTGGGCCCTCTGTCAGCAGCCAAAACTCTCCGGCCGCCCAGCTCTGAAGGCAGCAGCGCAGAAGTAAGGGTGGCATGGTCTGGTATTGCCACCCTTACTTCTGTGCTGCTTCTAGCGGGGTGCTGCCTTCAGAGCTGGGCATCTGGCCACCAGCACTGCTCTCCAGCTGCCTAGTTCTGAAGGCAGCGGAGAAGTAAGGATGGCAATAATGCGACCCCCACCAAAAAAAATAAACTTGCAAACCCATACCCATCCCCCACAATCTCCTTTTTTGGTCAGAACCCCCAATTTGCGAAACGCTGGTCTTCCCCAGGAAATCAGTATAGTATAGGGTAAAAGCACACAAAAGACCAGATTTCACAGTCTGTGGAGTGTTTTTCCATGGTTGTGAATTTGGTAGGGCCATATTTATAGGTTAAAACCAATATCTTGAACCTAATAAGTGCAGATCCCAGAGAACTGTATTTTGCTCATAGCCTAACACACCACTTAATAACTAGCCAGCCACATTCTGCCCCAGACTCAGCTTTTTAGGTAGAGCTTATTACAATGATCTAATCACTAGATGATGATTATGAGGTTGGCCATTGAAAGGAGAGGAAGCAACCACTTGGCCAAGACGGGATACAAAATATCTGTCTTGGCCACTGCTCCTACCTGATCATTTAAAATCAGCAGAGGAGCTGAAAGAGACCCCCAAACTGCACATTTGGGTTAAAATTGATGTGCATACATCCTCACTGAAAAAGGTGAATTTAACCCACTCCAGGTCTTCCGGTTCCTTTCTCCAACCTACCAACATCACTTCAATTTTATCTGCAATATGTCTCAGTCAGCTAGCTCTCATTCATGCCTCACTCCACATAGTGTGTATGGATAATATTTATGTATTTACATACATAGTGTTGGATGGTTAAATGTACCTGAAATTGAAAATTAATTAAAAATACTAACATTTATAATTTGTGACAGAGTAAACATATCTTTCAGTGACTCTGAGAAGGGGCATAGCAGTCTTGAAGGGTAAGCCCCACCAAGCCAGGTAGTGTTGAGTTTTTGGTAGTTAAATCCCTGAAACTGTGTTCACAGTCACCACTTCACATCTGGGAGTGCCTCTTTGAGATCACGTGCAGCTAAGTCTAGTTAGACTTAGAATGTTAAAATGAGGTGGTGCTGCTCTCAGGGGTAACTTTGGAGGTTATTTAGAAGCTTGAATATGGTGCTCTTGAGAGAGGATGTCTGACCTGCTTGTGTTTACAAGTAATTTTTGGTATTTAAGGATTTAAACTAACTGAAGGGAATGTGGTTAGTGGTGTTCTTCTGATTACACAAAAGAGAGCTATTTGTCTAAACTGGGCCTTCTATGAAGTTACGTGCTAGGAATGAAATTCATGCTGTACACAGAGCAAGCACAAGATCTATTTACCATTTGTTTTAAGGGCTTCAGTTATCTGCTACAGGAGTGAACTTCCACTGTTGGTGCACACTGTAGGCTCTGCCACAGTATTTTTAAAAAGAACTAATAAATCCATATATTACAAATACAAGAGGATTTGTTTAATGTGAGTTATCACGTCACCAGTATATATATCCACTGACCCGCTGCTCCCTATTCCATGGCTTTCCCTTTATTTTCATTTTTTTTTATGCCTGACTCTTTTAGCCCCATTTCAACAATTTTAAAGGATCTCTTTTCTAGTGTTTTATGTAATCACCTACCTCATCTCACTTCACCTTAGCATTCACTGTATTCTCTGCCATGTTCTTTTTATAGGCCTTTGCTTCAGAGTAGGAAATATTACTGCCAGAAATTCTCACAGTGTCATTCTAGATGGCTCCTTCCTCACCACAAGAAACGTTGACTTTTCTGCTTTAAGCACAAGACTTGGCTTAGCTGTCACTCTGGCAAATCTAGTCGGTGATTGCCTGGCACATGCTGCTGGCCACCAATATCCAATCATTGGTTAAACAGCATATTGGTCGAAGTCTAACCTCTGACTATAGACAGAACTCTCTTGCCGGATTCCTTATTCTTCAGAACAAAACCCACATAACAAACATGAAGATGATGGACCTAAAACAGTAGCTCCTTCCTATCCCAAACTTGGAGATATTTTTTCCTTCTTGTAATTCTGATTAAATGCTTAATCTCATTCTGAAATGGACAAGGTACCGTACATAATATCTGCATAAAAATAATGATTTTTAATGGGAAATTTAAGAATTCAGTGTCAAATGGCAGCAGAACACCACCTATATTATATAGACATTCTGTAATTTCAGCTACAATATTCCATTCTTAATGATCTCCCACATCATGGTGACACATGGCTAGCATCACTTCATTCCAGACAGCCATCTGTACTGATACTTTTTAGCCAATAACTTGCTACCAGGAAATTAGTTCTTGGAGATACATTTTCAGTGCAGTGTGGTGGGAGATAGATAATTATTTTTAAAAAGAATTGGTAGCCTGTCTGTCTGTCTCTCTCTCTCTGCTGCGCATGATGCCTATAAAATGGTCTCAAAGCATTTAGTAGGTTGGGGAAATCTTATTTTCTTATCATTGATCTGAAAAAATAACTTTGGATATTAATTCCCACTTCAGGACAGTTCATTGGCAAAATATATATCCATCTAAATGCTTGACTGCAAAATTCTGAAGATGCCAAAATTGTAAATATGGCAAACAGCAAGGAAGAATTAAAATAGATCCAAAGGAAGATTAATCTAGGTGGCTTAAAATGCAATATAATTGGAAATATACAATTCAGTATGGACAAATGTAGAATAGTGGTAATAGAAACAATTAATTAAAATATGGGATGGCATAGATCGGTCACACAATATACTGAAAAAGGAAAAAATACAGGTTTTTATCATGAAAAAAATCCCTGAAGCATTCAGACCAGCTTATAAGACTCATAAGTAAGGGTACGATTTTGGCACAGGTATTGTTATTTGCATTAGAGGAGGATATATAAGCAGTGAGATGCTTAAAGCAGTGGTTCTCAACCAGCCTGGCACCTCTGGAGGGACTGCAAGCAAGTTTCAGGGGGTCCACCAAGCATAGCCAGCGTTAGACTCGCTAGGGCCCAGGGCAGAAAGCCGAAGCCCCACCACATGGGACAGCAGACCGGGACACCGAGACCCACCACCCCTGGCTGAAGCCAAAGCCAAAGCTTTAGCAACTTAGCTTTGCAGTGCCCCCTGTGGCATGGGGTCCTGAGCAATTGCCCTGCTTGTTACCCTCAAATGCTGACACTGGCTTTTATATGCAGAAAAACAGTTGTTATGGCACAGCTGGGCTGTAGAGTTTTTATAGCATGTTGGGGGGAGGGGAGCCTCAGAAACAAAAACATTGAGAACCCCTGGCTTAAAGGATAGTAGCCATTCAACATGTTAAAAGAGAGAGAAATTCCGTTACCTTCAGCTGAAGGGAGTCGGACTCTGGTTTACAGAAATAATTTTCAAAAATAAAAAACTATATCAGAGATTTTTCTAGCCAAGTGCAGACGTTAGGCTGGTAATTGGAGGCTTCCCCAGCAGCTAATTCCACTTTGAGCAGAGTTAGCTTTAACATTTAAATAAATAATCTCCATGGTTTTGCAGTTTTTGGATACCAGGAATTGGGCAAAGCAGAAAGCTGATAGTGGTGACAAACATGAAGCCTCCATCTTTGATCAAATTTCTGAGGCTGACCAACAAAACAATGACAACAAGAGCTTAAAGGCCTGCAGGAATTTCAGAGAAACAAGTCAGAGAACTGTTCTAGATTTGTAGTTTCTGCTGCATATGAGGTTTTCTATATTTGGGGAAAAAATCCTTAAAAGACATTAATTTTCTTTCAAGCACCCATGTAACTCCAATTACAATCAATAGAAGTTCAATTAGTGCTTGGAAGAAAATAGGCCCATAAGTGAGGCCTACCTTATCTTCCCACCAGAGAATATCTATCCTGAAAGAAGAAATTTCCTCCAAAGTACTTATGAACCTTCATATAATTACTTTGCAACTTACAAATGCATTATGCAAAGTCTTGGGTGTAGCTTAAATGTTTCCTTTGAGAAATTATGCAATATTATGAAAATGCTATTTTACATAATAGACCTCAGTTAATTTGTATATTTGAATGATTTACAATTGGTACAGATATTATCATGAAAATATACAAGTAAATTACTCTGATCTTGTGTTGTCTTTCTGTACAGCGTAGCCTTTAATTCTGTGCTGTTACTTTTTGAAGCATATCATTGTTACGATGATTGCAACGTGCATACAAAACAGACATTGTGGGAGGGAATAACTTACAGTAGCAATTTAGGGAGGCAGCAAGATTTTGTAATAAACTTTCCATAGCAGTCACATTGCAGATTTTTGAAAACAGTGCTCAGTCAAAATAAAGCATAAGGTGTTGCAAAAATTCAGTGAGGGGGAGGGTAAATAAGCCCAGAGAGATAATTAAGGCATGTACTCACTCTAGGGGCATCTGTTGTTAATTCTAAAATATACTTTTTAAAAGGTTGAGATTCTCACCTCTGTTCTTGCTCATTCACACCAGACACCTGGAAGCGTAAAGGGGGCTTCAAACCACTTTAGCCCTCCTAGGCTATGAATTCTATGCTAAACCTCTGGGTGGTGTAGCAGAGAATCTCTCTCAACAGGTTAGATTCTTATTTACACTAGGGCCCTTCAACATGCTATGGATAAGTGGCATTAGTATGAGTGCAGAGTACATTTACACCCTTTTAAAGACCTTTGACATTACCAGAATGGAGAATCAGGCCCAAAAGTTTCATTTCCACATTCGGCATACTTTAAAAATTCACAGATCATGTTTGCTTGCAAATATGTGCAGTAGTAGCATAATCTTTATAATGTACAAGATAGAGTACATACATCTTGATTACCAAGGCCCTGATATAGAATCCAGTGCATGACAAAGACTTAAAAGGAAGGAAATTTTACAAAAATAATCAGGAAACTTAAAATGTTGTCAGATTCATTCCTTTAGTTTGTTTCTCTTTCTGCACCCTCAGTTTCAGGATTCTTCATTTCTGATGTAAATAATTTCCTACAACATTATTGACCAGACACCAAATTTGTGCGAAATGTTACTAATTTAGGGACTAAAATGGGTGGCATCCTTTGAAATGAGAGACATTTGAGAGTATGGGAGAGGTTTCTTTGTAACCTTTATCTTGACAGTTAGTGATTTAACTTTTTCTTTAAAGTGTTGGGAATAATATCTTGAGGCAAATTACATAGCAGGTCATAAGTAACCCTGCCTGAAATGCTATGTCCCTTCTTTATCTTCTAGTCTTTCAAGGGACAGTATGTAGCAAAAGTAGAAAAATAAGTTAAAAATTAGGGTTTCAAATATTAATTTAATAAAGGGTTAACAACCACTGCAAATGTATTTAAAGTAGCTGGGTCTGAAGTTGAAGTAAATGAAGCATTTAAAGGGAAACAACAGATTCCATCTGACAGGATGGATAATTACAAATACTGAAGAGCCTGCTGTTAATTAAGAGGGACATAGAAGTTTGAACAGGTTCCTTTTTGTTTCAAAGCATCAAGAAGCAAAGAGTAAGCTTTCTAGTCCAACCTCCCAAGCCACATATCTGAGCCCATTCAGCATTATGAACAAAGGAATAGTGTGTGATAGGGAGGAGTTTCTTAGAACTGAACCATATTTCACCTGAGGGAACAGCTGGAAGAGTTTGAGGAACTAGCAATCAGAAGCAGTCTGGCTGACATCTTGAAATGGTCTACTTGGAAACCGTTCAAAGCTGTTTGCTGGAATTCTAAAAGTTGCATTCTGCATCAGGAAGTTATTAGCTTTATTTTGGTCACATAACAGAATTTGCAGCCAAAAGTGCACATACTTGTTTATAAATTTAGGAAAGGGTACAGTATCCTGTGGAAAATATTAATTTACTAAGAAAGGAATTAACTCTTTCCCAGAGATCAGATTTTCTTGACCATTTGGAAACCATGTAAATATTTAATACAATAGCAAACAAGGAACTTGTCTCCACCAACAATGTTCACAGGATTGTTGTTTGTGAAGCACTCTGAAGATAAAAAGTGCCTTATATCCTTTTCTATTAAATGCAGTTATTTATTATTTCAGCATTATTATATATACACTCTCATTTGGTTTCAGTCATTCAGTCCACCACTATGTTTATGCTGAAGGTAACCGTTTTCTCCCCCTCTAAGAAAATTTGAGTAAAAATATTGGAATACTCCAGGGAATGCAATTTTATGTGAAATTACTTTGTATCTTGTCATAAATTTACCCAGGGAAATTAAAGGGGGGGTATTTAATCCCAGTAGTTATTTTAGCAAGAGATAGGAGAGAGATTAGGAGATATGAAATGTTCTAAAACCTGTGCTGCAAAGCACTTCAACTAGTGTGAATTGAGTGTGTTTGGCTCAAACTCTGTTGCATTAGAAAAGATAAAAAGACTTCATATATAAATGCATTGAATCCACTATGTTTACAGTGCCGTGTACCACGGTTGGACATCACAGTCTGAGCATTTTGTGGCTCTCTAAGCAAGCAGGTGCATTGCTACTTACCCTACAGTTGAATTTGGTCCAATATGTTCACTCTCTCCCGCTTTTCTTCCCTAACCCCAGCTAAAGGGAGGAAGTGAAAAAGGTGTCACTTTTCTAGCTATTTGGAGCACAGTGGGGTCCTGGTCCATGACTAGGACTTTTAGCAGCTACAGTAATACAAATAATTAAAATTAATAAGGGGAAGGATTCCAGTGGCTCCAGTCCTGTTTACCCAGTGCTCCCTATTTTGACTTGCAAATGTTTGGTAGAGTGAAAAGTACTCTCCTTCTGAGACCTATAGCAACCCCAAAAGTTGCAGGCAAGTCTAGGACTAGAGTTTGATTATCATCTCCGTGGAGAAATGGATGTTTGAATATAACGGAGTAAAGGCTTCAGCAATCTGGACTCCCACCCTCCTTGTGTATGATGAGTATGGATCCTGAAAAGAGCAAGGTTCTGTGTTTCTGAATGTTGCAAAAAGGGAAGTGTGACTTATTCAATATCCAATCCAAATCCATACCTTTTGGCTGGAGAGGTTGCCACCTTTACTCCTCCAAAATAGCCATTAAGGAGGCAACATAGTCCTCTTCCCTCCACCATGCCTCCTGAGGACAGCTTTTGCAATCCTCCTGCAGGTGGAATGCCTCATGAATGGGAACTAAGGAGTAAACCTTTCACTTCTATGTCACTGATTCAAATGTGTACCCACCTGGCAGTGATTAGTGATTTGATAGGTATCTGATGTCAGTGTAATAAGCTGCTGTTTTTGAAAAACAAATTCTACCACTACTTCTGCCTGAGTAACCCTGGTGGTTTCCATGGAGATGCACAGGTGTAACTAACCTAAAAATTTGGCCCCAAGTGTCTTCATCCCAAAAACTACATCCATTTTGCCATCAGTTGGCATCCTTGTTGGCAGTCACAGCACTGGTTAAGAATAACACACTAGAGGCTTACCCGATTTCTGCATTAAGAGATTATATAAAATTCTGTTCTGTTAGCCGATAGCTTCCATCAAGCTCTAGAAAAAGCCTAACACTATGTGTTTTGCTCTACCCTTGTAGTTCTCTGTGCCATATCCCTTTTAAGTTTAAGCATCTAGCTCAGAAGCTTTGTCTGATTTTCACATTGTTTTGTCCTCATGTTGTTAAAGTAGCTTTGAATAAAACTTTAGCCAGACATTACAGCAGAGTGTGTGCCATTGGTCAGCTGGTAGAACTCCAAAGCAGACAGTTAGGTGAAATGTTTGTTTAAACAGACATTTAATTTTATGCAGGTCTGTGATTGTGTTCTAAAATGTCCTCCAACACCTGAACCTCAGGAAAAAAAACCCCTGATGAGAGAGAATTTTATTTCTCATGGGCTAGATCATGGTTTTAAGCTATATTGAGGGTGGATGAAAGGTGGCATGGAGGTGCAGTTCACCACCTGTAGAGGGTGGAAGCAGCCTCAGATTATCATCAGGTGGACAGAGGGGAAGAGGCTGTAGTTGAGCCCCCACCAAGCCATCCCCTCCTGAAAAGTGTGTAGTGTTCCTGTTGAATTAAGACTCCCTGCAACTTATGCTCACAGGGGAGCAAGAACCAGAATTTTGACTCTCTTCTTTGCAGGTGTACAAGAGGGGAAGAGCCCCTTGAACCCTATTTCCAGCCATCTTTATGCCTCCATACAGGAGCAGTCAGAATCTAGCTCTCTCATGATGATTTGGCCATCTCCAAAGGCTGGGGGTGGGGTGGAAGAGGGAAGGAATTGCTCATTAACTCTTCCACAGGTTCAAGTGGCAAAGACTGTCTGCCCCCACATAGTTGCTTTGTGGCAGCCTCTAAACAGGGAGAAATCATCCTCAAGATTTCAGCTCCACTCCATATCAGTGGCATCAGACTGATCTGAGGAGTTTCCACCATCTTTGTGCCACAGAGTAGAGTGAGGCCAGGATCTGTCCCTTTATTAATTAAAAAAAAAAATAAGCTGCCTTAGTTCTAAAGAGAACAGAATTATCTTTCTGTTTTGCTCTTTGTACTAATTGATGTCTTTCCTTCCATATAGAGCTATTGAGCTGCCTAGCCTCTCTCTTTTTGATTTTGGGGGATGGAGGAAAGAAAGTTAGGTCACGACTCTTTGATTTTTTTGTGTGTGTGGCTTCAGTAGGTATTTATTTAGCAGCATTGAAAACGAATCTAGAGCAGGAAGGCAGACATTCTTTGAAGTTATACAATAGTGCTTGAGGAGGTATATTCCATACAGCTTTCAAAATTTATTTAAAGAAAAATGACCTTGTTGTGCAACTTTGTTTGGAACTGTTAATTAAAATTAATGCTCTTGCTACTCTTCACTGGCTTGTTTCTGTGATCCAGCTAGTCCATTCTGACCTGCTGTAGTCTGTTCCTTAGGTTGGATGAGGAACCAGGAAGTCAGTGAGTCACTGAGTGAGGTTTAGAAATTAACTGCATTAAGTGGCAACTTTTTAAGCCTTTCTAGGTATTTTTGGATTTAAGGCATGACCACAGACAATAAGAATGTGTTGGTAATTCTGACAAAATATGAAGAGACTTTCTGCCAAAATCTGTGGAATCTCTGCAGGGTTGGGAGGTACTTTTATCCCTGCTTTATCTGGTCCTACTCTTATTGTAATCTGATGCTAGTTAATACTGCATCATAATCACCTTACTGTTACCTTGGTCTGTTTGTTGTCTTTCATCATATACCTAGATTGTAAGCTTTTGGGGCAGGTACCCTCTTTTCCTCATAGTATATATAGTGTCTAGGACAACAGTCACTGATAAATGCCTCTAGATAATACTGCAATGATGGGTAGTTCAAATATTTATTAGCTTTCTCTCCTGCCAGACAAAGTTTTATTGAAAACCCAACTGTCTGACATACTCTTCAAACCACACCCAGGAAAGCATAATCTGATTTCTTGTGAGTCGTTCCCAGGTTTGTTCTGACAAGATGGGAGCTCACCCACACTAGATATTTTAGAAATGGAGGTCCAGATTCATCAGTACATTCTAGGTGGCTTGCACTGGTCCAGTGATGCAGAATAGCTCTAAACCTGGCCTAACGAACTAGTTAAGGTAGACTTACAGCTTTGTAGTAAGGAGCAGTAAAATGCAGCTGGAGCTTACTGGTGAAACTGCCCCTTATTATGTTAGCTCCACAGACAGTTCCATTTTTTTTGATTGGTGTGGAAGGAACTTTGCAGAGAAATAAAAGTGACTAGAGCTGGTTAAAATTTCCTCATCAACATTTGAAAACTTCAACCAGCTCTAGTGATGGGTCTCTGCAACAAGGAACTTACAAAATAAGAAGTTGAGTTGTTCTCTTAGAAACCAGTTCTGCACATGGGGGATGATGAAAAAAAGCATCACCCAGATCTGCTCCAGTAGGTATAGGTTTAAAGTGTATTACCCCACTTGCAACTGAAAACCACTTTTAAAAAAATACGCATGCATTGTCATTCTACAGACACTTCTACAGCCCAATAGCCAGTCAAAGTTGCTTCTGCAGCCATAGGTTACCCAATCCTCCACTCAACGCTTCCTCTGTCCATCTCTAAACCCCATCTACAAGAATAGATAAAGATAACCCTAACACATCTGAACTCTGCAGCACACAGGGATACCTTCCTGAAATCCTGTTTCCCACACCCTGGCCTTGCACTGGGGAACTGCACCAGTCACCCTGCCAGGACGAATTCCATGCCTGCTGAGGACAAGGTAGGAGATGACCTCTGTGTTTATAACATGGCACAAGTGCAAAAGATAAAGAACATACAGAAGATTTATGGTATCCCTTGTTACCAGATGTGACTGTTACTTTGGGGTATGCTCGTTTATTAGGGTTACTCTTCTGGGCGAGGGGGAGGGGGTTCTGTAATTCTATGAATGTACTGCTTGTGTCACTTGGTGTTCATATGGAGCTCTACTCCTTCCTTCTGCAAGTCCCCTCCCAATGGAGCTATCCTGCAGGATCTAGATTCCCCAAGACTGGGTTCCTCCAGCCCTAGAACCAGATGAACACACTTGCACACACACTAACAGAGCAAGTCTGAGAGGACCAGGTCAATCAGCACTCTCAAGCTGACCCCCTTATATGTCCCTGTACTCAATGGGCTGGGTCAAGAAGCACTTTCAAGCTGCCACCCTTATGTGCCACAGGTTTAACACATTCCTATCCCCACTTTCACATCACAATTGTACTGGTAGTAACCCACTTGATGAGTAAACCCCATAGTATTTTGGGCTCTGCAGGGATCTTTAGCTTGGGTAGAAGAAGGGTTGCTGCAGAGTAAATAGGGGAAGCTAAAAAACACAAAAGTAGAGAGACAGACAGACACAACCAGCTTAACCATAAACAGTTATTTATTGAATAATAGTGATAACTACACAAGGAGAGCCCTAAATGATCAATATACTCTTTCTACCTACATTTCACTTCTCCAGTTTTTCTAAGGCATCTTTCCTGCTGTTTTATCCATGTCCTTCTTCCTTAAATCTGAAATTCAGTTACCCCCTTCTACCCCAAAATTTCCCCCATAGAAGTCTCTTTGGTGATCAGTCGATTCTGGAGACTCTCCCAGTCGATCAGGATCTCTGGTGGTGTAGCAAGGCAGCCGCTAAGGCAGGTTTCCTGGCTGTCCTGGCCCCACACTGCTCCCAGAAGCGGCCAGCACAACACGTGGCCCAGGGTGGAAGGGTGCGCAGGGGTCTCCACATGCTGCTCCTGCCTGCAATCACCGCCCCGCAGCTCCCATTGGCCAGGAACTGGGAACTGTGGCCAATGGAGCCTATAAAGAGAGGCAGTGCCTGGAGCCATGTGCCCTTTCCCCCACCCAGGATCAGAGGGGCATGTTGGCCCCTTCCGGGAGTGGCGTGGGGCTGGGGCAGGCAGAGAGCCTGCCTTAGCCCCACTGCACCTCCGACTGGGAGCTGCCTGAGGTAAGCACCTCCTGGCTGGAGCCTGCACCCCAACCCCCCTCCCGAAGCCAGCACCCCATACTCCCTCCTGCACTCCATAATCCTTCCTACACCCCAACCCCCTGCCCCAGCCCTGACCCCCCTCCCAGAGGCAGCACCCCTTACCCCCTCCTGCACCCAACCCCCCCCCCCGAGTTTGCACCCCTCCCTGCCCCCCCCCCCCACAACCTCCTGCCCCAGGCTCAGCCTGGAACCCCCTCCCACACTGCAAACCCCTTGGCCCCAGCCCAGAGCCCATAACCACTCCCAAACCCCTGGTGAAAGTGAGTGAGAGTGGGGGAAGAGTGAGCAATGGAGAGGGAGTGGGATGGAGTGAGTGGGGCAAGGCAGATCCGAGGTTGTCCTTAAATTCAAAAAGTGATCTTGGGTGTAGAAATATTGGAGACCACTGTTTTAGATTATCTATGCATTCTGACAGCCATATCAGCTTGCTGTCTCCCTCACAGTTATATTCTTCACTCCATATGTCCACTTGATCTTCATTAATCCTCCCCAGGATTAATAAATACTTATAAATACATCAAAAAAATCCTTCTGTAATTTTTGTGCTTAGTCACGTCTGCATGTCAGATGATATAAAGCACTAAAAACTTCATTTTGTGTCTGAGCGAGACTGATCCTCTAGCTAGAAGCTAAAGGAACAAAACATTCCAAAGTACTGACTGGCTAATCCAGAGCTTCTCATTACTTGTGTTTTACAGCTGTTATCCCAATATATCAGGCTGCCTCAAAAAAAAAAAAAAAAACCAACCAACAAACCCACACCAAAGAGCCACAACACCATGCCTATCTCCTCTCCTCTTTACTCATTTTTATTTGAATGATGTTCAAATAATTTGGTTCATCAGTTGTACCTACTTTGCTTCTTGGTTTCATCCACTTAGTTTTTCTTTCAAGCATTTTGGCAAGTCTTTGCTGCTGCTTGCAAAACTGACCAGTCTTCCACTTTTTTTTTATTAGAAGTCTTCCATTGAGCCATTTAAGGCTGTGTAGGTCAACACCATCACCAAGAACACTGTCCAGAAGCCAAATAAGCTAGTGCAGATCCTGTTAGCACAGGTATTATGTGCTCATGGTAAAATACTCCTCTTATCAAGCATGATGCCAAATTTTGCACTAGTGTCAGTTTCCACATCAATTCAAGGCATAGCCCTTGTGAAGTAGTCTAGTCTAGAGGTGATGGAAAATATGAATCATGGTGCAAGATCCAGATTCTAAATCAAAGGCCACCACCTCTTGACCAGATCAGAAGAAATTAATCTGTCCTTGCTGCTGTACATATCTGATCATTCCACGGCAACTGAGAGTCTAACCAGACCTCCAAATTGCCGACTTTGGTCACAAAATGTTAGCTTCAAATTATAGCTTCAATTGGTGGGCCAGTTATAACACCTGACAGCTGCCATCATCCCCTTAGTCTTCACTGGACTTAGCTTCAGCCTGTTCACTATCACCCAAATCCCAGATGTACCCAGACAGAGAAATGCAATCAACTAAACTCTCTGGATTGGATGAGACAGAAATGTACAGTGGGGTATCGGCATGCTGAAAACGTTTCAGCCCAAATCTTCTCATTAAGGGCCTGCTCCAGTACCAACTGAGATCAGTGGAAAGACTCTCATCAGTCCTTAACTCTCCAACTTGTGTATTATATATACACACATGGAATCAGAGGGGTGACAGTAGATTCTTATAGCATTCTACATGATTATGCCCTCAGCACAGAAGCAATCAACCCTGGAACCTCTCTGTGAAAAAGGACCAAAGCCACTGAAGTATAGCCCCATCTCCTGAAAGAGACTGAAAGCCCATCAACACCACCTCATAAGTGTCAAAGACAGCAATAGTTCTAGCAATATCAGTATGGACAGCTGGTATGAAATCCTGGCATCGCTGAAGTCAATAGGAGTTTTGCCATTGACTTCAATGGAGACATTTTTTCACCCCTTTATCCATCTCTGGGGTGGGGTGGGAGGAAATTATCAACCAATGCAACAAAAACAATCTTTAAGCTATAACCAAGTCAGGATTCCAATTGCTCAGGCATCCAGATAATTTGAGTTGAGTTTTCTTGTCACAGCATTTTCCATAATTATAACCAAAAACTGAATACTGAAGGACAGTTCTTTTATCCACTATTTTGTTGATATGCTCCAAGAATTCTGGTAGATTAGAAAATACAGATTTTCATTCAGTAGTCATGATAGATTGCCCTTCTCATATCATCTTTATCTTGGTGTTTTTATATTATTATTTTGCATTATTGTTTCAATCAGTTTTCCTGGGATTGAAATCATCCTCACTGACTGGTAATTCTTGGGGTGACTGCTAGAATCTTTTTTTAAATAGAGGCATAATACCTGTAGCTGATCTGAGTCAGAGTTTGTTTGTAGCTCAGCTGCTTCATTCTCAAATTTGTTCTGTCAGGTTCTGATGACTTGTTGCTCTTTAATTTATCAGTTTCTGCCAGCATGCATTCTTTTAATAACTCAGATTTTAATAGTTCCTTGTCTTTACCACACAGAGGATGTTGGAGGAGATGCTCCCTGTTCTCTGGTAGTAAAGAGTGATGCAAAGATGATGTATATTCTGAAGAGTGACCAGCCTGCTCTACCTTTATCAAAAGGTTGGTTCCATCTAAGGGAGTTTGTCACTCCTCGACATCCTTGGTCCCCTCCCATCATGAGACTAGCTTCCTCAGTTACAAGATCTGGGTAGCCAGTTGTGAGATAGAATCACTGTGGAGTTGGCCTATATGATGTGTGTTTAAATAATTCTGTTCCTCCAGATACCATAAAACCCTCAATCATTGGGAACTTTGCTCTGTGACTACATCTTTTTGGGCAATAGGGCATAACACACATCTTGAGTCTTTCTATATGCCAAGGTGCAGAAAATCAATTTTAATGTCCCTACAAAAACACTAACTATTGCAGCAGAAGGTTATTAAATGCTGCCAGCCACCATAATGCACTGGAGGTCTGAAGACAAGTCCTTCAAAACCAAAAGGAAATGCAATCCCCTTTTTTCAGGCAATTACTATTGTGACAGTAATTATGGAGTATGACATACTGTAGGGAAACTGAAATAGAAACTACATTTTTCCATCTTAATTCCCTTCAGAAAAATGTTTCATCTGATTAAAACAAGAGATGAAACATGATGCCATGCCAATATGTTCATAGCAAAAACCCTGTTTGTTCCAGCACCGTGTCAAAGACCAAATGAGGAAACCTAACACCAGCATCAAGAGATCTAAAATCCCAATAGAGAATACTGAAAAAGAAAATCCCCAAAACAGAAGATTTAAAAAGAAAGGTATAATGCCCTACTAATCACTATAAAAAGATATTCCTTGTTTGTAACTATCTTTGAAGCATGGGGCTCTTAACTGGACCCCTTAGCATATATCACTGCATTTGAAGCATTAAACTAGACCCATCTGGATTCTTTGTGGCCTGCAACAGACCAATGGCTACAGTCCTTTGAATGGTTGAACATCACAGATAAGAACCGGGGAGGAAAGAAATCAGGAGATCTATGTTGTATTTCCAGTTCTGCCTTGGGCTTCCTATGTATGCAATCTTGGCCAAGAATCTGTCTACACTACAATTAAAAACCCATGGTTGGCCCATGTTAGCTGACTTGGGCTCATGGGGCTTGGGCTAAGGGACTGTTTAATTCTGGTGTAAGTGTTTGGGCTCAGTCTGGAGCTTGGGCTCTAGGACCCCCATCACGGGGGAGGGTCCCAGAGCTCAGGCACTGGCCTGAGCCCAAATGTCTACACTGCAATTAAACAGCCCCTTAGCACAAGCCTGAGTCAGCTGCCATGGACCAGCTGCGGGTGTTTAATTACCATGTAGATATACCTTAAGGGGTACTCAATAGGCAGACCACAGGCCAAATCTGGACCACCAGGCAGTTTTTATTTAAATTGTAAAAGTTTAAATTGTATTTATTTACGATTATAATTTTTTTTTTTATTTCCTCTGGAGTCTGGACTTTGACTATACCTTGACCAAGAAATTTGAACCTTGACAAAAAATAATTGACAACCCCTGCCCTAAGGCCTTGATTCAGCAAAGAACTTAAACATGTGCTTATGTCCATTCCTATTCAGCAAAACATGTAAGTAGAATTGGCCTTATGGGTAGGTGACCACCCAGAGCACCGTGGTCAGGGGGAGTGTCATGGTCAAGAGGCCTGGGGTGGAAGGCTGCAGAAGGGAGCATGGGGCAAGGGGAGAGGGAGGCAGCAGGCCCTCAGGAGTTGGGAGGACGGGGTGCCAAAATACAAGTTCACCCAGGGTGCCATTTTTCCTATGGCCAGCCCCGCATGTAAGCAGTCCCACTGCCTTTAATGACTTAATTGGGACTTAAATACAGGTTTAAAGTTAAAGCCTGTTTAAGTGCTTTGCTGAATCAGGGCCTTAATGTCTCTGTGCCTTAGTTTCATCATCTATAAAATGCTTTAAAACTCTCATGGGTATTGTAAGGTAATATTAATTATGTTTGTGAAGAAAGATGGAAAGCACTAAAGAAATGCCTAGTACTATAGTCGCATTTGTTGTAGCAAATGAGGAAAGAAAATTGTTGGAATACTGAGCAAGTCAGGCATCTGACTTATTAAGAATGTAAAAAGGCTTTATTTTCAAAAGTTTCAGAATTGCAAAATCAGGATTTCAGCTACTGGGATTATTAAAAGGGAACGTTGTATCATTTGTCACTAATTGTGACTGTTTGGTGCTCTCCTGAAAGTGCATATCTACAAATAATGGGTTATTTGGTATCAAATCATAGATCCAACTTTAGAAAAATCAATTAATAATAATTTGTCTTGGTGAAAGCAATGCTTTATAGCTTTCCCCAGATCCAGTCACTAACTGTTCTCACTGAAGCAAATCATTTAAATAGAAGGGAGCTTTGCCACTGACTTCAGTGAGACTTCAGTGGAAGCAGCATTGGGCACCTTTTTTTCCCTTGGGTCAGCAGAGATGGTTGAAAAGTTTCCAACAGAACAGTTTGTGGTTGGCAAATACTGATTCAACAAAATCAAAACTTTTCATAGGAATGTACTGATTTTATCAGACTGTGTGGAAAATTACTGAACTGCAATGAAAGACTATATATGCTCGTAATAGTTCACCTTAAATGATCACTCTGGTTACAGTGTGTATGGTAACACCCATTGTTTCATGTTCTCTGTGTATATAAATCTCCCCACTGTATTTTCCACTGAATGCAGCCGATGAAGTGAGCTGTAGCTCACGAAAGCTTATGCTCAAATAAATTGGTTAGTCTCTAAGGTGCCACAAGTACTGTTTTCTTTTTGCAAAATACAGACTAACACGGCTGCTACTCTGAAACCTATATTAATAAAATAATAATAGTAATATATTATAAAAGACAAATCTAAATGAAATATTTTGACCTTATCAAAATCAAACATTTCAATAAGATCAAAATGAAAATATTTCTTTTTGCAAAAATATTTCAGATTTCAACTTTGGCCCATTCCAGGTGAAACCAAATTTTGAAATAATGGAATTTCCTGTGGGACAAAAATTTAAAATTTTTATCAGCGGTAGTCATCAGTAACATAAGTGCATTTAAAGTACATCCACAAGGTGACAGTTCTAACTCATGCATTCCTGCCTTTCCAGAATTGTTGTGCGTGTGTTGTACATGCACTGACGCTTCATTATTTGCTGATATCAAGTGTTCTCTCTCCTCTGACTGGTTTCTCTTTTGTATTTGTACATGCTTACCTCTTCCCTTCCTAATGCATTCTGGAAGAATACGCTACAGGTAATTCATGAAGCTATATCTCATTTTCATTTAATAAGTAGTTGTGTTGCCCAAGGTTTCTATGAAAGTCAGCCTTGTGTTTGGCACAGCACAAGTCTTTTCAAACTGGGCCTTGTTTCACAAATAAGTACCTGTTGAAGAAATACTTACCCTATTTTTTATTTTCTTCTAAATGTTCCACATAATAGCACCATGAAGCCACTTCTAAAAGTGCAAAGAGCCAAATACAATAAAGCTGTGAACAAATGTTTCATACAGCACATGTATATGTGTACCAAACTAAAAGATACATATTTCTAAGATAAACAAATGTTGTTGTGAATAACTGTTGGTATTGTAATCCATCTGCTCTCAAAAGTAAGACGGTATTACTGTGCATCAGAAATATCTTAAATACATTGCTTCAGAAGGATTCAGGAAAGAACAGGTTTCAGTGACTGTCATCAGAAAAAAATTCAGTGTAGAAATGACTGCAGAGAAGTCAAATCAGATATTTCTGAACCCATAGTGACATGTAAGTACAGTATATTACATAGTACCATATACACTTCAGTGTTATGAGAACAATAGGTATAACCATCTGAACTCTGCATAAGAGCCCTCAAAATATTTAGTTTTCAGATGGACATTGCTATGTACAAGGGAAAACTGTAGACTGCAGATTTCTGAGTGATTTTGAAAAAAAACCTGTGTTCTATTTCTGCTAGGGCAAAATTCTTCTTGCTAGAGATTCTTGCTCTTAACTGCTATTTTGACGTCGCCCCCTAAAAGCAACAAAGGCGGCACAGCTTTTACTAAATTCTTTTATACCACAAACATTTATTCCCAATGTGTGACTGGCACAGAGAGAGGTCTGAAAATTCATACTACAGAAACACATGGTTTGGATTCAGCTGATAACAGCCACTACAGGGCTACATTTTAAGAATGTTTTATTAAGGGTGCCTAGAGAACAGAGTGACTGGTGGCCTAGAAATATACTATGTATACAGATAAAGAGTTCAAAGTGCATGTTTCTGGTTTCCAGAAACAGGCCCCCTAGTTACTTCATTAACTGAATTATATACATCATTTTCCTACCAAATGGTGCACAGTTGTTCCTGCCAGAATTCAAAAGATTACTTCACAATGCTGAATATTTTGAAAACTGCCACTTATTAATGGAGTAAGTCAGATATCACATGCTAGACATTCTAAGTGATGTCTGCTTTCTTCAAGAGGTTATATTCCAAAACAAAAACAGGTTACAAAATTTGTGACCTCCATGTCTTTGATGTAAAAGTAGGGCTTCTGATTTTAGTTTAACTGATAAAACATCCCGATTTACAAAAAGGGCGGGGGGAAGTTGGGTTTATCCAATTAAACTCTAGAAAAACGCCAAAAATAGTTACTTGTGTCTAAGACTTTGTCTACATAGAGTAGTAATGTGGACTACAGGGGTGTGACTTCTAAAGTGCACTAGCATGTTGCACATTTAATTAGTCTGTGTAGCCCCTGCTGGTGCATACTAAAGCTTCCCTAGTGCACTTTAACATAGTGCTGTTTGAAACTGTACTATATTAAGGTGCACAAGAGAACATTACAAAGAGATTACTCATTACAAATACACCTCTACCCCAATATAACGCTGTCCTCGGGAGCCAAAAAAATCTTACCATGTTATAGGTGAACTTGCTTTGATTCACCGGAACGCGCAGCCCCGCACCCGCGGAGCGCTGCTTTACCGCGTTATATCTGAATTCATGTTATATCGGGTTGCATTATATTGGGACAGAAGTGTGTGTGTGGTACACACAAACCCAGAAAAATCCGGATTTTTTTTGGACATCTGCATAGAACTCAAATGTTTAAAAAAAAAAAATTGAAATTTATAAACCCTGAAAAACAGAAGCCCTGTGTGGAAAGGTATGTCACATAACTGCTTTTTGACTGTGGGTGCCAAGCTGTGCTATATCAGCTGCTAGCTTTTAATATGTCACATTTCAAAAGCAAGAGTGTGATATGTCTATTACTTCAAAACACACACTTGTCAAATTTAAAAAAAAAATGCTTTGTTGCCTTTCATATGTTATATTCATTTTGTTCTCTCACTCCTGTGGCCAGATTCACTCCTGCAGTAAATCCACTGACAATGTTTTTACACCCTGACTAAATTTGTCTCATGGTGTATATAAAACTGTTAAAAACAACTGAACCCATTTTGTATGCAGTGTTGTTGTAGCCGTGTTTCCCCAGACCTGAAGAGCTCTGTGTAAGCTTTGCAGCTTGTCTCTCTCACCAACAGAAATTGGTCCAATAAAAGATTTTACCTCACCCATCTTGTCTTGTACCCATTTTGTTCATTTTTAAAGTTTGACATTTCAAAAATATGATGCTAAATTATTATATAGCAATGTAAATCTAGATGATAGATTCATATTGAGGGTTTAATTCATGCTGCATTGTGTTTCTTATATTATGTGATCTCAAACTGCTGGTACAAGGCAGGTAAGTGCAGTTTTCATATAAGCAGTCAGATATATGAGAGAAGGGTTTTACCATGTGTGCTATATGGTTGCTTTTTTTTTTTGCTTCTGTAGAATCAAATGACGCCAGGTATCAAACAAAATCCAAATCATATTCTTGGGAGTGATCATTTGTATTGGGACCTTTACATTTGTAAATATGCATGTACTGTAGTTCTTATCTTACAAGAATGGGCTTAACTATGGGCTTTTGTTAAGACTCTGACCATGCCCAGTGTGAGCTAGATGTTTCAAGAAGCCTAAGCTGAGCTGGAGTGAACTAAATGGACTTAACAAAAAAGAGTGCTGGGTCCTCTCTCTTGACCAATTGTTATTATTAAACATTAGAACAGTAATCTTACTCAGGACAAACAACAATGAATGTTCAAAGCTATCTAATGTAAAAGCTGTCTCAGCAACAAAGTGTTGCTGTACTTTAAGCCTGGTGTATGTAGGTACTCAACTGAAAGGAAATATTCTGTTTGCTGTGTTACTCTACTTTTGAATGCAAACTAGTCCCTTCATGCTAGAGAGGCAGCTATGAGACACCTGCCATTTTGTGTTTCAGCTCAAATGCAGAATGTTTCAGAGTGAGCCACTATGTTCTCTCACATGGAACTTCGTATTTGTTTCATTTTCCTTCCCTGGAAATAAAAGTGTCTTGACCAACAAATACATTTGTTTTCATGTATGGGGGTGGGAAGGAGACGGACAGTAGTTAAACTCATCTGGGGACTCCTGACTAACTTTCCCTTTCTCTTCCCTTTTCTAGCTCAATACTTTTGTACTTCAGCAGCAGGAGGAAGTACCAGCAAGACCTGCCTGAAGCAAATTGTTGAAGGTTCAAAAAGCAGCAGCAGCCTAAACAAATTTAAAGAGGAGAAATACTGTGTCCCATCCCCCAGCCCTCTAGACCAACCCCATAATGGAAAACTGGGGAATGGGAGGATCTCTTTGGCTGAGGAGTGGAGGTGGCAGGAACAACTGTACTGAGGAAGATGGGGCAGCAGCACTTGGACTCAGGAACAGAGGGTCTAGCAGATAATGAAGCTACATGTCACTGAGCTCTCCATGAAGAGATTGTAGCAGCTGTTGGACTGCCATAGCATTTTCCCCCAGAGCTCTTTAATCTGACTTTGGGGTGACTCTGCTATTTCTTTCCCCAGACCTCTCTCTCACCCAACAGGGCAAATTCTCCATTCTGAAAGGGGAACAAGGTAAGAGATGGAACTGGTTGCCTACCAGTGGCTGGTCAAAGGCCCTCCTGAAGGAGAATAGTGGCCATTCTAGCAATCACTGAAATCTCTTCAGGGAAGTAAGAAGGAGATTAGCAATGAGGCACAGCTTCTCCCCCAACCCCTTCTTAGCTAGGATGACAATATTTCCCAAAGTGAAAATGGGACACCGCATGGGGCTGGCCTGAGGGCCTCCTCCCCCCTGCCCGCCCCTAATGTAAGACTGGCCCAAGCTACCTGCCATTGCTGCTATCTCTTCCCCACCACCCAAATGTTCCTCTGTGCCCTCCTAGAAGGGCATGCCCCACTTTTTTGGCAAAACCAGACCTTTGTCCTGTTTGCTTTTGCCAACTGATGACCAGTTGGCAAGACCAAGTGGGATAAAGGCCTAGTCGGGGTGTTTTTTTTTTTTTTTTTTGAAAAAGGCAGGATGTCTGGGACAGGGTTTAAAAAGGGACTGTCCCAGCCAAAATTGGACGTATGGTCACCCTACCCTTAGCTTTCCATTCAGTTGGGGGGAGGGGGCATTACACTCTCCTCTCATCAGGTTTTCAGATGGTTCGCTTATCTACCATGACCCTCACTTTTCTGAAAAGAGCAACCATTTTAATAATGACAGGTTTCAGAGTAGCAGCCATGTTAGTCTGTATCTGCAAAAAGAAAAGGAGTACTTGTGGCACCTTAGAGACTAACAACAAGTACTCCTTTTCATTTTAAGGATGGAGTTTCCTTCTAAACCTCAGTTTGAGTGTATTTGTGATTAGACGGGGGAAAAAAAATCCCTAAGCTATTCATAAGCCTCTCTTTAGTTTTATTATCAAGAATTTTTTTCTATGCAAAACAGGCTGCGTTGACTTCAGTGAGAAACCCAGAAAAGCCCCCACCTTGTCCTTAAAATTCTACTCACTGAATGAAGAACCTTGAGCGAGGTATCGCTTCAACCAACCCAATCTCCATTCAGGTAAAATGTTATAACAGCCATTATGAGGACCATTGAAAGCTGTGGGAGAACTCTGAAGTCAGCCTCCTGTGAGTACAGTATTTTAAGACACCTTGCCCATGAAAATTGGTCCAGTATAAGCCAGTTCTAAATCCTCACCCCCAATATGGACTGTGATGAATTAAGTATCCTCTGCTTTAGAGTATTTGAATAATCAAAGAGAGCCTAAATAGGTTTTTAGCCTACCTGCTTGTTATTATGTAAATAAGTAGAGAGAGGGAGCTGATCGGGGGCCAGCTATACCTCCTTGATTCTCTATCCAGCTCTCTGCCACAGCAGAGGTTAGAGCATCCTCTCCAGCCACTCCTTCTCCCTGCCCTGACACATCCCTGACACACACCCTGAGCCAAGAGTAGAATAGGAGAGGAGCTAGTTAAGCTAGCTCTTCACCCACAGCAGATGCTGGGGAATTCCCTGCTGCGGCTCTGGCCATTTGCACTGCCTGTGAGCTGTAAAAGGAAGAGGACAGTACAGAAAATCTACCCCATAATGTTTTCTTATGAAGTTCTCAAGTGCTGTGTACCATGTACATTTAAAGTGGGTTCTTATTCAGCCTGAGAAAAAAAATTATTAAACAAGTATTCCCTTGCTTAAAGCTCTATCTTTGTGTTTAGCATTTACAAAGGACAAAGTGAATTAAACTCTGACAACTGTCAGTGAGAGAAAGGAAATGCAAACACTGAATTGTGTAAAAAATTCTCTTATGCATTTAACAATCAATATATATTCTATTCTATCATGCACTTTATTGCTTTTACTTATTCTGCCTTAGTAAACCATGATATTTTAAATTAAAACCTTTGAGCAATACACAACTCTTACTTCTGCAATGAGAATCTAAGAACAAAGGTTACCTTTTACCCCAACTCTGTACTCGGAGTTAAGGGCCTGATCATTCTGCTTGATTCATGCATGAGGGAGCCCACATAAAATTAGGAGTGAGCTACCACTGAAGCACAATCTGTTCCTGGGCTCCTACAGAGGGTCTCAGTGGGGTCCGTAAGCTGTATGTGGATTGAGTGAGGGGCAAAGAATGCTTGCAAAGGATAATGCACATGTCTTTACAGGGGAAGAAGGCTATTTCTTGAACCACCCCTTTAAGGTCATCTGTGGAGGCTTCCTTGGCCGCTTGGCTCCAGTGGAGTCAATGTGAAGATATAGTGTCTCTGGGCACATGTCCTTGGGCCTCCAACAGACTCACTAAGAATTCAGGAATTTATAAAGTTTGGGTTTGAGAAGCCCCTTCATTTTGCAAATCCCACCCCTCTAATGAAAGTATTGTCAAGGGAATCACAGGTTGTTTTCTTTTCCCACTATCCCTTTCTTGTGTGAGTTTTCCATGTATGTGGGTTATCTCCTCCTAAGTTAAAGTGTTATCCTGAAATGCTATCCAAAAACATGTCAGAGACTAAATAGGTCACACTGACTAGAGCACTAGATTAGCTTCCCCTGAAACTTTGCCAGGGCACCTCACTGCCAACTTGTATCACTTCTACCATATTATGCCTGAGCCTTTTTTGGTATATCACTCCAAGTCAAATTGGTAAATAAAAGTTCATTACAGAACTGACTAACTTTTGGCCTAATGAGGCTTTAACCAAAGGCACGAAGTTGGTGTTTTAATCTACTTTACCACTTATCCCTCTGGGTGTTCATAACTCAGCCATGAATGTTTGTTTTGAGCAGAAACTGGTTATGCAGGTTCTCAGCCTGCGAGCAATTTCAGGGTGGAAGGAGAAAACATTCAGGCAGCAATAGTGCATGTTGGCTGGAACACCTGGGAACAGCAGGAGTGGTAGAAGGATGGGAGGTGGTGTGGCCTGGGGAGCAAAAATGGGAGGGGGAAGTCACAAGGCATGTATCTAATATCTCCTTGTATAATTTGCTTATATGGTTTGTCTACTATTGTTTGTCTGCCTTGACCTTTTTTAGACTTTAGGGTGGTACCTGGTCTTCCTACAACTTTATACAGGACCTAGCCCAATGTGCCATGACTGGAGACTATGGGTATTAGTATAGCAACATAATTATGATAAAATCCATTTGGTTATTTTTCATTCATAAAATTGGACATTGTGTTTGTCAGCACATATTTGTACATTTTTAATAACTAGAGTTTTTTATTTTTACATAGCTTAATGTTTTAAAGGATTGTATTCTATTTTAGGTACTTATATGGCACTCATTACTATAGTATGAGTGTCTTGAAATCTCTCATGTTTTTATTCTCACAACACCCATGTGTGGTAGAGAACTGCTATTATCCCAATTTCACAGCTGGGAACTGAGGCATAGACAGGCTAAGTGACTTGCCTGATGTCACACAGAAAGCCTCTGGGAGAGCAGAGACATCAACCCAAGTCTCCTGAGGCCGAGGCTATGGCCTTAGCTAGTGGACCATTCTAATGTGGACTAGAAACTCTAACAATTAAACATAAAATGAAAGAGTTACCTCTTCTTGGAAAGTGGGCTACTTATGTACATACATATACATAGTATCTATGTCATGTGTCCCTGTAGAGTCCCTTGATTTTACTTTTTAGGGTCCCTACTTTACATTAAGAATTTTAGTGTGTTGACAAATAAGAAAAATGGTCCTAAGGAAAGGTTTTCTGTTTTCATCAGAATAGAATGAGAATTTAAGACTAAAACAAGTCTTAGGAAACAAGCTTCTGATTTTGCTTACATAGCAACTTTTCTCCAAGCATCTTTCTTTGGGTCTTAGTTAATTATTTTAATTACAGCCTGCCTAGATTTTGAAACTTTAAGTGAAAAATCTCAGAAAATGAAAATAATATTTAGAAAAAACTGTATAAATATATATCTACACTGCTTCTGGTCAAAAGCATACATGCAACTCCCCACTACACACACACACACACACACACACAGAGTTTAGGTATGTAAATCTGGCTGTTACGGATTGTGTGGGTGGAGGCAAAGATTCTTAGCTGTGGCCAGTGTTTGTGAGACAGAGGTGCAGAGGAAAGCTGCAAAACAGACATTAGTGGCTTCCCTACTATGGAACCAGTTTTTAGCAGCTGGTTATGGCATTAAAAAGCCAGTTTACTTTCCAGGACTTTCTAGGTACTTTGACCCATCCCCCTTTCTTCTAACCCGAAAACCAAGAGACAGCACAGCTTCATTGGCTCAATGCACCCCTGGAACTTGCTCACAATGGAGGAGTTCTCGGTTGGCCTGTTATCCCAGCTTTGTGACTGATTGGAGCTGCTTCAGCAATGCAAAGCAGCTAGAACAGGGGCCAAGGATTTGGGCCATAATGTCTAGCTATAGTATGCAAGTACACTGTAAAGCACATTCTTTAACAATACAAAATAATCATAAGAAAATTGCACAAAGTTGCATGTGCACAAATTCATAAAGGGTTGAGCCCCCCCTTGAATATCTGGCCCTTCATGCCAATCCCACAGGAGGATATGACCACTAAAAGGCTGTCCTACAGAGACTGAATGATCAATTATCCGTTCACCAACATTGCTTTTTTCACCTGGTTGTTGAAGATGAAGGCTAAGCTGCTGTTACCATGTGAGCAATCTGTCATCATGCACTTTCAATAACAAGAGAGCAAGAGGATGCAAAAGTGTGATCTGAATTAAGCATGCCAAGGTTATCAGTGGTATATGAATAATGCTGTATTACACAGGATGCCTGGCACAGCCATACATGGCTCCATACGTGGTGCAGGAAAATGGCTACATAGTGTCAAATGAACACAGCAATCATAGTCAGCCATTTGCATAAGACTTTGCTAGAGACCAGTTTACAAGTAAAAACTGGACATGCAATCCCTTTTGCTGTAACTCCATACAATGCTATCATAATAGCAAGTGCTTCACACGTGGTCATACCAACTAGTCACATCTTCATGGGAATCAGATTATATCATCCACACCCTGAAACTAATGAGGGCCTTTTGACCAGTAAGTTACACAAGAGTGGCTGTTGCTAGAGGCAGTCATACAGACCAAAATCACAATAAGTGGCCGTGCACCAATGTCTTGAGTTCCTGAGTCACTAACAAGGAAAGTAATGAGTGGTTCAACAGGTATCAACCATGTCAAACTACATGATCCATACCCAAGAAAATTCTTTAAGTATGCAGCATCTCATTGAGCACCCAACAAGCTGCAAATGTCATAGGAAAACACCATGAAATATGGAAAACAGCATAGGAAACACTGAGAGCCTGCCAAACGATAACCCATCAGTGTGAGACTCATGTAGGCCCACACCCATAAAAACACTGCCTCACTATACATAATTGTAGATGTGTAGCATAGACAGAAACAGTCCTCATATACTCACACAAAATATTTAGACTCAATCAAATGCAGGCCCTTCCCCACAAAATTGAGATATAAGATTTTACAAAGGGCATTGAGATTATGAGTGTCTGCATAATACCATGAGAGGAAGCCACTTCCTCTGCCAAAAGTGACTGACATCCTCTGAATGGGTTTATTTTGATTATCTCCAGTGAGGGTGCAGCCAACAAAAGTAAATGGCCATACTGTTTACCTGCAGCATTCCCAGCCACAGCAGAACTAGAGCTCAACTTTTCAATTATTCATGGATTTTGTGTCCACTACAGACTAGAACAATAACCTAATTTGACCTGTTTCATAGCACAGGCCATTGAACTTCACCTAGTAATACCTGTATCTTTCCCAATGACTTGTAATTGAACTTGTGTATATCTTTTAGAGCAGTGTATCTCAACAGGTGGGTCATGACTGGGGAGGAGGGTATCACAAAAGACAATGAGTGTGTGTCGGGGGGGGGGGGGGGGAGTTAAGAGGTGTTGAAATTAGAATTAGGTGTTGTATTAGAATCTAAAGCAAAGAAAAATCTCTCTCCCTACTTCACACACACCCCCCTTACCCTTCAAGGTCAAGTATTCTGTCAGCCTTTGGAAAGACACACACAAATGAATGATATAGGTTTATCATTGTTACCATACATTTTTTACTCTTACTTTTAAAGTAAATGTATGGCAGTCACAAATCTTTTTGACTTCAGATAAGGGTTTGCCAACCTGGAAGGACTGAACAGAGACATATCCAGTTTTGATCTAAAAACCATATCTTTTGGTAATTGTTGCAATGCTTGTTAAAAATTTGAGTCTTCTCAGTTCGAGTTGTTCTCTCTTCAACTTCTAGCTACTGGAATTTGTTTTTCCTTTATCTGCAAAATTAAAGAGCCCAAATTCACATGGTTGTTACCAGTTTTTCAGTTGCCTCTAAAAAATAAGCAACACGGAAGCTAAGATATATATATGAGACATTCAAGAGGTCAAATAGCAAAAGTATGTTCATACTCAATCTCCATTTTCTTACCCCTACATTATCACACATTGAGTAGTGTCCTCAGCCACTATAATAGCAGGACAAATATGGGTAGGATCAGCACATCATTGCTATACTGTAAATACTCTTCACAATTTATTCCACACAGGCTGATGGTGTCTTCCTTCCATTTTCACCTTCAAATTCATGGAGATCCCCACCATGTCATTGGTTCCAATTAATGGATAGTACAGACACATGCCCTGGCTTGAAGAATATTAGGCACCAGTAGAGTCACTAAGAGGATGAGAAGTAGGAGTACTGGAGCAGCATGAACACATCATAGATAAAGTTAACTTTATCTTCTAGAGCAAATATGCTTTATAATTCAGGTACACATGTTAGCTGTAAACAATTAATAGGTCTTGTGCTTCTCATTTTGTCTGATAAATAGGGCTATGAAAACAGTCCATCTTTACCCCATAATGAGACCACACCACCCCCAAACCACATAAGGCTTATGTGTCTATTGAGAGACAAACAGAATTAGGTGTCATCTCCAATTTTCCTTTGTGGGAAAAAAAAAGGCCAATCATCAAATCTGTTATCAATGTGACACCACCACAGCTGACAATTCTGCTACCTGCCTTCCTTCTGCTTTATATATTCATATCAGCATTAACATTCTTTAAAGTACCCGTTGCTTGTCCAGGAGCAGTTATGTCAGTGCTGCGTGCTTTTGCAAGTTACACCCTACATATGTAGGGTGTAACTTAAAGCTGATTACACCTCACATACATTTGAGCACATCCTATCAAACAGGTGCCACAGAAGATAGATTAGTTACTGCCATGAATGTAGTAATGATCATGTGCCATCTAAGATTAGCATGGTGCATAAAAACTCCAAGCCACTGCCTAATCTGTTGTATGATATGTATAGTTTGAAAACATGGGTTGAGGCTTCTGCATCATCTCAAACATGCTCTGGAAATCAAATATGTATATCCACAGGGAGGAGTAAGGTGCACACATGTGAGCAAGTGTGTTGATCATAACACGCACTAGCAGAGGACATTTACTGTGGCAGTATAAGGAACAGCCATAGACCCCACCATTTGTTCAGTGTCATAAAAGAGCAACAATCCAGTGCTCTAGAGCAGGGGTTCCCAAACTTGGTTCGTGCCTTGTTCAGGGTAAGCCACTTGCAGGCCACGAGATGTTTTGCTTACCTGAGCATCCGCAGGTATGGCTGCTCGCAGCTCCCAGTAACTGTGGTTCACCGTTCCCAGCCAATGGGAACTGTGGGAAGTGGTGGCCTGGCCCGCACCACTTCCTGTGGCTACCATTGGCCAGGAATGGTGAACCGCAGCCACTGGGAGCCACAAGCAGCTATGCCTGTGGATGCTCAGGTAAACAAAGCATCTCGCGGCCTGCAAGTGGCTTACCCTGAACAAGGCACAAACCTAAAGTACCTAAATTAAACAGACCCATCAGTTCCCCCAGATCAGCTCACATACACTGTAGGGGCAAGGTTGCGGAAGATTGGCGAGAAGCTAAGTGGTGGACTGAGTATGTGACTCGATGTAAGCAGAGGATGCTGGCAGTTTCAATGAACTTTGTCCGACAGACCCTGCCAAAAGACATTGTAGCATAGCTCAGCATATTTTTGCCTGTAAACGAGTCAATTTATGTAATAAGCATAAATTGTACATATAAGAATGTAGCCAGCTGTTGACCCCATGTAACCCCAAGATAAGCGTGGAGAATATAGCGCCACAGAGGACAACCCCCCCCCAGCGGAGTCCTGCCTGGTCAGCTGTCCCGAATGGCCAGAGTCCCCTGCAGCTCCTCCACCCATCCTAGGGGCTCCCCACACAGATTGGAGTGTAAGTTCTTCCTTCCTTCAATAAAGCATAGTTTACTATTCTTAGGCCTGAGTGTCCTTCTTTCGCTGGTATCTTTCCCCCCCAGCCCTTGCGGGCACAATTGGCATCACAAACAGGATACCAGCAAAGGGATGCCTCTTTGGGGAAGGAAGGAAGGATAACAGGGAGGGAGAGAGCCACATCCCCGGGTGGCTCTCCATGGGACGGTGGGCACCGATGGCTTGCAAGCTGGTGGGGTTGGTTGCCCCCGCCACATGGCCGGAGCCGGGGGGTTACCCCAGTTAGGCTGGAGGAATGGATATCCAAGCTCCATCTGGACAAAGTAGGACCTGCGGAGCGGGACCTGGGATGGGTCTTCCTGACTGCACTCCGCACAGTGGACAAGAAGATTAGAGGCTGATTTGCAGCAAGCAAACGAGGCCCATTCATTAACCCAAGAAGTCATCACTACTACGGCCGAATGGGCCAAATCAGTTAGAGCACCGCTGTGCGGTTATGGTGGCTCGCATTGTGAGCCGCCGGCACCAAAAGGGAGGACGGCAAGACACGTGTCCCCTTGCTGTATGTGCACTGGTACGCAAAAGCGACTGGGATCCAGAGACCTGGATGGGGACATTTGGGAGATGAGCGAGGACAAGTCCCCCAGGGAGGGGGATGGTGGGAAGGCGGGACTGTACCCACAACTGTGGCCTGTTGTCGAGACACGATACAAAGGACTGCACAGGGAGAACGATCAAATGGTAGGAAGGGATTTTATCTGGGAATATAAGTCCTCTGAGATACAGGATTTTGTGCAGCATTTCAAGCAGCATCCCAAGGAGTCGCTGCTACGGTTGTGGGACGATGGAGCGGATGCGATTACCCTTACCCCCGCTGAGCTAGGCAGGATGGGCTTGCTCACCACAGACCCCCTCCTTCATAGGAGTCTCAAGATAGGGGCCAACTCGGAGGCGAATTATCCATATCCCTGGCATGGTTGACCATGGCTGTCAAAACTATCTGGAGCTCGCCCGCAGACATGGATGATGGGTTGGAACAGTGGGCCTCCCTCCCGGAGCTGGCTAACCCCCTCTAGCAGCTGGGCATGCTCACCGGCATCTTTGCTGAGCATTTTGAAGGGCCTGACATCATGGAGCTGACCCACACCATCTGCACAATGCCACCCGCCCCACCTCAATGTGATGATCCTGCCGATGGCTGGGGGGGGCCATAGGGTCGGTGGGGGATGCGGCACAGCTCATGAGGCAATTAATGGAAATTGACAGTATGACGAAAACCACAAAGCCACAGCAGGTGAATGTGAAGCAAAAGGAAAGGGTAGGGGCTCCGACGACGGGGGGCCGCAAAACAAGGTAGATGGCACCCCCCAGCAGCCCCAACCGTCTGCCCCACCAGCAGACTATGTTGAATGGAAGCTGCCAGCCTAGTACCGATGGGATGGTGGGTCCCCCTCGCCCCCTGCCCTAGAGGTAAGGCGCTATGTAGTGGGGGACCACTGCCCCTATGTCCCAGTAGAGATCTACTGGCCTAGCAGGGTGCACCAATGAGTAATGGCCCTTGTGGACACAGGAGCAGACTATAAAGGGGTTGGAGGAACTCAGCCGCTACTACGGATCCCCCCTCGAGTTGCAAAGTGACCAAGGAACCCATTTTATGGGAATGGAAGTAAGAGAATGGGCTAGGGGACGGGGGATTGCGTGGGTGTTCCACATCGCATATCACCTGCAGGGTGCCAGACTCATCGAATGCATGAATGGCTTGCTTAAAGAACAGTTACGCAAACTCTCTCCCACTGAGTCCCTGGCCGGGTGGAGCCGTAATCTCCACCAGGCCACGGCTGCGCTCAATGACTGCCCTCTGTATGGCTCCACCCCATACCCTAGATTCAAGGGGGAGGTCATCGAGCGGTCCCATGTGTTACGAGTGCAATGCCTGCACCTGCAAGCCCACCTCCCCATTCGGGCCACCCCGGGAAGTGCTGGTCTTGATCTGCGGGTCCCTCAAGGGGGCCTCACTCTACAGCCCAGTAGCCGGAACCTGGTAAGTACTGGCTTAGCCATAGGGCTCCCATAAGGCTATTATGGGTGCATTGCCCCATGCAGCAGTCTGGCCCTTAAGGGCATAGATGTTGCGGCGGGAGTAAATCGACGCTGACTATACCAGGGAGGTTAAGGTGCTGTTGGTTAACAATGGCCCGCAGGCAGTAACCTTCCCCCAAGGCGAACTTATTGCACAGTTGATTTGCGAGCGCAGTGGGTTGCCCGATGTCCAGGAGGTGGAGGCGCTTGCACCCACCATTCGAGCAGGAGGGTTCGGCTCAACTGGATGTGCAGTTTGCGTCCACAACCCCACCAAACATAACCCGCTCGAAGGGGAAATCCTAGCTGATGGTCCCGGGCACATTCACCTCGTACTGCTAAAAGGGGAAGACACCCCAATGTATGTGCCCTCTAAGCATCTTTCTTCCAGACAACCATAATGGCCACACTGCAGTTTGAGCGGGTCCATGGAGCATCCTGGTCATGCCACCTGAGGGCCGACACCTGCGATGGCCCTATGGCGTGTTCTCTACGGCATGATTCTCTAACGAACTTTAGCTGCAATAGGTGCCCAAGCCACATGGCACCACAACTCGGCCGTCCAGTGGATGCAATTGGTGGCACAGGTAACAAGTTGGACTGTTGATACTGTGCACATGCCCCCAATTGGTAAGCACCAGCATTCCATGGGCTGCAGTGCTGTGGAATGAATCCTGGGCCCTTAACGACATCATTTTTCCCTCACTAAGAATAATGAAACACCCCCTTACTGTCGCCAAGGGACACTGGTAGTCATACTGGGGGATGCGTATTGGTGTGTTTAGTAGCCTTCAGCGATGGATGCCGCTCGTCCCGTTGGAAAACATCCCTGTTCCTCATGCACAGTCATAGCAGAATACCTGCCAGACACCAGGCAGTTTAACATTACTGCTGGCCCACCGGAAATGCACACGAGTGGATGGCCGCAGAGGTGTGGATCTTGAATGACGACTGCTCCAGTTCCTCCAAAACCAATTTTACTTATACCAGTGGCACCACCCTCTGCCATCAGTGGTGGCATTGGGGCGAGTGGGGACTACATACCCATGATTTTCTGTATTCCTACAATGCCAGTGCCCCTGTATGGAGAACACCCCTCAGCACAATTAGGCATGGGCAAACCCTGTGTGCACATTACTGGTCTCGGTGTGACCAAAGCTCTGATAGTTGGTGTCACAATGCCTCAGATAGCACATGGCTCCCCACGCCAGGATTGCCGGGGCTGTACTGGCTATGTGGCCACTGGGCACATAAAACCCTACCCAACCAATGGTGTTGACGGTGCACATTGGGACGGTTCCTCCCCTATAGGTATGGAATGCAAACCATGCATGCTCATGCAGTGCATAATTACATATTGGTGGCACATCAACGACGGAGCCCAAATCCCATTGTGCAGAGACCCATGGGCTTCCATCAGTTTGTCCGCGCTTTCCTCCCCGGGCTAGGGGTGGCTGAACTGGAGCAGGCTATTGTAAATATTTCAGCCACATTAGAGATTATAGAGAATGCCACCATAGATGCAATCCAGGCGATGCAATCCAGGCCCTGCAATTAGAAGTAGCTTCTTTGTTGCAAGTTGTATTACAGAATTGTATGGCATTGGACTACTTATTAGCTGCTCAAGGTGGCATTTGTGCCTTGATTAATGAAAGTTGTTGTTTTTACTCAAATCAGGATAAGCGCATCGAGACTGATGTTCATAATATGATGGACCACTTGAAGGTGTTACATGACATAGGCTCTGAGGCATCTGTATGGGATGGCCCTTGGCAATGGCTAACCTTCTGGCTTCCGGATCTCGATGCCTGGGGGAAGACGCATTGGGCTCCTACTATTGATTGGATTACTGGGCTTTGTGTGTGTTTGTCATTCTTCAGTGCTGCGTGAATTGCTCCTCTGCCCTCCTGGCCCAACTGGCAACCCAACAGTGCGCACACTCCAAGCGTGCTGGTGGCAGTAACTAATACACCTCAGTCCGCCAAGGGGTGGAGTGTAGGGGCAAGGTTGCGGAAGATTGGCGAGGAGCTAAGTGGTGGACTGAGTATGTGACTCGATGTAAGCGGAGGATGCTGGCAGTTTCAATGAACTTTGTCCGACAGACCCTGCCAAAAGACATTGTAGCATAGCTCAGCATATTTTTGCCTGTAAACGAGTCAATTTATGTAATAAGCATAAATCGTACATATAAGAATGTAGCCAGCTGTTGACCCCATGTAACCCCAAGATAAGCGTGGAGAATATAGTGCCGCAGAGGACTCCCCACCCCACCCCAAGCGGAGTCCTGCCTGGTCAGCTGTCCCGAATGGCCAGAGTCCCCTGCAGCACCTCCATGCGTCCTAGGGGCTCCCTGCGCAGATTGGAGCATAAAGTTCTTCCTTCCTTCAAGGAAGGATAGTTTACTATTCTTAGGCCTGCGTGTCCTCCTTTCGCTGGTATCTCCCCCCCAGCCCTTGCGGGCACGTACACATACACAGCAATAACAGAAATAACTGAAGTTAATTTCTTCTCACACAGAATCCCCAGCTTTACTCAACACCTATTTCCTAACAAGCCATGGAGAAAAGGTAGATTTTGCAGCATATTCAGAAGGCTGACAAACTCAGGTTGTTTTGGACCTGGATTCTGATCCTGCCTGCACTGAAGTGAAAACTGCAATTGATTTCAATGGGGCAAGATCAAGGCTGTGGGAAGGAAATGATTTCCAAAGGTCATTCTTAAAGCAAAGGGGCTTCACCACAGGTACTTCTGCTGACCATAACTGTTGCAATATGTTACAGGGAGAGAGAAACAGACTCTTGGATAGCTAGGTCCCAGGCCATTTAGGCTCTGTCAAAAACAACTTAAAATAAATCCAGAAACCAATAGGCAGCCAATGCAGTTTGTAAAGTTCAAATTTAATATATTCATAGAAAAAGACATCGCTCAGTAAATGAGATGCCAAATTCTGCACCAGCTGACAGTAGTCTAATCTTAAGGAGACAAAGGTAGGAATGACAGCTGCGAAGTCCACACTGAAAGAAATAGATGCAAGTTTCCAGCTGGCTGTAGATGTAAAATGGCTGACTTGGGTATAGCTGCCACCTGATCCAGTAACAGCTGCTAGACTATCCAGCCTCCTGATTACTAACCCAATCAGCCAAAGTGTTGTATCAACCAGGCAAGGTACTAACAAGCTTCACCAGGACTTTATTTTCAAAGTGGAAACCTCTTTACCAAGTTTCTACAGCACCCTCTGTGGCTTTCTCCCAGCCTCTCAACTCCTCCCCCCTCCTTCCTGTTCTTTCAGACTCCCAACAGCCAGTGCTCCCAATTCTAATAATTACAAGCAACATCTGAACACCACACAAAGTTGGGTACACACTCAGTCAGAGAGGAAGAAATAGCTCCTGACATTTCTTCTGGTTGCTCCCTCAAACCAAATAATATCACCCTGGTCTTTTCTGGGCTGTCTCAGCCAATTAACCCTCATCCACCCTTAACCACATAACATAGGAACCACAGAACTATCATAGCTCTGGACTAGATTGGAAAGATGCATATTTCACACATGGGGACCTGTGTGCCAATTGCTGTATTGTGCATGCTAGCACTGGCACAAGATTAACATATAAACCCAGAGAAATGCACAGTAACAACAGTTTTATTACAAACAGGTACAATAAAGAATTCTGCATATGCATAGTGTGGCAAAATACCTTGTTCACCTCAGTGGGCTCAGTCCTTTTTAGCCTTGGAGACGCAGGTTTGGGGCAAGGCAAATTCTTACAGGTGGCACAGGGTCCTGTACTCCTCTTCTCAGTCAGTCCCTTGTGCCTGTTTTCCTTCCCTTCTGGGGAGCGAGTGCAGCCTCCCTCCTGGAAAGGTCTGGTGTCTTGCTGCAAACAGACTACTAGCAACTTCCCTCCCCCTCCTCCCACCAGGGGAGGGTTTAAAAAGGTCCCAAGTAGTTGGAGTCAGCTGAACCTAATTGGTTCGCTAGCAACCCCTTTTCCAGCTGAACCTTATTGCCCGGTGGTTCTCTCTCCTCAGTGGATGGGGGGGGGGGCCTTTTAATCCCCTGGGACTAATTACTACCCCCCTTTTGTAGCTGTTTGTCCTGGGTTTACCACAATAGCTATTGAAGAACCACCTTCAAAGAAGATCAAAATATAGATCACTTCCATCAAAGAATATATATTTACAGAATATACAATTTCCAACTGCTACCATGCACAACTAGTTAGATTTGTGCAGTTACGGTAGTCGTATTAGCCCACAAACACGTAACAGCCTGGATATAGCAGACCCTACACTGTACTTTGGAGACTGTACTTTGGCTGTGGTACAGGATTGTCCCCTGTATGGGCACTTAGAAGCAATCCTGATCTCCACATCTGGATGGCCCCTGGGTAGTGGAATCAATGTACCAGGTTTTATATCTCTATTTCTCTCTTTTTTTTTGTCTTTTTCTTTTTTTTCTTTTTTCTTTTTCTGTTTCGTTTCTCTCTGGGTGTATTGTTCTCTCCCCCGTTCTTTTATCTACTGATTGCTTCTTTTCTTCCTGCATTGTTTTTCTCCCTTTAGGCCTAGGTTGTCGATCTCTTACTCAAATCATTGAGCATATATTTATACAAGCAGTCCCACTGAATTCCTAAATGCTTGTTGGCATATGTAAGTGCTCCACAATCTGGGCCTTTGGTGTTTTTCTCTCTTTCCCCTTGCAGATAGTTCCCTCCACCTGTTCATCTTTATTGTGTATTTGTCTCCCCATCATTTATCTATTTGGTCAAGAAATAGCACAGAAACAATATTTCAATAATATTTCGAGTGAATGAGAAAAATTGAACTTCTGATGTTTTCCATGATGTGAATATGAGAAATTGGTGTATGCAATTTGGATAGAACACTAGAATTCAAGAGCCCTGGGTTCTATTCCTGGCTGTGTCAATGGCCTGCTGGATGAGCTTGGACAAATGACTTTGTCTCTCTGTGACTCAGTTTCCAAATTTGTAAAATGGAGCTAATGATAATGACTTACTTTCCAAAGTGCTTTGAATTAAAAGCACTCAGTATTATTATTCATCAACCTCCACAGAGTTCATGACGCTAGCCTAGCCCCACTGATTTATCCTAGCTGAAGGTCTGGCCCATTAAATGAATTCTTTTCATTGTAATTTTTCAGAATCTACAGTCTGAAAGAGCTAAGGATGATTCTCTTTCAAAGGGATTTAATAGCAAAAGTAGATTGACATGTCACTAAATGGTCTTTGCATACAACATCTGCATTTCAATTTTGCAGATTTAATTTACCAGTGAGAATTAATAACATTTGCAGTTTTCCACAGCTTCCAGAGCACTTGCAATGCTTCTAAAGCTAGTAGCTTCATCACTAATGAGTTAAAAATGTAAGATAATTAATATTCTTAGACAACATTTTATTAGCTACAAAAGGCTGAGAAGTTTTGGATTTTCATTTACAGTGTATTATGCATTTTTCATGGGCTTTGGGATTTCCTGTGATTACTAAGAAATCAATTTTGACATCTACTCACAGCACAAAATGGTTACATTTTACTGTACACACAGAGTCAAACTTTAAATAGATCTTTGTAGAGAAGAAAGAAAGAAAGAAAGAAAGAAAGAAAGAAAGAAAGAAAGAAAGAAAGAAAGAAAAAATGTCTTTTTCAGTTAATTTAAAAAAATATCAAATATAGTCTGTGCCCCCAGGAACAACAGGCAAATATTTCTGAGTTCATGAGTTATTAGCAACTTTCTTTTGTCACATTATTTTCCAGACACATTCAGGCATACCTCCTGGCATAAATGGAATCTTCAGGCGACTGGAATTCATAAGTGGATCTGTTTGATTTAGCTACCCAAGTTCCTTATCGAGGGGACAGTCAATATTGAAGAATAATTATTTTATACCTTGCATAATACAACAGTAGTGCCAAGTACAGTTTAACCAAAACAAAAGAAAGCCAGATGACTTTTGATGTCTGTTTTACTAAACATATACCAACACAAATTTCGTGTTAGTCTGTATCCGCAAAAAGAAAAGGAGTACTTGTGGCACCTTAGAGACTAACAAATTTATTTGAGCATAAGCTTTCGTGAGCTACAGCTCACTTCATCGGCATGCTCAAATAAATTTGTTAGTCTCTAAGGTGCCACAAGTACTCCTTTTCTTTTTGCGGATACAGACTAACACGGCTGCTACTCTGAAACCTGTCATTATGCAAGGCACAGAATTTAGTCGTATGGAGTGGAAATCTATCAACTTCATGAAAAAACTCGGGCATGCATCCGATGAAGTGAGCTGTAGCTCACGAAAGCTTATGCTCAAATAAATTGGTTAGTCTCTAAGGTGCTACGAGTACTCCTTTTCTTTTTACAAATACAAATGTTCCTTTTTAAAAAATGGCTCCCAACTTTTCACAGTGCAGGAAAACAGTTGAGGACCCACCTTTACAGACATATTTCATTATCAAAAATGTTCATAGTAAGTAAATGTAAAACTCTTTAGAGGTATAGGTTAAATATCTGACGTTATTTTCAATGTTTGGAACCCATTTCATTTAAAGCAAATACAGATTTATTGTTGTGAGTGAAAAAATATGTAATTATCAAAAATTCAGATGCAATGAATTGTTTACCAGAGGATTATCTTCACTCTTCAGGACCTACATTGTGACATTACAATGTGGCCTGTGTAAAACTCACGAGAATTGTTGCCTTGCCTCTGGAGCAGTCCAGTCTTCATGCTGCTCTGAGAAGAGAGTAAACTGTGCTGGATGTAGAGCTGGTGCAATGTTAGCTACACCTGCTACATTGGGTGGAAGGAAGTAGAGTGGGGAACTCCTTCAAACTGAGGTTTTATATAACTTCCATCCCCTTCCATCCCCCTTAAAATAAACATTATGTGGAGGCTCTTTGCTCTTCTGCACTGCTATCGGTGATAGGGGTAGCTGGTGCAGGGGCATAAGGAGACGCCTTGCACACCCATACACCTCTGTGCTACCATCCTAGCTGGGCCATGATTAGCCCCAAATAAAAAGGGTTATTGAAAGTGTTTCTACCCTTGAAATACATTTTTTTCAATCAGAGAAACTCCCTTTTTTACTGGCCATTGTTATTAGTCACATCACTATGTACTCAAAATTCCAAATTTCACGATAGCCATGTTATCAGAACCCATCAATGTTTATATTCATAGGCTTATAAATGGAGATATAATCACTGAACAAAACAAACAGATGCAATGCAGGGTGGGACTTTATCACAAACTGTTCACATGAAACCATTGTTTCTGAAGCGATGCTCAATCTGATTTCCAGGCTCCAGATTATCAAACAGCTTGATATAGAACCACCTATAAATGAGCTTGAAAAGGGAATCATCATCCTAGCACCAGGAAAGGGCTACAGAAACATATGGAATTTCAGCGGAAGTGCTGAAAGAAAGGGGATAGGTTATGCTTAAACATCTGTACAACATCTTGCTTGCCTGCTGGAGGAAAGGAGGGGGGCCACAAGATGTGAAGGAGGCCAACATCATAGTGTTATATAAAAACAAAGGAGATCAGAGTGGTTGTAACAACTACAGAGAAATTCAGTGTCGCTGGCAAGGTATTTGCACAGGTCATTCTCAAAAGACTGCAAGTTCTTATTGAACATGCATATCCAGAGAGTCAGCACAGCTTTCATGCCAGTAGATCAACTGTTGGCATGGCCTTTACTCTAAGGCAAGAAGCTAAAGTATCAAGAAGAGTATCAATAACAAGGAAAATCTCTCCATAGGGCCTTCATAGATTTTACAAAGGCTTGTGACCTCATCAGCAGAAAAGGCCTTTCCCAATTGCTAGACAATAGTTGGTTGTCCTCCATCCATCCTCAGTTTGATTTGATCCTTCCATGATGACATAAAGGCTACAGTCCAGAGGACAGTGATTAATCTGACAGCTTTGGAATCCACAGTGGTGTCAAATAGTTTTGGCACTGACACTCTTTGGTATATTCTTCTCTGCGCTGTTTCATCATGCTTTTTCTTCTGGCACTGAGGGTGTACATCTCCATACAAGATCAGATTGAAAATTCTTCACCCCAGGTTTACAAGCAAAATACAAAGTTAAATACCTGCTGATAAAGCAGTTCCTTTTCACTGAGGATGCAATCCTTATTGTACCCAGTGAAGAGGACCTCCAGCAACCTTGCAGTAGCTTTTTGCTAGCTTGTAATGACTTTGAACTAACCATCAGTCTACAAACAACATTGATTATGGAGTGTTGACTACATCAGAAGTTTTAATAGCTAGCACTCGAAGCTGTGCACAAATTCTGCGAACTAGGATAAATTGTACTGGATAATCGAACTCTAGATGACAACCATACCGAAAAGACAACCACCACATTTGGCCAGCTGACCAAGCAGGTGTGGGGTAACAGGAAACTGAATTGAACACCAAGATACGGGTCTTCCAGGAGTGTGTTTTGAGCACACTGCTGTATGGTGGCGAGACTTGGACCAACTACAGCAGGCACTAGAGAAAGCTAACGCCTGCCATTACCACTGTCTTCACTGTATTGTAACTGTCACGTCGGAAACCAAAGTTCCTGACACTGAAGTACTTGAGAAAGCAAAATTACCAAGTTTAGTCACTATTCTTAAACACAGACTTCTCCGTTGGCTTGATCAAGATAGACAATGGATGCATGTTCTCTGTTGGCTTCACCAGATAGACAATGGATGCATTCCAAAGGATTTCCTGCATGAAGAACTTGTATTTAATCCGAGGCCACTAGGCTGACCGAGGCTCAGGTTGAAGAATGTTTTGCAAGAGGGACTTAAAAACTTTCAGCATCAATACAGGACTCTGGCAAGATGCAGCAAGTAACAGGCTACATTGGAGGACTGTGCTGCACCAGGAAGTCAAAGAGACTGAAGAGAGGTGGTAGAAAGAGAGGAAAGTGAAGAAAGCAAAGAGGGAAGCACCGCAGGCCTCAAGCATTAGCATGGTGCCAGTTTCATCTGACCCTGTGCTTTACACCTGTATTATCTATAGTACGTACTGTCACTCAAGAATTGGACTTTTTAGCTACTCATGATGCTGCAACATGACACATAGTAACCAAGCTGCTTTGGCATTTACACCATTGTCTTTTGAAATGGACGGTTGTTATGATAGCGAGGGATTTGTGATTTAGTTCAGATAAAACTGGGTAACATTATTTTCATTTCCACACACTTCTGGTTCTGATATACTGAAATAGCAGAAGAAAGAAATTTTGAAGACCAAATAGGTTTGGTTAAGATAAGCATCTCTCTTACACACCAGTGCCAACTGTTATAGCTGTGACTACAAAGCAGATTTCATTCTAACCCACAGTTTGATTCTGATATCAGCTTATAATGGCAAATCAGGAGTAACTCCATGAAGTCAATGGAGTTACTCTGTGGTAAAACAAGTGTGAACTGCTTACAGACTTACACGTTTCCAAAACATTCTCTAATAGGTCTGAAAGTCTCCACAATTGATCTCTAATCAAAAGCAACTTTATTGTTTTGATTTTTTGTTTTGTGTTTTGTTTGGGTATTTTGTTTATTGGTTTTTAAATATGAGCACAACCATTTTAGCCATTTTTGAGTGCAGAGAATGTTTTTGGGGGGCTAGGAAGGCAGAAACATCAAGCCAGGAAACAACTCTATAATTCTAAGACTTTGTGTTTAAAAGTTTGCATGTATATAGTCCACTACAATAGTATATTCTGGCAAATTATTTTATTGTTGGAACAAAATGAAAAAAATGTATTGGACCCAAAAATTGTTCTCTTGAGTATCCCTCCTGTAGAGGTATATCACTTCTTCTCACAAACAGAAATTTCTGCATAGTTTTTTCTAAAATGTTATATATCATACAGCATTGGAAAGGTACCACTACAGAACTGGTTTATAGAGTGAGAAATAATAAGTATTTTTTAAATGGATTCTGGCTACATATTTATAGGTGCCAGGGGTCTCCTGACCTTGCACAGCCTGTACAAGGGCCTATATCAGTTAAAATCCTTAAACTTAAAAGTAAGAAAGGGGCTCAGAGCTACTCGTAAGGAGCAGAGCCAAGAAGCACAAGACCATCTAATTTGCAAGTGGATAGTGCATATAAATATATAATTAAAACAAAGCCTCTTTGAAAAAAAAAGAATTACTATTTTAAAAAAGGAAACAGTTATAAATGCTTATTCTACTGTTTGCTACACAACTATGGACAAACTACTCTGTGGTAACTCTAAAAAGAAAGATGCAAAGTCTGCTTTAGTTTTCTCCAGAGTTTTATTTACAGTTCAGCAGCTTCAGTTTGAATACAGGACAGCTTCTCTCTGATGTCACCAGCCATTGAAAATCACTTCTGCTCCCTAGGACCAGCCAAGCCTCATATTTCTGTGCATACATTCTCCTGAAGTTGAAGCTCTCCCACTGACAAACAGTTTGATCCAACAGAAAACAAATGGGTAATTTGCACAGAGCAATAATATCCCACTTGAAATTCTTTGGTGAATCCACAAGGAGTCATACAACCCTTAAGGCACAAAATCTTTAAGCCCCATCGAAGCAAGCATTTCCACTGAAGTTGACATATTGTTCCAAGGAGTTGCTCAGGATCTATTAAAGAGTTAGCTTGATAAGATGGTCACATATTTAACAGTTTTCAAACACACACAGAAAGAGCTATCAGTAAGGGTCCAGCACTGGCTCAACAGCAAGATGACCTGTTCAGCAGAAAGGTCAGCCTACAATGGAAACCTCATACAGAAGGAAAAAACCTGCTCCACAATGGAAAAATAAAGAACTGCTTGCAGAAGATAGCTCATTTTATACAAATGATCTCCCCACCTCTTGTGCTCCACAGTTCCCCACTCTTGGATATAGCTCAACACACGTAGAGCCATGTAATCCAGGAGAGCTACTACGGAGACATCTTAGACACAGGAGAGGATCCATGGATTTTGGTATAGGTATGTTCTGATTAATTATTACTGTATCATGTATAAAGCATGTTAGTGTAGCAAGCCCATGTACCATTATTATTATTACTGTGCTGTTATTACCAGACAGAAAGGATGATCCAGTAGTTAGGGAAATAGCCTAGGAACTGGAAGGGTTGAGTTCAGTTCTTTGCTCTCCCACAGACTTACTGTACGACCAAATCACTTAGTCTCTCTGGCCCACCTGCTCAAAGATATTTAAGTGTCTAACTTGCATTGAAATCAATGGGAGTTAGGTGCAACTTTTGATGATCTAGGCCTCTGTTCGTTGTATAAACTGGGGATAACAGCACCACCCTACATCAGAGATGTTGTGAGGATAAATATTTTAAAGACTGAGAGGCATTCAGATGCTACAGTAACGGGATTCATATAAGTCTTAGATAGATATTATTTATTTAGTGCCAAAGGGCCAGACAAGGGACTTACCCCAAAGAGCTTAGAATCTGCTTTAAAAATATACTTGCAATTTTCTGATGGGAAACTTCCCACTGGAGTTATTTTTGGTTAGGGGCTGAGTACACACAGAGGTTGGAAGGCATAATGGTCATGGTCTCTTGCCAAATCAGGTTTGTTCTATGGTTGGCTTTCTCTCTCTGATCACTGTTTATTTTGGAAAAAGAGTGAATCTTTTGCCTGGTGGACCTGTTTCTTCCCCTCTCTAGCTAATTTCTAAAACAAAGACACAGTCTCTTTAAAATTCTTTCTAGGCTGACTGGTGTTCATTCATCAGGGAACAAACCCATCCCTATGTTGGGGTATTGCTAAGCAACTCAGGGACTTCTTCAGTGGCATTTCCAAGAGCTCAGTCATTTAGGGTGGCCATCTTTCAACTCAGCTCCAGCTGCTCTTATGAAAATACACTGTATATGTCAAAGTACACCCCTTTCCTACTTGTGACCCATCAAAAAACTCTTCTACTGGGAAAGAATGATCTCCCTTCTCTTCCCAACTTCTTCCATTTCTGTAGCTGAGGGTGACTTTCACTACAACCCCTGGGTTTAGGGATATGAATGAGATTTCCATGCTTGCCTCTACAGGAAGTTTTTAACTGAGAAGGTATTATTATCCCTACTTACAGATGGGTAAGTGAGGCACAGAGAAATTAAGTAATTAATTCAAAGATACAGAAAAAAGTCTGTAGCAGCACCAGAAATTGAACACTAATCTTCTGAGTCCCTGTTGAGTACCCTAACCACAACACAATCTGTGATAAATGAAGAGGGGGTAGCTCCCTCTTATGGACACCCAGCCAACCAGTTAGCTATAAAGTTCCTCTTGTTGGCTGTTCTCTGCTTGCCTTACCTGTAAAGGGTTAAAAAAGTCCCCCAGGTAAAGGAAAGGGGTTGTTAAGGCACCTAACCAAAAGAGCCAATGGGAAGGCTAGAACTTTTTAAAATGGGGAAAAAACTTCCCCCTTGTGTCTGTGGTTGTTCTCTGGGAAAGAGGGGGAACAGGGAGCAGTTATGCTGTGAGAAGCTGAAGGCCAGATATGAAAATCATCAGATCATACTAGAACTACTTATTTAACCACCCAGAAATGTAAGTAGATCAGGAATGTTTAGAAAGATGCAATTAGGGTTATTTCTGTTTATTTCTTATTGGCTTGTGGACTCCTCTGTGCTAACCCCAGCTTTTGTTTGCTTGTAACCTTTAAGCTGAACCCCCAAGAAAGCTATTTTGGGTGCTTAATTTTTGGAATAGCTCTTTTAAAATTTAGCAATAGCCTGAGTTTTCAGATGTATTTTTTTTAAATAAAATTTACCTTTTTTAAGAACAGGATTTGGATTTTTGTGTCTTAAGAGGTTTGTGCACGTTTGTTAATTAGCTGGTGGTAACAGCTGATTTCCTTTGTTTTCCTTTCTCAGCTCTTCCTGGGGAGGGCGTGGGGGTGAAAGGGCTTGAGGGTAGGGTATTCCACAGGAAGGAATTCCCAAGTGTGCCTTCCTGGGTTCCAAGGGGTTTTGCATTTGGGTGGTGGCAGTATCTACCCATCCAAGGTCAGAAAGAAACTTGGGAGTTTAATACAAGCCTGGAGTGGCCAGTATTAATTTTTAGAATCCTTGTGGGCCCCCACCTTCTGCATTCAAAGTGCCAGAGTGGGGAATCAGTCTTGATATCCATCCTTCCTCCTTCACTCCAATTCTGTCTGACAGTGGACTGCTGATTCAATGTGCTTCCTGCAGCATAGCCAGCAATTTAGGGGCAGTATAGGCAGTGTCTGGTCACGAAAACATTGTGGAACAGATTTATTCCTGACATAAGTGGGAGCAACTGGGCTATGCCAAGGCTGAATTTGCCTCTGTATCCATAGTGCTGTATTTTTATTTTACCATTCTGCTGAATAGGATGAGAAGCTTTTTGCACCCAGTGAATACCATAGAATCCAGCTCTACAGCAGCTTCTTAGACACTGTCATACATGAGGTCTTAGAATCAAAAGGGCCAATGGGAAGGTGTCAAGGTTCCTTCCCCACTCTGAACTCTAGGGTACAGATGTGGGGACCTGCATGAAAAACCCCCTAAGCTTATTTTTACCAGCTTATGTTAAAACTTCCCCAAGGTACAAACCTATTTTACCTTTTGTCCCTGGACTTTATTGCTGCCACCACCAAGCGTCTAACAAAATATAACCAGGAAAGAGCCCACTTGGAAACGTCTTTCCCCCCAAAATCCCCCCAAGCCCTACACCCCCTTTCCTGGGGAAGGCTTGATAAAAATCCTCACCAATTTGCATAGGTGAACACAGACCGAAACCCTTGGATCTTAAGAACAAGGAAAAAGCAATCAGGCTCCTAAAAGAAGAATTTTAATAGAAGAAAAAGTAAAAGAATCACCTCTGTAAAATCAGGATGGTAAATACCTTACAGGGTAATCAGATTCAAAACATAGAGAATCCCTCTAGGCAAAACCTTAAGTTACAAAAAGACAAAAAACAGGAATATACATTCCATCCAGCACAACTTATTTTATCAGCCATTTAAACAAAACAGAATCTAATGCATATCTAACTAGATTGCTTATTAACCCTTTACAGGAGTTCTGACCTGCATTCCTGCTCTGGTCCCAGCAAAAGCAACAACACGGACAGAGAGAACCCTTTGTCCCCTGCCCCCCCCCAGCTTTGAAAGTATCTTGTCTCCTCATTGGTCATTTTGGTCAGGTGCCAGCAAGGTTATCTTTAGCTTCTTAACCCTTTACAGGTGAAAGGGTTTTTCCTCTGGCAAGAAGGGATTTAAAGGTGGTTAGCCTTCCCTTTATATTTATGACAGAAGGCTTGGTAGAGTCCGGGTCAATCGTATGCCAGGACACAGATCCATCAACCATTGCCCCCTGTAGAGAAGTGATGCAAAGGCCACAGACCCAGAATATTTTAATCTTGACTATAGAGTGGGCTCTGCTGCTACTTCACACCACAATACCTACACCATTCATGAAGAGGCCCCAACATCTAGCTCAGAAGACAAATTAAGGCAAAGATGTTAAATCATGTGTAGGGCTTTGTGCTCTGCCCCATGGGAATTTTCACCCATTACACTATTTAAAAGAAAAAATAACAACTTTGGCCTTAAAGAACTTGTGGGTACCCTTTAAATGAAGATGAGTTTGTTTTCAGTTTCCCAGTTACCTTATATTGTGCTTATATTCAATTTCCTAATTCTCTGCCATGTTTTTGGACATGGGCATGCCAATCTCTGAAAAAGAAGGGGAGGATGCCATGACTTTACATGCTTCTTAGATGTATTGCCTCTGAAAGGATCACTCCAGTTGGCATTAGGAAACATATCAATGTCATTGCCAGAATCACTTCTTTCAGGAGTGAGTGATACTTCCATCATCTTAAAAAATGGTGACAGACATCAGTTCACATGTATTCAAATCAGCTAAGTTTTCTTGGGACCTCTGAACATACTGTCTTAGAAATACCTGAAATTTTCTGAACCACAGTAACCTTGCCTAGTTTCCTGTGTGTAAATGAAAAGACTAACTCTGTGCCATATTTATTAATAACTTTCTATCCTGTCTTAAAAGAAAGAGCCAAATCTACTTTCAAAACCTTTGCATAGCCCATTTACTTCTTATACAAAAGAAGCCAATAGGCTAGTAGAGGGATGCATACAAAACTACCATCCAGAATTTCTATGAAACTCCAAAGACAAATGATGAAATCTTGCCTTTATTGGTTGAAGTCATGATGGAGAGAACAGGACTGAGCCTTGTGTTGGTTACAAGAACTTCACGGCTGGCTCTGAGCAAGAAGCTCCCCCTCTTGGTGGGATGCACATTGCTTCGGGTGCTGCAGATTGTCAGTGTGCATGTTGCCAGCTGAGACCTGGCTATGCCTTCTAGCCAACAGACCACAACACTTTTGGGGTCATGGTTCTCTAGCCAGCGTATTATCAGAACCTGCTCTCCAGAATTCTCTTGGGAATCTTGTGCTGCTGCTGCACGGGAGAAGAGGCTTACTATGCCCTATTCTCCCTCCTAGTGAACCTGAGAAGAACAAAATAGGATAAAGCCCACAGTTTTATAAACTAATTTCAGTAAATACTTTCAAGAAATGGTCTAATCATGTTCCGTTCCTTTGGTGCTTGCTGTAATAAGATTAATCATGATGCACTCAATCAGTGCTAATGTGGATGTTATGAGTATCTGTGTAGGACTGCCTCTGTAATTCAGCATTAATTAGCTGAATCATCATTTTAGAGTGTTACTGAATCATCTTACAATTACCATCTAACTTGGTGCTCGTAAATGAGCCAACAGAAGGAAATCTTTTAAAGGATATAATAAACATACTATTCTGCCTTCTTTAGAAGGTTCTTCATTATAATGTTCTGTGAGGTGTAAAGCCAGTGCCATTGCTTCCACCTATACCTTGTGGATTTATTAACTGGAATCATTTCAAACGAAAATGAATATTATTCAGGTTTATTACTCAGTAACTTATCTTCATGAACACAATGGTAACCATGTTGCTTCTTCATCAACCTAACTCTAAGGAAAATTAAAATTCATCTGCCCAAAATTCCTCTGTGATAGAAGGAATCATCTGCTCATTGCCATAATCTGTTTTGCTGGTAACCCATCTTCTCTAATTCCCATCACAATCAGACCTAGTCATTATACACTATAAAGCCCCATTCCTGCTTGGATGAGGTACAGATTTGTAGAATTCTACATGCATTTTATTGTCACTAATCATCTTCCTTTATACATGTATTTTGGGAGAAAATTCATCAAAGTATAGCATGTATTGCAAATGATAATGTACCATATCCTCCTGCCTTACATGTGCTGAAGTAATGGCAACCAAGAGAACTGTCTAAGCAAATGAAAAAAGTTTTAGAGCATCTGATTGGCACAACCCAATACTCAGCTGCAGCATACATTTAAAAACAGAGTCAGATTAGAGCTCACCAAAAAAATTTGGAAGCATATTGTGACAGGGTCGGGACAGATGGCTATAGGAGAGTAATTTTTTTTTTGAAGCAAAAGATGTTTTTATTTGCATAACACACTTACAAAGTAAAAACAGCAGCATATGCAATGTGTAACACAGCAACCAATCACAATTGTTTTCTCATTAGCTTCAGGGGAGGGAAGTGTTCAAGCTTGCCTGGGCCCAGAGCGGGGCGCTTCCTCGACTCTTGTGGTCTTCCACCCTTCCGAGTTACCTGGCGCCAAGCCCGAGTGTCACCAACAATTCCCTCCTCTGAAAGCACCCAACAAGAGGGGCAGGCTGTGGGGTGGACAATCCGGTGGGGGGGGGGAACGTGCACCCACGTGTGAACGGGCCCCTCTAAGGTGGTGGTGTCCGCAGCAGCAATGGCTGGGGCTGGGGTCCCTTACTCTCTCCCCCAATCAAAGGGTCAGACAAAGGGACCCGGACGGGGACACTGAGCAGAGAACGTCGGACAGCACCCACCGCTCCTCAAAAGCATCAAGGGAGTCGGTGGACGCCACCCAGAGGAACTCCGCCCGGATACGTGAATGGACCGAGGATCGGAAAACGGCCCCACAGTCAAAGGAAACTCCATTGGCCAACCTCCTCTCTCTGGTTTTATAGATGGCCGTTTTAGCCAGGGCCAGGAGGAGGTTAACTAGGAGATCCCGTGACTTTGTGAGGCCACGGATGGGGAGTGCATAAATAAAAAGGTGAGGGGAAAAATGCAACCAAAAACATAATAGGAGATTTGTGAGGAGCTGGAACAGAGGCTGCAGCCTGGCGCACTCCAAATATACGTGTGCCAGGGTTTCCCTCATACCACAAAAGGGACAAGTATCTGGGATGGGGGTGAACCACGCCAAGTACGTGCCCATGCTCACAGCTCCATGAAGGCGCCGCCAACTGATGTCCCCGACGGGCTTCGGAACCAAGGTGGAATATAGGCTGGCCCACCGGGGCTGCTCCCCCTCCAAAGGTGGCAGAAGGTCTCACCACTTTGTGTCGGGGCAGGACACTAGGGTTAGGGCGTGAAGGGTGTGGAGCAAGAGCGTGTATAGATGTTTCCTTGGCGCGGTTTGGAAGCATACCGGCTGCAGTTCATGCAGCCGGCTCGCAGTGAAGGGGTGAGGGGGTTGATTGGGTCTGCGGGGCAGGGGTCCAATTAAAAGGTCCGGTGGGCCTGGGGTAGAGGGTGGGTGGGGCATGCCCTCGAGCAGGACCCGGTCGAGGTAAGCTCAAGCAGCGGGTGGCAAAGCGGCCTTCACCTCCTGAAGTACGCACCGGGGGGTGCGAAGTCTGGAGAGCCCCATGTGCCGGGCAAGCGTCAGGGGATCCAGCCAGTCTCCCTGGTCGTAGTCCAGGAGGTCTCCAACTCTCGTGACTTCTGCCAGGATCAAGCTCTGGCGCACCGAGCGGGACTCTGCCACCTGCACACGGAGCTGGGGGTTGTGTAGCAGGGGCTCCGCAAGGAGATCTACCCCCTCGGTGGCTACCACGGACCTGGTCATTAAAAACAGTTTCCAAGTCTGGAGGAGGTCCTGGTAGAAGACCGGCAGCCCCGAGAGGTCTCGCGGAAGACCTCCCAGATGGAGATAAAAGAGCTGCCGGTCATATCGGAGCCCTCGGATGCGGCACAGGATGGCATGCGCCAGTGTGGTCCACACCGAACTGCCTGCACCATAGAGGAGCCTCTGTAGGGCCTGGAGACGGAAGACACGGACCTGAGTAGACACTTCAGGCCCTGTCCTCCTTCCTTCAGGGGTAGATGAAGAACCCCTACAGCGGCCCAGTGCATTCCTGACCAAAAGAACCCCAGAATCGATGTCCGGAGGTTGGTCAGGAAACCCGGGGCCAGGACCAGGGTGTTGAGCTGGTACCAGAGCACGGACAGGACTAGTTGATTAAGAGGGAGAGACATCGGAGTAGTCCCGTCCATTTCCGGAGCCGTTCTATCACCCCGCCCTCTAAATTTTCCCAGTTTTCTGGTGGAGAGGGATGCGTGGCAGAAAGATAAACGCCGAGGTAGAGCAGTGGACCCGCCACCGGATGGTCTAAAGCACAAGTGGGAGGGAGCTCACCTGCCGCCAGTCTCCTACCGCCAAGCCAGAGCTCTTGACCCAGTTGACCCAGGCGGAGGAGGCTGCCGAATAGATGGCCTGGCAAGCCTCCACCCGCCCCAAGTCGCCGGGGTCCTGGATCACGAGGAGCACGTCATCAGCGTACGCCGACAGGACCAGCCGCAGCTCCGGCTCCCGCAGCACCAACCCCGTCAACCTCCTGCGGAGGAGACAGAGGAACGGCTCAATCGCCAGAGCATACAGCTGGCCCGAGAGGGGGCACCCCTGCCGTACTCCTCGCCTGAAGCTGACCGGTTCGGTCAGGGTCCAGTTGAGCTTAATCAGACACTCTGCGGAAGTGTACAGCACCCGGAGAAAACCCACAAACTGGGGTCCGAAGCCAAATGCCTGCAGAGTGCTCAGGAGGTACCCGTGGTCCACCCTATCGAACGCCTTCTCCTGATCTAGGGACAGGAGGGCGAACGACAGACCGTCTCTACGCCCGAGTTCCAAAAGGTACCGAACCATAAATAGGTTATCAAAGATACTGCGGTCCCGGATGGTGTAGGTCTGGTCTGGGTGGATCACGTCCACCAGCACAGACCCTAGCCGCAGCAAGATTGCTTTCGCTACGATTTTGTAGTCCGTGCTGAGGAGCGAGACGGGATGCCAATTTCGTAAATCGTGGAGGTCCCCCTTCTTCGGCAATAAGGTGAGCACAGCTCACCTGCACGAAAGAGGGAGGACCCCGCTCTGCAGAGACTCGGCCCAGATGGTGACTAGGTCTGGGCCGAGGACGTCCCAAAACACGCGGTAGAACTCCACGGTCATCCCGTCCATGCCTGGAGACTTATTAGTGGGGATACGAAGGAGGGCTTCCGAGAACTCGGCCAGAGTGAGAGGCAACTCTAGCCGGTCTCGGTCGCTCGTGCTGACCATAGGGAGCTCCTCCCAAAGCACTCTGCAAGCGCTAGGCTCGGTCGGATCTGGGGAGAAAAGACTTGAGTAGAAGGCTCAGGCCCTCCCGCACATCTCCGCCGGTTCCGTGAGGGGGGTGCCGTCTTCTGCCAGGAGGCAAGTGACATGTTTCTTGGCCCCCCTCATTTTCTCCAGGGCATAGAAGAAGCGGGAGCCGCGATCCATCTCCCAAAGGAGGCGGATGCGGGATTGAACAAAGGCGCCCCGGGCTCGATGGTCCTTGAAGGCCTGGAGCTCCTCCCGCTTCTCCTGGCACGCTCCACAGAGGAGCGGGTCTTCGGGGCTGGTAGCCAGACTCCTCTCCAGCTCTATCTCCACATTTCTCCATCGGCTGGTGCCCTGGGTGTAGTCGCGGCAGAAAAGCCTGGCGCACACCTTCCCCAGGTCCCACCATCGCCGCGCCGAGGGAAAGGCAGCCACTGCCCTCCCAGGCCAGCCAGAATTCCCAGAAGGACGTCATGAAGCCCTCATCCTCCAACAGGCTGTTGTTAAAATGCCAGTAGGCCGGCCCCGGCCTCTCCGCACAGAGGGAGGCTGTCATGGTGGCTAGGTGATGGTCAGAAAATGGGGCCAGCCGAATGCTGGAGGAGTGGGCTCGTGAGAGATGGAAGTGTGATAAATAAATGCGGTCCAACTGGGAGTGGCTCAACCGATGGGCTTCCACCTGGACAAAGGTGAATGTGGAAGTGTCATCCGGGTGGTGATCACACCAGATGTCCACTAGGGAGTGATGTTCAACTACCTCCCGGAGGGTGTCCACGTTGGCCGGGCTCTGCTCGGTCCCCGAGCGGTCTCGCTCCTCGAGGGTGGTATTAAAATCCCCTCCCAGGACCAGGCACTCGTGAGAATCTAAGGTGCAGAGGAAAGTGGATGTCTGCTGATAGAATTGCAGCCGCTCCGGGCTCGATGTCGGGGCATAATGTTAACGAGGTTAACCACGAGCCCCTCTATACGGACCCGGAGATGCAGCAGGTGACCCGGTATGGCCTCAGTGACCCCTAGCACCTCAGGCCATAGGTCGGGGGAGAACAGGATTGCCACTTCAGCCTGCCGAATCGTGGAATGGCTAAAGTAGACCCTGTCCCCCCACTCCAGCCGCCAAATGTCTTCGGTGGTCAGATCTGTATGGGTCTCCTGCAGGAAAATCACAGAGTACCCTCCCTCCCGAAGGAAGGAGAGCACCTGGGACCTGCAGAGAGCCATCCTACAACCCCGGGTGTTCCACGTTGCGATGGTGAGAGGTGTTGGGGGGGCCAAGGGGGATCCTCACTGGCAGGGATGCTCACATCCCCCAGTGGGCCGCGCAACAGTCCTTGACTCATCCCGTAGGTGAATAATTGGTCACGGAAGACGCAGACCCACCAGTAGGCCGCGGCATCCTGCTTCCCCATCCCTTTACCTTCCCCCATGAGGGCCCTTGTGGCCCGGAGGATTTGAAAAAAATCCTTCCATCGCTGGAGAGCAAGCTGTACCTTGTTGCGGGAGCCACGGACATCCTCTAAAAACTTCCGCAGCTCTCCGCGCAGCTCATGGGGGGGCGGGGTTACGGTTTCCCGGTTGTTCCCCGGCGGGGCCCTTGGTGCAGCCCCGTGGTCCACTAAAACGGACAAGCAAGGTGCGGACCCCCGACGGGGTGCCTGATGGGCTGGAGCTTCAAGGCCCGCCTTAAGCTCTGGGGCAGTAGGGGGCGGTGGAGGGAAGATAGCAGCTCCTAATGGGTCAGGGCAGGAGAACACAAAGGCCACTCCCTGGGGGTCATCAGTTGGGAAAGGGAAGGAGACAGCCCCAGTGGCGGCAATGACATTGTAGGAGGTAAATTGGATAGGGGTAGAGGCAGGGGCAGGGGCAGAGGCGAGGTTCTGGGTTTCAGGAGGCAAGCAGCTGGATGGTGGCGCCTCCTGATCAGACTCGAGGGTTAAGGGGTTGGGGAGGGAGCTCTCACTGATACCGGGCACGGGCTCTATGGTGGATTTAGTGGCCACAGCATCAGGAGGTGGATTATCTTCTTTTGGGTCCCCGCCCAGGAAGGAAATCGATTGCTCCGCACCAACAGGGGGTGCCCCTGGCAACTCGTGTCCCGGCCGCGTGGCGCCGGCTGTCACTTGAGCAGGCTCGGTGGTCGTCAGCGGGGCGCCATCAGCAGCCGGGTCAATGGAGGAGTCCAGGGGCTCCTCGGAGGTGGGAGCAGAAGCAGCAGTTAGGGGGAGGGAGCATGGGGAAAAGAGGGGTGGAGTGAGGTCGCCCAAATCGAGGTTTGCTGGCAAAAGGTCATCCTCCCCCGGGCGACTGGGGTCAGATCTAGGGCCTCGATCTCCTCGAACATGGAGGAGAGGACACTTTCTGTCGCCCCGGGGTTCTCCCCACTGGCACCCGCCATGACGGTTGCCTCGGGGTTCACGGGGGCTTCAGGTAGTGGCAGGACAGAAGGGGCTTCCTCGAGGGTCTCGGAGGGGAGACACTACCTTCCGGTGCTACCACGTCTTTCCCGGCTGACACCGGTGGATGGGACGCACTCGTGGTCAAAGTGGAAGGTTCGGCATCAGTGCCCCCCCTTCCTGGTCTTCCGGGGGGCCTCTGCCTCGGGTAGATGAGGCGGAGCTCGAGCCTTCCGCTTGCCTCACTTCCCCTGGGCTAGGGCCCAGCCCTCCATGGCATCATCTGGGGGCTGGTTAGCAGGGGTTGTGTCGGGGGTAAAGGCGATGGCTCAGGGACTTGCGGGGGGACGGTGCGGCAGCATAAGGGAGGGAGGATTCTCCCTGGGGCAGGCTCTCTCCCATGCCTGGTGGTATCTCTGCCACACCCTCCTCCATAGGCCCCGCCAGATTGTCAGCAGTGAGGGCAGGGCTCTCCCGCTCGTCTGGGCATTGTAGGGGAGGTGCCCCTTGGGCCTGAGTGGGAGAAGTAGTGGTCCAAAGAGGAGGGGGGGCGGGTTCGGGTATCGGGCGGCCAGGGGCGTTGGCAACGACGGGGCCGATGTCCTGCCGGGTCTCGGGGATCCCAGGTGCCCCTCCTTGCCGGGCTAACGGGCAGTCCCTCCGGACATGCCCTGACGCCCAGCAGAGGTAGCACCAGGCCTCCCCCATGGAGAAATACACCCGGTAACGGCCCCCCTGGTGGGGGACTAGGAAGGACCCCTCGAGCGCCTCTCCGTCATGCGCCGCTGACGGCAGTAGAAGCTGTACTTGCCGGCAGAAGGAAAAGATCTGATGGAGGGTGGGGTCCTTGCAGCCCAACAGGAGAGGGCTGATGACAGAAACAGGTTTCCCCAGGGTGGAAAGGGTGGGTAACAGGGTAGCATTGGGGAGAAAAGGAGGGACAGAGGCCAGGACCAGGTGGACACCCAGGTCTTCTAGCGGCTCTAGGGGGACAAACACCCCCCCAACCGCCAGGCCCCTCTCCACCGCCTCCTGGGTGGCAGCCTCTGATGCTAAGAAGAAGACGACCTTCCCATACATTTTGGAGGCCGCCACAATGGCCGAGGGCCCCACCACCCTCTCCAACGCCTGCACATAGGTCTCCACGTGGGGCGAGGCGGGCACCAGGAGGCATTGGACACCGTGCTTCCTTGTCATGGTGGGGAAGGGGCCCTGGCCGCTGTTGATGGTGTCGGAGGTGGTGGGCGGGAGAGATGACGAGGTGGCAGGCAGGGGGGCTGCTGCCACCCGGGGCTGAGGGAGGGACATCCGCAGAGCTGGTGGAGGGGGCAGCAGGGAGGGACGCCGTGGTCGGTAGCAGGGCCGCAACAGTGGGGGTGGCCCCTGCCATGGAGGGCCCGGTGGTTTTAGCGGGGCCCTTCCCCTTCTTCTTGCCCTGGCCTTTCCTGCTGGCTGGGGGGGTCCCCTAGAGTCTAGGGAGGTAGTGGGCATGGCAGCTGCGGAGGTTACCCCGGTGCGCTCCATTGCCGATGCCCCAGTGGGGGCGGTGGCAGGTGGTTAACAGGAGCTGGGGTCAGGTAAAGAGGGACAGGCTGTGGGATGGGCAGTTCAGGGGGGGGCCATGAATCACTGTATGCTTGTCCAGAGAGTCCTGTTTGGTTGGCTGATGCTTCTGGCCCACACGGTGGAATCAGGGCGAGCAGCTAAGTCCAGAGGCAGATGTTAAACAGACAGCAATGACGATGGAGGGGGCAGTGATGAGGATAGTAGTGTGGGGGTTGGGAGGACACAGATGGATTGGGGGCAGCTCCGTGCCACACCCCCTGTGTCCCTACAAATACAGTCACGACACAGTCAAGGCCTCCCCCCACATGAGAGCACAGTTTGAAAATTACTCAGTCTTAGGCCCCCTCCACAGCGATTTGTAGATTCCCCGGGCTGTGTTCCTCCGGTGGACTGCTTTTTCTCTATCTGTTCCGGGTTTTCTTTTTTGCATTCCAGAAATGCCAGAGCAAGTGATAAGATTCCTCTCAACCGGAGATGGGTCCGCAGACAAACGGCAAGCGGCTGGGTCTGGGGGCTGGGTCCTTCCACTCCCCCCGTCTGGGGAAGCAGGCTGGCAGGCCCCCCCCTCTCGGGGGGGGGGGGTTTCAGCTGGAGCGGCAGCAGCATCCGAGGGCGGGTAGGGGGGGCTAACAGCCGGCCAGCAGCCAGCCAGCACTCTAGCAGCAGCAGAGAAAGAAAACAAAAACAACAAAAAGAAAAGAAAGGGGGGAGATCGTCTGGCCCAGTTGGGGGGGACGCTGAAAGCAGAGGCGAAAAGCAAGGAAAGCCCAGACCAGAGGGCAGGAGCAGGAGAGCAGGCTAAGTCGGTCACTTTTCCCTGGGTAAGGTAACAGGGAAAGTTTTTTTTTTTTTTTTTTTTTTTTTTTTTTTTTTTTTTTAAACAGAAAAGAAACCTTCTGGAGACCATTAAGACAGGCTGATTAGAACACCTGCAGCCAATCAAGAAGCTGCTAGAATCAATCAGGGCACCTGGGTTTTAAAAAGGAGCTCACTTCAGTTTGTGGTGTGTGTATGAGAGGAGTTGGGAGCAAGAGGCACTAGGAGCTGAGAGTGAGAATGTGGACTGTTGGAGGACTGAGGTGTACAAGCATTATCAGACACTAGGAGGAAGGTCCTGTGGTGAGGATAAAGAAGGTGTTGGGAGGAGGCCATGGGGAAGTAGCCCAGGGAGTTGTAGCTGTCACACAGCTGTTCCAGGAGGCGCTCTCGACAACTGCATTCCACAGGGCCCTGGGCTGGAACCCGGAGTAGAGGGCGGGCCCGGGTTCCCCCCAAACCTCCCAACTCCTAGTCAGACACAGGAGGAGTTGACCTAGACTGTGGGTTCAGAAAAATGGCCCAGCTGAGGGCTGCCGTGAAGCTCCAAGGCAAGCAAATCTGCCAATAAGCGCAAGACCCCCCAAGGTAGAGCAGGAACTTTGTCACAATAGTTTATTCCCCAGAAAATACACACAAATTCACCAAACAGTTTTGGCCCCCCCCCCCAAAATTTCTTTTCAGGATTTAGGCTCCATTCACAAAGTGGTGTAAAAAGGAGGAAGTGATGATGATTCTGCTACTGTCTCCTTTATAAGCTTTAGCCCAGTGATTAGGGTGCTCATCTGGGATGGGTTCAATCCTCTCATCTGTGGAGAAAGAATCTGAACTTGGATCTCCATCTCTACAGGAGAGAGGTATGAGATATTCTGGAGGTGAACCTCTCTCCTGTTGAAGCTGTTCCTCTCTCTATAAAATACTTGACTAGTCATTGATCCAGAAAAATGAGCATGAGAATGATTCTGTAACCCAGTAGTTAGGACACTTCTTGGGAAAATAGGACTCAAGTCTTTTTATTCCTGCATCTTCCAGCTGTTTTGTGAATCTAGCCCTTCATTTCCTTTCCTTTTCTATTAAAAAAGTGCCCAGAAATGAAATGTTCTGTTTGACCAAAATGAAATTTTTGCTGACTTTTTTGATTTGCCAAAATCTTTTGGAGTTTTCAGGTTTGGTTCGAATCAATTTGTTGTTCAATTTTTCAGAACTTTCAATTAACCAAAAAATCAGTTATTCACCCTACTCTAATTTGGACATTTTGCTCTGCCTGCATGTGTACAAGAGAAACAATTGAGTGCATAGAAAAATAACATTTATTAAATCATCTTCTGAGTGTGCATACATATATTTATAAAAACACAAATACAAAGAGGCATTTTAACAAATGAACCTCCTTTAATTCTGAGTTTCCACAGTCACTCTACTTAGGCAAAGGAGAATATCTAGAAGATCAACAAACTTGGGTTCCATTAGACCACTTGGGGAATGAATGTTGTGCAACAAGTTATACTAGGAAGCAGACATTTCTTTCGTGCTTTAGTTTTTCAGGGTATTTTCAGAGATTTGCAGCAGACATTTATAGTCTCAACACTCTTGGCTATCACATGCTTCTTATGTGGGAGTCACTGGCATATCTAAAGCCTCTCCCTTAATAGTGTTTTGCAATGAGGGCTGAGGGCATTAAAGTACTTAAGCAGCTAAGTAATCCTAAAAATGAAACAAAAATCAATATGTAGATATGAAAAATGAAGACAGATACTTGAAAAATCTTTGTCATGGACATATTTTTGGCTTTCCTGTCCTTGATACTACATCCTGTGCAGTACTGTAATAATAAAATAATTTACTGTGGGTGATTCTGGATGTTGCTCATGCACCCAAAATATGAAATCATACTTTCCCTTAATATTTACAGAAAGATGTGATTTTCATATCCTGTCATGTTTGTTATTTTGAGACTAAGCCAGTTATTTATTAGGGTTCACTCTGTAGTTCCTAGAAAAAGAGAATATTACTATTATAGGCTCTTCTCACTAGAATCATGATAGCATTCACTCCTCATAGCATGTGGCTTAAATCAGAAAGATTTAAATCAGGAGAGAAAACAGTACAGTTAAACAGTTTCATGGTAAACATAGCCTACAAAAGATAAATGAGCTATACATTACCATGATTTCACAGGTGACAGGTGATTTTTCTTGTGTTTACCAAAATGAGCTCTCCCATCTGTGATGGAGTGTAAAGTCCACACAGGCATAGAAAGAGTTAAATGGAGCCAAAAACCATTAGTGTACCTGGTTGCACAGAGGAGTGGGGAGTAATTAGATGTCTGAATTAAGGATGAGTCCCATCTGAGAGGAGCACTGGTGACTAATAAAGGAAGAACTTCCTGGCAGTAGAAAAAAAGCCAGGAAGCTGCAGGTGATATAGTAGGGACTGGGATCAACTCCTAAGAAGGGAAATACCAGTAAATGGCTAAGTGAGATTGTGGAAAGTTACAGAACTAGAGTGAATGTCTGTGGTGAGTCTTGACAAAAGGATAAGGTGCCAGGAGGCAGACTGGGGGTTGGGTGGGTTTTTTTATTGGAGGAAATACAGAGAGCCTTGCGCGGGGAGGTAGACAATAGATGGGCTTTTAGCGAGAAAGCCCTAGGAGGTATTTTCTGCCAGAAAGAACTCCGTAGAGCTGGGGAGGGGGTGAAGCATCTGTGGAGGAAAGAGCCCAGCAAGGGGCTGAGGTAAAGGGCCTAAGGGCAGAGTTAGGTAGGTAGCATTCCTGTAAAGAATCTGAGGGAGCAGAGCTTAGTTGCTTGCTACAGGGTCCCTGGATTGGGGCACAGAGTTGAGGAACGGCTTGCTTTCACTTAGTGGCTACTGAGAGGTGGTATGAGAGCCCTCTGGTGTGAAGACCTGACATAAAGTCATTAGACTACTGTTCTGTGGGGCTTTCTCTTACCCCAGAAAGGATGAGACTGAATGTGACCTGGCTGGAGAGCTGGAATGAGAAGAAGCAGACTCCTGGACAAGGGGGCACTGGAGGAGGAGACTATTGTGGTTTGCCCACCAATGAGGGGGTATGCTAGCTGGTGAGTCGCTCTTCTATGCTGTCTCTTTACTCAAATATCTTTCCTTTATGGGTTCCCATGAGAAAAATCTAGTGCTGCCCATATGCTATAGTCTAAGCAATCTCCCAACCTTGGAGAAGCAGTCTCAGTTTCCTCTTACATTCTAACTCTTCCCTGCACATCCCACTTGTGTAAGACTGATGGTGATGCCATATGAAAATAGTGAGGACTTGGCCATCTAATAAAAAGTATACACCATCACTTATCCCTGCAATCAACTTAAAAAAAAAAAAGTTGGCCCAGGTCCATTATTAGGAAACATGACCTTCCTACAAAATACAATATGAAGCCTATAAAAGGCTATGGGAGGAGAACTTCTGCATATACTCTGCAGGGTCAGGGGTGGGCCCCAGCTGCAAAACTCAAATCTGAGTTCAGGTTGTTTTCAAACTCCACCCACAACTTGAGCTGTGTTCAGATTTCCAATGTTGCAAATGATGATAGACCAATTAATCAGAACTTGGTTATGAGGCTGGATTTTGAAAAATCACTCAAAATTGAGAGATTCCAATGGGTGGGGGGGTTGCATCAGCCCATCTTTAACCAGAAATTCTGTATTCACACACACATACACATACACATGCAGCTACCTATACTGACCTTGCTAGCATTGAAAAAAAGTCCGAGTATGTAACTTTATTTTGCACTAGATTTAATACTTTCCTAAAAGTAACTCTGAAGTGAATCCATTAAAACAAATGGTTGTGCCTGGCCAGAAACCAATTATTATTTTTCATGAATAACTGCTCACCTGTCACTTGGAGCTGTAGCTTAAATGTAACATGACTTGGAAATACTTCTAAAGGAAAGGTGAATTTCTGCCTTTAAAAAGTGGTTCTTTCATCTGATCCAAAGAGTAAAGCTGGGTATGGACACATGATTTACTTCAGTACCTGACTCACCAGTATCTTGGAATATCTCTGGAGCTAAATTATGGATCATGTGCTGACAATGAACAAAAGGGAGTGGAAGGACATACAGCTGTCTCCTATAGCAAAGAATGGTCACATGGATTAAATGTACATCTTGGTGGTTAGCTCACAGTCCCATAGTAGCACAAAAATCCATCTGCAAAAGCGGATCTTGTGATCTCACACTTGATTACAGCTAGCTTATTTTTCATGGGGTTTTTTTAAGGAGCCTGCTTCAGAAAATGGTCCTCCCTATGGATTTCCTACTCTTTTAGATATGTGATACTACTTGCTTGGAGCTGGAGTCAAGATCAGAAAGCCCATAATTTCTGCCTTTCCTGTTCATCAGATCTCTTGATGGTGGCAATAGTCAAGCCTATATGAGATGCTATTGCAGAGTATATAGTAGTCAGCTTTACACTTTAGTCCACCAAAAACAAAGCTCACCCAAGACACTCCATAACTATGCAGCAATCTGTAAATCATGGTTTGTTTTTTGAAATCTGAATATTTCTGGTGGCGCTCAAACTAGTATACAGTACAACTTCTCTGCACCTGCTGAACTGTCCTTGGCAGTTATCTAGATAAACTGTAACACTTTATTTGCAACAGTTTCTAGACTCAAGGCTGTCAGTAGAAGATTCCCACAAAAATTCCCTGATCAGTCCAGGAGAGGGTATATTTTGAAACCCCAAAAGTCTTGGGGGGGTTCAAAAAAAGGGAAACAAACTTGGTACTCTCAGTTCAACACTACTATTTTTCTCTTGACAGGTCCAGTTTATGATTTAACATAGCTACTAGATCTAGTGGCAAATCTGGAAAATGCAGTTTCAGTCACTTCAGCATCCGTCCTTTTTCCAATTAAATCTTTTATTTTCCATTATTCTGAGGATGCAGTAACTTCAATCAAAGCATTTGCACAAAAATTAGTTTTCCCAAGTATCTACTGCACTATTTGCCTTAATTTGACATTTTCTTCCCAATGGGAAGAATTCAGTCCTATTGGATACCATTTAGTGATTGTCCTGACTATTGAGGGTGGGGGACATCCCCATCCCTAATATTGTACAGCCTGACTAAAAGATTTTTAAAAATAAAGCTATGCTTCTTTGGACTACACAGATTACTTAAATATTTATTAGGGGGTCTCAGCTGTGAAATCTCATTTTAATTTCCAACTAGTATAATACCTTATATTATTTGAGGCTCCCACAGTGTCACACTCATAGTCTGCTTTCCTGAGTTCACTGAAGAAATCTTTTCTGCTTCTTAATTTAATATGGATCCTCCTAAAATAAAGAAGTGTCATCCCACATATTCCAAACAACCTCTACCTTCCTTTACTCACCTGAATCAGTCCCTCACTTGTTTTCCCCACAAGCTGCAGATGATCTCCAACTTTAAAAGAATGACAGGTTTCAGAGTAACAGCTGTGTTAGTCTGTATTCGCAAAAAGAAAAGGAGTACTTGTGGCACCTTAGAGACTAACCAATTTATTTGAGCATGAGCTTTCGTGAGCTACAGCTCACTTCATCGGATGCATACTGTGGAAACTGCAGAAGACATTATATACACAGAGACCATGAAACAATACCTCCTCCCACCCCACTCTCCTGCTGGTAATAGCTTATCTAAAGTGATCATCAAGTTGGGCCATTTCCAGCACAAATCCAGGTTTTCTCACCCTCCGCCGCCCCCCCCCCCCCCACACACACACAAACTCACTCTCCTGCTGGTACCAGGAGTGAGTTTGTGTGTGGGGGGGCAGAGGGTGAGAAAACCTGGATTTGTGCTGGAAATGGCCCAACTTGATGATCACTTTAGATAAGCTATTACCAGCAGGAGAGTGGGGTGGGAGGAGGTATTGTTTCATGGTCTCTGTGTATATAATGTCTTCTGCAGTTTCCACAGTATGCATCTGATGAAGTGAGCTGTAGCTCACGAAAGCTCGAACATTAAAAGAATGTATCTTCAGTTTGCCTCTTGAAGATACTTAATCCTTTCTCTGTATCCATCACAGTGTCTGGTTAGTGCAAATATATATCAAGAAAAACAAATATATAGTGGCTTGGTTTTTTAAGGTGACATGTCTATTGCTCAATGTTCATAAAATATTAACTATTGTATTCTAGATCACCAGAACACTGAATGATGTGCAACAGAACAAAACCAAACTCAATAGAAACTATTATCTTTTCCAGTTGAGTGACTGCAGCTGTAATTCATATTTCTTTAACACTAGTGAATTTTGAAACCCTTTCTCAGTGTCTGAATAATCAAGCCTGTATCATTAGGTCACATGTTTCAGCTTCAAGATAGACAACTGAAAGGAGATCTGGGGAGCTGCACACTCCTTTTATTTGAGGAACACTGAACCTCTAGAAATTGGGTGAAGAACCACTTTAAATTATGGGCTAGCCCCATCCACTTCAGGGGTTGCCTTAAATAAAATGCCCCAAATTTAAATGAAATCTGTTCAATTTGCCTGCTTACTTATGAAATGATAAATTAAAATGCAATAATCATCACAGGAAAGGGATAACACAGTTTACTACAATGATTTTATGCACACTATGTACGGAATGACTTCTAAGGACAGTTACACATAATGCATTTTTAGTACTGTGTAGTTAAAGCTAAACTACCAGGACCTTGGAACAGATTAAGCTGTGCTCTTCTCCCCCTTGCCTGATCCTCCTGCGTAAACAGATATCATCAAAGAAGCCATCAATTCCCTGCCCTAATGTGGGGGCTATATTACCTAGGGACAAGATGGCAAGAGTTCTAGAGCCAGCACAGTGTGTCTATGAGGCTGGCTCTCACCTATTGCAGCTGCAACAGGATCAACAGCATTTCAGGGCAGAACTGCTGTTTGTTCTGGGAAGGGTTAGGGGGAGGAGAGAGTCATGAACGACTTTTTTTTTTTTTTTTTTTGGTAGCTGTCTTACAAGGGTTTTATATCCTACTTCTCCACTTCACTTTTCTTGCCAAAGACAGACTTAAAAAAGGCATTTAGTCTCTTCTAAAGGTTGGCATCATTAATTTCAAACTCTCCCTCACTTATTATGACCTTATTAGCTACTACTTTTTCCTATAGTCTCTTTTGTAAAAGTACCTTTTTATCTTACTGGGTTAGCCCAACATATTGTGTTCTTCTGATGCCAGGGATCTATTCCCTGCCAACCATGATAGACTCTCCATATTGTTTGGTTACCACTATGCTCTTCCATTTCCAGTAGAGGGTCCCAGTCCAGCTCACCTCAACCTGAGTTGTCCCTTATGAAATCACATAAGGCATTCGTTTTGTTCCCTGATTTATTTATTTTTCTTCAGGAAGTGCTGTGTGCTCTAATTATGGTAGCTTTTAGAATCCTCAAGCATTCTGTCACACTGATGGATTCTAATAGTTCCTCCTGTTGCACGTTGTTAGAGTTATTCACTTTCCAAAATCAGCTTTCTTGAAATTTAATACCTTTTATTCTGAACCTATTCCTTACAATGTTAAAGTATTTTTGCGGTCATGATACTGTAGCCTGCTTCTCTAGTATTCTCATCTTTATCAGTAAGATGTAAATGAAGAATGACTTCTCTGCTTTTGGTTCATACTTTTTTCTCTGCATAAAACAGAAATTCTAATGTTTCCTTGTACTACCAATCTTGAGTCTAATAATCTGCCACAAACATGGTATCTTGAGGCTTCAAGTACCTGGAAAACTGGTTCAAGAATCTTTCTCTCCTCCATCTCCGAATAGTCTGTAGCAGATGCCCACTACAATTTACTTTTTGTCTTTTATTCCTGTATTCTTACCCTAAGAAATTAACCACTATCTTCTTCATTGTCAAACTCTCATTGGCGGTGTGCAGTAGATAATTTTTTTAACAAGTAATCACCGCTTTGTGTCTCCCAACATAGACTAGTCTTCTCTCTATTGATGTTCCACCTAGTAAATCATCCTACCAGGTTTCATTATGCTCTTAAATCCTAATTGCCTTCATTTTCTATCACTTCTAGTTCACCTTGTTTTCCATTTTCCTTCTATCTTATAGACATTCTTCTTGGTGTACAGTTCTTATTCTTCTGTTGAAGTAAAACTCCTTCAGACTTTTTTGCATATTGGAAGTATCAGTTTGTGAAGTTTCCCATTCCTCACTTCAGATCTGGTTTAAAGCCTTCTTAACAAGCCCTGCCAGTTCTGAATTCAAATCCATGTATTATTTGCTTATATGGAGATCATCTGGATTAGACTTTAGACAGCATTCCACTGATCCATGAATTCAAAACTCTTCTGTCCAATTTTGTCTCCAGTATGTCATCTTTCACTTGAAAAGATCTCAAAGATCAACGCTTCAGTCCTAGATGACATCCTTAATATTATTGGATCATTTATCTACAACTAGATTAGATAGGGTGAATTCTAAATCACTCTTCAGGATAACCTCCTTGCTTTTGTCCCCATCCCCTATCCTGTTTCTCCGGAGAAAGCATATTGTACAGTATCAGAAGCTTGTATCATTAGAGAATGAATTACTATCTTTTGTCATCTTGTTTGCAATTTATCAAGCATAGTGAGTCACAGGTCTGTCTACCTCATTTAGACTCTGGACAAATAATGTAAGTGTTAGACTCAGCATGGTCTTATTCCATTCCCTTCCTGAGATTCTGCTTCAACAGCAGCTTTAGTAGACGTGTCAGATCTAATGGTCTCAAAGGGAGAAAATACTTACCTGCTTCTCACTGAAGAGGTAGAAGTGAATAACCACAATCAGGAAAATAAGAGTATGCTGAAGGATATTAGTTACACTGTTGCTTCTGCTGATAAATAATATGGCAATATTTCTGTATTTGGTGCACAGTTGCTAACTTCCAGTCACTGCTGAGAAAATAATGCTGAATAAATCAATTATTACATTTACATGGAATATTTGTACAGATCTGAATTTTTAAATGGACTGCAACTGGCCATGTTCATTTCCCCTTTTGTGTTTACTTTCCAGGAACACTTGAGTAACCTGGATTTTACCATCAAAATTGGTAATGAAAAGCAGATCTCAAAGTTGCATATGTAAATATGGGTCAGAAGCCAAACTTCAAACATGCATGTACACCCTCCTCCTGTATAAGAACAGAGAACAAGGGCCATAGTGGAGTTAGGCACCAAATGCTCTGAGGCTCTGGGCTACTGTGACTTATCTGATTGGGCACAGCTATGCAATGCAGTTTGATCCTGGAATAGCAGTGGCTAGTCCATAGACGTTAAAAAAAAAAAAAAAAAAAAAAACCCTGAAAATATACTTGAATAACAAGCTGAGGGAAGCATGAGCTGTTTGCTTTCCCTGTACAACAATCAAACACACTTAATCACACAATCACGCTCATGTCAAATTGTCTGAAATAGCCTGTTTACTGCTGGCAAGTGGGCATATCTGTATACAACTTGAACCACTAAAAGCATAAGCTACTTGTAGGACCTAGTGACCATAATCCCATTTCTGTCACTTCCTTCTCCCATCATGCTCACTTTTTTAATACATGTGAGCAGACATGGGCATGAGGGTGAGTAGTTGGCAATAACTGGTATGGGTGATGAGTGTAGGGGTTGCATGTTATGTATATCTGAGGTCTTCAGGGCATGCTGGAGGGTGTTCCCCATCTAACATGTTAGCTAATCTTAATGGGGAGTGATGGGAATGACACCATAGTTTAGGATGCAAAATCCATTCTAGTCTGCTCAAACTGTGTGTGTGTGTGTGTGTGTTAAACCTTAACTTTCATGATGAAGCCAGCTATGTAGTTCTCAGCATGCATGAGGAATTAATAACCACACTAGCATGGTCATGCAGTAGTGTGATTCTTAGAATGCCAACACCTGTATTAATTCTTATACCAGTGACAAGACTCCAACTTTCCTGCTGCAGATAATCTCGCCCCTTCTTGGCATGTCCCTGATTTCCTCCCTTCTAGCCACATACAAATTTGACTACTCCTCTATCGCTTATCAAACCATCCTACATTTTCTTCAAAGCAGATGCTCCTGATGAGGATGCATTTCTTGTGAGTTCACAACAGAACTTGGAGGTGACTTCGTTCATGTCCCTGCATGGACTCCAGTCTGTTATGATTACATCCACTCACTCCATTATCCCATGGGGGAGTTTTGTTTTTTTTAACGTCTGGATTACAGACACCCTGACTTTGGGAAATGACTGGTCATGGTTCCTAGTTCTGGGTCTCAAGCATGCTCTCAGATACAGACCCCTTCTCTCTCACTTCTTTGGCAGAGGGACCTCCACAGTTTTGGTGCCTAGACCCTAACCTCTGCTCTCCTAACCCCACACACCCCCTACACACACTTATTTAGACAGGCTCTTTCCCCAAGGGTCCACCTGGCTATGGGAGCACTGGATTTTTAGTTACCCACCATTTGGGGACAATGTAGCAAGGAAAAACCAACTTAGCAAATTCTTACTCACTTTAACTCTTTTCTTGAAAGTGCCAACTCCTGAATACAATCCCTTTAGTCTGATATCACATCCTTGGGGGATGCACAGTCCCTCCATTCTCTCCAGACTGGTCTTCTGTTTCTGATAATGAAATAGATCCCTTATCTTAGCATGTTTCTTACAAGTTTCTTGTCCCTATGCTTCCACTGGGCATTTCCCCCCATACCACCTATAGACTTCTAGACAAAGACATTCAAATTCAATAACTGCTGGTAGCAAATCAATTTTCACCTGTGTAGAATCATGTGGTGGTGGTGGTCCTTGATTGCTCTGTCACAGCTTCTTAGACAGTTTTTCCAGTAGGTGTCTAAGTTCCTAATATAAAATAAATGCTCCAAGCCCCACACAGGTTATATTTCAACTTGGAGGTTGAAATATAACAAGCCATTCACAGAGCCAAAATGAAGTTCATAAATTGGCATATCCCCTCCCCACAAATCTGTCAGTTTCTATCTTGTAACAAAACACGCACCTTGTTTTGTGTGGGAAGGTGCAGGAGGATGGAATAGGGAAAGCATTGGAACATCTTACCTCTGAGTGTCCAAATTCAACATAATGTTCTGGATCGGTAATATTGACTTGGACCCTTACGCTAGTTTATGTGTCCCAAGAGCACAGGTATAGCCAATTGTCTTCATAGTGGCTTCATATCTGATATAGGCTGAATAACTAATGAACAGCTGCTACGTATATCATTAGGACTTGATACAACCTTCATTTCAGCCAGGGTTATGATGGTAGGATGCAGAACAGGGTTACAGTGAGACAAAAATGCTGCTTCCCCCCCCCCCTCCAATCAAACATGTGTGAAGTACCCATCTTTCATAATCCCTCATCCAGAGAAGAAAGATTTAAATGGCCCAATCCTTTAATCTATGCAGGATGAATCGAAAGTTAGAATCATGTGGCCCAGCCCCCAGGTTATTTTATGGAAGTTGGCATGCTGCATGAGCTGCTTCTGCTAGGGCACAACCTACACAGGAATTGCGTATTTAAAACTCAGACCAATCCAAAATCCCCTGAAGTCAATGGGACTCTCTCATTTAACATAGGGCACACTACACCTCCCATTAAAGTTATCACTTTTCCTTAACTATAAAGTGTTCACTTCATCCAGTATCTCTGTAGAACACTACACTTCAGTTAGGTCCTATCTTAACTTTCCTCTCCCTTCCAAAAACTAAATTTTTAACTCTTGAAAAAGATCTTCAAGCCTCGATATTACTGTGATGCAGTTCCTTACTTTGCTATTTATATAATATCTTACCATATATAAATTTGGAATTCTAAATGATAAATGGATATGAATTCCTCATACGTTAAGGAATGTAAGATTGTACATGTAGTATGCCACTGTAAAGAGAACTTTTTCCTTGGATTTCAAGAGTCTTGAATTAGACTTGACCTTGTTATCCAAATTATTATGACATTTCTGTTCCTCAGATGAGTGCTTCCTCTAGAGTTGTGAACAGCAAGTAAATTTACTAGCCTATAAAGTGATTAAAGTGCCTCTAACTGCATTTGATATATTATATGGTGGAAGATGTTTTTTATTTTTTTATTGTTACACCACAAACTCAGACACAGTGTTTAAGTGGAGTACTATTGCAGTTACTAAAAAACTTTAATCAGATTACTGTTACATTTGATACTATAAAAGTGCCAGTAGATAAATATTAATATTCAATTAGCTGCACAATAAGTTGTTTGGAAATTTAATACTAAACTAAGTCAGTGTTCTACTAATTTTTTTTGAGTTCTTGTATTTATAATTTACATTTTCATATAAATATTAGTGCATGTAGTATACAAACTGGAAGTTGAAAATAAGGTACATAAATTGATATGGAAATATTAAAGCTACAAAAAACACAAAGTTCTGCATGTGTTATTAGTTCTGCTACTCTACCATACCATTGCCAACAAGACCTAATATTTTAAATATATAGCTCCTTGCATTTGGAACTAAACTATCCATAAAAATCATGACTTGAAATATGCTGGAAACATGTATTTTCAAACTGCATGTCCTGGCCCTCCACACAAGTGTGTGGTTGCTAATGTCAACATGCATTAGCAATGGAATTGTACTATACTTAGATGTGGTTGAACCACATCTATGGGCTGAGCCATTAAAGAGCATTTTTAAAAAAAGAGAAGAAATAAACTAGGTAAAAGGGAATATGTCCTGTTCGGCTAAAACATTCAAGTATATCTATAATTAGTATAAAATTGTTCAAAATAGACTGCAGATTAATTATTGATATCTCGTAGAAAATAACCATACCATACAGAAAGTGTTTTTATTGCTCATAAAGACTTTAAAGCATTTTGATCATGTATCAAGAACTTGAATTTTATTAATTAACCAGTGGGTTAGAGAAGATTTGTATTTCCCTCTCCGTAAAGGACTGCACATGTTTGACAGGGAAAAGTAAACTCTAATCTATCAAGCCAAACTTTTTTTTAATTAATAATACTTTCCTAAAAGGTAACTACTAAGCAATTACAAACCTCAAATTTATGAGCCTTTTGCTAATAGAAATTGGATCTATAGTGAATAAATACAGTTAAAGGAATAATATTTTTGAGGCATGAGTTTGTTTGTCTTTCAGCAAGAAAGAGTGAAATGAGAAATGCCCAGCTGCCTCAGCTGGAACTAACACAAAACTTCATCTGCTTTGATTCAGTTCTCAAAATAGGGCACAGTCCTCCGCTACTTTTTTATTTTATTTATTTATTTTAAAGTAGGCTGAATTTAGACTGCACCATTACTTCTGTAGCTCCCAAAACACACTCTCAATTTAGAGACCATTGGTGGATGAGAAATGTGTCACTTGCAGAGCTTTGGTGATGTTTTTTTTAGCAATACAAATTAGCAAATTTACCCCATCTTTAGGAACAAAGATGACAACTGCTACAGAGTGACTTACCTTTGGCTATCTGCTGCTTTCAATCTCATGTGTCTGACATGAGTGAACCTCTCATCTAATGCAAGGGAAGAGAATTTCTCATATAAGGTGTCCACATTGCTGCTCTTGACCTCCTTGGAAAATTATGACAATGTTCTGTGTTTGCTTATTTCTACATTGCTGTGGGAGCCCATCACAGAATTTTGAATGTCGATTACATATTTATATGCACATTTTAAAAATTTTACTAATTCCATATTTATCATTTCACCATAGTATTTATAGGCTCCTGTTTTTTTCGTGTACATAGTCACAAGTGTTTCTCTTGACTGGATAAAAATTCCAAATTGCATTGTATTTCTTGTTCTAGTTTGGCCCTTTAAATTAAAAAAATAGGATTATATTTTCTTGTTCAATATGTTATCTTTGCTAGTGATAGCTGTTAAAATGCTGCTAAAATACATATAGTGCCAACGACTGACAAGTGACATGCTCCTATGAGCCACAAGCAGAAAACAAGTGGGGTTTCTCTTGAATTTGTGGAAAACTTGTGAGCATCCTGTACCTCCCCTCCCAGAGTGCTTTATTTTTCCTGCAGCCATCACTACATACAGTATGATAGAAAACAGATACACAATTAATACACAAGATAAACCTTCTAATATGAAAAAATACCTGATTTAAAAAAAATACAGGTGCAATCATGATGTCAACACCCCCCCCCCACCCCATAACTTCAGGGGCTTTCTTTCTTTTACACTCTTATTATGGGAAAAGAAAATTTAATTGCAAACAATCTCTTTTTAAAAGAATAAAGTAACTTATACAAAAGAAGGGAGTCATTAGTATACGAGGTGATAGTATCAATGGTGTAGTATACAATCACATTATTGTGATTTGCAGGATTACTTAACTGATTAAATAGAGGGTTTTACCTGCCTATGAACTGCAAATTGTAGCCCATACTTTGTAGCTCTGTTTAAACAAATTATCTGTATTCCAAACTAGACTTGACAGGCAAGGAAAGAAGAGAACAGAAGGTTCCTAATTTTTGTTAATACATATGAGTACATTTCTCCTTTTTCAGCTACATTATGGGTGAATATAGACTGCTAGTGTAGGCAAAGTGAAAGATTGGTTTACAATTAAAAAACTCTAATTGTGCTATTGAATTCTGTCATCCTAAAGTCTGGCCTTACAACTGTCTTAGGATTCTCTACTTAATATTTATCAAGTTCATCATAAACTTTAGATGGATGATTGGATAGAGTAGACAATAACTTAATTAAAAAGCAGGGCCCAATGCCTACCTAGGTTTATGCACCTGCATAACTTTACTTTTATGAGTAGTGTTGTGGCTCAATTGACATCTGGAAAATTACTCCTGCATGTCTTTGCAGGATCATGATCACAACCCTGAGCTCCAAAACAACCGTGCATAAACCTGGGCATGTTCTTAAGCACCTCACTGAGTCAGGGCCTTAAGGGACAGCCACCTCTTCAGACTTTATTTTTCACTGAGAAAATAAAATTAGAATGTATTTAACATCTTAAAATAAAATCAAACTTCTAAAATTCCAGCTGTACGTGAAATTTTAATCTGTCACTTATTAGCTTTAGTGTTCACTTTTAAATACATGAAAGTTTTTCTGTGTTTGAAAGGTGTGAGTGGGTCATGAAGGCAAAGGGTAACACTTTACCCCTATTAACTGCTTGTCATCCTTGCATGCAGTATATGGGGTATTAGTATTCCTATTTCACAGATGTTGAAAATAAGGCACAGAGGTTAAAGCAAAAATTTTCAGATGTTTGTATAAAGTTAAGCATCCAAATTTAGGTACTTACATAAATGGCCTGATTGTGCAAGCATGACCCTTCTAAAGCTCCTGTTGAAGTTCATGGTAGCTATGGGTGCTCAATACCTCAGGATTTAGGGAGCTAAATTTTGATCCTTGTGACTTAGCAGAGGCTAACATCTATCTTAACTAGCCAAAGCCCAAATGTGGAATGCAGGAAACTTAAGTTATGAAATTCTTTTGTTTAGTGTAAATAATTCTGTACCTTCAGTTACATGATTCTTCAATGCTGATGTAAATAACTTTCAGTCATAAGTTTGCAACCCTCACTTTTGTATATCTCATTGGTAACTCTGGGTCTAAAATGAGTGATTGCACTCGAGCTGGGGGACATCTGAGCAATGTGGATGTCAGTCTCTGAGCTGAGATTAGCCCTTTGTGCACTCAGTCCTTGCTTAGGCCATACTGGCTCTCACACACTTGAGCTTCCTCTTGCAGCCAATGGTTGGATGCTCAGCAGAGATGGTTCAGCTGCAGGCAGTTTGTGCTGGTTTTAGCACCACTTGTGTGTTGGGCTAGAGCTGCCCCCTACAACTGTGAAATGATGCTGGAGGTCCCCTCCCCCCCAAGAAAAATCAAGCAACTAGGGCTATGGGTTTTCAGGACCCCAGAGGCCAACTCTGGGGTGTAACTATGAAGGAGGGAACCATAGGAAAAAAACCTGTAACAGGCTTTCACCCCCCCCCCCATGACTGGTCTGAGCCCATGGGTGCTGAAACAATTTGCATAATGGGGGTGCTGAGAGCCATTGAACAAATTCACACTGTATAGGATGGAAACCACTTCAAGCGCGGGGGTGTCAGCACCCCTAGTTCCATAGGCTCTGTTTGAGAGGTTTCCAGGCTCTGTGGGCACAAGGCGGGGGTGGAAAGAAAGGTCTTCTTGGGGGGCAGCTGACATTCCCCCTAGGGAGGGCGAAGGCCGGCTCCCGCACCTGAAGCTAATCAGCGCATACCTGCGGGAAGAAAACCAGCCGGGCTGTCTCAGGCTGGCCCGGAGTCAGCCCCGCGTAACTTTAATCACTTCAGCGCAGCTAGAGCGGATCCGGATTTTACTCGCCAACTGGAGCCGCGGAGGTGTCCCCCGGCCGGGCTTTAACCAGGGCAGCGCTAGTCCCAGTGGGCGCACGGGGCAGCACCAGCGCTGCGGCCGCGGGCCAGCGCGACCCCGTCATGACCCTTCCAGCCAGGGCAGAAGGTGGCTCCCGCCGTGCGTCACCGCACAGAGCCCCGGCAGTGGCAGCCGCCGCCTCTGCCCTCCATTCGCGGGCAGCAGCTAGCGCTGCTCTCCGCCTGACGGCTGCGGAGTGGCCCTGCCCGCTGGCCGGGCCTGCTCCGCTCGCCTCCCTCAGCCCCGCTAGGTATCTGGGCGAACGCGCGGTACGGCCAGCCAGAGCAGGGCGACTCTGAGTCCTTGCGGCGCTCGCTGCTCCTCCCGCCGCCGCCGCCGCCGCCGCGGGGAGGGCGGGGGTGGGCTCCAGCGCTTCAGACTGCTGCTGTCAGAGCCGAGAGACACGCTCCGCCTGGGGAGAAGGGAGGGAGCGATACTCCTCCCCCCACCGCCACCCTGGCCTGCCTCCCTCCTTCCTTCCTCCCTCCCTCTCCTCCAGCAGCTCCACAAACCAGGAACAAGAGCCAGCTGCAGCCTCCTGTGCGTGAGAAAAACACGGGGAAGCCAAACCGGGAGTGCGGAGCAGCGCCAGGAGGAGAAGGAAGGTGAAGGAGGACGGACGCAGGAGGGGAAGCACAGAGGGCTTGTCAACATAAAAGGGAGGAAAAAGTTTACACCCGTGTCACTCTAGCCTCCCTCTTCCTGGGTGGCGTCGCTGGGAGTTTTACCTGGAATGACAAGTTTTTTCAGGGTGGCTCTTTCTCTTTCCATGCTGCTGGATCCTACTCCCCCCTCCAGCAGCGGATGAGGGTGTGACACAAGGGGGAACCCGCCCCCCCATCTAACTCTCTATGGTGGGAGCTGTCACCAAGAGCAGAGAGGAGCTGATCCGGGTGGACTTCACTGTTTCCAGCTCCACTGTTACAGTGCTGCAGCCTCCCGTGGAGCTGGAGTCAGAGAGGAACTGCTGCCGCTGGGGTTTGTGTGTGAGTGTTACAGCCCCCTTCTTCCAGGATATAACTAAAACCACCTCGAGCATTTTCAGTCGCATCTTCATCATCGTTTCCTCCTAATTCTTGCGATTGCTGCTTGTTGGATGGCTTGTTGGCAGTAGCCGGGGGTCTTGCCTCCTCCACCGCCCCACCATGTCCTAGAAAAGGTGAGTGCAGTCAAATCACTTGCACAGAGTCCTGGGGGAAAGGGCGGGTAGAGAGGTTTCTTTATGGGGAAAGCAATAGAGCAAAAAAGCAAGGACCAGATATGTTAGTTTGGAGGGCAATGTGTTGAGAGGGGAGAACTAATAACTGTGTCTACAGAGATTTTACCAGATTGTGTGTCCAGGTCAAAATCGATCCTATTCATATCAGCTAAAACTTATGTTTAAAAACCCCCATGTTCATTGCTTAAATAATAACTCATTAGCAGTTGTGTCTCTGGGTAGCTCTGCTGGGTCTGGGAGCCTGTCTCATTCCTCGGCCCATGTCTACTGCGGGGTCTGGAAGTGGAGATCAATTTTTGGAAGAATATTAAAACATGGAAGGCACGTGACTTTAAATAAAAATCCTAAAGGTAAATATCTTACTGCGCCCGTGTGATAAAACATGTAATCCCCAGCTTTCTAAAACCATAAATTCCACGGAATATTTAAATATATTTGTCTACTCTTAAACCGCTTTTATTGCACGATTCTTCTGCAGGTTCCCCCCTTTTTTCCCAGGGTACCTCTAATTTTATGGGATTTGGTCGGGGCGTGAGGGAGTGTATTCTTGTCTGGGAATTAAATGGAGAGAAATGGGATCAAGAAGGGGTGGGTGGGTGTCTGTGTCAGGTTTTAGCTGGCGAGAAAGAGAGGCTCTCTACACCATTGCTGCTGGTGTCAAAATCTGGAGAAGGGGAAACATACATTTTCATTGATTGATGTTTAGGAGTGCCCGTCATTATTGCTGATTTTTAAGCCCCGGGTTAAAGGATATTGGTATAGAACTCCTGAGGAGTGTATCATTTTTTTAAAGTTTACATTGTATTCTCTTCTTTTAAAAATATTTATAAACTTTGGAAACAAGCACACAAGGAGGGTGAAATTAAAGGCTTCGGGCTCCAGACAGCGTCTCGAATTTTGAAACAGTTTTATTGCCCCCCATTTATCATTTACCCTCACTTGAAAAGGAGGAAAGAGAGAAAATCTGTGCGCAGCATTTACAAAAGACTACACCAGGCGCAATAAAATGAAACCCAGAGGCAAGCAAAGGACAAGTCCTTGAACCTTAGTGAGTTTCTCTGTTTTAAATCATTACCGCATCGATAACATGCATATTCATGCATTGTTTAAACACGGAAATTGAAATGGAAACGTGATAGTCTTGCTGCACTGGTAAGAGGCGATGACTGTAAGCACAGAAAGGAAAAGGCTGCGTCCTTCCAAATTTGCTCCCTGGCCAGCGAAGCTGCTCACCTTGGCACAGGTGGAGTTAACTTTGTCTCCGGGAGACTGCGGTGGGCGGGGACAAAGGCTCCCTTTTTATAGACCCTAGTCTCTAGTCCTACCTGAGGAGAGGAACCACCCCCACCCCTGCATTCAAACAAAGGGGTGGGGAGTGAAATGGACAGAAATCCCAGCGGGGAGGGCACGCTCTCCATCACAGCCCCGCCAAGACTCCGTTTGGAGGGGGCCTCCCTCCTCCTGGATTCATTTAAAGGCACTTTTAAAAAGTATTTCCCTCGTTAGTTTGTAATGAGGTGTGTTTAACTCCTTCAGTCGCTAGCAGCTGGCCACTGTCCTGACTCCACTCCGGCTGGGGAACTGGACTAGAGGGATGTTTGGAGGGCTGCATGTTGCATTAGGAGAGGTAGTTCTGTCCCAGGCTCTGCGCTCTCTTAACCAGCTTCTGTGGCTTTAAGGAGAGATACATTTTCCAGCCTGTGTCGCAGCAACTTTGTATCAGTCATGTCGCCCGCCCGCTGACTGAAACGGCTTTCGACCAATGAGAAACCCGCCGGAGCCCAATAGCGCGTCTCTTTTCTTTCCCTCCGCCAGTGGAGGCAACCGAAGGGTGGGATATTAACTTGAACTTTATCTGAGCATGTGACATGTTTTTAAAAGGACTTGGCACCTTTTTTCTTCTTCTTCTGCCCTGCTCAGTGTCATTGGGCGCAGTAGCGAACTTCAGGTTAAGAGGGAAGCCAGAGGATTTACCTGCTGGCGAATAATTATTTCTTGTTCTAATGTGAAACCATCCGCATTTTCTGGCCTGGATGTTGGATTTAGGTGGGTTACACTTTAATGGAAATGCGGACTGTAGCAACAGGTAGAGACAGACAGCGCAGGTGTCCGGGGGAAGCACTGGCAGTTCTTGTCCTCTTATGGCTGTGTCGTTGTATCCACTTTGCAAAGGAGGTAGGGCTTTGTGCGTTGTTTTGTTTTTGTAAGGGGAGATGGGTCTTCAGATGTCCCTTTTTAGAGCAGGAGATGCTGCATGTTTTTATTATTTTATGATTTGAGGTTAGGCTCTTTGTGTTTGGAATGCATATGGACATTTACAAGTGTGTCTTGTACCCAGGCTTTCCCACACCAAGAGAGAGTCTCCCCTTCTTCCCCCCCCCCCCCAAAGTTTTGTTTGTTGCATTTTAAAAAGTAAATCCACAGATCAGATTTGTAATTGTTTGTTGTCAGGAATAGGTCAGTAAGTTTCAACAACTTCCAATATAAAACCAGCTGTCTTAAATCTAGGTGGAAGTCAAACTGACTAAATGCAGTGATCTGTTTTAATGTTCATCCCTCTGTAATAAGTGGTTTCATATATATAGTAAGTAATCAATTAGTTAGCTACGTTTCATTGTTATTTGGTTTCAATGACAAACATCCTCAATGTTTCCTTGATTTTTCTGGCATCATTTTGTTTTGTAAGGTTAGTCAAAGAGACTATTCCTTTTGTTCCATTCTTGGCCTTTTATTCAGATGTACTGTACAAATCCATTTGTGTATTGTAGTCTAATCATTTTCATACTCTAAATTAGAATTATAGTCTCTCAAATTTAGCTAACTGTGCCTATATTTTATAAGCCAGTACAGAATATCTAATTTTCCCATGGAAAAAATAAAGCTAGACTGTTTAGTAGGGGGGAAGGGAAGGGAGGGGAGCGGGATGTGCGAAAAAGAGAACATTAAAACATAAAGATTACTTATAACTTTCCATGCTCCATTTACTATCTTGGTAATTATTCATATTTGTGTAATAAGAGCTTTCTCTAGCTTTGTGATCCTATTCTGAAGTCTTAAGTCTGCGTTGGCCATCACAGAATGCTGTCTTGAAAATAATTAAGAAATCATAAATTAAGCATTCTATCACTGTAGGATAAGTGAGAGGAGGTGATGGGTATTAAGGGAGAAAATTCTAAATTAAGCAAAGATATCTTTGATAATTAACACACATGGCCAGGCAAATAAGAATTAGATGAAAGACAATGGCTGTCTGTTTTATATGACATAGTTCTGTTTTTTTCAGAGCAAAATTTCACTTTTAATCCTGAATGCAAATAGGTAAATAAAATATTTTGAAAACATGGATTGAATTTAATCTTAAATAAAAAAAATTAAATAACTTAAAGAAATAAAAAATAGAAAAATTATAAGTAGAGATTTTAAAACAATTCAGCAACTAGGAACATGCTACACTCCCACCCTGTGTGCATGCACGCACAAAATCCCATGTAATGCTCCATGTCTTAGGACAAATGGAAAAATAATTATATCCACTACTTTTTTTTCCTCTTAAAGGGGCATATACTACCCTTGTTTTGCATGTGAAACACCCTTTACCATTAATGGGAATTCTGCAAAAGAAAGAGAATGTGAGCCATTTTCTGCTCTGTTACCCTGTGCAGTGCTGCTGAAGTAACTGTGATTGCCTGGGAGTAATTGATAAAGAATATGGTCCAATGTCCTTAACTTTGCATTTAAGATTTGCAGCAGTCTGTTTAGTCCAGTCCTTCTCAATCTGCTTTCATTTGTAATTGGTACTTCACTGACTTGGGACATTCAGGTCTGAGGCTAAAACCTGGATCTCCTGAGCAGTATTACATCTAGGTCATCAAAGTGGCACACAGATTAATGATATTTAAAGAAAACTCAAATAACAGCAAAAAACCAAACATATTTCCAAGTTAGTCACAGATTTAGATATTAGAATTCAAAAAACTGGATTTAGTTCTGATTTTCTTATACCTAGGTGACCTTCCCAGTACAGGGATTCCAGGTACCATGTAATTTTTATTTTTATTTGACCGTTGCAGAGAAATGGGTTTTATGCCTGATTGTCTGGAGATTTGGACTGCAAAGACTACATTTGTTGTTCTGTTCGGTGGTGAAACACTTAGGTCACAAGTGTTAATGTTCAAGTACATTTTTGAGGTTCGGGGAACAGGTTTCTTCATAATATAAATATTTATAAAATCGCAAATGCATAAAAGTATAATTTCCAATATAAATACAGTCCCTCCCTCCATTGTCAGCAGTTGTGAATTAGACCCTGGGCTAAAACTTTTTAGAGATTTGTAAAAATAAATGTCTGTACAGTACATCAGGTAGAGATACGATGTGCATACATGAAAGTCAATGGATTCTTTTATCAATTTTTGCTTTTAAAAAACAAAAACCAAAACCTGAGCCCATAGACTTCTTAGCATTAGTACCCACTGCAACACTTATTAGTGGCAATAATCAGCACCACCAAGGAACCTGTTTGTCACGTGTTTTTACTGATACTTCTAGACTTAGCTTATAACAGGCTATATATAAATCTTTCCAAGCTTTTTACCCTCCCAAAATGTATCTTTCAAAGAATGGACCTCTTCCTATAGCTGCTGGATCAGGGAATTTGCCACTTAAACTGCTATAGGCTTTGATTTGTTAAGCTTGAAAAGTTAGTGCCTAAGCATTAGGCACAAAAGATGAAATTTACCCCTGTGCAGTGGTATCTATGCATGACTTAAGTTCTGTGGCTTAAATGGGACATAAGCAGTGCACAAGATTCTGCTGGGCCTCTGCACAGGATTAAAATTCACTCTAAATCCATATTAATGCCTCTAAATGAGTGTTCTCATTTTTAGAAATGCTGAATACTCATGGCTTCATTTGGTTTCAGTGAGTATTGGGGGGTGCTCAACATGTTTTAAATATGTTTCTTTTGGAGTCTAAATATTGGTGTACGTGTTTAACTTTAGGCATTTATGTTTGAAAATTTTAACCTATATGAATACTGTTTGACATGTAGGACACTGGTTTATTGAAGACAATCAAAATTTTGGTTGTGCAAGGAATTCAATTTGATACCAAACATAGTGCTTTTATTGGTCCATAATTTTGTAAATTTTTGTGCAGCACTTGTGACTAAGGCACAGCTGTCTGCTTTTAACCTCATTGTTGACAGAATGTCAACACTGATAGGTACACATAAGTTTCTACCTGTTCTGTGACTTCACTGCAGCTGCATTTCAACACTTTATGTATTGTCCCTTTTCCAAGATGCATGTCGTCGTCTTGGCATTTATTATATATTCAAACGGACTACATCAGTTTTCCTAGGTAGCAAGGAGTCTAACCATTCATTCAAACGTGTGCTAGTTGTATGATGTCATCTGCATAAACTAAGGAGCTTAACTCAAGATCATCCAATGTCACGGTCTCCAACTTGTCTTCCTTTCTTAATGTCCAGTTTAAGAACATGATGAAAAGCGATCGTGATTCCATGCCCCCTTGCCTTACACCAAACTTTGACTTGAACCGGTTGCTTGCTTTTTCAATGATTCTTATGGCACTGCAGGAGTCCTCGTACATAGCTTTTATAATTGTAATTATCTTATCTGAAACTTCATATGATTTTGCTACTTTCCATAATGTTTCCTTCCAAACAGTATTACTCTCTGGTCTGGAAGCAGCTGATTCAATTAAGTAGACATCTGAAGGCATTACAGATGAGAGTTCTTCCAAAGGTGGCAGGTGTAAAGTCCAATGATTTTAAGACAAATAAAGAAATTAGAAGGAGAGGAGGATTGGCTGCAATTTGAAAAAGATTACATTGGTGGGGACACTGCAGAAGACAAACTCATAAGATGCCAAAGAAAATAATGCAAACACCACCACAGTCAGTCCAACCTAGAAGCTGATGACTGACTAGATGGTGGGACATTGTATGCAGGGACATGACCAGGCAGGCCTTAATGAAGGAACAAGCTGGGGATAGGATTTAGTGGTGATGCAGTACCGCTCCCTGTGTCTGCAAAGATGCTTTTGGCTGAAAAAAGAAGAAATTCAGGGTCAGTACTATATTTTTAAGCAAAAAGCATAAATCCTGCTTTCAAATTCTTTTGTTTAGGTTGACTACAAACTTTTTAAAAAATTGGGAAGAAAAAAGTGTTACAGTTTTTAAATAGTTTAGACATTCAAATTGAATACTGAACACTCAATATATTGATCAAACTAAAAAAAAGATTGTTTGTGTACTGTAAGGTTTATAAGCATTTACGCTTCATTTTGTGCATAACTTTTAAAATCACTAATATAGTCATTGAACTAACATTTAATTCAGTAAAGTCTCTTAGATTTTTCAAAATAATCTAAGACTAAATTTGTATGTTTTTATGCACAGCAGCGAGTAAGCGGCTATGCTAGGTGAGGAGTATTTTACTTACAGCCTTTTTTCACGGTACAGCTCATTTTCTACCTGGGCTGGCTGGCATAGAGGGGAGTGTGGAATCATGGGTCCATTCACTGCCTGTCCCTCTCCTCCCACTCTTTACTCATTTGTTCTCTGGAGGAAGCATTGGCTGTGCAGCCTTTGTTTCCCTCAGCTCCCAGAGGTAAGGTTTAATAGTCCTCTAAAGTAATTGCATAGGCAGGAGGTGATCTGTACACCTCCTATTGGTCTGCATGGCTATGTTATGGCTAATCAGCATCTATGGTTGCTGTTTTAAAACCGCATTTATGATATTAGATTATATATAGAAAATACTTTTATCATGTGATGTTATCTTAGATTTCTTAACATCTCTGAATTGTAATATGGAATCATAAAAAGCCTATCATTTATGAATTTTACTTTTTTGTATTTTTTTTCCTAGTTATGGAGACAGAAGGATACTACAGTTACCCAGAAGGCTTAGACATGGAGAAACGGTGGGGTCAAGTTTCTCAGTCTGTGAAGTATTCTTCTTCAGGTGCTGGAGAACGGACTGATGAGAGTAACTATATGGAGATTGTAAACGTAAGCTGTGTATCTGGTGCTTTTCCAAACAGCAGTGCTCAAGGAAACAGCAAAGAAAAACCTGAACTACTCCCTAGCCTGCAGCAAGATAATAATCAGCCTGGTATTTTAAACTCTGACATCAAGAGTGAGTCAGACTCAAAGGAACTTTCAACAACTGTAGCTGAATCTATGGGTTTATACATGGATTCCATACGAGATGCTGATTATACCTACGATCAGCAAAATCAACAAGGGAGCATAAGTCCTGGGAAGACTTATCAAAATGTTGAGCAGCTGGTAAAGTTCTACAAGGAAAATGGCCATTGTGCCTCTCCCTTAAACAGCGCAAATAGGCCCTTGATATCTTTGATATCAGACTCTGGAAGTTCTACGAATGGTGGTCTAATGCGCACTATTGTCAAAAGCCCTATAATGTGTCCTGAGAGAACTCCTTCTGGCAGTAGTCCTCAGAACATGACTCCTTCAGTTTGTAGCCCAGCTGGCATTAACTGTGTATCCTCAACTACTTCTACTAATTTTGTACATTTTCCAGTGCACAGCCCAGTCAGCCAGGGAACTCCTTTGTCATGCTCACCTAACATTGAAAACCGGAGCTCTAGATTGCACAGTCCTGCACATGTTAGTAATGTGGGATCTCCTCTTTCTAGTCCTATAAGTAGCATGAAATCGCCAATTTCAAGCCCTCCTAGTCACTGCAGTGTGAAATCTCCAGTATCAAGTCCTAATAATATCACTATGAGATCCTCTGTGTCCAGTCCTGCAAACATGAACTCAAGGTGCTCTATTGCCAGCCCTTCCAATACAAATAATAGGTCCAGTCTTTCTAGTCCAGCTGTTAGCACTGTGGGATCTTCTATCTGTAGCCCAGTAAACAATGCCCTAAGCTTCCCTACTTCTGGCACACCTGCTGGACCTAGCACAGGCCAAGATACTATTCCTAGTCCAGAAACAAAAGAGAGAGGTACTCAAGAAATCACATTTCCTAAAATGGAGAATGCCATCTCAAACAATTGTGTAGCTGGTCAGATGAATCTTGTTCAGTTTATAAAGCCTGACCCAGATGGAGAATTCAGTAGTTCATGTATTGGAGAAAACAGTAAAATCAACTCTGATTCCCCATTTTCTGTACCAGTAAAACAGGAATCCGCTAAACATTCTTGTTCTGGTGCCTCTTTTAAAGGGAATCAAGCAGTAAATCCATTTCCATTTATGGATGGTTCATATTTTTCATTTATGGATGACAAAGACTATTATTCTCTTTCTGGGATTTTAGGACCACCTGTTTCATCATTTGATGGCAATTGTGAAGGTAGTGTGTTTCCAAATCCAGGCCTACCTGTGGGTATTAAACAGGAGCCTGATGATGGCAGCTATTATCAAGAGAACAGTATGCCATCCTCTGCCATTGTTGGTGTGAATTCAGGTGGACAATCATTTCACTACAGGATTGGAGCTCAAGGCACAATATCTTTATCACGACCTGTTGCTAGAGAGCAGACTTTTCAGCATGTGAGCTCATTTCCTCCAGTCAGTACACTAGTTGAGACATGGAAATCACATACTGACTTAGCATCCAGAAGACATGATGGGTATCCAGTTTTAGAATACATTCCAGAAAATGTGTCAAGGTGAGCAAACTGAAATCCTGTTTTGTTTTGTTTTGTTTTCATACTATCCAGTGTCTAAATAAATATGACTCTTTCATTATTTTTTTGCACAATTTAGGCTTTATATTTTCTTTTTAATTTCTAAAGCTGCATACATATTTCTTTTCTAGGTGCATTTCAAAGATTTATTAGTCAGTTTCTCCATTAACCTTGCTAGCTTTTTGATTCTGGTTTTAATAAGAACAACCTGCATGTTTCATATTCAATATTTAAATACAAAATATATTATCATTTGATGTGATAGTGCTACTTAGTATTTTTGAGCTTCTACCATGATAAGTATTTTTAATAATGGAGCTTGTTGCCATTACTTTCATGTGCCATATACTGGCTATTCTTTCTTAGTTGTTGCTTTAATGCTTTGTACTGTTGGTGATGGTCAGAAGGAAATAAACAAAATGGAAATGGTACATTAGGGACTTTAAGTTTTGTGTTATGAACTTGTATCTGTCTTTAATTGACTAAATTTAAAAACTAAGCGTGAGGATCTGTGGCAAACATGTTATTTCTGAATTGTAATTGTATGAACATTGTGGTTTACACAGACAGAGAAATGTCTCCTAAACTGAGGAGGGCTTTAAAGACTTGACACATCTGAAACAACTACAATCTGATTTCCTCACTTCTGGTGAAGTGAAATACGCCAATATCATTTGAATTGTATACTACTTTTCTGAATCATAAGTAGCCATGCTTTATTAACAAATGGCATATCCATATACTTCAGATGCGATGGTGTGGGTATTTAGGGTATTTAGAATAGAGAAGGTATAAAAGAAGCCTGCAAGTAAGTGCAAATAATTGACTTTAGAATTGTTGATAGTATGCATTTAGCATAGTTTTGTAGGAACACCACAAGTGAGTAGTAGTAATACTTTGCACTAATGTAAAGTTCTTCAACCTGGGGTCTCAGTGAATTTCATAACAATGGGTATTATTGTGCCTATTTTATAAGTGGGGACACTGGGAATAGAGATTTTGAAGGCCTACTCTACAGAGGTAATGATGAGAACTATAATTAAGCACTGGTGCAGCTATACTGATGATAGTGATGGTGGAAATTGTACTGTAAACAGGACTTAAGCATTTTCATTGTGTTATCTATCTAACCTTGCTCAGAGCACACCTGAGCCCTGTCTACATTACAGCTTGCACTGTTACTACTGCCAGGAGAGCTGCACTGGTGGACTCTTTTTTGGTGAATCAAATGTCCAGTTTTTGACAGTGTAGATGCAGCCAGAATAATTTGCTGAAGATTGTGCAGAGTAGTCAGTTGAAGAGTTGGGGACAGAACTCAGGTTTTCCCACCCCAGGTACCTTGCTCTGATAAGTAGTTTCACTACCTTTTGGGAATGCAACATCTATCTTTTCCTTCATGGGGGGGGAAAATCACAGAAAAATATATTTTATTTATACAATTGTTAAAAATCTGAAAAATAAAGAATGTTCTAATTAAGAAAAGCAAACTAGAATATACTACTTGTGACTGAAAGAAGGATGGAAATCTGCCTACATGAAGCCTATGGGGCAAAAGACAGAATTAAAGAAATATGAAAATGTTCTTCCCCAAGCCTAATAAACATGTAAATAAACACCAATCCAGTCATTCTTCATCTACCCTATCATTTTCCAAGCCATATTTCATGTTTGCTTTGGCTATTCCATAAAGCACATATTCTGCTGACATAATACAAATTTTTTTTGGTATCTGTCTCAACTAGAAAAGTGTATATTCCACCCCAAATACAAAACTTGGGTATACTGCAGTCCCGCACATTTAAGTTTAAACTATAGTTTTCTGTATCCTAGAATAAAGTTAATTAGAGGATTAGTGAAATATTTAAAGGGGGGGGAGGTCATTACTTCTGTAAGTAGTCCTAGTGACACTCATGCAAGTACTCTCATGGCTAAGTGCTACTCATCAGGAGTAAGGGTTGCGCATGCTCATAAGTTACAATGACTTTTTTTTGTATGTTTCACTTTGTGATATTTTATACATTTATTGTTATGAGCATGTTCACCAACAATTAAATGCCTAAACTGCTCTGTAGGGACATATGAAATGTTAATTGACAATTTGTTTCTACAAGACTGGTAAGAATGTCTTGTGATCTGCCTGTCACGCTAGTCCAGGATAGCTCTATCCACTTATTTGCCTCTATTTAGACCAATAGGTAAATAATCAGTGCCCTCAGACTGAAATCCAAACTCTTGATGCATGTTTGGTATGGGTGTCATTGTCGTCCTTACTATGTATATGACCCAGATCCTGAAATTTTTAACATGTACATATACTGCTGCATCTATGCAGAGCCACACTGAAGATGTGGGGCTTTCCCTAGGCATAGCGTCCACCCATCTGTTGTATATTTCAGAGTGGGAGCATATATTTTCATGTTCACAGCATAACCCTATTGTGGTGTTAAAACAATACTACTACTTTTTAGCTGTTTGGAATGGCTCTATAATTACAGGTGCAATCGTGGTTCCATCATAAGCCTTCTTTACAAACCCCCTTTCTATAATTTTTTTTAAGGGAAACAATCTGACCTGGAAAAAAAATTGTTCTTAGGATGGAGAAGATTTTATTCTTTGTATGAAGTTTGAAAGAAATTTCAGAGGTCATTTTCACATTATAGATTTAGTAAATGTCATAGCTCATTTTGAAAGTAGAGTAGATTCTCTTAGATAGTTTTTTAATTCAGAAATGGCTTGCATTTTTTACTTAAAATGTATTGTTGTTTTTCTTAGTATTTGTTACTTAGGATTGTTTTTGAAGGAAAAATTCAAAACATAAGAACTTTTGTCTCTTTGCTAATATTGTGTGTGGTGTTTCATGGAGATAGGAATCTATTTGCCACAGAGAAACTAATCTCTTTAGTGCAGAAAGAGATCTGTTCAGATGTCAAAATGTAAGTGCAGAAAAACTTTTTTATATAAGATGTCGCATTTTAGGAACTATTTTAGGAATATCTCAATATTAAGTCTCAATTCACAACCTTAACTCTTTCTCAGTCCCTGTCCACCCTATTAATGGGAGGAGAGGGGAGAACCTCATGCCATTTCTCTTCAGCACACATATAATGAACGCTAAGATGCCCTCTAACTTACAGCTGCCTTACATGGTAAAGGCATAGGATGGCTGGGCATGGAGCAGAGTTAAATTTAGGTTTTGATCATTAATCTTGAGACCGTTAATGAGAATGAAAACCCCAGTTTAATAGGTATCACAAGTCAATTGTTCTTGCTAACCAGATCTAATAAACATTATCCAGACATGACAGATTCTTGCCACCATGCTGATTATACCCAGTACAAACCATCATCCGGAACATTTCCCTTTTCTCCTCATTTATTTTGTCTTTCATAATTGTTGCTCTTTTGATGTTTAGTCAATAAGGGTTTATTTGTAGAACTAGTACTTAATATGAGGAAAGAAGTGGTTTTCCCATGCAAAAATACATTTTCTTTTGAATTTTATGCTGGTGTGTACAGCATGTCTTTTTCTTTTAAAAAAAAAAAAAAAAATTACTTGCATAAAATGTTTGTGCATCACACATTTAAATATATTTTTTCAAAAGGAATGGTATCTCTAAGAAATGTTAAAGTAAATAGCAATCACTTACGTTTAGTTGTATGACTTCATTGTGAGAAATGTGCACTCAGAATGGAAAATAAGATTTATTTTTTTAAAAGTGATTGCTCATCTGAGGCAAAATGCAGTTCTAAGTCCCATGATCATGACAGCTGTGTCACTTTCAAAATGGTTAAGGAACATGTCATGGTTGCTTGAAACAACAGTAAAACTGAAAAGTCTGGCGCTGAGGCTTTTTTCATCAAATGTGCCTTTTCCCAGCAACTTACCAGAACACCTGACACAAATATGCTCTCATTTTATTTTATTTTTTTTCTTAGTCCTCTTGGTGCAAACAAGCAACCAATATTTCTATAGGTTTACCACTAACAGATTAACTAACATGCTCAGATTTCGTGTCCCCCACAGATTTCTTTGCATCCCTTCAGAAAAATGACTTTCTGATGGGGAAGCAAAGGGAAGCCACAAGAGCAGTCATGTGACCCTCCACAGCAGTATGTTTTGGGTGCCCAGGGCAGTTGGCAGAGAGGTAAATCACTGTGGGGCAGGGGGCGGGACTGGGGAAGACCCGGCTGGTAGTCCTGGCTAGGGTGGGGAGGATAGGACTGCCTCTTCCTCTGCACGGCATCTGGGGCCAGGTCAGACTCACCCAGCTGTAGGAATCTCTGCAAACTCTCCCTCCCTCCGCGCCCCCCCCCCCCCCGCTTCCTGCACCCATCTCTCCTCAGCTGTAGGAGGAGGGATCCCTGTATAGGGAGCTGCTCCCCCCCCTCTGCCCAACTCCTGTGCATCCAGACCCCCTCATACCCAGTCCCTCCTACCGAGCCTCACCCCCCTCCTCCCCAGTGAGCCTCACTCTCCCTGCACCTGGATCACCCAATGAGCCACCCACACCTGGATCCCCACCCCACCGAGCCCCAAGCAGCTGCACCTAGATCCCCGCCCCACTCCCCCAGAATCTAACCCCCCACTGAGGCCCCCATACCTAGGCCGCCTGCTGAGCTCTGTCATCCCCAGACACCCTCCCCCCCACTGAGCCCCAACTACCTTCACCTGGACATCCATGCAGACTCCCATTACCGTAGCACCAAGAATCCCCTCCCCCCCCCCCAAAAAGCCCCTGTGTATCCAGATCCCCCCACACCCAGATTGCCCCACACAGAACCTTCTCAACCCACATGTAGATCCCACCCCCCATACTAAGCCCACTTGGATCCTGCCTTGCTGAGCCCGCCTGCCCACACCTGGTGCACCTGGCATGGAGGGGCAGCGCCCTGGTGTGTTTCTGGGGCAGGTCTGGTCCTTGCGCTGTGTCTGGGTTGGGTGCAGCATAACCACTGAGTCGGTGTTCTGGCGGAGAGCTGCACGGTGATCTCCCACCTCTGTGGAGCCAGTGGCCTGTGCTCCCGAATGCCATGCTGGAGCCTCCACGTTTATTTGACAAATAAAATTTGTAAAATTTTAAAATATTGTGTGCAGAATTTTTAATTTTTTGGCACAAAATTTTTACTTTTTTGGTGCAGAATGCCCTCAGGAGTAAGTTTTTATATCATGATTGGGGGGCAGGGAGGAGGGCTCAGAAAGAAAAAGGTTGAGAACCTCGTACTAGAAGACTTTATAGAAAAGTGCCAAGCTGCTAAAATGTTCTCCAAACTTGGCAGGATTTTTCCCCACCTTAGCTTCCCACAAGTATTAGTATGAAAAGTTTGTCACTAAGGGTAGGTCTTCACTACCTGCTGGATCAGTGGGCAGCGATCAATCCAGCGGGGATCGATTTATCGCGTCTAGTTCAGACACGATAAATCGATCCCTGAGCGCTCTCCTGTACTCCAGCACCGCAAGAGGCGCAGGCAGAGTTGATGGGGGAGCAGCAGCGGTGGAGACACCACGGTAAGTCGATCTAAGTACGTTGACTTCAGCTACATTATTCACGTAGCTGAAGTTGCGTAACTTGGATCGATTTCCCACACCCCAGTGTAGACCAGGGCTAAGTAATGATTCTTAATGTAAAAGTTTTAAGCTTGCTTACATTTTTTAAATGATCCATTATCTTTATAGCTTATTTATAAATTATTTTTCTAATAATTTTTGGTGTAGTCTTGCTAAAACAGTAAATTCTGTTTTGTTTTGTTTTTTTTAAATTTCCCTCAATAAGAGAGTAAATGAAAATTACAGGACCATATGAATATTTGAGGCCAAATTTTCAAAGCGTTCCTCAGCTGTACCTATGTGCATTTATGTGTCCAGTGGCCCACTATTTTTGTTTCCTCAGTTGTTTGGGGGCTTTTTGTGCTCACAAATTCAGATTTTGTAAATACATAGCACAACATTTACAAGATCCTCTGAAAATTTGGCTTTTGAGGCTTAATTTTCAATGGAAAAAAATATTAATGCAAGATAATTTCTGTTGGATGCTGCATCCAAAAAATTCAGTGAAAGGTCCACATGGAGCAAAATATGTAACATGGATGTTTGTGCCCTAGAGAGCTGTGTGTTTAAATCTGTGTATCCACAACATTGTCTCTTTTACGGTTTTTAGTAATGTTTTTGTCTTTTATGAAAATCTGGAGGTCAGAAAGGTCATGGGATATGGAAACACAGTGGAAGCTTGACAATTTTCCCTAATTACTGAATTTTGTAAATTAGTGAGTAACTGAAAGAACACACAGAAAACTAGGATACTGCAACACAAATTTATTTGGTTAATTTAATATGAAAATAGCATAGTATTATACAATCTCGTCATGTACTTTCAGTAATATAAGACCTCATTACAGAAGTCTGCTATTAAATCTTTGCTGAGAAGTGAGAAGATGGCACCAATTTTTTGTGTGCAGATTCTAAAATATGCAGGTTAAAGAAATCTGAATTAGCAAAATTCTACTGAAAATACAAATTAGTTCATAATTTTAATAAGGATTGGAAAACTGTGATTTCTGAAATGTCCTGTATGAAAACCATTACAGCTTTATATATGCACTGTAAATGTGGTTCGATTATTGGACATTTGACTGTTATAAAGATATTTGCATATCGGTACGTTTATTGCAATAGTGAGACTAACATTGCAAAGCCTTTACTCAGGCAGTACTGAAATAGTCTACAGTGGGAGTAGGGTGGGAGGCCTAGAGTCAGTAAACCATCCGGGTTCAGCAAAGCATTTAACTTTAATGGAAGTCAAGCATGTGCTCTATAGGGTTGGATTTAAATACTTAAGTGCTTTACATAGATTACTGTTGGGTTTAGTATCTATATTTTGTAAGGAATGCTTCTTAAAGATATATTTTATTGTAAACTACCATAAGCACTATAGCTCTTATCATAATAGTAAAAGCTAGAATTGATGTAAGGCTGATTGAAATAAAAATTCGTTTGGGGAAAATATTTTAACAGAATGTTAAGGTTGATAGGACAAGCACTGAAGTTGGAAAATGCAAACATTAAAGCTGCACATAGAGACTTAACTCTCTCATCTGGTAAATATACATTATGATGTGGGTAGACAAGGGTGGTGAAAGTAATACATTGATAGAATAGAGGGGACATTCAAAGCAGACATATAAAAAACAAACAAAAACCACTTTCAGTTGTGAAGTTTATTTAATGTTAATTCTATATGCCTCACTCACATCTGGCAGTTGCATTACAGAGTAGTATGTACATGAATTACTTATTTGAGATGCGTGTGCCTCCAAGGTGGAAATGTGGCATCCCTTGTTACAGCAACGCTGACCAGCAGTGTGTTAAGAGAGGAATCAAAGAGTAATTCAGTTCTGCATAATTTATCAATGGTAGTAACTTAAGCATTGTTACTGGAGGTGTTTAAATGCGCCCTTACTAAAACACTGCGTCATTTGCCTCATGGTTAGCTTATCGTGCTGCAAAAGGGAGGGGAAGGGCACCCCTTTTCAGTCATCACCAAATCCTGCTCCTTGTTGCAGTGGAGCTGCACTGGTTTTGCTGTGACTGGAGCCTCTATGGCCTAGGTGGGAACAGTATGACTTGCTCCATAAAGCACAGGATTGGACTATAGCTCAGGAAGTTCCTATTATCTATGAGACATCTTTGAAATACAGGCATTAACTTTGACAAAGTTTTCAAATAAGGTTACAAACTTACTTTTGAATGGTAGTTCTGGCCTAGTTATTTCTTGCAACTGAGGGTTTACTAAAACATTTAACAAGTAATAGGAGGGTGTTTTATTAAAGAATACAGTATAAGTTTGTTTTTGAGTACTTCTTGAAAAATGTATTGTAGGAATTAAAAAGGAAATCATATAGTAAAAAGATAAATGTAGTTTATAAAAATGTTCTTCCTGTGATTCTCAGAACATTTTTATAAACTAAAATATCTCAGTTTAAATTGAGATAAACCCCACTGTTTCTTTGGTTATATATTTTTGCAAGATACTGTTTCTTTATTGAGTTATATTACAACAGAAGTTCCAAAGGTCACAAAAGACTAACTTGCAATTGAGTTTTATATCTTTTTAGGACTGTCGATTTAATCGCAGTTAACTCATGCTATTAACTCAAATTAATCGGGATTAAAAAAATGAATCATGATTAATTGCGGTTTTAATTGCACTGTTAATAGAATACAAATTGAAATTTGTTACCTAGCTTTTGGATGTTTTCCTGTTTTCAAATATGTTGATTTTAAATTACAACACAAAATACAAAGTATACAGTGCTCACTTTATATTACAAATATTTGCACTATAAAAAAGATAAACAGAAGAAATAGTATTTTTCAATTCCCCTCGTACAAGTACCATAATGCAATCTCCTTATCTTGAACATTTAACTTACAAACGTAGATGATGTTGTTGTTGTTGTTACATAACTACACTAAAAAACCCCCAAAACAATGTGAAACTTTAGAGCCTACAAGTCCACTCAGTCCTACTTCTTATTCAGCCAATCGCTAAGTCAGACAAGTTAGTTTATGTTTACGGGAGATAATGCTGCTGGCTTCTTATTTACGTCATCTGAAAGTGAGAACAGGCATTTGCAGGGCACTTTTGTAGCCGGCAGTGTGAGTTATTTACATGCTAGATATGCTAAACATTCGCACGCTCTTTCGTGCTTCAGCCACCATTCCAGAGGTGATGCTTCCATGCTGATGATGCTCGTTAAATGTGTTAATTAAATTTTGACGGAACTCCTTGGGGGAGAATAGTATGTCTCCTGCTCTTTTTTACCTGCATTTTGCCATGTATTTCATATTCTAGCAGTCTCGAATGATGACCCAGCAGATGTTGTTTGTTTTAAGAACACTTTCACTGCAGATATGACAAAATGCAAAGAAAGTACCTGTGTGAGATTTCTAAAGATAGCTATAGCAGTCAACCCAAGGTTTAAGAATCTGAAGTACCTTCCAAAATCTGATTGGGACAAGATGTGGAGCATGCTTTCAGAAGTCTTAAAAGAGCAACACTCCGATGCGGAAACTACAGAACCTGAACCATCAAAAAAGAACATCAGCCTTCTGCTGGTGGTATCTGACTCAGATGATGAAAGTGAACATGCGTCGGTCTGCACTGCTTTGGATTGTTATCGAGCAGAACCCATAATCAGCATGGATGCATGTCTTCTGGAATGGTGACTGAAGATGAAGGGACATATAAATTTTTAGCACATCTGGCAAGTAAATATCTTTGGACACCGGCTGCAACAGTGCCATGAGAATGCCTGTGTTCACTTTCAGGTGACATTGTAAACAAGAAGAGGCAGCATTATCTCCTGCAAATGTAAACAAACTTGTTTTTCTGAGTGACTGGCTGAAGAAGAAGTAGGACTGAGTGGACTCATGGGCTCTAAAGTTTTACATTGTTTTGTTTTTGACCGCAGTCATTTTTTGTACATAATTCTACATTTGTAAGTTTAACTTTCATGATAAAGCGATTGCACTACAGTACTTGTATGAGGTGAATTGAAAAATACTATTTTATTTTTGCAGTGCAAATATTTGTAATCAAGAATCCATATACAGTGAGCACTGTACACTTTGTACTTTGTGTTGTAATCAATATATTTGAAAATGTAGAAAACATCCAAAAATATTTAAATAAATGGTATTCTATTAACAGTGCGATTAATTGTGATTAAGTTTTTTAATTGCTTGACAGCCCTGATTTCTTAAACTGTGAATTAAGCTTCTTCAATTACATTAGAATGTGTTAACTGTTCACTGTCTCTCTAAATCTGTAGGTCTATAAAGTACTGTACTACATCTTTTGCTTCAGGAAAAATACTATAAATTTTAGGTTTTGGTGAAACAAATTAAGGCTATATGACATATACATATAGAGAAGGTGGAAGTTGCCATACAAACTGTAAGAGGCTAATTAATTATGAACTATTATCAGCAGGAGAAAAAATCTTTTGTAGTGATGATCAAGATGGCCCATTTAGACAGTTGACAAGAAGGTGTGAGGATACTTAACATGGGGAAATAGATTAGTACTTTTAAAGTAATTTTTCAAAAATATTTAATTAGATACTAGAGTATTTTTTCCTTGAGTTGGAATGTTTGAACAAAAACTGATCAGAATTAATGGATGGACTGCAAAAGCTCTATGGAGAAAACTTTGCTCTCCTAGATTCACATCTAAAACTCTTGTTATGGTCAGTGGGGGTTGACCACAGATCAAGATGTTTTATGGCCCTAAAAATAGCAAATTTGTGATTTAACTTTTGAACGTTTTGGTAAATTTTTTCCCCATCATTCCACAAGTTTACATTCTGACTTCTAAACAAGACTTGTTTGTTTACATACAGAAACATAACTATTTTTAAATAGTCCCCCAATGGAAAAATTTGATATAGGCACTTCAGCCGTTACCACACAACTTCTTTTCCTCTTCTGGCATTACCTCTGCATATATTTAAAAATTGTTATTCAGACCCTCCAGTTGCAAGATTTTTAAAAAATAAGTTTCACCTTTTTAAAATCTACCTTTGATTTTTGAGAATTTAATGAGAAGCCCTCCTCCTCATTTGATGTGTGGTTATATCAGATTCAAAATGAAACTTTAAATGCACACTTCCCCCACTTCACTGCTCAGAAGGGAAATCCAGTTACTTACCTGGTATGTGCACCATCTGTTCTTCTCCATCCTTCCTCCTTGTAATTATTGTCTCCCCCTTTGTGCTCTACCCTTCATGTTCCTGGCTGTCCCAAGCATTCACTTCTTCCCATACTTCCCTTCCTTTCCCCTCACAGTTAGTTTCCTACCATTCACATTCTCCTTCTCTGCCATTCCTATTTCCTATCATACCCTCAGACTCCCTTCTGTTCCGCCTTTTCCCTGACTGTTCTCCATCTCCTTCCTGATGCAACATGAGAAACTTTAAAAACAAAAATCATCAACTATTGTGCATCTCATGATAAAATTGTGAGTTGGTGACATTGCTTTTCCCCACAATCCTTGTCTTTCCACCCTCTCTGACCAAAATATCCATTTGCTCTTAGCTGCCCCAATGCCTGTATGACCACACGCCTGCCCAGAGGCAACTCTGCTTCCACCCTACATATCAACTATCACAATGTCACATACCAGCATCAGCACTCACCTTTATCCTGTGACCAGCATGAGTTGTAGGCAGGTGGTTTGGCAACAAGATCTCTCTCGCTATACTCCAGGGAGTGGGAATGCTCCATTCTCAAATGATTCTCCCCATGGAAGTACCAGAGGTTCTTCTATCCCCCCCTCACAGATGAGGGATGGAGAACCATGGCAGTCTTATGTGCCCCTCTAGGGGGCCACCATGGCCTCTGTCTCACTGAAAATGGGGGATGGGGAATCAGGGGGTGGTTCTATCTTTCCTCACTTCAGAGGCATGGGGAGGAGACAGAGAGGGCTTTTAGAAACTGAATGGCGTTTGGTGCTGGAAGAGCAAACAGGAACTTCTGTCTGTGCTGATTCTTCTGTCTGTCCTGCTTTCAGCTGTGTTTGAATCCCAGAGCTGAACTTTGAGTAGACAAAAATCAAAACTCTTCTTGCCTGGCTTGACTGCATTTCAGCAGGATACTGATAGGACCTCACTATGCCCCTTTTATAGACACTGAATTAAAAACAACTGAAACAAATGCTAGAGAATCTTTTTGTCTTACTAAGTTTCTGCTTCTATAGCATTGTTATGCAATGAAGTTTTATTTTTTTTTTAACTTTTGCAAAAAATGGCTGGACCCTGCTCTTTCTGAAATGAATGAGAGTTTTGCTATTGATTTCCTTTTGGGCATTCCTGCTCCTACTGTAAGGTAGCTAACTGTGACTATCTTCTAAGTTTGTCATGCTTTTTAATATTTATGCATTGTTTGATCGGGAATTACTAAGGTGTCCTGTTTTGGGGGGTGAGGGGGGGGTTTTGAACACCTTTTTTGAGAGTTTAGTTTAACAGAATGCACTGCATATTTTATATGGGAATAACCTTGGTATGAATTGTATTATCTAAATAGTTCCAAATTTTTTATACAGAAAATAAGGACTGCACAGATAACATACCTAAGTTTTAGATTTCATTTTACTTCTAGATCAGAATTTTTCAGTCAGATACTTACTAGGACAACATTCAGTCTAGTCAGTTATGAATTAAACTATGACTTAAAAGCTTTTTTCTGAAATAAGATTATCTCTTGGGCTTTTTTTCAATTGCACTGCTCTTATGAATTACCTTTTAGTATTTGAAATCTTAACTCTTTGTGATCCATGGTAACAGGCAGGGCATGTTTTTAAAGGTGAATTATCCAAGGACAACTTGAATATCAATTTTTGTTGTCTGACAAGAAAATATGGTTGTCACAGTTAATTAGCATCTGCTTTCATTTATTTTAAGATGAAGCTGTTTTGTGCAAATATTGTGCATCACCCAAGGCCAAGATGATATCTGATTGGACCCGCATTTAAAAACTGTGGTTGCACTGAATGACCAGCACATCAGATTGAGGCTGAAAATTTACCTTCCACCTCTTGCTTTTTTTTTTAAACAGCACCAAATGAAGATTGCACCTTCTACTCTACTGCACTTTGGGAGTAAAGTGAGTGTAATTATATATGTACACTTCTCCTGGAGGGTAGTATAAGCTACCAGGATAGTAAATTATTTATTTAGCTTTTTAAAAAATAAGCAAAAAGATTGTCAGACATGAGATCAGTTTTGTAGTTGCAGTTCAGATATGCTCATCAGTCAATGGACTCAGAATTTTTAAGCATAAGCCAGTAACGGGGAGTAAATCAAATTTGTCCACAGTGGGATTTTAGTTTTCCTAGGCTGTCAAACTATAGGTTTTTTTCTAGTCTTTTTGCAAATGTTTTTTCTGAATTCCATATTATCCTAACATGATACTGCAGTTATGTGGAACCTGTAAATAGACTACATTTTCATTTCTTTTTTTGTCTGTCTTTTCATGTGTTGCTGCTGCCTTTTTATGAGGGGTAAGGATGCAGATGGCACTGAAAAATTACTTTTTTTTTTTTAATGCATCTACCTAAATCTACATTGCTATTCCAAGAGTGCAATGCTGAAATGTATGCCTTGCATGAATGTAGAAGTAACTTTTAAATATTTTTTCTTTTGCCTATTTTTCTTTAATAATTTTTAAGACTATTGAAACATACTGTGCAACAAGTTAAGTAATAGCACTGTTTACCTGCTTGTTTATCTCATAAGGGTGGAGACACATTAATTCAAATCAATGGAAATAAAAAGTACTATCTTTTGGTGCTGAAACTTCATAATCTCTGTTTTTCCATTAATTTATTGTTTAGAATAGATTGAGCTATGTTTTTAAAGAGGCTGCTCATGAAATTTAGAGATCGAAGTGTAGGATTCTGAATCCCTTAAATTGGTTTGAGCAGTTAGCTAGGCAAAGCTGCGGTCTGTTCAGAAGAGTTTTTGTAATCATGCTTTGTTTCACAATGGCAGATTCAGGCCACAGAGGACAAGGGGTAGCAGTTATGCTTAGTTCATATTTAGATAGATCTAAAAGCCCATATTTTCAAAAATGTACATTTAAATAGCGTGTGTAAATCCTGAAGTGCTTGCACAAATCAGAAATTTGTAAATACACATCTGTGTACTTCATAACCCTCACTTATATGTGCACACTGACAGCACTGCTCCCATAAATCAGGCCATTTTGAAACTTTGTGTCATAGTCTAAAAGTCCCAGTTTACTCTGGCAACATCTTGCCTTTAAAAATCAATCTTGGTTTGTATACTTAGCTGTTTTATTAACACTGTTATAAACTATGGGGTGATAAAGAGAGTATTTTAAGATTAAGCTGTATTCCTAGTTCAAGGACAGCTGGCGATCTGATTTGAAAAACATCAGAATTGAAGCTGGAAACGAAAACTGGCCTCTTTGATAGTATTTACAAGGAAACTATGAAAACTGGGGGAAGAGGACCTTGCACTTCTGAGACAATGCATCATGACAATAACCTTTTAGCTGTGCAGACTGAGGACTTGGTTCAAAAGAGGATTTTAGCATTATTTATGCTGTCTATAGAAAAAAATCACAAAACCGGGCGCAATTGTCAGGTTTTTTTTTTTTTTAAGGAGTAGAGTAGTTTGACTATTGCAAACTAAGGGCAAATTTCCCACTTACGTTAATGTGGTTCTATCAATAGTATATATGAGCAGTCAATTCTGTTACTCTGACTGTATCCAAAATTGTACTACAGAGTATAGTCAGGCATGGTGTATTTGCTTATTTACATTGTGTATGTGTTTGTATATGCACTACATCTATGAGTCTTGCTACTCTTAAGCTGAGGATACGGAGAGCCTGCACTGGGGTTTTGCACCTGCCCTGTTCCAAGGAAGTTTCATGCACCCAACCGGGGAGGGAATTCTCGGGGGAAGGGAGCTGGGATTCCCTGGCTAAACATCTCCCTGCAATGAACTGTATAGGGATATTGCAGCAGCAATTGGAGGCTGCTGCAGCCCTGAGATGCCAATAGAGACCACAGAGCTGCTCCATTCATAGCTTTGCAGCCCTGGGGAAGATTCTGTTCCCCATGTCCCCTGCGGACCTCTTCAGTTTATAGTGTGTTTATTCAGGTGTGGTGGGGGAGGATTGCACCTAGGTTTGAATTATTTTTAGCACCAAGCCTTTTTTAAGTTAATAATTAAAAACAAATATTGGTCAATAAACATTCTTTAAGGATTTGGTTTACAAAAAAGTTACTTAAATGAGTAACCTGTTAACACTTTACACCAAGCCTTTATCATAGACCAACATGCTGTAAAACGTGAGGTAAAACCACATTTCAGCAGGATTAGCTGTGTAAACCCTGTATAACTGAACCATCAGATTCCTTCAAATACACTGTGGAATAACTGAATAATTTAAATAAATTCAATTATAATTCCTTAAATCTGTATTTGAATTTGTGCAAACTAGCTGGAAGATGAACAAAGTGTGTGGGGGAGGGGGAGTCAGACATGTCAGTTTCTATTCAGTATATGGAAGTAAATATTGGATACTACCCAAAATTTTATTACCACTGCCAGCTAACTCTTTAAAAAAAAAAATTGCAATGAAATAATGTATTTGATTTGCACTTGTTTTGTAACTAAACTTTTCACGTCTCGAGACTGTTTGTTTGAAATTTACATTTTAAAAAATCGATATCAACTTAGTGTAGGCACAATGTGCCTCAGATGGCACGGGACCAGGATTTATCACCAAATTTGGTCCACTGGTCCATCATTAGCTTCCCCAGTCCAGGGAGCGCAATGTGAACATTGATCCATGCCCCCGACGCCAGAATTGTCATTAAGACATAGATTAGACGCTATATTTTTGACTGATTAAATATTGGTCAATGACAGTGTCAGTCTGCAGAAATGGATAATATAAAGTGCTGTTATTCATTTCAGATTAAACATTTGGAGGAAGGGAGGGGCCTCTAACCTTCGCATTTTAATGTTTTGTACAAAAGTCTGAATTTATTTAAAAGAAATCAGGAGTGAGTTATATGGTGAAAAGAATGTGTAACTATTAGCAATATAAAATTTGTTTTTAAAGTGGGACCGGTCTGCAACAACAATCGATTTTAAGATTGCCATATTTTTATCAATGAACTCACCCCTGTGCAGAGGGCCAGCAACAGTGTTGACACCATTTTTGGCCTGAACCTGATGACCTTCAAGGACTAAGTGCAGCATTCCTCTTCTATACCAGGTGTTTGGAAATGGAAAGGAATTGTAATTGTAGCCATGGGAAATTATTCAAGGGGGAGGGAAATTTGAGGTGGGTTATTTTAAATTGTTGCACTTTTATTTATAAGTTACATCAGGAGATCCAAGAACATATGGATGGGCTTCCTTTTTAGCACTGCTATAAATAAAAATAAAGTCTAAGTACCAGAACAGGGACAATGGAACTTAAGTGATGAATAAGCCTTGTACTGTCCTTCTGTACAGGAATAAATTTCCCCCATTTGAGATGGTAAAAACATCCACATGTGGTATACACACACATGTGTGTGCACACATTATACCACTGATTTGTCAATAAAATAAAGCAAAAGTGTTTGGTGGTATAGACAGCTTAGTTAGATACTGCCAAGTAGTAATAAATTATGCAAACCAATTTAATAGATCAAACTGCCTTGTTTTTCAATACAAGGCAATCTTATGGATCAATACAACTTTATAAAAGCAAACTTATTGCATTGCAGCTAGTTATACATTGTAAAGGCCGGATAAATTCATTTTAACATGGAATGAAACTGAATCAAAAGTATTGAATTTTTTTACCTTATGTGCACCTTATATACTCGTGAGGCTTATGCTATTTGAGTCAAATATAATTAGTTTATTTCCAAATAAAATATAAAGTTGCTTTAATTAGTATGGTACCTTTTTCTAACGTTTTCAACATGCTGGCTTCCTAATATTTTAAAATTTGGTTATTTACTACTTTACATGAAAATGGATAAAATAAGAAGGAGAAAAAATTAAAATGTTCTTGTAAATTAGAAAGGATATTTTGTTCTATGATTCTTCTGTATGTGTAGCAGTCTGTTTTTCTAATACACCAATAATATCATTCTTAGGTTCTTGAGACCTTCCACAAAACTCTCAGGAAGTTTCCTTTTCATTATTCTCAGATCTTCTGTACTCTGACAACAAAGTCTTCTCCTATTGCGGTTGTAAATACACACAACTGATCCACTTCCTGGGCCTATATTAAATCCTCCCTGCTCTCAGTAGGTATGGGGTTTATGTACCCTGTCACAGGTACCTTACATTCCCAAAGTTCCTAAAAGAAGTAAATGCATTGGGCAGTAATTCTTGGTTGGGGGATGTATTACCTTTTCTCCACTATGCAGAGTACACCAAATTCGGAGGTGACCTAAGTGATAGCATAAGTTACATGTCAGAAAATCAGTGTACATCATGTACTGGTAATTTGCATACTGAAGGGGCAGAAGATTAGATGTTTCAGATCATAGCAGGAATAGTAACAGCATCAGGAGCAGGAAGGAATAAGGAAATGAGACTATGAAACAGAAAGGAAAATTAATAAGAATGTGGAAGGAGAGGGGAAAACAAAAAAAACCAAGATAGGTATTGGCATAAAAACTTGGCATATAATAAATATAATATAGTGGGGAAAATCCTGAGAGGTATTAGGTAGTCTCCAGTCTCTTTGACATCACTGAGAGTTGTCCCAGATCTCTCGGGATTTAGTTCAACACATTTAAAAATAGGTTAATCTCTTTCAGTAGTTATAATCTAAGGAACAACAGTAAATCTAAAAGGGGATTTTGGTACTGTGTTCTTTGACTCCTGATGTCTTACCTGGCTGGGTTAAGGACCCCTTAATATGTTCTGTATTGGGAGCACTACAAGTGTATTAGTTCATAAGGGCATATATTAAATCCTCTGTCAGTTAATATTTTACAGTCATCTGCCACTCAACAGAAAACCTTGAGCTAATGTTTTTTTCATTAGCTACACACACAAACATGCAATTCAGCAGGACTTTGTTCTGTATGTTACCTTGACTATTACGTGTAAATTGTTCTAAACAATTTTGCTGTTATAAGTTTCACATTGTGGTGTTTAGATGCTGCTTGTAATTATTAGAACTGGGAGCACTGGCTTTTGGGAGTCTGAAAGGACAGGAAACAGGAAGGGGTGGGGAAGTTGAGGAGGCTGAGTGAGAGCTACCGAGGGTGCAGCAGCAGCAGCTTGGTAAAGAGGTTTCCACTTTAAAAATAAAGTCCTGTTGAAGTTTTAGTAATTTGCCTGGTTCCTATAACATTTTGGTGATGAGGATGGATCTTCTGCCTCTGAACCCACCTGCATTCTTTCTGCAAAGCCCAGGTGAGCCTCCAGTTGCTTTTACTGCCTGGATCCATATGTTTGAGACTTATCTGCTTGCAATCACTGCTACAGAGATTTCTGAAGAAAGCGTGCCCTGCTAATCCACTGCCTTGGAGCAGAAGGGCAGCGTATATTTTACACTTTTCCCCTTGCAGACGATAAATCTGAGACTGCACTCACTGCATTAAAGAACTTTTTTGTGCTAAAAGTGAATGTAGTAGCTAATCGCTACAGATTTCGCCAGCATGAGCAGAAAACAGGGAAGACTATAATACAGTGTATTGCTTCCCTGAGGAGTCTGATTGTAACTTGTGACTTTGGGATGAGATGATTAAAGACCAGCTCATTGAGAAAACAACCCTGCTTCGTGTAAGAGAACACTTATTTCTTGAACCACAACTTACACTAGAAAAAGCAATAACCATTGCTACTCAGATTGAGTCAGCTACAGCTGAAGCCAAAATAATGAGCATGGATACAGGAGGCATAGTCCAGGCTATTACTCCTTTGCAGAAAAGTTCACTATCGTTAAAGACAAACGATTACAAGTGAAAAACTAATGGAAAACCACTGAATCAGCAAATTCAAAATACAGTAAAAGCATGCTTTCGCTGTGGATCTCCACAACACCTTGCAAGCTACACAGGATGTCCGGCAAAAGTAGCTCAGTGCAATCATTGCAAAAAAGATTGGGCATTTTGCTGAAGTATGTCGCAGCAGCCAGTTCAATCAACAGGTGCATGCAGTTACAATACCAGATGTTACTGTGCTGAGTGTGGACAAAATCACTACTGCACGTATTCCGGAACAAATAAAGTGCACTGTAAACATTTCCACCATACCGTCAGGCAAATCACACTCTATTCAGCTAATGTTGGACACTGGCTCAGCAGTATCTATACTACCTGATCCCATCCTCATCGCCAAAAATGTTGTAGCAACCAGGCAAGGTACTAACAAACTTCAACAGGACTTTATTTTCAAAGTGGAAACCTCTTTACCAAGCTGCTGCTGCACCCTCAGTAGCTCTCACTCAGCCTTCTCAACTCCCCTCCCTTCCTGTTTCCTGTCCTTTTAGATTCACAACAGCCAGTGCTCCCAGTTCTAATAATTACAAGCAGCATCTAAACACCGCAATGTGAAACTTATAACAGCTCTAATTTGGGGCTGTCTACATATCCAACATAAGGGGAAAGAATGTGCATCAATCTTGATTGTTGTGTCTGACTTACAGAACTTTAGCTTACAGGTGGGGAAATCTCTATAGTTGGTGGCCTGATTCTTTCACGTACATTGGTTTTATACAAATGCATCTCTGCTGGTGTGAGAGAACTCAGCTCAATACTTCCTGTATAAAAGGAGATCCATGAGCTATCAGCCTGCCCAGTAACGACATACTCACTTGTAGACAGCTTTTGTTGGTATTTGAATCTCCATTAATCTCAACTATATAGGTGTGTATATAGTATGAATGAAGTCTTATCTCCCTGAGAAACGCAGAACTCTGGGGTCTAGTTGTGCCCACAGTTTGTTTGTGTGTGTGTGTGTGTGTGTGTGTGTGTGTGTGTGTGTGTAAGTAAAGGGAGGAGGAACAAGGCATTGAAAAATTTGGTTGACCAGTTCATGTCTGAGTTTTTGAGTCTATAAATAGTCCAGCAGAATATTTCTAGCTAGTTCTGGGGAAAGTCAGCAGCCATGCAAGGGGATTGGCTCTGCTCCCAGAGGGAAAAAAAAATCATAGGAGGCCTATTGAAAATCCAAGCAGTGGAATCAATAAATTAGAAATTTCCTCCATTGGGGCTTCAGTTTGTTGTCAGCCCTGTATATTCTGAGCAACAGCCACATCAGCAGTCTGATATAAGCCTTTAAAAGATCCAGAAAAGTAGCAATAACAAGAGGGAAGTCAGAACTCTGCATTCAGTGGTGTACATAGTTGTTGGAATGACTATAGTACAGTGTGCCCTCTTTGTGTTAGGTATATTAGAGAAAGGAAATTAAAGAGATAAAACTGAAAGCTAAATTTTTAGTCATAATGGAAAATTTTTTTATGAATTGGAATTTAAGGATTTTGTTTTTAAAAAAGGAAAGGACTCAGTGACATTTTAATATGCAAACTGGTTGAATTATCTTTTGAATCCAGAAACCGGAATATACAGAGGCAAATTCTACTTCTGCAATTGTAGGGGAAGCTTCTAGAAAAGTAATATTGACATAATTGAGAGAGTTTATGCAAAACAGCTCTCAAATTTCCTTTTCAAACCAGTTCAGTGTAATGTAACTTTTTGGATAATTTAAGAGTTAAATTAATTTAACCAACTGGAGATTTTTCTGTGATATTTAAAACTATTTTATAGTCTAGTGATACTGCAGTTATGGTTGAGGAGATGCTTTCAGATTAAAGTCTCTTCCATTATTTGTCATTGGTAAAACAATCAGACAACTAACTGTGAACCTTGGGCTTTGATCATGCAAATGTGTGAGTAATTTAATACATATGAGTAACTCTCTACATATCAGTAGACCCAGACTTCTGAGGTGAATAGTTATTCATTTGCGTAAATGTTTGTAGGACTGGGGCCTTCAACTGCTGTGATTTTCTGTATAGTAAATGAGTCTGTGGAGAACAATATTAACCACAGAAATGGTGCGTCTGCCCTGGATGGGAAGAACTAATGACAACATTGTTGCCGTTTTGACTTCTAATGGTCAACTGTTTTTTCAAGTAATATATCAGAATACTGATTCTATATTGAATTGTTAAGACAACAATATAGGCTGGAGCTATATTGAATTGTTAAGACAATAATATAGGCTGGAGCTATGAGTGATCTCAAGAGTTTGTCTGCTGACAATTATTACAAAGTGTCTATGCCTGGTTGCAGTTGCAGCTTTAGTTTTATAATAAAAAAAAATCAAATAGCAAACCAAATACAATAAAATACTGAGTGCTGCAACACTCAGTGCTACTTTTCTTTAGGGCATGTCTGTACTTGCCATTTAAAGCGCAAAAAGTCCCCTTGCGCCAAAACCGTGGGAGTGTCTACACTTGCCAATGACTTTTTGTGGTGAAACTCAGAAATTTCACTGCAAACAGAAAACCACCTCCACAAGAGGTGTACAGTTCTTACCAGTGATACTTTTGTGGTGATGTGCAAGTGAAGACACGTCCTTCCTGTTTACACAGCTTTTAGCCTCCAGAGCATATCCCATAGTGCCCAGGTGACTACTCTGGCCAGCAGGTCTGCTGCTCTGACACCAGGTAAACAGACCTCCATCCCTCCCCCTGTAAAGCCCTGGGAATTTTGAAACTTCCCTTCCTGTTTGTTTGTCTGCTCACTTATCTGTCTAGGTGAGAGTGGCTGCTCCAGGGAGCAAAGGATTCCCTGCTTGGAGCAATGCTGCGCTACGGGAGCTGATCAGTGTTTGGGGAGAGGCGGCTGTGCAGGGACCCAGGATGCCCTGCGATCAAACCCCTCCCCTCTTCCCACAAGACCTGACCTATCAAAATGGAGAAAGCTGCACTGTGGGGTAGCTGCCCTCAGTGCGTTGCTCTCATTGGAGGTGGAAGTGCTGCAAATGTGAACACTATCTGACGCCGGTGGAAGTAAGTGAGTACACAAACCAGCGCTTTTCTTTTACCGGTTCCCTATCACTGGTGAAACTGACAGCGCAAAAACTCTGCAAGTGTAGACATAGCCTAATTCTGACAATCTTCTTTCATTATAAACTTCTTAAGTTTTGTTCAATTTATTGCTTGTATGATAGTTCTAAAATCCTTAATACATTTATTCTCAATTTATGGTAGTTGTAATATACTTTAGTTTTTCTGCATTAGTTAGAATAAGGTCATATACTGAGAGGATGAGAGAACAAACATGATTCAGATGCCACTGGAAGGCGCTCAGATACTACGGTGATGAGCGTAGTAAAAAGAACCTGTGTAGAACAGAATAGAAACAAATATCTGTCTGCTGAGAGGTCTACTGAACCACTTTTTGACTATCTGAATATTCATAGTAGTAGAACACGGAATATGGTAATGTAAATACAGTAAAGATTTTTTCATAAATAATTCTACAGTTTGAGTCTGAGTTCAGAATTATTTTAGTAGAAAACTAGAGAGGTTGGAGAAGAGTAATTCTTTTATACAGTGAAAGCAAGCAACCTTTGAGAGATTTTAAATCTGGTGAGAAAGTTCTGAATTGTTATAGTTTTAAGACTTTCTTGCATTGTCTAAAAGAAACTGATGGACAAGTTATTAATTGAGCAGGTTTTTTATTAAATAGTTAAGTGTTTCCCTTTCAAATGATGCTTTCTGTAATGAATTGTGATTACTGTACAAGTTGATGTGCTATTTGAAAAAAAGCAATAAGTATAATGAAAAAATATTTTAAATCTAAGATATTAAAACGAAACCTCAAAAGAACTGTAGTAATATTGTTCAACTTAAGAAGAAAATTCCACTCTGCATTGGTAGGGTGAAATTCTGTCCCCATTTAAGTCAGTGGGAGTTTTGCCATTAACTATAATTCACTTTTACTGTTTGTGAAGCTTTGGAGATCTATTCAAGAATGGTTCAGTCTGTGGGTAAAAATGTAACATTTTAAATATTGCCAAGGTAGATGTGACCTAGAGTCATATGCTATGCACAGAAAGCACCAGTTATATATATTAGAACTTTTGTAGGCTACTTTCACTTACAGATCAGTTTTATCAAAGTTCTAGACATTTTGGGAAAGAAAATAAAATAATGTATTAATTTACTTTTTCAATTACTTTTCTGTCATGTACTGGGGAACTTTACTCAGATGTACACCACATTTTAGGAAGCAGGATACCAACATTGCATGATTTATATTAACCAGTCTTTTTATGCCATCTCAGCATTTAGATGATGGGAAAAATACAAGAAACTGGTTTTAAGTGAGATCAGGGTAGACCCCTAACATAATACATTTCAAGAGTTCTGATAAAAGTAGATTCTTCCTTCTTTCTATGTTTCATTTCAAAGTAATGCATTTAATATGTATGTCATGTACGTGTGCGCGCGCACGCACACACACACACACACACACAGAAAAAAGGCAGCGGCTCTGGATTTAGTGGTGCTTTATCATTTCCAGTTTCTGAAATACTGGCTGCTCAAATTTTCAGGACAGAAAGGCTAATGTGTAGTCCTTGGATGAATAAGCAGGAGAATGTCAAGTAGAAGTAGGGAAGTAGTATTAGCTCTGCATTTGGCACTGCTGTAACTTCTTTTGGAATATTATGACCAGTTCTGGTGTCCATAATTTTAGAAGGATGTTGATAAATTGGAGAGGGTTCAGAGAAGAGCCACAAGAATGGACTGGAAAACATCCCTTGCAGCGATAGATTGCAGGAGCTCAGTCTACTTATTTTAATAGTGAAAAGGCTGAGGAGTGACCTGATCACAGTTGAAAAGTACCTATGTGGGGAGATATTTGATAATGGGCTCTTCAAACTATTACACAAAGCTATAACATAGCTTACAAATATCCTGAGAGTGGTAGTTGAAGCTGGACAATTTCAGACTGGGGGAAAAAAGGTGTACACACAAAAAAAAATAGCACTGAGTAATTAACCATAAAAACAACTTAGCAAGAGTTGTGATGGATTCTCCATTTCTGGCAATTTTTAAAACAAGATGGGATGTTTTTCTAATTGATATGCTCTGGTTCAAATAGAAATTATGTTGGGGAAATTTTTATGGCTTGTAATATATGGGAGGTCAGGACTAGATAATCACAATGATCCCTTTTGGCCTTGGAATCCATGAATCCTATGTTTAGTGGTAGAGTCTTAATCCTGTGTCCATTGAAGTCATTGGGAGTTCTTCTGCGGGCTTCAGTTGGCACAAGGTCTGGTGCTAGGGTCCTGATTTTGCAGAGACTTAAGCACTTGTGTAACTTTATACAGTACTTCCGTTAAACTCAATGGGACTACTTGTGTGTTTAGTTTACTCACATACCTATGTCTTTGCAGGATCAGAGCCTAAATGCATAATCAGTGCTGCTATTTTTTATAATTGGTATCACCTGTTACTGTATGTCTTATTTCTGAGTTGCTTTTTCTCACACGTTGAAATTGTGTTCTTGTTGTTCATACCATGAATTCCTTACAACCTTCCAAACCCTGCTTCTAATGACTTGAATCTTTCATTATTTTGTGATTAATTGCGGAGCTACAAACAGTATCAAATCAAAATCCCCATAAGGCCTCTTTTGAAGGAACTGTCTGACATTTGATTTAACTGCCGCAGAAATTACTTATCTGGTGGATATGTGGTTTTTTAACATCCTGCTACATTTGGATCAAGTCCATGAAATACTTTCTGAGATATCTGGAGAACAGAAAACCTGATGGGTTACTTCGTCCCTTGCTTAGGTCCAGGCATTCAGAGAACCAGCAAGGCTGCATGTTGAATTAAATAAGGAATTAAGTGTGTGTGTGTGTGCGTGTGTCTATCTAAAAAGTGGTGGATGTACAGTATCCCAGTCTGTATATTTATTACAGTATAGGTTTTGGTACAGATTTCTATTGTCAAAAAGTCTCTGATTTTTCTCTTAAATGTTTGTACACTGGTGTGACATTCTATACCTTGGGGGAGCGTACTGTAACCCCCATATTCCGCATTTTCATAGAATCATGATCTTACCTTACAAGGCATGCTTTATATCTATCAGGGGAAAGGTTATGATCTGCTAAAGTCATTTCTCTATATATGTGTATCATTAGTGCATATGAAGTTATGAGAATTGTATGGTGATCAACATGCTGTAAGTTGGGGAATCAGCCAGATATTAGCACCCCATAGGCAACAGAAAGGAAAGTAACCAAAGCCCAGGCGAGATGTCAAACAACTCATCAATATCCATTGTCCAGCAAGGGAGTTACAATACAATGACTCATCTGCATGAGAGCACACCAGGGGAATTGCTCAGCCTTGCTTGGAGAGACTCAGCAATGCCCCCCAGACATGCCTGGACTTCTGCTCCCCAAGCACATGGACTGAGGGTATAAAACAGACAGAATGGAACACATACTGGGCCCTTCTCCTGCCCCCACCTTCACTGCAAGCAACTAAGACACTGAGAAGAAGACAAGATTCCAACAGAGGAGATTGGCCCAGGTTTAAGGAACAAACCTGTATATTAAGGACTGCAATATCCAGTGGGGTGAGAAAAACTGCTTAATCTAGATGTTGCCCATTCTAATAGAGTTGAGAGTTTTAGCCTGCATGCTTATATTTTCTTTTGGTAAACACTCTGACTTTTTGCCCATCACTTAAAATCTATCTTTGTAGTTAATAAATCTGTTTGTTCTACCTGAAGCAGTGCATTTGGTTTGAAGTGTGTCAGAGGCTCCCCTTGGGATAACAAGCCTGGTACATATCCATTTCTTTGTTAAATTGATGAACTCATATAAGCTTGCAGTGTCTAGTGTCATTCAGTTGCACAATCCAAGGAGCAGCTTACATGCTAGAGGCTGTGCATGAACAGCCCAGGAGTGGGGGTTCTCACTGCAGAGCACGGTAAGGCTGGCTCCCAGAGTCAAGGATTGGGGTTACCTAGCAGATCACCGGTCCAGGTAACACCGGAGGGGAACATCACAACTGGTAAAGTACAACTGTAGTTAAGTACAAGAAAATCGTTGTGAGTGAGAAATAGATTAGCAAAGGAAGCTGTTTGCATTAGCTGTTTTATGCATTGTTGCATGTGGTCGTTTTGTAAAATAGATTTTATCCCTTGGGATCTAATGAGAGGCTACAGACTTATTTGGTTTATAAATCTGCGTAGGATATTGTGTTAGATCTCCGTAGAGAAAAGGCCAGTGAATGTCTCTTAAGTTATCAATTCCTCTATGGGAAACTATATTAAAAACTAGAAACTATAATACTATATAATTTAGGAACACTATCTATAATGTGGGTTGAGAGACAATTACAGTGTTTTATTTCCTTGTATTTTACATTTTACTGAATGCATTTCAGCAACATTTGGTTTCTGGCTCTAATGCTATTTGTAAGTGTTTCATGAAGCTGCACAGCAAATTACTGTGGTGTACCCGATAAAATCAGACCCTGATTTCATTCTTGAAAGTCCATATTATGAGTAGCAGCTACTTTTTGTTTATATAGGTAAATATGTATAAATCCATGACACAAATCAATCTTTCAATCCCAAAGGTCAGTTTTTAAAGCTATTTGAAGACTAGGACCTTTTCTGTACTTACGTCACTTTTTAGAGTGTACTGGTTTAAAAGCTACTCTTTAGTTGTACCGTTATGCATAAAATATCTGGAATTGTTGTAGATGTTTGCTTCTCATAAAAGCCTGTTGTCTGGTCTCCTTTTGAAGGAGCTGGTCTTGTTAGTACCTTTACTTGATAAGAATAAGCTTTATATTTGGTCACAAGTGTTTAAAAACAGAAATATGTTTACTGTCAGCATCATTCTTGGCACTAGCTTCCCCGTGTACCTAATTTGATAAATATTTGCACACTTTCAGCGATCTGCTCTGGAATTCTAAATTGCTTCTACCAGCTTGTTAGGAAAAAGAAAAAAGAAAAGGAGTACTTGTGGCACCTTAGAGACTAACCAGTTTATTTTAGCTCACGAAAGCTCATGCTCAAATAAACTGGTTAGTCTCTAAGGTGCCACAAGTACTCCTTTTCTTTTTTCTTTTTACGAATACAGACTAACACGGCTGTTACTCTGAAACTTGTTAGGAAAGTTCTGTAGATTTTTGCAAAGAGAAAGTTCCATATCACTTTTAGATAAGTGTTTACTTCAGCAAATTAGTGTTACTTTTTGTACCGAAAGTCTAGTTTCTTAAGTGGATATGGTTTAGAACACAGTGAATTATATAGAGAGAAAACGTTCTGTAAAGACTAACTACAATAAATATGTGGGCAGTAGGAGTTAGGATTTGTTTTGAAATAAAGTAGTCATATGTATTCCATTTGAAAAATCAAGTATTTTATGTTCAAACACATACATTGCTCAGCCATTGTGTCCTGCTTCCATGAAAATTTTTGAGCTGGCTCCTCCATTTAGGTAATTTAACATTAGTGCAATACATTTTACAAATAAATGATACTTCCTTACCAGAACCATATTCAATATTCTCTTGAACAGGATTAAATCTGTTAGTAAACATCACCATGCCTTCTTGTCTCAGTCTTTCTAACCTCCACACTGATTCAACTCCAGCTAGTACGGGATGGCAGTCTTTGGTCATCTGGCACCCTCAAATTCAAGAAATGTGTGAGAAGGGTGAGTGATCCTCAGAGAAGAAGACCCTTTCCTTCACTCTGGAGCAAGCTGGAAGGTTCTAGAAAGTTCTGAGGAGGCTCACAGAAGGAGCGTTGGCAGTAGGGGAGTTTGATGTGCTCTGGGAAACAATGGAATAATCCTGGATTTTGTTACACAATAGGTCATTGAAGTCTAGGCAAAAGCCCTGCCTGTTTCTCTTTCCATGAGGACATCAAGGATATTATCAGATGCTTGAATCTCTTTAGGGCTAAACCATTATTTTTACTGCCTCCCTGAAAGATGTTTTGAGATCTGTGAGTCGTGCCTGTGTATAAAACTGAAGTCACCCATCCTGAAAGGTGGTTTTCTGCTAGGAACCTGAGGATGCATCATGAGCTTAAAGCAACAATAGCAACAACTAAACCCAACCAAACCAAGACACTCCACTGCACCCACTTTTCCCTCTGGGAGCAGGAGGAGAGAACAAACAAAGTGTGATGGGTGTAAGTCACGATGCTTAACGCACTACTGGAAAGTGCTCTGATACTACCACGGTGAACTGAATATTATAACCTATACAGAATAGGATAGAACAACATGCCATTGTGACCTCCAGTTTCTTTATCAGACAAGTGAATGAAAAAAGTCTGGGCCAACCTCTGTTTGGTTTCCAAGTTTATGTATAGTGGTGATGGTTGTGACTTGTATTTCAGTAGTGCTTAGAGTCCTTCAATGTACTGGCTTCTTTACAAATATTAGATCATTCCTGCTGGTGTCTCTGCTATTAATATGTAAGTTTACAGGGCAGAGCATTCTCTGGTTAAGGGCATGATGCCAGAAAAGACAGACTCATTGCCACTCCATTCACAGAGGAGGGCCTTGATTCAAGCCCATTAGAACCTCCATATTGACAAGAGCATCTTGGTGGAGACCAAGAAATCTTCATGGTTCTCTTTCGTTCACCAGGATTGCTCATGTCCTCATGGATAGCCTTTCAGGTCTTGCCTAGTAGGACTTCTAGAACCTCATCTGGTAGCAAGAGCCCCAAGGAACAGGTTCAAAATGGCTGAGTTCAGCAAGAAGGCCAAGGAGAATTTTTCCAAAGCGAGGGATGCAAACCTGCACAGATCCATTTCTTTCACAAGCAACAGGAGGTGGGAGGGGAGAATACAAAGTGCCACTGGATACTCTTTGTGATCTCTTTAGTTTACTTACTGGACTTCCATTCTTCCAGATTCTCATAAGCTTGCCTGATATGCCAATTTATTTTCTGCTAGAGGAACAAGAAGCAATGGGACATGCCCTACCCCATCTGGGTATCAAAAAGTTCTTGAGGCCAGAGAAGGGGAATTTTACAGGGATATATTTTCTACTGTTTGTGGTACCAGATAGATAGGGGGTTCTCAGTCTAGTCTTAGATCTGAAGTTCCCCAGTGCCTTCCTTTCCCTTCTCCTTCCCTAGCAGCCTAGTTTTCTCTCCTAAACATCATAAATGATATTCTAGGGTGGCTGCTACATAACTTTAGCTACCGCCCAGAACAAATTAAAAGGAGTAGTTGTGGCACCTTAGAGACTAACCAATCTATTTGAGCATAAGCTTTCGTGAGCTACAGCTCACTTCATCGGATGCATACAGTGGAAAATACAGAAGATGGTTTTTATATACACAAACCATGAAAAAATGGCTGATTATCACTACAAAAGGCCCACCTTGATTATCATACACATTGTAAGGAGAGTGATCACTTTAGATAAGCTATTACCAACAGGAGAGTGGGGTGGGGGCAGAGAAAACCTTTTGTGGTGGTGATCGCCCATTTTTTCGTGGTTTGTGCGTATAAAAACGTCTTCTGTATTTTCCACAGTATGCATCCGATGAAGTGAGCTGTAGCTCATGAAAGCTTATGCTCAAATAGATTGGTTAGTCTCTAAGGTGTCACAAGTACTCCTTTTCTTTTTGCAAATACAGACTAACACGGCTGTTACTCTGAAACCAGAACAAATTGTTTATCATAAAATGAATTCCCTCTATGAACCTAGAAATTTGTTTTGCATTAAAATAAACTTTGTGCTTTTATGTGTTTGTGAAAAATAAATGCTTTGAAAATAATCCCCTCCCCCTGCTACTTACTCAGCTCTACCATCTTCTAGGTGGTATTGAGTATATCTCAGGATCAAGCCTGAAGTGTCAGTACATCTTAGTGCTTTAAGAAGGTTACTTGCATTGTAAATCTCTATTTTTCCATAACTCTCTGTGTATGTGCTTGTTTTTTACCAAGGACTACTGGAGAACAATGCTGTCTTTTTTTTCCAGGATCTAGTGGGTTTAATTAGGCCAAATAAATACTTTCTGAGAGCATTAGATGCGATTTGCCTCATTAGCTAGAAATGCACATTTTATGGGTTCTGCTCACTTTACTGTGTTCACCAGAAAATTCAGAGTACTTCTAAATGAATGTATGTTTTTGTTAGGCAACCTTCTCTTTCCTCACGTCACTATTTTACTAATGTATACTGGCTTTTAAAAATTTTTAACCTTTGGCATCATAACTGACTAATATAAAAGGATACTTCAGAAAGTGAGGTGTATATATCTGGAAAGAAAGAGAAAGCGGGGGGGAAAAAAAAGGGCCGGGGGGGGAGAGGGTGACAAATTATGCTCAAATATTTTGATATGTTTTCCGTTAATGAAATTCTTAACTGGGGACTCTAGGTCAGGTCTTCGTGCCTCAAAGTGATATGGTTTTTTTCACATCTCAAATTATTTTAATTCCCCTAGTATCTGTGACCCACAGTTGAGACATAAATGCACGTGTCCTTGCGGAAAGATAAGTTAAAAACTTCAGACAATACCCATCTAACCCTTGCTTGTCCTAGCAACTCCTTATTTCTGTATTAAGTCTTTAAAAGGATTTTATTTACTTGCTGAGATTAAGCTAGTAAAATGGCACTTACAGCATAAAATAATTTTATGAGGCTATCTCCTTATTTGAATTCACTGAGTTTCTTTTTGAAAAAAATACTGTGCTCGTGTGAGCTGCTACTGCATTATGAGACCAGAATAAAAATGATCCTGGCTGGCAAAGGGAGAGGTCGTTGGTTGAAAACTTGTGTGTTTTCTCTCAGGGGTACTGCACCAGATGAATGTGGACACACAAAATGTCTTTGTTGGAAAGACAGAGCATGGGGTCCAGGTCAGAGAGAATGTTCAGAATTAAAAACAAAAACAATGCCAAACTCCTTAATTTGTTAACATAACGTTCACCAAAAATTAGCGTAGAAGATATTTTTGTTCTTGAATTGGAATGAGCATTTCAAATAGAAATCTTCAGAACCTGAGATTGCTGCATGGAATATAAGAGGATCATCAATGAATAATTAAACAAGTGATAGCTAATAAAATGTACAGCACATTGCTTCAAACTAAGAAATTGTAACTCTGCCTGAGGGATGAATGTTTTTCATTACTTTTTAATTGTTGCCAGTGTTGACCTTCAAGGTCTTTTTCTGGCAGAAAATTTGTTATGGTAAGGATGATATCACTAAGTAATTTAGCACAAGCTGCATGATGCAAATAGTTTCCTAATATTATAGGATGCTGATGTGGTAAGAGTTTGTTTTCTTAGGCACTGGCTCTCCATGTTTCTGGAACACCCCCCCCCCCCCCCCCGATCATACCTTAAAAGAACACTTCTACTTTAGCTTTGCAGGACAATGACTGTAGATAAATATAGTAGCAAGCATTAACAGTATCCATGGGATTTTATGACAGGTTCTGAAAAAGAACAGTTGACTTGCAATTAAAAAATATTACTGTACTGTAAAGTCTCAGTATGATTCTTGGCTCCTGGTAATATTTGTGTCATACCAAAAACAAATAATGACTTTCCTTATTTGGTTGGTTCATGAAAGCATCTATATAGTTTGTAGGTTTTCTCCACACTGAAGTGAATGTCTTTGGTGTCTGAGGTTCTAGAGCCTGTATTCAAGAAACTGAGTGTTGCTAAATTTAGCTAGTTATATACTGTAACTCTGTATTATGATTTCAGTGTTTGCACAGGTAGGTGCTAAAAATATATATGAAGTAAATATCAGATATTGTCATGATTAGTATTTACAAATCTTACTCTAAATTTGCAGCAATTAAATATATTGTTGATCAAGTAGCAGATACACGGTTTCCACACGTGCATGTGTTCGTTTAGGATATTATTTGGTGTTTGCGTGTGGCTGCTTTTAATCCTGCAGTTCAGTTGCCTCAGTTTTTGGGCTAAAATATTCGGCCTGTTCTATCTTCATAAATTCGAACAAACTGAAGATTAATGATTGTTGACATGGGAGAGATTCTTGCTCACATTACTGCCAAAAGATGAAGTCTAGCTCTTGTCACCAATATTAATGATGTGAGGTAATAGCATTAAAATTTAATATAATTATTTATTTGGATTTTCATTTCAATCTTTATTACAAACAAAGACTAGCCATGTGCCTGAGAAATATGCTATGTATATTTTTGGATCAAAATTTTACCTATCGCTGATGATTCTCTAATGAGGAAAGTCTGCTGGATACAAAACACCTAGTTTTTATTCTACTGTTGTACATTTTTTTTTTAAATAGTTACTGCAGAAGACTCGCATTCATTTGGTCTTCAATAATTTGTAGACTCAATAATTTCACAAGCAATTCCCCTGCCTGTTTGTGTTTTTTAAAAATGAGGGTTTTTTTTCTATATGTAGCTTGATGTCAGAAGCAGACCTGTCACTCAAACTCACAAGTTAGTCTCATGTTCTGGAGGGAGTTCAAAATTGTTCTGCTTCTCCACAACAACAATAATTATGTTCTTTTTCTCAAAATTTCCATTGGGGATATATCGTGATTTATTTAAATTAAGTATACAATCCTGGTGATTGCAACCAATACATGTATTTTATCACTATTGTAGCAAAAACAAGTGCCCACTATACAAGTGACTGAAAGGAACAAAAGGATTTTTTCAAAGAAATAGAACGACATGCTTCCTATATTAAGTTATATCAGCTGAACTATTTGGAAAAAGATGAATTAAGTAAAATAAACTAGTTAAAAATCACTGATATATGTTAACTTTTGTAAACTTATAGATGTATTCTGTGATTCATAATTTCTTTACTATGTTCCCTTATTTTCATGCAATACTCTCTTACTCTAACACCTGGATATTCCCATGGAGGGGAGGACTTGCTCCTGAGTAACAGGTCTGGTTCTATTTCTAGCTGCATGGAGAAGGGAAAACAGCAGGATTTTTGGACATAAAAACTGGAAGAAAATAAAAATAGGAGTGTTTTGTTTTGTTTTTTTTTAAAGTTGAACCACATGTTCAATTAGACTCTAGTCCTTTCTGAGCTACACATATGGCACAAAGCAGCCACATTCTGTCCGCAAGTGGCCAGCGAAGAATTTCCCTGGCCCCTGGGAACTACTCCACTGGTATAAAATAATCAGAGCTAGCCCCTGAGCCAGCCATCACACTTCCTGTTCTGACATAGGAGGTGTGTGGGGTGGTGGAGGGGGTATGTTGAAGTGCTGGGAGTTCAAGTTCGCTTGCTTTGAGGAATGTTCTAATGTATTTTGCAGGTGAATATGCAAATTGCTGCTTTTAGTCATAATCAGTTTAGTGACCTCCACTAATCTGTCTCAGTGTGGTTAGAGAGTAAATACATTTTTAAAATGATCTTTCATGTAAGATGTAAAACTGAAATCTTAGCTACTTGTGCTTATTAAAGAGACTGGGTCTTTTCTCATGACCAGAGTGTTCTCATACCAGCTTGCAATGTGGGAAATTCCATTTACGTTTCACTCAATTTCCCCCACTTCCCTGCAGTTTAAATTAAATGCAGAGAAAAGATGACCTAATCTAAACTCAGTTAAACCTAAACTCATCCTTCATATTACTGTATGCCATCAGATGGGTTAAACAGTTCCTCTATTTAGTTTTAGAGGTGGCTGTATTTCAGTAATAGATTAAGTGAATTCTCTGTGTAATTTTTACGTTGTCTTTAAATATACAAAATGTTTTGGGTTCAGATAAATTGACAGTATTTTGAAAAAGGAGGCAGTGCTGGTCAGTGACCCCAGTTAACTGCCTGTTTCTATCTCAGTGCTCATATCTTGCAGGCGTCTTAACATATTTGTCATGACATGGGTTGCATGTGTTGAAAAGAAGATATACAGCTGAGTGATATCAACTTACTGTAGGTAATGGAGGCTGTATTGTGTCATTACCTCTTCTTTAATTTTCATGTAGATATTGCAGCAGGAGAAGGAGATGGATAGATACATGTGGGACTCTGCATGTTAAGCAGTTCCCATGGTCACTGTTTCTAGATCTTGTTTGAGAGGAATGAATGAAGCCATTTGTAGTTCTTTGCTGGCTATTCCTGCTATATCGTGTGTTGGTCACCAGCACCTTGTGGAAAGACTCTGTCAAAAGCTAAAATGTGGGGTGGTAATGGAGGATGGACATTCTAACCATTGCCATGAGGAGGTCATGAGACCCACTATTCATTGTCAAGAGGTTATGCATAAACAAGTCACCTCAGCAAAAGAAGAACCCTGAATGTAACAGGCCCTCAAGGGGATGGCTACACAGTAGTGTAAGCCTAGAGTTAGTGGGACTCAAGTCAGCTGACCCATGTAAGGGAACCCTGGGCTTGAGTGTCTACATTGCATTTTAACCCTAGATTAAGGATTACCTGACCTGTGCTCGAACCTAGGGCTCTAGCATCGACACTGCAGTGCACAGACCCGAGTCAAAGTAACCCTGTCCCAGAGTGCCTAGCACACCAGCAACACCCAGTGTTGACACTGTAGCCCTACGAATGTGTTGCACTGTGGGGAAAATGCTTCTTCCCACCCTGTTTCCTAAATGTGGTGGTGCTATTGATGAGACTCATAAGGAGCACGTAAGTACAGAAACTGGATAATTAGCTCATTTCATGGTTGTCTAAGAAGAATGACTGCAGTTTGAGAAGGCTTTTGAACTTCTATTTAATCTAAGAATTGCGCTCTCCACTTCTACGCTGAGTCACATTGGCTGGAAAATGCCCATGTGCACCTGTTCTGAAGATAATTAGCACATCAGTCTCCAGGGCTGTCAAACTAGTAAAATGAAACTTTGCGATTCTTAGTTTTTAAAATGGGATGTTCAATGAAGCTGTTTTTGATTAGTTGATTTTTTACTTATGTCTGTTTTTGAAACTTGACATATAATGTAGGTTTGGGAGGAAAAACCTAACCACAGCCTCGCCTGTCTGCTGCCAGCTGCAGAGAGGTGAAGTGCATGCCCAGGGCTTGGGGAGCACTGTGCTTCAGCACCCCCTGGGATCCCTTATCCTTGCCTCCCAGGGTGTGGCAGGGCCAGGGATAAGGGATCCCTGGGAGACTTTGTGGGGGAGTTTTGGGGCTGGCTCCCACTCACCGCCTTCACAGTGTATGCTGCTTGGGCACCTCTGCAGACACAGCCCTAGGGAGGGCAGGAAAGGCCCAGGAGCAAGGGCTAGCGAATGGAGCAGAGACCAAGTGCCAACCCTGCAGGGAGGGTCAGTGGCAGAGCTCCTGGTTTAGTAAGACTAAGTAGGGATGACTTACAATATCCTGGTAGCCGGGAGCTGCCTCCTGCCTCTCAGCTTTGCTATGTGCTCTGGGCAAACTGTGCAGCTCTCATTTTCATCAGGCTGGCTCCAGGGTTGGGAGTGCGGGAGGGGGTGAGAGCTCCAGCTGCGGGCTCTGGGGTGGGACTAGAAATGAGGCATTCAGCGGACGGGAAGGGGGCTCCGGGCTGGGGTATGGGAGAGGGTATGGGCTCTGGGGTGGGGATGCAGGTTCTGGAATGGGGCCAGAAACGAGTAGTTCAGAGTGCAGGAGGGGGGCTCTGGGCTGGGGCTGAGGGGTTTGGAGGGTGGGAGGGGTATCAGGGCTGGGGTAGTGAGTTGGGGTGTGGGAGGGGGTGCAGGTGGCTCCCAGAAGCAGCGGAATGTCCCCCCTCTGGTTCCACAGGCACTGCCCCCGCAGCTCTCATTGGCTGCAGTTCTGAGCCAATGGGAACTGCGGAACCGATGCTTAGGGCAGGGACAGTGCTTGGAGTCCCCTGGCTACCCCTAAGCCTAGGAGCTGGAGGGGGGACATGTCACTGCTTGCGGGAGCCACATGGAGCCATGGCAGGCAGGGAGCCTGCCTTAGCCCTGCTGCGCCACCGACCAGACTCTTAATGGCCTGGTCAGTGATGTCGACCGGAGCTGCCAGGGTCCCTTTTTGCCTGGCAACCCTAGCAGGCTCTCTGATAGTGTGCTTGCACACCAGTGTTCAGTAGACACTGGGTTAATGCTGACTTGAGTTGCTGCCATTTGAAAAGGCAGGTGTGGCTTCAGTTTGCAATAAAGTGCACTTGACTGCACCAGAGATTGTTGGCATAAAGAGGACTAAGGAAGTTGCCCCAAGGAACTCTGGGTTACATTCAGAAGCTGGGGCTGCATGCACATAGGAAAGCAATAGGGCTTGGACCCTAGGTCCCAGCTTAACATGGGCTCGAACCCTCCAGTTTTGCAGGGTTCTGGGACCCTATGTTTGAGCCCTAGGTAAGCACAATTGGTATGTGGACACGGGGTTTAGGTTTGAGCCTGGGCTTACATTGCTGCATAGACATACTCTTAAAGGCTTCTAGTGCTCTCTTTTTATGAAGTAGGCTGCTTTCCATTCCAACGACTTCTTTGTGGTTTTGCCTGCAGAGGCTATTCATTCATGGTTTGAACAGGAAGTGTGTCATTCCCCTGAAGCAAGGCCTTCAAAGTCCTCCAAAGTATGTATAAAACCTTCTGTAGAACATTCTTCTATAAAGAACCCAGATGTTGACTGAAAAGGAACTTGCCATTTTATTAATTTCAAACAAGAATTTATCAGGTATTAGAATTATAAATACTATTATTAGATTCAGAAATATTAAGTTCACCCCTCAAGAGGTACTGCTGAGACTAGGCAATACTTAAATAATGAATGCAAAACCACAAAGCATGCAAAAATTTTATTTCTTGCACAAAAACATACTACCGTTTTAAAAAAAAAAATGGGAGTGTAAGGTCAGTAACTGGTTATGTAGTGGAAGTGGAGTATTGAATTTACTTTTAATACCAGTGGAAAACATTTAACGCTGTGTAGACACCTTTTTAAAGTTATACAGCTTGGGGAAATGATCCCTAGGGAAGAAAATGTGTTGTGTTTTTTTTTTTTAAATTCCAAGGCTTACTTGTTTGTTTTATTGAGCATTTCAAAATAGCTTAAATAAGATAAATGCATAGTATCATTGTTAGTGATCCTTTTTTTTAAAAAAAGAAAGGCATCTTCCACGTCTGTTAGCCTGTAGAAGTTCAGTGATCCACTCTGGCTATACAGAGGCTGGTATTAACTGATAATCTTTTGACTTTAGTTGCATTTGTGTAATTAAGTCTCTTAAATAAGCCTCATTCCAATGATTAAGAGTGAAGATTTCAAAAGTGGCCACTGGTATTTGGATGCCTCTGTTCTTGGTTGCCCAGCTTCAGACTCCTTGGAGGTGGAGGAATTCCCATGCCTCCAATTGGAGTTGATTGTTTGGCTTGATTTTCAAAACTGCCAAAAGTATCTCAAATGGGCATCCAAGAATTGGGACACCCTATACTTGTGGTCCCTTATGAAAACATTGGTCTTCATGACTCCATAGGACCACATCCTGAAGTCTCTCATTCATTTCTCAGGCATAACTTTCCCTACTTTTTTTTGAAGAGTTTTCCTCAGTAAGAACTGTGTGATTCAACCCACTATAAATAGTTTACATTATACTATTCATATTAAGGGGTATATATTTCCCAAAAGTTCATGCACAAATGTTATTGTATAGTAAGTACAGTGGTGAGGGAGGGATGTACTTTCCATGTTCCATACTGAAAATTTGCTTCACTTTGTAAAATTTACTTATTTATTTTGTGTGTATGACCTGATAGTTCCTTCTACTCAAAATATTGCACAGCACAAGAATAAAGCACTACCTGCTTAGTGTGGTATTTAGTTCTGTGGGAAACAAGTAGATTTTAAAGGAAGTTCTTTTACCAGATCATCATTCTGAACTTAATTTGTTATATTTTCATCAATGCATGTTTAGTTGTTTGTAAAAAGTGATGATTTTCTTTCTGTGAGTGAGAGAGTGTGTGTGTGTACAAATTATCAGGAACTGAGAGGAGATGTCTCATGCTGGCATCGCACCAAAGTGTAATACATCTCTGGTGGCAGCAGGGGTGATTACTGGAGAACTGATTTTTTTAATTGCCTAGGATCATCTCTATTTTTCCTGACCTCCTTTATTATGTGCAGTATGTGTTTTAAGAACCACATCTTGCATATACTATTCTGATCAGGAAGTGGCTCAAAAATAATTGCTCACATCATGGGAGACAGAGGAAGAGGTAGGTAAATGGTGATCCACTTGGACATACTCACATATTTATAAGGTGAGATCATTTCCATGACTCGCTTCACTTAGAAGATATTTTGAATACTTCAGACACTGATAACCAATACTTGTATCCTACTAGTGGGACATCTCTGAGGAGGAGTAAAAAGACTACTGATGTCAAAAATATTTCCCCCTTTTCCTTCATTATCTCTCTCCCATGTCTGTATTCTGGTGGAAAATTTGCTCTTTTGGTTCTTAATCTTTTGCTAAAAGACACCATCCTTGAAACTGTGGTTGCTTGATTAGTAGAACTCTTAGCAGCTGCAAATGTCACTGTGCCATACTAGTTGTCTGTCTTAATTCAACTGCTGCCTTATCAACCAATCATAAACTAAGAAAAGCCAATTGTCTCTAGCCAAGTTTTGTGTTTAAACTTAATTGACAGGAAACGGCTGTCATATTTTTCTGTCAGACTTTAGTACTAGTGTAATCTTTACTTGATCTGGAATGCATTTATAATATATCTTCCTTTCTGTGCCAAAGACAATCAGAGAAGAATATGGTTTTGGTCAGATGGTTTTTTTTTTTTTTAGTGCCCTTTCCAGAAAAATGTAGTATGTGACAGCTGGTCCAGAGAAGCTTTGCAACCCTCTTGACCTATGCAGCCTCTGAGTGTGTTCTTGTTTGCAGAAAGGTATTTCTGCAAAAAATATTGATGAGCTAGAAAAGTGGAGCAAGGGTTAACATAAAGGAATGCTGCAAAATTGTCATGAAAACCAGAGTGAGTTGCTGGCATCTGTATGTTACATCATTCCTCTCCAACCTGTGGAAATGCTTCTGGTACCCCAGCTCTATTATGTCAATAATGTTAGACCAGATAATTGTTTTGAAATGGAGGCAGCAGGACACAGTGATTGAGCTCCTATCCTTCTCCTTAACCGTTGCTTTGGTGGTGTCCCAGATCATTGCACCAACCGATGGTACCTCACAGCGTCATTATGACTCTGACAACGGTCCATGCCCTTGGTGGTTAGGAAGTTTTGGATGCTTCAGAGTCTGGAACAATTCCCTGAAGCCTTAGCTCATCTAAAGATGGCCTCAATGCTGAAACCTCCAGTGCAGCAAGCATCAGGATTGCTTTGATGTTATTTGTGCTTACAGTCCTCACCCCACACGTGCACAGACACTGAGTGTCAACACACTGTGACACCTGCTTGGGATGAGGAAGAGGCTGATGAGGAGGAATAAGCCTGTTACTTGGATACCGACTGCAATGGTGATTTCTCATAAGAAAAGTATTTATTTACTATGGAGACTAAAGATGAGGGTTTATCCACAGATTGAACCTTTTCCCAATTTATTAAAAGAGAGTCTACATTCATCCACTTGATTTGGAATCTGTTGAGAAGAACTCATGGGGTATGATATCAAAGTACCTTGAATGGACTCACCCACAAATAGAATGAAAGTACCTACTAACCTTATTCTGTGCTGCATGGTAAAAGTTATGTGGCAGTATTCTCAGACTGCCCTGGCTAACGCCTGAGGTTCTTTTTGGAAATATCTTTTATCTAGTGTCCACTTTATTATTCTTCTCTGCAAGAGTCGAGTGAGGGAGGCTGCTGTGAGCAGCACCCAAATTGACTGATATTATGGCATCGTGGCCCTTGACTGTGACTTGAAGTATTGGATGTCCTTGAACTCAGGCTTCACTAGTCTGCAGTGCTGGCTGCTTCCATTGGAAACTGCCTTGGGCGGTGCCAGTTGTAGCTGTGGAAGACGGTTCACACATACAGGGACCTACTCCCCAAACAGAGAGGTTACCAGGAGTTTATGAAGCTGACTGATGACACAAGAAGTCATAGGGGCTGGCATCTGTTGATGTCAGCTAAAAGGCAGCAAGGGCAGCAGTCTTTGACATAGATTCTTTCAGAAATGCATGGCTGCATTTGTCAGACTATAATATCTAGATTTAGCAGATATTATCTGCTGTATGATGGAGAAAAAATAAAAGGGATGATAAAATTGAGGCAAGTTTAATGAAAACTAAAAAGACAAGCCATCCTTTGTTCTCTCTGGCTTGTTGTCGAGCCACTTTCTTCCTCTGCCCGTAAAAGAAGCAAAAAAGAGAAAAACCACCCAAGATGTCAACTTGTACTTTATGTGAATCGGGGACATTAGTGTTTAAAGCAATTGGTGTCACTTCAAGCAGAAGCTGTAGGGTTCTAAGCCATCTTCACAACAACAGGAAAAACTTCTGTGGGTTTTTTTTTTGTTTTTGGTTGGCCTCCCTCTCCAGTATATTTAAACCGAACTGTCAGTATCTGCCTTAGTAGGACTTCCTGTTGGAGGAAGAGAAGCTAATATATGGTCTTGCAGCAATACTTTTGGCAAAAAGGTTCCTGACTGAGCTCAGGAAAGACAAATGTTAGATGATCCTAACAATCTCTTATGGGCAGAGGCAAATATGGTTCTCAGTCATGTTAGGGATGGTAATGACTGATCCTATGAGGCTGAGAGTCTGGCTACATCTGATCTCTGAAGCAGGGAAGTAGGTTCAGTGTTTCGGTAAATGTTTCAAGTACTCCTAGTTGCTTGGAAGGCTGTTCAACTGCAAGTGCAAAAGATATTCTGTCTGGTGTAGAAAGGCTCACATGGCTTCTTTCATATACCCCTACAGAAAGTATTCAGATATCTTCTTTATCTTGCAGTCCATGATAAAGATAATTTTCATTTAAGTCTGACAACTTTTTAGTCCTTAAAAAGAACAGGAGTACTTGTGGCACCTTAGAGACTAACAAATAAATTTGTTAGTCTCTAAGGTGCCACAAGTACTCCTGTTCTTTTTGCAGATACAGACTAACATGGCTGCTACTCTGAAACCTGTTTAGTCCTTGTCTACCTTCATATTATCTAATGGTTGTTGGTATCTCTCACTACCACAGCTTAGTAATAATTCTTCGCTTTTATAGAGCACTTTTTCATCAGTAGCTCTCAAAGCGCTTTATGAAGGAGATCAGTGACATATATAGAAAGTAAACTAATCCAGGCTGTATCAGACCAAGAATTACCTAAAATAATTTTTGTATTTTATAAAATTGTTCTGAATTTTAAATCTAATATTTCAGGCCCATCCAGGATTGGAAGCAAGTCCTGTGTATTCCACTGAAAAGTTGGGAATGTTTTCTTTCCAATGGTATAAATTTCAAGTCCATTTTTAGGCTATTAGATATTGGAACTTAAAACTGTCACTGGCTGAGGACTGAATATTGTCACTGGCTGAGGACTGAATATTGGACCAGTGTAAATTTTTTTGGTGGTAATCTTGAGGTGTAGGGAAGGGGCAAAAAGTGAACATTTGGGGGGAAAAGGTAAATATTTGAGGCAGGTCGGTTTCTTTAATTTATTTATTTTTAAATGGTTTATTGAAGCTGCTTGGATATTTGGAATGTTGCCAGACTCCGACTAATGAGCAGAGTGCAGGTGAGGTCATCAAAACTGCATGATAAATTGCAGAGTTGTGATAAATTCCACTTAACACATGGGTTGATATTACCTGCACATAGCTGGAGGTCTAGTTTCCCTCCTTTCTGAGAGTGAAATGATTGGCTGACTGAGTGGGAGTTTAATACTTCTGAGCGCAACCCCTTATTCCCAAATTTGTTCACGCGTTTGGTCTAGTCACTCCACTTACTGATTCTCTTTCATTCTTTTCCATAATTCAATCCACTTATTGTCATCCACTCTTTTCTTTTTCTTTCCCACTAGTCTTCTCATTAATTTTTCCCCTTATTCACTTCCTCTCTCCTCTTATTTCTCTGTCCTAATCCAGTTCCTTCTGGTCAGTTTTCCTTTCCCACTCTTTCACATTGTCCCATTTGCTCATCCTGTCTCATCCATCCATTCATTCATTTTCTCACCTCACTCTCATTTTATCTTTCTTGCTCCCTCATCCCATCTCTCTCCCCATCACTAGTGTGATTCTCACTCACCACTCCCCTCTGAATCTGTTCTCTCTCTGCACATTTAGTCATTCAGAGCTTCCAGGATCTTCACTCTCCTTTACTTCTGGCCTGAAGCTGGGAAAGGAGATGTCATGATTTTCACTCTCCTATGTCTGGGTGTGGGGAGATAATGAGATCTTCATAGTCTTGCAGGCCTGAGAGATTTGGTGCTGCCAGAATCTACTCTTCCCTTCCCAAATCTGAAATTAGGGAGTCACTGGTGTCTTCATTCCTCCCCACCCCCTCCCCACAGGACTGGGGGAAGGGCTACATTGCTGGGATATTGACTGCCCCAGACTTGACAGGAGCTGCACTGAGACCTTCACCCCTTGCTGGTTTGAGGTGAGTGGAGCCATGGGGATGTTCACTCATTCTGTCCCAGGGCCAAGGGTATGGATCATGTGCCGGCCAAGTTTCATGTACAGCAGAAAGCAGTTGTTATCTTGGCTCCTCTTGCATTCCCTGCTCTGTGATTCCTGCTCTATAGCTTCAATGGCTGGAATCCCCTGCTAAGTACCTCTAGAGGAGCCACTTAAGCACACATCAGTGAAGAATCCTGGCACACTTACAAGTGGGTGTTCTTACTATTCTTCGAGAGGTGTCCCTGTGGGTGCTCCACTGTAGGTGTTGGTGCGTCCCTGCGCTGTTGTTCAGAGATGTTTACAGCAGTACCCGTATCGGCTGTGCATGCGCGGTGTCTGCCTCACATACCAATCTTGTCTTAATCATAGAATATCAGGCTTGGAAGGGACCTCAGGAGGTCATCTGGTCCAACCCCTTGCTCAGAGCAGGACCAATTTCCAACTAAATCATCCCAGCGAGGGCTTTGTCAAGCCTGACCTTAAAAACCTCTAAGGAAGGAGATTCCACCACCTCCCTAGGTAACCCATTCCAGTGCTTCATCACCCTCCTAGTGGAAAATGTTTTTCCTAATATCCAGTCTAAACCTCTCCCACTACAACTTGAGACCATTACTCCTTGTTCTGTCATCTGCTACCACTGAGAACAGTCTAGATCCATCCTCTTTGGAACCCCCATTCAGGTAGATGAAAGCAGCTATCAAATCCCCTCTCATTCTTCTCTTCTGCAGACTAAACAATCCCAGTTTCCTCAGCCTCTCCTCATCATTTTTGTTGCCCTCCGCAAGACTCTTTCCAATTTTTCCACATCCTTCTTGTAGCGTGGGGCCCAAAACTGGACACAGTACTCCAGATGAGGCTTCACCAATGTCGAATAGAGGGGAATGATCACGTCCCTCGATCTGCTGGCAATGCCCCTACTTATACATCCCAAAATGCCATTGACCTTCTTGGCAACAAAGGCACACTGTTGACTCATACCCAGCTTCTCGTCCACTGTAACCCCTAGGTCATTTTCTGCAGAACTGCTGCCTAGCCAGCATTCCAAGCAGGTGCTTGGGGCGGCAGTTCCTCCGGCCATGGCAGCAATTCGGCGGCAGCTTTTCTGTTCCGCCCTCCGCGGCGGCAAATTGGCGGCAGCTTCTTCCTTTTGCTGTCCACGGTGGCAGTTTTTTTTCACTGCTTGGGGCCGCAAAAACTGTAGAGCCGGCCCTAGTCTGTAGCGGTGCATGGGATTCTTCCGTCCTAAGTGCAGGACTCTGCACTTCTCCTTGTTGAACCTCATCAGATTTCTTTTGGCCCAATCCTCTAATTTGTCTAGGTCCCTCTGTATCCTATTCCTACCCTCCAGCATATCTACCTCTCCTCCCAGTTCAGTGTCACATGCAAACTTGCTGAGGGTGCAATTCACACCATCCTCCAGATCATTAATGAAGATATTGAACAAAACCGGCCCCAGGACCAATCCTTGGGGCACTCTGCTGGATACCGGTTGCCAACTAGACATGGAGCCATTGATCACTACCCATTGAGCCCGACAATCTAGCCAACTTTCTATCCACCTTATAGTCCATTCATCCAGCCCATACTTTAACTTGCTGGCAAGAATACTGTGGGAGACCATATCAAAAGCTTTGCCAAAGTCAAGGAATAACACATCCACTGCTTTCCCCTCCTCCACAGAGCCAGTTATCTAGTCATAGAAGGCAATTAGGTTAGTCAGACATGACTTGCCCTTGGTGAATCCATGGTGACTCTCTTTCTGATCACTTTCCTCTCCTCTAAGTGCTTCAGAATTGAGTCCTTGAGGACCTGCTCCATGATTTTTCCAGGGACTGAGGCGGGGCTGACTGACCTGTAATTCCCTGGATCCTCCTCCTTCCCTTTTTTAAAAGATGGGCACTACATTAGCCTTTTTCCAGTCATCCGGGACCTCCCCCGATCGCCATGAGTTTTCAAAGATAATGGCTCTGCAATCACATCCACCAACTCCTTTAGCACCCTCAGATGCAGTGCATCCAGTCCGATGGACTTGTGCTCGTCCAGCTTTTCTAAATATTCCCGAACCACTTCTTTCTCCACAGAGGGCTGGTCACCTTCTCCCCATGCTGTGCTGCCCAGTGCAGCAGTCTGGGAGCTGACCTTGTTTGTGAAGACAGAGGCAAAAAAAAGGCATTGAGTAGATTAGCTTTTTCCACACCCTTTGTCACTAAGTTGCCTCCCTCATTCAGTAAGGGGCCCACACTTTCTTTGGCTTTCTTCTTGTTGCTAACGTACCTGAAGAAACCCTTCTTGTTACTCTTAATATCTCTTGCTAGCTGCAACTCCAATTGTGATTTGGCCTTCCTGATTTCACTCCTGCATGCCTGAGCAATATTTTTATACTCTTCCCTGGTCATTTGTCCAGTCTTCCACTTCTTGTAAGCTTCTTTTTTGTGTTTTAAGATCAGCAAGGATTTCACTGTTAAGCCAAGCTGGTCGCCTGCCATACCTGATGTATACTCAGCAAAGTTATAGACCATATGAACAACAATATCAGCGACCAAGATACCAGTGTCACTGTACCAATTCATCGGCTCTATGTCAACCCCCTCCCACTAATAAGTAAATTTGAAGATGTGGTTGAGGGTATAGAAAACATCATCCCTACTTCAGTGCCCATTCCCTTCCTATCTTTGCCCCCCACCTTGTCCCTTTTCAGGGACCCCCTTTCACGAACAACTGCTCCACCAAGAGGTGCATCACCTCTGCCAATTAGGAGCAGTAGAACCAGTGCCTGACCAACACAGAGGAAAAGGGTTCTACTCACATTACTTTTAACAGAAAAGAAAACTGGGGGATGGTGACCCATTCTCGACCTCAGATACCTCAACAAATTCATTATTTAAAAAAAAAAAAATTCAAAATGGTGACTCTTGTAACCATAATCCCACCACTGAAGCAGGGAGATTGGTTTTCAGCCCTTGACCTGCAGGGCGTTTACGTTCATGTGACCATACATCCTGCCTATAAACATTTTATTTGCTTCGTTCTGGGCTTACAGCACTACCAGTACAGGTCCTACCTTTCGGCCTCTCGACTGCGCCTCGTGTCTTTTCCAAACTCCTTGCAGTTGTAACGGCTCATCTCAGAAGGCAGGGAATCATAATTTTTTACTTACCTCGAGAACGGCCTTTTCAAAGCCAGGACCCTCCAAGAAGCCATTCAATCCACACAACGGACAGTCCAATGTTTCCATGCTCTTGGCCTACAAATGAACAAAGAAAATCTACGCTTACTCCCATCCCACAACTCGAGTTCATAGGAGCACATTTTGACTCACGCAAAAGAATAGCATCTCTCTCACTCCACTTTCTCAACACCATCAGTCTTTTGGTTGCCAAGCTGTACAACAGTCCACAGGTGAGTGCACGAAATTGCCTACAACTCCTAGGCCACATAGCCTCTTGCACTTTTGTAGTCAGGAACGCTCGTCTCTTCATGAGATGTTTCCAAAGTTGGACAATCACTACTTACAGACCGAATGTCTAGGGTCTGAACAACCTTTTATACATACCTCCCAGAGTCAAGGACTCCCTCCACTATTGGACCTTGCTTCACAACCTTTGCTCCGGGGTCCCCCTTCTGCAGGATGTCCCACCGGTTATCATAACTACTGACACATCTCTTATGGGATAGGGAGCACACATGCCCCAATACGCTGCCCAGGGGCTTTCGTCTCCTGCTGAGACATCCCTTCACATCAACGTCTAGAGCTCTGAACGATACGCAATGCCTGCCTCCATTTTCTCCCCTTCATACAAAATCAGCATGTCAGGATAATGACTGACAACATTGTCTGCATGTTCCATGTAAACAGGCAAGGGGCGGGGTGGGGGTGTGTGTGTGATCCCACTCCCTTTCTACAGAAGTGATGAAACGATGGAACTGGTGTCTGACACAATGTCTGAATATCAGCTGCATACTTACCTGGCTCTCTCAATACCACCGCAGGCAACCTCAGCAGAAGATTTCCCATAAACTACGAATGGGAACTAAACGAGGAGATAGTACTAGACATATTTCACACATGGGGATACCCAACCACAGACCTTTTCACAACTGCAGCAAACAAGAAATACCCAAGATTTTGTTCCAGAGCGGAACTAGGCAAACACTCCTCAGGGGATGCATTCATGTTTCCATGGAACACCAACCTAAGGTATGTATTTCCCCAACACCACTCATACACAAAGTACTGATAAAAAATATGAACAGACCAAGCCAGGGTCATAAAGATTGCCCTCACGTGGCCCAGACAGGCATGGTACCCTTTCCTTGCCAAGATGGCGCTTTCCGCACCCATCCCACTACCCCTCCGCCCAAATCTCTTGTCCCAACAATGCGGTCTACTACTCCACCCAAATTTAACCATGTTACACCTCAAGGTTTGGCTCCGTCATGGTTCTCTCATGCCAAGCGAACTTGCTTGGAGCAGGTTTGAAATGTACTCCTTCATAGCACAACAAATTCTACATGCACCACCTACCTTCATAACTGGACAAGATTTACACACTGGTGGGCTGCCACAGAAACCACTCCTTTTTTCCATGCCTCTCCCTCTAATCCTTGACTGTCTGTTAGAGATTAAACTCTCTGGACTCTCCCTGAGTTCCATTAAAGTCCACTTGGCCGCAATTACAATGTTCCATGATGCCACCAACGATAGGCCTAACTTTGCTCACCCTGTTAGTAAGCGATTCCTTAAGGGATCCTGTCAAGGTTCCTTCCCCACTCTGAACGCTAGGGTACAGATGTGGGGACCTGCATCCTCCTAAGCTTACTTTTACCAGCTTAGGTTAAAACTTCCCCAAGGTACAAACTATTTTACCCTTTGCCCTTGGACTTTCGCTGCCACCACCAAATGTCTAACCGGTATTATTATTATTAGGAAAGAGCCCGTTTGGAAATGTCTTTCCCCCCAAAATGCTCCCTTACCTTTATACTCCCTTTCCTGGGGAAGGCTTGATAAAAATCCTTACCAATCTGCATAGGTGACCACAGACCCAAACCCTTGGATCTTAAGAACAATGAAAAAGCATTCAGTTTCTTAAAAGAAGAATTTTAATAGAAGAAAAAGTAAAAAGAATCACCTCTGTAAAATCAGGATGGTAAATACCTTACAGGGTAATTAGATTCAAAACACAGAGAATCCCTCTAGGCAAAACCTTACATTACAAAAAGACACAAAAACAGGAATATCCATTCCATTCAGCACAGCTTATTTTCCTCAGATTATGATTTCTTTAAATGGCTAACACACATCTAGCTAGATTACTTACTAAGTTCTAAGAGTCCATTCCTGTTCTGTCCCCAGCAAAAGCATCACACGGACAGACTCAGACCCTTTGTTTCTCCCCCCGACCCCCTCCAGCTTTGAAAGTATCTTGTCTCCTCATTGGTCATTGTGGTCAGGTGCCAGTGAGGTTATCCTAGCTTCTTAACCCTTTACAGGTGAAAGGGTTTTTCCTCTGGCCAGGAGGGATTTTAAAGGTGTTTACCCTTCCCTTTATATTTATGATAGACCCCAAACCCTATACCCAGACATCAAACTGCCTAATCCACCTTGGAACCTTCTCCTAGTCTTAACATGCCTAATCCAAAAACCATTTAAACCATTAGCCACATGTTCCCTCCTACATCTCTCTATGAAAACTGCATTTCTAGTAGCAATTACCTCTGCGAGACACACAAGAGAAATTGCAGATCCGCCATACACCATATTTTTTAAGCACAAAGTCACCCTACGCTTACTCCCCAGAATTCTACCAAAGTTGCACTCATCTTTCCACATCAATTAGCCTATCCATCTGCCTACCTTTTTCCATAACCACATGCAAATTCCTTTGAATCTGCGATGCACACTTAGATGTGCACAGACCTTTGTCCTTCTACTTGGACAGGACTAAAACCTTTAGGCGTTCCAACAAGCTATTCGTCCCATTGTAGAACGCTCTAAGGGCTCATCTATCTCTAACCCCAGACTTTCCAACTGGATCTTGAGTTGCATTTGTCTCTGCTATCAATTACAGAATGTGACTCCCCTTACTTTTATCAGGACTCATCCACCAGATTCATGGCAGCGTCAGTGGCCTTTCTATGTAATGTCCCCCTTAAGGACATTTTCAGAGCTGCCATTTGGGCTTCTGAAAATACGTTTGCAAAACGTTATGCTCTTACACAGGGACCCATCACCGATACACATGTGGGCAGAGCTGTTCTGTCTACTGCATCCAAAGTCCCTACCTCCTTGAGAGATACTGCTTTTCAGTCACCTGCAGTGGAGCACCCACAGGGACACCTCTTGAAGAAGAAGAGGAGGTTACTCACCTGTGCAGTAACTGATGTTCTTCGAGATGAGTGTCCCTGTGGGTGCTCCACTCCCCACCCACCTCCCCTCTACTTCAGAGCTGGGGCGGCCTCCATTGTAGAGAAGGAACTGAGGAGTTCGGCTGCGCATGCGCACTATTAAGACAAAACTGGTATGTGAGGCAGGGTCCGTGCATGCACAGCCAATATGGGTACTGCTATAAAAATCTCCAAACAACTGCTCAGGGGAGCACCAACACCTACAGTGGAGCACCCACAGTGATACTCATCTCGAAAAACGTCAGTTACTGCACAGGTGAGTACCTCCTCTTCAAAGCATCTTTGTCTTGCTTGCTGTTTCTCACTGCCTCCTGCAGTCTCTCATATTTTTAAGAGACATCCTAGAAGCTTTTTAGGCTTCAAGGGTGGGTATCCATTGAGGTGGATATGTTCCAAGAGGAGGCAATTTCTTACTTGTTACTCATCCTTGAAGAAATAAATCTCAGTGACTTGCTCGCAGTTCTTCTCCCCATAGAGTTGAAGCTGCTGAAATTTCATATTAGTATTTTATTGACGTTTTAATTGGCTGCTATTATGGAGGTATTTTTACCCTCATTTCAAAGAAACTGACTGTTAGGCTCCCAGCAGTATTCCATGTACCTGAGCAAGGACAGCACCAAAATCCATCCTCAGGAGGTCAAATGGTTTCAAACAACGTCTAGGAATTGTGCATGACATCTCTAGGTAGGTGTGTAGACACCCCGAAGAGTGGTAATCCACCGAGAAGTACATCCTCAGAGAAGAGCACTTAAAAGTTTATCTCATTTTCAGAAAAATAACCATGTTCATATATTCTCAGGAATGAGGTTTAAATCCTCAAAAGGCCAAATTCTCTGCTGGTGCAACTCTATAGAAACCAGTATAATTACACTAGCAGTGAATTTGGATCTCAGAGTTAAGGTTGGAGTTCCAATTTTAACCAGCCCTGTTATATAAATTGCTATAGGTATCTCCTAACCTTCTGTGATGTAAAACATCATACAGTATAGGCTTCCAGGTTTGGGGGAAATACAAATATCAACTAAACCACTTTAACTGGTACATTACTTTCTTATTCAAGTAGTTGGCTTTAATAAGTTAAATTGTTAATATTACTACTACCCTAACATTTCTCATTCCTTTGCATGTTCTTTTATGAACATATTTAAGAGTTTTTTCTTAAAGTTCACAAAAAAATGGACTGAAAAAATATAGGTTTTATTGTATGAAGTTTACTTTCGTATTGACTACTTTCAAAGCACACAAAACCAGTAACACCACACTGAATCCTTTGTCCTTCCTGTTGGGTGAAACAGTAGATAGCTTACTGTAAATATGGATGACTGCCAATCTGTGGCGCAGATTCTTTTTCTAATACTGTAAACTGGCAAGAGATCAAGAATTGCAGTTCTTCCTTTTATTTACTTTCTCCATCTGCATTACAGTTCAGTGAATAAGAGAGAGGAAAACACTGCTGACTTAAATGTTGAGTGAAGGTTTCATATTGACTAATCATTGCAAAACATGTTTTGTTTCTGTTTCTTTTGCATTTGGTTTTTCCATTTCTTTTTGGTGAAACTGGAAATATCAATTACTTCATCTGGAATAGATTAAATCATTGAAAAGGCAATGCAGAGATTTAAATGAGGACTGAACATAACATATCACGCATAATGCAAAATACTTTGACTACGTCTGACTTGATGCTTGTGTGCTTTCTGCGAACTTCTTTCAGATTCATATTATTAATATGCACTTTGTCTACCAAGAGAAGTTTTATAAAGTGTTTTTCTTTCTGGTAAACCTGAGGCTTCCTGAAATAGCTCCTGGGTTCTTTATTCTGTGGTTTTATATAAAAGAAGTACAGGGAAACTAAAAATCATCCTTGAGATGTGGAAAATATTGTTAGTCTTTATGTACTTGGTAGTATATTTAGAGGTGCATGTGTCTTATTAACTCTGTTTTTCCTAGAGCTCCAGGAAGAAATCCCAGCCAGCGTTTCACCCTAGTTGAGATTTGGGGGGCGTGTCATAAAGGGAAGGGTAAACCCCTTTAAAATGCCTCCTGGCCAGAGGAAAAATCCTCTCACCTATAAAGGGTTGAGAAGCTAAAGGTAACCTCGCTGGCACCTGACCAAAATGACCAATGAGGAGACAAGATACTTTCAAAAGCTGGGAGGAGGGAGAAAAACAAAGGGTCTGTGTCAGTCTGTGTGATGCTTTTGCCGGAGACAGAACAGGAATGGAGTTTTAGAATTTAGTAAGTAATCTAGCTAGGTATGTGTTAGATTATGATTTCTTTAAATGACTGAGAAAATAGCTGTGCTGAATAGAATGAATATTCCTGTCTGTGTGTCTTTTTTGTAACTTAAGGTTTTGCCTAGAGGGATTCTCTGTTTTGAATCTAATTACCCTGTAAGGTATTCACCATCCTGATTTTACAGAGGTGATTTTTTACTTCTATTAAAAGTAAGGAGGAAGGAAACTGAATGCTTGTAAGGAAACTGAATGCTTTTTCATTGTTCGAAGATCCAAGGGTTTGGGTCTGTGGTCACCTATGCAAATTGGTGAGGATTTTTACCAAACCTTCCCCAGGAAGTGGGGTGCAAGGGTTGGGAGGATTTTTGGGTGAAAGACGTGTCCAAACTACGTTTTCTCAGGAACCCAGATAAAGTTTGGTGGTGGCAGTGGAAGTCCAAGGGTAAAATAGTTTGTACCTTGGGGAAGTTTTAACCTAAGCTGGTAAAAGTAAGCTTAGGAGGTTTTCATGTAGGGTACAGATGTGGGGACCTGGAGTTCAGAGTGGGGAAGGAACGTGTGGTTCCTCCAACTGGTTTCCAAATACAAGGCATGTCTTGAAGTTTATTTTTGTTTTCATACCAGGAAGAGAATAGGAAATGTTGTTTTTTGTCTAATTGTGTTGCTAATACAGTGGGCATTCCCTACTAAAAATAAGGGGAATTAAATTACTTTTTATTGATATTATGTAAAGCTTACGAAAATGTTCATGGTTTATACTTGGAGAAATAAAGTTCTACAAGGATATAATTTGAAAATAAGATTAAACTTGGCATTTGTTAAATATTATTTTATGTACAAATTGGGATTTTTAACAAATACTATCCAATCTCATAGTATGCTACGGTTCATTCAAATGTCTAGCTATAACAGTTAAATTGTATTACCCAGTTAGCAATATATAGCTTTATCATATGTTGTTTCTTACCTGGTGATGAACCTTGAAATATATTATACAGTTTAAATTTATACAGATCTATGAAAGGTGTCATTAACAGCAAAAATATCTGTTTCATAAAATTATATATTATGGCTGATAAATTTATGTACTTAAGGGTCACTTTTTTACACATCGAATTGTACGTTCCACTGGAAATTTGGGGGGGGCTAGGGTTTGTGGGAAGGGAGGATGGGTAGTTCTGTTTTCAAGGTGCTGAGAGTCAGGAAACTTGGGTTCAATTTTTTGAATCTGCCACAGACTTGCTGTATCAGATTGGCCAAGTCATTAAAATCTATTCATGCCTCAGTTCCTCATTTGTTAAGTGGGGGATACTACTACTTCCCTACCTCAAAGTAGTGTGGCAGGGATACATTTGTGAATGTTTGTGAGGAACTGTGATACTACTTGACAGGGACAGTATAAGTTGTTTTTTAAATTATATTTGCTTGAAGTGTTTAGAATGTTCTCTTCTCCCAAAAATGGGCATTTATTGCAGGTCTGAAGCGTACAAATGAGGGGGGGAAGGGCGGAGGGAGGGACAGAATTTTTTCTTGCAGGATGCTTAAAATTCTGCAAGATTCCTTCCTTTTGTTGGAAAGAAAATTACTCTTTTTGTTATTCGTGTAGCATAATTTTTTTATTTCTGAAGTAAATAATCTTTAACTATGAAATTGAGAGGATAACAGATTTACAACCTCGGGAATACTGGGACTAAAATGTGAAGACCTGCCTCCAAAATGAGTTGAATTTGAGAGAGGTGCTCTGAAAATGAGAGCACCTTAAAGAAAAAAAATTAAAACAAACAAAACCCCCTCCCTTAAAGGTGCAAATCAGAAAAAGTTATTAGTCTATAAGTGATATCAATCAGGAATTTCTCCCTCTCTAACTTTAGTTGTTTTTATTGCAAAACTTTAATTCAGGCTCATTCAAAATGTGTATGAAAAACTTACTGAAAAATGACACATAGTTCAGGTGAAATGGCTCAAAGTTAATTAGCCTGCCCAAAATCTAACCCAAGAAAATCAATATAAATATCTTGGAGACACAAACCCATTACCATTTAAAGGTCCCTTTTACGAAATTTATAGCTGTTTTGAAAAGCTTTTTCAGTACTGCATGTCACCTTGAAAATTGGAATTCATTCCTTTAACCGTCTTTCTCCTTAAAGGGGGAAATGGTGAATTCCAATTTTTAAAATGCTTTATAGTCTTTATATTTTAAACTCCCTTCTGTTTGTTGTTAAATGTGTGATGACATTTCATCTCATATCTTGACTAATTTGTTTTACTTCCATGTTAAATTAAGGAAAAAATAGAGAAATATCTGTACAGAGTTTGAGGTAGGGTATATCTTTGAGGAACAGATCATTTGGAGTTCAATCACACTATATTAAAATAATTCCTAAAATTTTTCCTATTGATACTGTGCACAGATTTTCTGGATTTTTGTGGAATAATCTGCAAATTTCCATTTATGCTCTGTTTGAAAATTCCAAGTAATTAAATATTTGACATAAATATTGGATTGATTTGTTTAGCACAGAAGACCATATTATGACAGAATTTTGCAATGTCTTTTGCCATTTCTAGATTTTCTTAATGAGGGCATACAGTTATTCATGTTGCCCAGCTCTCCATATTTGATTTTTTGTATTTATCTCCTAATTGGGCTTTCCTTAAAATTGATCTGGAAACAACAGAACATAGATTTCTTACTTGCGTCTGGTATAGGGGTTCAAAGTATTAATAACAATCTTTGCCTAGTGTGGATGTCTCCAAAATTACAATGTTTGCCAGTGAACGAATAGGTTCAGTTCAAAGTTTTATTGATTATGTATATAGACCTAAACAATTTAGGACTGAGGTATTTGAGAGACTGTCTGTTATCCTTTATATCACCAAGGCAATTATAATGAGCCAGATTTACCTCGCCTCCAAGGTTCCTTATGGATTAGGCGAGGGCCGGGCCCTCTTTATTCAGGGAACTAGTTTGTGAAATCCTCCTAATGAGAATTACCTGTGAAATCCACAGTGGTGGCTGATGTCCAAAATAAGTGGTGAGGCTGGCAATGAAATACCTGCCCCTCCCACAAAAAAATTCAAGACACCTCACAGAATCACTTCTGATCTCTCAAGTAAAATCAGCTAAATTGGGCCGCTGCCCTCACCCCCAGTAAATAAATTCAGCCCCACAAGTAGCTCTTCTGCTATAACTCCTGCCATTATTCCCCTGCTTCTGAAAATGAATAGAAAAACACCCCCTGCTCTGCTCCCTTCATCTTCCTCCCTTTGCAGGTCACAATCAAATGGAACATGCCCATACTGGGGAGCAGAAAATACCTACCGTCTTTTATATACCAAATGCATTTCTGTTGAAATGTCATTGGAAATTGTGGAGGATTCTGCTGTTTACACACCATTAATTACAGTAAATTTTGTCCGTGTCTCCTCAGTAGCATGTTCTCAGGGTGGTCTGATGTGATAATGGATGTAATTTACTGGTGTTTTGTTGGATTGATTAATTAGCCAAAAGGATCCTTGAAATGCTAGCCATGTCTTTGCTAAAATAGATCTGCTCCCATGAGTCAGAAAACATACTCTGCGATTGTGTTGCCACTTTCTGGCTCACTGGACCCCACGTGAGAGAGACCTACAGGCCAAGATCATCCTAACCGTCACATTCTGGCACTCTCTAGTGGTGGAAGAACCCCCCATATCCCATATTGCTCCAGAAAGCTTGGGATCCTCCAAGCATAGTAGTTACTATACACAAATTTTTGGGATTTGAGAACTTCTGGGACTCCTCTAACCCAAGGATCTGTCTGTGTTAAGGAATCAACCCTCCATATCTAATACCTTAAGCTGCAAGCAATAAAATTGGCACACGCAAACCCCTAGTCTTCATGTCACAGATGACAAACCAGGTTGTGCAGATGTCCATTGAGACAACACAATGGTGAGGTCCTAAATCAATAAGCAGTGTGCTTCAGGAGCAAGAGATTATCATGAGATGCACTATTTCTCAAGATGACACAATCTTTTCTTTTGTATGAATGTAAAAGAAGGGAGGACAAATAATTTTTCAGTTTTAACACGTTGTGGTTCTCAATATTTTTTCAGATATCTAGTCTATGAGGAAATCCATTTCAGGTTTATTTTTGTTTTGTTTTTCTCTTTACTGGTAGAAGGACTGAGACAGGAAAAGACATGTGGATATCTCTCAGCATATCAATAAAACATAAAATGTGTGTTATATACAGAATGGAAACATTCATAGATTTTACCTGACTACCTAAAGTGGAAATTCTGAACCTCAATTACTGGCTAACATTAGAGAAGAAAAGGTATGTTTCTTGCCCTACTTTTGAATACACTTAGGCTCCTGTTGTATAGGACTACTCACAATGTATCAAGTAAAGCACTTGTATTAGTATTTGCAGGATCAGGGCATTATTTTATGAATTAGCCTGCATATCTTAACTTGCTTTATTTATTAAGATATGCTCTATCAACTTCATCTGTTGCTGCTTTCTGCAATGACTTACAGTACTGATCGCTTGATAATTAGCAAGGTCAGAGAAGTGTCACTATCTCAGAAATGAACTTGTAGCCCTTTGTTTTGAGGAAACCGTATACTTTTGAGATTTACACAAAATATAATGTGAATATAATGGACAAAACTTTTAATTTTCTAGAGAGTTCAATTGAGAATACCCTTGAAATTGTCTTGTCTTGTTACAGAGGAGCACAAGGAGTGAAGTAAATGAGAAGGTTTATTTAGTTATAATGTAAAGTTTAGTAATTTTCCAGAACTTTTTAAAAAGTTTATTTTAAGATTAAGAATGTATGACTTATTTCCAAAGTAGTATGTGTTTTGAGTGTATACGCATTGTCTGTTTCTTGCCTACACCATCAGTCCTTCACCTGCCTGAAAAGGTGGCCTCAGTTTGTAGAAAATAAACCTTCATAAAAAGTTGTATTGTAAGAAGAAATATTTATCTAGATAATGTTTTGAACATTTCATTTATTTTACTAGTTTCAGCTCCATCTGCTGTACATTATAAAAGTTACTTGGTCAGCACCACAGTAGTTACAGTAAAGTTGCAATACAGTTTCCATTATAACAATCTTTTTCACATATTCATAACTCTGAAACATTTGTCTTTTTAGTGGCATTTTCTATGCTTTATTCTGTATGAAGGTGTGTTTGATTAGATTAGATTAAACAAAAGATTAAAAAAATCCCTTCAACTGTTTTTGCATTTTGAGGCAAGTGAAAAATTACATTTTTTCCATTATTAAAAAAATCAAACATTTTTGATATAGCTACAGCAAAAATGGGTGAAGCTTGAAAGTTGGTACAAATACATTCTTCATCAGATTAGTGTGTATGCTTGAAGTAAAAAATAATTGGTTTTGATATGAGGATGTCGCAGATGGAAAATTGCTTACTGAACACTTAGAATAGAAAGTTTCATTGTTTACAGGTACATATATAAAGGCTTCAATCCTGTCCCTAGTAAGCATTAAGTGTAGTGGAGTGGGGTCACAAAGAGGAGCTTTCTGTTGCTCTGTGATCTTGAGATCAACTAGATGCTATTTCAGCCTCCATCTTTTAAACTACACATGATTGGCTACAGCTCTAAGGTGCCAATGCAGCAGCTGTCAGTTGCCAGTCTGCTTTGTACTCCACCCACCAACCTTTCCTACTCCAGGAGCCAAAATGGGGGTGGCATAAGAGCTGGCCATGACAGGTTTGGCTACCAAGAGGTTCCCTTTACACGAGGGGATTGCCCAGTTGAGGAGGTCTGTCAGCTTCCTGTCCCCTTGTGACACAAGAGCAGCGCAAAGGGACTGGAACTGAGGTCAGGGTTGAGCATACAATTTGGTGCATGCAAGGTGCACCTATTTCAAGTGTTCTCTGATGAATTCAAGGATTTACAAGCTTTTAATTTTTTGTTACTTTTTAAAGAAAGGAAATTAAATTGACACCTGTGTTAATGCTACATTATGATTGTATAGTAAAAATCACATTAGAGTGCAAAAGTTTAGGTTCTAGTAGCAACAATGAATCTGTCACATTTCACATATGCATAATTTTCTATTCCTGTTTTTCCTTATTCAATATTCAATGTTATACCTATCTATCCATTTAGAACTTGTATGGATGCCATCAGTGTAGTAGTGGAGCACCTCACAAACATGAATAATTTTATCCTCACTACAGCCCTCTGAGGAAGGGGAACATTGTCCACATTTTACAGATGGAGAACTGAGGGAAAGAGAGTTCTAGTGACTTCCTCAAGGTCACTTAGGAATTCTGCCAGAGCTTGGAACTGAACCCAAATTTCCTGAGTCCTAGTCCAGTGACGAGCCTATTACTGTTTATGATGAAATTATACACACGCTGTTAAGTATACAGGATGTTCAGAAAGACTGGGTTAACATTACTACTTTTACTTTTTGTAACTTTAATGGTGCGCAACCATTGCTGTGATCCTCAGTGAAAGAGGGAAAGAGAGTCCCCTCTGTCCAGGATGGTGGTGGGCCCTGAAAGCCCCAACCAAGTGCCCAGAAAGAATGCCCTGAGATCCCTGGCAGAGAAGCTGGGGGTGCCCTGAAAATGCTCCTGCTAGTGATGGATGCATTGGTCTCTGTTTTGGGGAGACCGTGATTAGCAGATGGATTGTTGTGAGAGGACAGTGAAAGCTGTATTGCAATATTAAGTATTGTAGAGCCATCAATCTGAATATATTGATTCTGTATTTACCCTATGGTACTGAAATAGTTTAATCATGCTGGCATTTTTAAGAAGTAGTTTCATATTTATTGCTTAGCAGTGAATGTATGATCTGTGGCTTCCTTCCTCTTCCTCTCCTGTCACTTTCAAATAATCTCAAACACAATTCCTTTATGATGTAAATGGTATATATTTCCAATTGTAATTTAATGGATATTAGTTTCAGATAGGTAATGTACTGAAGAACTCAACTTAATGATGTCATCATTCAATCCACCAGCCTCTTGTAAATTCTTGACTAATCACTCTTCATACTTAGAATCATTTTTGGTACTTCAGCATTTTTTGTATTTTAATAGAGAGTTGGATTTTTTTTGTAAGTATCTCTTTTCAGCTTTTTAATATATTTGATTTTTGTTTTAAATAAATAACCTTGCTAATTTGCACTAATGGTTGAGACACCCTGGCAAATTTTGTAAATTGGTTAGTGAACAAACAATAAAAATATCAAGAGTAGTGCATAACAAAATACACTCAGTTTATGTGAGTAGAGTTTATTTTTAAACTGTTTATTTAAAACAGTTTATGCTGTACTAAGAAAAGTTCTGCATCATATTTTGTAAAAACTATATGATCTTAATAAAACAAGATTCCACAGCCAGAATGGGCCGGGATGTAAAACCATACAACACTCTGCTTTTACATCACTGTTCAGAAATGGAGAGAGATTACCATGAGAGAGAGAGAGTGTATTAGTGACTGACTGTACAGATTTGCAAAGTGTGAGTTAGTACTGTACAGAAAACGAGGAGTCTGGTGGACCCTTAAAGACTAACAGATTTTTTGGGCATAAGCTTTTGTGGGTAGAAAGTGGGTATTTTACCCACGAAAGCTTATGCCCAAATAAATCTGTTACTCTTTGTTGTTTTTGTGGATACAGACTAACACAGCTACCCCTCTGATACTTAGTACTGTACAGACTTATTGAATCAAATGTTTATGGACATTTAATGTTTGTGGAACTCGCAAGTACTCAGTTCCTCTCAGGATTTGGCAATTTGATTCCATTTATAATGTAGAGATGCACCAATAGATCAAACAGAAGTTACCAAATGTGTTTTTACCCTGAATGGATGGTTGTATTAGATTTATCACCACCAGAGGCTGGAAGGCATCCCTCGTCCCCTTCAGACATGTGCAGAGAGCACCCTGTGTTCATGGACTTGCCCCTGTGTGGAAAGAGGATCATCTCCTGATGCAGGATCTAGGTGGGGCTGGAAGAATACACTGTTGTCCGTCCAACAATCCTGTGGGGAATACTGTGAATGGTTTGGTCACAGAAACCCCCTTGGGACTGTCACCTGATGTGCTGAGACTACCTCTGAGCCCGTTTTCCTTGCCAGTTTGGGCCTCCAGAACCCTGCCTTGCTGAGCCAGACACATCCATCTGTTCTGACACAGAACCAGGGTCTAAACCACACACCCCAAAGCTGCAGACTTAACTGAAAACGGCTTAGCAAGTGTTCCTGTCTCAAGCACCCCGACACCCAGCTCCCAATGGGATCCAAACCCCAATTAAATCCGTTTTACTCCGTGTAAAGCTTATATAGGTAAACTCATAAATTGTCCGCCCGCTATAACACTGATAGAGATGCACAGCTGTTTGCTCCCCCCGTATATTAATTACTTTGCATTTAATAAAATCACTTTTGCTTATTAATTAATATTAAAAGTAGGATTTAAGTGGTTCCAAGTAATAACCGATAGACAGAACAAAGTAAGTTACCAAGCAAAATGAAACAAAACACGCAAGTCTAAGCCTAATACATTACGAAACTGCATACGGGTAAATCTCACCCTTAGAGATGTTCCAATAAGCTTCTTTCACAGACTGGACTCCTTCCTAGTCTGGGTCCAGCAATCACTCTCATACCCCGTAGTTACTGTCCTTTGTTCCAGTTTCTTTCAGGCATCTATTCGGTGTGGAGAGGCCATCTCTTAAGCCAGCTGAAAACGAAATGGAGAGGCTTCCAGGGCCTTTTATATTCTCTCTTGTGGGCAGAAACCCCTTTGTTCTTCTGTGCAAAGTCACAGCAACAAGATAGAGTTTGTAGCCACCTGGGCAAGTGACATGTCCATGAATGATTCAGCTTTTTGCAGGCCGACGCCATTGTTTACATGTTAGTTTGAACGTTCCCAGGATAGCTTAGATGTGGATTGGAGTCTCCCAAAGTCCATTGTCAGTTAAGTGTTTCTTGATTGGGCACTTACTGAGAACAGTTCTTTCTCAAGAAGCTGACCAGATGCTTCACTGAGGCTACTTAGAATCAAACACATTGAGATACAAGTACCTAGCCAATATTCATAACTTCAAATACAAAAATGATACACACATACAGGCAGCATAATCATAACCAGCAAACTACAACCTTTCCATAGACACCCCACTTGACCTCCTCTGTACAAGACCTCATGTAACTATAGGACCCTGGTTGCAACAATGATCTGTATGGTCACAGTTCATGTCAATAACTTCACAACTACCTTGAAAATTTTGGCTGCAGAGACTATTCTATGCCAGGTGACTGTCCTTTAAAGTCAAGCAAACTGTTTTCTTGCTTGCAGGTTCATGATTTCACTGCATGTCAGACTTAGTGGAACAAATTCCTCCCCTTTCCCATTAACTCCTAAATGACTGTCTTCTTTTCAGCTAAGGAGGTGGCTTCCCAGCTGCAGAAGGGTTTTCCCTGGCAGAGTCTAGCCTTTATGTATAGTACTGTCCTTGTGCTGTTTTTTATTTCCTCCATGACTGCCAAGTTATGTCACTCTGTTTTGGATCTACAGTCAACACTGCTTCATCTTTGCATCCGTATAGAGTATTAATGAGCTGTCTGTACCTTGATTTCTTCTGTCACTGTTAGGAATTGAAGTGCCAGATTTGGTTCCATACAAGGTCTCAGCATGTAAAATAAGTCTTTGAATGATCTCTAGTACAAAAATTTGGTTGCAACCCACTTTTCTTGTTTTGCTGTTTCCCTCCATGCAGGAGTTTATTGTACTGACAGGGTAGCTCCTTATCAACAATAAATATTTTCAGTAGCATATGGTTCCTTATCTAACGGCCATGTGGCACTTGGAACCTTAAATATGAAATAAAATACGGACTTCAGAGGGATGCCAGGGTGATGTGAGATGTTATCTCCAAAATTTTTTGGTAATTATATTACATTAGAAAGACACGTTTCAAGGAACAGTTATTCAACAAACTAATTATACATTAATTGCTTTCTTTGCAATATGCTATGCTAGCCTGAACATATGACACTTGTAATGTGACTCAACTATATTGTCACTTTTTATCTAAAAGTGAACAAGGAGAACACATTATATTGGGCCGTAAACATCTCACTCTAGGATCCCATGAGTCCAGTGGGCCTTATAGGGAATTGTCAGGCTCCGGCTGCTCTTTCTTCTGCTTCTGTTGTATTAGCCACCAGAGATTTTTTACAGAGGGGGGAAGGAAGTGAAGAGAGGTAGCATAGGTTGGGATGGACATTTTGGATGAGTGAGATAAAAGAAATAGGATATAGAAAGTGGGAGCACTTGAATGTTTTTTTTCCAACTGGGGGCCTATTTTGGGAGCTATGCGAATAAGGCTGAACCCCTGATTTCACATGAACATTGAATTGACTCCACTGAATCTGAAACTTTACAATAGTCTTATTATTTATGTGAAGAAATTTCCCTCTTGTTGGTCCAGGTACTAGTTAGACTTGTTGGTTGGTTGGTTTCCAATGTTAAAAAGTAGATAGTGGGTTTAGTCTGCTTCTTGCTCTAGAGTTGCCAGGCGTCCAGTTTTCTACCAGAATGCATGGTCGAAAAGGGACCCTGGTGGCTCCAGTCGGCACTGCTAAAAGTCCGGTTAGGGGTGCAGTGGGGCTAAGGCAGGCTCCCTACCTGCCCTGGCTCCGCGCTGCTCATGGAAGCAGCTGGCATGTCTGGCTCCGAGGTGCAGGGGCCAGTGAAGCCCCGAGCACTGGCTCTGCAGCTCCCACTGCCCAGGTTTGTACTCTGCACAGCTAGCCACCACAGTTACACTACTATGTCTTGCATGCTAGCTCAGATGAGAGCTAGCGTGAGTATGTGTATACAAGCCAGGAATCTCACCGCTAGCTTGTAGTGTAGCTGTAGCCTCAGATACCAGGAGATGAGGCTAACCTGACTCTAGATTTGGGTGTGAACTGTAAGTTTGGGAGCCATAAACCAGAGTCCCGATAACTTTTTTTGCAGAGCTGCAGCACCATGCTGGGCTGCAAAAAGGCCTGCAGGAACTGCCCAAACCTTTATAGTACCGTTATTGGAGTTGCAGCTAAGTTGCTGACATGTCCAAAGCAAACATCCAAGAAGGTTACCACAGTACACTGTTTTCTGAGTCTAACCAGCTGGCGTTTTACAGAAGCCACTTTTCACCCATATTTTAAAAAAATAAAGTATTCATTTGGAAATGAACAACTTGACCTAATATAAAAAGTCAGATTGATCCCCTCTAGTTAATCTATTACCCTTGTCTTCCATAACTGGCACAGAATTAAGATATTTCAAGGCATATTACATAGAATCACTGTTGCTAATCAAATAGTTTGTGTGTTTATGATCTCCTCTGAGACCTGAAAATGAATTTAAGGAATGAGAGAACTCATGTTCAAAAAAAGAAAAGAAGTACTTGTGGCACCTTAGAGACTAACAAATTTATCTGACCATAAACTTTCGTGAGCTACAGCTCACTTCATCGGATGTTCAAAAAATAAGGTAACTGTGCTAAAGAAAATATCATCATTCTATCTTTTCATAACTAAGGCACTAGCCAAAGTTCTGTCTGGTGTTTTTTACAACAACCTGAATAAGGGTAACAGAATCAGGTTAACTCTAATCTGCATGGTCAACAAGTAGTTAGTTGTCTAATGTTTCTCACAAATCATTGCTGATATATTTATTGGCATGAGCAAGATTTCATCCACTAAAAATAGAATAGAATGCTCAAAGTCTGGGCCTATATCTCTAAATTTTCGCCAATAGATTTACTGGAACTAAAATGTAGTACCTCTAGTACCAAAGCCATCAGTGCTTCATTCTGGCCCTCATTCAGCAAGGTACTTAAGTTCATGCATAACTTGTTGCCCCAAGTGCAATGCCGCAACACGATACCTGTGGAAATGTGTAGTAATCAAGAACTTTTAAGATTGAATACTAACCTATTTTAAGAAATGTACAAACCAGCAACAAGCTTAATGCTGACCCAATTCTGCATGTCCTGGGACTGGATCGAGGAAAGAATATGAAAATTGAAAATATGCTGATTAAAATTTTTAAAAGTACCTAAGTCCCATTTTCAAAAGTGAATTAGATGCTATGGAATATATTTACAAAGATATTTAGGGGCTAGATCCACAAAGGAATATAGGTGCACTGCCATCCAGTGGAATCGTCAGCACTGAGTTAGGTGCTTAGGCTCCGTATACAATGCATGGGGAGAGTTAGCCACCTAAGAAAGGGACCCTCGGAAGATAGCAATCTGAGCAGGGATCCACCTAAACTAGCCAGTAGGAAAAGTCAAGGAGTGCGGTACATCTAAGCCTTGACCCTCAAGGGTAGCTAGGTGCCTGTTTCTGCTTGGGATTCACAGCCGTGAAGGGTTATTTATACAAAGCAGAAGATTGACACCCCCTATGCCCCCCTTCTCCCAGGAGCCAACAGGCTGTTGGTCAGGACACTCACATGGGATTTGGGAGACCTGGGTTCAAGTCCCTGCTCCGTATCAGGCAGGGTGACTAGATGAGGAATTTTGGGGGCAGGCTGACGTGTAAGAATAACCCACAGTTCAGAGCACTCATCTAGGATGTGGGAGGCCTGTTTTCAAATTCCCACTCTGCCTGATACAGAGCAGGGACTTGAATCCAGGTCTCCCACATCCCAGATGAGTGCTCTGTGCTGTGGATTATTCTTACACGTCAGTCAGCCTGCCCCCAAAATTCCTCATCTGGTCACCCTGTCTGTAAAGGTTTGATCAAAGAAAGCTTTGTCCACACACGTTAGTGAAAATGAATAAAAAGAGGTATGAACACAATAAAAATGAAATTCTATATCAAGGTTGTAGAAAAATAATTCAAAAAAATTTTTTTTGTGTTCACCCACCAACACTGTAGATGACATTGTGGTGATTCTGTTCTATATAGGTTCTTACACTGCCCTCATCACCATAGTATTTGAGCCCCAGATTTTCAGAAGTATTTGGTGCCTAAAGATGTAGATGGGTGCCAAATGCGATTTTCAAAAGCACCTAAGCAAGTTAGGTGTCTTAACTGCCCTTGAAATCAATGGGAGCGCTTAGGTGCTTTTGTAAATCCCACTATGTGCTTATCTACATTTTTAGGCACCTAATTACCTTTGACAATCTATCTCTGTGTCTTCCAGTAGTGCATGAAGTATGTGATGTGATTGTCTGTCATGTGTGGTTCATTCCGCACTTGGTGGTGTCATCCTTACTGCCAGCCAAGCCTTTTTGTCTTCTTTCTGGGTTTGGCATAGCAAATACCCCTTCTTGTGAAACTGATGTCTGAATGTGGACATACGCTCTAGTGAAAAAGCACAAGTATAGGCATGTCTGTTGAATTTGAAGCATAATTTACTTTAATTTGGCCCTGATTCCCTAACTTTAACTATGTGAGTAGTTCCAATGAAACAAATGGGGCTCAGGGATAGCAAATGGGGTTGCCTGCCTGAAACAGCTTGCACTACTCGGAGCTTAATCAGGAGTCTGTGTTCCACAAAATGCTGAAATTTATATAATTAGCGTCTCACAGTTTGTATGGTAACTTCCAACTTATTTGTGTGTGTGTGTGTATATCTCTTACTATATGTTCCATTCTATGCATCCGAAGAAGTGGGCTGTAGCCCACAAAAGCTTATGCTCTAATAAATGTGTTAGTCCCTAAGGTGCCACAAGTACTCCTGTTCTTTTTGCGGATACAGACTAACACGGCTGCTACTCTGAAATGTATATATGTTCATACTAAAAAATTTATCATATAGCAGTTTCTTTGATCCTTCAATTAATTCATGCTATTTACGTTATAACAATAGTAAATGACAGTTTATTGTAGCTTTTCTGAAAACTGTATTCTGGACATTATTTTTGACAAGTAGTTAGGGAAAAAACAGCACTGAGGAGCAATAATATACAGTTTTATGGTTTCAACACCACCACATCAGCATTTCCTATAAGAACATACGTTGGAGTAGAGCATATATACAGTAAACTTTTATAAAGTGGTTATTCAAATTAATTTCTTTAGTCAGGCTTATAAATACAGAGATTATACTAAAATGTCAGTTATTTATGGATGACCTTTATAAAGTTTAAAAATAAGAGGAGAATTTTGATGGATTTCTAAATAGGTGTGCTGTGCAATGTTGGGAACTTATTATAGGTATGTTTTCTTTGTGTGGATGATAATGAGAATAAAAGTAACCACTACACTGTAAGTAAATGGTTAGATAAGTATTCTGAAGATATGTCTTGTTTTTTGCAAATATGATTCCTTTGATAAGACAAGATTCAAAACTATCTAGTTGGTGACCTGCTTACATTTCTGGTTCAGCTTTGTTGGTCAGCTTTAGTTTGCAGGATAAATTTGGTATCGACAACAATAAATTGTGTACTGATAACAAGGAAAACTGTATTTCAACAGTTGTATCAAGAAATTCACTGTAAACAATTTTTCATGGAATTTCCCCAGACGTGGTGGTGTGCTGATCTCATCACCCAAATACAATGCTTTCTTTTATTTCTTCTTTGTTTGATAAGCTTCACAATATAAAGGAGAATTATTTCCTTTTTTCTCATCATTCTAATAAATGAATGAGAACTGTTTGGTCTGCATGTCTGTAGCATGTAAATGTACAAAGTCTCACTGTGACAGAATATATACAAGACGTTAGTAATGTATACTTACTCAGACTGAATTACAGTACCTAATATTTTGTGTCAGGAATGCTATCCATAATATTATCTTGTAGCTTAGCCCTTGTATAATCAACTTGGTAAACATTATCTATTGTGTTGTTTAGTGACAACTGCACGCAATCCTTCCAATTCTTCAGAAATTATATAGTGCTGAAATTAGAACACACAGGATAGTATTCAGAATATTAGCACTATTGTTTTGCAGATACAGCATTGGCATTATAACATTTGCTGTGCATTAAAGTTTTATTTAGTTTCACAAAATGTATGACAAAAGCTGTCAAAACATTTGTGTTTTTAATATATTGCTTCTTTCCATTGAAAGGTTATTTTCACAACCCACTTCACCACATTTTTATTAGTCTGGAAAAACTGCATTATTGACACTTTTTTTAAAATAAAGCAAAAGAGCAAAGCGAATTGAGTATTTTAAATGCTATACACACTCCAAGCATTTTAAGAACAAGGACTGAAGTTACAGCAGAACCCATAAGAACTTTAGAACTGTGTGTCCTAGTAGAGAGCCATCATGAGATAATTTATTACAGCAGAAAGCTACCCAATTGATAACAGGTTTCAGAGTAACAGCCGTGTTAGTCTGTATTCGCAAAAAGAAAAGGAGTACTTGTGGCACCTTAGAGACTAACTCATTTATTTGAGCATAAGCTTTCGTGAGCTACAGCTCACTTCATCGGGTGTATTCAGTGGAAAATACAGTGGGGAGATTTATATACATAGAGAACATGAAACAATGCGTGTTACCATACACACTGTAACAAGAGTGATCACTTAAGGTGAGCTATTACCAGCAGGAGAGCGGGTAGGGGTGGGAACCTTTTGTAGTGATAAATCTCCCCACTGTATTTTCCACTGATTAATCCGATGAAGTGAGCTGTTGCTCACGAAATTTTATGCTCAAATAAATGAATTTGAAGAGAGGATCGTTTGAGCAGGAAATCTCTTTTCTTAACAGCCCGAAGTCCTGCAACTCCCACCAGGATTCCAGTGTAGAAAGGCAGGTTTCAGGTAAGTAAAAGGCTCCTGTCCACTCTCTTGGGACTCCATGGGACTCAAACTAGAGAGTTGGGGAACTTATTAAACTGAACTCCTCTTACCTGGAATGGCTACTTTTTCTACATAGATGTTTTTATTTTTTGCCTTGTGCAGGATGCTGACCTATTTGGAATACATTGACCTACTGCAGAGCAAGGGTAGATACCCTTCTCGGGCTTCAGTATCTTGAAAGCACATTATATTTTCTTCTAGACAGAGCCTTTAGCTTACCTGATTATTTAATTCTGCTGTTAATGTCCTTATGTTTATTATTGAGATTCTCTGAAAATAAGTTTGTGATAAAATTCTACATTTTAAAATTCTATCAGCGGTGAGCATCTCTAGTGGTCTAATCTATTATAGTCCTTTGAGATAATTGGCCCTGACTTCCATGGGTTACTAAGACATGTATTATATTGTGGAAACTTACTTAGTAATCACTTGATTACTCTGTGTCCAGGGGATTGCAAATGCTCTCCTGGGCTGACCAAACATGAACAAAATGACTGCTTACTCCACCCTCTAAAACCTCATAAAAGGGTTTATAACCTACCAAAACTTCAGCAGCTAAACAGATGACAAGAAGGAATATAGTGGGTTTTTTTTGCTTCTCTTTATTTGAATGTAAATCTTGCTGTTTAAAAATAGATCTGTAGTATACAAAGCCATCAGCTGATGAATACAATACAATAAGCCCTCTTAAATTGTGGAATTCCACACTGTAGACTCCCCCATCTATTTAAAACAGTTCTTTAAACTGTATTTTAGGTAACCTGCAGTATCATACAAAACAATTTTTATCTGGCAATACAGTAAATGTATTAGTCCTACATGCTACACAAACATTTTAGAAACATTACAAAATGTGTAAAAATAGCAGTCACAATACTTGTATGAGAGTGCTGTACCAGTTTGAGTGGGATGGTATGGCAGGGTTGCTTGTGATGTTCGGGGACAGCCTTGAGGGTCCCTTCTGGTTAATATTGGATGTTCCTAAGAGGTCATGTTTCAGGGTTTTAGCTGGCCACCTGCAGGGATCAGGAAGGGATTCCCCCTCCCCCAGTATGTTCTGTGTGCCATGTAGCAGGGTTTTTGTTTGCTTGCTTCCTTGCTTATTTGTCTCCTTCCTCTGAAGCATCAGAGATGGCCATGGCTGGAGATGGGACATTGGACAGGTTGGGCAAGGGCATTATCTCTCTGAGGCTTGGTTGTCTGGTTTGTGCTTCCATGGTTTGGTTGGCTGGTTTGTGCTTCCATGGTCAGGCTCTAACTGATGACCATATGAGGGGTCAAGAAGGAATTTTCTCCCAGGTCAGAGTGGCAGTGACCTTGCGGGGGGGAGGGAGGGGGATATTGCTTTTCTGTGCAGAATGGAGTACGGATTGCTTGCCCAGGCCCTCAATTAATTTCCTGCCATTGTGGAGGCCTCAGTCAGTGGTGCATCTCACTCCTTCCTATTCTTAGTCTGTGGCACTGAATAGTTTAGTCTCCTGAGGCTGTAATACCTTGGTCTAATTTCAGTTGTCGGGTTTGGTGTGTGGGTGCTGGGTGATATTGGTGACCTGGGATACAGAGGAGATCAGAATAGATCAGGGGTCAGCAACCTTTCAGAAGTGGTGTGCCATGTCTTCATTTAGTCACTCTAATTTAAGGTTTCGTGTGCCAGTAATAACATTTTAACGTTTTAAGAAGGTCTCTTTCTATATATCTATAGTATAGAACTAAACTATTGTTGTATGTAAAGCAAATACGGTTTTTAAAATGTTTAAGAAGCTTCATTTAAAATTAAATTAAAATGCAGAGCCCCCCGAACCACTGGCCAGGACTCGGGCAGCGTGAGTGCCACTGAAAATCAGCTCGTGTGCCGCAGGTTGCCTACCCCTGGAATAGATGATCTAGTGGTCCTTTCTGGCCTTAAACTTCTGTCTCTTCCCCACTTCACCAAGAAGCTCTAGGAGGTATTGTTCACAATCCACCTTGATGCCAAGCTGAAGGAATTTGTTGGGGTGGGCACCTCCATCCTGTTCTAGTGCAAGACATTGCTTGCAAGTCTCAATCCAGCCCCAGACATACCAGTATGCTGTTATACTTTGTACAACAGCATCTTGATTGGATCCAGATACATCACTGTATTCAATTTGAATGTAATATATACAATGTAGAAATAGCATTTGCCATGTGTAAAATATCAGTCCAAACTCTGTGCGATGGCATTTTCTTATCTGATAAGTGTGGGGAAAAAAACAGTGACTGCTAACAGAAAACAGCTAACCCTTTCTAATTACAGCTGACTTGGAAATCAGTTCTAATTCACACTGGCTGGTTGCTACTTAAATACTATGGTCCTGATCCAAAATCCATTGAAGTGAATGGAAAGACTCCCACTGGGTTCAGTTGACTTTGAATCAGGCCTGCTAAAAGTACATTTTTATTAATACTGCCAATGTACTTTGAAGAGAAAAACCAGTATAGTAAACTGCAAATAGAATACATAAGGCAGACTCAAACATACTATGTTGCAAGAATTATTAGTTTCTAAATAAAGAACCTCTATTTTTATTGGGGAAAAAGGGGGGGAGGGGAGAAGGGGACCATAAAGTTGCTGTTGGCCAGCAGAACAGAACCATCTGCTAGAGCTATGAACAGTTGACTAAGCTTAATAACCATCTCTGTCCTAACTAGTAGCAATTATTTTAGTCAATGGTTATCAAACAAGCAGGTGAACAAAGGTGGGAATAATATATAGCATTTGGAAAAAATGGAAGTGGAAAACAGTTAAGGAATAGATAAGAGTTCCAACAATGGGATGTTTTTCAATTTCAAGTTTTATCATCAGTCTCTCTCTTTTATCATCAGTCTCACATGCACATGCCATGTGATGGTGCTGGTGAATTATTAGCTTCAGTTGTAAAGAGTTTTACAACATTTTGCCACTTCCTTTTTCTTTTTTGTTCTTTCCTTCTTTCTTTTCTTGTGGTGTTCCATTTCTCTTCTGCAAACAGCTAGGATGAACTAGAGCAGTCTCTGTTTTCCATTAGGTCTGATTTGCTACAGCTTTCTGCCTTTAAATTACTTCTGAACCACAGAATCTGGCAGGGCTCTTTGGAAGGCATTTGAGGACAACTGCTTGATCTGGAGTTCAGCCATGTACAGTATTTGAAGGCATAGAACAAAGCAGTATAAATTCGGATTGTTTTACTAAATGTTTATGGCTCTTCCAGGAGAATTAGAGAGATCTTTATTAAGACACAGTATGTAAATACTCACTTTTATTGTATCAAGAAAAGCTTTTAACTTTTCTGTATGAAGACGAAGGCCTATTTAACAGCCTTTCCTTAGTAGTATCCCTAATCTAACATTTCTTGTCTAATCACAGCAGATTAAGCACACATAAAGAATTGCTAACATCAGATGTACTTAACAAGTAATTTAAGGAGGACTGGCCAGTTTAATAGATTAATCACTTCTGTTACAGCTTTGCAGCCATAGTTGAAATTCAGTCTGAAGAAAAGCAAAAGCAAATGCAAATCTTTATAATCGCTGACAGCAACTCCATTTTGAGTATAATTGTTTTAATGTTTTGTGCCAAATTCTAACCTTACTTACATCCATTTTACCTCACTGACTTAAATGTGTTGTATGGATGTGTAAATTAAAGCAAAAATTGGTCTTCTATATCAACTTATGCACTTAAAAAGAAGACACTCAAAAAGAAAATCGTTATAGGCTATCCACTTTAATCGTTGTCATGTAGCAGTTTTCATCAGTAGATTTTGAAGTGTTTATAAAGAGATGTCAGTATCCTATTGCTGGGGAAACTGAGGCACTGAGAAGTGAAGTGACATACTCAAGTCGCCAAGTAGGTCAGCAAGAGGTTTAGGAGATGTGGATTCTATTCCCAGCTCCTGGTTTAGCGCCCATTCCACACTGCCTCCTCTTACCAGTTGATTAATCCCTTATGAAAGTACCTGCACTGAAATCTAATTTTGAGAATGTGTTTGAGAGAGACTAATGGCACAACATGAAGGAGCATATATTATTAGACACTAGTACGAAGGCATTAAAGATCCTTTTAAACACCGCAGTCAGTGTAATTATTGTAGCATGAGTTAGCTGCCATTTTTTCTTATCCTGTGTGGCTTGACTTCTTTGGGTGACAATTTCATTGTGTCTCCAGGAACTTTAAACATAAAAGATTACTTTTTCTAAATGTGGCCAGTATTTTTGTGCACACAACTTAATGTACAAAATCACTTATGGCGTTTTGCCCACATTTCCATGTGCAAAACACAACTTGCAAATGCAGATTAGCACATGTGGACTCTTCCCATATAAATTGCAATTTCCATGTGTGATACAGCTTAAAAATTGAATGAATACAAATGGGAGACCAGCTTGGAACCCTTGGAAAATTTGGTGCAAATAGATAGTGCTGGTTTTTCTATGCCAGTTTTATTTCTGATGTTAAAGGAGATAAATTCTAAATTAAGGACATTGCAGATGAATACATAGAACAGCTCTTTGTTTTTAAGACTGAGAACTAAGTATCTGCTGCTGGAAACAGTGTGGTGTATTTAAACTACACTAAAGATTTTTGGCTCTCATCAAACAATGCTATGTTTATAAAGTAGCTCAGATTCATGATATTTGTTCTATAACTTTGTGACTTCCTTTTCTGCCCTACCAATGTACTACTGAAAATAACGTGTTTAAAAAGATTATTCTGGCTTTATCAATAAGTTTGATTAATCGTCCAAGGTGTATTCATTGCATTTTAGAGTGTAAGTAAAGGGCCAGATTTTCTGCTTTGCCATGTTTACTATTTACCAGGTGAAGAAATGCTAAAGTGCAATGTATGCCTCCTCCCTCCCAGCTCCCCTATATGCCCCCTATGCTGGTGTCTGCTAGGAGTGTAGCATTGGAGCTGGCTGTCCCTATGCATTCTGAGGACTCCCCCATGTTGAGGGAATCCTGAACTGGAGAGATGCAGGTGTTTTCTGTCCCCAGAGGGGTGCCAAGGCAGCAGGTGGATTGTGTGTTTGCCCTACATTGTGTAAAGGCCTAGTCCTGCAAAGTGCTGAGTATCTCCCATAAGATGCTGATCACTTTCTACTAGCACTGTAGATATAAAAGGTACATTAGACCTGGAAGGAAGCACAGCACCTTTCAGCATCATCCCCCTACTCATCAAAATAAATTTTCAGGAATGTTGTCAATGTATATTTGCAGCCATTACTTTTATGTGAGGAAGAATGTTCTGAGTGTGTTTGTCTCTTTCTTTTGTTGTGAACTCTTGCCCAAATGCCCTCTTAATTAAAAAAAAATAAAATTAAAAAACCCACTAATGATGATTGTAATTCACACAGACACTTTTTTCTACTTTATTGTATGTCTTGTACCTCCATATTCCTTGCATACACTACATCTTAATTCTTAAAATATATCATTTAAAAGTAAGTTTTAAGGTTCCTCATAAACACCGAGTTCCCTAATAGCTCGCTCTTAAGGTTGATTAGGCAAAAAATAGCATTAAGTTGGTCCTATTTGGGGAAAAATTGTGAAGAGCCTGAGGAATGGAATGTTTCCTTCATAATCTTTAGAGTGGCTTCTTTCTTCCTTCCTTCCTTCCTTGAGCAGGTTGAAAATATGTCTTTATTGGGCCAAAAGTAGAAATATTTTACATGTGAACCAATTGCAGTAGCAGCAGGTTCAATTCAAGCAGCATGAAATTTCCAGCCTGCTTCCTGATGCCAATTAAAGCTGCAGCAACACCAGTCATTTAGAATAAAAAGGCAGGAAATTGACCAAAAAAGGCATATAGCTATCTGTGTATATTGGAGTTCTAGGATTTATCATTTAGAAAATAAGAAATGTTTTCATAATTTTTATAATGTTAGAAAATGAGGATTAAAGTACCTGATGATGAAAAAGCTACTTTATTTTTAAAGGCTATTAGGAGTTACTAAAACTAATATTTAACAGATATTGGGAGCAATATTAGGAAGTGGGCACATGTTCTGATCATAACTAGTTATTGTGGGACAAGAGGAAAAATAGCTGAAATGCAAAGCTTTCCAAAGTTGGATTTTGTTTTGTATATAGTACCCAACCATGCCTTATGTGAAATGGAATTCATAACAAGCATAAAAGGAACGAGAATAACATGTATTTTATGGAAGAGTCATCTCTTAATTGATTCATCGATAAATGATTTAGAACATTTTATTTAAAGTAAGAATAGCTTAAAGAAAGTCCTGGTCTACACCTAAAACATAGGTCGACCTAGTTACGTTGCTCAGCTCTGTGAAAAATTCCATGCCCTGTGTGATTGACCTAACCTCCGCTGTAGATGCAGCTTGGCTGATGGAAGAATTCTTCCATTGATCTAGCTACTGCCTCTTGAGGGGGTGGATTTTCTACAGTGATGGAAAAATCTCCTCCCTTGCTGTAGCAAGTGCCTACACTACACTGCAGAGGCATAGCTGTAGCTGTGCCACTGTAGTGCTTGTAGTGTAATGTAGACATACCCTTACTGATGAACGTTGAACAACTCTGCCACTGTTAATTTCCTCTGCCACTCAGCTTATTTGATTCTTAGCCCATCATTGTTCTGCCTCTTCTCTAATGTCTCTTCTCTGCTTAGAATAGCTCCCCGTGCTTCATGGAAGTAATTCCGTTAGAAAAAAGTGCTAAGTTGCTGTCTACAAGACATTTTTTTTTTCCTTCCTAAAAGCAAAGAGTTGTTTTGAGCAGCATGGAGAAACTTGGCAGTGCTCAGTGCATTCCTCATTTGTGTTCAGCTGCAGAAGAATGAAACATAGATTGGAGCAATACAGTGGTGGTATTTAAAGATTCTACCACTATAGTAGAGTAGACTAATACAATTCTATTAATATGACTCAATAGTAAGAGAATAGTCCTTTAAACTACTGCATTCCGTGCAATACAGTTTATTTGTATGAAGCTGCAAATACAGATGTAGGTAGGATACAGTACTTCAGAGGTAGGTGCAACAACTGCTTTACACACAAGAAAAAGTAAGCAACGCAATAAATGGAATAAAAGAGAAAGGAAACGTAAAAGCAGCAAAGACTTAAGTATTCTTGCAGCAGCTGCTAGTCTCAGTGAGGGAAGAATGCAGTAATGAAGGAAGGGAAAAGTGAGTGGAGTTTAGTGTCAATCAGATTAAAGCGTACAGAAAAGTTTTTAAGGTGAAAGTTGAGGAGAATAATTAGATTGGATGATGGAATTCCATCATCCAGAGAGAGCACAAAAGAAAGTACGGGTAATCTGGGTAGTCACAGAATGGGATGGTCAGGAATGCATGAGTGGGGAGTAATTGGATGATAGATATAAGACTAGAGAGTTAGGGTCAGGTGAGTCCAAGGAGAGTTTTGAAAACCAGGCCAGTGACATGAATTGGATTCAGTGATAGATATAAGTATGTTACAGTGAAATAATTATGGATGTTATAAGGTTTTACTTTCTGGAGTTAGAGAATACTCTGGTAACAGAATTCTGGATCCTTGAGGTTTTAGATTGTAGGATTTAGGAAGACCACAAAAGAAATAATTGTGCTTGTTGAGATGGGACTGAGGCATGAATAAGGATTTAAGTAGAATATGCAGTTAAATAACTCCTGCTCCACACTGTGAGTATTTGGGATATTACTGAAAGAATCCAAAATGAGTGTGCACACATTTTTTGAATAAAACTAAATAAATTATATTCTGTAGACAGATGTTTTATTAGAACATCATCTTCATGCATGAGTTTTCAATTTATGTCCCAAATCAGATGTTTTGGTTTTTTAAGTCCATTCACTGAATTTTAAATTCTGATGTTCAAATACCATGAAAATGAGCACATTTTAAATGCCTAGGTAGATTCCTTAGGAGCAATTGCATCCAGATCTTGGTAAATTTCAAGTTAATGTACACTAAGCAGAGCCCCATTAATAAGTTGAGGTTATAGTAAAATCCTCATTGAAATAGCAATGATGTTGGAAATGTGTATTAATGTAGTTTTGAATGGCTTTCTTTCATGATAAAAATAGTATTTATTTTATATATATAAGAAATTTAAACCTAAATCAGGGTCTTATGAGTTTACTGACATAATTTTTCTCATCCACACTGTCGTCCTTGGGATGTGGGCTGTCTGATCCAGTGGTTGTAGCAGGTGTCGGTGGTCAGGCCAGGCCAGGAGGTCAGAGGGCAAAGAGACAGGTCAGAGGGCAAAGAGAGTTAAGTGTCAAGAGGCAGGCAAGGTCAGGTTACCAGGTGACTGGGGTCAGCTGCCAGGTTATAGATAGCAATCAAATAGGGAGGTCATAGAGCCGGACCCTCAACAGCATCAGTGTATCGGTCAGTAGCAAACCGCTTTGACAGCCTTTTCTCCATTTGTTTTTGTAGCCAGTGCTCTCAGCTCTTCTCTTTTTACACTCTGACTGTGTTTTCAGCCTGGCCTTCCTCCCACCACCCTAGCTCTGTTGATGTTCCACAGGGCTCTGAGTTTAGTCCCCTCTTCTGTCTGCACATAATCTCTGGGTCACCCCATCTAATTACACAATATTAATGATCACCTGTATCAGGATGATTCTTGAATCTACTTCTGCACTATTGTCCTGCCTTGGGCTGTCCAATCTCTCATTTTTTACTTTCTCTATTATCCTAGATGTTTTGCTGCCAGGTCAGTCTTAACATTGAAAAAACAAGCTTAAAACATCTAAATCTTTACCTTTTCCCTTAAGTAGACATCCCCACCATCCTTTTCCATCACTATTTCACACAGGCTTCTGTACATATTTGATTCTGTCCTCTCCTTCACTCCCCATGTTCAGGCTGTTACCAAGTGTTGTTGCCTCTTTGTCTACAAGTCTAGAAAGTATGGCCAAAATAAGTGTCCATGCCCTACTCCTCTTGCACTTTGATTACTGCAACATCTTCCTATGTGCTAAAATTATTTCTTTGCTCGTCAGTCAGACCAGATTACTTTTCTCTTTGAATCCCTTCACTGGCTCACGCTTACCTACCATGTCAAAGGTAAAGTGAATGAGTCAGCACATCAAATCATACTTTGAGTCTATTCTTTTAAAGTTTGACATGCTCGTGCTGTTTATAGAATATGTATTTCAGTTAACAACACCTTTGAATTGGAATCATGAAGCGACATTTGCCTGTTGACACTGTTCACATCAGTGCTCTTAGAAATGTGTGATACCTGTTCAGAGCTTAGAATTAATGCAAATACTTCTAAAGACAAGTTCGGTAGACAAGCTGATGGTCTTGCACATGACACATGCTTTCTTTCTGTGTGCCTGTTGAGAGTCCATTTGGAGACTGGAGAGAAGTCCTCCATGAGCATACCTAAACTTTTTTCTTCTTATAAAATACTGCAAGTTACAGAAATGAATTGGTAGAGGGCATTCATAAATATTCAGTAGTATATTTGGAATGTCTTCAGGTGTGTTTATAATTTTTTCTATTCCTTAAATCAGCATTTCACTAAGGGGTACCCAGTGGGATTTACAAAAGCATTTTTGGCACCTCACTCTCATTGAAGCCAATAAACGTTCGGTACCTAACCTGTTTAGGCACTCTTGAAAATCCCAATAGTCACCTAGCTGCTTCAGTAGGCACCTAAATACTCTTGAAAATCTGGCCCTATATGACTTCCTCATGGAGGTGCTTCTCCCTTAAGACGGGAGATGGTCTCTAAGGCTGCTAAACCCTGACCATCTGTGGACATGCCCGGAAACAGGGTTTAGCTCTACATAACTTTCTTTTCTACCAGAAATGTGTAAAAGAAGCTAATTATTTGCTCTTAATTTCCTATGTAACTATAATAATCCAATTGAAAAAAAAAATGTTGTGATGGCTAAAACAGATTAGATTAAAAGCTATTTTTGGAGCACTGAAACTAACCAATCCATAAATCAAAATAGATACATATTGCATGCTTGTTACATTAAATTACTTAGTAGTTTTCCCTTAATCAGGTTTATATATTTTGAAAAACAAACCAAAAAAAGAACCTGGCCCACTTAGTGCTGAAAAAATGTATGGGGCCAGGCCAACTTTCTTGTTTGTGTGTCTTCAGGTTAAAAGTCTCATTTATCATTGTGTGTGCTGAGTTTGGAAAGTACAGAGGTCTCTTTCATATACAATATAATATCTGAAGCAATACTTTTTGCATAATTCAGGATGTCTGATACTGGAATTCAGCAATTCTGTTTTTTTCTATTTTGAATGAAAGTATTATGGTGTTTTGTTAAAGTTGCTCTGCGTGTGTGTGTGATATATATAAAAAGCAACACTGCTAAAAGACGCATCGTTTTGTTTGCTTGTAATGCTTTGTTGTGAATGCTCATGCATTTTTAATCTGGTTTTGGATCATTGTTTCAAATGGACATTACCAACCAATCAAAAAAATAATGGGCCTGATTCTCAGACTAGTTCCACCAGCTTTGAGGTGCCTCATCAGGACAAAGCAGGGGAATGTTTCTCTAAAGGGGCAACCAAGGATTCCCCTGAGAAAAGGAAATCCTTGTGTGGCACGGAGTGACTGTGTACCTGATTTATACATCATCCACTCCCATTCCCATCTGGGTAGCGGACACATTGAGGGAGGAGAGAGATGTGTTGGGGTGTGCTGGGGCAGGAAGGGAGAAGGACAAGGTGGAACGTACACCACTTTACTTGATCCTTAGCTGGTCCCTGTGGGACTATTGCAACCCCATAGGCTGCTTTTTAAATTATGCCAGCCTGGAATCAAGACAGTGGAAAGATGGCTTAGAGCTATTTCCCTCTCCCACACACATACCTCACCACCTAGGCCTACTCAGCTGCTCAAGAGTTAACTTAGCTCTTAAAATGTTATCCATTTTATAGGGGGAGAAACAGCGACCCTGGTATTTAGGTTGATTAATAATTTCCATTATAAAAATAATCATGGAATCTTTGTTTTGAAGAGCTCTAGCACTTCCATTGTTTTCATCAGGACTTTAAAAATTGGCAGGAGGGATAATTCTGGAGTCAGGGGGATACCTTGTGCTGTCCCTATGTAAATCTCTGTTCTGATTTGGTTGAGTTCTATTAAAAGCCACCATTTTCTGTCTGTGTTTCACGCAATACATTGGTCCTGGTTTGATGCCCGATGCTTTTAAGATTCCATTAACAGTGCACATACACTGCATCAGTGTCTTGTTTCAGCAGTCTGCACACAAACTGAAACCTTCACAGGGGTCACAGACAAAATGCATAACAGAAAACTATGTGTACTTGACTCAGTTCTTCTACTTTCTGTTAATTCTGGCACCAGTTCAGCTAGTTAAGCATCAACCTAACTTTTGGCATGTGAACAGTCCCATTAAAGTTTGGTAATGCTTAAATACCTTGCTAAATTGGGGCGGGCCTCTGTGCCCTTCATCACCATTATTTTTGATCAAAGCCTCAGAGTCCTGTACTCTCAATGAGACAGGGGTCGTGTGGAAAAAAAGTGTATAATCATGTAATTAACTGGTTTATAATTTATATGAACAAGAGAAGTGTAGAATTATGGTTACACAAGTATATTTATAGAAGGCTAATTATGGGCACAGATTAGAAGTTCGTTACATTTTGGGGCCTAATGATGGTTGTATCCCTAAAAATGTCTGTGGTTTCATTTTTCTGGGTTGCCAAGAAACTTGAAAGAATAACAGTTCTGTGACACAATTGGTGTTAAACTGATGAAATAGTAATATTATTTTATATGGGTTTATTAAAGACCCTAGAATGAATGCAAAGCTGTAATTCATGAAGGGTGTCTTTGTCAGAGCCCAGTGTTGAGTAGTCTAACCTATTAGTTGGAGCCCAGAGTAGAATTGGGGTCACAGTCAGGAGTCACGCCAAGGGTCATAGCCAGAGTAAAAAGCCATGCCAAGGGTTAAACTGGAGTCAGAGACACAAGTCATGCCAAGGGTCAAAGCTGGAGTCTGAGTCAGGCCACACCAAGAGTTAAGCTGGAGTCAGAGCCAGCAGTCAGGGCAAGGGTCAAAACCAGAAAGTAACTGGAATTAGGGTGAGGAAGCAGGAACCAGGAACAAGAGGTGGTAACAGGAGCAAGGAGTGGGAACTAGGTGAAGAGGCAGGAACTTGGTCTCGGGTTTGGTCAGGAGGAGGCCTAGCAACTAGCAGCTCAGACAAGGGATGTGGCAGGAACAGGAAGCTTTCTGCTAAGAGGTGTCTAATCAGCAGTCTGCTACTAATCAGCTCATCCCACTGAGTCCACAGATTTAGCTCCTTTTTGTAGGGTATTGGTTGCAGTTTCCTCCTCTGGCTTTGCAGTGTGGTGGCACAGAGGGTAAGGCTCTTTTTCAGCAACACTGCAGGCCTGGGTTTGAGCCCTCCGGTGTCTGCTGCCACCGCCTCCTTTCCTTTCTTCTTGAGGGGCGGGGGGAGACTGATTTGGGTGGAAGTATATTCTGTTTATATAAACAAATTTGGCAAATGGAAGTAACACAACCCAGTTATTTTGACAATTGTTAAGGAAATGGCTTAGATACTGTTCAAGTACCTGGTTGACCTTTTTCAACTGGCTGATCATCTGGGGGTGATGGGCAGTGCATGTCTGAGACCAGACGTCCAGGATGTGAAACACCTCCTTCCAGAACCTAGAGATAAACTGAGAGCCTCAGACTGTGATAAGATGATCGGGGAGGCCATGGAGGCAAAAAACACACACAATAAGGAGTTGTACTGTAACTTTGCAGTCAGACACACACATGGTATAAAATGACCCATTTTGGTGAGTTGATCCACTACGGTTAGTATGTGTTCTTCAAATTCTGGTAGTTCTACTGTAAAATCATGGGTTATACCTCAGGAGGGGGTTTCAGACGGTATCAGGAGGCCAATAGACTCACTTCAGGAGGTTTTAGTTTGAGTGCTGGTGTTGCAGGATTTGACATAGGATTGGACATTGTCCTGCTTTTGCGGCCACCAGAACAAGTGGAGTATTACACGCCAAGTCTTGGATTCTCGAAGGGGTGTTATGGTGCATGAGCAGCACCTTAACTCTTGGGGGCCCATCAGGGACCTATAGATAGTAACTAACATCTATAGGGAATAGTTTGTTGACCCTGGAATAATGGCAGAGAACAACGCCAGTATCTCCTGGGATGACAATATGACTGTGAGCTTTACAAAAGGATCATTAGGGATAGCTACTTGAAGCGAGGTAAGAAAGTTGGATGATACACATCCACAAAGGAAATGGTGTGGTTTCAAAATGCTGGGTGGTGGTTCCTTGGGGTTCATGGGTTCCATATAGTATTCACCCTTTCATGGAAGTGCATCTGCCTTACTGTTATGATCGTAAAGTCAAACCTTGAAAAGAACAGGGCCCAGTATAACTGCTGCTGATTTAGTGCCTTGGTGAATCATATATATTCCAGGTTTTTGTGGTCTATTAAGACCTAGTGTGTGGTTCCTGCCCTCCACACCCCACCCCTCCCCGTAGCATTGTATCATGTCTGGAGCTCTGTCATGATTGTGAGGAATTCCCTGTCAGTTATTTCATAATTGCATTCAGCTTGAACAAGTTTTTTTCAGGGGAAAAAATGCACATGGCTATATCTCTTGCTGGTACCCCATTCTTTGAGACAATCTGACTCCTTTGCCTACATGAGAGGTGCTGGCCTCAAGAGTAAAGGGTTGGTCAGGAACAGAGTGGTTCAGCACTGGGGCTGAGGTGAAAGCTACCACTAGACATTCAAAAGTTTGATGGGCCTTCAGGAGCCAGTGAAATTTAGCAGGTTTAAAAAGGATGGCAGTTATGGGGGGAGGGGGTGATTTTTTTTTTTTAAGTTTGGGATAAATCTCTTGTAGAAGTTAGCAAACACCATGAATTTCGAAATGTCTCGAGTACTATGGGGCTCTGCCTAAACTGGAACTGCAGACATCTTCCAAGGGTCCATCTGTAACACTACCATTGATACAATGAACCCCCCAAAATTCAGTGGAGGACTGATGGAACATGCACTTCTCCAGTTTTACCTATAACCCATGCTGCTGTAATCTTGTGGGAACCTCTTGGACATGGTGTTCATGTTCATGGCTTGGTCACTGGAGTACATTGATATAATCCAGATATGTGACTGCACATTGGTCTAGTATGTCTTGAAGTATGTTGTAAATGAGCTACTGAAAGGTGGCAGCGGTGTTAATAAGGTGGAGACCATTATTAAGTACTTGAAATACCCATACTTAGTTCTGAAGGCTACCTTCCACTCATTTCCTGCCCTAATGAAAATTAGTTTATATGCTCTTCTAAGATCCAGTTTGGTGAAACCTGAGTCACCATACCTGATCCAAGAGCTCCAGAATGAATGGCAGTGGGTACTGGTTTGGGTATGGTTATTTGGTTAAGTACCGTGTAGTCCATGAAAAGTCTGAGAACTATCTTTCTTCTTCTCTGGGGGAGGTATAGCTGTGGATGAAGCCTTTGTATAGGTTTTCCTGAATAGTTGCTCTTAAAGGCTGCTAACTCAGGCTTGGACATAGAATTTATGCATCTGAACAGAATTTTGGCTCTGGGTTGAAGGTCTATCCACAATGCAGTGCTAATATGTCTGCATTTCATTTTTCGAAGGCTTCCTGGTAATCTTGGTTTCTTCTTCGAGTGCTTGTTCACATCTGTCATAAATAGAAAGGGAAGGGTAAACCCCTTTAAAATCCCTCCTGGCCAGAGGAAATCTCCTCTCACCTGTAAAGGGTTAAGAAGCTAAAGGTAACCTCGCTGGCACCTGACCAAAATGACCAATGAGGAGACAAGATACTTTCAAAAGCTGGTAGGAGGGAGAGAAACAAAGGGTTTGTGTGTCTGTCTACATTTTGTCTTTGCCGGGGATAGACCAGGAATGAAGCCTTAGAACTTTTAGTAAGTAATCTAGCTAGGTATGTGTTAGATTATGATTTCTTTAAATGGCTGAGAAAAGAATTGTGCTGAATAGAATAACTATTTCTGTCTGTGTATCTTTTTTGTAACTTAAGGTTTTTGCCTAGAGGGGTTCTCTATGTTTTGAATCTAATTACCCTGTAAGGTATTTACCATCCTGATTTTACAGGGGGGATTTCTTATTTCTAATTCTATTTTTATTAAAAGTCTTCTTGTAAGAAAACTGAATGCTTTTTCATTGTTCTCAGATCCAGGGGTTTGGGTCTGTGGTCACCTATGCAAATTGGTGAGGCTTTTTATCCAACATTTCCCAGGAAAGGGAGGGTGCAAGTGTTGGGAGGATTGTTCATTGTTCTTAAGATCCAAGGGTCTGGGTCTGTAGTCACCTAGGCAAATTGGTGAGGCTTTTTACCAAACCTTGTCCAGGAAGTAGGGTGCAAGGTTTTTGGGAAGTATTTTGGGGGGAAAGACGTGTCCAAACAGCTCTTCCCCAGTAACCAGTATTTGTTTGGTGGTGGTAGCGGCCAATCCAAGGACAAAAGGGTGGAATATTTTGTACCTTGGGGAAGTTTTGACCTAAGCTGGTAAAGATAAGCTTAGGAGGTCTTTCATGCAGGTCCCCACATCTGTACCCTAGAGTTCAGAGTGGGGGAGGAACCTTGACAACATCCATTCCATGTTAGGTGTGCACGAGCATCGGAAACCTTTTCCTTAGTGGCTCCCGTCGGGTCGGCGGGCCCCCCGAGTGGCGCCACTGCACCCTGCATATATACCCCTACCGGCCCGACCCCCTCCAGTTCCTTCTTACCGTCCGTGGCGGCGTTGGAACTCTCTCTCTCTTAGAAGAGCAGTCCCTTAGCGTTAGCGTAGCTGTTATGAGTTTATTTACATATAGATTGTGAACACTTAAGTGATTAGGTGCTTGGAGCCCTCCAGCACCGGCCGCAGGTCCACGGCTTCAAGGCTTGCGCCATGTGCCGCAAACCTGTGCCAGTTAGTGACCCCCACGACTCGTGTCTACGTTGCCTGGGGGATGGACATGAAACTGAAAGGTGTAGGATTTGCAAGGCATTCAAGCCAAGGACAAGGAAAGAAAGAGACTTTCGCCAAAAGCAACTGTTGATGGAGGCCGCATTGCAGCCGCCGGGCCCGGAGCGTCTGATGCTGGCTCAGGCTTCCTCGGTGTGTGGTGCCCCAGAGCCGTCGGGAGACCTGGCACTGGCGAAGCACCGTAAACTGTCGGCCCCAGAGCACAAGGCTAGGCCCCGGCACCGATCGTCCTCCCTGGTGTGGCCCCTGGCGCAGCCTAAAGGAAGGCCTGGTCGTTCCCCGCATAGAGGCTGGTGCCTCCCAAGGCACCGAGCACCGACAAGAGTGGGAAGGCTGCAGTACCGGTGCTGACACAGGCGGTCCCGGCGACACAAGCCCCACCGAGCCCAGACCTAAGTGAGCTCAGTGCGGACGATGGGCTGGAGGGCATAATGGATCAGCCCTCTACGCCTGGCACCTTTGAGGCTGCAAAGGACCTCATCGAGCTGTTGGCAGCGAGCCGCCTCCCATATGGGGAGAACCCTCCGGCACCCTTGGGTGCCGTCGAGGGGTAAGCTGGCAATGGTGTGCTGCTTGAAGACACCGTCCTGGCACTGCTCCCGGAGTTGGTCCCGGTCAAGCTCCGACTCCGCAGATTCACACTTGCCAGCGGCCCAGAAGGAGGTTGCAGCACCGGCTGCGGGTCAACGCGAAGAAGCGCCAGGAAGGGCACATCGCTCTCCGGCACTGCTCAGAGACCGGCACCGGGAGGAGTTGAGACTTCCCTCGCCAGAGGTCTCCCACAGACGGTCCTGGTCCAGGGAATGCTGGCACTGGTCCCGGTCCCAGGGGTTCCGGAACCGCTCCCGGTCCCGCTCAGCCAGGAGCCGCTCATTCAACCGTCAGCGCAGATCGTTGGCACCACCATGGCCTTTGTGATCGGCGACGCCGCAGTCCGGCGCCGGCTCCGGCCGCTATAGCTACCCGCACCGGGGCCCGGATAGCAGGGACCCTCAGAGGAGCTGGCAACCTCAATGGAGGCCGCCAGGCCATTGGCCCTTCTGGACCCCCTGGGCCTATCGGGAGCGCCAAGGGGCCCCGTCCAGGGCAAGTTACTCGGTGCAGCGGTCCCAGTCCCCTCACCAATGCCAGACGGTGCCGGAGGCAACAGTATCCAGGCCTCCAGCATCCCCCCAGCTTAGACCGGAGAGTCCGGCACCGAGCCTGGTGCCATCCCATGGACTCCTGCCCGGGCCTGAGCCGGGAGCCCCTGCCACGGGAGATAGGGAGCAGGAGGACCAACCAGAGGGGGTCGAGCAGCAGCTAACCACCTCGTCTTCCCCCGATGAGGTGGTGGCGGGTACAGAGGTATCCGGCCCTCCACCAATAGACCACAGAGCTCACCAGGAACTGCTGCACAGAGTTGCCCAAAATTTGGGGTTGCAGGCCGAGGAGACGGTTGAGCAGGAGGACCCCATGTTGGACATTTTGAGCCCCGAAGGGCCATCCAGAATAGCGTTCACCCTCATTAAGACCATTCAGTCTATATGGCAGAGCCCAGCCTCCAGCGCTCCAACGGCTAAAGGAGTGGAACGTAAATACTTTGCCCCATCTAAGGGCTATGAGTTTCTATTCTGCCACCCGAGTCCATGCTCCCTAGTGGTTTCGGCGGTGAACAAAAGGGAGCGCCATGGGCAGCAGGCCCTGGCCCCTAAGGCCAACGAGGCGAAACGCCTGGACCTTTTTGGTAGAAAGATGTACTCATCGGGGGGCCTTCAGTTGAGGATTGCTAACCAGCAGACCATCTTCAACAGGCACAATTTCAACTCCTGGACAGCGGTGGGGAAGTTTAAGGACAACCTCCATCAAGGTTCCCAACAGGAGTTTGCGGCCCTGGTGGACAAGGGCAAGGCAGTAGCCAAGACCTCTCTCCAGGCCTCCTTGGATTCGGCAGACATGGTGGCTAGAACAATCGCGTCGGGTGGTCATGAGGTGCTCGGTGTGGCTCCAGGAGTCAGGCCTACCCCCCGAGGTCCAGAATACGCTCCAGGACCTCTCCTTCGAAGGGTCCGGGCTCTTCTCAGATCAGACAGACGCGAGGCTGCATAGCCTCAAGGACTCATGGGCTACGCTCAAGTCACTGGGTATGCACACCCTGGTGACCCAGAGGAAGCCCTTTTTAAGCCGCAGCCTCCCCCTCAATGCCAGTACCAGCCTCGCGATAGGCATGAGCCTTACTGTAGGTGAGGCAGGGATAACAGGTGACGGCGCAACAACAATAATAACAATAATGCGCAGGGCCAGCACAAACCCCAGCCGGGCACTAAGCCAGGCTTTTGAAGGTGCGCTCGAGGACAGCGTACCAGACCAGTCACCGGATCCATCCCTTCGTTTCCTGAACCGCCTGTCCCGTTTCTCCCATGCGTGGTCCACCATTACGTCGGACCGTTAGGTCTTACGCATGGTGCCGAACAGGTACTCATTGCTGTTCGCCCCCCCTTCCCCATCCCTCTTCAGGGACCCCTCTCACGAGCATCTCCTAGAGGAGGAGTTCTGCTCGCTGCTACGGGCGGGGGTGGTAGACGCGGTGCCTCACGACCTAAGGGGAAAAGGGTTCTACTCCCTGTACTTCCTCATCGCCCAGGCCAAAGGGGGCCTTCTCCCAATCCTGGACCTTCATGAGCTCAACAAATTCCTGGTCAAGGCCCGGTTCCCCATGGTCTCTCTGGGCAGCATCATCCCTTCCCTGGATCCGGGGGACTGGTACGCCACCCTCGAGATGAAGGACGCGTACTTTCATATCGCCATTTTCCCAGCACATGGACAGTTCCTACGCTTCACCGTGGGCCGAGAACATTATCAGTTTGCAGTTCTCTTGTTCGGTCTAGCTGCGGCCCCAAGGGTGTTCATGGCGTGCATGGCGGTGATGGAGGCCTTCTTACGGAGGCAGAGAATCCGGGTGTACCCGTACGTCAACGACTGGCTCCTGGCAGGCCGATCTGAGGCAGAGGTGCGGGGCCATGTGTAGGGGGCCCTGAGATTGTTCTGCGAGCTGGGGCTCCTGGTCAACATCCCCAAGTCCACGCTCGTTCCCACACACAGAGTGGAATTCATAGGGGCGGTCCTGGACACGGTGCAGGCCAGGTCAAGCCTTCCGGTACCCTGATTCTGGGCTATCCAACAAGCAGTGGCCTCCCTGCGCCAGTTTCCAATGACAACAGCCAGGTGCTGCCTGCGGCTGCTGGGCCACATAGCAGCATGCACGCTCATGGTCAGGCATGCCAGACTGAGACTCAGGACTCTGCAGGCGTGGCTCGCTCGGGTGTATCGCCCAGGCAGGGACCCCCTGGACTTGGTAGTGACAGCCCCAAGGGCTGGATGCTGGACTCCCTGATGTGGTGGCAGTCCCAGCCTGTGGTTTGCGAAGGCATCCCCTTTGCCGCCCCACTTCCGGACCTGATGCTGGTGATGGACGCATCAGACCACGGATGGGGGGCTCACCTGGGGGACCTCATGACGCAAGGGTTGTGGTCCGAGGCAGAGCTGTCGCTCCACATCAACGTGAAGGAGCTCAGGGCGGTTTGTCTCGCCTGCCAGACCCCTCATGCCACTCTGAGTGGTCACAGCGTGACAGTTCTGACAGACAACACTACTGCCATGTTTTATATAAACAAGCAGGGCGGAGCTCATTCCTCGCCACTCTGTCGCGAGGCCGTCCTCCTCTGGGACCTTTGCATAGCTCATGCGATTCACCTCGAGGCATCCTATCTCCCAGGGGTGCAGAACGAGCTGGCAGACTCCCTCAGCAGGTCGTACCGCATGCACAAGTGGACGCTCAGGGCGGACGTCATGCTTTCGCTCTTCCGCAGGTGGGGGTTTCACCAGGTAGATCTGTTTGCCACCAGGGCCAATGCCCAGTGCGCACGGTTCTGCTTGTTCAAGGACTGCAGCCCGGGCTCACTCGCGGACGCATTTGCAATCCCGTGGAGAGGGGGCTTGATGTATGCCTTCCCCCTGCTCCCCTTGGTGTACAAGGTCCTGCTCAAGGTGTGCAGGGACAGGGCGGCGGTGATCTTTCTAAATCTGTTTTCACATCACATAAAAAAAAATCTAAGTTTTTTGTATAGATGAAATATATTTTAATAGCAGGAAGTGGCCTTCAGCCTATGACGTAAGAGGGCTAGCAGCCAGAGTGTTTGAAAGATGTTCAGTGGGGATAACAGAGGGCTGTGTCTACACTAGGTTTCAAACAAAGTTAAAGAACTATATTTAGACATGGTTTGACTGTCCAGAGAATGTCTGGACCCCTGTGTTTAAACAGTTTGGTCCCTTTCACACTGCCTGTGTGAGGTTTTTGTGAAATTCCTCCACTGTTGCTCTTGCATCTGTGCAACTCTCTCCATCAGTTCTATTCATACTAGTTGAGGTATGAAAATTGGACAATGTCTCACTGATAGATGATGCTATATTTTGTTCTTCCCATGTTCAAAACTGCAGTAAAGTTTTTCTGTGGCGGACCCAGTTTGTTCAAATCAGGACTATGAAATTCAAAAAGCTGCCTATATGGATTTCTTAAACCATTTCAGCTGAGCACTGTGAATTGCAGAGATTTAAACCACCGAGGGACCTCCCCATTTTTCTAAGGTTCAGAAGTCCACAGTGAACATCTTCAGAATTGTCTACCCAACATTTCAAAAAGTACTCAAAGGGAATGTTCCACACGGGATAAAACATATTTGGAAGTTTCTGGGCCAAAACATTCCATGTCCCCTTCCCCATACAAATACATAATAATTTGTATAAAAATCTTTTCCAGAAATTTACTGCTTGTTGGGAATATCGAAAACCATCTCTCCATTGAGATGGCTGAGGAGAAACAAAACACAGCAATAGTAATGTCTTTTCAGCAGGAGAGAATTTATATAAATATAAATTGAACAAGGCAACATAAGCAAAAGGAGTAACTGGAGGGTGTTGCTCTTCTGCTTCCTTCACCCAGGAAGGACTAATCCCTTGCCAAAGTGTCTTTCAAGCCCCTTCCCTAAGGGGAGACAGTTTATTAATTTAAATAAAAACTCACAAAGTAACATGACACAGAGCTTCTCCCTAGACCAGACACAGGCTTTCAAAAGTGGAAATACTCCTCATTTTCAAACTCATGAGAAAACTATTAGTTGGGGGGAAATCCATTGCTGGTTTTGTTGGGCTGGGACACATACTGTAACATAGCATCTCAGCTATGAGAGCAGACACCCACAGTTTAGATTGGTGAGCTACTTCCTGAACCTGTAAAGCTGAATCTTTGAGCTGATACTGTGTCCATTTGTAGTCGGGACCACTGCAGCAGCCAGGTTTCAAGAAATTGTCCACTGCTTTATCCACAGCAGCATGTTTGTATGGGGAGTCAGAATAAGTACAGTATAATGTAGCTTTCCCTAGAAAAGTATATCTAAATAATTTTTGCCTTTGAGAAAGATTGAGTCAGTTTTCCATGTTGTTATGTAGGTGCAGAGAAGCTGAAAACTTGAAACCCCTATTGAAGTCAATGGGGACTGTTGATTCTCAGTCTCTCTAAAAATTATGCCATCTAAAGATTCTGTATCTTGCCCTGCATTATGAAAGATTAAGTGCTTAATGTTTTTGTGTTGAGGAGTTTGTTAGGTTTTTATATTTATTTGTCAGTATTTTTGGGGGGGTATAGTCAGGAGATATTGTGAAAACAAAAATTACTACATTACCCACATTAGAGTAGCAAAAGGGAATGTCTTCTTGTGTCCTTTATTTTTAACACTTTTTAAAAAATGAGTTTTATAGTCTAACACTTAGGTCCATCCAGTGGCAGGGGAGGTAGTTTTATAGTAATTTAAGAGTGCTACAAAAGTAGACAGAAAACTGACTCAGGGGCAAGGCAGCTGCCTAAGTGACACAATCCCATTGGGTAGTCTGTTGTGTTCAGGACATAACACAGAACATTTGTAGACGTTTCAGAGAAAACATAAATGGGTCTATAAAGAAATCAAGTGTGTGGAGTCCTGGTCATGCTCAGATTACACTTGTTTCTCCTCTGTAATACCATTTTGGTTTTGTTGGAAAATCAGTTGCAAGTTACTATTGCTCATGGAATCAGCAATTTGCAGACACCTGAATCTCTTTCATCATCAAATGTGGCTGGCTCCAGACCCCTCAAGGTCAGCTGGCACCCTTTGGTTTTGTATTATTATTGGTGAATGCATGTTGATGACCAGTAAAGATATTAGTAGCTGTCTTCATGGATATATCTCTGCCCTTGTCACATTTGCCCATAGTACCTATGGATGTACAGTAGTTCCGGCCTTTATGTCAACTTTACTATCAGAGAGAGAGAGTGGGTGAGATAATATTTTTTTATTGGACCAACTTCTATTGTGTGAGAGACAAGCTTTCGATCTTACACAGACTGGAAGTAGAGCTGTCTGTAAGGAAAAAAAGCTTCTCTCTCTCTCTCTCTCTCACCAACAGAGAGAAGTTGGTCCAGTAAAAGCTATTACCCCTCACCCACCTCTCGGATCCTGGGACCAACACAGCTACAGTAACATTGCATACAGCTTTACAGTTAGCATGACAGGTTTGATCTGCTTGTATTGAGCTTTGTCGCCATGATTCCTTGCTGCTGTGCTTCCAGAGATACATGTGTTTAAGATATGATGATGCAGCTTTTCTTTTTTCTGCCTTTTTTTTTTTTTTGGTACATCTTCTGTCAGATTTCTACTCTAGTAATTTGGTTTCCTTCAAGGAGGAGTATCCGGGCTTAGGATGGAAATGCAACATAGACTTGCATTTTCAGAGCATTGTCTTTGCTGACCCAGAAATCTCCTTACTGTTTTCTAAAATAGCATTTGCACTGTTGTCCCCATCACATGCCTAAACAAAAGTTTAAAGAGCTTTTATATTTGTAATATTATATTTCATTAGTAGGTTACCCTGACTTATGTGGACAATCTTAGCATAACTGTTTTGTGAGTAATGCGTTTTAAAAATTTACTATCTTTCCTAACTTCTTCTGCTCTATCCTCTCAAAAATAAATAAATAAATAAATAAAAGGGGGGTGAGGGGAGGAGAGTAGGTTGTTGTAAGATGGTATGATAGGTCAGAGGCACTGTATGCTTCATAGATACATAGGTGCCTTGTTTCTAGTCTGAATTTGACTAGCTTAAATTTCTAGGCACTGGATCTTGTTATACCTTGTCTGTTAGACTGAAGAGCCCTCTGTAACCAAATTTCTGTTCCTCACGCAGGTACTTGTAGACTGATCAAATCATCTCTTAATCTTCTCTTTAATAAGCTAAACAGATTGAAATCCTTGAGTCTATCGCTGTAAAGCATGATTTCTAATTCTTTAATCATTCTTGTGGCTGTTTTCTGAACCCTTTCCAATTTATCTACATGCATTTTGGATGATGGACACCTGAACTGGACATAGTATTCTAGTAGCAGTCATACCAGTGCCAAATACAAAGGTAATATAACGTCTCTACTCCTACTCGAGATTCCCCTGTTTATACATTGAAGGCTCACATTATGCCTATAGCTACAGCATCCTGCTGGGAGCACACGTTAAGCTGATTATCCACCATGACCCCCAAGATTTTTTTTCTAAGTTACAATTTCTCAGGATAGAATCCACCATTCTGTAAGTATGACCTGCATTCTTTGTGGCTAGATATATTACTTTACATTTGGCTGTATTGAAATGCATATTGTTTGCTTGCAGCCAGCTTTCCAATGGATCCAGGTCACTCTCTATCATTGACCTGTTGTCTTCATTTTTTACCAGTCTCCAAATCTTGGTGTCATCAGCAAACTTTATCAGTAATGATTTTGTTTTCTTCCAAGTCATTGATAAAAATGTTATATAGCGTAGGACCAAGAACTGATCCCTGAGACCCCCCTCACAAGACACACCCCCATTCAGTGATGATCCCCTGTTTACAAATAAATCTTGAGACCTATCAGGTAGCCAGTTTTTAATCCTTTAATATTGCCATGTTGATTTTCATATTGTTCTAGTTTCTTAATCAAAATTTCATGTGGTACCAAATCCAATGCATTCCAGAAGTCTAAAAATATTATATTAACACTATTATCTTTTATCAGTCAAATGCGTAATCCCATCAAAAAAGATATAAAGCTTATTTGATCTATTTTCCATAAATCCATATTGGTTGGCATTATTGTATTACCTTCCTTTTCCTTCCTTCCTTCCTTCAGTCATTTCCATTATTTTGCCACGATGATACGCCTGTAATTACCCATATCATCCAGTTTACCCTTAGCACAATATCAGCTTTCTTCCAGCCCTCTCCATATTCTCCAGTGTTCTAAGACTTATTCAAAATCAAGTCCAGAGAGCTCCTTGGCCAGATATTTTAAAGTTCTTGGATGCAAGGTATTCTGACCTGCTGATTTAAAAATGTCTAACTTTAGTAGTTACTGATTACCAGCCTCCTGAATCACTGTAGGAACAGAAACCTACAGTTACTCCTTTCGCTTATATTGCCCTATAGTTATATAGATTTTTCTCCTTCTGAAAAAAATTATTGCATGTTGCTATGTTTTGTTTCTCCCTAGTCATTTCACCAATGTATAAGTGATTTTTCAATATTATCAACAAACAGTACATTTCTGGAAAATATTTTTATAGAGACTATTATGTATTTGTGCGGGGAATGGGACATATAAGAATCAGTCTCTAGAGATATAAGTATTTTCAAAGCCTTTATGATACATGCATCAAAAATGGTACTTAGGCATTGGAAATGGGCCAAAAATGTAATGATCTAAACATGATTTTTAATAGGGATCATCTAATGGAGAGATTTTGATTGATGTAATAGATACGTTCTTTGTGGCAGGGACTGTCTGTCTGTGTGTGTTGGTACAGCTACTAGTGTAATGAGGCCACAACCTGATTTTGGCTTTTTGGAACTACTGCAAAGCTACTACTAATAAACTAATTCATAATGGATAATAGGATGCCTAAAAGAAAAATCAAAATCCAGAGACTGGGATGTGTTTGGACATAAAATGTCAAACTCCATCATTCATCATCTGCATGTTCATGGTTCAGCATCAAAGGAGAGCAGCTGAACAGGCTGACAGACTTTCACATGCACTGTGCCTTATTATGATTACTCTCAAAACAAATCACTGTGTACTTTGCTTAACTATTTCAAAGGGAAAAAAAACCCTCTAAGGAGTTACTTAGGTGTTCAGATCTCACATAAGTGTAATTTTCATGTACAGAGAACACTTTGCCTGCAAAATGAGAAGTGTTGCAACCTTTTAGGGCTGTCTTCTGCTGCAAACTTGGCTTATATAACAATTTTTATGTACATAGCATGAAGGTATAATATGCTAATGAAGAAAATGGCCTGGATTCTGTTATGTCTGTCTGACACTTGGTCATCACTAGAACCATGTAAGTAAATTGCCAGCACCCTTGCAAGCAAAGGGCATGGGATAGATTTATTTCTATGCATGCTTACAAATTTAATTCAGCCATTCCAGTGTAGTTAGGCAGCTATTACAGCATACTGAAATTTCAGGCATATCTTTGGACACGTCTTGAGTGCAGCTCTAAGATACGTGAACTGATATATTTGAAAACTGGACTCAGGCTCTCCAAGGATTTTATGATACCAGTCAAGTCTTCACATCTAACCTTTGCTGATTTTTTCAATCCATTGTTGAAAACTTTCCCATTGTTTTCCTAAAGGCCTAAAGATTGTTGGTTATTATGGTTTTACTCCGACTTCCCTGGAAAAAAATTTCTTACTCGTTAAGTACAGTGGGCTGGATTTTGTCTGTTACACTACTGAAAATTAGGAGTACTGTATGTCTACTGAAATTATTAGAGTTACTCCAGTATAAAAGAGGTGTAAGATCAAAATCAGGCCCAGTGACATTAAGGTAATTCCAAAATGGGGTTAAAATCCTGTCGTCTTTTTTTTAATTACCTGACCCTGCAAATAACTATTATTGTGCATATCATCACGCCCACATACAGTCCCCTTGATGTCAGCTGATATGCTTGAGGAAGGACTGCAAGATTTGGCCCTAAATTATTTATGGCATATTTTAAAATAAATAAATATATGTCTCCCACGTAGGGATTCTCAACATTGCCTAAAATTTTAAGGGAAAAGCCTACTTTCCTTAGTGTTCTGATCTGTACTTGCTGTATTTTTCCTGCAGGCATTCAAGTGCATTGAAGAAGTGACCTATATTTTCTTTTCTCATAGTTTTAATAAGGTAAAGGAAGCCAATAAAAATGTGCAGCCTGTATTTAAAAAGCAAAAACCCACCCACCTCTAGGCACCTAAAAGAGAATGGCAACTGGAGGTAACCTAATGATCTTCAGAAAACTTTTGCCAAATCAAGATCTTAGATTTGGTTTTTTAATAGTCCATCCACATCCAGATTTTTTTTTCCATTGCTGTTGTCACCTAAAGTGACCTCTGTACATTCTGACTCAGGGCTCGCTTGTGGATGTAATGTGAGGATTTTCAAGCAAAGATGTAATCTCATTTGAAGGGCAAGGATTTTCTTTTTTCAAATACTTTCTACAAAAATTTTATACATATAAAAATAAAAGTATATATTTAAATCACAAAAAACGACTGTCATTCTGCACTTTAAAATCATAGGGCCAGCTAACACATGTTTAAAACTCTTTTTTTTCTAGCAGAGGCAATATACTCCCTCCTTCGCCTCCTTGGAGCTTAAGATAGTCCCCCACTCTGAGCAAAGTGAGGCTAAGGCTCTGAGGATTTGTCTGGAAGAAGAGTAAACTGGGAAGCATCCATTATAGGTAGTGCTTCCCTTTCTTAATCTCAAAGATTTCACCCACAGTCCCACTCAAGCTGAAAGGTTGATGGCTATGAAATTGCTTGATGAGCATCACAAGGTTTCTCTAATAAATTTCCCTCTCCCATATTATATTTCTGTGGGAGCGGATGATTTTGTCCATAAAGAATATTGCATTTCAATAGCTAAATATTTTCTTATACTTAATAGGTTGTCTCAGATATTGAAAATGCAACTTTTTCCTGTTACTCTTTAGCGGAGATTAATCATAAGCTTTGTTTTTGCTGACTTGTTTATGCTCTCTCCCCCTTTCCTCCCTCCCCCCCAAAATCATGTATGATTCTGCTATTGAAAGTGACTCTGTAAAAATGGCATTCTGCTTCTCTGTCCTAATTGTGTTGTATTTACTTACAGAAAAAAATTACTCAGTGAGTAAAAAGATGATTTTTTTTTTTTTAGATTGCTGTTGCTGAAAGACTCTGGGGTCTGAAAGTCAAGATGTTTTTATATGACTCGTGCATCATCATAAGTAATACAAATTCTGCAGACCACATTTTGCATTGAGTCACACCTGTTCAGCACCATTGTTTTCAAATTATGTCATCACTTATATATGTGCAACTGTGTTGTTTTCAGTGTGGTTGCACAGATATAACTGACAGCAGAATTTGACCCTGCATTTGGAACTTCATTCACAATTTTGTTGGTGAGTGAAGCAGAAATATGCCATTCCCCCAGAGCTGTATCAGTCAATAGGAGTGTAAGTAGTAAAAACAAACAAACAATAAAACAGCAAGCCCCCTCCACACCCATTCTCACAAAAGTTTGCAGATATTATCATGCCCACAGAAAGCAGAATTGTTGTGTAAGAAAGGTGTCATTTTTACATAGTCACTTCTAAGAGAAGATCTACACTTTATGTATACTTGCTTATTTAGTGCATATTGATGTGTTTTATTTTAGGAATGTGTTAGTTTTAAATTAAAGATTAGCAGTTAGATATTCTTTGTACCACAATGAATATGCACTGGTTGCAGGTTTCATTTGCTGGTGTTAGGGTGTCAGCAAAATTTAGAAGCACTGTATGGGATTTAAACTCAGTTTTGCTTTCAAGATCTGTTGGCACAGTTTGAGGGGAAAAAAGAGTATTGAATATCAGTGGATCTTAGCTTTTTGTTTTAAAATGCATTTAGACAATAAATAGGATACAGTGATTCCTCCAATAGACTAAGATTTGCATATTGATGCTATCTCCTATTAAAATTCTTAGACAGAAGATCTATTTACTGACTTGAACTAGTTGATATACGAATGGTGCAAGTCAATAATTGTTCTGTACTAGGTTATGTGGGATGTAGTCTGTTGCTGTGCATCAGAAGAACTGTTGCATAAATGTGAAAGCTTTCTAACAGAAACTCTGGTCAGCATAACAGATAAGTTTGGGCTGCAGCTCTCACAGCCACCATTGTGACAAATTTGAGGGGCTGGGAGAAGGTTAGAAAAAGAAGGAATTGGTATGGTGTAATTTTTGTACAATGACTTGCAATATCTCTGCCTCATATCTTAGCAAACTATTCACATAAACAACTAGAAGTCATGCACTGTGGGACTCTAGCTGCGGACTTTTCAAGGTATCAAAAACCTTTTTTAGCAAATTATTCTTGTTATATGATGGCATGATTTTACCCCTATAGTTGGATAGACAAAATAAGAAGGGTCATTTAAACAAATGATTATGGGAGCCATTTAATACTACTTGTCATATAAAACTGCTTATTTTGACATGTATTAACTTATTTGTTGTGAATAAATGATTTGCCACAACCTTACCTTATTAGTGGCAATTAAGAAATATGCTTCTGTTTGTTTATTTACAGCACTATGACATAATACTGGGCTTTAAGTACGGACCTGCAGAATTAAACAGCCTTTTATGCCTTAAAAAAAACCTGGATACTAAATATAAGTAGGAAACAAAAAGAATAACAAGTTGGTATTTTATTTTACTCTGCACAAATGCTTGCTGCAGTTGATTTGAATGATCACTTGTAAGAATGCATTTAATAGCCGAGAGATTTCACAAAACCATATGATTCTAATTAATGGAATAGATCATCTAGTCCAGTGGTTTTCAGCCTGTGGTCCCCGCCTCCCCCCCCCGCCAGGGACTGTGAAAATAAAGTTTCAAATCCCTGAAAAGGCATTCCATTATTCTGGTCAGTCGAAAGTACTGTATGTGAATACCTCCACCAACGGGTCAAAACTCAGGAGTGTTGTCATTACTGTAGAAGCCCACAGTTTAACGCCCTTTCTCACGCTGCATCAAATGGCATGCTAAACGCTTGCAACATATATAGTTGAATTTTATATATTGAATTTATATATGGAATTCAGTCCATATTCAGTCTAAGACATCTATGGTAACGATCCATGGACCAGAGGTTGAATTTCCAAAGGGGTCCGCACCTTCATTCAACAATTTTTAGGGGTCTGCAACTGAAAAAAGTTTAAAAAACACTGATTTTAGTCTGATCTCCTGTATATCACAGGCCATTACATTGCACACAGTTACCTCCGTATTCAGCCCAATGGTTTGTGTTTGATTAAAGTATATTTTCCAGAAATGCATCGATTTGAAGACTCCAAAAGATGGAGACTCCTCCACTTCCCTGGTAGTTTGTTCCATTTTTTAATCACCCTCCCTCACTGAATTTGTCTGGCTTCAGCTTCCAGTCATTGGTTCTTGTAAGGCCTTTTCCCTTAAGATTAAGGAGCCCTTAGTACTCAGTATTTTCTCCCTGTGAAGGTACTTAAGCACTGTAATCAAGTCACCACTCAATAATCTTTTTGATAAACTAAACAGGTTGATCTCTTTCATAGTCTCTCACTAGAAGGCATTTTCTGCAGCCCTTGAATCATTTTTATGTCTTTATCCCTCTCCAATTTTTTAATATCTTTTTTAAAAGATGGATACCAGAATTCCAGTATTGTTCTCACCAGTGCCATATACAGAAGTAAAATCACCTCCTTGCTCTTACTTACTACTCCCCTGTTTATACATCCAAGAATTGCATTATCACACTGGGAGCTTGTCCATTATGACATTTAGGTCCTTTTTGGAGTCACTGCTTTTCCAGAATAAAATCTCCTATTCTGTAGGCATGACCTGCATTCATTGTTTCTTGATGTATAATTTTTCATTTGGCTGTATTCAAATGTACTTTGGGTGGACTCAGCTTACTGAGTGATCCTAACTGCTTGACTGCACTGTCCTCATCAATATTTACCATTCTGTCAATCTTTGTGGAATCCGCAAATTTTATCAGCAGTGATTCTATATTTATCTCCAGATCACTGATGAAAATGTTGAATAGCACTGGGCCTTGTTCTGATCCCTGAGGAACCCCACTATAGAACCCCTGCCCCCCATTCCATGAAGATTCCCCATTGATGACTACTTTTTAGATCGGTCAGCTAGCTAGTCCTTAATCCATTTAACATGTACTTTATTGATATTGTATACTGGTGACTTTTTACTTGTCATGTGATACTAACATCTTATAAAACATCTTATCTTATACAAACATCTTATAAAAGCCTAAGTATACTATATCTATGCAATTACCTTTATGAACAAAACTTGAAATCCCCTCAAAGAATGAAACCAGATTTATTTGACAGCAGCTATTTTCCATAAAACCAGGTTGACTGGCATTGATTACATTCCTATCATTTAATTCTTTATTACTTAAATCCTGAATCAATTTTTCCATTATTTTGCATGGGACTGTTGTCAGGCTAACTGGCCTATAGTTACCTGGGTCATCCTGCTTTCCCTTTTGGAATAGTGGCACAACATTAGCACTCTTCCAGTCTTCTGGAATTTCCTTGATATTCCAAGATTTATTGAAAATTAACATCAGTGGGCCAGAGCCAGCTCTGGGTGCAAGTTATCCTCAGCCAGCTCTTGGGTGCAAGTTATCTAGATTTTAAAAAGGTTTCTTCCTTGTAGATTTTGTTTAATACTGATTACAAATGGACTGGAAAGTATGTCCTCATTCTCACATCACATCATCTGACATATCTGCAGATACAGAACAGAAATATTTACTGAAAACTTCTGCCTTTTCAGCATCTTCATTAACAATCTTACCATCTCCATCCAATAATGGGCCTGTCCCAGTACTTCCTTCCCTGGCTGTAGCCCTGCAAACCTGCCTTTAGCTTATTTTCAACTGTAGTGAAAACTTTCTGCTTTTCTCCGAGAGGTTGCTAATAAGCAGAATCTATAGTAAACTTTAAAAAAAAAAAAAAAAAGCCACCTTATTGTGCTTAGTCCTGTCAACCATGGATTTTTCCCTGATGTCTTTAGCTTTCCTTATCACTTTCCTACACTTCAGAACTTCTGATTTATATTGATTACTATTTTTTCCCTTTTTCCTATTGGTTGTATTGTTGCTTTTTACTTCTGATTGCAGCCTTCATTTGTCACTGAACCAGGATACGCTTTTAGGCAAAGTTGTCCTCTTTCTTGGTTATGGAACCGTGGCCTACTAATAAATTCTTCTTAAAGAAGTCACATTTTTGTGTCTAAATTTTTCCACAGTCATTTTCTTTCATAATTTTCCAGGTTTTCGAAATTAGCCTGTTTGAAGCACCTGGTATATTATTGTTTGGGACTGACCTGTTTTACATATCTAGGAAACCACTAACTTCCAGTCCAGCGATTAATTCATTTTTATTCATCACGACAGAGTCCAAAATAGTTAGCTTCTGTTGGGTGCAGTACCTCTTGTGTTACCTATACATTTTAAACTCCAGTGATGTTTTACAAATGGCTTCATGATGTGCCCCCATATGCCTCCAAAATTTAAGTCCTATAAAACAAAACCGTTTTTCTTTCAACACTTTATAGGCAGGTGCTTAAGGAGCCACGCCTGCTGTTCTCTAGTTTGATGCAGTTTGTAACAGACCCCCAACAGCACCCACTTCTAGTTATCACTGTCACAGTTCAGGGCACCTGTTTCCCCTCAGTGGTCCAGCAAGAGCACTCACTCTCAGCTCCCCAGTCATTGCCTTTCTGGTTGGAGACTGGCATCTCTTTCCTTTCTGACCTGGGTATTTCCAGGCTCCACAGTTCCCTGTCTTCAGTGTTATTCCAAGCAGAGACAAGCTGCCCAAGCAAGCCTCCTTGCTTTCTCTTCAGAGACTAACAGGTGTAATTTCTATAACTATAAGTAAAACGCAGGTCTTTCTATGGAAGCCTATTTTATTGTGAAGGTAAAAAGCACTACAGAGAAAACATGTTAAAAACAATAAAAGAACCTACGCACGTGCTAATAAACTTACCGGAATTCACCCCAACCCTAATGTGGATTCTTGCAGGAGCAGTCCTTCAAATCCCCACCCAAGTGGATTCCTTGTGGTTACAAGTTCATCACAGCTTCAGCTCAAAACATGCACACAGTCTATGGAGTCTCAGTAGGCCCAGTGCTACCATAAGGATTGGACCAGGGTCCTCTCTGCTGGATCAGGAAGAAGACCCTAAGCCAGATTTAAAACCAGGCTATTTACGCAAGAAATCCTTTTTGTCTGTTGGTCTCTAGAGAATCTAATTTGAACTAGTATTAGCATACCTCTCCAGGGCAGGTGACTTCACAGGACTGATAAAATGAGGAGGTGCATTATAATCTCCATCCAACTACAGAAGGTATATACAATGCCATATACACAATTGCATTTTTAACACTATGTACCCAAAGGCATTAAGTTTATCCTTTCAAGTTAGAGCACACACAAAAATTATTTAAACCTTCTTTTTTATAACATGTATCTTAATTCCGTAAGGTTTGTTCAGGATATTACAAGATATTATCAGTCTGTCACACTCACATTGATTTATATGTAGTCAAGATCCAGTGGTTTTGAATTATAAGTAATTCAAAAAGAAATGCCAAACACACTCACCTCTTTTACACACACTATCCTTCCTAAACAGGTTATAACCAGTAATTTTAACATTCTAATCATGCAACTTATCCCACCAAATTTCAGTAATCCTAATTACTGTAATTTCTATAACTATAAAGATCAATTTTTTTCTCATCAATGAGAATTTTCAGTTGCTCTTGCTTGTTACCCAGACTCCTAAATTGGTATAAAAGCAATTGAAAAAAATATTCTCTTCATATTCTTTGCCACATTAGTTCAATCTGTTCATGACATGCTGATCTTGTGTTTATAGCACATTTGCCACCTTAGTACCTTCCCTTTGCATTGCTAGTTTAACATCCTCCTGGGAGTTTCAGCTAGTCTCCAACTGAGATTAGCTCCCCTACCTGTATGAACAGGATGACCTGCAACTCTCTGAGCTCTCTACAATATAAAATGCAAGCAAAATTGGTAGATGCTATTTCATATACTCTGCAACATTTCTTTTAATTGATTCGTTTATAAAAAAGAATGTTTTTAATCATTTCTATATGTGTGCTGACTTGAAAGGATAAAATAATTGCATCATTATTTTTAATAGCACTTGGAAGAGATGCTTTTCTTGCTAATTTTATTCAAAATCATATTGACTTAAAAGGACTTTTCATGCAATCTCGGTTTTAAGTACCTTTTTCTACTTAAAACACAATTTAAAATGCTTCCTGTAAAGATTCAGAAATCCAAACAACCTTGTCCTTGTTTGGATGCCCTTCATTTTATCTGGCACAGACTGTCAAATATAATGTGGTGGCTCATATGATAGAGTAGTCCCGAAAGTGAGTATTCTGTTAGAGAAAATACATCAGCATGAGATGATAGTGGTGTATGACAGAGAGAAGGATATGATTACAATATTTCAAACTTAAAAATGCCAAATGGCCCCATTACAGGTCCAGTTATCAAAAATGCTTGAGGGGAGAAACACACCTCTCCAGGAATTGTGCTTGCGTTTTCTGTTCATGAGTTCAAGCTTTTCATTTGCCTTTCACAAATATTGCAGACTTTTCCAAGGGGCTGGGGGCGGGGGGGAGTAATATATTTACTCTAAATAGTTCATAGCAGTTTGTAGAAAACAGAAGATAAAATTTCCCACCTTAGTCAAGTCTAATAAGAGTCTTGACATTACTGAGCAATGAGGATATATATAGCTGATATCTGTTATCCTCTTTTTATTTTTGCTTCAATATGAAATAACTGATTGATATTAGCTATCACTAAGGCGATGATTTTATCACTGAGTTTGCGGAAATCACAGAATCTGAGACTTTCAGAGACCTCCATGACTGCAGCCTGCGATGACTGGGAGCTGCAGGGCCCCGCCGCCATGGGTAGCAGCTGGGAGCTGCAGGGCACCCCGCAGCTCCTGGCTGCTGGGGGCAGCAGGGGACTCTGGAGCTCAAAGCTCCACATGGGTGGTGGGGACCCCCAGAGCTCCGAGTGGGCCCTGCAGCTGCCAGCCACTGGAGGCGGTGTGGGGACCCAGCAGCTGAGCTTCCCATTTAATCACGGATATATTTAATGAAAGTCATGGATAGGTCACAGGCTTCCGTGAATTTTTCTTTATTGCCCATGACGTGTCCATGACTTTTACTAAAAATATCTGTGACAAAATCTTTGCCTTAGCTATCACCTCTTTGGTTTTGGTTCTCAAAGGGAGGTCTTTTAACATTCTGTAAAGCAATTTTTTAAAATAAAAGATGAACCAGTATGCGCTATATGCCATTGCGTATACATGTTGAACATTCAAAGTCTGCTCTCATGTGCAAACAACGAATCACAGACCCATAATTTCTGGGAGATGCACAAGAGGAGAGTTCACTTACTGGAATAGCAATTGAAAAGCAAAAAAAGTTGCTATCTTCCAAATTTTGTTTCTTGCCTTTGTCATTACTTTTGAATGTGGTAATGAAAGACTTTATTTTAAATGTGTATTTTTCACAGATAAATCAACTGCTCATAGGAGATTCTGCAGCTTCATTTATAGTACTTCAACTGCATCTCTTAATAGTAATGTGTAACCTTCTTGTTCAAATCTTACAAAGGCTGTATCCAAGTTCAATTTTGTTTTGCTAGTGTAAAAATTTAATCCTACTGAGAAGAGAATCCTTCACCAAACTAAAAAGAAAATTATTCTTGTGTTCAAAGTAAAAGAAAGGTAAGTAGAAAAAAAGTAAGAGAGGCTCAATATTCTAGCCCATATGGTAACAACAGATTAAAATTTTAAAATTATACCATTTTTTAATACTATTGTAAAAACTTCTTGTAAACAAAAATCTTTTAGGCATGAATTTGTTCATTCAGATGATAAAATATTTTATTACGTTAATCTTCTGAGTTCCCGGGTATTGTGTTTTGCTATATATTTTAAAATGCACATTAATATTGGGGTTGCCAACTGACTAATTGCAGAAACCCAAATACCCTTGCCCCGTCCTGAGGCCATGCCCCTGCCCCACCCCTTCTCCGAGGCCCCACCCCTGCTCACTCCATCCCCCCTCCCTCTGTCTCTTTCTCTCCCCCTCCCTCCCTCACTGTCACTGGACTGGGGCACGGGCTTGGAGTGCGGGAGGGGGGTACGGGCTGAGTGGTGGGGCTGATGAGTTTGGAATGTGCAAGGAGGGCTCTGGTCTGGGGCAGGGGGTTGGGTTGCAGGAGAGGGTGCAGGCTCTGGAAGGGAATTTGGGTGCAGGAGTGGGCTCAGGGCTGGAACAGGGGGTTAGGGTGTGGGAGCAGATGCAGGGTATAGGCTCTTGGAGAGTCATCACATTGGCTTGAAGGTTTAGTGCTCTTGGGGAACTTTCCATTAAGCAACATTACCTCAGATTATTTCAAGATGAGGTGGTGGTGAGGCCAGCCCCTGTCTCCTTTCCCAAAAGCCTTCCACTTACAATAGTTGACTTCTCTGCCATCTTTGTGCACTAAACCCTCTAATATTCTGAAAAACAATTACACACTTCAGATGTGATCAAGGCAGTAAACTTCTGCATCCATAGAACTAAACCAGGGAGGAAGACAGATTAGTTTTGTTGGCATTAAATAGGGATCTTTAGTGCAAAGTATCAGAGTCTTCCATATCTAGGTAAAGTCGGTCAATTAGCTTTCAAGCTCCCAAAGCATCTAATAGAGACCATCCTGAATGTAGAGGATGTTGATCGGCAGATTGCAATATGGTGTAGGGAAGAGTCTCTTATCTGCTTCTAAGATTTGGAAAATGTTGGGGGAAACGGCAATACCAAGCCTAATGGAGCAGTGACTTGCCAATCTGTAAAGGAAAAAATTAAAAGTTAGGAAACTAATTTTTCAATGTGAAGGATTTTTGTCTCTGGGTTTAAATGAGACATTTCCGGTTTCCCATATCCTAATTAATTCCAATAACCTGAGAAAAGCAGCAGGCCAGACAGAAAGTGAGCATTGTGTTTGTTTTCTTTGAGACATTACTTTACACTTACCCAGAAAAAATAGACTAAATAGGGCAAGATTTTCTATGTTTAGAAAGTAATAGAGAAAAACTACAAAAGATAAATAAGTACTAGATATAATTCAGAAAAGGCAAGCAATGAGACTCAACAGGTTGTTCAGGAAAATATCTATTCTGTTAAAGAAATTCAAGAAAATTAAAAAACAGGAAATAGAGAAATATGTTATCAACCATCTGCTAAACATAGGAACTTGAAAACCTATTCCTATGACATAAAAAATCCCTTAGGCTTGAACTCCATTTTTTGCATGATGCCCAAGAGAAGTGGAGTTTGAGTATTTTTGTGTGCTGTTAAAATTCTGGATGGAAATTTTACTATAAATCCTAGCAGTGTCTTATACATGAGGCATGTTATTAAGGACTAACTTTCAGCAAGCTTTCTGGCATGTAGCAGGAGTACACAGGCACCACCATTCTTTGGCATGATGCACCTATTACCACTGCTGTGTCCCAGGGTGGAGAAGAGCAGGATCATGGCCCTGGCTCCTCCTTACCAACTTTTGATGGATTACACCTGCAAGAGGGTACACAGAGGGAAAGCCGTTCCTACCCTTCCCCTAAGTACGGGAAGTAAGGGATTGTCATTGATCCCTCCGTAACCCTTGTGTGGAGAATACATTGGGAGTGGCAGGCGTCTTCTGACCTGCCACTTCCCTCCCCCTGCAAGAGCCACGGAAAATAAGGCCCAGAATAATCAAGATAATTTGGTACATTTTAAACAAATGGTACATCATTTTGGACTTGGTTAATAATTTGTTTTATGCAGTGTAGTTGTAGCCACGTTGGTCCCAGGATTTTAGAGAGCCAGGGTAGGTGAGGTAATATCTTTTATTGGACCTACTTCTGTTGGTGAGAGAGACAAGCTTTCAAGCTTACACAGAGCTGTTCTTCACGTCTAGGAAACTTACTCAGAGTGTCAGAGCTAAATACAAGGTGGAAGAGACAGTTTAGCAGGAAAGATGTGGACGAATTGGAGAAAGTCCAGAGAAGAGCAACAAAAATGATTAAAGGTCTAGAAAATATGACGCATGAGAGAAGATTGAAAAAATTTGGTTTGTTTAGTCTGGAGAAGAGAAAACTGAGAGGGGACATAACACTTTTCAAGTTACCTAAATGGTTGTTACCAGGAGGGAGGGAGAAAAATTGTTCTCCTTAAACTCTGAGGATAGGACAAGAAGCAATGGGTTTAGGTTGGACATTAGGAAAAACTTCCTAACAGACAGGGTAGTTAAGCACTGGAATAAATTGTCTACAGAGGTTGTGGAATCTCCATCATTGCATCCGATGAAGTGAGCTGTAGCTCACGAAAGCTTATGTTCAAATAAATTGGTTAGTCTCTAAGGTGCCACAAGTACTCCTTTTCTTTTTGCGAATACAGACTAACACAGCTGTTACTCTGAAACCATCATTGGAGATTTTTAAGAACAAGTTAGGCAAACACCGGTTAAGGATGGTCTAGGTAATACTTAGTCCTGTCATGAGCGTAGGGACTGGACTAGATAACCGCTCCAGGTCCCTTCCAGTCCTATGATTCTATAAGTAGTTAACATATATTTCAAGGGGCCTTTCAAGGTGAAATGGCCCATTAAAATCCCTCCAGTCATAGGGAGGAAAAGAAGACAGGAGGAAGGCAGCTGGGGGAGGGGGGGTTGTTAGTGGGTTATAGTGTGTTTTTAATAAGCCATAAATCCAGTGTGCCTATTCAGGCCATGATTTTTAGTGTCTAGCAAAGTTTTGAATTTAAGCTCCAAGACTTGTCTTTTGAAAGTGTTGTGCAGGTTTCCTTTGAGGATGTGAACTGATAGGTCAGGTATAGAGTGATCACTTTGTGAAAAGTGTTCACCCGCAGCTGATACAGGGTTTTTCTTTTTTCATTTTCCTGTGTGAGTTCATTCGAGAGCGTAGTAATCGTCAGCTTTCATCTACATAGTTGTTGGGGCATTTCGTGCATTGGTGATGTACACCACATGTTGTGATAAGCATGTATATTAACCCTGGATCTTGAAAGGTATGTTGTGGGAGGTGTTGATCATTGCAGCAGTGGAGATAAGTCTGCAGGTTTTGCATATGTTGTTCTGGCAGATTCTGGTGCTGCTTTGAGTTGGTGTTTGTGGTCTGTGGGGAGATTCCTTCTGATGATGAGGTTGGGGGGTTGTCTGAAGGCCAGAAGAGGGGAGGTCCGGATATATTTCTTTCAGGAGGGGTTCCCATCAGGTATGGGTTGTAGTTTTTTGATGATGCCCTGTATGGTTTCCAATGTGAGTTGGTAGGTGACAACCAAGAGTGTGTAGTCAAAGGAAGGTTATTTCTGTATAATTAGTGTTTCCCAAAAGCATTTTTTTGGTTATAAAAATCACACAATAAGAATGAAAGTATAATCAGTGTGGCCATTGAAAGGCTACATTGTTCCTTAAATTGTCAGTATTTAATAAATTCAGTACACAGTTTGCAAATATGTGTATTTGCATGAAAGCATAGGTGGAGCTGGTAACCCTGCTTATTATTAAGGTTGCCTGCCATTTCACATTGTAAGATCCTCTTTTCAGTTGCTTATAACCGCAAAACTTGAAACAAATGGGGTGAAACTTTCCATGCCGGAAGTCTTCCTCAGGCTGAATGTTTTTTGGAAAATTTCAGCCAAAACAGTTCAGCCACTTCTGAGAATGAGACATGGGCAAATTAAGTTATTTTTCAGTGTTAAAACAATTCTGGTAATCTTTTCTTTGGAATACTCTAGAGCTCTCATGCTTTGGAACAGGGATTTGAAACATAGCAGGGGAATGGCTTTTGTATCAGGGATGTGCCTTTTGCTGTCCCTGTGAGGTTTAGGAAAGTTATAAGCCTTCGAAAAAATGCAGTTTGCACATGCTCAGTTTCACAGGACTGTACAAAGCATCTTCTCTGACTCCAGGGCGGTGTCCTTTCCCTCCTCCCCTATCCCACCACCCCCCATTTCAATTCTCTACTCCAAAGCCTGGGGGTGCTAGAGCTTCTCAAGGAAATTGCTGTAACAATTTTTAACATTGGCAAAAAAATTATTTTTTCCACAATATTGTTCTTGGAAATGGCTACCCAGTCTTTGCTGAAACTCTGTTAAAAATCCCCCAAACATTCAGCATGAGGCAGACACCCAACAGTCAAAGTTTGGAAAAGTATGAGGAACTGAAAAACAGAGTCTTATAATGGGAAGTGTCAGGCAACTTTAACTATAGGTGTTGCTGCAAGCCCTGCCAATTTTATATATTTATCACGTGTTTACTGAATGTGTGTATGTTCACTAAATACCCTTTTGGAAATTTTCTAAAATGATTTTCAGGACTTTATTTATCCCAGAACAAATACTAAATACCAATTGTATAGCTAGCTATCAGAGTTCTACCAGAAGTATTTTTTCCTGATTTATGGATTGGATTTAATAAAAATTAATTCTCTCTCTTCACCTGACCCAGTGGTTCTCTTGAGATCCTCCGGGGGCAGTAAATAACATAGGGGAGAGCAAACAGATTGCTGATTCATTAAGGGTAATTCTGAGATCTAATACATTTGTTTTACATAACAGCATAGTGTAGTTCTTGCATACCAGGGCAACGGTGCATTTCTTGTGTTTTGACGTGTTGTGATCGCATTTAACTTCTGGCTTCCAACCAGTGGACAATGACAGTATGTCCATTTGATGGAGGAATATGTTCTGCAGACAAGTTATCAGGTGATGTCTATTCAAAAAGAGAACTAGATGCAGTTCACGTGCAAGCTTGCTCACACTGCACATGCTTGCTTTCCTGCTGTCCTCTAATGCAAGCTGCCATGTCCTTGAAGAATATGAAATAGACAAAATAAAACATCCTCCAGCTTTTATTTAGTCTCTGCCACTTAAGCCCACTGCCCAGATGTACAGTTATTACAGTTTTCTTTTTATACTATAAATTGTAATCATAACTTAACTATTCACAAGCTTCAAGTCACATTAGATTATGTGCTTTAAAGTAACACTGAACCCTGAAGGAATGTCAGGGTTTTTTTCCCTCTGTCTAGACTTGGAGAATTTAAATGATTTTATGAATTCAGAATGAAAAGGAACATAGTTTTGGAATTTCATTAAAATCAAATAATGAAAAAACATTGTTCTTGTTTTCAAAGAAGGTCTCCAAGACTCTACTGAGAAATGCAATTATGCTTAGCATGGTAGTTCTTTAAAGTTTTTTTTTTAAATTTTTAAGGACAAAACAAACAAGAGCATGTTAGCTTTAATAAGTAGTAGTAAAAAAGGATGTTTTTTGTAAATATTGCATGACACGATCATGGCGATAGCCATGTATTTGATCTAAGAGGTGTTTTTGAAATAGAACATAAGTGCAAGACATAATTGGCCCATGTGTCTCCCAGTAATAATAAAAAGTGAAATTAGGGTCATGTTTGCAAATGAAAACACCTGTATTTGTGCATACACAAATCAAATAGATGCATAATTGTGTGTGTGCTTTTCGTACATTTACAGGTAACTACAGGTGCAAATTTAGGTCCCAGTCCTGCAGCAGATTCCAGACCATTGTGTCCATGCCCACAGTGATATCTGAGGGGCTTCGTGTGGGTGCAGGAGTCGATCCATGCAGATTTGTTTTTGAGGCCTAAGAGGCACCAAAGAGGCAAGCCTCTTTGATAATTTGGCCTTTTACTGACATACTTGCCCCAAACTACGGCTTTATTATATTAAGATATATTATCACACTTATTGATCTTACTAATAGCATCCAGTGATGGTATAGTCCCATCATCTGTCTGTCATTTCTTACCTCTTACATCATATTCTGCACATTTATAATGCCATTTATGATTAATCTAAATCCTTTAAGATCTTCATAATTCTGTAGGGTCCTTCTTAATCATGTTGGTGCACACATACTCTGACAAATAGTCCTACAAAAATCAGTGGGACTAATCTTGTGAATAACTGCTTGATTGGAAGTGCCAATTGTGGTCACGTAGTCCAGGCTGACAGCTATAGATTGGTTTTAGACCATGTCTCTCCCTTATACAAATCAGCCTGCCACAAGTTGTGAGATGAAATGCTGACCCTATTAAGTCAATGCTAAAACGCCCATTGATTTCAGTGTCAGGTTTTCACCCTTGATCTTTCTGTATCCCAGGCTATGAGTTGGCAACCTGTGGTCTGTGGGCCGCACACGGACCGTCAGGGTAATCCACTGGTGGGCAGCGAGACATTTTGCGGACGTTGACCGTCCACAGGCATGGCCTCCGCAGCTCCCATCTTTAATTTTAGTGGTGAAAAAACAAGTGAGTGGTACAACTTGGACCACATAAATTCTCACAGATGTGGGGACCTGCATGAAAGACCCCTTAAGCTTATTCTTACCAGCTTACGTTAAAAACTTCCCCAAGGTACAAACTTTGCCTTGTCCTTGAACAGTATGCTGCCACCACCAAGCGTTTTAAACAAAGAACAGGGAAATAGCCCATTTGGAGACATCTTCCCCCAAAATATCCCCCCAAGCCCTACATCCCCTTTCCTGGGGAAGTCTTGATAATAATCCTCACCAATTTTTACAAGTGAGCGCAGACCCAAACCCTTGGATCTTAAGAACAATGAAAAATCAATCAGGTTCTTAGAAGAAGAATTTTAATTGAAGAAAAGGTAAAAGAATCACCTCTGTAAAATCAGGATGGAGAATACTTTACAAGGTATTCAGATTAAAACACAGAGGATCCCCCTCTGGGCAAAACCCTAAAGTTACAGAAAACAGGAATAAACCTCCCTCTTAACACAGGGAAAATTCACATAAAACAAAAGATAAACTAATCCGCCTTGCTTGGTTTACCTATACTGGTTGCAATATTGGAAGCTTGGATTAGGATGGGTTGGAGAAGATGGATTTCTGTCTGGCCTCTCTGTCCCAAGAGAGAACAACCACATAAACAAAAGCCTCCGCCCCCATCCCCCTCCCAGATTTGAAAGTATCTTGTCCCCTTATTGGTCCTTTGGGTCAGGTGCCAGCCAGGTTAGCTGAGCTTCTTAACCCTTTATAGGTAACAGGATGTTGCCTCTGGCCAGGAGGGATTTTATAGCACTGTATACAGAAAGGCGGTTACCTTTCCCTTTATATTTATGACAACAGTGTACACATCATATGAAATTAAAACTAATAAAATTAATGCTGCCCAAGATCAGACCTAGAACATCAAAATCATTACATAACTGTTGCCTCTGCAATCCAGTTTTTGCAATTCTTGTTTTGGGAACCAGATAATGTATGTTATGTATGTGGTGTCAATAATTAAGAGTACTTTCATAAATGACAAACTGTGGTCACTTTTTTCTTTTGCATATCTTTAGTCTTTAAAAAAGACCTATCTCTCTGATGTGAACACACATATATATAGGTAGATAGATATAGATATATATCAAAATTATAGATATGGGTTCCTTTGTGTATACCACCACTTTTGATCATCATGCCTGGAGAAAACCATATTGATCATCATTTTCTAAATATATAAACATTGCTAAAATTATATAAAAACACGGTCATAATTTAGGCAATGTTGTGTTCCTTGTGCAGAGAGCATTTTAGCTGGCTCAGGCCCAGCAGTGTTCTTTTTATTGGTATATCAAAAACCGTTAACACAAACACGTAACAGGTGACTGCTTCTGAATTATGGATGACTAGACTTTTGTCGCTATAATTTGAATAGGTCTCTAGGATAAAATGTTTAAGGATATTTCACAAAGGTGGGCTTTATCCCATACCATGAGGAACAAAAATAGTATTTTCAGACTGTGCATATAGTATTTCTGCTTGAAAGTGAAAATGAAAAGCTGGTTCAAAAAGATTCATGTCATAGATACTGTGATGAGAACTGTTCTAGAAGAAACACGTGCAATTATATATGTGGAAAATACATGAGCTTAGGAAAGTACTTCCTCTCTTGTTCCTCTCAGTATACACTGAGGCCTCAGGAGACATTTCTGTAAGACTTGATTTTTACCAGTGACTAGAGAATTTCTATTTCATCATAACCTAAGTTAAGTGAACAAAGTGGCATTGTTGATAGAAGATAATGAAACCCAGAGGAAAATCTAGAGCCAGAAACACACATGTTTATGGAAGATACCAATGTGCCAGCTGCCGCTCTTGAAGGAAAAATAGTTTACATATCTGACATCTGAATTTTGTAAATCCTGTCTGTAGATGAGGTACCACATAGTGGAAGAGAAGAAAACCCCTCGATCTGATAGTTGATATTTTTAGAGAAGGAGTTCAGGAAATAAGATGATAAAACATAGCATAAGAAAGTCACTGAAGAAAGATTCTAAGCTAATTATGAAAATGCAAGAAATATGTTAAGAAAGGAAACGTAAATTTTAACCGCTGAACTTTAGTATGAGTGTAAAAATAGAGGCTGAATACAAAGGGATGTAAAGATAATTGACAAGAAAACAGGAAGAACAAAAACATTGTATTTCTTTATCCAAGGCATAATAGATAGCAGGAAAGAGATTATGAATATGGTGACCATGTCCTGATTTTATAGGCACAGTCCCGATATTCAGGGCTTTGTCTTATGTAGGTGCCTATTACCTCCAACCAATTGTCCCGATTTTTCATACTTGCTATCTGGATACCCTAAATATGTAGAATTGCTTGGAACCAACTGAACTGGGAACTGTGGGTCTGTTTGAACAATTGACTTGAAGTTAAAGATCCTAATGTTAGTAAGTATCCTATCGTGAAACAGCTAATATAGGGGAAGGGAGTATGGGGTCTCTTACATACAAACGGAAATATTATTATTCAACATTTAAGAAATATATAAGTAAAGGACTATGCAGTTATTGCACAGAGCACTCTATCTTGCTCTATTTTTATTAATTTTTTGGCAAAACTGATTATTCTCATACAGGCCACAACACACACATTGGAAATATGACAGGTACAAATACAATGAGACATGCATCAAGTGCACACTACAGAACACTGAAGGAGACTGATGTCGGAGCATTTAACAGTAAAATATTTATTTATTTATAAGTACAAAAAGTTAATTGCACAGAAAGAACAAATAGATCACAGTTCGTAATTTTAGATTTTGATATGAGCAACCCAATTCTAAGAAAGTTAGGAACATATTTATTTTGGTGTGCGTATGTATATGTGGGGTGAAATCATATCTCTATTGAAATCAATGGCATAACTCCGAGTGATTTCAGTGGGGCCAGGATTTTACATATTGTGTGAATCTCAAAATAAAACCAAATTGTGCGAATTTCATGTGATGCACCTCTACCCTGATATAACGCTGTCCTCAGGAGCCAAAAAATCTTACCACGTTATAGGTGAAACCGCGTTATATCAAACTTGCTTTGATCCGCCGGAGCACGCAGCCCCGCTCCCCCGGAGCGCTGCTTTACCGTGTTATATCCGAATTCGTGTTATATCGGGTCGTGTTATATTGGGGTAGAGGTGTAGTTACTCTTATAGAGGGTAAATTGTGGGACCAAATCATGTCCTCCAATGGAGAAATGTGCAGAAGTGCTAAAATTTCTCAAAGTTTCCTTGGTTCATACTCAGATTTTCCAAAGTATCCTATAGATAGCGAGGGTGGAATTTGTTTCCCCATATCCCCAGGAAGTGGATGGAAAGGTGAGAGTAAAGGTGGCCTTTATATGCCTATGTGCCCACAAAACCTATTAGGAAATTTCAGGGTATCCATGTTTAAGTGTTGACACTGTTTTTGGCTCCATACTAGACACAAGGATGAAGAGAATTTTCTTCAAAAGACAGAATGACAGAACACATTGAGAAACACGGGAGGAACTTTATAAATAATATATATGGTGGTGTGGCATGAAGAGTTCATTAAAATGAATTTGGATGTTTTCATTACAACAAGTGATAAAGCCATGGGTGTTACTCATCTCTAATGAGCACTGGTACAATCTTTATTACATCACACCACATCATCATGGATTCTGTATATGTCTGCTGTTAAAATAGAAAACTATTTTCCATGTGTTTTAAAAAATTCTTTTAAAATGTATTTGGATTATCCTTCCTCCCAGAAAGCCAGAGTGTATTTTTTACACCATTAATTCAACACTAGAGGACTCAGAGGGAGCAATAAAATTCTCTAGAAATAACCTAGAATGACTTTTCTGTACATAAAAGATGCATCTTTAAAGTTGATTAGTTGATTACTTTTTCCTTTACAGGTTTAGGAGCGAGTGCTGTTTCCCCATTGGGAAGCAGGGAATCTTGTGATATAAAACTTCCGCTTCTAGCCCAGCAAGGATGCAAGATATCAAATATTGAAGTTTTGACATTTTAATTTTCAATAATTCTGTTACTGGTGCTCAAATCTGAATCTTTCCCTTATTTTTTTTTTTAGGTACGATTTTATTTTAGGTGAAATTCCACACCCTTCTGGAAAAGGGGGAATTTCAGGCAGGCTGCTTTAAAAAAAAAAATCAGCTGTAGAAGTTGCTTGTGGGTTTGGAAAATTAGAATAAATCCCAGGGGAGGTAGATTAGTGTGGAGTTAGATGAGATCACAGGTGCATGATAAATTCACTCATCAGAGTCCTGCAATTGATAACATGGTTCTGAAGTTTATCATCTAGTTCTTGTGTGTTTATATACATAGTATGTATGCTTAGTGAATCATTTTTGTATAAAATGTTATGAAATCTCTATATGTGAATATTGCAGAAGTGGAATTTTAGGATATGTGCAAATGAGGTGAGACTGCAAAATAGTGTTTCAATGGGCTCACTCATTGTGTTTACTAAAATGTTTTTCCAAGAGCAAATGAGTAGGGTGGGATTGTATTTTAAACAGCAAGCTCACTCTGGCTAATTTATATAATTCTGAAAGTCATAGGCACTATTAGATGATGATCAATAACAATGTAAGATGGGGTTGCTTAATGGCTCCCATCAAGCTAACACTCTGGATGTGGAATTGTTGCATTGTGTCCAAAAGGTCGCTGCCTGGTAGAAGATTATATAAAATGTCTTCCCAGATGCTTTAATAAGGGACTTGTAGAAAATGGAAATATAGAATACAACGTAAAACAGAAGCAACTGCTCTGCTTATGGTTATAGACTTGTTGAATAAAGTGGAGAGCATGGAGAAATTATATATGTGAAATAATGGAAAATGAGGGCCCTTTCCTACTTTCACTTATACTCTTGTTGGGACAAATTCTGCTCTGATTAATACCCACATAGTTAAGTTAATGGCTGTAGATCAGGGTGGATTGGTCCCCTTATCTCCACTCTGTATTTAATTTAAACAGAAGAGCTCCATTATGTGGCTCCCTCACTTAAATAATTTGGAATTATTTTTCTCCCACCAAAGAGACTGGAATTTCAGATTCAGAATGAAGACGTTATTTTCAGCAGCAGCAGCATTTTGAATTTGAAGGACTGCTTTCATACATGAAAGCATCTTGAAAGAGCATTCCTCTCTCTCTCTCGTAGGCTTTCTGACAATAAGCAGTATTTAGGGAAGTAAACATTAATTTACTATACCAATAATATTAAGAATTAATACTGAAGTTAGATCTGGCCTACTGTCCATAACAGTTGAAAAATGTGTGTCTCCTTGTCTTTTCATCAAGCAGATGGTATAAAATTCAGTTCAAGTGAAACATTGCCTAGAAACCTGTGTGCGCCAAACTTAACCCTATCAAACTACATAGAAGATCTCCAGTGAACTGCAAGATTTGCATATAGAATAAAGACATAGAGATACGAGGTGGACAAGGTCTATAGCGTCATTTTATCCATATTTCTGTCAAGACACTACTGTTCCCTGTAATATAATCTTAAGTGCTTTCTGCATTAAAGTTTTAAATGACCCAACTGGTGGGGAAGTTCAAAATAAAGTGCTGCTGAGTCCATTCCTATAAAAAAAAAAATATATTGTGCTCATAAATCTGCTGAAATTGCATTGTTATATTTAAAAAATCTTTTAACATTTTACTTCCTAATGAGCAGATTTTTTTTCCTAAGAATATCAACTGAACTGTGAACTTTTCTAGAACAGTGATCCAGTCCATAAATAGTTGGACTTGTTCATTGGAGTAGCTCCCTTCACAGAGAACTTCAGTCATGTTGAATTAGGTGCACTCTAGTATGATCATGAAGAACACACTATTCCGCAGTTTTGGAGGGGACATGAAGCCTTTGATGAACTTGAGGAAATGTGGCTATTTATTAAAGAAATGTTGACTAAAGACAGTAGTGTAAGAAAGTTTAATAAAATTCTATGTTTTCCTTCATATTTTCAGATGATATGTGACCTTGTTAGAATAAGATCTAAACAGACAAAAACATTACAATGTCTAACTCAATTTCCACAGAACTGGATTTCAGTTATTCAGTTCATAGTCTATCTTAATAGTCAAGGTCTATGAATAAGATGTTTTGTTAGTTAATGTGAGAGTGAATCAACTTCTTGTATTTTTAATTAGAGCTCTTTAGGGCTTAATTTCTGTAAAGAAATTGTGTGAAGTAAAATATAGTCTGAACTTTAATATTTTCTTGATCACAAGACAAGCCTCTAAATAATTCATTAAACTAATATAATGTCCTTAAAATTAAGGTCAAGATTTTGCAGTCTTAGCAGAGGATTTTCTGCATGAGGGAAAGATGAAACTTTAGAAATATTATTTCAGCAGTTTCATCATTTGTGATTATGACCTCATGGTCCAAGAATAATTACTGCATGTCACCATTGGCAATATACCATACCTTCATTCATAAACCAATTAGATTTTTTCTGTTTTTTCAAGGATCATTACTATTTTTTTATGTAGCAGCTGTGTGCCTTTCGAAGCACAATTGATTGAAAATTTTAAATTTTTTGGGACCTGACTAGTATGTACAAAAAAAAATAGACTTGGACTTTTGTAAATATTGTGAAAAAAATTGTATATCAACCTTCTCCTGACAGGTTAGACTATACTTATAATGATGATAAAACACCCTTCTTCCAGAAATATCCCAGAGCACTTTATAGACATAGATCTCATTTTATCACTACTGAAATGTACCCACTTCTAATATGTAACATGACAATCATGCCATTTTATTAACACTCCATACAAGTTTTTAGAAGAAATGAAGAATAATTTCTTCATATGAAATGCTAGAGAGAGTATAATTAATGGAATGTATTACAGGAGTGGGTGGGTGAGGTTCTGTGGCCTCCGATGTGTAAGAGGTCAGACTAGATGATCACAATGATCCCTGCTGGCCTTAAAGTCTGATTAAGTTTCAGTCTCTTAAGACACCAGGGTTGATGCTCTTTTGACAAGAGCAGTACAGCTGCTCTGTTATAGGTTGTTTGCCTGGGACCTGAAGAGATCATAGGCCAAGATACAGTAGTATGGTGACAGACTATTCACCAGCTCTGGTTATGAAGATCATCTTAATATTAATTCAAATGAGTTGGATCCCAAATTCAATTAGTGGATAAAATGCTATCTTTAAGTACTCAAAAAGTTTTGCACTTGAAATTGGTCAGAGTTGACAACTTGTTTTATTATTTTGCTTACACTAGTCAGAAATAAAGAAGATACAGTTTGGCAAGTATGAAACAGTTTGCACTCAGTTCTGTGCAGATGGTGTAAGGAGTCTCCCCACCACTAACATTCCTGTGCAGGGATCAGGCAGAATCCTGATATTTGCAGTCATGGAAGGCAAGGACTGCGATTGTGTCCGACCTCTATGATGGGCACAAGTGGGGTAGGATAGTGGCTTCTTTTGACCATCCCTTCATATATTTCTCATCTACACAGGGATAAAAGCCCCGTGGGGCATCTGACTCAGGCTTGCAGGGCTCTGGCTCTGAGGCTAAAAATTGTTGTGTAGACATTTGGGCTCGGTCTGGAGCCCAAGCTCTGGGACCCTCTACCCTCACAGGGCCGGTGTAGACATACAGATAGAGAGTTAAGTATTAACTAGCCCTACACGTTTCAGAATTTTAGATTATTGAGTTTCTCTTATCACTTTGATTCTTGCTCAAGTGCTTATACTGCGCATTGTATACCTGTTTATAGCAGAAATAATTTCAACACTTGCTAAGACACATTGTCAAAGCTTCTTTGAGAATAACCATCAAATGCTTAATGGAGCAAAGAATGTATGTAGTCAGGCTCTTTATAAGGGTTTTAATTGTGCTTTTTCTGAGAGCCATCTTTGTCAATTCATTTTTACTATGAATTAACAAAATTAATGTAAATTGCACAATCATGCTATATAAATAATTCTAAAAGTTTGCACATTATATAAAGGGCACATAAACTAAGCTGCAGTAGTGGCAATGGCTAAACCTTTAATAATGCACATTCACCTTGTGCTCACCAAAAACCTGCTTTTACATGCAGAATTCTGCTAATTTCATTGATAAATACATATGTAGGCACACATTTACATGGTATGCGCTTACAGGCATCAGTTTGACCATGTAGTTGCAGATTTTGATGGATTAACAGTCAAACATGAAAAGGGAGGAATTTGGGGGCATTAATCCATGGGTCCTACTCCTGCCCCCACTGAAATCAGTGAAAGCTTCCCCCAGGATCAGGCCCCATTTTATTTAGTTAATGAAAGCTAGATTCACAAGGGGGTCTGAGGTGCCTAATTGTCCCTTTTAGGTCCTGAAGTCCAACATTTAGGCACCACTAGCAATCACAAAACCACCACTCAGCTGCTACCTAACCCTTTGGACACCTAAAGCTTCTAAGTGCCTAAGTTTCCACAAGTAAAGTCCCATGGCATCCAAATTTCTGCTGGTGGGTATGCGCACATCTGCCTAAGTGCTGACACCACAAAGCTGGTTGGCACCCAACTTTCACATTGGATCAGGTGAGATGGACAAATTAGGCATTTCCCTGCCAATCTCCCAACTGGGACCAGGTATGGTACGCATGTTCTGAGAACACCCACACAAAAGAAAGGAGGAGCAGGTGATGGTCTTATGCCCAGTAGCAAGGCCACTCTCCCATGATGTGAGAGACCTGGGTTCAAATCCCTCCTCTGCCTGATTCAGAGCATGAACCGTGGGTCTCCCACCTCCCATGTGAATGACCTGACCACTGGCATATACTTAAATAGGCATTGGTCAAACCAAGAGAGTGAGTATGACCCCATAGCCTAATAGTTATGGCACTCACCTCAGAGTGGAGGAAGACCTGGATTCGAGTTCCTGCAGAATCAGTCAGAGGATGGATTTGAAGCTGGGCCTCTGATATACTGGGGAAGTGCTCTGACCCCTAGGATATTGAGCATAAAGGAAAGGGAGGGTACTTCCTCCTCCTCTCTTGAGAAAAGACTATCCTGGCTTAGGTGCTGACTCCAGGAGAGCTCATGGATATTCCTGAGTGAAAATAGCTGCCTGACTCCAACTAGGAATGGCGGTAGGTGCCTAAGTTCTTTGAAGGGTGGAGCTTAGTCTGCCCATCTGTTCATTTCCCACTAGATAGCTTACATGGCTCCCTGATCCATTTTCTGGCTTTTGTTAATCCATTTTTAGATGCCTAACTCTCCTCACGTATTCCATATGGAGCTGGTGTTGTGACTAACACTGGATGGAAGGACACCTAAAAATTAGGAATTGCAATAAGAACAGCTTCCATATGAGGAGAGGTTAATAAGACTGGGACTTTCCAGCTTGGAAAAGAGATGACTAAGAGGGGATATGATAGAGGTCTATAAAATCATGAATGGTGTGGAGAAAGTAAATAAGGAAGTGTTATTTACTCCTCATAACACAAGAACTAGGAGTCACCAAATGAAATTAATAGGCAGCAGGTTTAAAACAAACAAAAAGGAAGTACTTATTCACACAATGCACAGTCAACCTGTGGAACTCTTTGCCAGAGGAGGTGGTGAAGGGCACGACTATAACAGGGCTCCAAAAAAACTAGGTAAGTTCATGGAGGATAGGTCCATCAACGGCGATTAACCAAAATGGGTTGGGATGCAAAACCATGCTCTGAAGTGTCTCTAGCCTCTGTTTGCCAGAAGCTGGGAGTGGACCACAGGGAATGGATCACTTGATGATTGCCTGTTCTGTTCATCCCCTTTGAAGCACCTGGCATTGGCCACTGTTGAAGACCATATGCTGGGCTGGATGGACCATTGGACCAGTATGGCCATTCTTATATTCAATGCTCAGCCTTTTGAATCTAGCCCTGATTTTTTTATATAATTCAGAGAAGGATTTGGGGAGGAGGGAACAGTGGTTGTGTAAGGTGCAGAACAAATAACTTCCATGTTTTGTTTTATATTTTCATTTTCTTTGAGTCTGTTCTCTATAAAGTTCAGGTCTTCAGCTATAAAGAGAGGGTGAAAATAGAGCACTGTATATCATAAATTTTTGAGAAATTGAATGAAATTCAACTGAATAACAAATTCTTGGACCTGAGGTTGTGAACATTTCTAGTTTGTCTTGACAGGATTGTCAAGACAAATTTTAACTTTGTCAGTAATTGCGATCACTGAAGGTATTTGCTGTAGGTATCCGTCAGTGATTTCAGCTCTAGTCTACTACTTCACCAAAATTTTCCATGGCAGTTGGCAGGCTATTATTTCTCACTCTAATTTATAATAGAAGGATATTTTAGTTCATTTAAAAGTTAAATAATAGAGTAATCTTATACTCTATAACTGCTACCTGTCAGTGTTTGCACTTGCCATGGATAAATGAGAAAAAGATTTGGAAAGATTACAATTTTGGTTTCTTTAAAAACATGTAACATAATTTTTGATAACTTACTTGTCTTGCATGTGATAAGTTTGAATATTTATTAGTAGAGTACTTTTCGTTTTACATTATTTAATGATAGGTTTTTTTACTGCTGCATAATTATAATCGTTTTAAGAATGGATCTGGTTCTATTTGTAATTATTTTAAATGCTTTGAATTAGCATCTGAAGAATTAAAAATAAGTATAGTGAATTATGCAAAAAGTTTCAAATCCTAATTTCCAATCCCATATTTTGTGCTTTGAACTGGGAGACATACTATTTTAAATTTCACTATTTTAAAATGTTGGAACCACACAGTGTAAGTGAAGTAAGAAATATATCTATCTGTTGTTAGCTAGTGTGGTAGGATAGTGTAGCGGTCTGATCTTGCATTTGAGAATCAGAAACTCCTGAGTCCTGCCTCTGATGCTGTTGCGGCATGTGAACTTGTCCAAGTCACTTACCTTCTTTGTCATCGTCTCCCCATCTCTAAAATAGGTATAATTCTAACCAGATTACAGTAGCATGTAAAGGTTGATTAATATTTGTAAAACACTCTAAAGATTTTCATAAGTGCTGAGTGCACCGTTATGAATATCTATGTCAGTGGTTCTCAAACTTTTTTTTCGCAGACCACTTCAAAATTGCTGTGGGTCTCGGCGGACCACTTAATGATCTTTCCAAATGTTGTTTGTGCCGTTAGCTAACTATTGTAAAGCACTTTGGATAAAAGCACTATAAAAAAAAAACAATAACTAACTTTTTTTGTTCTACAAATAAAAGCACACAACTCATATTTTAATATCATTAGTCTTACCTTTCTAATGCGATGGATGTGTCCTCTCTCCCCCACTGTGGCAGCCCCCGAGCTGGGGCTGGGAAGGAGCTGGGGGGTCTCTCTCTCCTCCCCCCCGCAGCAGCCACAAGGCTGAGGCTGAGAAGGAGAGCTGTCTCTCCCCGGAAGCCGCAGCCCTGGAGCTGGGGAAAGTCGCCTCTTTCTCTGGTCACCGCAGCCCAGCACATCCCAAATTCCCTCCAGCCCCTCTTCTCACCCCACTTCCCCCTCCCACCTACCCCCTATTCCCCCCAAGACCACCACCTCACCTTACATGTGTGTCTTCTCCAGGGTCTGGGCACCTAATTAGTGGAGCCACACCTGCACGGCTCCACTAATTTAGGTGGGTGGCCCTTCATTCTCTTGTGTGCGGCCACCCAGGCACCTATCTTAGAGGAAACTGTCCGCAGACCACCTGAATGGAGCTCATGGACCACTGGTGGTCCTCGGACCACAGTTTGAGAACCTCTGATCTATGTAATAAGATTCCAAGATTGTCTCTGTGTGTCACTCTAACAGCTAGAATGTCTGAGTCAGTGGGAAGTGATGGAAACAGCTACAAGCATTGTTGAGACCTCTCTCTGTACTGAATGTCACAAGGTTTAATCATCACTGGTATTTTTCTTTGTTGCCATCTAATTTTTAAATTCTCAGCCATTTTGACTTTGCTGTTGCACAGATGTAATCTGTAAAACTTGTATCTATACCTGGCCAAGAGTCCTGGACAATTGTAGTACCAGAGATAACTCAATCACCACTCTTACTCTACAGCTGATTTACTTGCAACACTTTCATTGGTTTTATGAGGGAGACTGCATAGATGGTGGATTACTTGGCCCAATGGGAATACCTATGCAATAGCATGGGCTTTCAGCTACTTTGTGTATATATATATATATATAGATATCTATGTGCACATACATATGATGTATGACATACAATCATAGATGGGGAAACTTCAAGTATTATCAACTGCAACATTTTAAAATGTATGTGCCAAACCTCAACAAATCAAGATGATGTGTTTTTGGTATGTCATTTTTAATTTTTGAATTCCCCATGTCCTCCCTCCCCCCCCCCGAGATTGTGACAATTAATGTTGCCAACATTCCCAAATATATCAGGGTGTTTTTGGCCCCTTCTGCAGGTGCTCTCATCCCCTCTCTCCAGTGTGGTGGGGCTGCACCAGTTCCCCGTTAGCTCCCTTCCAGGCTGAGGGGAGGGACAACTCCAGGAGCTTCATTCACCCCTGCTCCTTTCCAGGCCTGGTATGAATGGGATTGGCTCCCAAGAGAGGGAGAGAGACCTTTGCCTGTTTCTTGCAGTGGCTCTAATTGGCTGTTCCTCCTTCTGTATTGGGACAGATGAGGAACGTAGTCGATCAGAGCAGGTTCCCCTGGCAGGGCTGATATGCAATAGAGGGCTGGGGTAGGTGGTGGGTGTCTAAGACTAGTGGAGACTCAGCCTCCTCAAATCTATCTTTGCCAGGTGGAGTCCCTTCTCTGCTACTATGACAGATGGGTGACCGGGCCAAATTTGAGTGGCATTGCAACCTGGCACATGGGCTTCTGCTCCCAGGCCTGGGCTGCTACTATGTGGTGGAGCCTATATCCATTAGAGACCAGAATGGAGGCAGAGACTCGGAGTAGCAAGACCCTGTGTGCTAGGTTGCAGCACCACTCAGATTTGATCCAGTCACCCCTCCATTACGCCACTCTGCTCTGGTGATTGCCTCCCGATTGGCAGAAGTGCACCCTGACCCGCCCATACTAGCAAGAGCAGGGGATGGCCACAATCAGATTGGTGTTGGGAGCCAATGGGAAGTGAGTAACTAGCGCTGGGTGCTGTATGAGTGATAGAAAGGTGATTGGGCCAATGAGTGGTGTTGGGACTTAACATGTAGGCTCCTTCTCTTAGTCCCGGGCTCGGGCTCCAGCTCCATCCCATGCTACCCAGCTCTGGTTACTTCCTCCCCATTGGTGGAGGTGTGCCATGCCCCTGCACACTGCTGGGGAGCAGAGGCCTGGCCAGAACCTGTTTGGGAGCTGAGAGCCAATCAGCCAATGGGAAGGTGGTAACTGGAGCTGGGTGGTGTGGGCAGAATCAGAGCCTGTGTTGGTGAGAAAGCAGAGCTGAGTAGAACAGTTTATGATGCAGCAACCAACAGCTTTACTAAAAGACTGTACCCCTCAGTGACCCAGCTCAATTTGGAAAAAAAAAATGTGGAGCTGAGACCCTCTGTGAGCCCCTTTGCCTTAAGCCCTGTGCCTGGTGCTCAGATTTGGGTGGGCCTGGGTACTAATTGAGTGGCCCATAGCCCACCCAGGCCTACCCATGGCTATGGCTCTGCTCAACCCTCCCTTCAAGAAAATTTGTTTTCCTTTGCCACCTGTGATGACTGGAGCTTTCCACGTCATAGCTAGACTGGCTCCAGCCCTGGCTAAAATCCTGTGACTTGTGAAGAAATTGTGATTGCTGGCAACACTACTACTCATTTTCTTTAAAGTAAGCAGGTGCTTCAGAGCTTTGCCGAATCAAGGCCTTAGTGAGTGAGGCCATGGCTCCAGGACCCAAGCTAGCTACATTAAAGTTAGCTCAGTTATGACTGCTGGAGCTGCAGTCACACCCTCTGATTGCGGTTTGGACATGCCCAATGGAAGACTGCTTACTGCAGCTCTGCATCATCCAGACCAGAGCCCAGAATAACACAGCGTCTTGAAGAAGGAAGAGAAGAACCCAAGACGGGGGGAATGATGGGAAGAGAACCTCTGGAGAGGGAGGGCAAAGAGCTGCTGGAATGGGCTCAGGGAGTGAGAGAGCAGAATGGGGAGAATAGGAAGGCCAATCAGAGGGAATGAGAAAATGGGAAGAATTTTGAGAGTTAAAAAGGGGTGGGCGGGTTGGAGGGAGAGAGAAGACTCACTATGTGACAAAATAAAGCATAGGTGATAGGAAGAGAAAAGAGAATAAAAAGAGGCATATTGTGTTTTGTTCATTTTGAAATAAATAGTTTTTAACAACAAAGTTTGCTTTAAACCGTGTGGGGGAGGGGAGGAGGGAGGGAAACTGAAAACTCTTCTGGACATTTAGCCAAGGCAGAAAAGATCTTCCCATCCTTGACCTTATCCTAGTTTTTTCTGTGTAAGTGATATGTCCCTCTCACTTTTGTTCTAAAGGTTGATAGATATGGCTTATTGCCTTGCCAGTACAGAATTATTGAGCACAGTGTTACCCTAACCAAGTGCCTGAAAGATCACTGCTACACCTTGAAAAACTGGGGACTGCAAAGGTGGTAGCCAAGGGTAAGGGAATTTAGACCTGCTTTCTAATACTGGACTCCACCCAACTCCACTGGCAGTTGAACAATGAAAGTGTGGTAGAAGTTGGACTTTGCTTCTCTATTTTTCCAGGTTGCTCTTTATGGAGGTGCTGGAACCTGTAATATGGGAAGAGCAATTCCTCAGCACAGAGCTACTGATTCCCCTCCACACACACACACACCCCCCTTCCTTCTGCAGCTGGCCAACTGGAGAATCAGCATCTGTGGCTTTCTGATGTTTGTGTGGCCTACAATGCCATGGATATTTTCTCTTGCTTGGGCTTCATAGGTTTAACTGTTGGCTTGATAGTTTATTTTCAGGTACCAACTTCTTTCTCGCTTGCTCTCTCTCTGTCACACAGGTCATCTGTCATACTGACCAAATTCTGCAGCTGCTCCGAGTATAGTTTTCCCGTTAACTTGGAGTTCCATGCACAGAGCAGCTGTTTTACAAAATCAAACCTTAAACCTGTAAGGAATTTGTAATTGGTTTTTATATGGATTTGCACTTTCAAGCCTACAGGCGCACACACAACTAGAGATGTACTGGGCACAGACAGTTCAGCATGAGTTTGTGTGTTCATGCAACTTCCTACTTCCACAGATGAAGCTTTATAAAACAAATAGCTTTGGTTATATTTTCTTTATTCAATAATAATCTGCATTAAAATAATATGAATAGTTTTACTAAACAAAGAACTGTCACACTTTTTGTTTTTAAGACTCATACTTTCATTAATTCATAATGTGCCTAGAATTTCAGATGATGTATGGAAACACATTGTTTTGAAAAAAGAAAAGGAGTACTTGTGACACCTCAGAGACAAACAAATTTATTTGAGCATAAGCTTTCGTGAGCTACAGCTCACTTCATCAGATGCATGCCGTGGAAAATACAGTGGGGAGATTTTATATACACAGAGAACATGAAACAATGGGTGTTACCATACACACTATAACAAGAGTGATCAGGTAAGGTGAGCTATTACCAGCAGGGGGGAACCTTTTGTAGTGATAATCAAGGTGGGCCATTTCCAGCAGTTGACAAGAACGTGTGAGGAACGGTTGAGGTGTGGGGGGGGGGGGATAAACAAAGTAAAACTATTTCCCCTTGTTTATTCCCCCCCCCTACTGTTCCTCACACGTTCTTGTCAACTGCTGGAAATGGGCCACCTTGATTATCACTACAAAAGGTTTTTTTTCCTCTCCTGCTGGTAATAGCTCACCTTACCTGCAAAAAGAAGAGGAGTACTTGTGGCACCTTAGAGACTAACAAATTTATTTGAGCATAAGCTTTTGTGAGCTACAGCTCACTTCATCGGCTCACGAAAGCTTATGCTTAAATAAATTTGTTAGTCTCTAAGGTGCCACAAGTGCTCCTTTTCTTTTTGCGGATACAGACTAACACGGCTGCTACTCTGAAACCTGACATTGTTTTGAAGTGCCTTGATACAGCTTCTACTAATAATAGCTTAAGGTGAGGCTGGAATGCTAATTCTAAGCATTCTTTTGAGAAGGTAAGGCAAGTCAGATATTTTCATATTTCTTTTCAGTAACACGTAAGCTAGTGTGTCCTACCTTTAGTACCTTTAGAGTCTTCTTTCTCTCTACAATAACATTTTATTAACATATATTAAAATAAAACACATTGCAGATACATATAAAATGATAGCGATGATATAGCCGCCTGCCTTAAAATGCTTATAAACTGGAATTCAAATAATTATATAGTTCTGTATCTATAATGTGTTAACACATCTTATGATAAATTACAAGGAAATAATTTATTGACAGTGATTACATTAAAGTGTTTTTCCCTTATTTGTTTATGAAGTTTTTCATTCTGTGCAAACTTCCCTTTGAAGTCCAAAGGACAGTTCACATAGCTAAGAATATGTGGAATTAGAATATAATACTTCCTGTTACTATTATTACTGTTCTGATGCATAAACTCTCAGCACAGATGGCTTCTTTCTGTAGTTGTGCATTTTTGTTGGTTGTAGGTTTACTTTGATGCACCGACAAATAATGGAGGTTTTTTTTTGTTTTGTGTTGATTGATTTCAGCTCCAGTAGTGCTTATGCAAGTGGTTTTAGAAGTCAGTGGGACTACTCACGTGAGTAAGGCTTGCAGAACTGAGGCTTGTATTTGACTGGTTGGAAAGGAGTGTTTGTTTCCATGGTAACTTTTTTGTGCTTTGGTGCATTTTTTCCCCCATGTTTGATGGTTGTTTTGGATGTTTTTCTGTTGTGGTGTTTTAATCCCCATCAGACTGGGGCAGAAGTTCTGCGTGGGGTTGTTTTTGTTTGTTTGTTTGTTTTTGCCATTTTGAAGTATGTTAAATTTTTTTTTCATTTATAAATGTAGTTCCTTTGTAAAATTTTTTGTTACCGGAGAAGGCTATTGTTACTGCTCACTGTGGGCACTACTGATTGTTGTTTTGGTTTTAAGTATATAATGCACTCAGAAGTCAAACAATGTGTGCATAGTAAATTATTAAACAAATAAAATTAAACCAGATAGTGACTCTTTCATGTATTTCCATGCTTCTGTTTTAAACTGATGTCTCTTTGCAATCAGTATTCCATTAGGTCACACAGTGATATGCTCTTGCCAGTAATACCCAGTACATTTTTGCTTCATTGAAAGCTAATTTTCTTTATCTCTCAAGTTAATGAATCTAAGCTTTAATTTCAGTTCTGGTTGGCTAATGGTGAAGGTTTCCTCCCAGTCCTCTTTCACATGGGAAATGTTGTGTTCATGAGTGGACTGGTTGGGTAGGACTGGGGTGAGAATGTGAAAGGAGGAGGCTAGGTTTTTGTGGGAAAGGAAAGTCTTTAATTTAGAAGTCTTTTCAGCAACTAGTTCCATTCATGGTAGCATCTCTTTCACACTTGGTTTCCACATAGGCCTGTATCTCTTTGCTTCCATATTTCCTCCTCCCAGGAGTCCTCAGCAGCATAAGAAAATGGTCATGTAGACTAATTTTTCCTGTGCTCCTGCACAGTAATGGTTTCTCAGTGGTGCCAACATCAGCAGGTGAAACTCATTTGACTTAATCTATTTTGCAGTACTAAAATATTGCTGACTATGGCATCACCAAGAAAACATCCTGCAAGAGTGCAAATGTGACCAGGGTGCATAATAAATCTTTTAGTTTTTTCTTATTGAGTGAGTAGTAAAATGTGAGAAGGTGCAGTGAAACATGGGATTCTCAAAGATTTATTCTTTGCTCTTCTTCAGAGAGGTGGTGAATGCAGTGGTGCAGGCTAAGAAGGAGTTAAATGAGTCCCCCATAAATAAACTTACAATAATTAACTTGAACCTTTTTATGGATAAACCGATGTTCCTGCCTTATCTTGCCATACAATAGATGGTAATTTATAATCAGCACAGAACAAATGCCAAAGCATGCATTTAAACTACACTAATTCTATAAATGAATCTGGTATTAAAACGTCAAAGAAAATATCCTATCATGCTTCAGTGTTCCTCTCTAGTGTGCATAGATAGGAGATTTGCTATTACTTGTATGTTTCATACCTAGGTTAACCATTCCATTTTAACAGATAACTGTATTTATGTATCTCAAAACTGCAGAACAAATACATTTTATTTCCTCAGGTAGTTGGATCTTGTTACATTGTAATAGTGATTAGAGAAAAGTACATATCCGAAGAATTTTAGGAACGCACATTATACTTTAGAATGTCAGTGATCAGCTGATCAGTTGTTGAAAACTAGATTTATTCTCTTGGGGGTACATAGTGCTCAGTTTCAGTCCACCAAAATTTGTTTATCTATACGTACTAAGTTTACATTTTCTTGCAGTCAACAGATTACTTTAAGGTAAAATCTGAATGGCCTTATGTTTGTTTGAGGCCATCTAAAATTACTGCTTAAAGAATGCAATAGATAATTTATGATGATGCTCCATTATGTCAAGGTAAAAGTGTAGGGCCAGATCCTGCAAAGTCATCTCTTGGTAGGTAACAAATTCCCTCAGCTTCTACTTAAATAAATGGGAATTGAGGATGGTTAGCACCTCACAGAATTAAACTCTTTGTTTCGTTTATGAACAGGAATGGTTAAGTACAGTTTGAGTTTTCAGGTTAACCTGACCACTGATGCTGTCCCGTTGGTGACTTAAAAATGAGAAAACTCCCCAGTTTCAATCTGCACAGCTAAATACTTGCAGCTCAAATGATTTCGAAGCCTGAGTTGATCTCATTTTAAGCTCCTTTGGGGTATGTTCTTTTGATCTGTGCACAGAAAATCATTAAAGTCATTGGGACCCAGGCATGTGGAAGAGGGCGGCGGGGGAAACATGCCCCTTTGACTTTATTTAATAACGCCTAGAAGTTATTCAAAAATGGGAAAGGCGGAGTCAGTGAAGGGGGTGTGGGGCCTCAGAGGGCCTGGGTGGGGGCGGGGCCTCAGAGGGAAGAGGAGAGGCAGAAGCAGGGCCATGAACGGGGCAGGGCTCATACATGTGTCACACTTTTTTGCCTTTTGAAAAGGTGATCACCCTAGTGTGTTACCAGTCCAACTGAAAGCAGAACCTGAGCATTAACCTATAACTCCAGCCAGGCCATCTAGCCTGGATAGGAGGCACCACTAAACTATGGTGATGAAAAGGTTGTTTGTATGGACTGAAGGGACTTTAGGGGCAACAACTGAGTAAGAGCTAAAGTTAACTCTGCAGTGAACACAAACCCTCATGCTGCCTCCTTAAGCAGACTGCACTGGTGAACTTTATTTGTAGCACCAAAAGTCTTCACTGCAAACTGTTCTGGATTGTGAATTTATAGGTGAATCCCTGTCTGGGGATGAGATGGTGAGATAGAAAGAGGCTACTGGGAAGCTACATTTTTTTAAATGCCCTCAATCCTTATACCTTTTGATTATTTGGTTTTGGTGAGAATAAGGTGTGTTGTGGTTTTTTTTTTCAGCTGCACTTCAGCTTTAGTTTAGTATGACTTTATTCTTTCAGTTGTAATGTTGTAACCTGCATCCAAATTCTTAGTGCTTATTTTTGTAGATTATTGGAAATTACAACAGAAAAAGGAATAGACAATTGTGCTGAACCAAACTTATAATGAATAATTTACATTTTTTTTTAAATTAAAAATTTGGAACAAGTTAGTTCAGGTTCAGTATTACAACTTGAAAGCAAGCATTCCAAATAAGCTTATCACCAAGGAAGTAAAGTTTGTTAAACTGTATTTCTGTATGTGACATCTGGTTTGAGAAGGATAATAGTCCATATAATCAGCCTTTTTAAATGGTGGATATTCTGTGATTTTTATTGACTCTTCTTTACAAAATCTGTTCTTTTTAATTAATATTCCATGTAAGTTGTTACCTACGCCAACTTGCAAAGGCACAAATGAGCTTGATGGCTACGGTTGGTCCCAGTCAGTATTTAACTACTACCAATTTACACTGCTGTAAAACAGGCTTATTCTCACCCACATACTATGCAATGTGACCAATGATATTGGAACATTCTAAGCAACCACTTTAGAAATCTGTAAGAAGATAGATATCCATTTGAGATTACGACTGCTTCATAGGTCCCTGGGCTATAGCACCACACCTATAAAAGAGTCATAAAAATGTATTCTATTATATCTGTTGTGTTCAAGTCGTGCAATATTTTTTGTGGTTGGAAGGATCAAAATAGAAGTGTCAGTTACCCTAAAGAAAACGTTTAGGATCTCATTGTTTCCTTTTCCTCTTCTTTGGATCTCATTAAATATATAAATTTGACATTAGTTTATTAATAATTTTTAACTACAGTACTGAATATCGGCCATCTTGCTTGCGGTTTTTAATTGTTTAAACTTCTGACAAACACTGGTGGTGTTTTTTTTAGCGTTGATCATACTAGGAAATCTATTGTCCTATCTTTCATTGCTAATAATCTTTTAGTGATGTAAACGTTAATTTGGCTTATTTATATGGATGACATTTCCCACAGGATCTGATCCAATTCTTTTCCTCTTCTATTTCTATCATGTTTGGTATTTCTACCATCACATACAGTATTAATATACAGGTATGCTGCAGCACTCCTGCATTCTTCTTGGCGTGGAACCTAATGAATAGCAGCCATAGCTAGAGCTGGTAATAACTTCAGATTTCATTTCACAAGAAGTTACAGTATTTCAAAATTTGTTTTAATTCTGAATTGGAGCGAAAACGGAATTTTGAAATTTTTCACAAAATAGAAATTCCGAAAAAAATTTCACTTTGGAAAAATATCAGTTTTGTTTCAAAATAGAACCTTCATTTGAAATACATTTTATTTGGGGGGGTTTTAAACAACAATTATGACACTGATTTCAATGGGAGTTAAGATGCCTAAATACCTTTAAAAATCTGGCCCCTTATTTTCTAGACCAAAGTATCTCCTGTTTTATCTTGCAGTATAACAGCTTGACACTTTGAACAAGTGTTTGTCAGCCTGGAATCATTTTTCTAGGATATTGAAAACAGCTGTTCCTATAATTAGTGACTGAGTGCTTATCTTCTTTTGTTGTTCAAAGTGTTTAACTGATTAATTACAACACTTACAGGAGACATTTCAGTCCAGAAAACATAAAAATAAATAACATAAAATAAATCTTTTATTTCTAAAATATTTTTCCCCATGGGAAATTTCTTCTTCATGATTTCTTGAATAATTTCATTTTTATGAAAACAACATTTTCCAGTGGAAAGCTGTTTTCATTGATTAAAATTTTCTAGCAAGCTCTTACCATAGTTTGAGGTCTTCACATTTCAAGGAGTGTCTTGTATTACTACATACTTGGGAATTTTCTGATAATTTGCTGTCTCTACTTGATAGGAAGCACTGATGTTATAAAAATGGGAACAGGCATGCTCTCTACCACATACCCCCATCAGCTTTTACCAAAAAAAACCCCATACTTAAGCTAATAGTTCTCTGAGTCAGGGACTAGCTGGTTCTGTGTGAATGAAAAGTTCTACCTTTTTAACATTGCTGGTCTTACTAACTAGATCAGTTGGCCTCTTTAGTCACCAGCTCTGCTATGTGTCAGTGTAATAATGCTTCTTAATTTTAAAATTAGACTTAAGTGAATATATCGTGTTGTCATCTTCACTCCATCTAGAGAAGAGGTTCCCAAACTTTTTTGTTGTGGTGCCCACCACAGAGATTCACGTCCCACGTGTGACCTGAAAATCAAAAAAGAATCTTACAAAAAGTGGAAACATGGTCAAATTGATAAGGAGGGGTACAAAAAAACTTCACAAGTACAAAGCCAGAAAGGCTAATGCACAAAATGAGTAACAACTGGCAAGGGACATAAAAGGCAATAAGAACAGATTCTTTAAGTACATAAGGAGCAATAGAAAGATGTAGGAAAGTGGGAAAGGAGACCTAATAACGGATTAACCTAATTGCCTTCTGTGATGAGATAACTAGCTCTGTGGATGAGGTAAAAGCAGTGGACGTGTTATTCCTTGACTTTAGCAAAGCTTTTGATATGGTCTCCCACAGTATTCTTGCCAGCAAGTTAAAGAAGTGTGGGCTGGATGAATGGACTATAAGGTGGATAGAAAGCTGGCTAGATTGTCAGGCTCAACGGGTATTGATCAATGGCTCCATGTCTAGTTGGCAGCTGGTATCAAGCCGAGTGCCCCAAGGTTCGGTCCTGGGGCTGGTTTTGTTCAATATGTTCATTAATGATCTGGAGGATGGCGTGGATTGCACCCTCAGCAAGTTTGCAGATGACACTAAACTGGGAGGAGTGGTAGATACGCTGGAGGGTGGGGATAGGATACAGAGGGCACTAGACAAATTAGAGGATTGGGCCAGAAGCAATCTGATGAGGTTCAACGAGGACTAGTGCAGAGTCCTGCACCTAGGATGGAAGAATCCCATGCACCACTACAGACTAGGGGCCGAATGGCTAGGAAGCAGTTCTGCAGAAAAAGACCTAGGGGTTACAGTGGACGAGAAGCTGGATATGAGTCAACAGTGTGCCCTTGTTGCCAAGAAGGCTAATGGCATTTTGGGCTGTATAAGTAGGAGCATTGCCAGCAGATCGAGGGATGTGATCATTCCCCTCTATTTGGCATTGGTGAGGCCTCATCTGGAGTAGTGTCCCCAATTTTGGGCCCCACGCTACAAGAAGGATGTGAAAAAATTGTAAAGAGTCCAGCGGAGGGCCACAAAAATGATTTGGGGACTGGAGCACATGACTTATGAGGAGAGGCTGAGGGAACTGGTATTATTTAGTCTGCAGAAGAGAAGAATGAGGGGGGATTTGATAGCTGCTTTCAGCTACCTGAAAGGGGATTCCAAAGAGGATGGGTTTACACTGTTCTTAGTGGTAGCAGATGACAGAACAAGGAGTAATGGTCTCAAGTTGCAGTGGGGGAGGTTTAGGTTGGATATTAGGAAAAACTTTTTCACTAGGAGGGTGGCTCACTAGGAGGGAATGTGTTACCTAGGGAGGTGGTGGATTCTCCTTCCTTAGAGGTTTTTAAGGTCAGGCTTGACAAAGCCCTGGCTGGGATGATTTAGTTGGGGATTGGTGCTGCTTTGAGCAGGGGGTTGGACTAGATGACCTCCTGAGGTCATTTCCAACCCTGATATTCTATGATTATACGATTACATCAAGAAGGCTGAGGTGTTAAATGTCTATTTTGCTTCAGCCTTCACTAAAAAAGTTAATGAAGGCCAGATACTCAATATTAACTACGAGGGGGAAGGAATGCAAGCCAAAATAGGGAAAAAACAGGTTAAAGAATATTTAGATGAGGTAGAGGTATTCAAGTCAGCAGGGCCTGATGAAATTCATCTTAAGGTACTTAAGGAACTAGCTGAATCAATCTCAGAGCCATTAGCAATTATCTTTCAGAACCCCTGGAGGATATGAGAGGTACCAGGAGACTGGAGAAGAACAAACATAGTACCTAACTTTAAAAAGAGGACTTGGTGAATTATAGATCAGTCAGCCTAATTGGAATACCTGGAAAAGATACTGGAGCAAATTATTAAACAATCAGTTTGTAAGCACCTGGAGGATAATTGGGTTATGAGGAATAGTCAACATTGATTTGTTAAGAACAAGTCATGCCAACTAATTTTCTTCTTTGGTAGGATTACTGACCTAGGGAAGTGTGATCTAGATGAAATTACTATAAGGTGGGTGCATAACTAGGTGAAAGACCGTACTCAGAGTAGTTATCAATGGTTTGCTGTCAGATTGGGAGGGTGTATCTAGTGGGGTCTGTCCTCGGTCTGGTCAATATTTTCATTAATGACATGGATAATGGAATAGATAGAGTATGCTTATAAAATGTATAGATGACACCAAGCTGGGAGGGGTTGCAAGCACTTTGGAGGACAGGTTGTCTGAATTCAACAAGATGAAATTAAATAAAGGCAACCACAAAGTACTTCATTTAGGAAGGAAAAATCAAATGCACAAGTACAAAATGGGGAATAAGCAGTAGTACTGCTGAAAAGGATCTGAATATGAGTCCTAAAAGTGATGCAGCTGCAAAAAGGGCTAATATGATCCTGGGGTGTATTAACAGAAGTATCCTCTGTAAGAAACAGGAGGTAATAGTCATACTCTACTCCACACTAGTGAGGCCCCAGCTGTATCCAGTTCTGGGCACCACAGTTTAGGAGAGATGAGGACAAATTGGAAAAAGTCCACAGGAGAGCAACAAAAACGGTAAAAGTTTTAAAAAACCTGGCCTATGAGGAAAGATTAAAAACCTGGGCATGCTTCTTCTTTTCTTAAGACTACTGAGAGGGGACCTGATAACAGTCTTCCAATATGTTAAAGTTTGTTATAAAGAGGAAGGTGATCAATTGTTCTCCATGTCCACTGAAGGTAGGACAAGAAGTAATGGGTTTAATCTACAGAAGGGGTCGGCAACCTTTCAGAAGTGGTGTGCCGTGTCTTCATTTATTCACTTTAATTTAAGGTTTCGCGTGCCAGTAATACATTTTAATGTTTTTTAGAAGGTCTCTCTCTATAAGTCTTTATATTATATAACTAAACTATTGTCGTATGTAAAGTAAACAAGGTTTTCAAAATGTTTAAGAAGCGTCATTTAAAATTAAATTAAAATGCTGGTGTAAAATCAGCATTTTAATTTAATTTAATTTAATCCCGGCAGCAGGCTGAGCGGGGCCTGCAGCCGGGACCCTGGCTGGCAAGGGGCTGGCAGCCAGAACCCCAGACTGGCAGCGGGCTGAGCGGGGCCAGCAGCCGGGACCCCAGACCAGCAGTGGGCTGAGCAGCTCAGCCCGCTGCCACTCAGCCCACTGCCGGTCTGGGGTTCAGTCCACCGGCTCCTGCCAGCCAGGGTTCCGGCTGCTGGCCCCGCTCAGCCCGCTGCCGGTCTGGGATCCCAGCCCTGCCCACATAGAGTGGGTACCTACCTTCTCCCTGGTTCTAACCCATTCTCTTTCTCTCTCTCTGCACTGAGCACAGGGCTGGGGGTGAAGGAGCAGGCTGGGGGTTGGGGTTTAGGGTCTGGCCAGGAGCTAGAATGAGGGAGGGGGCTCAGGGTTGGGGTTTGGGTGTGGAGTGCTTACCTGGGCAGCTCCCATTTGGTGCAAGGGGTGCAGGTGGGAAGGTGGAGCGGGGGTGTAGGAGCTCCCGTTTGGTGCTCAGGGTGGGGGTGGGAATGTGGAGGGTGCAAGAGTCAGGACATGGGGTGTGATGGGGCTGGGTATGTGTGGGGGGTACTGGAGTCAGGGCTGGGGTTGTGGGGGGGTTCGGGGATCAGGGCAGAGGGCTGGGTGTGTGTGAGGGGGGTGCAGGGATCAGGGCAGGGGGCTGGGGTGTGTGTTGAGGGAGGTGTAAGGGTCAGGGCAGAGGGCTGGGGGTGTGGGCTGGGGTCATGGGGGTGCTTCATGGGGGTGATTCCACCCCCCTTCCCCAAGGCCCTATCCCCACCTCTTCTCCGCCTCCTCCCCGGAGCAGTGAGCGCGCAGTTCCGCTTCTCCCCCTCCCTCGCAGTGGCCATCAGCTAATCGGCAGCAGGGAGGGAGAGGAGGAGGGCTAGGAACCCAGCACACTGGGGGAAGAGGCGGGGGAGGGGGGAGCTTGCCTGCCCTGCCGCAGCAGCCGGCAGGACCAAGCTTCTTCACCCTGCCCCCGTGGGGGGGGGGGGGTGAAGAAGAGCAGGCCGGGGCTGGCAGGATTTTTAACAGCATGCTGCTGCCTGCCGGGGTCTCAGCGTGGGTTTGGCAGCGGGCTGAGCGGGGCAGATGGCTGGGACTTGGCAGGGAGCAGCGTGCCATTAAAAATCGGCTCGTGTGCTGTCTTTGGCATGCGTGCCATAGGTTGCCGACCCCTGATCTACAGCAAGGGAGATTTAGGGTACATATATTAGGAAAAAATTTCTAACTGGAACAGGCTTCCAAGTGAGGTCATAGAGTCACCATCATTGGAAGCTTTTTAAAAGAAGTTGGACAAACACCTTTCGAGGATGGTCTAGGTTTACTTGGTCCTGCCACAGCACAGGGGGTTGGACTTGGTGACTTCTTGAGGTCCATTCCAGCCCTCTGTGTGTGTGTGTGTGTGTAGATTTCCACATGACCAAGATGTGCATCCCATTCAAATCCCAGCTGCCTAGATTGGCAAGTTGAGTGCCTGCATGGTGGAACTGCCCCCTCCTTGTGTGCATGTGCATGCGCTGGGCAAGTGGCCAACACAGTGCCATCATGTTGATTCCCAGCACAGCTATAGGGGTAGGGGAGTGAGGGAGAGAGATCTTGCGGGTTTGCACGGTTCCTATGAGAACTGGGCAGCAGCGGGATTGTGGTAGTGCAGAGCCTGGGACACATGGACCCTGATCCAACCTCCTTCCACCTACCCTGCCCAGGGGACAACCAGTATTTTGCATTATATTTGTTGTTTGTCTATGAATATTGACAGGTAAATTAATATGTTTATTTGGATAATGGTGTGTTAATGAAAACAAAGGAAAATCAGTTTAATTGCAGCCTTACTAATGTCTTCATTCAGCAAAATAGTTAAGCATGTGAGTAGTCTGACCTCAACACGCAAAATTAAGCATAAGCCTTTGGAGGTTCGAGCCTAAGTTAGCAATTTTCCTTTCGTGACTTTTTTCTGAAAACTAGGTTTATTTCAGCCATATCCAGATATAAGCTTGCTTAGATTTTGCAAGGGATTTTGAAAAACATTTAGTTACTGGTCTAACCGAATGAAGTCATTGGTAAAACTCCTACCCTTCTTTGGTAATTTAATTTTCATTTGATCAGTCTACCATTTTTCCCCCAAAGAATTCATTACCGAAGCAAACTACTTTTTGGTCTCATTTGACCTGTAGAAGTAGCAGTTTTTGCCAAATGATATGTGGTTTTAAGGACGAAACTAGAAAAACAGCTAAGAATAATCAGTATTCTAATCAACTGAACTGAATGTCTAATGACAGGTTTCAGAGTAGCAGCCGTGTTAGTCTGTGTTCGCAAAAAGAAAAGGAGTACTTGTGGCACCTTAGAGACTAACAAATTTATTTGAGCGTAAGCTTTCGTGAGCTACAGCTCACTTCATCGGATGCATTCAGTGGAAATCCGATGAAGTGAGCTGTAGCTCACGAAAGCTTATGCTCAAATAAATTTGTTAGTCTCTGAATGTCTAATGTTAACTATGAAACCTCACATCCATATACCTTTCCCCAGATTTCTTCATCAGCATGTTTTAAAAATCACAATCCTTTCCATAGTATCATTTTTGTTGGCATGAGCACGGGGATTGTAATATATGGCAGATTGACAAGGAAAGGAGGATAATGTCCTTGTTCATATAATTTATAGTTGAGGGAGAAACATAACTAGGAGAGTTCTTAAGGCAAATGCAGTTTCAAAGTGAATGTACTTTATTTCCTGGTTTAGAAATATACTGTTTATTTTCATTCTTAAATTGTTTGTTTCTTTCAATAAATGTAAAATCTGACAGATATTATTTAATCTGGTGGAAAGATTTAGAAATCCAGTTCTGTGGAGTGAAATGCTGAATATTTGGTCTGGAATTTTTTAAAGTGCTTGTTTCAGTAATCTTGTTTGTCATGCTTAAGTCAAGTCATTGAGGAAAAACTTGACAACTTGATTATAAGAGTGCTTTAGGAGGAAAAGGTGTAACCATCTGTGCATCCCTGTTGAGTAAGTAATAGCTTTCATGAACAGAATGACTGAATTCAAGATTTGCAGTATGAATTACAGTAAATTTTTAGAAGTGATCACTTTTATACATTTTCCATATTACACATACAAGTGTACCTACTGTATGAAGTAATTTAACATCGTTTTTAAAACAACAAAGGTGAAGGTGTGACATGCAGGAACATAACAAGCTTTTTTTTTTTTTTAAAAATAGTGTTATTCATTTATAATCCAATCCTGACCCAAACTGTCACTGAAATTGGTGGGAGGCTTAGGGGTGCATAAGGAATCCACAGTTAAATATATAGTAGATATATGCTTTAGAATGTATTTAGTAGGTAAACATTGTGTAAGTATGTAGCGTCAAGCGTGAACCAACCATTGTCCTGCTGCGTCTGCTTTCTCTTTTTTACCTGGTGAATCCAGTGAGAACAGAATTTCAAATTCATTACTAGAATTGGTTGGGAAATGCTTTTTTTCCTCACAGAAAATTTAAAGTTTTCCTCAAAAATTTAAAGCAAAAATATTTTGGCTGAAAATCAAAATATTTTAATTCTGAAATGCCACCATAGTGCCTCATAGGAATTGTAATTGCGGTGTTTCATGCCCCCATACTGCTATATAGGCCACGCTCCCTGATCAGGTTGTTTGCCATGATGCACCACAGTCTTCCCTGAAGGAAGATAGTGCACCCTGGCATTCACATTCCATAGTGCATCATGGAGGTAAAGTCTGGCTGGGCAGCCCAGCCACACAGGAGAATGGGACAGCAGCATTTGGGAATCAAAGTATTTTCAGTGTCAACAAAAATATTTTTGTTTTCAGTTTTCATGCAGTTTTTTGACAAACAATTGAAATATTCTGCTGAAAGCAGAGAACTTTTTGCAAAAAGTTTGTTTAGTTAGAACTCCAAATTTTCATCAAGAAACAGTTTTAACAGAATTTTTCGACCAGCCCTATTCATTATTGAAGCAGATTATGTATCCAACTATAATGCTTGAAAATATTAAGTTATAAATGCAGCTTTGGTTGTGTAGTGTATTCAGGATTTATTAAAATGACCATCCTTGTATGTTTTCTCTGCTGTTATAGGGGGATATATTATATGGATGACTACAACTTGAGAAAAATGTAATGTTTCTTATTCATTCAGAAACATTTGTCAAGTCTTTCCCCTGTCTTTATAATAAATAAAATATTGCTATCACTGCAATTATCAGACAGTGTTACATTGTTATATAATGAGTGTATAAATAGCATAATGAGCAGGACTAGTAAATTTAACAGATTAGCAGAGACGAGACTGGAGGAGCAATATCATTTCCAGTGTTGTGATTAATATCTGAGTGCTGTGATTTAAAAGGCAGTGTAGTTTAGATGTTAAAGTAAAGCACTAGGAACCAGTAGATTCCTGGTCTCTAATCTAATCTGAGCCACTGACATTAATTATGTGACCTTGGATAAATCACTTGACCTCCTTATGGCTCATTCAGTGAAGCTGTAAATTCAGACAAAGTTGAACTACACTGAGAAAATGTATTTATAAAATATTACCATGAATTAAAAATCCCTGAGTACTCTTTTATTTCACAGTGAAGAACAAATAAATACACATTTTTGAGCTTGAGAACATTAGAAGATAAATTTTCACTGTTAATATCAAATTATCCTGCTACTGTAGAATACCATTTTAGCAGATATGTGCAATTTTAAAATACTGTAGTATAATTATTTGGAACTCAATATAAAACTCTTTGTGGATACTTTTTAATTTATCCTTGTTACATTAAAGGTGAGCACATGAGAATGTCAATTGATTGCGCTTGCCAAGGGAAGCGATGAGATATTAGGGGGCAAGATTGTGCCTGGACATAGGTATACAATAGTGGCAGATGGAGTCAGAAGCCTTCCTTATTCTTGAGCAACTGCTTCTTTGAGCACAAGAAATGAATTGAACTAGCACTGCCAGTTGCACAAGCTTCCCTAAAGGGGATGAGGAATCTCCAGACCAACAAGCAGAACTGACTCCAAGTATTCTTGAAACACAATGACACTTGCAGCTCCCCTGGGGGAATGCCGCAAGATTGCCGTCTACTGAGGGTTGTGCATAAAACCCCAATTCAACCCCAAACCACCATGTGCCACGTTCTTGAAGTCTGAAAGATACTAGCCCATATGTGAAGTTTCAGAACCCTTTGCCTACGCCTCCAACATTTTCTCCCCTATTCTGGCATGCAAAATACTACAGAAAAATTCTCTGTGCTTTTTTGAAATAACATACTTTAAAAGTATATATGCTATTAGGCTGTTTAATGAAATGTAATATGAACAGAAATATTAACTAACTGTAAACTTATGGAGTAATGTGGTAAGTCAGGGTAGAAATAAGAACTGCTTAGTGCATCACCAAAACATTACTGAACACTTGTATTGCTAAATTAAAGATGATTTGTTATTGTTGTTTTATTTATTTTATTATTATTTATTTTAGTCATCTACTATCAGTAAACACAACTGCCCTTTTGGAAGTTTCTCACCTGAGCATTGATAGGTTTATGGGTATTTTTAAATGAGCAACAAAAATATTTCATGTACTAGTTAAGGCAACTGTGGTTGTATGCAATGAGGCAGTGCCAGAAAGAGTTTTGGGTCTCTAATTGTTAGATATTTCGAGCAGTACACCTTATTATAAATTATTAATTGAACTCTACATTATGGACATTGTTTTTTGAAATATTAATCATTTCATTTTGTTTTTCCCCAGCTCCTCACTTAGAAGTGCATCAACTGGATCCTCAAGACCTTCCAAAGTATGTTTGGTGTGTGGGGATGAGGCATCTGGATGTCATTATGGGGTGGTTACCTGTGGCAGCTGCAAAGTTTTCTTCAAAAGAGCAGTGGAAGGTAAATGTTCATGTGGGTGCTTCTTTTATTCACTTTCTGATGTTATATTTTCATGATTAATTCTGCAATGTTAGTCTTAAAAAATATTTGTTGAATTAACTCAGCAGTTATGAAAAATACTGCTTTAAAAAACTTCCAGGCATTTTACAGATAATGTACACCTTAAACACTTTGCTTTATATCCACCAAACCAGCTTCCCACTCCTCCATCCCGCAGTTGTTTTTTTGGTTAGACATACAGAAAATAATTTTATTTGGCCACAAATATACCCAAATCTTTCATGAGCTGTAAGAGAATTTTAGATAAAACCTGGGAAGCGTCTCACTGTGCTTCAGAATTCCGTTACTACCATAACATGTAGCTTCTATGCTACAGTAAGACTTACGCAGGCCAGCTATATAACCATAGACTCATTGATATATTCCCCCTCCCCTGCAAAAAAAGAGAGGTGGCTTGAAAGGCCAGTGAATCTTGGTGAAAAAGCCTGAATTGGAGGCTCTCAAATTACTTAGAGGTAAATGATGATGGTCTGCACTTGCATTAAGATTTTCTCTCCAAGACTACATTTTAATTGGTGTTTTTAAATATGGCATTTCCATTACCAAGTGGGCGTTGGGCTGTTGCCTTTCCTTTTATTATGCTAGCTAACGTACAAATGCTCTTGCCAGGGCACCTCTGACAGAATTCATGGGGATAACTTTGAGTGCTGCAGGAGCTTGGTGTTGTCTTGTATTAAATGGTTTGAGCTCTGAATAAAATAAAAAAGGTTATTTACAAACTCTCTGTAAATGTAAAATATTTTCAAGTGGCAGATGTTATGTTTTCACTAACATAAGTGATTAAGGACCACGGTTTGTGTAGGGCTTTTTGTTGACTATTTAGCAAATAAGAAGCTTGTGAATAAATAGACTGCTCCTCCAGTGACTATGACAAGAGGCCTATCTTAGGAGGAAATGTATTCTCTACAGTGCCCAGCTGGTTCTGGGGAAAGAGTAGAGTCTGACCGAAGAGGTGTGCTATTAATCATATGATTACGTTTTTTTGTGTGGGCCTTAGATCAATTTGTTGATAACTGAATAGCAAAATGGATTTGTACCTGTATTAAGTAGACCTACAGGGCTGAGAGAGTTTTTCACTGAAGTCAAGTCTTCATGTAATATCCATCTTTTGTAGTCAGAAGGTATCCTCCTCACTGAAGCAAACTTGCTGGATTATGAAGACATGGAATTAATTCATCACTTTACAAAGCATTCAGAACTAGCCTTGAAATTTTCTCTAATAGTTCTGTAGTACCAGGTCTGATACTCTTAGCCTCTGGCCTCAGTTTTTAGCTGCTCGTTTTCCTACTGTCTGAATTGGAGGATTCAAATTTATGGTACCGGATAATTTTTTTTAACATAAAATCTTAGTAGATGGGCACTCCAGAGGCTAGTTTGGTCTGGGTTTCTATTACTAATATTTAGGTGGCAAGGTTTTCCCCATAGCTCTAATGTATGAAGCACCACCACACTTCCTTAGTTTCCTCCCACATATTCCCTTTCCAGCAAGTGTCTACCCGCTTTTAATTTAGTGTAAAAAATTTCACTAAAATGAATGTTTCAAGCTATTGTATAGCTTTAAGTTTCTAACATCTTGGTGTGCTTATTTGATGGCTTTCCTTATCCCTTCATACAATTCTAAGGAAAGGTGTGGAGGAGTCATTTTAGGAGGTACCAGGGGACTGAGATTTGGTTTTCAAGTCACAGAAACCAAACTTCTGGTGGGAAAAAATACCCCTTAATCAGCAATAAATGTAATATTAAAATGCAAGTATAAGTAATTACTGAATCATTAGCATTCAGAGTTAACTAGGTAGACTGAAATCTTTTTGTCCTATAGGAGTGTCAGAAAGGAAGCTTGGAAAAGTGTACCAAAAATGTATATTAATTTAGCATCGCTTGAAGAGCGACTCCATTTTTTAAAAAACTCATTTAAAATGCACTTCATGTGGCAAATTTTAGACAGATGTACAACAAAAATAAGTGCCTATTTACATACATTAGTTGAGAGTTTTTTAATTTTATTGAAATATTTTTATTCACTTCTCTGGCTTATTATATCTATGTGAAGATGTATGCAAGAATTTTCAGTAAAACTCTATATAATATATGTAGAATATAGAAAGTCAGAAGTATGATATTAAATATATTAATTATGGAAGTGCCACTCATGGTTTCTTAGTTAAAGTTGAGTTTTGCACTTAAAGCAGGGATTCAGGCACTTCATTATGTATGAAGAACACAGCAGTCCTCTCAAAATTATATTACTTAGTCTTTGAGTGAATTTTCTGAGAATTTACAAATAAATTGGCTAATTACTTTGAGTTAAAATTAATATTCAAAAATGATCCTTTAAGATATTTAGAATTCAGTGTGTGTTTCTTTCTCTTAAATAACCTAAACAGAATAAGGCAGATGTTTTTAACTCTGCTTATAGTTAGCACTCACAGAAATCTTGTACATAGGCTATATTTGAAGCTTTTTTTAGGATTAATGGACATTTTTTCCCATTACTTTTATACTGAATGTTTCTTCTTCAGCAGGGGATGACAAATTTCACAAAGGAGAATTCCACATAGAACTGTGCTCTTTCAAAATGGAGGGCATCTCCAATTGTTATCAGTAGGACTTACACCACAGGCTGATCTTCGCAAATATATCTGCTGGCTTCACTCTCGCTGTGACAGTGGGAGAAGGTGGCCATTTTCCAAGAGGTCAACTCTTCATGAGTTCCAATGAAGGGAAAGATTCTTATATGCCAGCCTCTGCTTAAGGATAACCCTTTCATTTATGAAATTTATGAAAATTAATGGAAAAAATTATTATAAATCCTAAATACTACTTTGAAAGCTACCTAGTGCACCAGATATATTTAACAAAGATGATAGAAAGGGGAAACTGGGGGTTCAGATGAGATGACAGGAGCAAGAGGGGTGGGGAGAATTAGGGTATACAGGGGAATGAAGGAACCGAAGTGCAAGAGGCTTGGGGGAATTAGAAAGACAGGAGGGAGAGGGAAACTGGGCTGTATGCTCTAAAAGTTCCCTAGTGTGCTTTGATTTACTTAGGTTTCAAAGTAGGTAAGTCAAAGTGCACTAGAGAACTTTTAGTGGATGGCAGCAGGGTCCACATGGATATTTAGTCTGTGGCAGGCTAGTATAGGGTAGATTTACACCCCACCTTGCCACAAACAGTTTGTGTAGACAAGCCCTGAATGTGAGGTCTCAGGATTTTCATTTCCATGCTCCATTTTCTTTTTAGTTTGTCTAAATTCCACAGAACTGTCCCAAAGTGGAACTATATCAGTTGTTCTCCATGTCCACTGACGGTGTAACAAGAAGTAATGGGTTTGAACTGCAGCAAGGCAGATTGAGGTTATATATTAAGAAGATTTTTCTAACTATAAGGATAGTTGGGCTCTGGAAAAAGCTTCCAAGGGAGGTTGTGCAATTCCCATCATTGGAGGTTTTTAAGAACAGATTGGACAAACACCTGTCTGGGATGTTCTGGGTTTACTTGGGCCTTAGCACAGGGGCTGGAATGGATGACTTCTCAAGGTCCCTTCCAGCCCTACATTTCTATGATTCTCTGATAAGCTAAGGAAATTGCCTCCAGCATAATTACATGCTTTTCTTTGCTTAAACTGGCCACTGGATACTGTACAGTAAGTATTTTATGTGCACCTCAGTGAACAGCTTATAGAGATATATCATCTCTGGTATAGGTTTGCATATCAATCCTCCAAGTCTTCCCCTCAATAGGCTTCCACTGAGGAAAAAAAAATTATCTTTGGTGGCAACTTCTGAAGGTTCTGAACTCCTGAAAGAATTTTGACCATCCAAAACCTGGGGCTTGGGGATGATCAACTCCAGTTTATGGATGGTTCTTTATTGCCATATTGTGCGTTAGAATGGGGGATAACAGACTGGACCAAAAGATCAAGCTTCCTACCCACAAGCTACTCAAGGGAATTACAAATCTGCCTGTGCAATCCACCCAGGGTAATCTTTTTGCCATAAAATGATGCAGAATCATCTTAACATGCCAGCCTGCCAATTTGCTGGAGGACAGATGCAGTTCTTCTGGCAGGCAAAGGTATTCTGCAGCCATTTAGCATCAGGCCAGATGCATGATATTCTTTTGGCAGAATTACGTTATAGTTTCCCTCTCCAGAAAGTCTACCACCTTTCCTCTTTTGAGGCTGTGTGTAGTATATATTTCAGATTTAAGCAGTTGTCCAGTTGCTTTGCCATATGCTATTTAAAACATATTTCTCAGAGTTCCATGCTTCTGAATAGAAATGAAAGAGAAATTAAGGTGCGTCTGTCATAGTTCCGGGGCTCCCAGTCAGGTCTTAGTTTTCGCCATCACCTCTCTTGGGGAGGGACCTGCGTTCCGCTTCCTCCAGATCAGGTATTTAGGCTTGCACTCCCTCTGCGCTTCATTGTGTTTATCCCAGCAGGTCTGACCTTAGCCCTGAATTCACAGTTTTGCTCTCTCTCACAAAGGCCTATGAGAATGTGCACTAGTGACCAACCAGCTTTCATAGAGCACAGTACATTTATTTTAGGACAAAAGCATTACAGAGAAAACATATCATAAGACAAACTGTCTTCCATGTTGGGGAATCTGGTAGGCCTCAAAGTTCTTCAAACCCAGCTAGCAGGGTTTGCCCTCTAGGTTACAATCTCATGTCAGTTTTGGATCATAATGAGAAATGCCACAAGACTGTTCAGGTGGACATTGTATACAGTTGTGGACCTTTGTTTTCCCCTTGCTTCCTGTAACAGGTAAAACCAGTCAATGCTCCCACTCCCCGGGGAGTGAAATTTCAAAGTCTGGGTGTCTGCTACAGCTGTGTGAATACCAAACCAAAAAACACCCGTAAACAAATTTTCATTTCGATCAGAGATAAAATATTTTTGGTGTTCTTGACAAAGGAAAAACCGAAAAAAATTCATTCATGTAGAACTAAATGATTTGAATGTCAACTCGAAACTACATTTCAAAGTGAAATGTCAGCATTTTCTAAACAAAATGTCAATTTGATTTATTGCATTTGAAAAATTTAGTTTTGAAACAAAACGTCGTAACTGTTTTGACGTTTCCCAAATCTATATTTTTTTTCAAACAAAACTATTCGCTGATTTTTTTCAGCTTAATTTCTATTCACTGGGGAAAAATCGCTCAACTCTAGTATCTTTATAACTGGCTTTGGAAACTTTGCATTAATTCCCCCTCCCCTCCTGCCAATTGCAGATTTCACAAGAAACCCACCTAACAAGCCAGAAATACAAAGATACATATTACACGTATTGATATAAAAGTCCCATGAATATTCTACAGGCTGTACCATTGGGGACACCTCAGTGTAGTAGTCTTTTGAAATTTCCATGCTTCCTGGTGATGCTTCTGTCACAATGCCTTTCTTTTATTAAAATTAGGAATTCTAGGCTAAAAAAAGGTGAGAAGCATACCAAACAAGCAGAATGAAATGCTAGAAAATTCTTAAAGACTTTGCTTCATTAGCAAAGTTCTCTCTTTAGTTTTGCTATGAGAATAGAAGTTTATTAGAAACATTATTTTGATGAACAAGAGAGGGAAAGTGTGTTGTCGCTTAAAAAGCAATATTTTTGTCCATGCTGAATAAACTGAATTTAAGAGATTTCTTTGTACTACCATTGTGTGATGTTTGCTAGCAAGGATTACTTTTGTCTGCACCCCCATCTCTAGAATAAATTATATACACAATCCTTTCCTGTGCTTCTCTGCATTCTCCTATTCATTCTGCAGTGTTGGAACCAGTATTTTTCCATCACAGGCTGCAGTTTTCATTTTAACAGCTTTCACAAGGTCAGTGACCTTTCTGAATTCAACATTGTTCTATACAAATGTCCATACGTTATCTCAGAATCTGTATGTATTCAGAGGATCCCTGAAATCGAGTCTGGCACAATAGGTCAGAAGCAATCTGAATTTACAGCCTGAATTTAAGGGCAAACTGAGGGGTGGTCTGCTGAGTGCTTGTGAGCTTGTATAAGCTGACCTGTTCCCAGTGTAGTATTTCCATACAGTTGATGTGCCATGGTTTATAACTGCAAAATAAAAATTTTACTGATCATCCCTGGTTTTGAAAGTGCCACCGGATTTCAATTTTTCATAGAAATAGGAAGGATACCTCCACCCTTCCTCCCGGGCAGGCAAGAGTGCTGAGTGGGGTAATGGCTACTGTTATTTCCTGCCCCTAACTGGCTGCAGTAGCTGAAACCTTAGGAGACTGATGGAAAAGGAGCCAGAAATGGCAACAGCTGCACCACAAAAAGAAAAAGGGGAAAAAGCAATGTTTAGCATAAGTAGAGAGAAGATTAATTAAAGGCAAGGCATTTTACAGTAGGTCGTTTACAAGTTATTGGAGGAAAAAAAGTGTTCTGTTGCTGCTATGGATGTGTGTGAACTGCATAGCAAACTGCACAGTGAGACTGAAAGCTTGGCAATAAATGTTAGGTGTACAATACTAATGGAGCAGGCTCATTCTGGTGCTATGTTCCAGAAAAACTCTAGCTGATGCAGTCTCTTGGTTTCAAAACTAGCAAGGAGTGAGTGACGATTTTAGCAGCTTCAGTGCCATACGGAACCACAAACTGAAGTTGTTAATGACTAGAACAGTGGAAAAACACTGATGCTTTCACAACAAGCAAATCTAAAAACCTGCTAGTGTTTTAAAGAAATTAAAAAAAAAAATCTCAGACTGAATTTCATTTTCAAGACTTCTCAGTGATTTCAGTACAGGTCAGGTGTTAGTAAGCTAGTGCTAAGTGTGCCATCATTTTCTGTCGCTTTAAATTCTCTCCACCTTAAGACTCCAAATTATAACTCCCATTCTTCTGGCTGATCTGTTCATGAGTTACTGCTGAATGATTCAAATCATTCCCTTCCCCATGGCTGAGCATTGCCCTAGAGAGCAACAAACAGGTGCCAAGATAGGTATTTAAATTTGGGCCTCCTGCATAGCTCTGAAAAACACTACAACTATCCCACAAGATCAGCCCTAATTCGACTTTTTTTTAGTTTTGTGAGTGCTGCTAGTTAGTTTGTATCAGTGTTAAAATTACATTCATAAAAGTGTAGCCTTCCTCTGTTTGCCCAATTTCTAATTAGCAATGACCCCTTGGACCGTGATAGTGAGGATCTATATATCTTAGGTATTTATATGGCTCCCATAACCATATTACCTGAGTATATAACAATCTTTAATATATTTATCCTCACGGCACCTCTCTGAGGTAGGGTACTACTACTATTCCCATTTTACAGATGGGGAACTGATGCATAGAGAAACTAAGGCCTAGATCCTCAAAAGTAGTTAGGCACCTAAAGACCCACTGACATTCTCAAAACTGCCACTCAACTGCCAGCTAACTTGGTAGAGTTTCTGCCTGTCAGCATTCACAAAGCCAACTAAGCGCTGGTGCTCCCTGACAGCTAACAAGATGCTTGGAGCCCTAGCTGAAGCCAAAGCCCCAAAGTAGGATCTTACCATGGGAGGATGATCTTACAGGCCTGCTCTGAACATGCGTAAGACCTGATACCTGTCAGATCCTACAGCAGGAAAGCCAGATGCAGGCCACCACTAGGGTGAAGTGGCAACACAGTACCTGTAGAAAGGACATCTGGGGACACAAGGAAATGTAGGGTGATGTGGATTTAAGTCCAAACTCCAAATCAGGAAAAGCAGGGATTTGAACCTCTCTCTCACATCCCTGATGAGTGCCCTAACTACCAGGTTATAGGGACACGCATGTGTGCTCTCTCTCTCTCTCTCTCTCTCTCTCTCACCATCTTAATGTGGAGTGGGAAGATCTCACAGGATGGGAAAACTATGTCTAGTGAGCACATTTTTACCTGTTAGTGCCTGGGCTACCTAAGCAGCTGACCTGGCTTAGGCACCTACCTCCAGGACGCTGACGATCCTGAGCAGAGGGGAGGTGCCTATCTCTTGCCTATCTCAGGTGCCTAAGCCCTTTCCTGTACATTTCATTCATGGCTAGCTTAGGCAGCTTCCTGCTCAGCTTGCTGGCTTCTGAGGATCCCTCGCCTAGGCACCTGACTCTCCCCATGCGTTGTATGGGGAGCCTGTGCGTCTAACGCAGGGATGCGGATTCCATTAGGCAGCAGACTGCCTAAGAGTTGGTCAGGCACTACAATGCTGAGCAAATCTGGACCTAAGTGACTTTCCCAAGGTCACACAGTAAGCCTGAAGTAGAGCAGGGCATTGAGCCTAGACCTCCTAAATCCTAAGCTAGCATCTTTCCTTTAATAACAGGCAAGTCAAAGCAGTATTTTCTGCTAAACATATGCAAGATCAAAAGTCTCCGCCATTAGTTCAATGTGTACACATGAATACCTTCAATGTATTCAGCTGAAAAAAAACCCCAATTTTTTCTAACTGCATTACAGTTTGTCAGAAGCAGTAATGTCCATTTTTGGGAACAATGAAAGAAAATAATGTACAGTGGGTGCTTTACTTTATGCATATAGCATCACTGAGATAAATTAACAGTGAAGAAAGAAGAACTCAAACTCGTAAAGTTAACATAGCTGCTAATACTGAAATGAAAGTAACCAGTGATACAGAAAGAATGGATGGATCAACCAATCTAAATTTGGGATGTGAAATAGTAATGGTGACATTTTCCCAGATCCTGCCTCTGGATCATCTTGTTGTAGAGTGCTTGGAGCCTGTCTGGAGAAAATGGAGCTAGTGATGGGACAAAAGATTCTCTGCGGGGGGAAAAAAATCTGAGAATGGTCAAGTTTAGAGAGAAAGATGAAGGAAAGGTTAATGTTCAGGTTGTATTTGAAAATCCAAATTCCAAGCCAAAATTAAGGGCAAAAGTTTGATTATATGCATTCAGAACAGGGTGGGAACTTCACACTTTTACAGACTAATACATGTAACTTGGAAGAGGAAGAAGTGTAGAATTGTATTTCTTATGAAGATCTGTGTGACTCAGCAGTCCAAAAATATTTGGCAAAAAAACCCTGAAAGGGCATCAGACAATTTAAGATTATTTTCTGGATCAAACATATGATGTATGGTGAAACAATTAATTCTTCTCCCAAGTGGCTTCTGCATATTCCCACTTGTAGGACACACTTTTTCCTTAGTCTTCTTTGTGGGTACCTCTGAGCTTTGGAACCTTCCAGAAAAGCAGTCCTTTCTGGGACTGCATAAATACCCTTTCACCCTCCCCTGAGAGCACTGAACATTAGGTGCTCAAGTTACAAGCTGAAGTTACCGATCACTTCAGTTTCTTCCTTTCCATGGAGTAGCTGCAGAGTGTCTCTTCTCAAATCTGTAGAGATTTATCAGGCTGTTAGATCATTGCAATTTTAGACAGCTTTGATAGCTTTTAGGTCAATTAGATAATCTTATTTTCTTCCCTGCTATGGTTTAAACTCACAGACTGAGTTCATCTTTTATTCCGAGCTCATCCTCTCTGATCTAGACCCCAAAGATCTGGGGTGAAATCCTGGCTCTGTTGAACTCAATGGCAAAACATATATCGACTTCACTCGGGACTCAACTTCACCCCTGTAGAAAAAGGATTCCTCTTCTCACAGGTATCTTACTACTCTTTATATCTTTGATTTTTGCTTATATATATATGAAACCCTTCCTTCATATTGTTGCTATTGCCCTTGTTATTGCTGCTTATTATTATTAATCATGTTTATTACAGTAGTGCCTAGGGAACAACAAAGATCAGAGCCTCATTGTGCTAGGCACTGCACAAACACAGAGTAGCAGACAATCCCTGCCTGAAGAGTTTATAATCTAAATAGACAAAGCAGACCAGGGTGAAAGGGATGTAATATCCTAGCAGAGCATCCAATGTAATGTCAACAAATGTGATGTTAGTTCCATGATTTTCTGGGAGTAGCTTTAGTTAGGAGGGGATTAGCTAATTGAAAAGACAAGGGAAGGGCGGGGGTGAGCAGGACAGAGCAGGGCAGAAAGGTCTGAGGGACAAGTGTGGAGTGAGGCTGAGATGAAGAGACTGAGACAGGAGCTGGGAAGGGGCTGAAGCACATAACCAATCAATATAGAACAGTAATAATATTTTTTACAGTTTTTTTTACTGGATATTTTTTTGTCTGCCAGTCCACGCTTAACCTGCTTGTGCAGCTGCTCCTATTAACTCCAATCCCTGCAGTTTAAATTCTTCCTCCAAGCTCACATGGTGGAGGATGGGGATCGCTGCATGGGTCCTAGTGCCCTTAGAGTGGATTGATCTCTCTTCCACGCTTTTGCGTCCAGGGGGTGCTGTGGGGGTGGGGGCACTAGCTGGACTCCATGTTACCCCTCTGCTCCAGTGCAGTAGTATTTGTTATGCTGCTTCTGCAGCTGGTCTGCCAGTTTCCATCTCTCACTGCAGTGTCCTTTCAGCTTATTATTACTTTTCATTTGTTGTCCAGCAGCCCGCAACATAACAATGTTCTAGGCACATTCCTGAACAGAAGGCAGGGTCCCTGCCCTGAACAGAAGAGGTAAAATATGCTCATGTTGCTCTTCAAGAGGCTCAGTGTCTGTTTTTCATAAGCATCATGACAGACGTGAGTCTTCAGATGTAATCTAATGTGGAAAGAATGGAGGCATTTCATATAACCTCAGGAAAGCTTTGCTTTCATTTTTCTTTTGAGCCATCCCACCATCTTTTTACTCTTCAGATGTGAGAATCCCAAACATATGCTATCTTTAAAAAAGGGAAAATTATGTACCTGTAATACTGCTTTTTTGAAGATATCATCTTACAAAATTCTCATTGCCTGCCTGCCCAATCTCCACTCTGAGTTTCGAGGTTACAACTTTATTTTATTTTTTACTTTTTTCCATTCAGGTTTGTTTTTTCTTCTCTCTGACCCATTTTTGATTTTAGAAAAGTTTAAGATGATAAACCTTTCAGGGAGTTTCACATTCTGCTCAGTCAAAGGAACTGACTGAAACGTTCCAAGAGCAGCATTTATGCTTAGCGCTGGGTAACTTGTATCAGCCAGTAGGGGACCTAATCAATTTCTACCCATCTACTGCTGCCCTCGAGGTTCCAAAAAAACCTTAGGATCCAGGCAAGTTCTGCCAATTTCAGGCTAAATAGCTAAGACCCAGAGATTCCTGCAAGATATCTCCAGAGAAGCAGAATTATAGATAAGAAATTTTGCTCTTACAATTGGATTCATAGCTGAAAGAAACTCCTAAATAAGTAAAATTTCAAAATAAATATATATACACACACAACCAGACACAAACTCTTTTTGTAGTACTTAATTCAATTTTTAATGAAAGAGTGGGAAAATGGTTTTGGGCAAAAATGAAATTCATGTGTATAGATCAGTCTATTATGGATAGAGGGAAAGGGAAAGTATGCTGGCATCTTGTCTGTAATTTTTGTGGGTGAAATTGTGGGGGGAAAAGGCAAAATTTTTGCTGATTTCAAAGGGGCTAGGATTTCACCTTTTTTATTTTTGTAATACTGCTTCATGTTTTTCCTGCCTTTGTTAGTTTGGTAATCTAGTCCTAACCTAAACTTTTTATTTCTCTTTATAAATTGTTTGCATTGGGAAGAAGTCAACCCTAAGGCCCTAAAATTCACCATCTTTAAAGAAAGAGAAAACTATGTGCCATCCTTACAAGTTAACATTTATTATTTGTTTAAATATCAAACAACCTACAACATTGCTAGGGTTCAAAACGGTTGTGTTTGGATTGCTGAGTCTGTCTCCAGTAAGTCGTTTCCCTCTCAAGAAATGGATCCTGGATCAGTCACCCACCACCACCTACTTAATAGTACAAAGCGTAGAAATTATGCAATGCCTTTATATTTTTTAACGTTCAAGTCTCTTTAAATAAGTTTTGAAGGGGCAGATTTTCCAGGAATTCTGAATTTTGATTTGACACCCAGTCAGTTTTTTGATACAGTAGAAGTGGACAGATAATGGAAACTAAGGCTAAGACTTAAGTTTTTAAAGAAAACAATAGCAAACAAAAATGTCTCCAAACAGACAACCCATGTGTCCTGTGCTTTAGTATTAAAACTAACACAATAAACTGTTCTACATGCTGATATCACCGTCTGGTATTAAGATTGCCTGACAGTGACACTTCTAATTATAAGACCCAGTTACTTATAACTTTCCAAAATGTAACTGTTGGGGTTGAAATTTTCTGTGTGACTGCCTCAGGTTGAAGATTTTTGGAAAACTTCAGACGAAATGGTTCAGCCGTTTCTGAGAACGAGGCTAGGAAGAAGTACATTGTTTTACTCATGTTAAAAAATCCCGGCGACCTTTTCTGTGAGAAGCTCTTAGGTCCCCAGGCTTTGGAACAGGGACTTGAAAAATCTGGCAGGGAGAGGGGTGGCTTTTGTGAAATGGAGGTGTCTCTTGTGAAAATCTGTCCAAATTTGGCCAATTTAGAAGCCTCGGGGGGGGAAAAACACAGTTTGCACACGCTTGATAGAGACTTGCTAAAGCTTTGCAGCAATGATTCCATCCACACGGGGCATGCTCTAGCCCAGGGCTGATCAGGTCTTTTCCTGAAACTGTGTTAAAAGAACATTATTAAAGTTGCAAAGTCAAGCTCTCCAGAATTAGGAAATGCCAGAATAAAGGTTGCCCAAGCAACTTTAATTCAGCCACCATGTGCTTATGCATTATGATAGTATTTAATTACATGATCACATGCAATGTTTTCCACATAATCTGTGCCTCCCACAGCGCACGTGTAATGAGCAACTATTCAATAGTTTTATTTTATTCTCATTGTTCATTGTGTGGCCCCTTTCCTTCTTTACTGCACAATAGGCAAACCCTGCTCTGAAGATAGAATTTTTCATTTCCTTGTGAGCTTTTCTGTGGCATTAACATAGGGTATGAGTGCCTCACAAATTAACTTATTATTAATTAATTTATTGTCACAACATCCTGTGAGATGAGGGTGGTGGTGATGTTATCCCCATTTTACAGATTGGGAGCTGAGGCACAGAGAGATTAAGGTCTAAAACATCCCCTAATTTTGGGTACCCAATTTGAGATGAAGACCTGATTTTTTCAGAATACGTCCCGTTATATAGCACTATATATGTTCAGGGCACAGCTCCCATTGACTTCAGTTGCAGTTGAGTGCTCAGCACTTCTGCAAATCAGGCCGCAAGGTATCAAGTTGGGTGACCAGAAAATGCAGAATGCACAATTAGTGACCACCTGTGAAAAGTTGGTTTGAAGTAATTTACTTACATCACACAGGAATTCAGTAGCCAAAGCCAGGATAGAATCAAGATGTCCATGCAGCATTCAAATGCCTTAACCATGAAACCCTCCTTCTCTTCCTATAGTCCTAACCCTGCGTCTGAGTAGAAGTTTCCTTGATAATCACACACAAAAGAGGAGGAAAGAATATTAGTATGTTCACTCATTCACTGCGTATTTCAATTTGTGCAACAAGTGAAAGCAGGAGGTTTTTACAGATAACAGTCACCTTCACTACACAGCCCTGATTCATCCCCAGAATGTAGGCAAAGACAACCTTAATTTGGGCATTCCCTAACTTCTGAGTGCCCAATTTTGCAACTTTAACAGTGTTCTTTTCATGTTTTGCGTGTGTAATTATTATTTATTATGGTATCAGGGCACATATTTTACTCTAACAACATCCTACCTAATTAGCTATTTAGAGTTAAATTGTAACATTTTACCCCGGCTTCCACTGGCAGTGGTGCGTAACTACACAGAACCAAATGAATTTGGGAAGGCACAATCACAGATTCCTGGCATCTGTGGGAATGTGTCCTCCTCTCTCCCCTTTGTGCCCACAATAGTTCCCAACATGTTTGGTGATTTACCTGTTTTGAATCTCTGGTAACTTTTACTATGTAAATTTCATCTGCAGATTGTTGCAGCATCTGATGTTGATGTGGTTAACTTGTCATTTTGCTGTAGTCCTGTGGTGCTGCTTGTTTCCTGAATACACTGCCGGTGTTGCACATGTGATTTGAGATTCATTTCTGATGCTGTACTGTGAACCACTTCCTTTATCAGGCTTTGTGGTGTAACATTCCATCTGATATAAAACAACTTGCTGTGTCTTGGCCCTCAATGTACAAAGCTTCACTTTAATTACTCACCTTATAATAGCATATTTTATAATTATCAAAAGCTGTGCTGAAGTAAAGTTATGCAAAGGTGCACCATGTTTTTCATGGGATAATTTTTTGTCTGATTCAGAGAGAATTATAGTTCTCTCTAAATATTAAAATATTTTCAGTTGTTTTAATGCTTTACTGATTTCAGAGAGATCTCCTATGCATAAAATGAAGAATCAGTGTTAAAATGGTCAGCTGTTTCAAATCAACATAAATATTTTAAGTACATTTAAAACATTGTTTCTGGATATTTTCATATACATTTTTTGAAAATTGTGTGGTCAGTTGTGATGTTAAAATTACTAAATAAGAAGTTAGATAACAATTTTCCAGTGCCTCTTTTTTTATTCTTTTTTTAAAATGTTCATAGTAAGACTATGAAAGGGAAATGGAAGCCTACAAAAATATTGAGTGAATGTTGGATGTTTACAATTTGTTATTTGCAGAATTCTTTGGAGTAAGATACTATTAACCGTGTGTGTGTGTGTGTGTGAGAGAGAGAGAGAGAGATGTATCAACGACACTTCTGCTCAGCATTAGTTTTTCAGATAAGTTTTGCTTTTTACTCAATCCCCACCTATCTTAATGAGGTACAAGGAAATCAAAGAACATATTCAAGGACACAGAATAAGTCAGTTGTCCAGCTGGAACAGAATCCAGAATGCCCCTGACTCCCAATCTTTTGCTCTGATTGCTAAGCTTCCATTCCCTATTTTGTATTGACTGGCTTTGCAACACCTTAACTATAAGCAGAAAAGTAAGCAAGCTGCTCTAGTGGAGTTGCCTTATTCTGTCTAAGGATGAACCAAGACAGTAGCGTAAAAACAATACCACCACCTGTTTTCCTAGCAGAGACTGCTTGTGAGTTAAGCTCAGCCTTCAGTATGAAGCAAACTGTAGATCTCTTGCTGAGTCTCAGTGCTAGTTAATGTATAAGGTGGCAAAAAAGAAAGACAGAAAGCCATTCTACCTTGATAGTGCCTCTGATCTCTCACAGGTGACTTCCATTTACTTTAGCAAGCTAGTATGTAAAAAATCAGTCTAGATACAGATTTTGTTTAATTGTACAATAGGTGACCAATAGTTAGAACAGGAAATTGTAATGGAATGATTACCTAGGCTGTAGAGATGTATATTCACTGAAGTACAGACCCACCATTGTTCAGAAAAGAATATTTCAGAATTTCAGAAAAGATAAAAGAAATGCCTTATGGAAGGAATATCATGAGAAGGAATTTGGGCAAGGTTATGTTTTAGAAAGAGGAGATGCACAGTAGGTTAGATGAAAGCCAAGGTGTTAACCAATATCTTGGTGTGTCTGGAAATGAAATGGATTATAAGAAGACACTGTAGGCCACATTTGCAAAAGTGACATTCAGCTGCATATGTACAACATGCACATAACCAAAATCCTGGGCTTGCATGCAAACCCTAATTTGCATATAAATATCTATATGTGAGTAAGTCAGGGTTAGTGCAAATACATTGAAGTTTGTGTGCTCCCAATGTGGTGCATGTCATTTTGAAAATTTAAATCAAGGAAATCACCAACAGAGAAGTACCCTCTGTGGTGTAAAAACAAACTGATTTCAAAATATAACTCAAAATCCATAAACAAAAATCAATTCAAAATGTTTTTAGAACACAAATTAGGTAGTTTTGAATTTTTTTTTTTTTTTACAATTTGTTGAAAAATAGTATTTTTGTGGTTGGTTTTGCTAAGTGCTAATCAAATAAAATTGTTGTCATTTGTAAAACACTCACATTATGATATACAAAATATTTTGAGTTTCTTTCATTTTAATTCTATTCCTCTGTTTCCAAAAAAAATCTGTAATTACCATAGGTTCAGTGCACTTAAGTCAAATTTCTAATCTTGCCCCCATTTGATGCTTGTGCTTCATTTTAACTCTAACTGAAAGCTAGATCCAGGATGCTTTTTACACTCTTTCTTGTTCAGTTCACTTGCATTCATTCCTCTATTACAGCCTAATATTTTCTCTGCTAGTGCTATAGCCCATCACCTGTAACGAAGCAGTACAACTACAATACAGCTTTTCATTTATACTGTACCAAGCTGCTCATTTTAATTCATCTGGGAACTGGCTCATGTAACATTTATAATGCAGAAGAGAGATGGGCTGGATATTTTGTATTTTATAGTTTCAAGTTTTCTATATGCTGTAGCATAACTCGCTTGCTTCTTTGTAACAAATAAAAAACCTGAGTTGTTTTGTATAGGAAAAAAAACCCTCAGGTTGGAGGTAGACATATGGCAAACAGTTCTTCCAATTGTCAAAACAGCTGTTTATTACAGAAATGGGTGATGAATGATATTGAAAACTGTAATGTTACTTTGCTGGAGAGATTCACTGTATGATACTGTGTGTGGGCACAGATCAAAAGAATTGAGCTGTAACTTTTTTCTAAAGGGAACAATTTAAACTGCAGTTTGTAAGATTTCCTTAAAACTTTGTGCTTGCCTAGCCAGATAGTGAAAGTACTGTTTTAAATCTTTATTTTAGTAGGCTAGAACTACAGTTTAATAAATTTGTTAGTCTCTAAGGTGCCACAAGTACTCCTTTTAGTTTTGCGAATACAGACTAACACGGCTGCTACTCTGAAACTAGTTTAAATCTTAGTCACGGATTAATTTAAAAGAGAAAAGAGTGCTCTGCACTTTTGAAAACCAGGCAGTTATTAGTGTTACAGTTAAGTTCCTAAATCTACATTTTATTAATCCATTTCTGAAAATCTTGGCAGGCATAGAATCACCGAATCATAGAAATGTGGGACTGGAAGGGATCTCGATATGTCCAGTCCCCTGCACTAAGGCACGACTAAGTATTATCTAGTCCATTCCTAACTGATGTTTGTCTAACCTATTCTTAAAAACCTACAGTGATGGAGATTCCACAACCTCCCTCCGTAATTTGTTCCAGTGCTTAACTACCCTGACAGTTAAGTTTTTCTTAATGTCTAATCTAAATCCTCCTTGCTGCAATTTCAGCCCATTACTTCTTGTCCTTTTATGTACTTGAACACTGTTATCATGTCCCCTCTCAGTCTTCTCTTCTCCAGATTAAACACACCCAATTTTTTTTCAATTTTTCCTCATAGGTCATCTTTTCTAGACCTTTAATGGTTTTTCTTGCTCTCTGCTGGACTTCCTCCAATTTGTTCATATCTTTTCCAAAGTGTGGTGCCCAGAACCGGACACACAAATCTAGCTGAGGCCATATTAGTACTGAGTAAAGTGGAAGGATTGCTTCTCGTGTCATGCTTATGATATAAAAGATTATTTATAAATAGATTTATTTATTATATGTGTTTGTTTCACAGACTTGTACTGTAACTTGTTTTCTAAATATAATTGTATATTTGCACCTTAGCATTCAATCATTTATTCATCCACTTTACCATGTGGATTTAGAAATGAAAGGGACTTGGTGTTAGTGTATGCATCATATGATGTGTGCAAATACCATTCTTAACAATGCTGCTTGAAATTACAAAAATTATAGCTGCTCATTTTCTCTGATACAGTGGAATTATAATGATGGACTGTTAGGGAAAATTAATAACTACTTTTTGTTTAGTATGCACTAACATCTAAAATCAGAAATGCCAATAAAAGACATCACTCCACTTAAAAATAATACTTAGACTTTCTATCATGTTACTGATGGCCTAACCATAGGAAAATACTTATGCAGTGGTAACCTCAGATTCTTGAATTAGACTGCTACTGCCAGTGGTATTGTAATGATATTATGCAGTGGCAAACAGGTGAATTCAAATGACAGGATCTCACAAGTGTTCAAATGCTTTAGAGAGCCTTGGGAACTATAAATGATCTCTCATATTCCCATTCTTCTGCAGTGTCATCATGCAGGTACTCCTGTGCTGTACAGTATGTAGGGCAGATGGAAGACATTCAAATACAGTAGGTCTGTACAGTGAATTCAGTTACGTGAATGTTTTAATGCAACAGAACAAAATTGCCTATAACCTTTTTTATAAATTAGTGCACTAGAAACAAATCATGCTATTGCTAGCCCAAATGGCCACACTGACTTGTGGTATTCTAGTCTCAATTTATTTTGGGAAGCAAAACCATTTTTAGATCAGAATTTTACTAAGAATGCCTGCCAATTGCTCTATTTTAATTGCTCATTTAAGAAGAGGAGGCTGCAATATCTTGTGACTGGAAGCATGAGAAAGTTGCAAAGGGTATAAACAGACCAGCAAAGCATGCTTATTAGCACAGGCAGGAAATTATGTTATGATAAAGATTGAACAGTGGCTGACCAGCAATAGTTTTTCAAAATGATCTTCTAAGAGATGCACTTACTTGAGCATTTTCAAGCACTCTAATAGCAGCATCCCTTCTCCAGTTGTTTCTAGGAAACTTTACTGTCCTTCAAATCCCTGCTCATGAGTCAGTTAAAATTGTGTTTAGCATTATGTTACTAACTTTCATTCTGCCTGATCTCCTGGTCACTCCTGCACCTAATCATTTTCTGTTGTTGTTCTTCTAAGAGCTACATTTTATTGCTGAATGATTTTTTATAATTCTTCTCTCTGCTCTCTCTCTCTCTCTCTCTCTCCCAGAGTTTTTTCTTTTAAATTAAATATGAAAATCATTAGCCATAATGTAACAATAAGCCACTGTGGAAAATGAGTGAAATCTCTGTATTATTTTTTATAGATATCAGGTGCTCTTCAGTTTACTTGCTCAGTTTGTACTGCTGCCTACCTGGACTCAAAGGGTTAAGTCAGAGACTGACTAATTCAATCACCATATTTTAAAGACAATACACATGAATTCCTTGGAAGCTTCACCTCCAATTGAAGTCTCCCTGATAACTCCAGGGGAGGGGAGGGGAAAGAAACCTCTAGGGAGAGAAATAAACCAGTTCTGCCCAAAAAGAAAAGGAGTACTTGTGGCACCTTAGAGACTAACCAATTTATTTGAGCATAAGCTTTTGTGAGCTACAGCTCACTTCATCGGATGCATCCGATGAAGTGAGCTGTAGCTCACGAAAGCTTATGCTCAAATAAATTGGTTAGTCTCTAAGGTGCCACAAGTACTCCTTTTCCTTTTGCGAATACAGACTAACACGGCTGTTTCTCTGAAACAGTTCTGCCCAGAGAGCAAATGAAGGGGCTTAGGGGGAAATCAGGACAAGATGTTTGAACTGGATAAAATGTGCGCATCTGGAACACAGAGAGGGACACAGAGAGCATGCTGCAGCAACAGGCTGTTTCTCCCACCCCAGAAATGGAAGTAACTCCTCTGAGTAGAACTCACCAAAACTGGCAAAGAAAGATTAAGGTTTAAATAAGGGGGAAATATATGTATAGACCTTTATTGTTTAAACACTTTGTTCTGTGTGCTGCATACCTTTTGGGTGAATAAATAATGTTTAGTTTTGAAGGTGTTTTTGAGCCCCTTTAATTGGTTTGGTAGTCTCAGATTCCTGTAGGAAAATTGCTTACAGGTGCCAAACCCAGTTAGATCTGTCAAGGAACACAGAACTACATGGTTCCACCTGGAGAGATGTGAATGTAGCGAAACGTGCCCACAAAGGGGTGTACTTGAGAGGGGCTAAAATGGGTCTAAAGTGCATCTCATTCTCTCTAACCATAACAGCCACTCCGTGGTGTGATTTAGTAGGCTGCTGACTAACATGCTGGTGGTTGAAGGAACTCTGCTTCTACAGTGAGTTTGAGGCATCCACCCTTTTGTCTGCTAATGCATACAGTGCAGCTGATTGCTGTATTAATTCACAATTCAGTCACATGATAAAATATAGTAAACCATTCTTCCTGTATATTCCTTTATCAATATTCATTTTTTTCCAGGGACTTTTCATGTTACATAAGCATAGACTGCCCTCACTTTATTAGAACCCCCAGTTTTTTGGCAAAGCCATGGCTCCCAAGTGGCTGATTAGTTGGATTAATTTCATATTGTGTAACTTGTAACGCAGGTCCACTTAAAAGTATCAAAAGCATGTCCATGGATTTCTCCTTATGCCTCACTTGTTTGCAAGCTGACAGTAGTAATATAATAATATATTATAATAATAATAATACTCTGTCATGCCTTATTGTTTAATTATGAGGGTTAACTGACCACTTCCCAGAAATAGTGGAAAACAGAAGTCAGGAATCACTGATTAAACACAAAAGACCTCTCACAACTTTGTCTTAAATCCATCACAGCCACAGAATTGCATAGCTCATATTCTTTGCTTCCTCAAGAAGGGACAAACTTCATCTCCACACCCCATAAAATGTACACACCTATTTTTAAAACTCATCTTAATTGTAGTTCAACCCATCACATGTACTCCCAATTGAAAAGATCAAAACAATTGAACCAGTTACCTAATTAAAGTCAATGCAACCATAGGAACAGGGAACAAGTGTTCAATTTTGCAATGTCTACTGCAGGATTAAAGGATTATAGCTATAATTTGATTGTAATATATGGGTGTAATAGTTTAGCTTCATAGACAAAGCAAATTTTTATGATAATTCAGTAACCCACATGACTTCTAAACTTTCAGTTTGTATTTTCATTTCTCCAGGGTGATGTATTGTTTGATAATGTGCATCTATTTTACAATATTCAAGTATCCATTCACTCTAATGGAATTGGTTCAAATAGCCATTCCAAAGGATATTTTAGAACAGATTTGATCAAATTGAATTTTTCCCTTGTTTGTGGTTATCTGAAAGCCCTTTTTCTTTCCCTTACAAGTGTTTAGGAAAGTAGAAGATGTAAATATTGAACGGTGGCACTATATAATCTGTGTCAAAGTGGCTAATGTAGGTTTTTGTGAGACGATCTAGGTCTATTGTTGTAATTTATGGAAAATGAGTGAGAGCAACTGAGAACAGTTGGGAATTCAGTACAAGCATAGCACTGAAATTTGAATATACTTCAGTCTTTGGAAGCAGTTGTGAAACAGTGTGTAGCACTGATTAGATAGACCCTTCAAAGAAAAGTCAGGGGACCCAGGTCTCTGTTCTTCTCTTTAGAGTTGCTGAGAAATTGTCTTTTCAGAACATGAGTGTGAGCAGTCATCTTTGACAAACCTACCTTACCCACAGATTTGGTAAGGAAGAGGTATCATAAACTCACTTTATTATGCACTTTGCTCACTTCCGCATTGCAGAATCTGTGAGGTGTAAGAGGGGGTGGAATATGTCCTTAGCTATTATGTCCTCTGCAGTCTTACATGTTGAGCTCAATTCCCCTTCTGCAAAGAAATCTGGGAGAGCATTACTAGCAGGTGGGTAAAGGGAGGAAATCTTTTAACAGAGAGGATAATTAATCACTGAAACAATTTATTAAGAGATGAGGTGTGTCATAAATGTAAAGGGAAGGGTAAACCCTTTTAAAATCCCTCCTGGCCAGAGGAAAAATCCTCTCACCTGCAAAGGGTTAAGAAGCTAAAGGTAACCTCGCTGGCACCTGACCAAAATGACCAATGAGGAGACAAGATACTTTCAAAAGCTGGGAGGAGGGAGAAAAACAAAGGGTCTGTGTCTGTCTGTATGCTGCTTTTGCTGGGGACAGAACAGGAATGGAGTCTTAAAACTTTTAGTAAGTAATCTAGCTAGGTATGTGTTAGATTATGATTTCTTTAAATGGCTAGAAAAGAACTGTGCTGAATAGAATGACTATTCCTGTCTGTGTGTCTTTTTTGTTACTTAAGGTTTTGCCTAGAGGGATTCTCTATGTTTTGAATCTAATTACCCTATAAGGTATCTACCATTCTGATTTTACAGAGGTGATTCCTTTACTTCTATTAAAAGTCTTCTTGTAAGAAAACTGAATGCTTTTTCATTGTTCTAAGATCCAAGGGTTTGGGTCTGTGGTCACCTATGCAAATTGGTGAGGATTTTTACCAAATCTTCCCCAGGAAGTGGGGTGCAAGGGTTGGGAGGATTTTGGGGGGAAAGATGTGTCCAAACTATGTTTCCCAGTAAACCCAGATAAAGTTTGGTGGTGGCAGTGGAAATCCAAGGGCAAAGGGTAAAATTAATTTGTACCTTGGGGAAGTTTTAACCTAAGCTGGTAAAAGTAAGCTTAGGAGGTTTTCATGCAGGTCCCCACATCTGTACCCTAGAGTTCAGAGTGGGGAAGGAACCTTGACAAGGTGGATTTTCCATCACCTGACATTTTAAAATCAAGATTGTGTGTCTTGCTACCAGATACGCTGTAGCTCAGTCAGAAGTTATGGGCTTGATACAGGTATTGCTGGGTGAATGAATACGCTTATGGAGGAGGTCAGACTAGATGATCATAATAATCCCTTCTCGCCTTGAAATCTGTTAAATCTTCATCTTGTTCAGAGGGATGAGGATGAGGAACAGGGTTCGCTCCAGGCAATTAAGCCGGTGGCTGTCTCTTGAATTTCCTGGATCCACACAGAGGCAGGGGATTCCACAGGAATCTTAGTGCCTCCACACAAGTGCTGGGACCCTTAACTCCTTTGTAGTGCAGCTACCATTTCTATGAATCATGATCCATATCCCCAGCTCCTTCCTATTCACTGATCCCTGAACTAGCGGGGAGCCCTGCATAGATCCAAGAAAGGTGCTATTGATGCAACTGACACCCATTCTCTCTTGTAGAGGAAAGGATCTGTATACAGATCTAGAGGTCAAAATCTGACCTATTGTCATTACACACAATTGACCTTCAGAATCATATAAAACAGCATGAAATGCTGTTGCAGGAAAGCAGTTTTAAACTTCACAATGCACCATAGGGTAACAATGATAATTTATAGAGATGTTTATGTATCAGCTGCAGTGATGGAAAGGGGCAGACCTGGGTTTCAGAGGTCAGATCTCTCACATTGGGCATGCAGAAAATGAGGAATACTCAGTGACTGGGAACGGTTTGGTTTACGTGACTAACCAAGCATCATACAGGAACTCTGTGACAGAGGCAGGGATAGAATCCAGTTTTCCATGGTGACATTCAGCTTCCTTAACCATGAGATCCTCCTTTCTCTACCTGCATTTTCTGCCTCATTCATTACACACCTTCCAACTTCTGCAAAAAGAAGCAGAAATTCTATAGACAACATCATTCACTGCAGAAACCTGATTTATTCCCAGAGCAAGCCAGTCCTGTGCTCTGAATGAGGCAGGGGTCCTGTAGAAAAAATAGTATGTGATCATGTAATACTCAGTGCACAAGGAGCTGAATTAAGGGTCTGACATTTCCTCACTTTTGAGTGCTTGAGTTTATAACCTTAAGTAAGTTACTTTTAGTATAGTTTTTAGGATTTAATTTCCTATGTTTTTATAAAACAAACTGAAAAAAAAAACCCACCCAAACTCTACCATGTGTATTCATACAGACCCTCTAAAGTGGGTCATGAGCGGAGTTCAGGCCTTTAGATCCCCAGCACACACCTCAACCGCTTGAGCAAATGGTGCAACTGATAGCAGCAGTAGTAGATTGTTAACCTCTATATGGACCAAGCACTAGAGGGGGACGAGATACACGCTTTGCCAGTGGCTTTCAAAGCTGTTTGCTGACAGTAGATGAATGGTGAGATTTGGGACCCCTAGGTTGTGGAGGGGGGTGTGCTCTAGCAGTTATAGACCTTTCTGACCTATCCTACCCAAATATGTCTTTGTCTGCCCTCTGCTTATGTCTGTCCCACCCTCTCCTCCTATCTACCCTGCAACCATTGACTCCGGCCTCTCCAGCTCCTACCCTCCTCTCCTTCAGTTCCTATCCTTCCCCTCCCTCAGCTCCTGCCCCCCTATCCTGTACAGAATCATAGACTATTAGGGTTGCAAGAGACCTCAGGAAGTCATCTAGTCTAATCCCCTGCTCAAAGAAGGACCAAGACCAACTAAATCATCCCAGCCAAGGATTTGTCAAGTCAGGCCTTAAAAATCTCTAAGGATGGAGATTCCACCACCTCCCTAGGTAATCCATTCCAGTGCTTCACCACCCTCCTAGTGAAATAGTGTTTCTTAATATCCAACCTAGACCTCCCCCACTGCAACTTGAGACCATTGCTCCTTGTTCTGTCATCTGGTACCACTGAGAACAGTCTAGATCCATCCTCTTTGGAACCCCCCTTTCAGGTAGTTGAAAACAGCTATCAAATCCCCCCTCATTCTTCTCTTCCGCAGACTAAACAATCCCAGTTCCCTCAGCCTCTCCTCATAAGTCATGTGTTCCAGTCCCCTAATCATTTTTGTTGCCCTCCGCTGAACTCTCTCCAATTTGTCCACATCCCTTCTGTAGTGCGGGGACCAAAACTGGATGCAGTACTCCAGGTGTGGCCTCACCAGTGCTGAATAGAGGGGAATAATCACTTCCCTTGATCTGCTGGCAATGCTCCTACTAATACAGCCCAATATGCCGTTGGCCTTCTTTGCAATGAGGGCACATTACTGACTCATATCCAGCTTCTCACCCAATGTAATCCCCAGGTCCTTTTCTGCAGAACTGCCGCTTAGCCAGTCGGTCCCCAGCCTGTAGCGGTGCATGGGATTCTTCCTTCCTAAGTGCAGGACTCTGCACTTGTCCTTGTTGAACCTCATCAGATTTCTTTTGGCCCAATCCTCCAATTTGTCTAGGTCACTCTGGACCCTATCCCTACCCTCCAGCGTATCTACCTCTCCCCACAGTTTAGTGTCATCTGCGAACTTGCTGAGTGTGCAATTAATCCCATCATCCAGACCATTAATGTTGAACAAAACCAGCCCCAGGACCGACCCCTGGGGCACTCTGCTTGATACCGGCTGCCAACTAGACATTGAGCCATTGATCACTACCCATTGAGCCTAACAATCTGGCCCAGAGGTGGGCAAACTATGTCCCGTGGGCCACATCCAACCCACGGGACCGTCCTGCCCGGTCCCTGAGTTCCTGGCTGGGGAGGCTAGCCCCCTGCCCCTCCCCCACTGTTTCCCCTTCCCCGCAGCCTCAGCTCTGGGCAGCGGCGCTGCACACCCATGCAGGGCAGCGTGGCAGCGTGTCTGGCTCCAGCCGGGCGGCACGGCCCCAGACATGCTGCTCTGAGCGGCATGGTAAAGGGGCCGGGGGGTTGGATATGGGGCAGGAGGTTCTGGGGGGCAGTTAGGGGACAGGGAGCAGGAGGTGGTTGGATAGGGCAGAGGTTCTGGGGCGGGGTGGTGGCGGCTGGGGATGGGGAACAGGGGGGATTGGATAGCGGGTGGGATCCCAGGGGGCAGTTAGGGGTGGGGGTCCCGGTAGGGGGCGGTCAGGGGACAAGGAGCAGGAGGGGTTGGATAGGGGGTGGGGTCCCAGGGGGGCAGTTAGGGATGGGGGGTCCTGGGAGGGGGCGGTCAGGGGACAAGGAACAGGGTGGCTTGAATGGGTGGGAGGTTCTGAGGTGGGCAGTCAGGGGCGGGAGCCAGGCTGTTTGGGGAGGCACAGCCTTCCCTACCCGGCCCTCCATAGAATTTTGCACCCTGATGTGGCCCTCGGGTCAAAAAGTTTGCCCACCCTGATCTAGCCAGCTTTCTATCCACCTTATAGTCCATTTATCCAATCCATACTTTTTTAACGTGCTGGCAAGAATACTGTGGGAGACCATATCAAAAGCTTTGGTAAAGTCAAGATATGTCACATCCACCGCTTTCCCCATATCCACAGAGCCAGTTATCTCATCATAGAAGGCAATAAGGTTGGTCAGGCATGACTTGCCCTTGGTGAATCCATGTTGACTGTTTCTGATCACCTTCCTCTCCTCCAAGTGCTTCAAAATGGATTCCTTGAGGACCTGCTCCATGATTTTGCTGGGAACTGAAGTGAGGCTGACCGGTCTGTAGTTCCCTGGGTTTTCTTTCTTCCCTTTTTTATATATGGGCACTATATTTGCCTTTTTTCAATTGTCCGGGACCTCCCCCATCACCACAGATTTTCAGAGATAATGGCCAATGGCTCTGCAATCACATCAGCCAACTCCCTCAGCCCCCTTGGATGCATTAGATCTGGACCCATGGGCTTGTGCATGTCCAGCTTTTCTAAATAGTTCTTAACCTGTTCTTTCACCGCTGAGGGCTGCTCACCTTCTCCCCATATTGTGTTGCCCAGTGCAGCGGTTTGGGAGTTGACCTTGTCTGTGAAGACCGAGGCAAAAAAAGCATTGAGTACTTCAGCTTTTTCCACATCATCTGTCACTATGTTGCCTCCCCAATTCAGTAAGGGTCCCACACTTTCCCTGACCACCTTCTTGTTGCTAACATACCTGTAGAAACCCTTCTTGTTACCCTTCACATCCCTTGCTAGCTGCAACTCCAGTTGTGCCTGGGCCTTTCTGATTACACCCTGCATGCTCTAGCAATGTTTTTATACTCCTCCCTAGTCATCTGTCCAAATTTCCACTTCTTGTAAGCTTCCTTTTTGAGTTTAAGCTCACTGAAGATTTCACTGTTAAGCCAAGCTGGTCGCGTGCCATATTTACTATTCTTTCTGCACTTCGGGATGGTTTGTTCCTGCGCCCTCAATAAGGCTTCTTTAAAATACAATCCCAATCACTTCCCATCTCCTACTTCCTCTTGCTCTCTGTTTCTATCCATCTCAACACACCTATGCCACAGTTACTGCCCCTTCCTACTTTGCTCCTATCCCCCTGGCTCTTGCTTCTTTCCTGCTCAATTCCATCCCTGAGCTCTTGTCCCCCCCCAGCACTTCCTGCCCTTCCCCACTCTGTTCCTGTGTACTCTTCCACCTCCCTCCCACTCCCGTTCCATTGCTTCTGTCCAGCCTCCCACTCCTGTTCCTGTCCCCACCAACTTTCCCCCTCCTCCAGCTCCTGTTCCACCGCCCCACCCTCTGGATTCTGCAACTCATATCTGCCCCTGTACTCCTCACTCCTCTGCCTTGTAATTAGGTAGCTTCCTCCTTCTCATGATTTCCTGACTGCCCGTATTAAGGACACAGGAGATAGTCTCCCCCTATGCCACAGCATCACCTGGCAGCCAAGAGGATCAATTATAGGGAAAGTTCTGCTGAGCTCCTGCTGCCCTTAGCTGGAGCATGCTCTGTGTAGAGGGAATCCTCAGAGAATTTAGCTACTAAGCTCTAACAAACTTCTACAAAGCATGTGCAAACAGAGATTTTTTTCAGAGCTTGCAACTTGGCCAAATTTGGGCAAAAATTCAAGGAGATATCAAAAGGCACATCTCTGACACAACATTTTAAGTTCCTGCTCCAAAGCATGGAGGTGCTAGTGCTTCTCAACAAAACAGTTGTAAGAATTTTTTTCCCCCATGGGCAAAACAACATATTTTCCCCTAACCTCATTCTTAGAAATTGCTGACCTGTTTTAGGTGATACTTAAAATTCACCCCGAGGCAGACATCTGGTATGGAAAATTTCAGACTAACTGCTAAAGGTTTTCAGTTGCTTATGACTTTGCCAACAAGTTTTATGATAGGAGGTATTGGGGCAACCTTAACTATATGTAGTGCCACCACTTCCACCTATAATCTGTTTTTTGACAGATTTCATACTGTTTGCAATATGAAATGTAAATTATTATTCAATTCATTTTGACATATATTATAGAAAATAAAGAATATTCCCTGAAGTTAAAATACCAGGGCTATAGATACTGCACTGGCAAGTAATGAAAGTGATGATCAACCATGCAGTCATTTTACCTTCTGCCAGAAACTTAAAAATTTTACTGCAAAAGGTCTATAATATAAAATCAAAATTATTGATACACTAAAACGGAGAACTGTTGACTTTATGCCAATTCTTACCTCATTCCCATAAATCTAGTACTCACACTTGTACACAGAATTCTATTTCAGGTAAATGTAAACATATAAGAATACCGAGAAACTATAACGCACCAAGCTGAGCATACCTTTCAGATTTGCATGTGCAACATAATTTAGTAATAAAGTGCTGTCCTTTAGATAAGCACTTCAGATTTCTATCCTTTTGTTTAAAGCAAGAGTCTTTCAATAATAAGCCGCCTGTAAACCTCTTGAAATTGCTGCCATTGCTTTCTGAGCTTCTTTCTTTCAACAGCTCTGTATTTATCTTCTCTGATCTTGGAACTCTAAAACTTGCTTATGTATAACACAATAAGTGAACCATAGAAATTAGTATAACTTATTCACAAGCAGAAACTTGCTTAAGAATGAAAGTGTCTTTCAGTGGAGGCCAGTTAACAACTCAGAATTATGTTTTATGACTTTTATGAAAAATCTGCACCTTTAAACTTCCCTTCCCTTGGAACTGAACAGCTAGGGGATCCAGTCAGATCTTTAATTATGATCACCTCACCTGATTAATGTCACCCACAATGGAAATCATTGTTAGGTCATCTAGTCAATCCCTGCCAATGCAAGATTGATTGCTGCAGTACATTTTTAGTGCACTGTCAAATTTTAGATACTGATCCTGTAAAGACTTATGTACGTGCTTAATGTTATGCACTGTGAGTTGTTCCACTGATGTCAATGAGACAACATGTAAAGTTAAGAATGTGCGTAAGTCTATCCAGGACAAGGGCCATAGTTTTAAATGTCTCGAGCAATGGAACTTCCACCATTTCCCTTGAGAGACTGTTACATATTCGCTGTCAGGAAATTTTCCTCTATATGTGGCCTAACATTTTCCTGTCTTAATTTTATACTATTATTCATAGTTAAACCTTCATGTACCACTTTTAAATAATACTCACGTGCTTAAAATTAGACGTATGCTTAAGTAGCTTGCTGAATTGGGGCCTTGGACTTGACACTCGGCAAGTACACCTAGACTTTATATTCACTTTGGTTGTCATTTATGGCATGTCTACACATGCAGTGCTGTAGTGGTGCAGCTGCACCAATGTAGTGCATCTGGTGAAGATGTTCTATGCCGACGGGAGAGAGCTCACCCATTGGCATAATAAACCCACCACTGTGAGTGGCAGAAGCTATGTCGGCAGCAGAAGCCCTCCTACCAACATAGAGCTGTCCACACCAGTGCTTATGTCAATGTAACTTATGTCACTCGGGGGTGGTGGTGGTTTATTCACACCCTTGAGCGACATAAGTTCTGCTGATATAAGCTGTAGTGTAGCCAAAGGTTAGTCAAATTATAGATACATAAAGTGAGGGGAAGCAGAACAAAGGAGGACAGGGGGACTAGCACCTCCACAATGGAAATATTGGGGGAGGAGGTCTGATGTATGTTTTCACCCTGCCCTTCCATATATCATGGAGGCAAGAGTGGGACCTGGAGGAGGGGCTGGAGTAGTTGCCACAGGGCAGAAGATTAGGCTAGCCACTGGGGCGCAAGTAGGAACAGCACTCCTCTCGCAGCCACTATGGGTTGTGGAATAGTGGCAGGAGCACATGTGCCAGCTGACAGGGTACCTGCATCCAGGTGGGGGATAGAAGGCTGTCAGTGCTCAGGGCGCCAGTCACCGAGGAGTTGAATGGAGCACAGGACACCACCCATTGAGGAGCTGCCATAGGAATGTTAGTATGAATTGCCAGGTTGCCCCTTTGCAGCCTGGAGCTGGCTGCCTTCCTCCCTGCCCATCCCCTGAGGCTCAGTGGCTCCCCTTGCTCCCTTGCCTATCCTCTGTGACCCCATAGCTTCCCCCTCTCCTGTATAAAGAAGTTATTTTAATCTTTCCTCATAAGTCACTGTCTCCCGCTCCTAATCACTCTTGTTCTACTTCTCTGAACTCCCTCCAATTTGTTTATATCTTTCCCATAATGAACGTGCCTGAACAGACTGTAGTATTCCTGGTGTATTTTCAACAGAACTGCATAGAGAAAAGACTATTATGCCATCCTGCTCTATATCATAATGCCTCTGTATATGCAGCGCAAAATGTTATTGACAGTTTGTGCTGCCATCCTGCACTGAATAATTAAGGCTAATTTGTCCTCTTATCCCTAGGTTTCCTCATTACTGCTTTCCAAGTTTCCCTCTATTATTAAATTTTTTTGTGGATTATTAGCTGGATGGATTTTCGTACATTTTTTTCAAACTTGAACTTCATTTGATTATTTTCTGCCCATGTTTCTAATTTCTGTATATCCTTTCATATAATTTTCCTGTCTACAGTAGTGCTTGCAGCTCTCCTTCCTGCTTCCACACTGCTAATGAAGATAATTAATAAGACCAGAATAAACATCAGTAGCTGGGCTACCCCACGAGACAGATTCCTACAACCTGGTAAATCACCAGTGACAAACTCAAATTCTCAGCAGACTTATTATCTCTGATAAGTCAACATCACATTACTATAAAAGTTCTCGCTTACAGGACTGGTATGCAGCAGATAAATCCTGCCCAAGTAGTCAAATAAGAAGTAGGAACTTAGGTGTAATGATTTTTAACCTATGAATAAGAACAGCAGAGTGGGGAATAAACTGAGCATAGTTGTTCATCAGTGAATGAATAAAATAGGTTTCCTGTCTGAATGTGTAGCCCACACACCTCTTGGGCGTGGTATTCTGTCCCATATAGTGGCAGCAAGACCACTTAGAGATAAAATGAATCTGCTCTACAGCCTTAGCTAACAACCAGTTGGCTTTTCGCTCATGCGGTAAAGGCTTATGCACTAAGCTCCAGAGGTCCCCAGTTTGATCCCGCCCCACGACGACTGGGGTGTTACACATGGGGGCTTGTCCAGGATTTCAACTGGGAAAACTCTCAAGCTTGGGACGCACTTCCTCAATGAGGGAAAGTACATAACCCACACCCCACCAAGACCACTTAGAGAGAGAGATAAAATGAGTCTATTCTACAGCCTTAGCTAACAACCATAGCTTTTAGCTCATGCACTAAACTCCAGAGGTCCCAGGTTCGATCCTGCCTGCCGTTAGGACCGGGGTCTGTCCGTGTTACACATGCATCTCAGATTGCTCTTTGATACCTCTCTAATCCCACCCTTAAAACTCTGTATTAAGGAACTGTCTGTAGTTCAACAATCAGGGACAAATCCATCCTCCACCTCCTTGGTCTTCGAGGTGTCCTTGGTAGCAGAACTAGTATGATTGTGCTATGCTAGGTCAGAGGCTGGATGTTGCAAGGACACAGCTAGCAAATACTATTTATTCTACAAAGTGGATTTTTAGACTTCATGACCTGATTCTCCTTTCACCTTATGTAGTCATTTAAACCTGTGCAAAATGGGTATAAATATAGTGCCACTAATCTTATTTTGTGAGTTTTACACCCACTTTGTACAGGTATAAGCGACTAAGCAAGGAGGCATATTCATCTCTGTGCTGGCCATGGTGCTGCTGTAGGGGCTCCGGAAGGGCATGACATAGGCTAAGAAAGCACTGAAGGCTGCCCTAAATTGTGCCCCTGTTTCAGTGGCCCCTGGGTCCTTGCAGGCATGCAGAACTGCAGGAGGACAGATCTGGTCTGGACACATCCCCTCCTGGCCCTGATCTATACACTCCAGACCTCCCGCCTGCCTCCACTTTGCCCCAGCTCACACACCCACTCTACTACTGACATATCCTGGGATGCATCCTCCACCTTAGGCAGCTGCACAGCTAATGAAGCCAGCTCTAGACCTGTACGTAGTGGTTTCCTGGAACAGTGGTATTCCCAAGAGTGGCTTTATGCTTGCCCTACTAGCTCTTCACACACAAAGGGGCTGTAGTGACAGGATGAATCTGGCTTGAGATGACTTTTTACATACATTCGTCTTTTCATTTGTGTTTTAAAAAATAGTTTACTTCAGTTGCATCCATTTAATGTTCTATAACTGAATTATTCTAATTTTGGGCCTTTATGGTAACTAACTAATAGTCACTCTCGCTATTTAAAAAAAAAAATAACAAAAATGATTTCCACATAATTTCTTAATTGTTTCTGCATGTTAGTTTTGGCTATATGCCAATTATGGAATCATTACACCGCTTCAGAGTGTAAATCAGTGGGACTGGACTAATAAGTTGTATGAAACACAGTGCCACACTTCATTATAATCCACTTACCAAAGTGGAAAAACCTTTTAATACACAAAGTTCATCAGCTTTTAAGTTTGTTTAATCTCATCTTCAGACACAAATGTACCTTTCAGGGTAGCATTTAATACAGCTGTCTACCAGTTTAAGAATTACTTCTAAAAACAGCAACACTAAGCCATACTGCAAAGGTACTCCTCGTATGTCAGAGAAAGTATAGGATCTAATTGTCCTTCCATTTTCACAGTTATGAGTCAGGAGTGTCTCAGTTACAGTGGGGTGTAAAACTGTTATACTTACAGAAACAATCAGTCTTACTATTTTTGTTTAGTCCATTTGCAACTTTCCTTTAATTCTTAATGCTTTTTGTGGCGATAGGGTCCAAATCCTTCCCCCACTCCTCTTATTTATAAAATATGTTGGATATTATTAGAATTCTGTTTTTAATCTTCATCCTTTTTCATAACTGTCAAATGTTTTATAGATACCAGCAGCATAGCTTAATATCTGTAATATCTGACCGTGGACTCAGATGGCTGGGTAAAACTGAGGGATAAAAAGGCACTGACTGGCACAATTCTCCAAATACTCTCTACCTGGCAAAGTGTTTGAGTATTCCATTTACTTCAATGGGACTACTCACAGTTTTATTCTAGATTTGATAGTAGGTATATACAGGATAATGCATATCTGATTTTAATAAGGGAATTGCTAAATTTTATTAAAATTGGCCCAGAGCATTTTCATACTAGTCATACTCTTCTGTTAGGCTGTCACATGTGACTGTGAATTATTTTTACCTTAGTTCTTGCAAGAAACCATTTTCATACAAGCGGCTTAGCATTACTGGGCTTTTAGTAATGAAACTGAAATAAAATTATAAAAATCACCCATGTTCCTCTTTGAAACTAAATATTTATAAATTAAAGAAAATTAAGATTTTCATAAATGGGCATATTTGGGATAGACATCAGTTTCTTCAAATTATATATTCTCTTTGGTTCTGGAGTGAATACTGGCTATAAACTATAGTGTTTCACTGAAATTGGTCTTTTGGTTTAACTAAGAAAAACAAATTTTGAAAAAGTTATTGTCAATTAAACACACTGATTTCTGGAAGTAAAATGAAATAAGTCTTTTTATGCCATGGTAATGCTTTGGTTATACTTTGAGAAGGTACCTTTGTTCCAAGTCCCTGCTTTCCAGGGTTTTGTTAAACTATTACAATAATTTGGGCTAAAATATCTCATGCTTGTTATTACATACATATGTATGAATTTTTGTGGTGGTGGGGGAAAGTTTGTAAAAGCACATTTTGCCATCTGAATTATGTTAACATGGAAATATGTTTTAAACACATTAAGAAAATTTAAGATGGTTGTTTTAACTTAAAAACTGTTTACATTTAAAACTTCATATTTGGCAACAACTTAGGGATGAATTCTGTAAACCCTTTTCGTATGAGTAAAATTACTCATGAGTGACCCTTGAGAGAGGCTCATAGTGCTGAATGAGGACAAATTACTTTAACATGACTGAAGAAATCTATTTTGGGAACAATGAGTTCATAGTTATTTGAAAATTGCACATGGGACATGTGCAGTTCAGTACTTTCACTCAATTGTTAATCTCTCTGAACCTGATCATTTCATTGTGCCATTCATTGTTTTTTCTTTCTATTTTCCCTTTTTTATTATTTATCTCTGTGAGAAATTAAATGAAAAATCTTCATTAATGCAATGTTGAGAATATAAACACCCAGAATTCAGGCAATTCAAAATTATGGTTGTCACTGCAATTGTAATTTGTAATGTGCTTGGAAAAAGCACTATGCTAATGTTAAGTATAAATATTTTCTTTCCCCTTTCCTATATCTCATCTTTCCTCTCTACTGGGGTATAGACCAGACTTCAGTCTTTTCAGGACCTTCATTCAGAGAAAGAGAGAGAGAGAGAGAACAAAGCTATATCTCTGAGAGAACAAAAGTGACAGTCTTTAAAGGATAAATATTTACTAAATCTATATCTATAGATAGATAGGAATGCAAAATAGTTTACTTGTAACCCATGAAAAATTATAAATATTGTCAATTATTTTTTAAAGATAACACTTTCAGGCAGGTTTCCCCAACTTTTTACTATCACAAGTTCAATGCAAATATAATTGTGAATATGTATACACTCCCACAGGATGCGACTCAGTCTCTGTTGAATGGTTCTAAATCCTCTGTAGGGCATGGCAGCTCCTTAAAGTTGGGAGACGAGATAGTCCCACGTTCTCATTCAAACTCCTCTTGAGTCTTCGCAATGTCAATCTGCAATTTGCGTCACCAGCAGCAAGTTCTAAGTTCTCTTCTTCTTCAGTGGAGTGAAGGGACTTGCAGTCTTAATCCAACAAAACTGGCAAAGCCCTGGAACGCAATACTTACAGGAGACCCATCTTGTCCTTGCGCTGTTCCTCTCTGCTGAGTTCTTAAGTTTGGCTCCCATTCCTACTCTTTATAAAGTTCACCCCCAACCCCCTTGGGTTCTCAGTGGTTCCACTCTGAGAGCGACTCTGGGTGTGTCCTGACAGGCTGTTTGCCCAGAACGGAAATCACTCAAGTAGCTTCAAACAACTAATGAGCACACCTCGTGCCCACCATATGCAATTTCTGGATGATTCTGGCCCATCTGGCAGATTCACCCCACCCAGACTCTGGCAAGTGTGCTGTCACAAAAAACCAAGAACTATGTATCCTCTCCACTGTTTCTTCCTTTATTTACACCACTAAAAACTGAAGAGCAAACATGTGGCCTACACATGCATTCTGTTTTAAGCTGTAGTTATGTTAGTTCTTGTAAACTAAACCCAGAATGTGGATTTTGTTAATTCTTTGATGGTATCCTCCATAGAAGATTGACATGCTGCAGGAACTGGAAGTGGTGTTGGGGACTGAGTAGCTGGCACTCTTCTCTTTGGGTCAATATTAGGTGGCACTCTGATGCTTGTATAAGATGTGAAACTAAGGTCTTGATGACTGGTGGACAACAAAAATTCCAGAAGTTTCATAAGACATGAGATCAGGGGTTAAACTAAGGGGGATTAGGGAATGGATTGCAGGGAAGAGCACAGTTCTCCCTCTTGCCCTGGCTTGGGAAAGCAGCACTTCCCCACAGCTTCTCATCTTCTGGGCTGGTGTAGTAAGAGTTCCCAAAATCCAACATAACTAATGACTAGATTAGGCCATCTTCTCAGCAGATGTAATCAGCGAGGTCAATGGAGGTATGCTGATTTACACCAGTTGAGAGGCTGGCTCATTATAGCTATTAAAATTCCTCCTCTCCTTTAAGGTATAAGTTAAGAATAACTTACCCTCCTGGAATCAAGCAAGCAAATAAACAAACAAAAGAATAGCTTGTTCTACTGATACAGAATGGTTGCCATGTTTCATTTCAGAAGATTTCTCTCTTCCTGCCCCTCACAAGTCATTTGACTAAACCAGAAATGACATTCCTGATATTAAGGTTAAAAAAACGGTCAGACCTTCTTTATCCATCCTGAAGAAGTACAAAATAAGCATGAGCCCCCCTTTTAAAAAACTTTCTGCAGGTTATATTTCACGTTTTGAAGTCTAATGTTAGATTGATAGTCAACAGTTCCGTGTTCTGAATCTCAAAAGATATTTTTTAAAGTTTCTGACTATCATTAATGAATTATATGCAACATTTAAAGAAAGTTCCCAGATTAAAAGAGTTGCCAGAGCATTTATTGACAGTATTTTTAATTATTGCTGCCATAGTGAATTTATCATTTTCCCACTCTGAGTCCTAGTGTGATGGGATATACAAACCCCTCACTGGCCCGAAGGGGTTAAAAGGCAATACTGGGCCCGGATATCATTGCCCCTCCGGCCCTGCTGTGCATGTTCCATCTGGAGGAGTGGGTTAAAAGGAGCTCAGAAACAGCCCAGGCAAAGGAGAGGTGGACAGGAGAGAGGAAACTTATCCAGGAAGCAAGACAGAAGGTTGACCCTGAGAGGTGGCCATAGAGCCAGTAAGGCAAATTGGCAGTAACTTCTCCAACCACCACCACCACCCCCTTTTGGGAGCCAGGAAGTCCTATAGGACCCTGCTCATTTGAATTCTTTGTTTGTTTAAACCAGGGGTGGGCAAACTTTTTGGCCTGAGGGCCACATCAGGGTTTCGAAACTGTATGGAGGGTCGGGTAGGGAAGGCTATGCCTCCCCAAACAGCCTGGCCCCCACCCTCTATCCGCCCTCTCCAACTGACCCCAACCCATCCTAATCGCCCTGCCCTTTGTCCCCTCCCGGGACCACCCACCCCTAACTGCCCCCCCAAGGACCCACTATCCAACCCCCCCTTCTCCCTGTCCCCTGACTGCTCTGACCCCTATCCACACCCCCACACCCCTGACAGGGCCCCCGGGACTCCCATGCCTATCCAACCCACCTGTTCCCCATCTCCTGACTGCCCCTCCCCCAGAACCTCTGCCCCATCCAACTGCCCCCTGTCCCCTGACTGCCCCCTGGGACTCCCTGCCCCTTATCCACCCCCCCTTCACCGCCCGCTGCCTATCCCCTTACCATGCCGTTCAGAGCAGCAGGACTGGCAGCCACACCTCCCGGCCTGAGCCAGCCACACTGCCACGCTGCCTGGCAGGAGCTTGTAGCCCTGCCGCCCAGAGTGCTGGCGGCACAGCGAGCTGAGGCTGTGGGGAAGAGGGGACATCAGGGGAGGGGCCGGGGGCTAGCCTCCCTGGCCGGGAGCTCAAAGGCCAGGCAGGATGGTCCCGCGGGCCGGATGTGGCCCACGGGCCATAGTTTGCCCACCTGTACTTTAAACTATAGGGGCCAAGCCCAAAACTGAAGGAGCATATAGCTAGGAAGTAGCCCAGGGCAGCAGACTTAGACTAATTAGTCTGAAGAAATATGAACAGTGAAAAAATGGAAGAAAAGATGCATTAAGTGATAGAAGAAACAGTAGATAATAGACAGAAACGGAAGGAAGTAGGAAGAATGTCAAGCTCAATATAGTAAATACATTTGCTTTATAATGTATATTTTAAATCTTATGATTAATTTTTTTTTACTTTTTGTAAAAGGAAAAATTGGAAAATGTTCTCTGCCTTGGACACCAGTACCCAAACCCCACTTTCTTGCAGTGGCATAGATTAGCCTTATTATTGTTTTTGAATAAATGGCAAACACAGCCTTTCTGCATCAGCAAGCATGTTGATCTGGAAATGATATGGTCACACAGACGACCAGACCTATTGAGTTATAAAGAATATAGTGCCATATTATGACTCCAGAATTAGTCTGAATATTGGAAAAAATTAAATGTTCACAATCTCTTTTTAAAAAGGAAGGGTAATATATATATGAATGTATTTTGGAATTCTGTGTTTTTTCTCATGGCATTTATAAGCATCTTAATCCTGCACCACTCATAAATGTCAGCAGCCGGGATCATTATTTATTATTTTATTGTGTTCAGACTGGACTGGTTTAAACAGAACTGAGGAAGTTAATTATCAAATGTTTCAGTAAGCTCTAACAATAAGTAACTAGTTACTGAGAGAGGGTGACTTACTGTAGGTTCAATATTGTTGTGGTTGAGAAGGGGGATGGAGGAGTTGTGCATGCAATTGACTTTGGATTACAGAATTCAGAGGGACTGCCCTAATCTGTTTCCCAGGTTGTTCTAACCGGTTCAAGAGCAGTAAAACAAGGTTATGTAATTGACATGTGATGTAGCCTAAAATAGTGACTGCAAACATAGGCTGCTGTTGCTGGGCAGTTGTCAACTGCTTTAAAAAAATTCTTTAACAGTACAGTGAAAATGCAGTCCAGATATAAATGGAGTCAGTGTAAGGCATAGAATAGTGACCTTTCTAAAACATAGAAATTTAGAGGAGATTGAAAATGGCATACTTGGTCATTTTGATTTGCTTCAGATGCCAATTATACATCATAAAATAAAGATTGGTTAGATATATGCAGTTACTTTCTAGAAAGGAACAGTAATATAACTTTTGTTAAACGTGTATTTTGGTTATTACATGTGGCAACTTTTCATAAGTTTTAGCAACATTTTTATTTGTATAATAATTATTATATGATAGAGGAAAAAGGATTGACTAACATACTTTACCAATTAACAGAAATTGACAGGGTTACGTAATAACATAGATTTCACAAAGTATGTGGAGGTTTCAGAGCTGTCTGTGACAAATGAGAGGTTGAGGTGGGCAGATTACATGATTTCATGCTGCAGGAGGAAAACTCCTTTAGTGGGAGTTGTGGGAGGGGCCAGGGGAGAGAATCCTGGTTAGGTGCAGTTTTGTCTGCGAACCAGATATTCTGGAAATAAGTGGTCTCCCCTCTTCCTATGCTTCAGACAGCTGCAGCGGCACAGGAGCCAGCAAACAGAGCTGTAAGCAGGGGAGTTTGGGGGGAAGATTAAGAGAGCCAGGCAAAGGAACAGATAGGCTAGTGAAGGGAGTGTGTGATGTTCTGGCAGTGTTTTGGTGCTCGTTGGGGGTTTGTTTTGCTGTGGGTGGTGGTGTTTTGGTTTGGTTTGTGTTTCCCGGACGAACAGGACTTAGGTGAGAAGGCTATGACAGACACAAAGGCAGCATTGGTAGCGACCCAAGTAGTGGAAGACACAATGAAGATGACTGGATGTAGAAGCTGTGGCATGTACATGATCCTGGAGGGGATACTTGAAAAGAATTTCATCTGCATGAAGTGCCGCCTGATAGAGCTGATGGAAGAAAAGATTAGAGGATTGGAGATACAGGTGGAAACTCTGGTTGAGTATAGAAGGGGGTTTGAGTGGATGATGGAGCAAAGACATGAGGAGGCTGAAAGGAAAAGCTCATACTTGCAGATGGAAGCAGGACCAAAGAACTCTGAGGGGATACTGCTGTGTGAGGAAAGTGGACAGTGGAAGCATGTGACCAAGAGAACCAGACAGAGGAAAAGACAGGCCAGTGAAGGAGAAATAGAGCTCAGGAACAGGTTTGCGGAGTTGGAAAATAAAGAAGGGGCACAGCAGGTGGTCACTGAAGGTGAGAGGGCAAGGAAGAAGAGAAGAGCAGATAGTCCTATAGGAAGAGGGCAAGAGTCAATGGAGATAATTGTGTGATCGTGGGAAACTTTAACTTCCCAGAGATAGACTGGAGGACAAGTGCTAGTAATAGGGCTCAGATTTTCCTGGATATGATAGCTGATGGATTCCTTCACCAAGTAGTTGCTGAACCGACAAGAGGGGATGCCATTTTAGATTTGGTTTTGGGAGCAGTGAGGACCTCATAGAATAAATGGTTGTAGGGGACAATCTTGGCTTGAGCGATCATGAGCTAATTCAGTTCAAAATAAATGGAAGGATAAACAAAAATAGATCTGTGACTAGGGTTTTTGATTTCAAAAGGGCTAACTTTAAAAAATTAAGGAAATTAGTTAGGGAAGTGGATTGGACTAAACTTGTGGATCTAAAGGCGGAGGAGGCCTGGAATTACTTCAAGTCAAAGTTGCAGAAACTATCAGAAGCCTGCATCCCAAGAAAGGGGAAAAATTCATAGGTAGGAGTTGTAGACCAAGCTGGATGAGCAAGCATCGCAGAGAGGTAATTAAGAAAAAGCAGAAGGGAGGGATTAGCAAGGAAAGCTACTTTATTGAGGTCAGAACAGGTAGGGATAAAGTGAGAAAGGCCAAAAGCCATGAAGAGTTGGACCTTGCAAAGGGAATTAAAAGCAATAGTAAAAGGTTCTATAGCCATATAAACAAGAAGAAAAAGAAAGAAGAGGTGGGACTGCTTAACACTGAGGATGGAGTAGAGGTTAAGGATAATCTACGCATGGCCCAATATCTAAACAAATACTTTGCCTCAGTCTTTAATGAGGCTAATGAGGAGCTTAGGGATAATGGTAGGATGACAAATGGGAATGAGGATATGGAGGTAGATATCACCACATCCGAGTAGAAGCCAGACTTGAACATCTTAATGGGACTAAATCGGGGGGCCCGGATAATCTTCATCCAAGAATATTAAAGGAACTGGCACATGGAATTGCAAGCCCATTAGCAAGAATTTTTAATGAGTCTATAAACTCAGGGGTTGTACTGTACGATTGGAGAATTGCTAACATAGTTCCTATTTTTAAGAAAGGTAAAAAAAAGTGATCCGGGTAACTACAGGCCTGTTAGTTTGAGATCTGTAGTATGCAAGGTCTTGGCAAAAATTTTGAAGGAGAAAGTAGTTAAGGACATTGAGGTCAATGGTAATTGGGACAAAATACAACATGGTTTTACAAAAGGTAGATTGTGTCAAACCAACCTGATCTTCTTTGAGAAGGTAACTGATTTTTTAGACAAAGGAAATGCAGTGGATCTAATTTACCTCCATTTCAATAAGGCATTTGATATGGTGCCACATGGGGAATTATTAGTTAAATTGGAAAGGATGGGGATGAAAACTGAAAGATGGATAAGGAATTGGTTAAACGGGAGACTACAGCGGGTCACACTGAAAGGTGAACTGTCAGGCTGGAAGGAGGTTACTAGTGGAGTTCCTCAGGGATCGGTTTTGGGACCAATCTTGTTATTACTGACCTTGGCACAAAGAGCGGGAATGTGCTAATAAAGTTTGCAGATGACACAAAGCTGGGAGGTATTGCCAATACAGAGAAGGACCGGGATATCATACAGGAAGATCTGGATAACCTTGTAGCAATAGTAGTAGGATGAAATTTAATAGTGAAAAGTGCAAGGTCATACATTTAGGGATTGTCATAAATATAAAGGGAAGGTCAATCCCTTTAAAATCCCTCCTGGCCAGAGGAAAAACCCTTTCACCTGTAAAGGGTTAAGAAGCTAGGATAACCTCGCTGGCACATGACCAATGAGGAGACAAGATACTTTCAAAAGCTGAAGGGGGGGGGGGAGAAACAAAGGCTCTCTCTGTCTGTGTGATGCTTTTGCCGGGAACAGAACAGGAATGGAGTCTTAGAACTTAGTAAGTAATCTAGCTAGATATGCGTTAGATTCTGTTTGTTTAAATGGCTGAGAAAATAGGCTGTGCTGAATGGAATGTATATTCCTGTTTTTGTGTCTTTTTGTAACTTAAGGTTTTGCCTAGAGGGATTCTCTATGTTTTGAATCTGATTACCCTGTAAGGTATTTACCATCCTGATTTTACAGAGGTGATTCTTTTACTTTTTCTTCTGTTAAAATCCTTCTTTTAAGAACCTCATTGCTTTTTTCATTGTTCTTAAGATCCAAGGGTTTGGATCTGTGTTCACCTATGCAAATTGGTGAGAATTTTTATCAAGCCTTCCCCGGGAAAGGGGGTGTAGGGTTTGGGAAGATTTTGGGAGGAAAGACGTTTCCAAGCAGGCTCTTTCCCGGTTATATATCTGTTAGATGTTTGGTGGTGGCAGTGATAAAGTCCAAGGGCAAAAGGTAAAATAGTTTGTACCTTGGGGAAGTTTTAACCTAAGCTGGTAAAACTAAGCTTAGGGGGTTTTCATGCAGGTCCCCACATCTGTACCCTAGAGTTGAGAGTGGGGAAGGAACCTTGATAGGGATTAATAACAAGAATTTCTGTTATAAACTGGGGACGCATCACTTGGAAGTAACAGAGGAGGAGAAGGACCTCAGAGTATTGGTTGATCACAGGATGACTATGAGCCGCCAATGTGCTATGGCTGTGAAAAAAGATAATGCGGTCTTGGGATGCGTCAGGCGAGGTATTTCCAGTAGAGATAAGGAGGTGTTAGTACTGTTATACAAGGCACTGGTGAGACCTCATCTGGAATACTGTGTGCAGGTCTGGTCTCCCATGTTTAAGAAGGATGAATTCAAACTGGAACAGGTACAGAGAAGGGCTACTAGGATGATCCGAGGAATGGAAAACCTCTCTTATGAAAGGAGACTCAAAGAGCTTGGTTTGTTTAGCCTAACCAAAAGAAGGCTGAGAGAAGATATGATTGCTATCTATAAATATATCAGAGGGATAAATACCATGGAGGGAGAAGAATTATTTAAGCTCAGTACCAATGTGGACACAAGAACAAATGGATATAAACTGGCCATCAGGAAGTTTAGACTTAAATTAGATGAAGGTTTCTAACCATCAGAGGAGAGAAGTTCTGGAACAACCCTCCAAGGGAAGCAGTGGGGGCAAAAGACATATCTGGCTTCAAGACTAAGCTTGATAAGTTTATGGAGGAGATGATATGATGGGATAGCCTAATTTTGGCAATTAATTGATCTTCGACTATTACTGGTAGATCTGACCAATGGCCTATGATGGGATGTTAGATGGGGTGGGATCTGAGTTACTACAGAGAATTCTTTCCTGGGTGTCTGGCTGGTGAGTCTTGCCCATATGCTCAGGGTTTAGCTGATCGCCATATTTGGGGTCGGGACGGAATTTTCCTCCAGGGCAGATTGGAAGAGGCCCTGGGGTTTTTTTGCCTTCCTCTGCAGCGTGGGGCACGGGTCACTTGCTGGAGGATTCTCTGCTCCTTGAAGTCTTTAAACCACGATTTGAGGACTTCAGTAGCTCAGACATAAATTAGGGGTTTGTTACAGGAGTGGGTGGGTGAGATTCTGTGGCCTGCGTTGTGCAAGAGGTCAGACTAGATGATCATAATGGTCCCTTCTGACCTTAAAGTCTATGATTCTATGTTTCATTGATATTTTTTTTAGCATGCACATTTTCATTCTCTTCCATTCAGCTGGATAAATAATACAGTACCTAGTTTCAGAATTAATATGGGAACCAAAATCTGTGCAAAACTGAGAGGCTAAAGCCTTACAGGAGATGGAGATAGCTGCTTCAGTCTATTTAGTAAATAGAGCTAATTAATGGGAATGGGGGAAGCTTAATATAGAACTACATACATTGAGCCCAGGATAATGTGGGCCTGATTCTCCTCTCTCCCTTAAACTAGTATATATCAGGAGTAATTCCACTGAAGTCAGTGGAGTTACACTAGTGTGAGTGAGAGGAGAATAAAGCCCTGAAATTTCACATGGTAAAAAGCACTTTTCATTGGATGAAATTCATTCACTATGGAGATCCTGTGAAAGGCACTCTACACCACTGATGCCTGCCAGTGCAGGGGTTGGTGTTTGCGGGCTTTCATAACCTACTCTGTACCATGAAACTTTTCACTTGGGGCTTGGGTTGTTTGCAGTGATTGAGAAGAAGCTATTAGATTCTATACAGATCCAGTGGCCAAACACACTTAGAGATGAAGAATGAGAGGAGGGCAGAAGCCCTTATACTGGTCCAAAGACGGGAATAGTGGCTGCAGATGGGATGCTTTGCAGTCATGCAACATAGGGGTTCTAGAGACAAATTCTATTCCCTCTTTCGTCAGATCCGTTGATTAGTTCCCAACAGAAAGTCTGATCTCTCTTGCTTTGTGGAGGGAGAAGTCAATTTTGCCCACCTTTAGTAAAATGAAATCTGTAGCCGAAATTAAAGTATTCCATATGTGAAGGAGGGAGATTATGGACTATACTGATGTTGCTTTTAGCTGTGCTGCTGGATTAGGACATCTTTTAAAATGGTTGTTTTGGGGAGGTGGGAGGAGGAAGAGAGCCTCTGCTCTGCTCTTTCTTGTCCCCTAGGTGCAGTTTAGGGTTGTTGCTGGAAGTGTACTTTTCTGTTCCGTTCTCTTATGCTGTGCGGAGGCAGAAGACAAGGGGAAGTCATTCTCTTGCGACCCCTATTTCATCACATTCCTAGCCCCAGCACAGCCTTCTTGATCACCTCATCTCTGTTATTGGACCAGACAAGGTTCCCCGCTGTTGATTTATAAGTTGTAGTTAATGCAGTTTCGGAACTTTCTCTGTATTTGTTCTGAGAGATCTTGCAATGAAATCTGCAGCTTTAACAGAAGAAGGAAACTTTTTGTCTACTGAGCTAGATAAAGCAAACATTTTCCAATTGGTTTCAACAAAACTGAACATTCTTTGAATATTATAGAAGTTCCAGTTGAGACTAGAGGCAGAAGAAATCCAGGAAAATAATTACATTCTGTGCATGTCTTTGCTCAGTCTTTGAAAAAAGAAAATATAATGTTACAGAAGGAGAATGAAAACATGGAAAATTTTACCAACTTTAATTATTTTGCCTTTTCCCAATTATAATTTTAAAAAAGTAATTGGGCCTTGATCCTGCACAGTGATGCATGTGGGCAGATCCCTGCACCTTTGAGGAGCCCTGTTGAAGTTCTTGCATACCACTTCGCAGGATCAGTCATTAGTCAGGATACTAGGTTTTAAAGAGGGGAATATGCCACCATTTCCACGGGTGTTAAGTTTTCAGCAGTTTTAGTTGTGCTGTAACTCTTTGGATCAGTAGCAATTGGCCTTTCTGTTTGCTACTGGATTTTGTTTCTTCAAGGAAATATAATAGGAGAGTAAGACAGAACAAATTGCAGGAAATGAGAATATCCGTTCAGTTTTGTGCCGTATAGAACTGAAAAAATCCAGGAAATTCACAAGTCTGAAACTATTTTCAACTCACCCTGTCACACTTGAAGAATCACAGTGCATATTTTGCATGAATATGTACATCTTATATGTCTCGGTTATCTAAACTTGAGAACTATAAACAAAGTGATTCTGGTAGCTATACTTCTGATGTGACAACTCTATTACATTCTTCTTAATAAGTAACCCTGTGGTACCTCTTTATCTTATATGTTGAACATTTAACTTTCCAGGCATTTTGTCTTAACTATTTTAAGTGAAACAAGGATTACCTATGTATAAATTCAATAATGGCATTTGTTAAAAATTACTCTTACCTTACTGCATTGTTATGTGGGAAACAAGAATTTGATTCCTATTCTCTTATTTCCCCACCCACTATTGGCTGAGTAAACTGAATAAAAAGAAGAGCTGAGTTAAGCTAAACTCAGACTGATTTGTTTTGGGGAAGAGACATATGCTTTAAAGATCTAGCCACCTCAGTTACATCAGTTTCCTTTGAGGCTGTCTTCTGTTGAGATCATCAAAATAGTCCAGAGCCCCAAAGGTATTCTGGAATCCTCACCGCTGTAGGATTCTCTAGTATCTATGGTTTCTTTAAGTGTTTTCTTCCACCTGTGGTTGGGCAGGAAGTTGCATCCTATCCTGTTAGATGTTGATTGGCCATAATACTACATGCTTTTGTGATATCTAAGGTTGCTTATTCCAGTTCACCTTGGAAAGAAAACTGCAACCTTGAAAAAGTGTCAGTTAGTTCTGAATGAAACAACCCATCTGTAGCAACACAGGTTTACATCACTGACTCCCCAGTGAGCCTGGAAGCAAATTCACGGTCTCCATTCTAATTCTGAAAACCATACAAGAAATTCACCAAAACCTATATAAGAGAACTTCTCTTTTAAGGATCATGACCTCTCATGTCAGCTTCTGTCTTCAGGAATCATGCAGCTGTCAAACATATGAGTAAAATCAGGAGTGTAAGACCCTGCTTTCTCAGTGGCTGGCCCTAAATATGGACTCTGTCTTTCAAGAGTGAAAAATGACCTTACATCTTGCTGCTTTCAGGACAAACTGTAAAATGAACTTATTTGACATAACTTTTCAAAATTTCAATAAAAAATTAACCCTGAAGAAAGAAGAGAACCGGGGATTAGACTCATTTTGAATGTAACAAGGTGTTTATATACCATAAACACATGATGAGTATAACACATTCTATATGCATAAGTAGATAGCCCCATCCCATCTCATCTTCTGTCCTCCCTCACCCTTGTTCTCATCCGCTGTTTAACTCTTGTCCTCAAGCTATCATTCTCATGAGGTTCTTTTCCTTTCCAATACAAGCATGCTTTGGTCTCCCCTGTTTTAAAGCATCCTAGCCTTGACCCTATCTCTCTTGCACACTATCACCTAATCTCTCTTCTTTCCTCCATTCAGAACTCATATGCTCTCTACTATCACTGTCATCTGTAGTTCCATTCTTCCAATATCATTCTTGACCCTCTCCCATCTGACTTCCACTTTATGTGCTCCACTGAAACTGCTCTGAAGACTCTAAAATAACCTCTTTCTGGTCAAAACCTAGGGCCTATATTCCATCATTGTCCTCTTTGATTTCTCTGCAGTTTTTGATACCATGGACCACTCCTTATTTTTTGAAATGTTTTCCTCATTGTCTTTTGTGTTTGTCATCTTATTGTTCTCCTCAGACCTCTATGATCATTCCTTTAATGGCTTGTCTACTGAGTCATCCTCTCCCCTTTTTTGTGGGTGTCCCTGAGACGCTCACTCTTTGGTCCCCTTCTTTTCCTCTACTCCCTGTCTCCAGATACTCTTATCTGCAGGCCTGGCTCTAACTACCATAGTTATGCTGAAGACTCACAAATCTCCTTCTCGACTCTATCCCCTCATCCAGTCTAGTGTCTTGGCCCGTGTTCCTGATATCTCTTTATAGATGTCCATTTGTCATCTTAATCTCAGTATGGCACAAACGGAGCTTATGATCTCCCACCCTGCCAGCCCTGCTTTCTCCCTTTTCTCTATCATTTGGACAATAGCACCATCCTCCTAGTCACTCAGTTCCATAATCTGGGTGCTATTGTTGACTCAGTCCTCTCACTTATTGCACATGTTGAGTTTGTTTCTAAATGTCAGTGCTTTTCTCAAAGCTATCCTTTCCTCTCTATTTTCTCAGCCAAAATCTCATAATTAGAGCACTGCAGGCATACCACTTTTGCATCCGCATCCGATCCGCAATCCACAAAAATGATCCAGAGATGCAAATATCTGCGGGTATAAAGCGGATATCCAGAGATTTGCAGGGCTCTACTCATAATTTCACATCTTGATTACTGCAACCTCTCTTTTCTGGCCATCAAGGATGCAATCTTGCTCTCTTCATGTGTCTTCAGAATGCTGCTCCTAAAATCACCATTTTGGCTTATTACTATGACTACATCAGCACCCTCTTGGAGCCCCGCTACTGGCTCCATCTTCACTTCCACATCCGATACAAACTCTTGTCTTTATATTTAGGGTCCTTCATAATTTATTCCCACTCAGCCTAGATGACCTAGTAACCTATTATGTTATTGACCTCTGCTTTCTCCAGTATTCCCAGGCACCCACAAGTTAGCGTCTCCCTTAAACACTTCTGCACTTTCTGCCAGCTGTCCTTTATGGATGGGAAAAGCTCCCTGATTATATCCAAACAACCACTAGCTTATCTTCCTTCAAATCTCTCCAAAAGACTCACCTGTGCCAGAATAGCTACAAAACCCAGCCTGCTTATCATGGCTGAATGGGTGACAAGCTGTGCCTATTTCTCTTCCTCTTTTTTTCCTTTTCCTTTCTTCCCTACCTGTCATCCCAATTAAAAAATAAACAAACAAAGCCTACAATACATGAAACAAAAGTACTTTAAAACACAGCTGTTTCAATAACCATTGTGGCTCAGTTGACCTTTCGCAGCACTCAGAGTGGCCCTAGTGGCACTTCAGTGAAGGGGCCAGTTGCCTCTTCATGTGTCAGAGGCCAGAACTCAGAGAGGGAAAGAGGGTGGGAAGGGAGGAGTAGCCAGAGCGAAGAGGCTGAGATAATGAGAAGGGCAGTTGGAAAATCAGGAGAAAGAGAGAGAAAGAAAGAAAGAAGGTAGAAAGAGCCAGTTTTTCAAAGACATTTAGGCATCTAAAGATGCAGATAGGCACCTGGTGGGATTTTCAAAAGTGCCTATTCACCTAATTCCCATTGAAATCAAAGGGAAGAAGGGAGTGGGATGGGGTATAATAATTTATGTATCAATTGTAAAGCTTTTTAGGGATACTTGAGAAAGAGTTGTGCTATATAAATATAAGATATTACATTTAATAGTGATATAATTTTGAATTGCCTTGCTTTTGTTGGTTTGTGTCACATCTTAAGGGATTTTTTTTAGCATGCCACAGTTTTAGTTGCAAATATATCTAAACACAGTTCTATTAATTATTTAAAAATAAACAATTATGCATAGGGAGTTGATGTAGAGGGTTTTGCATTCTTTTGTTGTATAATTTCTACTTAAGTGGGAACTTAAAAGGAATATCTACAGGTAAAGGGTTTTAAAATATTTCTAGATTTTTATCCAAGTAAATTGGCCTATGGAATTGAGAACTTTAAGAGCCTCTCAATGGATATTTCTGTGCAATTTAAAAGAAAAGCTGTTTGCATCACATATTAGTTGAAGTTTTCAAGGACATATTATTTCAAAATTGATATGTCTTTACTGAATTATACTTTCAGTAAACATTTATCAACAGAAAGCATATGTAGTAATTGCAGTCTAACCAAAGTATCCTAAATCTGACTCATGAAAGTATTCAGGTATAGAAGGAATATGTCTTTTGAAGGGAACAGTAAGTCAAGGATTTAAATCAAATAAACATTTCCACAACGTATACAAAATATATCCTATGTAATTATCCTGAAGTACATAAATGTTAACCTACTTCTGCTAAGCTCATCAGTTTTTGAAAGCCATAATGAAAAATGTTGACTTAACAGGTGTACAATTTCGTAGAACAAACTGCCTTCAGGGGAAATCTGCAGAGGGGTTCATTTTGCAGCATCAGAGCTGACTTGTCATATTAATAGCCTGCACCCGCCTGTGAAAGCCTAAAAATGGAATTGCAGTACTCCATGTTGTACAAAAGGACATTGTGCAAGAGACTGAAAAGCTGCAGTACTGAACAATCATACACACATTTCCAGCAGAAAATATCAAATTCTTCAAAATTATATCAAAATTTAGGTTTTTGAATGACACCCTTTTAGTATTCAGCATTATTTTAATACTTACTTTTCACTTTATTTTTAGACTTTCATTCTGATTTGCAGTACTGTTGCATAATATTTTTAAATCAGTAGACAGAAAATATATTAATAGGCATTAAATTACAGTATTTCTCTCGAGGTGGTCACGTAAATGACCTTCATTATGATATCTCTCTCTGTTACATAGGTTGATTTTGTGCACAAACATATTATATTTTAAGCAGATTTTCCTTTTAAGGTTAGCCCATTATGATTTTACTTTTCAATTACTATTTTAATAGGCTTATTTAAATATCAGATAATTTTCAAGCCGGTTTCATTTAAGGCTGTCGATTAATCGTACTTAACTCACGCGATTAACTCAAAAATATTACTCGCGATTAATCGCAGTTTTAATCTCACTGTTAAACAGTAGAATACCAATTGAAATTTATTAAATATTTTGGATGTTTTTCTACATTTTTAAATATACTGATTTCAATTATAACACAGAATACAAAGTGTACAGTGCTCACTTTATATTATTATTTTATTACAAGTATTTGCACTGTAAAAATGATAAACAAAAGAAACAGTATTTTTCAATTCACCTCATTCAAGTACTATAGTGTGATCTCCTTATTGTGAAAGTGCAACTTACAAATGTAGGGGTTTTTTGTTACAGAACTGAACTCAAAAACAAAACAATGTAAAACTTTAGAGCCTACAAGTCCACTCAGTCCTAATTCTTGTTCAGCCACACTAAGAGAAACGAGTTTAAATACATTTACAGGAGATCATGCTGCCCGCTTCTTATTTACAATGTCACCTGAAAGTGAGAACAGGCATTTGCATGGCACTTTTGTAACTGGCATTATAAGGTATTTACGTGCCAGATATGCTAAACATTCATATGCCCCTTCATACTTCAGCCACCGTTCCAGAGGACATGCTTCCATGCTGATGATGCTCATTAAAAAAACAATGTGTTAATTAAATTAGTGATCAAACTCCTTGGGGGAGAATTGTATGTCTCCTACTCTGTTTTACCCTCATTCTGCCATGTATTTCGTGTTATAACACATGTTGTTCGTTTTAAGAACACTTTCACTACAGATTTGACAAAACACAAAGAAAGTACCAATGTGAGATTTCTAAAGATAGCTACAGCACTCAAACCAAGGTTTAAGAATCTGAAGTGCCTTCCAAAATCTGAGAGGGATGAGGTGTGGAGCATGCTTTCAAAAGTCTTAAAAGAGCAACACTCCGATGCAAAAACTACAGAACCCGAACCACCAAAAAAGAAAATCAACCTTCTGCTGGTGGCATCTGACTCAGATGATTAAAATGAACATGCATCAGTCCGCACTGCTTTGGATTGTTATCAAGCAGAACCCATCATCAGCATGGATGCATGTCCTCTGGAATGGGGGTTGAAGCATGAAGGAACATATGAATCTTTAGCACATCTGGCACGTAAATATCTTGCTACACCGGCTACAACAGTGCCATGAGAAAGCCTTTTCTCACTTTCAGATGACATTGTAAACAAGAAGAGGGCAGCATTATCTCCTGCAAATGTAAACAAACTTGTTTTTCTGAGTGACTGGCTGAACAAGAAGTAGGACTGAGTGGACTCATGGGCTCTAAAGTTTTACATTGTTCTGTTTTTGACCGCAGTCATTTTTTTGTACATAATTCTACATTTGTGAGTTTAACTTTCATGATAAAGAGATTGCACTACAGGACTTGTATTAGGTGAATCGAAAAATAGTGTTTCTTTTGATTTTTACAGTGCAAATATTTGTAATAAAAAATAAATAGAAAGTGAGCACTGTATGCCCTTTGTAAGTGAAGACTTTGTATTCTGTGTTGTAATTGAAATCAATATATTTGAAAATGTAGAAAACATCCAAAAATATTTAAATAAATGGTATTCTACTATTGTTTAACAGTGCGATTAATTGCGATTAATTTTTTTTAATTGCTTGACAGCCCTAGTTTCATTATATTATCCAGGTTTAATTTGTTTTCTTTCTTTGACATATATTCATGAATGGACTACCCCAAAGTTCCAGTCTTTTTGTCAGAGTTCTGCTGCAGGGATCAGAGTTCTTATAAAACCTTCACGTGGCATACAGTACTTCTAGGGCTTTAGGTTTTTAATTTACCATTTTATGATGATTTATTTGTTGTCTTACAGCAGCATCTAGCAGCCCCCAGCGAGACTGGGTCCGTGCAGTGCTAGGTGTTGAACAAATGGAAAAGGTCCCTGCCTTTACATGCTAAGTAGACCAGACAGACATAGAGTGTGAGGGAAAACAGAGTCACAGAAGTCTTGCCCAAGGTCAGACAGCCAGTCAGTGGAATAGCGAGGAATAGAACCCAGTTCACCTGAGTCCTAGATTACTGACACCAATATAGAGCTTTTCCTAGCCATGACTAATGGCCTCCTTGATCTAGCTGTTTCCTTTGCCACAGTTGACCGTTTCAGTGCTACAGTCAGTTCTCTTGACTCTTCATTTTCTTCATACTTCTCTGACCACTACTTCACCACAATGCCTGAGTGGTTCCTCATCCCTTCGCCACAATCTGCCCGTGTTTCCGGCAGTGTTGTTATTGGCCTTTCCTCTTCACCCTTTATACTCTTTTTGTGAATAACCTCATTCACTCCCATATTTCTGTTACCTTTTCTACAGTGATAACTCACAAAACTACCTCTCTCATTTACCCCTCCCCCCCCCCCCAGCCATCTTGCCTCTCTGACATCTTCACTGGTATCTCAAACTCAATAAAGTGAAAACTGAACTTGTCCTCTTTTCTCCCAAATGCTTCTCCTTCACAGTTAATGCTTTTATTATGTCTATTTTACAAACTGACCACCTCAGTGTTGGATTTGACTTTTGTCTATTCTTTTGAATCCATGCTCTTGGGAAATCCTGTCATTTCTTTCTCTACCCCTTCTCTGAGCTATCCTCAGTCATGCCATAAAACCTCTTTATATATGTACAGGACATCTGTCACCACAGCTGCTGCAAACTCATCCTCTTCTGATGTGCCCAACATTGCATCATGCCCCTTCCAGTCTAGTCTGTATAAACGGATGCAACTGAAATAATCTTCTCTTACATCACTCTGACTGTGTTACATTAGCACTTTGCTGCTGTCCTCTTTCCTTCCACATCAGATTTAAGCATCTTGTGTTTATTTTAAAAACTCTTCATGATTCTGCCCCGCCGACAATTCTGCTCTTATTTCCTTCTTTTTCCCTACTATCTACTACTAGTTCTCCCAATCTGAAAAACTGAACATCCTTTTGTATCCTTCCCACACCCTCATCTCCATGCCTTCTTCCTTTCTTTTATTCATTGTGAACCAAATATCTACCCTCTCTTCATTCAAATCCATCCTTTGGGCTTGATTCATAACTGCATACAATTGGAGTAATGCATTGGTGAATCAGAACCTTATTTGCAAAGCTTTCAGAAATAATCAACTACATATAAGATGACTGATTAAGCAGTTCAGAGTGTGTTTGTTTTAAAAAAGATTGGACTCTGTTGTGATAGTTTATATTGCATCTGCCCTGTATTGTCTATTTCTAATTTAGATTGTAAACACTTTGGGGCAGGGACTATATCTTTATTTTTGTACAAAGCAGAGCTTTGTACTTATGGGTCTTAAATAACCTGTAATGATGATAAAACTATAGGGGCTCCCAAAAACCTCAACCCCAGTGTATCTGAGACCCATTTTTAAATAAGCAGTTTAATCCTGTTCACAGGACAGGCAAGAAATCCATCTAATGAGTGATGCAAATATTCATCTCCTCATTAAAACTCAGGGTCCTGCTTCCTGTAGCACGGTCTATAGTGGGGTGGTTTCTGTTTGCTTTGGAAGCGTGAGGGAAGATTCCATGATAGGTCACCAAGGTAGCTAGAGAATGGGAAGAGAGATTCTGTGCTTTAACAGGAAACTCAAAATGACTACAGAATGGATGGAAAATAGAATGAATGGGAAATATTTATATATATGGTATTCAAATAACATTCTGTTTTGTTTTTGGTTCATTCAGGGCAGCACAATTACCTATGTGCAGGAAGAAATGACTGTATTATCGATAAGATTCGAAGGAAGAACTGCCCAGCTTGCCGATTACAGAAATGTCTACAAGCTGGAATGAATTTAGGAGGTAAGCATAACATTTATAGTTCTTTATTTTAATTTATTAGGCAAAAATATTTTTAACATGCTTCTTTTTACATACATAGCTGCATAATCTCAAGCCTTTCAGGTGGAATTACACTGAGAGAAATGCACAAAAGTTAATAAACCCTACTGTCATTCTAAATCAGTTTTTGGGAGATATGTATTTTATGGCTCAGAACAAGAAAAGTGGGTGTTTGATGATGACAGTAATTTTAGTGGAGTTTCACTAAAGCTAGGAGTATGGAAGCTTCAAGAATTGTGTATGGGATTTTTTGTGATGATGGTGGGGAATGTTCTTGAGATCATTTTAAAACATTGTACACCTTAACAAAAGACAAGTTCTTGCAAAGTGATATCTCTCAGCTTTAATGTTAGTGTCCATCCTAGTAAGGATTGAAGTCTGCTGTAGTTTGAATATGCATTTATATTGATAGATTAGTGCTGCCTAATTCATATTCAAATAACAGGATTCAAAACATTTTCTTCATAATATAATTATCACAGATATTCTGAAAATCATGTTGTTGTCATTGTCATCATGGCAAATCCCAAAGGGACTTGGCCTCCTTGCTGATTGAGCACCACCCAGATCGATCTCTGGCTAGGTCCTTAAAATGGTCTGACGGGATATTCAAAGTGTGTCCATCACTGGTGATCTTATCACTCTACCGAAGCTGCTGGTGTCCATGTGATCGCTGGATGTGTAGTGGAATTCTTTGGTATACATATTTCGGAATTCATTAGTCTTCTATTGCAATACATCCATACAAGACTGCCACTGAAACTGAACCTGTGCTGATTGAGGTGATTGGTGGGTTCTGCTTTCAGCATCCTCATTTCTGATCTTTTCCTGCCACTTGATGTGGAGCAGCTGATGTAGATGATGAGAATCGAAAACATCAATCTAGTCTTCTTCAGCCTTTCTCAGTGCCTGAGTTTCACTTCTGTGCAACAGAGATGATATAATGGTAGTACTATAGATCTGCAGCTTCACAGCAACTTTGGTGTCACAGCGTCCCAGTAGAGGCAACTGAAGGGCCCAAAACTGCTGCCTTACTAGTGTCTGCATCTTTCGAGCATCCTCCTGTACTGTCTATGACAATGCCCAAATGTTTGACAATAGCCAGCTGCTCAATGTTCTGTCTTGACAGGTTGACACTGAGGTGGTTATAATCAGGAGCTGGAGGCTGCTTGATGGTAATGGCCAGAGACTTTGTTTTATCTGGATTAATAACCAGACCAGTGTGCGCTGTTTCTTGTTAAACCAGATCATCCATCAGCTGCAGCGATTCCCTGAATATGATCGACATATTTGAAATCTTGAAGCAGTATGGTGTTCAGCTCAGTGCCACGGCAAGAGCTATCCCCTCAATCTTGTCCATCAACCAATCAATGCCAATATCAAACTATGATGGTGAAAGAATGCAGCCTTGATGAATTCCTGTGGCAATAGGAAACCATGTTGTGTATCTGTGACTCAAACACAGCTTTCCGTTCTATTATAGAGCTCTTCTATCAATGGCATTCCTGGGAAGATAGTGTCAAGTTGCATCATCAGATCCTACAAACTTGCTCAATGCACTGAATCAAAGTCCTGACAGAAGTCAATAAAAAGTGGTGCACATGGCTTATTAAATTCAGCAGTATTTTCAAATAGCTGTCTCAAGGTAAAGATCTAATTGGCATTGGAACAATCAGTTCTTCTTCGAATAGTGTCCCCATGGTTGCTCTATTTCAGGTGCGGATGAGCCTCTCAAGCCTTTCATCAGAGATTTTTCCACTAGGAATGTCTGTTCAGCCCACACATGCACCTTATGCCGCCTCCTCTGAGGAAGTGAAAGAGGTGTAACTGAATAGTAGGAAGAGGGCAACCTGTACTATTTATCTACAGAAATGGAAGAGATTCTCCCATTGGCTCTGCTCTTCTTACTCAGAGAAATAAACTCAATTTAATTTCTCACCATCTAATTTGAAGGAAAGATGAACCCCAAACACAAACTAAATCAAAGCTGCCTTATGTGTTGGACTTCCAAAGGAACTTATTTTCTAACCAAATAGGTTGTATGTTTTGGACAGGGCCTATAGGAAAACTGCTTTAAATTCTAAATTGTAGTTCCCAGATATTGCTTTGGAGAACAAGGACCTCTCTTCCTAGGATTTGTAAAGAAATTGGCTCTCCTTTGTATCCCTCCTGATCTGCTGATCGGAATGAAAGAACCAAAACTGTTACTTAATAGGAGAACTCAAACTCTTCTTCAGTAGAAGAATTTTTAAAGCACATTACATTTTATGATGTAAAAGTTACCTACCATCTTACTTCTTTCTTCATCTTTGTAATGGAAAACTTTTTTATAGCAAACAAAATTGACAGAATAATGGAAAATCCAGGGTAGATATTCCACATTTTTCTGCAGCAAATGCAGCGAGTTTTTGCAGAACCTCATGTATTTTGCTGATCTTTTTTGACACCATTGGTCTTTTTTCCCAAAAAATATTTTTTCCTGTGTTTACGGTAATACAGACTGTTATGTGTGTATTTTGAGCATGTACATTTTATAGTGTGTTCAGACGTTTTTTTAAAATGTAGTACTTTGATTTATGTTAAAGCACCCATGCCCTGTTTTGGCACCTTTTACAAAAATGTATCTAAAACAATGCTTATAAAAACCAACAGATCTTTGCATGAAGACTCATCGAAGTTAGTATAGCTATTTTATCATTTACCTTCTTTTATATGATGAAAATTGTAACATCATCCATTCTCCTTTTATATTCTGATAGTCTTTGGACAATTACTCATCAAGTCACAACATAATGATTTCTTCAGTGAGGTTATTTACTTCATAAGTCTGTCTGATTTTATGAGAAGGGGCGATAATTAGTAGTTGCTACAAAAGTTAAAGTAGCTAAATGTTAACATAGTCCAACCCTCTCCTTCACAGATCTCTCTCTCTCCCTCTCCCTGCAACAAGTACTACTTTGAACCTTTTCCGGACCCATTGTTTGTTTGGGGTTGTTTTTTTTTTTGTTGTTTTTTTTTTTTGCTTCTAATGCTGTATGTTAGACTTAATTATTGGAAGAGATTCAGATGAAGCAACTGTGTTAAAAATGTATGCTGGCCCATTTTTTAGTCTGCTTTTTTCCAAGATACTGTAGTTAATTTTCAGTTAATTATGGGCCAGAAAGATTTAATCAGTTCTGAAGTTTTGTTCCTGAATATACTATGGTACAGGCCCAAAATTCTCTTCTTGCTTGAATCCTATCAGAAAGTTATAAGGTAGGCTGAGGTCTACTGAGATTTGTCCCTTGCAACAACAAGGATTTGATGGTCTTAAAGCTTACTGAAATATTGTTAATATATTTAAGATAAATAGAATTGATTGTCAATTTTCAAATGATTTACCATTCTGGCTATGGAGACTACAAATCTTATATAAAGAATACATACGTAAGTTAGGCCCTGATCTTGTATTCACTTACATATGTGATGACTTCATCCATGGGATTCTGTTACTCTGTTAGGTCTACTTACTGAAATATTCTTAATGTATTCAAGATAATCTGAAAAAAAGATTGGATCAGGTTATTGATAACATAAGTCTTTCACTTCTTTGTCTGGATCTAAATTACACTCTGATTTAAAATGGTGTTCTATGTGGTCTCAATTCAGTTCTTAGTGCATAGGTGTTATCCTTTCCCCAAAATTATCATCCTTACATTTGGCATGAATTGTCACCTTTCATAGAAGTATGATTATAAAGTCCAATGTATATGGAGACTGAACAGTTTTTTGTTTTTTTTTTACCCATAGAATAATATCTCCAGGTCATAGTTAAGGCATGCTGAACAAACAGCATGAAAAATATTTGTGCTGCTGGCTTTGTATTAATTCTCTGAATACTTCATTAAGTTTTAACTGGAAAAAAAAAGACATACAGGTATTTATTAGGGCTGATAGGAAAATAGTAATTATTTTCTGTGGAAAAATTCAAAAGAAAGCACATTTTCAGTTTTTGGAGAAGGAGAAAAAGAAATGGGGGGAGAACTGAAACTTTTTAAAGTTGAAAACCAAGAAAAGTTTCAGGTTTCTATTTTTTGTTGAAAAATTTCTCCCAAAATGAAAAATATCTGCAAACATTTCATTTTGATCAAAAAGCCTGTATATTTCCATCATATAGTATATGAGTTGATCCCACCACGAACTTATACCTAAAGTTAGTCTGCATATTAGTGCCCACCGTTACACATGGAGTGTTCTCTCAAGGGAAGTGGTAAAAACCGCATTATGCATTTAAAACTTTAGACTTCACAAAACACTAGGAAATCTAGTTCCTGTAGAGGGAACAATCCTGCATTAGCAGGGAGATGGACTAGTTAGCCAACTACATCTTTTCCATCTTTAATTTCCATAATCCCGCCTAAATGTTTCATAAGAGTTGTCTGCTTTTTCCAAGTCCTAAACTATACAATATGGAATTAACTCTGTGTGTGTGTGTGTGTGTGTGTGTGTGTGTGTGTCAGAGAGAGAGAATTACCTCTAATTTGAGCCTTTGTTCATTAAACAAAACTTTCATAGCTATTCCAAAGTATTAGTGGCTTAATTTGAACATGCAAATTAATCTGATTTAGCATAACTATATGTTAGAATGGAAAAAGTTACAGAAACTAAATATGCGATCAGTTTTTTGCCCTTATGTAATGTACAGTTTTAAATTTAACAAAAATGTACCTGAGCATATTACCAAATACTTTTTCACCTGAATTATGAACACTTAGTTTTGTCATTTATATTTGGATTTATTTAGGTAATTTAATTTTCAATGACTCTATCTTTTATTTCCAAACTGAAATGAAAAATTTACTAGAATCAGGTTTATCCCTATTTTCCAAATGCAAATTAGTCTAATTTGCAAAAGAAGACATAAGAAGATTGCATGGTTTAAAAAAAGCAACAACCTTATGTTCCATGAAAAAGTTGTATTTTGTTAAATTTTAGGCTGTTTTGTTGTTTTTAACATCTACCAATTTTCAGATGCTCGTTAGTTGTGCTTCACATGATGTGTATATTACTTTACCTGTTTTAGCTCAGTAAACACATTCAGGTTTCACAGAAATCAAACAAGTTATGGTGTTTAATTTTAAAATCTGAGACATTTCTCTTGACAAAAAAAGAAATAAGAAAATCAATGATCATGTTCATTCAATGTTGTCATTTGGGAGGGCATGTTCAGTTTGTAATGTAATTTTGAATCTTTGTAGCCTGCAACCATACTACCTTGTGCTGTGATCTTGTCAGATCTCATAAAGAGAGACCATCTCTTGGATGATATGTAAACTAAATTCTTTGGTCCTTTTCCTATGCTTGCCCTTCTTATTTCATCATCAGCAAAAACAATAATAATAATAATTGTACAAACCTTTAGAAGGCACATTTTGCCAGTCAAAATCTTCTCCCCTGGATCTTGTTTACATTGTTAGAACCACTTTTCCTGCTACTTCACTTTCTGGTGTACTCCATGCGAGTAGATGCTCTTCCTCCCCAAATCATTCTGACACTCTACTTCTTCAAATGGCAGGAATTCAGGCATCCAGAACTTGATTACCTAGAAAGGTATAACCATATTTGTATCTATTTACTATGCATATTTGTGATGTTTTAGCTCTTCTAGAAGAGACAACAGAAGATAATTACAAACACATTTACCTACTGGAGCTGTTAAGAAGGTATTTAGAGAATGATGGCAGCAATTCAAGATTTTGGGGAAATGCTGACATCTGACCTTTAACTGATGAGCAAATTATCCATTTTTAAAATAATTTTGAGGAAACTATCTTCTGCACTTTACATTTTCTTTCTCTAGTTTTATTTGACTTATTGCAGCACAGGAAAATACATTACAATACTATATAAACCAAAAGTATAAATATAATATGTTAAAGCATACATACCAATGTTTATGTGACCTATCAAAACTCCATTAACTGCTATCTGTCAGTAATGACATAAAAACCCTCGTAAAGACTCAGTTTCATGAGACAAAAGATAGTCTTTTTATATCTTGCTATCAGTCTCGTAACTGTATGAACTAATCCATGCCCTCCTCCTCCATCTATGAGGTTGCTCTTTTGGGGGAACTAAGGTACTAGAAACTCCAAAAGAGCCCTTTGCTCTTTTTCCTGAGAGAGAGCTCTTACTGCCGCTTTGGGTTTTGCACAATTTAAATTGATCTAAATAGTGCAGTGGCTCCTTCTACTAATGTCACAACCAAAATATATTGTTCATACATTGTTTCTTAGCAGTGTATGTGCATTATTTCAAGTTGTGTTAACTTTGCTTTCATTTTTTTAAGCCAAATTACTGTAATGCAATGATTTTTCAAGTTACTGTGTTCTTTCCACAAGGAAGAGCTGTAGAGTACACTGGTAAATAGGAGTGGATGGTAAACATTAGAATTGTAGTTGACTAATTTATGGCAATCTAGTACTTGGGTTTTGCTTCTAGTTCTAGTATTTAATGAACATGTGTAATGATGTATTTAATATACAATGCAAAACTCCAAAAACACTAAATGTGACACATAATTTATGAATGAATGAATAAATAAATAGTAATAGATTAATTATATGAATATCTGAACAAGAATGATTAAGCCTGGCTTTCAGGAAAGATAACATTTTCTTTCTCGGACAGTTATTTTTAAATTCTTTGCATATTAGATTGCCATTTTAAAATGTAGTCAATGCATCTCTCTTGGTATTGATGAAAGTTCGCAGAAAGACACTTCATATACTAAAAATATTAGCACATTTGCAATGTGTCTGTTTTGCTGTTTTTTCCAAGATATCATATTTGGGCAGAATCTTCAGACTTCTAGCCAATTCTTATTAAGCTTTTTTGGATAAAGCTTTTTAATTTTTATTTTACCAGGAAACTACTAATTGGCAGTTGGTAAAAGTTGTTCCCTCACAGAGTAGTATCCTATGAAGCTGTTATTTGTCAATTAATCATCACTTTGACGATTGCTAAAATGTAAGCAAATGCATTAGACTTTTTTTCTGACAACCTAAATATTCCTGTAAAAGTGTCTTTGGAAATAGGAAAAGGAGTACTTGTGGCACCTTAGAGACTAACCAATTTATTTGAGCATGAGCTTTCGTGAGCTACATCGGATGCATACCGATGAAGTGAGCTGTAGCTCACGAAAGCTCATGCTCAAATAAATTGGTTAGTCTCTAAGGTGCCACAAGTACTCCTTTTCTTATTGCGAATACAGACTAACACGGCTGTTACTCTGAAACCTGTCATTTGGAAATAGGCTTTTTTTACACTGTAGCATCAGTTGCAAACAACTCCCCAACATTAAGATCTGTATATCTAATACCTGGCTATACCTAATACATGAATTCAAAATAAGTTACCTTCAGTGTGGCCATTTGTTGTGGTGACCAGATGTACCAATTTTTGGGGTCTTTTTCTTATATAAGCTCGTATTACCTCCCCAGCCCCTGTCCCGATTTTTCATACTTGCTGTCTGGTCACCCTACCATTTGTTTTCCTTTTTTAATTTAAGCTGTGGTTTAGTACACCTTAGTGCACTGACTGTATATATTTTAACTTCCAACTGAGGGCCAAATACTGTCTCCCATGCCAATCCTGAGTAAAAAAGAGGGGAAAAGGAAGTAGTTTTATAAATATTGTTCTATCAATATATCTATTTATAGAATTTTTTTAAACCTAAAAATGGAGGTCTGCAAAAATTTTCCCTTGGAATGTTCAGGTATAAAATAATGTGTATTGGAAGTAAATCATAACTGTCCATAAATAACACTATCACAGTCATGAGGGACCTATGTGGTGTTTGAGGGGGAACAGAATCTGGACCTTTGCAAGAACATCATCACTTATACTGCATCTTGTGGCTGTAAAAGCAGCTGACAGAACTCTAGAAGCTGCCTATACAGCGGTTTTGGTCAATGGATCTATATATTGCTGATTTACTGACCCCAGATCTCTCTGCCTGCCCCACAGGCAGGCTGACACTGAACAATAATGCAGGGAATGAAGATTTCTGCCTCTCACTGTACAGTGGAACTCTATCAGTTCTTTTGATTTTTCAGGCACTGTAACAGGAGGCAGGAGTTTCCCCAAGTACACAGTGGTTCTGTATCAGCTTGAGAAAGTATGAAAATTTAGTTAAAGAAAGAGAAATATAGTAGTAAACTAGAACTGCTAGTCAAACAAAATATCTAAAAACTAGGACACCTGTTATTTAACTACAGAGTCCAGAGTAACTAGAAACCAAGACAACACCAATTATTTAATTACAGAATTGTTTAACCACAGTTTCAGAGTGTGTATCCAGTAATATTCATTTAACAATCACTGTTGGCAACTCCACTGTTATTCTAATCCTTTGGGCTCACAGCATTGGTATAATTTTCTACTCCTCTCCTTCCTTCTCTCATGCTGAAGCTGTGCCTAAATTCTTCTACTTCTTTACTTTCTTTTTTTTTTTAACATATACTCCACTTTTTCTCCCCCCCCCCCTTTTTTTTCCCCTATGGCTTTTCTATCTGTGTTCTTTTCACTCTGTCTTGTATTTCACCTTCTCTTTCCTTAAACCTTTTTCTAAAGTAGAGCAGCATGCCTTTCCCCTTCATTCTGTATTTCTTCTCTCTTCCCTATGTCCTCATTATTTTTTGTGTCCTATTCTCAATCTTTCACCTGTTCTGTAGTCTTTTCCATCTTGTTTTCCCCTTTCTTTGGTCCCTCTCCTGATAAGTTCTCCTCTTCTCCATATGCACACACTACACTGCTCTGTAGTCTCTCCCTTTTCCTTATCCCAATTGCCTGCTTCTCTGGTAAATCCCCCTAAGTTTCTTGTGGCAGTAAATCTGGTTGGTTTGTTGATTATGCAAGTCAGGCAGTTGTTTAAGAAGTCTAACAAGCACTATTAAGTGGGGCTATAGGAAGAGAGTCTGACACCTGTGGCAGTGTGTTGCTGTAAAGCTGTTTGCGCCTCCCTCTCCTTTTTCCAAAAAGACTGTGATGGTGCATTACTGTTGACTAAAATGTTTTTTTGCAGGATTTGGGTGAGGCTAAGATCCTCCTAGCCATGGTTAGCTTAGTCCTTGTATTCCAGCAGAATTTAAGCTAAGATAAACGGAGCTCTAACTTTGGCAGCGTTAACTAGTCATTAGCTGTGCAAACAGTAATTAGTTTGTGATGGGCAGCAACCAAGCTGTTCTCTGAATACATCACTTATGTAAAAATTCTCCTTCCCTTGTCCAAGGGGAACATGGCTTGTTACAGGTACTTCTGCATTTGATATTGAGCGTATATTGTAACTACAGTTTTCTTTAGAAAACGTTATTTTTGTGGTTATTTAAGGCAAAAAGCAGGGGAAAGGGGGAAAATTACAAGGGATCCACATCTAATATACTCTTAGATGTGTCTCAGCATGAAAAGAAAAAAGTAATCTATAGATTTGTAGACTAAAGAAATACAGCAAAACAAAATACTATACCATTGTAACACAACCAATTTAATCATATTAATATTGTCCAATATTTGTGTATGGTATTATCCAATAGTAGTAGCATGCTATTTTTCAGCATTTGTGTCTCACTGTTATATGATAAGTCAGTGGTGAAAATGAAAATTTCATTTCAAATTTCAAGCATATATAAGAGTTCATTAGAATTCATATTACATAAATTAACATTCAACAGTATGAAATACAACCTGTCTATCACCAAAATTATACTAAGTGCTTTACAGATCATAAGAAAACAAAACCCTAGCCCTCAAACTTTCAAGGCCCTGTTTTTTACCTACATTCCACAGGTCCAAAAGAGAGAGGCTGATACCTGGGTACCAGCTCCCTGGTTCAGTGCTGGCCTTCCAAACAATCATTTTAGGAAAATGTGGTCCATCCTTCTTGCCTGAGTTATAAGGCTGATGTGGGGGAGGGAAAGAAATATCTTCTGTCTTGTAGCTCTGACAATATTTTATATATTTATAGTATAAAATATAGTATATTTTATACTACCTGCTAAAAGCAGGTTTAATACAATGTTTCTATTTTCCTTCTTCCCCAGAGCTTGCATAGGGATTCTGTATCTCATTTCCAGGCAGATGTTGATACTTAATTTAAGGATCTTTAGGATTAAGTCCTCTGTATATCCTCCAACTCATCAGGCTCCCTTACTTTAAGGATTCTCACATCTAGATTCAGTCTTCACATGGTTTTACAAATTCTCCAAACATCTCTCTTAGGGTATGTTTACACTACGAAATTAGGTTGATTTTATAGAAGTCGATTTTTAGAAATCGATTTTATACAGTCAATTGTGTATGTCCCCACTAAGAGCATTAAGTCCATGGAGTGTGTCCTCAATACCGTGGCTAGCATCAACTTACAGAGTGGTGCACTGTGGGTAGCTATCCCACAGTTCCCGCAGTCTCCACTGCCCATTGGAATTCTGGGTTAAGCTCCCAATGCCTGATGGGGCAAAAACATTGTTGCGGGTGGGTTTGGGTACATGTCGTCAGTCGCCCCTCCCTTCCTTCCTCCCTCCATGAAAGCGACAGCAGACAATCATTTTACACCTTTTTTCCTGGGTTACCCATGCAGACGCCATACCACGGCAAGCATGGAGCCCACTTAGCTCACCGCTGCTGTTGTGAGCGTTGTAAACACCTTGCACATTATCCTGGAGTGTGTGCAGAACCGGGCTAAGAGACGCCAGCACGAGGATGATTGTGATGAGGACATGGACACAGATGTTCCTGAAAACAGGGACTGTGGCAATTGGGACATCATGGTGGTAGTGCGACTGGTTGATACAGTGAAACGCCAATTATGGGCCTGGCAAAAACAAGCATTGACTGGTGGGACCATATAGTGTTGCAGGTATGGGATGATTCACAGTGGCTGCGAAACTTTCGCATGCGTAAGGCCACTTTCCTTGAACTTTGTGAGGTGCTTCCCCCAGCCCTGAAGGGAAGAAATACCAAGATGAGAGCTGCCCTGACAGTTGAGAAGCGAGTGGCGATAACCCTGTGGAAGCTTGCAATGCCTGACTGCTACCGGTCAGTCGGGAATCAATTTGGAGTGGGAAAGTCCACTGTGGGGACTGCTGTGATCCAAGTAGCCAGTGCAATCACTGACGTTCTGCTATCAAGGGTAGAGACTCTGGGAAATGTGCAGGTCATACTGGATGGCTCTGCTGTAATGGGGTTCCCTAACTGTGGTGGGATGATAGACGGAATGCATATCCCTATCTTGGCACCGGACCACCTTGCCAACCAGTACGTAAACCGCAAGGGGTACTTCTCAATGGTGCTGCAAGCACTGGTGGATCACAAGGAACGTTTCACCTACATCAACATGGGATGGTTGGGAAAGGTGTATGACGCTCGCATCTTTAGGAACTCTGGGCTGTTCGAGCAGCTGCAAGAAGGGACTTACTTCCCAGACCAGAAGATTACCGTTCGGGATGTTGAAATGCCAATAGTTATCCTTGGGGACCCAGCCTACCCCTTGCTCCCATGGCTCATGAAGCCGTACACAGGCAGCCTGGACAGTAGTAAGGAGCAGTTCAACTGTAGGTTGAGCAAGTGCAGAATGGTGGCAGAATGTGCCTTTGGACATTTAAAAGCTCACTGGCACTGTTTGCTGACTAGGTTAGACCTTAGCACAACCAGCACTCCCGTTGTTATTGCTGCTTGCTGGGTGCTCCACAATATCTGTGAGAGTAAGGGGGAGATGTTTATGGCGGGATGGGAGGTTGAGGCAAATCACCTGGTGGCCAGTTTTGAACAGCCAGACACCAGGGTGATTAGAAGAGCACAGCTAGGCACGCTGCACATCAGAGAGGCTTTGAAAACCAGTTTCATGACTGGCTAGGCTATGGTGTGACAGTTGTGTGTGTTTCTCCTTGCTGCAAACCCGTCCCCTTTGTTGATTTTAATTCCCTATAAGCCAACCACCCTCCCCCTTCGATCACAGCTGGCAAAGGAAATAAAGTAACTATTGTTTTGAAACCATGCATTCTTTCTTTATTAATTAAAAAAAAAAAGTGAGATAACTGACAAGGTAGCCCAGGTGGGGTGGGGTGCGGGGAAGGACAAGGCCACATTGCTTATTGTAGCCACACTACAAATCAAAGCTGTTTGAATGACAGCCTTCTGTTGCTTGGGCCATCCACTGGAATGGAGTGGCTGGGTGCCCGGAGCCTCTCCGCCCCCCGCGTTCTTGGGCGTCTGGGTGAGGAAGATATGGAACTTGGGGAGGAGGGCAGGCAGTTATACAGTGGATGCAGTGAAGGGTCTGTGCTCTTGTTGACTTTCCTACAGCTCCAACAGATGCTTCATCATGTCCGTTTGCTCCCCCATTAGCCTCAGCATCGCCTCCTGCCTCTGCTCTGCACGCTCACTTAATGATTTCGTGGTCTCTGCGCTGAATGCCTCCATGCATTAAGCTGTGCCCTATCAGTGTGGGAGGACTGCATGAGCTCAGAAAACATGTCATTGCGAGTGCGTTTTTTTCACCTTCTAATCTGCAATAACCTCAGGGATGGAGATGATAGGGGGAGCATAGAAACATTTGCACCTGGGGGGAGAGAGAAAAAGGGAGAGTAAAATTTAAGATGATACATTTCTGAGAACAAAAGGGAGACTCTTTCACAGTGGATCAAGCAATTCACAGCAGACAGCACATGTGCTTTAGGTACAAGGTCACATTTTGCCTTTTATATTGAGCACCCGCCATTATGGTGACACATCACAAATGGCTGGGCAACAGAATTCAGTTTCCAGGCAGCCATGGCAAGCCTTTTGGTACACGGGGTTGGCTTCTTACGCCTTCATAACACGTGAGAATGGTTTCAAACTGTAGCGCCATTCTTTCCCAAAGCAAGCAATGCCAGTAGGGTTTAACATTTAAAAGGAAGGGCTGCGGTTTTCATGTGGATGTGCAGCACACACCACCCCTCACCCCACTGTGTGGCTATTCTCTGGCATGATCCCTTCACCCCTCCCCCCACTGCATGGCTATTCTCTGGGATGATCCATTCACCCCTCCCCCCACCGCGTGGCTATTGTCTGGGATGATCCCTTTTAGCCAAGCGCAAACAACCCAGCATGAACGGGGTTCTTTTACTGTTTCCTTACAAAAATTCCCCTATTTCAACCAGGTGGCCATGAATGATATCACTCTCCTGAGGCTAACACAGAAAGATAAAGACCAAATGTTGCTTGAAGGTGACCAAAACCCAGGACCATTCGCTGCCATGCTTTGTGCTGCAGTGATTCCAGACTACATGCTACTGGCTTGGCATGGTAAAGTGTCCTACCGTGGAGGACGAAATAAGCCCTCCTCAGAAACCTTCTGCAAAGGCTTTCAGAGTACCTCCAGGAGAGCTTCATGGCGATTTCCTGGAGGATTCCATTCCATCCCCAGACATGTTAACAGACTTTTCCAGTAGCTATACTGGTCGCAAATGCACCCCAATTCTTCAGGGCAAATCAAACATTAAACACTATTGCTTTTAAACCCTGTACTGTAGTTACAAATGTGCACTCACCAGAGATGCCCTCTCCGGCTTCAGGGTCGGGGATCCTGCCTTGGGAGGGTATTGATTGGCTCCAGGGTGATGAAAAGATCCTGGCTGCTGGGAAGAACAGATTCACCACTTGCCTGCTGCGCATTCTCCTCCTCCTCTTCCTCATCCACAAAATCCTCCTCCCTGTTGTGCGAGACTCTCCCCTTGCAGGTGTCCACAGACAGTGGTGGGGTAGTGGTAGGGTCCCCCCCTAGAATGCCATGCAGCTGATCATAGAAGCGGCATGTATGGGGCTCTGACTCAGAGCAACCGTTTGCCTCCTTTGTCTTTTGGTAGGCTTGCCTGAGCTCCTTAACTTTCACGCGGCACTGCTGTGTGTCCCTGTTGTAGCCTCTCTCCACCGTGCCCTGTGCGATTTTGGCATATATATTAGCATTTCTTCTTTTGATCGGAGTTCGGCCTGCACAGATTCTTCTCCCAGCAGTCAGATCCGGTGTCTCCCTTTCAGTCCATGCTGGAGCTCGTTTGTGATTCTGGGGAGACTGCATGGTCACCTGAGCTGCTGAGCTTGCCACGCTGACCAAACAGGAAAAGAAATTCAAAATTTCCCGGGGCTTTTTCTGTGTACCTGGCTAGTGCATTGGAGTTCAAAGTGCTGTCCAGAGTGGTAGCACTGGAGCACTCTGGGATAGCTCCCGGAGGCCAATACTGTCGACTTGCGTCCACACTTACCCAAATTCGACCCAGCAAGGTCGATTTTAGCACTACTCCCCTCGCCCGGGAGGAGTACAGAAGGCGATTTTAAGAGCCCTTTAGGTCAACAGAACGGAGTTGGTTGTGTAGACGCATTCATTTTAAAATCGACCTATGTGGTTAAATTTGACCTAACCCCATAGTGTAGACCAGGGCTTAGGATAGTGGGCTTAATCCTGCTCCTATAGAATTCAGCTGAAGTTTTATCATGGACTTCCATCAGATCAGGATTGGTCCTATTGATTTTAACCAGGCTCTCATTTAGTTTTATTTATTTCTCCATTGTAAATATATTAGTGGTAGTACCAGTAGATTATCTCCGTTTTAGTTCTATGTAAGTGGACATCCATTTTAGCTGAACATGTAACAAGTAGGGATGACTTTTCTGATACGATCTCTACCATGTTTCTCCACTTCAGAGAGGACTAGTATTGCAGAATATAAATGTTATTGTGTACTGCAGCAATACTTCTGCATATTATCCTCTTTTTCAACAAGAGCTGTGGATTCCTGTTGCTGTAGTGCTGTCTGTAGCTTAGAAAAGTCAACATTATATGATTTTCCACGTCTTCCCCTCGTATTTTATTTTATATTTTGCATTCTGGTGCCTAAGAATATTAGAGATCTACAAATACTGATCTAACAAAAAACCTTTGTAAAACATTCAAGATGTTAAAGCCAGAGTCATTTGCAAGGCATCTTTCACCACACTTCCCCTTTCTTAATCTGTTTCAGAAAGCCTTAAGAATATAAGAATTTAGGAACTGCGGTACAGGATCAGAATTATGAAAATCTTGTCCTAACCCTTAATAGTTAGAGATTGGCTTAAGCCCTAGAACATGAGGTTTTACGTCCTTTCCAAAACTTTTTTTTTGCATAGACTATTATAGCTTTTGATATTCCTATTATTCACATAAGTGTCCAATCACTCTTAGAATACAGATGCTGAATTTCTTGATATGAATTACGCACATGTTTCTAAAGAAAATAATTATAGGATTTGAGCTTTTGATTAGCAGTTATCTTTATTCAGAATTCCTGCTGATCTGCCTTGTGGCTATGTTAAGTTTTATGACATTGTGGGGTACAGGAAGGAGCTATGAAGTATATTTTCTCTCCAATATTGAGTTGTCTTTATTAGCTTTACATTTGGTAGTCCAATTAAAGAAGAAGTGTGAAACACACCTTAAAAAAATTAAGATCAGCGCAGTTACTTCTCAGAGGTTCTCAGAATCTTCTGTAGTTGGCTGCTGGTTTCTGTGGGAATTACCAAACCAGTTGAGCTAGAGTCCTGGCATGAAACCAAATGAAAAACACAGTTATTTCCACTGTAAACATGACTATAAAGCAGTAATATTTTTCTCAGATTCGTTTTGATGGTATAACGGAAGAAAATGAAATTGAAACACACTTTTTGTGATATTGTCATGGAAGAAAACGAAAAATAAACACAAAAATACATGGAGAGGAAAATCAGAGGATTTATATCTTGGTTAAATGGGCTGTCAGTTTAGCAAAGCTGCTAGATTTTTGTGGGAACTACCAAACCAGTTCAGTTAGCATTCTGGCATAATCCCAGGTGAAAATATAGTTTCTGCTTCTGCACACATGAAAGACGCATAAAATTCTTGTTCTTAGACTCATTGTGCTAATGGAAATAAAACATGGAGCTTGAAAAACATAAATGAATAATAAAAATAAGCAGTGATATTTGATCCTTTTTTATTCCTTCAGGCCTATTTTTAACATTTTTCAGTGATGCATGTCACTGTTAACTCATTATCAAGTATTTTGCTGAACGTGGACATCCTAGCTCTGCTCTTGGGATACATTTGGTTGCAAAAAGTACTAGTTCAGCTTTGGCTTGCTAAAATAACTTAATAGTCATAGTGATCCCACCTCTGTGTGCAGTACTGTACATATAACTGCATTCAATAGGGAGCAAATCAATTTTCACTTACTTTACAGTAAGTTTAATAAGCTTGTGAACATTGCCAGTTTGAAACTCATTGTTTATTGGGAGTGGGGAAAAGAGTAAGTATATTTACCAAAGTGTAAGATCAGCTGCTGCTTTATAGGGGCTCCTACTGGATACCAAATTATTTCATTCAGAGGCACGTAGGGAATGAAGTTCAAAGAGAGGCTGTGTGCCACCAGTAGGCATGCCTCTGTGAGTAAAACGAGTAGGGTTTATTCTAATGGATGTCCTCTAGCTGGCTGACAAAAGTGCTAAAGGTGCTGCTGCTCTTTGGCGCCTGCTACAAAGTTAGCCACAGAACATTATTTTTACATTTAATGTACCTCATATTTTATATTATTTTTATGTTATTTGATCAGGTCTGGGATTGTTAGACTAGCGGATGGGATTCATGGAGCATTTAATCTTCACAGGTCTAAACTAGACAGTGGCATTTTATTTTTATTTGCACTGGTTGCGTGTAGTTTAACAAAGTTTTGGATCAGGTGCATATGTATACCTTTTCAAAAAGAAATTAGAAAATGTATTATGGTTAAGATTTAAAAAAAAGAAAAAGAAGCATGTAGTAACACTAAAAACAGAGAAATAAGTAAGGACTAAAAGTACAAAGATATTCTACAGAAAAAAACAATGGGATGCAGCTTTTTTATGGAGCAGAGTGTATGGATGTTTTGCAATGGTCACATGAATGGAGCTGAACATGCACTTGCTACCGGGTATAGTGCTCACTGTTGAACTTGTGACTAATCCTATTGACTTCAATAAAACTACTCTCAGGACTAGATCTAGCAGTAGGGTTGGGCCCAGTTTCTTGAAGGCCTTGCATTTTATATTATTTTATTACCATAGTGCCTAGGAGGCACAGTCATCATGACCCAGGCCCCCATTGTGCTAGGCACTGTGCAAACACAAAACATAAAGATGATCTGTGCCCCAGAGAGCTTGCAATCTAAATACAAGACGAGCGACAACAGATGGTTACAGACAGACAGGTGAGTACAAAAAAATAAATAGTATTGGTCAGCATGATGGTGGTCTAAGCATACCAGCAGCCTGTTTTTGTAGCCATCATGGAAAAAGAGTTTTAAGGAGGTTTTTGAAGGAGAGTAATGAAGTGGCTTTGTAGATGTTTATGGAGAACTCCTTTCAAGTATGAGGGACAGCATGGAAGAAAGCACAAAAGTTCTTGTCTTGAAAATTTAACAAATGAGTGATATAGGCTGGCATCATGGGCTGATCGGAAGCAGGAATCAATGTATCGATAGTGAATAAGAGATGATAGTTAAGGTAGGGATAGGCACAGAAGAGTCTTGAAAGTGAATGTTACAACACAAACATCTTACGTTTGATGTGATAAAGAAGGGGGAGGCAGTGGAAGGAGGCAATGACAGAGGTAACATGCTCAGAGCAGTGGGCTAGGATAATGATCTTAGTAGCAGCATTTTTAATGGCTCTGCAGGGTGAGATTGCATTTGTCAAGGCCAGAGAAAAGGTGTGAGATGGTGAGAACTTAGAGAAGAGTTTTAGCTCTGTGGATGGGTAGGAAAGGTCGTATCTTAGGGATGTTATGTGGAAAGAATTGCCAATATTTAGTCAGATCCTATTTATTTTGATCTTATTATTCCTTTGTTTCAGTTTTCTATCTTCATCACATATTCTGTTTTAAAATAATGTGTACATTATCTCAGTGCAGTCCATCCTGATGTTAAGGGAAGCATATTGGAGTGTTTTCAGCTACAAGTGCAGTGCCTTTGACAGTCTTTCAATTGTCAGTTTATTATGGTGGTTTGTTTTTTGTTGTTTACCTGGCGACAGAGTTCTTTGGCCTATGTCAGACAGGAGGTCAGACACTAGATTATCATAATGGTCCCTTTGGCCCTGAAATCTATGAACCTCTATCTCCAAGTCCTATAGCAGGCAAAGAGATTGAATTCACTGTAGTGTAGGGCTAAACATTGGCCTGTACTGTCTCTTCCCATCTTAAAGCCTATGAGAGTGAGCGAAGAGGAGGATCTCTGCACTTAGTTGATCCCCAGTCATGTCAGGGTTTCACTTTTGCACCTCCCCCCCAAATAAACTGTGGGCTCATCTCCCTAATTTGGGAAATATCCTAGATTCTAAGGCAGTGGTGGGCAACCTGCGGCCAGTGGGCTGCATGCGGCCCATTAGGGTAATCTGATTGCGGGCTGTGAGACGTTTTGCTGACGTTGGCCGTCCGCTGGCGTGGCCCCCCACAGCTCCCAGAGGTTGCGGTTCACTGTTCCCGGCCAATGGGAGCTGCAGGGACTTTTGTAATCGGCTCACTCCTGGGCATCTAGGGACCAATTGGATGCTTCAGGCTGACACACTAACCTCCAGATACAAAGTAGGATGCATGGGTTGTGGAGTCCAACGCAACACCACATATGGAAATTGTGGCTTTTAAAAAATAAATGTTTGGCCCAGATGTGCCAGGACCCCCCTCCTTTTCCTCCCCCCACCAGACCATCATGGAATTTTGGAGGTTTGAGGAATGTTCCTACAAAAGGTAGGAATGATGGGGAAAGACTCCCACTTAAGTTTGTAAAATAACTTTTTTTCAGGTCTGGGCTTTTATCAAAATAAAATGTTCTGATCGACCAGAAACAAACAAACAAAAAAAGCAAATTTCATTTTGTGGGAAATTTCCAGGTTGGTTTTTTTTTTTGTTCCATTGCCTTGAGAATTCAGAAGAGATGCTTTCCTGCTGCTCATGTGGGGAAAAGGTGCTTTTTATGCTCTTTCACCTCTCCCCACTTCTTGGATATCTACACAGTAATGGCATTTCGTCTTTAATACAGAAGCTGTTGACAGAATCAATTCAGGATCCACTGCAAGTTGGGAGATTCATCTAAGTTCTCCCTTGAGAGCCACCCCTCCCTCCCCCCCCCCCCCCCAATATTGAACTTACTGATTTAACAGACCTTTTAACAGGAATCACAGTCTATACAATGTAATATGTTGACATAATCTGGATCTTTTATTCTCTATGCTTAGATAATGCGGTAATATATGCTCTGGAAATTCCTAAGGTAGAAGTTTGATTAATTTTACTTCACTCTGAGCCAAATCCTGTACCCTGTGAAAGTCCAAGTAATGAAGAAAATGAGGTTTCTGCAGCAGATGGAGGGAGAAAGGAATCTCCCTCTCTTACCCTGCAGTGAACCACCAGCAGAGCTATTCTGCAGTCTTGCAGCTGGTGGAGCTTTGTGGTAGTTGTTCCCCTGTGCAAGGGATGGGGAAATGTAGCTGATTGTTCCTCATATTTACAGAACTGTCAGCCTCTTTACATTATGTAAATGGAGAATACGGAGCACTGCTCTCTGCAACCTGCATCCTTTCATAGTGGAAACATGTTGCTGTTGCTATCTTCCGACTGAGAATATGTACCAGAGGGGAGTAGGAAGGACAGGATTTGCTGTTTAAAAATGAAATTTCAGTATGGTCAAGGTCACTCTAATAAAGCAGTACTATAACTGAAATATGTAAAAATTGGCTTAACGGCAGGAAGTGGGGAGAAGTGAATTAACAGCAGAGAGAGAGAAGTTTTACACTTCTCGGGCTCAGGATTTTTTGTTTAACTGGCTATATATGGTCATAGTGTAATTTCAAAAGTAGCCAGAAGAGAAGACTGAGTCGTGAGATGAGACAGTACTAGGGTCGAAAAAAAGAATTACAATGACAAAGTGGTTTGACTAGATTATACTAATAGGTTGATAAGTGACTTGTGATCAGTGTAGAGAAATGGAAAATAATAAGGTTACGGGCCAGAAATAATTATCTTGATTACCAAATGCAATATGAGACTAGAGACCATGAAGAAAAAATGTATGGGTGATAGATGATTAAGATAAAAACCTACAAAACAAATCAAAACCATTTTTACAATGTTTCATGTAAATTGAAAAAGGTAACTAGGAAACAGGGTATATTTATAGAAACATGAACAATAAATTAGCAGACATTATTATTTTACTATTGAAATGATACAACAGGGAATAACAAAAACGATTCATGGTTGTAAGAGAATTAATTATTATAAAGTAAGAGAGGTAAGCGTTACTTGATTTTTGTTAATTTATTTGCATGGGGGGGGAGGGGAAGGGGTGTGTCTTAGAAGAACAGTTTAGAGATAGAGATGACATTTAGGTTTATTGGTATATCCTGGATTTAAGTGGGTAGGAATCTGCTTATATATTTTTCTCCTGGCCCATGTTCCGTTGTTGACTGTGTTCTGAAATCATCATGCTTGCTATTGGGTAAAAATGGTTTCCATATTGTTTTCATTTTTTAAAGAACTGAAATAATCTTTTTTATGCCTCCATCAAGTAAAGGTTGTATCAGATTTCTGTTATTGTCTTGTTCTTCTTTTCAGCCCGAAAGTCCAAAAAGTTGGGAAAATTGAAAGGGATGCATGAAGAACAGCAACAGCAGCAGCAACAGCCGCCACCCCAAAGCCCAGAGGAAGGGACTACATATATTGCTCCAGTAAAAGAGCCATCTGTAAACACAGCACTCGTTCCTCACCTGTCTGCTATTTCACCAGCACTTGCTCCTTCACCCACTATGGTCCTTGAAAGCATTGAGCCTGAAATAGTGTATGCAGGATATGATAATTCAAAACCAGATACAGCAGAGCACCTGCTTTCCACTTTAAACCGCCTTGCTGGCAAGCAGATGGTTCAGGTGGTAAAGTGGGCAAAGATACTTCCAGGTAGGAATGTATTTTATTGTATGTGTTTTCTTTTGAAAATAGGATTTGTGGCTTAATATGCCATTTGCCCAACAGGTCTAGGTAAAATTAATCTTCTTTCAGACATTTTAAAGATAGATAATATGATATTTTTGCAGGAGAGGAGGAGGTGATAAATATTGTATTGCATCATTAATGTAATGACTGTTTCTTGTGTTTCTCATTGCAAATTAAAACTTTAAAGTCTTGTTGGTATTAGTAATAACCACCTAAATAAAATAAATGTTGGGTTGCTAGAACTAAGAGTTCTGCTTGGGACTGTATTGTTTAAAATGTGCAGACTAAGAATAGGTTTCAGTGCTATAATTGTTTCATTGAATATTTTGGAGAAATGTAAACTGTTAGGGAAAGGTGAGCTTTTTTTCCAGTTTGAGCTTAAGGTGCTTCATATTACATTGCACCTGAATGTTGATTGTAGTTTGTGATTAATCATTTTGTTCTTCAGGATTTAGAAACTTGCCTCTCGAGGACCAAATTACTCTAATCCAGTACTCATGGATGTGTCTATCATCATTTGCCTTGAGCTGGAGATCATACAAACATACAAACAGCCAATTCCTCTATTTTGCTCCAGACCTGGTCTTCAATGAGTAAGTATCTATTAATTGGCCTTTTCAAAGTAAGATGGATAGAGTTCAGATATTGTAATATTTTTAAATATATACAAGGATTATGAAAAATTCTGCTAATCCCAATTTGAAATTGATACAGAAAGTTGAGCAAGTGAAAACTTTCAACAAAACTATATTACCTCCTTCCAATTTTCTTTGTGTATGCAAGTGCATGTAGAAATGTTCCCAAAACAAGGATGTTATGTTGGCTTTGAAATATGACTGATATATAACCCAGATTAATAGAAAACAGTCTCTTTTTGGTATCTACTATAGCTTGAAAGAATATCTAATTTCCAGGAAATGTGAATGTTTAAATTGCAAGTTTTTCTAAGCAGATTCAGGTAATGGTTCTTTTGTTAACAGTATACAGCTGCTCAATGTGTTTTCATGACAATCATAATTGCCCTTCTTTGCAGTCATGAAAGAAGCCAAAATGTTTTTCTATAACGAAACATTCCTAGTTGTATGATGCAAAAAAAAAAAAAAAACCAACAAAAAACAAAAAAAACTGAAGGAACTATTCCTTCCAAGCATGTGTATTCCTTCCTATTTTAAGTTAATATTTTAGTGCTGTTTACTTGCTGAATTAGTGATGTAATTTGTGTTTGTTTATTCAGAATGGTAGGGTCAGGAAATAAAAATAACCAGTCAAATTGGGATAGCATCACATGCTCATTCCAGAAGAGAGCTCTTTCTAAAAGTATGAAAGAGGAACAACCAATAGAACAGGAGGAGTGATGAGGGGAAAAAAAACAGGAAAAGAATGGACAAAAAATAGAAGCTTCCAACTCAGTTCACTAAACCATTCTGAACCATTTATCTTGGAGAGTGTGCTGCAAAATGTTATTGGTGTATTTCTGCATATGCCACTGTGCAGACAATTAACATTTTATGTACTTATTAATTATTGCTCTGTTTTGGCATCATCAGCCTGATCCAAAGCCCATTAAAGTCAATGAGAGTCTTTCCATTTACTTCAAAAGGCTTTGGACCCAGTCCCATAATGGTAAACGTTGTCAAAACAGGTTTGACTAAGGGGAAGGCGTTAGTCAATGGGAATGTGGTTAGAAATGTACTTTCAGCCTGTGTGCTGAAGAAATTGAATAGGGAATTCAAAACTTATATTAGTAGAAATGAATCCCACCTGCAAACAAAAATGTACTTGCAGTTTACAGTGGGAAGTAATAGTAAAATTAGCATCAAACTCTAGCAGTTGCTCAAAAGTATGGATTGGATGAATGGTTTATAAGGTGGATAGAAAGCTGGCTATATCATTGGGCTCAACAGGTAGTGATCAATGACTCGATATCTAGCTGGCAGCCGGTATTAAGCGGAGAGCCCCAGGGGGTCAGTCCTGGGGCCAGTTTTGTTCAACATCTTCCTTAATTATCTGGATGATGGGATGGATTGCACCCACAGCAAGTTCGCGGATGACACTAAGCTGGGGGGAGAAGTAGATATGCTGGAGGGTAGGAATAGGGTCCTTAGTGACCTAGACAAATTGGAGGTTTGGGCCAAAAAGAAAACTGATGAGGTTCAACAAGGACAAGTGCAGAGTCCTGCACTTAGGATGGAAGAATCCCATGCACTGCTACAGGCTGGGGACCGACTGGCTAAGTGACAGTCCTTGCACAAGAAATGAAGAAATAATATAATACCCAGCTCTAATATAGCCCTTTTCATCAGTAGATCTCTAAGTGCTTTACAAAACTATCATTGTCCCCATTTTACAGAAGGGAAACTGAGGCACAGGGCAGTGAAGTGACTTGCCCAAGGTCACCAAGCCCTATCTCTGGGAATGGAATCCAGGTCTGTTGACTACCAGGATAGTGCTCTGTCCAGTAGGACACACAGCCAGGCGGGTCCTTATACGTTGACCTATCCTGCAATGGGGGGGACACTTTGTTTTGATGAACAATTAATAACAAATAATTAAATGAATATAACTGAATAAAAAGGAGGTGGTGTCAATCCCAGAAAATGTATAAGATGCATGAGTGAGTGAGGAACAAGGTTTAGGATTATATACACACTAATGCATTTTTGTTCGATATAAGGTAAAATAACTAATATAATAAATTTATTGTTAGTTTTTAACAAATTGTTTTCTTTGACATTCAGCATATTATCTTTTCACTTTTTTCTTAAATACTGTGAGCAAAAGGAAGTTCTACATCTAAAAATGTTGGAAATGGTGTGATACGGTGACTGTTTTCTGTGACTCATTTCTTATTACTCTGATGGCTGGCTTACAAGAAATGATTAGTCAATGAGAATCTCCGTTATTTATCTGTTAAGTACATCCTTTAATCATGAAAAATATATTCCACAAGCCCCTCCATGCCTATATTGGATTTGATTTCCATGTTAGGGTTACGCAGGACTAGAAATATTTGCCCACCTTCACCTGCCTCTGGTGTATGCCTGAATAAATGCTCCATTTGTCTTTATGAATTATGCACATATTCCACCTCTTTGACTGTGCTTAGAGAACAAGATGTGAGCCGAGTGATAAAATGCTTTTCAACTATGTCTCTTAATGTATTGTGGAAATTCCTAAAAATGTTAAAATTGGTATTAATTAAACCAGTGCTATATATTTTGTTCATGTGTGTGCATGTATTCTACATGTACACTGCTTGAATGTGTATATTACACAGCACAGGGGTCACCATTAAAAGTGACTATCTATAGAACATTACTTCATCAGAATTATTTCCCACTGTAAATCTAGTGAAAGATTGTGCTGTATGTGGTACAGCTTAGTGGTTACTATTGGTAAATGTTGACTTAAATGGGAATCATTGTGTATGTAATATGTAGAGAGAATAAATGATGCGTGTGGTGCAGTATCAGTAGCATGCCTTTCAGCGGGCCATATTACTTACGTGTAGTGAAGCTATTGTGATGCATTTTCCCACCATAGACGAGAGGTCACATTTTCAAAAGCACCCAAGTGACTTAGGGGCTATATCCACAAAGGGAGTCGGCCTGACGCTGCCGAGCTGCTTGGCACCCTAGCTCACGGTATGCCCCAGCAGCATTCTTGAAATATGCATTCCACCCCCTATCTCATCTGCAGGACCCAATCTGGTAGCCATTCTGAGAGCACACCTACTCGGGACAGGGGGGAACATCTCCAGGATACCCAGTAGCCCAATGGTTAGGGCACTCATCTGGGTTTTGGGAAGCTGTATTAAATGATTAAATATATTTTGGGCTAGAGAGGGAAAGTGAGAGCTTGACTCTATAGCTAAGTAGTCAGGGCACCAGGTGGGATGTGGGAGACCAAGTTCAATTCCTTACTCCAAATCAGGTCATTTGAAGCAGGGATTTGAAAACAGGTCTACCATATTCTAGGTGAATGCCCTGGCAGTTGGATAGAATGAGGTGGGAAAGTGGATCCGTCTGTTTGTCTGTCTCTCTCAAGAAAGTGCTGGCCTGGCTTAGGCACCCAACTTGAGGAGAGGGTTCCTGACTGTGAATCCTGAATGGATAGGCACACAGTTGCCTTTGACAGATGGGTCTTAGGTTCCGCCTCTCTCCTCAGCATTTTTTACTGGCTGGCTTAGGCAACTCATTACTCAACATGCTGACTTCTGAGAGACTCATTCTCAGCTACCTAACTTTCCTGAGACATTATATAGGGAGCCTAACTCAGGGCTGAGAATTCCAGTGAGCAGCAGGGTCCTTAAAAGTTAAGCCTTATAACACAGAATATTGCAATTCCTAAATCACATTGTGGATTCGGCCATTAGGAACATAAGACTTTGATCCAGAGCCTCATAGGCACTTAGGTACCTAACTCCCATGGGTTTTAATGGGAGTTAGATGCCTAACTATCTTTGAGGATCTGGACCTTGGATGTAGACTCATAAGTCATTTTAGCACTTTTGAAAATTTTACCCAAAGTCTCTGTTTCATCCATCTGTAAAATGGGCATAATAATTTACATCACAGGAACATTGAGAGGCTTCATTAGAGTTGGGAAAATGCTCTGACACTCTTATAAAAGACATTATAGAAGTATAATGTAGCAGCATTGAAACAATACTGTATAAACACAATGTATTAGTAGCTATAACTAATAAAATACACTACACTTTTCCTTGCTCCTCTGATGCTTTTTTGGTTTTCAGCTGTACTGTAGGAAATAAAAGGAGTACTGTAAAAATCATGGGTATATAAAAGTTAATGGGCCAGATCTTAAAATTTTAATTCAGTTCTGTCTATTTACTAAATTCATTCAAGGATAATTTTGCCTGAGCAAAGACTTGAGGGTTTGTCCAATAAAAATACCTCTAGATGCCACAGAGGCACCAGGAGATGTGCTCAGTTCATGAAAAAATTGAAAAGTTAAAGTGAAGTTGAAGAGAAGAAACTAAAAATATAATTTTCACTAATATTTATCAAAGATATCTGACATTTCCAACTCCACCAATGGAGCTCTGCTATTAGTTCACATGTTCAGTCAGTTATAATAAGAAAGACTCATCAGAAGATAACTGAAGCTGCAGCATAATTAGTGTTGACATACATTTTTAAGGGTACAGTAAAACATTCTATTCCAGTTGGTATTTTAAATTGATAATAAAAAGAAATTATTAGCCAATTTATTGACATTTGAATGAAAAAATTATCTCTAGTGAGTAGTAATCCCTTTAGTCTTTGGCTTCAGACAATATATCACACTTTTAGCCATTGTTCTGAGTGGTTGTGAAATATTTTTGCATTATATAAATTTAACTCTTGTCCATATAAAAAACAATACATTCATTTCCATAAACAAAGCCCAGGCCTCAATCTAAAGCAGAACACTAAATTTCAATAAACTATAACTTAATTTTGTATAGCATCCTTTGTACTAAACGCTTTGTGGCTCCCACAATTGCAAAGTGAAGTAAGAGAGGAATTAGAAGCATTTTTCAGATGAGATTTGAAAATGGATAGTGAGCAGATGAAGTGGAGAGATGCAGAAAAGCTTGTTTCAGATTTCAGGAGCTGCCAAGGTAGCTCTTGAACTAACAGTGACAAGATTATGTGACTGAGCAGAGGATTTGGCAATATTAAGGAACTTCAGAATTTTTAAATTAAAAGCTAGTAAATTGGAATTTAACTGTAGCTATGATTTTATTTTAAATCTGAATTTTATTAATTTTACATATTTTCTTAGTAAACAGAACATACATTGTCTTTTTATTATGTCCCTGACATCCTCTCACAGAATACTCGTGGAACCTGAGACCATTAGGATTAGTGTTGCATAACATGCTGTAAGAATACAACTACCTCTGTGTGACCTTTAGATGCTGAAGCCTATAATTCTTCCTGGTATTCTGATTTCTATAGTAACAGTAAGGAGGATAAATGCAACTAAATAAGATGCATATTTAAGAGCGCCAGATATGTTTTGACTATACATATTTGGGGGGAAAAAAGATGATTCCTTAGATTTTGAATGTCTATCAAAGTGTTTAAACAATTACTATTCCATTCAGCATTTTGCATGGGGTTGAATATAACCCTGACAGTACTGATGCTAGTCTAGATTTCAAGCTATTAATCCAATAGTGTCTAATTTTAGGACAATCTTGTAATCTTTTAAATCTAATAGTCATTAAGTCCCCTTTTCTTTCCTTTATTGTCTAGACACTTCTTGTTATCAGTTTGATAATATTCATACTTTGCTAATAAAAGGCTAAACCTGTGATCACTGATCTGTTAGAAAATCAGCAAGCATGTTTCTGTCCATATTTATGTGCTTGCATATATCTCCTGTCAAGAGAGGACTTGAGCTCATGAAATCTGAACCATTGGTGCAATGAGAAGTGGGTGTGGACATGCACAGCTTTATCAGTGACATTTGTATACATGTTAATTCTTTACTTTCCTTAAAGATCAGTTCAGGCCACTTTCTGAGATGAAGTGAGCTGTAGCTCACGAAAGCTTATGCTCAAATAAATTTGTTAATCTCTAAGGTGCCACAAGTACTCCTTTTCTTTCTGAGATAAGTGTATCAAAGCATTTAGTTTTGTATAGTGTACAAAAACCAGTGTCATTCTAATGGAGTACACAAAAAGGAAACCTGCAGATTTATATCTGATACTGCTATAAAAATGCAACAAGCAGCAGTAGCTCTGTAGGTTTTATTTCACTGGATGGTCTTTGAGAATAGTTATTGGTCAAGCAAAGCAAGGCCCTACACTCAACTAGATGGCATTTCTGTGTTTGTCTTTCTGTTTGTCTGTAAGTGCAATAACTTTTGAATGCCACCGCCGATTGATTCCAAATTTCACGGAATATTCTAGACATCAGAGCAGAAAACCCTACTGATTTCAGGGGAAACTGGAAAAACCAGAAAGGGGAAAATGAGGGCACACATGGAGCCCTTGGCCTCTGGTTAGCAGAGCCAGCAGCTTCAACCAGGTCTGTAACTGCCTACAGATCAAAGAACCGGTGATGGCAGCCACAAGCACTTTCCAGCATAATAGTTATCGGATGATCCCCCAGATCATCTTTGTCCATTTACCCAGTAGAGTTTAAAATGTTGACACCTTAAATGACTTCTCTCCTAGGCAGAAAGAAAAGAAATAGGAATGGTGGGGGGAGAGGGGTATGCACAGAGCCCCTGGCATGGCTTCAGTGAGGACTGAGGGACTGCCATGGGGAGGAGGGAAAAGCAAGACCCTCTTTAAGGCAGCCCAAGGGTCTTCGTTCTGCTGCCTGCCCAGGCAAAACCTCCTTATCTTTGAGGCTGTTTGGAGTGAGGGAGAGAAAATTGTTTTTCTTCACTACTGAACAGGAGAGTGTAACCAGTATTTTTTCCACTTTGGGAGACTGTGTGTAGTTGTGTGATGGACATGTAAATGGATACAAAATGCTGTTTTACTGACTATATACCCTAGGGGAGCCAGTATGCATTGTGATGTTCAGGGGTACATTTCTATTATTATTGAATGTAGCACTGCAAAAGTAAAAGTTTGGATAAGAAGAAAATATTTGTGTAATTTTATTTTTAATGTGGAACCTTTACCATAGTAGAACATAAACTGAAGGGAAGATTAGTGCTTTCATGTCTTCTACTTCGATTCCCATTAACTGCATACTTAATTGTTACTTATGTCAGACATTTGATTTTATTAGTCATTTGTATGCTTTTATTATCACAGATTTTTAGGTTTAAATAATTGGATTATTTTAATTATTTTAATGTGAATCCTAATGTGAGTTTTATCAGATTTAATATGCTTTAAAAACGGAAAGTGATGTGATGTTACATATAAATTGATGTGATCCTTAGCAGTTCTTAGCACTGTAGAACAAATATCTTTACCTTCTCCAGGAGGAAACTTAATGTATTATTAATGTGGTGGTATAACCGTACTACATTGAAGACAGATTCATTTAAAATCAGGGGAATGTATTTTTTTTCCTATAGGCCATGGGCTGATCGTGGCTTAAAGTCACAGCCCATGCTGGATGGGTATGAAGGGGCTATGCTGCAACAAACCCCAGGAATTTTAGCTGGCTGTTCCAGAAGACTTCCTGGGAGAGCACCTTCCATATGGAACTCCACTATTTTGGAAGAGGGTACAGCATTCCTTTCCACTCACAGCTGGCTAGCAAGGGTGGTCCCTTTTGGGGAGACTGGTGCTGCTGGCAATGCTAGCCATGTGTAAAGTCTGGACACCCCAGTCCCACTGTGGCTGGCCCTTCCACTGCACCAGCAGTTGCTGACAGTGGGCTGTGCGTCCCCTCCTTTTCATAAAAACAGAAGCCTGAACGTAAATGGTTTATTGTAAAAGTCATTATTTTAAAGCACTTATCTTCATTTTGCCCAAGCAATGTCCATTTCCATTAAAATAGTAGCAGAAAAGGCAACTGGCAGTCAGCAGCTGGAATTAACAAGCATTCTAACTCTTCAGCAGCTGCCTGCTACTCCTTTTTTATTTGCATAGAAACAGACATTTGATTGGTGAACATAATCCCATGCGCAAGTGGTTCAGAATAATAACTAGTTTAACAATTTTACCTTCTTTTGAGCCAAGCAAGAGGTTGCTGATCTTATGTCTCTTTCCTTGAAAACTAGAGGAGGAACAGCAGCCAGCAATTCATTTGGTAATTTCTGTTACAGGGTTAGGAGCTGAAATTCTTGTTTTCCAAAGAACTATAGGCTGCTGCCAGTTTCTCCGTTGATAGGCATGTGGTTTCAGGGAGGGCACTTAACTGAGACCTTAAGGTAGCTTTCAGAGTAACAGCCGTGTTAGTCTGTATTTGCAAAAAGAAAAGGAGGACTTGTGGCACCTTAGAGACTAACCAATTTATTTGAGCATGAGCTTTCGTGAGCTACAGCTCACTGTGATTCTCTGTGAATGTCTTTTCTTGGGGCTCATTCTCCAGGTTTGTCAGAAGGGCTTTCTCAGGAGAGAACCCTAATTTTTAGAATTCACTCACTTAACTTCAAGTACAATGCAAAGCCTATTCATTTAGCTTAGAGGGCTGCTTGTTGTTTACTTTATTCACGCAATTTGGGTATGAATTTATTCCTGGTAATAACAGTGTAATGGGCCAGATTTTTAAAAGCACACTTGCACTTTTGCATACATGAAGCTCAGGCACACCTAAAATTGGCTGTGCACTTTTCCCTGCACACCTTGGAAAATCTGGCCTTGTATTTAATAAGACCTTTGTGGGCTACTGGTTCAATTTATGTTTACATTTTTTGTAAATAGCACCTTGTTACCATTATAAGCACTGCATAGATTACCAAAGTTGTTATTTTAGTGTACTAGGAGAAAAGCATATATTACACCAATATGTTGCTTATACACATATACAAACAGAGTGTTTTGTAGATAAATAAGATATTGTCCCTGACCCAAAATGTTTAAATTTAGTTATAACACCACCAGAGATAGCAGCATACAATGTGTAGGGGGAGGTGGGAGGACACAGCTTACACTAATAAGATCATGTATTTACTTAGGTTTGTACATACACATGTTGGTTCCTTTGCTTGTGTTAAATATTTTCTTTGTTTATAAACAAAAGTTCTGACTGGTGACAGCTTCTTCGGAATATTTACATTTAAGTGGCCGAACCAATAATTTTATAGTAAAGGGACTGGGGTGGAAAAGGAAAATAAAGTAATAGGTACCTGCTTGCATCAGCATCATTTGTAAGAAAGAAAAAACTGGAACTCTTTCATTCAAGAGAATGAAACACATATGCAGGGATTTTAAAGCTGCAATTTTAATAACTTAAAGTTAAAAAGCGGGGGAGGGGGTGGAGGGACTAACTCCTATAAAATACCAGGTAGCTTCTTGGACCCAAGACAATGTAAAATGGCCTCCATGCCAAATAACCTATATTCAGGGTTGGGCCTTGCAGCCCAACCCCTACCATTGAACCCACCTCTGAATTCTCTCATTGGACTGCTTCTTCAGTTCCTTCTCACTGCTGCATGGTCCGGGTCCGAAACTTTAGTGTCCTCAGCTCTGCTGCTGTTCTGAAAAACACATTAATTCAGCTGTAAATAGTTCATAGCTTTATTCTGCTATCAGCTCTCAAACTTCCCTCCCTATAGGGGTAGAAGCTCATTCCACAAGAGCTCTTGCAACAATCATAGCACCTCTTCAGGACATACCCCTCCGAGACATTATGCCCTGGCGCAGGACTTGGCTGCTGATGCCTTTTTTGGGATAGTGGTTCTCTGCTCAACCCTACCATCCTCATTCCTTCCTCCTATTTAAGTGCTTCTTGTCAGTCGCCCACAGTGGAATACAGCAGGGACCGTCACTCGAAAAAGAAGAGGAGGTTACTTACCTGTAACTGGAGGTTCTTTGAGATTTGTGGTCCCTATTTGTATTCCACCTCCCACCCTCTTTCCCTGCTGGTTCAGATCTTATCTTATGAGAAGGAACTGAAGAGGCCATCAGTCCACTGTGCCCTTTATCGCCCTGGTAGGAGGCACGAGGTGAGCCAGGGTGCTTGCCTGGACCAACAGACACTGCTTTCAAATTCTCTGACTCCGGGTGCCTGGTGTGCATGAGTAACCCACAGTGGAATTCGAAATGTTGACCAAATACTTTTTTTTTCAATACTTTTAGAGTAGAGCAGGGGTAGGCAACCTATGGCACGTGTGCCAAAAGTGGCACGCAAGCTGATTTTCAGTAGCACTCACACTGCCTGGGTCCTGGCCCCCGGTCCGGGGGGCTCTGCGTTTTAATTTAATTTTAAATGAAGCTTCTTAAACATTTTAAAAACCTTACTTACTTTACATACAACAATAGTTTAGTTATATATTATAGGCTTATAGAAAGAGACCTTCTAAAAACTTTAAAGTGTATTACTGGCACGCGAAACCTTAAATTAGAGTGAATAGATGAAGACTCGGCACACCACTTCTGAAAGGTTGCCGACCCCTGGACTAGAGGATCTGCCTTTATTGTTTGGTTTCTGCTTTGGATAGAAATTCTATATTTGAATAATACGAATATGGCAGTAGGAATGTACTACTGTCCTCCTGACCGGGATGGTGATGGGGATTGTAAAATGCTCTGGGAGATCAGGGAAGCTATAAAAATAGAAAACTCAATAGTGGGGATTTCAGCTATCCCCATATTGATTGGGTGCATCAGGACAGGATGCAGAGATAAAGTTTCTATAAACCATAAATGACTGCTTCTTGGAGCAGCTCGTGCTGGAACCTAGAAAAGGAGAGGCAATTCTTGATTTAGTCCTAAGTGGAGCACAGGATCTGGTCCAAGAGGTGAATATAGCTGAACCTCTTGGTTATAGTGATCAGAATGTAATTAAATTTAACATCCTTGTGGGGGCTGAGGGGAAAGTAATAAAGAAGCCCACCACAGTAGCATTTAACTTCAGAACTACACAAAATTACTGCTGGGGGAATTCCACACCAAAAGATTAAAAATTTTACGCAAAGTATTTTAAAATTCTGTGTATTTTATTTGTCAAAATAACATAATATAATCATGCCAGTTTCAGTTATTTTAGTAATTTATTTCAAAACACCCATCAACAAGTATGTCTGTAACAATACAGACAACAAAAAAGATTCAGGAAATGTTTTGACAAATAGATTCTTTACTAGGCATATTAATACAGAATTTTTGAGTAACATTTCTGTATTGTAGTTTAAATGAATTATATTTCCCACACCCTCAGAAGCAGTGCAAAGGCTGGGAGGAATCAGGGGTATGGAGGAGCTGAGGGAGAGGGAAATAATTGCTGGGAAGGAGGTAAGGAGTGAACCTGGAGGGTTTTTGGGTATGGGTGGGAGAGTATGGAACAGGGTATTTTTTGGCAGGGTGCAGGATTGTCCTGGCACTAGCCTCTCCCATTCAATCAGGCACATCTGTCCCTGTCCCGCTGTGTCCCTGCACCCCCACACCCCATTCAGCCAGACATAGCTGCACATGTCCCCATATGGCCCTGCAACCCCACTCCCATTCAGCCACTTGCTCAATGTTGTCACCCCAATAACTCCTATGCTCCCATGACTAGACCTTCTGAACCCCTGTGTGTGTGATTCCCCCCCCCCAGCAGCCCTGTGTGCCCTGCTCTGTCCATCACCCCCATGTCCTTTGCCTTCTCACCTGGCCCCATGGACAGGGCTCTGTGAGGAGGGCAGCTTCTACCTCCTTCTCCACGACTGGCTGCTCCGGCCCTAGCACCAACTGCCCTCTTTTCTGGTGCCACATCAGCCCCTGGTAGGTGAAAGGTGTAAATGCAATGTTACCCGTCTCATGGCTTCCCTTCGCCTTCCTGTCAGAATCAATTATTCTACGGGGAGGGATCTGTGAGGGACATTAATTCTGCATTTGCTCAATAACGCAGAATTCCCCCAGGAGTAAAAAATGAGGAAGCTAGTTAAACAGAAATTAAAAGGTGCAGTCACAAAAGTGAAAAAGCCTGCAAGCTGCATGGAAACTTTTAAAAAACAGCATAATAGAGACTCACATTAAATGTATGCCCCAAATTAAAAAACACAGTAAGAGGACCAAAAAAGTGCCACCATGGCTAAACAACCAAGTAAAAGAAGCACTTAGCGACAAAAAGGCATCCTTTAAAAACTGTACCCAGTACCTGTCCCAGATCTGAAGAATTGCTTCGTGTATCTCGAGAGCTTATCTCTCTCACCAACAGAAATTGGTCCAATAAAATATATTATCTTACCCACATTGTTTCTCTATTTGGCAACTAGTTTTTTGTGCAACATTATCCTTAGCTCATCCACGTTACATCATCCGCAAGTAATTCCTGGAAGTAAACTAAATAAGTCTGTATCTGCGCACAGTGTGGATAGGAGACTAGATAAATAATAACAATCATGAATAATCGAGATTGCGACTAGTAAATGCCTCTCCTTTAAGCAAACATATATCAATAAAAGAAAAACACCAATGACAGAACCAGAAAGAATATGTAAAAAAACCCAAAACCAACAAACCCCAAAACAAAAAACAACTGTAACAATATGTATGCTTAGAATCAGATCATTTTTATGCTAATAAAGGTACAAACTGTTTCAATACGCTCTTTGGTGTTGACTAGGCCAAACAGGCAAATGTATGACAGACACATGGGATGGGTTTAAATGAGTATTAATTACACCTTGGGGAGGAGCACTACACTGCCCTTTTCATGCTTTCAAATACTAAGCATTTAATTGGTTCCAACGCAGATCACAGGACTTTAACCACAAACTAAACAATAACTCAGAAGAGAGTCTACCCTAGACTCAGTTCTGTTGTAACACCCCCCGCCCTGCCAAAGGACACACCAGGGGGATGGAGTGTCAGAAGCTGGGAGCTGGGACGCAACATCATAAGCCTCACAGCTTCTAATCTTCAACTAAGGGAACGGAGGGTGGGGCAGCTAACTGGAGAGTAAAGGTACATCTACCCTGCAAAGACAAACCCATGACACCAAATCTCAGAGCCCAGGTCAATTGACTTGGGCTTGCAGGACTTGTGCTGTGAGGCTAAAAATAGCAGTGTAGATGTCTGGACTGGAGCCTGGGCTCCAAGACCCTTCCCCCTTACCAGGTTCGAGGCTGCAGCCTGAGCAGGAACATCTACACTGCTATTTGTAGCCCTGTGAGCGCAGGTCAATTGACCCAGGCTCTGAGACTTGGTGTTGCAGTGTAGACATACCCTAAGAGGCTTTTGAAAAGTCTGGTCAACTTTAAATAGGTAGTGGGGGGTACCTGGAAGCCAATCAGCTGGCCCTTTCCCCTCTTAGCCAGCCAATGACTAAGTAGAGAACCAAAGGGAGATAAGGAATACAGGGGAGTAGCGCCCCCCCCCCCATTCCTGGCACTCATGAGTTTTAGACGTCTTTCATTTCCTGCTGTCCAGTCAAAAGGTCCGCCCCATTAAAGGAGGTGGGAGGGTAGAGGAATAAGAAACCAGAGACAGCATTGAGCACAAGATGTTTCATTCACTCATACATAATGATGTGACTTGTGGTGTTAGATGTAAAGGCTGGGGTGTTACAGCATGGTCCATTTCTTGTGTATAAGCAAGTCAAGCTAAAATTGGGAAGGATCCTGCATCGATTCTAATCTATAATTTATGTGTATATGGATCAGTATATTTATCTGACTTCATGGCACCTGTAGGTGAATTTCAAGTTTCTTGGTAGCCCCAGGCAGTTAGTAGTTGGTTTATGTCCTGAAGTATGAGGAATTACTTTCCTTACAAAACTTTTATCTTAGCAAATGTTAATTATTACTTAATAATGAGTTAATGATTCATACAAATTTGTTTTTAAAAAAAATCCTACTAAGCTCTTGGCCTCAGAGTTGTCTTATGGCTCATTAATATGCATTGTGTAAAACTGTATTTCATTTTGTAATTTTTAAATGTTACCATTTAATATCATTATCCCTTTTTTGTGTGTTAGGAGAGTGGATAAATAGGAGAACTCAGTCCCTTTTCAATACTATTAATTCAGTTTTGGGCAATTTCAGATTAAGGGTGAGTGAATTCCAAAGCTGGGCCTTGGCTGACTGACTGCAGCAGTATAGCACAGGGACAGGTAGGAAGGTCCTGGCCATTGAGTGATTTATAGGTTAAAGCCAGCACCTTAAACTCAACACAGAAACCAACAATATAATATCCAGTCCTCTCACCTTAATCTGCACACCAGATCTAAAGTGTGACCAGATGCATGGGTTGAGCATTCAGCACCAGGGATAATCTCACGGCTGTGATGGTGGTCATGAAATCCTGCGCCCTTCCTCTTTTACCTGTAGCGTTACAGTTAATTTAGAACCCAGGTATGTATATGAGTAGATAGAAATAATTTTATCAGTGGTTCTAGAAGTTTCCCTAACCTTACATGCACTGAATTTCATTAGCTATAGTTCTGACCAGTCACTGAGCTTTGTTAGTTTCTCCTGCTGGTTCCTCAGATGCTTCTCTAGTTTTGTCTAATCCAAATAATACTGTCAGCTATATAACTGAGAGAGAATAAAATTCCCAAGTAGCATTAGTAGCCAGGAATGCTTTTTTCATCATCATTTGGCAGGGAGATTTTTAACTCTTCTTTCTGGAAGCTGACTTCACAACTTTTACCCATGTTGTCATCACTTGCACATTGCATTTCTACAGTGAGCTTTTCTTGGGGCTCCACTTAAGAACTTGAGTTAGCACTGAATATGCAGTAATGCTCACTTTGCTGTTTGCCATTTAGTTACTTCAGCTACAGTGGTTTCCTGTTCATTTTGAATTGCAATTCAAGGTATAGATTTTGAACTACAAATCCCTATGTATTTTTGGCCCTGGCTACCTTAGGGACTCCCTCACTCTTTTTGCCTTATCACAACAATGGAGATTGATTTGGGCAAAAAACAGCCCCTAGATGTGGACAGAATGGGATGGTAGGACATATTACTTTCCTACTAGTCCAACAGAAACAGTTTGTTAGGCCTTAGGGCTCTATTTACCCAGCTTTTTGCCTAATGATATGGGTTTGGGGTGGGGAATTGAGTTCCGGACTGGATTTTCAAATTGCATTGTATTATTTTAGAATTAAATTATCTGTGATTTTATATTTTGCACAGGCACATTTAATAGTGAAAAATAAATAAAATGTTCCCTTTAGATACACATGCAGATCTTCCATTGACTTCACCCAGAGATTGCACCCATGTATATGAAGGCAGAACTGGGCCCATTTTTTCCTATTCTATGCAAATTTCTGCTTTGTCCTATGGAGTTTCTGGGTGGGCAGGTAGCATAAGGACCATTTTTCCTCATTTCTCCCTTTGCCCATTGCTCCTCTGCAGAAGCTTGATACAGAGCTTTCTTGACTTGATGCACAAACTGTGTCACCTCACAGCCCCAAAGAGTTATGGATTGCTCTGTGGCATCGGGGAATAGAATGGGCATCCTTAAATTCCTAATTGCGTTTGGTGACTTAATAACATTAGCTTAGTATTTACAGCATTTGTTAAGTATTGCTTATAAAATTATAGGAAACTATAGGAAATATTGCCTATCTAAGGCAAAACAGAAAAGTTTTAAAGAGTGATTGCTATAGGCGCTTAGGTACTTGATGTGCATCCTAGTGCAGTAGTAATATAACAGTCGCCAGACAGCCAGGTGGAATAGCTCAGAGAATCAAGATTCAGCCATTACTGCAATACTAAAAGAGGAAACGTTAGAACGTAGACCCATTATGCCATACTTTTAAAAATGTCTATTTATTTTAATTTAATATTCTGTGCCTTGATCCTGCACATCCTTACTTGTGTTTAGAGCTTACTCACATGAATAGTCCAGTTCAAGTCGTAGGGATTGCTGTATGAATAAATTATACTCAATCAGAGTAAATGTTGCAGCCTTAGATTGTAAGCTCTTTGGGGCAGTGACTATGTCTTTTTCCATGTTCTGTACTTTCGATACTTAATAAATAATAACAGTTGATCTTGTTTGCTTTTCTAGTAAGAAAGTCTAAGGATATTCTAGTCAGTGTTCAAAGTGTTGGAAATGTTTCCTTTTGATTTTTCCTGTTCCTTTTCATATCCTTAGTCCATGATGGATCATGGCAAATTAAAAATAACATGGCATGCTACTTGTAACTAAGCTAGAAGAGGGTGGAAAAGAGGAGAGAATGTAGAGTACACCTAATAATGGGGAGAAAATTTTCTTAGCATTCAGAAGAAGAAAAAAATCTGCTAAGGAAACAGAGAGAACACCAAGAAGCTTTAATAAGTCTTTGTTTGCATACACTGTGATTCTTCTCTTTCACCAGCCAGTTTGTATGTGTCATAAATATAAAGGGAAGAGTAACCACCTTTCTGTATACAGAACTATAAAATCCCTCCTGGCCAGAGGCAAAACCCTTTCACCTGTAAAGGGTTAAGAAGCTAAGATAACCTCGCTGGCACCTGACCAAAATGACCAATGAGGAGACAAGATACTTTCAAAGCTGGAGGGGGGACAAAGGGTCTGTCTGTCTGTGGGATGCTTTTGCCAGGAACAGATCAGGAATGCTCTTCATAACTCCTCAGAACTTCTGTTAAGTTAGTAAGTAATCTAGCTAGAAATGCCTTAGATTTCCTTTTGTTAAATGGCTGGTAAAATAGGTTGTGCTGAATGGAATGAATATTCCTGTTTTTGTGTCTTTTTGTAACTTAAGGTTTTGCCTAGAGGAATTCTCTATGTTTTGAATCTGATTACCCTGTAAGGTATTTACCATCCTGATTTTACAGAGGTGATTCTTTTACTTTTTCTTTAATTAAAATTCTTCTTTTAAGAACCTGATTGCTTTTTCATTGTTCTTAAGAGCCAAGGGTTTGGGTCTGTGTTCACCTATGCAAATTGGTGAGGATTTTTATCAAGCCTTCCCCAGGAAAGGGGGTGTAGGGCTTGGGGGGATATTTTGGGGGGAAGACATCTCCAAGTGGGCTCTTTCCCTGTTCTTTGTTTAACACGCTGGTGGTGGTGGCAGCATAGGGTTCAAGGACCAGGCAAAGTTTGTACCTTGAGGAAGTTTTTAATCTAAGCTGGTAAGAATAAGCTTAGGGGGTCTTTCCTCTGTACCCTAGAGTTCAGAGTGGGGAAGGAACCTTGACAGTATGTTTGAAAAGTCATTTTCTTTGGTTCAAATAATTAGTTGAACTTAATCCAGTTGCTGTATTATGTGAATAAATATTTTGAATAAGTAGAGAAAAGTGTTGCTGATCAATAAAAAATGGCTAGTGATCATTGAACAATTATAGTGCTCTATTATACACCTGTCAGGGTTCCTTCCTCACTCTGAACTCCAGGGTACAGATGTGGGGACTCACATGAAAGACCCCCTAAGCTTATTCTTACCAGCTTAGGTTAAAAGCTTCCCCAAGGTACAAACTTTGCCTTGTCCTTGAACAGTATGCTGCCACCACCAAGCGTTTTAAACAAAGAACAGGGAAAGAGACCACTTGGAGACGTCTCCCCCAAAATATCCCCCCAAGCCCTAAACACCCCCTTTCCTGGGGAGGCTTGAGAATAATATCCTAACCGATTGGTTACAAAATCATCAAAGACCCAAACCCCTGGATCTTGGAACAATGGAAAAATCAGTCAGGTTCTTAAAAGAAAGGTTTTATATTAAAAAAAAAAAAAAAAAAAAAAAAAAGAAAGGTAAAAATCATCTCTGTAAAATCAGGATGGAAAATACTTTACAGGGTATTCAGATTCAAAACGCAGAGGATCCCCCTCTGGGCAAAACCCTAAAGTTACAGAAAACAGGAATAAACCTCCCTCCCTCTTAACACAGGGAAAATTCACATAAAACAAAAGATAAACTAATCCGCCTTGCCTGGCTAACCTATACTGGTTGCAATATTGGAGACTTGGATTAGGATGGGTTGGAGAAGATGGATTACTGTCTGGCCTCTCTCAGTCCCAAGAGAGAACAACCACGTAAACAAAGAGCACTAAACAAAAGCCTCCCCCCCGCCCCAAGATTTGAAAGTATCTTGTCCCCTTATTGGTCCTTTGGGTCAGGTGCCAGCCAGGTTAGCTAAGCTTCTTAACCCTTTACAGGTAACAGGATGTTGCCTCTGGCCAGGAGGGATTTTATAGCACTGTATACAGAAAGGTGGTTACCCTTCCCTTTATATTTATGACAACACCCATATTATATCCTAATTTTACAAGTGAGGCAAACAATCCAGGTCCTCATGGCTGTTTACTTTTACCCTTTTTGTCTTGCAATAGTATCTTAAACACAGCAAAGTTCTAATTAGCGCTGTCTTAAATTTTAATACAGGATAGTTTAGTCTGAGATTGCCTAAGAAAAGAGCTACTTGGAGATATGAAGAGAAAGTAGAATTTGTTTGTTTTAAACTATGACTAAGAAATTTTTATCTCTAATATGGTGTGGTATGTAACTTCTCTTAAAATAGAAAAGAAAATTGGTTAATAAGAGGTTCGTTTGTATAAACTTCCTCATTTCAGATCGTCTCATGGGATTACAAAAAGGCATTTTCTTCTTTATAAAGGCATCATAAATATATATGCTTTGTCAGCTATTGGTATTCTAATATAACAGAACTGCAACAGTTTGACTAAATACCTAAAAGTTCCTTGTTAACTTTAAAAATGGTTTCCTTTAGGCAGTTCAGTGAACTATACTAAGCTCTAACATAAACTTCAATAACTAGAAAATAATTTATCAGATTCACTTTTATTGTAGCACACATTTATCTTTGTAGCTTGACCTTCTATGTTGCCAGGAAAATAGTTAGAACAGCTTTGGAAATTGAAGTTATTTGGGGTGGACGAATGCTAAAAGTAGCAACACAGAAATCTAGAATAGCTTATGCTCTATTATTTAGTCCTGATATCCTCTTTAATACCCAGATGTCTGTCCACAGTATTAAGCTGCTAACTCCTTCGTGGTATATACCAGTGATTTGAAGGAGATAACATGCAGTCATGAATTTCATTTTATTTTTATAAGCCATTTGCCTCATTTCTCATTCCTTTCCTAAAACTGTTGGTTGTATTTTTACAATACAGCACCGTCCAAAATGATGTTGTCCAAGTCAAGACGTCTACCTGTATGCTGAAAGAATCTCTCGACTGCCCCATATTTTTGTGTAAAACTGACCATATACTTTATCCTTCCTCTTGTTACCGTATTTCTTCCCCTCACTACACACGCATACTTAGCCAATTCCCTGAGCAGAGTTGTGTAACTGATTCAAAACATTACACAACATGGGCTCAGATATCAAAGTGAATACGTCTCCTTTGGAACACCGTCATGTCAATGTTGCCTTAAGCCAGGAAAAAATTGAAAGGACACTGACAACCTAATTTTGTATTTATTTATTTTTTGACTAGTGTGTTATTACGAATATCTTCAAAATTTAAATCTCAAATTTGTTTTCAAATGATATTTCTCTCTATTTCTGTAGCTTTTCCCCACTAGTATAGTATTATCCCAGCTTACCCTATAGTAAGCCCAGTTAACGAAAATTCCTGGTTCAGTGAAATCGACTTATGTGCCTAGGTCGTGATGGGCCTCTTAGCTTAAAAGGACTCTGTTCTGGGTCCTCCAAGGCCAGAATGCAGTGATCAGGATTTGGAAAGGTCAGCTGGTTTTAAAGTGGCTGCATTCTATTTTCTCTCATTCCTGGAGCACATAGAAGAGGTTGCCACTCACAATAAGATGGAGCACATACAGTCTCTGTAGGCCATAAATCTGTTGCTAAACAAGAACGAGGGGCAGGCTTTATTGTAGAACTCTGTTGGCTGCATTTCACTGGAAGGTTGCACTTTGGCTTCCCTGATGCAAGGGTTGCCATTCTGGATTTTCTTATGCATTTGCATTCTCACATGCTGCTGTTCTGTTTTTCCTTTGCAGGGAGAGGATGCGTCAGTCTGCAATGTTTGAACTGTGCCAGGGGATGCACCAGATCAGCCTGCAGTTTGTTCGCTTGCAGATTAGTTTTGAAGAATATACCATAATGAAAGTTTTGCTGCTGTTAAGCACAGGTAGGTTAGTTCCTATTGTTACCTGGCATACTTGCTAATTGTTAGAGGGCATATTGATTTAGCACCTGTAATTCATAAAGTGATACAAGGCATTTAACTACAGGAGTAACGAAAGAGGAAGCAAATTTTGTCCTGGAGGTTCATATGTTCACAAGAGAAGGGGTGGAAAGCAAGGAAAAAACGGTTACTCACCTTTGTAACTGTTGTTCTTTGAGATGTGTTGCTCATATCCATTCCAATTACGTGTGCGTGTGCTGTGTGCACGGCCGTTGGAAAGATTTTCCCCTAGCAGCATCCGTCGGGTCGGCTGTGGAGCCCCCTAGAGTGGTGCCTGCATGGCGCTCAATATATGACCCAGCTGACCCAGCGCCCCCTCAGTTCCTTCTTACCGCCCGTGATGGTCGTTGGAACTGTGGCGTCTTGCTCTGCAAGGTCTTCACGTTTCCCTAGCTTTGGTAGATAGTTTGTTTGTTTTTTGTTGGTAGTTCTTGTTTTTGTTTTAATTAGTGGCAGTCAGGTTGGGGGGTTACCCTCCACCTTGGCTATTTTTCTTTAGGGCTTCGTGCCCAAGTCTCTGGGATTCAAGCCCTGCAGGTCCTGCTCTAAGCCCATGCCAAGGGACGACCCCCATAACTCTTATCTAAAGTGTCTGGGGGAGGCTCACCAAGCTGAGAAGTGCAAGGGATTTTGTCCTCGGACTAAAAATGAGTGGGACTTTCACCTGAAGCAGCTCCTTATGGAGGCGGCACTTATTCCCCAGCCTTCATCGGCACAGCAGGACCCAGCACCGAGTTCTTCAGTGCGCAGCACCCCGGCAGCGGTAGTGGAGGCGGTGCTGCTGTTGGACTCTGCTCAAGACCCATGCACCACCGCTCCCCAGCACTGAAGCTAGCAACATCAACTCGGCACCTCTCCCACTGACCAGAACCGAAGCAGCACTGAAACCCGGAGAAGGAGGTGGAACTGGAAGACCTGGTGGTGGACATTTTGGCCCCAGAAGGTCTGTCAAGGGTGGCTCTGCCTCTCATCAAGACCATCCAGACCAAGGCCAAAACCATCTGGCAGACCCCGGCCTCCATTCCCCCTATGGCCAAGGGGGTAGAACGTAAATACTTTGTCCCCTCGAAGGGGTATGACTATTTGTTCACGCACCCGCAGCCCTGCTCATTCGTGATTGCGGCCGTGAACGAGAAGGAGAGGCATGGACAGCTGGCCCCTGTGCACAAGTCGAAGGATGCCAAGCAGCTGGACTTCTTTGGCCACAGGGTGTACTCTACGGGTGGGATCCAGCTCCAGATTGCCAATCAGCAGGCACTCCTGAGCCGCTACAACTTTAACTCCTGGAACTCCATGCTGAAGTTCAAGGAGCTTGTGCCTCCTGAGTCCAGGGAGGAGTTTGGGGCTCTTGTTGATGAGGGCAAGACCGTGGCATGGACCTCTTTACAGGCCTCACTGGACACTGCGGACTCGGCCGTGTGTACCTTGTTCTCCAGGATTGCCATGAGGCGCATCTCCTGGCTGAAAGCCTCTGGCCTGCCCCCTGAGGTTCAGCAGACGCTGCAGGACTTGCCCTTTGATGGGGAGGGCCTGTTCGCAGAGCAGACTGACTCTAGGTTGCATAGCCTTAAGGACTCAAGGGTGACCATGAAGTCCCTGGGTATGCACACCCCAGCAACCCAGTGGAAGCACTTCAAGTGCCAGCAGCGGCAGCCGCACTCCTACCCTCCTTGGCTGAGGCAGGACTTTTACAGGTGGCAGGGGTGGAATGGCATGAGGAAGCCCTCCAGCCCTCCATCTGGACAAGGCCAGGGCCCGACCAAACCATCGTCGGGTTCCAAGCAGGCCTTTTGAAGGGACGCCTGAGGACAGTGTACCAGACTTACCCCAGGATCCTTCCCCACCTTTTTTGAATCATTTATCCCATTTCCGCCATGCATGGTCTCAAATAACTTTGGACCGCTGGGTCCTTCACACAGTGGAAGCGGGATACTCTCTCAAATTTTGTTCCTTCCCGCCCTCCCACCCCCCTTCCCCGTCCCTTTTCAGGGACCCCTCTCACAAGCAACTCCTTATTCAGGAGGTTTCAGGCACTCCTCGCCCTGGGAGTGATAGAGGAGGTTCCGTGGGAATTAAGGGGCAAAGGGTTTTACTCCCCTTATTTCCTAATCCCCAAGGCCAGTGGGGGCCTCCGGCCCATTCTGGACCTGTGTGAGGTCAACAAATTCATGGACAAGTTGAAGTTCCACATAGTCTCCCTGGGCACCATTATCCCTTCCCTGGATCCTGGAGACTGGTATGCCGCCCTCGACATGAAGGACACATACTTCCACATAGCAATTCATCCGGTGCACAGGCGCTTCCTGCGCTTCCTGTGCTTTGTGGTCAACCGCGAACATTACCAGTTTACGGCCCTTCCATTCGGCCTTTCCACAGCCCCCCGGGCGTTTACCAGGTGTATGTCAGTCATGGCTGCCTTCCTCCGTCGATGGCAGGTGCAAGTGTATCCTTACCTCGATGACCGGTTGCTTCGGGGCCGCACCAGAGAGCAGGTGCAGTCCCACTTCCCACACATATGTTCCAACAGCTGGGTCTCCTCCTCAACGTAACGAAGTCAACCCTAGAACTGACCCAGAGGATAGAGTTCATCAGGGCGGTCCTGGACTCCGTTCAGGCATGGGCCCTCCTACCGGATTCCCGTTTTCAAGTTATCATGGGCATCATTCAGGGCCTTCAGAGCTTCCCAACCTTGACAGCAAGAGGATGTCTGATTCTCCTCGGCCACATGTATATGACCTGGCACGCCAAGCTCTGGCTGTTCCAAGCATGGCTCACCTCAGTCTACCGCCCGGGGTGCGACAGCCTGAATATGGTAGTCACTGTCCTGGAGCGGGTCCTTGCCTCTCTCCGCTGGTGGCTCAACTCCCTGGTGGTATGTGAGGGAGTCCACTTTCACAGCCCACAGCCTTCCTTGTATCTGGTCACTGATGCACCAGCTCTGGGGTGGGGTGCTCATCTGGGGAACCTTCAGACTCACTGCACTTCAGCTCTTCCTGGTTTCTACTTGTGAGCTATGGGCAGCTGAGAGCAAGTCTAGGGCTGCTCTGACCTGGGTCAGGGGCCACTTCAGGCATGTCTACGTTGCAGCTAGGAGTGAGCTTCCTGGCCTGGGCTTGAGCTCATGCACTAAAAATAGCAGTGTGGACATTGTGGCTTGGGCTGGAAATTGGGATCTCAAGCCCTCCCAACCTCATAGGTATAAGAGCCCAAGCTCCAGGCCAAGACACAATGTCCATGCTGCTACTTTTAGCATGCTAATTCAAGACTCGCTAGGATAAGTCTGTCTGCCTAGGGTGGGAGGCTCACTTCCAGCTGCAGTGTCAACATACCCTTCGGCTCTTAGCCAGCTCCATACTAGAACCTCTCCCAGGTGCAGTGCCAAGTGGAGCTCAGCAGCACCTGGCTTTCTCTCTCCTCCCCTCAACAGGGACACAGGACAATTCTCTCCCTGGGAACAAGAGGAGAGAAAGAACAAACCACAAGTGACAGTTATGCTGCTTAATGCACTGCTGGAACGTGCTCAGATACTATCTACGATTGTGAGAGTGGTATAAGAAACTATATATGATAGAACAGAGTAGAATAAATAAGTAGATCTCCTGTTTTTGTAATTAGCAGTGAAGGGAGAGAAACTATAGAAAAGTAATAATAGTTTAATTGCATATAGAAATGTGGCGGTAGTTGTTTCAGTAAGATAAATATGTATTATTCTACCTTTTTCTTAGACTATTAACAAATGGGTTTGTAAGAGTTCATTGCAAGAACCTGTTGGGTAAACTAAATTACTTGGTTCAGTCTGAAATGGACAATGATGTCCTTAGAAAATCTACAGAAATTTTTTTTTGTCAGTTTTGGGATATTCTGCTTATTTACATTGTGTAACTTTAATAGGGAGGAAGAAAGTAGGATAAAATGAAGATTATGATAATGCATATAGAATATTTTCTGTGATCAGCAATAATTCCAGTTTCTAATAACTTCACCTGGATACTATATTCTGATAGAAAATACCATGCTTGTTTTTATTTTTATTTTTCATTATTATTGAATCATGTCACGTGTAGTGTACTATTTGCTTTGAAACTTCTATGATGACCACATCAAGGAAGTTTCACTCCAGTTACATGTGGAAGAAACCACACATTACATCTCAATTGTTTTCTTGCTTTTCCCCAGCCCATGAATCTTGGATGATTGCCAGTATGCCTTCTGCATTTAATAAGTAAAATCAGAAACACTCGGCTGACCTCCAGAATTCGGTGTTTTGCTTGACTTTTTTTTATTTGTGATCTTATTTCTTCTTTTTATAATCTGGCTAAGATGATGGTGTAATAATTTTCCAATATAACAGTAAAATAAAGAAATAATATTTGACAGAAATAGAAGTATGGCTTTAATTCACATTTTTATAATGCCATCAGAAATACAGGAGTGTTGATCAAAAGTTATATTTTCCTACTTTTAATTGGATGGATTTGTAAATATTGAGGAAATTGTGAAGTCCTTGCATTTTATGCAAGTGCCATGGCATATTGTAACTATTTTATTTTTTACTGAAGGCGATTTATATTTCCATCAAAAAAGGGTGATTGATTTTATTCATTCGGTATGGACTTTGCTCACAAATCTATTTAAAACAATGGTTGCTTTGTGTTAGCTGTCTTTGAATGTTGTGTGCCTTCAAGTTTATTATTGCAATTGAAAATGTGTAAAGAAATCTATTTACTCTTGGTTTTCAGGTTGACACATTACCTGTTAGCTTGTCTAAACCAGAGGTTCTCATACTGTGGTCCCCAGGGCACTTGGCGGTTGTTCACAGGATGCTTGCTGGTCACATGATTGTAGATCTCTTCCTTATTTCCCACTGCTAAATTGCTTTAGTAGGCAGCTAAAAAACTATTAAATTCATTCCTAACTCTATTCTGTGTAAGTAGTTTTGGTAGTAGCCACATGGACATTCTGTGATCACAGTGGGAGGGAAGGTGAACTGTGGGATTAAGAGGGAAGGTGTTCACAGGACAGTCTCTGTAGAGATGCCATCCACACATTTAAAAAATCCTGTTCTAGGTAATCCTCTACCATAGTTAACTATTAGAAAATAAACTCACTTCTTGCACCTGAAGTATTTAATTTTCTTGTTGCAGACCTGAGTTAATACATCCAGGATTTTACATTTGTTTCATGATTCAACAATATCTATTCTAAACAATTTAGTGAATACTGAAACACCATGACATTGTTGAGAGTTATTAGTAACCTTTTCAAGGGCAGGTCCAGGATTCAGTTTTGGTCTGATCCCACAAACATTTACCACTGGATGTAGTATCTATTACAGTGAATAATCTGGTTGAAGTTTTCAAATAGACAATGGTACTCTCGTTACCATTGGTACTAGTTCCACGGAAGTCAGTCAAACTGCTCACAGAAATTAGTACTACAGTAGAACCTCAGAGTCACGAACTAACCGGTCAACCACACACCTCATTTGGAACCAGAAAGATGCAATCAGACAGCAGCAGAGACCAAAAAAAGCAAATACAGTGCAGTACTGTGTTAAAGGTAAACTACTAAAAAAATAAATGGAAAGTTCAGAAAGTTTTGACAAGGTAAGGAAACTGTTTCTGTGCTTGTTTCATTTAAATTAAGATGATTAAAAGCACCGTTTTCCTTCTGCATAGTAAAGTTTCAAAGCTGTATTAAGTCAGTGTTCCATTGTCCACTTTTGAAAGAACCACCATAAAGTTTTGTTCAGAGTTACCAACATTTCAGAGTTCCAAACAACCTCCATTCCCCAGGTGTTCGTGACTCTGAGGTTCTACTGTATGCTCAGTAGAATTTCAGAAATGGGCCCTTCGCTAGTACTGATCAGAATTTTAATGGGGTGTTAAGAAGAAAGCTTTCGTTGAGACTGCAGACATAGTATCATGTCAAATCTTTAAGCAGAATGTGAACTTAGTAAAAATACTCTCTTGCTCTGGATTAGCATGATGGCTCTCTTTAAGATATTACACACATGCTCAATAATGTCCTAACCTTCCGACATTCTTTGATTGCATAAGAAATATGTTCTTTGATGTAGCTTTTCCACACCTAGCCGTTATAATCTGAGTACAGTACAATATCAAAGCAATTGCAAGTATGTGCTGTACATTGCCGCTCCCCCCAAGTATAGTATAGCAGACAAGTGATGGTATGTAGTGTCCTCAATTCTAGAGAAAGATTCCTGCTCCCTCTGCTATCACTTTGTGCTTAGGTCAAATGAAAAAATAATTTCAGTGGGTGGCTAGTGTGTGCTGTATTTTCAAGATGCTATTCTGCCCCACTTAACCCTTCTGCATATACTAATCCACATACACAGATCTGGAAAGGACTCTTATATCATTTGAAAATGTTTATGATGCTCCCACACAACACAAAGACACTTCTATAACCCTTCAACCATTAACTTTATAATGTAGATAATATAAGAATAATCAATAAAATGAATATTAATACGAAGATGTCATTTTACTGGTAGTTCCCAAGGATGGCCTCAAAAGCCAAGCTGCATTTGAAGAAATGAGGGCAAATTACATCAAAGAACTAAGGAAGATGGTAACTAAATGTCCAAGTAACTCTGGACAAAGCTGGCAACGATTCTACCAACTGACTAAGCTTCTGGACTCCATGCACGATGTAAGTATAATCTATTAGGGATCTTAAAGCACATAGGGTGGCATCTTTAAGAAGGATTAAAGAAAAAAATTTCTCCCTTAAGGTAAACTAATAATTTTTCATTACACTAACCAGCAGGGAATCAATAGGTAATCAGTTTTTAAAGAGTCTATTAGAAGTTTCTGGACAAATTTAGGGGAAAATTGCACATAAAATTAGAAAATAAAAACCTTTAAGGGCCAGGTTTTGATACTTTTATTCATGTGAATAGTACCTCACACCACAAATAATCATGTTGAACTCAGCAGAACTATTCATTGAGTCAGGTGTTACCCAATATGAGTAAAAGTACTGGAATCTGGCCCTAAACCAGCAGATGAATGGTGTAAACAATTCTTTTTCAGAGAGCAAGATTAGTGAAATATGCTGTGTGGTGTTAAAACTTAAGGAACGCCCATGAGTCAGTTCAACTACAAGGTGTTGGATTAGAGTTTCACACTTTTTGTAATTTAAGAACTGGTTTGTTAATAAAATGTTTACTTCACTGTTGAACAAATATGTGACCCATTACAACTGCTAATCTCATAACTCAATCTTTCTAAAACATTTGTTAATGGTTTAGGGTCAACTTGGGTCCCTTGAAGTTTTGCTGAGCTTCCAAATCCAGCATTAATTGAATTTTAATTATTTCTATCCCTCCATTTTGTTTTAAAGGTATTTTGTGATGTAGAGGCTTACCTTGTAACCACCAGTTACAAGAGGCATACCATACCTACTGTCAAGGCTATCAGTAAACACTGTTTAAACTGTATAGCAAAAGAAAGAAAACTCCCTCACTCTATCCTGATGTGGAAAAAAAATTTTTTTTGCTTTGAGCTGCATGTAGAATGTTGGGCCCTAATTGTAGAAGCTGCATATAAATGTCTCTCTTTTGTACTTGTCTTAGTACAGTGCAGTGCAGTTTAGGTCAAATCTGTAAGAGCGCCTGAGGCTCATATGTATATTCTGTTTACAGAATATACATATGGAATTATTTTTCAGATATTATTCTGTTGTTCATTAAAATCATTTAAAATCTCAGTGGGAGGAAAAGGACATTATTAGTACTGCAGTAATAGCTCATTCTTTAGAGATCCATTTTCATTTATATTGTGCCAATGAAGGATGTTTTACTGTTTGGTTTGAAGGAATGGGTTTGGTGAGGAAAGAAAGTCATTTGCAAGTTATTCACATATGAATCTCCGCAGCAGTTGATACAGTCCTCTCATGCCCCTGCTTTTGTAATATTTTTCATACATTTCATTGAAAGTTACATGATTGTCTTCTGAAATATAGAGTTTGTGTTTTATTTGGTAATTCTTTTGTACTTTTTTTAATAAGGAGAATTGTGTGGATGGGAAGTAATAGCTGACAGAATTCCAAACTTATTTAAAATAATACAATATTCTACAGTAATTACCCAAAACACTGCATTAGTATTGTAACCTATAGTGTTTTGATCAATCACTTCAGAATGCCGTGGTATTTTACTTAATTTTTTAGTAAGGATCAGAATTGATGATGCCATTTTTATTATAGTATAAGCAAGTTAAGGGATTTTTAAAGAAGGTCTTGCTGTCAGCATTTTCTTTAAAACAGCCAGTTGTCTGCACAACACTGCTATTTTGTGTGACTTACCAGTCAAGCACTTGTTTATTTTTCTCCTTACAATTTACTTTTTACTTGTATTGGCTTAGATTGTTCCCGTGGATGTGTGTTCCCAAGACTAATCTCAATATCAAAATTGGCCAAATGTTAAATTAATTTAGACAAAGCACATCAGAATAATTTTACAGTAATGTTGACAAGAGATGAGAAGCGCTCTTTCCCCTGTAGAGTGGAATTTCTCAGCTTTTATCATGGAAATGAAGGTACAATTTAAAAAAATTTTTTTTTTTTTTGCTAAAATCCTCAGTACAGGTCAATACTTTTCAGCTGTCACCAATATAATTTTAACTTTCATTCCATTTAATTTTAAAGGATCAGAATATACTTAGTCCTGTGAATTCTCTAACCACAGCTGAAATCCCATGTTTGTATCCCTGCTGCAGATACAGCATTGGCATTTGCAGCACAAGCCTGAAGGGAGCTCTCTAGAATTCATGCTTATTCAGTCCTGCGGCTGCCTCTAGCTTTTTCATTAGAGCAAGGCAGCGTATCATCATTTGTGGAGTTTACTTTACCCTGGTGTAGTGCCGCACAATCATATAGTTTCTTTGTATCTTAAGACTTGCTTTTATTAACCTGGTTCTTAAATATTCTTTTTTTAAGGACTATATAAAATAAGAAATTTGAATACTGAATGATACTGTATTTGGCTTAAATAATATGAATAGCATATAACCAATGAGATGGTTTTATACTGCTCAGTGCTTTCAGCCTTTCATCTACATGGTGAGCATATGTGCAGACAAAAATGTGCTGAGATGATGGGGAAAAAAGTTTCAGGAAGAGCAGGTAGGCAGTAAAGTATTTGAAAATATCAGCAACTTTAAGCAATGGCTCATAAAACCTTCAAGCACTGAAAACAAAACTGAAGAACAAAAGAACAAAACCATTCCTGAATGGTTCAGGTGAAGACATATGCATCAGATAGCTGAAATACACAAACACAAACATACACACTTCACAGTTTTATCAGCGTTGTGGGGACCAACATAGTTAATCCTCATTTCAGGGATTTTCTTTTTAACAATTGTGACTGTCATAAGCAAATTTCTAATGATTTCATTAAACAGCGTTGTTTGTTCAGAACCATAATGCAGTGAGGCTAGTTGATTCCACTTCCTAACCAAATTGGTAAGGCTCATACCAAGGAATGACTAAGGGTATTTGAGAGAGAGAGAGAGGGAGAGAGAGTTCTTGTTTGTAGGTGAACCACTCTGTTTGATCAGACAACTAGCAGGCTGGAACATCATAAACAGTTGCATACACATGCTATCAAAATTTTCATTTGGATTTTCAACATCTCCTGGAGCAAGTTTGCTTTGGGGGCAAGGGTTGTATCTTGACAATCTTTGTTTCATATAAGGAGTTTAATGTATGTTTCAGCAGTTCTCAGAACAAAAGTTGAGTTCAGTTTCAATCTAATTGATATTTAAACAGACTTTGAGTTCTAAGCGCTTTTGTTTCGATGCAGCATCATTAAACCCTAACATGAATGTACCCTTTGGCATGGCATGATGAGTATTGCACTGTTGTTTGCTTGTTGATATTTTCAGCCTGATAAAAATAAACTCTTTAAGGACCATGCTGCTGAATCATTAATATTTACGGTTCCTGATGGGAATACTGTACAGCTGAAAGAAAAGGAGTACTTGTGGCACTTTAGAGACTAACCAATTTATTTGAGCATGAGCTTTCGTGAGCTACAGCTCACTTCGTGGATCTTCCCATACGGTCAGGCTGTGAGAACAAAGATTTTACTTCTTTGAAAAAAGCTGATATTGGTGGTACAATAGAGTGTGTCATGAATTCACAGAATTACTTTACATGAAAACACTGAGGCTTTGCGTTTGTCCCTGATATTGTAACTAATACTAGGGAGAAATTACTGTGCTGTTACCCAAACTCTGCCTTAAATTATTTGAATTTGTTAATTTTCTAGTTAAGTTGATTATGAAATCATGGTTTCCATATATGTAGTCTTAATCATAATGATACTGTAGGTAAACTTTGAGAGGAGTCAAGGAGTGACCATAACATTTCATGCCATAGACACAGATTGAGAGGGATTTCTAAGTGAAAGCACTGGCTCATCTTGCCAGTGTAGGGAAAGGGCTCAGCGTGGTAATGTGCACCTTTGCAGCCTGAAGCAGTTTTTGTTACTCCTGGATGTACAAGGTTATGGTGAAAATCAGAAGGCTGAAATCTGGGTGACTATTTGCCATGAAAATGCCACACTGGCTTGCGGTCCACTATAACTGTGTGGTCTTTGGTGATGGAATGATGTTCATTTCTCTGAATTTGAAGAGTAATATAGGTGAAAGTTTCATAGAAAAAACAAATAATGACAAATTGAAGTTTGGTTAATAGGGAATTAATCTTTTGAATTTCACAGATCTTAAATATAAAGTGCAAATGCAAAGACTGGTTATTGAGACAGTAATCGTTACATAAAGATGCAGGAATCTTAATAAGCCTACTTTAGTCTTAAAAATGTTTAAATGCAGTGTGTTTTTTGTGAAACACATTGCCTGTTCATGAATTAGGTAGAAATGACAATTATTCATTAATGATTAATGCACTAAAGTGAGAATCTCTGTCCAAGTATATTATCAAATCACTCTTAAAAGCCAGCATAGTTAGTTCATTATGTGGATAGCAACTTTTCATGTCTTACTGTGGTTTAGGTGACATTGAAGTAAATATTATGAATTCTGTCTTTATAATAAAATACACAATGTAGGCACCACCACCTGGGATTTATTTATTTAGGGGTGCTTATGGAGCAAGGTTTGTTACATACTCCAAGATACAAAGCCACATTTTATTGCATTCTATCAAAGTGAGCTAAACAACTTAATATAATTGGTAGGAGTGATCTATTGTTTTTTTCCTCTGGCAAGAGTGTGACTAATAAGAATTTTGAGGGAAGTAGAATTTATTTATTCTATATGCTCACACCTAAGCGAGCAAAATCTTAACATCCAAGTAACTCTTTAGTAATTTAATAGGTTTTTTTTAACAATTCATGGTTGTAAAAATAAATAATTTCTGTCCAAGATCTCACTGTTTTCTGTTTGTGAAATCAGTGGTGCCTTCATTCACACTGCTTAATTAGAGTGTTGCCATTCACATAGCTCTAGTAGAGGTGGTATCAGCACTTCCATGATAAACTCCTGCTTTCCATATTTGCAAGGACAATTGTGAAAATTCTGACAATAGAATTAGAGAAAGTGCATACTTCTATATACAGTAACATTTTGATACATTTCAAACCTCAACCCTTTCATTAGATTTTCTTTGTACAGCAATCTTCTAATTATCCCTCTGAGCCCTACTTTCTTCTTTTCCATTGTGTCATTTTGCGTTGTGTGTTTCATATATACAATAGACTTTATTCACAAGAAGGAGGAGCCATGACCCAGAGTGAGGCTTGGAACACAGGGAAGTCTAAACACAAGTAGAAACTAAATAAATCCAACTCAGGAAAAAATCAGGGTAAAAAAAATGATACCCACTTATAAGAAAAAGCTTAGTAGCCTGAAAATGCACCTGGTGAGAAGCACTTCCCACATAATACATACAGTGTGGATTGTATTGAAAATTCAGTATTTTCAAGCCTCCCAGTGGTAGACATCATTTTGCTGAAAAGTGACTGAGCCAGCTAATAGCTACTTAGATTAGTTAGTTTGCATCCAGCTTTCTGAAAAGAACTGTGAACATTACACACTTTGCTTAACTCATGGCACATTCTATTCAGATTCTTATCCTGTGTTCATCTGTGTGGTATTTGAACGTTCTGCATTAACAAAGGGAGGGGCCCTCCATGTGGAAGGAAAGATCCAGCTATCTCCATGGCACTTCCCCTCCATTCCTACCCAGCCACCTCTCCACACTGTCCATAGAGGGAGAGGTGATGTGGAAAAGGAAATGCCTAGTATTATTTCCCTCCTAGCCCCACAGAATCTAGCTGGAAAAGTAACACAGTTCCAAGTTGTATTATATTTTCTCTCTCTCTCTCTCTCTCACTCACACTCTCTCTCTCTTTCTTCCCCCTCCCCCCACAAAGTGAGTGAAAACAGTTCCAAGTTGTATTATTTTTCTCACACACACACACACACACACACACAAACACTCTCTCTCTCTCTCTCTCTCTCCTCCACCCAACAAAGTGAGTGAAAATTCTGATTTAGTAATATTTTACACCCCCTTGGCATAAGTGATTAAACAAGAGAAAATGAGATTCAGACCACTGATTTAAAACCTGTCAAATAGGCTAAAATCAGCCCAGTGTAAATAGGTAAAACCTGTTGAAGGAATCAGGGCTCTGCAAATTACATGCACAATCTTAAATCTTTCCACTTGTGTGTATGCATGCTATAGAGTCTTTAATTGCATGATCATGTACTCGCTCACATTATATAATATAATACACCTTTTTTTCTTACTAACTTGTTGGTAAGAATATAAATAAGTGGTGCAGGATGCTCAAAAATGATGTAGGGCTCTGCAGGATTATTCCCTCATGTTGTTTTACTGGGGTCGCATGGCTTAAGTAGATATATACAGTAATGAAAATGTGTGTATGAACATATACATAATTTACACAATATGTTATGGTATTTGAGAACATTTCTGATCATGTAATTAAAGTCTGTATCATAATGCAAGCACATATCGGAGTAGAATTAAGTCGTGCATAACTTTTAGTCATTTGTAACTTTAAAGTTGCTCTAACAAACAGGTTTTTTTAAGTAGAATATTCTGTAGCTTTTAGTCAATGGAGCAGCACATAAAGCAATGAAGACAGGTGAATGTACAAAGCCAGATGTGCCTGGCCATGGGGAACAATGATTTAATGAACTGCAGTGGGAAAATGTGCTAAGATTCAGGTCTCTTGTTTGCTGGCAAACACAAGGTGCCCAAATCTATTCTGTGATTTTGTCCACACCATTCTGACTTTGACAAGTGATGTCAGTTAGTCCAAGGCAGAAATCATAGATGACTTAACATACTGTAAAAAGAAAAGGAGTACTAGTGGCACCGTAGAGACTAGTCCTCTTTTTCTTTTTGTGAATACAGATTAACACGGCTGCTACTCTGAAACTTAACATACTCTAAGACTTTAGGAGATAGTTAGACAGTTGCTATTTTTGAAATGCCTGTTCTTTTTCTAATATTACTACTAGAACCCAGTATTTGTTTGTAAGAAGAAGGGCATGCACAATTTAATAAATTGTATCTTTAGCTTTCTGGTTGCCCTCCAGCCCATCTCTTCTATAGCAAAGAGAAATTGCAGTTTGTGATTTTCTGTCATAGAATTGCAAAAGACAGAGAAAAATATCCCATTTTAAAATGTCTGAAGGACAGAGCTAAATACATTACAAGAAGAGGGCCACAGCATTCATATACGCAGGTATAGACCAGAATGAAGAATCTAATCTGCAATGAAGAAAAATCTGTGTGAAAAAGGAAGTTTAAGAGACAGTCAGACTAGTGTCGTCAGCGCTTTGAGATGTACTATATTTTTTCATTGCCAAAATAATAAAGACAGCTGTCTGCCTTTTGGCATCCCAGCCTAAATTGCTCTTCTTTTAAATGTTCAAGGGGACCATGTTATATTGGGATTTCAAAATGGAAGCCACTCTTTGAGGGATCTATGCTAAGGTTATCTCCATGCTTGCCCTCACTGGTCAGAGTTGGCTGAAGCATTGTGATCATGATGAAATACAAGTTGTAAGATGCAACATTCACCTAGATAACCATGTGGAAAACTACAGTTGCAGTTTTATAGAAAATACACCTTTGCCCTTAATCAGTTTAGGGCTATTCTGAAATTTTCATGTATAAAACTCTCAATCCATTCCCCACCCCCGGAGCATGGCATTAGTAGTGAAATATATTTATATAATGAAAGGTGTAACCCATCAAAATGGGAAGGCAGTTACGAATGATTCTGTGATAAGATTGGAAAAATAAATATTTATTTCTCTGAATTCTGCCTTTGCAGTAGTGAGCTGGATGAAGTAAACTGATGGCCAGTGACATGGATAAAAGTAGATGCATTTAAATGTTATAGCTTTATCAATTAGCACATGCATATGAATACTGCAGACCCTGCATCAGTACAGTAATATGCACAGGGCCTGAGCGTTAACTCCTTATCAGGCAAAACTTATCAATTTCAATTGGAGTTCTGGATTGGGCCCCCTGCGTAGCTCAGTAAAATTATCCAGATTACTTGATGTACTGAATCTCTGATCACCTGGAAAGTAAGATGCAAAAAATATGGGTAGATTTTCCTGAAAATTTTCCTTGGGGTTGAGGAAGAGAGCAGAGGGCTTGATTTTCAGAGACACTGAGCATCCAAAACTTGAATGCAGGTTAATGGGCCCGTAGTGAAATCAAAGAAAAGTGCAGCTACTCAGAACCTCTGCAAGTCAAACTTATGGTATCTTGGTTTCACTCCATTCCCCATTTGCTGATTTTGACTGCATGGGTGAAGCAGTTGTGATTACCTATTTTTTTTCCTGAAAAGGAGTTCTCAGTAGAGCTGATGTTTCTTGGTACTGTTCCAAGGTACTGTTATTGTCTACTTGTGGGCACAATTCATTTAAAACATTTTCTAATAATCCTGTGTGCTTTTTTGCATTTCAGCTTGTTAGTGACTTGTTAGAATTCTGTTTCTACACCTTCCGAGAGTCTCAGGCACTGAAAGTGGAGTTTCCGGCCATGCTGGTGGAAATCATCAGTGACCAGTTACCAAAGGTGGAGTCTGGAAATGCCAAGCCCCTGTACTTTCACAGGAAGTGATGGAAAATGTCTTAATAGAAGAACTTTGCCTTAAGTTTCCTTGTGTTATTCCACACCCATGAAGGACCCAAGAAACCACATTTTAAACGTGCTATTTACACTTGTTCAGCAGCCTCTGACTAGTCTCAAATCATGTGAAGGGTTTGGAAAACAGTTGATCTGGATTTGGCAAGACCTAGATGTTTGTTTGAAAATTACCCCCTTACTCCAAACACTTAGAAAATGTTCCTGTTCCTCTGGATGAAAAGCCATATCTAGTCAATAACTCTTTGATTTTGATATTTTAACAGATGGGAGTTTTAAATATGCCATGTAGTTTCTGGTATTGTTTGCTTGTTTTAAAAGGGTTCAAGGACTAATACAAACTTTTTAAAGCTTACCCCTTGGTTTGCACATAAAACGTAAAGTCAATATGGGGCATTAATATTCCTTTCTTGTAAAAATATATACAAAACCCCCCAAAAGTGTAAAGTAATAACAGAACATTTGGTGTGGAATACTCGTTATCCTCACCTGTGGCATTTGTTATCCTATGTTATCCATCATAGGTGATACACACTGTGTTAAGTGTCCATTTACTATTTAATTAAAAAGGATAAGATGTTAAAACAAATGCCTCAGTTTCAGTTTATAGTATCTATTGTGCTGGCTTTACAAATAATTTTTTGCAGTCTTTTGCTGTACTGTACATTGCTGTATGTATAAATTGTGAAGGACCTGAAATAAGGTGTAAGGAGCTTTTGTAAATGAGAAAAAAATCTTTAATGGTTACTAGGATGAATGGGAAAGTATTTTTGAAAGAATTCTATTTTGCTGGAGACTATTTAAGTACTATCTTTGTCTAAACAAACAAGGTAATTTTTTTTTGTAAAGTGAAATGTTCTGCATGCATAATGAACCGTTTACAGTGTATTTAAGAAAGGGAAAGCTGTGCCTTTTTTTAGCATCATATCTAATTTACCATTTTACACGATCTGTTGTAAATAACCACACAACCTTTTTCAGTTGTATTTAAGCCTACTTTTCGGTACATTTTTCTCCGTTTTTGTCTACTGCTTGCAAGTATATGTGACTTCAGCTCATTTTAGGAATACTGCTTCATATTTCTGTAGGAAACTACACTATGTTGTGTTTGCAGCTTTATGGTGGTTTCATTTAACAAGACATTACAGTCTCCCAAAAGCTTTTGCCAGCTTTATGATGTGGTGAGTTTCTGCCCTCTACTCCAGATTCCTCAAGGAGATAAAAGCAAATCATAGGATGTTAAATGATTTTTTTTTTCTTTTTCAAAATTAAAGTTTTCCAAATTCTTTGTTATTCCTTTTCATATTGAATGCACATAACCTTAAAGGTCCAGTTGTCACCTCTGATTTAGGAGAGTGAATTCCAATAATGGTTAAGGGAACATACAGATCATTACAGTAAGTATACTGTATATATTTTGATTGGGAACGATGAATGTACGGTGCCGATACTGGCAGATTATCTTGGTGGGGTTTTTAGTTATAAATTCAAAACATTAATGTAAAAATGTAAGCAGACCTACATCTAAACAGGTACTTTCACTGTGAACATTTCTATCTTAGTTATCAATTTTTGTCTCAAAACCATGTCCTCTGGTGTAAAGAAGGCTATGAAGATGCACCTTTCATGGGGTGACTTTCACAATTTGTAAATAAATACAAAATTCTGGAGTAGAATAGAGACCAGATGAACTTTTCTGAACATCACTGTTGCTATTATATATACACTAATTTGAATAGAATAATTTTTCAGAGAGTCATGATTCCTAAACTGTCTGTCTGGGCAACAGTGACATTTTTGAGCTACAGCTGTCCCTTGACCAGTCAGAATGTAGCATTCTTATAAATGGTGATCTAATAAACTCACCCACTCTTTCTGATTCAAAACTCCGAGGTGTGCTTCTGGCACATGCAACATAGAGTCAACACTGCTTGTCTTTTTAAATGACACCTGCCTTATGCAATGGGTAATCTGTAGAGGCTGTATTCAGAGAGGGGGATCTTATATATAAATGTATACATACATATATTATTTGCAATTTTGGAAGTCTAATTCATAGGTAGATCCTTAAATACAATCAACTGACCTGCACAGCAATATGAAAGCCACATGTCCAACGTGATAAATACACAGCATGCAGAATGGTTGTTTACAGTAACGACATGGTCAGATATCCTTTACTTTTTTTTTCTCTCTAAATACTGATAATGGAATTTCAAAATAGCCAGGTTTGGGGTGAATACAGTCTGCAGCAGCTTTTTATATTAACAAAGTTACTAGCTCCTTTTCTATCTCTAAGTAACTTTGCTTGGTTAAAATAGCAAAGCCATATTCTAAACTTCACCGTTAAATGCCTGTCCCAGTATAAATTGTTGTCTGTTTGCTCTTTTTTTGTACCTTATTGCTTTTAATCTTGGTTTGGTACAATTCATAATTCACAGAAACTTCATATAATTACAAACACACTAAATTAGTTTTAAAAAGCAATTTATATCTTTATGCAAAAACGTATGTCTGTCTTTGCAAACAACTGTAAGAAGATTACAATAAATCCTTTACTTTAATCACCTGTTGTTTATGAAACCATTCATTGATTTTTTTTGCTAGAAATCATTCAATAGATATAATTGGATACAGATGTTTTAAGAGACAGTACTCTCTTCTCCAGAATACTTATGCAGAATAGCCATCTCATATTAACTAACCAAATCTACAACAAAAAATATAAAATACTGTTTTAGCTACAACAAAGAAATGAAAGTATTTTGAACTTGTTTAGAATGAAATAGGCATTTGTCTCCTGCAAAATATAAGACAAACTCAGTGAAATTTCAAAATGTCTGTTTTAAAAGTGGGCTTATGCTGATTGCATTAAATAATGTTGTTGCAAGGAAAGAATGGGGATAGACAGCAAGAACATTGCATACACATTATAAAATGTAAAATAGTTTTAATGTACTGCAGCAGGTATTTCAGGAATACTAGATCACATTGTGCAAATGTTCAGTTGCACAAAATAAAATAGAAAGGCTAAAGTTTGCAATATCAAATTCTTATTAAAAAGATACTTTACAATCAAGCTAATTCATAGGGTGGTGTTTTCACTGACTTGTATAAACATGTATGAATTTAAAACAATCTACAATTAATGCACTTTTAATTGTTAAAGATTTGACTTTCTTTTTGTAGAGCAATGTTTTCAGCTGGAGGTCAATGACTTGATAAAATAGACAGCAGTTCTGAGGTCAGTGGAATGTTTAAGAATTCTTGGAGTTTAAATAGATTTTTGGATAAAAAATAAAAGCAGTCAGCACTCTGGTGTAAACAGTAAAATCTATGCATAATGATGCATTTATAATTAGGGGTTTGCTTCTGTATGGTTAAAGCTTTTTAAATAAATAGAAAATATTGTTTGGTCTTTGTTAATGTCTGCAAGTACACTTTTTTAATATAAATTGTACAAATATACATGGATTAAAATGGTTTGCAAGTATTCCTTGCGCTTTAATCTTCACTAGCGGATGGTGCATTGATTTCCTTGGAAACAAGCCTGTGTTTACTTCCAAACAATCTATTTAGACAACATGAAATTAATTGCAGTGTTACATAATTGTTGTCATTCTTCATGCACATTGAAATCTGTTTTTTACAAGCCTCTTTATAATGGTGGGTTGTGGTGGCGCTAACATCCACACACTGCCTGTTGAGAGGGCAGGCGCTCAAGGAGCATGGCAGGTCCCACCTTGGGAGCTTGCTTAAGCAAGTTGGGCAACTGTGTTTTCCAGGAGAGCTGGCATGGAAGGTGAAGCATGTCTCATACAAAAGAAACGTGAGTGACAGACAAAATGATAGCCTACAAAAAGGTTTAGCACAATAAAAGCTGGAGTTAGGCTCTTACCTGTATCTTCACTTGGAATATACTCTCCTACAATGGCTACTTTTATTGTTCACATAATTAGAATTTTCCCCAGTGCACGATTGATTGCACAAGTTCAGAATGCTAGGAGCGTGCACTCTAATCCTCTGAATTTCAGGCAGGAGCAGCAACAATCAAGTTGCACCAGAACGTTTTGGTGCCAAGAAATCTTAATCCTACCCTACATCTCCGAAACGCATTCAGCAGCAAAGAATAACAGTGACCTCACGAGTGGTAAGGCAAAATAACACGCCCCTTCCCAAAATGCTTGGGTGGTGCAACAGTCAAATGTGTTGATCTGTGAAGGTTGTGTGTTTTGGAGTACCAGTTTGATGAAGTTGGGGTACATGTTGGTTACTGGCAGTGCTTAATTTGTAACTGATGCGGCAAGCCTAGAGGTGTTGGAGCTCAGCGCTGGTTTTGGGTGTCTGTTTGAGATGGAAGTAAAAGGTTTATGGAGTGTTTTGGGGCATTGTGGTCAATACAACTGTGGAAAAGAAATGTACAATTCTCTTCCCTTAATTTCCATTCTTGTAAAGTTTTGGGTGGATGGGAAGTGTCCTACCTCTACTTTTAAACTGTCACTAAAGGCAAATTTTGTTCGCTAATATCAACAAGGGTGACTTGGTGCTGAACACATATAGACCAGGACGACCTGCATTCAGCCCTGTTTCAGAAAACCATGTCAAGCCCCATTTAGTGTGGTTTATTATAGGGAACATAGGTAAGTTAGTCCTACCCCAGTTCAGCACTGGTACAGCTGCAGCCTTGCTGTTTAATTAGACAAAGCAGCTGAGACTGGGACAGCAGGCACTGGGGGAGATGGGGTGGGAAACCAAAGAGAGAGTGCGTGTGAGAGTTAAGGGGGCCTGAATTATCTGCATGGTGCAATTGTGGAGACCCCCATGCTGAAGTGAAGAGCAATGTACCAGCATGGAAGGGCAGGACTTGTCTCCACAGTAACTCCTCACTTAAAGTCATCCTGATTAACGTTTTTTCGTTGCTGATCAGTTAGGGAACATGCTCGTTTAAATTGTGTAATGCTCCCTTACAACATTGTTTGACAGCCGTCTGCTTTGTCCACTGCTTGCAGGAAAAGCAACCCATTGCAGCTAGCTGGTGGGGGCTTGGAACCAGCAGCCCCCCTATCAGCTCCCGTAAGTTCCCTGTGCAGCAACAGCCCAGCAGGCTATCAATTGCTAGCAGTTCAGCTGTCCCTCCTGCAATTGCCATGTGCTGCTCCCCAGAGCCTCGTGTTTGCTGTGTAGGGGAGGGGGAAAGAAGGGGGCTAATGTCAGGGTGTCCCACTCCCCCCTACTCCTTCCCCCACTTACCCCTTCCATATAGAGCAGGGTGGGAGCAGGACAGAGAGAGCTTGCTGGCCACAGCTGCTGTCTCAACTTTCTGATCTTTTTAAAGGCAATGTACTTAGAATGGTGTCAGCATACTTAAAGGGGCAATGCACATCTCTCTCTGTCTGCTGTGCTGTCTCCCCTCCCGCTGCCTTGTAGAGTGTGAGGCTACATTAACAGCAGCCGAGTGCTAGTTCATCATTTAGCAGTAAGGCATTCCCTGGGAAATATCCCACCCTCTGACTCCACAATCACCATTGCTGTGTACAGTATTAAATTGTTTGTTTAAAACTTGTACTCTGTGTGTATGTGTATATATATATTTTTGGTCTAGTGAAAAAAATTTCCCTGGAACCGAAACACTGCCCCCCAATTTACATTAATTCTTATGGGGAAATTGGATTCGCTTAACGTTGTAGTTATGTTCCTGAAAAATGTGACGTTAAGCGAGGAGTTACTGTAACTAAAGCAGCAGTCATTCCCCCCGTTAGTTATTTTGGTGCTAGTCTGTGTGTGGTTACTTAATCCAAAAGAAGAGTGCCCTACTTCGAGATTACATGAGTAAGACTGGACTTATGTTCACATATTGTGTCCACACACACACTTGCACTGAAGTAACTAAATATGTGAATTACAACCAATTTGATTATTTCAGTTCTAGTTACGTAGCCAAGTTCTGAAACCTCTGCAGCGAGTCCTCTGCTGTATGTGAGCAAGAATGCGCCCGAGAGGGGGAGACAGAAAATTAGAGGGAAACCTGCCATGAAGAGCATTAAGAAGAATGATTTTCTCAGGCCTCTGAGTAGAGTTAAGCACAGAGGATTCTACTGAGCCTGAACTTCTAGAGCCAAGGCAGAATAATGGAGCAAGAGCCTGCCAGCAGGGGAGGGGAGATGAACTTTGCTTAATTACTGTCATATACTGAAGTTTCTGCTGATCAAACTGGTCCTAGCTCCTGCATTCATTGTTTGGCCTAAGGTCCAGGCACTTACACTTGTTGTTGAGGACAAAAAGACAGTCTGAGCAAAGCACTGCAGCCCCTCTGGAGACATAAAGCTAATTCCATCTTTTCTACCTGATTCACTGTCATTGGGACCCTCTCAGACCAGTGTTGTCCTCTAAGTAAAAGAAACAAGGGTGGTTAGTGTGTGTGCGTGAGACCTTTCACCCACCTGACAGGCGAGGAGGATAGACTAACTAGGACTCTAACAGGAGCACTACCGGTACCCATGCTACAACACTAGACCACCACTGTGCGGAACCAGCTGCCGAGAACCCAGCAGGGTTCTGCTAAAGAGAAGTGAAAACTGCTGCAGTGCTGAAAACCTGAGAAGATAGGCCTTCGTTCAGCTACGAAGGGGGTGGGGGGGAACAAAGGGGCAGTCAGGCTATTTCTTATGGCCATGGGAAGGAGGAGGAGACAGCAGCAAGCCCGGAATCAGGCTGCAATGGCTGACACAGAGCTGAAATAAAGCAATGTGGAACCCAAACCCCACACCACAATTAAGTCTATGAGACTAGAATCAAATCTATTGGGAGAAGGGAGTAAAAGGCCTCAGAGGCAGTGTTGTTAGCTTGCCCAATGGGGGAAGCCTCCCTTGAACACTTTATCTTCCAGTGGGGATCAGCACAATTAGCATAGACTGCCCTGAAAAATGCTCTCCTTCTGGCACTGGCAATTGTGCAGGATAACCACCAAAAGCTAAATAGTGGCACACTCATAGATGACTCTCCCTATTCTTGTCACTGGAGTCAACATTGTCATTAAGCAGGTCTTGGAGGGAAAGAAGGAATTGGATTCTGAGAGCTAGACCCCAAGCTTCCAGGAAAAGAGGCTTTTTTTATTATTATATGCTTGGAAGAAGTCTTTCCTTATGTATCTTTTAACTTTCACAATTCTTTGTCTCTTCGATGCATGATGTCCTAACACTGATTGTCTGAAACACTGCACAAGATTTAGGGTGACCAGACAGCAACTGTGAAAAACTGGGACAGGGGATGGGGGTAATAGAAGCCTATATAAGAAAAAGACTCCAAAATCTGGACTGTCCCTATAAAATCAGGACATCTGGTCACCCTACACAAGATGGGGAGTAGATGGCCAGCCCTCTGTGGAGAAAGTGGTGGTTAGGGACTATTTAGAAAAGCTGGACGTGCACAAGTCCATGGGGCCGGACGAGTTGCATCCGAGAGTGCTAAAGGAATTGGCGGATGTGATTGCAGAGCCATTGGCCATTATCTTTGAAAACTCGTGGCGAACGGGGGAAGTCCCAGATGACTGGAAAAAGGCTAATGTAGTGCCAATCTTTAAAAAAGGGAAGAAGGAGGATCCTGGGAACTACAGGCCGGTCAGCCTCACCTCAGTCCCCGGAAAAATCATGGAGCAGGTCCTCAAGGAATCAATCCTGAAGCACTTAGACGAGAGTAAAGTGATCAGGAACAGTCAGCATGAATTCACCAAGGGAAGGTCATGCCTGACTAATCTAATCGCCTTCTATGATGAGATTACTGATTCTGTGGATGAAGGGAAAGCAGTGGGTGTATTGTTTCTTGACTTTAGCAAAGCTTTTGACACGGTCTCCCACAGTATCTTGCCAGCAAGTTAAAGAAGTATGGGCTGGATGAATGTACTATAAGGTGGGTAGAAAGTTGGCTAGATTGTCGGGCTCAACGGGTAGTGATCAATGGCTCCATGTCTAGTTGGCAGCCGGTGTCAAGTGGAGTGCCCCAGGGGTCGGTCCTGGGGCCGGTTTTGTTCAATATCTTCATAAATGATCTGGAGGATGGTGTGGATTGCACTCTTAGCAAATTTGCAGATGATACTAAACTGGGAGGAGTGGTAGATACGTTGGAGGGCAGAGATAGGATACAGAGGGACCTGGACAAATTGGAGGATTGGGCCAAAAGAAACCTGATGAGGTTCAATAAGGATAAATGCAGGGTCCTGCACTTAGGACGGAAGAACCCAATGCACAGCTACAGACTAGGGACCGAATGGCTAGGCAGCAGTTCTGCGGAAAAGGACCTAGGGGTTACAGTGGACGAGAAGCTGGATATGAGTCAGCAGTGTGCCCTTGTTGCCAAGAAGTCCAATGGCATTTTGGGATGTATAAGTAGGGGCATAGCCAGCAGATCGAGGGACGTGATCGTTCCCCTCTATTCGACATTGGTGAGGCCTCATCTGGAGTACTGTGTCCAGTTTTGGGCCCCACACTACAAGAAGGATGTGGATAAATTGGAGAGAGTCCAGCGAAGGGCAACAAAAATGATTAGGGGTCTGGAACACATGAGTTATGAGGAGAGGCTGAGAGAACTGGGATTGTTTAGTCTGCGGAAGAGAAGAATGAGGGGGGATTTGATAGCTGCTTTCAACTACCTGAGAGGTGGTTCCAGAGAGGATGGTTCTAGACTATTCTCAGTGGTAGAAGATGACAGGACAAGGAGTAATGGTCTCAAGTTGCAGCTGGGGAGATTTCGGTTGGATATTAGGAAAAACTTTTTCACTAGGAGGGTGGTGAAACACTGGAATGCGTTACCTAGGGAGGTGGTAGAATCTCCTTCCTTAGAAGTTTTTAAGGTCAGGCTTGACAAAGCCCTGGCTGGGATGATTTAATTGGGGATTGGTCCTGCTTTGAGCAGGGGGTTGGACTAGATGACCTCCTGAGGTCCCTTCCAACCCTGATATTCTATGATTCTATGAACACAGACAGCGGGGCTACCACTCTGTTACCAAGAGCTACCAATACTTCATAGGCTTCTCTCAGCATGAATCAGAGTGTAAGCCAAGGTGGAAGACCCTTCCCACCAGGGCCAGAATTACCAGAGCTGAATTCTTAAAAGTAGTAGGCAGTGTGTTTAACTCAGCCCAGTTCAAGCCCAGCTTACTCATACCTTGCTTTCACAACAGCCACGATGAATTAGGAAGGAAAAACGAAATTAGCATTACCTCTCCTACCAGGAAATAATACACTTAACAGGGTCCTTGTCCTCTTCTTGGGGTTGCTTGGAACTGGCATAGATTTACATAGCTACCAGAGGCAAAAGAACCTGAAATAAGAGGAAGCTCAGAATAGCTTATGCAGGAGTCTGCAGACCTGAAGGCAATGCAGCAAACTGGATCATAGCAGTGGGTGAGGTGGCACTCCACAAGTTAAATCTCTTACTACTTTTCCTCTACCTTTTTTAACCCACTTCAGTTGTGTGCTAGACCAAGAACTAAGGCATTTGGAAGACAGTGCAGGACCAAACACACACTGAGCCAAAATATTATGCACAGTTTGGTACTATTGCTTGTTCACAAATGAGTGACTGACTCCTCACTTTAAAAAGATTTTAACTTTGACACAACTTTTAGCTATCCCACCGACCATACTAATCATCAACTGGTATCAGTGGGAACACGGAGTCAAAGCATAGCCTTGGCCATAAATGCAATGCACTGTCTGAATAACACTTTTAGGACGCAAATGAGTTTGCGCAGGTGTAGTCCCATTGGTCCTTTTTTTGTGATCAGAGACCAGAATACCCAGCCAAACACTGCTTTCCAAACTGAACAAATTTGAGGGAGCAAACCTATGATCTATTGCTCAATGTTATCAGAGGGATTATTTCCTTACTGTTGTGTCAAGGGACAGATTAGAGCGCTTGATCTCATTACAGTAGTCCTACACCATCTTCAGTATAACCTCCCAGCCAGAATTGCCTTAAAGCTGTTTGGCAAAGCTCACCACCCCCTCAGACACAGTGACATATACTAAACCTCATAGCTTGGAAGAGTTCCATTTGGACCACAACACCAACTCAGCCCACCATCTGGAGTTCATTTGTGTATACTCGGAAGATCTGGGCAAAGGAATAGATAATGGCATTGCATGAAAACTTTTATTTAAAAAGAAAATGAAAGAGCATTAACTACTCCTGTTTTAAGACTAGTAACTTAATATATCTGCAATATTTTTTGGTTTGCAAAAACAGTCAAACCGCATGAAGCTCACTTTAATGCAGTGTATTAATCTTAAAAGGCTGTGTTATTTGTGCATTTTTTTAAACAAGAGAGGAAAGAGAGAAGACAAATTGCACTCAGCACAATGGTAACTACCTTTCATCGTATTTTTATCATGTGGCACAGATTTGTGAGATATACAGTTCACTATTGAACCAGATTCCGATACCTTTCCCAGGCACATTGATGAGTACCTTATTGCTCAAATAGTCCTATTGCTTACAATGGGGCTACTTGAGGAGTAAGATACTATTCAGTAAAACTAGCTACTACTCAGTACAACTAAGGGCTGCACAGGCCCTGTAGGACGAATGAGGCTTGATTCTATGCTCTTTGAAGTCAATGGTAAAACCCCCCTTGACTTTTAATGGTTCAGAATCTGACCGTACATCCTGAAACATATCTAGTAACATGGCAGGGTGAGAACAGGGGCCGCTGCTAAGGGGAGAAGAGGGACACAGAACTCCTGGCATGGAGGCAGAATGGGCAGCAATGGTGTGTGTGTGTTGCAGAGTGCCTGCAATAGCAAGGGATGGAAGGGTGGCCCACAGGGAGCTTGTGGGAGGAATACAGGGAGACCTCTTGTGTGCAATGAGCTCGTCCTTCAGAATCAATGCAGCATGTTACCCTCTAGTTGTATTTAGCAGATGTTAATGAAGTCAGTAAGTAAGTTGTTTGCTGTGGGGAATGTTCTCCCTAACTCATAGCTGTTCTGAATCAGCAGTGCCTTCCTCTTTACTGATTCTGCACACACACCTTCCAGTAACTAAGAGAAGTTTATTTCAGTTACTGATTTATAGAAACAGAGCAAATCATTCTCCAACAACATGAGAGATAGACAAATAGTAAACAACATTTAATTTACAGTGATTTTTTTTTTTTGGATGACAAACCTGTACTTTGAAATTGCACAATATGGAACCAGGAGGTACTGGAGCCTGTAATAAACGTTAATGGGTCCTGTCTTGAAAATAATATAAATGAAGCTATACACATTGCATAAAGGCATCTGCATTTTGAAGACACTTGAAAATCCATGTTCCCCCTCTCTGTGGGTTTTATTTATCTGATAAAATCTGATCCAGCTACTTCCCCTCCCCTTTCAGAATATTACTTTGCCTTCAGCATAAGAGCCTCTTTGCCCAATAACATTTCAGAACCAGAAAAATAGAGGATTGCCAACATTTAACGGTGGATATAAATACAGTTTTCAAATTTCAATTTAATCAGCACCAGGACAATGTAAATACTTTTAAACTTTTCTCCAAATGACAGCGGAGTCTGAGTTCAAGCACATATCTAACTTAAAATTCTGGTTATCCTGCAAACAGATTGCTGTTGTGCTTTGCACATGTAAAACCCTGTTCATAAAATTAAACTACTCCTCCTGCCCCCGCCCCCACCCCCACCCTAAAAAAACCACCTTACACATCACATCTCTGCAATTCCTATTTGGCAACATTTTGTCTTTATACAGATTAAACTCTTCATCCCATTGTCTAGCTCTTCCTTGATTAAAAGCAGTCATCAAAGCAGAGAAGTGACTAACAAAAATCCATGGATACCATGTACACCTTCTGGGCGTTAAATGCAGAGAGCTAAAGAAACTGAACATAGTTTTGTGGAATAAGTCCTCTCCTGCCATTTAGAGTTCCTTCAAGCCATCCTGGTTCTCTGGAATATTGCACTACAAAAGGAAGAAAAAGGTTTTATTAGTCTCCACTGTATTTCTGTTAAACTTGCAGCTTCAACTTGTATCTTCCTGAAAAATGACAGGTTTCAGAGTAACAGCCGTGTTAGTCTGTATTCGCAAAAAGAAAAGGAGTACTGGTGGCACCTTAGAGACTGACAGATTTATTTGAGCATGAGCTTTCGTGAGCTACAGCTCACTTCATCGGATGCATATCTCTTCATCGGATGCACATCTCATATCACTTCATCGGATGCACAATGTGAAGAGAGTGGTCACTTTGGATGGGCTATTACCAGCAAGAGATATGCATCCGATGAAGTGAGCTGTAGCTCACGAAAGCTCATGCTCAAATAAATTGGTTAGTCTCTAAGGTGCCACCAGTACTCCTTTTCTTCTTCCTGAAAAAAGCACAGCAAAGCATTAAATTTTTTGCACAGACCAGTGTGGAGACCATAGCTAGGAAAAGAGGAGGTTTCTGGTTAACTCATTTAAATATTGGTATGTGCCACCTAGGAGTTAGGACATGCCAGACTCACAGGGGTTCTCACAACGAAAATTGTGGTGACCTCGGAGTGCAGCCACCAACTCTTGCTGGTGGCAATTTTTCCTAAAATACTTAATTACCTTTAGGAAAAACAAATAAATATGCACATATACAGGTCCAAATCAGTGTAATTTATTTACGTCGGGTTTTTTGCAACCTAATAATAAAAACAATATACAGTTGTCTCTATTCTTTACTGGATCTAAACAGAACAGAAACACATAAGGTGTTTTGCATGTTCTTGCCTTTTATTTTATTTGGGGGCGTTTGTTTGGGGGTTTGGGTTTTTTTTGCTTGTTTGGTTGCTTTTTTAATGACTTGCTAGCTAGTAAGTCTGCTTCTGTGAAATGTGATTCCTATATGTTTGTTAATATTACTTTTCACAGCAGCAGGCTTGATAGCTAGAAGACAGTGAAAAGTGATAGTAACAAACATACAAATACCACTTTTCACAACAGACTTACTCAGCTCTGGTAAGCCAGAGGGCAAATTAAGCCCTGGATGGGGAGGTGGTTAAGGAGGCAGCACAGGTCCAGGGGTGATGGGGTGGAGAGCCTGGGGCTGGGGCCAGAGCCCAAAGCCCTGCAGCTGTGGATGGAGCCTGCTGCCATGTGGCCAGAGGACAGAGTCCACCACCCCAGAGCCAAAGCCTGAACCCCACCACCCCTGGGAAGGTGGGGAACTCAAACTGGCTGCCTGTTTGTCTCTCTGCTCCTTTCCCCCGCCCCCAATCACTGCTAAGGAGGCTGTGGCCGCACGAAAAGCCCCTGGTGACCGCATGCAGCCAGTGGCCGTATTCGAGAAACTCTGTGCCAGAGGCCAGGGTTGAGCATGAGAGCCAAATCTGGTTGGGTTGGTTGGTTGCAGGAAGATTGGGCATTTTTTGTGGTCAGCCTAGGAGATCAGGACATGGTGAAGGGGTTTGAAAGGAAGGTCTGGGAAGGATACAAAGTGAAAGTGCTTGCAGGGTACCATATCAGGAGGAAGGTTAGATCTTGGCTCTTAACAGGGATTATAGCAGTGTTTAGAAGCTTAGTGCGGAGTGGTTACAGTTCTTGCCAAGCACAGTAGGGGAAGTTTTAGCAGTTGAGAACAGGGCAAGACCAAAAACTTGTCCTGGGTGTAGGGGGTGAGTTTGGAAGCTTGGAGCTGTGGGGGAAGTCAGATCAGGTTTTACTGCAAGAGGTTTAAGGCATGTGAAGTGTTGGGGGGGGCTAGACACAAGTCAGGTGACTTTGGCTCATGGGGCTTGGATTGCAGGGCTATAAAACTGCAATGTAGACATTTGGGCTCAGGCTAGAACTCTGGCACCCTGCGAATCAGGAGGGTACCAGAGCCCAGGCTCCAGTCCAAGCCTGAACATTGACATTGCAATTTTATAGACCCGCAGCCCACAAATTCACACCGGCCTGCTGTGGGTGTTTTATTGTAGTGTAGGCGTGCCCTGACTTTCAATGAAACTTAGGCTCCTTAGTCACTTAAAAATGGCACGTGTGTACTTCTGAAAAATGTACGATGTGCACGTTCTTTTCCTCTGTCCCAAGGTGAATACTATTCACTGCTCTGGCAAGTGCTGTCAAAATAAAAACTGTAGTGTGAAGAGGACTTTAAAAATGTAGATAGCAGAACTGCCTTCAGATTTTAAAATGATACTTTAACAGTTATAGCAGTAATCTGGCAGCACATTTTGTAATGGAAGGTTTTCATTTAAAATTTACCAAAGGAAAAATAGTACATAGAAAAGTACCTTTTTAAATCTCTCCACATACAGTAACTTACATTACTATTAATAATTAGCATGCCCTCCCTCCCTTTGTCACTTTCATTCCATGATTATAGCGTACACACGCACTCATTTATAAATGCAACACTGACACCACCACTGAGCCTCCCTCCAAAAGTTTCATCACCACAGTTATAGCTCTACCACAGTGAGCAAACATTGACATTGCTGAGACAACCCTGGCCCTCCTCCTGAGGGGGACGTAACCGCAAGACTGGCTAGTGAAAGTCAGAACTCACTTTTATCAAAAAGGAACATGAACTCAAGACAAAAACAAAGAAAAAACTATAAATGTGAAACTCTTCCTTGCAATTTGGAATTCAAAGTCTAAAATATATTTTGGGCAAATCAATATATAGACACAACAGGGGTGGAGGGGTCAGACATACAGTGTATACAATTCAAAGGCCCAGTTTAACAACCCCAAATTAGGGTACATATACAGTCAGATCAAATTCAAAGAGTTGAAGTCACTTGGGAGTTGAGGACACCTGACAGGATGAAGACCTAAAACTGTTGCAGAAGAGGAGATCTTAGCTGAGCCACATGAGATCACTGGATTGGCAGCACTAGGAGTGAATTTTAGAAGCCACTTTATGAATAACTGTTGTTTAGATTTTAATGTGAAATAATCAATACAGCACTTTAGGATGTAACCCACAGACCCCATCATTTAAAAATTGGATTTTTGAGTGAACAATATCATTTTCACCCCAAGGAAACCAGAAATGGAACAGCAGGGATATTACAGGATCAGTAGTGAGGTGCAAGAGAGCTCTGTGTTTGGGAAGTCTGCATACCATCCATCTGCATTACACCTGTCTCAGGCAGAATTATTGGTATGTCACTTTCATGAAGATAAAATTCACAGGGGTGCTGTGAAGATTAAAGAAAAGGACAAAGTAAGTATAATGGTGAGATCACCACACTGATGTTGATCCAGATTTATAAACTGTGCCCAGACTAGTAAGCCCTAATTTTAACCTGCTTTGATGTCTCCTTTTTCTCCATTCATCTTTTTCCTAAATGTACTGTACAAACACATTCACTATCAATCTCACCAGACTCCGTCGCTCTGGATCTTACACAGTGCCGTTAAAGTTCTCTTTAAATCCAAGTTGCTCAGCTCCAAGTTTTCAGGAAAATCTCCAGCTCAAGAGCAGCTCTTTGGTGACCCCCTTCTGTCATTTCTTCTCAATCAACCATGATTACAGTTCTTAGCACTTTCTCAAATCTGCCTCTATTAAAAATACCTTGCTGCAGAGACTATGCACGGGGCCTCAAAACTACTCATCACTGGACCAAGCATCCCACAGGAGTTATGTTTTATGTTGGCCCGGGACAGGAAGGGACAGTATTTGTAGTTCAAAAAATACAGGGCAAAGAAATTAAAATGAACTATGACACAGCGACATTAACCATGGCCTGGAAAGACTGCACCACAGTGCTGATCGAAGACTAATTCTCAAAAGCTATCACCTCCTGGGCCAGTGGAAATACCAGCTGAGAAACCCACTGCAGTACCTGAATTTGCCCTCATTACCTCATAGTGGAGGCAAACTTGGAGAGAGGTTCCAGGGTGAAGGTCTAAGCAGTGCCACAGAAACTACTAAAACGCACGCACACAAACACAGACAGACACATCCCACAGTTACCCTTAAAAATAGCACAGTGATGGCCCTTACAATATTACCAGTTTTACCTAGGTAAGCTAAATAGATGGTCTTACTTCTAATTGCAAATAGGTTTGCCAACTTTCTAATTGCACAAAACCAAACACCCTAGCCCTTCCCCCTTTTTGAGGCCACACCCTCTGCCCCACCCACCCCTTCCCCAGGGCCCTGCTCATTACATTCCTCCTCCCTTGGTGGCTCGCTCTCCCTCACTCTCACTGGGCTGGGCGGGAGGGGATGAGGGCTCTAACTGGGGTTGCGGGCTCCAGGGTGGGGCCAGAAATGAAGGGTTCAGGGTGCAGGAGGGGGCTCCTGGCTGGGGCAGGAGGTTGGGGTGTGGGAGGGAATGAGAGTTCTGGGGTGGGGTCAGGGATGAGGGGTTTGGGTGCAGGAGTGGGCTCCAGGTTGGGGGGGGGTGGGGCTGAGTATGGGCGGTTTGGGGTGCAGGAGGGGGCTCCAGGCTCAGGGGCAGGGCTGAGGGATTTGGAATGTGGGCTTACCTTGGGCAGCTCCTGGTCAGCAGCACAGCGAGACTAAGGCAGTGCGCCCGGAAAGTGGCCAGCAGGTCCGGATCCTAGGTGAGGGGGCCAAGAGCCTCTGTGCGCTGCTCTCACCACAGGCACCACCTCTGCAGCAACCATTGGCCTTGGTTCTCGGCCAATGGGGGTGCAAAGTTGGTGCTAGGGCGGGGGCAGCGCGCAGAGCCCCCTGACTCTCCTCCCCCCCGCCTACTAGCCGGACCTGCTGGCTGCTTCTGGAGCACAGCGCAGAGACAGGACAGGTACAGACTAGCCTGCCTTAGCCACGCAGTACTGGCGACTGGACTTTTAATGGCCCAGTCGGTGGTGCTGACCGGAGCTGCCAGTGTCCCTTTTCAACCAGGTGTTCTGGTCGAAACTAGATGCTTGGCAACCCTAATTGCAAAAACTTATTTAGGCCCATGGTCTGAGTATTCCTACATCTCTGACTGCCAGATGCTGGGACTGGATGACAGGGGATGATCACTTGGTGATTGCCCTGTTCTGTTTGTTTTCTTTGAAGCATCTGGCATTGGCCACTGTCAAAAGACAGAATACATGGACCAGTATGGCCATTTCTTATGTTCTTATTATGTTGAGAACCTGAAAGAAACCCCACCCAGAGACCTGCTTGAGTCAACAAGGGCTTGTCCACATCGAGAGCTGTTCCCGAATAGCTGTTTCTGATTAACTCCATATGTGGATGCTCTTATTCTGGAATAAAACAGGAATAGTTAACCCACTGTTGGTCATGTCTGTGTGAACATTTAGTTTGTGGCAAGTTGGATACTGCTAAGGCAAAAGTCTCAGACAACTGCGCACGCACCTAGAATGGAATAGACATGAGCAAGCACTTGAGGAAGAAAGGCTGTTATTCAGCCTAGGGCCAGGCTGAGCAAAAGGACGTGTCCATGACAATAACTGATGGGAGAGCATTGTTAGATTAACAACAGTGAGACCAAGAGCAAAAGCAGGGGGGAGAAAAGGAAAGAAGAACGGGGGGGCAGGAAGACAGGAAAAACAGCAAGAGCTGACAGAGCTGGGGGGAGGGGGGGAGACACATAAAACCCTAATGGAAGCAACACCTTTTGTCAGACACTAATTTAACAGTTTCTTTAATGGTTGATATTAGCTGTATGTCAACTTGATTGATGCATTGTCACTTTGATAGTTAAGGTTATTGGTAGAGCAGCAAAACTGATGTATTATTATTTTAATTCTTCATTTGGGGGCTTATTAGGGCATATGGGAATTTAAATTGAGTAAGTGAAGAACCTGAATTGATTCAATGGAGTCTGATTTCAGTATAAATGCACCAGGGGGTAGATACTATAATAGGTGAAGAGACGGGTACTTCTCTGAAGGAATTTCAAAGACAGGCTAAAAACAAGGAGATGGCTTTAAAATATTTGAAGAACATGAGACCCCTAAATACCTTTCCATTCTGACAAAGCCTGTTTATGATATGTCCAAATGGGAATCGTTATGAAACACTGTCATTATGACATGTCTAGTCTCACCCTGACCACATTACTTCTCTGTTGTTTCCATTTTCCTGTCTTGCTTTTTAGATTATAAATTTTGCTTTCTTTTCTGCTTGCCTGGCATCTAGGACCTTGTGCGTGATACCAAACCAAATAAATAAAAAGCAGTGAGTCCATTGGTAAGGCTATAATTAGCTTTCACTATGATCCCATTCTTATTCCCCATCCCTAACTACAAATTACTGTATAGTCCAACTTTTAGGAAAGATATAGTCCAAAAGCAGTCTGCCGCTAAGAGCACTGCCCACATATCCAAGGGCAGAATTCGGCCAGGGTGAGAAGGATTTCAGCCCAAAACTCTTCTTATCCTGGTGCAAAGAAGGAGGGCAAAGCAGGCAAAGGGATAGAGGATGTGCTGCTGGACGAACTTTACTGCTGCTTTGAAAAAGCAGCAACATAAGTCCTGGCTCCTAACTATCCCCCTGGACATAAAGTACCAGCTGGCTGGGGGCCTGGCCATGCGCTGTAACTGAAACACCATGCCCTGTTGGGTGCACCCTGGATTTGGGCAACTGGGCCTCACTCCTAGGACCCTTCCTTTGCTCTAGGAAAGAATCTTGGCCTGTGGCCATATTAGTGCACAAGAGAGGGGACGAAGCTCCCAACAGTCCCTTCTCCCCGACTCAGCTGGTGAGAGTGCAACACAGGGCAGGATTCAGCCCTCGGTGTTGTGTTAGAAAGCCCACCCTGTATACCATTTGCTTCAAAAACCCAGATTTTTCCTCTATGTGGATCTCTGACTGATGAAGATCCCTCCTAGTCAAGTTAAAAAAAATGGTAAATTAAAATAACTTGCGTTAGAGACTTTGAAGAGAACAATCATTTAGCTAATTTCTCTTTAAAAGGTCTCCCACCTAACTTGATGCAGACGTGATCTGCCTGCAAGGCAGCTCTGTGACAGGAAGCACGTCCACCAAGCACATTCCTTTACTGAGAGTACTGGAGGGAGAAGAGTGTGACTGGGAGCCCCAGATCTTCTCATCTGCTGTAACACACAGACCTGAAACCTGGAGCAGACTTGTTTGGGGGAATATGTCTCTGCACAGCCAAACAAGAGTTTGTGATATACGATATTTTTGCTTAAATTAAGTTTGTTTTTCGGGGGGGGGGGGGGGGGGAGAGGGGGTTCTTGTACAGTGAAAAAAACATTCTGCTGAACTCCCCACTTGTTCCAGCTTGTTAAAAAACTCAGAAGGAACATTCTGGTGGGGTGGGGGAGAGGGAGGTGATGAAAAGCTTTTAGTTTCTGAGAAACTTTCCACACGCATTTTTTTGTCCAATATAACAGTTAGTAGGATGCATTGCTGAATATATGGGCCATATTTAGCTATCTTTTTTTAAAAAAATATGCCTGTGCGTTGATTTTTTAGCTGCTGTAGTCTGTGTACTTTTTTCCTTTTCCTACTGGATCTAAGCTGGGAACTTGGAATTCCCCCTGCGTTACGGGCACACTGCAGAGATTCTCTTCCTTGGTGTCTGTGTGTCACTCTAAGCACATACCAGTCAGTATAGTTTGGCTGCGCACAATTTAATCCCTCCTTCCCGTAGGACAGTGTGTCACAATTTCAGGGTAACTGCACATGTATCCCCCCTACATGGTCCACTCCAGGAGCACCCAGTCAGGTCTCCAGCCATCAACTGACTCTGGACAGTCCTACTCCTTCTGACCAGAGGTTTTTAGGCTACACAGCTCTCTGCCTTACACTATGATATCCCTAGCAAGCCAGTCTGCCTCTTGGCCAATGCCTGTGCTTTGCTTTCTCTCCAGGGGCTCACTAACAACAGTGCATTGCCCGCAGTTACAAGTCACCACTCTGCTCTTTCTAAGCAAGCAAATTATTCTTAAGGTTACAGAGAAAACACAATAAACACAAACAGATTTAAATGTACCAGGGGTCACCCATCAGTCTTACGGGTCCTTACTAGGCCAAATTCTTTCCAACCCTTCTGCAAAGGCTGGGGGACCCACTGTAGCAGAAGGTCCGGTCCATTGGCTGATCAGAAAGAAGGCCACTAGTTGGTTCAAGCTCATCCTTTTATAGCAGTGGTTTTCAACCTGGGGTCTGCAGACCTGGGGTCTGTCTAAGGGGTCAGTGAAAGGCTATTGTTACCATAGAAAGTGTTTTTCAATCTGTGGTTCACAGACTCTAAGTTTTCCAAGGGGTCCACACCTCCATTCAAAATGAAAAAAGATTGAAAAAACATTGTTTTATACCAAAAGCCCTTTCTTTCTTACCTAGTCTCTGGAAAACCCAGTATTATGCAAACCACCTCACAGGGTGAACCTTCTCTGGAATTGTTTAGTCCCAGTGATTCAGCTTCATCACCCACACAGTCTTTTAGTTCCTGGAGGAGCTGTGGTTACCTTTCCCCCATGGAGTAGAACACAGTCATATATAAACCATTAATTAACTTAATACAATGGTCCCCAAAGATCACAGAATCAGAGAAATGTAGGGCTGCAAAAGACTATGAGAAGTCATCAGTTCCAGTCCCTGTGCTGAGGCAGGACCAAGTAAACCTAAACCGTCCATGACAGGTGTTTGTCCAACCTCTTCAGAAAAACCTCCACTGATGGAGATTTCACAGCCTCCCTTGGAAGCCTATTTCAAAGCTTTACTAACCTGACAGAAAGTTTTTCTTAATGTCTAGCCTAAATCTCCCTTGCTGCAGATTCAGCCCGTTACTTCTCCTACCTTCAGTGAACATGGATAACAATTGATCACAGTCTTCTTTTTCACAGACTATTTGAAGAACTTATCAGGTGCCCCCTCAGTCTTCCCCCACCCAAGACTTAAGTATGCCCAGTTTTTGAACCTTTCCTCATAGGTCAGGTTTTCTAAATCTTTTATCATTTTTATTGATTTCCTCAGGACTCTCTCCAGTTTGTCCACATCTTTTCTAAGGTGGGGCACCCAGAACTAGACACAACACTCCAACAGAGGCCTCACCAGTGCCCAGCTGAGCAGACAATTACCTCCTGTGTCTTACATATGACATTCCTGTTAATACAATACTAGCCTTTTTTGCAATTGCATATTCAGTTCGTGATCCACTATAATCCCCCAAATCCTTTTCTGTAGTATTACCACATAGCCAGTTATTCCCTATTTTGTAGTTGGCATCTGATTTTTCCTTCCTAAGTGCCCTTGTCTTTATTGAATTTCATATTGTTGAATTCAGACCAATTGTCCGATTTGTTAAGGTTGTTTTGAATTCTAATCCTGTCCTCCAAAGTGCTAGCAACCCCTCCCAGGTTGGCGTCATCTGCAAATTTTGTAAGTATACTCTTGACTCCACTACCAAAAAGTTATTAATGAAAACATATTGATTAGGACTGGACCCTGGACTGACCCCTGTGAGACGATGCTAGATACGCCCTCCCAGTTTGACAGCAGAGCTGCGATATCTGTCACACAGCGCATATCAACTTTCTGACACTAGTAGCAAGTTGAACAACTGGGAATAAATTCGGAGGTACCAGGTATGTTGGCCAAGGGAAGAATTTCCAGGCTCTTCTGGATCAGTGTGCCCCTTGTTCCAGCACACAGATCTCAGCATTTTTTACAAAATTTTCAGAGAATAACTTGGGAGCTTCAAACTGCACAAAATTTGGGTGAGCATTTTGATGAACTTAAGTTTTGGGGTTTTTTCAATGTGACACCATGTATCAAGGCCTTGTAACAGAGGAGGTTGTGGGGTACTCTTGCTATCATTTGATGCTTTTCTAATAGCAGTGCATAGTACATTGCATTCATAGGGCAATAACTGCCAAACATAACATTTAAAATCCTTCACAACAGCCCCTGCTTCCATGTCCCCGCATACTCTGCTGTCCTCCTGGTGGGGAGAAGCCAGGCTGGCTACTCCTTCTCTGACATTTTTAGGAGTAGATGACATGTCCAGTCCCCTCCTAGATCTTCAGGAATTAAATAATAGCCCCTGCTAGCACAAGGGCAGAACTACAGGAAAAGCTCCTGTCAACTCAGTGTCCCTGGGACAGAAGCAGCTGATGGGAAGCTAGGATAGATGAACTAAATTTGGGATGCCCAGGACAAATCAGGATGGTTGGCAAGTACACCCTCAAAATGAGGATCTCTTTATGGACATTCATATTTATCTGTATATTTGTGTGCATAGACATACACCATCACTTGGCCCAACGTAATGCATACTCGCCCCTTATATACATATATTCACCATTCCTCCCTGCCCCCTCGCCCCCCAAAATCCCTATCCTGCTCTAAATCCTGAGGTAAACTTAGGAAAATGATGCCTCAACACAAAGCCCCGTGGAATTTACAAAGCTAAGTTTGTGAAAAAGAAAGTTCACATACAGAGATGCTTTTCTGTGCTGCCAAATCAGCATTTCTACACAATTGCAAGTGCCTCCTCATCTGAGCCTTGAGTATCACCACCACAGTGCGCTAATACATGCCCAAGAAAATGTATACCAATACGCCAGAAATCCATTAAGTTCCGGACTATTTGTAGTCAGCCACCTTGCCATATCACTAATAGTTATGAATGTATTTTTGTCTGAGGCCATTTAGGAGGGTTTTCAGTTTGCTTGTTTTAACATTTGTGTGTACAGAGTACTTACCATCTTCAAAAACTGCTCCTATTTGAAAAGATAATTCAGAGCTATGTTCTGCCTCACAAGGGTACACTGCTCTTGCTCTTCTGTTGAGAACACTGAAAGTGTGACATAAAATGAAATATGCTTATCAATAGCTAAAAGAAACTAATATCCATTTATAACACATTTGGGGCCCAATTTCAGAACTTTAAGCACAGGATTTCATGTGCACAATTGCGTGTTCCTAATTTGCACACACAAACAGCACAATTCCATTTCACAGCTTGCCATCTGAACTTGTGCATATCCAGTTTGTACATGTAATCATAGCTATGCACACACACCTGTGCACATCTCACTTTTAAAAACAAACTATGTAAAACACTGCCCAAGGAAATCAGCAATGAAACAAACATTAGGTAAAGGATAGAGTACTTAATCTTAAAATCATAATCTTTAGATATTGAGACCCATTTATTCAGGGAATTTCAACTTCATGTTTTCAGTCTTCCTGTATGCTGTCCTGTATTTGAACTGTTCTTGTAGTTTATTACCATACAACAGTCTAGAAAACCACAGAACATGTTCTGTCCTATGTAAAATTTTGGACACTATTCTAGAGATGTATTTAAGAGGTTTGATAATGAAATATCACTGCAAATTTTTCCAGGATAACTATGCACTTCTGAAGCTACCATGACCAGAAATCTTAGAGCTTTTTTGGCTAAATAAACAGTAACTGGATGCTTTACAATGCATTATTTTGACAAAGTAACCATGCTATTAATTCATCATTTGTTGAGTCCTCACAGCGAAAAAACTGTACAAAAAAAATTGGAAGGGACACCGTCCCTGACCCAATGAACGTGCAGAGTCAAAAGGACAATACAGCGGTAGCACAGTATAACACGTGGCCAAAACCAGAATTTTTGACAAAGTGGCGTAGAGGATTTGTTAGTATGTCTGACTGCTTTCCCTAGCAAAGTTAGTAGTACAGCAGTCCTTTGTTTAAGAAGGAAAAGATGAGGTGATAGAGGCCTAGTGCATCCTGGGCAGAAGGCAGAGGGAAAACAAAGAAGGCGGCACAATGACGAGAGTGGGAGGAGATCGAGGGGGCAAAAGGAGTGAGGAGAAAAATATGAAAGTAGAGACATGGAGAGTGGAAGAATTATGCAGAGTCTTGAAGGCAAGGACAAGAAGCTCGAATTTGATATGGAAGGCAAAGGAATACAGGTGGAGTTGTGTTTTGATTAGGGACCATCTACCTGTAATATATTAAATAGTTGAGGAAAACAGCAAATAAGATACATTATAAGCAAGAAGTAGAGATCCACTCAAGACAGTTCACACTGTTGGCATTATTCCCCAAGCAATTATTACTACCACCTTGAGCAGTATGAGGCATCTCTCTGCTTGCAAATGGCTACATTCTTGAATTTGCGGTGGTTTCTGTATTACAGTGGTTTTCAACCTTTCGTCATGTGCAGACTCCTGAACATTTCTGAAGGGAGGTCCAGACCCCGTTGGAAATCATTGAAATCCTGCAGACGCCCCAGAGCACAGGTTGAAAACCACTGTTCTGTGGTCATGAGAACCCGTCCCAGACCCCCTAGACATAGTCTGCGGACCCCCAGATTGAAAACCACTGCTGTGTTACACTAGAACCTCAGAGTTACAAACACCTCGGGAATGGAGGTTGTTTGTAACTCTGAACAAAATATTATAGTTGTTCTTTCAACAGTTTACAACTGAACACTGGATTTAATACAGGTTTGAAATTTCACTATGCAGAAGAAAAATGCTGCTTTCCCTTTGGGTTTTTTTTCAGTAGTTTACACTTAACATAGTACTGTACAGTATTTGCTTATTTGGGACGGGTGGGGAGAAGGCTATCTCTGCTGCTCCCTTATTGTGTATTTCCAGTTCCAAATGAGGTGTGCGGTTGACTGGTCAGTCCCTAACTCTGGTGTTCCTAACTCTGAGGTTCTATTGTACATTAAGACCCAAGTTTGCTTTTTTCCTTAGGACAATGATAGAGAGAGACGGAAGTAAAGAAAACATCAACAAAAATTGAAGTGTACATTGTACCTTTCAGCTGGTCTGTCACTCCCTGTGGCAGAGGTGGGGAAGGGGAAAGACGACAGTGCTGGAGTTCTGGTAGTTGAGGTAGGTGTTGTGGTGGACTGTGTATTCAACCATGAGACCATCGGTGAACGAGTCTGACTGGGGCTAAGGGATGAAATTTTTCAGGGCTACATTAATAACTTGCATGCAATTCTCTTTCACATCAGAAACATTCCATGTGGGACTCTGTGACTACTGAACTCCTTAAAACTCAAGATTAGTGGGGTCGCTGAACTGATTTTCCAGCCATGGTTCTGAATGTCCTGACGAAGTATTTCTCCTACATGCCCTATATCCCAGGACAAAGACATCTCTCCAAGTGATGATAAACTCGAAAAAAATGCAAACATTTCCAATTCCTTATGTAATAAAGGCAGATACAATGGAACCACATCTTGCAGGCTATTATTTGAGCTGCCACTACCTACGCCTTTACAAGTTTTGACAAATCTATTTTAAGATCTTTTCAGTACTGCACTAAGCCATGTGTGGCTGGAGGCTTTCAAAAGAGGTTGTAGCTATTACAATGGTGGGATCATGATGCTGGGTCTCAGCATTAGTGCCACATTTGAGCACGGCATGGGCCTTCATGGCCTCTGTCAGGGGTTGTGGAGATGTCAAGAGAACAAAGCCCCTCCCAACAGTGATATTAGAACAATGCTCACTGTGCTGCTTCTGGACTGAGATCGAGAGGCCACACAACCTGGGCAGTTTGTTGAAGATTCAGACCAACCAGAATCTTTGGAAAACAGTAACTTGTATACTTATGAGTCACAATGAAATCTGGCGTAGAAAGAAACCCAAACCTTTTTCATAACCTTATTTGCTGAGCATAAACAATGTGCTCATCTGTGAACAGAGCTGACGAGAAGTCGCAATGACTTTACCATCCAAGAATATTTTATATTGTGTGTGCGCATGCTCAGGTGCACACGTGCCAGGAAGGAGAAATAGCTATTGACCAGGGTTAAACTTGTTTTAAACTCTGTGACTGTAAAACACAGACAAACTCCCATTCTTCCCACATACTACACACACTACTTCTAATTTCATATGTTAAAAAACTAAAAGACACAAAAACCTGAAGTTTCTCCCTATTTTGAATCTCATTTCAGGACACACAAAAAAGGCCAAGTGGTTAAAAAAAATGAACATCCGTATCTTTTGTGGAATAAAGGCGCTGAAGTGCAAGCAACACCTATGTAAAAACACAATTCAAATGACGAACATGTTGGTAACATTCATTCAGGCATCATCACCAATCATCCTGCAGGGCTAACTATGCTAATCTGACTACATTACTGGTTAAGTAAGGTGCAGACTTGTACATGCCTGAAAATATTAAGGTCCCAATTCGCAGACTTCAATAACTCAATGCTGATTTACATCTGCTGAGGGTCTTAAAGTATGTTTGTATTTAAATAAGCCCAACATTTAAAAACATCATACGGATTGTTTTTTATTTACTTTTAACATTTCCCACTTTAAAACCAGTGCCAGGTTGATTTATGAAACCCATATAAAGTATAAAGGAAAAAAAATATTCTGGGTTTGTTTACTCTATTGCCAAAACTAAAGTATATCAGCACCTACTTAAACCACTAAATGTAGCAACCACCAACAACTCAAGGATGTTCTACCAAATGAAGTGCCTTCTCGAATTGCAGTTCAGATTTGGCATCCTTGGCTCTCAACCAGTGAATAATGAACATATTCATCCATGAATATTTGGTTAAAAAAACAAAACAAAAAAACCCCTACCAAATGTATTACTCTGTTTCTAATTATTTAACCAGCTGTACCAGTGAAAAACAACTAGTTTTGTGCGTGCGTGCGTGTGTGTGAGAGAGAGAGAGATCACGTTGAGGGGTTAGAAACAAAACTTACATTTTTTACTAAAAATCTCTCATCCAGAAACATAATTCATAAGGATGAATACAACATAAAAGATGGGTTCCCTTTGAGTGTTGGCGGAGGGGGGAGACAGAGAGAAGAATGTATCCAGAGAGGGGTAGGGGAAGAAATGAAATGCTCAGATCAATATGTATGTCTCATGTTATGTGAATTACTACACAAGATGATCAGTAGTGTATCAACCAAGAAAAATGCACTGCTCCTCACCTGAGGCACAGTGTAAAACTGAATACAAATGTAGATATATTCTCTGGGAGCCTAGTGTAAATCCAATATTTCCAGTGGAAAAACCTTTAGAACTGCAGGCACCTCTGAGCTCTGTGTTACTCCCTCCCCCACTTTTTGATGTATTCTCTTAATATGATTCAGCTGTAGAGAAAGCACTGTGGTACTGTTCTTGAATTCGCCTGTCAGTTTCAGCTTGTGGTTACAGATCAAGAGTTCATGGTCTATGATGCAGCAATGAAAAACCCTATTTCTGGACATAACATGGTGAAACAATCACTAATAACAAAAATATGAAGCACCCACCTGACCTACTTGTATTTTAGATTTTCTTTTTTTATTTACTATACTTGGCTACCTAAAGAACCACTGATTTGATTCTATTTTTAAACTGAAGTTTTTACTCAATACAAAAAATCTTTCCAATGCTGTGCTGCACAAGCCCCCTACTGCAGGATTTTTTTTTAAAAAAAGGATATTTGTGGTAAAGTTATTTACACAAAAAGATATTTAAAGATAAAGTTGTAAGAAAAGCCTTGTTTACCAAGATGATAATAAAAACCTACTAGTATATCTTATCTCAAATTTAAGGCAGTCTGTTAAAGAAATCCACGCTCCTAAAGGCTGAAATGAATGCAATGTGTTTCCTGTGGAAAAAAACCCTGACATAATCATCTCTCTTTGAGAAGAAATGTTATTGTCTGGTATAGAGAATCGGGGGGGAGGGGGAAGGAGGAATAGCCTTACTGAAAATAAGCTAGAGATTTCATACTGATATTCAGAAACAAACTCCTGAAAACAAGATTTTATTGGATGTTTATCTGGCTGGTTCCTAAGGTAACACAGCTACCGAGGAGTCTCTTATCTTGAGAGCAAGCAAGAGAGAGAGCCTGTGAAAAGAATCTACACTCTAACTTTTTAGAAAATAGATTTGTTTCATAGAAGGGTTTGGCAGCCCTGTGTCTGTCATATCACACTGTATTACTGACACAAAACTCTGTAAAAGTGCTTTTAAAATGTTTTATTACAATAAGACATATATCAAAAGGTATTGGCTATTTCTGATTCAATATGCCATCCAGTATTCTCCAGCACCAGACAACACACTCCATGCATATTAAACTTTCTCACTGTATGAAAGCTCAGACTTTTTGGTGAGGGTTGGGGGGAAGATACACTGCTGGATGCAGTTTCTACTGTTGTAGTTTGAGCCAGAGCAGGGGACAGCATCCAAAGGGCAGGAACTCCCTCCTTTGGTCAAGAAAAAAGACCCACCACCACTTGGAAGGAACGTGTACAGCACGCATAAATCTTCATTTGTACAGAAATGGATCAGCCAACACTGGAACAGAGGTTTCTTTAAACCTAGACTGTGAAGTCTCAGTGGAGCAGCTAACACATTAGCGCAATGATCTTTCATGCCAGTCTGGTAAATCTAAAGCATACAGCTACAGCAGCTGTCCTAGGCTAAAGCATTTTAAAATTATAATTTAGTTAAAACAAAATAAAGCATATGTATATCTGTATGCTACAGCAAACTGCAGACCAAAGGCTGTTCCTCTTCCAGAAATCAAGAGTAATTGTATTCCCTGGATTGAAAAGAGCTGCTGTAAGAGAAAGAGGAAAATAGGCTGCAATGCAGAGCCCATTATTTTATAACCCTCCCTCTGGTAACATGTATTCAGTTTATCCCATATAATATGACACAGTGATTCTAGTGCACTGTTTTTAGCTGTCTAAACCACTTTTTGAAGACATTCTAAGCGATAGCCAACCCTGTTTCATGTAGGAAACACATGACTTCAGCGTCGAGTTAGATTGTGCCTGTTTCAGTGGAATTGCAAAAATGGTGGGCATTACTGCCCTTGTACCACAAAAGGCAGAATTAAAACAAGTGCCAAATACCCCCACACACCTCCAAAAACTGCAGTCACTGAGTGGGTGACAATGATGAAACAATAGCAGGCTACAAAAATGAGCACAACTAGTGTGTATGATTTCTGTATAATTGGATCATGTCTTTTTTAAAGCTGTTTAAATGTGTTCTTCCTCTAAAATAACTTAAAGACCTCAGATAATCACACAGAAAGAACATAACAAGGTTCAAGACTGTCATTAAAGTCACCTGCCACCTGTACAGAGATTGCGAATTTGCATCACCACCCAAAGCTACAGAAAGGAACCACTTCAGTTTTTTAGGGAGATAAGCTGACTGATTGTAGACATAACAAGGCTGATGGGAATTCATTTGGTAGTCAGACAAATAGGAGTAATTATCTCCAAGACTTTTGTTGTGTTCAGGACATTGCTATTTCCTCCTTCCCCTGACAGCTCCTTTGACACTGGTTTTCCTCTTCAGGATTTCAGCCATCCTGAGATTTACTGTTGCTTTGCTTTGATCATTAGTTTCCTAACCCACTGCTCACAAACATCCAGAAAGGCATTCTATGGTGATTTGGGGAATCTGTCTATGGACAACTTATGAATTCTGATTTATTTTATGAGCTCTATGTATAACTCTAACTCTCATTATGTAATAAACTAACCACGGGCTGACAAGGACTCTGTCATATATCACACACCCTGTCTAGAAGAAGCTATAGACAAACAAAAGAGGTTGTTAGCATTCTAATGACTGTTCTCTGGCAAGGCAATAAGTATACTAAAGAGGGTGCCTGAGCTGGAAGAATCCAATTAATTCCAGGTGATCTCAGGCAGGGGAGTTTGGAGCAGTGGAATTTCCCCAGAAGAGAGTACAAACGTGAGGAGTTAATTCAGCTGTTTAAAAACACAGAGATTAGGTGAGTCAGGGTGACAAAGCTAGAAGGAGAGAGGAACAAAATGGGACAGGATTTTGGAGGAATAAGGAACCTTATTGCCTACCAAACCAGCAAGAGGAGAAGGAAACTGGCTGCAGGTGAGAGGGAGACTCCATATTCTGGTGAAACCATGAGGCTCCAAAACAGGGTTCTTGACCAGGGCTGAGACACACTCAAAACACAAACAGTATGGTCAAATGTAGCCCTGGTCACTATTATACAAACTTCTTTTGTGCATTTCAGAACAGGAAAACAGAAATACAGTTTGTGTCTACTGTAATGCAGCAACATTGATAATATAATACTGGTACTGTAATATATACTGTTTAAATATGAATTTATAGCACTATAGAAAATGAAACAATTAATTCACACTACTGTGGTTCTTTTGCATAATGTTGACCACTAACTTGGCTCCTGAACTGCTGAGGTCTGAGTAGTACTACTGTACAGTGCCTAGAACAAGAGGTCCCTGAACTGTAATACAAATAATTAACAGCAGCAACAGTAGCTCTCTGGCACACTAAACAAACATTTAGGAGCTCTGTGCATTTTTTGCTGTGTGCATTTTTTGCTTTGTTCTTAAATATTTACTTCTTTAACGAGGCTGAATATTACTGTTCTTCACCTTCATCTACAAAAGGTTTAATCCCAAAGAGAGCATTTCCCAGGCCTAGGCAACTCACTACAGGAGCACTATTGCAAATACATCTTCAACCTTCAGCTGTGAGTGATTTCACATTCCTCTATTTCAAATGATCACTGGACGAAACTAGGTGGATGGCTGGCTCAGCTTTAGAGTCTACACTACACAGGAAAAAGAAATCGCATTGTGTCAGCTGTTCTTCTTCATTAAAGCAATAAAATATTTTGCACTTCTTCATGCCGTGTAGCCAAGGATCTCACAGGGCTTTACAAAAAACAACACACTGAAGCAGGAAAGTATCATCCTCATTTTAGGCATGAAGAAAACTGAGGGACTGAGCGATTAAGTGACAGAAGTCACACACCAAAGTCTGTTTCAGAACCAGGAATATCAAATAGATCCAATTATAATTTCTATGGCTTAAGTCACAAGATACTTCCCTTCCAGTTTCAGAGGGGAGAAGACACATCACAAGGAAAATTCCCTTTTTTGCGTGGAGTTATATGAGTTATAAATTTAGAAAGAAATACAAACTTAAAAGTATGTTAAGAAGTATTTTACAATTCAGACTAAAGATAGAATTGGAGAAACTGCCTTTGCAATACCTGAACAGTGAGAAAGAGAACACAGTTTTTAAACAGAAGTATTTGGCTATTTTAACTTAGAGCACCTGTGACAGTGCAGGGAATGAACACCTATGAGTTCCAGGAGGTGGGTGGGCCTTTGCCCACCCACATCTGAAAGCCCCTTCCCCAGCCTAAAAGGAGGACTGACTAAACCCAGGGCTCAAATGATTTGGGGGGACATCTAATAAGAAAACAGGGACAGGAGTGAGGTCATAAGGCCATAAGCAAGGATCCAGAGGGGGACACCAAGCAGAGAACCCTGAACAGTGCCCACTGCTCCTCGAAGGTGTCTAGGGAGCCAGCGGACGCAGCCCAGAGGAACTCTGCCCAAATGTGTAATCGAAGGGAGGAATGGAACGGAAGTAGGCCCCACAGTTGCAGAGCACCTCCCCATCCAGCATCCTCCTTCTGCTTAATAGATGGCCACATTGGCCAGCGCCAGGAAGAGGTCGATGAGAAGGTCTCATGACTTTGTGGGGCCATGGACAGGGTATGCATAGATCAGGAGGTGTGGGGAAAAGTGCAGCCAAAACCTAATAAAAGGTTCTGGAGGAGCCAGAAAAGGGGCAGCAAGGACTGGGCTGTCTCCCAAGATCTGTGAGAGTGATGGGTCGTCTTTCAGGATAGGTTGTACATCCTTGATGATGTGTTGGAGAGGTTTTAGTTGGGGGCTGAAGGTGATGGCTAGTGGCGTTCTGTTGTTTTCTTTGTTGGGCCTGTCCTGTAGTAGGTGACTTCTGGGTACTCTTCTGTCTCTGTCAGTCTGTTTCTTCACTTCAGCAGGTGGGTACTGTAGTTGTAAGAACGCTTGATAGAGATCTTGTAGGTGTTTGTCTCTGTCTGAGGGGTTGGCCAGTCCTTGCTTACAGACAGCCCTCCAACCTGAAGCAAATACTCACCAGCAACCACACACCACACAACAGAACCACTAACCCAGGAACCTATCCTTGCAACAAAGCTTGTTGCCAACTGTGTCCACATATCTATTCAGGGGACACCATCATAGGGCCACATCAGCCACACTATCAGAGGCTCGTTCACCTGCACATCTACCAATGTGATATATGCCATCATGTGCCAGCAATGCCCCTCTGCCATGTACATTGGCCAAACTGGACAGTCTCTCCGTAAAAGAATAAATGGACACAAATCAGATGTCAAGAATTATAACATTCAAAAACCAGTCGGAGAACACTTCAATCTCTTTGGTCACTCGATTACAGACCTAAAAGTTGCAATTCTTCAACAAAAAAAACTTCAAAAACAGACTCCAACAAGAGACTGCTGAATTGGAATTAATTTGCAAACTGGATACAATTAACTTAGGCTTGAATGGGAGTGGATGGGTCATTACACAAAGTAAAACTATTTCCCCATGTTTATTTCGCCCGCCCCCCACGGCTGTTCCTCAGACATTCTTGTCAACTGTTGGAAATGGCCCAACTTGATTATCACTACAAAAGGTTCCCCCCCCCACCGCTGGTAATAGCTCACCTTACCAGATCACTCGTTACAGTGTGTATGGTAACACCCATTGTTTCGTGTTCTCTGTGTATATAAATCTCCCCACTGTATTTTCCACTGCATGCATCCGATGAAGTGAGCTGTAGCTCACGAAAGCTTATGCTGAAATAAATTTGTTAGTCTCTAAGGTGCCAAAAGTACTCCTTTTCTTTTTGCTAAATGCAATTTTCCTAGCTAGCCTGCACATGCACGCACCCCCCCCCCTTTCCTGACATAAAACCTCAAGAAGAAAAATTGCAGACAAAAGAGGGATTTCGTGCTTCTACTGAAAGTTACCACTTGCTTAGAAAGTCATTATGGATCTGCATCACTTAACAACAAGCAAAAAAAAAAAAAAAAAAAAAAAAAAGGGGGGGGGGGGGGGAGAAAATTACAATCCAATCCAGAGGCAACAGTGCCCAAAGCACATCCATATAAACGAGAGCAAATAGACCCAGCTATAATTACATCGACGCTTTAAAGACTTTTGTCCTTTCGCCCCATTTGGGAAATATGTTATTACAATTAATAAGTACTTATCAATGACATATATATATAGCATATATATCGTATAAGCAGGCCAGGCCACTCAAAATGTCATAAAGGAAAATATCTGTAACAAAAAAGCAAAATCTCTTCCTCAGACTTACTTCATTCACCTTTTTGCCTTTCAAGGTTAAAGATTTTTTTCATGACATTTTAAATTTTGTATGAATAGTAAACGAGGGAATTCACTCAGAGTTTGATTTACGATAAAAAAGTCAGCCTCCTTATGTTTCAGGCTTGGCCGTGTTGTGAATTGAGCCCCAGTGTACTAAAACTTGCAGTGTCACATTTTGCTGAACTAGAATCAAGCTCACTAACTGCTACAAAGCCTATTCAAGTGACAAACTGCAAATTAATTGAAAATACAGGCATTTTTATATGTTAATGTATTATATAGATCTAAGCCCGCCCTTGAATAGCAATGTTCAGCTCCTATTAACTTTAATAGGTTCTGTATGTATGTATGTATCGAAGGACAGAATTTGGTCATACATCTTGATGGTAACATACTACCACCCACAACTACTACAGTGTGTAGACATTTCTTCAGGTTAGGTATCTGGGGGACCCAGTGGTTTGAAATAAAACAATTGTAATGTATTTTGCACAGAATACTTTACAAATGCAATGCCTAAATAAAACAGTGTAAACCATGAAACTGCTAGTAGTAAAACACCTTGACTTTCCATACTAAAAAGCTAAAATATAATTTAGCACAGTGTTTCACAACCAGGGAGATGTGTACCCCTGGGGGTACGCAGAGGTCTTCCAGGGGGCATTCAACTCATCTAGATATTTGCCTAATTTTACAACAGGCTGCATAAAAGTAAAGTCAGTACAAACTAAAATTTCATACAATGACTTATTTGTACTCCTCTATATATGATACACTGAAATGTAAGTACAATATTTATATTCCAATTAATTTTATAATTATATTAAATTCATAAAAGAGCTCAGATTTCATAAATTGTCCTATTAGTATGCCCTCTTCACAAAGGCTTCCTTTCTCTATAAAATCCTCTTCATTCAAATCTACCCTTAGAGATTTATCTACATGTTTTCCAGCTCTGTCTCTTCATATTTAACAGAGACGGACAATTCTTCCTCTTCCTCAGGCAGTGCATCTTCATCTCCAGATTCAGTGTAAGTATTGTCCAGCTCATCTTCAGCAGCCTTAATACCACCACATTCTGTTTGATTTAGGAGAAGACTCTGTTCTCCCTCCTCTTTCTCCCTCTCCTCATCTGAGTTATTGATTTCAGATATCTGGTCTTGTAATGAAGATGCAAATTGTTCAGGGAATCATCCAGTTCATCAGTCCCCTCTGTGCTCTCCTCATCCATGTCAGCCTTATTGTCAAGTATGACATAGCACTAAACCAAACTCATCACTCTCTTTGACTACAGTGCTCTGAACACCTTCAGAGTCTGAAATACTGTATGTTTCAATATCATGCTCACTTGCTGGAACAGGGAGATCTCCATTTTCACTGTATTCATCCAAGTCTTGATCAATAACTATCACATTTTTCTGCCACTTCTTATCTTGGTCATGTTCCTCCTCCTCCTCACTTCTACTTTCTGTATCTACACATCTTGGTTTAAAGTCCTCATTATCACCAGAAATCATCTCTTCAATTACAAAGGAATCTTCCTGGGCAATTCCCAAATGTCCTGTATCATCTGCCAATTCTTCTTCGGTCAGGCTTTCAGAGACAAACACCTCTGAAGGATCAATTGTACATGCCTGAGGCGTGTCTATACTTCTATCAATAATATTAATACAATCAACTGCTACCACTTCCCGCATTTTGTCAGCTACATTTTGCATATCAGTGGCATCATGCTTTATGGCATCCTTTTCAGGTTCTAAACTTTGTGATGTCTCCTCATTGACATTAAAAGGCTTTTTTGGGCTAAATTTTGTAGGGTTTTTGTGGGGCAAAGCAAAATATTTGTAAGTTGCCCTTAAGCAGTGAAGAATATATTCATATTTATAAATATGGCAGGCGACCAGCTTGGCTTACCAGTGAAATCCTTGCTGATCTTAAACACAAAAAAGAAGCCTACAAGAAGTGGAAGATTGGACAAATGACCAGGGAAGAGTATAAAAATATTGCTCGGGCATGCAGGAGTGAAATCAGGAAGGCCAAATCACACCTAGAGTTGCAACTAGCAAGAGACGTTAAGAGTAACAAGAAGGGTTTCTTCAGGTATGTTAGCAACAAGAAGAAAGTCAAGGACAGTGTGGGCCCCTTACTGAATGAGGGAGGCAACCGAGTGACAGAGGATGTGGAAAAAGCTAATGTACTCAATGCTTTTTTTGCTTCTGTCTTCACGAACAAGGTCAGCTCCCAGACTGCTGCACTGGGCAGCACAGCATGGGGAGGAGGTGACCAGCCCTCTGTGGAGAAAGAAGTGGTTCGGGACTATTTAGAAAAGCTGGACGAGCACAAGTCCATGGGGCTGGATGCGCTGCATCCGAGAGTGCTAACGGAGTTGGTGGATGTGATTGCAAAGCCATTGGCCATTATCTTTGAAAACTCATGGCAACTGGGGGAGGTCCTGGACAACTGGAAAAAGGCTAATGTAGTGCCCATCTTTAAAAAAGGGAAGAAGGAGGATCCTGGGAACTACAGGCCAGTCAGCCTCACTTTAGTCCCTGGAAAAATCATGGAGCAGGTCCCTCAGGTAATCAGTTCTGAAGCACTTAGAGGAGAGGAAAGTGATCAGGAACAGTCAGCATGGATTCACCAAGAGCAAGTCATGCCTGACTAATCTAATTGCCTTCTATGACAAGATAACTGGCTCTGTGGATGAGGGGAAAGTAGTGGACGTGTTGTTCCTTGACTTTAGCAAAGCTTTTGACACGGTCTCCCACAGTATCTTGCCAGCAAGTTAAAGAAGTATGGGCTGGATGAATGGACTATAAGGTGGATAGAAAGTTGGCTAGATTGTCAGGCTCAACGGGTAGTGATCAATGGCTCCATGTCTAGTTGGCAGCCGGTATCAAGTGGAGTGCCCCAAGGGTCGGTCCTTGGGCCGGTTTTGTTCAATATCTTCATAAATGATCTGGAAGATGGTGTGGATTGCACCCTCAGCAAGTTTGCAGATGACACTAAACTGGGAGGAGAGGTAGATACGCTGGAAGGTAGGGATAGGATACAGAGGGACCTAGACAAATTAGAGGATTGGGCCAAAAGAAATCTGATGAGGTTCAACAAGGACATGTGCAGAGTCCTGAACTTACGATGGAAGAATCCCTTGCACCGCTACAGACTAGGGACTGAATGGCTAGGCAGCAGTTCTGCAGAAAAGGACCTCGGGGTTACAGTGGACAAGAAGCTGGATATGAGTCAACAGTGTGCCCTTTTTGCCAAGAAGGCTAACAGCATTTTGGGCTGTATAAGTAGGGCATTGCCAGCAGATCGAGGGACATGATCGTTCCCCTCTATTCGACATTGGTGAGGCCTCATCTGGAGTACTGTGTCCAGTTTTGGGCCCCACACTACAAGAAGGACGTAGAAAAATTGGAAAACGTCCAGCGGAGGGCAACAAAAATGATTGGGGGACTGGAACACATGACTTATGAGGAGAGGCTGAGGGAACTGGGATTGTTTAGTCTGCAGAAGAGAAGAATGAGGGGGGATTTGATAGCTGCTTTCAACTACCTGAAAGGGGGTTCCAAAGAGGATGGATCTAGACTGTTCTCAGTGGTAGCAGATGACAGAACAAGGAGTAATGGTCTCAAGTTGCAGTGGGGGAGGTTTAGGTTGGATATTAGGAAAAACTTTTTCACTAGGAGGGTGGTGAAGCACTGGAATGCGTTACCTAGGGAGGTGGTGGAATCTCCTTCCTTAAAAGTTTTTAAGGTCAGGCTTGACAAAGCCCTGGCTGGGATGATTTAGTTGGCGATTGGTCCTGCTTTGAGCAGGGGGTTGGACTAGATGACCTCCTGAGGTCCCTTCCAACCCTGATATTCTATGATTCTATGATTCTATATACTAGCTGTTATAGGACTGTTCTTGCCACATTCCTCTTTACTGAGTAAGGGTCTTCCACAGCAATGTGCTTTTTAGGCCAGTCCTTTGATCCATGAGACACTGTTTCTTTGAGTCATATACTGATGACCAGATCAGCCAAATTAAGAAGCAAGTCCAAGCATAGAAACAAAGCAGTTCTACCCAAAACAAGAATATAGCAGTAGGGTTATATTACAGACCACCTGACCAGGATGGTGTTAGTGACTCTGAAATGCTCAGGGAGATTAGAGAGGCTATTAAAATAAAAAACTCAATAATAATAATGGGTGATTTCAACTATCCCCATATTGGCTGGGTACATATCACCTCAGGAAGGGATGCTGCGATAAAGTTTCTTGACACCTTAAATGGCTGCTCCTTGGAGCAGCTAGTCCTGGAACCCACAAGAGGAGAGTTAATTCTTGATTTAGTCCTAAGTGGAGCACAGGATCAGGTCCAAGAGGTGAATATAGCTGGACCGCTTGGTAATAGTGACCATAATATAATTAAATTTAACATCCCTGTGGCGGGGAAAACTCCACAGTGGCCCAACACTGTAGCATTTAATTTCAGAAAGGGGAACTACACAAAAATGAGGAGGTTAGTGAAACACAAATTAAAAGATACAGTACCAAAAGTAAAATCCCTGCAAGCTGCGTGGAAACTTTTTAAAGACACCATAATAGAGGCTCAACTTAAATGTATACCCCAATTTAAAAAACATAGTAAGAGAACCAAAAAAGAGCCATCGTGGTTAAACAACCAAGTAAAAGAAGCAGAGAGAGGCAAAAAGGCATCCTTTAGAAAGTGGAAGATAAATCCTAATAAGGAAAATAGAAAAGAGCATAAACTCTGGCAAACGAAGTGTAAAAATATAATTAGAAAGACCAAAAAAGAATTTGAAGAAAAGCTAGCCAAAGACTCCAAAAGTAATAGCAAAATTTTTTTTAAATACATCAGCAGCAGAAAGCCTGCTAAACAACCAGAGGGGCCACTGGACGATCGAGATGCTAAAGGAGCACTCAAAGATGATACGGCCATTGCGGAGAAATTAAATGAATTCTTTGCATCGGTCTTCACTGTTGAGGATGTGAGGGAGATTCCCAAACCTGAGCCATTCTTTTTGGGTGACAGATCTGAGGAACTGTCCCAAATAGAGGTTCATTAGAGGAGGTTTTGGAACAAATTGATAAACTAAACAGTAGTAAGTCTCCAGGACCTGATGGTATTCACCCAAGAGTTCTGAGGGCACTCAAATGTGAAATGAAGGAACTCAAATGTGAAATTGCAGGACTACTAACTGTCAGCTGTAACCTGTCATTTAAATCAGCTTCTGTACCAAATGACTGGAGGATAGCTAATGTGATGCCAATTTTTTAAAAGGGCTCCAGAGGTGACCCTGGCAACTACAGGCCAGTAAGCCTCACTTCAGTACTGGGCAAATTTGTTGAAACTATCGTAAAGAACAAAATTGTCAAACGCATAATTTGTTGAAATAGTCAACATGGTTTTTGAAAGGGAAATCATGTCTCCCCAATCTACTAGAATTCGAGGGGGTCAACAAGCATGCAGACAGAGGAGATCCAGTGGATATAGTGTATTTCGATTTTCAGAAAGCCTTTGACAAAGCCCCTCACCAAAGGCTCTTAAGCAAAATAAGCAGTCATGGGATAAGAGGGAACTGTCAACCTCTGGAACTCCTTGCCAGAGGGTGTTGTGAAGGCCAATACTATAACAGGGTTCAAAAGGGAGCTAGATAGATTCATGGAAGATAGGTCCATTAATGGCTATTAGCCAGGATGAGCAGGGATGGTGTCCCTAGCCTCTGTTTGCCAGAAGCTGGGATTAGGTGACAGGGCATGGATCACTTGATTATAAAAGACAGTTACCTTTTTTGTAACTGGTGTTCTTTGAGATGTGTTGCTCATGTCTATTCCACAATAGGTGTGCATGCTTGCCACGTGCACCAGTGCCCGAAGTTTTTCCCTAGCAGTACCCGTATGGGGGGAGCGCCCCCCACAACCCCTGGAGTGGCGCCTGCCTGGCACGGTATAAGGGGAGCTGCGCACTCCCCCAACCCTCAGTTCCTTCTTGCCAGACAACTCTGACAGAGGGGAAAGGAGGGTGGGATGTGGAATAGACATGAGCAACACATCTCGAAGAACACCAGTTACGGAAAAGGTAACTGTCTTTTCTTCTTCGAGTGATTGCTCATGTGTAATCCACAATAGGTGATTCCAAGCTATATCTGTTGGAGGTGGGTAGGAGTTCACAAGTTTCCAGCACAGAGGACAGCCCTGCCGAAGTCAGTGTCATCCCTGATTTGGGGGACAATCACACAGTGCGAGGAGAATGTGTGAACCAAAGACCACGTGGCAGCCCTACAAATATCCTGGATGGGGACGTGGGCCCGAAGGCAGCCGACGAGGCCTGTGCCCGAGTAGAGTGTACCCTCACATTGGGTGGCGGGGGGACACCCGCCAGCTCATAGCAGGAGCGGATGCACAAAGTGATCCAATTGGAAAGTAACTGAGTGGAAATCAGCAGGCCCCTCGCACGCTCAGCCGAGGCGACGAACAGTTGCAAGGACTTTCTGAACGGCTTGGTCTGCTCGAGGTAGAAAGCCAGAGCCCACCGTACATTGAGTGTGTGGAGACGGCGCTCCTCACTGGATGAATGAGGCTTGGGGCAGAGGACTGGTAAAAAATGTCCTGACCCATGTGATAGGCAGAGACCACCTTCGGGAGGAACACGGGGTGTGGGCAGAGCTGGACCTTGTCCTTATGAAAGACCGTGTACGGTGGCTCGGAGGTCAGGGTCCACCTGGGGAGTTCCCCACCTTCGGAAGAGCCGTGGGCCACTTCCGGGTGGAGGAACCACTTGTGTTGAGGGGAAAAGTCCCTGCTCAAGCTATCCACCCTCTCGTTCTGGGCGCCCGGTGGGTGGAAGGCCTTCAGCTGGATGCCATGGGCTATACAGAAGTCCCACTGCCTGAGGGCTTCGTGGCAGAGGACAGAGGATCGGGCCCAGTCTTGCCTGTTGATATAGAACATCGAGGCCATGTTGTTCGTGAGGATCCTGACTACCTTGCCCTTCAGATGCGACTGGAAGGCCATGCACGCCAGCCACACTGCCCTGAGCTCCTTGACGTTTATATGGGTCAGGTCTTGAGCCAACCACAGGCCTTGGGTCTGAAAGTTCCCCACATGGGCCCCCCAACCCAGGTCCGACGCATCAGACACCAGCTCCAACGACGGGGCCCTGTCCCTGAACAGGACCCCGTGGAGCATGTTGTTTGGGGCGGACCACCACCGTAGGGAGGTGATCACAAAGTCCGGCATGGTGAGGACCTTGTCCATCCTGTCCATGGCCTGGGAGAACTTCAAGGCCAACCACAGTTGGAGGGGTCTCATCCTGAGTCTGGCATGACGGACCATGTACGTGCACACCGACATGTGACCCAAGAGTTGCAGGCTAACCCTGGCTGTTGTCACCAGGAACCTTGTGACCGAGTCAATGAGACCTTTCAGGGTCTCGAATCTGTGTGGTGGGAGCGAGACCCTGGCTGACACTATGTCCAGGAGCACCCCGATAAACTCTATGTGTTGGACCGGGACTAACGTGGACTTGGTGTTGTTTACCAACAGGCCCAAGGCGGTGCACGTGGACAGGAGGAGTGCCATGTGATCCCTCACCTGTGACCAGGAGGTGCCCTTGACAAGCCAATCGTCCAGATAGGGAAATATCTGGACCTCCCAGTCATCTGAGGTAGGCCGCTACCACTGACATATATTTTGTAAACATCCTGGGGGCAGTGGACAGACCAAACAGGAGGACCGTGAATTGGTAATGATTCTGTCCCACCACGAAATGGAGAAAGCACATGTGCCCCTCGAATATGTGAATGTGGAAGTACACGTCCTGTAGATCGAGGGCAGCGTACCTGTCCCTGGGATCCAGGGAGGGGATGATGGAGGCCAGGGAGACCATGCACAACTTGAGTTTCACCATGTACTGGTTCAGACCTTGCAGGTCCAGGATGGGCCTTTGGCCATCGGGATAAGGAAATAATGGGAGTAATACCCCTTGCCCATGAACTCCTCGGGCACCGCCTCTATCATTCCTAATCCTCGCCGCCCCACCTCCTGCTCAAGCAGAGCTTTGTGCGAGGGGTCCCCCAAGAGGGACGGGGTTGTTGGGCGGGGAGGAAGTAAACTGGAGGGTGTAACCCCGGAAGATGGTGTTGAGGACCCATCGGTCTGAGGTTAGCTGCGACCATTCCGGGAGGAAAGCACACAACCAGTTGGAGAAGGGAAGCTTTATTGGGGGTGGATCCCTGATGAGGACTGGTGGGATGCCCCCAAGCATCCCATCAAAAACACCTTTTCCCTGCCTGCTTGCCCTTGGAGGACCCAGGCTGGGGGCAGGCCGAGACTGCCTCTGAGGGCATCTCTTATAGTCCCACTGTTTCTTATGGGTTGCCTCAGACTTTGGGAGGGCGGCCTGGGCGGGAGTCTGCTGCAGCTTGAACTTAGGTTTTGCCGGAGCCAGGACATAGAGGCCCAGAGTCTGGAGGGTTGTGCGGGAGTTTTTCATGCCATGCAGCCTTGTATCTGTTTCCTCCACAAACAGAGCCTTCGCGTCAAATGGGAGATCCTGCATGGAAGACTGCACCTCGCAGGACAGCCCAGAGAGCAGGAGCCATGACACCCATCTTGGACACCGCGGAGGCCATTGATCATGCGGCCTTGTCAGCAGCATCCGAGGCTGCCTGCAAGGACGACCTAGCGGCTGCTGCCCCTTCTTCCACTAGCACCCTGAACTCCTTCGTATCACGCTCCTGGAGGGAGTCCTCAAACTTGGGCAGGGAGCCCCACAGATTGAATTTGTACCGGTCCAGGAGAACCTGATGGTTTGCCACTCGTAACTGGAAGCTCAAAGACTAATACATTTTCCTTCCAAAAGAGTCCAGTCTCCGAGAGTCTTTGTTCTTTGGGGTCGGGGCTGGCTGATCCTGCTGTTCCCTGTGGTTGACCGACTCGACCACCAGGGAGTTGGGAGCTGGGTGGGTATACAGGTACTCATTCCCTTTAGTGGGTACAAAGTACTTGCGTTCCGCCTTTTCAGAGATGGGGGCCAATGAGGCCGATGTCTGCCACAGGGCATTTGAAATCTTAGCCTTCATGGAGAAGTAAGGCCACCCTACCCGGTGCTGATGGGGACAACATGTTAAATAGAGGGTCTGAGGGGACTCCCCTCAGGGCTCCTCAATCTCCTCTGCTTGGAGGTGGAGGTTTGCTGCCACCCTCTTTAAGAGTTCTTGGTGGGCCCTGAAGTCCTCCTCCGGGGTGATGGGGGGTGGGGCCGCAATCGCCTCCTCCGGGCGGGACGAGGAGGCCGTGCAGTGCTCTGGGTATCACCGGCACCGGAGGGTCCACCACCTGATCAGACTCTGGGCATGGTGCCGAGGACGTACATCCCACCAACTCCTTTCTCGGGGGTCTGGAGAGGGACGCCAACGGTGCTTCCAAAGCTCCAGCCACCGAGCGAGCTGCCACCAGGGGCTGCACTGGAGGCCACGGTGCCCACTGGTACCATTGGGCCAGCCACAACGCTCGGTGCCACTGCACCTGCTGTGGCACCGATGGGGCCAGCTATTCGGGTTGGCTGGCCTGGCCCATCGAAGGATGGCTACGAATGGAAACTGGGCTGGCGTAAGATCTGCTGCTGTCTCTGGACCGGGAGGAGCAGCGGTGCTGGGATCTACGACGGCCACGAGACCGTGATCTTGACCACAGAGGACTGGTACCATGGAGGACCGGTATCGACGGTAACAGCTGCTCCGTGAACGACCTCGATGGGAGGACCCACGACGGCAAGACGCCGGTGATCAACGCCCGGGGCTGCGATGTCCTGGCGGAGACTAGGAGCAGGAGTCCAAGCGGGAACGGCATCGACGACCGTGCCATGACGGACTGCGGTACCCTCTCCGAGACAAGGACTGTTGGCGACGCCCGCCGTGGTCCCTTCGATATTCACTCCTTGAGGACGAGCAGTGCCAAGAGTCCTGGCCAGACGGAACCCAGCCAGACAGTCTGGTCAGCGTCGAGGGTGATCCACATGGACTCTGCCCCGAGCGGTCGCTGGGCGGTGAACGGTGTCAGGAACATTCCCTCGACCAAGACCAGTACCAGGCCAGAGGCGACTCCGGAGATCCCAATGGCGGCTTGCCTCTGGAGCGTGGGGCCGACATCGACAGCGTTCCAGGCACCGGCATGGACATAACGTCCTGGGCTGCCTGGAGGGCTTCAGGTGTGGATGGCATCCAGACATCTGGAGAGGCCTGTTCTGAAGGGGCCGGGCTACTCCGCTCAACGTGAGTCAGAGGCCTGGGGCTCGGTGGGGATCGAGGACTGCCCAACATGGGCATAGCCTCTGTCCCAGACTTCCCTCGGTGCCGCTGCGAAGAGGGAGTCTTCCTGGCCCTCTTGGTGTGCCCCATGGACAGGGAGCAGTGCCGACTGGTCGACGGCACTGGAGGGGTGCCGCATACCGATGCCGCGGTGCTGGGTACCAGTTCGGAGCGGCATGCTGGAGTAGGGTCAGCGCCGACTCCATCAGGATTGTCCGGAGCCTAATGTCCCTTTCTCTTTTGGTCCGAGGCTTAAATGACTTGCAAATCTTGCACCTTTCGCTGATATGGGTTTCTCCCAAACAGCGCAATCTACATGCGGGTCACTTCTTGGCACAGAACACCTACAAGAGTCGCATGACTTAAATCCCAGGGTGTGGGGCATGCCCCAGCCTGGGCTCACTGACTAACTAAACAGCTAACTAACTACAGGTACTAACACTGAATGAACGAACAGTTCTGGGGATGAGCTACAGCAAAGCTGGAGCAGAGCAGAGCAGTTCCGACGCACCTTCACTGGTGGCAAGAAGGAACTAAGGGTGGGGGAGCGCGAAGCTCCCCTCATACCACGCCAGGCAGGCACCACTCCAGGGTTGTGGGGGGTGCTCCCCCCCTACAGGTACGCTAGGGGAAAAACTTCCAGCACCGGTGCACGTGGTGAGCACGCATGCCTATTGTGGAATACACATGAGCAATCACTCGAAGAAGAGCCTGTCTGTTCATTCCCTTTGGGGCACCTGTCATTGGCCACTGTCAGAGGACAGGATACTGGGCTTGATGGACCTTTGGTGTGACCCAGTATGGTCGTTCTTATATGGTAAAATGAGAAAGTAAGCAATTTTTCAGTAATAGAAGGCTGAGACACTTTTGTATTTTTATGTCTGATTTTGTAAGCAAGTAGCTTTCAAGTGAGGTGAAACTTGGGGTACACAAGACAATCAGACTTCTGAAAGGGGTACAGTAATCTGGAAAGATTGAGAGTCACTGATTTAGCAGATATAACTGACAGATGCAGAACTGTATTTTGAGAACCATTTTGAAACATGAGACAGATCAATTTTTTATTCACTTACTCCTTCGCTCCCCATAGTTATAGCAATGGAAACCAAGTATATTCACTTTAAAAAGTTACTCGGTTGCATCCAAACTAGGCAGAGAGAGGGTGTCAAATGCAACAGTCTCCTCTTTCAAAACCAACTGAAATAATGTTACTTACTGACTGGCTGCCCAGTCTGCCAGGTCTCCACTCTCCAGAATAAGGTGATTTTTGTCTGGCTCAGGGGGGCTACTGGAGACTGCAGGTGTAGGAGATTGAGAAGAAAGAGAATCCATACTGCCAGTCGGTGTGTCCTCCCTGGGAGGGCTGTGGTTGTCAACTAGAAGAGGAAAGCACAAGGATACAACAAGTCAGGAAGATACCTTAAAAAAAATAATCTAGTGCACAGTAAATTACTTAATTATCCAAACTACAACATCGTATGTTACAGTGAAACGTTTACAGGAAACAACTTTCAGTGTTACAAGTATCCCCCACCCACATATATGTTATTAGTATAACCCTAAAGTATTTCAAAAACTATGGAACACACTTTTGCTCCACTTTTGTTGGAAGGTTACTTCTGCTAAGCAAACCAAGCTGGCATTCCTCTGAGTGGCAATTTATGACAGACTTCCTGTTCAGACTCGGATTCTTTGGGTCCCCTATCTTTCTTAGCTTTGTTAAATAAAAGAGTCTTAAAACAAATAATGTAACACAAACACTCCGGGAAATGATCTTTCACAAACTAATGCAATAATCATAATCGTATCAAATGCAAGACTGTGGAAATTACAAAGGTCACAACAGGCAACAAACCTATAACAAGCAGACAGTTGTGAAACAGGTGATATCTTTAGGACATTTTAGGGTATTGCTGCTGCTAATCTGTAATTAACTCCATCGTTTTCTGGTCATCTGATTGTTTACATGCTGCTCCTAGAATATCACCTAGCATGTAAAATATTCAGAGATGATTTATTTAGCTGGCACCTTTGTTTCTCTGCCACTAGAGACCCTTTAAGAAACAGAGCATCTATTTCATCACAAACGATGACAAATAAAGTTACAGGTATGCTGCACCACTGAGTTATGAGATTCCCCACGACAAAAAACATCCCACATTGAGCTGTTCTGCTTCGATCTATCTATTTAGAAGACAGCTTTTGATTTTTAAATGTATACTTAGAAATAAGAAAAGGAGGAATGTCTGGAGGGATGTATAAAATGAGAGTTTACAAAGATTCATAGAATATCAGGATTGGAAGGGACCTCAGCAGGTCATCTAGTCCAACCCCCTGCTCAAAGCAGGACCAATCCCCAATTTTTGCCCCAGATCCCTAAATGGCCCCCTCAAGGATTGAACTCACAACCCTGGGTTTAGCAGGCCAATGCTCAAACCACTGAGCTATCCCACCCCCGAATGTGGCCTTTGGGTGCTACCATAAAATAAATATACACTAGTAATAATAAATATTCAAGACAACCTTCACAGGATTCCCTCCATGCACCTCATTTATTCTCTCACTTCAATTCTACTCCTACTAACATATGCCAACACATCCCAGAGAAGTGGTGATTAATATCATATTAAAAATATTATATGGTGATGACCCCTCAACCTCATCATCAAGTTCAACTCCTTCAGGCAAAAGCTATAAACCCCATATCCTACCATTCCATGTCTATATAATTATCTGATCAATGGTCTCTAAATTGTAGCATTAGTCTGAGAAGCTGCATATTGTGCACTCAGTACTCTACATGAAAAAAAACCCTTACAAATATGTTCTAATTCAATAATTGACATACTGGTAATTAATCCCCACAAAGAATAGCTCAGTTTGATATAATCTAATCTGAGTTGAATGTTCTGCTGTTTCACTGATCTGATTTCCTCCCCCCCGCCTTTTTTTAAATTTAAATATTGTCAACTAGGAACACCTTCAGAGGATAAAAGCCATTGTCCTCCACCTCACAACTACTTTATCCAAGTCAATTTCTCCCACTGAAATAGCAGACACTCATCAAAGCAGTCAACTCCTGCTTTCCCAGCCAGCTCTTCACCATTCCCCTTCCACACAAACTTCCTCGTGGCTGGACTTTACAAAAACTAGACAAGCCATTTACAACACACACTTTGCTTCTCTACAAAAGAAAAAGGACACTAAACTATCTAAACTACTACATGCCACAAGGGGCCACAACAGTGGTTCTCTTAACCCACCCAGCAATATTGTTAATCTATCCAACTATACTCTTAGCCCAGCAGAAGAATCTGTCCTATCTCGGGGCCTCTCCTTCTGCCCCTCCACTCCCACGAACATGATACAGTTCTGTGGTAACCTAGAATCCTATTTTCGACGTCTCCGACTCAAGGAATATTTCCAACACACCTCTGAACAACATACTAACCCACAGAGACCTTCCTACCAAGACTACAAAAAGAAGGATTCTGGGTGGACTCCTCCTGAAGGTCGAAACAACAGACTGGACTTCTACACAGAGTGCTTCTGCTGACGTGCACGGGCTGAAATTGTGGAAAAGCAGCATCACTTGCCCCATAACCTCAGCCATGCAGAACACAATGCCATCCACAGCTTCAGAAACAACTCTGACATCATAATCAACAAGGCTGGCAAAGTAGGTGCTGTCGTCATCATGAATAGGTCGGAATATGAACAAGAGGCTGCTAGGCATCTCTCCAACGCCACTTTCTACAAGCCATTACCCTCTGACCCCACTGAGGGTTACCAAAAGAAACTACACCATTTGCTCAGGAAACTCCCTGAAAAAGCACAAGAACAAATCCGCACAGACACACCCCTGGAACCCTGACCAGGACTGTCCGGCTATGTAGACTCCCTCCTCAGGCACTAAGCTACCAGCACTCCCAGCTATCTTCAAGACACCACTGACTTTCTGAAGAAACTACAATCCATTGGTGATCTTCCTGAAAACACCATCCTGGCCACGATGGATGTAGATGCCCTCTACACCAACATTCCACACAAAGATAGACTACAAGCCATTAGGAACAGTATCCCCAATAATGTCACGGCAAACCTGGTGGCTGAACTTTGTGACTTTGTCCTCACCCACAACTATTTCACATTTGGGGACAATGTATACGTTCAAATCAGCGGCACTGCTATGGGTACCTGCATGGCCCTACAGTATGCCAACATTTTTATGGCTGTCTTAGAACAACGCTTCCTCACCTCTCGTCCCCTAATGCCCCTACTCTACTTGCGCTATATTGATGACATCTTCATCATCTGGACCCATGGAAAAGAAGCCCTTGAGGAATTCCATCATGATTTCAACAATTTCCATCCCACCATCAACCTCAACCTGGACCAGTCCACACAAGAGATCCACTTTCTGGACACTACGGTCCTAATAAGCGATGGTCACATAAACACCACCCTATACCGGAAACCTACTGACCGCTATTCCTACCTACATGCCTCCAGCTTTCACCCAGACCACACCACATGATCCATTGTCTACAGCCAAGCTCTGCGATACAACCGCATTTGCTCCAACCCCTCAGACAGAGACAAACACCTACAAGATCTCTATCAAGCATTCTTACAACTACAATACCCCATGTGCTGAAGTGAAGAAACAGACTGACAGAGACAGAAGAGTACCCAGAAGTCACCTACTACAGGACATGCCCAACAAAGAAAATAACAGAACGCCCCTAGCCATCACCTTCAGCCCCCAACTAAAACCTCTCCAACGCATCATCAAGGATCTACAACCTATCCTGAAGGACGACCCATCACTCTCACAGATCTTGGGAGACAGGCCAGTCCTTGCTTACAGACAGCCCCCCAACCTGAAGCAAATACTCACTAGCAACCACACAACAGAACTACTGACCCAGGAACCTCTCCTTGCAACAAAACCCGTTGCCAACTGTGTCCACATATCTATTCAGGGGACACCATCATAGGGCCTAATCACATCAGCCACACTTTCAAAGGCTCGTTCACCTGCACATCTACCAATGTGATATATGCCATCATGTGCCAGCAATGCCCCTCTGCCATGTACATTGGTCAATCTTGACAGTCTCTACGTAAAAGAATAAATGGACACAAATCAGCCGTCAAGAATTATAACATTCAAAAACCAGTTGGAGAACACTTCAATCTCTCTGGTCACTCGATTACAGACCTAAAAGTGGCAATTCTTCAACAAAAAAAACTTCAAAAACAGACTCCAAGGAGAGACTGCTGAATTGGAATTAATTTGCAAACTGGATACAATTAATTCAGGCTTGAATAGAGACTGGGAGTGGATGGGTCATTACACAAAGTAAAACTATTTCCCCATGTTTATTTCCCCATGTTTATTCCCCCCCTCCACCTCCCACTGTTCCTCAGACATTCTTGTCAACTGCTGGAAATGGCCCACCTTGATTATCACTACAAAAGGTCTTTTCCCCCCTCACTCTCCTGTTGGTAATAGCTTAAGTGACCTTAAGTGATCACTCTCGTTACAGTGTGTATGGTAACACCCATTGTTTCATGTTCTCTATGTATATAAATCTCCCCACTGTATTTTCCACTGAATGCATCCGATGAAGTGAGCTGTAGCTCACGAAAGCTTATGCTCAAATAAATTTGTTAGTCTCTAAGGTGCCACAAGTACTCCTTTTCTTTTTGCGAATACAGGCTGCTACTCTGAAACCTTTGAAAGAACAGCTTCCCTAGAGATTAAAATGACATACAACTAAAGACACTCAAGTGATAAAAAGTGATCATCTGAAAATTTCTCCCTAAAGTAACTGCTAATTTAAGGATCTAAATTAGCCTGTAGTAGCAAAGTATGAAACTCTGAGGAGGAGAATGATAACCTCAGAAAATGAGTCATTCATATTCTAGCCTAATCCTGCTCACTCACAGAGCAGCTGCACTGCCTTACTGCTTTGCAATGATACTCTGAGCTGATAATTCTTCAATATTGCTGTTCTAATTTGCATGGTATGCCATGCCATGAGAACTGTACAAGTGTCAGGTAAAAACTAATTCATTACATCTCTGTTACAGGTATACATGTCAAAATCAGAAACATATTCTAAAGATTAGACAGTAATATTGTAATCTTACTTCATAAGGTAATTTAATTCTCTAAAACTAAAACTAAGTCATAATGCACATTTCCCCTTAAAGTCTTGCTTTTCAGACCCAGTTACATTGATAGCACCAAGATCCTCAGTCAACATAACCGTTTCGGAGGATTTGTCTGCTTCTGTGATTTGCTAAACATTTACAATCACAAACCGTCAAATGGGAATATAATCTATATAAATGCACGCAGACAGGTCAAGAATATAAAGCACTTCTATGAGTATGCAAATACTCAGGAGGAGGGTTGTTTTAGTTTACAGGTAAGCTTGGCAGTGCTTCCATATTATAAGTTGCAGGCACAATATGAAGTCCTTCAGACACAGGGTGAAATCCTGGATCCACTAAAGTCAATGACAAAACTCCCACTGACGTCAATGGGGTCAGGATTTTACATGTAGATTTTACAGTTTGTCACAATTTCTTTCCTACAGCATAAATGTTGATATGGATGTGCCTTCATCAGCTTAGAACAACATACTACAGTGTTACCTTCTAGTAACACAAGAGATTTTTTGCTACACATACATAATCTCAGTGTTAGTTTTGGAGACTAAGTTATGTCCCCCAAATTCCAAATTAATTTTCATAGATTCACAGAGTTTAGGGCCAGAAGGGAGTTGTAGTGATAGTTGGGGCCTGGTAGGCCTACCTCAGTTGTGAGTCTAACTGTGGGGAAAGTGGATAAAAATCCACAAAAATGTCATGATAACCTATAACAACAAACAGTGATGGGAAAAGGGGCAAAAGGCAGAAAGAAAGACCGAATTAGTGTAATTAGTTTAGTTAATTAGTGTAATTTGTGTAGTTGTAGCTAATTTAGTTAATTAGTGTAATTAGTGTAGTTAGTCCATCATCCAAATCCAGAGGGATGTCCTTACCACACCAGGACAGAGAGAGAGGGACCTGGATGACACCACCCCCTCCGCCAGCTCTGGCTAAATCCCAGATATCATCTGGGATGGGAGACTGTCGTCCCCCTCATTTCTCCTCCCTCTGGTCATGTGTCCTTTTCCTTCCTGACCTTATTTCTTCTCTTTCCTACCACTCTCCTAAAAATGTGTAATCTCATCAAAGAATGAAATTAGAATTGTTAGACAAAACCAATCTCACATAAAAGCATACAGGCATTACTTATATTCTAACCCGTTCATTCTTTATCAAGTGAATCCTGTCACAGTTCAGGGAAACTGCACCTTTATTACCCACTCTAGGCACCAGGCTCCTCAGCCACCACTGCTCCCACTCTTGACTGGGATTTCCAGACCGCACAGTTTCCTGCCTATACTGTGGCATCCCCAGAAAAATCAGACTTCCTAAGCCAGCTTGCTTTACGTTTTTTCTCAGAGAAAAGACAAAGTTATAAGTTAGCGCAAAGTTCTTTCTAAGCAAGCACTTTTATTCCTACAGTAGAAGCATTACAGAGAAAATATATTTAAAAAAAATAAAAGAACCTACATGCACGCTAATAAGTTTACCAGAGACCACTCCCTAACTCCAGCAAGGGCTCTGGTTGGTAATTAGTTCTTCATGCCCCACACACAGGTTTTTCCTGAAGTTCATAACAGCTATCGCTCAGAACTAGCTCCCCCATGAGTTACTGAGTCCTTCCTTTATCTAGTTTGGGCTTTTGAATAGGTGAATAGGTAATCAGCCAGATAATGGATTTCTCTTCGTGGCACAATTTCAAAAGGATGGCTCTGGAGGGGATTCCGTTCTTCCCAACTGTTTCCTAGGAACTCCACTCAACTAAATTCAGTCTTGTCTTGTCCATTGGGGTCTTTTTGTTTTGTTTTTTTAAAAAGAGTCCTTTGAAGCACATAACACTTCCCAGTATTTACATTAATCCTTTCTCCCCCTTAAAAGAACCATCCCACAACAATACATAAACATTTGCATTTTTAACACAATGACCTCCTAAGATACTTTTACTTAATTCAAAATAGGTTTTCCAGGATATTGTCATATCTGTCACAAACCCACATCAATTTTTCTATTAATTTTCCTGGGATTGATGTCGCACTAACCAGCCTATAGTTTCCTGGGTAATTCTGCTTGCCCTGTTTGAATACTGACAGAACATTAGCACTCTTCTAGTCTTCTGGAATTTCCCCAGTATAGTAATATTTATTAAGAATTAACAACACTCTCCTCAGCCAACTCTTTTAGGCCTCTTTTGGGTGCAAGTTCATTTGGGCCCATTGATTTTAAAATGTTTATCCCTAGAAGATGTTGTTTGACATCCTCCTTAGTTACTAATGGCCTGGAAAGAATTTCATTATCCTCAAGTAATATGAGTACATCATCCCGCTTTTTTCCAAATACAGAAATATTTATTGAACTCTTCTGTCTTTTCTGCATCATTAACAATTTTACCACCTTGTAATGGGCCTATATTCTAGCTAGAATTTATTTTGCTGCTAATATACTTTTAAAACTCCTTATTATCCTTAGCCCTGCCAGCGATGGAGGTTCTCCTGGTGTCTTTAGCTTTCCTTATCAATTTTCTACATTTCAGAACTTTTAATTTATATTGATTGCTATCTATTTAGTCTCTTCCCCCCATTTGTTATGTATTACTTTGAAAAGCCAGTAAAATTCTAGAAAGGTTCAAAGGGCAGAGCAGCCTTGAAAGCATTATGATGTCCACTGTATCTATGATGTCAAGCACTTTACTGGCACAGTGGGTGGTTTTGTTTTGTTTTGTTTTTTTAATTCAGTAGATTAATTGATTCCTAGATTCAGTAGATTGTTAATTTTTTTTCTATTGTGATTTTCCCCCCATTTCTTTTACATTGTCAAGCTCTGAGAAACATTGTCAAGTTCTGTAGGTGTAAATGTGGCATTGCATTACTGGATTAATATCTTTTATTCTTTTAGAGAGGGGCACCAGGAACCTTCAGTTCTCCTCCATCTCCCAAAGCCTCTTTATTATAGGTAGCTACTATACAGAAAAACAGGCAGAACATGATTACTTTTGAAGTTCATTGCCATTACTTAAATTAGCTAGACGGCTACCTTTCTGATCACTTCCTTCAGTGTATCATTGAGTGGACTGTTGTTCTGAGCGTTTCATGGGTGTTCCTCAAAGCCTTCATCCCCACCCAGTTTCTCTTCTCTTACTACACCCTATCTCTGGGTGCTCTTATCTGCAAGCCAAACTTAGACTATCATCTTTATGCTGATAACTCACAAATCTCCCTCCACCCATTCCAATATCTCAGCCAATCTTTAGGACAACTCTGCGTGGGCTGTCCTCAAGCATCCACACATCGATTGAAACTCTGTGAGACCAAAACTGAGTTCTTGATACTCCTTTTCCACAGCACTATACCCTACCCCTTTTTCTCTATAATCATGAGCAACACTACCATCATCTGGGTCACCCAGTCTGTGAGCTTGCATATCACTTTTGTCTTGGCCTTCTCTCTCGAGCCATACATACAGGCTTTTTCTACATCTTGCCTCTTCTTCCCACATAGGTACAAGATCCAACTTTTCCTCTCAGTCCACATAACTACAACTCTGCCTCTGTGCTGTAATGGCATGATCTGCCACTCTAAGGACCTCAGGCCAGTCACCCTGTTCAATTATCAGACCCAGCTGAGAAGGGGGTCAAGAGACTCCTATAAAGGGCTGAGAGAGCTCAGCTGAAGAGGAGAATGGCAGGAAGCAAGTAGGTTTCTGTGGAAGGCCCTGGAGCAGCATCGAAAGATACGAAGGGAAAGGCCTCTGGGCCCCTGCAAACTGCTTTGATCAGGAGAATAGCTTTGTTTTGTGTTTGAATAATAAACTGAGCTCTGATGAAAAGATGCTGAGAAAGACAGGCCAGCAGCCTTACATGTGGTGGAGAATGCAGACAGGCGATTGGTCCCTGGAACAGAGAGGAAATTCAATCAGCTACAGGAAAGATCAGGATTTGCCTCTCCCCTTGTTTGGTTGTCTGTCTTTTTTTTAATACCAAGAGAAAAGAAAGAGGACATTGTCAGTCTACTGGTAGAACAGCAGCAGCAGACCCAGGCACTCCTCCTCCGACTCCTGCAGAGTCAACAGCAATAGCAGGACGCTCAGCTTGCCACTCAATAGCAGTGGCTGGAACTCCAACCCCAGCAACAGAAACTGTTACTGAAACATCTGGAGAACTGGGCTTTAGGGAGTCTTACTGGACCTGAAGAGGGTGGCTCAGGCAAGCCTTGCACTGGGTTGGTAAAGATGGGGCCAGAAAACAACGTGTGAGTAGACAGGGCTGCAAGCTTGGATGAGTTGATTTGGAAGCCTGGGTGGCACCCATTTCTGATGGGAGAGACCCAGGCAGGGTACCGAGTATTGAGTGAGGAGGAGTCTGGCTTACATCCCACGGTAAAAGCTGCTATTTTAGACAGACTGGGACTGACTTTGGAAGCATACAGTCGTTGATTCCAGGTCAAACAGTTTCCACAGGGAGCATGCATGCACGTAGTGGCCCAGTGGCTGCAGGACCTCACTACCCATTGGTTGTGTCCAGTAGAGAGAGTTATAGACCTGGAGGTCCTGGAACAATTTTTGCAGGTCCTGCCTGTGGGAGCCCAAAGCTGGGTAAGGCATTTTTGGGCACTTTTCATGGGCAAGGCAGTGGAGACAGTGGAAGACTTCTTGGAGGCCAAGGGAGCTGAGCGGCATATGCCAGACCAGGAGTTTCTCACTAGGGAAGGCAAGAAACGTATGCCAGATCAGTAGTGCCCCCTGACTTTGGATGTGTGGTATACCCTGTAGCCATCCCCTACATTTGAGTCTAATCAACTCAGTGTAGCTTTGTTGTATGCCATATCAAGGAACCTGAGTAACAAGACCAAAGTCAAACTGAGGTCTTTGGGAACCGAGTGAAAAGATCTCGAAGGCTACCCCAACACGAAGGAGGTGGGGGGAAACTCTCAAGCGGAGATAATCCTGGTAGCCATAGACAGAGAGCATTTTAGAAGAGTTATGGGCCCCCAATAAGTCCACTGACATAGGGGAAGTTCCCCTAGAGGAGCTAGAAAATCTCATTAGTACGTTTCCAATGCATCAATTATGTGGGGTGCTATTTCAGACAAAGGGAGAAGCTGAGGTCCCCTAAGAAGCATGTAGGCCATATTGGATCACCATGGAGGAAGGGCTCAGATCTGTGCTTCGGATATGGGAAGGTGGGACACGTATTAAAGGGACCTGGGACCTCAGAGAAGTACATGAGGGCCCTGCAAATGAAGCAGAACATTGCCCAGGAGAGTCAAAGGAGGAGGAAGTGTATAGTCGGTTAACAGAACTGAGCAAGTCCCAGGTACAAGAGGAGAGAGAGGTTCCATCCTGGACCAGGAATATAGGGGAAGAACTAGACCCAAAGGCTAGCACACCCAGGGAGGTTGTGTGCAAGGGCTGATGAGAACAAAGCAGAGGTCTTTGCCCAACCTAACAGCCTACTGACTCAGCTGGCAGAATGCTTGGAGGGACAAGGTTTTGGGCACAAGCCATATCGAGGGAACAAGAAATGGTACATATCAGAGGGAAGGAAGAGAACAGTGAGCAACAATATTTGATACTGGAGGAGGTGGCAAAGAAGCTTTGCACTGAAGTTCTCCTACAGCGACAGCACACAACAGAAAAAGATAAGAAGATGGAGACCCTTGAGGCTGAAGTGACTACCCTAAACAGGAAAGGACTGTACCCTGGTGAGGATATAGACTACAGACATTGTCCTCAGGCCAGTCAAGGGGGGAAGCTGTGTAACAGCATGGTCTGCCCCTTTAAGGGCCAGAAGTCCTGGGTCCAGCTAGACAGCTAGCCCTGTTTCAACCCAGCAGGAAAGGGGTCCAGCCTCAGAGAGCTTAATTGAAGGGGAGAGCTGTATGAAGCCAGTGTGACAGCCCGGAAGCAGGGGGGCGAGATGCAAGGGGAAAGGCCTCTGGGCCCCTGCAGCCTGTTTTGGTCAGAGGAATAGCTTTCCTTTATGAGTTTTAAATAATAAACTGTTCTCTGGGGACAGATCAAGACTTTGGCCATGGTGTTAGTCTTTCCTGGGCTGCGGGAAACAGGACCGCAGCCTATACATGCCCTCATCACTTTCTGTCTGATTACTTCATTTTTTTCCCTCCTTTATGGCCTTTCCCACAGAAACCTTGCTCCCTATTCAAGTCCATTAAAATTTGTTGCTATCAAGATCATTTTCCTGGCTTGTGCTCTAACCACAATACCCTTAGGCTTTCTGCAGGCTTCCCTTCACCTCTTCAGCTTGTGTTTATAGTCCTTTATAATTTAACCCAACCTTATCTAGAAAATCTAGTGATTTATCACATTCTTGACCCTCATCTTTGATCCATTATGTGCAGCCTTTACTGTCCACCATTCAGTTTCTCCTTCAAGCACCCTCTGCACTTTTTGCCATGTCAACCCCTATACACAGTGAAAACTTCCTTAGATAATCCATAAAAACACTATCTTCTAGTCTTTTAAAACCGTCTTTTAAGACTCTCCTCTGTTATAGCAATAGATCCTGTCAAACTAACTTGTATCTTTTTTGGATGAAATTACGAATTTGGTTGATAAAGGTGTTGACGTAATATATTTAGACATTTGTAAGACATTTGACTTGATACCACACAATATTTTGATTAAAAACTGGAATATAAAATTGTGACACATTAAATGGGTTAAAAACTGCCTAACTGATAGGTCTCAAAATGTACTTGTAATCTGGGAATCATCATGGAGTGGGTGTATTTCTAGTGAAGTTCCACCAGGATGTGCTCTTGGCCCTATGCTATTTAAAGTTTTTATCCGTGTCCTGGAAGAAAACAAAATCATCACTAATAAAGTTTGCTGGTGACACAAATATTGGGGAAGTGGTAAATAACGAAGAGGACAGGCCACTGATAGAGATAGCTGGGCGTAAGTAAACAATATGCATTTTAATATAGGTAAATGTATACCTCTAGGAACAAAGAAGGTAGGCCATACTTACAGGATTCTATCCTGAGAAGCAATGACTCTGAAAACCAATTAACGGTGGATAATCAGCTGAACAAGAGCTCCCAACTGCAATAGTGTGGCCAAAAGAACTAATGCTACAGTGGGATACATAAAAAGGGGTAGAGAGGTTATTTTATCTCCGTATTTGCATTGGAGCAAGTTCTACTGGAATACTGGGTCCAGTTCTGGTATCCACAATTCAAGAGGGATGCTGATAAATTGTAGATAGTTCAGAAAAGAGCCCACAAGAATGATAAAAAGATAAGAAAACAGACTCAAGGAGTTCACTCTATTTAGCTTATCAAAGAGAAGGTTAAGTGGTGACTCAACCAGTTTATAAGTATATACCTGGATAACAAATATTTCATAATGGGCTCTTCAAAAAATATTTGATAATGGGCTCTTCCAAGGACGGAAGTTGAAGTTAGACAAATTCAGACTGGAAATGAGGCGTAAATTTTTAACAACCAGGGTAATTAACCATGGGAACAATTTACCAACGGTTGCGGTGGAGTCTCCATCACTGGCAATTTTTAAATCAAGACAGGATGTTTTTCTAAAGATACAATCTGGGAATTATTTCCGGGAATTATTTCTATGGCTTGTTTTATACAGGAGGTCAGACTAGATGATCATGATGATCCTTTCTGGCACTGGAATCTATAAAAGCCTGTCCTTGCTTTCATCTTTTTTTACTCCCTTAATTCTTGACCTCCCACACTCTTGACCTTCTCCTTCTTATTTCTACTCCCAGTTAAAAAGAAAAAAAAAAGTTTTGTCAGACAAAATCTGTAACAAAACTGTGTCTATCACCATGTTGTTCAATAAGTTTGTATGTTATTTCACCTTCCCAACTCTCTCTCATCCCTCCCCTGCTCCAAAATCAGAGATTCTTAGGGTTGGAAGACTCTAAATATATAAAATGTAATAATATTATCCATATCAGAATCCAAACTCTACTTTCCAGCTAGGCTAGCCAATTTTATTTTTTTTTATATTTTGTTGTTGCTGTGATTGGAATGCATGTTCTGTTCAAAGAATATTTTGTTGTTGGCTTCAAAACCTGAAAGAAACTGAAATATCTTGACAAACATCAAGAATCAGTCCTTGGCTTTAATCCAAGAATTTTAAATAAGAAAACATCCACTTGTAACAAGAGCCAAGAAAACCAGACAGCTAACACCTTCTCTCTCAAGCAATTAACCAGTTTTTCTGCAAACTAACTTGAGTAGAGTTACAGATTGCACCATCAAAAGAAAAAGTAATCTTTAAGATCAGCCATACTAACATCTATGGGTCAAAAGTAGTTTATAAAAATGAAAAATTCTGTAGTAACAGTACGTAACGTGAAGGCTTCACACATTCCCCTGAGATATCACGATGACAAGCACGGTATAGATTATAAGAAGAATAAAATGTTTTCATGCATTTGAAGGCGTCATGTTGGCTGCACAGATATCCCAAACTGGGAGGTTAAAAGACCTCCACTCATTTTTTTTTTCCACCTTGCATATTGTAATAAACAAAGTCTAATGTAGGTAAGGAGCAAATAGAGTTGAGATATTCATTCATCATAAGGAACAATTTTTCCTCAATAATACAGATATCTAACTAAGTAGAAAGTAGTCTTGTTTGTCTGTGAATTTATGATGGATACATTCAATGTTTTTATTTAAAGAGAAACTTCACAGATTAGAGACAGAAACAATGCACATAATAAACATTCACAGAAGAGTAAGAATTACATTTGACACTACAACTTCAACATGTACAGCAGCAGAGTGAAATGGTATAAAAATATGACAGAGGATCAGTTGTCTAACAATGTCAATACAAGTTAAAAGGAATCACATGATATGAAGTACGGATCACATTATTAAGTCAGTGGCAGCTAATAGGCATTACGTTATGACATGAACCAACACCTCTACTTCAAAAGGTCAGTGGAATTCTTATGTGAATTAGATTATGAACTGAAGGGGACCAGTTAGGTTACAATGTCAACAAAAGTCAAAACAAATTACCTTATACTGTTGAAGCAGAACATTCACATTTACATAATCACAACAGAAGTCAAAAGATTCTGAGACAAGATACTGAAGCTTCTAAAGGGAGAGGAAAAAACTAGTCAACCTACTCCCATTTGCCCCCTCCACAGCTGTCACATAATGGATTTGATTAGCACAGTTGTTGCAATTTGCACCCCTGTGCCAAAAGGGCAGACTAACCCTGGAAAGCCTGGGAAAGGTGGCCGTGTTTGCACTGACATCCCACTTCAGGGATTCGACCAGAAGAACGCAGCTTCATATTATGGTCAAGGCTCATCAGATGACTCAACAACGGAAGCTCTTTGGGATCATATTAAGTCAGCCCATCTCTAAATAGGGCTTTGACTCTCCTAAACCAACAACGTTACACTGCCCAGTTTTGGATGGTGCTAGCTAGCCAGCTCCAGCAGTATAGGGGTTGTGAGCCTCTTGTGCCAATGCCTCTCCCATTAAGGGTGGATTTCCCACCACTACAGTCCACACGGATCATGTTCAAATGGCAGAAATCAGGAGTAGTCTTTTATATTAAGATCTGAAGAAAGAACATCCAGTGCTGAGGAAAGTAATCTCAGTATAATCATCTTCTTTCCAACTGAAATGTGTAAGCAGAACTCTGCTTACTACTCAGACCCAGTCTACACCCCAAAAATTGCACCTATTTCACTAAATCTGTTTCTAAATTGACTTAGTTAAACCAGTCCAAACCCTCTCATGTGGACACTCTTCAGAGCAAGGGTGGCTGACATTTAGCTACTTTATTTTGGTAGCAAACCTTAACAAATAACACTAAGATTAAAAAACAAATTTCAGGGTTCCTGAGATACTAGTGTCTGAATATTAGGTTCCTGTACACTGTGTGAAAGACAGCTCTATTACTGCATGTCATTACATGGGAAAGATTTTTGTTATTGTGTAGCAAATCCCACAGAATTCTACTGCTATCTTAGTATGTAAGTTAGACTACATAAAAAGTATTAGGTTTTTCATGAATTAAAATGTTAAAAAGGACTGTTGCACACTGCAACCAATACAGATTTCTGTCAGATAGTGGGCAGTAGATGACTTGTTTATCCATCAGAATAATTCTTCTTTTCGAAACACGTGCAGTAAGAGTCAGGGTTGCAGAACATTAGGTAGGCCAATTTTTCTTTATGCTAAAATAATTTTTAACATATGGCTATGACTGACCTCACTTTTTTCCTAAAGACCGACCAGCTTTGATTGATTTAAAAAAGTGCGTGCGTGCGTATGTAAGAATGCATGTATATATTACACACAGTGTAGAGGGTTTTATTAGAGAGATTATTTTCCCCAACCCCAAAGTGATTCAGGAATGCTAGAAAAGCAGCATCAAGAGGCAGAACCTGTCTGAAGATTGGTTCATGCAGCTTAAGGTCTGCAACCAAAATGCAAGGGAAAGGAAATGTGTCTTCCATCTGCAAGATATTACAAGCTGAGGGCACTTCTCCTTCCTCACTCATGCAAAAGCTTTTTAATTTTTTTTAAAGTGTTTGTATAAATTCAATAAAACAAAACAGGTTTTCCAGCCACACTTTTACCACCTGGAATATCATGGAATTACCTTCATTTATATCTGTTCCTCTTCAGGTTCCCCCTTAAAATGTAGGATGAAAAACTTTTAGATTGCCAATTTCTTTAGTAAAAACCACACAGATGTGCTGAGTTGTAGGTGAACCTTTCACTGAGCTAACTTAAAATGAAATGCTTCAAGAATCCTCATCTCTTCATTAAGCTGTGGCAAACAGTTCCAGGCACAATCACAGATCCAGAGTCGGGGCATCAGTTTAGACCTCATAATTAAATTCTGAGATATGACAGATCAAAGGGGAACTGTGTGAACAGACAGATACAAAAGTGTGGAGTTCCTCTCTTTACTCTTTGAGGATTACAATGACAAGAGAAGGCTCTATCAATCAGAATGAAAAACTATGGTGAGGCTCCTAGGGAACCTCCTATAGAAGAGCCATAGGTCACCAAAAGGGGGCAGATACAGCTAGAAGAGAAAGCAAGGATGGTTGCTGGTGAGAAGGCAGTGCCATGACTACACTAGTACAAAAATCTCTACTGTAGGCAAGCATTAGTGCTCCTCATATAACATCAAATATCCTTAAACCCAGGGTTATTTTATTAAAAGTTTTCTGTTCTTTTCAGGACACAGTGCCATACTGCATGGCTGTGAAACAAAGGCACATGCACTGGCAAGGGGTTTACGGTGCCTTTCTCATCAGACGACATCATCATCATGGGTTTATTTTGACTTCCCTTCTGAGTTTTGCAGTATTGGATTTGGCAATCCTGTCAGTTAGTGGAGTCATGCCAGATGGCTGCTGTGGGACTCCTGTGAGTGCCTGCGCCAGGTAGACATGGGCCGCAGAAAGAGCTCATGCACTCAATACAGGCTCCCCAACTGACAAACTGAGACCATATCACCTTGTTAACCAATTTTCTTTTGCTATTTAGTATTAAAAAAAAAAATACTTTCCTGCCTTCATTTAGAAGGAAGCACAAGCATTAGCAGTAATTGAACAAGCTAACATTGCTACAAAAACACAGGGCTGGTCTTCACTATGGGGAGATCAACGCTACAGGGATCAATTTAGTGGGTCTAGTGAAGACCCGCCAAATTGATGGCAGAGCACTCTCTGGTCGACCGCAGTACTCCACCTCTCTGAGAAGAGTAAGGGAAATTGACTGGAGAGCATCTCCTGTCCACAGAGTGCAGTGAAGACACTGGGGTAAGTCGACCTAAGCTATGTTGACTCCAGCTACGTTATTCATGTAGCTACAGCAGCATAACTTAGGTCGACTTACCCTGGTTGTGAAAACAAGCCCAACATGCCTCACAATGGTTTCCCGTATCTCCCCTCCTTTTCAGTATATAGGGGACTGCTGGAAAGGTTAATGAGGAGGCCTATGTTGAAGTGTTTTCAACATGCTAATTACACTCAGCTCTGTTTCCATTTTGTCTGAATTAGAGGGTGCGGAGAAGAGAACGGCCATTCTGGGTCAGACCAGTGGTCCCTCTAGCCCAGTATCTTGTGTTCCAACAGTAGCCAATACCAGGTGCTTCAGAGGGAGTGAACAGAGCAGCCAATCATTGAGTTATCCAACCCCTGCCATCCTGGCAGTCAGAGGTTTAGGGACACCCAGAGCGTGGGGGTTGCATCCCTGACTGTCTTAGCTAAAAGCCATCAATGGGCCTATCCCTCATGAACTTATCTAATTCTTTACTGAACCCACTTATACTTTTGGCCTTCACAACATCCCCTGGCAATGAGTTCCACAGATTGACTGTGCACTGCGTGAAGAAGTACTTCCTTGTATTTGTTTTAAACCTGTTATCTATTAATTTCATTGGGTGACTCCTGGTTCTTGTGTCACGTGAAGGGTTAAATAACACTTCCTTATTTAGTTTCTCCACATCATTTATGATTTTTATAGATCTCTATCATATCCCCTCTTAGTTGTCTCTTTTCTAGCTAAACCGTACCAGTCTTTTTAATCTCTCCTCATATGGAAGCTGCTCCAGATCCTTAATTATTTTTGTTGCCTTGCTCCATAATTTCCCCCCAATTCTAGTGTATCTTTTTTTAGGGGGACCAGAAATGCTCACAGTATACAATGTGTGTGCATGCCATGGATTTATATAGTGGTATTATGATATTTTCTGTCTTATCTAGCCCTTTCTAATGATTCCTAAGATTCTGTTAGCTTTTAGACTTCAGCTGCATATTGAGCAGATGTTTTCAGAGAACTATCTACAATGACTCCAAGATCTATTCCTTGAATGGCAATAGCTAAAGAGGAGTCTGTCTCAGTGAATAGTAGCTCATTGAGAATGTATGAGAGGGTCACGGCTGTGGCTCAATCCACAGAAGACTGAGGTAACATTGATAGGTTAAGGAAAGCAACTATAGGATATGGCAAAGTTTGTACTGGCCCCTGTAACTGAAGGTGCGTGTTTGTCATGTGTGATCACAATTTCGGCATCTTGCTAGTTTCTAGCTGATAACATAAGGCAGCCAGGACCAAGACCTCCACCTCCATATGATCAGGAGGTTGATGTTCTGTTCTTACACGCAAGGACCACCCTATCATCATCCATGCCTTGGAGATTAGACTATTGTAATGCACTTTTCAAGGAGCTAAACATTAAATCTATTCAGTAACTGAACATTTTGTAGAAGACAACTGCCCACTTCCTAAGAGTGTATCCCAAGTGTTACACATCTTGCATGACATTTTTGCCTGTATGTTACTGCTCACACCGTCTCACAGGACAGCTGAATTCTCTTCTATCTGCTGGGCTCCAGCCAGGCAGCAGGGTAGTGGCTACAGTTTCAACTCCTAACCACCAGGTCCCCACCATAGCACCTTCTGATCAGGCACCCGCTCTGCTATTCTACCCCGCTGTTGGTTCCTAGCCAGAAAGGAGCAGTTGTAGTTGGAATTACGGAAGGAGGTAGTCTGTCTGTCTCAGCTTTCCACTGTCAGGGGGAAATGAAAAGCCTAAAAGAGAAGCCAGGAGCTGTCTCGGAAGGACAGGATCTAATGGGGAAAAGGAGGGGAAGAAGGTAATGGGAGAACAGGAACAGAATTTGGAAGACTGAAAGAGGAGCAGGAGCAAAACAGGGGAAGGCTCCCTTAACTCTCCCATCAACCCCTTATATCCAGACTCTCTCTAGACTTTTCTCACTCACACTGAACACCACCAAAAAGAGAGACAAAAACATCCCATTAAAAGAAATGCTCTCTCATTCACTCCAGTATTATTCCTCATTAATAGGACTTGAGCCTATTGCTTCAGCTGTTTATTCTGCAAGCATCCTTGCATGCCTGAGTAAGGAATATTATCTTTTGAATGGAGGTTGGATAGTGCACAGCTGGCATGAAGCAAGGGTACATGTCAGTCGCTTCCATGCCTGGGATTAATGGCTTTTAGTACGCCAAATTGGCCTGCTTACAGTATTATGTGCTCTTGCATGTCTATGTGCAGAAGGTGGAGCATTACAGAGATAGAGGAATATTGCAGGAGATCTGACTTTTAATGATGCTCTTTCTTCAGGAAAGATTGACCCTATTTCCTAGGCTCACTGGTCCTCTTATTCCCCTCATTATTTTATTATTTTCATTCTAGTCATGTCCCCTTTTTGATTTTTATTTTTGAATATTCCTACAAGTTCTGTTTTGCATACTGAAAGTGAGAGAGCACTTTGCCTATATTTGGGAAATAAAAATGTGCATGAAAAGAGACTCTGTATGTGGCATTGGATACTTCATGGTGTGGGGAACTTACATCTGACAGTTACACAAACACTTCTACCAGCAGAGCCAGAAATGGAGATGATTCAGGGCCACATTCCATACTCCACATGCTTGTAGCTTTTGGCTTCTCCAGTCCTAAAGGCCACCATGATTATTACAATTCTCAGGCTACAGATAATTCCCTACCTCCATTTTTAATAATTTTCACAAGGCTCTTATTTTTATTTGTTGGAGGGGGCACTGGGTTAATAGATTTTCCCCATTTTACCTCTGAGAGCATTTTTCTGTGGACTGTAAAATGCAAAAATAAATAAATTTAGGAAGGAACAACATTTTAATTGTCTCTTGGATGAAATACAAACAGAGCTTTCTTCTGAGAAACTTTGTTGACTGTCCATGTAAAAACTGAGGACCCCATGGCACTTTTTGGAAAAAAGAAGGGGCGTCTCCCTCAATAGAATAGGTTCTAATTTCCAGGGCTATCCATCTACTTCGTTCGTAAGGCTAGTACAACACACAAATCTCAAGAGTCATTGCACAACCAATACAAAACTCTCCATAATGTTCTGTGGGATAGTATATGGAAGATGCTATTTTGAAAAAAAATATCTCGTTCAGAGGGCAGTCAAACTCTGAACTCATCACAATATCATTTTCGGGCAAATCTGGTACAAATATTCTGCAGTGAAAACTGGAGGATCAGGCCATATCTCAAAGTACTTCTCAGTCCCCCATTAAGCGGTGTTCTACTTGAAATACTCACAGGATGGAATACTTCAACATGTAGCTTTCATAATTTCCTTACCACGGAAAAACTCAAAAAAAAAGACCAACAAAAAATATTTCCGTTGTGATTTGGTTTGCCTTTCTGGCAACAAGTTGGTAAAATATAATACTTGAATTGTTTGCAAACAGGTTTAATATCACCTAATTACCTGTGAAAGGAAAATCCATGTGCTATCAGACCCCACTGCAGCTAATTACTTGAAGACAAAATAAAGATTTTAATCAATGTGTTTTTCAACCTGTTACGACTATCAATATTTACTTCAGTTACAGTCCTATGTCTGGGTAGTTGCTGCAAACATTTTGGGTGCACTCAAGAATCCTTGTGACTTGAGAGTGCTTTTGAAAAAGAAAAACTGGCCTAGATCTTGTGCTTTCAATCCACTGAGTGGACTCTGCAGCCTGTTGACTCCCTGGAGCAGCTGATAGTTAAAGGCTTGTTTCCTCTTTCCGAATGATTTCCTGGTTTGCATAACAATTCTAAGCGAAACATGCTCAAGAAATTTTCCAGCACAGAGACAGTTTTACTTGGTGTCAAACATACTGCTGAGAGTTCAGAGTTTTAATGCATTATTTTGTTAATAAGAAATATATATATATTTTTTTATATATATATATATATATATGCGCGTGCGCGCGCACACACACACACTAATTTTAAGGTACATTTTTCTATAAATATATAAAAACTAGCTGCTCTCTTTAAACAACAAGGTTGTGACAAATCGATCAAATTCAGAAAATAAAAAATATTGGCCAATGCTCTATGCTTAACTCATGCCATTGTGAATTTGAAAAAAAGGTGTGTGGGGGGGGAGAAATGGTTTAATGTTTAATTTCCTGTTACAACACACACACACACACACACGATATAAAATCTTCCAAGAGCAGTTATAAAACATGTATTTGTTAGCCAAGAAACTAGGAAAATATGGAATAAAGCCCAACCTAACTTCTGCTCCCCCTCCGTTCCCCACAGAATGAAGTAACTGAAAGCTTGTAAGAACATATTTAGAGCTATTCAAGTCTAACCAGTGACTAGATAATTAATGAGGCTGTAATACATATTATGTTTCCCATCCACCAAAATGATCCTTCAGGTAATGACATAGTTGGGCTAAACATTCTGTGTTACTGTATGTATTGTACCCAATGTCAAATAATTAGGATATTGGCTACTGACAAAAGTTCCTCAGAAAACTGAACAGCTAAATTCAAATGAAAAGAAAAGTCAGTGTTAATACGCAACACTGTACAGAGAAGCCACCTATCATACAGCCAGTTCCTAAGAGCAAGGTGCTGAGAGTCCTGAGTGAGTACCACTGATTTCAACATGCATGCAGTACATTAAGGGGGGAATTTTTCAAAGGCACAAAAGGAAGTTAGACACCCAAGTCCTACTTACACAAAGTACAGGGTTGCCAACTTTTTAATGGCACAAAACTGAACATCCCTTCCCCACCCCTTCCCGAGGCCTCACCCCTTCTCCAAGGCCCCGCTCCCACTCGCTCCATCCCCCCCTCCCTCTGATGCTCACTCTCCCCCACCATCGCTCAGACTCCCAATGGGAACTGCGGGGGCGGCACCCGTGGGCGCGAGGGCAGCGCGCGGAGCCTCCCTGGCTGCCCATGCTGTTGGATCATATTAAAGAAGTTCTGTATTAAAATCACAAATGAGTTTGATTCCCCATAGTTTAAGTTCCAGGGTATTACTAATTAAGAGGTCTCTTGGTTTTCGGTACTGTTTCTCTCCCTCTATGTGTGAAACTTGCAAGCTGCTAATTGCGTTAGTACATTCTAAGACAGAGTCTGTTCTCAAAGCAATTCACAGAGAGAGAGACTCAAAGCAATACTCTAACAACAGAAACAGCACCCAGAGACTCCCCGCCCTTTTGTTGTATTAACAATTGTGATTAAAATAGAGATAGAGGATGTATGTGGATGGATGCTTGGTGTGGATAATAACTGAATGATCAGGGAGGTGCCAGCCTAAGAATCCAGGGTCCATCGGCTGAAGAAGGCGTCAAGTGGGAATAACCAGAGGACCCCCGGAGGGCAGACTGGAATCCACCCAACAGCCTCAAGAATGGGAGAACCAAAGAACAAGATAACTTCTGGCAGCACAAAGCCGTCAGGAATGTGCTATCTGCTGATTGATTCAGCAACAGCATGATGAAGCAATTCCCATAGACTGGCATAGGAAGAAACTCCTATAAAAATGGACTCTAGAAAGTGAGAACTTTGGGGGTCTGATTCTGCAAACCAACTTCCAGAAGCATCAGATGAGCGTCTCACAAGGCCCTGCTCCCTCCTCATGTCCAGGCCACCTGGCCAGTGGCTTGGCATGAACAACTCTAAGGCTGGTAACTATGATAACAACCTTGCAGAACCTGTGTGTGTGTGTGTGTGTGTGTATGAATGAATGTGTAAATAAATATGAGATTGAATGGAACGTTATAGCTATAACTAACTGCTTACTATGATTCTTTCTGTATTCACAATAAATGTGGGATTTTGCCTTTTCCTCTTTAATAAGATCCTGCTGGTTTTTAATTTATTGGTATAACAATGCATCTAAGGGCCGCAAGGACCTGGTGGCCGCTTCTGGGAGCCACGCAGAGCTAGCGCAGGTAGGGAGTCTGCCTGAGCCCTGGGCCCCTGCTGCGCCGCTGATCGAACTTTTAACGGCCTAGTCAGCGGAGCTGACCGGAGCTGCCAGGGTCCCTTTTCAAACGGGTGTTCCAATTGAATACCGGACACCTGGCAACCCTAACTAAGTAGGAGTTAGGTACCTAATTATTCTTTCAGGCTTTAAAAAATGTCCCCCAAACACATTTTAGGATCATCTGACAAAGCCCTACATCACAGTATCGTGACATCTGAGTCACGACAACACAGAACCCATCCCCATCCACTGTGATGGCATATTACTAGGTTATCATGCTGCATCAAATCATTACCACAACACAACCCACAGGCCTCAAAAGGGATCACAGCAAGCACTGAATTACCAAGTTACACATAGCAATATTCAAGTTCTAAAATGTCAGCCTTTTTCTTATTTCAAAACACCCAAATCAGGAGGGAATATGGGCTGTTTCTTTAGCTAAATGGCAAGGTTAGACAATCTGCCGCGCCTTGTATTTAGCTCACACTCTAGTTATCTTTCCCAGGTCTGAGGAAGAGCTCTGTGAAGCTCGGAAGCTTCTCTCTTCCACCAACAGAAGATGGTCCAATAAAAGACATCACCTCACCCACCTTATCTCTCTCAGATTATCATTATTTTGTTACCTATACCACTGTTTTAAGGGCCTAATCCTGTTCCCAATGAAGTCAACAAGAAAACTCCCATCAATTGCACTAGGATCAGGATCAGCTCCTTAATGTGAGGTGCTGCCACTGTGTGGTGGGAATTCATGGGTCTAAACAGAGTTTGCATTCAAAATGGTGGCAGTGGCAGCCTCAAACATGCTCAGCCACCATTCAAGTTGTGTAAAAATATTTAAATTGAAGATTAATTTATAATTGGAGAAACTGTTTACAATGTCTTTTAGTTTGTCAGCATATTCTTCAGTCAGCAATATATTAACCTTGTCTAGTATATGCCTCTAGTTTCATACGTCTTTAAAAAAAAAAGAAAGAAGAAAGAAGCAGAGCTTCCCCATCTCACCAATGAACTGAAAAGTACTGCAACACGCTGAGTCTCTTGCGGACATTTCTCAGAGCCAGCTGTCTGATACAGTTGTGCTGAGCTTGTTTATTAAACTTGCATGTACAGCTATAGAAAGCATCTCTGCTTTTTCACTACCAAATTCACCAAAGCAGGAAGGCAATGTAATGACAGTGTATCGATAAGTCTCATACTAGTACATAAACTTCAAGTCTTAATTTTCTTCACTTTAATGTTAACTGGGCTTTGTGTCTTGATCTCATGCTTCTTCATGTGGAGGAATAATTAACTAACTACATTGAGAGAGAGGGGAAGGGACTAGAGTGGAGCAGGCTGCAATACAACTGAGCACTGACTTGCCTTTTTAGAACTGCACATGCCACCAAACCAGAAGATTTCAAGAAACAGGCCAGGTTTTGAGCTAAATGCCAGGACATGCAGGATACCGTATATACCATATTGCACTATATGATATTGCTGCACACTGCATGTCCAGCAAGATTTCTTGCTTCTCGGCAGCACAGAGCAGGATGCAAGTATTTACTGCCACTGAACAGCAAGGTATTAAAGAATCAAGTACAGTAGCAGTATTCTGCAGTTCACTGAGAGACCTGAGCCTTTAATCCAGATGAATTTAACATTAGAGTGCATTAGCTCTTCTCATAAAAGATTTGCTTTAATTTTAGTTCCCTCTCCATTTATCTTATGGTTGCATAATCTTCAGTAGAGGTCATACAGATCTCCCCAAAGAAATGGGAACTGCCTTTTTTTTTTAAAGGGTGGGGAAGGGAGGAGGTAGGAATGGGACTTTAGGCAATTATACCCCAGTTTCAAATATGTACAAGAATATTCCCTACTCCTTTCCATGTCTCAAATGACAAAAAGAAAAAAAACAGAAATGTGAAATGGAAAATTACTGTAGACTCACACAAGATATACAGAAACACCCATCTGCTGCCAAGATAGACAATATAATTAAAATCTTACCATCATCAAGCTCAAGACAGAGATTATATACAGCCAGAGGCCGCTTATTACGCTGCCCTTGTCTTCTTGATTGCCTTGGTGGGACATTTGGAGGAGAAATTGACATAGAGATTGGCTCAGGGAAAGTGGCATCAGGCAGGGTTCTGAAAATCTGCAATCAAGAACACAAGAGGTATTAATTATTTACCATGAACAGCAACCTGTGCAATGCAACTATAAACCATTATCAAACAACATTTGTTCTGGATTTCATTCAAAGCAGAGAGGAGCCAAAAATCCATTCCTTCAAGTTTTGGGAGTGTGTCATGGGTCCTTAATGAGTGCTTTTTAAATAAATACATACATACAAAATAAAAATAAGCAAAAGCACTGTCTACACATTAACCAGACAGCAAATCAGTTAATCCAAAGAATAAATATGTGCAGCCATGCTTGCCAGCTAGGGGAAAACAATGAATTAACTCTACGAACCACTAACCAGAAAAGTAAATTTCCACAATTTCACTTAGGGCCTGTAATTTTGCCAGAATACCCATATTAATTTTCAAAATTTACGACAGTCATATTATCATATTAACCCCTAAAAAAACAGCATGCTCTTGGAGGGAGTGTGTGTGGTGGAGTTGCTGTGAGGGTGGAAGGAGAAGCATATTGTATAGAACCTTTTCAATTAGCCACTAAATAATGAGTCATGAGGCGTACTTTTACAAACCATGATGATACCCACAAAGACACACACAAGAGATTACATTTCCTTTAGTCATTTTATTTTTTGATTCATTACCTCTAGAACATCAATATCCAACATAAAGCATCATATCATTTCTCTCTGGGTAAAGCAGCAATGCACATATGTTCAAGTTTCCGGCATTTTTTACTAGTCCATGATGCTGATTTACTTATAAAAGCTGATCAATATGCCTATATAGCATTTAATAGCAGCCCTTTACATTTGATCATGGCAAATTCATGTGAGCACGTTAGCATACTATAGATTTCTCTGAAGACAACAGCTATGAGAGAGTAAATATGCACATACCTTTACAAAAATGAAGTATTGTGTTTCCATTACACCATACAGCAGCACAGCATAATGATATAACAAGAAACAACATAGTTAAATAGTGTACGGTGTTTCTGTGTCCTGGAGTTATACAGAGACAAACATTTTGTATATTACCGCAAGAGGTTATAAAGAGGGAGTTTGTAATAAGCCTTCAGAGAAAAAAAACTTTTACAAAGCAGAAATTTAAGAAGTTGTAAACAAAGAGACTCCCAGGTACACATTTCTGGATTATTACAACATGCCCCAGGTGTGCATAAGGCATGAGGCTAAAAGCCAAGTGACTAAACACTTGAGAAGTGCAGTGGTCACTCAGATAAACCACTCAGAGCACCATGTTGTTTGAATTAAAAGAAACGCTTACATGGCATCTTTGCTGGCCTGGTTACCGAGTATCGCATGTATATGAATTAGATTGTACAAAAAGGATCTTCAAGGCAAGAGCCCATATTTACACTGACTTCTCTCTGGGATCAATTTAGGTTTATCTACTGCCAAGGAGAGGTGGCTGCAATGGTGCAAAATGGTCAGAACCACCCTTCTGACTTGGAAGGGAGCATAGGGCATCCAAGGGAAAGCAATGTTGGAAACACTGTCTGACTTCTCTGAGATGCAACATGACATAATTTAAACCTCCCCATGCCAGCTTTAGAGAATCTGTCTCTTCTTTTACATACATATACATACATATTGACTGTCTGAGAGAATAAAAACACTGCATACAATTGCAATTACAGCTCTATAAATGCACAAAATAATTTACATGTAGAAAAGAAAACTATCCATGTATTCCCTCTATACATTGTTCCTTGCGTAGATGCACTATAACTCGTGGAGCCACTCACAAAGTTCTAACTGTGCTCAGAGTTCTAAAGCCATTTCTTAAAACATGATGCAATGCATAATATAATAAAATATAATGTGTGCACACAAGGCATTTGGCTAATAGTACCATACTGCCCTCTTATGTGTAAATACAACAAAGCTGAATTCAATAAGATTATGGATAAATATTTGCTTCTGAAAAATTAAAGAGAATGCTTCTAATGCCATTATTTCCATGGGTTGATTGTTACATTTGTGCTCTCTGGTAAACAGTAAGCCACCTAGAAATTTTTTAAAGGATTCAGTGTCTTACATACTACATTACGTTCCACCAGTGCATGTTTGTTTAGCCCTATCTACACCTCTCAGTTCAAAATTGATGCCCTAGGTGTGAAGAGAAGGCCTTCTCTAGGAGTACTGCAAGAGATCAACTTGCCTGTATGTATTAGGTTGACTTTGCAAGAGCTGTACTAAATTTCCTTGGTTCTCTATTTTGATCCTCCACAAATATTTCAGTATGTCCCTGTAAAATTACTGGACTAAGAAACCAAATAAGTCAAAAAAGCAAAACAAAAACTATAAGCAAACTATTTAAAAAAAACCCCATTCAATGAAACACTGAGCTAAACACATGCAGTATGTTAATGAAGTGGATACAGGAAGTGAACCCATCCATAACTACAGCTGTAATTAGCAGCATAATGGAAAAAATTTGTTTTAGAACTGGGGAAGCGGAGCAACACATGAAGTGGTCACATTGTGACTCTCTGCTGCAAACTGTCATGTTGTGATCTCCATCAATACCGTTTACTAAACAACTGCCCCTGACACGTGCATGCGCACACAAAATAAACAAGACAGATACCAACTCAAGTCTTGTTCTTTCCTTCTAGGATCCCTGAAAAGCTCAATTTCATCCTCTGGCTGGAATCAGCAATACTAAATGTTAACTCCTTCATGAAGGTGTCATCATCTTCCTTATGGCATAGGAAAGTGCTATAAATAACATGCTTTAAAATTACTTAGCTAGTGAAGTGGCAAAATTATGCACTGCTGCTTCATAATGGCATCATGCAACTTAAGTAACCATCTCAAGCAAATCTGGTCTCACTTATGAAGGCATACAGTTGGGTATCAAGCCACAACCCTGTCTCTTCCTTCATCCACCTCCCCAAGCTGCTCAGGCCAGGTCGGATGGGAGGTTTTATTTCTGGGGTATGGAAGGTCAATAGGGAACGTTTCCAGAAATGGTGTATTTTTAATCTAGGGAACACAAATTACTTCTAGAGAGCTCTTGGACAGCACAATTCAGCTTGTACCCCCTACACTCAGGAATTACAGCATGAGTACAAGTAACACAATTTCAATGTTTCTATGGTCTTATGCAATATGGTGTTTTCTGCCAAATTTCATAGTCACCTCCATCCTCACTGCTGAGGAAGAGGGCTTTAGAAATTTCCAGAAGTTCTCCAATCTACCTAAACAAAGCTAGTTGGATAGAGAGTGGAAAAATTCAAACTCCTGACCATCAGCAACATATCACTCATAGCAATTCACACTTAACCATGGGCCCAATCCTCCAGACACTGCTGTGCTCTGTGCTTTTTGGTGTGAATAGTTCTGCAGGACTCTATTTGTCAAAAGTCACAGCATTAAGTTTTGCAGTATCAGGCTCTCTCTCTCTCTTATATATATGCTAAAATGTTACTGTATGTATGTTAGGGACTACTTAGTATAAGATCAGCACAAAACTAAGTTCTGTCATAATGTACTGCACTAGAACATGTGTTTTGGGGTCCATCTTTCCTCTTTTCACGTAGGCCAACTAGTCAAGCTTTTTTTTAGTCGTTTCCTCTTTTTATTAGACAAATGTGATATATAATGTAGCCCTTCATAACTAGATCTGTCTTTTCTACAATAGCAATCTGTCTCTGCAGGCCAAAGTTGCAGCTCACACCACACTTTCTCAGAGTCAGTGTTTGCGAAACAAGCAGAAGGGCCAAACTCTACCATCGAAGGTGCACATGTGGCTGCACTGACATCCCTTTTCTCACTTTCCCCAAGTTCCTGTAACTGACTTCACCTTTCCTTGTATGCAGTGTTGGTGTAGCCATGTCGGTCCCAGGATATTAGAGAGACAAGGTTGGTCAGGTAATATCTTACATTGGTGATAGCTCTGTGTGGCACGAAAGCTTGTCTCTCTCACCAACAGAAGTTGGTCCAAGATATTACTTCACCTTTCCAAAACAGAGATTCTTGTCATCGTGTCTTAACTGATACTTGGCTGCTGCCTAGATACACTAATTTTAAGATCTATTGGGAATTAGAATAAAGTTTGGTATAGCTAAACTGCGAGAAAAGGGGGTGTGTTAAATTAAATTCACCTTTGTTTTTATCAATCATTTAGATATCACTGTAATGCGAAATGCTTTCTAGGCAACACCAGGTCCCTGCCCTGAAAAGCTTACACTCTAAAGTAGGTAATATATAGACAGAAGATGTGGTGCATCAAGACACGAGTGATAGGTGAAGTTTAGCATGTATGATCAGTTGTACTGTGTGGTATTTTACAAACATTTCTTTGAGGCTTTGACTCGAAAGACAGTGTGGAGGCATAACTGATCAGGTCTCCGAGGGTATCCTAGGTTCATTGAGTCACATGCAGTCTGGATACATGGTACAGCTACTATAAATATATCTAACAGAATGGAATCCCATTCCACCAAGCCACCAACATTAAAGTAGAGCTAGGATAACATTACTTCATAAAAATCATTATCCCCCTGTTACTCCACAGGAGTCTCCCTTCAAATGAAAGGTAATTGCTCACATGGATTCCAGAAGTAATGACAGCCCAGAGATTAGTTTGTACGTACACAATTACAAGGGTGAAATATAGCCACTAAATTTTATCCCTACTAGTTTTAGTAGGGATAAAAACTTATTGCACAAACTTCAAGAGCATAGGGAGATTACAGTTACATGATGTGATGTATACATGTGAGGCTGTGGCCAAACAGTGCTGGATTTACAGTAGAATACCAACACACTGCAACTTAGTTCTCACTATTGTTAGCATCACTCATCAACTACTGTCATTTTATCAGCATTAAACCAGTCTGTGCCAGACACTGAAGCTACTAATATATATGATTTACACAGGTATGTACCCAATCTGTCTGTCTACCAAGACTCCGAGCACCAATACAATTATATCAGGCAACAATCAAAAACTACTCTCAGCTCCTCCTCCTTAATATACTGATAAGGTATGAGAGAAAATTTTACTTTTAAGAGGTTGTTTTAATTTGCTTTTAATGTAGGGATTATTTACATACTCATCTTGTGGCTGGGTCAGTCTTCAGGACTACTGTAGAAAAGCTATATGAAAGAGATGTGCCTCTTTGGTGGGCTTTTTAAATACTGGGATGCTTGACTGATTTCTTTCTGTTCTGTAGATCAGAAAGGGTACATTACTGAACTAAACAAACCACTAACCATCTTGGATACATACCACAACTAACAAGTCAGTCTTGATAACTACAGTGCTAAGACCGTTCCTGTACTGCAGTTATTCAGCTTTCTAACCATAGATCCCATAAGGTTTCTAGATGCATTTCGTAGAGTAATAAGCCAAATTCAACATGTTCCTTCAACTGTATTCCACTAGCACAGTGGTCTCCAACCTTTTTACGCCCAAGATCACTTTTTGAATTTAAGGGCAACCTAGGATCTCCCCCCACACCCCGTTCTCTGAAGCCCTGCCCCCCCATTCCCCCCCCCCATCACTCGCTCTCCTCCACCCTCACTCACTTTCACTGGGCTGGGGAAGAGGGTTGGGAGGGGGTTCGGGCTCTGGGCTGGGGCTGAGGGGTTTGCAGTGTGGGAGGGGGCTCCAGGCTGAGCCTGGGGCAGGAGGTGGGGTGCAGGAGGGGGTGAGGGGTGCAAGCTCTGGAAAGGAGTTTGTGTTGGGGGGCTCCAGGCTGGGGCAGAGTGTTGGGGTGCAGGAGGTGCTACAGGCTCTGGGAGGGAGTTTGGGTGCAGGAGGGGGCTTTGGGTTGTGGAAGTATTGGGGTGCAGGAGGGGGTATGGAGTGCTGGCTCTGGGAAGGGGGTCAGGGCTGGGGCAGCGGGTTGGGGTGCAGGCTCCAGCCGGGAGGTGCTTACCTCAGAAGGCTCCCAGTTGAAGGCACAGCAGGGCTAAGGCAGGCTCCCTGCCTGCCCCGGCCCCTCGCCACTCTCAGAAGGGGCCAACGTGCCCCTCCGGCCCCTGGTGGGGGCACATGGCTCCACACACTGCTCTCTCTGCAGGCACTGCCCCTGCAGCTCCCATTGGCTGGGAACGGGGAACTGTGGCCAATGGGAGCTGCAGGAACAGTGCTTGCAGGCAGGAGTATCATGCAGAAATCCCGGCGTGCCCCTCCCCCGCCCTGGGGGTGTGCTGGCCACTTCCGGGAGGGGCATGGCACCACGGCAGGCAGGGAGCCTGCTTTAGCGGCAGCCCCGCTGCACCACCAGAGATCATGATCGACTGGGAGATTCTCCAGGATCGAACAGTCGATCATGATCGACCGGTGGTGACTACTGCGCTAACAGAGATGCCACATGGCAATAGACAAAAACATTTTGCTGCACTCCCCAAACTGAACAACAGATGGTGTTAGAGAGGATATGAGATTAATGCTAACTCCTCTCTAATTCAGTCTGTTTCCAGATTCCCAGCTCTTACTAGAGTGCTTGTTTCTGGGTCCCACAAAACCTACAGCCAAGGAAGCCCCTAAATCAGCTGGGGTAATTCATAATTTTTGAGTCAGGCATGAATTATATATGGAACTGCTGCTATACTAGGACACCGATAGAGTCAATCTAGTCTCTCTGGTCTCAGGCAAAGATAATTAAATGAACTTTAGTATGTTTACCAGGAGCCATTCTAGCCAAAGACCTGGACATCACACCATCTTTCTTATTTGGCCCACTGCGGCAGTGACGATTTCACCCAAAATCAGTGGAATGGAAACAGTAAGTAGAAAAGCTGGGTGAGATAAGAGAGAATATGGGGGAATTTGGCTGTAAGATTGTGGAGGAGGAGAATCTTAAAGAAAATCTCTAAGACCTTAAAGTTGTCCCTGGCTTTTGTCATGAGGCAAAAACCCACCCATTTTCATAGTATTCGCTACATGGAATAAGCAGTTAATTCAGCCCTGTGTGTACAAGCAAGAATCACAATGCTGTAATTTGACATCTAATCCCATGTACAGGATGCTGAAACAATAGGGTCACTTTGGGTCCTGGACTGGTGGCTCTCTGACACCAGAATAATGATTTCTGTTACAGTATTATATTTGGAGCTCCTCAAGACATTCAGTGCAACGAAACAAGTCTGTATCTGGTAATTTCCCTTCAGTACATGGGTGCACTACAATTGGTAAATAAAAGAAAAAAAGACACACATTCATTTCAAGTGATCTTTATTGAACAATAGTTCTCCGTCTGGCTCTGCCCATGTGCCCTACATGCCAACTGCTCCTCCCTGCCTTTCCAATGTATGGTGGCCTAAGGATATGTTACACAGTAACAGGGCCGGCTCTATGTTTTTTACCGCTCCAAGCAGCAAAAAACCCCAAAAACCCGCTGAATACGCCGCCGCCGGAGAGAACAGGAACATCGGAGGGAGCTGCTGCCGAATTGCTGCAGACGGCGAGACCCGAGTCATAAGAGTCGCTGCCGAATTGCCAACGCGGGAAACATTGGAGAGGGGCTGCCGTCGAATTGCCGCCGGGGCTGCTACCGGAGTGCCGTCCCAAGAACAGCCGGAGTGCTGCCCCTGGCACCAGCTTGCTTAGCTGGTGCCTAGAGCCGGCCCTGCACAGTAAATAGTACTCGAGGGTAACCTCATCATCCCCACAAATTCTTCTTTGCTGGTTTGGCTTTTCTTGGACATGGTGATAAGAGAACTGGGTTTATACTCAGCAACCTGTACAAAAACAAAAAACACTTACTAGAAACATACCAATGCTCAGGATAAAAGGCAAATTACATTACTGGTTCACAATATGAACTTACTCTGCTGGAATCTACACCCAGTTTATCCCTTGAAGCAATGAAGACGGTGGATCATTTTTCTGCAATGTAAATCAACAAAGCATGCATGATAAGTCAATGCTTTAGTGTAGACAGAGAAGCAAAAGCACGTTAGGACGTGCAAGGTGAAATATATGGAGTATAATGCTATGTACCTCTGATAAATTATTCCATGGAAAGGAGAACTCAAGCTTCAAAGTAATCTTCTGGACACAATCATGGTTCATAATTCTAACAATGAGAAAAAATTGAGTATCATATCAAATTCTAAACATTATTTATTAGCTAAAAACATTGCTATGGAAATTATAGTACTGTATAACTAATATAAAAGATTAACATTTAGCAGGACAGGCCAAAAATGTTATTTTAAAATCACACCTCTTCACCAAAATTATTGCTCTAGTAGATTGCTAAAACTAAACATTTAAAATAATTTTTTCATACTACATACTTTTTATTTTTTGCATTTCATTCAATCTGGAGGACAACAGTTCAGTTTCACTTTTGTCTTTACCCCAGCATCGAAATTGTTTCACTTTCTGGTTCTTATTTCCAGAATTTGATGTGTGTTATGAACACTATAGGGAAATATTTGTATCCAGACCAAAACTTTTTTGATTTTAATACGGTTAATTTGATTAAAAGGGTTCTATTAATATTAAATCTGTACAACTTTAAAAAAAAAAAAGTTTTTTTACCAAAACCTGAATTATGTGACTGTCCAATAAAATTTAGCAATAATTTAATTGCAATTGTAAAGTTGCTTACCTCCCCAGGGTCACCCCTCTGCTGGTCCAGATACAGGTAGGCCAGCTTCGCTAACATACAGTCCAGCAGCAAAAGGTCATGTGACTTTCCATACACTGGCTTCCATGGGATTGCGCAGGATGCAAAGGTGCACCTCTGGACTTCGAATATTGCAACCATTGTATGTGATTATACAGTATCCATAATTCTTAAGTCTGAAAAAAATTTCTGATCAATGCAACCAAGTGGACTGCCTGAAGAGTCAATAGGTAAAAAGTCATAACTAGAGTGAAACCGGAACCATCATTGGCCGATGTAGCCTATAGGTATAAGTATTTACTAGGTAATGCATAGGTATAAGTAAAGGCAGTAATGCAGTGAGCCTCAACGCTTGTAAGACTATAGCCTAGCTCAAAGGTGGGCAAACTATGGCCCGCGGGCCACATCCAGCCCACGGGACCTTCCTGCCTGGACCCTGAGCTCCTGGCCTGGGAGGCTAGCCCCATCCCCTCCCCCGCTGTTCCCCACCCCGACAGCCTCAACTCACTGAGCCGCCAGCACAATGCTCTGAGCAGCGGGGCTGCAAGCTCCTGCTGGGCAGTGCAGCTGCAGAGCCGCAGCCTGACCCGGTGCTCTGTGCTGCGCGGTGGTGTGGCTGGGTCCAGGCAGGCAGCGGGGCTGCCTGTCCTGGTGCTCTGGGTGGCGCGGCTGTAGCACCGCCAGCCACCAGTGCTCCAGGCAGCACGGTAAGGAAGCAGGGAGCAGCAGGGTTGGCTAGAGGGCAAGGGATTTTGGGGTGGTGGTCAGTGGGTGGGGGGAGTGGATGGGGTCAGGGCAATCAGAGGGCAGGGAACAGGGGAGTTGAATGGGGGCAGAGGTCCCGGGGGAGGGGGCAACCAGGAAGGAGAGAGGGGGTTGGATGGGGCGGCAGGGGGCAGTTACGGGTGGGGTTCCGGGGGCAGTCAGGGGACGGGGGAGTGGATGGGGCAGGAGTCCCAGGGGGGCTGTCACTGGGCAAGAAGCAGGAGGGGTCACACTGGCGGCAGGGACGGGGCCATGCCTGCCTGTTTGGGGAGGCACAGCCTCCCCTAACCGGCCCTCCATACAATTTCGGAAACCTGATGTGGCCCTTAGGCCAAAAAGTTTGACCGCCCCTGGCCTAGCTAAATTAACCAAGGCATAAGGCCCAAAAAAGTCCTAGCATAAGTAGCTAACCAAGAGTAACCCTAGATCATAAGATATAGACTGCTGAATGACAAAACTGCTGGCAGGTAACTACAAGATGCTAGTTTATACCAATTTGGAATATTCCAAGTTAGTGACATCAGCTGATGTCTGATCACCAGTGTGCCGTGGTAACTAACAAATGTATATACTAATAAGATTGAGGTACAAGGATTAATAACCTACGGGAGAAGGGCACCCCAACATGAGTTAGGGAGAGGAACTATAAATAAAGAAAAGGGAGTGAAACTCCTACTGAATATGCATTAGGTTTAGTGGTGTTAAAATAACACATTATAAAACCTATATCCTGGCCTTTGTGCCTTTGGAGATGCCAGGAGGACAACCACTGGTGGTGCTGATGAGGAAGGACATGAGGAGGAGGAAGATCATGACTTAACATTTTAGGTTGTTCTGCAAGGGATGGTGAGAGTATGTTCAGGTGTATTGTATTATCTCTTTTTACCTTGCTGGGTTAGAGTGTTTGTAACTTTGCTAACTGTATTCATAAAACTATTATAAATAGTTGTAAGTGTTGCAATAATGCACATCCCAACTGAACAGTAATTTTAATAATATTGGGCCAGATCTTGGGACAAGAACCTATCAAGCCTCAGAATGCTAACTGAGAATTCTTAAGCAAGCAATATAATAATCAATATATAATCAATAAATCAGACAACACTGAGAGCACTGTATTTCAGGGACTGCCCATGGAGCTCTAAAAGGAAGTCCCACACATCTTTATCTTCACTACAAAGATGCAGTTTACAGAGAATCTGTCCCAGCAGCCTGGCCACTCATATTCAGATGAAGTGCTGCTTGCTGGGACCTGTGGAGTCCATGGGTCTCAACACCATACTAAAAATGGAACATCTGCTGTCAGCTCCTCTTAATACAATGTCCTTGAGCTCCTGACAAGTTGCCAAAAGCGCTATCAGTTGGGCAAAATTTCAGTGCCACATGATGGTGTCTGTATACTCTTACACCATTCAATTGGCCTGCCTTTCTCCTTAAACTATGTGGCTCATATTTGTACTATAATGCAGAAACTATACATAGACTCTAAAACAAGAGATTGCTGTCTAACAGGCCAGCTGTGAAAAGGGGGAGGGGAGAAACAAGGTTAAAGCTTATGTCCTTTGATCACTTGCAAGTTATGAGTTTGCTTACTCAGCCTTTTCTAAAAGTAGCATTCGTAGTGCAAAAACTGCAGCTTCTTCTGTATCCTGATCTTGTTCCACATTTTAACAATTCACGACATGAATGCTCCTGATAGCAATGAACAGACTGCACTAAGCCACTAAATTTTGTTGCTATTCTTTGAAGGGTGGAGGAGAGAGAGTTAGCAACTGATATGCCAGGACTGAAATAGCCACACATCTGTCCACAGTGTGAGCAAAAATCCACCTTCTCATTACTGTACTTTACTACTAGAATGAGAATTAAATAGAATCAATGCATCAATGAGAATTAAAAAAAAAAAAAAAAAAGGAAGGGGTCTCTCTTTAAATCACAGCCACGTAGAGCAGGCTCTACATGTCTTGTTTAGTTATGAGAGATTTAAAGGAACAATTAATGCCTTTAAACAAGAGGGTGATTTACTCAACATAATCCTATTTCACAGCTTTCCCAAATACAACATACATATAGTTACTAAAAGAGCAAATAAAGAATTCCGGAAGAGAATGTGAATGTCTCTTTCTTGGCAAAGGGAATAAGAGGCAGCTGCAAAGATAAAAGGGAATGTTGTAAAACTCAGCTAGGGTGTAGCCAAAGAATAGCTTCACCAAACCTAACAAGGCAATTCCCCCATTTTATCTTTAGCGATGAGAGAGAATATGCTTAGATCTCCAAAATGAAACACGGGCATCTGTGAAAAATTATACATGGAGAATACAGGCAACATTCAATCTATCCATCAAAGCTTTAGTTGTATGAAACACGGGAATGAAATGGTTTGAAGTATGATCTTTGACAGTGGAATTATATGTAACAGGTCTTGACTAGCATAGTAAGAATCCTGCTACTATTTTTCCTTCCATGCAACAATAAGGATTTGTATCTTTAATTCAGTCTGTAGTGTGCAACTACAGAACTCCTTAACAAACATACATATCTTGTGCTCCCCAGTCTATTTGTTATACCCATCTCTTGTCATTTGTTTTACACTTAGCTCGAAAGTACTTTGGGGCAGGGACTATGTTTTAATTATGTTCTGTATAGCACCTACCGCAATAAGGCCTTGATCTTGACTGATGACAGATGGGATGACCACAATACAAATACAGGTTTCAGAGTAACAGCCGTGTTAGTCTGTATTCGCAAAAAGAAAAGGAGTACTTGTGGCACCTTAGAGACTAACCAATTTATTTGAGCATGAGCTTTCGTGAGCTACATCCGATGAAGTGAGCTGTAGCTCATGAAAGCTTATGCTCAAATAAATTGGTTAGTCTCTAAGGTGCCACAAGGACTCCTTTTGCTTTTCACAATAGAAATAAACAACTGTTGTGACCAAAGCAATACATATTGACTGTGCTAGGTGGGAACTGCTGCTAAAATGGATTATACACGATTCTAAGGACAACTTCAATAAAGCAAAGGTGGGTTAGAATTCATGAAGAACGTAGGCAGAAACACTGGGCCAAATTAGGTACTCACACCCACTTGGCTGAGGGCTGGTCTTCACTGTGGGGAAAATCAACGCTGCTCCAATCGATACAACAGGGGTCGATTTAGTTGGTCTAGTGAAGACCCACTAAAATGGACCGCAAAGTGCTCTCCGATCAACCCTGGTGCTCCAGCTCCCTGAGAAGAGTAAGCTAAGCCAACTGGAGAGCGTCTCCCGTTGACGCAGCACAGGGAACACACTGGGTAAATCGACCTAAGCTACGCCGACTCCAGCTGTGTTATTCATGTAGCTGGAGTAGCATAATTTAGGTCGACTTAGCCCAGTAGTGAAGACAAGTCCTGAGACTGGACAGCTTGTAATTTAGATCAGTTTAGACAACAAACAACAAGATGGAATCTTGTAAATTCTGCACTTTGTTTATGAAGGGAAGCTGCAGCAGTGGATAATTCCAGGGAATGCTCAGTCTATGGAAGGGTTTAACTTTTTTCACATCTTCAAGAATGCTGTGATTACATTTTTTTATAGAGCATTTTCTGACAAATTTCCTGACTTGGTATTTCCTTTTATTACCAAATACATTTGGCAGCAGTCCTTCTGGAGCCCTCCAAAGTGATCTCCTTAGGCTAAACACATGCAAGTCAGTACCTTAACAAGCCTTGCCATCTAGCCCCACAGAGAGTATTAGTCATTTGAATTCCACTTACTATTCTCATTTCTGTTTGCCTGCCTAGGAATTTTGTCAATGCTGCATTTGTTCAAAAAGAACAGAAATCTACTCCATTTGGAAATTTTATATGGAGTTGAAAGAAGTATTCCACAGTAATCTAATGTATGTGAAAACACAGAAAGAAGAATTGTCCACTTACATGCATGCTGCATGGACCATGCACACATGCATTGCATGCATTTGTAGTCAATGTTTTGACAAGCTCCTTTCAAACCTTGAGACTTTTTTTTTTTTTACACTGATCTGATGATTTACACAATTTTTATTTTCTTGGAGCCAAGTACTACAATACCCAGAACCGTGCTTGGTTCCTTTTGATCTCAGCAGCTGTTTCACAATTGGATCAAGATCAGATACACAGCCTCCACTATATTATAAGCTACCCTTTAAGACTTACAAAATAGAAGATTTTTTTTTAAATGAATGCAATGATTTGTTTTCAATGTATTGCTACAACATGAGGCTGCCTTCAGAGGTTGCTTTCCACCACGGTCCCCCTGTAAAACAATCATCTAGTGGGATGGAGAAAGGACTTAAAACACCCAGCCACGCCCTGCCCAGTGTAGAGGACTCCTTGCTAAATTGCCCTCCACCAGGATACAGCATGGATTATTTTTTTTGTTGCTTTTCGGAGTCCCGATCTAGCAAAGCATTTAAGCATACGTATAGTCCCACTGATGGTACTGACTACTCATGTGCTTAACACTAAGAATAACCTTAAATGCTTGGATGGATTAAAATCCAAGTGTTGCTGTAAAATCTTCCCTAACCAGAAGCAGGGTGCATGAGCATATGCCAGAGCAAGAGGCATTCAGAATGGGCTGTTTCAAAAAGCTCTGCCACGTTTTATGCTATATCTTGGTCCACCATTCCAATCTTCATGGCAAAGGTGACTTGGGTAGAACATCAAGTTTTCCAACATTGAGACAGGTCTGTTAAGTCTAAGGTTCCCTCCCTCCCCTTCTTTGAGGATCCGCCTCCCCACTCCTCCTTGAAGTCTGCTGAGGGAGGAAAGAGCCTTCAGAGATGGCTTTATCACCCTGTCCCAGAGATTCTTGAGCATTCTGCAGCAACAGTGACTTTTCAACAGAAATTAGAAGTGTTGCTAAACATGCTGCTTTGTGGCCACACCTTACTAACTCTGCAGTCTTGAGCAGACCTTTACCTCTCTGCTTTGGTTTTCCCATCTGTAAGAAGGGGCTATTTCCTTGACCCCTATCATGACTATTGTGAAGATTAGTGTCTGCAGAGTGCTTTTAAGACAAAAGAGTAGTAAGTTTTATTATATGAAATAATTACTAGCTTGACAGATAAAAATATTAAAATACTTCTCTATATTAAACTACCTTTTAATTTTAAAATACATGTCTACTTTAAACCTAAATGATGAAAATACATTCAAATACTGGTACTTCACTTTAATGAGTTCCCCATATGAACAGACTACAAAACGACATATAAAGATACATTTTAAGCTACATCCAGTTAACTTAACATTTATAAAGCTGAAGAAGGAAAAAGAATTAATTCTTCCAACAGCAATCTTTTATCTTTTAAAAATGAACATTTCTGGATAGTTTTTGCCTCTGGACTTAAATTTTCTAAATTCTTTGGAGGAGTCTCATTCTTTCCTTACTCCTCCTCGCCTCTTTGCACTCTTTCCTTAGTAGACTCTGGTTTCCTTCTTTCCTTATGGGACTCTTGTCTGGCCTGTCTTTCAAATTTTTTTCCTTTATAATCTTCATTTCCTCCTGTTTTTGCCATTTCTTCTTGCTATTCTGTCCTCCTCTCATCCTTCCCCCATACTTAAACTTATCTATTCTCTTCCCACTGAGATTTTTCCTCTTTTCCAGCATTCTTCCCGTCGTATTTTCTTTTTCACTTTTTTTTTTTTAATTTCAACTTTTTTTCTTTTAACGGAAGCTTATTTTGGAGTTGAGGAACCAAAATACTCCACATTAAGGTATGCCTCAATGGCACACAAGTAACACTTTTGGATGGTGATGGTTACATTCATTTCACTGGACAGTCTTTCCAATGATAGGCCAAAACATTATGCTGCTTGGTGACAAGGATGTCTACTCTCTTCATGTTGCTAGGCAATGCAAGCACAGTCTTCCTGAGTGCAGGTTCCTATACCTCCAATGGCACTCAGGAGCAGAGACCATTAGGGCAACTATTGCCAGGAACTCCTGGCCAGTGAAACTCCTGGGAAAAGGTCAAATAATAGTCTTTAACCCTCCAAGAGAAATAAAAGGAGACACACATCATGGCCTCTTTCATGAAAGGTTAATATTATTATTGGTCATGTTTATTACAGTAGTACCTAAGGACCAAGCAAGAACAGAGCACTATTGTGCAAGGCACTGTGCAAATCCAAACTAGTAGATGGTTCTTGCCCTGAAGAGCTTACAGACAAAACAGGCACAGCATGGGGTACAGGGTATGTGTTACACACAAGCAGAGTGAACAATGTGATGGCAGCAAACATCATATTAGTTCCATGATTTTTGGGTGGTGGGTTTCGTTATGAGGCAATATAAATAGAAATAAGCGTGAAGGAAGAGGGGGATACTGAAGAGGATGAGGGGGGACAGGACAAGGGTGAAGAGGGTTAGAAGTGCAGGTGTAGAGTGAAAACGAGGTGAAATTATTGTGAGGGAGGGGGAGAGAAAGGGTTGAAGCAAATAGCGAATCAGCACAGAACAGAGGAAGTCCAGAAAAAGTTCTCTAAGTGTTTGAAGGTCCCTGCCTTCTGCAGCTGGTCCTACCAGCTGGTGTCTGGGGTAGATGCCAGTGTGTCAAAAGCAGAGTGTTCCCTAATACACCCATTTACATTTGACAAATATGAATACTTAACTCATCTTTCCTTAATCCCCATTCACCCCTTGTATCCTTAATCTCACTTTGATTCTAATGCCGGCTACTGATCCCTCAGGTTCCTGTAGCTGCAGCAGTCATTCCTTCCACAGTCACAGTCTCAGTACTGGTCTACTTAAATTTGCTACACCCACAGCTACAAAGCTATTATAATCGGCTTGCCACCACTACTTGGAAATACATATAAGGTCTGTAAACAAGGTGAAAGCTGCAGTGATTGTTTTCCAGCTAGCAGAAAATAATGTACTTAACAAACCTTCAAAAATAGCTTCTGGATTAAGCAATATATTCTTATTCCAGAGCAAATCCAGAGCCAGTTTTCTTCACACATAAATTGTATAAAGTTCTTTAATTAGGATTCAGTTGAGTGATGATGGCTGTTACTGCACCACTATTTCAAAGCTAGTAACCTAACTCACTATTTCTCTTACTAAGAATCGGTTGTTGCGATCTGTCAACAAAGCTGCCCATACGGCACTGCTTAGAGAATGTTAATGATGTTTAATGACAGCTTGACAGCATCACAAAAGGTGGTGCAGTTTTATCTTTGTTCACTGACTAAAACCTACTGAACCAATTGAATTTGGACTAGAAAAATAGGTTCACTATTCACTTCTGAAGTTATGTTCTGTTTTTAAATACTGAATCGAATTTGATGCCAAAGAAAGGATGGTTTCTCTATAAAATGCTAGAAGCATGCATTGTGGCAGGCAGCAGCTGGGTAAGTGTTACTTCAAACTTCTCACTGCACCTCAGTCTTGACCCTACAGAACTACTACTATCACAATTTTAGAGTCTCTAAAGCAGAAGCTGCTAATCATTAGCAAGGAGAGAGATTTACAGCTGAATGAAATGTCACATCTCTACATGTTTAACATGCCAGGATTGTACCCACAGCTGGCAGACTGTCTCCTGGGATTTTACCAAGGTTATAAATAAAATAAAAATAATGTAAGTCTCTATGGAAAGTCTGACACATGTAGAAGTATTGTTATTAAGAAGACTATCTATGCAAAAATGAGCACCTTGCTGCTAATACACCTGTTTGCCTACACTGCCAACTACTTGTTGAGAGCCAAGGAAAGAAGATTCATGTTTAAAAGAAAATGTGTTTAGTCTATGTAATGGCTGTGACACCCCTACAGGGGTCTGCCTGCCCATTTAGCTGTCATACACTGAGTCCACTCTCCACCAGACTTGGAGATTCCTGTCAGTCTGGGCAACACCAACACTGTGCACAACAGAGAAGGGTCAGTGGGAAAGGTAGATCCTTGCTGGCAAGAGTAATGGTAGAAACTAAAAGCCCCTTTAGAAAAATATATAAATGATAACCCTTTCAAGATCCTAAGGAGGCATAAAAGATTGAGTTGTGTAAGCTAATGCAGTATCACTTTGATGTATTTTCTATTCCCCCAGGACCGGCCCACAACATTTTGGTACCTGAGGCGGGGAGCTCAAATGACACCCCATGCCCCCTCGCTTGGGCCAAAACTTTGAAAAGTCTCAATTCTGCCTTCTTCCTGTTCTACTCCTCTCATGGTACTGCTCTGCTACCTACCCCAATAAAAGGAGTACTTGTGGCACCTTAGAGACTAACCAATTTATTTGAGCATAAGTTTTCATGAGCTACAGCTCACTTCATCGGATGCATACTGTGGAAAGTACAGAAGATCTTTTTATACACACAAAGCATGAAAAAATGGGTGTTTACCACTACAAAAGGTTTTCTCTCCCCCCACCCCACTCTCCTGCTGGTAACAGCTTATCTAAAGTGATCACTCTCCTTACAATGTGTATGATAATCAAGTTGGGCCATTTCCAGCACAAATCCAGGTTTTCTTCTCCCCTCCCTCCCCCCCCCCACAAACCCACTCTCCTGTTGGTAATAGCTTATCTAAAGTGATCACTCTCCTTACAAAAAGAAAAGGAGTACTTGTGGCACCTTAGAGACTAACCAATTTATTTGAGCATAAGCTTTCATGAGCTACAGCTCACTTCATCGGATGCATACTGTGGAAAGTGTAGAAGATCTTTTTATATACACACAAAGCATGAAAAAATACCTCCTCCCACCCCACTCTCCTACTGGTAATAGCTTATCTAAAGTGATCACTCTCCTTACAATGTGTATGATAATCAAGTTGGGCCAGCACAAATCCAGGTTTTCTCACCCCCCCTTCCCCACACACACACACAAACCCACTCTCCTGCTGGTAATAGCTTATCTAAAGCAATCACTCTCCTTACAATGTGTATGATAATCAAGGTGGGCCATTTTCAGCACAAATCCAGGGTTTAACAAGAACGTCTGAGGAGGGGGAGGGGGGCTAGGAAAAAACAAGGGGAAATAGGTTACCTTGCATAATGACTTAGCCACTCCCAGTCTCTATTCAAGCCTAAGTTAATTGTATCCAATTTGCAAATGAATTCCAATTCAACAGTTTCTCGCTGGAGTCTGGATTTGAAGTTTTTTTGTTGTAATATCGCAACTTTCATGTCTGTAATCGCGTGACCAGAGAGATTGAAGTGTTCTCCGACTGGTTTATGAATGTTATAATTCTTGACATCTGATTTGTGTCCATTTATTCTTTTACTTAGAGACTGTCCAGTCTGACCAATGTACATGGCAGAGGGGCATTGCTGGCACATGATGGCATATAACACATTGGTGGATTTTTGGAGTGGTAAACACCCATTTTTTCATGCTTTGTGTCTATAAAAAGATCTTCCATACTTTCCACAGTATGCATCCGATGAAGTGAGCTGTAGCTCACGAAAGATTATGCTCAAATAAACTGGTTAGTCTCTAAGGTGCCACAAGTACTCCTTTTCTTTTTGCAAATACAGACTAACACGGCTGTTACTCTGAAACCTACCCCAATAAAGGAGAACTAACAACTTAAAATGCCTTGTTCAAACATTTTAAGTAACACTTAACTTCAAACGCCTGAACAACAAATGTAACTTTTCTTGTCTGCATAGTAAACACTGGCATTTTTATCTGTTTGAATAATCAAAGTGGTGCTTTCCATGCCTTCTTGGTTGCAAAGATTTGAACTGCTTCCTGCTGAAGATCCACAGTCTGGGCCAGCTCATGCTCTATTGACATGGTTGCAAGGCCAACCAGCCTCTCCTGTGTCATTATGGAGCGTAGATGTGTTTTTATTAACTTCAGCTTGGAGAAGCTGCATTCTCCACTGGCAACTGTTACAGGAAGTGTTAGAAGTATGCGCAGAGCAACAAAAGCATTTGGAAAGAGGGTGGTCATCTTATTTGTGCACATATATTCCAGAACAGCCTTTGGAGTTGATCCTGCTGAAATGTATCTTGAAAGGGCTTTCAGTTCATCACCTAAATGACTCGCATCAATATCACACATGTCATCATTTGTCAACACTCTCTCGTGCCCTGCATTGCTGGTGTAGGTCTTCTTCAGGTATAGTGAGGAGTTTTGGAATATTATACAACATCACAACTATGCTGCTGTGTTCCTTGAGCTGCATGAAACGTTCTTCAACTGACTGTACTGCACAATCTAACACCTGGTTAAAGAATTAAATTTGAATTGTTGTTTGGGGTCTCTTATGGGATTATCCCATGCCTCATAATCAAAATGTCATTGTCTTCTATGACTCTTGTATTCTTGAATGGGTGGGAAAATAGCTTCAGTGTGAAGTTCCTATGCCAACTACTGTGCACTCTTCAGAATGCTTTGAAATCCCTCTTCTGACCGGTAAGACTGTAGGTATGACTTTGCTTTGTCCAGTTGTTCCATTGCTTCACATATATCAAGGTCAACACCTTGGAGTCTCTTGCTTACAACATTTATTTCAAACAGTATGTCATGCCACACCACTAAGACAAACAGAAATTTGAAGTTATGTATGTTTCTGGTAATTCCATTTCCCTCTGCCACTGTTCTCCCAAGAACAGTTCCTGTCATAACATTATCCTCCATAAAGGCAACTATGGCATCATCTAGCTTCCCAATTTGGTGTTTGATAGGCTTTATCGCCTCCACTCAACTTTCCCATCATGTGGCAAGCAGTGGTTTCAGTGTCAGAAAGGATGTTCCCAGATGTTGCTTCAAAATTTGCAATCGATGAGTTGATGCAGAGAAAAATACATAGATGCTTTGAATTACATTAAAAAATTCAGCAGCCTCACTAGAAGCTGATGCTGCATTACTGACCACCAAGTTCAATGAATGAGAACTGTCTGGGACAAAAAAAGCTCTCAGATCCATGTCTGCACTCCTCTGTTCTTTCCTCTCATGTTGGCACCATCATCGTCGCCCTAACCTCTCATGTCAGCTATCGCAACTCCTGTGTCTTCCTGCTTTTTAAGAAGCACGTTTGTCATACCAGCTCCTGTAGTATCATCAATGTCAATAAATTCTAGAAAATGCTCTCTGACACTCACCATTGCAGGGACATTTTCACTAGGTTCTGTTGTTACAAAACACACCATTAAAGTTATTTGTTCCGTATGGCTGATGTCAGGTGTGCAGTCCAGAATAACAGAGTAATATCTTGCTGACTTCAGATCTGCCACAATCTTCTGTTTGACTTTTCTTGCCAGTAACTGTGTGATCTCATTTTGAATTGTTTTTCCAAGGTAGTGGTGTGTGTACATTTCTTGGGTGGTGACTCTTCTTAGATGTTCCTGGACTACAGCATCAAACTCAGCCATCAGCTCCACAGTTTTAAGGAAGTTTCCATTGTTGGCACATACAGCTGATCTGAAGTGCCACACCGTGCTAGGTGTTGGGTACCAAGCATTCTCACAATGGCGATGAGCCTTTTTAGACCATTTTGCCAGTAAAGAGACTCTGATGCAATCTTCTCTTGATGCTGATCATCTATGGTGGCCTTTAACCTTAGTCTCATCTCAAGCTCTTTCCACCTATGGAATGCTCTCTGGTGATTTGCTGCCTTCTCATGGCATGCCAGATTTCTAGCCAGATTTTTCCAGTCCTTTGTTCCCTAGAACCCAATGTGGTTGGAACATTAAACTGGAAGAGTTTGCAACAAAAACAGTATGTAGCATTCTGGGTTTTTGAGTACATAAGCCATGGCCTCTCCACTTTGTCACCATTGGGGATTTCACACCAGTAATGTGTTGGATGGTAACTTCTATTTTCATTGTCTTTGGGGAACATGAAGTTTTTCACTTGCTGTGGCCCATGCAGTACAGGGAAGTCCCTCAGGCTACTGCTCAAGTGGGTCCACAGTCCTGGATCATCTAGACTTAAGGAACTAAACTCAGCAGCTGCTGTTTCTTGCGCATCCACCACACTCTTCTCTGATCTACACTTTTCTTCAGGAATGTGCATGGATATATCCATTTGAGATGGATATATGGATGCTGCAGTAGCTGCCAGGTCACCTGCACTCTGACTAACTGGAAGATCAGGCATCTCCTCACACTTACATCCTCACTGGGGCCAGAAGGCTCACCATGAATATTTGTGTCTATGTATCTCAGGAGAGCTCCTTCCTGCTTAGATAGAAAAGCTTCCTTTGCTTGCTTTCTTTTTCTGAATGCTGCCCCAGAGGGGCGTTTTCTTCTTTCACTCATGACTGCTGTTCTGTGCCAGCTATAGTGGCTCCCAACACTCAGCTGAAGGGGACAAATAAGCAGGCTGGTAGCAGGGCCTGAGTGAAGGAAGATATCAGCATCTTAAGGGCCTAACTGGCTCCTACTACTTCAGTTGACTGCCTGTTCTCCTCAAATGGGTTCAGAGAAGCAGCAGGAAACAGGAAGCTCCCTGAGAAGCTGGTGTTAATCAATCCAGGCTCCTGGGGGTGCTAGATAGGTACATAAGAGGCTCCCCCCTCCTCTCTTTCCCTGCAGCTCCTGCTGCTTTCTGTTATTCCCTCTCACCTTTTCTCCTGCCTGCCTGTTATGTCTCTTGTGCCCTCCTTCCTCCAGCACAGCACTCCACCATCTCTGTGCATCTAGAGCAGAGAGAATATATATGCACCAGCAGCAGACACAATTTTCTACACTCTGGGTCCTAGTGGTGCCCCACCCCAGTCTGGCACCTGAGGCGGCCGCCTTAGTTCGCCTCATGGCAAGGCCAGCCCTGCATTCCCCACTTCTCTGCTACACTTCTTTTCACAGGGAACAAGAACCACCACAACAATTGCTGGTTCAAACATTCAACCAGTGTCCAGTTTCTAAAAAAATATAAGCAGCTGAGATGGCAAAGAACCAGCCTGGTGTTATGCTTGCCAATAATGTGTTGTTTAGGGATCTAGATGAAAAGGAATTAAATGGACCCTGGCTTGGATTCAGCCTTTATGTGACAGTATGGCAAACCAGCACCTTTTTCAGAAAGACTTTTTATTTTTGGTCTCCAGAATTTAAACTATAAGTTAAAATATATAAATTATATATAGTTGTTACAGTTGCTGAGATAGCTTCCAAAAATATGAACCAAGTGTTGCATTTGGGTTCCTTTGCAGAACCTGAAACAATTGTTCCAAGGGGTGCAGGCTGTCCCGTTCATCTGAACGGAGTCTAACTCAGATAGCTAATGATGTTGACATTTCAAGTATTAACTATTTCACTGCTCAAAGAGCATAAGAAAAGAGAGATGATCATACCAGTTTCTGCACAATCTACTGTGACAGCTCATTTTGACAATGTGAGTGGGAAGGCTTGGGATTTGCCACCTTTTTCTCCCAACCACTCCAATCAAGAAGGAATTATACCCAGGAGGAGCCCAACAGAACCAAGCAGGACATCTGAGGCCTCACAAAAGGGGAATTATATTCAAGATGCCAAGCTAGGCTGAAAAGACTCACTAAGGGGAAGTCAAGCAGGGAATGCCTAATAGAACCCCTGGGTTTAGACTGCAATGATGGGAAGCCAAGAGAGGATGCAAGATGATATTTCGAATGTCTGCTCTAAAGAACATTGTGTGGGGTACTTTAACTGGCAGCAACAGCTTCCATTGTAACTTTTACAGTAGAAAGCAGACTTGAGAAAATGAAAACATATTTTAAATTAGAATTTTTTAAATAAGAATATCGATACCTAGCTCTCAAACAGTGCTTTCCTCTTGTAAAACTCAAAGTCTATGAGTCCTGTTTTACAGGTGAGGAAAACAGGCACAGAAAGGTTAATGGTATGAGCAAGTTCAGGCACAATTAATGGCAAACCTGAAAACAGAGCAGAGGTTCTCTCACTTCCAGTCTGCTGTCATATCCAATAGACAGAAGGAGCCCCTTTCTTTGTGCATGTGCAAGTGTTCACGAAAACTCATGTGTATACAAATAGCACAGATGTAAGTGCATTCTGAGTAAATATGCATCTGAACGTGCTTGATGTGTATGTTGATAGGTCAATTTACATACACAAAAGTGATCATTATGGGGGCAATGGGGCACATGGGAAAAATCTGTATGTACATATGTAAAATCATATGCCCATAAAAGGTAATGTTTAGGTCATGCCATATTCTATGCATAATAATAATGCTATCAAGCAAATTTTTAAACACACACAGAGTCTCACCTTCTCATGGTTTTCTATAAGGATTTCCACCACGATATTCTGAAACTTTAGGTCCATTATAGCTGCCACAGTTTCTTCCTGTGGCCTCATTAAGGTTGGTCCAAATACTACTCCTAAATTTGCTACAGTCATTAGATTTTTCTTGGCATGGTCTGCAACGCTTTTTCAAAAGAATTGGAAGAAAAAAACAGGAAACAAGTTATGAAAATTTGCCAATACTCTTGGAAACTGCAGTATACTTTACAAATGAAAACATTACATTTCCCTAATCCATATTTTAGAAGTTTATTTTGTTCAAAGTTTCTCCAAATAAAACCACGCTGAATTGTGGAAAGTAGGAAACCCATTCTTCCATCTGCATTTTAAGAAGAAACAAAAGTCGTCATTTATTGAACTTAAATGTGTACAATGCACTTAGCCTTGGACTTCAGTAAGTGTGAAACCAACCTAATTTTGCTAACAAACCTCTAGTATTCTCTTTGCCAGAATCTGCAAAAAGAGAAAGTATAAATTCACTTTCTCACTTCAATCAAGCCCTCAATTGCTGGCAGAATTGCTAAGTAAATACTTATATGACTTCATTAACAGATTAGATTTCTGCCCTCTTTTCCAAAAAAACACACAGTCAAACTTCTCATCTACTTCCATAGGTTTGGTGCCTGGTACTGTGTCAAATAGCATCATGACCAGCCTTGGATCCAACCACAGTTAATGAGCCCAATTGTAGATAAAATAGTTTTTTTTTTGTTTGTTTTTTTTTTGCGGGGAGGGTGGGCAGGGAACTAATAAAAGAAGCCATGGTGCTTACTTTGCTAAATGTTTCATCAAAATGTCCAGCATCTCTTTGTTCTTCTCTGGAAGTTTATGAACCAAGAAGTGGATAGCATTAACTCTGGACTCAGGGCTGCCACTTTCTACATAACAGAAACAAGTAACTGTATCTCAAAGACAGAAATCCTGCCCCATCCATACACACCCACCCCAAAACAACATTCCTCGCATACTTTGGTTTTGCACTTAGATATCTCCAAATAGAGCAGAATTGAATACATGCACATTATGTTTCAAGTCATCCTGTTCTACTACTATCTGCCCATTTCTTATTTTGTGAAGTGATTTTCAATCCACTTGTAAATGGATGCCTCTTTTTGCTCATCTATATTTAAAAAAAAAAGATGCAGATATTCTACTGCATCATACACATGCTTAGAAAAATACTGCAAAGCAAGGGGTCATGTTACTAGCTACAGCATCTCATTGTGAAAACCAAGTGTGAAAGGATGCTTCTTTATCCTTTTGACATCGCTTATTAATTATCCTTATCATTTACATTGAGTTTTGTTGGTGCTAGACAGCTGTTGACACTGCTTCAAAACACCTTCCATTAGAAATTGCACCAGAAAATAACATTCTGAGAGGACTAAAGGGTTCAGAAGAGAAAAACTAACACCTTTTTAAGATGTAGGCCAATAACCCTGATAAGGCTGCAGAGTTAGATTACCAGGATAAAGGATTCTTGATATCAACTCTCTCTCTCACTGTTGTCAATGGTATAACTGGTAGCACAGTTGGGTGTAAAGAAGCAATGGCTTCCTTGTACATAGCAAAGAAACAAACAATTTAGGCCACAACAGGGATTAAATAGCTGAAAAAGATTTGTAAAATGTGAAAAAATAAATCAGTCTTTTTTTATTTTACATTATTCTTTGGCTTAATAAAAGTAAGTCTGAAGAATGGATTATAGTAAGGTGTGTATAAGACCATATCTTTTTGTAAGTTAGTACCGAAGACACTATACATAACAGAAAACCATTATGGCCATTAGGACACAGTGAACCTGAGAAGTTCTGAAATCAATACTACTGCTCTGACAGCACTATCCTAAATTTATTCCAGATGTTAAGTATTTACTGTAAAAAAAAAATGCCATTTTTCTTAGGTGTTTCTTTTAGTAGATTTGGAAATATTTTTGGTAGAGAACATACTTGGTGGAACTTCACTGAGGAAAATGCCACCAGCAAGCCAACAGTTTTACTTCTGATCAGCCAAATTCAGAGAGCCCCCCCAAAAAACAATCAAACTCTCTTCAAAGTAAAAGTCCTTCAGAGTACCATGGAATCCTGAATGCCAGATGAAGTGACGCTTCATCAAATGTGTTATGTGTCACTGTCAAGGGCTTCTGATTGCCTCAATCAATACTTGTTAAGAAAACGGGGTGGAGTACGCTCTGCTGCAATTTAATAACAGCCCATTCCTTATTATCTACTACATTTTTATACCTTAGGTTAGAAAGATACTTGGAAGCTTTTTTAAAAAAAGAACTGAATGGCTGAAATTAATATCATGTTGTTCAAGTTTCTTCTCATTGCTTGACAAGTTTAGCCATTGCACATGTGGGCTTATGCAATTTTTTAGTACTTGTGGATATTGTATTCTTAAGACCAGTAAACAAACATCTTCCAGTAGACCCTAATAAAATGCGGGGGAGGGTAAAACAGAAACTTATAGTGTTATCTCCTTTGGGGAAAGGGAATATTTTAAATCCTATCTCAGGTAACTCTGTATGTACTCATTATTTATGTAAATGTCTTGAATTCTACTAAGCCCTTTACCTCAATTACATTGTATGGCAGTGAATTTCAAGGCTAACTATGTACTAGGTCAGAAAATATTTCCTCTTTGTTGCCACTTGTGAATTTTGCAAAAAAACATCTAGTTTTATCAAATCCAATCACCACAATGATGGAGTAAGCAAATAGACAGATATAGATATACACACACACACACACCTAAACCTGTTCAGTAAAGTTTTATCTCTTTTTTGAAATATGAAAATACTCTAGCAAGGACTAGAAACTAGCATTCTGCTGTTTTTGCCAGTCTTTAATACTAGCCAACAAGATAAAACAATTGTCCTCAAAATTTTACTTTAACTTCAATTCTCATGGATTGCCAGAAGTGCCACAGGCTAGAAAGCAAATCAGCTAAATATTTGTTGGCTATTCTGCCAACATTTTTTCTGATGCAATTTCTACTCCTCAGACAATTCCATTTACATTAGAAATCATGCAGCTGAACTACAACTTCTGCTCTACCTTCTCTAAGTCTTTACGTTAACTGCCACAGTTTAATTTGGCCTTTACATTCCTTTCTTCTAGTAATATACAAGGCACCTTTAGCCCAGCTTGGATACAGGCCTCCCAGAGAGGTGGCTCTGAAAACAAGGATCAAGTGGCAGTCATTTTTATGATCCAAGGAAGCTTGTTCTCTTTCCCCCCACCCCAAGCATACTGTATCCTACTAAATTTCATTTCTTTATAAATGGCTTAACGAGATGGAAATATTACCGTCCCAAACTACTGCAAGAAAACTGGGTATATAATATTCGCTGTGGTACAACTGGTATAGGAAATAAATCCAGAACTTTAAAATTCTAACTACAAAATTCATATAAATCAAAACAGAGTGAAGTGCACTAAGCCAAGCAAAAACTTGCCCCATTGAGTCTATCAATATACAGTGCATTTATGTATCTATGAAGGTTTATATGCTATATCTATAGATACTGCATTGATGGCATACCCCAATTTAACTTCATATTAATATCCCCAACTTTCTTTTTTAAAAGGTTCCAATTTTTTCCTATACCTCTGTTATTTATTCAGTTGAAATGAGCAATTTATTTGAGACTACATTTTCAATGTCTGCTCCTGAGTGCTAGAACAGTGCTATTATAAAATAGTTCTATTTGAATTGTAGTCAAATATTTACTGGCAGGAACGATGAACTCTCCATGCAACTCATACGTCATTAGGGGCTCTGGAAGACTTCTGGAAGACAAAGAAGACATGGAATCACTAAATACAGTAAGTTCATGTACATTTGTTTCTATTTGTATTTATTCCGAGCAGGAAAGTCTTTCAATATGAAGCAGTGTTACCTTCCACTGGGGAGAGCCCCCGGTGGGGGCAGCATGAAGGATTTCAATGGTTTATAATACAAACTGAAGCGTGACATGTAAGAGCACAATCCTAGGGAAACAACATGCTTAAACACAAGACCTAAACTCCACCAGTTGAAGTGAAGCTTCAAATACAGTATAAACACCTTCCGTACATTTTGAGATTGCCTTACACATGAAAATATAGGCATGTTGTGTAACTAATTGTTCATCAGTTTCTTTAAAAAATGTGCTCACTGCAACTGAATATTGTGGGTCTGTGTCCCCTTTAAGAGATCCCTGTACAATTGGGTTACAAGGGTGGGGAGGAGGAACTTATCTAAATGGAGGTAAGGGAGGAACAGGATGTGGCCGAACACGTATCCACTCCAGTTGCACCCCTCTCCGCCCCCCGCCATCCCTGGGGGCGGGGTGTCATATCCTGTGCATTCCTGGAGAAGCCCTTACTTTTATCAATCATGGCATAGTTACACCCACCTTCCCACCAATGGGATTAGAACAGAACTATTTTTTTTCATGATCTGCTGGGGCACTGCACTAGTCACCTTTTTATTTCAGGGCTGAGAAGGAATTTTTCACTCATCACCCGATTGGCCAAGTCAGAGTGGGTTTTTTTTGCCTTGCTAGGACCTTACCATCGCCCTACCTCAAATGAGGGTTAAGGTAGGCTACATAAAGCCATTTATCTGGTCATTGTGTAACTTCCCTGTGGCGTACCTTCACTGGACATCTGCCCCACACTTACATGATGAGTTGCAACATCATAGCCTAACTCCCTTCCCTACTCACCATAACAAAGCCCGCCCTAAACCTGCTGGGGGGAAAGCAAAAGAACCCCACTCCACCTAGGCCAATCTGGTGGTGAGGGGAAAATTCCTTCCCAGCCCCTCAGAAAGGAGCAGCTCGCCTGATGCCCACAGCAGGTCCTGACTAAACCTGGCATTTTGCCATCTGACAGGGAGGGAGGATGGGTGCTCTACCTGATCAGAGAAAAGGGGCTTCTCCTACCAGGATTTGAACTCTCCAGACCTTCCAGTCCCTGAGGATGACTCACACCATGCTGACCCACTCCCCACTTTTGCAACCGTTTCTGAGCCTTGCTCACTCTCCTAGCTGGGAAGTGCTATACCTTCTCCCCCAACAAGCCGGACAACAGTCTCCCACCTACCACTTGGAAGTAGACTGGGGAATGCATCCCCTAAGGAAGCTGGGTTTGTGGTTTCTAACATCTGGTAGAAGACACACACACGGCCCACTTTTTCTACCACTCCTAACCCTCGTACAAGAAGAGGGCGACAGGGTCCTAGACACAGTTTGGCTGTGTCCAGGCTGGAAAGGGGGAGGGCTGACAGCTGACCTCCCAGTTAGGTGAAAACAATAAAGAAAAGAATGATGATCTGCACTGTACAATTTATTGCTGGATATTCCCAGATATTTTAAGTGAATAAAGTTGTGGGCCAATTAAACCACATCCATTGCATCTCATCTTTCTTCCTGCATGGCAGGAATGGTAGAGAGAGTCAGGTGGCCAGATGCCTTTATTTAAAAATAAGGAAGTGCAGCAGAATAATTTTTTTACATCAGATACAAGGGAATATATAAAACCCTCTATGCTAGAGCTAAATGAATAATTCACTGTAGTCTATCCATTAATATGCCTTCTTTTTGGTTCATAGATATTGAAGAACAAATCATCATTTCCTTTAATTTATTTGAACATAAATATTTTATGAATTTTGGTTGTAAATTTAGTTAACTATGAACTGATCACAACAGTTCTTTGCAAGTATTTTCTATTTGAGTTGCGCTGGTTAGAGAGTCACAATGTAAGCACAAAGGAATGTAGGATTCAGGTTACAGAAAGAGAGACTTTTTTTTCAACAGTATCTTTTTCTTTCAGGAAGCGCTGGAGAGCTGATAGCCATAATTTTCAAAACTGACTAGTGATTTACGATGCCTCAATTTTTGGCTTTCTAGCTTTTAGGGATTAAGGGGTCTAATATCCAGGAAACATCCACCCATCTGAACATCCATCTGAAAATCATGCCCCTTTAAAATGTCTTAAAATTGCTATTTGCATATAAAAAATATTGTCCATCAACTAATAAAATTCTTATTAAATAACAGCAACTACAGAAAAATTTGACAAACATTTTTTAAAAACTCAAGAATATTGAGTTGACTTTATTCATGTTTTAAAATTACTTTAGAAAATATCAGGATCTTATGGATCAGCAATATTATTTTATTTTGTTCATTTAAATAAATATTTTTTCTCCTCCCTGAAGTCTATAAGCTATATTTCAAGAGCCAAGCTTGATACTTAAAAATTCCTTCATCTTTTTTTAGTTCACTTTATTGATACCAGGAAAATTAATATAAAAGATTTCAAATTTGAATTTAAATGGATTTTCATCACTGAAAACCCAGCGCTGTTTAGGTTTCAAGAAAAAAACAAAACAAAAATGTTTTGTTCATATTAAACCATAATGGACACGCAAAAAGATGTATATTCTTACATAATTCAGCTGCATATCTCAACAGGGAACCAGAAAACTGGTTTGCACACAGAATAGACCCAAACCTCTAAAGATGCACTTCTCTTACTTTTTCTCCTGGCAACTTACAGCTCCTTGGGACCAGGAGGAGAAGCAGCAAAATATAACGCTAGTCAAATTTTTCAGATTTCAAAATGTAAACATAATTTCAAATTATTTTTTAATGATATTTTTGTGATTTCCCCCCCCTCCTTTTTTGGACCAGCTCTACCAAAGTACCCTAAGCAAGAAATACTGTTGAACAGCCTAACCCAATTAGAATCAGCAAATTTTATAAGAAAGGCCAATTCTGCAGCCCCAAGAGTTCTAGAGAATCAGCCAAACACTTAAGTGTTTATGCCCTCTGAACATTTTGAAGTTTGCCAGTCACTAACCTTAATCCACTCTTTGTGAAATTATGAAACCCCCATCCCCAAAGCAAATATAGTGCCTTAAATAAATATGTGGATTTGTAGTCAGTGTAGACTTCCATTCAAACAATAGTAAATACGAGTAACCAAAACAACAATAAAACATCATTGTCATCAATCTGTGGTAATTAGAGTTCAATTATGAATAGTTAACACATGGACCCTTACCTCAGGTACTGCTTCATAGCACTAGTAATCGTCTTCACTTCCCAGTCTGCAGAGTTTTCCAGATCAGTTTCACTGCAGGTTTTTGCATCTAGCAAATGACCATAAAGGAAAAAGAAATCTAAATCTATACATACATAAAAGATTTTATCAAAGTTGAATTCATGGCAGAATCTGTGAAATCAGACATTATTATAATAATCCTAAAGGAAACAACACAATGCAAGGTCCCTGAATGGAAGAATATCAAATTTGGAGTCAATAATTTAGAAACGTTTGTTAGTTTAAATCCAAAATTGTCCTCTACCTCTTAATATTAAAACGGAAGTAGGATTTCAAATCCAAAATACACACCCATCTCTTTTGAAAATTTACTTATAAGTGCTTTTAAAACTATTTCACTGATTTTTCTCTCCTTAGTGAGCAATACAATTAAACTAGGCTTCATCTGAAATTTCTTTATAGAAGGGGGTATTTCCAGACTCCCTTATTTAGAAGAGGCAGGGAGCTTTCAATATAGGAATATTCATGAAAAGATGCAGATCAAACTCACTTTAAAGAAAAAGCCACTGAGGAACAAATAAAATGATAGCCAATTACCCAAGATGTCTTGTGCCTTCAAGCACTTCAACATTTTTTGATTACAATCACTGACAGCAACATGCAATAAACTATAACAATGGTAATTAACGTGGATTACATTTTGATCAGTTCCTACAATTCAGAATTCATTTGTTACTGTGCTTGTTGGACAAACGACAGATACATTTAAAAAATCAAATTAGGCACCCTGATTAAAGGTGCAGTCCTTTCTAACTGGGACTAAATAATTATGTTCTAAAGACTGTGCCAACCAATTATTTCTGTAACTGAATATTCTCTCTCATTAAATCAATTATTTAAATCTTATTTTAAAATACCAGTCAGATAACATTTTCTGTCAACTTGCTACCAGCCAACCATCAACCAAAAACCTGAACACTGTGTAAATGGAACCTTTTATTTTCTTTTTTCCAACATATTCCTGTGCTCTGAGAATCACATTCTTTCCACTGAGAAGGAAATCTTTCTACTAACTTCATGAAATAAAAAGCAGCTGTCACATCAGAAACTAATGACTCTAGTGACTATGTTAGTAATCCACTATTAAATTTTCACTGTTTTCAAATAACTCCTCAATCATCACTGACTCTCCTTCAAAATCAGAAGGTGCACTTGGTTGTGCGGAATTTATTAATGACATATTTGAAATTCATACTTCAGAAAACACTGAATAATCATCCTTAAAATATTAGAAAGTATTTTCGTTTTTTAAAAATAGTAAAATTTGTGGGAAAGAATTCCATTATTCACCCCGGAGCAAAACACTAGAACTTTTCAAAGATTACCCTCCTATTAGCCCCACCCCAAAAAACAAACAGTGAGACTACAAAAAAAAATGGAGATCAAACACTTTTTTTGACTCTCTGGTTCTGCCCGTTGTCTTTTATTTAAACAGTTTCCTTTATTCTACTTTACTTCTACATTCCACTGTGTCCTAAACATTTAAGAATCACATTTGCTAAGGGGTCTCAATAGGATTTCGGCATTCATGCTGGCAATTTTGCACACACAACTATTTGTGCATGCAAAAACTAAATGTACACACAAGAATGGCAGCTGCAGATGCAAATATTTGTGTGCACACAAATAAAGGTGTGCAGATTTAAAGAATTTTTGAAAATTCAGCTCTAAATCTCCAAAAATTTCTGATATTATGGAAATAGGCTTTATAAACCAGTTGGGCTTACTGAGCTAGGTTAGGAAGAGCAGCTTTGTTTCTAGTTTTGATTTTAATATGGCCACTTTGAGAGTTTAAATGTATTCTAATACACTGTATATAAAGTAGGGTAAACAATAGATTCAGAGCAGTAACTTTCACAGCTGTTTTAAAATGTAGGTGGATTTGCAAAATCCTTTTCTATGAAATATGATGCCTGGCATTTTTCATGACAGTCACTGTCAGAAGTCAAAACTGAACCCATCAGTAGAATATACAAGACTTTAACAGTCACCTCATCATAAAGTCACTTTATAAAACATGTTTCTTTGTAGATTTTTGCACTTAAATAACACACTATTTCTTCTGTGAATCATACACAAAGTAGTGAGTGGAACTGAGTATTCTGCTGGCTGCACTACAACAGTGCAGTCTGAAAGGCTTAAGACTGAGACTCCTGACACCTTCCAACTAGTGACTCTGTATCTGTGTTTATAATAAGTTAGAAGATTAATTTAATATCCATTTCATGCAAAAATGAGACCTTTGTTTACAAAATGTTATCCTTTGTCGTTCATATTTCAACAAAACTATTGTTGAAAAGCAGAACAACAAGGCACTATACAGGTTACAGACAAATTCAAGAAGTAAGTCAAATACAGAATGAAGATAGTGTTATGTTTTACAGAACTGCATTTTTTTGCTTTAACTGAATTTAATTTATGATCATAAGAAAGGCTTGATTCCACAAATTTTTACTCTGGCAGGTGGGACTCCTTGAGAATAAGGTATTACAGAAACCGGCCCATAATTAAGGTCTTTCCACCCTCCTTCAATACACCTCTATGCTGCTTCTGGTTTTATGTCTTTTCCAAAAAGAGACAAAAAGGTTATATACTATCAACACCCATTCCTAGCATCTGAAGTCTATTTTCACCTTTTTGCATTCTGGACCACACACATTGGACGGCCCATGACACATAAAAGTAGCTTGAAAACTCTTTGAGATCTTATAAAAAAAAAAAAAAAAGTGAATACCCTGAAAGTTAAATCAGAGATAATCAGAGATGGGGTTTTGTTTTATTTTTAATGACACTGGAAGGAGGATTTTATCAAGGATATTTAAACTCAGATACAACGGGGTATAGATTAATCAGATGTTTTAGATCCTTCTGCACTATATAACAAACAGAAACCCTTCTCTAATCTTCCTTGAGACCACATAAAAATAAGTATGCAAGCAGGATCACATCATGATACTTTCAGTGAACTACTGGGAGAGGGGAAGGGCACCTGACTATAACATTACATGTTCTCTAGTTGATGTTTCTTGCTGTCTTGACATTAGTATAATCTTTCAATTCCCAATCATTACATGAATCTTGGAAAGGAGCAAAAAAGTGTTTCTAATTTAAAAATTAAGTAAAAGCAGATGCTGGAATCCCCATTAATCTCTTCCAGCTGCTACTGAACCACTGGAACCTGAGTCTATTTAATTTGGAACCACTAATGGTAAAGAGGAAAATCTGACTGCCAAAACTGCACACCCTAGATAAACCAGTGAGTAGAAAAACAAAAACCGCCCATGGTAGCAAATGTATTCTAACGAGGTTCTTCAACTGATGACAGGTAATTGTTCCCATGGCTAAAAAAAGGTTATTGCTTACTGAGTCTTTAATTCCAACACAGCTAAACAGCCATCAGAATCTGTTGTGTGTTGGTTGTTTATATTAATCTTGGTTTATGATTCCTAACACTCCCTTCTTGTTACAACGCTTTAAAATACAGACAAGTTTACATGCATTGACAGAGTACCTCAGGGCATTGTTAATATTGATTAATTAAAGTAAGACATCATATAAATTAATATTTAGCAAGGTCATTATGACAGATTGATATGACATACAGGCCCTCAAGCCTGAAGTCTTATCATCACTCCTGAAGAGACAGCCTGCTTTAAAAAAAAAAAAAAAAAAAAAAGGCTTACAGGTGGCACTGAATTGACAGCAGTGTATAATATAAAAGCGCTTTGTCATTCACATAATGTCTGGGGTAATGAAATGAATTCACTTTCTGGTTTCCTCCAGTTTTCTGTGCCAAAGAACACTGTGTTATCAGCACAGATGGAGCATGCATGGTTCTGGAGAAGAGCCTGGTGCAAACTGCAAACAAGCTTCTCTGAATACCAATGAATCCCTGAGAATCAGACCCTTGCTGTCAAGTGACAGGTTTGGAAGCTCCATAAAAATGAACTAATCCCTGTGGTCTTGTCCAACTGCATGTACTATCAGTGCTCTGGACAGGAAATTTGGAAATGTTGCACATTGTGCAGTCATGGCTATAAATTTGGTGCAAGATACTAGGTAGATGAGGAAATTCAGCCAAACACCAGCACTTTTCTGGAAGCAATGGTGTGGCAGCAAAAGTGTGACTACTGGGACTAAATGAGTATCAAGTTTTCCAGAAGAAAAAGAAAAAAATATTCTGATGGCATTAGTGCGAAGAGGGATTACATCAGATGATGTATAAGCTACCCACTGCTAAGTGCGTGTAGGCGGAGTCTAAACGAAGGCTTGTCTTCACATACAGCACTTCTCCTGTCAGCAGAGTTAATCCACCTCCTTGAGAGGCGGTTGCTATGTCAATGGCAGAAGCTCTCCCATCGACATAGCGCTGTCTACATGGGGGTTAAGTCTGTATAACTAAGTGTGGGTTTTCCATACCCTGGAGTGATATAGTTATACAGATATAGCTCTGTAGTGTAGACTATGAGCATGGACTGGTCTACACTGAAAAGTTACAGCTATGTCTCGACGAGGGGTGGGGCGCAGTGTGAAAAAACAACACCCCAGACAGATGTAGTTAAGCCACCCTAACCTCCAGTATAAACAGTACTAGGTCAACTGAAGAATTCTTCCGTACCGCCTCTTATGGGGATGGATTACCTACTGCAAGAGGAGAACCGCTCCCATCCTTGTAGTAAGCATCTACGCTAGGGGTGGGCAAACTTTTTGGCCCTCGGGCCACATCTGGGTATGGAAATTGTGTGGCGGGCCATGAATTCTCAGAAAATTGTGGGTTGGGGTGCAAGAGGGGGTAAGGGCTCTGACTCAGGGTGCGGGCTCTGGGGTGGGGCCAGAAATGAGGAGTTCAGAGTGTGGGAGGGGCTCCAGGCTGGGACAGGGGGGTTAGGGTGCAGGGGGGAGGGCTCCGGCTGGGGGTGCAGGCTCTGGGGTGGGGCTGGGGATGAGGGTTGGGGATGCAGGAGGTTGTTCCACGCTGGGTCAGAGGGGTTCGGAGGGCGGGATGGGGATCAGGGCTGGGGTAGGGAGTTGAGGTGTGGGAGGGGGTCAGGAGTGCAGACTCCAGGCAGCGCTTACCTTAAGCAGCTCCCAGAAGCAGCAGCAGCATCATGTCCCCCCGTCCCCTCCCCCGGCTCCTACACGGAGGCGCGGCCAGGCAGCTCTGCACGCTGCCCTGTCTGCAGGCACTGCCCCTGCGGCTCCCATTGACCATAGAGTTCCTAGCCAATGGGAGCTGCGGGAGCAGCGCCTGGGGCGGGGGCAGCGTTCAGAGCCCACTGACTGCCCCTACGTGTAGGAGCCAGAGGGGGGACATGCTGCTGCTTCTGGAAGCCGCACGGAGCAGGGCAAGCCCCCAACCCCACTCCCCGGCTGAAGCGCCGGAGCACAGCAAGCCCTGGACCCCACTCCCCAGCGGGAACTTGAGGGCCAAATTAAAACGTCTGGAGGGCCGGTCTACACTGAAGTGATACAGGGGCACAGCTGTAGCATTGTAAGTGTTGATGTATGTTGATGGAGACTATACCAGCATAGCTATGTTGCTATACCGGCATAACTCCATAGTGCAGACACAAATTGGTTTTTCTACTGCTATAGGAATTAGGGCTGTCAAGCAATTAAAAAAATTAATCGCGATTAATCACACTGTTAAACAATAATAGAATACCATTTATTTAAATATTTTGGGATGTTTTCTACATTTTCAAATATATTGACTTCAATTACAACACAGAATACAGTGTTCAGTGCTCACTTTATATTTATTTTTGATTACAAATGTTTACACTTTAAAAAAAAGAAATAGTACTTTTCAATTCACCTCATACAAGTACTGTAGTGCAATCTCTTTATCATGAAAGTTCAACTTACAAATGTAGGTTTTTTGGTTGCAAAGCTGCACTCAAAAACAAAATAATGTAAAACTTTAGCGCCTACAAGTCCACTCAGTCCTACTTCTTGTTCAACCAATACTCAAACAAGTTCGTTTATATTTGCAGAAGATTATGCTGCCTGCTTCTTGTTTACAATGTCACCTGAAAGTGAGAACAGGAATTTGCATGGCACTGTTGTACCTGGAGTCGCAAGATATTTACATGCCAGATGCACTAAAGATACATATGTCCCTTGATGCTTCAACCACCATTCCAGAGGACATGCATCCATGCTGAAGACTGGTTCTGCTCGATAATGATCCAAAGCAGTGTGGACCGATGCATGTTCATTTTCATCATCTGAGTCAGATGCCACCAGCAGAAGGTTGATTTTCTTTTTTGGTGGTTTGGGTTCTGTGGGACTTGTACGCTCTAAAGTTTTACATTGTTTTGTTTTTGAGTGAAGCTTTGTAACAAAAAACCCTACATTTGTAAATTGAACTTTCATGATAAAGAGATTGCACTACAGTACTTGTATGAGGTGAATTGAAAAATACTATTTCTTTTATCATTTTACAGTGCAAATATTTGCAATCAAAAATAATATAAAGTGAGCACTGTACACTTTGTGTTCTGTGTTGTAACTGAAATTGATACATTTGAAAATGTAGAAAACATCCACAACTATTTAAATAAATGATATTCTGTTATTGTTTAATATTGCAATTAACCGTGATTAATTTTTTTGAGTTAATCGCGTGAGTTAACTGCAATTAATTGACAGCCCTACTAGGAATACTACCTCCCCCAGTGAAAGTGGTTATGTGGAAGGAAGCATTCTTCCATCAACATAGCTGCCTCTACACTAGGTCATCGTAGCTACCTTGGTCAGGAGTTGTTCCCCCCCACCCACACATCCCTGACCAAAGTAGCTACGTTGGCCTAACTTTTAAATGTAGACCAAGCTTAAGACCTTGTCCACACATGAGTTATACCACTTTAAGTATACCAGTATGTAAAGGGGTACAACCCCCAACCCCAATGTGGATGCAGTTATATTAGTCTATATGTGCTCATACTGATATAATTTATCCCCCCTTCCCATATGGAAGAAAGCTATATTGGTATAAGCACATTTATACTGATGTAATTGGGCCCATACTAGGTCCTGTACCTGGATAACTATATTATTTAAAAAAAAAAAAAAATCACATCCCTAATTGACATATTTACACTGATACAAATCCTGTGTGTAGACCAGGCCAAAGGGAATTTAAGCTCATGTCATTTACTCACCATTAGCCAAAAAAGGTACAAGACAAAAAACAGGAAGGTGTAAAAAAGGAGACTCTCCCATATACCCACTTTTCTACCCTTCCAGACTGCGGGTGTAGATTAGATTAATTTAAACTCAGGCTCCTTTAAACCTACCTATACCACACCCATGATTTGTCCCAACAGGTACTTTTGGCAGTTTTCTTTGTTTATACTAACAGCTAAAACTTGCTTGCCTTACTCAGCCAAGAGGCCACAGTGAATGCAGGACAAAACTATATGCATGAGTATGGCAAGCTAAAATTTGACCCAAAATGATGAAAAAGTAAATGTAAACATTACATAAAATATCAATACTGAAATTAAATCAGCCATGAATCAAAATGAAAACATGGTAAAAGTAGTTATAAAATAGAGGCATACCGATTAGCAAACTCAGAAGTCTCTGGACCTTTGAACTCACCCCCACAACTCTGTATAATCCTTGGTCATTTATACCTATTGAGGAAGAAAACAGATCAACCAGAGCATTCAAATATACAGCAAATACAACTTTAAAAACTTCTAAAATGCTAAACAATAAGTTTTCCTCAAAGCTGCATTCACCACATTGTCACTCATGACTACGAGAGGAATACACTGCAAATAAAGTATCTGTCTACAATCCTCTTTTTGCTGTCCATTAAAATAAATCCAAGCTAAATAAAATGTTGGTCTTCAGGAAAAAGGTGCATGCACATTTTTTCCAGTGCACTGACGCAGCCCATTTAGGACTTTGGAAATAGTTTTAGGGTTTGTTTTTTCCCCCCGTTCTACGAGCTCTTTCCTAAAAACACAAACCAAACTTTTTTCACATCAGTAAACAATGCTCTTTCCTTAAGATACAAGGCATCATTCCAACCCACTGTTCTCCCCACACTGGGTATACCCAGAGCCTGAGGAACCCAACTTCAGGACTGAGGGCAGTAATTTCTCTCCTGTCCTTTTTGTGCGGTGCAACCTCAACAGCCAGCTGAGCATTCACAGCCTCCCGCTATCCTAATTCACTCAGCTCTGGAACATGGACACTGGATATCTTCTCTTGTTCCCCACTCTCATTTTCTGTATTGCCATTGATTGTTGCTCATCTTCCATCCAACCCCACTCCCCTCCCACTGCAACCATTTAGCCGCCCAATCTCACTCAACATGCCATTATGCTGCTCACTTTCCTTTCACCCCCCTTCTCTTTCTTTGCCCTCTCCCTTTGCCCCTTTCCCCCTCTATTCAGTCCCTTTTCATTACAACATTCCCTCTCTCCCCTCATTGAAATCTCACATAACCTCCCTCCAAAAAACTAAGATTTTTTTAGCATAAATAAAAATGTAAAGATCAAAAAAGTAAAGAAACCCAGAAGTTGTATGCCCACCATCACACTGATCACATTGCTTCTATGTTGAACCCCTTTACCCCATCCTTTTTTATATGTCTGTACACAACATGGCACAATAGGGCTGTGAACCTGATTGAGACTTTGAGGCTCTGATGCAATCCAATTTACAATAACAAGCTCAGTACTTCCTGGTTTCATATGGACCTAGAAGTGGAAATGCAGAAATGCCAGAAGGTATGAATACTGTGAGAACAACCTTTATTTTATCTTTGTAACTACAGGGTAGGTTTTGTGTGATTGGCTTTTATTTTTCATATTTTTATTATTATTAATTACTATTATTATTTATTATTATTAAAGAATACAACATACAGAGAAAACACCTGTGGAGAACTCCCAGTTTCAACAGTAGATGGTTCCAACACAGAGCAAAAGAAAAAACAAGCAGAACTAGTCAAATAATGGAAAGCTTATACCTGATGTGACAGGGTCGGACCAGATGGCTACAGGGAAGTGATAGAAGGCAGATATATTAGCCCCAGGTTAAGCAGGTCCCTTTTCCCTGGGTAAGGTAACAGGGGCAGTTCCTGAACAATCATGAACTTGCTGGAACCAATTAAGACAGACAAGCTAATTAGGACACCTGGAACCAATTAAGAAGCTGCTGGAATCAATTAAGGCAGGCTAATCAGGGCACCTGGTTTAAAAAGGACCTCACTACAGTGAGTGAGGGGTGTGCAAGGAGCTGAGAGTGAGAGGGTGTGCTGCTGGAGGACTGAGGAGTACAAACGCTATCTGGCATCAAGAGATAGGTCCTGTGGTGAGGATACAGAAGGTGTTGGGAGGAGGTCATGGGGAAGTAGCCCAGGGAGTTGTAACTGTCACACAGATGTTACACAAAACACTGTAGACAGCTGTGATCCACAGGGCCCTGGGCTGGTACCCAGAGTAGAGGGCGGGCCCGGGTTCCCACTCATCCCCCCAACTCCCTATTGGATACAGGAGGAGCTGACCTGGACTGTGGGTCTCACCAGAGGAGAAGATCTCTAGTGGGACCCACTAGGTGGACCAGCAGAGAGTGTGGGGATTGTTCTCCTTCCTTTTCCCCATGCTGGCCAGTGATGAGGTTAGCTGAGTGAACGGCAGGTTTGAGCCACTTGCAAAAGTGGCCAAACTGAGGGCTGCCGTGAATCTCTGAGCAAGCAAATCCGCCAATAAGCGCAGGGCCCACCAAGGCAGAGGAGGAACTTTGTCACACTGAATATTAGATAAATATCTTCAAAAATCATAAGTATCATTTTCAATAAATATTATTCTTAATGAATTACTCTAGCAGCTTCACAAATGAGACCACCACCACCACCACCTAGTATACTCAGTGGTCAAAACACCTTGACATTTGAAAAATAAAAGGTCTTCTAGATTTTCTTCTTCTTCTTCTTGGGCTTTCTTCTTATTGTCTAGATGGCCACAGATCTAATGATATAATGTGAATTTACATATACAAAAACTTCCCATACCTCTCAGTTTTCCAGAGAGTCCCATGTTTAAGACTAAGATCATCACCACACATGTACTACACATCACTTAGAAAATTGCCAGCAGGAAACAATTAAAATAATTTCTGACCCACCCAAAACTAGGAAGCCCTGGAAATCTTGGGGGACTGGAGAGGATGCAAAGTAGAGAGCAGTTCCTGCTTGAATTTCCCATGGGATTCCGTGGGAACTCCAGCCCAAAGATATATAGATCTCTCATATCCAACTTTCTGATGCTTTGCCAAATGGCACCAGGCCTTTTTGCAGGAGGATCCAACTTTAGTTTCTAGTGCTGCAGAACAAATCTTCTGCATTGTATGCAAGAAACAAGGAAAAGTTGAAGCAACATTCTTACAATCAAATCTATATTATTGTTTTTGCTCATCTCAGAAGTTCAAGCTGTCAGGCTGTATATTGATTTACTGCACTGCTAACATTAAAACTATTAAAAACAAAATTGTGCTGACTCAAAAAGTGTTGATACCTTATGCTTAAAAATAATTTAGGACAAACCACAGCAACCCTTGTTTGGTTGTTAAAGCAGATGTGCTGCTGTGAAGTGTCTGAAATGACAGTAATAGTGAAACTAGGATGCCACTTTAGCAATAGTAATCACTCTGTGCTGGTAATTACTATCAGATAATTGATCAAGTTCAAATTCATCAACCTGAAAGAAGCAGAGCTCATTGCTAATGCATAATGAGAGGTGCAGAGGAGAATTAATGCTTCTCAATACCGTTTTTATTTTAATGAAATTTTTAATAAAACACAAACAGTTTGAAATCATGTGATTTCAGATCTGAACGTATAAATACTGCAGAGTATTTTAGAGCGTTAGCTTATTGCCAACTAGAATACAAATTCTGATTGGTTCAGCCAGCAGTAGCGGCCTTTGAACCAAGCACTATTAACAGCTTTGAAAGCTGCAAGGCTCCACAGTGCATATTCTAATTATTTTTATATTTACATGAGTTATGGGTGACTGACTCTCAGAATACCAGGGCTTGATTTGGACACATATGGTTTGCTAGGCATGCCAATAAACAAATTTACTATAAGTAAAACAATTCCCCCCGTCTCAAACGTATGCCATAGCAAGCAGGGTGTGTCTACCAACAACGTACATCTTACATGAGGGTTTTTTTAATACATATTGCTAATGTGGGCTATTAATACAGCTGCAGAAATAACATGTTTTACTTAGTTTTCTATCCAATTATGTACTATTGATGTGCTCACACACGCATACTGACAAATCAAGGTAATGCCAGGTTGTTCCTACGGGAAGGTTCCCTATTTTCTCACCAGTGAAACAAAAATTCTTACTGAGGAAAAATTGAGATGACAGCTCACTGCTGCCATCTGTCCCTACATCTCAGAATAGGTGCTGCCGCAGTACCAATTACTAACAAAGTGGAAATTTGTTATTAACCCTTAGCACTGCCATTTTACAAAATGCCACCCTAATGAGTGCTCAGAGGAAGTACAGTGTCTGTCTCTCTCTCTCTCTCTCTCTCTCACACACACACACCCAGTTTTTCCTTTTGGAAGAACAGCGCTCAGATGTTTCTATAATCTTTTCTCTCTCATTTTTATTATCCACTAAGGTGCTGAACTGTAAATCAAAATGGAATAATAAAAAACATCCAGTCTTGCTCTAAGATACAGTATATGGTTGAAAATCCCATCAGAATTGTACTCGTGTCAGAGAAAAATGGGGCCGCAGAGTTTTTAAAATATAATGCTGATTTAATAGCTCAAGTTTTCTAATCTAGTAAATTAGTAAATATCCTTATACATCAGCTCACAAGAATTCTAGTCTACTAGCTAATACTACTTTTAATTGAAGAACAGTTTTTTTATTCAAAGTGAAATATTTCTTCTCAGCTTGATAAAATGAATAACACAAGTGGGAAAGTCATTCAGCCATTGACAATTTAATGCTCAATATGTTTTCATTTTCTTTTTTTTTCTTTGCATACCAGAGTTATCTGCTATGACATGACAAGACTATTCTCAGTTTCCACCCACACTAGACTGTCCTCTCTTTCCTCCCACACCAACCTCACACCCATTAGGATTAAAAGAGATAAAACATGGCATACAGACACAGACTCTGAGGAGCATCTGTCTTCTATTTTCTTTTATTCAACATTACTTCCTTTAGCAACTTACTGTAAAATATTCACAGTAAAGGTTGTTATAAGATTTAGTTTAGTGCACCTTCTATTTCCTAGGTATAAAATCTGGAGCTTTGAAGCCTAATAGTTTTCCTCATATTATTATAATAAAGGTACATCAAGGAGACTTGCCTAAATTATTTCATCACTTATGCTTATACAACTCAACAGACATCATTAGAAATGTATGGGTGTAACAGTGCAGAAACTGATCTTCTAGCCCTATGAGAGCAACAGCACATGTCATACAAGGCAAGATTTTGTTTTATTTTGTTTTCAAATACATCTTAAGTATGTTCAGAGTCAATGAACAGATAAACAATAACCATGGCTTTGTATACTATTTCCAAGTCATGTTCCCTTAGGCCACGGCTGGGTGGATTGCAGAATGCTAGATAGCAGACATATTGCCTACACCCACACCTGAATTCCCCACCCTACAAATAAAAGTGAATTTTTTTTTGAAAACTCTTAATAAAATTAAAATAATAAAGAAATCATTTGTTTTCACTACTAACTATCATTGTTCATTTTATCTACTATATATAGCATATAGTAACTACATTAAAAGAACACTGGCAATGTTGCAAAGTCAAGCACTCCAAAGTTAGGAGACGCTAGAATTCATTCAGCCCCCTTGTATGTATGCATTACAATATAACTTCAATTACATGATCACAATATTTTTTCTAGAGGACTCTGCCTCATTCAGTGCACAGACTAGACCAGCTCTAGGGGTAAATGAGGGTTGTGTAGTAAAAGACGACAGTTGCCTGCAGGACTCCTGCTTCATGTGTAGCATTTGTTAACTTTTGAGTGCTTGAGTTTGCAACCTTACTGTTACTTTAACATAGTTTTGAGTGTGCAGTTTCCTAGTTTAAAAATAAAACGCATCACATGGCATCATATTGATAATCATATGGCTCATTAGCCGATGCACCACACAGATCCCTGCCGCTTGAACTAACAGTACGCATGATAGCAGGAGTAGGTTGTCATCCTGTATTGTAGACCAGCATTAAAAGAGGATGGGACACTTTGCCAGTAGGTTACAGAGATATTTGATGAAAGCAGAGGAATGGTGAGCCTTGGGAATCTTGGGTTCTGGTGGGGAGTGAACTCTTCTGGGCACAGACACGTCTGCTCATTTTCCCCAAGCTTGTACCCTTTTGCACCTTCCCCATGCAACCTGTCCTCATTCCTGGTCTTCCCCACCCCAAGATCCTCATCCTAGTCACACTTGCCTCACCTAGTCAGCCCCAGTAGCCACTCCTCAGGCTTCTCATCCCAGTCCCAACTGCCTTGGCCAGCAAGTCCTAACCCCACCCCTCTGGATGCTACATCCCAGTCCCAGTCTTCCCCTCCCAGCTCCTCATCTGATTTCCCTTCACAGCCTCCCATCATCCCCAGCCCACATTCACATTCTTTATCCTACTGGTTCCCAGTCAACTCTTACCACATATACCCCCAGCTCCTTGTCTCAGTCTCTTTGACCAGCCAATCCCAGTTCTCCCCCTTCACACTGTTTCACCTCAGATCCATCTCCACTTCCCACTGGGTTCTCAGTCCCAGTCTCCTCATCCCAATCTATTTCCACCAAAAGGTGCAGCTCTTGTCCGCTCTACATTTCAATCAGACATCCTCCTCCTCCACACTGCTTAGACCCAGCAGAGGGTCACTGAGAGGACAGTCGAGACAGTCTTTCCTGCTCTCACAGTTCAGGTGTCCAGATCTGGGTCCAGTACAGACAACTATAGCCCAAAGCTGAAATTGCAGGGAAAGTCCAGCTGATCTTAGGGCTGGAGCATGCTCATTGTAGATGGAATTGTTAGAGATTTTAGTAGCTAAAATCTGAGAAATCTTTACTCAGCAAGTACAAACTGTGATTTTTCTAAGGCTTACAACTTTGCCAAATTTGGGCAGATCTCCACAGGGATGGCAAAAGGCACATTCCTAACACACAGGACGCTCCCTCTCCCCTGCCAAATTTCAAATCCTTGCACCAATGCTTGGGAGTACTAGAGTTTTTCAAAGAAAAGGTCTTGAATTTTTTAACACAGGCAAAATAAGGTATTTTTTCCTAGCCTTGATCTTGGAAAGAGCTGAACCATTTTAAAAGGAATGCTCAATAAATCAATCAATCCGTCGGCCTGAGGCAATCAGGTTCTTAAAAGAAGAATTTTAATTGAAGAAAAAGTAAAAGAATCACCTCTGTAAAATCAGGATGGTAAATACTTTACAGGGTAATTAGATTCAAATCAGAGAGAATCCCTCTAGGCAAAACCTTAAGTTACAAAAAGACACAAAAACAGGAATATACATTCCATTCAGCACAGCTATTTTACCAGCCATTAAACAAAAGGAAATCTAATGCATTTCTAGCTAGATTACTTACTAACTTAAGGAGTTATGACGAGCATTCCTGATCCGTTCCCGGCAAAAGCATCACACAGAAAGGCAGACCCTTTGCCTGCCCCCGCCCCCCCCAGCTTGGAAAGTATCTTGTCTCCTCATTGGTCATTTTGGTCAGGTGCCAGCAAGGTTATCTTAGCTTCTTAACCCTTTACAGGTGAAAGGGTTTTGCCTCTGGCCAGGTGGGATTTTATAGTTCTGTATACAGAAAGGTGGTTACCCTTCCCTTTATATTTAAGACACCTTTTAAAAAATTAAAAGCTTCATTAGCAGCATATTAAGCCCCTTATAGCCTGCAGAGTGAGGACTAGGAACTGCACGCACCCCTTCATGGTGTTTCAGTAACCATGGGCAAATATCTGACCTCCTTTTTACAAACACTGGGACTGCATGAGGCCTGACACAAGAGTGGGGAAGAATATACCTACAGACCCTCCATCAGGATTTCCTCAGGAGTACAGGACACATTTTTGTATACTCAGGAGCAGATCACCCTTAGACCCAACAAATCCTGCATCTTGGCAGGGGGTTAGACGAGATGACCCTTGTAGTGCCTTCTAACCCTATGGTTCTACCTGGAGCACAGCCACAGCTAAAATGGAGGGGCTGGACAGATGCTTCTTCTGAGTCTGGCCTCCATCTTCTCCAAGCTCTATAATGGGCCTGGTGAGACTTTATAACAGACACACACACACACACACACACACACACCACTCCCACCTTCTCACAGGCCTCAGTCATCTTTGTCCTTCCCTCATGAGCAGTAGCACTTGGCTGTGTTGATCATTACCTCGTGTTTCAACGGCACTGATGCATTTTTTCAGAATGGTGAACCCTATCTTATCCAACTGTGCACCTAAAAGGAAAAACAGTTTCAAAAAATTTTAAGCACAATTAATAATATATTTGTCTTTTTCTCACCGATGGCATGTCTACACAAACACTACATGCAGCAAGCTGGGGTGTAAATTTATAGCGTTCCAGCATGCTTCACACCAACTCTCTGTGTGGATCCTGCTGCTATGCTCTAAACATTCCCTAATGTATTTTCACCTACTTCTGTTTCAAGCCACAGTACGTCAACGCAAACTAGGGAACTTTTAGCGCACATCAGCAGGGTCCACAGGACAGTTAGTGCGCAGCACGTTGAAAGGCCGCAGATTTACACCCCTGCTTGCTGTGCCGTAAGTATTCATGTAGACATGCCCAAAGATACAAGGCCAATCTAGTGCTGCTTTTTTGGTAGAAAGTAAGATTGCACCTAACCCTACAGACAGGACTCACTCAGGCAAAATTGAGGAAGAATTCCAGGAGTAGGCACCTTTGTAAAATCTTCTAGAGACATTTTTCTTTTTTGGTCTCTTATATTTGTACAGAACCAATCCTGCAAGCACTTGCTACGAGGTGTAGTGACTTCAGAGAGTCTATTCACAGTACTAAGTCTTTGCGGGATTTGACCCTTAATTAGAAACATATGTTGGCAGGAAAAGAATGTGGTTTAAGATTATTTACTGCAAAGCAAGACAGACTAATCCTAAAAAATTTTCAACTCATTGGAACACGTCCTGCAAGATCTTGAGTATTTGAATACTAGCTATACCCACTGCAGATTTTTAAAGGAAAACCCCAATTCTTAAAACACACCCATAAAACTAAAATGCGCATGGAGACTTTCTGATGGAAAACCCTCAACTAACAGCCAAAAAGACAATAACTGTATTTCCAGTCTTGTTTAAATAATTCCGTGATATTCCCTTTTAAAATAAAGTGAAAATCATATGAAGAGAAGCCTCATGTGAACTTGTCGTTTATTAAATAAAGGATATGAAAAAAATAATTATTTATAACTTTTTAGCTTTAAATATTTTGACAAACCTAAAAAATGGATCCAATGTCTCTTTTTTAAAAAGTATTATGTAGAATGAATAAAATCTAAGAAAGTTCACCCAATTGGAAAAGAGAGTACTTGTACAGAACACATTGCAATGCTTCTCCCCTATGGAATTCTTCTAGCATCCCCAACAAAGTATGTCCTACACAAGCCAAAAGATTTTTCCCACCACAGATTTAGGACATGTATGTGCATCTCTTCATGGCAGCTGATGAATGGGCTACCTAAAACATGATGTTTTCAAAGGATAATACTCGAGAACCAACTATCTTTGTGGCACTGTCTAATCCCTTTTCTACTAAATCAAAACTCATGTTACACAACCACATTTCACCTAACCATCTGGTCTTCACCTTCACTGTTGGCTTGATCCTACACCATGAAATCTTATGGAAGCTTTCCCATCGACTTGAGTGGGAGCAGAATAAACCCCAGGATTACAAAGAACACATGCATTAACCCCTGAATCCAAGGAGAATAGTTGCCTTCATTGTTGGGACGGTGCCAAATTATTATGAATTATTGTGATTGATATGAATGAATGTGGTGAACATGACTTTGGTATGGCTTGATACGTTTGAATTTGCTAGAGGATTCTGGGAGCAGGGTTCTCTTAGCATCAGACAGTTGGTATAGAAATTTATTGAGAGTGATCAGAGGCTCTATCTGTGTGTGTGATTCAAAATGGAACTTTGGAACATATCACCCAATGACCAGCTCACCAAGTAAAGAAAATGCAAAAACACGCGATCAGTGAGGTTGGCACAGGCTGACCCGGGTTAAAATGACCCTTTAAGATGGCCCCACACGAAGAGCTCAAGTGAATGATTGAGGAGAGGATAAACGTCAACTGATCTTTAGTCTCTGTCCATTTTGCAGTCCCTTCTAAAATATTAATTAGAAAAACTAGTAATGAATAGGGCTCTAAAATATTAATTGCAATTAATCGCAGTATTAATTGCACTGTTAAACAAGAGAATACCAATTGAAATTTATTAAATATTTTGGATGTTTTCCTATATATATCTTGTATTCTGTGTTGTAATTGATAAAGTGTATATTTTGATTACAAATATTTCAATGTAAAACTGATAAACAGAAGAAATAGTATTTTTCAATTCGTCTCATACAAGTACTATAGTGCAATCTCTTTGTCCTGAAAGTGCAACTTACAAATGTAGATTTTTTTTGTTACATCACTGCACTCAAAAAGAAAAGGAGTACTTGTGGCACCTTAGAGACTAACCAATTTATTTGAGCATGAGCTTTCGTGAGCTACAGCTCACTTCATCGGATGCATACAGTATGCATCCGATGAAGTGAGCTGTAGCTCACGAAAGCTCATGCTCAAATAAATTGGTTAGTCTCTAAGGTGCCACAAGTACTCCTTTTCTTTTTGCGAATACAGACTAACACGGCTGTTACTCTGAAACCTGCACTCAAAAACAAAACCATGTAAAACTTCAGAGCCTACATGTCCACTCAGTCCTACTTCTTGTTCAGCCAATTGCTAAGACAAAAAAGTTTACAGGAGATAACGCTGTCCTCCTCTTATTTAAAATGTCACCAGAAAGTGAGAACAGGCATTTGCATGGCACTTTTGTATGCACATGACATTTTCCATGCTGGTGATGCTAGTTAAAAAAATAATGCATTAATTAAATTTGTGACTCAACTCCTTGGGGGAGAATTGTACATCCCCTGCTCTGTTTTACCCGCATTCTGCCATATATTTCATGTTATGCCAGTCTCGGATGATGACCTAACACACGTTGTTCGTTTTAAGAACACTTTCACTGAAGATTTGACAAAACACAAAGAAGGTACCAATGTGAGATTTGTAAAGATAGCTACAGCACTCGACCCAAGATTTAAGAATCTGAAGTGCCTTCCAAAATCTGAGAGGGACGAGGTAGGGAGTATGCTTTCAGAAGTCTTAAAAGAGCAACGCTCTGATGCAGATACTACAAAACCCGAACCATCAAAAGTGAAAATCAACCTTCTGCTGGTGGTATCTGACTCAGATAATGAAAATGAACATGCGTTGGTCTATACTGCTTTGGATTGTTATTGAGCAGAACCCGTCATCAGCACGGACGCATGTCCCCTGAAATGGTGGCTGAAGCATGAAGGGACATATCAATCTTTAGTACATCTGGCATGTAGATATCTTGTGATGTGGGTTACAACAGTGCAATGAGAATGCCTGTTCTCACTTTCAGGTGACATTGTAAACAAGAAGCAGGCAGCATTTTCTCCTGCAAATGTAAACAAACTTGTTTGTCTGAACAAGAAGTAGGACTGAGTGGACATGTAGGCTCTAAAATTTTACGTTGTTTTATTTTTGAATGCAGTTTTTTGGTATATAATTCTATAATTGTAAGTTCAATTTTCATGATAAAGAAATTGCACTACAGTATTCATATGAGGTGAACTGAAAAATACTATTTCTTTTGTCTTTTTACAGTGCAAATACTTGTAATCAAAAATAAATATAAAGTGAACACTGTACACTTTGTATTCTGTGTTGTAATTGAAATCAATATATTTGAAAATGTAGAAAACATCCCAAAATATTTAAATAAATGGTATTCTATTATTGTTTAACAGTGTGATTAATCACGATTAATTTTTTAAATCGCTTGACAGCCCTAGTAATGAAATATTTCTGGGACATGTGACTCCTCTGAGAACAAGAGGTATAAATGTTAAGCAGAGTTAGTTCACCAATTAACATCTGAAGAGGTCTGTGATACTGTAAGACAGAGGGTCTCAGGGTAGCCAACAACCTGCTATGAGGGACCTTTGTAGGACTTTTGAACCAGAGGGCCTTGAGGTAACCCAAGACCCTGCTTCGGGACACATTTGACAGACCAAGTAACCGAGGAGAGGAGAGGAGAGATGAGAAGAGTCGAGTCTCCATCTAGGACTGGTAGCTACACCTGCTTTGTGTGCCAATCAAGATACTGTGTAAGGCCAACATAGTTACTGAGGGTTTATGCTTGGGGAATTGAGGCTTATTAGGAAGACGTATTATATAATCTTTTACTGCTTGTGTAATCCTTTCTCCAATAAACTGCTGTGCATTGAGCAAATTGAATCCAAATTTTCACTGGTACTTGTAACAATCTGCCCAGCTGTGGGCCATTAAATATCCGTTTCAACATTCATCACTACCTCTTTCTCCATAGGAAAGGGTAAACAATTAAAAAAATATCTTTTATAATGCCAGGTTATGGTTCAGATTTTGAGGACACACAAGTTTTGATTCTCACTGCTACATTAACTCACTACTCTTGCAAATCTACAGTATTTTATACTACTATATAAGCAGTGAGCCTTTATGCTGTTTTTATATGTGTGTGCAATGTGACTAAGTTATGGTTTCCAATGCCATATCGTTTAATTTTCTGATTTCCATACAAATATAATCTCATCCAGTAAAGTTTTGTTATGTTTAGAAGTAAGTTGTACCCTTAAGGCACTTATAGTATGAAATGAGTTGACATGAACAATGGGATAGTTTTTCTTAAAGCAGGTGTGAACTTAGACCCCAATACTGCACGCATCTATGCCTGTGCTTACTCCTGTGAGAGGAACCATTAACTTCTGTGGGATGATTTATATTAGTCAAGTTAAGCATGTGCATACGAGTTTTCAGAATCGGAGCCAAAGGGATTAAAATTGAGTTCTTTTTAAAAGTGTATAATCTCTTGTAAAACATTTTTATCTATGCATTTCAGAATTAAAATGTTAAATATTTTATATTTTAATATAATAAATTGATAATTATTAAAATATTAACATATTTAATATAATAAATATTAGTTTTAATAGTAGCTCCAGGTACTTACTTCCCTCCTGTCTTGTGTCGGCTCTATTCAAATTGATGAACAGCTAATAGAAAAATACAAAAATTTAATGCTCTGCAGTAAACAAGTTCATAAGAACAGAACCAAGATGCTTCCTGCTTAATGCCAAACAGGCACAATTGCAGCACTTGATTGCTAACAAATACTGGGCCTCACTTGATACAGTACATTAGCCTAGAGCTGCTCGAATAACAATTTCCAGCCCATGGGGAATTCAGATATTTGACATTTGTGTTTGTTCCAAAGAGCATGAAGAGTCAAACTATCTAAACTTTTTTGGAACGACACATTTCATTTTGGGTTCGATCAACATTAAACTGCAACCACTTAAGCTGCCCCAGAGCCTTACAAGAGTTGTAGTTAAGGTGCCCCACACCCCCCCATTTTTCTCTATGGGCAGACTCCCTGGCTGACTGCTGTGCATTCATGAAAGATGTAATCAGGCCAGAGAGCTCATCCTAGAGAGGACATTGGAGGCACGAGGCACTTATATTACATCTCCCTAGTGGCAAAATGGCAGCTGAGGTAGATGCAAATTTTAATGTCAACCCAACCAGAAACAACATTTTTCAATTAGATTTTCCAGAACTATTGGCAGCTCAACATTATATATATTTAACTGCTGAATTCTATTGGGTAAATCAAGTCCTGGTGAATTATAACCGGAACTATTCACAACTTTAAAAAGTTTTTGCTATGATGCTGACAAAAAAGGGGTAAAGAAAAGAATTTTTAAATTCACAGGAACTATCTGTTGTGACACAGAAATAATACCACCTACTATCAAGTCCCACTATTCTTGGCTTACAAACCTAAACCCTAGATCTGAATACTCAAATATAACAACATGAATAATCCAGTGCTGTATCCTAACTCTGCAACTCCATCCCATGTCTAAAGTATTTTGATATGAACCAAAAACAGGACAACTACTCAATCACGAACAGATTAAAAAATAAAATCATTTTCAAGTAAGATCTATTATTTTCCAGTGTACAGTACATTTTTAAGCTTATAGAAATATTGTCACGTGACTGCTCATGCAAGTCTATTTGAATAGCTTAGATTGTTATCAGGAAAAGTGATTAAGTCTACACTAGCCATTACCTAGAATAGTGATATCATCATTGTAATGGAATCTATAAAATCAATTTTTGCTGTTACAAAAATGAAACACCACAGCTTCACCACAATCTTTACAGACCTCTATCCTGTGCTAATGTTTTATTTCACTGATACTCTCTTTCAGTAAATCTATCATTTTGCAGAACTACGTAATCCTGGTAAGCCCTGCAGAAAACATGATCATCATTACACTATAACTGTATGCGAAAAATAATCCATGTATTATATTCTTACAGCTTCTTTTCCATCCAAGGCTTCCATCCACAGCTTCCTGTCCTCCTCAGAAAATGCCTGCATGGTCACAGGAGTAACAGATCTACAGGAACACCAATAAAGGAAAATAACTATATTTGTCTTTTTATTAGCCAGTACGTATAACATCAGTTTTGCCTCTTTTTGAATGGCACTCCCATCACCATCACAAAATTCACTGTCCAAGAACAAACTCCTTTTTTGTGTGTGCTACGTTGCAGAACATTATTCACCCTTAATATTGATGTACTGAGAAATCAACTGTATCTCCAAAGTGAACAGCCATTCTGCAAATTAGGCAGCCAGAGAAAAAATAACAATCCACTATAAACTACTTAAAGTAGAAGTTTGTTAATTTCACCAACAACTGAGAATTACTGAATTTTGTGAATTACAAGATATACAAGATTCAGAGTAACAGCCGTGTTAGTCTGTATTTGCAAAAAGAAAAGGAGTACTTGTGGCACCTTAGAAACTAACCAATTTATTTGAGCATAAGCTTTTGTGAGCTACAGCTCACTTCATCGGATGCATATTAGTCTCTAAGGTGCCACAAGTACTCCTTTTCTTTTTAAGATATACAAGATATATAAGATCAGGGCTATTGTACAAAAATATTACTTTGTTAATTTATTTGAAATGTAGAGTTCAGTTTTAAATATTTGTGCCAATACTCTAGAGTATTCTAGTAAATATTCTATAGTACATTTTATAAAGAGTAATGAAGTCTTAATACAATACCTCATTACAAAATTCAGCTATTAAAATTTTTCTAACAAGTGAAGAAAGTCTGAATTTTGGGATGTAGAGATTAGTAAATAGAGATTAGTGTAAATCTACCTTTTTTTTTAATAGAGTATGAGGGAACTTTTAAAAATAAATAATTGTGAAGCTTAGTAAAGAAACCAAATGCAAGGGAAGTTAACAGCTGCAATGAAGCAGGAGTAGTGATGCTGGTAATTACTTTCCTGCCAATTAAAAACAGTGTATCACATTCACCCTGTTAGAATATAGTCAGTCAGGCCTGTCTGTAAAGGCCTATACTCTAAGAATTTAGGTGTATTCTTATCACTTAGCTAGTAATAGAGATATAAAAGAAAGAATCAAAATCACTGTCTCCTGGTGTAAGGGCCTTCTCTTACTGTGACAGTCTGAGGCCCTGTGCTTAGGCTAGGCCTTTGGCTAAGCAGCAGAGGCAGCCACAAGCTGGGAAGTGAATGGTCACATCCTCACATTCCAAACTAGTCACACTGAAATAAGGCAATCTGGGGCTGTTAGAAAGGTGATCTGATCTATCACCTCCAGAGAAAGGGAAGAGCCTAGAGGATGTAAAAGGAAGTTTAGTTTAATAGTTTTCTGTTCAGTAAGAACTCACTTATCAATAGACACAGCTGGGAAACCTTTATGTCTTTATAGATGTAGTTGTGAAATCCTCACTTCTGTATTGTTTTGTCATTATAGTTCCCACTTTGCTATTGTTTATTGGCATGGTCTCTGTCTGGTTCTGTGATTGTTTCTGTCTGCTGTATAATTAATTTTGCTGGGTGTAAACTAATTAAGGTGGTGGAATATAATTGGTTAAAAAATCATGTTATAACATGATTAGGATTGGTTAGTTAAATTTCAGGAAAATGATTGGTTAAGGTATAGCTAAGCAGAACTCAAGTTTTACTATATAGGCTGCAGTCAATCAGGAAGTAAGGGGTGGGAATGGGAACAGGGAATGGGGGTAAGGAAATAGGAATCATGTTTGGCTAAGGGCAGGAATGGGAAAAGTGACACAGGTGTAAGGCTCTGTGGTGTCAGAGCTGGGAAGGGGGACACTAAGGAAGGAAACTGGAATCATGCTTGCTGGAAGTTCACCCCAATAAACATCTGATTGTTTGCACCTTTGGACTTCGGGTATTGTTGCCCTCTGTTCATGCGAGAAGGACCAGGGAAGTAAGCGGGTAAAGGAATAAGCCCCCTAACACACCCTGCCACTGAATACCATATTTATAAATATGATATCCCTCAATCCTTTTTCTTTCTGCCTTCCAATTACTGAACTAAGTTTTGGTTTTCCAAATTAATTTCAGCATAGCACTGTGCAGATAGGAATTATGGTGCCCTACTCCCTTGCTCAGTGCATCCCTTTGGATTACGCATCAGGACAAAATACCCATACAATCCAAGGATTCAAGATACTGTAGTAAATGGAAGCTTCCTGCCTCAGATTTTTTTTTTTTTTTTAAATTGTCCTTCCTCTGAGCCAATGCTAGACTCAGGGGAGCCAATTATAATTATGGAAACGAACTGCAAATGGCATAAACATTTCTCTTTAGATCTATTAAAGTGAGGGTACGATCACTATGCAAACAAGAGGTATCCTACTCTCCTGAAAAACACTGCTTCCCCCTAGCAGATATAAAAATAAACCATAAAAAAAAAGCCTTCTGCAGGACTTCATGAAATGTGTGCATCTTATACCCTTTGTGGCTAAATATAAGAAAATACAGATATGAATAGAAGTAGTAAGATGTGGGAGATGGGGGAGAAACAGACTTTCCAGGGCTTAAACTGGACATTTAGTATTATTCAGTTTCAACCATGCTAAATGTACAAAACTGAATAATTCTGCAAGGAAAGAAAAGCAGGGAAATGGCTGAACTAGCAAAAGGACCACATAATACTTCAACGTCTTCTCTTATCTCCATTTTATTAGTGAAAGTAAAAACCCAGTATATCGCTTTTACATAATGCAAATGCTCCTCCTCTTCACTAGAATTACAAAAGTGAAGTGAAAGCACTAAAACACACTCTCTCCCCCACCCTCAGCAACGTATCAAGAGAATCATCCGTGTTCTGTATTGGTACAAAGCTAGTCTAGGAGAGACATTTATTCCTTCCCCTCCTCCACAAAGGTGGTCTATATTTAAGGTTTCGTTTCTTAAAATTTGCCACTACTACCACCACAAGTTACACTATTGGAATGTTAGTGCAGTCAGGAAACATAGCCTACACTAGAACTTCCGCCATTGCTACTTCTGGTGGAACCAAATCAACTGCTAACAATGCAGGGAAAAAAATTTCTTGGGCAGGCAAGGTCTATTGCACCATCAGGACATAAGACTACAGTGATGAAAAGCCTCTTATCAGGATGAAACAGTGTACAGTGGGCTAGAATAAATCTTTTTATGGAGAAGTGTAGGTATCACTGCAAAGTCAAAAAAGTGTGCATGTTGCAGACATATAAACAGTATGAAATAAGGAAATTTGTACCATCTGTCCACTGATCCTAAAAATGTTAAATACTCAAACTACTCACATCTTCCACTGTTACTGTCATGACAAGTACATTAACGTTTAACTATTTCTCAAGAAATTAGAGTACTTCAAAGCATTAAATAGATTCCCATAGCACAGACCCATTCTTATGTTGTGCATATTTGAAAGTAGAAAAGCATCAAACGTGACACGAGATATTAAATCAGAAGAATTGGTATCTAGTGTTGTTAGCGTGAGGCAAGTTTTGGAGCCCATAAAACCTACAGCTTGGATTCTGATAAGGATAAAGGACAATCACAGCTTTCTGATTAAAAGAAAATGAGAGTTAGTTTCTTGTTACGAGAGCTTTGAAAACAAACAGATGTCAACTGATTGCTAAACCTGAGACTCTTTCCTAAAAATCATTGGTCATTCCCTGTATCCAAACCATGGGGACACACAAAACCCATGACCAATGGTTAGTCTTTTGACTACTTTGGTGGGAGAGATGTCTGAGAAATACACAGCAGTGCTGTCCAGACTGCTACTAATGAAGCTAGGGCAGTTGCTAAGCCCCTACACCAGCTGAGACAGTGCCTCTACTGAGTAGCCAGCACAGCCTCCATCCACAAGGGGTACACAAGAACATAAGAACGGCCATATTGATCAGACCAAAGGTCCATCTAGCCCAGTATCCTGTCTTCCGACGCTGGCCAATGCCAGGTGTCCCAGAGGGAATGAACAGAACAGGTAATCAAGTGATCCATCCCCTGTCATCCATTCCCATATGCTGGCAAACAGAGGCTAGAGACACCATCTGGGTCCATCCTGGCTAATAGCCATTGATGGACCTATCCTCCATGAACTTATCTAGTTTTTTTTTAACCTGTTATAGACTTGGCCTTCACAACATCCACTGGCAAGGAGTTCCACAGGTTGACTATGCATTGTGTGAAAAAATACTTCCTTTTATTTGTTTTAAACCTGCTGCCTATTAATTTCATTTGGTCACCCCTAGTTCTTGTGTTATGAGGAGGAGTAAATAACACTTCCTTATTTACTTACGCCACACCAGTCATGATTTTATAGACCTCTGCCATACCTTAGTCATCTCTTTTCCAAGCTGAAAAGTCCCAGTCTTATTAATCTTTCCTAATATGGCAGCCATTCCATACCCCTAATCATTTATGTTGTCCTTTTCTGAACCTTTTCCAATTCCAATATATCTTTTTGAGATGGGATGACCACATCTCCACGCATTATTCAAAAGGTGGACGTACCATGGATTTATATAGAAGCAATATGATATTTTCTGTCTTCTTATTTAACCCTTTCTTAATGATTCCCAACAGTTTCTTCGCTTTTTTCACTGCTGCTGCACATTGAGTGGATGTTTTCAGAGAACTATCCACAATGACCATTTATTCCTACCCTTTGTTTCCTATCTTTTAACCAGTTACATCTCAATACCACAAGAGGCAGCCTTGTGTACTGGTTACAGTGAACAGGAATTGGTTCAATTTTGCAGGGGGAAGATGGGCATGAAAAATTGTTTTGCAGGATAAGCCAAACATGCTCCATTCCGGCTCAGTGGCAATGAGCACACAAGACTGAAGAATTTGAAGAATTAAGTTTTCACACCATATGCCAGGTTAGAATGGCATTAATTGGCAAGCTCAGGGAGTAAGTTGGATGGCTAGAAGGCAAGAGCTGCGAAAGGGCAAAGTCAGAAAAATGTTAGAGAAATATCACAGAAAGTGACAGATTACTCTGTACATAAGGTCACAAAGAATGCATCAGTGCCACATCATCAGAAGACTTGCCAGAGTGACAGAGAATGGCAAAGAGCAAAGTAACGTTTTAAAAAATAATCCAGCTCTGATTTTAAAACATTTTTCTAGAATCTATGGATTTCTCCACACTCATGGAAGTAAACAGACAGTTAGGAGTAAAAACTGTAGCTTCCCTGAGACCTGGTAGGGTATTATAAACATGTTCCACCCTGGCATAGGGCTTAATAAAGATGACAATTTGCATGTGTCAGAGACAGACAAATGCAGATTCCATATTAACCACTAAATCATGCTGAGAGAGCCCTGCAAATCATATCCACTTTATATCCCCTCCCATTTTTGCAGATCGGATGCAGATACAAATTTTGTATCTGTGCAGGGCTCTAATCATGCTGATTAATAGGGTGTTACAGACACAAGGCACACTGGGAAGTCTCTACCCCAGGATACCCAATGATGCATCAGTGTAAGGGAGTTTAGGTTATATTTGATCATCTCATCTGTAAAGCTGACCTCCAATATGCAGTTTAAATTTAGTATTTTGGAGCCTGAAACCCATAACTGGGAATTGATGAGACTCTCCTACATTCCAAGTAGCATTTCGTACTAGACCTACTCCAGTCCAGTGCAGAGAGAGAACTGATTAACCAATGGAATACATCTTGATCAAAGAAGTATTTTTAATCACAATGCCTTCTAAACTGGATTCTCCCACCCTCACACTGAATGAAGACCAGTTGAGGTGGAAAACATAAAATTTGACATATTTTAAAATATTAGATTTATCTGATAGGCAAAATGAGTACACAGTTTCCTGAGTTTGAGATAACCCAGTAGAACGCAAATGGAATCACACAGGAGAGATGGCTGCAGCACTGTATGGGATGTATCATGCCCTGTAATGAAAAATTAGTACAGTAGAACCTCAGAGTTATGAATACATCGGGAATGGAGGTTGTTTATAACTCTGAACAAAAAGTTATGGTTCTTCTTTCAAAAGTTTAAGACTTAACATTGACTTAATACAGTTTTAAAACTTTATTTTGCAGAAGAAAAATGCTGCTTTTTTCCATCTTAATTTAAATGAAACAAGCACAGAAACAGTTTTCTTACCTTTTCAAATCTTTTTAAATTTTCCCTTTTTTAATAGTTTATGTTTACCACAATACTGTACTATATTTGCTTTTTTCTTTTCTTTTTTTGGGGGGGGCTGGCGGGCAGGGGAGTCCTCTGCTGCTGCCTGATTTTGTACTTCTGGTTCCAAATGAGGTGTGTGGTTGACCAGTCAGTTCGTAACTCTGATGTTTGTAACTCTGAGGTGCTACTGTATGTTACTTTTATATTGCCTTTGCATCCCATAATAAGAATAAATTGCCTGGTTCTAACTTAGCCAAAATGTAGCTTTGTAATATACCTTTCATTTCAGCGACCAGCATACAACAAATCACAAGAAACTGTAATTCTCCATGGCTTCTTCCCTCTAACATTGAAGTAACAGAGAACCCAATATTTGGTCTTTTGGCCATTAATGCATGGATAATCCATAGTGACCCTTGTCTTCCATCACAGCTATATGTGCTTCAAATAAAGTTACAGCCACCACTTTATCATTATTATTGTACACATTCCTAGTGTGCACAAAGAACCATAGTGCATGAGCCAAGAAAGAATGTATTTCTTTTATGCTTTTTCTTCAAAGTGAAAACCCCAGGCAGTGCCTGCATTTGAAGGTAGATTCTTATTGCCTCATAACTTTGGATAATTCAAGCTAAACAATAAGCCAGGACTGCCTCGCTTGGATATTCCTCTAATGATGATTTCCTTGCAGGAAGCCGTTTTATTACTATGCATCTGAGATCCTCGCAAGGAGAGGCAGTATATAAAATCCAAGTTATTATTAACATTTACCCTGATGCTTTCTTTAGTGTATTTTACCAGCTTACCTGTCTGCAGCTTCTATGTCAAAACAGAAACGCCTATCTATAGTATCCATATTTCTTTTGGTACAGAATGTAAGGAGGAAAACGTCCCCATCACCCTATAAACAAGAGATTTTTTTTATATGCTTGATGTAATAACAAAACTGAAATCCAAAGCTTCTGTAAGCCAAGTGATGAAACCTGAATATGATAAACCTATATTAAAGTAAAAGCAAGCGCTGGACTGAAACTGACATATGCAATGGAATTCAGTTATGGTTGCCATTCAAGTCTTTAAAATCTAAACATGTTACTGCAGAAACCTCAAAAACCAAGGCTATTTTACACATCTTATACATCTGCAGCAATACAGTGCGTCTTTTATTTGAAATTTTGTAGTTTAAATGAATAAAAACATTGTAAAAAAAAAAATCAGAACGTTGCACCCATTGCAACATCAATGAAGACATATTGTAAGAGAAACTTTCACTGCAACATTTTTTCCCAGACATGGTAATATTCCAAATTCCACTTTAAAGGGCTACAATTAAAGTAGTTAGGACAAAAAAGGGACCTACAGTACCATGAAATTTGCGTTTTATAGCAGGTGTTATCTTCAAAATCCACTATGTTCATAGCACATTTGCAAACTCATCCTTACAGCATCCAAAAATCAAATACATGAAATAAACTGTGACTGATTTTCAATAAGCTGCTGTATGAGGCACTCTCCTGTATCAGAACATGCAGCCATTAGTTTTGTGTGGTGGACAGTACGTTATGCATTTTAATTAATTTTAACATTTCTAGGTGCATGAAGCTTTGGTTTGAAAGAATAAATTACACTGTGCGGTTCAAGAAGGGGAAATCTTCAAAAAAGGACAAATGCCAGACAGAACAACAGGTCACATTTTTTGGCTTAGCTGCCTTGCTGGTGTCTCTTTAGAAACTTTGTAGTGCATGATTACATATGTAATTAGGTTAACTAAAATAGCCTATTACAGTCACAATAAGTTAGAGTGTAAATTTTAAAAAGTGCCTACATGACTTAGGAGCTTAAGTGCTATAGACTTCCAAGAGCACTTAAGCTCCTAAGTCATGTAGGCACTTATGAAAAAAAATTTCCCAACACATTTAAAGAAATATGTTTTACTAAGAATGATGAAAAGATCCTCCTGTCTACCAAGCATACATGGATATAATCTTCAATGGAGGTCCAACCCCTGAGGACTATTAAAACTAAACAGGGCAGGATGCTGCACTTGCAGGAAGATTGACTGGGAGATCTAAAACGCCTTTTTCATCTTCAAATTTATTATTTCTGTAACAAAAACATATTTCATTCATACTAATGCCATCACTGAATGCCAGGCCCTGAAAGATGCTGAGTGCCCTCAATTCCCAAACACTTCAATGAGAATTAAGGGCATTCAGCATCCAACAGAGGACTGACCCCTGAATGTTCTAGATGCTATCAAGGAAAGCTTAAATTATTTTTCTGATTGTCCGTGCAAATTGCATTCCATTTTAAGAATTATCTAAAAGCCTCCTAACCTAACCCCTCCTCCCCCCACCGCCAGCTCTCCTGTCTATGTGCCTTGGAAGAAAAATTTGGATGGAGAGTATAAGTGAGAAACCTAATGCAACTGTACTGTCTCAGTTCACACTTGGTTATAATCAGACTAAAAACTTTAAACCCCCTTAGTGAAAACTACACATGAAAGGCACATTAGGTGTATTTTAGCTCTCATATGTTTTCTACTTTTCCAACACTAAGCAACTAAAACTTCTACAGAATCCTTATCTATTAAACCATTCCATTATTTTAGCTTAATATCATTAGAGGGCAAATTGTGAACTGCATGAAAAATGTATTCAACATATCTTACCTAACATATCCTCTCATTTAGATACAGGGCATGAAGAAGTATAATGAAATGTACTTACAATTTTCCCTCCTGACCTGTGTTCAAATGGGATCATGGTGAACTTCTTTGTTTCCTTCCTATACATGCAGTAATGTTTTACCCAACTGGAGCCAAATGGGGCAGGCCCTTAAAGAAAAATCAAACCATTAACTATGTCTTATTATTTAAGATGTTTTGCTGCTCTTCCTATTTTACAAAAATCTTCTTAACCTATCATTACATTCCTAAATGTATCAAGTTACAAAGTCGAGCAATATTGCTGTCAAATCATAATAAATGTTAACCTGTGTTTAGTGATCTGTACACTACTGCATTATGTATTCTGTTCTCACTGATATTTACAATCTAATGGAAAACAGCTCTTACTAGATGCATCTCCATCTTACCTCCTTCACTGCTAGACAAAAGCATTTTTGCCCATACAATTGCTTACAATGATATCAAGGAATTTCAGGGCGCATTAGGTGTGCTCAGAAGCAATTAAGCAGTAAACTTATCATATAATCCTAGTTCTAAAACAAAATGCTGTCTGATACATCATTATATACAGGTAAATTCTGCTTATCCAACTACCTGGAAGTGAGGGTATCCAGAACTTTGGACAATCTGTTTTGAATAAGTGAATTTGAGTTCCAATATGAATTTCAGATTAAGAGATAAAAAAACAAAAACAAATTTTGAGTAACTTGAATTTGAACACTAGGCACATTTGGTTCCATAAATATTTTTCACTCTATCCAATGCAAGAAAGGCCAGCAAGTCAAACACATACCACTGAATACTACAACATGGCTCATGCTCACCTACATCTTTTAGAAGAGAAACTGGGCTCTGTTCTACACTATGAGTTTAGGTCGAATTTAGCAGTGTTAGATCGATTTAACCCTGCACTTGTCCACACGACGAAGCCATTTTTGTCGACTTAAAGGGCTCTTAAAATCGATTTCTGTACTCCTCCCCAACGAGGGGATTAGTGCTGAAATCGACATCGCCGGGTCGAATTTGGGGTAGTGTGGACGCAATTCGACGGTATTGCCCTCTGGGAGCTATCCCAGAGTGCTCCACTGTGACCGCTCTGGACAGCACTTTCAACTCAGATGCATGAGCCAGGTACACAGGAAAAGCACCAGGAACTTTTGAATTTCATTTCCTGTTTGGTCAGTGTGGCGAGCTCATCAGCAGAGGTGACCATGCAGAGCTCATTAGCACAGGTGACCATGCAGTCCCAGAATTGCAAAAGACCTCCAGCATGGACCAAACGGGAGGTACCGGATCTGACTGCTGTATGGGGAGACAAATCCGTGCTATCAGAACTCCGTTCCAAAAGACGAAATGCCAATATATTTGAAAAAATCTCCAAGGGCATGATGGACAGAGGTTATAACAGGGACCTGCAGCAGTGCCGCATGAAAATTAAGGAGCTCAGGCAAGCCTACAAAAAAACCAAAGAGGCAAACAGCCACTCCAGGTCAGAGCCCCAGACATGCTGCTTCTATAATGAGCTGCATGCAGGCCGTTCACGCTGAGCTATTTGCGTTTGGCTGGCAGGGATCTTTCCTGGAACTAGTCATGCGGTGGGAGGAGGGGTAAAGTAATCATCCCAGAGAATTGGGGAGGAGGGGAGAAAGTTAGTTGGGTTTGTGCTGCACGTTAACCTGAAAACCGCAGCCCCTCCTTTTAAATGGCCAACCCAACGGGTGCTTGGTATGGGAAAGGAGGGCGCTGCTGTTTGAAACAATTCCCACATGTTATGAAGGTTGAAGAAGACGAAAGACTGTGTCTTACCATGGCTGCCTGCAAGCCAAATTCTTTTGCCCGGCCCTGCATGCGTGTTATCTCTCACACCAAACCAGCAGGCCCTCAATATAAGAGGCAAAATGCGACCTTGTACCGAAAGCACATGTGGTGCGTTAACTGCTTGGTTCACCGTGAAAGAGTCTATCCATTGTTCTCTAAAATGGGTCTTTTTAAACACTACTCTCCCATTTTTTTCCTCCCGCAGCTGCAAATGTTTCAACGCTCCCCCTATCATCTCCATCCCAGAGGCTAGTGCAGATAAGAAGGCAAAAAAAACCCGCACTCGACATGAAATGTTCTCTGGGCTCATGCAGTCCTTCTGCACTGAAAGAGCTCAGCAGAATGCGTGGAGGCAAACAATGGCAGAGTCCAGGAAAGCAGAAAATGAACATGAAGACAGGTGGGACGAGCAAGATGACAGATTGCGGGAGCAGGAGGAGAGGTGGCGGCAGTGTGATGAGAGGAGGCAGGATGCAATGCTTAGGCCACTGGGGGATCAAACTGATATGCTCCTGCGTCTGGTGGAGCTGCAGGAAAGGCAGCAGAAGCACAGACCGCTGCTGCAGCCCCTGTGTAACCGCTCGCCCTCCTCCCCAAGTTCCACATCCTCCTCACCCAGACGCCCAAGAACACGGGGGGAGAGGGTGGTCAGTAAACTGTGCCTGTGCGCTTTTAAACATCCAAAGGCACATTCTACCACCATTCTGCACGTGCTCAGCCTGTAGTTGAACAGCTCCTGACTACTGTCCAGGCTGCCTGTGTATGGCTTTGTGAGCCATGGCATTAAGGGGTAGGCTGGGTCCCCAAGGATAACTATAGGCATTTCAACATCCCCAACAGTTATTTTCTGGTCTGGGAAGTAAGTCCCTTCCTGCAGCTGTTCAAACAGACCAGAGTTCCTGAAGATGCGAGCGTCATGTACCTTTCCCAGCCATCCCACGTTGATGTTGGTGAAACGTCCCTTGTGATCCACCAGTGCTTGCTGCACCATTGAAAATTACCCCTTGCAGTTTACGTACTGGCTGCCAAGGTGGTCCGGTCCCAAGATAGGGATATGCGTTCTGTCTATCACCCCACCACAGTTAGGGAATCCCATTGCAGCAAAGCCATCCACTATGACCTGCACGTTTCCCAGAGTCACTACCCTTGATAGCAGCAGCTCAGTGACTGCGTTGGCTACTTGGATCTTAGCAACCCCCACGGTAGATTTGCCCACTCCAAATTGATTACTGACTGACCAGTAGCTGTCTGGCGTTGCAAGCTTCCAGAGGGCTATCACCACTCGCTTGTGAACTGTGAGGGCTGCTCTCATCTTGGTATTCTTGTGCTTCAGGGCAGGGGAAAGCAAGTCACAAAGTTCCATGAAAGTGCCCTTACGCATGCAAAAGTTTCGCAGCCACTGGGAATCATCCCAGACCTGCAACACTATGCGGTCCCACCAGTCTGTGCTTGTTTCCCGGGCCCAGAATCGGCATTCCACGGCATGAGCCTGCCCCATTGCCACCAGGATGGCCAAATTGCCGGGGCCCGTACTTTGAGAGAAGTCTGTGTCCATGTCCTCATCACTCTTGTCACCGCGCTGCCGTCACCTCCTCGCCTGCTTTTGCAGGTTCTGGTTCTGCACATACTGCAGGATAATGCGTGAGGTGTTTACAATGCTCATAACTGCAGCGGTGATTTGAACGGGCTCCATGCTTGCCGTGGTATGACGTCTGCAGGAGAGCAGAGTTGCAGCGGAAGCGGTGGCTGACGACGGATGCCACGAGAATAGATATTTATAAAGAATGATGAGAGGACCTGCGAGGTGGATTCATGAGAGCAGGAGAGCAGAGTTTCAGCGGAAGCGGTGGAGGACAACGGTTAGCACTGCGCACGTTTCCCGAGGAAGAACACACGTACCCGGGAGCCCATGACAGCCAACATGGAGAAATTTGCTATTGAGACAACAGCAGCAGAGCAGAGTTGCAGCGGAAACAGCGGATGACGACGGTTAGCAGTCCTACTGCACCGTCCGCTGAAAGCAGTATGGCGTCCGGACGGAAAAAAGGCGTGAAACAATTGTCTGCCATTGCTTTCACGGAGGGAGGGGCAACTGATGACATGTACCTAAAACCACCCGCTACAATGTTTTTGCCCCATCAGGCATTGGGAGCTTAACCCAGAATTCCAATGGGCGGCGGAGACTGCGGGAACTGTGGGATAGCTACCCACAGTGCACCGCTCCGTAAGTCAATACTAGCCACGATAGTGAGGATGCACTCCGCCGACTTAATGCGCTTAGTGTGGACATACACAATCGACTGTATAAAATCGATTTCTAAAAATCAACTTCTATAATTTTGACCTAATTTCGTAGTGTAGACATACCCTGGGATCTTTTATCTGCAATACAGACATTGCTGTAGCTATTCATGCCTTTGTCGCTCCCAGGCCTTTCACTATGACATACTTTATTGTATTTAGTCTTTGATGAGTCCCTGGAAGCTTAGCTGGTACAGACCAACTCTGAGTAGGATTGGTCATTAATAGTACAGAACACCAGTGCTTCAAACTCTACATTACCTGGTTCTGGCTACCATCCCGGTGCCAGTAATCATCTTTAAAAACCTACATGATATAAACCCCAGTTATTTTAGAGACCGCCTTATGTTATGCTCTATGGCAACAGCTGAGATCAGCAAGGGCATCTCAGCTGTTGAAGCCTGGAACTCAGCTTTTTGGACATCAGAAAGGGAATTCTCTAAAGCCCCTTTCACTGACCCTTTCAAATGTCACAGCTACGGCTTGAACTGGGCATACACACGGGTAACACGGCGCATACTCACTTCTGAGCCAGCCACCATTTTTCTCCTAAACTTCTGACATTGGTATCACCAGCCAGCCAGAACCAGAGCACCAAAATCAAAAGTGCAGCTGGCAAGCTGGAACATAAAAAACCAAGCCCAGCTTGCTACTGCATCACTTCCCCGAGCAGAGAGCAATTAACAATGGAACCAGCAGGAACTGCCATTGCAGAAATTCCTGCCTTGTGAGTAGTAAGGAGCCTTTACTGCTGCAACCTGACTATTTGCTGGGACAGAAACTCAGGAAGGCAGGAGTCCAGCTCAGCATATGATCTTAGCAAGGGAGCCAAGACCTCAGCATATCAGTGTGGTGAGTAAGCACAGCCTGGGAGAATCAGCCCTTCCTCCCACCCAATCTGATCCTGGTCAAAGCCTAAATTTAGTGAGATCACATTCATATTCATAGCTTTTTTTGGTCCAGTCAGCCTTGAGACTATATTTTTATATTTGTTTACTGTTTCGGACCACAGAGTATTTTTTTAAATTCGGATCAGGATGTTTTTAATAAATTTGGTTATTCTGATATTGTGAAGCAGCTAGGTACCACATTTATCTGCTAGAGGCACTTCATTATTATTAAACACACGTAGCAGAAATGCCTAAAGGATAGTCAATTAAATTCGGGTGCAGTCCAGGGAGACTACATCCAAGCACATAATGTTCCAAACTGATTTGAGCAGAAGTGTAAGCTGGTCAGGTAATGTTGTTTGCCCGGATATGCCATCTACATAGACTACACACCTATAGTAAAGGAGAGACCAGCTGGGGGAAAAAAGTGCTGCCCCCAGATTCCTAGTCAGCTGCCAATCCAGCACTCAGCTGGACACAGTCTGGGCAGCACTAACTCTCCAAGATTCCTGAACTCCCATAAATACCCCTAAACCTTTTCACATGATTTTGGGTTTGATATAAAAGAATCAATGTGCCTTAATAGTTTCTATAGTTTAGCTGACAATGCTTACACTGAAACAAAAATAAATCTACACATTTGGCATCTACGGACGGGGGAAAGGCATTTAAAAAATTAAAATACACAAACTTATTTGAGAATTATTTTTAAATAAGACAAACTAGGAAAAGAAAGGAAACAAGGACCCAAAACAGTGTTTTCTTAGAGAATGGAGTCATCGGGATGATTCCTCGCTGTTGGTGAGTTTAAAACACTTTTTCAGGACGAGCATGTAATACAGTCAGAAGTATGAAGCAATGACTGTGAATCCTTTCAAGGAGTATGTAGAATCTTCAATACATGAGACACTCACTTTATACATGCCCTCATTTGCATCGTACAAGATGTTCCTCTGATTATGCAATTAATCATCATTATTAACGCATTGAGAGAGTACCAGCCTCAGGTTAGATAAAACTCAACATTAAGAGTGTGCATATTTTTAAAACTTTAAATTAGATTTTTTAAAATGATTAGACTTGTTTAAAAGCCAACATTTGAATTCACAGCCATTTGTCCAGGATTAAGATCACTACAACTTATTAGTAATTTAAGTACACTGAAAGTTGGATTGTGTGTACTGGAATGCATTAATAGGATGTTCTTTGAATAACATCTGTGTATCAGCATAACAGGATTCATGATATTTGCTGTCCAACATTCAGCCTACTTTATTAAACAGTAAGAACACAGCTAGAGAATGAAAGCACATAGCTGAACTATGGAATAAGAGCTGCAATCCTCAAATTTAACTGGCCTGATTTCAGAGGTACTGAGCACTGACTAGTCCCATCAAACTTCCATGACAGTCAATACTGCTCAGCACTTCTGAAATTCAGGTCAAATGCCTACCCCTCAAAAATTGAGGGGGAAAATGCTTCCATTTGGCAGCACTTCCTCAAAGATTGATTCTTGCTATTTGGAATGATGGCTTGAACCTTCAAGCAGGATTCTCTCTAAATTTATTGCCCATCCAAAAGCCAGGCAGAGGAACGCTGGGTTGGATTGTTGGTCCTACCCCCACTCTATGTCAGTAGGTAGATGCAGGGGAGGGAAAACACCTGGAGAGCCATCATGAATCAGAACTGTCTTGGCCACCAAGGAGGTATTAAGACTACTGTCACCTTGTCCATCTTTATCTTCCTGAGCACAACACGTGGTAGGAGGAGAATGGGAGGGAAGGCATACATCAATGGGCCTGACCATTGTGTTAGGAAGGCATCCCCTCTGACGCAGCAACAAGCTGTTCTGAGAGCAGTAAGCTGAGCACACTTCTTGTTTGACTGAGTGCCAAAGTAGTCCCAAGATGATATTCCCCATTGACAAAATATCTGCTGGACCGCTGACACATGAGCACCGATTTGTATTCTTTGTGAAAATTCCTGCTAAGATTGTCTGCTAGGGAGTTCATTATGCCCAGGAGTAGCACTGCAGAAAGGGTGATCTATGTTGGATATACCAATTCCAGAGTCATACTGCTGCCCAACATAGTGGGTTGGACCTTGCTCCCTCCTGTTTGTTTATATAATAAACAGTGGTCATATTGTCTGACCTGAGTAGAAAAGAATTGTTTGCATGCTTGGCATACTGATTGTGGCTCAAGGAGGTTGATGTAGCACATGGACTCTTCTGGAGTCTGGGAACTCTGAGCAACTTGGTCATCCAGGTGCCCTCCCCAGTCTAGAAGAGACTCGTCCATGATGAAGGTATACAGGAAACCCACACAAACATTGTGGCTCTTCTCCCCCCAGGTAAGATATGCCCAGATGTAGGGAGGAAGTGAGACTCTCTTATCCAAGGAGTCTTTGTTTGGGATGTAGCCCTCACCCAGCCAGGTTTGGAAAGCCTGGTGAAGGGGGTCACACGTGCATGATGCCATGTGTCCTCTGAGGACCACGCAGGATTGGACTGTCATTTGACTACTGAGTCAAGTTGGATGTTAAGGTCTTTCATCGCAAGAACCTATCCTGTGGTAAGTAGGCCCCGGCCACAACTGAATCCAGGACTGTTCCTATAAATGTCATAGACATTGTGGGTATTAAAATGGACTTTCCTGGGTTTACTTGTACAAGAATTGGCAAAGGGTCAAGGAGGTTGGGGAGTACTATCTGCACTTCCTATACAATCATCCCTTAAACACAAAAAAGAAGCTTACTGAAGTGGAAGATTGGACAAATGACCAGGGAAGAGTATAAAAATATTGCTCGGGTATGCAGGAGTGAAATCAGGAAGACCAAATCATAATTGGAGTTGCAGCTAGCAAAAGATGTTAAGAGTAACAAGAAGGGTTTCTTCAGGTATGTTAGCAACAAGAAGAAAGTCAAGGAAAGTGTGGGCCCCTTACTGAATGAGGGAGGCAACCTAGTGACAGAGGATATGGAAAAAGCTAATGTACTCAATGTTTTTTTTGCCTCTGTCGTCACGAACAAGGTCAGCTCCAAGACTCCTGCACTGGGCAGGAGAGCATGGGGAGGAGGTGACCAGCCCTCTGTGGAGAAAGAAGTGGTTCGGGACTATTTAGAAAAGCTGGACGAGGACAAGTCCATGGGGCCGGATGCGCTGCATCCGAGAGTGCTAAAGGAGTTGGCAGATGTGATTGCAGAGCCATTGGCCATTGTCTTTAAAAACTCATGGCGATCAGGTGAGGTCCTGGATGACTGGAAAAAGGCTAATGTAGTGCCCATCTTTAAAAAAGGGAAGGAGGAGGACCCGGGGAACTACAGGCCAGTCAGCCTCACCTCAGTCCCTGGAAAAAGCATGGAGCAGGTCCTCAAGGAATCAGTTCTGAAGCACTTAGAGGAGAGGAAAGTGATCAGGAACACTCAGCATGGATTCACCAAGAGCAAGTCATGCCTGACTAATCTAATTGCCTTCTATGATGAGATAACTGGCTCTGTGGACATGTTATTCCTTGGCTTTAGCAAAGCTTTTCTCCCACAGTATTCTTGCCAGCAAGTTAAAGTAGTATGGGCTGGATGAATGGACTATAAGGTGGATAGAAAGCTGGCTAGATTGTCAGGCTCAACAGGTAGTGATCAATGGCTCCAGGTCTAGTTGGCAGCCGGTATCAAGCCGAGTGCCCCAAGGGCTGGTCCTGGGGCCGGTTTTGTTCAATATCTTCATTAATGAGCTGGAGGATGGCGCAGACTGCACCCTCAGCAAGTTTGCAGATGATACTAAACTGGGAGGAGTAGTAGATACGCTGGAGAGTAGGGATAGTATACAGAGGGACCTAGACAAATTAGAGGATTGGGCCAAAAGAAATCTGATGAGGTTCAACAAGGACATGTGCAGAGTCCTGCACTTAGGACAGAAGAATCTCATGCACCGCTACAGACTAGGGACCAAATGGCTAGGCAGCAGTTCTGCAGAAAAGGACCTCGGGGTTACAGTGGACGAGAAGCTGGATATGAGTCAACAGTGTGCCGTTGTTGCCAAGAAGGCTAACAGCATTTTGGGCTGTATAAGTAGGGGCATTGCCAGCAGATCGAGGGACATGATCGTTCCCCTCTATTCGACATTGGTGAGGCCTCATCTGGAGTACTGTGTCCAGTTTTGGGCCCCACACTACAAGAAGGATGTGGAAAAATTGGAAAACGTCCAGTGGAGGGCAACAAAAATGATTGGGGGACTGGAACACATGACTTATGAGGAGAGGCTGAGGGAACTGGGATTGTTTAGTCTGCGGAAGAGAAGAATGAGGGGGGATTTGATAGCTGCTTTCAACTACCTGAAAGGGGGTTCCAAAGAGGATGGATCTAGACTGTTCTCAGTGGTAGTAGATGACAGAACACGGAGTAATGGTCTCAAGTTGTAGTGGGGGAGGTTTAGGTTGGATATTAGGAAAAACTTTTTCACTAGGAGGGTGGTGAAGCACTGGAATGCGTTACCTAGGGAGGTAGTGGAATCTCCTTCCTTTGAGGTTTTTAAGGTCAGGCTTGACAAAGCCCTTGCTGGGATGATTTAGTTGGCGATTGGTCCTGCTTTGAGCAGGGGGTTGGACTAGATGACCTCCTGAGGTCCCTTCCAACCCTGATATTCTATGATTCAAGAGCCAGTCATCCAGGTAGGGAAATATATGGTAGCACTGCTACTACAGACATGACCTTTGAGAAAACACTTGGAGCCATGGAAAGGCTGAAAAGGAGCTCCTTGTACTGGAATTGCTCTGAGCCCACCATAAAACGCAGGTTGCAGTGGGCAGATATCTATATGAAAATAAGCATCCTTAAATCAAGAACTGCAAACCAGTAGTCAATGTTTAGGGAGAGTATTATAGAGACTAAGGTGATCATCCTGAGTTGAGTGGCGGATGAAGATGTTCAACTGCCTGAGATCCAGGATCCAGCTCCCAGTCATTTTGGGTATTAGAAAGTATTTGGAGTAAAAGCCCTTCCCCCATCTCAAGGAGGTACTGGCTCCATTGCCTCTACCTGGATCAGGGCTTCTATCTCCTGCATGAGGATTCTCTTGCGAGATGGGTCTCTGAAAACGGACGGGGAAAGGTGTTTGGGGGAATGCAGACACAGGAATTCGATCATGTAGCTGGCTAAACTGATGTCCAAAACCCATTTGTCTGAAGTTAGGCATTGCCACATCAAAAGGAAACTGGCCAGGCAGCCACCAAAGAAGGTGAGGGAGACTGGATGAGCTGGGACTGGTTGACATCTCTCAAACATCCCTGCAAAATGCCTTCTTGGTCGGCAGTTGGTTTTGGAGAGGAGATGGTGGTGCAGCAGGGTACCATGCTGTACTCTCTGGTGCTATCTTGGTGGTTCATAAGGCCTCTGTTGATAGAACGGCTACTGGGCTGGCTGATACCTATGTTGCAATGCCTTAAAGCATCTTCTGTGAGGTTTCAGGGTGTATATTCCCAAGGAGCTGAGTATGGCCCAGGAGTCTTTGAGTGAGTGAATGACTTGTCAGTCTTTTCATTGAAAAGGTCATTTCCATTGAAGGGAAGATCCTCCACTATTGGGGCTTTCCAAGGAAGTTAAGGCAACGTCCAGAGCCAGGAGGCCTACTTCATGACCACTGAGGTCACCATGAAGTGAGGTGCCTGCATCCAGTGATGCCTAAAGGGATGACCTGGCTCCTAATATCCCTTTATCAAAAATATCCTGGAACTGGGACCTACATTTTGGTGGTAACTGACTGCAAACTCTGAAAAGTTAATAAAGTCGTACTTCGACATAACTGCCTGGTAGTTTGCAGTAAGGAACAGTAGGCTGGCAGATGAAATGTTCTCTCTTGACATCCTTGTCCGAAGGAGTAGGTCTTGGTTGTTGTAGTCTGTTCCACTTCGTTACTGCTTGTACCACCAGAGAGTTCAGGTTTCGGAGGAAGAGAATAAATATTTTACCCCCTTAGAGAGAACAAACTATTTCTTTTCAGCCCTCTGGGGCGTAGAGGCACAGATGGCTAGTGTCTTCAGCAAGCTCCAAAATGGCCTCCATAGGGAGCATTACTTTGGAGGGAGCTCCTGACTAAAGAAAGTCCAGGAACTTGTGTGATGGGGGTCCTGAACTCCTTCAGGGGGATGTGGAGGGTGTCAACAATCCTTCTTAGCAGCTCTTGGTATTGCAACCACCAGGTGGGGGGAGGGAAGCTGGCACCACTGCTTCAACTAGGAATGAAGAAGCAGGCATGTGTGGATCTGGCAGTACAGGCTGTTCCAGTGGCTCCAAATCCTCTTATTCCTTCCTCTCCTGTGGCAGTTGGGAATCTTCTGCTGGAGATGATCTTTTGTGAGAACAATGCCCCTAGTGTTCAAATTCTGGACCTCTACGGTGTACAAGAAATAAAGCAGGAGTCGTCGTCAAGATTGTTAAACAGCATGCTTATCCAGACCACACTAGTAGAAAAGGGAATTAAGAATGTGGGGGAGGAAATTTTGCAATTTGCAAGGCTAAAAGGTCCTGGACCACATGAACTTAATTCAGTGGTGCCAATTATGATTGCAATTCCTAGATGGTCTGGGAATCGTAAAGAATTGGTATATGTTAACAGTATGGGTACAACAGAGAATGGAACCTATAACAGCATTATCCCAGTGTGACGATGGCAAAACAAGGAGGAGAGGAAATAAACACAGCCTGCTGTAAACAAATCAAGCACAGACAGTTCTATGAGTAATCAGCACGAATGAACCTGACCACAAGTGAGGGAGGTTGGGCCCGACTAGTCATTAAAGAGAGAGTAAAGGAGGTGGTACTGCTAGGGGACACAGTTATGTGCTCTGGGATACCACAACTGTTTGGTGGGGCCAACACAATGCCAGGGGACCCTGACATGGATTTTGTTGGAACCTCACCTCTCTGGCTCAGATTAGGACCGAAACCCTATGGCCAACTGTGCAGATGAAGGAGGATGTGACAAAGGCTGTGACAGACAACACCAAACGAGAGTCACTGGTGACCGCTCTCTTTACAGCCATACCTCCTTTGTCCATTAACACCACTGATTTGGTACAAAGGAAAAACGAGCAATTGGTTTCCATTGTCCAACTGACAGCCGAGCAACAGGAAATTGGGGACAGTACTGTACAGGCAGTGGAGACACCCTGATGGAGTTTTCCAGAGCAGTTAAGCTTCCATCCCTTGGTTCGTACTTTGAGTCTAATATTAATGATGGTTCAAATGATTACAACTACTCTGGTCTTAGGCATGTGTTGCTCGGTAATAAACTTGAAAAGGAAGGCACAGAAAGACAGGATTATGATGCAAACAAATGCTAATGTAGATAGGCTTGACCTGACATGAGTAATTAAATATGTGGGGGGAGGCCTCATTCTTTGGAAAATAGAATTAGGGAGGTAAATGAATCATCGAGCTGAAAAAAGGACGTTTTTGCTAAATAAGATAAGTAAATAGGCCAGTAGGCTAACAAAACAATGTCTGAGCCAGCTAAGATAAGAGGGAGAACACTCAGGGAAACAACAATGGACAGGATAAGTTAGAAATGTAGAGATGTGGTAAAGAGTTGGTTGAATATGGCCAATGAGTGAACAAAAAGCATGCTGCACAGCCCCTGAAAAGTAACCATGCCAATCCAAAAACATGCGATGCAGCATACAGTAAATGCAATGAGATGTGTAATGTATATAAAGGGAGAGGGTTTCGGTGTAAGTTTGGAGCTATGGTGTACCCTGCATCCACCACCCCTGCGTTTGGATCTAATCAACTCAATGTAGCACTGCTATATGCAAAATAAAAATACCTGAGTAATGAATACCTGAGTTCTTGGAAAGCCAAGTGGAAAGCAGTCTTGGAGGGAATCCCAACACACAGTAGGGGCCCCAGGCACTCCAGTAAGGCCAGTGGATGGGATCATACTGATAGTTCAGCAGACCCCATGGTGATTACCATGGATCCATGGTTGGTAGGTTAAGGGTCCTGTGGAAGAGGAGGTCCTCAAAAGGCTCTGGGGGCCCTGTATGAACTGACATGCTGTGGACAAATCATCAGTGGAACTGACAGCACTCATTCTTCCTCAGAGTAAGAGCTGTCAGACTCTAAGGGTGGAACCATTGGTACTGGCTGCATTCAACCAGAGGTGTAACCAAGTGAATAGCATCCCAACTGTGTTGGAGTGTCATAGCCCTGCCAGTGCTCAAGACTGGCAAGTGACGCCTGGACAATGTTGTGATTGGACCATGAGGTCCAATCAGATTGGAGACTCTGGATGCGTGTAAATAGTCAGATCCTCAATAAGGGAATACCAAGGTCTGGCAGGAGAACTGACTGGAGTTTCCGGAATTGGATCCATCGTGTAGGTGTGGGTACAGTAGTCTTAGCGCTGTGCAAAACCGATGGTGCTAAATGTGTTGGATCATATTAAAGAAGTTCTGTATTAAAATCACAAATGAGTTTGATTCCCCATAGTTTAAATTCCAGGGTATTACTAATTAAGAGGTCTCTTGGGTTTTGGTACTGTTTCTCTCCCTCTATGTGTGAAACTTGCAAGCTGCTAATTGTGTTAGTACATTCTAAGACAGAATCTGTTCTCAAAGCAATTCACAGAGACTCAAAGCAATACTCTAACAACAGAAACAGCACCCAGAGACTCCCCGCCCTTTTGTTGTATTAACAATTGTGATTAAAATAGAGATAGAGGATGTATGTGGACGGATGCTTGGTGTGGATAACAACTGAATGATCAGGGAGGTGCCAGCCTAAGAATCCAGTGTCCATCGGCTGAAGAAGGCGTCAAGTGGAAATAACCAGAGGACCCCCGGAGGGCAGACTGGAATCCACCCAACAGCCTCAAGAATGGGAGAACCAAAGAACAAGATAACTTCTTGGATCCGTCAGGAATGTGCTATCTGCTGATTGATTCAGCAACAGCATGATGAAGCAATTCCCATAGACTGGCATAGGAAGAAATTCCTATAAAAATAGACTCTTAAAAAGTGAGAACTTTGGGGTCTGATTCTGCAAACCAACTTCCAGGAGCATCAGATGAGCATCTGACAAGGCCCTGCTCCCTCCTCATGTCCAGGCCACCTGGCCAGTGGCTTGGCATGAGCAACTCTAAGGCTGGTAACTATGATGACAACCTTGCAGAACCTGTGTGTGTGTGTGTGTGTGTGAATGTGTGAATGTGTGAATAAATATGAGATTGAATGGAATGTTATAGCTATAACTAACTGCTTACTATGATAACAACCTTGCAGAACCTGTGTGTGTGTATATGAATGAATGAGTGAATAAAGATGAGATTGAATGGAATGTTACAGCTGTAACTAACTGCTTACTATGATTCTTTCTGTATTCACAATAAATGTGGTATTTTGCCTTTTTCCCTTTAATAAGATCCTGCTGGTTTTTAATTTATTGGTACAACAAATGTCTAGGGATTAACGGGGGGGAAACCCCTGGTCCACACTCACTAAACTACAACTATACACTAATTAACTATGAAACTGTTAACTAACAAAACTATTAAAACTATATACAATATTTTTTACAGAAAGTTGAGCCTAAGAAGCTACAAACTACTAACACAGGAGGTTCTGTCCTAGACCACACGTGGTGGAAAAAGAACCGAAGAGGTGATCGGTCCACATAGCCACGTCTGCCTACAGTTCACCCCATGAGGAGGCATGGGACACCAGCACAGACCAAGAGACATTGCTATTGAAGAATTTCCAGTACCAAACACATGAAATGCATGTTCACCCACAATGAATACCATAGGGTCCAGCCTCAAAAAAGAACAAAACATTTCCTATAAAAGGGCTTTACATTCAACAACAAAATATTTAGTGCACAGTACTGAGAGACAGTTGAAGACTCTATTCCCAGCTCTGCCACTGATTCACTATGTAACCTTGGCCAACTCACTGAGCCTTTCTGTGCCTCGCTGGAATACTAAGACAGGAATATTACAGCCTCCCTACCTCACTGGAGGTTTGCTTAATTGATACTTGTATAGTGCTTGGAGATCACTGTATGAAAGAATATTAAGTATATTAAATTTGTAAAGAGATGAGAACACTGAATTATAAATGCATTTTTCTTAAACCAAATGCTTTTTGAGTAGAAACTCTGTGTGTGCATGTGTGTTTGTCGAAGTACATATACAGACATGTGTATAGCACTTAGAAGATTTTGGGCACTACTGGAATATAAATAATAAAATAAAAATGTATCTTACTTTTTTCCTGCACATAAAGGTAGCCTTCTATTGTAAACTGATTTGCTCTTTTATGTTCCTGAGGACTCCGCCTGATTTTGTTCATGAGCTCCTCCACCTCCGATCTTGTTCCTTCAAAACGATTTCTTGTCTAAATTGAAAAAAAAGAAGAAAAAAGAAAAAAGATATTTAAAATAGAAAAATACTAGAAAAGCTACGTTCTGAAGCTTTGTGAGCAGCCTGCCTCAACCCTCCAGCATCAAGACACACACTCAAGGAGAGCAGACATCCTGGTCCAGAAGCAGGTTGTTGTAACTATCTGGAAACAGGCTATCCCTGACTGCTACTGGTCTGTTGCTAACCAATTTGGCTTTGGAAAGCTGAATGTGGATAAAGTGGTGGCAGAGGTTTCTGCGGCATTCCTGAAGTAAATCCCGACTTTGAGAGAATGGGGTTTCCAAACTGTGCTGGGGCCATTGCTGGAATTCATGTGCCCATAGTTTTCTTGCCCTCCTAAAGGAGCATGTGAGTACGTAAACTAAAAAAGGTACTGCTCCATTGTTATGCAGGCCTTTGAAGACCATATCAACATGGGCTGCACTGGAAAGTTCATAATGCCAGGGTTTTCTGCCAATTGGGAGTCTACATTCAAGGACAGGCTGGGACACTAGTCCCATGAAATGACATTGCCATAAACGGAGTTACTCTCCCTACTATTATTCTAGGGGACCCCACGTAACCGATTTTGCCTTGGTTTATGAAAGCATACCCTGATCTCAGAGGCCCCGGCAAAATAAGGTTAAATTACACTTTAGAAGGTGCAGAATGGTGGCTGAATGTGGTGTGGCAGATAGAAACGCCACTGACACTGTCTAGAGACCCATTTGGATTCCAATGTCATCAATGCTGTTTGCATTACTGTGGCTTGCTGTGCTCTTCACAATCTTTGGGAAGCAAAAGATGAGACATTTCTCCAGAATGGACACATGACAGTGACAGACTGCTGAGCCAGTACCTCAGCCACAAAATGCAGCTACCACAGTTGCAGCAGGATGCACCCAGGCAACAGAAATTAGAGATGCTCTGTGCTCTCACATCATGGACTAATGGAAGATGGAAAATAATACCTTTTATGAATGTGCTTATGCAATTCTTACAGTACATTTCTTACAATTCAGTACAATTCTTACAGTACAAAGGTGAGAGTGGTGGGGGTTGATTGTCATGAACTGTACTGCTTAAAAGCCTTGTGTGAAACAGATTCATAGATTCTAAGGCCAGAAGGGACCATTATGATCATCTACTCTGACCTCCTGTATAGAACAGGTCATACATAGAAGTTCCCCAAAATAATTCCTAGAGCAGATCTTTTAGAAAAACATCCAATCTTGACTTTAAAATTACATCAACCACGATTCTAAGCCACTCAGGGAGCTGGCATTACTAAATCGGCATAGAGAGACACTTTACAGTGGAGAGCACCACTGACCTCCATGTCTTTTGGGCTCTCAACCGCAGCATCATTTCTGACTCTTCTTTCCATTCTCCTCCAAGGCTGTCACCAAGTATTGCCACTCCTTCCTCTAGAGCATTTTGAAAATCCAACCCAGCCTTTCAATTCCAACAGTTATAACACTAATCTCCCACTTATATTACTGCAACCTCTCTGCATTTCCTGATACACATATTGCTGCCATTCAGTCCATCCAAAATATTGCTACAAAGATTGTTTTCCTTTCCCATTGCTCTGACCACATCACTTCCCTCTTCCAACATCTCACTGGATCACCTTCATCTACAATTTCAAGTTCAACTCCTCATCTTCACCTTCAAAGCCCTGTACAACTTCATCCTGGCCTATATTTCAGATCTTATTTCTTATCTTGTCCTACTTCAGCTTTTTTGCGCTAATACCAATATCAGACTCAATGCCCTTTTACTATCCGTCTCCTATTTGCACCTCGATGCCTTCTTTTATGCTGCCATCTGTGCTTTTTATATATTCTCCCAATCCCAGTGGGAAAGACCCCTCATTGAATTCCTTCCAGAAAGGGTGACTTCTTCCAGGAAGCCCACTGTCACAACCAAAAAATTCCCTCTGCAACCCAATACAAGTTGAGAATTCATGAGTGCGGAGAAAAGATGTACACAAACAAAAAGGAAATACAAGTGTGTTATCAAAGATGTTAACTTACATAACCATATATTATCGTAACACTTTTCCGCCTTTTCTCCCCACTACCGTCTGTTGTTCTGACTCATCAATTCATGTCTATAATCAGACTGTAACCTCCTAGAAGTACTGTATCGTAATTCCAGACAACCCTGGAGACCAACAGCCAACCAACAAAACAAGTGTCGCACAGGCAATCACAGTCTAAGTTTCCTTAAACAGCTCGATACTTGAGTGCTTCAAGTACATTATTTTCTGAAAGTATTGTTCTGAAGAAGAGAGTCTGGTTCAGAGCCTCTGTGTCATTTTTTCTTTGGCCCCTTTAACGGAAGTACCAACAAGTGTGACAAAAATTGTTAGGAAGCCTGGCTGTCCCATTGAATGTTTTTCAGTTACCTACAGTGTAGTTCTGTAGTAATGACTTAAAGTCAATCCAGCCTGAATTCAGATGTATTCCATTGCCAAACCTCTGAGCCAGCCAACTGCACATAATTAAAATAAACTGTTAATTACATTAAACTTAAACATATCTAGTGTGAACATGAAAGAATTTAAATGCAAACTATGAAAAGCTGACAGAAAATATTTTAAAGAGTATTAGAGAACACTAGGGTGGCAGGGTTAGCTGTATTCTCAATTATTGCACAATGGCTGATTCAGTCACATAATTGGTTAGCCAGAAGATGGCACTATAACCCCAAAGTTTCTCTTGATTAACTCACATTACCAAGAAACGAGTTATCCAAATATACCGTACACATTTTTTATTCCAAAAATTTGTAACTGGCTTAAATATAAAACATCTTAGCTTACATTCTGGATATTGATCTGCAGAGCCATTTTGTAGTGATTGAAGTCTTTGGCGAGTTCATAGCCCTGATGATAGAAAGTGAATATACCCTGAAAAAATGACAGCACCTGGAATACAAGCAGGAGAGCTTTCTTAGCAGGGCGAACGCCAATTGCCAGCAAAGATTGCTGTATTCTCATTTAGTCTTTACTAAGCATTTAAAAGAAGCATTTAAAAGAACAAGTAAACAAAAACTATCAGATTTCTTTAATAAAAATATTCTTACTAAAGTCTACTATTCACAAGAATCTATTTTGTTAAAAATGGCTAACAACATAACTAACACCTGTGGAATCTGTCTTGCTTCCAGTCTCTTACAAATTATCTTTATTTTAAACTTGATCAAACAAGTAAGAAATAGGGCTGATGATTAATTGCAGTTAACTCACACGATTAACTCAAAAAAATTAACTCTTTAAAAAAATTAATCGTGATTAATCAGTTTTAAATTGCACTGTTAAACAACAGAATAGCAATTGAAATTTATTAAATATTTTGGATGTTTCTCTACATTCTCAAATAATATTGATTTCAATTACAACACAGAATACAAAATGCACAATGCTCACTTTATATTATTATTTATTACGAATATTTGCACGGTAAAAATGATAAACAAAAAAAATTGTATTTTCAATTCATCTCATACAAGTACTGTAGTGCAATCTCTTTATCGTCAAAGTGCAACTTACAAAGATTTTTGTTGTTACATAACTGCACTCAAAAACAAAACAATGTAAAACTTTGTGCCTACAAGTCCACTCAGTGCTACTTCTTTTTCAGCCAATCGCTAAGACAAACAAGTTTGTTTATATTTACGGGAGAAAATGCTGCCCACTTCTTATTTACAATGTCACCAGAAAGTCAGAACAGGCATTCGGATGGCACTTTTGTAGCTGGTGTTGCAAGGTATTTACGTGCCAGGTACGCTAAACATTTGTATGCCCCTTCATGCTTTGGCCACCACTCCAGAGGACGTTTCCATGCTCATGATGCTTGTTAAAAGAAAAACGCGTTAATTAAATTTGTGACTGAACTCCTTGGGGGAGAATTGTATGTCTCCTGCTCTGTTTTACCCGCATTCTGCCATATATTTCATATTAGAGCAGTCTCGGATGATGACTCCGCACATGTTGTTCGTTTTCAGAACACTTTCACTGCAGATTTGACAAAACACAAAGAAGGTCCTGGTAAGATTTCTAAAGATAGCTACAACACTTGACTCCAGGTTTAAGAATCTAAAGCTCCTTCCAAAATCTGAGCGAGACAAGGTGTGGAGCATGCTTTCAGAAGTACACAATTCTACATTGTAAGTTCAACTTTCATGATAAAGAGATTACACTACAGTACTTATATTACGTGAATTGAAAAATAGTATTTCTTTTGTTTTTTACAGTGTAAATCAGGCGTTCTCAAACTGGGGGTTGTGACCCCTCTGGGGGCCACGAGATTATTACTTGGGGGGGCTGCGAGCTGTCAGCCTCCACTCCCAAACCCCGCTTCACCTCCAGCATTTATAATAATGTTCAATATAAAAAAAGGTGTTTTAAATTTATATGGGGGAGGGTCACACTCAGAGGCTTGCTGTGTGAAAGGGGTCACCAGTACGGAAGTTTGGGAACCACTGGTGTAAATATTTGTAATTAAAAATAAATAGGAAGTGAGCAATGCACATTTTGTATTTTGTGTTGTAATTGAAATCAATATATTTGAAAATGTAGAAAACATCCAAAAATATTTAAATAAATAGTATTCTATTATTGTTTAACAGTGCGATTAATTGTGAGATTAATCTTGACTGGTTTTTCTTTTAATTGTGTGATTAATCACAATTAATTTTTTTAATCGCTTGACAGCCCTAGTAAGAAAAGAATAGGCAACTCCCAAAGCAAAGTGAGGGTGAAAATCCCACAGAAAGACGCAGGCCTCTGTATTATGGAGAAAAGGAGCCACAGCCTGATGATGTAACAATACTCTGAAGCCACATTTAAGCAAACTATTTTCAAAACAGTGGTTCACTACCCTTGAAAAAATGCAAGGCTCATAAAATATCTACGTGGCAAAGAAGGAGATGGGAATGAGCAATTCACGCCCTCAGTGAAAATTTAAAATGAAAAAAGGAATATAATTTGCATATATTGAGTATAATAGACTCCACTATATTCAGATACAAATCAAGCAACAATTTCCTCCCACATACAACTTACCCAGTCTTCAGAGGAAAAGGTTGTTGTGAAAAGCAGCTGAAAGAACCAGTTCACCAGAGCATGCATGAAGTTTGAGAATGTAATTTGGAGAGGTACTCATTTTAATTGGGCTTTCAGGAAGATAAATGGCTTTTGTTATGGAATCGCTAGATACCACAATAGTAAGCTCATAGATTCATTTATTTTAATTTTTTTTAACAGGACTTAGGGGACATATGCAAAAACACCTAAGGCCTTGTCTACAAACAAGCTGTGCCACCACTTCAAATATGCTTGTATAGGCAGACCAGTACAAACCCCCTACTTTGGACATAGTTTATATCACAGTGCTTATATCAGTATAGCTCAGTGGTTCCCAGACTTGTTCCGCCGCTTGTGCAGGGAAAGCCCCTGGCGGGCCGGGCTGGTTTGTTTACCAGCCGCGTCCGCAGGTTCGGCCGATTGCGGCTCCCAGTGGCCACGGTTTGCTGCTCCAGGCCAATGGGAGCTGCTGGAAGAGGCGCGGGCTGAGTGAAAAACACTGCTGAAAAACACCACACACATGCACACTCTCTCAATAACTATCATAATGAGAGTGGTTATGAATGTTTCATAAATATATCTGAAACCAGAGGATACTAGCATAGTTTAAGGTTTTGTTACAAACCTAATTCAACTATCTGTGAAGGTTTGGGGAAATTTTAGAGAAAGCCCCCGCAGGAACTTTGAGTAAGCCTGGTCAGCACTGTTATGGTTTAGCTTGAAACCAAGTGAAGCTCATTGGTTTTACACACTTTCAACCCTGGCCAAGTTTGGTAGTTTCAGACTAATTTCACTTTGAGATTTTGGACCAGATTCAACCTTTGAGTGAGTGGGCTCAACTTTAAATGAAGTAAATAGGAGCTTAACCTGCAAACCCAAGCATGGAAACATGCTCTTTGGATTAGTCACGTTACATTTCAGGGGCTATGAATTCAATCAAAACAAACTGTTTGCCCAAAGACCCTGTGAACAAAAGCTGCCAAGTTTTGCACACTTCTGCCCTTAACAGGGTCTTCTGTAGAACATTTCCAGGGCTTGTACTCAAAAACTTGCATCAAAGTAACTTGATCAGTTATAGTTACACTGGTGGCTTTAAGCTAAATCAGTTTGTCTCTCTCTATATATATTAGGAGTTTGCATATATGTAACGTGATAGTTTTTCATTCTACTTAAAAAGAAAAGGAGTACTTGTGGCACCTTAGAGACTAACAAATTTATTTGAGCATAAGCTTTCGTGAGCCGATGAAGTGAGCTGTAGCTCACGAAAGCTTATGCTCAAATAAATTTGTTAGTCTCTAAGGTGTCACAAGTACTCCTTTTCTTTTTGCGAATACAGACGAACACGGCTGCTACTCTGAAACCTGTCATTCTACTTAGTTACCCAGTTCCTTACGTTATACCAATAAATTAAAAACCAGCAGGATCTTATTAAAGGGAAAAAGGCAAAATACCACATTTATTGTGAATACAGAAAGAATCATAGTAAGCAGTTAGTTATAGCTATAACATTCCATTCAATCTCATATTTATTCACACATTCATTTATACAAACACACACACACACAGGTTCTGCAAGGTTGTTATCATAGTTACCAGCCTTAGAGTTGCTCATGCCAAGCCACTGGCCAGGTGGCCTGGACATGAGGAGGGAACAGGGCCTTGTCAGATGCTCATCTGATGCTCCTGGAAGTTGGTTTGCAGAATCAGACCCCAAAGTTCTCACTTTTTAGAGTCCATTTTTATAGGAATTTCTTCCTATGCCAGTCTGTGGGAATTGCTTCATCATGCTGTTGCTGAATCAATCAGCAGATAGCACATTCCTGACGGCTCCAAGATGTTATCTTGTTCTTTGGTTCTCCCATTCTTGAGGCTGTTGGGTGGATTCCAGTCTGCCCTCTGGGGGTCCTCTGGTTATTTCCACTTGACGCCTTCTTCAGCCGATGGACCCTGGATTCTTAGGCTGGCACCTCCCTGATCATTCAGTTATTATCCACACCAAGCATCCATCCACATACATCCTCTATCTCTATTTTAATCACAATTGTTAATACAACAAAAGGGCGGGGAGTCTCTGGGTGCTGTTTCTGTTGTTAGAGTATTGCTTTGAGTCTCTCTCTCTGTGTGAATTGCTTTGAGAACAGACTCTGTCTTAGAATGTACTAACACAATTAGCAGCTTGCAAGTTTCACACATAGAGGGAGAGAAACAGTACCGAAAACCAAGAGACCTCTTAATTAGTAATACCCTGGAATTTAAACTATGGGGAATCAAACTTATTTGTGATTTTAATACAGAACTTCTTTAATATGATCCAACACTTAGTTTTCTTAGAAAGCAGAAATCAGCACTGATCCTCTTTGTTTTTCACCCTCTTACACTCCATCTCTCCCCCTTGTCAAAGCCATCAGGTGTTGCTTTCTTATATAATAAATTCTATAGTACTTACAGGTTCCACACACTCAAATTTCTTCCGTTCCTGTATCTCCTGCAGCTTGCACACATATTCAAGTGACAGCTCATAAAAGTGTTTTCTATTTTGCTCCACTTGGTAATCTGCCTACAGACAGAACAGAGCTGTTTTAGGTTTCACAGACATTATGCCGATAGCTTCAGAATGACATGTATACAGAGCTGAAGATGGTTAGTGATAAAACTCTCTAGGCGAAGGACTAGCGAAGGACTTCATTACAGTAAAGAGACAAGGAGTACTTGTGGCACCTTAGAGACTAACAAATTTATTTGAGCATAAGCTTTCGTGAGCTACAGCTCACTTCATCGGATGCATTCAGTGGAAAATACAGTGGGGAGATTTATATACATAGAGAACATGAAACAATGGGTGTTACCATACACACTGTAACGAGAGTGATCACTTAAGGTGAGCTATTACCAGCAGAAGAGCAGGGAGGGGGAAAAAACCTTTTGTAGTGAGCTGTAGCTCACGAAAGCTTATGCTCAAATAAATTTGTTAGTCTCTAAGGTGCCACAAGTACTCCTTTTCTTTTTGCGAATACAGACTAACACGGCTGCTACTCTGAAACCTTTCATTACAGTAGCTTACTTTGGATACATTAACAGCAATGCCGTTTACCATTTGCTTGATTGTGTTTTGTTTCAGAAGGTGGAGTGTTTTTGGAAACTCACGTGACATTTCATTATAATTGCAATGCAAATCACAAACATGTCAGTGCAAACATACACTGATTATTTAATATCACACAAGAGGGCCCTGCAGGGACACACAGGTGATTAGAAGACTCATACCTAAGAGATGTGAAATGCTTCCATTCAACCCTGGGTGGAAGTGTTCACGCTGAAGATTCTCTGTCATTGTCTGTATTGCTCATCACCCCCAAAAAACTGCTGTTGCTCTGAAACCTCTGGAAGGTTTCATCTCCTCCTCTCCTGCCCATCCTGAACATGTATGAATTGTGATGGCAAGTAAGATGATAATCTGGCCCCTATCTTACTTGTTTATTTGTCAAGGGTTTCTTTGATGCATTATACAGGCATCCGTACTGTGTACCACTAGCAATAAAAGACAGTTTAAAAGGAGCCCACCCTTTATCTTGGGTATTAAACAAACCATACAGCCTACAAAATACTGAAAATATGTAGCCTTAGTTCTAACCCATGCAGATGTATTAATATTTTAGCTTTTATAAAGTGCCAATGTCATACTGATCTCATGTACTAATTACATTTTAGCTACCATTCATTCCTATACCAGCGCAAATACTGCTTCTTGCTGTTAGGAAATTAGTACAGGTTATTAATAAAGATACAGGTGTCCAAGCCAAGTCTTCAACTGAAGAGGAACTGAACAATGGCTAACATCCCCTTATTAAAATAAATTTGAGGAAAGGACAGTGTCATTCCAATTGTTAAATGATCATTACTGAAGTCCTCCTCTGTGAAATGGTATCAACTGCCTTCCAGGAATTCCATAAAAGCCTCAGGCCCCCAAAAAGTGCAAACTCCAGAGAAAGAGGAAAAAAGGGTAGGGAAGGGAAAAGAAAGGGAAAACCCAGACTTACCATAACCTCCAACTCAAAAGACTATCAAAACATGGTTCTGGTACAACATTAACTACTGTGCTGTGAAGTGACCATAAGTCAAAAATAGCTTCAAAATGTTTTGTATTTAAACAAAAATAAAAATCAATCCTCTATTGCTCTGTGCCCATAGTTTGTGAATGAAGACACACATATTGAATGATCACATTTTAAAAAAGAACCACACACTGAAGTCATCTGCATGTTTGCAACATTAAGGAAAAAGGTTTAAAAATAAGTGGGTTAGTACCTAGAAACCTAATTTATGCATGGAATACAATTTATGTACGGTTTGTAAAGTTAGTCATGCCTATAATGCATTGTATGCAACACATAGCCGTTTAGAATCACAGGATGTAGATATGGAAAGGTTCTCTTAAGTGATTGTGATGGGGTTTACTGTCTATGTCCCATGAGGCACCTGCCCCTTAGGACTAAGGTTACCCAGGTGGAGCCAAGGTCTAGCTCTCTTTTTTTTTTAGTGTTAAAGGCCCCAGATGGCACTACACATTATAACAGACACCTAGTCCATCCCCCTGTCAATGAAGGATTCTATCCCTAAACTTTCTGAGGTATGAACTGTGACTTTGTTAGGGTACTGTATGTTGTTTGTACATCAGAGGTGCTGTACAAACAATACCTGCATCATGCCTTATAGTTTCAGAACAATCCTACATTGACAGAGGCAGGAGCCCTCCCACAGTAATATAGCTGCCACCACAACATAGCACATTTTCTTGGTTTGTCAAGTTCACTTTTAAATTATCTCATTTAAATGCATACTATGTACACATAAAGGAAAGGACAGAGAAAGCCAAGTGTATGGCTAATTTAGTAGCCAACTCCATCAATTTTATGCATACATGTTTCCTAAGCTTGTGCAAAAGTTTTTTCCATTTTAAGTCCTATAGGCATTAAATAAAAGCATGCTTTGGCTGTTAAAATGTTTAGTATTCTGTTTTCTAACATTTCTAAAAACAGGAATGAGAAGTTATATCTAACTGACAAGTTTTAAAGAATAATTTTAATTGATAATAGAAGGAATTGTTGTAAGTGAGCTTTGTATTTGAAAATTCAGTAAAGAAAATTAAATACATCTACTTTTACTTTCTCTATACTTTGAACAAGTGGTGCTGATACTGTTACTAGACCTCTGCTCAAAATGGCTCTGAGGCTGTTCTCTCCGGAGTATTCTGCATTTCCACTCACGTGGTATCTCATCTCTGTTTTAGATGTTTACAAGTTTCCTGACCTTGAGATATGCCCCATTACAGGCCTATAAAAAGGTGGAAAATAACACTTTCGTTTTTCTGTATCAAGTTTTCTATGGTATCTGATCAATTGGGTAAGAACAATTTCTACCCATGATTCTACAAACACTTATGCACACGCTTAAAGTTAAGCACATGAGTAGTTCCAATTGACTTCAATCAGACTACTCACCAATTCAAAGTTAAGTACACGGAGACTTGCAAAACCAGGGCCTAACTTTCTGAGTAACACAACATGCAGATTTCAGAGTAACAGCCGTGTTAGTCTGTATTCGCAAAAAGAAAATGAGTACTTGTGGCACCTTAGAGACTAACCAATTTATTTGAGCATGAGCTTTCGTGAGCTACAGCTGCATCCGATTAAGTGAGTTGTAGCTCACGAAAGCTCATGCTCAAATAAATTGGTTAGTCTCTAAGGTGCCACAAGTACTCCTTTTCTTTTTACAGCATGCAGAGTCAATATGCTGATAAAATGCAAGTACATGCTGAGTGCTCAAATTATGAGGTAACTGGCTGATTGTGAAATGATTTATATGAAGGAGGCTGATGGGAACATTTTGTTCAAAAAACCTTACATTTGGGGGACTTTTAAGTGCTGCTAAATATATGTAAAGCATGTAGAAGCTAAACAGAAAATTAAGAATTCTGGGAGATTTTCCTAATGTAAGGTAACCCTTCTGTCTACAGAGGCTCGAACAAACTTCCTTTGCTCATTTTCTCATACCTTATTTACTGGTCCTTGAGAAATAGCAACTGACAAAATCTATCATGGACCACTGAGGGGACAGAAGGAATGCCAACAAAAACAAGGTCTGTTAGTCTTGAGCTATAAAGACATCAACAATCTTTCCTCCTCCTGTGTAGCATCACTGGATAAGGAGGTACTCCAAGTTTTAAAAAATATCAGCATGCAACAAGCTTTTGCATTTAGCATTCCATTCCATCATATCAATTGTCAGCTGTCAACCCAATCTACATATTACTGTGTAAGCATATATGCAGTGAAACCTTACTATAAATGCAGGTGTGTCCACACTATGTTCATGCTTTACTACTCCTTCAACTGTCTGTAAAAGTAACAAAGTTCAGTAGTGTTGTGTATAGGTACTAAAAATATTCACACTTAATCCAAAAGACATCAAACAATGGCAATGTTCAAACGATATTGATTTCTTGAAGAAAACCAAATTTCCTTGGTTGATGGCAATTTTGCCTTCAACAGCCTAAGTGCTCTTTTTGTACTTTCATTAATATATTTAAGTACTCAATACAAAAAGGAAAGACCTTCATTTTCAGCAACATTGCTGAAGAAATAGTAGCAGCAGTACCTCTAGTAGCTGTGGCTCTTTCTTCCTAGCTGATAAATTTAAATGTTTCTCTAAAAAGCTGTAGTTTTTCTCTGTCTCTTTATCAAACTTCTTCTTTTCCTCCTGCAAGTAAAAAGCAATAAATTCAATATCATTCACTTAAATATGAAAATACAAGAACAATGTGTCTGTTCGCTTGTTAAAACTGTAGGTGAGAGGTGTAGCACAGCAGCAGTAAGGGAGTAAAAAACAAAATGCCATGCCCCCTCCCAATAAATGAGAACAAGCAACACTTTAAATCATTTTTTTTAATCCTGTCTGAGGGCCTAAACTGAATACAGGCCAGTTGCACTGTAATGACAGAAACTCTGTCATGCTAACAAATGCCTGAGCTTTTCCAGTGTAAAAACAAAACAAAACAAAAAAAATCTACAACTATGTTTAGTGTTGCCAATTCTTGAGATTTTATTATGAATCTCATGAAGCTTGCCATTTTTTTAAAAAGCCCCTGCTCTTTGCTTCATGATTACATGAGAATCGCATCTTTAATTTTTAAAAAAGGTGTATGTTTCTAGCCCTCATGGTGGTAAAGAAAAGCTTAAAAATATGACCCAAGTATACCCTAAAGGTTCAGAAACGAGAAAATAAAATTCAATTAATTATTTTTTTTAAAACTCTGTATTTTAAAAGCAATCTAATTTGTTTGGCTTGATTCATGATTTTTGATCACTGGGTTTGGCAATACTGAGTGTTACTAGGGTATAGGGAGTTGTAAAAGGCCAACTGCAAAGTTTATGACAATCTTGAGCTAAAGCCTGGATCTCTGTGCTGAATTCCTCCATCATGCATTCAAGAAAGAAGTGGCCTTCTTTCCACCTTAAAGTTACTAGTGTTATATCAGTAATGGCTTGTCCACTGGAAAACTTATCTGTTTGAGTACTAGTGTAGGGTAATTTGGGGTTGTCTGTACATCTTTTATTCTGTATGTACCCTCAGCCATACACATGCACATGTGCACGAAGCAACACAAGAACAAAGTGTTGTATTATTAAACCTTTGTTGTCAGGATCTGACCAACAGTCTTACTAGTTATTGTAATAATTGTTTATAAGGTTTCATGGAATTCTGTTACATGTCTAGTATCAGAGATTTCTGTCCCAGAATGGTGCACTTTTAGTTATTTTCAGCAAACTCAAAACCCAGAACTATAGTGGGAGTCTTTAGGATAGAAATGTATCTTTATGTCAAAATTGCTATACGCTTTGTTTAAAGCATAGACATACTCTTAAAAATGACTCTAAAATGCTATCATGAGGATCCATATTTTATTTTCTCTCGATGATTTCCCAACCAAATCCACTCAGATTACAAGGGAAGTATTTTTTCCCCTCCTAGTTACTAGCTCAGCAAACTCAAATTGGGCTGAATTAAAGTTAAGTTGTGCAACTGAAACCTATTTAACAATCTTGTTATGCATGTGCCAGAACAGAATCCATTTGACTCTCTAACAGCATTGCAGAGTCAATGCGTCTAATATGAGTAAAAGCACTAAATTGCTTAATTTAGACAAAGTAAGCAAATAGGACTCCATATGTACATCCAAAGGAGATCAGTTGAGTCTCAAGAGGAAATGCACCTTTAGATTTGGGACTATACACACACAGCCATCCCTTCTCCCTTTCATCTCTAATCTCATTAAACATGTTGTCTACAATCGCTGCTGGAATTCCTCTCCTCCAACTTCATCTTAGACCAATCCAGCTTCTGCCCTTGTATTGCCTGAAACCACTCTTACCAAAGTTTCTAATGACCTCTTCCTAGCCAAAGCTCAGAACTAACAGTCAATTTTCATCCTCCGTGACCTGTCAGCCACCTTCAACACAGTGGACCATGCTCTTCTTTCTGAAATCATGTCTTCCCTTGGCACCTGTAATTCTGTCCTGTCCCAGTCCTCCGACCTCTCTCATCATTCTTTCAGCATGTCCTTTGGAGAAGCCTCCTCATTCCCCCCCTTCAACTTTCTGTGTGGGTTCCACCAAGCTCTCTGTCCTTGGTCCCCTTCTCTTCTCCCTCTACACCTGACCTCTGGGAAATGTCATCCATAAACACGAATTCAACAACCATCTCTACGCTGACGACTCTCAGACCTCTCTCTCTACCCCAGGCCTGTGTCCTCCGGTCCAAACTAAAATCTCAGCCTGTCTCTCTGACATCTCCTCATAGATGTCTAGCAACCAGCTGAAGTTAAACACGGCTAAAACAGCTTCTAATCCCCACTACACCTCTCTCCCACCAAAGCCCTGCCAGCACTGTGAACACCACCACGATCCTGCCTGTTGCTCTGGTCTGTAACCTAGGCATACTTTTTGACTCAGACCTGTCTCTAAGTCCTCATGTCTAGGGTATGTCTAAACCTTGCTGCTTCTTTCTGAAAAACGTCTCTAAGATGCAGACTATCCTATCAGCTAGAACTCTGGTCCAAACTCTCATCAGCTCCTGTCTAGATTACTGCACATCCTTCTCTCTTGCCTTGACAAACACAGTCTAACCTTGCTCATATCAATTCAGAATGTTGACCCTATCACCCTGTCTTTGCATTCCTCCACTGGCTCTCCTTTCCCCATCACATCAAACATAAGCTACTTGTCTTCTCTTTCATGACCTTTCAGGGTCTATCCCCTCTCCATCTCTCATTTGCTATTGAAATGTTGACTCTTGCCTTCCATCAGCCCATGATGCCAGCCTCTGTAGCCCACTTGTTAAATTTTTTAACAATCACATTTGTGCTTTCTCCTATACTGCCCCTCAGGCTTGGGAGGATCTCCCCTTAAAAACCTGCAAAACACACAGAAAAAGATAAAAATATTTTTATAAAGTGTATTTGAAAGTCTCTTCATAGAATATTAGACGCTTTGTTCAAAAAAAAGCAGACAGGTAATTCAATCTATGCCCCATTGCACCTTACAGAACTACTTCCTACAGTCCCCACTGAAGTCTCATCTCATTAGCTCATTTGTATTTCCTGGGAGGGGAAGCGGGGGACTAAGAAGCATCCAGTGACATTTTAAAATCATGCACTAACTTGAGGAATCTGCAAATTCAATATTAAACAACCCCTGAAGTCCTTGATGCCACTGGTCATGCCCACCATTTCATTTTCTATTAAATCGACTGACCTTTTTGGAATGTTTAAGGCAGTGCAATATCCTGACTACCTTCAATGGCTGTATAGGTCTTTTTCCTAATACACAACCTAATCCAAAGCCTACTTAAGTATTTCCATTGACTTCAGTGGGCTGTGGCTCAGGTATATACAGCCAATATTTCTTTTTCCTGAATCTCAGAAATGGGTGCAACCAGGAGCAACTTAACTATTAGATTTGTGCGCACAAATGCCATCTACACATGCAAATCAAAATTTTGCAGTATTTTGGATGCTGCATTTACAAAAGTGACAGCCTAAGTATTAGTTATTTTAGATTTGTTGGAAATATGATTCTATAGGTCTAATGTAGCAGAAACAATATCAGAACAATCCTTCCCTTTCATCATTTCTATTTTTCTTGATTCAGTTAATTATAGAGTCAAGTCAAGACTAGGGCAACTGGCAATCAGAACAATTTTTGTGCTGTCTTGTTATAGGAGTAATAAAAATTAAAATTTAATAATATAATATTGGGATCAAATTCTAAGAATGATGACAGGTTCTTTACCACAAGATGCTAATTGAATTCAAATTTCCTATCACCCTATATTATTTTGAAAACAATCTATTACAGGGTTCTCAAACTGTGGGTCGGGACCCCAAAGTGGATCGTGACCCCATTTTAATGGGGTCACCAATGCTGGTGTTGGCCCTGGCCCCAGCAAGTCTGAAGCCCAAGCCACACCGCCTGGGGCTGAAACCCAAGCCCCATTGCCCAGGGCTAAGGTTACATGCCCCCAGAGCAGGGTAGAAGCCCTTGGCTTTAGCTTTGCCCCTCCCCCTGCCCAGGGTCTCAGGCGGCGGGGCTTGGGCGGGCTCAGTCTTCGGTCCCCCTCCTGGGGTCATGTAGTAATTTTTGTCGTCAGAAGGGGGTCACGGTGCAATGAAGTTTGAGAACCGCTCATCTATTATATCAAAGACATATTGGTTATGATCTACTCACTGAAGTACTCACTACATTTTCTCTTACACTCTTTCTGCTTGTTCTTAATGCCACCAGATGATATTCCTTGAGCTGAACGACTTTGAGGAAACCTTTGTCTTATTTGAAAAGGAACACTTTTAATCTGTTTAGGACCTGTTCACAAGCAAGGTTTTACAAAATGTAATGTTAATAAAAAACCTAGGTTAGACCTAAAATGTAGGTTTCCTATCTCATGGGGTTCCTTAAGCATACCACTATTCTAGACATCGTCCCTTTAATTAAACTCATCTAAAATTAAAGATGATGATGATGATGATGATGATGTGTTTGGGTCAATCAGACCCTTTACCAGAGTCAAGCCCAAACATGTAATTAAATTCTAAAGAGAGGAAGAAGCCAAAACCAAACTGATAAATTACTGAAGTGAAACAATATAATAAATGGTTTCAGCATCATTATAGACTATGTGAGATTAGCACATGGGAGGCCTCGGAGGGGGAGGGGGAAAAAAAAGAGGATAAAGATGTCATTGTGTTTACATATTATATTAAAGTGAGTGCTTAAGAATTTGTGCTTTGCCAAAAAGATACTTCCTTCCCCATATGCACAACCCCACTTTACTCTGTTTAAATTCAGGCTGTTGTTGGGTTTTTTTTTTTCAACTGTGATGCTCCTTTTCAAAGGGTTAATTCAGTGAGGGCTCAGAATTGGACCTGATCTATCCAATCCAGACTCATTTTTCCATAGGAGTAAAACTGTTTAATATTAAGCAGCAGTAATTTAAGGTGAACTGAACATTCAGTGTTTGCTTTTTGTAGTGAGCTTGTGCATTTTTCCTACAGCAAATATACTTACTGTTCTAGATTCAGACGTAATAGTTCTAACTGTATTGTACTTGGAGATGTTGATACTATGCAATGTTATCTTTCCAATACCATAGATAATGTTTCAGTGCTTCCATTATACTGGATATTTTTTAAAAATTCCTGAAAAGTATTCTTCAGATCTCCATAAAACGGCTTTAAGCTTAAAATTTAGCACTATTCAGTACTTAATATAGAAGATGTTTTGTTCTAAATATATTTAAAATTCTACATCAAGAGGCCAAATCCTGAAGTTCCTACAGTTTTTATTTTGTCCTTACACAGGTAAAACTATTTAAAGTCAATGTGAGGTTTGCCTAAATAAGGACTGCACAAAAATGGAGTAAAAGCTTAAAACTTGGCCCAAGGTAATCTATGATGCTATTATGCTTGTGGAGAAATTACCCTTTTGATAATGTTAGGAGACCCAGGTTTCAATTCCCTTGAAGAAAGCCTTTTTGTGTTTATAGATACAGTACATATATTTATCATGACCCTGAATTTATACAGAGCTTTTCATCCAAAAAAATCCTGAAGCATTTCTCAAATCTTATGTACTGGGATCCTTTTGGCCACAACTGAAGTCCAGCCACTTCCAGGATGGAACTTGTTCTCTGTTTAACAGTGCACAGTAATACTGTAGAGGTTGAGACAGGAAGTGAGGAATGATGTATCCAAATGAAATTGTATTGAGAAATTCAGGGGGGCAGAATGCAGTTACCCAGTTGACAGGACAGAAGGGTGAAACACTGGTGAAAAGTGCCATGGGATTTTTAATGATTTTTAATTCATAAATGATAATGAGCTCTCATCTAAAAGACAGCAATACCCTTTGGCAGTCAGGGGCTAACTATGGGACCACTAACTTCTTGTTTTTTTTTTGCCTTAGAAGAGGCCCAATTACTGAGACAACTTTTAAAATATGCTAGACAAAAACCCTGCTAAGCTTGTGAGCTCTGACAAAACTCTCATGGCCCCAGAAGATTAAGTGAAGGCAGAACTTATGTTCTGTTTTAATTGTTTACGATCCAAGATAGAACATTTTCCCCTCGTGTACCGTGAAGAGGTATTCTTGTTCTGAGTTTAAAGTGAATCAGGAAGCAACATTTAGAGACTCAATAAAAGAGAAAAAGCTCTTCACTCTGGTGCTGCACAGAGCGGAATTTTACCTTCCTGATGGAAAAATTCAGCAACCAAAGTTCAGGCAGGAGGAAACAGACCTGTTGTATTACAGAAGCACTAACTTTTGGCTGGAGAGATTTTGGCTCAGGAGGGGTTTTTACAGACAATTTGGCTTCTTGCAAGTTCTTGCATTTTGCTGCAATTGCTGTAGAAGAAAAAGTTTTAAAAGTGTTTTCGGTATTAGAAACTATTTCGAAAATTCACCATGCCTGTGTTCCTGGTAAGGGAGATTTAAGCATTTTAAACCTTAATTGAAATTTCCCTGTAATTTTTAGATACCACTTCTAAGTGAAACCTCAAAAGGGTCAAGCTCTGACATCTGCAGACCGATTACACAGTTTTGGAAATGTACACAGCAGAAGAGAGTGTTAAGGAGTTTCTCTTAGGGCTTTTTTGTTAGAGTTTAAAAACTGTCTTTAGGAGGAAAAGCTACAAGGAGATAAACTCTGTATCTACTATTTCCATCTGTAAAGAATGTCTTTAAAGAATGGTTTAATAGAGGGTGTTCAGGCTTCATTATTGAAGATAAATATGATACAGACAGGAGAGACAGACATCCTTAATCACAAAGAATCAGGAATTCTTTGGAGCAGGCTGAGACAAGCCAAACTCTAAACTACCCACCCTCCCAATCCACTACCCTAAACTATTAAAAATAAAATTATTCCAAATTAAGAGTTATCAGTTCTAATTTCAACAATGGGAAATATATGAAGAAAGGGTATGAGGATAAATTCTTGAGGTAGTTAACATGTAGCAGGCTTTTAAATATGCAAGTAAGTGGACGTACAGCAGAAGATTATGGTCATCCATTAGCAACATGAGAATGCTCTTTGTGGCATTTCTTTTATCCAAGACAGAAAAGACAAGGGAGGGGGGAGAGGGAAGGAGAGAAAAGGACACATTCCTCCCCTCTCAGGGCATATTTCCCATTCATTTCTGAACCAAGTTCCCAAAGAAAAAAATTGGCACATAAAATAAGATAAATACCAGCATTTCTCTGTGCGCTGCCAAATTGGTGTCATGAGGATACTTTGACCAAATAGAGAAATTAAACTCATCTCTTTAAAAAAGGGCAAACAAATAAATTTGAGACGAACCTTTACAGCTCCTAGCTGCTCCTTCCTAAATTTTTCCAAAGGTTTGATCAGAGTTTCGGTAACACTGAGTGCCTAGAGAAAGAAAAACAACAGAGTATATAGTGTGTTATCCACAGAGGAGAAAGGCTAGTCATTTATTTTACCCTCCCAACTGCAAATAGTACAAAAAATTAAAAGCTCCAGAGCATCATTTTCAAAAGCACTTAAATGAGATAGGAGCCTGAGCCCCATTTTCTAAACCCATATGGCTCCTAAATCACTTAAGAGCTTTTGAAAAAATTATTCCTCAGCTCATCTTGAAGCAGACGTTAAAATATTTTCGAAGCTGAGCATCATGAACTATGCAAATACAATAGTGAAGGTTTGGCTGAGGTTTCCTCCAGTCTTTCTGAACAAGGCAACAGTCTCTTAACAATTGAGCTTTGTCCCATTCATTAACAAAACCTTTCATTGCATTTTTTCTTTATAAATTCCAACAATTTAATTTTACTTGGGGGCATCAGATCACGTTATTGCAACAAATGCAGAACTGAATAGCAAATACACTCTTCATATACAATTAGCAGTCCCGCCTGCCAATTAAGTCTTGCAATGTATTTCTCATATACTGTACTAAGATTAATAGTACACAAAAAAAACACCCTACATTAAAAGAAAAGTATTTAGGTTGCAAAGTCATATTCTCAAAACTTAGGAAATGACAGATTTACAGTTGCCTTCATTTCATGTTCATCCTGCATGTTCATTCTGTGCACTGAAACACGGCAGTTTTTGCACAGGAACATCAAGCCCCAAACTCTGTCATCTCCCCCAAAAGTTGGATACGCTCCTGCTCTACATGGTGACCCCAGAGAGGTGGAAATGGCTGAAGTCAAGTGCTGGGAATGGGGGTGATGGGGAGGTTAAAGGGAGGGGGAGCCTGGCTCAGTCCACACACACTACAGATACTACAGCTGTTTCCAATGCAGCAGTGGCCATGTGGGCCTCACTCTTTAGAACATTCATGTCTTTAGTTATTTTGACAGACTGCTAACATTTTTCTGAGAAATGAAAGCAGAGAAAAGAAATGGCAATTTTAACACTTTATAACTGGGTGAACCCTAAAATTAATATCATGGGACAAGCAAAAGGCAAGTCTCTAGCCTCAAGGCTCTGTCCCTGCAGAATATTAAAGGCCTGCTGTTTACAATGGAGGTGCGAGAGCTTCTCATAAAAGGCCTACAAGACTTTTATAATGGAAGATGTTAGGCAACCTAAATATAAAGCTTGCTACAAACTCTCTCTAGAATACCAAAGTGAGGGAGCAAGACAGAAGTTCAACTCTCCCCATACACACACAGTCTGGAGCAACCCAGCACCAGACTTGGGGAAGTGGGCTACCCAGTCATCCCCTGAAGCTCAGAGCTTGCCAGGAAGACAATACACCATGATGAGGGAGTACTGTGTACAGACAATTGTGAGGTAGCTAAGGAGCTCTCATAGGTTCAAATAAACTTCAAATGAGCAGCTAAACACTATTCACCAATAGTAAGATCGTAAAATATAAGGTTATTAAACAACAAACAAAGTCAAAACTGAGGTGCAGCAACTTGTTGCAGCAAACGAGAATTATAATTAGCAAAACTGATTAGGAACTTCAAACAAACAGGTGAGTAAACAGTTAACTGGCCTCATGACATTTTCAACAGTTCAATTAAAACAGCTCTGAGCCAAGCCCAGCATTTGTTGGAATAAGGGTTTTACATTGTAAAAGAAAGGACACAATGAAATACTTATAATTTACCCATGTTGGTCGGGTAAGGAAAGTAAAGTACTTGTAAAGGAAATTGATCTCTGATGATTTTCTTCTATATTTTTTAAAATAGCGTTTCCCTTGTCCTTCATGATAAGAAGGCTTTCCTTACCCTCTACATGGCAAGAAGAATTTTACCCTCATTTAATTGCATATATCAATCATTACCCAATCGCACAGAACTGAAGGTTAATTTGCAGAAAGGGGACATGGTTACACTGCCGCCCTGCTGCCACCCTACCTCCCACCCCATCCCAAAAAAGTATATGGACAATGGGTGATATTTTTTAAATAAAACAAGTGCCAACAAAGATAGATCTATGAAAAAAGGATCTGCACTATCAAAAAACACGAGGAACATAGAGCAAGGAGAAATACTCAGTATATTCTTATAGGAGAGGATACTGCTCACCTACAAGAAAGCTATTTACCTGCAATTGCAGTTCTCTGACAGTACAAACTGTACAAGAGTCATATTCTTAGGTCAACACTTCCAGTGTAAAGGCAGCTGGTAAATCCTATAGATTTAGAGCTTAAAGGAAAGCTCTGTCCCTCCTAAAGTTTCTATTGCTTCACATGCTAGTTTGCTGAATGACATTTCCTTGGAAAACCATATAAAATGAACACTTTCATTTTATATCTTGGACAATCCACCTCCAATGTTATAAGACAGTACGGCTAAATTCTTGGACAGTTTTCTTGCAAGGTATTAATCTTACCCTTGCTGCATGACTCTAATTTAACTGTCTTAGAGTTATAAGAACATGATCTGAGTTGAATATGCCCAATGCCCCTTCTATGTACCATAAGTGTGGTAGACTCTCTCTCTAATTAGCCATCTTTCAGCTGTGATATTTTTATGTTGAAACTGGAGCACTAGTGCTTGCTCGACACTGCCATTTAAAACCTGTGCTTTGCCATGTCCCTTTGCAAAAACCTCTGGCTAATGCTCCCTACTCCACAGACATCTCTAGAGCTCTTTAGTTTTGAGTTTCTAACGGCCACACACTGGAAATATGAACCAGGAGTGGGTCTATTAAAACTGGGTTCTTTAGACTAGAGGACATTTAACAAGCAGCTCCCTGCTCTTCCATACTCTGATGTTTTAAGTTTGTACAAGAAATCTACAAGTAAGACATACAAGAGAAAGGAGACCAGACATCCCTTCCTGGCTCACATGAACATTTGACAGTAAGCAGTATAAATTATTGGATTGTATCAAAGTGAAACATAAACCAGTCCTAAGACGATATAATTTCATTCCTTTTATCAGAGATCACAGCCTAACTGTAGTGAGTTAACCAATCTCCTAATGTTTTTTTTAAAAAGTTCAAGAAACTACCAAAGCGGTTTGATAAGGGGAACTGTTTCTAAATCAACCCTACATGGAATTACATGCTTTGGTCCAATCACACTCCCATGGGCTAAAATGGAAGCAGGATCAGGTTTTGCACATTTAACATTCTGAAAAGCAAGACCCTTGGCATAGAGAAAAAATGCTGGCAGCATGTTCTTGGGTCCTCATTTCAGTTTTAATTTATTTTCCAGTCAGTGGAAGGTTATGATCTGGTCCAAAAGACACTCGGAGATGTCTCCAATGACTTATATGCCGCTCTGTGTTTCATTCTGGAAGAACACTTTGCATCCATTTTATTGGCAAAGGGACTGTGGGTCTCACAAAGTTAGTAACCTAATATCAGCCGAGAGGACAAAAATGCAACAATATTTCATGAAGTCCTTCTTCTAAAAAGGGAAGACAAGTGAAGGAGGTGATTTTCAATGGAATGGTATTAAGAAGGCCATGGACAATTTTTTTGGAAGCTTTCACTTTTTAAGAAGTGTCTTCTACAAAACTGGTTATGAACAGAAATATTTTCAATTATACAGCAACAGGAGTCAGGGAAGATGAGGATTCAAAGAGTCTAAGATACTATTAGCTTTGCAAGCAAAAATATTCAGTGTTTCCAGCTGGGAAGGGGAAGAGTTGGAGGAAAAACATCCCTTCCAAAAATCAGTTTCCAAATGGAAAATGTAGGATGTGAGAAATAGACAGTGAAGTGAATCAGAAAACAGGTCTAGATGTCAGGAAATAGAGAATCCTCTGAAGTTTGCCCTTTCAGTCAGCAACTAGTTTTTCCTTGTTCTCAAAAATGTTATATACTTGAGTCAGACAGTATTATGGAACTCATTTCTCCTGTTTAGTATAAAATTAATTAGGGGATGAAATGGCTGCATTGAAAAGCAAGGAATCCAAGTGCCAGTGACAGCTGCAGTGTTTATGATCCAACATTTCAATTCTTATCAGTTTACTCCTTTTCCACAGAACTTAATAAAAACACCACTAACTACCAGCAAACCAGCTAATACCAAGTTTTAATTTTAAATGAAAAACAGAACCAGTCAGCTAAAGGTTAGGACTGAAACTCTTTAGTAAATTTAAGTCTCGGGCTATGTAGAACTGATCAATTAAATTGTTTTTAATTGTTCACTTTATTAATATAACTTCATAAGCAAAGTTTTATGAAAGAAACAACATTCATTCATAAAACCGGTTACCCCAATAACTGGCTAATTGAGTTTCACTTTCAATCCAATTGCTGCTTAAATCGCTGAAACTTACACTGTTTCAACATTGTAACTTCTGCTCACTGTTTGTCATTCATTATACTTGTCTATATTGTAACTTCTGTTCCCTGTTTGCCATTCCTTACACTTGTCCATACTGTAACTCAAACTCCATTTTAACTTGTCCCAAACTCCATTTTAAAATGCTCACTCCATTTTGTAAAAGCTTGCTGCAACCTTCATTTTTGCAAAACCCTGCTGTAATCTTATTAGTTTAGTTTAGAAGTGTGAATGAGGTATGTATGGATGATGGAATCAACCTCCAACCCCAGCCTGTCCTTATGAAAGTGTAAAGACCCAAGGCTGAAGATGCAGACAACAGCCCTGACAAAGTAAGAGGAGTCCACCCTCAAAAGAAAAGAACAAAAGTACAACTGAAGAAACATCAAAGCCAGGTCCTAGGCTGAAAGTCATGTCTGCAATTGACGGGTGATCAATGACGCTGAAGCCAGAGGCAGCCTGACACAGCAAGACCCATAGACTCTGGATTCAAACTAAAGGCTACAAAAAGGAGGGGTGAGATGGAAGACTTTGAAGGGTAACTTTCTGCTGCCAACATGGAAGGGCATCGGTGTATGCCCAACAGAGACCCAGATCTTCCTTGTGCCCGGCTTTCCTGGCCAGTTAGCCGCCACAAGCTATGAACCCAAGCCACACTGGTAACTATACAGCAGCTACAGAACGTACGTACGTGTGTGTGTGTGTGACTGAATAAAATGTTATAGCTATAACTGACTGCCTACTAGGATTCTTTCTGTATTCACAATAAATGTGACATTTTGTCTTATCCCCCTTAATAAGATCCTGCTGGCTTTTATTTTATTGGTATAACAGCTAGGCACCCAAAGGGGCCTGATTTCAGAAAATGTTGGACTCTTTAAGGTGTCTCATTGTGGGCAACCACAAAGTCACTATTCACTTTCCGAACATCTTGGCCTAGGGATTGGCAGAGATCAGATTCTCAGTAAAGCTAACTTCACCAGGGAGTGGGGGTGGTGCATGGGACAGAAGAGTAAAGTGTTTAAGGTTTGTACATTTCTATATTATATATACACAAATACACACACAACTGTACATATGCACATATATACTTTACACACAAAAAAAGTTAAAACAACTTTAAAGTTGCAAGGTCAAGCACTCAGAAGTTGAGATAATGCCAGAATTGTGCGTTATTTCAGCCCCCTTGTTTGTATGCATTATGATATAGTCTCCAATTACATCATCAAATACGATCCCTCCCACCCCCAGACCCATCTCACTCAGGGCACAGGATGGATGGTCCTCACTTAACAAGCAGGTTTTAAATATTTTGTTTTCTCCTCATTGATCAGTGTGTGCCTCCTCCCTTATTCACTGCAAACTATTCAAACCCTGCTCTGAAGACATAATTATTAAATTTTGTCAGAGGCCCTCCTATGGTGCTCATTACTATAACATCAGAGCGTAGAACATATTTATTTTTACAACACCCCTGTGTAATAAGGAGTGAGGGCTGGGACAGAGAGAGATTAAGGTCAAAAGCATCCACTAATTTCAGATGACTAGGACCTGATTTTTCAGAGTACATAGCATTATATAGTAGTTTGTATAACCAAAGCACAGCTCCCGTTAACTTCACTTGCAGCTGTGAATGCCTAGCACTTCTGCAAATCAGACCCCATATTGAGTCTGGCCCCCAGAAAATGAGGTATATACAGTTAAGAACTATATGTGAAAAGTTTGGTTTTAGTGACTTCCTCAACCATAAGACCCTCCTCTTTGTTCCTGCAATCCCCTGCCTCATTCACCACACAACTTCTAACTGTTGCAACAAATGAGTTCTACAGACAAGTCTCCTTCACTACACAGCCCTGATTCATACCCAGAGCAGATCCATCCTCAATGAGGTGAGGGTTCTGTGGGAAAAACTAGTATACAATCATGTAATTAAAGACATATATGCAAAGGAGCTGAGTTTGTCATCCTCCTGTCCCAGTCCTACCTCCTCCTGCCCCTGACCCGTCATCCCAGTCCCATTCTCTTCCCCTACCCAGTTCCAGTTTCCACTCCTGGGGTTTTTCTCCTAACCCTTATCTCCTTGGCCAGCCAGACCTACCCTCCTCCAGACTCCCCATCTCACCTTCACCACACACTCAATCCCAGTAGCTTTGCCCAGCCATAACCAGTTCCCCCCTCCCATGTCCCCATCCTATCAGTCTGTCTCCTCCCTTTGGCCTACAGTCACCCTCATACTACTGCCCGCTCCACCCCAGCCTCCCTCCCTGGGCTCCTCAGCCAATCTCAGTGTCCCCTCCCCCCCCCGCCCAAAGACTCATTAGCTAGTCTCTTTGACCCAGGCTTCTCCTCTCCCCATCACCCCCATCCAAGTCTCCAAAAGTACATCCCTGACATGAAGGCCGCACACTACCAAATTGAGTCCCTGCTGGAAGGCAAGGGGAAGCTGGAGTTTCTCAAAGAAAAGGTTGTCAAACATTTCACATTGGCAAAACACATTTTTCCCTAGCCTCGGTCTCAAATGCAGCTGAACAGTTTTGGCTGAAATTGTCCAAAAAAATTCAGTGTGAGGCAGACACACACTAATCATTTGGGCTGAAGTTTTCTGTGCTGTTTGGCAAAGGTTATAAGCAACTGAAAACAAGGTGTTGTAATGGGAAGAAATAGCCAACCTTAATTACAGGTGGTACTATCAGCCCAACCAAAAATATACACACTTACCTATGTTCCTACATGCATGTATTTGAAGAGACATACACTATTGAGAGAACGGACAAGGTTCTGAGGTGCAGCACTGAACTCTCAGCCAAGGGTTACGGGGTAGCCAAGGTGGCTTTAAGTCACCCTGAGAGCTTGATTAAATTACAGCACCCTCCCTGGCTGCCCTACAGGCTGCAGAGATGTGAGCTCTGGTCCTGTTTGCAACATCATTGCCAGTCCTTAGCCACATCTCCCATCACCAGCATCTGGGTGCAGGTCCTTAGAAGACAACTTCATGACTGTCATCTGCAACCCTGCACTAAGGGAAGCCCTCCTCTGGCCACAACCAGGGCTTCTGGGAACCCTTTATACCACTACAGCCCTTTAATGTGGCATAAAGATGCCAGAACAAGAGTGAGGATCTCACCCTTAGAGACAAAATAAATTAAATTCAAAACATGGGCAGAAAATACTCCACAATTTACACAACTTGTTATTTTTCAAATATTTTCAATTTCAGGCCAATTTTAAAAAATGTTAAAGCTCTAACTCCCTAAGATATAGGATCTACAGTGGAAATAGTAACTATCTATCAATCCTAGAGTTAGGATCTATCATACTTAAAGTAAGTTAACTGGAAACAAGATTCTAAAGTAAATTTTAAGTTAACTAAAAAGAAAGTTTTCCATTAATGGCTGACGACGACTCAGAGTGACTACAGTCCTCTAATTAAACTAGAATATTTTTGTAATACCGAATCAGTTAGACATGACTTCCGGTATTCCACTCATCCTTAATATAACAAACATTTCCAGAATGGCCTCCAGAGGCAAAGCATCCGGCTTCATATTTGCCTCAGGGAATTCCACTAAGTTACAGTGTTATGGAAAAGTTTAATTTGTTTTATGTGGGCCACTCTATAATTCAACTGAATTCTTGAGTTAATTTGGGATTTTCTTTTCATAAACCTCTAAATCCCTCAGTATTTAGAAACATGACCTTTGCAACCAATGCAAGTCCTTAAACTGAAAACAAAAATAAAACTGCCTGATTGCAGCTATTAAATATCCAACCCATGCCAGATCAACATGGTAGCAGACCAAATGAGTACGCTTGTGATGGACAGTATGGAAAATTAAGATTCACATCTACACATGTTGCAAATGCCTTTGAAAACTATGTAAAATATACTTGAAAAACCTTTTAATCCAAGTCTGGAATTCAAAGTCTGAAATAACTGCATTTACCATATGGATATTAAAATCATTTTTGCATTCGCTGAATACACAAAATTAAATTTTAAAAAACAGCAACCTATTAAGCGTACATGTGTGTCAGTAATTAAGCAAAAGGAATTCATACAGTATATCTAATCTGTAACTGTATTTCTTATCTGCAATTCTCTCAACACAGTCACAGCCACTCTATCGGTCACAAGCCTCCACACTGCCTTTCAGGATAGCAAAGAAGAAGAAAAAAAGCCTGATAAGAGGATGCTGTTATGGGAGGAACTCCTTTGTGAAAGGCTTTAAAATGTGTAGCATAAACATTGCACCACAACTGAAAATCTTTATAGCCCTGGTGCCAAACGTTGTGGGTGCAGAGCATCCTAACATTCCACTGATTTCAACAGAACATCCATGTAACTTTGGCACGATTACACTGTTCATTCAGAAGCCAAAGAAAAGGAGTCAGATCAGCAGTCCATCTCTCCCCCAACAACACACAAATTAATGTTTTCAGAAACTAATCCCCTTGGTTCTCTTTCCACTTGCTCACTACAATGGCGATACAGTTCTAAAATATTTGCTAGAGCAGGGGTGAGCAAACTACGGCCCGTGGGCTGCATCTGGCCCACCAGCCATTTTAAGACAGCCCTCGAGCTCCTGCGGGGGAGCGGGGTCTGGAGCTTGCCCTGCTCCAGCCGGGGCACAGGGTCAGGGGCCACCCCACGTGGCTCCCGGAAGCCATGGCATGGCCCCCCTCCAGCTTCTAAAGGTTTCAGTGGCCCTGCTCCAATGGCCCCCCTGCCTTCGGATGGGGCAGCGTGCAGAGCTCCTCGTCATGCCTCCATGTAGGAGCCGGGAAAGGAACGTGCCGCTGCTTCCGGGAACCACTTGAGGTAAGCACCACCTGGAGCCTGCAGTCCTGAGCTTCTCCCCACGCCCCAACCCCCTGCCCCAGCCCTGATCCCCCTCCCACCCTCTGAACCCCCTGATCCCAGCTCGGAGCACCCTCTTGCACCCCAAACCCCTCAGCCCGAGCCCCACCCCAGCCAAAGCCCTCACGCCACTCCCCTACCACTCCACTACAGACTACCTTGAGTTAAATTAATCTTTTAAAAACACCATACTCCTTGCATAAAACAAGTAACAGTGAAATCTTATCAGTTACCATTAACTATCATCACCATTCATTTAATGGGGGCAATTACTAATACGTACTGAACCTTAAAATCAAAATCTATGAGCAGAAAAGCCAGGCATTTAAAGTGGAATCTATATATCTTATGTTTTTCTAAAGCCCCTTTTACTGTAGCATTTAAGCACTGTTAAAAATTAGTGAGCATAAAATCTCAAAGTAAGTCCTGAGAGACAAAATCAGCATTAATTCCACTGTGGTGGAGTCCCCTGTTCTTACCAAATTCATATGCTGTTCAGCTCTTGCCCTGGCATGTCATACTCCCATGTATACAGGTAGTTGACAGGTCATCCTAGATCTCTCAATCATCCTACCCCACACACGAGATGGGGGAAAAAATTAGCAGTACAAAGCCCCCATTTTAATCATTCATCTATTGTATTAAATGGAAGAGATGCAAGTCAACAACCTGCATAGTCAAAAACCATGCCAATAAGCTTACTTGGTAAGCAAGGAGGCTACCTAAACAGAAGAACTGATGCGCACTGTGCTAGAGTATATAAGTACTGATGAAAGAAACCACATCTCAGGAAAAGTATTCAATCTCCATTTGGAATTAAATATTAGCTCCACGAGGAACTTTGTCATCAGATCTTTCACTGTCTGAACACATGCATTACATGATCTTTTCCATTCCCATTAGTGTTTTCTATAAGGCAACCAGCATACAGTACACGTACAGTGTCAAATAACTTCCTTACCTGCAAACGGGCTGCATATGAAAAGAGGAAGTAACACCATAGCCATTGCACAACTGCAGTGTCCAGAGATTATACAGCCAAGAGTGTAATTTTCCTTAAAGATGTACTGAAAGCCAATCCCAACATCTTGCTGCACAGCACAACTATAATGGAACAAGTTCATCAACTGAAGGCAAAGACTAAGCTATGCCCCACACTTCTACCCACCAAAAGTTCTGCCTCCGATCATGGAACAAATTTGGTTATTAAACTCCCTTTCTTCTCTGTTTTTTCACACTTGTTTTTAATTTATCCTTTTCTTTAGGCAGTGCCATGCCTTCTTCCTTTTGTTCTCATCCTGTCTGTGCACAAGGAACAGCAGAGTATAGAGGCTTTTTTTTTTTTTCATGGGCCATCCAATTTAGCATCTCCGTGTCAGGCAATCCCTCTGCCATAACACATGTTCAATACATAATGCAGCGTCCCTGGGCAATTCAGAGGAAGAACTGCCTGCTCACTGCCCACTGACCCTAACTCTGCCAGAAGACCTGGCTCCAAGCTGGGACAGAATGGCAGAGCCTCACATTTTTCCACCCTGAGAAACCATGACTGCCCCTGGACATGCTATTGCCAGAAACAAAATAGGGACATTAAAACTGGAGACACAGGCAGGAGAGAACTGAACTGCTGAACTTGTTTCAGTGCTGAATATAGAGCATTTGGCAGGCTTTGAGCAAAATGGCTAAGGTTTGTGTTTTGGAGCTATAGTGGTCCTGGGTTCAATCCCTGATGATCACCCAACCATGGCGTTGTTACAGGTGGTCTCACAAATTTTGCATTTTTTGTTTTTTAGTATAATATGCAAACAATGTTACATCAATGTATGTTTTTGCATTTAATCTGTTACTACAATTCTGGGCCAGTTCCTTGTCATTGTCTTCATTATCAAAGCCTTTTCCTTTCCTGAGAAGAAACTGCAACCTGTAAATCCAGATTAGCGAAAAAGAGATTGCACAATAATAAATCACTGATGCTAACACTTTGCTGATTAATACAGTGGCAAAGAATGCTAATTTGCTCTTATCTTAATCCTTTTAACAATTTGTTTACAGTAAGTTGCAACTCACCAAGATTTCTCTTTGCTCTTCCAGATTTTTTAAGAAATTTGAGAACTCATGCAGGGATGCGTCTGTAACACCAAAAAAGAAAAAAGGAAATAATGGAATAGGAGTGCATAACAAAACCAGTAATGCACACGCACATGCGCGCACACAGAGCTCTTACATACCTATACATCTTTCATCATCCGTCTCTGCATCACCAATGAATTCAAATTTAAAATCCCTCAGAGAGTGGGCAAACTTTCTTTGGGCTGCTGAAAGGTCTGCAAGGCAAACAACAAGGATTTAAAACGATATTTGTCTTTAATTCAAACAAAAGCCTTTAGCAACTTGAACGTCATGTGAATTTGATATTCGGGAAATGTGTAATTTTTTATATCTTTCAATAGACTTCAGCAATTTCTTGTCCTATACTGAAGTTCCACAGCTATGCAATTCTTAAATTCCATTTAAAGAGACAAATGCACAGCACTGCTAATATTTTGTACAAAAATAATTCCGACTTCCCTAGCCAGTTTCTCACTGCTGCTTTTATTGATAGTATTTGACTACTATTGGCACAAAACTGCTCTTGCTTTGGGCAGACTACTTCCTTCCTTCAAGAAGCTACCGGATATATTAACTAGCCAAAATTCTGCTCTCAGTTACAATATCACAATGTTATAAACTATTATGAAGATTTCTAATATTGAAGTTGACATCAAAACATACACTTGTCTCCTGTAATGTCTGATTACAGTACATGAGAGAGTTTGGAATGTCATTGACCCTAAAAGGCAGGTTTCAGTGGAGAAAAGGATGAAAGTCCCCATATGCTCTTAACTTGCAGTAAAGATTCTCCTTACATCTTCATACTTGGCCAATATTAAGAGCAATTTGATATATTTAGTTAATCTCTAATCTTTTAGCTATCTCATGCAATTCAGAAGGACTAGGACTAACTATTATAAAACACACTGTGTAAACATTTTATTCTCTGGATTAGCTGGAGCTGAAACAACACGAACAGTTTACACACCCTTTTAGCAGATACTGTTTCCAATCTGCTGTATGTTTTTCCCAATTTCATAGATAAGGACATATCGGACTCGAAATGCTACACTGCACTGTGTGGTGCCAACTAATTAAAGGTGCCAACTATCCAATTCCTATTCACCCTAGCAGGACACAGACACAAAAGCCACATATTTTCAGATTTTCATATTTACATTCCCTTCCTCTCACATCTCTCACCAGATTCCTATTCTCCCCTCCGCCTTACACTCCTCTTCCACTCCCCACCCAGTTTGTGTGACAGAACCATTCTAGTTGGTCCCACAGTGTTGGGTTTTTCTCCCATGAATGGTGCTACAACTATGCATTCTCCCTTCAACATCAAGACTTGGGGGCGGGGAGGGGGGTGGCAGGCACAGACTGACATCACAAATACTCCCACACCTTGGGAAAGGGGAAGGCATTTTCAAATTAAAATGCAACCTGTTAGCTGCAGGGGTGCATGTAATGTAGAAAGCGTGGGGAACATAAGTTCAGATGCTTCTTTGTTACAAGCAGCTTGGGACAAAATATGGCATGATTTACAAATTGAGAATAAAGTCCACCTCACTATTTGTCTGATCCAGAAAACTAGAACTGAAAGTAGGAGTCACGATGCTGCATTGAATTAATGGAACAAGGGTATAAAAATAATTTAGTATTGTTGAGCTACGGGTGATGGGAACCAGCCATGTAGTGATGCCTTCTCTACAGCTCCTTCTCTTTGCCCTTTGGCCCAGATGCTGAAGACTTCAAATACCAAGACTGGGAAAGAGAATGCATATCATCCCATCACTAATGGCAAGTCCTCAAAGGTTCATAAAACCAAAGGCTACATTAAGTTTTTTGCACTGCCCCCTGTGCTCTGTCAAGTCCCTCTAAGAGGGGCTCTAGAGCTGCAGACAGAGTCCCACTGGAGCATTCTGCCATGGAGTAGGTTGGATTATAGGTTAAGAATGGGTAAGCATGGGATTTGTGCCCATCATCTCTACAAGGACAGACTGAAGAGATAACAAAATCTCTGTGACAGGGCTGCCTGCCCCTTTAAGGGCCAGGAGGCCTGGGCTAGTCAGCTCCACTTGTGCCATAATTACATGTTTCCCAGTTTTAGGAGGCTGGATTAATTGGGGTCAGGTGACAACCCGAAACACCTTGACCTCATAAAAGAGCTGAGAAATCAGTTTGGAGGAGGAACCAAGAGAGCAAGTTGGGCTCCTGTGGAAGGCCCTGAAGTAGGGTCTGGAGGACCCCTGGAAAGGAGCCTGGGAATCAGTGGACTATCCCAGAGTGGAGAAGATAGAAAGGTAGCCCGAAAGGGACAGACTCCGAGGGGACTCTAGGGAAGAAGACTAAGAGTCAGGGCTCTATCCCAGTGCCAGAGAGACTTAAAGGTAATCCAGAAGGGACTAGGAACTGAGCCTAGAGGGTGGGCTAAAGAAGAGCCCAAGAGGAGCAGAAGAACCTTTTGGTTGTTTGGACTTTTGTTATCCAAGAAGGGGATTGAACCTAGTTATCCAGTCAGAGGTCTGAGACATGTGAATCCCTGGGAAAGTAAGAAAACCCAGGTGAGGAGAAAGTGAGGCAAGAAGCCCCTGCAGCACCATGCTCAGCCAGCTGGGCGGGGGTGAGGAGGGGGGAGAGTTTACAGGACAGGCATGCCCTATGGTAACCTCTATCTCCCAAACTTTATATTAGGGGTGCTAAATCCTTTAAAGACTGACAGAGGGGAAAAGTGCAGCGTGAACAAAACAATCACAGTACAGATTGGTTATTTGTAGTCCCTGTTGCTGGGCACAGTGATTAATCACCACAAAGTGATCTAATAATGTGTAAACCTCTGCACAAGCCATGGAACTGCGGGGGAGGAGAGGGGAAGACAAGGACATAACTGGGAAAGAACCAAGCATTATTTCCAGAAGGGGGGTGACCACTAGAGAGAGAGAGATTCTGATCTACAGAAAGGACGTTTGAATTAAATGATTCAACAGGCTGCAGGAGACAAAGCATACAAGCATTGTTGACATAAGGCTTTTAATTCTATTTAGTCAATAGACTGTCACCACAAGATTTACCCCATCTCAGGAAGGTTTGCCTAGAATCCAGCACTGTCTCATTTTATTCTGTTAATTTATGTTAAAATTCATTTATATTTTTCTTTCCTATGCCAAATAAATCTTTTCCTAACATACTTGGATTTTGTTTCTGTGATAGGAGACAGTCACTGGGGCACAGTTGTTCCCTGGAAACAAAATGGAAACTTTGCCCCTCTCACCTTCCAGAGAGGTCTGAGGCTAGGTGACAGGCTTGAGAACTCAGTTATAGACATGGGTATGGAGAGCTATTCCCAAGGCACTGGACTCAGGACACTGAATGTAGTCAGCTCAGCATGGGGAAAACCTGAAGACCACGATCAGGTACAGCTCAGTGCAGGATTTATTTGAGGCTTGAAGGGGCAAACATTTAATCCTCTCTGGAAATCATTAGGCAATCAGTTCACCCTTCTAAAATCAGGAAAAACAAAGTTGTTGATGTAATTACCACAAATACTATAGAACTCTATAAAAATATATGGTGACTCCAGAAACAAAATGTGGCAATCCACCCCCATACACACATATACTACTGTGTTATTAAACAACAACATGCAGTATTTAAACCATAAGTTACAAGCTTCATAGACACTAACTCTCAGATACACATTTCCTTGCATCCTGTGCTAGGAAAAGCACTTTGCTAATCTGCATATATCCCGTATATCCCTAGTTGTTAATACCCAGATACTTTATGATTTGGTAGAGAAATACATCTCAGTTCTGTTTCACAAAACAAGCTTCCTTTATATGGCAACATTCTACTGCTATAACTTCAAATAAGAAGCAGTATCTTGGGTTTATAGCACCTGTGCCTCAAAGGACCCCCCCAAAGTATTTCACAACTGCATGGGACCAGGGGCTGTGAGTTATATGGGCCCGTGATGCCCTTGCTCCAGCAAATTCAGGGCACGGGAGTCCAGCTCCACCAATGTTCAGGGCCAGGTCTCTCCCCTGGCCCCGCCTGCCGCCCCATGCACCTCCCGCAGAACGTAGCCCGGCCCCGCCTGCCAGCCCCAAGCGCCTCCCCTGGAACATCCCTGCCTGCGCCCTTGACAGCTGCCCTGCCGCTCCATGCTGCGCTCCCTCGCCGGCTGCTGCCAGTTACAAAAGGGAGAGGCACCGCCACCTGCGGAAGGAAGAGGCGGCGCACATGTGATAGCAGCCCTTTCCCTCCCCCCTCCCGGCACCCACCACAAGGGAAGCAAAGGGGCTTCCTGGACCTGAGAGGGGGCCCAGCCCCTAGGACAGAGGTGGTCAAACTACAGCCCACGGGACCGTCCTGCCCGGCCCCTGAGCTCCTGGCCAGGGAGGCTAGCCCCCGGCCCCTCCCTCACTATCCCGCACCTCTCCCCCCCCCCCCCAGCCTCAGCACGCCGCTCCTGCTGGGCAGCGCAGGCGGCATGGCTGGCTCTGGCGAGATGGTGGGGCTGTGAGCTCCTGCCACTCTGAGCAGCATGGTAAGGGGGTGGGGAGTGGGGGAGTTGGATGGGGCGGAGGTTCTGGGGGGGCGGCCAGGGGACTGGGAACAGGGGGGGTTGGATAGGCATGGGAGTCCCGGGGGGGGGGGCAGCCTGAGGGCAGGGGTGTGGATAGGAGTCAGGGCACTCAGGGGACAGGGAGCCGGGGGAGGGGGGGGAGGTGTGGTTGGATAGGGGGTGGGGTCCTGGGGGTGCGGTTAGGGGCAAAGGTCCTGGGAGCGGGCGGTTGGGGACAAGGAGTAGGGGGCGGTTGAATGGGGTGGAGGTTTGGGGGGAAGGGGCGGTCAGGGGACTGGGATCGGGGGGTTGGATAGGCATGGGAGTCCCGGGGGGCCTGTCTGAGGGCGGGGGTGTGGATAGGGGTCGGGGCAGTCAGGGGACAGGGAGCCGGGGAGGGGGGGGTTGAATAGGGGGTGGGGTCCTGGGGGGGGGCGGTTAGGGGACAAGGAGCAGGGGGTCGGATGGGTCGGGATTTCTGAGGGGGGCAGTCGGGGTGTAGGAAGTGGGAGGGGGCAGATAGGGGGTGGAGGCTAGGCCATTTGGGGAGGCACAGCCTCCCCTACCCGGCCCTCCATAGGAGTTTCACAATGCCGATGTGGCTCCCGGGCCAAAAAGTTTGCCCACCCCTGCCCTAGGAGCACATGCAGTGATTGTGCTGGATGAGTCTGCTGCCTGCAGGGAGAGAGCTGGGGGGACTGTGGAGTCGTCCTCTCTGGCCCCAGCCCCAGGGCAGCCTGCCTGCGCCCCAAACTCCTCATCCCCAACCCCACCCCAGAGCCCGCACCCCCAGCCAGAGCCCTCATCCCCCGCACCCCAACCCTCTGCCCCAGCACTGAGCCCCCTCCTACACCATGAACCCCTCATCCCTGGCCCCACACCCCAACCCTCTGCCATAGCCCTGAGCCCCCTCCCACACCCCAAACCCCTCATCCCCAGCCCCACCCCAGAGCCCTCATCCCCCCGCACACCCCCACATTGTGCAATATAGGGAAACTGTTAAATGCTTACTGTTTCCAGTCCATTTTTACATTATTTTAAAAAATAAAAGGCAGGTGTGGAGGAGTGGGGCAGGACTTGGACCCATTCTGGGCACCACCAAAAATTATACAAACCTGCCGCCCCTGCATGGGACTAATCCTACAAGGTGCCTCAAATCTTTCAATATTGTCTTGAAGGCCAAAGGGAAATGAGGTCACTGAGCAAATTGCAAGTTCTGGTCCCGTTAACAATGCACCAGGAATTCAGGAAGGTAGAATGCAAAGACTTTACTCATTATAATTTTCCCAGCAGTATAGCATGATGATGACAGGAGGAAACATGCAGAGACCAGGAAGAGAGTTGTATGTTGCTGAAAGTCACTGCTACCATCTAATGGGAAAACAGGAAAAAACAAGCAACGTCTCTAGACATCACTGTTTAAAACCTTTTGGTGAGAGGTGTCAAATATCAAAATATCAGTATTAGGACCAAGACAGTTTTAATTATGATGGATTTCCGGCAAAAATCAAAGTTAAGGTTGCATCAGAGAATTGTGTGTAAGCAGGGAAAGAATGGGAATATCTGCTAAATGTTTTACTATGGGAAAAAATTAAAACAACCTAACAAAATCGACCATTGGAGGGCTTTTCATTTTCTGTGTAGCTGGAACTTGTATAGAAATAATGTATTCTAAAATACTGGGGAAAAAGAGACAGATGTTTCTGAAATTAAGTCCCTGGTGTCTCGCTTTTTTTTTTTTTTAAATAGCTTTGCGAAGTGTACAAATGGAGATTCTACACTAAGCTTCTGGTGTAGGTTACAGTATACCTAAAATTTTCACACATAACGCCTATATTTTTCCACTTTACTGTTCTAGAAAATACTGTTCTATCTCATAACTGATTTAAGCTGTGCCAGTTTGGAAGCATCCCATTAACACTATGACAACACTGCTTTCTAGGCAGTGACCTGTCTACATATGACACCAGATTCCAATGGCTCCATTTACTCTAATGTCAACAGGGACTTCAGTGTCACCAATCTGAAGTGCTGCATTAAGTAATGACAATGTTCTCTGTTAGGTAATGTCCTAGGTCTTCTATACATGACAGCACATTCAAACCAAGCTGCAAAAGCCACATTAAATCTAAGTTTTCATAGTCAAACACAAACTATAATCTCTAGTGGTTCACTACATCATTATTCTTTGCAAGGAATTGTATTACCTGCTTTTTATTTTACATCACCAATTTATGCAGGTTCTTTAAAACATAAGGCAATTCACACAGAAAAAAACAACCACCTTCGTTTAATGTTAGTTAAGGTTGTGTTGTTCTATCTTAATAACATTTTCCTCAGATGCTGAAAGGGCACCACATACCAGCTGTGGTAGCTCAGCAACCACACTTCTGTTTCTCTGCCTACAACAATAATACAAAAGTCATGAACTCTTCTTACTCCTTCAAGACACCCAAGGCTTCACAGTTGACATACAGCCTTAATGCCAACATACATACAAGGACATATTAAAAGTAATAATTTTTATTTTCTTCTTGTAAGATCTGCTTCTCTTTTTGGATTTCTTAAACACAGGTTTTGTGTTTGGCTCAAGACTCTTCAAAATGCAACAAATTTAATAGAAATTGCCTAGACAACAAATACAATCCAATTTTTGTTAATTACCTTATGACAAACTTAGGATAGTCACAAACAAATATTAATTCCTCTCACTTCTCACAAAAGAGAAAAGGTTTTAAAAAAATTCAAAGTCAGCCCGTCAATCCCAATAAGTTTGCAAGTGAAAACATGTTTGTTGTTTATTAAAGAAAAACAAAATATTTGGCATTAGATTGAAGTTTCTTTAGGTCAAGAGGGGATATTTCTCATGAATAAAATAGTTTCACATATAAAGACATTTTTCTTGATGGATTAATATCCTTTTATAGACAGTACTATTCTCAGAACAGGACTTTTAAGATGTTAACAACCATGTTTTTAAAAAGTTGATGTATCCCACTATCAACAAAAGTGCCCATCAAATTGAAAATCCAGAAACTACAGTATTTAAGAAGAAACATTAACGTGACTCAGGTGTAAATAGCGGATTTAACAACAGTTTACTGGCTAACTATGTGTTTCTTTTTAAATGGATGACAGTTTGAATGTTTGTTCTGCTGCATCTAAAACCCAAACATTGCCACCCGATGCTAATAACATGAGAGGCTGGAAATGAAAGTCTAGAAACAAGAGAAATTGCCTAGTCTATTTTCACTGTCCAACCTGAGAGAACTACAGAAAATAAACAGCATAAATAGTGAAAAGAACATCTGATATCAAAATTTATTAATTCTTAGTTACCTAAAGGCACAATAGGAACAATGTCTCTAACAGGAACTAGCTAGTGCTAAAAAGGGTGGGCTATCATGATGGAAGAGATCTATCTGTAAGTAGCTATATGCATCACATGCCAAATTCTATTTTGGTTTATTTTCTGTATTTCTAATTAAAAACAACTGGTATTTCTAACAGTTGCATAATTAAGATATACTATCAGCTTCAATGCATCTTGAAGTCATTAACAGTGCTGTAGACTTGTAGACTTTCATGGTGGAAAAAGTTATGATTTCAAATGATAGAAACTAAGAAATATTTTGCATATTTATGAAAATATATATATATATATATATATATACATACACTATATTCGCTAAATATTCTGCTCTGTAGAAGAAATATTTAAGGCTTGTTTAGACTTGCATATTTTGATTATTGGAGGGAAAAGATAATGTGTACACTATGTTTTGGTACTTGCCCAACTAATTAACACCTGGAAGAAGTCAGCTGCAAAATAGTATGATGTATGAGGAAACTGCTGCATTGAAATCTAGCAAAAAAATCAGGTTACCCTGTCTATAAACAATTCAACAGGAATTTTAAACTCTGAGATAAATGGGACAACAGGAATAGCAGGGTAAATTACTTTTGATGAGTCATGTAAGAATTGGAGCATATTATATACAGTAGAACCTCAGAGTTACAAATACCTGGGAAATGGAGTTTGTTTGTAACTCTGAAATGTTGGTAACTCTGAACAAAACATTATGGTTATTCTTTCAAAAGTTTACAATTGAACATTGACTTAATACAGCTTTGAAACTTTACTATGCAGAGAAAAATGCTAATCCTAACCCGCCACCCCAATCTGCTTCCCCCATTTCCCCTGCCCCACCCCACACGCCTTGCCCTACCCCACTGCAGGCACTCACCGTTGTATAGGAAACAGGATGGTGGCCATGCAGGGGGCCCAGCACACACAGAAGGGGAAGATGGTCAGCACTAGGACCCAGGAGGCAATGAGCTGGAGAGGCCACCCTCCCTCACCCAGCAGGAGAAGTGGGTCCGTCCCACCCCCTCCGCTTGTCACCCAAACCCTGATTGCAGGAAAAGGGGCCAAGCGAGCTGGAAACGTTCCAGGGGCGAGGCATGAGAACAACAGAGCCCTTCTTCCCCCGGCAGGCCAAGCAGAGCAAGCCCTGGGCAGCTTGGCGCTCACAGAAGAGCAGTAGGGGGAAGAGCAGTGGCACTTGACCCCATGAGACCCCCCCCCCCATGCCTCACCTCTGCTTGAGGGAGCAATGTCCACTTCCCCCCCACAAAACTACACCCATGTGTGTAGCTGACAAGTCAGTTCGTAACTCTGGCGTTCGTATGTCTGAGGTTCTACTGTCCTGAAATTTTTAAAATGAGATTAAATAATTAAACATAGACAGAAGCATACCCTGCTGGAACAAAACCAGCTAAGTTTTTAAGTATACAGTTTGAAGTGCTCGCACTCCTTTAGAAAAGTGCATAAGTTGTACAAAATTAACAACCCTACATATTATCTGTATACACAGCAGGCTCTCCACTTAGTCATCAATGATAGCAGCATATCTAATTGGGATTTAATACCCTGCAAGCAATAATACACAAAAATAAAATATGAAAATGGAGTTTTTAAGCATGATTCCATTTATAACAATCTGACGCTTCATACTTCAGAACTGTGTTAGGAAGAAATTTGCCAGAGACTGTACAGCAAAGTCAATTTGATCCCATGTTCACTGTGCATTGACAAGGGTAGGCTGAAAGCAAGGAGAGACGGGAAGACAAAGACACACATAGCAGGGGAGCAAACATGCAATAACCTTCCCTTTTTTAGTAGTGTGTGTGTGTGTTATTAGTAACAAACTGTCTGGCAAAGGCAAATCCTTAAAGTGTGCTTCCAAGGCTACCCTCAGCCACACAGCACCGGATGGTCTCTAGTAAATGGCCTTGGATCAGGCTGCTCAAAATCAGCAGACAATCTGCCCACTTCCCTCCTGTACCCTGGTGGTAGCATTTCCCCCTACACCTTGCAGATATTATACAAACTACAACATGCAGCAACAACAGGAACATTTGGCTCACCAAGATCAAGTCTTATCATAGGACATCACCACCAGCCGTTTAATCTGCCTAAGGCACATTTCACAGTCATCCTGCACCTGTTCAGGTATAGTTAAATCTTTCCTTACTTGTATCCAGGTGCCCAGTGTCTGACTTCATGAGCCAGGAGAGCAACTAAACCCCCCCCCCTCCCCGGTGCATTCATGTTATGCACTGAATGATGCAGGGGTTCTGCTGGAGTGGAGGGGAGGGGAGGGGAGGGAAGGGGAAAAAGTGATCATGTAGCTAGAGTCTGTACCATAACACACACATATATACAAGGAGGCAGAACTAGTGTTTCACTGGCTACCTTAAATCAGGTATTTCTGCCTTTTCAGTGTTTGACTTTTCAAACTTAAATACCATTCTTTTAATGTTGTTTATTTGTATACAATTTCCCAGTTTGTTTGTTTAAGGTAAAAACAAAAAAAAAAAATTCTATAACGTATAAATGTAAGAACCTTGCATCATGAGCAGGATTTGAACAGTGAGCCTTCCAGCCTGCAGCACAAACTTCTACCCCTTTAGCTCCAGGACTAACTTGATTACTTGGTGGCAGCAGCAGAAGGCTGTTGTCCTAGGAAAGGAATCAGGCTATATGGGCTCTGTATGGCTAAAGGGAATCTTTATGATGGTAAAGGGAATCTGCCTAACACAGCAGATTGCAGGTTTTTCCCAGCGCAATGTTGTCATCTTGGCACTGTGCACCCAAACTTAAAATTCTCATGTTCAGTTATTACTTTTGGCATGTTTCCGAAGTCTTTCCTAATTTCTGCAAGCAAGAGAAGGGAAATGGCCATTTTCCACATTTTATATCTCAGCAAAACCTAAACAGAATTTTACAGGCCAAAGAAAAGGCACTTATCTAGAATGACCAATCTTTCCACCTACTTAATTACAAATGTCTGCTGCAAACAATGGAGATATTAATGCTTCCAAAAAGAGGTAACAAAAATATTTTATATTGGAAAGTGTTAGGCAGCCAAAACATAGGAATTGCTACCTGCTCCCCCTATAATACACACACACTTAAATTACCTTTAAAATGTATTCAGTTCAAGAGATGTTTTCAAATACCCTATAAAGATGTATATCAAGAAATCTGCTGAGATTACAACATTAAACACATTATATGTAAATGAATAAACCCCTTAAAAAAAAGTCATTCAAAACAGGTTTTCCTCCTTCAGAACAGCATACATCTGAAAATAGTGTCAGCTGTATGGAGCCACTTCCTATCAAGGAATCTTCTGCATGTGAAGACAAAGCCAACAAGAAGATCAAACTTGCAACATACTCTGAAATATTAAGACAATTGTACATGTCAAAACATGAACTCAACATTCCGGCATATTTACAGTTACAGAGTACTAGGCCACATCTGCTGAACATTAAGTGTTATACTAAAGCCACAAAGGATCAGAGACTAAGTTATATTTCCACCCATTCCCCCCATTCATTTGATCCACGAAAGTTAAGCAGATTTCCTCCAATACCCAGAGAAAGAACCTAGATGGTATAATTTCACTCTCTGCCTCATCCTTAAGCGAGATGGAATCCAAGCAGGCATAGGAAACTGAAGTATTACACAAACGAGGAATTCAAAGATTAGCAAAGTCATTGCCCAGTGCCCCACCTCCACATACAAAGGCTACATTTTCTCTCAACACTTCAGATTTTAAATGTATGTATAACTGACTGCCTAATGTGTCACTGTTTGGAAGAACCTCAGATCCAACTGCAAACTGCTTAGGCTGAGGTGATCTCTGCCTCAGATGAGTACCTCTGATTAAACTTTAGGTTTGTCAATCTATTTCAAAGAGCTCTACATCTAGTCCTCTCCACGGGGGAATGAGATACCCAGTATAAGGCTTTTGAAGGGTTGAGGGAATCCTAGGGTATGCCTACACTACCCGCCGGATCAACAGGCAGTGATCGATCCAGCGGTGATCGATTTATTGTGTCTAGTCTAGATGCGATAAATCGACCTCCGAGTGCTCTCCCATCGATTCCTGTACTCCATCGCCGCTAGAGGTGCATGCAGAGTCGACGGGGGAGTGGCAGCAGTCAAGTCACCGTAGTGAAGACACAGTGATGAGTAGGTCTAAGTGCTTCGACTTCAGCTACATTATTCACATAGCTGAAGTTGTGTAACTTAGATCGATCCCCCCTCCAGTATAGACCAGGGCCTAGAGTGGCTCAGTAACAGGTAGGACACAAGAGAAGAGTAAATCAAACAGTTTAACTGAGGTCTTGTCTTCACACGACATTAGGGTGCATCATCATATCACACACTAAACTGGCTGTGTGGACCCTTCTGCCACACACTAAAAGTTCCTTCAAACAGGACTAAGTCAACATGTATTTGGGAACTTTTAGTGCATGCAAGCAGGATCTATGCAACCAGTTGCGGTGTAACACTCAAATACACACTTAAGTTGACCACGTGCTTTGGCTGGGAAGAATTTGTCCTGTTTACTCTTCGTGACTTGACCAGTTGGCAATAGGGTTGCCAACTTTCTAATTGCACAAAATCAAACATTTTTGACCTGCCCTGCCATTTCCCCGAGGCCCCGCCCTCATTCACTCCACCATCCCTCACTCCATCGCTCACTCTCCCCCATCCACACTCACTTTCACTGGGCTGGGGCAGTAGGTTAGGGTGCAGGAAGGGGTGAGGGCTCCATCTGGGAGTGCGGCTCTGGGGTGGGGCCATAAATGAGGGGTTCATGGTGTGGGAAGGGGCTCCGGGTTGGGGTATGTGACGGGGTAAGGGCTCCAGCTGGGGGTTAGGATGCAGGGTGCGAGCCCCAGGAGAGAGTTACGGTGTGGGAGGCGGTCCCAACCTGGGGCAGGGGGTTGGGGTGTGGGGGGGGGTTTGGGGTACAGGCTCCAGCCAGGCTGTGTTTACCTCAGGAGGTTCCCAGCTGGAAGAGCAGCAGGGCTAAGGCAGGCTCCCTGCCTGCCCTGGCTCGGCGCTGCTCCCGGAAGCAGCCAGCATGTCCGGCTCCTAGGCAGAGTCATGGCTAGGGGGCTCAGTACGCTGCCCGTGCCTACAGGTGCCACCCCTGCAGCTCCCATTGGCAAGAGCAAACAGGGCAAATGCCCACTTTTATCAAAAAAGTGGGGTGCAGCACAGAGGGGGCAAGCAAAGATGCCAGCCCTCCCGCAAGAGGGAGGTAGGGCTGGGGGGAGGGAGCAGGGTTCCAGCAACCGGGCAACAGCCTCCTGAGGGGGCCCTCTCAGAGTTCCAGTGACCAAGCAATAGCCTCGCAGTGTGTGTGTGTGGGGGGGGGGGGGGGGAGGCAAAGGGTTCCAGTGACCAGGCAACAGCCTGGCACGGGAGAGGAAGGTTCCAGCAACCGGCAACAGCATGGAGAGGGGTAACCTCGGGCAAACGGCTGGGGTGTCCCATTTTCTCTTCGGGAAATATGGTCACCCCATACACACTAGAATTCACACCCCAGCTGGTGCACACTAACACTGTGTAGACAAACCCGCGGTACAACTTGCAGTGATAATGGCCCTGGGGGCAGCCTGTAAATGCTATGTCACGTACCAATCCCAGGAAGAGCACTGCACAGAAGGGACTGTGGCTATACCAGGTGCCCAAATACCTTTAAAAAAATCTGAGTGTTTCATCTGATTATATAGCTTTTAAAAATGTCACTAGGTGCCTAACTACACCTTTAGGCATCTAAAAACCTTTACAAATTTGGCCTAACGTATCTATCTTAGTAATTTCTAAGGAGATCACAACACACAGGCTCCAGAAGGGAGTCTTTCCATCGGCTTTAATATGAGTTGGATCAGGCCAAGTAGCACTGAAATTATAACCCCTCATCGGAGCAAACCGAAAAACAGAGTGTGACAGCACTGACATGATGTGTGGGCCCTCTCATCCTGCTGTGCTCCTTCCTGCTAGGGAAATCTTTGCCAGTGCTCTCAAAAGCTGACTCCATGCCAGAAGCATCTTCTCTCCCTACCCAAAGCCTATGTAACTGGGTGGAGGGGAAGAGATGATGCTTGGCACCTGCTGACTCAGGCCAAAGTTTCCCCCACCTAGACGGGACTCTTCTCCCCACTTATGTCCAGGGCAACCTCCTACCCAGTATCAACCATTGGCTAGTAGGTGTCAGAGCTGCACCTTTATAAAAAGATCTTCTCTGGGGATTCTAGGGCAGCCTCCCTCAAGAAATATTTTTTGAAAAAGCTTCACTGTGCAACCTGATGCATTCTAAGAGGTAAAATATTAAGGATATATTGACTCTGCAACTGGGAATGAGCCTCCCAGCATGGGTAGACAGACTCACGCTAGCAGGGCTCAAGCTAGTGTGCTAAAAATAAAAGCGTGGATGTTCCAAAACAAGTTCTGAAGCCTGCTCAGCCCCACGTGTTCTGGGTCTATTTGATCACTAGATTTGGGGTCGGAAGGGAATTTTCCCCCAGGTCAGATTAGCAGAGATCCTGGAGGGTTTTCACCATCCTCTGCAGCATGGGGTACAGGTCACTTGCTGGTTTAAACTAGTGTAAATGGTGGATTCTCTGGTTTCAGAGTAGCAGCCGTGTTAGTCTGTATTCGCAAAAAGAAAAGGAATACTTGTAGCACCTTAGAGACTAACAAATTTATTTGAGCATAAGCTTTCCAATGAAGTGAGCTGTAGCTCACGAGAGCTTATGCTCAAATAAATTTGTTAGTCTCTAAGGTACCACAAGTACTCCTTTTCTTTTTGGTGGATTCTCTCTAACTTGAAATCTTCCAATCATGATTTGAGGACTTCAATAACTCAGACAGAGGTTATAGGTCAATTACAGGAGTGTGAAAGTGAGGTTCTGTAGCATGCAATGTACTGGAGGTCAGACTAGATTATCATGATGGTCCCTTCTGACCTTAAAGTCTGAGTCTTTTGATAGAATAAGTTACAGAAAAGTTTAAGTTTTCATTCCAGTGTTTTGGACATCTATTAATTTTGCTCTCTTAATGCGCTCTGTACTAGACACCTTCCCTATTGCTTAATCCCCAGAAGCCCAGCGGCACTTTCAGCAGCAGTTTGCAGCCCAGCATTCAATTCACTTGCTTTTTATTACATAGTAATATGGAACACTGAAAAGCTCCCAGTTTAGTTTTTAAATGATAAGTTAGAACAGTACAAAATGCTTCTGCTAAGGCAGTTTGGCAATTTATGAGGAGGGGGCTATCGCTGATTATTCTTCAGCTTTTCTTCTACACCCTACTTCATAAACTTTGTGCATGCGTTTTTGAAATTAGGTTCCAATCGTGCACCAACGACAGCTGGCTGTCAGACGCAACATCATTAAATTGGCCCAACCAACTAATCAACATGTGGCTTCGAATAACCAATGGCCACCACATTCTAATCAGAAGCAAATGGTATAGTAGCAATTTCTCCAGAATGGAGTATGTTGTTAAATGATAAATCCCATGTAATTATACTATTCTTTGGAAGCAGGAGCCAAAGCCTCTCTGAAAATGGCAGTTTGTTTAGTTTTATATGATGTGACTTTCGTGTTTTAACTATTTCTAATAACCAATGGTTTCAGTGTTAACACCAAACAAGAAATCTTACAACAAACAGCACATTAAGGATTTTGTTGCAATATATTTTTGTGGTTTTATATTCTTCTGTCAAGAAATAGTTAAAATTTACTGTCGCACTTGTGGAGGTAAATTACTCACTATGGAACTGCGGGGGGGGGGGGGGGTTGCACGTGTGTGCAGGTGCATGCACACCTACCAACACGGAAAGTAGACTCTACTCTGTCCAGGATCAGCAAGTAAGCCAAACACATATAAGCATAAATGTACATACATACACATAGTGGCGGGCCATAAACAAGTTTTATTTTTACTTTGTTCTTCTAGTTACATGCCAATGGCATTTCCATTACATGTGTACTTTTTAGCGGTCTGAAAAATGCCTAACAAAGATACTTCTTTAAACTCTAGCTTTACAAAATGTCCAGTTTCTATCTGTTGTATTTCTTGTCTTAATTAAAGTTTGAGGTGTGAGACATGGGAGTTAGTTTTACTCTAATTTTGGTTTGCTGAAATATGTATTTGTTACACTATTTTTAACTATTAGATAAGGATTGCATTTAGTAACTTTCAAGAGCTGATGCTTAATACAGTTACCAAAAAGAATTTCTATAGGTTCTGAACAACCAGTATTATTTACCCTATATTTTGTGTTAATCATTAACTTAGCCTCTCCATCTCAGCTGCATAATTAGGTATCTTGGTTTACGAACATGGTGTTCTCCCATGAGAGATAAAACAGCACTGCTTCTTTCAGAAGTCAGGTTGCATTGTTTTAAGCAGTGCACTAACTACACCCTCCCCCAGAATCTAGAGCACAGCTTCTGAATTGGGAATGATTGTTCTCACTCCTTTCAGAATACAAAGAGCAAGTTACGTAATAGTGTAGGAGTCAGGCAGTTATTTTTGTTAAGTACTGTTTAAGAGTTTCACTCTTGGTAGTTTAAAAAAAATGGTAAATACATTAAAAGAAAGGAGAAGTTTCATTAAAATATGTTCGTGTTTGGAAGGTTTCTGTTACAAGTTCCACACAGCTGACATATTTAGATTGGGAGCTCTTCAGGGCAGGAACCATAGTTTTATGTGTTTGTACAATATTTAGCACAGTGTGCCTTGGTCTTTACTGGGTCTTGGGGCCACCACCACAATACAGATAAGTAACAATAAAACTGCCAACAATTTGAAGATGGGGACAATAATTCTAAGGAATGGTTGTTACCTTCACCAGTGCATATAATTTACCAGTACAAAATAGGAATGACATTATATATAGTATATTTATGTACAGACACATTCTATGGAGTTAAAAGTCACCCTGCTGGGTAAAAGCTATGCTAGACCTTCCACACCAGTTGTGCAGGAATGGCAGCAAAAACCTCTAGCTCATTCTAAATAGGTGGGGGAGTGGCCACTATGGAGATCTAGAAGGATGTGCACAGGGCCAGTGGCTCCTATTCCAATGCATAAAATGGAACAGCATCACAAAGAAGTAGTCCCAATACAGGGTAACTGCAGTTTGGAGTGAAATCCATGCCAACACAGCTTATGTCCAACCCAAAACCAGATGACTCAGGCAGCGTGTGGGGGAATAGTGATGGTCACCCTTATGTAAGTCTTCACCATATGTCCTACTTTGGATATAAACTGGCATTAATACAAAGCAGGGTAACTACGGTATGCTTTCTGCCAAGATATCCAGTTTCCACACCGCTTAACAGATACGAGCAATGACTTCACTCTGACAACACAAATGCTGCATCAGTAAAAGCACTGCTGGAAAACAGAAGCACTCTGGTGAATCACAGGCAGCAAAATTACAACAAACTAATTTAACCCAGTCTGCAGCACTTTGTTAATAGGGACTACCATAAACAGGGACTGCCATGGCAAACAGTAGTCTAGACACTTCATGCTATCCAGTCTCCACGTGGTGGTGGGGAATTTGGAGGAGGAAGAAGAGTGCATAATTTTAGTCTAGAAATTTATTAGGACCACAGGACTCATCTGGAGATGTACAAAATGAATAGAGTGGGGTTTTATTTAACAAAATTCAGCATTTATGTAACAGAATATTGCAGCATAATGTTTCTATAGGTTACAGTATACTGCATGTCTTACTAGCTGATACTACTAGCATAAAATACAAAGCATTAAATACTATATAAATCTGAAATAATTTCAAGTAAACAGCAAAATGTAGCCTATTATGTAGCATTAAATGAGTAAAGGGTTTTGTTCAGTGGCATTTTATGCAAGACGGGTCACATGGAGAAGTTATGATTTGCTGAATATGATTATCGTATTTGTATGCATTTATCATTTTTGTATCTGAAGTTATAAATATTGCCTATGTATCTTTATTTCAAATGTACTTACACCTGGGTATCGCCCACTAGACAAGATGCTTTCAGTCTCTAGATAGTAGGTGGGGAAGGGCTTATTCAGGGCAATGGGCCATTAGGGAAAAACAATAGGCCTTAGGAGAAGCTTATCTCCCAACTGGGGATCCTTCCTGAGAACGCTACAAAAAGCCTGTAAGTAATGGCTGCTATGACTCTACAAGGACATGTGATCAGACCACACCTCTGGACTCCATCTTGGGATGTCTGTATTTTTCCACAGACTGGTCTGGGAACCAAACTTTGGAACAAAGGATTCCTGCCCTATGCAAAAGCTATATAAAGGAAGGGAGTGGCATCATCTTCACTCCCCAAACAAGACGACTCCTGGAAACACCTGAGGAAAAAAGACTGAACTTGGGGAAGTGCTGGACCCAGGCTAAAGGGATTTCTAATCTGTGAGTGAAGAACCTGGGGATTCCAAGCAGTAAAGCAAGTGAAGCTTGCCCCTTAAGAATCTGCAGCCTGCTTGTATCATCTCTTAGGGTGAGAATCTGCTCATTCATATCCAATCTATTTAGTATATTAAGCTTAGTTTGCATTTTTTGTTTATTTGCTAGGTAATGTGCTTTGATCTGTTTGCTATCACTTAAAATCTATCTTTTGTAGTTAATAAACTTGTTTTTGTTTTATCTAAACCACTGAGTTGGAGTGAAGTGTGGGGGAATCAACTCAGGGGCAAAGGCTGTTGCATTTCCTCTCCACATTGAGGGAGGTGTGATGGGTTGGATCACAGAAACCCACTTGGGGCTGCCAACTGATGTGCCAAGACTACCTCTGCCACTGCTTTCCTGCCCTGCCAGCTTGGGACTTCAGTGCCCTGCCTGGTTTGAGCCAGACCCACTGCAAACCCAGACCCAGGTCTGAACCACACCCCCTAACAGCTGTAGGCTTAATTTAAAGCAGCTTAAGAAGAGTTCCTGTTTTTAACACTCAGATGCCCAACTCCCAATGGGGTCCAAACCCCAAATAAATCTGTTTTACCCTGTATAAAGCTTATACAGAGTAAACTCAAATCGTTCACCCTCTATAACACTGAGAGAGAGATGCACAGCTGTTCCCACCCCCCATTAATATTAGTATTCATAAATACTCTGGATTAATAAGTAAAAAGTGATTTTATTAAATACAGGAAGTAGGATTTAAGTGGTTCCAAGTAGTAACAGACAGAACAAAGTGAATTACTAAGCAAAATAAAATAAAACACGCAAGTCTATGTCTAATACAGTATGAAAACTGAATACAGATAAAACCGCACCCTCAGAGGTGTTCCAGTAAGCTTCCTTTTAAAGAATAGACTCCTTCTGGACTGGGTCCAGCAATCGCTCACACCCCCTGTGGTTACTGTCCTTTGTTCCAGTTTCTTTCAGGTATCCTTTGGGGTGGAGAGGCTATCTCTTGAGCCAGCGGAAGACAAAATGGAGGGGTCTCCCAGGTGTTTAAATAGACTTCCTAGTGGGTGGATACCCCTCCCTCCGCCATGTAGAATTCCAGCTACAAGATGGAGTTTTGGAGTCACATGGGCAAGTCACATGTCCATGAATGACTCTGAACTTCAAGGTAGCATGTGAACCATGGCTGCTACCTGTAACGTCCTCATGTAGACTACTTATGTGGATTGGAACCTTCCAGGATCCATTGTTTGTTAAGTGCTTCTTGATTGGGCACTTAACTTGCAAATTCTTTCTAAAGATGCTGACCAAATGCTTTACTAAGGCTACTTAAAAAAATCAAGCACGTACCCAGCCAATATTCATAACTTTGAATACAAAAATGATACATGCATACAAATAGGATGAATAGATTCAGTAGATCATAACCTTTACAAAGCTATGTTACATGGCATATGTAGCATAAAACATATTCCAGTTATGTCATCTATACATTCATAAGCATATTTCCATAAAGCCTTATGGCGTGCACTGTCACAGGAGGGAGCAAACTTTATGAGCTTACATTGTACAGTTCCCTGTGCAGCACAAGACGGTATAATTTTGAGTTTATACTCCAGAAGGGTGCGTGCCTGAGAAGCTGGGAGTTGCCTTAGCTGTAGCCTTACTATGCAGGGGCTGGTCAGAGAACCTGCATGTAACTGCAGCTGGATGTGTCCCTACCTGTATGTATGCTAGTGAAAGTGCAGGCTGGAGGGCTTTGCAGCTTGTCACAGCAGTACAGTGGAGGGAGCCCAGGCTGGAGAGTCAGGGGGCTCAGTGGTTCCCCCGTTCCAGGTAGGACCCCGGGGCGAACCCATCACACTGACCACAAGTGAATTAACTAAATATTAATTTTAAAATCGCTCTGTAAATGGAGTATTATGCCATAAAACTGCCTATAGATCTTACTTTTAATACATGGAAGTTGCAAGAATATTTAATATTATATATATATATATATATATAAAATATTGATAAAAGGAAATATCACAAAAAAGGTAACATTAGCTAGCCCTCAACATTTTAAGTCTAGCTTCTCTTTTTCATGAATGGCTTGGTGCTAGGTTGGGGACAGATTAATTAATTCAATCATATTTACATATCTAGTGATTTTTTTCAACATCCAACATATTGGCACCTGAGCCATCATCAAGGAAACAGAGCAATTCAAGTTTCTTGCACAGTGAACAATAAGGCCACTATTATTCATGCTGACAGACTGCTGTGTCCCAGCAATGCCTAATATAGTATTTTTCTTCCCTTCCTTATCATTTTGGGCCTGACCGGAAGCGGATTAAAGTCAACAGAAATCTTTCCATTGGTTTCACTAGACTTTGGTTCAGGGCCTTACTGTTCACTCCCATCACGTATCTTCTCACTATGCATCCTCGTTTTGCTGCAGTCTCTAACTGTGACTTCTCTGACCCCACATAACTTTTAATCCCTTTTCCAGAGCCCTCCTATTTCTCCGCTTAAAATGACCTGTTGTAATAATGACATTTCTCCTCTTCTTTTGCATACCCAGTATTTTGTTTTCACTTGGGATCACCATTTGCTGACTCATGGCAGGGGTGGGTTGCTATTGATATCAATTATTTTAATGCTACTGGCTGCATTCATCTATTGCCAATGCATTGGATCAAATGACTTCTGTAAATTAAAGGTAATGAAAAAGAGTGCACTATAAAGAAAGCAAATCCTCATCCATTTTATTGTTTTTTTTTTCCTCTCCATTTCTTTCCCAAAGTCCATTACAAATCTTGAATGTAAAGTGTATGCCATATGTAAGCACACAATTGCCTAAGGTGCAAAGCTGCTGCAACTGCAGTCCAGCAAGGAAGGAGCATGAACTGGAGCTTGGCTTGTTTAGCCTAACCAAAAGAAGGCTGAGGGGAGATATGATTGCTCCCTACAAATATATCAGAGGGATAAATACCGTGGAGGGAGAATTATTTAAACTCAGTACCAATGTGGACACAAGAACAAATGGATATAAACTGGCCATCGGGAAGTTTAGACTTGAAATTAGACGAAGGTTTCTAACTATCAGAGGAGTGAAGTTCTGGAACAGCCTTCCAAGGGAGGCAGTGGGGGCAAAAGACCTATCTGGTTTCAAGATTAAGCTCGATAAGTTTATGGAGGAGATGGTATGATGGGATAACATGATTTTGGCAATTAATTGATCTTTGACTATTTGTGGTAAATAGACCCAATGGCCTGTGATGGGATGTTGGATGGGATGGGATCTAAGTTACTACAGAGAATTCTTTCCTGGGTATCTGGCTGGTGAGTCTTGCCCACATGCTCAGGGTTCAGCTGATCACCATATTTGGGGTCAGGAAGGGGAAGTTACTCACCTTGTGCAGTAACGATGGTTCTTCAAGATGTGTCCCCCTATGGGTGCTCCACTTTAGGTGTCTGTGTGCCCCTGCACCTCTAATTGGAGATTTTTCGTAGCAGTGTCCCATTGTGCCTGCGCATTTGCTCTCCCTCCCTTGTGGTCTGCCTCAAGGCTATTTAGCACTGCACGGGCAAACCCCCCCTCACTTTCTTCTCTACCATAGAGAACTCCGAAGTAGAGGGGAGGAGGGCTGGTTGTGGAGCACCCATAGGGACACACATCTCAAAGAACCATTGTTACTGCACAAGGTGAGTAACTTCCTCTTCTTCTTTGAATAGTGTCCATATGGGTGCTCCACTTTAGGTGACTCCGGAGCAGTACCCACCACTAGAGGCTGGGACTTCGGAGTGGAGTCTTTTACTACAGAGAGTACTGTGGAGTTGAAGATGGTGTCAGGGGCCAAATCTTCAGTGATCACATAATGTTCTGCGAAAGTATGGACAGAGGCCTCAATCATTGCTCTATAGATTGGGGAGATAGGGGTATCCCTATGGAATGTGATTGAGGTAGGAACGGATCTCATGGAGTGCGTATGGACGGAAGCAAGTTGCACCCTTGCTAAGTGATTAATACAACTAGAGACCCATTTGGATAGTCTTTTTAGGAGATATCACAGAGCTTTCGGATCTTTCTGTGGACGAAAGGAAGAGTTTAGGGGAATTCCTGAAGTCCTTAGTCCTGTCCAAGTAGAATGCTAATGTCCCTCTAATATCTAGCATATGCACAATTGTCTCCCAGTTGCCACAATGTGGTTTTGGGAAAAAACAGGGAGATGGATCTGTTGATTTATAGGAAAGTGCAGAAAAAGTAGGGAGAAACTTGGGATATGGCCTTAGAGTTATTATTTATTTAAAGACAAAGGCCATGAATAATGGGTGTGCCATCAGGGGCGCTATTTCTCCTGTGTGCCTAGCTGATGCGATGGCAATTAGAAATGCTGTCGTCATGGCCAGGTATAAGAGAGAACAAGTTGCCCTGGACTCGGAGGGAGGTCTAGTCCAAGCCCTGAGAACTAGATTAAAGTCCCAGGCTAGAGCGGGTGGTGTCACATGGGGGAAGAGAGTCCCAATGCCCTTAAAGAGTCTACGCATTAGTGGTTGAGCAAACTCCAAGTGGGAAGCCATTTTCGCCATGAGATGTACCTTAAGGGAGCTGAGTGAGAGTTTAAAATGTAGTGCAAAATCAGAGGGAGGAAAGATGAGGTTGCGTCTGTCCGTTTGGAATGGTACAAACTTGGAGTCATTTCCATTTTGTAGGCAGGTATGTGGAGTGGTCAGCTCGTGGTTGTGTTGCAACATGTGTTTCAGCTTGTCAGAGCATTCTGCTTCTAATCCTTGGAACAAAGAAAGATCCAAGCCTGGAGGCGGAGGACCCATGGGTTGGAGCGAAGGGTCATCCATTGTTTTGAGAGAGCGGATGAGGAATGGGCTGATGTCAGAGGAACAGGAGGGCATATTGCCATCTGCATCAGGTAAGGGAGCCAGACTTGTCATAGTCAAGAGAGGCAATCACAATAACTCTCACTTTGTTTCGTTGAATTTTCAACAGAATCTTGGATAGGGTAGGAAACTGGGAAAAGACATAAGTGGGTCCTGTCCGCTGGGAAGATGAAGGCAACTGCCAGTGAATGTTTCCCCAAAGGGTGGCTATATCTTGAAGCACCTGTGAATTCAGTATACACTCGTCGTGAGAAAATTCCAACTGAGACTGTTGGTTATCCCATTCTGTATCACTTGCAGACAGACAGCTGAGACGAGCACATTGTGATGGGTGCATCAATTCCAAAGTTTGAATGGTGCCTTGCAGAGGGAGGGAGATCTGGCAGCTCCTTGGCAGTTTATACAAAACATACAGGTCACATTAAGTCCATCATAACCTTTGTGTGTTGTTTTTGATGAAAGGCAGAGTTTGTGGACGGGCACTCCTGACAGCCCTTAACCCTAAAAGAGTGATATGGAAGGTCATTTCTGTGGAAGGCCATTTGGCCTGAACCTTGTTGTTGTGTAGGTGAGCTCCCCAGCATATTAGGGAGACGTGTCCCAGGGTGGTGAATGTGGGTAGTGAGAGGAGCGCTCTCGCTTGTACTGCATCAGGTTGGTGCTGATAAAGTCCAGTCACTGTACCGGGGCTAGCATGCCACTACAATGAAGTGAACCTTGGAGACTACCCTGTGTGGAGCAGTCTGTACCTATAATGATCCTGCCCCAAAGGTAAGCAGTAGGAAATCTCCTGTACGATGGCTGTATTGAGATATGGAAGTAGGCACCCTGTAAGTTCAGGGCTAGAAATCACTCTCTTTGCTCTAGAGCTGGTCCTAACTGCTGTGAAGTAAGGTAAGGTGACTTCTGAGAGGTATGACAGATGTACAGATGGCAGCTGATGTTGTAAGGTATCATTGTTCAGGCCCCCGACCAGCTCATCAAAGTGCTTATAAGAGGCAGTTTGAGCGGTCATGGACTGGGGTGCAAATTGTTCTCACTTTTGAGCCCTGGACCTCTTACACTGTGGCTGATAACAGCACAGAGATGGTGAGTATTGAGAAGATTGTGATCTGTGGTGTTGTTGAGACGTATATCTTCTCTTCTGTTCCCCAGTGTAGATTCCTAAGGAGTGTAGTGCGGTCCGAGAATCCTTCAGGATGTGGAGAGAAAATCTGTCCTCTCCGCAAAGAGTTTGGCCCTTCAAACTGGAAGTCAGTAGCTCTTTGGGCAATCTAGAGAGGTGTAGCGAACAAACCAACAACAACAAAAAAACACCCACAACCCACCTCAGTACCACTGTCATGGAGACTTGGCGGGCAGCTGTAACAGCTACATCCAGTGGTGTCTCTAGGATCGCTCTAGCTATTAACTGACCTTCTCTAAGAATGGTCTGAATCTGTTCTTTTTGTGTTTCCAGTAATGTTTCAGAAACATCCTGGGTTTCCCAAGATTAACAAAATTGTTTTGGCCACGACAGTTTGGTAATTTATGACTCTAAACAGTAATGTTGTTGATGAATACACCATCTTGCGAAGCCTGATCATATGGAGTTGACTTGGCATTATGTTGCTTGCTTCATGCATTAACCACATCCACTATGATGGACTTGGGTTGTGGATGTTGAAAACAAAGCCTGCCTCTTTGGGTAGAGATGTAGAGTTGTTTTTGTTTACACTCTGTTGCTGATTGGTGCGATGGAGGCTGGCTCTGCCAGATGATTTTGGTAGGATCTAGAATCAGCTCATTAATTGGGAGGACAGTTCTAGATGAGAAGGTAGTGTGCAGAATTTCCACCAACTTGTGATGTGTATCTGTCACCTCCTGTAAGGGAATGTGCAGCTCGTCTGCCACCCTCTTGGTAAGATCCAGAAAGTTCTTAAATCTTCACCTAGTGATGAGGGGTGGGCAGCACAGTCTCATCTGGGAAAGATGAGGAGAAGTGTGCTGAAGAGGTAGCTTCCTCTTCAGGTGTGGAGATTTTTTTGTTGTTGTTGTTTTGTTTGTTTGTTTTTCCCCTTCCCTCTTCTTCCCTGTTCTGAAAAAGCTTTCTCCTGTCCTGGCTCGGGTGCTCTCCTGCCCTGGCTCAGGTGCCAGGCTGTAGCAAACCATCTGGTGGACTCTCCCTGAGAGACGCTGGAGACGGTCGCGCCATGTGTGTCTATATACCCAAAGAGTTACAATATGGCCTTGGGAGGGAGAGGCAGGAAGACAGGCACGGGCGGTTGGCGTGATGGAATTGGGAATGACCCTGGTAGTGTGGTGGTGGGCCACCTTGAGGGACCAGGGAATGATCTTCTCCTGGCCCATGTCAGATTTATCAGTGGGTAAGGGTGCCACTGACTGGGGTATTGGCAGTATACAGCCCAGTGCTAAGAGCGATTCTGGGTGCCGGGACGTGCTCGATACCGCAGTCCTGGTACCAAGTAATGGGGATTGTGGTTCTTCCCCAATCATCAGGTCTCCAGGGTACCAGAGCTCATGCAGTACCATGGGATCATTTGGTACCACAGAGGAGGGTCCGTGGTACATTGTCATTACTGATAGTTGGCAGAGCACTCCGTAAATGAGAGTTTTGCCCAGTACAAAAAGTTTGTTGGTGCCACTTTTTTGGAGACAGTATGGTAATTGTCTCTCCTTGGGTACTGAGGCCACAGGTCTCCAGAGTATCAGAGTACCTGTGTTACCATGGGCTCATCCGGAACCCCAGAGGAGTGTCTGTAGTCGGTATCAATGGTTGGGAAGGTGCAGAACACTTCCTAGATGGGAGTTTTGTTGCATCTGGTACCAAAGGGTTTCTCTATGCCGCTCTTTTAGAGATGGTATGGTAACTGTCCCCTCTCCTTGGGGGGGGGGGGGTACTGTTGCCTCAGAGCATGATGGTGGAAGCCTCTGGTGTCTCGGTGCTGAAGCAGAGCTGACAGCAGGGCTTCTCTGTAAAAAGAAAAGGGGTACTTGTGGCACCTTAGAGACTAACCAATTTATTTGAGCATAAGCTTTCGTGAGCTACAGCTCACTTCATCGGATGCTGGAGCTGTAGCTCACGAAAGCTTATGCTCAAATAAATTGGTTAGTCTCTAAGGTGCCACAAGTCCTCCTTTTCTTTTTGCGAATACAGACTAACACGGCTGTTACTCTGAAACAGGGCTTCTCTGTTTTGCTCTTTTAGCGATGGTACGGTAACTGTGCCCTCTCGGTGCAGTAGTTGCCCAGAGTAGAACTCAGAGCAGCACAGAGCTTACAGAAGCCCCTTGTTGGTGCAGAGCTCAGAGCAGGGCAGAGCTCACAGCAGGAAGCCCCTTCTTAGGTTTCAGCTTCCAGAGCTTCAGTGCCCAACCTGAGCGGCAGCTGAGCTCGCAGCAGAGGAATGGCCGCACTGGGCAACACCCCTCTGGCTGGCCAGTTGCTCAGAGGAGCCTTTCCAGGGGGAGTCTGCTGGTGGCTTCTTCTCTCTCTCTCTCCTCCTCTTCACCACTCAACCCCTTTTGAAGTGAAGGCTCTGGGGATGATCTGGGGTCAACACCCACCGGAGTCCCCTGCAGACTGAAGTGTTTTCTCTCTAAGGAGGAATTTTTACTTCTGCTCCCAGCTCCTGTGAGGCTGCCGTTTTAGGTGTGGCAGCTAAAGCACTTCTGTGAGGATCTCCCAGGCACAGTGAGTGTCTGGTCATTACAGGAACTGACTCCTGGCAGGAGAGGCACCGCTTGGAGCAGAGAGAGCCAGGCAAGCCCCTGGGCAGGGGGAGTCATCCTCTAGCAGGGAGGAATATGCAGAAGAACATCCTCTTTACTTTTTTTTTTTTTTTTAACTGAAAAATAAATAATTATGAGTCCACTAGATACCTGGGGGGTGAGGGGGAATGCCCCCAGACAGGGAAGGAAAGTGAAGTTCTTTTCCTTTTTCTCTTTTCTTTTTAAACCAAAGAAATAAAATAAAATAAAATAAAATAAAATAAAATAAAAACACTAGCCTGAGTACTTTTAGGGAGAACAAAGGTAACAAAACAAACACTACTTATGCTAATGACACAGATAAGGAAGGGACAACTGCTCCTTCTGTCAGAGGCCAAAGGTGGTAGAGAAGGAAGTGAGGGGGGTTCGCAGTGCAGTGCTAAATAGCCTGGAGGCAGACCACGAGGGAGCCAGGGTCAACGGAACACTGCTACCAAAAATCTCCGATTACAGGTGCAGGGGCACACGGACACCTAAACTGGAGCACCCATAGGGACACTACTCAAAGAAGAAGGAATTTTCCTCCAGGGCAGATTGGAAGCAGCCCTGGGGATTTTTCACCTTCCTCTGCAGCATGGGGCATGGGTCACTTGCAGGAGGATTCTCTGCACCTTGAAGTCTTTAAACCATGATTTGAGGACTTCAATAGCTCAGACACAGGTGAGAAGTTTATTGCAGGAGTGGGTGGGTGAGATTCTGTGGCCTGCGTTGTGCAGGAGGTCAGACTAGATGATCATAATGGTCCCTTCTGACCTTAAAGTCTGTGGAGACTTTAGTGTAGATACCAAAGCAAATATCTGTTCCCTCTCTTGGTTGATACTACTGCCTGTCTCCTTGTAAAAGGAAGGAGCATCTGTTGTCCATACTGCTGGTTGAAACTAAATAAGTTCTCTTAACAAGTACATTACAAACAAGAACAAAGTGTCTTTGTGGGAGTATGTCACTCAATTCACTGCAGCTGACCAAACTCCATTGTGGGTTACCGCATTTTACTCAGAGTGCAAAGACAACAAAACAGCCACTAACAAACTGCTTTTTCATTCAAAATGGCCCTTTCTGGGATTGCAATTTTTAACCAGAACAAACTATTCTGCCTTTTATGGACTTGCACATTTAAAAAGCTATTTGTAATATTCAATTTGAATATTAGGATTTGAGAAAAGAACCCCGCATGCACAAGTTTCAGTCATCATTATGAAGATTTCAAATCTAAATCTATAAACACTAAGACCAGGTATACACTAAAAAGTTAGGTTGACCCAGCTATAACTACTCAGGGGTGAAAAATCCATACCCGTGAGTGATGTATTTAAGCCAACCTAATCCTTAGTGTAGACAGTGCAAGGTCGACGGAAGAATTCTTCCAGGACAGGAAAACCCCTCCCGTCGCTATAATGAGCATCTACACTATAGTACTAGAGCAGCACAGCTACAGCTGTTCCACTGCAGCATTTCTAGTGAAAATATACCTTTAAGCTTGCTGTGGGCTAGTAGGCAGATGTATAATCCATCTTTCTGATAAAAAATGTTTAAGAAAATACTGGTTTTGAGGATACATAAAACTAAACCTCAACAAGCCTTATTTTTTAGGTTAAACAAACTTGCTGTGTGAACCATGGAGAGACTGCCTAGGGTGAACCCACTGGAATCTATGTTATGTTAGTTTCAGCTACAAATTGCTCTTACATAGATTTGAAAGAGGAAGGGGTTAAAAATGGCACCAAGGTAAGTTTAGGTTTCAGAGAAGCAGCCGTGTTAGTCTGTATCCGCAAAAAGAAAAAGGAGTACTTGTGGCACCTTAGAGGCTAACAAATTTATTTGAGCATAAGCTTTCGTGAGCTACAGCTCAAGTTTAGGAGTCACAAACCAGAAGCTTGCCATGGGATCTGAGAGTCAGACAAGCAGAGGGGAAGGCTGTCCTAGATGATAATGCAACCCAGGAGAGAAACTGTAGAGAAACAAATGGGGGAGGACAGACAAAATTCTGGAATTGGAGAGGGAGAGGAAATAGGCTGAAGAAGAAAGGAGGATGAGAAGGAAGGGGGAGGCTGTCCAGGTCCACAAGTCTCTTGAAGACATTATTTAAATACTGATGTGCTTGGCATACCAGAATATGAAATGGACTGGGTTACAGTGAAAATTTTTGCAGCTGAGATGACATGTAGCTATTGCTGAGCACAGAGACAGTGCGGCCACAACTTTGACATAGTTTGTCTAACATATACAAACCATGGCAGAGGGGCCCAGAGAGTGGCAAAGTCATTCACAGAGTATCTGCAGTGGAGCAAGACATCCACAGCTACCTCTCTCCACCAGCACCCAAAAATGGATGTTAAAGGCTGAGAGAATGGCATAACAATAGAAACTGGGGAATGCACTATTCAGAACACCCCCATTATAGCCTCCACTGCTTGGACTCCCTGAAACAGATTAGAGCTACTCCTGATCACAGTGAACTTCAACAAAGGGTAGGCACTTCCGTGAGGTCACCTAAATAACCCCACCGCAGGAGCAGGAAGATGTATTTTCCATTCCTTGGGCAGCAAGAGTTAATCTAATCCAAAGTAGGATACAATTCTGATTTGCGAATTTGAGGTGCCTAGAACCCAGAGATAAAGAAAGTAGCAGGAGAATGAAGAGTCCTTCAAAACAGCTATTGTCCTGTACTGTCATCCCAGGTAATCTAGAGATTTTTTTTAAAAAAAAGAGATTAAGAGTTTTGAGTGCTAAAATATAATCTGTGGCTGGAATTAAAATCAAGGTGTACGAATACAGTGATTGGTAAATTTATTAAGCAAAGCAAATTTTCTGGTGACTAGCAAATAAAATCAGGCTCAAGAATGGGCCCACAGCTGAAAGTTCCAAATTAGCCACATTGGAATCCATTTTTAACTTCTCTCCAGGAACAACACAATACAACTACCTGGTGACTGAACTTTGTGACTTTGTCCTCACCCACAACTATTTCAGATTTGGGGACAATTTATACCTTCAAGCCAGCAAAACTGCTATGGGTACCACATGGCCCCACAATATGCCAAGATTTTTATGGCTGACTTAGAACAATGCTTCCTCAGCTCTCATTCCTTTACACCCCTACTCTACTAGCACTACATTGATGACATCATCTAGACCCATGGGAAGGAGGCCCTTGAGGAATTCCTCCAAAATTTCAACAATTTCCACCCCACCATCAACCTCAGCCTGGACCAGTTCACACAAGAGGTCCACTTCCTAGACACTACAGGGCTAATAAGCGATGGTCGCATAAACACCACCCTGTACCAGAAACCTACTGACCGCTATTCCTACCTACATGACTCCAGCTTTCATCCAGACCACACCACATGATCCATTGTCTACAGCCAAGCTCTAAGATACAACCGCATTTGCTCCAACCCCTCAGACAGAGACAAACACCTACAGGATCTCTATCAAGCGTTCTTAAAACTACAATACCCATCTGCTGAAGTGAAGAAACGGATTGACATAGCCAGAAGGGTACCCAGAAGTCACCTACTACAGGACAGGCCCAACAAAGAAAATAACAGAACGCCACTAGCCATCACCTTCAGCCCCCAACTAAAACCTCTCCAGCGCATCATCAAGGATCTACAACCTATCCTGAAGGACAATCCCTCACTCTCACAGATCTTGGGAGACAGGCCAGTCCTCTCTTACGGACAGCCCCCCAAACTGAAGCAAATACTCACCAGCAACTACACACCACACAACAAAAACACCAACCCAGGAACCAAACCCTACAACAAACACCAGTGCCAACTCTGTCCACATATCTATTCAAGGGACACCATCATAGGACCTAACCACATCAGCCACACCATCAGGGGCTCGTTCACCTGCACATCTACCAACGTGATATATGCCATCATGTGCCAGCAATGCCCCTCTGCCATGTACATTGGCCAAACTGGACAGTCTCTACGTAAAAGAATAAATGGACACAAATCAGATGTCAAGAATTATAACATTCAGAAACCAGTCGGAGAACACTTCAATCTCTCTGGTCACTCGATTACAGACCTAAAAGTGGCAATTCTTCAACAAAAAAACTTCAAAAACAGACTCCAATGTGAAACTGCAGAACTGGAATTAATTTGCAAACTGGACACCTTCAGATTAGGCCTGAATAAAGACTGGGAGTGGTTGGGTCATTACAAAACCTAAACTTAATTTCCCCCTACTGTTACTCACACTTTCTTGTCAACTGTCTGAAATAGGCCACTCTCATTACCACTTCAAAAGTTATTTTTCCTCCCTTGGTATCCTGCTGTTAAGTGAATTATCTCGTTAGACTGACCTCATACTTGATAAGGCAACTCCCATCCTTTCATGTATTTATACCTGCTCCTGTATTTTCCACTCCATGCATCTGATGAAGTGGGTTCTAGCCCACGAAAGCTTATGCCCAAACAGTCTCTAAGGTGCCACAAGGACTCGTCGTTTTTGCTGATACAGACTAACACAACTACAAGCATCAGAATGGCAAGCATGCTTTGTATGGAAAAAGGTATTATCTGGAAGTTTAGTATTCTTCTCAAGATGCTGTTAGTGCCAAAGAAAAGGGCTTGCTGCAGGACTAGGTCTGTATCTTGGGTATTAGAACTCAGTACCCCTGTAAGGTGCTGAACTGACAGTCCTATTGCCTTAAGTCTTCCATTCATTCAGGGGAGTGGAAATACATCAGTGATAGCAGCAGAACAAGCTCCCCACACTCTATTGCAAAAGAGTCTTACACCTGACTCTGTGGGACCCACTTCCACAGGAGGGACAGTTCAGTCCCCATACCCTTTCAGTGCCTGGCCTTTCCACTGAGGTCATCAACAATGTTGCCATTTATGCCCATGATTTTTTTACCCCCCTCAAGTATTCACTTATCCTGTGGGAATAGAACTGAGACAACTCATTCATTTAATGTACCATCTAGTTGGTAATTTTCAAATTACTTCCCACCTGGGTTGGAGCTGAAACAGAGATATAGGTGAAAGGTTCTATATCCCATTTCCGATCCACTGTGACATCCAGTCACTCCAACTAAACATTTGTTACTGTTTTCCTTAAAGGGGAGACAGTTCGTTACTAAAACTGCATGAAGTGGAAAACTTCTGAAAAACCCGAGAACATAACATTTTACAAAATCTGTCACTGTGTTCCCCCTCCTCTGCTGCCGCTGAAATACAAGAGCGTTAGAACAGTTTGTACTTTTTCCACCTACCTTAGCCTCCTCTCAGATGTGATCAACTGATTTAAGATCATTTCTGTTAAAAACTCCCACAATAAAAAGAAGTTGGCCTGGGCCCCCTGGAAATCATGGTTATTTTATCAGCTTTTGTACCGAACACCTTTAGCATTAGTATGATTTCTAAAACAAGAAAGAAGCATGTGAGAGAGAGAGAGATGGGAGTCACTGGTGTAACACCTCACCTGCTGAGTAGGCCCTTAAGCAAAAAACTTGACTACAGTAAGTATAACAAGGCTGAGAAACAAATCTATGAGCAAATAACCATATTTGATATACCACATATTTCAAAACTTCCCCAAAACAGTTCTTGAACATTGAACTCTGCAGACCATATGTTACTGCAGTTTGATAGTCTGACACAGGTACAATTTACAACAGGAAATTTTCCTGTCTACCGCAGCCAGAGCTAGAGTGGAACATTTGCAGAGGTTCTGGATGTGTTCCATCTCCATTTTATACAAAAAAGGCAAGGTATCCCCATTATTGGGTCTGCTGTCTGTTGCCCCTTTTTGAGGTCTCTACGAATGCACCTCCTCAGCTGTCTTACCTCAGTTCTTTGCCTCCTCTAGGGCAGAATTCTGTCGTCACCCACTCTGGACCAGGGTTACAGTCCCCTAAGTACCAACTGTGACTAACTCAGCAGGTCTGTGGTTGGACTCTGGAAGGGGTTCTCTTTGGGAGGTTGTGTCAGCTTATGTTTGCAGTGAGATAAACAGTTTCTTCAAAACAGAACATTATTTCACCCACAACATACAAAGCATTTAGAGAAGTGGATTTAATGTAACAAAGAGACCCTACTTCTTACCTAAACTTAACCTCTCTACCCATAGTTGAGGCTGCTCCAGCTGATTCCCCATCTCTGAGATGGGAGAACCAGCCCACATTACCTTCAGCCTTCTTCTCCCTTGGTCTCAGTCAGTCAGCCTGCCTTTTCACTAACACACCCTGATCAGCCTCTCAGTTTAAACAACCACCCCTCTCCCTTTCTGCCTTTTTAACTTCTGAGGATTTTTTTATTCTAGGCTTAACCTTGGAAGAGTAAAACCTGGATGGAGCCAGCTTGGTAAATTCTTCTCCCAACTGATGTCCCAGCAATTGTTATCGTATCTCCTTTAAAGATGGGAACCTAAGAGGCTATCTTATCTGTATCATTGTTTTATCTTTCCTGTTGGGCCCCTTAACAGCCCCTGTAAAACCTCCTTTGAGTTAACTCCATGCATTCTGTCAGTGAGCAATACAAAATTGAACATGGAAACAGTCACACATACTTTTTATGAATATTAACAGACATCTCACCAGCTTATAATGTAAGGATGCAATAATCTATTTAGTACTGCTGGTTATCCTCTTCTAGCCCTTAAGTATCTGGCTAGTAACAACATCACAGTGCAGTTCTGCAATGAAGCCAGTACAGAAAACCATGTCTCTGATACAGTTATCTTTCAGGTCAACATACTTAGGAACAAACTGCTTGTTAAGCTTCACAGTTGGGTGTATTCTGAAGTCCTCTATCTGAGCCAAACAAAAAACCTCACTAATTTGCCTTGCTATTCTAGTTACTTCCCACCTTCCCCTCATTCACAAACCACCACCAAAAACCACTAACATTTATACGGCATCTTTCCTCCAAGCATCCCAAAGTGCATGACAAACTTTATAGACAGGGATACACATACGCAGGGATTACACAACTGAAGTGAAACCATCTGGGGAGAATGAAGAAGTTATGTGTATTTTTTTATAAATACCACATGCACCTCAGTTTACCTGTTTGATGTTACTCTGCCTGACTGGAAGAAGTTAAATCAATGGAGACTGATTGGACAGGAAACAAAACAATGGCAAAAATAAGGTCAAGTCTAGACATAGCCTTAGTATTCTCTGCACTTCTTAGTATACCCAGGTCCATGTACCTTTTCATGCAAACCTGTGCTTTTCAAGCTCACCTTTGAGCACTCCACACTGAGTTGTTATGCATGCCTCATACCCATAATAGCATGACCATACTGTGATATACTGACATTGTCGGCTGCTGTGGCTTGTGATGGCATATCCCAGGGTTCTTAGCATCTAACTGTAGCCTCTCTAGGGTTTGGTTCATGCTGGAATGTGGGACTTGTCTGTCCATCCCACAGCACTTGACTGGAAGTGCTCTTAGCCCACCAACACATCCAGCTGAGCCATTTTGGATCTGCAGGATCCCTGCTGCCGAAGCCAGCACAGTTACACCATTTCAGGATTCAGGTAGAACATCAGCAAGATGCTGGTGGACAATTTGGTAGCAGTATCTGTCCTATAGAAGGCAGATATCAAGACGGGAGAGAGAGAGAGAGAGTGTACAGACATGTCATCCATGACCCAGATGATGCAGCTAAATGTCTCCTCCCACTGCAACAGATACCCCATATTCAGGTCAATGATTCTGGAGCAGAGCCTCAAGCACACACTGGTGGGATCACGTTGTTTATATGGAGCTTGGATGACCAGCAGTGGCTCCAAAACTTCTGCATGAAGCAGCAGATGATCCTGGACCCGTGTGAGCCACTCGCACCTACCTTGTGGCATCAAGACACACACGTGAAGGAAGCCATGCTGGTCCAGAAGCAGGTCACAGTATCCATCTGGAAGCTGGCTACCCCAGACTACTACCAGCCCATGGCTAACTGTGGTGTTGGCAAGTCACCTGTGAGGTTTGTGATGGTGGAAATCTATGAGGTGATCAGGACTGTGTGCACAAAGGTGGTGGGCATAAACAAAGTGCCTGAAATAATTACTACCTTGGAAAGAGTAGGCTTCCAAAAAACTGTGGGGGGGGGGGGGGTCTATCAATGGGACTGGTGTGCCCATAATTCATCGTCCACAAAAAGCAAATGAGTACATAAATTGCAAAGGGTACTATTCCATCATTATGCAGGCATTGATAAGTCACAGAGGCAGGTTCACGGACACCAATGTGCAGCGTATTAGCACAACGCAAGATGCCAGGGGTTCCTTGCAAATCAGGACTTTACCTTCTTGGACAAGCAGGGAACTTGTATTTTCTCCAAATGACACTTATAAATGAAGTCTGTCCCCACTGTTATTCTAGGGGACACTGCACACCCATTCCTGCCATGGCTTACGAAACCATATCCTGATTTCAGAGGGCCTGGCAGAATAAGGTTCAGTTACAAGCTCACTAGCTATAAGGATCGCAATGGAAAGTGCATCTGGCAGGTTGAAGGCAAAGCTGGCATTGCCTTCAAAACTATTTGGATACCAGTGTTGCCAACCCTGTCTGCACTATTGTGGAAGCTATGCACTGCATAACATCTGTGAGGCAAAAGGAGAATGATTTTGTCAGCAGTGGATTCAAGACACTGCTGGACTGCAGGAATAGTACATGCAACCAGAGAGAGCACCTATCATTACTGGTGCAGGAACCCATGCACAAGGGAAGTCAGAGAAGCATTGTGCACCCACATGATCAGTTTGCACAGTGATACGGATGACAGAAAATGAACTAATATCGTTATCCCACAATTTTTGGAGCCACTGTAGCCTACGAATATAATAAAACCTGTTAATGTAGCTCTATGCACATCTTATGTACTGCTGCCATGAAGTTTGATTTTTATGAATTTAACAAAACCTGTTCATGTAGCCTTGGGACTTGTTCTTGTTTGCAACCAAAACACTTTATTTGAAACATGTATATACATAACATTTTAAAAACATAGGCAGACCAGCTTCCATCAAGAGGTAAAAGACAAAAAAAAAACACTAACAGAAGTGCAAAACTGGCAAACTATATACAGTGACAACACTTCAGCTTCCACTTGTAGTGGAATGTATGTCTCCTTCATGCCTGTACTCCCTGTCCCTTCAGAAGCACGTTGCCTGTGTGGGCCAGGTTTGTTCAGGGATTGTCTGCTGCACATAGTATATTATCCTATTCCACAAACTGTTCATTGTATGGGTCACGGACCAGCTAACCTCAGAATTGTCCAGTAACTGCACCGGCTGCAGGACATAGTAGCCTCAGGAGGCAGCGCATACTGTAGACGGACCTTGGACAGGAGCTGGTGCTGCAGCTGGGGCCTGTTGCCTGGTGGCCATATAAGCAAGCGATCTCTCAAAAAGGTCCTTCTGCTGCACCCTGTCCTCTCCCCTGAACCTCCGGTCACGTTCCAGGAACTGTGCAATCATTCTCTCCTCATGCTGCGCTGTCTCATTCTCCCTCTGCAACCTCCTCTCCTTCCTTTCTCTCTGGAAATCCAGCTCTTCATCTGTCTGGGCCACAACATCCTGCAGCATTTCAGCCCTGATTCTCTTCCTTCTCCAGTATTGGTTCAGTGCCAGTCCTTCAGGCTCCTGGTTCCTTGTCTATGCTCAGAAGAGATGGAGGAGCCTGCCAAGGAAAATGGAAGAGCATATTATTGTTTGAACATTGGGGGAAGGGGATTCAAATCTTCAAGGGCTGCACCATGACAAGATAACAGGTTGATATCTTTATCATTTGGGGTGTTTTTTTTAATTCATCCTTTATTCACTGGCCTGTTCAGAAGCTCCAGCAAGCCAGGGGGCAAGCACAGATACATTCTGGTAAGCTTAACATAATAAAAAGAATTTTAAATATTTTAAAAATCTCCTTAATTCCCCCTCCCATCACACCCCCCCCCCCCCCCCCAAGCTGGGATGAGAAGGTTTTCCTATGAAGGCCCAAGTTCCTGGCTTTGATTTTAACATCCTTTCAGGCACAACAAGATTTGGTGGTCATAAGCTTTCTAGAGGTGGCTGCAAAGAGGAGAGAGTTCCTATTCCAGGCCAGCAGAGGATTGCCATCCATCTATACAAAGGAGATTTTTCAGCATGTGGTGACTGACCAGCATTTCTATGAACAGAGAGGACTCAAGAACTACAGAAGTGGCTGTAATAAGTATGTCTTACCCCAGAATCTGACTGACTGTCCAGATTGCCTACTCTGCAAGAAGTTTGAATGCTAAACCAGTCAGGAATATATATATGGGGGGGGGGGGGGCAAGGAGAAAATCAATAAGATGCAGATGTTTAGACTTATTACAACCCCTTTAAACCACCCTGCGCAGCATGCAAAGCCCAGACAGGGGCCCAGGAGACTATACACATCCACTGCTGACATTGGGACTGATAGTCTAGACCAGAGGTGGGCAAACTATGGCCCGCAGGACCCTCCTGCCCGGCTCCTGAGCTCCTGGTCCAGGAGGCTAGCCCCCGGTCCCTCCCCTGCTGTTCCCACTCCCCCGCAGCCTCAGCACGCCATGTCGCCAGCACAACGCTCTGGGCGGCTGGGCAGGGCAGTTGCAGAGCCGCGGCCTGACCCGGTGCTCTGGGCAGCACAGTAAGAGGGCAGGGAGCAGGGGAGGTTGGATAGAGGGCAGGGGAGTTGGGGGGGGGTGGGGAAGAGTGGTCAGGGGTGTGGCTAGGGGTCGGGGAGGTCAGGGAACAGGGGGGTTGGATGTGGCAGGAATCCGGGGGGAGCCGTCAGGGGGCAAGAAGCAGGGGAGGTCAGATAGGAGGCAGGGGCTGGGCCACGCCTGGCTGTTGGGGAGACACAGCCTCCCCCAACCGGCCCGCCATACGATTTTGGAAACCCGATGTGGCCCTCAGGCCAGCCCCTGGTCTAGACACTAGCCTGACACTTCGGTTGTACCAGAAGGGCACTGTGGCATGGCAGCACTATAAACAGAGTTTTATGTGCAGATCTATGAAGCTATGCTCAAGAAGGCTAGTACCACCAACCCTCTTTTGATCAATAAACAAGCAGCTAGCGTTAACCTCTTACTAGAGACATGGTTAATTTTGTTTTCCCCATCTGGGAATCCATCTTGGCTCCCATCTTGTGTCAGGTATAGGGGCAGTCAGGGAAATGGCATGGCTTCCGTCCTCTCCAGGAGCGAAGTACAACTCTTTGCATCTAATAATAATTGTATTGGGCAAATCCCTCCCATTCTTAATGGCAATAATAAAATATAGTGATCATAACATACCAGACTCTGGCGCTTCCTCTGCGGGCTGCTCCCCAGGGCCATCCCCAAACAGGTCCTCCGACAATGGACCCAGGACATCCCCAGCTGGTCCATCTGTGTAGGCTGATCTGGGCCTGGCAGCAGCACCCTGGTTTATTCAGGGGTCTGCTCCAGCAACTCCAGGCTCTCCTTTGGCGGTGTGTCTGTTCCCACTGCCTCTGAGGTTATAAGTATGCTATCCCTGCTTAGGAGACTGTCATGCAGGACTTTGGTGCAGTTCCCAGTGCCTGGTTGAATTCACTGTACCATGGGCAATAGCTGTGGAGTTCCCAGATTTATCATTCCCATCCTTCACTTTGCAGTAGGCAGTCTTGAAGTGCTTGATCCACTCCTAGCACGTAATACCAGTTCACTTGATCCCCAGCCCCACCGGCCTCCGATATGCTTTCATAAGCATGCAGGTTTCTTGCTGCCATCACACCACATATTGACCAGAACCCTGGTGCATTCTTCCGGCCAGCTAGCTGTGCGCAGGGCATCTTTTAAGTTTTCCAAAGAGCTGGGCTTACTTGTTTTTACAGTTAAGCAGCCACATGGAAGGGTTAAATGTCAAGAAGCTGTATTTGAAGTAGGAGGTTGCTTCCAGTTCCTGAGACTTGAGTGTGACGTTGGGAGTGAGAAGGACCAGGACACGGACACAACAGACCCAAGAGAACGTGGGATAGCATTGGCAGACTCTCCGAATACAAACATAGGCTTCAGCAGGGTCCTCATTGCAAAGTGGGTAGGCTTGGTTACAGGCTTGAGTGAAATGCAGGTTCATAGTTACACGCCTAGGAGACCCAGCAAACCCATGTTTTGAGGAGGTACTGCCAAATGTCAGAGGGCCGTGTGTATGGACGGTAGAGAGGTTTGGACTTAAACGTGTGCCAGAGACCAGATATTTCCTCAAGGACCCTTTGGATATGTCTACACAGTATAATAGGGGAGCTATCAATTGGAGAACACCTTTACCTTTCTCCAGCCAGCTGGCAAGGTTTACTCTTCCCAGACCTGAGCCTACGATCAAAGTGGATACTAATATCTTAAAAGATGCTGACCTAAAAAGAAGGGGGCGGGGTGGGTTGCCATCAGCTGCTCATGGAGGAGACACTGACAGAGATGCACTGTGAGAAAGACACACAAACTGTAGCAAGTAGTCTCTCTCCACCAACCGAGAGATGGAGGTAACTGGGCCGGAGGGAAATTTTTAAAAAAAGCTTCCAAGGAACAATTCATGTTTAGGTGAGGGAAACATGCATTTAGGTCTTTATTGTGTTAACCCTTTGCTTTGCATGCTATGTACCTTTGGTGGAATAAATGCTTTGCTTTGAAGAAGATGCATTTTGAGTCACTTTAATCAGCTGCTATCAGTGGCTCTTGGAGGTAAAAGGCTTATAAGTGCCAAAATACAGTTGGTCCTGTCAGGAGAACACCATGAGTAGACAAGGGGGCTGCAGCCCAGAGATCCAGTTTAAGAGTGGGATAACCACATGTTTCCTTTCCCAGAGAGGGGTGAAGGTAGCAAAACCCATCCACATCTCCACCGTGGTACATTCAAGAAGGACTAAAAGAAGTCTAAAAGCAGCTTGCCCTGTGACCATGATCTAATCTCTCTGGTTAGAAGTCAGCAGCCTACATGACAGTTTACAGGAAGAATGAATAGTTCCCATTCCCTAAAAGAGAGAAATTCTGGGTCAGCAGAATGTAAATTACCAAACTGGAAACTAGCCAAGACACTGGAGTGAATCTCCCTGCTCTTACAAAGAGGGCCACCGGATCTTTACTGACCACAATTGGGCAAGACTTCAATTTTAGGTGTCTCATAATAGTCAGAGGCTGAGTTAATGTAAAAGAGGTAATGCTTTTTAACACTGAAAGAGTATTTAAGTGCAAATAGGAAAGTCAGACGGGACTGTAATTTTCTGCACTGCTTATCACTACAGTGATATATCCTCTGCCAAACCCTTCTAGATCTCTAACAATCTTCAGTAATATAGACCTGGCCCCTTCGTTACCCAGGAAACCTGGCACCCATTTGCTGTATTCCTTTCTGTTGCACATTTTAGAATACTGAAAACCTGTTATTGCAATTTTTCCCTAAAAATTCAGCTTATTCACAGGCTTTCCCACACATTACCTCCAAGCCTACAGAAACCATGGTCTACCCTTTCCACTCTTCAGTTTTTGAGGGGAGGGAATCGATACCAGTTTGTGGCCATCTGATTCACTGCAAACTTCCCCTCTGCCACCAGAATCTGTCTGAAGCTGAGCCAACTCCTATGCAGGGCAGGGTTGTGCTGCCTTTTAAGGTGTGTGGGGGTGGGAGAGGAAGTAATGGGTGCCATCAACATTTAACATAATAAACAATGGTTTCCTGTAGTCTAATCATGGGTCCAAGAGTGACTGTGTCTATGATGAAGTCATGTAACTTTCCATCCTACCCCCACCCCCATCTATAAAATGGGGATAATATTTATTTACCTACTTCACAGTAGAAGGGTGATGGGAAGCTTTTGTTAAAGCACTATACAAGTGCTAAGAGGAGTGTAGATGACATATGAGTGGTAGAAAAGTAGACAGATCACACTGTGGGGAGAGTAAAAAAAAAGAAAAAACCATGGAGGGGGAACAACATGAAAGACAGAGGGGATGGACAGCAGAGAATGAAGATCAATAGAAAAAGTTAAAGAAAACAGATACTACTCTACAGAGAAAAGACTAATTAAAAAGACACATGGGATGAAAGGGAACAAACAAGTCCATGATGGAATGAGAGAAGAGCAGGCTACATAAATGGAAAAAGGAAAAGCTGCAACACAGCCATCACACGACTAAGCTTAGTTTATACACCTTCACTTGTTGCACTTCCCTGGCAGGCAGAGATTCTACCCTACATATAATTACTGGATACTAGGTTTGTGTTCTGTTTTGTTAAACAATAGAAGGTAGTAGAAAATAACCTGAAGTTCACCATAAACAAAAACAAAACCACTCCAGCCGTCCCCAAATCCTTGACTTGCTTTCACTGAAAACAAGTTTTGACTAATATGCATGTAGCCCAGCTCTCTATGCTGTGGAGCACTTGTCCTGAAGCAGAGAAGACTGGTAGAGGCCTGAGGACTTCCCTCCCCTCTTTACGTTTAAAAAAAAAAAAAATAATAAAAATTAATCTGGTGACCCCAAAGAATTCTCACCAACCATCCCCAAAATCCTGAGGCCAATCCTGTGCCTAGTGGTATGCTCATACAGAGGGGAATCGGGTAAATCTGTCAGCAACATTTGCTTTTGCACGCCTACTCAAAGGGTTAAAGGCTGGCTTAAAAAGAAAGAATTTGATAACTTCAAGTATCTACACACTACTCCCAAGTGTTTTCTTGGATTGTTAGAGAGTCTTTTTTATTATTTTAACCTATATTAAAAGGTCACACAGCTAATTCTGTTCTGTTCTGCTACCAGTGATGTTCTCACAAGGTCACAACAGTGACCTTTTTCAAACATCAAACCATTTTAAGCATGAGGCTTGATGGAGGAGCTCAATCTTACACCTGTTGAAGAGCTCATTTCTGTAGCACACAGACTCTGACTAGCCCAGAATGGCACAACTAAATCAGAGAAAGACAATAATACTTGATAAATCTTTTAACACGCAAAGCTGTCTGAATGATTTAGAACTGTACAAACCATGAGATGCAGTAAACAAATGATTAAGGACTTCTTTTTTTAAAAGTTCTCTCTGTAAAAGCCTAGCTATAAAACTAATTTGGACATTAACAGCCAAATTAACTGAGATGGGTGGGAAGTGGCATTATTTTGGAGTACCAGGCAGACAAGGTTATCTGATTAGCCATCAGTCCATCTTCTTTCCTCCACTCTGCTCTCGACCACACATTTAACAAAAATCAGGTCAAAGTAAAAAAGGAACCTTCTTTCATTGTATGAAAAGTTTAAGATTATAAGCAGAGACAGACTGGTATAATGACTACATCTCCTTAGATGGCTTACATAAAGATTTAAAAAAAACAAGTAATGGAACAGGATGTGTTACATCTGAGAAACCTACTCGCAATTTTTTTCCCTCTTTTATGCAGCTATTTTTACTGTACACTTTTAGTCACTGAATATATCAGTAAAGGTAATAAACAGATGCAAAAGTTAAGTTACTTTCCTGAAGGAAACTAATGAATTTCTTGAGAGAATTAAAATAAGACAACTTGTTTTTCCCTTTCAGAGTTTTTTTGTTTGTTTTTAATCAAAAAGTGATGAATTGGAAGGAGAAATGCAGGAGCAAGTTCTGTAGGTGAAGAAACAGCAGCTGCAACACAATGCACAGAAGTGTTCCTTATTGGCTTTAATCTTCTACCTCTCTGCCAACCAGGCCCACCTTTGCTGAGCATGTGATATCAGTCAAGATTACCAACTGGCAAGTTTGGATGCAGGCTAATGATTTGCTCTGGAAGCATGCCATGTACTGAGGCTGCAATTTCTTCACTTGCAGAACCTGTTCCTGAAGTTCTGATAGTAATTCTCCTTCCAGTTTTTCACTTCTTTTTTTTTTAAATTAACTATACAAGGTATTTCTGAACTTTGGGGCAGTTCAGATCCAGACCTTGTAACTCTTACTGCAAACTACCAAGCGCTGACATGTTGCATTGTTACAGCACAACCCACGACTTCCATCATTGAGTTCAATCCTCCTACATAGGAACAGCATTGTTCTAGAGCAGACCTTGAGGGAAGGGTTGGGGAGAGGTATCATGAACAGGTTATTGAGGTAATTGTTGGGTTTTGGTTGAGTTGTTGCTTTTGGTGGGGGAAGGGAGGGAGGAGGCGAAGGAAAAAAGACAGTTTTGAAATAAACATTGGTGGCAAGGTAAGTCTTTGTAGCAGTCTCTTTCCCTTTCCTTCCATCTCCACCCCAGCTTCCACTAACTCACCATACAAGTTATAAATGAATGCCTTTTATGAACACGCACACACACACACAGGTATCCTGCAACAATCTGAAAACATTAGTTCAAAATATGGATGTAAAATGAATCCCTGCCACAGTCCCAAATTAACATAGAAAAAGTACAGTTCTAATGTAGGAATTATTTCAAATATTTTAAAATCTGTATATTTGTCTCTGTTCAGTATTGGTGCATTTTAGGTCCAGGTTTTAACAGAAATGTTTATAACGTGCAAGGCAATAAAAATGAATGGGCATCTGAATATATTAGTGAGGTTCCAATATAAAGTAGATCCTCATGACAGCATTAAGCCTAACTCATTTAGGAAGTGGCAGCCTGGGACTTTGACTCCTATTTGATTTGCCCATTCAAGCAGTTAATCTTTTATTCCATTGTCCATCCTTCAAAATGAAGTGTAGAATATATGCTCAACCAATTTATGAATGTTTAACCACAGATTTAAAAACCCCTCTTTTAAGCCATAAACTCTTTTCTTTACGTACCCATTACGCTTGTAATGTTGCAGCGGGGCTATATAAATAACTTATCATTTAATTTGTATGTACACATACACAAAACCTGGGAAGTTTAGAATTTCACAAGTTATGACATTTTGGTTTTGTGAGGGCCACTCTAGCTCAAGTTGACCCTGGATATTCACAGTTCAATAGGAGATGAAGATCCATAGTTCAATGTATTTTTCCATAGTCTTGAACTTCTTCCTACTTAATTTCTTCTGTGAGACTCTCAATTGCTAATCCATGTTAAAGTTGCCACACCACTACTGTTGTTTTCTAAAAAAAATCCTCAACCATTTAGCATCAGCTCTGGATCTCCCAGTGCATCCTTGTACAGCCTGTTGGAATTGACTGCAGTATCAGGCCCTTAGGCTTGGTCTACATTTAAATTTGGCCAACACAGCTACACTGGTCAGAGGTGTGAAAAATCCACACCCCATAGTGCTGTATCTATGCAGACTTTACCTCCCAGTGCAAAGGCAGCTAGTTCAACAGAAGAATGCTTCCATCGAACTAGCCACTATCACTTGAGGAAGTGGTGTTCCAACAGAAATGGAAAAACCTCTTCCATCACTGCAGGCTGAGTCTATACCATGAAATTATGTTGGAATGACTACAGAACCATAGCTACATTGGTACAGTTTCCATAGCATAGACAGTCTCAGATTCCAATTAGGGTAGGGATAAAGTATTCCTGCATGTCTAAATGTTAAAAAACAGCACTCAGTCACAAGAGGGGAGACACAGAGGGAGCTGGAATAAAGACCTATTACTGCTACTACCAAAAAAATCTTCAAGCCACTTTTTTTCTTCTGATTTTATATCCACATTTTCCCCTTCTTTTTTTTTTCCTTTATAGTTTTTGGAGGTTAAAGGAAGGTAACAGAGTAACAGGCAGTAAGTACAGTGATAAACATGTAAAAAAGGTTACAAAGATTAATTTTAAACAAAAAATGTGTCATTTACTTGGGAGGGAAGGGAGACCAAAAATAAATAATGCCACTGCTCCAAGTTTCCTTCATAAGATGCCTCTTCTTACACACTTAATTTCTCTCTGTGGTTCATTGTCTTGGCAGGCTAGCTGCTACTGCTCTCAAGGCCTATATTCATTTTTCTTCTCTTCAAGTGTCTCCCTTCTGTGATTGTGTTCTGCAGTAATGGGCAGAGATACCCAGTTTCTAGGCCCTAGACTGGAGCTTCCTGAATTAGTTACAGTTCAGTTTTCACTTTGTTTCCCCAGTCTCTAACAATTTCCTTCTCGGAAGATAGACATTCTAATTCCAAGTTCAATGGAAGCTATTGTAAAAGCAGCACTCCATGTACTACTGTTGCTGCCTCTGTTCCTTTAATTTGTTCTCCTGGGTACACAAATGAGTGAACAATGATGCATGGCTTCCAACAGTGTTCACACCGAGTAGTTTACAAGACAATTTATCTATTTCTGCCCTTACAAAGAAAGAGGGGGCATCTTCAACAGGGAAATAAATTTAGAATCACTACCATTTAGGGCAATCTGGAACTTAATGGAAGTAGTATGCAAAACCTGTATACATTCACAAAACAAAGGTTTGTCCCTACTGCTGCTGCTTTGCTCATGTGAGACCTTCCGGTTTGCCTCATCCAGTTTAAAGCACCATATAGTGAACAAGTGCAAAAAACTTAATTGCACACCTCTTTCTGAATTTTGGAGGTTACAGAATGGAGGCATTTTTATCAATACGTTGTTTAACTCTACTCAAAGAGGGTTCACTGGCTGTTAATTACATGGTCTGGTTTTCATAGTGTATAAGAAGTCAGAGATCCAGTTAGCTATTGATGAAAAATATTTTAATGCCATAAGGAGCAAGTTTATGCTAGTTACAAAAAGCAAATATTCAAAAGTCCTTTATTTTGGGCTTCATCTCCTTCTCAATATTTTTGTGGTGCTGAGCAACATCAATTCATGCAAAAACCAAAAGGGAGTTGAGGGCACTCAGCACATCATCATGTTAATATAGATTCTGGTCCAGGAAATCAGGCAAGTCTGATTTCTAAAGGGTGCTACTAGTTAAAAAAAGGACTTGAATGCAGTTAAAGAGAAGGATCAGGACTAAAAAACTGACTGCAGAATAGCATTTCAAAGACACAGGCCTTGTCTACACTGGCAAATTTCTGCGCAGTAAGGCCCCGTCTACACTGGCAAGTTTCTGCATGGTAAAGCAGCTTTCTGCACTGTAACTCCCGAGATGTACACACTGCCAAGCCACTTAGTGCACAGAAACTGCACAGTTGTAGTGCTCTAAAAAAACCACTACAACAAGAGGTGTACAGCTTTCTGCGCTGGGGCTACAGCGCAGCAGTGCCAGTGTAGACACCATGGCAATTACAGCACTACGATTGGCCTCCGGGAGGTGTCCCACAATGCCTGTCCTCACCTCTCTGGTCATTGGTTTGAACTCTACTGCCCTGCCCTCAGGTGACCAACCGTCATCCCCACACTGTACATTCCTCTGCAAATTTGAAAGTCCCCTTCCTGTTTGCTCAGTGATGCATGCAGTGGTCTCAGTGCATCTTTCCAGGTGGCCATGCCTGCTCCACGCACCAGGCGATCCCCCACTTGGAGCAATGCCGAGCTGCTGGACCTCATCAGCATCTGGAGAGAGGAGACTGTGCAGTCCCAGCTGCACTCCAGCTGTAGGAATTATGATACCTATGGGCAGATTTCACGATGCAGGACAGAAAGGGGCCATGACTGGGACACACTGCAGTGCAGGGTCAAAGCAAAGGAGCTGCGGAACACCCACAAGGCGTGGGAGGCAAACCGCCCCTCCGGTGCTGCGCCCACGAGCTGCCAGTCCCACAAAGAGCTAGACACAATACTCGGCGGTGACACCACCTCCACTGCAAAGACCACTGTGGATACTCCATTGGCTTGCGTGCCAGCTGAGAGTGGAGCAAGCCAGGAGGAGGAAATCTTGGACTAAGAAGGGGAGGGGGAGACAGAAGATGGCTCGGAGGCCAGAGATGCATGCAGTCAGAAGCTCTTTTACACCCCGGAGGAGCCTAGCCAGTCACAGCTCTTGGATCTCGACGAAGCGCAAACAGGAGAGGAGGCCCCTGGTAAGTGCATCTGATTTTGGAAATTGCTGAAGCAATTTGTGGGGGGGCAGGAAGGTTGCAGAAAGCAGGCTTGTCTCCCACCGCATGCCTATTCTGATACTGGGCAATCTGCTGTCGCAGGTTCCTCGGCAGAGCTGCTTTGTTTCTTGCCCCATTAATGGTAACTTTCCCAAGCCATTGCTGCACACAGGCGAGCCACAGAGGGACCAGGGCGGAAGCCACAGGCTTGGTGATTCCCTTGATTCCCTGATCACCCTCAGCAGTGAGATATCTTCCATAGTGATCACATCCTGTGGAAAGTATGGGGACAGGAATGATTATCAAGCCCCCACTACAGTGCTGGCTCTCCCCAAGAGCCACATGCCCAGTGTACAGCAGGGTCCGAGAAGAGTGATTTATCCTGCCCCTGTGGCTACTCACCATTTTGGGGGTCTTGTGGTTCATGTGTGCTTGCCTGGGGTCAGCCAGTTAGTGACAGGTGTGAGAGTACTGGCTGTGTTTTAAAGCACTGAATCAGTGTTGTCTGTGTTGCAAACAATACTGCTTCTGTAAAATGTTGCATTTAAACTTCACAGAGATGACCTTGGGAGGCCAGCCTCCCTTACTGGCGGCAGAACAGCTGCGCAGAATTAGAAAGTGGCCACGAAGAACTAAAGAGGACTTTCTCCGTGAAGTTATGATGTACACCGCCGCCGAGAAATAGGAATTGAAGGAGAGGTGGGACAGCGAGAAGAGGGACCGAAAGGAGAATGCGGCACACCAGAAAGAAGCCACGGAGCCGCTCTTAAACATTATAGAGCGCCAAGTGGACACTCTCCAGGCAATACCAGCTCTTCAAACCAAGCGGCCCCAAGCCCACCCTCCGCTGCAGCCACTGTCACAAAACTCTTTCCCATATGCCCACACACACACCCCACCAACACACAGTTATCAACCTTCTGGCTCTACACTCTACCAGCGGCATTCCACTCCTCCCTCTTCACAGTCCAGCACTGTGGACTCCCATTATCCACTGCACTCAACACCCATCCCTCTGCAGTTTGGCCCTGCTAGAGTACAGCACCCGCTGCATCGTACTCCAAAGGAGAAGGTTGGGTATGATCCCTGGACATACACAAATCTGTAACATTCCTGGTACCCCTCCTCCTCTGGAGACCTTCCCTTCCGCCATCCCCCTCCCTGCTGATGTATTTTTGTCATTTGACTCTCTCCTCTGGTTGCTGTCTTTTAATAAAAGAATTGTGTTGGTTTGAAAGCAATGTTTATTCTATTAAGTGAACGCAAAAAGAGCACTGCAAAGCAACATGCAATTATGTTAAGCCCCCTTATTGCATTATGTGTACCAGTCACCTCCTAGCATTACAAGCACTGCAATCCTGAGCATAGCAGCAAATATTAGTGGCTTTCAGCTTCAAATTGCTGCCTCAAGGCATCCCTGATCCTTATTGCCCCGCGCTGCACCTCTCTAATAACCCTGGTCTCCAGCTATTCAAATTCAGCCTCCAGGTGCTGAGCCTCTGCGGTCTAGCCCTGAGTGAAGCTTTCACCCTTCCCTTCACAAATATTATGGAGCATACAGCACGTGGCTATAAGTATAGGAATATAGTCATCCAGTCTCCCATATATGCAGCACCAGCAGGCCTTTAAGTGGCCAAAAGCACACTCAGTCAATCTTCACTTGTTCAGCCTGCTGTTGAACCGTTCTGTGCGGCTGTCAAGGTTTCCCGTGTATGGCTTCATAAGCCACGGCATTAAGGGGTAGGTGGGGTCGCCCAGGACCACATTGGGCATTTCTACTTCCCCTGTGGTGATCTTCTGATCTGGGAAGAAAGTCCCTGCTTACAGCTTCCTGAACAGGCCAGTATTCTAAAAGATGCCTGCATCATGCACCTTTCCAGACCAGCCTGCATTAATGTCCATGAAACGCCCACAGTGATCTACAAGCGCCTGGAGAACCACAGAGAAATACCCCTTGAGATTAATGTCCTCGGTGGCTAGGTGGTCTGGTGCCAGAATTGGAATATGCGTGCCATCTATCGCCCCTCCGCAGTTAGGGAAGCCCATTTGTGCAAAGCCATCCACAATGTCACGCATGTTGCCCAGAGTCACAGTCTTTCGGAGCAGGATACGATTAATGGCCCTGCACACTTCCATCAACATGACTCCAACAGTTGACTTTCCCTCTCAGAACTGGTTAGCGACCAATCAGTAGCAGTCTGGAGTAGCCAGCTTCTACAGTGCAATCGCCACATGCTTCTCCAACAACAGGGCAGCTCATTCTCGTGTCCTTGCAGGGCTGGGGTGAGCTCACACAGTGTCCCATAAATGTGGCTTTCCTCTTCCGAAAGTTCTGCAGCCACTGCTCGTCAATCCAGAGGTGCATCACGATGTGATCCCACCACTCACTGCTGGTTTCCCAAGCCCAAAAGCGGCGGTTACACTGTGGTCGGCACCTCCGTGAATGCCACAAGCAATCTCGTGTCGTAGCTACTTCGTGTGACGAGATCAATGTCGCACTCCTCTTGCCTTTGTAGTTTAAGGAATAACTCCACTGCCACTCATGAAGCGTTGGTCAGAGAGAGCAGCATATTGGTCAGCAGTTCGGGATCCATTCCTGAAGCCTGAAAGAGGCAGGGCGCGCAGTACACAAACCCTTGAAAGATGGCGCCAAATGTGGACGGAAGCACAGGGATTGCTGGGATGCGAAGCAATGCATCACGGGGCATTGGGACTGGACCCAGGATGCCCCACAATCCCCTCCGCCTTCCCACAAATCTTAGCGGCAAAAGAGAGAGGTGCTTTGTGGGATAGCTGCCCAGAGTCCACTGCTACGAATGCCGATGCAAGTGCCGCAAGTGTGAACATGCTATTGCGCAGGCAACTGTCAGTGTGAATACAAAACAGTGGTTTTCCTCTGGTGCTCTCTGAGTGGCGCTGTAACTGCTGGCACTGTAACTCTGCCATTGTAGACATGCCCTAAGAGCTACATCCTTCCTTTTAGCAATGAACATCAAAGGAGAGGAGTACTTGATCCCCTGAACTGGTGCTCTGACACATCATTCCTTCTCAGAGCCCAGGCATGTGGCAGTTTAGTTCCATAAGAAGAAGCAGCCAACACAAAAGGTGTGGCAACCCAGTATGCAGGCAGACTTGATCACTCTTGTTTATCGTATTTGTGTTAATCAACTAAAGTATTTATAATGAGGAAACAACTCCCATCTCAGTGGTTATTAAACCTCTCCTCTTCCCCAGCCTACTATAAAATCCTCCCACTCAGCATTATTGCTTCACTTCTCAGGAAGTGAGAGAGCTGTCAAGAAGTCTTATCCTTACTTATCATTCGCCCTGATTTATTTTATCTCTGGCACAAATAGTTAGGCTACAGAACAATACGAGGATCTACATTGCAACAACACACAAAGCAGCTGAATTGCAACAAACACCAAAAAGGCAATGTGCCTGTGAGCGTTTAGTTATTACAGAGCAAGCTCATCCAGGACTGTAATACTTTTCGTGGAACAGAGAAAGATGGGGGCGGGGGGGGGAAAGGAGTGTTTTGTGGACCACACTAAGAAAGCTGAAAATTAATATTTCAGAAGAATCCAACCAGAATTGACAATCACAAGCTAAAGAACACCCATTTGACTCAACATTGAGAGGATAATGTTCACATGCACACACAAAAGTATATATTATCTATAACAAAAGCAGAAGCTACAGAAGTGGATTTTACCTTCAGGGAAGTCATGAATGCACAATCTGAAAACCCATGTTATTAGATATGCAAAAAATATGTAACTTAAATTCTGCTACCACAGATTTAGATATGCACTCTGGAAAATCAAGTTAAGTAATCTTTTATGCCAATATAATAGCCTCATATTTTACATACATTAAGTACAACTTTAAAAAGTAGTAAAATACTAGAAAATATTTAAGGAACATTTTCTTTTTATTAAACTGGAAAATTCCAATTAATCAAGACTCAGATAATAGGGGTCTTATTTAATCAGGACTCCCTGACAGAAACATCTAATATGAAATATACTGAACAACATTTTAATAATCTTGTAAATTCACTCAGAGTCCTTGTGCAACCGAACATAAACAGCCCGAGTAGTTGATTTCCCATAAATTAACTAAACTGAAAGCAATCTGCCAACTTTTAATGCTTATTATAAGAACAGAATACAAGTGCAGCAAATCATCGCAGATCCATATTGTGAAATTACATGAAATACATCTCCTATAGCACAATCAATTTCCATCAAGCAGGTAGATCTTGGTGGTAGAAACCCTGTACTTGTTAAGTTTATCTACAGTTCCCAAGTGTTTAACATGTCAAGGAAGAAGAAAATGTAATTGAGAAGACAATCCTTGCACATGGGACTGAAAGTTAAAATACAAGTGGAAAGCACATAAGCAGAGAAAGACCTGTATAGGAAGATTCTCTCTTCGTTCAATTTCAGCAAGCATTCTAAAGTGACACCAGACCAAAAGAGATGACTGCAGTGTAGACAAAAGAATAGCTTTTGTCTACACTGCAGTGTGTGGCTTGCCAGTTTTCAAAGTGGAAGTCGCTGTACAACATTGTCTAGTTATAGGATATACAACATTGTCTAGATATAGGATATACAACATTGTCTAGATATAGGATACTTATTTAAATGTGATGTGTATGTACATGGCAGAAAGATATGGAGACAAGGCTGTTACAGCTGGCTACTGCTCAAAAAGATTTCTAAAAACTGAATACGCCATTCCATCTAATCAGCTCTGATCATAGTCACATCAAAAGACCAATAGTAACAGCAAAAGACAAAAAGGGGAGCAGGGGGGGAATCACATCTCTGTGCGCAACAGTCAGGAACTGGAAAAAAAAGCAACAAAAAATTAAAGCAACAGGCTCATCACACTCCTTCCTGTGACATAATCAAGCACTACAAATATACGGCTGAATGGGACTTATTTTCCAAGAAAAGCTGCATATTTGAAATAGGTTGGGTCTCCAAAACAAAATAATAAGCTCACTTGTTTAACTCACCCAATAACCCTTAAGAAGGAGCTGATAACATCATCATTTCTGCAACCCTCCCACATGAACAAGAGTATTACCACAAATGACACAGAAGTAGTTTGCTATTTGAACAGCTATTCCAGGACCCAGGTAGGTCACGAGCAAAAATCACACAGGCAGCAGAAAAAAGTTGTTCAGTACATACCAGGAGAAGCGTAACCCTTCTGGATGTGATCTACATGTTACACGCTGTTTGAAATCCCACAACAGGCAGAACATTGCAGTGGCATTACAAGAAAAGCTGGATTCAGACCAATCTGACTACATGCTGATTACGGATAATGAGTCTCCGCTTACAGTAAGACAACAAAATCATCACACTTTTTCTAGTATGAATGATCTTAAACCAACATTTCAAATGATGTAGTCACAACTGATTCAAAATATTATTGAAGAATAAACAGGATACAGACAATGAAGGTACCAGATTAACTATGATGCAGCTGACTGTAGCTGGAATGGGTTTTGTTTAGAGTGTATTTGGACGCTTGTGATATGAATTTTAAAAGAACGGGAAGCAATAGTTGAAAGCGTTCAACAACATGTATTGATTACTCAACTTTCATAAACTGATTGAATTTGTACAGCATTTTAGGAAGTTCACTGATAAATTACAGCACAAACTATTTTAAAACATTTATTTATATACGTACACACACCCCACAAACTTTTAAAGCATAGTTATATATACACACAGCACAAACTCTTAAATCATTTATTTATATAAGCATATCAATCACTGCACTTCCTAAAATACTGTACACATTTAATCAGTTTTAGGGGATGTCTACTGTACACACTCTTAAGTCGACCTATGTTAGGTTGACTTACAGCCACCGCAGTAATTACTGCGGTGGCTGCTGTCCACACTACCCTCCTTCTGTCAGTGGTGAGTGTCCTCACCACAAGCACTTCCACTGACTGAAGAGGGGCAGTGTGTGGGGGCTGAGAGACAGGGCTCTCAGCTCTATGCAGCTCCCCACTGGGAGTTCAGCTGTCCTCTGTGACTGACTCATAGCTGGGAGTAGGGGCAGAAGAGGCAGCTGCCCAGGGCTTCTCCCCTCCGGTGGGTAGATCTGCACCTGGAGTCCAGTTGGTTGCTGTGCTCCCTGTGGAATAGCAGGGCACCACGTGGGCATTGGGGAGCCCAGATGGCAGCCCAAGACAAGAGTCTGTGTGGCAGCCTGGCCTGAAGCCAAGACCTGGCAGCAGCCCAGCTGGAGAGCCAGCTTTCTTGTCAATTTCGTGGTTCCGTAAGCCTTATGCCTCTTATAGAGATGGAGTTACTATGTCGGTGTAGTAGGGCACTTACATTGGCGGGCGCAAGGCTGTAGTGTAGACACTGACATAAGCTGCCTTATGATGACTTAATTCTAGTGTAGACCAAGCCTAAGACAGTTTGAGAAACTAAAATATATTTACTGATTTATCTGGGTAGGAAGGTTGGCCAAGTGGATAGCACATTGGACTAGAACTCAGGAGGCCTGAGTTCAGTTACCGACTTGGGCACAGTCCTTGGCCAAGTCACTTAATCATATTGTGCCTCAGTTCCCGCACCAGTTAGGAGGGAATAAGACTTCCTTCCCTTCTTAGAGTATTGGAAAGATAAAGCCCATCAATGGTTGTGAGGCATTCAGTTACTGAAGTACTGAGGGCCCTATAAGTAGATACACACAAGTATCTGAGTCTCCCTCTAGCTGCACAGATGTTGCAGGTGTTTCGATAATGAAATACTGCACAGATATTTCACGATAACACAGTTATAAAGAAAATAACCTTAAACATGAGTTTTACAAACAATGGATAGTTTACATAATGTTTACCTTTCTGCTCTTTGTTGTGCTTCAGGTAAAATATACAGACAGAAAAGTCACAAGGTACGTGAAAACACCAACCTCTTATGCACCTGCATAGTTTTTTGTTTGTTTTGCTTTTTAAACTAAAAGCTTCTTAAATGAAAGACAGGATCAGGGACATCTCTCTGTATCAAAGTTTGTACAAGCACTTGCCTAACAGTGATTGGGGCTTCCAGGTATTACTGTAATATAAAAATATTAAACACCAGAAGCTATTTTAACAAATATTGTGAAGTCATTAATTCTAAATCATCTATCTAAATGGAAGCAAGAACCAATAATTTAGAGCTAGATATTTATCATCATCACCACTCACCTTTTCACTCATTTTTCACTTAATACCCAAGAAAGTTCAACCTTGCAACCCAAATTGGTGCAAGTGTACACATGCAGAATTTCTGCAGGGACATTTTATTCTCTATTTTCCTGGGCCACACATCCAGAATTTCTGCAGGGACATTTTATTCTCTATTTTCCTGGTCCACCAGACATCCCTTCCGTGCACTGAGCAAGTCTGTCAAGAGCTTATTTATTATCCAACTGCAGGTGGTAAGTTTTAATAGTAAGTAAAATGGGAACACACTAGGCTTTAGGAAGTTCTGTTTCATGGTAATTGGACATGGATTTTTCCAACTCTAGGTCACCAGTTTGAATTCAGTCCAGAGCAATAGTGACTAGCAGCTGTTAAGCATTCAATGGCCATTCAGAATCACAGAAAGAGTTCAGATATTAAGTTTCTATTTCATAATATAAAACTGCTGAAGATTTAGAGTTAACATTTAATTTAAAAAAAATATACTGAACGACACCTATACAACAAGTACATCAGGACTTGACAAGGCTAAACACACTGATGGGCCAATAAACATACTTTTCTGTAGAGTTTTCTAAGTATTGATCTTTGACCAGTTTTTCTACTTTCTACACTCACAACCAGAATGCTACGTCACTGGTACAATATATCTCCTTACAAACATCCATCATTCATCTTCTTTAGCCGTCAGATTACAGAAGAGGACTTCCAGAAATGCACAGTTTTCCTTTATATACACACCACAAATGTGATTATTTTACTTTTTTGAGATTCATTTGGCATCAGGTACTCTTTCATAATACTCATCCCTAAATTTTTTCTGGTTTCCAACAGGGAACGAGAAAGGGATACAATACTGGAGTTAGAGACAAACTGGAGAGAACATGAGGTGTCCTTGAACTCTCTAGAGCTTCTGGCAAGAAGAAGTTAGTACAAAAAGCTGGAAAATTTGACACACCTGAAAAGCAGTAAAAAAAAGTTTGTGGAATGAGATTACTTTATTATTATATTAATTTAAAGCACTGACATTCCACACAAAAAAGGGACATTCCCTGTCCCGGAGAAATCTGCAGTCTAAACAGGTACTAAAAGTTATAACTGACCATGGTGATAGGGGAGAAGTGGAAATGAGATAAAACAGAAGCCAACAAAAAGATACTATAAAACATTGAAGCATTATTTATAATAATTACACCCGTTACTGTGATTCAGTTTAAATAAAAAACAGAGTCTTGTTTGCCCTATAGCCAAGCAAAAATCAATAAATACACCACCGACAGCGGTGTGAGCACTCCTTCCCATTAGTCTTCCACTTATTTGAAACATTGCCAGCAGCCATCAGGACAGACAGCCAGAACTAACACTTTCCAGCAAGGTCTACCTAATCTACCAGAAGCTAGGGGGAAGGAATCTGTGGCTGCCTGTATTATGCAGCAATGCTCAGGGGCAAACCAGCAGCCAGATTTATATTATAAAGAATAATGTGTGCATACTCCAAGCCAGCAGTTGGAAGTTATTTTAGACAACTGCAGATCTGGCTACTCTCTGGCACAAGGGGATTTCAGGCACAGACTGAAATGTACAAGTTCAAGGCCACACACCCAAGTTTAAGAAACAAGGAGCTACTAAAAATGGGGAGGGGAAGACTATAAATAAAGGAACTGGTCACAAGGTGACAGCTTGTTTTTTGGGGGCTTACTAGATTTCAAGATTTATTGGATTGTAGGAATTTACTCAGCAATCCATTCAGCTGTTCCTGGCCAAGAGAATGCGGACAGCTAAAGTTGTTTCATCTCAAACTCTGTCTTTGACTTCTGGGTAATAGGAAGTTCATAAGGAAACAGAGGAGTTCTTGATGGTATCGCTTTTAATTGGAAGCCAACATTTGTGGGCTTTGCATTTCTTTTGCCAAAAGAACGGAAGTGAGATGTTTAGGCTGCTGGAGGAATCGCTGTCTAATGGGAATGGTGAGAATGTGTGCGGTCTTAAGATAGCAAGTTTGCCAATGTTCTTGCAGATTTTTCCTGCTTAGATGTTTTCTTCTCCAAGCCTTATTTCACTCTCATTGATTGACACCATGGTTGTCTTATTAAAAGCAACTAGCTGCAACAGTAGTATAATAGATTAAATAACACAGATGGAATATAACATTATAACCAGTTTAACACCAAATTCCTGGAGTTTTTTGTTTGTTTGTTTTTAACTGAAGGACAATGTTAATGTGTTCCTATCTCAGAATTCCCTACTGAAAGACCTGTAAAGGAGGCTAGGCTCTTGTCACTAGTTGCTGTTAATTTAATCAACCTATAATGGGTGTACTGTCAGACTGTGTAGTCTTTTGTTTTTGAATGAGTAATTGTCTATTGGTTTTTAATTAAATGTGCAAATCTCCAGTTAACAAAAGGGAACCATGGCAAGTTAATACAATATTTCATCATGGGACAAGTCAGCTATGTTTGTAGGATTCTTAGAGGTGTTCCTTTTCCCTCTAAGCAAAGCGACCAGCTCATTGTGCACAAACACATTCACTGCTAGTAATCCATGTCTTCGATGCATGACTGCCATGCCTGCATTTCAGGTATTAGCTATGTCAGAATTAATTACCACATAAAGCTTGACAAGATCCTTCACAGCATTCAGTGAACAATGTACTTGCAAAGGCCTCAGAATAGGGCACAGTGAGTAACAGATCTTGTGCAGGTCAGCAAGGCCTGTACTTCTGCTGACAGCCCTTTCAATAAATCACTGCTCCATAAACACTGGCTAACAAGCCACTAAGTATACTGTCAAGTTTTCAGTGACTTGTGATGTGCAAAAACTACAGCCTGTCATCTTTATGTGTCATTGGAAAAATCCCATGAGCATCACCTCATTGAGATGATATTGTATATGTAAACCTGCACAATCTATGCAAATAGGTTAGCCTGGCATATATTTGCTTCATATTATTCTACTGAGATTTAAATTATGGTTATTCATTTAATTGCATTTAATTTATTTAGCAACAGTTGCATATCAAGAAAGTGCTCCAAACTGGTAGTTTTTCTCATTAGTAACCCATTTCCCCTCCCTTTTCCTGCCCTCACCCTTTCCCATGGATACAAATGTGTGAAAGTCATTGACCTGCCTGGACTCTGACACTGCACTGAGTAGCTATTTTCCAAGTAACACTGTAAATTCGTCACCCTATTTCAACATCTCGTTGGTAGTTATGGTCCTGAGCCACTAATCTCTACAGATAACATTTCTTTGTGGTTGGCAACCAACCAAAAGAAGGAAGTGGGGGACAAACATATTATTCTGAGTATATGTCCTTCCTTCGTTATACCTGATGAAAGAAGTGGAAGGCACTTCCACCACTCTTCTTACTGTTGCTAAGTGCTTGCATTGTTGTGGTTAACATTGTATCTCTATTTTGCATTACACTCTCCTGATTTCATGATTTTTTACGTCTCCCATAAAAATTTTGCTCAATATTAGAACTTTATATCTGCAGCACTAACAATATAACTGCAGCACATAAGCACAGACAGAAAATAGAATTTCTAGCTTCATATGTTTAATTTGTGCTTGAAGTTCAAAAAAATGGATCTGTGGAGACAATTCAGTATTTATAACTTGGTCTGACTTTTCTGATATTTTGAAAAAGACAAGCCAAGGAGATCATCTTTCCAAAAGGTCTCCTATGCATTACTGATATTTGAATTTGGCCCAATGTTTTTATCCAGTTGTCTGGAATAGATCTGAAATATTATAAATGCCTTTTTAAAACTTTCCATTAAAAATGAAATCTATATAACTCTGCATTTAATATCTATATACATTATTAACTTTCAATGAAGCATTTAGTATGTATTCCCAAACCAAAAGACGAGTATATACATATGGACCTGCATAATATAAATATCAATTAATAGAGCACAAGTATAAAAATACTTCAATTCCAGTCATATTTCCCCTTTCATGAAATACAGAAGCAAATTCTTTATTTCGGAATCAAACTACTGGATCTTTGTGGATGATCTACCGGTTGCTACACTGTGAGAGTGCTGAAATACAGTCTAACATATTTACATATTGCACAACACCACCGTCCAAGTCATTTATTCAAAGAGCTTCTTTCCCCATCCAGGTATACAAATTTACCCAAAGTAAAATGTAGATACAGTATATCCATACTACCACAGGCTGCAACTGAAAATACATATTTGCCTGTAACAGACATTTTAAAAGGTTAGAACTTGCACACTGATCCAACCTAAGAGTGCAGAAACAGAATGTAATTCAGGGTAAAGTACAGTAGCATGCCTGACTGGCAAAATTCCACTACAGACCAGAATGGATGGGATCTTTATGGGAGATGGATCCCAGCTCTACCTGTGACACAATCAGTTCGCCTCCACTGGTGGAGAGAATGAATGTTACCTGACAGGCAGGTCACATGGCTAAATCAAGCCTCTGGAGGTAGACCAGAGAGGGCTGTGAAGAAGCAGAGGGAAGAGGCGGCCTTGGGTCTTCTCCAGAAGGAGAAGACAGACTTCAGGAAGCCCTGGATAATAAGGGCAAGGGACAGCCTCATAAAGAGCCCAGAAGGGGCTGACAGGAGAGACTGAGCAAAGTAGGCTGAAAAGTGTCTAGAACTTGAGAAGGCAGACCCTCAGGAAGTCTGTTGGAGACTGGGGTGACAACTGTGTGCTTACTAAGGACAGTGGTCCCGAGAAGGGATGATATTCTATCTAGAGGGACCAGGCTGGAAAGCCAGGATGCCTACACAGGAGACAATACCAGCTAAAGCAGAGAACAAACTGGCCGAAGGAAAAGCCTCCGCCAGAAGTTTTGTTTTCCTCTTGAACTTTATATGAATAAACAAGACCCAAGCAAGGGTGTTGCCACTGAACACCTGAAAGTCTTTGTGGGGTTACTGAGGCAGGGAAACTGAGGCAGCAAGTGTGAGCTCAGACCACAGAAAGGTGGCACAGCTGTTATACCAATAAAATAAAAACCAGCAGGATCTTATTAAAGGGAAAAAGGCAAAATACCACATTTATTGTGAATACAGAAAGAATCATAGTAAGCAGTTAGTTATAGCTATAACATTCCATTCAATCTCATATTTATTCACATATTCATTCATATACACACACACACACACACACACAGGTTCTGCAAAGCTGTTATCATAGTTACCAGCCTTTGAGTTGCTCATGCCAAGCCACTGGCCAGGTGGCCTGGACATGAGGAGGGAGCAGGGCCTTGTCAGATGCTCATCTGATGGTCCTGGAAGTTGGTTTGCAGAATCAGACCCCAAAGTTCTCACTTTTTAGAGTCCATTTTTATAGGAATTTCTTCCTATCCCAGTCTATGGGAATTGCTTCATCATGCTGTTGCTGAATCAATCAGCAGATAGCACATTCCTGAGGGCTCCGTGCTGCTAGATGTTATCTTGTTCTTTGGTTCTCCCATTCTTGAGGCTGTTGGGTGGATTCCAGTCTGCCCTCCGGGGGTCCTCTGGTTATTTCCACTTGACGCCTTCTTCAGCCGATGGACCCTGGATTCTTAGGCTGGCACCTCCCTAATCATTCAGTTATTATCCACACCAAGCATCCATCCACATACATCCTCTATCTCTATTTTAATCACAATTGTTAATACAACAAAAGGGCAGGGAGTCTCTGGGTGCTGTTTCTGTTGTTAGAGTATTGCTTTGAGTCTCTCTCTCTGTGAATTGCTTTGAGAACAGACTCTGTCTTAGAATGTACTAACACAATTAGCAGCTTGCAAGTTTCACACATAGAGGGAGAGAAACAGTACCGAAAACCAAGAGACCTCTTAATTAGTAATACCCTGGAATTTAAACTATGGGGAATCAAACTCATTTGTGATTTTAATACAGAACTTCTTTATGATCCAACACAGCAACTCCAGGGCTATATGCTGTATCCTTGTACATGTAGAAGAGGGGGAAAAACACAAGCCTATAATTTAAAAGCCATTAATAGGAAGTACTGGAACAGAAGTTTTATCATCATTAATGTCCACAGGCTTCCTTTGCTTTGGCTACAATAAAGATACCTGCGCCGGGGGGGAGGGGCGCACGGAGGGGCTTTCATAACTGAGATGTATGGAAAAGGTACATGTTTAAGACACTGGAAAATATGTATTTGAATAAATCATCCTTGTGAAGCCATTTCCCCAGTAACTGAAGAAAGGACTGCTTTGGGTCGGAGCTACCTGAAGTGAAAGCCAAATCTGCACACCAGGATTTTCACAATGCTGTGGGTTTTTTGGTTGTTTCTTTTAGATTTTTCATGTAAGGTCATTTCCACACTTGTGTGATTGATGTCTTTTTGGACCAAGAAAAGAACGATTCACTTCCTTCTCTCAGATGTCAAGTACCCCTAGACAGCCAACATGCACTGACTTGGGCGCCAATCAATCTAATATGAGTGAGTTATCTTCATCTACAAAAGAACAATCTTGTATTTATACAAGGTGCCCCATACACAAGCACCAACGTTTTGTAGCTTTCTACAATACAAATACAAAGAATTAAGAAAAAAGTAAACTTTTTAAAAGTTCCCTAACTTCAGACAGACTGGGAAAACTGTTAAACATAGGGACAATTACAGACAGCTCCAGATCTCCTGTTTCACAAATAGCTGGCCTGTGCACAATTTAAAGAACAAGTTGGAAAATATGTTGGAAGGAAGAAAAGGAAAAAAGAAAAAAAAAAAAAAAAGACGTATGATGGTGCAAAGCCATTCAAAACTCTTAAACATGAAGGAGAAGTTTACAGTCAATAAGCACTTGTTGGAACATGGGCTATTACAGTCAAGTTAGGATGCAACAATCTAGGTGCAACTAAAACAAGAACATGCACACAGTACTAAAAAGCTCTTCCCCACACAGCAATGGTTTTAAAACTGGATATAAAGCAAAACTCAGAAACTTTATATAAATCTGGGACTGCATCATACCTACACTTTTAACATTAGAACAAATATTGTCATACAAATTATCCATTGCTCAATTAATGCTGCAACACCACATTTAAAAATTTTTAGTTAGGTATAATTTCATAAAATTGTGAGATATTGAATATTTGTTGTACCTGGTGATTACACAGAGATTATACAAATATCTGTACAATGGAAATAATAGCTATTCTTTCTATTGACAGATTCAGGGAAGATATGTGGGCGGAACAGATATGGTCCTAAAATAAATTGCCATGGGATGTGACAATGAAAAAGTAAATAGATTGAGTACTGTAGCTATTACTAATCTAATGCAACAGTCAGCTAATGCTATGATAAGTAAGATTTAAGCCACACTTAACAATCCAATTTCAAATCCTGAAATATAACTCAAAGCATGACTTGAGGACCCACCCTGCAGCCCATATTCTTATGAAGTCCATAGGAATGCTCATATGAATAAATACTGCAAGATTTGGGGTGGTGGGGAAGCGGGGAGGCAGGGAAAGGAGAGAAGAAGGTAGACAGACAGACAGAGGCTGCGGAAAACAAAAACACAGACGGTCACATACACTCTGCCTTTCCCAATGGACCCCAAAGAGACCTTTCCACGGGGCCCCGACTACTTCTGCTCTCTGGTTCTGTGACATTTAAACAGGAGAAACACACAACCTGGCCCTATATTATCTTTTTGACAGAACCCCTTGCTTCCTCCCCCAGGACAGGGGAGTCTGAATGAGCAACTCTAACGGAGCCATGGTGCCAGGGGCCAGAACCCCCAGCACAGGGCTTCCACACAGATGGTTCTAGGCTCCCAAGATTCATGTAGTTTCGGGGCAGATCCTATAGCATTTTCCAGTGGGATCTCATACAGAAGGGACAATATTGCTCCAGGTGGCAGGGAGTGAGAAATCACCACCTCCTTTCTCGGAACCATGTCAGATACAAAAAACGATGAAAAAAAGTCCAGTAATATCTGTTCTTATCCTATTGATCTACACTGTGATATGGAATAGGTTTATTTACAGGGATTTCTATGGTTCTTATCACCACTTTTAAAATCAGCCCATAACACAAATTAAAAGTCATATTTAATTTGTACTGCAGATAGGCCTTTCATTCCCTTAAGTCACAGGAAGTTGTAGTGAGACTTACACATTTTGAAGCAGTTCTACATAAAACGTGAAGGAGTTACTCCCAACCCTAAAGAGCTATTCCATGTTTAATGAATCTAGATATACCACATCCTCTGATTTGATATGTACTTCCCCCTCTCTTCATCTGTGCCCCAATGGACAAAGGGATGACTAAATAAGGAACTCCAGACTTTTGCAACAGATCTGACAAGTCTCATTCACTTTAAAAACTGCCTTAAAATGAATCTCACAAGCAAAATCTCACATCCCAGCAAAACTGTGGCGGGCCATAAATGCTGCAAAATTTTTGTAAGGGGCTAAGGTGGGTGAAGCCATGAAAGAGAACTCTTCTCCATGCTGGCTCTCTGCAGTCATGTGGAAGGGAAGTTAAGGACAGGATAGGTTAGGAGTGGATCCACCGGCCAAATCCACTTGTGGAGCACAGATACCACAGTGGTGAGCACCACAATAACAGGACTGTCAGCCTTAGAATTTTTTGGGCGGGCATACAAAACAATGTTTTGGTCATCCCACACAAGTGAAAGATTTCTGTTCACTGAGATCATACTATTACGCACAGGGTCAGCCTGGAAACTTTGGACATGGCTTAACAACAAGGCAATTCTTTGGTGTCTGACCAAATTTGAAGAGACTAAAGTGAGGGGTGGGGGAGGGAGGAGAAACAGGAAAACTACTCCTGCAGACACTCCATGTGCAAAGCCAGTTTGCTCAGGCATTGCACAAGGGTTAAGGATTTAGGCAGAAGTGATCATCCTCCTCTTGGAAGGTGTTTGTAATATGTTCCAGTGTAACACTGAAATTAAAACAATTATTTTGTCTCCTTCATTTAAAACTGACAGAGCCCTGGCTACACCAAAATGGTTTGTTGTTTGTGTGACAGCCACTCATGTGGTGTTGGTCTAACATGAAATTGTAACTTTGTCCAGAAAACCAGAGGGGAAGAGAAGGGAATCTAAAACCTAATGTTTTCAGCTCAAACAATCTCACAGGGCAGAGTATTCTAGTGCACTGAGTATGAGAAGCGTTTTCTAATTACTAACTCCAACTCTGATAGACTTGCTGGGTGATCCTAGGTAAGCTACTCACTCACCTTCTTTGAGTCTCACTTCATCCATCCATAAGATAGCTCTAATAGTTAATCTACCCCACAGGATGCTGAGAGGTTTCATCAGTATCTCTAAAATACTTTAAAGAATGGCAGGTAACAACGTTGTGTTAGCATTTCTATATGCTAATCAACAAAAAAACCACAATTCTTTAAGATCCTCAGACAAAAAGAGGTGCTATAATATATTATATTTTGGATACTGTACTTGATGCATAACATGACTAGTACAAATGGAACAAACAAAGTCATTATCAGGAATTTAAAATGGGTGTGGGACCAGGAAAATCCTGGCTCAAATGTTTCCATTAAAAAAAAGTTCTCTCACCAATCACTTTTTATTTCCATTTCAGGCTGGTATTACTTCCAATGGGGTTTATCTGGTGGTAACAGTAATTTCCTGGCCAGATTTACTTAAATACCAAAACACACCTCCAAGCTGTACATTACTTTATTACAGATCAAAATGGGAACAGTGAGAAACAGAAATTCCTTCTTTAGTTCACCCCATTGGTACTAAATAACAGAACATGCCAACTGCTGACTAGTAAAACCCCTACAATACCTAGGCACAACAGGGTAAGTAAAGAATAAAATGAGTGCAGTAACTCTAAATTTCCTGGCTTCTGCCCATTAATTAACCCTTTGGATGCTGAAAACATTTGCTATGTCTGTAGCATCCAAACAGATGAAACTAGGTGACTGGGCAAAAAAATGGCAGATGAAATTCAATGTTGATAAATGCAAAGTAATGCACACTAGAAAACATAATTCCAACTATACATATAAAATGATGGGGTCTAAATTAGCTGTTACCACTCAAAAAGGATCTTGGCATCATCATGGATAGTTCTCTGAAAACACCTGCTCTATGTTCAGCAACAAGTCAAAAAAACCTAACAGAATGTTAGGAACCATTAGGAAAGGAATAGATAATAAAGACAGCACATATCATAAATCCATGGTATGCCCACAGCTTGAATACGATAAGGAGTCCTTGTGCCACCTTAGAGACTAACAAATTTATTTGGGCATAAGCTTTCATGGGCTAGAACCCACTTCATCAGATGCATGGAGTGGAAAATACAGGAGCAGGATGTGAGTTGCCTTACCAAGTGTGAGGTCACTTGAATACTGCATGCAGTTTTGGTCACCCCATCTCAAAAAAAAGATATATTAGAAATGGAAAAGGTCCAGAGAAGGACAGCAAAAATGATTAAGGGTTTTGGAACAGATTTCATGAGGAGAAATTCAAAAGACTGGGACAATTCAGCTTGGAAGAGACAACTAAGGGTACGTCTACACCACCCGCCGGATTGGCGGGTAGTGATCCATCTATCGGGGATCGATTCATCGCATCTAGTGTAGACGGATAAATTGATCCCCGATCACTCTACCGTCGACTCCTCTACTCCACCGCGGCGAGAGGCGGAAGCAGAGTCGATGGGGGAGTGGCAGCAGTCGACCCCACGCCGTGAGGATGTGAGGTAAGTCGATCTAAGATACGTCAACTTCAGGTACGCTATTCTTGTAGCTGAAGTTGCATATCTTAGGTCGATCCCTCCCCACCCCCCCAGTGTAGATCAGGCCTAAGAGGGATATGATAGAGGTCTACAAAATAATGAATGGTGTGGAAAAAGTGAATAAGGAAGTGTTATTTACTCCCTCACATAACACAAGAACCGGGGGTCAGCCAAATGAAATTAATAGCAGTAGGTTTAAAACAAACAAAAGGAAGTACTTCTTCATACAACGCACAGTCAGCTTGTGGAACTTGTTGCCGGGGATGTTGTGAAGGCCAAAATTATAACCGGATCCAAAAAAGAATTAGATACGTTCATGGAGAATAGGTCCATCAATGGCTATTAGCCAAGAAGGTCAGAGATGCAACCCCATGCTCTGGATGACCCGAAGCCTCTGACTATCAGATGCTGGATCTGGACAACAGGGGATGGATCACCTGATGATTACACTGTTCTGTTCATTCCCTTTAAAGCATCTGGCATTGGCCACTGCCAAAAGACAGGATACTGGGCTAGATGGACCACAGGTCTGGCCCAGAATGGCCATTCTTATGTTCCTATGTTCTTAGAACAGTAATAACACTTCGTACTTCTGTGCCACAAAGGTTCTCAAAAGCACTGAACAACCTCACAACAACCCCAAGGCAAGTACCATCATCCCCATTTTAGAGTCAGGAACAAAATAAGGATAAAAAGCTGGAAACTATGCAATGCTTTCCTTGGAAGTTGCTCAATCATTTTGCATTTAATCCTTCTCAGAGCAAGTCAAAACCACAGTATTAGAGGCTGATAACTGCAAAAATCTTGTCTAGGCTACACTCTACATTGGTACTACTGGTGAAGCTGCACTGGTGTTAGTAACGGTGATTTTCCAAAGAAAAATGTAGACTCGTAGACCAGGCCACACAGGGAGAAGAATACATTTCTGGTGAATGAGAAACAATGAGTGGAAGATGGGAGGAAGCCAAAGAGAAATAGAAAAAAATATATATATTAAAAAAACTGAAAGAGCCAATAGATCAAAGGAGGAGGAGGAGAGCTAGAGAGAACAAGAACACAGAAGATAGCTAAATGGAGAAATGGGAGTGAATTGAAATGGGACAAGGAAGAATGACATGAGCTGGGAGCTAGCAGAGGCATTTCCAATCACCAGCCTAGCAGAAGTGAGTTCCCATGTCTCCCCCGGCAACAAAAAATAAAATAAATAAAATAGGTTGGAAGCCACGGGGTTACTATCAACTGTTTTCAAAGGAAGTTCCATAATGGCTCCACCTTAGTTCCTTATACTTATCGCTTCTGGAATTCCAACCAGTTCCGCCCATCCAGTGACACAAACTGAAATCTCAACAGCTGTTCATATCTCTCTCTCAACTACTACACTAATTATAGTTTTCAGGAAGCAACGTTCCAATGAGAGCAACACTGGATAACCTCAAGACATGTGAGGCCAACTCCTGACCATTAACAAAATGTAAATTTTCCATTAAAAAAGAAGAACCAAGACAAACGTGTCTGTGAGGCAGAATGACTTTCATACACCAAATTCTAGAACTCTCTTTAGGGCTAAAGCATCCAATTCTTTTCAAACATGAGCCTCTAAGTGGGCAGAATATTTCTTCCAAGTGACTTTTTAGGACACGGATGGCCAAACCATGGCTCGTGACCAGCACGTGTCTCTTTTACAGTTAAAGCGTGGCTCCCGGAGCCCCCCAAGCCCAGCCCATTCTCCACCTACCAGACTGGGGATGAAGCTCGGGGCAGCTTCTGCCCTGTGGTGGGGTGATGGGGATAGGAGCTTCTGCCAGAGAGTGGCGCCTACTGTGGGGGAGCGGAGTCTGGGGCTTGCCCCGCTCTGGCCGGGCAGCTGGGTCGGGGCCACTCCAAAGTTCCAGCCAGGGCACAGGGTCGGGGGATGCACCATGTGACTCCCGGAAGCCGCAGCATGGCCCCGCTCTGGCTCCTACGTGCTCCAATGGCCCCTTCCAGCACTCCAATGGGACCTGCAGGGGCAGTGCCTGTGGATGGGGCAGCATGCAGAGCCGCCTGGCCACACCTCGGCATAGGAGCTGGAGAAGGGACATGCCACTGTTTCCGGGTCCGCTTGAGGTAAGTGCTGCTCAGAGCCTTCACCCCTGAGCCTCTCCTCATGCCCCAACCCCCTGCCCCAGCCCTGATCCCCCTCCCGCCCTCCAAACCCCTCGGTCCTAGCCCAGGGCACTCTCCTACACCCCAAACTCCTCATCCCCAGCCCCACCCCAGAGCCTGCACCCCCTCCCACAACCCAACCCCAATTTTGTGAGCATTCATGGCCCTCCATACAATTTCTATTACCCGATGTGGGGATGTGGCCCTCAGGCCAAAAGGACTGCACACCCCTGTGTTAGATCCATGTAGAGAGGCAGTGGCAAACAGCTGTGAACTGCAGGGAGGGGCCGCTGCTTTAGCTCTGCAAGGAGAGACAGCAGCAAAAGCAGCATCTCTCCCTGCAGGTCGCCACTGCCTCTTCCCATGGCCACAGCTCCCAGTTTGCCCACTCCAGCATCTGCTGTGCAGGGAGGGGGCCTGGCGGCACCATGACCAAGCAGGATCAACGCATTGCCTTTGGCTTCTGCCCAAAGGGGAGAGGGGCTGGGGGACTTAGGGAGGGCTGGATAGAGAAATTTAGAGAAATTTCTGCTTACATAGCCACATTTTCTTTAACTATTAATAAAATAATAAACAAAAGTAATCTATTCCAGTTTGCTTGTTCCACCCAAACCAAGACTAAATCCTCTTGAAGTTATTTAGACATGGCCAGTATAAAGTAGCAGAAAAGAACTAACTCTTTAAAACAAAGAGCCATTTTCTTTGCAAATCCTCTCAATGATTGAACACATGCACATACACACCAAAGAGGAAGAGAAAACAAGCAACACCATCTCTAAATACAGAAGGTATTTTTATGTTTTCCATGAGGCTAAAGAAGTGTGGCTTTCAATAAACGTATATAGGGCTTACAATGAGAGGTTAGTATGCCCCAACTTTTCCTCTTGAATTACTGATGAGTATTTCCCACAAGAAAATTCTTTACACTGTCTGCAATAGCTAATAGCAAAAGCCAAACACTGCTGGCTGAAGTTTCCACTCCAAGAATCAGCATAGAGAGTGCAGTACAGCTGCTCTGTGAGCTCACAGAGCAGTTTTCTCCATGCTAGGATATCTAAAACCTCTCTGGTATGAGGATAAAGGTTGACTCCCATCAGTCTATTTTTAGCACATTTCTTTGTAAGGGGAATGTGTTCCACATTATAACATTATGGTTTAATTCAAATGCTGAATGTAGAGGTAGTCTGAAGTGAAGAGTAGCAGAGGGGTCTTGAAAAAATAAAAGGAGTACTTGTGGCACCTTAGAGACTAACAAATTTCGTGAGGTACAGCTCACTTCATCGATGCATCTGATCGAAGCAAGCACACGAAAGCTTATGCTCAAATAAATTTGTTAGTCTCTAAGGTGCCACAAGTACTCCTTTTCTTTTTGCGGATACAGACTAACACAGCTGCTACTCTGAAACCTGTCATTACAAGAGGGGTCTTGGAGGACTATCATTGCACAAGATATTAAAAGCAGCCGATGTATGAAGGTTCCAAGTTTACATAGTAACTTGATACTGAGCACTTTTCTATGACTACATCTATACTTAGGAGATAGGAGTACGATTCCCCTTTTCGTGTACACATTCTCACACTAGCTCTCATTGAGCTAGCACAAATAGAAGCATAGCTGCGGGAGTGACAACGGAAGTATGACTGAGCAGTGCCAAGTACAAATCCACCTGAAACCTATGGGTAGGTACTCGGCACGGCTCAGCTATGCATCTGCTGCCACAACCCATGATACCACGGCTACACTGTTATTTATACTAATGTTAGCTCAATGAGAACTAGCGCGAGTATGTGTACATGAGAAGGGGAATCACACCCCTAGTTCGTAGTGTAAACTTAGCATACAGCACTCACTCATTCAAAGTACTTAAACACTAATCCTCACAATAGCCATAAGAGAAACAGTTTCATAGAAGGGGATGGTAATGGAAGTAGGAACATGAAGGGAGTTGCCCAAAACCATACAGCAAGTCATTCATAGCGTCTTGTCAAGGTTCCTTCCCCACTCTGAACTGCAGGGTACAGATGAGGGGACCGGCACGAAAAACCCCCTAAGCTTATTTTTTACCAGCTTAGGTTAAAACTTCCCCAAGGTACAAACTATTTTACCTTTTGCCCCTGGACTTTATTGCTGCCACCACCAAGCGTCTAATATATAACAGGGAAAGAGACAGCTTGGAAACGTCTTTCTCCCCCAAAATCCCCCCAAGCCCTACACCCCCTTTCCTGGGGAAGGCTTGATAAAAATCCTCACCAATTTGCATAGGTGAACACAGACCCAAATCCTTGGATCTTAAGGACAAGGAAAAAGCAATCAGATTCTTAAAAGAAGAATTTTAATTGAAGAAAAAGTAAAAGAATCACCTCTGTAAAATCGGGATGGTAAATACCTTACAGGGTAATCAGATTCAAAACAGAGAGAATCCCCCTAGGCAAAACCTTAAGTTACAAAAAGACACAAAAACAGGAATATCCATTCCATTCAGCACAACTTATTTTATCAGCCATTTAAACAAAACAGAATCTAACGCATATCTAACTAGATTGCTTATTAACCCTTTACAGGAGTTCTGACCTGCATTCCTCCTCTGATCCCGGCAAAAGCAACACATAGACAGGGAGAACCTTTTGTTCTCCCCCGCCCCAGCTTTGAAAGTATCTTGTCTCCTCATTGGTCATTTTGGTCAGGTGCCAGCAAGGTTGTCTTAGCTTCTTAACCCTTTACAGGTGAAAGGTTTTTCGTCTGGCCAGGAGGGATTTAAAGGTGTTTACCCTTCCCTTTATATTTATAACAAGTCTAAAGCCAGAAGGGACCACTGATCATCTATTGAGTCTGAGCTCCTGAGTAACACAGGCCATAGAACTTCCCCAAATAATTCCTGTTTGAACTGGAGCATCTCTTTTAGAAAAAATATTAACAGTCAGGATTAGAACTCCAGATATCCAGTCCCAAACCCGCAGTCTCTTGGCGTAAAGTCCTGCTAAACTGGGTTCTGATGTCCTACGAAACTCCCCTTTTATTGTGAAGTATAAAGCTTAGTTCCTGACCTGCATTTGTGGGGTGGCATTTATAACACAACTATTAAAGTGAGATTATAAAACTGATTTAAAAAAAAAAAAAACTACTGTTCTGGCCGTGCTTATATAAGGTTGTTGAGCACCTGCTCATTTGCCAACTCTTTGGGGAGACCTTTACGAAGGAGGGCCCCGCTGCAGCGATGGAAAAGGCCATCGCTTGTGTACTTCTGGAAAAACATCTTGTTTGTGACAAGGACATGAGAAGCAGCAGCAGCTAGAATAAAGTTGCCAGAATCCTGGCATGAAACATGAAGTCCCTCTCTTCTGAACACCCACAACCCCAATCCAAATGCTGTTCTTACTACCACCAGTTTTACTGGTAACTGCCAGCACTGTCCAGCCCACAAGCGAAGGACTAAGATCAGTCCACAAAAATGTGTTCTTCACATCATGCAATACTGTACTAATTCTAAACATAAGGCTAGTTAATTGTTTGACATCTAATGCTGTGGAAAGAAATTTAACAAGCATCAGAGAACCAAAAGCACAGGTTTTAACTGCAGGTTTAAATGCATTATTTTGTAGTTTGAGAGAGCTTTTCATTTTGGTAGCTCTTTTATCTCCATCTTGTTTTTCTGTAAACACTATAATAGACCCAGATAATGTTTTCTTTTTAAACTAACTTACCTGGCAGAGAAGTCACTCTACTTTAAACAGTATTTACAGCCCAAATAAAAGTTTTTCTAAAAGATATCACTAAAATCATGTACGTGAGCAAATTAGAGACTTTCCTCACAGTTGTAGTAGTCTCAACTTTTACTTTACAAAATAAAATAAAGAAGAGAATGTTTCGTAAGGAAATGAACAGATAAGGGAGAAAAGAGGTGGGGGGGGGGGGGAGTAACATATGCCCTCTAATCCATACCTGAAATACAATAACCAAATCTCTTTAGATGGAAGCTCAATGTATGAAAAAAAATGGTACGTTTCCCACTTCATCGCAGGCATTTTTTCTCAATACTGTGTTACATTAAAACTACATTAGAAACATTTTTTCTAATATGGAAATATTAACGTGCTTTAGGGCTGTCCAGAGTGTACAATAGCAATAAAAAGTAAAGGATACAAGAGGGAATGTATGAAGATGACTTCAATTACTGGCACAAACTGGTGGTTATGAAGAGATGTTGTGTGGAGTGGAGCCCATAATTTTAACAATGTACTGGATTTAGTAGTTTCTGTGATTGATTGATATATATCAATCAATCTCTAGTTTTCCTATGGGAATCTAGAGGTATTCAGTGAAGCAATTTTACACATTGCTATTAGAAATAATGAATGTATTTTGGTACATAATGCTATCCAAGCAGGTAGTTCTATTTCTTGGTGGCATGAATGTTGAGTCGACTATAAAACAGGAATTAGCAGCTATTCAGACTGTCTGAGGTATAACAGGAATTTTAAATAATTTTAAAGTTGTTTTAAGTACAGGGAGTTGATTTTAGGGGAAAAGATTTGACGGGACAGTGGGAGGGGAATGGAAGCACGAGAAAAGAACTAAGATAATATCATCTACCTCATATCCTTCTTATCAGTGGATCTCAAAGTGCTTCCAAATTTTTAATGTATTTATCCTTACAACACCTTTAAGAGGCAGGGAAGTACAGTACTATGTGTCCCTATTTTACAGATGAAGAACTGAGGCACAAAGAGCCTAAATGATTTGCCCAGGGCTGCATAGGATGTTAATTGTACTGTAATACTACTGAACAGCAGGAAAGTTTGGAAGTGGAGCAATTATTCTGGAAGAAGAGTCTCCACATGGGGGAGTTGTACTAGCATAGCTATAGTGAAATAATCATTCCATTATAACTATACCTGTCAATTTCTGCAGTAAACAAGCACAGAAAGCTTACAAATTCACTTTTTAAAATAAAAAGCACAAAAAATCAAATTGTATTGTTTTATTTTGAAATTGCACCAAATACATCTTTAAAGACAAACATGCTTTGAAACTACAAAATGTTCACTTTGCATTTTATGTGGATTAATCAATTGCTAACTCAGCCACCTGACAGTTACGGAACAGTGGCCCCACCTCTACAAACTAGGGCTTGAAAAGTTCATCTGTTCCATTGTTACATTGCAGCATGTTCCTTCAATTATTTACAAGTTAATCTTTTTTAAAATTAGGCTTTTCCTAACAATTCACTGTTTCATTGTAATCTTGGCTACAAGGGCTCAGCACATCAACTTAAAAGGCTTTTTGTAGTGCTCAAATATCTTTAATGCTATTGGAAGAGTACAACTAGTGTGCAGCTTGCATGACTGAAAATTCAAAACTACAGAATGGAACCAAAAGAAAAATAAAGCTATTTCTCGTGGGTCTCTGCTTCGGAGAGGATGCACTTGAACTCAAGTCACTCACATTTTCAGGTTCAAAGAAATAGCTTTAGCTTTTTGTAGGGCTGCAGTAAGAAAAGTTCAATAGGAAGTTTAGCTTCTTCACCATGCATTTCAATTCCTTACTTATAAGCAGCGTGTGTGATGCTCTGTACCATGGGGAAACAACCAGCACCCCCATGTTCATCCTTGTAACATGACTGTGTGGTATCCAATGCAAAGTTTGTCATGTCGGGTGTCTTCAGAAGGCTAATGGTACACCGACCATTGTTGTTATGGTGATGTTATAGTAATTGTTGTTGCAATAATGTTATAGTAATGTTATAGGTTATAATTTCATGTATATAGTTATGAGGCTGAAAATGTATCCTCATGATTTAAAATAAGCCCAGGCAAAAACTCTCCCAAGAGCAGAGAGGCAGTTCACACCTCACCAGGGCATGTATGGGACAAACCCAGTCCAGCCTCACAGGAACAAAGGACGCTGGCCTTGGCAGCAACAAAAGGATCTGTTGGACTCTCCAGTGAGTCACCCAACCCCCCTTCCTTTGACCAGTTTGGGACTGCGATGAGGTAATGCTCACCTGACTCTGAAGGGGACGGGGGTGGGGGGGAAACCAAGAGGGAAGAAAGAACATGATAAAAGGGAGAAACGTTTGCCATGCTCTTCCTCTCTCTTCCACCTCCATCTACAGACACCACACCAAGCGACTGACGCGCTGATCAAAGGGGAGAGGCTGGCTGAAGAGCAACCAGCCAGCCTGTGGTGAGAAGCATCTAAGTTTGTAAGGGCATCGAAAGTGTTAAGGTCACCTTAGAATGCATCTTGCTTTTATTTCATTTGACCAAATATGACTTATTATGCTTTGACTTATAATCACTTAAAAATCTCTCTTTATAGTTAATAAATCTGTTTGTTTATTCTACCTGAAGCAGTGTGTTTGGTTTGAAGTGTGCCAGACGCTCCTCTTGGGATAACGAGCCTGGTACATATCAATTTCTTTGTTAAACTGACGAACTTATATAAGCTTGCGGCATCCAGCGGGCATAACTGGACATTGCAAGACTGAGGTTCCTAGGGTTGTGTCTGGGACCAGAAATATTGGCTACTGTGATTTGGTTGCACAATCCAAGGAGCGGCTTACATGCCAGAGGCTGTGCGTGAACAGCTCAAGAGTGGGGGTTCTCACAGCAGTGCAGGGTAAGGCTGGCTCCCAGGGTCAAGGATTGGAGTCACCTAGCAGATCACGGGTCCAGATAACACCATAGGGGAATGTCACAGCATGCAATTAAAAAAAAAAAAAAATACAGGGAACAAACTGGTTTTTAAAATTAGAGAATACTTGCTAGCAGCATGCTGTCTCCTGGCATACTTTTGTTCAGGACATCATTCCAATTTCTGCTACAAAAAATCCTATTACTTCTGATAAACTCGTTGCTGAGGTAGGAGAGCCCTATTCAGACATTTACGCTTTGCAAGATACCCAGTTTACCTTGCTTGTTTAAACTGGGATAATCCTCCATGATGGACAATACCAATAATCCAATCAAACTTTCAGCATATACAAAAGGTGTAGAATTAGAGTCCAGTTACAACTTTTTATTTTTAAATCCAGGACTTGGGCGTACCAAGGAAAACAAATCAAACCTAATAGGAAAATAAAAACGTGAACCTTCTAATGAGCCTCTCATCTCCATCTGAGCTAATCTTCCCAGGAAGACAGACAGAATCCCAGGTTGAGGACCAGCTTTAGGCGGGTGCACTTAGTTAAGGGTGTGAGATGGAAATATTCAGAAAATGTTTTATTTTAAGTCCTTTATGCCCCCACCCGCCTTTTGCAGGTAGCTTTTCCTGCTACTTCTCTCCCACAAGGGAGTAACTCACCATAAACAACTGGCAAGAACTCCCCAATTCAGCATAAAGCCATTGCAGGCATATAGCTCAAGGTTAGAACAACAGGGGAAAATATTCCATCTTGGGACAAGGAAATATAGAAAGGAAAGCAAAAAGTTAACTGACTAGCTGGAATAAGACAAGATCCATTCTCACAAAAACATAATGATAGCATGACCCCATCTGCATAAGTAGGCATGGAAAGAGAACTCGCACCCATCCAACTCATAGTTTGCTTTTCGGAAACGCTAAAGCACACATTTTTCTGAAGCAAGAACTTGTAGTAAGCACATGCCTTATCTCAGCTCTCCCTTAAAGGACTTCAGCTCTACTTCCTCTTTCCAATTCCAGTGCAGCATGGGGACTGCAACACATTCCTGAATGTGCATTCTTACACTCACTGGACAGTTCTACTTCCAATCAGAGTTGAAGCGACTAGGCCACCCCCTCAAAATGTTCCAAATACCTGAAAAATACTATAGTAAAAGCTCTGTTATCAGACACATTGGGGAAATGGGGGGGGATGCCGGTTAATCGAATATTCTGAATTATACTTTACCAATGGAATACCAATTTTCAAAGAATCAGAATACAATAAAATGAATAAAGTATAAAATAGTACACCGGTACTCACCAATCCAGTAGTAGTACTGCACTGCAGTGTAGTTGGTTTCTTGAAGCACTTAGGTGTATACAGGTAAAGTTTTCTCTTATGAGGTTCTCTTATGATACTACATATAACTATGGGCAGTGCATGGTGTACACCCAGATCACTAAAAATACACTTCACACTAAAACTATACGGAACATAATTTAATCTCTCTTTGATGATTCAGAAGACACTTCAGGATCTTGCAGTGCCTCAGGGCCATCATCAACAACATCAATCATCACTGTAGATGTATAAAGTGCAGGAGATTGGGCTGAATCTGTAAGGACCCTATGACGCTCTGGAAGCTGCTTTTCTGAATAAATCCCTGATATCAGCTTGCTTACTTGTCTTCTGCCTCTTTTGCATAAAAGTAGAGTGCAGAACGTGCAATTGCATTACGTGCTGGGCAATATACTTGTCCTGGTTATTAGATTGAAGATTTCTATTGGGAGATCAGAAATACCCGTTAATTGAGCTTTCTGGTTAATTGAGTGTCAGATAACAGAGCTTTTACTGTAGTATACATTCATTGTGGTTTTTTTACCACTACTAGTCTGTCATCATAAAACTCTCTCTGAATCTTATTTGGAAATTCAGAGAAGTCACGTAAGAGGAAGACTCTAGCACCACACTCCCAAGATAAAACCAAAAGAAAATCCCCAATATAACATCTGCCAGTCATACAAACTACTCTATAAAGCTATGAACTACCTTCCAAGAGCATTAAGCTTGGTAATATTCATTTAAATTATGTTGCATCTTCACTTCATATTTTTGGAACATTTTATATGTTGATTAATTTTAAAAAGTTAACATTTCACACCAAGCACAGAAGACCAAACATAGGCCCAAAGTATGTAATGTTAATGTACATTACCATTTCAAATGCCTTGTTTTTCTTTTATTTCTTTTACGAAAACAAGAAAATGAGCAGAAATAATTTTAATTCTATATTTTCCACCAATAAGTAGCACCAGAAACAAAGGGACTTGTTGAATTTTATTTAAAAAACAAACAGAATTTCCTAACAAATTCACAGAATAGGCTTTGTAGTTGCTCTCTGCAAACACTTACACCACCCTCTCAATAACAACAACAAAAAAGTTTGCAACCAAGGATTAAGAGGGGAAGTTACAAGTGCTGGCTCAAATCCTGCAAACACTAACACACATGCTTAACAGAAAATTCCTACTGAGTTCAATGACACTAATAATGTATGGGGAATTAAGAATGGGCTTGTTTCTAGGACCCAAAGAGGTGGAAACTGGAATGCCTAGGGGCATGGGAGGAAGATACAGAGCTCCAGGTTCTAGGTCACCAGTGACCATACATGTTACCACAGGTAGCTTGTGAGAAGCAAGTTGGTATTCTTATTCTAATTATTAGTACACATCACAAAAACCACCACCAGACCACTGCTGACAGTCTCAAGTAGAAAGGCCAAGGACAAAATAAGCAAAGACGTAACTATTCTACCTTTCCCTCAGGAGAAGGCAGAAGCACACTGGCAAGGAAGCTGCACTATTCTTGCCTGTGCTGTATATTTCAGGTGAATTCTAGGATGTCAAGTTCTGGGCCATCAGTCTGACAAATTACACCAGCACTAAATTCACTGGGCCTGATTCATGTGTACCCATTCATGTCTGTGCAAAGGGGATATAAAACACTACCAAATCACAATGCTGCGAAGTATTTTATTATTTTTAGTACCATAGTGCCTCAGAGCACCATGGAACCCCACTGTTCAAACACAGAACAACAAGACAGTCTCTGCCCTAAACAGCTTAGAATTTATTGCTTTAGCCCCACTTTGCATTGGTATGACTACACAAGGTACAAGGCAGTGGAGAACAGTTGCCCAGAATGAATAGATTAAAACCCCAGAGGACTCATTCTAAACCAGCCCAGGGGCAATGGTCAGTCACTCAAAAGAGACTCGGAGTTTCTGGACTCCCACACCCTCGAGTGATCTGGTTCAGGAACTAAAATATAAGTATACGGCACCTTTGTACAGGTATGACTGTGTCCAAACTAGGGCTTTTCCAGAGTAGTTATGGTGGCAAAAAGTCACCCCTCTAACCAACAGACACACCAGTACCACTTCTAAGTGTAAACCGGGGTGGCCAACCTGTGGCTCCGGAGCCACATAAGGCTTTTCAGAAGTTAATATACAGCTGCTTATATAGGCACCGACTCGGGGCTGGAGCTACAGGCGCCAACTTTCCAAAGTGCTGGGGGGTGCTCACTGCTCAACCCCTGGGTCTGCCACAGGCCCTGCCCCCACTCCACCCCTTCCTGTCCCACCCCCCCGAACCTGCTATGCCTTTGCTCCTCCCCCACACCCCCAGAGCCTCTTGCGCTCCACAAAACAGCTGATCGGAAAGTGAGGGGAGGGAGGAGGAGGTGCTGATCAGTGGGTGGGAGGCACTGGGAGCGGGGGGTGGGGAAGGTGATGGGGGGCTGCCAACATATTACTGTGGCTCTTTGGCAATGTACATTGGTAAATTCTGGCTCCTTCTCAGGCTCAGGTTGGCCACCCCGGTGTAGACCATCCCCAGATGAAGCACGCTCTCTAATTTTTCTCACTTTCTAAAACCAGTAAAGTCTCTACGGTGTGTTATATGCCCATTTGAGCAACAACTGTCATGCAAAAGTAGGAAGTCAGCATCTTTTAATTTTGGAAGGTGGAATGTTCCTGCCTGAGGCTCAGCAGCAATTCTCTCATTTGACCCTCAATTTAGTTTCAAACCAGGGATTCAAACTACAGTCTCCACAACAGATCCAGCCTATTTTGCAGCTTCTATGATAGACTCAAGTTCTGCAGAACATAAGCTTTCATTTATTTAAAAAAAAAAAAAAAGACTCTGAATGAAGCCTACCAAATGTGATCTACCCAACAGCTCTGAAAAGTGTGAACTACACCACTCATTCCAATTGACTCTGAAGCCTAATGATGACATTAACAACCAGCATCTCAAATATTGCAGGTAAAAATTCTGAATTGCAAGTAAGAATTGGTCTAGTGCATGCACAAAATGATCAAAAGACAGAATTAGCTATGGTCCTAGAAATGTCCTACATCATTCCCCACACCACCACCACCAATTGATCCCAAATGCAATAACAACTTCATAAGACAGCTGAGCTACTAGTTAAAGACTATTGCTCCATGATAGGAAATGAAGTGAGATTGTGAGGGACCGAATGCGGGTTGCCCCAATTGAAGACAAGTTGAGGGAGGCTAGGCAACAGTCCTTAGTATGGACATGTCCAATAGAGACCTGAGAGTTATACTGGTAGGATACACAGGTTTCAGAGTAGCAGCCGTGTTAGTCTGTATTCGCAAAAAGAAAAGGAGTACTAGTGGCACCTTAGAGACTAACCAATTTATTTGAGCATAAGCTTTCGTGAGCTACGCCTCACTTCATCGGATGCATTCAGTGGAAAAAAACTGGTAGGATAGAAATTATCGTGTACAGGGAGAAGCCAAAGACTTTGTACATGGACTGGATATCAGCGGACCTTAGAGAGACCAATTTGCATGACAGCCAGGCATAAAATCATTAGTTTTGGAAAAAGGCTATAAAAGTTGCCAACCCCAAATACAGAAGTGACAAGAAAGAAGACAACAATGATGACTAAAGACAACATGCTATCCTTGATCTTCAGGCAAGCCTCTCCTTGACATTAGTGAAAGATGTGCAAAGGAGAGAAGGTAGGCTATGGCACTAATTTTGTAATCCCAGTTCAGACCACATTTAAAAATTGTAATTTGGTCCTCCCCACAGAATTAGTTTGACATTTCTATTATAGAGCAATACTATTCCATTTACATAAAGATGAATGCCTTCTTTTGGGTGGGGCTGAATGGAAAGACTCTCAGACCACTTTCTTATACAACAGCAACTTTTTCCATTAGCAGGGAAGTCATGCTATTAGTATGTTAATTACAAGGAGCACTAAGAAGTGTGGCTGCTACAGGCTAAAAAGAAGCAGAGGACTGTGCTCTCCGTGTAAACTTTTCTTAAAAGAAAGTCAGATCAGATATGGCCCAAAATTACAAAACTTAAGATCAACAGAAATGTTTCCACTATATTTTTAAATTCCATTTTTTTTTTTTTAAAAAGCAAGTAAACATTCTCTGGCAGCGTTTCTAACAAACACTATAGCACTGTGCTAGGGCATGGGGATGCAAGTGTGAAGTGAACTAGTTATTTTCCATTTTGCAACCTTAGAAAAATTCATAAGGTAAACAAATACCATAATCATCCTACTGAAGAGCAAGAGATATTTAGAAATCTATCAGTTTAAATAATCTACAATATTACTTGTAACAAAGAACAGGTTTTCTCTCTTTTTTTTTTTTTTTAAATAAAAGCAAACCTGCTGAGAACCAATATCAGATGCTTTCTTTGAAACATTTACTGAGCACTCATTTAAACTACAGAAATTACATACTTTTCAGATTGAATGCTTTCTCCATTTCCTTACATATTTTACAAATTAATTCCATCATAACTATTTAAACTGGCCACAATTTCAGAGCCTTTGAGGGCTAGTACCCGTTACACAATGCTACTAGCCCAAGCCACTGAGACACAAGTTTAGCTGACACTCACATGGAAAGCTTAAAAAACTGGTGTTGATCAAGAGTCACATGACTTTGTTCCTCAAATGTTAATCTGAATGCATGTTATGTTGGGGCTATGTAGGTTATAATCACGTAGAGTGTTTAACAGCTTTAAACAAACTTTTCAAATGCACATTTTATCTCAAATTAAGGATTCATTTATTTACTGAGTGCATTTTCATTCAGTATCTCTCAAAACCCCAGTGGCTACCTCTATTCAGAAATGATCCTGTCAAAAAACAAACTTTACATCCTAAATGGTTCGAGTTTCTTGAGAAATAATTGATATTTCTATTGTAAATGTCTGTACTGTTTCATACATTTAATAGCAACCCCCCAAGAAAGTCAACTTAAATATGGAAAAAGGGAAGTGTAATGAAAACAGGTCAGTGAATAGCTAAAACCACTGTTTGTTCATTCTTTCTTTCTTTCCAGTCTTTGGTTTCAAGAAACGACACCTCGATGATGCAAAGTTTTAGACAGGAAACACAAGAGAACTTCAAGTCAGAACTGGTTACCTTTCAGATTCATGAAAGAATTAGAACTTGGAGTTTAAAGCAACACGAAGTCTGGCTTATGTTGAAAACTAGAAACTTCAGTTAAGGCTGCAGCAGAGATGGTTTATTTATTGGTAATGTACTTGTGTACCAATGACAGGTTTCAGAGTAACAGCCGTGTTAGTTTGTATTCGCAAAATGCATCCGATGAAGTGAGCTGTAGCTCATGAAAGCTTATGCTCAAATAAATTGGTTAGTCTCTAAGGTGCCACAAGTACTCCTTTTCTTTGTGTGTACCAATAACATTAATTCTGCAACTTCTACTTATAAACAAGTTTGAACTGGGGAGAAAACACTGCCCAGTATAACTGAAAAGGAAGGGAGAATAAAGAAGATAAGAGGGGGACCACAACAATACTACTGCCTTGATCCTGAAAGGCAGTGACAACTCCTACTGTCATCAAGAGGAGTGGCATATGCTTACTACCTCTCAGGATGTGGCCCAATGCAAATGTCATAGTCATTTACAGTGCTCGCAGTTAAACAGGAAGTGGGACTTATTCAATTAAATGGATTTCCCTCACATTCAGCAGAAGATGGAGAGGAGCATCATGAAGTTTTTGTCAGCTGTTGCTCGTTTTTTTCGTTTCTTTTTTTAAAAAAATAAAATAAAGGAAAGTTCTGTATTTATCATAAATGATGAGGGTACAGATATGATGCTGCAGGTGATGGCATGAGAAAAATGATCTTGAATAACCCAATTTACAGAATAACATTTAATATACCTTAAGTTGTATTTACCATTAAACAATTTCCCATTCAAAAACAAAATCCAAATAGTTGAGTACTTCAATCTAAAAAAAATCCTGATATTAATGATTTTAATTTATTCTTCTTAAGCTGAAAATCAACTACTACCCAATACTAAGTGTCAGCCTTCAGGAAATGCCTATGGCATAGCCTTTTGCCTCCAGTATTTATGGGTGACAAAAGCTGAAACAGCTCTCATAGGGGCAAAAAATCCACAATCAGCAAAGTCACAATGCAACTAATTTTCTTGACTAGATATATAAAATCAATGGCACCCACCACCCCCTTCTATACAATATCTCTACTCAGAAGAGCTAATAGGATGAAATGTCAATTAATACAGTAGGCACAATTTGCGCTGCAAAAGTATTTACCCAGTAAAACTAAGGATATTAAAGTAACACTGTGGTTATCATCAAGATAACACATTCATTCAAGAGACAAGGTGAGCAATATCCTCAATTCTATTGGTTCAATAAAAGATATTACCTCACTTACCTTTCTCTCTAATATCCTGGGACCAGCACAGCTACAACTACACTGCATACTTTCATTCAAAGCATTGTCAGTACCTTTCGCATGCCTTAAAAAAGTTATATAACTTTTTTATATGAAGTTTCATGTGGGTAGACTAAGACCAGAAATGGAAGTTTTGGAAAAGATTCAGACAATTCCATCCAGCTGTTTGAGGTATCCACGCAAAGGGGGAAAAGAATGATTTTTCACAAGTTTAGGAACACAGAAATATTTTTACTTCACACTTCAGTTTTAAAGAATTTTGGATTTCAAATCTATATGATTTGGACATGCATGCAGTCTCCAAAGAACATATCTTATCAAATGCAGAAAATGTGTTGCCCAACAAATAAAGATGTGTTATAAACAAGGGAAAAGGGCATAATGCATGCTCTCCCCTTTACCCATTTAAGTAAACACGAAGCAGAGATATACATGTTCTGCCCTGCTTCTACTTGGGTAGAATGAGATATCTGAAAAATCTTCAACCACAGAAGCCTCCCCAGCTGCAGCCACTTACTCTGTCCCATGAATAATCTGCTGAATTCCTTCCAATTTACAGCTGCTGGGCCCTGCTGTCTGCATTTTCAAATTTTACATGCTCTCAAGGGAGCAGTATAGTTCAGGGCAGTGGTTTTCAAACTTTTTTTCTGGAGACCCAGTTGAAGAAAACTGTTGATGCCCACGACCCAACAGAGCTGGGGATGAGGGGTTTGGGGTGTGGGAAGGGGCTCAGGGCTGGGGCAGAGGGTTGAGGGTGAGGGCTGCGGGGTAAGGCTGGGAATGAGGGGCTCAGGGCTGGGGCAAGGGTGCAGGAGGGGGTGAGGGCTCTGGGATGGGGCCGGGGAAGAGGGGTTTGGGGTGCAGGACAGGGCTCTGGGTGGGATGGGGGGGGCTCAGGGCTGGGGTGTGGGAGGGGGTCAGGGCTCTGGGTGTAGACTCTGGGGTGGGGCCGGGATGAGGGGTTTGAGGTGGAGCAAAGGGCTCCAGGTTTGGGTGGGGGGGGGGGTCAGAGCTGGGGATTGGGGCGGGGGTTAGGGCAGCTCCCGGTTGGCAGCACAGAGGGGGTGCTAAAGCAGGCTTCCTGCCTGTCCTGGCACTGCAAACCATGCTGTGCCCTGGAAGCAGCCAGCAGCAGGTCCAGCTCCTAGACAGAGGTACACAAGCAGCTCTCACCCACAGGCATTGCCCCTCCCCCAGCTCCCACTGGCTGGTTCCTGGCCAATGGGAGTGCAGAGCCGGTGCTCAGGGCGGGGGCAGCACGCAGATTCCTGTGGTCTTCCTGCCTAGGAGCCAGACCTGCCACACCAGCGTGGTGAGCAGCACCGCCGATGGGATTTTTAAACAGCCCCTTCGGTGCGACCCAGTACTAGGTCACGACCTGCAGTTTGAAAACCACTAGTTTAGGGAACATAGTGCCAGCATATGTGAAAATCAAAGTGAAATAAATACATTTGATTGTTTAAATCATCATTGGTTTCAAATAAGGATTTATAAACTACACTAGCCTGTTTGAACTTAAAATTTAAGAAGTTATGTGAATGCAACACTACAGACAAGAATGTAAATATGTAGTCATGCCACTCAGTGGTATGGTACCCCCGCACCATGATGTAGCCATCTTTGTGCATTTAAAAACCCAACCATGATGTTTCATTAATTTGATTTAGACAAAAAGAAAAGGAGTACTTGTGGCACCTTAGAGACTAACAAATTTATTTGAGCATAAGCTTTCATGAGCTACAGCTCACTTCATCGGATGAATTCAGTGGAATTTAGAGAGTTACTATGACCACACACCCTATCGTCCTTTCAGGATGGAAAATACACAAGCAAATGCAGTGTGTGGCACAAAGTCAGTGTCATGGTACTGTGGACATACAGTATCCAAAGCATGCTATGGGCTTTGGAGACACAGAATAAGGAAGGCCTGCGCCAGGAAATCACAGAGATGTAACTGAGGTTGCAAAAAGTTCTGTTAAAAGGGAGTTGCTGTCAGTAGCAGGCCTGTTATCGCTTTCCCACGATGACAAGGGCAGAAAGACAGCGGTTTCCTCGCGCTGGAATAAGGGGGTTCTAACTAGAGCGAAAGGTGATGAGGGAAATGAACTAAATTAAACTCAGAGCAAAACCTTGCCTCACACGAAGCGTAAAAAAATTAAAAACTGCATGAGGCGGCAGGCTCCCCTCTCCCCCCGCTGAACGCAACTTGGCACCTCTTGCAAATACCACTCTCTCTCTCTCTCCGCGCGCCTCAGCCGGCAGGAAACCCTGGCTTTCTGCAAGGCACACCGCCATCTGCCCTCCCAGCTCAGGCGAGCCACTTTGCAGCAGCAGCTGCTAGCGGCACAGGAGAGCAGCAGCTCGCACCCAGGATGACAGCGGGGCAACCCAAAGCCTGCAGGGCAGGAAACCTCCCTGGTCTGAGCAAGGAGGCTCTCAGCAAACCTCTCCTTGATGCAGCGCCGATTACTGCCCCACATACAGGGACCCGCCCCTGCAAAGCACCGCGCCGGTCTTATTATTGCAACAAAAAGGGGCTACGTGGCCACACTGCACACACTGCCCCCCGGCCAGCACCTCCTCGCCCCCCTCTCCCTTCCCACTCACTTTTGGTTGCAGCGATGAGGTTCTTTCCATCCTTGAGCAGATCCTTGATGAACTTGTTGGTTTTCTCCAGTTCGGCCTCATGAGCTCTGATCCTCTCCCTGAACCAGGGGCTATCCAGGTAGCAATCGCTGAACTCCAAGGGCTGCAGCCCCATGGCTGCTGCAGCTGCACCAGGGCTCAGGTCCTTGCAAATCCCTCTTCACCAGGCAGCAGTAGCAGCCTCAAGAGCCGACACTAGGGCGCAGGGCCCGCGGTGCCTCTCAGCTGCACAGCGATTCCCCCAGGTGACCAGGCAGCTGGCACTTTCAAACCATGGCATGGGGGGTGGGAGGGCGGTCCCCGAGGCCAGCCGCGCCCCGGGCCTGCGGGCTCTTGAAACAAAGGGCGAGGAGGGAGCAGAGCAGTGGCAGCTACTCCGAGAGCTTCAGCAGCGCCCGCGGAAGCCTCCCGCCCTGAGAGCAGCTGGGACGACTGAGGAGACGCCGCTGCCCAGCTCCCGGCAGCCTCCACCACAGGCAGCCTCGGCATCCCAGCCCCGCCCCGCTCCCGGCTCCACCCTGCCAAGTTCCAACCCCCCGCCCCGGCTCAGCCTGAGCTGCCCCGGTCTCCAGCCGCTGGCGCTGGGCGCCCTCCCCGCGCGGAGCTGACCTCGGTGCGCTCCCAAATTCCAGGGACCTTGGTGCATGATTAGCAACTTGTGACGAGGCGAGAGACGTGCCAGGAAGGGGGGTTGCAGCACGCCTGCCCGGGGTGCGGCTCTCCAGCGTGCTGGGGTTGTGTGGCTCCCGGGAGGGCATGAATTACCCTACCTCCCCCAGCGCTGAGCCTGTAGCCCCGCTGTCCCCTTGCCACTATTGCCCGTTGCAGAATCAGCGGCAACTTGCCGCGCGGCCTGTTATTTGTCCCCTGCATGCTGATTTTACTGCGAGCCAGGCTTTCCCCCTCTCTGAACTCCCAGCCCCTCACACACTAATATCAGAACATAACTGCCGCCTCATCTTCGCCCAGGTGCACATCCTATCTACATCGAACCGGTTCGTGTCTGTACTCTTACATCGGGTAAATGGTGCTGAGATGGGCCTTCAGGTTTTCTCCTAACTGCGCGCTGAGTTTAGAAAAATGTTAGAAATATAAAGTTTGTAGTAGAGGTGGGTGGGTGTCAAAGTTTGTTCAGGAAGGTTCCCTAGCTGCACATTTCTCTGCTTTTCAGGGACTTTGCACTGAAACAACTTAAACTCTAAATCAACCAAGGTTTTGGTGGTGGGATGTAACTTTGGTGTTGCAAATCACAAAATGCATGTTATATCCTCACATTTATTCCTTTCATTTCAAACTCCCATTCAAGTATATCATTTTTGGGAGCAAATACCAAAGCACCAGTCGCTCAAGAGGACATCTATATTTGGCTTTCATTTTGATTGGGGGCGGAGAGGGTTGGGTTCTTTTCAGTCTGTTAGAACTTCACCAACCCCTGAACACTGTGCAAATTTATGAAGTGAAATAGCACTGACAGTACAATAACTGGATGTAGTCACTTTGATGCCAAGAACTCTGCCTATGGTATTAACTATTACAAATTACTTGTAAGTATAACAAGGAATTAATTCTTGATTTTAGGGGATATTTTTAGATGAAGAACAGTAAAGGAGTATGCAATTTGTCCAGGGAAACCTGAAAATTGTTGGTGTTAAGTTTTGTTTTTGTTTGTTTTGCTTGTTTTTGCCGTCACTTTTAAAGGGTCTCCCTCAGCTATTTCACCTTGGATTTACATCAGTGCCATACCACAGGATTTGGTTAATATTCTGATCTTCTTAAATGTGTTGCAAATCAGGTGAAGGTATAGGCTGTCTTTGTAAGAGATAATGTTGAAAGATATCTGATCCTTTCTCAGAAGATGAGTATAAAAAGATTAGGAAAGAATTTGGGAAGCTCTGGAGTGATCAACTTATCACCAGTGTTATCTAATTCAATCAAGCCAAAGAATATTGTTGCAAATTCCTCAAAGGCAGCACTAAACACCAGCAGCGTAACAAGCCATTTAAAATGTGCATACACATTTGTTACTTTGTGACTGCCCTAGATCCTTAATCTCCTAAAGTTATTCCTGATATGATCAGAGCAAATGAAATTAGATACACTTGTCTAGAAGTATGTTATTTAAAAACTTGATGAAGAACAAAATAATCTGCCAGTGCACAGAGATGCTGGCTCTAGGAAATTAAAATACTGTTCAGTGAGGTACACCCATGAACATGTAACACCCATACACCCTGGTTAAAGGCCAAGACTGGCATGTTTATTTTGCAATATAAAATATCTTATATTAGTCATATTATATATTTTACCATATTCATCTTCAGTTCAGTTTAGAAAATTGTGAATTTCATCACAGGAATTCCATGCCTGGGACAGGATTTATAATACATGGCCTGATCCTGCTCCCTTTTAAGTCAGTGAGTTTTGTAATTGATTTCAATTGCAATACCATGTGGCCCAAAGTTAAGCCCACGCTACACTGTCCAGGGAAATTGTATTGAAATCATCTTAGCACCTTGTTGGGAAGAACTGTACTAAAAAGGACACTGTCATTTTAAAAATTCTTATTGTTGTTACAAAAAAAAATCTGAAAGAAAAGAGGAGGGAAAACCTGTATTTTTTTCACTTTGTTTATTTTGTGCATTTGACAGCATTTTGTGTATGGTATAGTCAGTTTATCTGTTTTCACTGTATACTCCAATAGAATCTCCAAGGCTCCATCCTGCAACCAGTTATGTATGTGAGTAACTACGTATTTTAGGAGTCTCATTAAACTCAATGGGTCTTCTTGCATTTAGAAAATTACACATGTGTAAGGCCAGGTCTACACTAAAAAGTTAAGTTGACCCAGCTACATCACTTAGGAGTGTGAAAACGCCACAACCCTGATAAACATAGTTAGGACAACTTACGCAGACAGTGCTAGGTTGATGGAAGAATTCTTCTGTTGTCCTATATACCACCTCTCAGGGTGATGGATTAACTACAGCCACGGGAGATCCCCTCCCACAGCTGGAGTGTTTACACTGAAGCACTATAGCAGTGCAGCTACAGCTTTGCAGCTGTGCCGCTGTAGCAGTTTAAGTTTAGACATTGCCTAAGGCCTGATCTACACCACAAAGTTAAGTCAACATAAGCCACCTTGCGTCAATGTAGTTGTGCACATGTCTACTCTTAAATTTGTCTCCCACTGATCTGAGCACCCCATTAGGCCGACACACTAATATCACCTCCCCGAGTGGTGTTGAGCCATAGTCGAGGTCAATGCAGTGCAAGTGTAGAGACGGTGTTGTTTATGTTGACCCTGAAAGTCCCCCAGTAGCAGTCACACAATGAGTAACACTGACCACTCTGGTCACAGTTGTGAATTCCATTGCCCCACAGTCACAGAGACTGGAAGACACCTCCATTCTCCTTTAAAGCCTGCAAATTTTTTAAATGCCTTTTTCTGAATGTACAGCTTGGCAAGCACACCTAGCAACTCTCCATTGTTGTGTACAACTGCTTAGTTGACTATGACAGCTACACATTCCAGACACGCTCGGAATAAACAGGAGATACTGGATCTCCTGGGCCTGTGGGGAGATGAGGCAGTGCAGGCACAGCTACAGATCAGCCATAGAAATGTTGACATCTACAAGCAGATTGCACGGGAGATGCAGGAGAAGGGGTACAACAGGGACCAGCAGCGGTGCCATGTGAAAGCAAAGGAACCGTGTCAAGCATATCAGAAGGCCAGGGAGGCCAACAGTCAATCTGATGCCAAGTTCCAAACCTGCCACTTCTACAAAGAGCTGCATGCCATACTTTGCAGAGACCCCACCACCACATTGCAGACCACCAAGGAGCTCAAGTTAAAGGCCCCGGCATGAACAGTGAAGACCAGGAGAAGGAAGAGGGACTTGCAACTGCCGGATCCAATAATGCCACAAGTCATCGCAGTCCAGTCAGTCCTGGCAGTTGAGTACAGTCAAACCCAATGCAGAGGAAGGAACCTCGGGTAAGTATGTAACTGTATGTACCATTACAATGATATACTGATGGCACCCCCAACTAAACAGGACACAGCTATCCACTTTTCATTAATTTACTTAATGAAGAGGTAGAAGAGGTACTGGTATAACAAAAAGAGGTAGCGTTATTATCTGCTTTTCATACCCCTGCAGACTTAGGCGGGGAAGGAGGGCATGTGGAGCAAATTTTTTATGTACACAGGGATGTCCCTTGAATCCTCCTGAGAGATCTCAAATTTTCATGGAGGAACTTTGCAATCCTTTCCCAAAGGTTTCTAGAGATGGCAGCCTTATTTCTTCCTCTGCAGTTGGACACTTTCCCATGCCTGTTGGCAATAACTTTGGCAGGCACTGTTACAGCCCACAGCTAGGACAGGGGTGGGCAAACTTTTTGGCCCGAGGGCCACATCTGGGTATGGAAATTGTATGGTGGGCCATGAATGCTCATGAAATTGGGGGTTGGGGTGGGGGAGGGCTCTGGCTGGGGGGTGCGGGCTCTGGGGTAGAGCCAAAAATGAGGAGTTCAAGGTCCAGGAGGGGGCTCCGGGCTAGGACAGGTGTTGGATCATATTAAAGAAGTTCTGTATTAAAATCACACATGAGTTTGATTCCCCATAGTTTAAATTCCAGGGTATTACTAATTAAGAGGTCTCTTGGTTTTTGGTACTGTTTCTCTTCCTCTCTGTGTGAAACTTGCAAGCTGCTAATTGTGTTAGTACATTCTAAGACAGAGTCTGTTCTCAAAGCAATTCTTTGTAACAACTACTCACAGAGAGAGAGTCTCAAAGCAATACTCTGTAACAACAGAAACAGCACCCAGAGACTCCTGCCCTTTTGTTGTATTCATCTCGCTCTGTTAACAATTGTGATTAAAATAGAGATAGAGGATGTATGTGGATGGATGCTTGGTGTGGATAATAAATGAATGATCAGGGAGGTGCCAGCCCAAGAATCCAATGTCCATCGGCTGAAGAAGGCATCAAGTGGAAACTACCAGAGGACCCGCGGAGGGCAGACTGGAATCCACCCAACAGTCTCAAGAATGGGAGAACCAAAGAACAAGATAACATCTGGCAGCACAGAGCCGTCAGGAATGTGCCATCTGCTGATTGATTCAGGAACAGCATGATGAAGCAATTCCCACAGACTGGGATAGGAAGAAATTCCTATAAAAATGGACTCTAGAAAGTGAGAACTTTGGGGTCTGATTCCGCAAACCAACTTCCAGGAGCATCAGATGTGCATCTGACAAGGCCCTGCTCCCTCCTCATGTCCAGGCCACCTGGCCAGTGGCTTGGCATGAGCAACTCTAAGGCTGGTAACTATGATAACCTTGCAGAACCTGTGTGTGTGTGTGTATGAATGAATGTGTGAATAAATATGAAATTGAATGGAATGTTGTAGCTATAACTAACTGCTTACTATGATTCTTTCTGTATCCACAATAAATGTGGCATTTTGCCTTTTCCCCTGCAGAACCACCTGATCAACATCCTATACAGCAAACAGGAGAAGATCAAGAATGAGCTCTCAAAACTGGAGACTCTCATAAAAAAACAACCTTCCACACAAACTTCCTCGTGGCTGGACTTTACAAAAACTAGACAAGCCATTTACAACACACACTTTGCTTCTCTACAGAGGAAAAAGGACACTAAACTATCTAAACTCCTACATGCCACAAGGGGCCACAACAGTGGTTCCCTTAAGTCACCCAACAATATTGTTAATCTATTCAGTTATACTCTTAGCCCTGCAGAAGAGTACCCCCCACTTGGTAAGGCAACGCCCATCTTTTCATGTGCTGTAATATTTATACTGCTTACTGTATTTTTCACTCCATGCATCTAATTAAGTGAATTTTAGCCCGCAAAAGCTAAAGCCCAAATAAATATGTTAGTCTCTAAAGTGCCACAAGGACTCCTCATTGTTTTTGCTGATACAGACTAACACGGCTACCCCTCTGAAACCAATAGGATACTGTAAATCATGGGACCATGTATGAGAAGATAGTGTGTTCTTCATTTGTACAATATCACATGAACCCATGATGGAGCACTAAGCATTGGCGTAACTCAGTGTTGAGTGATTTTGAAAATCCCACCAGAGTAACTATACGGGCGATACATAAACTAGGAAATATTAATTCTGTAACCTAATAGCCAAAATTCTGCTCATCTGTGTTTCCACTTTCCAAGGTGGATTAGACTCCGTGCATTCATCATTTTTCATATACAATTTTGTAAACAAATTATGTAATTTGTAATTATGCCATTTCTTATTTTGTAGTGTGGTTATATATAACTGTTTATTAGTTGTTTTTTTAAAAAAAAAAAGCTTTTACACATACACTGGAGACATCTATTGGAAATGTTAAAATGAAACATGCAGTATTTACAATATTGTTATGAGCTGGGTGAAACCTTGTTATGATTTGGATTAAGCCTCACCTAAAACAAAATGTTTGTTTTAACTTACCCAGGAGCTTTTGGTCTGGGTTGGGTTAGATTGTTTTGAGTAGGTATGTATGGGTGTGGGAGAGAACACAAAAAGATCACAGATAAGAAGGCAGAGGAAGAGAGGCAAGAAAAAGCCAAGCAGGAGCCTTTAAGCATGGTGCGAGCCTGGAAAAAGCTAGAGAGAGAGTTTTTGAGTCTGCTGTTGGCTACAAGGACTTGTGGGGATGGTAAACTGAGAAACTGCTCCTTTTTTTCCTTGGATCCTTCTGTGGTCAGAGACACAGGACTTTGTACATTCCTTGTAAATAAACAAGATTGCATAAAAGAAATACCTGGCTACCACCTTGCATAATGACAGGTTTCAGAGTAACAGCCGTGTTAGTCTGTATTCGCAAAAAGAAAAAGAGTACTTGTGGCACCTTGGAGACTAACCAATTTATTTGCGCATAAGCTTTTGTGAGCTACAGCTCACTTCATCGGATGCATACTCTGGAAAAAACAGTATGCATCCGATGAAGTGAGCTGTAGCTCACAAAAGCTTAAGCTCAAATAAATTGGTTAGTCTTTAAGGTGCCACAAGTACTCCTTTTCTTTCTGGCTACCACCTTCTGTTCCCAACTGGACCACCCACTGAGCCCAGAACTTTGACTAGCCACTTGGGTCGAAAAGAGGCAATAATATCTTTCTGATATCATATATGACACAACAGAATAGTTGATGCGTGAAATAGTTACAAATGTAATATAGTGTCAGAATGGTATATAACAAAATATTGTATCAAAGCTTATAAAGTCATAAAGCTCTGTAAATGTGAGTTAGTTAAAAGCTCTTCAGTAAGTCTGCTTTCTCAAAAACTGTTCTGTTGCATGAAATTCAATACATGTTATACAATTCCTATAATATTAAATAATAACAGGAACTAATGCTTAGCTTCTATAGAGTGGTATTCATCCAAAGATTTCAAAGGACTTTATATCTACATTTTTCTTATGGGGAAATAGAAACAGAGATGACCAAATTTCAAGAGAGCTCAGGACCAGATTTTCAAAGATCCCTTTCCCCCTTTAGATGCCTAAATAAAGGCCAGATTTTAAAACGTATCAGCATGCAACAGCTCCCACAGTGATACTTATGATTAGATTTTCAAAAGAACTCAGCACCCCCAGCATGCTGAGCTTTGTTGAAAATCTTCCCATTTATTTTGGTGATTTTGTGATAAGGTGTTCACCCCACATAAGGCAGAGCCAGTAAATTTGGATAATTAACCTGATAGGCTACAGTGGGGGAAGAGCCTAGTCCTGAAGGACTGATTGAAGATGAAGCCCTGCTGGGGAAGAACAGCAGGAGTTGTATAAAGCCAGTAAGTTGACAGCAGAAAGGAGCAGCAGAGGAAGTAGGTTGTATTCACTATCTGGGAGTAGGGAGGCATTTGAGGCTATGGAGTTCAATAGCTCCTCTCTAAGAGGAGGGAGTTGGAGTTGGTACACCTAGACAGGGAGGAGCCAGAAGCTGTAGGAGGGAGTCCAGGGAAAGAACAACAAGGTCTGAGGGAAAGCAGACCACAGTTTCCAGGTATAGGTTCCTGGACTGAAACCTGGAGTAGTGGGAGGGCCTGGGTTCCCCTACCAGCTACTGGGGAAGTGGCACAGACCCAGGCAGTGGAGCACAGACTACCTATGATGGTTGTTAAGTGGGACTTTGTTACCCTGGAAGGGGAAAACATAGTGAGCTGGTGGGAGTGCTAGACCATGAAGACGCAGCACCCTGAGTTGCAGAGAGAGAGAGTGTGTGGCAGCAGAGTGTGCAACAAGCAGCAGAAAGGGGCATTGGACTAGAGTGGTGATAATTCCCAAATGTGGCTAGGAGGTGGCACCCTAGTGGTGGTGGATCCTGTGACAGTGCCTAATATAAGTGCTGAACTCTTGAAAATCTGGCCTGTAGTAGTTAAAGATGAAATTTTCAAAAGCAGCCTCTACGTTTTACTTGCCTTAGTTTTTTTGGTACCCAAAATGAGAAGTGTGGCTCTTCTAAAAGTCAGTCCCAAGTTAACAGAAGTCAGTTGGAGCTGTGAGTGCTCATCACCTTTGAAAAAATCAGGCCTCGCTGTCTCAAGTTGGGCACCCAAAAGCTGCAGCTCTCAGAATCTGTGGCAAACTTTGAAAAAATGGATCTAAGTTATTGATTCATTTGAAATCACAGAGCAAGTCAGGGAGCAGAGTTAGAAATACAATCCAAATATCCTGACTCTTAATGCAGTGTCCGATTTGCCGAATCATGTTATCTTCTGTGATGGTTATTTTTCAGATTATTTTATTTTCAGTTGAGAGGTAGCTCTGTTTCTGGACATATAGAACCATATTACACTGAAAGGGACACTTTTAGTAAAAAAAATTGTATATTAAAAAAATCCATACTGCTGTTTAGATTGAAACTAAAATTTCATAATCAAATTTACTTTCACCAGTTTTTTTTTATTGCCATTCACTCTGCTTCAGCAAGTAAATTAGAATAGTAGTTTCCTCTATTTGTTTATAATGGCTCTGATTAGCATACACTGGAAATATTGCAATATTTGGGTTGCATACACTAAGGAGTTTTTAAATTAAAACAAAATATTTTCATTTAACAAGGAAAAATAATTGAAATGTTTGTGTTAGCACCGAGTTTAAAAACAACTGATAAAAAATATATAAAATACAGAATTCTAATATCTGACAATGTCTCTGTTGGAAACCAGTATACCACAACTGGTGATGTGAAAATACATTCCATTATATTAACAATTAGGAATTTTATAATGAGAAACATTCCATCAGATATACAACTTCAGCAGAAGTATCATAGTGACAGTCAATCCTTCAAATCAAGGCAAAACAATGTAAACTGCCAGCAAATTACCCCAACAAAAATGGTTTGTATCTGTTTACTAGATGGAGTAATTTACTACTTTTTTGGATATTCCCAGTTCAGTTCCTATCCACCAAAGCAAATGATCTAGTGACTCTTCCTGTACATCATACAGTAATATAAAACACTGTCTGATCCAGCCGGAAGAGCTCTGCGATATAGGGGAAAATCCTATATCACATCCTGGTTTAAAGAGAGACATAAATCAAGGTTACATGTCTAACAAGCAATACCAGCAAAAGTCTTTGGGATCCACACCTCACTGAAAAGTTGGTTCAGACCACTTTAGATAATTAAAATATTTATACCAGCAGCCTAGAAAATACTAATAAATTTAATGTGAGGGAATTTCACAGGCACCTTTGCTCTTTGTCTTTGGAATAAAGATTGGGAAAAAATAGCCAAAACTAGTGGACTGAGGCTATAAAAAAGACACATAATATACTTCCAAAAATATAGCATTTATGCAAACCCACATCTTTATAGTCCATAGGAAATGACAGTGATGTAGCTAAACTGATGCAAACTCCAAGAGAAGATGTGTTGCAGTGGTGTAAAAGAAGTGAATGGCATTGCAGTGGCTTACCTCAGTTTCACACAGCAGTGCAAAATAGACATAAACTGATTTAAGATGTCAGTTGAGGATTATCCTTGTTTAGGGGAATCCTCCAGTGATGTAAGTTTGGGGTAGCCAGCATTATGCTACCCTCTCTTGCAGACCCCCTACCATGCAGTGTGTGGTTGGGGAAAGGGATATTGCCAGTGCTCAAATTATGGGAAAAGCATAGGTGGGTTCTGAATGTCAAGTGGCTTGTTTTAATTTTAACAGTAGTGAGAACTAAGAGGGCCATAAAAGAAGTGAGATAACCCCTAAAGTAGTAAGAGGGCCTGGCTCCTTCACCCCCTCCCCTCCATAATTTAAGCATTGGACTTGGCTGGAGTACAGCTAAACTGTAGCAATCCGCAGCTACCAGAATGATCTCTGGGGGAGCTGTTGCAGCTGGGCACAAATCAGAGAAGCCCTGAAACTGCTCTGGGCTATGCCAAGGACTGTATCAGCCCCTAGCCAGTCTCAAGATCCCAGGGGTAAGGGTCAAACCCAGGAATGTATCCCTAATTATTAATGAATGTACAGTCCTTGAAATCCTCAGGTGGAAGGTGCAATAGAAGTGGGAAACAGTAACAATCATCATAATAATGTCAATGAAACACATGGCTCAAAATCAATGTATCCTGCTTTGAAAACAAATGTTGAGAAAAGCCTCAATAAAATTTACATTGTGTAGGATTCATAAAGGTTTATGCGCTTGGCAACATTCAGGGCACACCCGGAGTGTTGTGTAGGAGTAGTGCACACACTGCTCCATCCAAGGGCATCAACCTTGGAATCTCGCCAAGATGATATGAACCGTGGGAAGCCTCTCAGGACTGGGCTCAAGGCCCGAGAGCAAGGAATGCGGTAGATAGAAATTGGTAAATAAGAATGTTAAACAAAGCCAGTGTATTCCTTTTATCTGTTGGAGAATGTAATGAGCGGGGGGAGAGAGAGAATAAAGAGGAAGGTGGAAAGCTGACAGGGAGAAGCCTGTTAGCAGAGACCAGCCTGCTTGCTTGCTAAAAGCTGTGTTCTGTCTTGTCATTGAACCGCCACAACTGGCGCCCAAACGTGGGGCCCTCAGCACTCACCTCGCCCGGCAAGGGTTTTCAGACGCGTCACTCATCCGCCTCGCTGATCCCGGTGAGTATTTTTTGTTGTGGTAAGTATGGGAAGCTCCCTCTCTGCTTTGCAAGTGCAACACCGCAATGAGCTACAGTATTTGCTGCGTAAGGCTCAGCATGACTGCCCCACTCGAGAACTCACTCTCCTGCTACAGGAGGTGAGTGCCCAATGCCCATGGTACCCTGAAGCCGGAACCCTTAAGCTAGCGGACTGGGAGCGGTTGGGCCAGACATTGCACAAAGAGCCTCGGGCGTCCGTGCAGGCTTTACATGCCTGGCACCTCTGCCGCGACGCGATACAGCGTGTCGCCTCAGACAGGCCCTCCCTCGCGAGGCTGGTGATCTCGCCACGCCCGTTCGCTCCTGCGGCCACCCCCCCTCCTACCGATGCAACACAGTGTGTCGCCTCAGAAAGGCCCTCTCCCGCGCCAACAGAGGGGCTGCCGATCCCGCCACCCCCGTCCGCTCCTGCAACCATCCCTCCCCCTGCTTCGCCCCCAGTGCCTCTATTACCACCGCCTCCCTGGCTTTCCCCACCAGAGCCGGTGTGTGATGTGGGGCCCCATGCTCCGGGGCCCCCCCCGGGGGTCCTCCGCGTTTCCTCAAGGGCTTTCGTTGGTGCAACAAATGGTTCACGCAGCGAGGACTCGCTCAGATCTTACAGCAGAGGAGCTGGCTGATCTGGTCTCAGTTTGTCCTGTGACCTGGCAGGATGATGGCCAGGGCAACCAGGTTGCAGACTGGGTCAGTTTGCCTTACTCGGTGATCAGAGAGGTAAAGAAAGCAATTTGCGAGTTCGGCCGGACTAGCACGTATGTGCGTGGTCTCATTGAAGGGCTAGGTACTGGGTACACCCTGATCCCTGAAGATTGGAAGGCACTGTTGCGCATGATGCTGACACCCAGTCAGTATGTTATTTGGCTTAGTGAGTATCGGCAGATGGCGGAACGCCAAGCCCAGGTATATAGAGAGCAAGGTATCATTTATGAGCAGTTGGCAGGGGAGGGCCAGTTTGCTACCGTTCAGCTGCAGTCTCAACTCCCTCAGGCCGTCTTCCCCATTATTTCCACCTGCGCTCAGCATGCTTTCCGGAAGGTCCCGGATTCAGGCAAGCCTACCAAAAGCTTTGCCAGTATCCATCAGGGTGCATCAGAGTCCTTTATGGATTTTACCAACAGATTGCAGGAGGCTATCCTCCGACAGGTGGATAACCCTGCGGCAGCTCAGGAGATCCTGTTAAAAATGGCGGTTGAAAATGCGAACGAGGATTGCCGCCGTGCTCTCCAGGCTGCACAAGCCTCTGGAATTCTAGAGCTGTCGGACATGCTGCGGGCGTGCCAAAACATCGAAACCCAAGCACATAAAGCTGGAGTTCTGGCCGCCGCCCTGCGGAAAAGCGGGAAGGAGGGGAAGCGTTGTTACCGCTGTGGTAAGGAGGGTCACTTTCAGTGGGAGTGCCGCTCATCGACGGCGCCCACCCGCCCCTCAAAGAAGTGCCCCAAGTGTCGGAAGGGCTATCACTGGGCTAATCAGTGTCGTAGCGGGTCGGGAAACCGCACAACGGGTCTCCCCCGAACCCAGGGCCAAACGGGGGTGTTTCCCACTCAGACAACTGTTCCTCTGCCTTAAAATCCATAGACTCCATGAGGGCGGCGACTGCCAGAAGTGCAGGGCTTGATTTGATTATGCAGGAGGACACTGATTTTCAGTTGCCAGGGGAGGTTTGCGCCATACCTACACAGGTGACGGGACCTCTCCCTGCCGGATTTGTGGGTCTGGTTCTCCCTCGCTCACACGCTGGGAAACAGGGTTTTTTTGTCATCCCAGGAGTCATTGACGCCGATTACACCGGCGTTATTAACGTTCAGGTATGGACCCATCTTCCACAGTTGCTCCCGCGTGGACGGTCAATTGCACAATTGATTTTAGTCCCCTATCAGGTGCCAGCCGCCGAGGATCGAACCCGGGGTGGAGGCGGCTTTGGATCAACGTTGTCTCACTCGCCGTCTCACAGCACGTCCTCTCCACTTGTTGCTCTGACAATGTCGGTCCGCCCCTCAAAACCTCAGTTAACACTTCTCTTAAATAATGTTCCTTTTACAGGGTTGGTGGAAACTGGAGCTGACGTTACGGTGATTCGTGATCCGGAGTGGCCGGTCGGTTGGCCAACAGTTCCTTCTAAAGAGTTGTGGGGGATCGGGGGTAGCAAACCCGGGCACCAAAGTTTGTCTTGGGTCACGGTCTCTAAACCAGGAGGCTGTGCCCTTGCTACAATCTGCCCTTTTGTACTCCCTGTCCACCTCAATATTTGGGGCCATGATTTACTTACAAAGCTGGACACCACCCTCGATATTAATATATAAGGCCCAAAATCCTCCCTCACCCACCTTGCCATCCGCATTACCATTGGTATGGCAATCCTTAGAGCCCATATGGATTGACCAGTGGCCCCTCCCTCTAGAAAAGCTGAAAGCGCTTCATTCACTTGTACAACAATATTTGCATGCACAGCGCTTGGAGAGCTTTACTAATCCTTGGAATTAGCTGCTGTTATTTTGGCCTTTCAATTTTTTGCTGATTGTCCCTTTAATTTGATTGTGGACACGCATTATGTTTATCAGGTAATTGATTATTTACCCCTTGCCCTCATTACCCCTCAGGTCGATGCGGACCTCCTTCGCCTGTTTTTGTCCTTACAGTATTTCATCACCACTCGTAATTTCCCTTATTTTGTTGCTCATATTCGCAGTCATACCCCTCTGCCTGGGCTACTCATTGAAGGCAATGCGCGCGCCGATCGCGCGTTACGTGGTCAGGTAAATTCCCTTTTTTCTGACCCCATTGAAAGCCATTCCTTTTTTCATCAGTCTGCCTCTGTTTTGGCCCGACAGTTTCATATTCCTGCTGATCAGGCACATTCTATTGTTCGTTCCTGCCCCCACTGTGCCGCTGCTGCCCCTACCTTTTTTTATGCCGTTAACCCTAGAGGTACCGCAGCAAATCAGCTGTGGCAAATGGATGTCACTCACGTGCCACAATTCCACCCCTATTCGTTTTTACATGTTTTCATTGATACCTATTTGGGATTCCTTTGGGCAACCCCACAGCGTGGGGAAGCCACTCCCAAAGTTATTCACCATTTGCTAGCCTGTTTTGCTGTTATGGGTCACCCGAGCCAGATAAAAATGGATAATGCCCCAGCCTATTGCTCCACAGCACTTTTCATCTTTTGTGCCCAATGGGACGTCCATCTCAAACACGGGATCCCTTATAATTCCACAGGCCAAGCTATTGTTGAACGTGCAAATCGCATGCTAAAAATCTTGCTCGACAAACAATTAAAACAAGGGGAGCTGCGTCTCCGAATCTTAGGAGACATTCAGCAACAACTGCATATCCTTTTGTTTACTTTAAATAATTTAACGCTGAACGCAGATCAGCAGACCCCCGCGGATCGGCATTTTCACAAATGGAAAGACCGCGTGTCTATTACCGTCAGCTGCCCGATCCGCAATGGTTGGGCCCAGTGCCTTTAATCACTTGGGGTCGGGGATATGCTGCTGTGTTTTTTCCTGCAGGACTGTTGTGGGTTCCAGCCCGGTGTGTGCGACCGGCACTGAAACAGCATGGCATGGCACCAGGGGCTGTCGAACCCCAACCCCATACCGGATTTTCAGCTGACCTTGGAGGAGACCGCGGTGTCTCCCGGGTCGACAACGGCAGGACGGAAACAGAAGAGACGTAGCATCCCAAGCCAGCCCGTGACACGGGGAGCAGTAAAAGCATTGGTCGCCGCGGCTCAACGAAGACTGGCAGCAAACCAACAGCCAGAGACCCTTGAGACTTTGTTTGTGGCAATTCTCGCCCAAATTACTGCTAATTCTGTACTGATTGTATGCCTTTTGTGCCTGCTATTTCCTGGAGGGGTTGATTCGGGAGTGCTTTCTCTGTTACGGGTCCGAATGACATATAACCTATGGGAAAGATTGGCTTCAATAGCAAATGTTACCCACTTTTGTTTATTTGATTTTGTAGCAGCTGAAGAATTGTTAGGTACGTGCCTTATTCCAGTATGTCATCACCCTGAGGAAATTGGGAATGAGATGATGCTCGCCGCTTACTCGAACCTCTCTTCCCAGTACTCTAGCATGGCTAATCGGGGCCCGGCCAATCACACTTTACCTTCTTAAGCTTATTTTTTGCTGCTGCTGTGTACAATGTATTCCTTTTTGTTAAGGCTTTGTCGAGACCCGCTCTGGCAGGCTCCACGAGTTATGACCTTGTCTGTCCGGGAGTTAATTGGCTTGCAAATGCAAATTGATGGCTACCATGAGATGGCCGAGCACAAATAAACAAAAAAGGAGGGGATGTAGGATTCATAAAGGTTTATGCGCTTGGCAACATTCAGGGCACACCCGGAGTGTTGTGTAGGAGTAGTGCACACACTGCTCCATCCAAGGGCATCAACTTTGGAATCTCGCCAAGATGATATGAACCGTGGGAAGCCTCTCAGGACTGGGCTCAAGGCCCGAGAGCAAGGAATGCGGTAGATAGAAATTGGTAAATAAGAATGTTAAACAAAGCCAGTGTATTCCTTTTATCTGTTGGAGAATGTAATGCGCAGGGGGAGAGAGAGAATAAAGGGGATGGTGGTAAGCTGACAGGGAGAAGCCTGTTAGCAGAGACCAGCCTGCTTGCTTGCTAAAAGCTGTGTTCTGTCTTGTCATTGAACCGCCACAACATTGCAAGAGGAGGCCATTACATTTGAGAAGAGTCAATTCCATGAACATTACCTGTTCATTAGAACAATGAAATGTCATCCCTTTTGTCCACATGTGCGCTGTAAAGCACATTGTTTTTAAAATAATATCTTATAGTCGTTCTGCTCTTCTTTCAAGTAAAGTTATAAAACCCAAACTTTTAAATGCATATCATATGGTATATGTCAGATCTGACCACCAATACCGCTTAATCTCAAAACCGTATCCTGCCCTAGATATTTTTATTTAGTACAGTGGGTGTACTAGATTTGACAATGAAAGAAAGCACAATTATAACTGGTCAGGGAGTTTTTTAGTCAAAGTTTCACGGAATGGGATAACAGCATTAAAGAAAAGCAATAGGAAATTTGTTTCTGAAGATTTTAAAAAAATGTCCTAAACTTGCTCCCCATGAGATGCTAACAGTACTGTTAGAGGTAAGCAGCTGACGGGATCAAGTCTAAAATCACTGTGTAATAATGACTCCTAGTGGATGATTTAGAAGCACCAGTGATAAAATCTAAGGAGTTCCACACCGTCCTTTTTGGCCATTGGTTAATGTGGTATATCATCCACATGAGATTTATATTTGTGAGGCCAAATATTGGAATCAGTACAAATAAGCAAGTTGTGCTGGAGACTTCCTTCCTCCCATTAGCAGCAGTGCTCGTATTTCAGCCTCTCAGCACACCTTCTCCACAAGCAACAACGACTTATGGATCTATAGTTGCAGATCGACAGCACATTCCTCTGTAATAAAAAATGTGACACGCAGGAGTACTGGGAAGAGAATAAACTTTATTTCCATGGCTCATGGTTACAAAGGGTTTTACACCATCTCATGGAAGAGGTCAATATCTGTTGACTCCATTGGGCATTGTTACAGCCCCCAATCTCGCCTTGCTTCTCAGCCTCCACTGTTTACTGAGATGCATGAGCACAGGAATCCCAAAAGTCTGTCCCAACCCCTTGTCAAAGTGGAACCAGACCACATTCTACTGGTACATGGTAATTTGCACCCAGGCAGACAAAGGGGAAGATCTGGCCCCTATTAAGTAAGGGCAGAGACCCTGAGGTTTTCTGCTGACAATCCACCATTCCTATTTTTTACTCTCCAAATACCCTAAATGACCTATTAAGGACTATTGAGTAGTGTAACTCAAAAGTCATTTCTTGCTAGGTTGACCATATTTCCAAAAAGGAAAACAGGACACTGCCTGGGACTAGCCCGAGGGTCCTGCCCCCCCCCGCAAACAAGGCTGGTGTTGCTGCTCGCTGGAGCCCTGCCTGCCCTCACCCTCCCCAACATGAGGCTGGGGCTGGTGTTGCTGCTCCCTGGAGCCCTGCCTGCCCCACCACATGAGGCTGCAGCTGGTGTTGCTGCCTCCCCCCCGCCACCCCCACAGGGCTGACATTGCCACTGGCCCACCCGCAAGTTCTTACGCACCCCACTTTTTTGCCAAAAGTGAGCATTTATCCCATTTGCTCTTGCCAACTGATCTGGGACAGGACTTTAAAAAGGGACTTTCAAGGCCAAAACAGGACATATGGTCACCCTATTTATTCTTCCACTTTGTATTCTGATCACCACCACGACAGAGACCTATGTGCAGCTATGATTATATATTTGGAAGTTGGGATATGTGACTTTAAGGGAAGGAGTCGAGACACAGAGTTTAAGGCCAGAAGGGACTACCAGCTCATCTATTTTGATCTCCTCTACATCACAGGCTACTAAACACCACCGAGCTACACCCACACCAAACCAGCAACCAGAAAGAAAGTGGAAGATTATGGAGAAAGCCTCAGAAACCCTTCTGAGATTACTTTAAATGGATGTGAACAGGGGTGGGGAGTTCTATAATGGGTGGGAAAAGATGTAAACTGAATAGTTACAGTGAACTCACTGAACATAGCCTTAAAAGGATGAGATCAGCATTAAAAATTAAATCTACCACTATGAGATAGGCAGTTTTAAACATACTTTGTTCATACACATGGCCTTTCTAGTGTGCATTTGACCCATTACTAAAATTGTGAATCATAGTAAGTTTGCTTATATTGATACATTACAGTACCTCAATGTTGCCAACTCCCATGATTTTATTATGAGTCTCACAATATTTCACATTTTTCTTTAATCCAGAAGTTGAGGCTTTATGTGAATACCTAAGAATCTCAGCTTTCATAAAAATAGTTATTGGACCTTAGTTGTGGAGAAAAGCTTGAAAATGTAATCCAAGTGGACCCTAAAGGTTAAAAACCCCCACAAAATAAATAAAAGTAACCCACAATGTATTTTTAAAATCTCATGATTTTTTAATAAACTCTTATGATTTGGGGGGTTTTATTTAGAATTTCTGAACAGTTACAGTTGGCAATACTGGTACCTATCTTTGAGTCAAGTGACGATAATCAGACAGATAGATCTTGCCAAGAATTTGTCATGTGATTTGTTTTTCACTCATGCAAGAAGTCCAGTTCATTTCAATGATTCCACTTGCATGATTTAAACGGCTTAACAAAGTGATTTTTTTTACAAGATTAGCCCTATATTTGTGTTTGTGCAGCATGCCTGGCAAAATGTGCTGTCCTCTGGGCCGGGGTAAAATCCTGGGCTGGGCAGTTGGAGGGGCAAAGCTTCCCATACTGGTCAAAAAGCCCTCCTTTGTCCCAAACATGTCCCCCTCTTTGTCACCCTCCTACTACCCCGCTGTCCCCACACTTTCCCATTTCACATAGCAAACGCCCTGTCATCTCTGACCAAAGTTATGTGTGGAGCAGCTGTTATATAAGAAAGTGGAGTTTGGCTGGGAGACCAAAGATCATCTTCCACTTCCATCCTAGAAGGCAGGGCTCTGGACAGCAGGGACAGAGGAGGGAACAGCAAACTGCTGTGGACAGCAGGGGTTGGTTACTGTGTGTTCAGGAAAAAGTAATATAACTGTTAAATATAAGCTTTGGATACCTTACTGAAGTACAGTACAAGTCTAGGCTCCATGGTGGGGGCCACAGGGGCAGAGATCTGCATAAAAATGGGCTCTCTCTCTATCTACCACAGCTGTAATCTCTCATATTATTACAGAATCCCTACAAGGAAGCTCAAAGGAAAAAGCAAATCCCTGTCTATAGTCAGCCACACTTCTCACTCAGTACACTTGGGAGTGAGACAAAAAGAGGGCAAATGGCCAGTGTAATGTTACATTTGCAACTGGTAGCAGTTACTGATGTCTAGGCATTCTCTTGCTGAATTGTCATAATTTGCTACCAAGCCCTTCCCCCATCTTCCTATCCAGGGATAGCAAATTGTGATAGAAAATTGAGATTGATAGAGATACGTCTATCTCTACCTTCTCCCATTTTCTGGTCCAGGGGTAGTAAATTGCGACAGACAGGGGTTCACCTGTCACAATTTGCTGCCTCGCACCTATCCCCGCTTCCTGGTCCAGGGAGTAGCAAGTTGTGATAGACAGAATTTCCTACCATTGTGAAATCTCTATTTTAAATTCGGACACAAATAAAACAAGGTATTATTGTAATTTGGAAAAGCTTTCTACAGAGTTAACCTCAGGACTACTGTATGTAAAACCCTGACTAAAGGTACTGCTTTTCATTCTTAGTCTCTTTCCATTGTAGATTAGGCCATAGAGCGGTGGTTCTCAATCATTGTGGGCCACATATGCCCCAGGATCCCGGGCCCTGCCCGGGGGGTTGGGTGTCAGCCCCGGACTCCAGAGTCTGTGGGGCTGGGTGGCAGCCCCGGACCCTGGACTCTGTGGGGCTGGGTGGCAGCCAGTAGCCCCAGACCCTGGACTCCCGCCACACATCTACATGTTCCTTATACAGACTTCCCCACCATTGTCACTCTTACACATATTGAGCAAGCTTTCAATACAACATTTGCACTGCTATACTTTGGCACACAAATATGAGCACGTTACCTTCTGATCTGATTGTAGACATTTTCTCAGGCTTTTCCCCACTGCTAAAAACCAAAGCACCATTTCCTCACTGTGTTTTTACCTCAGAATAGCTCCTGCAGCTCAGTTACCCTGAGGTGTTAAAAAAATTATCTTTTTTAGCAGTGAGGAGAAGGCCAAAGGGCTAGATTCACAAAGGGACTTAGGTGCTGGGATACTGAGTGTGTCAATGCCTAACTTTCAGGTGCCTAAAGTCACAGGAACAACACTGATTCACAAAGCCTGGATTTTATGTCCAACCTCCCTATACAATGCATGGGACAGAATATGATCCACACAAGTCAGTTTGCTAAACTGTGAGCCACCTAAGATAACCAATGGGAGATGCCAACAAGAAAGGTGTGTCCTAAACCCGCCCCTCTCATACAGTTCATCTCCTAAGACCCCACTGCAGGTAGGTGCCTACCTGTACCTAGCAATCAATGAATGGGAACCCTTCTGACAAGCGGCTTAGGCACCTAAGCTGTTTCTTGCAAGACTGAGCTAGGCAGGTACCTAACTCCACAGAAAACATTCAGAGGAGAAGATGGTGGTGCCCATCGTGTACCTTTTAGCCCTGTGGTTATGGCACTCATCTGGGATGTGAGAGACCCCTGTTCAAATCCTCTCTCCCTCTCTGTCTGAGGGAGGATTTGATCCTCAGTCTCCCCACATACCAAACAAGTGCGCTAACCACTGGGCTAGAAGTTACAAGGAAGGTGGTGACACCATGTCCTTCTCCAGCCAGATTTTGAATGGACCCCAATCCAGTAGGTGGACTCTGAACATGCCTACCAGAGCAGGCCCTGCACACAAGATAGGCATTCATTCGCTTATCTTCTCTGATTCATGATCACTCTGCGGCTTAGGCAGGAGACAGGCATCCAAATGCCTAGAGTAATGCATTTTCAGAGGCAGAAATTTAGGTGCCTAGGGAAGTTTTACCTTGTAAACATAGGTGCTGAGTGAGTTTAGGTGCCTAAAAGGGTTGGTTGGAGTTTTGGGAATTGCAGTGGAGCTAATAAAACTGGGATTTGGGCACTTAAACCCAGACTTGGGTGCCTAAGTACCTTTGTGAGTCTAGCCCTGAGTCTCTATAATGTGGCCATACTATGTATTGTGCCTAGCTTCTTTAGATCTTCATAAGAATGTGAACATCATCTTTTTTTCAAAACACTTCTCAGTGTTGTCAGCAAAACCATTGCTATCAGCAAGCACACGTGTGTGCTCTTCCATTAAACAACCACTGATGCCACAGGGCTATCTGAAGCAGATATATTTATAACATTTCTCCCCTTGCACTCTGATTGGTCAGGAAGTGACCTGCCAGATGACTTGCCTACAATGAAAATATCCTATATAGCTTCAGAACCAAATATAGAGCATGTCTATAACTGCCACACCCTCTTTGTGGATGATTCTGGACCAGGTGGTCAGCTCTGCCCATGTGCTGAGACACAACAGCACAATGTTTGAAGTGAGCTGAATATATTTTTGTTGCTGCCTTTCAGACTGTATCCTCACACTTTTGTGGATATTGCAGCAAGGAACATATTAATATTACCATCATAATGTAAGAAAGGTATAAGAGACAATGCTTTGTTTGTAAGTTAAGTTTTCCTGGGATCACAGTTAGTAAAAGACGAGGTTTATAGCATGAGTGGGACTGAGATCAAAGGAATCTTTACAGATAAAGCATCAAAAATGTGAGTCAACTCGTTAATTGTAATGGGATAAGAATGCCACTACTTCCTATACGTTGCTTATAGAGGGGATAACTGTACAGTAGGCCAACCCTATACACAGCAGGATCTACTATGACACTATCAGACCTTCTTTCTCCTGATCAAGAAAGATGTTCTGACTAGCACAAGGGAGAGAGAAGGCATAAGATCAACTTATATTTTAACCTTAAGTCATTGACCTTTAAGTCATTTATTGAAATTTCATCAGGCTAGAATTGATACCTGTGCAAAGGCTTTTCTACATGGAAAAGTTATGATGAGTGCTCCCCTGCTTCACTCCTTCTCTTTGGACTTGAGAAATCAAATGTGGGTTATACCTGTGTGACAAGAGAGTGAATAGCCTAAGGCTGACTTACCGCTCTGCGCACTTTGGAAGTCTTCCAACATGGAGTAAAGCGAGGAGACAATAGTTTAAGTACTAAGTGATTAACTAATTAACTGGATGTTTCAGCTCCTCAAGTGGAAACCGTTCAAAGAGAGACAGGAAGAGACAGTGGAGGGAGGAAGGCTGGCTGGAAGGGCAAAGCACCAGGTGACTTCCCTCCCCTTCTGGCCTGTGCCTTGGTAACAGGTACAGGTTTGGGGAGAAGCTTTATGCTGTGGGGATCAAACACTTGTAAAACATATTATAAATAAAGTACATGGTGTTGAACTTGCCACAAGTATATCTGAGGACTGTTTGCAGCAAAAGAATCCAGGCTGAGTGAACCCCACCCTGTAACAATCTGGACTAGACAAAAGTTTAAAAATGTTCAAGACAGGTCAAAGGGTTGATGATTAATAGTGTTTTTGGGAAGGAATGCTGCAGTCTTCTGTGGTTGCCCTGATTGCTGTTGTCAAAATTAAGGCCACTTTAGTTCTGAACACGAGCATCTACAAAAGCATTTAAAGAAAAGGAGTACTTGTGGAACCTTAGAGACTAACCAATTTATTTGAGCATAAGCTTTTGTGAGCTACAGCTCACTCCGATGAAGTGAGCTGTAGCTCACAAAAGCTTATGCTCAAATAAATTGGTTAATCTCTAAGGTGCCACAAGTACTCCTTTTCTTTTTGCGAATACAGACTAACACGGCTGTTACTCTGAAAAGCGTTTAAGGTGCTGTAACTTACGTTCATCAACTTCACACTTTAGTGCCAGGGTGGCCAACCTGAGCCTGAGAAGGAGCCAGAATTTACCAATGTACATTGCCAAAGAGCCACAGTAATACATCAGTAGCCCCCCCTCAACTCCCCTCCTGCTCCCAGCGCCTCCCACCCACAGATCAGCACCTCCCCCCCCCCAATCAGCTGTTTCCTGGCATGCAGGAGGTTGGGGGGGAAGGGGAGGGGGAAGGGGAGGAGCGAGGGCACGGCAGGCTCAGGGGAAGGAGTGGGGGCAGGGCCCGTGGCAGAGCCAGGGGTTGAGCAGTGAGCACCTCCCAGCACATTGGAAAGTTGGCACCTGTAGCTCCAGCCCTGGAGCCGGTGCCTACACAAGGAGTTGCATATTAACTTCTGAAGAGCCGCATGTGGCTCCGGAGCCACAGGTTGGCCACCCCTGCTTCAGTGTGACATCATACAGACAAGCCTTTAATAAAGGAAGGGAATAAGGGGAAAAAGTTGATTTTAATTCCTTTAGTCTAAAATGTTTTAACTGGTTTTCTATGATAACCATGCAAATGGGGGAAGGGAGCTGCAGACATTCAGCAGCAAATACTTCTGGTGGTACAGAAGCAGTTTTAGCTACACAATAATAGTAGCAGAGTTTTCAAGCCATGAATAATTCATCCAACATCTCAGTCAGCATTATAGTCTGTATCCTCAGTGCTAAGAAAATGTGTGTTTCTGCCACTGGGTAACTAACATGCATTAGCTATCCCACTGTAAAAACACAGTGGAGACAAGGCACTTTAGCGATGTCACCAAAAGGCATAAGGTGAGATCAGCACTATGCCATCTGGGCATCGAATGCAAAGAACTAACAGGATAAATCACAGTATAAAACAGTGCACACGTCAGAATGAAGAACAGCACTGAAATGTATCCTCGCTTTTTAAGTGTGCTCACAGATCTTGGGAGACAGGCCAGTCCTTGTTTACAGACAGCCCCCCAACCTGAAGCAAATACTCACCAGCAACCACACACCACACAACAAAAACACTAACCTAGGAACCTGTCCTTGCAACGAAGCTCGTTGTCAACTGTGTCCACATATCTATTCAGGGGACACCATCATAGGGCCTAATCACATCAGCCACACTATCAGAGGCTCCTTCACCAGTACATCTACCAATGTGATATATGCCATCATGTGCCAGCAATGCCCCTCTGCCACGTACATTGGTCAAACTGGACAGTCTCTACGTAAAAGAATAAATGGACACAAATCAGACGTCAAGAATTATAACATTCAAAAACCAGTCGGAGAACACTTCAATCTCTCTGGTCACTTGATTACAGACCTAAAAGTTGCAATTCTTCAACAAAAAAACTTCAAAAACAGACTCCAACGAGAGACTGCTGAATTGGAATTAATTTGCAAACTGGACACCATTAAATTAGGCTTGAATAAAGACTGGGAGTGGATGTCATTACACAAAGTAAAACTATTTCCCCATGTTTATTTCCCCCTCTACTGTTCCTCACATGTTCTTGTCAACTGCTGGAAATGGCCCACCTTGATTATCACTACAAAAGGGTTTTTCTCTCTCCTGCTGGTAATAGCTCACCTTACCTGATCACTCTCCTTACAGTGTGTATGGTAACACCCATTGTTTCATGTTCTCTGTGTATATAAAATCTCCCCCCTGTATTTTCCACTGCATGCATCCGATGAAGTGAGCTGTAGCTCACGAAAGCTTATGTTCAAATAAATTTGTTAGTCTCTAAGGTGCCACAAGTACTCCTTTTCTTTTTGCGGATAAAGAATGACACAGCTGCTACTCTGAAACCTGTCATATTTTGTTATGTTTTTCTTCAAGTGATTGCACATACCATTCCACTTTGGGTGTGTGGAGTGACTCATGCACCAGAGTCAGAGATTTTTCCCTAAGCAGTTTGAAGTATAAACAATTCAGTAGAAACGTCAACATCTACTTATGCAACAAATGAAGTAACTGAAGAATAAAGCGTGCAGGATTGAGGATTATTTACAGAAGTAAGGATTTCTGTTACAAAAGTGGGGGGAATCACATTACTGGAAATCCAAAATGTTATTGAATGTTATAGGAATGTATAACGGTTTTAAGTATGTGGCTTCTTTGCGAGAGGTAACAGCAAAAGTATGAAGTTAATGCACTCAGAGGCTCAGAAGAAAAAAAAGGAAATTAAAAGAACCCACATGTTTTTTTTTTAATTTAATACATTTCAGGTATATAACTCATGATTTTTGAATACTTGTAGTTGTCAATCTATATTTAGTAAAATTTACAGTAGAAATTGCTTCTGAGAAGGATTTCATACAAGAAAGTATAGTTAAGCGAATAGTGGGGTTTTCAAAAGCATCTAGTTACTTTCAAATTCTAAAAATCTGGCCTCTGGTGAATATTTGGGAACCATAATATTTGGAAACCAAGTTCCACACACAAATAGCAACATGTGAAAAAGCACTAGGGTGCTGGATAGAGAGGCAAAATAACAGTTGACAAAGGCAATTCCCATTGACAGATCAAAGGAAACTGAAAAACACTAACCCAGGAAATCAGTCAGCCTTGAAGTCATATAATCCCAAAGAATAAACTTGTGTATTAAAAAAAATAGAATAGTAGCACACTACAAATAGGAAGTGTTATACTAGAAACACTGGGAGATGTGATTGCTGAAGCTACTAGCAACTATTAATATTTTAAACGATCCTTTGCTAATATAAACTAAATAGCACAATGACATCCATCTGGACAATGTTAGTGAAGATAAATGATGAAGTGCTAGGATTAATAAAAAGAACACTTTAAAAAGTAAATAATTTAGAGAGTAACAACATTTACAGTGGATTACAAAAAAGAAAAGAAAAGCCAGTCCAGTTCAGACATTCAGAACTGCAGCTCAGACAAATTTGTGAACTGCCATGAAGCTTTATGCAGACATAGAAACTGATAAGGGATTTTTTAAACATTAAAAAGATGTGTGATAATTATAATGTCTGGAGGGGGGATGCAGGTATGTAAAATATTCAGTGACTCAAGTTTTCTTTAGCAGCTGAGAACATTGTATCAGATAGGGAAGAACTGTCTTGTCTAGGCATTGGGATGCACTGAGTCTTTAAGAACGCAACCCTGGGAGGTGGGTGCTGAGATGAACTGAGGAAAGGGAAGAGGAGGACCCTTTGCCTCACACGCGCTGTTGTTTCAACCACTGCCAGTGGATCACCCTACCGGGTACCAGCACATGGGGTGGCCCACCCTGGGAATCCCCTGTCGTATGTTAAAGGAGGTGAGGGCAGCCTTACCTCCTGCTTTTCTTGCTTTCCTTGAATGGGACCTGTAGGATGATGGTCCCCTTCAACCCTTGCCCTATGAAATTTGCCACTGCGGCCTGGCCCCACAAGCCACCTGAGCTGGCTGCATGATAACCAGCTGGTCCACTTCTGAATCACACCCAGGGAACATCTGTATACACTTGTGCTTCGGGCTATCCTTTTCCTCTCCCTCGTGTGCTGTCCTGACACTAAACGGAGAGACCTGTGGCCACCAGCAGCAAGGAGCCCTGGTGAACCAGCCTGTACTCCACTCTGGTTCTGTGTCCCATTGGGGATATTAGCTGCAGCTGCTCCATGGAGCCATGTACCTGACATGGTTCACAAATTCCCCTAACAACACCTGTCCCTTTGTGGTGAGAGGGAGACTCTGACACACATCTAAATAGGGTGTGCCAGTGTCAGCCCCTCTTCCAGCTCCTCCAGAACCTTCTACTGAGGTTCTGGCTCAGGGGTGGGCAAACTACAGCCCTTCAGACATTTTAATCCAGCCCTTCAGCTCCCGCTGGGGAGCAGGGTCCGGGGCTTACCCTGCTCCAGCACTTCAGCTGCTTCTGGGAGCTGCATGGAGCCACAGCACACGAAGCAGCAGCATGTCCCCTCTCTGGCTCCTACACATAGGGGCAACCAGGGGGCTCTGCACACTGCCCCCGCCCCAACCGCGCAGCTCCCATTGGCCTGGAACTGCGGCCAATGAGAGCTGCAGGGGCGGCGCCTAGGGACATGGCAGAGCGTAGAGGGCAGGGCCTGGAGCAGCATGGAGCTGTGCAGGGCACCAGGATATTTGGTGCCCCAAACTTCCTGGTGCTCTACTCAGCTGTCTACTTTGCGTATGGGTAAGGACAGCCCTGCCCGTAGCCCCACAAGGTTGCGGGCCCCCCTCATCAATATCCTCCATCACACCAGGAGGAGGAAGCTGGACAGGGGTTTATCCAATCATGCCTCTGGGAGGGGTCCACTGACTCCCTAGGTGGTTTTGAGGAGCACTGGGCGCTACTGGGGACTCTCTAGTTGATGTCCCCCATGGGGATCCCTCATTTGCACCCTGTCACTTCACTCTGTCCCTCCTATTTGTCAATTTATTGTCCCCACGCCTGAAATCAATTGTAGCCTGTCCCTGCCTCCGGCTGTCTGACCCCGTGCGGTGATCAGCTCTGCTCCCCCCAGCACAGACTGCCCCCTTCACCCCCATAACAGCAGAGCGCACCCCGCCCCAAGGCAGGGCACGGATTCACCAGATGTTACTGAGCATGCTCAGTTCTCCCGCGCATGTTCAGGAACTTCCAGGCTGCCCATCGCGTTGAGTGGCGCAAAGTGACGTCACGCCGGCCGGGTGAGCGGCGGCGCGCGCAGCGGCTTCACTGGCTTCACTTCTGCGCGTGTGCGGCCTCCTGGGGGACCCGGCGTCGAACTCCGTGGTTGTAGCTGCGAGGCAGGGTCTCCGCCCGGCGCCAAAATGGCGGCCCCTGGTTGGCGTGTCCGTCGGCGGCTCCGGAGCTGTGTTGTGGGCCGAGCCGTAAGCAGCCAGGGCCTCCCGGAAGGATCGCTGAGGTGACCAGTTCTCGTATCCCGCTCCCCACCGCCGCCATGTGTTACACCTCGTCCCGTCTCCTGGATCGCTCTCAGCCATGTCCCCACCCATCCCCACTGCCCTGGGTTGCTTTTTCCCGGACAGGAGCTCGTCTCCCCTGTCGCAGGCACGGGTTCCTCAGATCGGGGTGCCTCTGCCCATTACCCCCCACCCTCCCCACACACACACTCATTCCCTCACAGTGCTTCTGCTCCCCCGTATACCCGCATTCCTTCACAGAGGGGGTACATTTGTCCCCCCTCATATGCTCATTTTGTCACAGAGAGGGTACATCTTTGTCTCTGTCTCGTATGCCCCGGCACCCAGGGCATTTTTAAAGAATAAATACAAAAATAAAAGGAAGTGGCCACTGTGCCCATTTAATGTAGGCGGTACAAGTAGTTGGAGGATCCCTGTAGCGTGGGTGCCAAGCAGACGTAAAATAGAACAAACAGGTACTAAGGCAAATTGTTTTCCCTCAGGGTTTGGCAGAAAGGAAATCCCACCAGCCAGATACATGTGAAAATGCTTCTGCACAAAGTGCGTGGATGTCAACATGTTGCTGTTGCAGCTTTTCCTGTGTCTGGCACTCATTTCCTCCAATAGGAACAATATTCCCCCCCAAAGAGCTGATCAACAGATGTTTATATTGGTATTGGTATATCCATCATCTGAACTTTTCTCTTACAGTTCTGTTTTCCCCTTAGTTAAGCCATCTCTTCAGATAACTGTATCATGTCATGTCTGTGTCATACTCATCTTACATAGGTAGATGGAATTACATAACTGAAGAATAGTTGATCAACTTCCATGTGGATTACTGTTATTTCTTTGTGGTGTAATACATCTTGAGAACATCTCTGCTGGGAACTTGCTTTCTGTATTATCTTTCAGTCCTGGGATATAGTCTGAAAATCCTGAAGGCAGGACCAGGACCTATATATGGAAGTAAGCATTTAAAATTACAGGGGACACTATTTCACAAAATGTGGTATAAGATTATACACAAATTCCTATGATATTTTAACATTTTATTGTTATGGAAAAAGTTGTCATAACTTGTTGCTCTTAGGTGTTAACTACAAAGTAGATTGTCCTCCTTAGTATCACTTTATGGAGACTATTTTCTCTGAGTATATATTATGCCAGCCGTATTACTGAAAAAGTTTAATTGTAAGTTTTGTGGGTAGTTAAGCATGAAATTCTGTGTGTATATATGAGTTTATAAAAACAAGTTGATCCTCCAGAGACATGCTAAAAGGTTTTCAAAAGTTTAGCAGAAAAAGTTGTGCAGTTTTAGGCCTTGTAAAGATTTTTACACGTTTAACAGTGGAACTACTCAGAATGTGTAAAGTAAAGCACATCTGCAACTCTTTGTAGGACCTGGGGGGCCTTCTTCACTGCATACTAGAATTTTAAAATATTTTACTGTTACTTTTATTTGCAAGTTACAATTACTCTAGGATAAGAATTTTTTTTCCTTTATTTTTGTTTATGGGAATGCACAGTTAATTTTCTTCAAAATGCCCAACTCTAACGCCAAATCTCATCGTGGCCACCCAGGTGGTCAGGAAGCTGGCAGACGTGAGCTGGTTTCCAGATCTTTACAGAGTGCTCAGCATTGTCTGGAAAATCAGGATTTTGGAACTGCATATGCCCACTATCTCCTGGTACTAAACCTAGCACCTGAGCTAAAAAATGATGTCAGGGTGAGTGCTTTTTGAATTATTTTAGACAGTCCAAACTCAATTATATTTTTTTCACTCTTAAGAACTTTCTAATGAACAGATGTTGCTTTTATTTTGTATGTAACTTATTTTGAAGAATGGACAGGAGAATTAAAGAGAAACATAGCAGTGTTATGGATGACCCCATAATTTGGTTAACGAGAGCTGTTTGTGCTTGAGGGATAGGATTTGATTCATTTAATCTTAAAAGCTGAGTGAATTTAGGATTTTGTAAAAATGAGGTTCTATTAGAACTGGCTTGCACTGCGCAAACTTTCTACATACAGCTCTGTAACATGTCACGCTGTGCGCTGATTAGTGGTAAGGGTAGCTGGACGACTAGGAAGAGACTACCTCACTGGAGAACCTAAGCGAGCACTCCCAGCATTATGTGCTGTTAAGGAAATAACTGTGCTCGTGTTCATTTCAAGACTAATTTCATACTACCTCCTCTGAAGTTTCTAGTGTCTTCAATTCACTGCTTTTGATATGCGTATTACTGATTTAGCAATGTTTGCGTCACTTTTCAGGAAACCTTCCAGTTTACCCTCTTCAAATGGGCTGAAGAGCTAGCTTCTCTTGCACGGATTCAAGATTTATTTAACTGCTATGAGCAGGCCCTGGAACTGTTTCCTAATGATGAAATAATATGTAATAGTATGGGGGAACATCTCTTCAGGTTGGTAGTAATCTATATTCAGTTTTTTTTTAGATGTACTATTTATTATTAGGTTTCAGAGGAGCAGCCGGGTTAGTCTGTATTCTCAAAAAGAAAAGGAGTACTTGTGGCACCTTAGAGACTAACAAATTTATTTGAGCATAAGCTTTCGTGAGCTACAGATGAAGTGAGCTGTAGCTCACAAAAGCTTATGCTCAAATAATTTTGTTAGTCTCTAAGGTGCCACAAGTACTCCTTTTCTATTTATTATTAATTAGTAATAAACATATAAGGATCTGATTCAGCTTTGCTGAATAGGGGTATCTTTGAGCATGGGCACAATGTTAAGTATGTAATACTGAATTTCAAATCTGTTAAATCAATATAAATATATGTGCAGTAGCCACTGCTTAAACATACTATTCAATCCTAAGAAATGCATTTGGTCTTTAAAAATAATAATAAAAAAATACTGCCTTTTAAATGTCATTTACCAGCTCACGCAGTAGTTATTTAATAAAAAATTAGACCAGAATGTTTGAAAGCCAGTGTGAAGGCTATAGTTTTGGGTAATTTAATTTTTGTAAGTGGTTATGTTCCACGTTTCTGTAGGTGTTATGAAGATCCTCTGCCTCTACTCTGTTCTGTTCCTCCTAAAGATCCCACATTACAACCAGTTCAGACAAAAGAGGGCTGGTTCAGAATATGAATACCCTGTAAATTCCCTCTTCTTGATTGGTTTGAGCCTTAGTCTTTGTTTAACAATATAAGGCATTTCCCTTCACTATGCAGTCCCTAAAAGGTGCTGCACATGCTGCCACCACAGTGCTTCAAGTTCCTGCCAGCGTGGTATGTTAGAATAGGACTTGGCCTTGAAACCTTAATTCCTAACTAGAAATCCAGATCACTGCTATTAGAGTGGTCCACTCTGCTTCTCTTTTTTCTAAATAAAGAGCAAAAAACCCCTTCTGACAATATTTTCCTTGCATTTTTTTTAAACTTTAAAAATGTTCAATTTTTAATTGTTCCCGGATTGAGAATTTCAGCCCAGAGCAATATTTTATGGTAATTATAATCTTCTTAAAATTGTGATCTAATGGAAACACTGGTAACTCAAGCTGTGACAATTTGATATGAGCTGTGATGTCATACATTACTCCTGAATTGGGTAAAATCTTACTTTGCTTTGATTTTTGGAGTTTTGACATGTCTCCATTCTGGCTTGCATTTCTGATTCACTGTTGCTGTTTTTATCGGGCAAATAATCCTTATAAGACGCCAATTGTTTTACTGCGGCAAAGTCATGGATGAAATAGAGGTAGAAGCAGAGTACAATAAATGATATATTTTATGTATTTTTGCATTTTAAATCACTGAGGGTAGTACCATAAATCTTACTTTGTAAAGATAACTTCATCCTTTTTGACACAGAACTACCATATCATTGGTTAAGGAACTTAAGTTTATATTCTTAAAATGTAAAAACAGAGACTTTGTGCAGTAGTGTTTCATAACTCAATTTTAGCCAAGTACATTGCTTGGTTTTCTAGTGAAAACATTATTTTATAAAGGAGCATATTTAGAGTAAAGGGATCTTTCTCTGAAACAGTCTTGTAAATGAAAAATTATTATTTTCAACCCTCTTAAATTATTTAGAGCTCACTTTTTTTATCGTTTGTCCAAGGTGTACCTCTCTCTCATATATAAAGACATAGCCCTCAAAGCAAAATAAAGTAGCTTTCAAATTGTGAGTATAAGAGTTATTAAAAACAACACTACTTAACAATTCAGTAATGAATGTCTAAAAATGTGATTCCCCCCCCCCCCCCCCCAATCTTCAGGTTTCAGATATCTGGCAACCAACTGCATACTTCCTGCTTATTATTTATTTGTCATTTTTACTATTAGAATGGGCTTTAGAGATGAAGCAGCTGGATATTTCCACAAAGCGCTGAAGCTAAACCCTGACTTTGCTGATGCAAAGGAGAATTTTTACCGTGTTGCAAACTGGCTGGTAGAACGTTGGCACTTTATCATGCTTAATGACACCAACAGGAATCTGATTTACCAGAAAGCAATTCAGAAGGTGGTCCGCTCTGGTTGCAGAACTGTTCTAGATATTGGAGCAGGAACAGGAATACTGAGGTTTGTCATAAAATGCATGTTTAATGTAAACTATATTAATATAAATAAAATATACTTGCTTTTTAGCAGTCATTGTCATGTACATTTAAATTATCTTCTGTAAAAAAAAACCATGAAAATTAATTTTCATATATTAAAACAAAGCTTAAGGAAGGAAAGACATAACTAGAGTTGTTATTGTGAAGTGAGTACCTAGAACTGCTTCACTAATGGTATGTCTGGTATCCACATGCTAATTTAATACATGTTCATTCAGTCACAATGTTGAATTGGAAAACATACCTTGTAGAGATAAACTAAACAGATTGGCTCCTGGAGTCTTAACAGAAAGATGGTTAAGGAGTGATTTGGTCACAGTACGTAAGTACCTATGTGAGGAAGAAAAAGTTGATAATGAGCTCTTCTATGTAACAGATAAAGGTTTAGTAAGATTCAATGGCTGGAAGCTGAAGCTAGACAAATTCAAACTGGATGTTAGGTGCAAATTTTTAACAGTGAGCATAATTAACCAATGAAACATCTTATCAAGGACTCTGGTGGATTCTCCATCACTCGCAATTTTTAAATCAAGACTGGATGTTTTTCCTAAAAGATGTGCTCTAGTTCAAACAGGAATTAGTTCAGGGAAGTCCTGTGGCCTTATACATGAGGTCAGACTAGATGATCACAGTGGTCCCTCTGGTTTTATAGTGTATGAATTACTGCCTTCATGTCATACATATTATCTTTGTAGTAGTTCTGGACAAACTATACTGCTGGTAATACAGTGTATACTGGGAAAATCTGATATCCACCCAAGTGCTATAGTTTGTATTAGTACTGATATCAGGTACTGGTATTAAGAATATGAAATAAATGTACATATACTTAAAAAAAAAATTCAGACTTTTCTTACCTAAAATAATTTCTAATTGAAATTTTGACAAGAATAAACTAATTCCTATGATGATTTCTGTTATTTTGCAGTATGTTTGCCAAGAAGGCTGGAGCACCTTGTGTCTATGCCTGTGAGTTGTCGAAGACCATGTATGAACTTGCTTGTGATGTGATAGCAGCAAATAATATGGAAGGAGAAATCAAACTTCTGCATATGAAGTCTCTTGATATAGAAATTCCAAAGCACATACCTGAAAGGTAGCTTAAAATAGCCTACTGTGATATCTTTTTAATTCAATTTTGTTTATGCAAGTGGAGAAAAACTGCGCAATGTAACATACTCACTAGAAAACAGAAACTAATTGTCTATTGAGATGGTATTTAAAAATTCTCACACAATTTGTCTGTTAGATTAATATTTCTCTGTCATAGAAGGCCGTATTTAACTATATCGCAAGTAATGTTTCACTGTTCATTAGAGTAAACTTCATTCATTCAAACCATTTACCTACCAGGTACATTTGAGACAGACAAACCTGAAAGGAGACAAAAAGAGGAAAAAAATAGAACAATAATACAGTCAGGTCAGTGTCTGGTTGTCAGTTAGGGGTTTTCCTCCTCCTGTTCTTGGACATTTTTTGGCAGTATCTTTTGTGTGTGTGCTGTCAGGACTGGTAAGTCTGGTTAGCTCTCTAGGTCCATTCATTTGCAACAATGTCAGACCATTATTTAATGACAGTAAGGTTCTTTACATCCTAAAGGTTACAGGAGAATAATTTTACATCATTATCTTTCAGATTAGTTCCACTGTAGACATCTACATACAGTAGGTGTTTCAAGTCCACAGTTCCAAGAAATTATTGTCCTAGAGATTTTACAAAAGCTTAACTACTTAGTCAAGGGGTAAAAAAAGCTAATTCTAGATCCTGCAAAGTGCTACATCCATTGACTCTTCACCTCTTTGGATCACTTTCTAATGGCTTGATCCTAAAAATAAGTTTAGGGGGATAAAGCAAAAGGAAAAGATGGAACCAAGTCCAGTATAAATATGGGATGAATATCTATGATTTCAAAAGGTTCAGTTGTCTACTAAGTTTAAAATCTATCACATACTTTTTTTAGGTGCAGTGAGAAGATAAATTACCATACCAGGTTAAACCAAAGACTTCAGAGTAATTTGCGTTTTAAAAATTTAGCTTTGTATCTTCAAAATGATTATTCAGTTGGTGTTTCTCAAAATAGATATAGTTCACTGCTAGAGTAATCTTAATGTGATTAATGGATTCCAAAGCCAGAAGGGACCACTGTGATCATCCAGTCTGACTTCCTGTATACCACAGCCCATAGAACTTCTCCAATATAATTCCTTTTGAACTAGAGAATATCTTTTAAAAAACCAACATACAATCTTGATTTAAAATTAGCAAGTGATTGAAAATCTACCACAACTCTTGGTAGGCTGTTCCAATTGTTAATTATCCTCACTGTTAAAAATTTAGGTCTTATTTCCGATTGGAATTTTGTCTAGCTTTAGATTCTAGCCATTGGATTGCCATTGGACACAAGTCATTGGTGGACTTGCATCCTAGAAGTTTGACATCTTTGTTTCTTTTGAGAGACTTTTATACTTAAGAACTTTCAAGTTTACCATGCTTAAATACAAATTTTTTTTTCACATGTTTAATAACTTTATAGCCATATTTTCTAATTACCAAATATGTTTACATGTGTAATTTGCTCCAGTACATCTTGTACTTAATTCTGCAATTAATTATAATGTCAAGTTTGGAAGATCTCGCTGATTTCTGTGGTAGGTCTGAGATGCCATAAACAAAGGATTTTAACTTCACTACTCAAAGGAAATCTGTTGTATTCAGGAGTGAGACAAGATTTAAGGGTATCCGCACATGAGGTGTACATTTCTTACTTGGTGGCCTCTAGGAGGTTGGTGGGGAATTGCCCTTGTGCAGATCCTCCACCCCGACGTTGGAGACGTTTAAGCAGCACGGAGGGCTGCTTTAGATACTGGGCTGAAGTAATTATCTGCAGGGCCATGTGACAACCGCTCCAAGTGGATTCTAGTTCTGACACATTTCTCCCACCCCCCATTCCTCTGCGAAGCACCTCACACTGGTTGCTGACAGCTGGCACAATGATTTCATCCTTAGCAAGTTTAGGTTCTCTGGTAGCTTTCAGAAAAGGACATCGGCATCTTTTTGTTCAGTTTATAAGATTTCTAATATTGGTAATTTCATCTTGTTTTTATTCACACTTAAATGTATTCATGTAGCATCAGTATGTTTTTAGCTTTATTTTCTGTTTTTGCCTTGAAAGGTGTATTTATTTATTTTCTCTACAATTGTCCTCTCATCTTTATTGCTAGTACGTCCTTTTGTACAGTGGTTATGGGTTAAATAATAGTGTCACTTTAACCAAATTATAATGTATTTAAAAAGCTTTGTTGATTAGGCTACTGAGTCTACTCAGGATCCCAGAAAGCACAATGTAACTGTTGCAGTTGGCAAACCACAGTTTGACTTAGCATTTTAGTTTTCAGCACATTTGGTTAAGAGTTGTTTTCAGATGGGATGCTTCTGGGGAGCTGTAAGTTTAAATAGCAGAAATCTATTAAAGGGTTGCTGGTGTAGACTCAGCACTATTTTACTGATGCTTATTCATCATTTCAGCCCTGCTGCTGTAGGTAGTATTGAGATTTAAGATTAATCCAAGATTAATATAGGTGCCTTAGTTTTTAGTCTCAAATTAAATTACTAATTTAAAGGTAATATGTGCCCACTAATCTCTTTCATGTCCTGCTTAGAAGTTGTATTTAAAGTATAACTATAAAATTGCACTGTTTGCATGCTTTAACTTAATACATAACAAACTGATGATAGAGCAAAAATTTTATGGAATCTCCTTCAAGTGCTAATCACTGTTGAATTTATTTTACATGTAAGCTTGTGTTCTGGGATATGGTCTGCCATATTTCAAGTCTGTTTGAAAGGTTCTGTTTATTTTTATGTTTGTCTTGGGTTCTTCCCATACCTAATGATTCCTAAGCATTGTCTGGAAAGTTTCATGGAAAATTGTTGCTCATTGTTTATAAACTTATCTATAGTTTGAATAACTTGTTATAACAACAACTTAAAATATGTCCCTCTGCTGGATGTGTTTTGCTTTTCACTTACATGAATTAATACTTTAGTAGCACAGCTTTTTATCAACATTTGCTGCCTCTAGATTCAGTTTACATTTGTATTTTATTTTAAAAGGTGTGACTTCTAGCAGAAATTTGTAATGCCCATTACCATCTCATAACTGTAACTACCTTTTCTTAAAAACAATTTTTCATAGGGTTTCCCTGGTTGTCACAGAAACGGTAGATGCAGGTTTGTTTGGAGAAGGGATTGTGGAGAGTTTGATACATGCTTGGGAGCATTTGCTTTTACAACCAAAGGTAGGTGATATATTCAGATACTTATAAATCAGAACCATATTGAAACATACATACATAACACATCCTTATTATGAATGTTCCACTCTTTCTAATGCTTAAACAATTGATGCTTTATTTTTAAATTTGAGTTACATTAGTGCTTGTGAAAGTGAGTTGACAGCCTTGTTGGCAGAAGTACTGTATCGTGCCTGTTATATGTGAGTAGACAAGCAGTGACAATGCGCCTTGCGAATGACACTGCCTTATCAATGTTTTTCAACACTAACCTGGCAGGAGCAGTGTAGGGAGGGTAATTCAGTCTTTATGGCTCTTCAGTCCTTGACCTCTGTGTCTATCAGTGATGCCGATTACGATGACTTTTGTGTTGTGGACACTTGTCTACTGCAAACCAGACTGAAATCTATTAATTTAATATTAAGACACAAAACGGCTGTCAGAAGGCCATGCAGTCAGTAGAGATCTAGGCTGGATTTGAAACAGCAGCCTAGAAAGAAAAGGCTTCTAGTCTCTAAGGTGCTACTGGTACTCCTTTTCTTTTTGCGAATACAGACTAACACGGCGGCTACTCTGAAACCTGTTCACTGTGACTGAAACCAAAATCACCTCGTATGCAATTAATAGAAACTAGTATGCATCTGCTTCTAACACTAGAGGGCATTCTGTTACCAATCTGTTAAATCTTCCATTTCACCCTTATTTTATATTTAATAATTCCTTGGTGATTAATTTGAAAAGCTGGAAGATGCCACTTCATCTTTTTTGGGGGGTGGGGGTGCGGGGGGGGGGGGGAGTTGCTAGATGCATCTTGCCTTTAAGACTATGTAAATGTAACTCCTCCCTCCCCCCCCCCAAAAAAAACAAAAAAACCTCTACTTATTATTATCTGTGTCTGACAAACTCCTGTTTAGGTCTCATGAAATAAAGGGATGCAGTTTGTGAAAAGTTACAGGATCTAGTTCCTTCTTTCACGTTTTCCTCCCAAACAAAAAGACGATTACCTTAAAATCACCATCTAGGTGAAGGGTTTTTTATCTGCTCTATTAGACTGAAATTGATGACCTCTAGTATTAAAAACAGGAATAGTTTGATCTATTCATTATGCATGTTTTTAGCTAACTTGTATTCCTTCAAGTTAGGATCAAATACAGGGTTTAAAATTACACAAGAAAATACAATGAACTGTCACACACAACTGGTGTGTAAATAATTGAAAGCTTATATGTAGCTCCTTGAGAGGGTAGTTTTAGATGTACTGAAACATAAGAACTATTTATGAGGTTACTTCTTTCGATTCACCCTCTTTCTGTCATGTCTGTGTTGTCATTTGGTGAGTTTATATTTATTGATCAGCAGCTTGTTTATGTTGAGACAGTGAAGAGAGAAAAAAGACAATAAAGAGAGCCAACCTATATCTAAAATACAAAGACTTGATTAGAACAAGATAAGTAAGTGAGGCCAAACTGCAAAAGTTAAGATGTTTGTACACCAAGGCAAGGAGCCTAGGTAACAAAATGGAGGAACTAGAGCTACTGGTGCAGGAAGTGAAACCAGATATTATAGGGATAACAGAAACATGGTGGAATAGTAGTCATGACTGGACTACAGGTATTGAAGGGTATGTGCTGTTTAGGAAAGACCAAAATAAAGGTAAAGGTGGTAGAGTAGCATTGTATATCAATGATGAGGTAGAATGTAAAGAAATAAGCGATGGAATGGATAAGACAGAGTCCATCTGGGCAAAAATTACACTGGGGAAGAAAACTATTAGAACCTCCCCTGGGATAGTGCTTGGGGTGTGCTATAGACCGCCGGGATCTAATTTGGATATGGATAGAGCCCTTTTTAATGTTTTTAATAAAGTAAATACTAATGGAAACTGTGTGATCATGGGAGACTTTAACTTCCCAGATACAGACTGGAGGACGAGTGCTAGTAATAATAATAGGGCTCAGATTTTCCTAGATGTGATAGCTGATGGATTCCTTCATCAAGCAGTTGCTGAACCGACTAGAGGGGATGCCATTTTAGATTTGGTTTTGGTGAGTAGTGAGGACCTCACAGAAGAAATGGTTGTAGGGGATAATCTTGGCTCAAGTGATCATGAGCTAATTCAGTTCAAACTGAACAGAAGGATTAACAAAAATCTGCAACTAGGGTTTTTGATTTCAAAAGGGCTGACTTTCAAAAATTAAGGAAATTAGTTAGGGAAGTGGATTGGACTGAAGAATTTATGGATCTAAAAGTAGAGGAGGCCTGGGATTATTTTAAAACAAAAGCTGCAGAAGCTATCGGAATCCTGCATCCCAAGAAAGGGGAAAAAATTCATAGGCAGGAGTTGTAGACCAAGCTGGATGAGCAAGCATCGCAGAGAGGTGATTAAGAAAAAGCAGAAAGCATACAGGAAGTGGAAGAAGGGAGGGATCAGCAAAAAAAGCTACCTTTATTGAGCTCAGAACATGTAGGGATAAAGTGAGACAGGCTAAAAGTCAAGTAGAGTTGGACCTTGCAAAGGGAATTAAAAGCAATAGTAAAAGGTTCTATAGCCATATAAATAAGAAATTTAGACTAGAAATTAGACGAAGGTTTCTAACCATCAGAGGAGTGAAGTTTTGGAATAGCCTTCCAAGGGAAGCAGTGGGGGCAAAAGACCTATCTGGCTTCAAGATTAAACTCGATAAGTTTATGGAGGAGATGGTGTGATGGGATAACATGGTTTTGGTAATTAAATATTCATGGTAAATAGGCCCAATGGCCTGTGATGGGATATTAGATGGGATGGGATCTGAGTTATCCAGGAAAGAATTTTCTATAGTATCTGTCTGGTGAATCTTGCCCATATGCTCAGGGTTTAGCTGATTGCCACATTTGGGGTCAGGAAGGAATTTTCCTCCAGGGCAGATTGGAAGAGGCCCTGGAGGTTTTTCGCCTTCCTCTGTAGCATGGGGCACGGGTCACTTGCTGGAGGATTCTCTGCATCTTGAAGTCTTTAAACCACGATTTGAGGACTTCAGTAGCTCAGACATAGGTGAGAGGTTTTTCGCAGGAGTGGTGGGTGAAATTCTGTGGCCTGCGTTGTGCAGGTCAGACTAGATGATCATAATGGTCCCTTCTGACCTAAATATCTATGAATCTAAGTATGGAAAAGAAATATTTGAGAAAAACTATGCAGTTGATGCAAGAGAAACAACCAATGCTGAAAGATAGGTGGTAAAAGTAAAGTATTTTTAAAATATATATTGAAGCTATCAAATTAATTACTGGGAAGTAGCAAGATAAACAGGGGATAGACTGATAAAATCACATTGGAGAGTATGACTTATTAGAAACTATCAGAATTCATATATAATACAGATTGGCATTATTGAGAAATAAGGAGTTATGGAAAAATATTACTTTACAGTTAAGCCTGGAACTGAAAATGAGATATTCTTCAGGCAGATACATTAGGAAAAAACAAAAAATACTACCTCCTAGTGAGTGACCCTTTAATATGCCATCAATTTGTTGTGATCAAAGTGTATGCAAAGAAAAGGTCACTGTGGATGCAACAATATCAAAGGAGCATTTGAAATGCTTTGGGAAATGAAAAAATTGGGAAAATAACTACAGCTTCTAGACTTTTCATCCTTCAGTATATATAGTATACAATTGGCTGTTTTTTCATGAAAAGAGGAATAATTTAATTCACTACATTTGCACAAAAAATTGAATTGACTGCAATTATAAAAAAAAAATTAAAAACGTCATTAGTCTTGAATATTTATTAAAGTTTTTGAGATAATAATGAATGACAGAGAAATAACAAACTTAAACTCAGCAGTACCAGTAGAAATAGGTCTTCATCTCATTGTGCCATCTTATTTATTTACGTTTTCACAGCCTAAAAATCAAGACATTGGCACAGAAGACTATGGTCAAGTTATTCCTGCAGGTGCTATTGTATTTGGGATGGCAGTGGAATGCAAAGAGATACGCAGACATCACAGGTATGTTTATACTTATGACAGGATTTGGAGCTCACATTTGACCGATTTAGGAAAAGAAATGTGATCAATTTAAACAAAAGGGAAATATTTTTTATTTTCCATTCACTTAATACAAATATTTGTATGTATTATTGTGTGTGTAGTTAAATGAGACCACCAACTTAAGCAGCTGTGCAAAGTATGAACAGAATTTCTGTATGGTTGAGTGACTGAGCTGGTACTGATTAACTTTTAGGTCTGTATTTAACTCCTGAAAGAGATGTATGTTTAATATTCCAGGAACAGCTACCAACAATGTCTGTTATCACACTACGCACGCAATATGTTCAGTGTTCAAGGGGAAGGACCGTGTATAAGCTTTGATTCGTCTAATTTAGGCTTGTTTGTGGTTTTCTTCCTCCCTGCTCTCCCCCCAGGGTGGGAGTACAAGAAGTTGCCTGTGTGCATTTGGCAGAAACAGTGGAGTTCTGTAGTCCAACACGTGCTTCTGTGAACTCAGAGGAAACTATTGAACCTTACACCACAGAAAAACTCAGTAGAGTTCCTGGGGGTTATATGCCACTGACAGAACCCTTTCAGGCCATGACAGTGGATTTCAACAATCTGGAGGTAATGATTTCTTCACTGTCTTACATCCTAAAAACAAACAAACAGAAAACCTGTAGAGCAGCTGATGCAGAGCCAAAAGTCTGGCTTGTCTCTAAGGGTATTTATTCATTTCCGTTAGGTTGGGTAATAGTTATCTGAGTTTGAGCACCCAGGTTAGCCTGTGCTGGGTGTGAATAGCCACTCTGCAAAGCCATACCTGAGTTAGTGTGCTCACTGAGGCTGCACTCACCCACATGCATCATTAGGACTTCTGGGGGTATATCTCATGGTTCCTTGTGCTGCAGGATTCTTTCCCAGTGAATTATAGAAGAACTTGTCAGTCCTTCTAGGAGGGAATTGTAGGAAAGGTGTTGGAGGACTGTCCGCACTCAAGTGATTTAGCTGCATTCTCACTGCAAAGTGAACAGGTTACCAGTCTGAGTGAAAGTGGCACCTGAGCTCTTGGCTGTAGCCCCAGTTAGGGCAGCTAGTCTGGGTTGAAAGCACCAGTAAACTTGGGTGAGGGGGTTTTGTGTGTGAACAAAAGTAGAGACAGGGATAATATCCAAGAAATATCCTGAGGTAACTCTGCAGTAAAGACTCCCTAAGTAAATTTATTAAATGTGGTGTTACATGTTTGTCCATATGCCCTTGACCTACTGGCTCATTTTTACCACTAGAATTGCAATATATAAGTGAGTTGTAACTGATCAGATTTCAAGTAAAATTATAGCAGTGTATTTGAATTGTTGAGGATGACACAGGAAAGAGTATTTTATATTTAAAGTCAAAATATTACCACTTAACAATGAGCTGCTAATAGATGGTTGCAGTGGAGAGTGGGATAAGTCACCATTCAAACAACTCATGATTTATTTCCCCTATGGAAACCATTTTGTACATCTATATTTTGACAATGTAAATAGGTTTATTTTTGTGTATGTGTAACGCCCACAGACCCTGGTCGTCAGCGGGCAGGATGGAATTGGGGACCTCTGGAGCTTAGTGCATGAGCCTCTCCCGCATGAGCTAAAAGCCAACTGGTTCTTAGCTAAGCTGTAGAGCAGACTCATTTTTTCTCTCTCTCTCTCTAAGTTGTCTCGGTGCCACTAGAGGGGGCAGAACACCACACCCAGAAGGTGTGTGGGTTACATATGCACCAAATAGAGCTGAGTACGTCTCTGAGCCAGTGATAGCCATGCAGACTGAAAGGGCGATACATTTTGATGCTGGTGCATGTGTGTGTTTCTGGCTTGTTGACCCATGGAGAGGAGTTTGCACCAAAGTGGTGAGCCAAAGCTGAAAATAAATTGTTATATAGATAAAATCATTCTTGGCTACTGATTGGTTGGGAATTGCTATGTTCTGTATCGATAACTTTCCCTGTTCACCTTAGCTGACATCTAAGGTCAACGAATGAAGTAAAGCAAAGCACTTGAATATATTACAGGGAACTATGCTGCAACAATCTCTAATGTCTTTTCCAGCTCTGGCTTCTCTGATAAACGATTAGTGTCTTGTCAAATGCTTAATCTTGTACATGTTGTTCTCAACTTGTGCCAATATATATGTTTTTAATCTTACAGAATACATTTGATAAGATCCTAGAAATAATGTGAAACGCTCTAAACATTTTATTACCTAGATCAGTGTTTCCCAAACTTGGGACGCTGCTTGTGCGGGGAAAGCCCCTGGTGGGCCTGGCCGGTTTGTTTACCTGCCGCATCCGCAGGTTCGGCCGATTGCGGCTCCCACTGGCCGCAGTTCGCTATGCCCGGCCAATGGGGGCTGCGGGAAGTGGCGCAGGCCGAGGGACGTACTGTCCGCCGCTTCCCGAAGCCCCCATTGGCCTGGAGCAACGAACCGCAGCCAGTGGGAGCCGCGATTGGCCGAACCTGCGGACGTGGCAGGTAAACAAACCGGCTGGGCCTGCCGGGGCTTTCCCTGAACAAGCGCGGAACAAGTTTGGGAAACACTGACCTAGATCTTCAAATAAAGCAGATTCCAGCCTTACTGTGTGAAGAGGTATAAATACAATACACAGTAGGTGAAAACAAATGTATTCATTTTTATTTGTTTGGAACAAGTGAATACTCATGACTGTGCAGCTTTTTGCCACCAGCAATCTGTTGGCAATGGAGTTACCTCTGCATACACTGGCAACTCACTCGTTTTTTCTCCTCTCATGCCCACTGTTGGTTCTCAAATAGTGTCATTCAAACATATTCCCTTTTTAAAAAAACAACAACATAAAACTGTTGACACACTAACAGTTGGGAGCAGGGGTTACATATCAAAGTACGAAATTCAGAAATTAAATTAACTGCTTCTGGGGTTAATTCTAAAAACAAGCTCTAAATTTATGTTCCCAACAGTAAAAAGGAGTCTGACATACATTCCATTCTCAACATTAGTCAGCCATCATTCTTGGGGAAGAGGTACTCAAGTTTTATTTCTCTTTTTACTATCATGGTCAGGAACTGAAAAGCCTGGCAACCAGGAAGCCTTGCAAGTTCAGCGTACCTGTCACTCAGGGAGGTATACTGGATGCTATTGTGGTCTGGTTTGTACTACAACTTGATGATGAGCACAGTCTATCTACAAGTCCCAGTGAGGAAACTTGCTGGGAACAAGCAGTCTACCCTGTGCAGGGCCTTCCTGGTATGTGGATTTTCCATGGCAATACTATTAACTTTTTTATATTTTGTTTATTTGATAGTAACTAGTCTTAAAAGGATGCTATCAATTTGCCTCAGAGATAGGGGAACATATTAGGGAAAGAGGACAATGCATCACTAACCATAGCAGCATATTTCTCTTCCTCAGTCTCCCTGAGTGTTCCTTGCAATCCTTACTTCATTATCAACTTCGTTAGCCTTTCCCCACCCATCACTGTCCCTCTTCTCTCCCTCTTATGCTATATCAGTAGTTTCCTCATAGTAGATGGAAAATGGCTCTAGTGTAGGTTTTGCTTCCTAAAACCACAGATTAGGCATTTGTGTGAACACTCCCCTATAATTTCTGAAAGTTACTAATGTACCTTTTTGTACTTTTTTGATAAGATTATTCTGTGAAACCTGGAGACACTGTGATGATGGAAGTATGCTGCCAAGATTGCTACTTGAGGATCCAGAAGATTTCTGTTTTAACTTCAGAGTATGGGATGGACATTGAAAGGGAGAACACACTGGCTTTGGGCAATGAGGCTGAACTATGTAGTGCTCTGGCTAGTCTTCAAACTACTAGCACACCGGATGGCATGGGGCAGGAGTGCATGCTGGAATCCACTGAAATTGCACTTCTGAACAATGTGCCATACCATGAATGCTTTAATGCTGCCATTGGCAAAGTGTTGTCATCCTTGATCCCAACGAGAGCATCTCTGTCAATGGATATTGATGGTCACGATAGAGAGATGAACTTCGAAAAGAGTCAAAACAAGAACTCCTCGTATACAACTCATGACCCTTTGTATGTATTAGATGTGTCCGAGGGCTTTTCGATTCTGCCAATAATTGCTGGCAAACTTGGACCAGTTAAAGCTTACAGTTCTGTTGAAAAAGAGCAGCATCAAATAGCCCTTAACATAATTTCAGAAGCCAACCATTTCCCTAAAGAAACATTAGAGTTTTGGCTCAGCCACTTAGAGGATGAGAATGTGGTGTTACAGAGACCCAAATCAGACAAACTGTGGAGTATTATAATTCTGGATGTCATAGAGACTTCAGGTTTAATCCAGCAGGAGGTGATGGAAAAGGCAGCAATATCCAGGTACTGTATGACATTTATAAATCTTCTGAAGGTGAGAGAGAACCTCCCTAGTAATTCCAAGTTTCAGCCAGTCTGACTGAAGCTTGGAATTATTTTGGTCAAAGACAATCGGTTAAATTATTTCATTTTTATAGAAATTTATCACTGTGATTTAAAAAAAAAAGGGGGGGGGGAATCTTATGCTTAGCATACCAGAAATCTAAACAACAATTGTCCTGATGCTGTTATCAGCAGCATGAAATTTTAAGAGATCTGAGTGATAGAACAAGGTCAGAATCTTGTACATTTCAAGCTGCTGTGGAACAGACTGAAATTCTTACGAGACAGATACATGTGAGCTAGAACAGAGACAGAGAGAAAAAGGGATAGTGAACAGACAAAAAGGTAACACAAAGCAAGAGAGAAATGAAGAAAATACAAGACAAAATAATAGAAAATAGCAAGAAGAGCAAAAACAAACAGTGGGAGGAATATTAGAGAAAGAGAGGATGAATTTTCAGTTTTAGAGGGCTTTTATTGGGGTGGTGTGGGGTGTGTGTGCATGTGTAACATTTTCATCTATTCATCCAGACTTTTAGTGAGGTCAGGATAATAATATCAAGGGGGCGTGATTTTGCTGTATCAGCCCTTTTGGGGAAGTTGGTTCTGATTGTGTCATATGTACATTCACATCAGTTGTCAGAGACTGTGAAGATGTGGCTAAGGGAGTAAGTCTCTCTCTTTTTGCCATTTGTTGTCCCTGCTAGTGCCTTTGTAAAGAGACCTCTGCTAGAAAACAAGGAGAGCACAAAGTCAATGCAGAATTAAATGCCTACTTGCTGCTGCTCTTGACAGCTCAGCAGTCTGTGTCAGGGAACTGAAGAAGCCTCTGAGTCTAGCACAAGAATACTGTTAACTTTGTTTCTTGTGTGTATTGAGAATGATTTTGTTAAATATTTAAAACACTGCTGGCATCCCACATGTGGGTGATATAATTAGCACTATCCTGGGCACATCATGGATTAACTGAATTCCTGCCATTTTCATTCTGCACAAGGGATTGACTCTCAAGCAGGATTTCCTGAACAGTGCCCTAGTGATCTCTTTCCCAGCTTCTGTTGCCATTTTTTCACAACCCTTCAGTATTGTCTCAGGAGTCACAGTGTTGTAAATAAACCAGACCTTGTATTTGAAGCCTTAATAGCCTATAACACCATCTTACTGAAATAACTACATTCTACATAAGAATGGCCATGCCAGGTAAGAACAGTGATCCATCTAATTTAGTATCCTGACTTCGACAGTGGCTGGTGCCAGATGCTTCAGAGAGAATGAATAGAACAGAGCAATTATCATGTGATCTGGTCATCCAATCCCAGCTTCTGGCAGGGTACTGGCCTGGAAGGGTAGGGCTTGCACTGACATAGAATGGCCTGTCTCCAGTGCTCTTCCACCTGACCTGTCACTGTTCTTCACTGGGTATTTAATATTTTGAGTTCCCCGAGTCAAAGACAAAACGTCAACCAGCCTTCAAAGAAAATGAATCCTGGTATAGTACAGTGTGGAATTTGATAAGGTATTTTAGATTAGGAGCGATCTGAAAAGCTGTTAGGCCCCAATTTGGAGAAGCATTTGAACACTTCTGACTTCATTGGAACTTAAGTACCCATTCTGAATCAAGACCTTAATGCAGTCAGTTTATTTCAGGGATGAGCAAACTATGGCCCGCGGGCCGTTTTAAGCCGGCCCGCGAGCTCTTGCTGGGGTGCCAGGTCAGGGGCTGCACCACGCGTCTCAGGCTCGCTCTGGCACTCAAGCCGGGGCACCGGGTCGGGGACTGCACCATGCGTCTTGGCCCTGCTCTGGCTCTGCAGCCAGGGTGCCGGGTCAGGGGCCGCACCATGCGGCTCCTGGAAGCCGTGGCATGGCCCCGCTCCGAGGGTCACGGGCCACTCCGTGCCTAGGAGCCGGAGAAGGGACAAGCCACTGCTTCCGGGAGTTGCTTGAGGTAAGCGCTGTGCGGAGGCTGTACCCCTGAGCCTCTCCCCACACACCAACCCTGATCCCTCTCCTGCTCTCCAAACCCCTTGATCCCAGCACGGAGCACCCTCCTGTACCCCAAACCTCTCATCCGCAGCCCCACCCCAGCTCCCACACCCCCAGCCCTGATTCCCCTCCGAACCCCTCAGTCCCAGCCCAGAGACCCTCCTACACCCTAAATGCCTCATCCCCAGCCCCACCCCCACCCAGAGCTCCTGCACCCCAAGCCCAATTTTGTGAGCATTCATGGCCCACCATACAATTTCTATTCCTCAATGTGGCCCTCAGGCCAAAAAGTTTGCCCACCCCTGATTTAGTTTCTTACTAGCAGGAGAACACATTTTGGCAATAAACATCTCTATCTCTCTTTATAGGTGTTTGCTTCACTCTGGAGGAAAGATATTCCCACAATATGTGGTGATGTATGGGATGCTCGTAGAATCGCAATCTTTAGTACTTGAAAGTGCAGTTCAAGGGACTGAACCCACACTTGGGTTTAATATAGCACCTTTTATCAACCAGTTCAAGGTAGGAAGTTAGCGACATGCTTCAATATCAAGCATAGCTCTCAAAACCCATAAATGCCCAACTGAGGGCCATAACCTCAATATAAGGAATTTAAGAAAAAGCAGTGCTGGAAGTATTAATGATGTTGGATTAATTTTTTCAATATATTTTATAACTTAAATTCTGTGCATAGATACTGATGTAAATTTACTATAATAGAAGTCAAGACACATGCTTCAGGTAGGACAGAAGTGATTTGTGATCTGATATGGAGAGCAGTAAACGCGGCTGCTACTCTGAAACCAGTAAAAGTTATGACTTCCAACACTTCAGTGTTCAAAAAAACAGCTTTGGTAGGAGACTGTTTTCTTATGCAACTTGTGTCACAAGGGCCAGATTTTAAAAAGGATTAGAAGCGATAGTTATTTTAACAGTTCAGTTCCTTTAGGAAGCAATGCAGTAATTCACAAATTGAAAGTTGCTGTTGTATAATTGTTAAGCCTGAAAGCCTGGTATATTCCTCCTTAGGTGCCTGTTCGTGTATTTTTGGATCTTGCCACATTACCATGTGTGCCCTTAAGCAAGCCAGCAGAGCTGCTAAGACTAGATCTCATGAATCCCTATTTGAACAGCTCCAATAGAGAAATAAAGGTAAGTTGAATGGGCACAATTTTTTTTCAATTCCTCATTACCATGGTTGAAAAATTCAGTACAAAAGCTATTTCAATGCAAGCCAATTTGAAGTAGATTTGAACAGGTTTGAACCACTGTATTTGATTTTCTTGGTGATCTAGCCACTGCTATAATACAAATAAAATCAGTGAAAAATTAGAGTTCTACTTCCTTACAGAACCTCTCTTCATTTTTAGGTGCAAGTTTGTAAGTCTGGCCAAGTCACTGCCATTCCATTTTGGTATCATATACATCTAGATGAAGATATTTATTTGGATACGTCAAGTGATTCCTCCCACTGGAAACAAGCTGCAGTTGTTCTTGACAAACCGATCCAAGTTCAGCTTGGAAATGAACTTGTGCTCAACATTCAGCACTATAAAAGCAATGTCAGCATCACAGTAAAGCAGTGAAGAGTAGTCACTTCGAAACGGATTGATATGTTCAAATCAAAGAAAATTATCTATGCACGTTAGCAGAATGGCTCAGCATTTAAGGTGTTTAATAGAAGAGCATAAAATCTAGGTTTTATGTTTTGGCCCAAGAGGGTTTTTTTAAATTGATTTAATATAAAAAAGAGGACCTACTGATGAACTACAAGTCATTATGCAAGGACATTTTGAACTGTTATAGTGAAGTCATGTCTTCCTCAGCAGCAGGAAGCTTCATTGTTAACTGAATTGATTATTTCTCCAATTTTCCTTTGTACAAGCTGCAGAGGAAGCTGTAATTTTTGTTGCAGAGATGCTCACAATTTTTTGTTTTTGTGTAAGGTGCTCAGATACCTTAGCAGTAAGCACTGTATAAATATCTACATACATAGAATGCAATATTGTGACACAATTAGATCCTCCCCTCAATCCCACACCTTGTTTGTGGCAACTATTTTAAGTTGTATGAAGCTGTATTAAGGAGGCAGTTTTAAAATAAACTCGTGAATGCCCTACATGGTTATGTTCCCTCCTCTTAAACTCTCCCCCCACACACACCCCCGGTTGTAGATCTTACTATGTATACATTTATTTCTCACTGCCTCCAGGCCCCCTGGGTTTTGTCCTCCTGAGTCTGCACTACCCCTACAATTGCAGCAGCACAAGTTTATTCACAGTTGAACTTACTCTTAAGAAACACTTGTCAAAGTCATGAAGCTGTTGTGCAGGGTAGAAGGATAGTCATGTGGTTAAGAAACCAAGACTCAAAAAGTTTAGATGAACCAGGAACTGTACTATTGTGAACTTTGAGTCACTTATTCTGCCTCACTTTACCCATCTGGAAAATGGGGATACTAGTTCCCTACCTACCAAGTTCATCAAGATTGTTAAATGTTTGATATACTCAGATTCTGTGGTGGTGGGTGCACTTGTATGAAGTTATTTTGCTGCTTAGAAAAGAGTTTTACAAACTCTTAAGTCCTGCACTGGAATGCACCGCTTGACAAATGCTTCACTACTGTGTAAGAGGCGCATGCACTAGCTACAGTTTGAGAAATGTTAACTTTGTTACATGGCAAAGATTAAGAAGTTGAGGTACAATTGAAGGGAATTAGAAAATTTCAAAAACAAAGGCAAAAAATAGGGTAGGAAAGAAAAATAAGCTGTCTTCTCAAATTCGATGGCAAGAAAGCAAAGACCAAGACACAGTTTTTCCACATTAAGATTCTAAAACGAAACCTATTGTCACTATTTCTTTGTTTCCTACTCTAAACAGACGGTGGACCTTAAAGGGAAGAGTGCATTTTTTATTTAGTAGAAAGAGCTCCAGATATAGTTCTTCAAGCTCTGTGCCATTCCATACAAATAGCAGCTTTTGCACAATAAAACACTGCTTTTATTAAAGGTAATTCTGAATTCTCTGCCAAAGCCTGGCTATTCCGACCGAGCAAAGAAGTCTGAGAGTGAGTTTTTATGGACAGATTAAGTTGCAGTGCTTAGTCTGCCTTGATGTCTTCTTTCCTCCTGTGCAAGGGAAGGATACAATTATAGTTTGATTTTCACCTGTGCCAATAGTGTCAGCTTGCTTGCATATTTATACCTGCCTCCTGAAATTTCCACTACATGCATCCAACAAAGTGGGTATTCACCCACGAAAGCTTATGCTCCAGTACATCTGTTGGTTTATAAGGTGGCACAGGACTCTTTGCAGCTTTAACACTGTTCAAGGCTCTCCTTGGTGTGTGGAAGAAAAGTCTGGCCAAGTCACTGCCATCCCATTTTGGCTTCTGTGTCGCTGCATATTCTCTCTGTCCACAGATTCCCAATGGAGAACGGTTGCAGGTGACAAGTCCATTGGGCCTGCTAGATATGATGGATGGCTACCAGAGGGATGCAGTCAAAGGACCCAGCCAGGGAGTGGTTGGACCGTGGGGCTGCATTTCAAAGAGAAGTGGAGGCAACAGCTTGCCCCTTGATGGAATGGCAAAGAGGTCTCAGCAAGGTAGTCTATCTCAGGACCATGACAGAAGGCACTGACTTGCCTTCAAGTCCATAATCAGGTACCATACCCATTATTTCTTCAGAATTAGAAAATAATTGGAATAAAGCCCCCTTCCCTCTGTACTGCAGAGGAACTTCTTCCCTGCTCCAAGACATAGAATTGATTCCACCTCTTGAAGCACAAAAACTCTCAGGGTGCAGCTATATAATCTGGAGATGAGAAGTTGCCTTCCCCACTACCCAAGTATTTCTTAAGAATCCCAGTGTCTAGCACATTGTTTTTGAAGCTCATTTCCCAAGGGTTACATTAGTCAGGTCTCCTGAGAGATGTTACACACACTTTCACAGTACGTAAACGTTTGCACTTTTAATACAATGAACTCCTAGGAAATGTTCAGCAGACACTCGGAGATCCTCCAGTGCTGTGGATGATTTTATAATAAGAGGATGGTGAAGTGAGAAGCAGAGTAGGGGTTGGCAGCACCAGTCAGTGTTACTAATGCAATTGGTATTGAGTGAGTTGCCAGCCTCACAGAGTCAGTATTAGGGGCAGCTAGGGTCCTTTCCTGAGACAGTGCCTACAGTCTAATACCGGTCTTTTTTAGGACTCCAGTGGTACTCACTCCAAGTCAAAAAGTCCCCTTACACGGGGGTGAGGTGTGACCATAGCCTCTTCAAGCTTGCACCTGTGGGGGGAGGAACAACGTTCCTTCCTCCCACTCTCATGGTTTAGAATAGGACCTGGCAATCTTGCCAGGGTCATCTTGGAGAAAGGAGCCACAGTTCACTAGAGCACTCTTGGACCCAGAGTGTTCAAAATGGAGAGAGAATGGCTTGTTTGCCAGGTATGAGACAAACCTCAATGATCTAGAAGAAAAATTTGAGGGGAGTGCCACTAGCCTTCTGTGTCCTTTTTGAAAGATTTTCAGTTATATGTCCATTACCCAAGAAAAAAAATCTTGTGGCAATCTTTAAGCAGCATAGCTATTTCACAGTAAAGCCAATTTTTAAAGCTGGGATACTTAAGTTTTAACTGAGTCCTACTATAAGGGAAAAATTTCTTCTGGAGCAAAGAAATTTAAAAAAAAAAATCTAAATGCTAGTTGGCGCACACACTCTACACTACCAAGCCTAACATCTCATGTACTGTAATGCTGGGGGTTGAATGAAGCTTGTGAGTGTAACAGCCACCCTTCATTCAGGATAAATATAAGAAATTAAGATCCTTTATGGCAGGGGTGGAGAACCTTTTTTCTATCAGGGGCCATTAGCCCACAGAAAAAATCAAATCACAGGCTCCACACAAATAAAAAGCAACTGAATTTAGGTTTGTCTGGTTTTTTTTGGAGAGAGGAAAATATAAAACATTCCATGGGGCAGGGGTTGGGAACCTACAGGCCAGATGAAATTAAGCAATGGGCTAGATATAGCCCATGGGCCATATGTTACCCACCCCTGCTTTATGGAAGAAAATAGCTAAAACAATAGGAGCCACTACCTGAAACACACATGCCACATGCAAGGCTAGTCAGGCATCTAAGCTATGTGGGTGGAAGTTTCACTGGGGATTGAATGCAAACTAAGTGCTGGGTATTGCTGGATGGAATTGTGGGGATGTGTGTAAAAAGCAGCTGAGAAAAACACAGAAGGCAGCAAGCAAGCACCAGGGTCACAGGAGCACATCTAGTATGACTGCGTATTGTGAAAAAGCTAAGAGCTTTTGTGTAGTCTCCTAGCTGGAAAGTGTCTTGGAACAGTGAGCAAAAAAAAGTCTCCTGTTTGTTTACAAAGAACATCCAAAGTCCTCCTCATGAAAAGAGAATTGCATCAAAGAAAATACCTGACTCCATCATCAGTTTCTCCTCCTAGTGGAAACAGCCCAGAAGATCCCCAAGGATGGCTAACTACTCAGTATTGCTATCCCTTTTGGCCTATATCCAGAGATTTTGGGGAAGTGCTTCAAGCTGTAGACACTGCTGGGGTTCTTCCCTGCCACCACAGGCGGTAAGAAGGAATTGAGGAACAGTTTGGCCCACTCTACCCTTGGTATAGGACAGGGCGGGCAACCATTTTGGCCTGAGAGCCACATCGGCAAATAGAAATTGTATGGCAGGCCATTAACGCTCACAAAATTGGGGTTGGGGTGCAGTTGGGGGTGAGGGCTCTGGGGATGAAGGCTCGGGATGAGGGCTGGGGCAGGGGTGCAGGCTCTGGGATGGGGATGAGAGGTTTGAGGTGCAGGAGGGTGCTTCATGCTAGGATTGACAGGTTTGGAGAGCAGGAGGGGGATTAGGGCTAGGGTAGAGGGTTGGGGCTGGGGAAAGGCTCAGGGGTGCAGGTTCCGAGCAGCACTTACCTCAAGTGGCTCCCGGAAGCAGTAGCATATCCCTTCTCTGGCTCCTAGATGTGAGGCCCCTGACCCGGTGCCCCAGCTGGAAAGCCAGAGTGGGGCAGAGCCATGTGGTGTGGCCCCCCACCCAGTGCCCCAGCTGGAGCACCGGAGTGGGGCAGTCCCGCGATCTGGAGCGTTTTAAGCTGGCCCATGTTTTAAGTGGAATGCCAGAGCAGGGCCAAGCTGCATGGTGCAGCCCCTGACCCGACTCCCTGGTAGGAGCTTGCAGGCTGACTTAAAATGGCTGGATCTGACCCACGAATGTAGTTTGCCCACCCCAGTACAGGAGCATGATGATAGTCAGGGTGCATGCATGACCTCATCGGCACTGCTAGCCAAATGATTCCAGTCTTGAGCACATGTGCACCAGAAGTGGAATAGTGCTGAGCTGCTCCTGCAGACTTTCACCCATAGCCTAGCAAATTAACAGTGAAGGTGAGGGGTCTCAGGTACTCCTGCTAATGCTTTTGGGGAAGTCAAATCCAATGCAGAAAAACAGGAAAGAGTAAGTGAAACAGTGAGAAAACTATGATGGACAAAATTGTTCCAGATGCATAATCTGCTCTGGACTTCTAGTCCTACCTATTCAAAAAACTTTAAAAATAGGCACATCAAGGAGATTTTCTACACCAGTATTGGCAACTTCAGTAGCCATACTCTAAACAAGGCTCCTGCAGCTGAAGTCTGCAGCCCCTGTAACCTTGTCTACACTAAGGGTCTCTATATTGCTAACTAAATATATATATATTTTTTTAAGAAACATTCCCTAGTGTCTACCAGGTTTCAGCAAAGCAGTGCTGTTTAGGGATGTAAATGTTGGTCTAAAAAGTTAACCATTAAACAATTAAATTATATCAATTAACAGTTAAGCGAGGTTGCTCCAGCTGGCCTGGCGTGGCAGGGGCTGGGGCCCCTCTGGTGCGGCTGGGACGAGGGCTCCTCCGGCCAGCACAGGGCAGCCAACGCTGGGGTTGCTCCAGCCAGCACGGGACTGCCAGTGTTAATGCTTAAGATTGATTAACAGTATGCCTAATACTTATTGGTTAACTGATTAACCTTTTACATCCCTAGTGCTGTTGGCATCAATCCTACTATTGAGGGCTTGTCTACATGCCCTATGGGACTGTGATTTCTAACATGCTGCATATTGATTGGTCTAGTGCGCACCAGCATGGTCTACACAAAGAATCCCTTGTGTGCTTTAACATAGTGCTGTCAGTACATTTAGTGAGCACCAGCATGGTCTACATAGACCAAATTAATATGCCACATTATTGCACTTTAGAAATCAAACTCCTGTAGAGCACATTGCTGCTCTGTCTAGAGAAGCCCTAAGTCACAATCTTCCATCGGTGTATTTTTCATTCTCTGCAATCCTTCAAGTTCAATTTTATGCTGAAGTCAAAATTTGCTTATCATATATGGTCATTTGTTGTAAGCAGATATTTTTTACATTTAGTATATTTTTTAAAAGATGTAGGAAAGAAAGGTTTTTCTTCCAACTGTACTCAGAGTTCAGTAGCTGTGTGGTAGTTGTCCTATTTTTGTGACCCAGTATTAATACTGGGTTTTTTTTTACAGCCTTAAATAGATCTCAACTTCTTAGAGGGAGGAGAGTAAGAAACAAAAGTTACTGAGCCAAAACCTCAGAGACTAAGTCACTGAATACTCTGCTCAAGGAGGATTTTAATAATCCTTAACAAACAGTGACCAATACAACTCAACAGGCATGAAAGAGGTTCCTCATTTTACACAGAAGACAGCTTTCTGATCCAGAAATAGGGACTCCAGATCATCTGTTCTTTTATCTATTTTTTTTTATAATCATAATGAGTATAAAGGATCTGATTAGGAAAAGGAGGAAGATTGGAGGGTGTGACCATGAGCTACTTGAACTCAGCATATTAAGAAACTGGAGGAAGTGTCAGTTTTTCTGAAAAAATAAAATGGAAGAAGTCAGCAAGTTGAGTGCTTCTCTGTGAAACTACAACACCTGATGCTGAAAGAAAATCCTCAGAACAGGAAGCAATAGTTACAATCGTATCTTTAATTTTCAGCAAAGAGAGACTGCAAAATGAATTAACGATAGTCAGAATGGAGGTTTAAGAAGAAGTACTAAAAAGAATGTGTGGCCTTTAATAAATCAGAGGATGAAATGAATGACTTAAAATAGCTGATGTTAAACCCTTGTGAATCTGTCTTCCAGAAAAAGTAGGACAGTGAACAATCTATAAAGAAAGAAAAGGGGTACTTGTGGCACCTTAGAGACTAACCAATTTATTTGAGCATAAGCTTTAGTGAGCTACAGCTCACTTCATCGGATGCTGGTTAGTCTCTAAGGTGCCACAAGTACTCCTTTTCTTTTTGCGAATACAGACTAACACGGCTGTTACTCTGAAACCTATAAAGAAAGGAAATTCCAGATTATAATCCAATTTAATTTTACCAATAGCTTTGAAACATCTTGGGACTGGAGCACAGCAATTTAGCAGACTGGGACATTTACTTGTAGTGCACTAAAGGAATTGTTGGGGAAAAACCCAGCTAGTCCAGGTGACACACATTCTAGAGCAACAGCTATCAAATTTACTGTAGCAGTTGTTTTCAAGACAACAAACAAGGGTGCTACTGAAATATTTAATAACTAAACATAGAATCATAGAGAGACAGAGTTAGAAGGGGAAGCAAGGGTCATTTAGTCTAACCCCCTGCCAAAGATGCAGGATTTGTTGTGTCTAAATCATCCAAGACTCAGATGGCTATCCAGAATATAATATATATTAGAACCCAGGGCAGAAAATATTCGAGGGAAAAAAGCAAGGTGATAATTCAGGGAAAATACAAAGGAGAAACCTAGGTCACTCCCAGCTTCCCATGAATGAAATAAACAGGAAGTTAAATTCAGAAATCTTGATTCTCCACTGCTTTGCACCTTGCATACTCTATACATCTGTGTGAAGTAAAATATGAACAGACCAAAATTGCTTTTCCTACAATCTGTCTGGCCTGGCCCTTGCAATTGTATCTTCCAAAAGGTCAACTTTGCTTCTATCACCTATACTAGTCATCTCAAAACTGCCAGAAGCACTTGAGCTGGAGTCCACAATGGATAGGGAAGGGGGCTGCTGGAAGGGTATCCCTTGGAGAGGCATGCACTTCTGGAATACGCTCCTGTCTGCCAAACAATCTGAACTGGTTAACACTTAGGATAGATTACAAATCCCATTATTTTCTCAGGCCATTAGGCAGAGAAAGATGAGGTTTAGAACTGTGGGGAGTGAATCTTTGATCTTTAGCACTCGTTATTTCATCTTGGCTACATAATGGGAGGAAGCTAAAGGATCTGTGAATGTATTCTTTTTTGAATATGGTTTTAATGTCAAAAGGCTCCTGGGAGGTGTTCATGGACAAAATTAAAGTACATAAGCAGGTTGGTATTCTGTTTACTAACTCAATTCAGGTGAAATCTTATTGCCAAAATTCCTTTTTCCATTGCCAGGCCCAAGATGCTGAAAATGCTAAACAAGTGTTTGGATTAGTTGTATTTAAGACATCTTTTTTTGAAAGAGGGAGGTATTTTTTCCCACACCCTACATCCAAGACTTCTTAACTAGATTACAGAAATAAATACAACAGACAATGAACACGTTTAAATAAAATCTTTATTTGCTTATTTACAATGAAGGCAATGAATCGGCATATTGAAAGTGTGATTTGCTCTCTTTTCTAAGAACGTCAAATACATTAAGTACATACTCCACTTCGGCTATAAAATATGCACCCTGGTGAATAAGGCAAAATATTTACATAACTAGTACTGCAAAAAGCACTTTTAAGATGAATTCACTGTAAGAGTAAGAAGTTACAATTAAAAATCTGGTCTGTAAAGGGTATCAATGCTGGAAAAAAAGTTAAGTTACAAGTAATTTTTGGTGGAATGTTGCAGATACCACTTTAAAAAGCATCTACGCTGCTCCAGTTTTATTTCTCTATATAAATGCCAAATTGCAAGCATGCAATGCAAATGCAAGTGTGATGGGATAGAAAATAACCCTGGTTTTGTCAGATTTGCAAAAAAAATCCTTAGAACTCTGATATAAATGCCATTATTCTTGATCTGAAGTCTGTAACGTTAGTATCTTCCGTACTACACTAGCTACTTGATTCCTCCTTAGTGAATATCTTACTTTTCCTCCCAGTAAGGAGGCAAATTTACTACTGAATTTGAACCTAAGCTATAGCAGAGGCATAAAATGACAGTATACTGACAATCTATAAATAGACAAATAGACAACTAGACACCTTTTGTTGGGAAATATCCTACTTTGACATGTTTAAGATTTTTAAGAGAAAGGTATAAGTTTATTGCAGTTCTAAGTACAGAAGTCAGTTTCTCCTTCAACTTATGAAATACTTTTCCTGTTTGACACTTTGCCAACAGTAATTATTCTTACCAGTATGCATGTTAAGTAGGTGTTATTCCCATTTTAAAGACAGAGAAAATGGTGGCAAAATGTAAATTACTTGCCTAGATTTGTGATTAAAATACATTTCTGGCTCACAGTCCTGTGCTCAGACCATACCTCTCAAGGAGGCAGCCCAGCAACTTAGTGCTGCCATGCTAAGGATGGCAATTTGCAGTTCTGGGCTCAGTCTCTTACTACTTAGGCCTGTACGGAGAACTTAGTTTTTAAAAGGATGCTTTGGCTGATGCCCAGAGACATTGGTGCTCTGTAATGGGAGAGTGAGTATCTTAATTAAGGAGTTTCAATTGTGTGTGTGTTTGTATAGAGGAAGGTGAAGAAGTCAGTACTCCTGCCACACACTACCCACAAATGTATTTGTTCACCACCTCACTGGAGAGATAAGCTTAACATCATAAGTCTCCACAATTCAGTTGCTTAAATTACATTCCTGAAATCAAGTCCCCCAGTTAGCAGTTCTACCTATATCCCAAACATTTGAAGAGCAATAGAGTATTTGTTTACAGATATATCTTCTGTGTTAAGAGACACCAGTTTAATCTCAGTATGACACTGCCCTTTTTATGCTAGGTACTATATAGCTTTCTAAATACTTTAACCCTCTTAAGAACTGGATTCTTAAAATCTGTGCTGGAAATTTAAAACTGCGTACATGTTTTATATTCAACTGATTACACTATATACTCAAATCCATTATAGACTTTTAAACAAATTCAGTATTCAAAACTGAGATTCCAATCACTTACTTTGTTCCTGTTTGTGAGACATGCTGCAGTTTGTCCAGCTATTAACAGCCCCTTCAACAGCAATGGAATACGTCATCATGAAACAATGTGGCAGGAAAACACAGAATAGATTCTTTAGCACACTCAAGTGGAGATGGGTTTAACTTTTATCCAAAGGCTTCTCAGATGTACCATGCCCTGGAACAAGGTAATCCTCATTCTCTTCTGCAACAATAGTGTTATAGATGCCATCAGATATTGTGGTTGTTGTAGGAGTAGTCAGAGGTGTCACAGTGTGTCCAAACCCCTGGTAGTGGCCACTCATGGGTGAAGATGGCATAGAAGCAGCATCAGAAATTGGGTCTTGAGTAGATGAAGACAGTAAACTTGTATGTTCGTTTTGTTCATGATCCTCAGCAAAAAATATTTTCCTTGGTTGGCCCAAAACTGTCCTTCCTAAAGTTGTGCCAAATGAAAAAGTATTATTATTTATTATTTTTATAGCTCAAACAGTGTGCTAGGTGCTTTATAGATATTTAGTACAAAATAGTAAGTGTGCTGTATGAAACTGGTCTTTGTCTTAATATATCAGACACTGAAGATGGGAGGCTTAAGCCGTAGTAGAAAAAACAATCACTTCAGTGAATCAGAACTAACACATGCCACTAAATATTCATATCCTTATCTCCCACCCCCTCAAAACAACATTTACCCTGAAACAAAGTATAAAAACCAAAATAAAACACACAAACCCTACCCCATCCGAATTTTTATCCCAACAAGGAAGAAGTGCCAAAAACTCTACTAAAGCCTTCAATTGCTATCAAATTCATGTAGAAGTTGCTCAGATATTGCACTGATAGGTAGCAATACAAAACCCTAAGATAAATATTTTATAAAATTGATGCATCAGCCCAGTACTTACCAACATTTCGAACCTGTTCAGATATATCTGCCCTAATATCAGAAATATCCCACATTGCAAGAAAGGAATCAAAGCATGATCCTTCTTCAGCTTCTTGGACATAAGGTTTATAGGAAAAACTGTAATGATGAGCAATAGCAGCAAAGAACATTTCCACACAGATAATAAAATCCTGCAACAAGGAGAGACACTTATTCAGATCTAGTCCTGCAAGAACATCAGCATGACAAAATATGCATTCCTAGATCTCTATTTCCAGTGCAAGACTGGCGGGAACTCCCTCAGCTCTGAAAAACTGATACTTCGGGCACCGATAGCTGCTCCTTGTGAACCAGCAGCATTTCAAGAGCCCACGTGAGTCTGGCAGATTGCTTTGGCAACCAGGCTTACTACAGCCTATTCCAGTTTGGCATTTTGTGGCATTCAATCCCGTATCCTGACTTGCTGGAAGTGGACACTCAGCAATGAATATCTTATGATGAAGTATTCAAAAATATGTATTTTATGTGCAAAAAATCTCAGTTGGGACTATTTAACTAAAATATATATATCTATAATACACATGATATGTGACAAGATGCTGAGTGTAACATTCTTCAGCACTCATTCAGGATGACTTGCATTGCTTACTCATAATTAAGGGTACGATTTAGTCACGGAGGTCATGGATGTCACGGAATCCATGACTTCCAGCAACCTCCATGACTTCAGCCTGCAGTGGTTGGAAGCTGCAGAGTCTCCTGCCACCTATGGGGCCAGGGAGCTGTGGGGTACCCCCAGAGCGCCAAGGCGCTGGGGACAGCAGAGGGGAACCCCTCAGGGGGGGTTCAAAGGGGAACAACTCCAGGGGTGGCAAAGGGGAACCCCTCAGTTCCCAGCCGCTGCGGGGGCCCCGCAGCTGTGGGCAGCAGGGGTACCCTGCAGCCTCCAGCTGCTGCAGGCAGCTCCTAGCCCCTGCGCAGCTGCCCGCTTCAGGCGATATGGGGACCCACAGATCCCCATTTTGTGAGAGATATTTTTTAGTAAAAGTCACAGACAGGTCATGGTGTCTGTGAATTTTTCTTTTTTGCCCACGACCTAAGTTCCCAGTAAGCTGCATGGCCACGCCACAGCCTATTTAGTACCATGCAGGCGCTCAGGGAACCCACCTGAGGACCCACTGCGGTGGTGGGAAGGGCGCCTCTTCCCCGGACTTGAACCCTGCCGTGGCCAGGGTGGCCTGGCCTGGACCTGTCACGGGGCGCCCCTCCCCGAATCCAGCCCCAGCCCAGACCTGCGGGGGCCAGGGGAAGGGCGCTTATCCTGCAGCCCCAGCTCCCAAGCTGCTGCAGCAGGGAGAGCTGTCTCTCCCCCTAAGCCCAGGTGCTGCTGCGGGGGGACAGAGCTTGGGGCAGTCCTCTCTCCCTGCCATAATCCTGGAGCACCCTCCATCACCGGCCTCACCCCAGAGCCCGCACCCCAACCCTCTGCCCCAGCCCTGAGCCCCTCAACACTGGTCCCACCCCAGAGCCCACACCCTAAGCCGGATCCCTGACACCCTTGTACCCCAGCCCTCTGCCCCAGCCCTGAGACCACCCCCACTCCATTAATTTTGTTATGTGCGCCAATATGACGGTGATGTGTCACACATCAACTCCATATTGGTGCACGTAACAAAATTCATTCCGCACGTGGGTGGGAAAAATTCGAGGGAACGCTGCCCGTGACCTGTCCATGACTTTTACTAAAAATATCTGTGACAAAATCTTAGCCTTATTCATAATACTATCTGGTGGTAGTAGCAGCAGCAACCTCGTCTCTCTCATTGGAAACAAGAGTTTCTATGAATATGCAATCCTGTTTGTAACTTTCATTTGGAAATGCTCTCTTCACCCCTCTACCAGTTCCCTGTAAACAACAGCTGTTTGTACTTACCTGTAGGCCTGTGGCCACGGCTTCCACACTTTGCCATTCCCAGGTGCGTTTTTCAGAAATAACACCAATTTTCACCAGCAGTGCAATAAGTACAGCTTGCCTATAAAGATTATTTATATTATAGTAGCACCTAAAGGCCCCATTATACTAGATACTGTACAAACACATTTCAAAATAGTCCCTGTCCTAAGAACTTACGATCTAAACAGATGAGACAAAGAACAGCGGAAACAGGCACAAAGTAGTACACTTTCACATGGGATCACACAAAAGAACAGTGGAAGAGTCTGGACAAAAACCCCAAGCTTCCCAGAGTCCCAGATTCAGTGCCTCTGCACTAGAGCACACTGCCTCTCATAATAGAAATAGAGCAAGTTATTTGTTAACCTTATGTGACCTAGCACTCATACTGATCTGCTGACTAGCATACAGAGTCATGCGTAAGGCTTTGAATACAAAATTCTAGTTTTGTAGGTGAATAAAAAGTAACAAATCTTAGTCTCCCACAATACAAAGTTTGCCTAGATACTCAGTATTTCTTTTAAACATGCTTGCTAGTTAAGTCTTTAGACTAATTTAAAAGATAACTTTGAATTTCAACAATGGTAGATTTTTATGGTTTAAACATAAGAACAGCCAAACTGGGTCAGACCAATGGTCCATCTAGCCCAGTATCCTGCCTTCCAACACTGGCCAGTGCCAGGTGCTTTGGAGGGAATGAGCAGAACAGGGCAATTATCGAGTGATGCATCCCCTGTTGCCCAGTCCTAGTTTCTGGCAATCAGAGGTTTAGGGGCACCTAGAGCATAAGGTTACATCCCTGACTGTCTTGGCTGACATCAGTGACCTGAACATTTTCAGTTCTACTGCAATAAGCTCTGGAACAAGCAATACTGATTAAATATTTACTTACCAGAAGGAAACAAAAACTACCATCTTCACACAAAGAAACTTGCCAACAGGCTGGATTGGGTTTAGCTCTTCACGCAGTACTTTATAAAACAGCACAAGGCAATACATTGCAAACTAGAGGAAAAGAAAAATTCTTACCTTTTTACAGTTTTTAAATCATTATGTTTACTTTTGCAAGCAGTTATTTTAAAGCAACTGTTTTTATTATGTAAAATATGTTACTTTACAATGCAAGAAAAAAGCTAAACAGATTAGAGTTTTTCTTTTGGGGATTTAAGAACTTCTACTTTGTTTATCATTTTAAAGACTACACTTTTTAGAATTTGTTTAAGAAATGTGTCATATTGACAGTCCTAAAGAGTAAAGTCTTCTATCCAAAGAATAAGATAAAGCACGGGAAGCTGCCATGCAAACCTCATGGTGTTTCATCACCAGTACAAATCTAACATGGATAGACCATCTCTACTGATACATGGATACAATGCCACACCCATTCAGATGTTGGACTCTGCTGAGAGCGCCAACAAGGCTGTAAATTAATGCCAAATGTGGCAGTTTTTTATGATGTTCACCCAAAACTGGAATGAGTTTTAATTATTTAACTTAAACTGCAAGGAGAAAAAAGTTGCACGACTTGCAGTGACTACGGACAGACTGGACTTGAACCAGTGACCTAGAGGTGAGAGGCTATATATTACCTTACTAAAACACTAAGCCTTTTAGTTCTCTCTCCACCTAACCACAAAGGCAAATTTTGTGTATTTTCTACAGAAGTGTTTAATAATGAAGAAATCAAATACTAGAGAATGACATTTTTTCCTTCCATTATGCAGGTAGAGAGGATTTAGTAGGTATGGTTTTGAGAAGACTTTAATAATTACTATTAATATCTTGAATCAGAACAAAAGTTTCAGGTGATACTGACAATATTTTAAAATTGTAATTTTAAAACACCAAAAAGAGACATTCTTGGTACTCACCAGTTGTGACATGTTGTTAAGAATAACCAAGTAAGTCCAGGCATTTTTGAAGCTAAAGTTTCCTTCATCATATACACCAACCAACTCACAGATTCTGGAAGAAAGTTTGATATTAACCATTGTACAAGTGAGCCTCTTTTCTAAAAGTGCTGCTAAACTGGTATCCCATTGATCAGCTGTCAGAATGTAAAACCTATGCTCACTAATACCAGTGCTGAGAGCCTATACAAGAATGGAAGAAATTACAACTTCCAAAAATTTACATAACACAGCAAAGTTTACAGTTGTACTTCTAGAATGGAAAAGGAACTGCGCCTTCGGATCTGGAAAAAAAACACTCATTCAAGTTTTTTCTGGTGAGCAACAGGAACTTAAGGCAGCAATTTTCTGGCAGAATTTGTTTCCATTTAAAGAAATTAAACTTCTAGCCATTATGGTTGTGAAGGTAACCTTTCAAATATGAACCAACTTTAAACTGAAGAAGAGTTGTCTGATGCTACTCATATTTTTGCCAAGCATAAGAGCAGCTAAATTGGTAAAAGACATTGAAAAGACTGAGGCTTCCCAAGCTCCCTCACCAAGATCCAAGAACAACAGCAAAAAGAAAATCCCAACATCCTCCTTTTTCCTCGGAGCAGCATATGACGGTGCCCCCCATACGCCTTTATGGAAATATGCTTATGAATGTATATATGACATAACTGGAATATGTTTTATGCTACATATGCCACGTAACATATCTCTATAAAGGTTATGATCTACTGACTCTATTCATCCTATTTGTATGCATGTATAATTTTTGAAGGAATATTGGCTGTGTACTGGCTTGATTTTTAAGTAGCCTTTGTAAAGCATTTGGTCAGCTTCTTGAGAAAGGAATGTGCAAATTAAGTGCCCAATTAAGAAGCACTTAAGGGACAATGGATCTTGGGAGGCTCAAATCCACATAAGAAGTCTACATGACATGAGGACTTTCAAACTAGCATGTGAGCTATGGCTGCTACCTGTAAGTTCTGAGTCATGCGACTTGCCCATATGACTCCAAAACTCCATCTTGTAGCTGGACTTTGCATAGGAGAGAGGAGGGGATCTCCACCCACAAGAGAGAGTCTATTTAAGCCTGTGGGAGACCCCTCCATTTTGTCTTCAGCTGGCTAAAGAGAGCCTCTCCACCCCCAAGGATATCTGAAAACAACTGGAACAAAGGACAGTAACTACAGGGGGTGTGAGTGATTGCTGGACCCAGACTAGGAGACTAGTCTGTAAAAGGAAGCTTACTGGGTGAGGTTTTTATCTGTAGTCAGTTTTCTTAGACATAGACTTGCACGTCCTATTTTATTTTGCTTGGTAATTCACTTTGTTCTGTCTGCTATTACTTGGAATCACTTAAATCCTACTTTCTGTATTTAATAAAATCACTTTTTACTTATTAATTAACCCAGAGTACGTATTAATACCGGGGGGGGGGGGGGGGAGCTGTGCATCTCTCTCTATCAGTGTTATAGAGGGCGAACAATTTATGTGTTTACTCTGTATAAGCTTTATACAGGGTAAAACAGATTTGGGGTTTGGACCCCACTGGGAGTTGGGCATCTGAGTGTTAAAGACAGGAACAGTTCTTAAGTTGCTTTCAATTAAGCCTGCAGCTTTGGGGCATGTGATTCAGACCCTGGGTCTGTGTTGGAGTAGACTGGCATGTCTGGCTCAACAAGACAGGGTGCTAGAGTCCCAAGCTGGCAGGGAAAGCAGGGGCAGAAGTAGTCTTGCCACATCAGTTGGCAGTTCTCAAGGGGGTTTCTGTGATCCAACACATCACACAGCAAATTGGTGGAGCTCGGCTTTTCACCTGGCCACTGTCTCAACTATATATTTCATATCTACCTCTGGTCCACAGTAAATTCTTTTGAGCCCTATTACAGGAGGCCTGAACTGAAATACATGTTTACCACCTGCAATGGATATAAACGTATAGAAAGAGTTCCCATTTGTTACCATGTGAAACCTGACATTGACACACTTTATCTGTCCACACACATACAGCTGGTTTAAATAAGGTCTATACAATTCACAAAGGACAGAGATATTTGGAAATTACGCAACACTAATAGCAATTACCGTAACTTTAAAGTTAACTCAGTTTTTACAGGTGACATCATTCTGTTATGACTAAGTTTAGAATTTAAAATTATTTCAGTTCTCCAAGAGGGCACACAGTCAAATTGCTTGCATGCATAGTTTAACCCACCTTCAATGACTAACATGTAATCTGATTGAGAAATACTCATTTTTCAAAAAAGCAAGGGGAAGCCTGCCCATCCTTTAAGATTTTTCAATTCAGCGTTTTTATGGGAGATTTTATATGTTTCTTCTTTCTGAATCAGAAGTTAAATACTCATTACCAAAGCTCAGGAAATGGTGAGCAGGGGTCACAAAGAAGTCACAGGTTGATATAGTTAAGTCAGCTTCAGCTCCACTTACAACAGAGCAAAACAAAAAAAGTTATGCTTTTAGATTCCATCAATTCAAATATAAAAACCAACTGTGTAAAAAAAGTCTTTTCCAGTGTAGCTCAAAGATTATATCCTAAAGACAACATAAATTCTTTATGGGCATACTTACAGAGCAATAATGGTGGTAAGTGGTCTGACAACAGTGTATTGCAGCACGCCTAGTTTACATCTAAATAATAAAACTCTGCAAACAAACACAGAATTCATCACTTAAGAAACATAAGAAAAATCAATTTATGAAAATTCCTTACCTTAGTGTGTTCACTAAATTAAAATTTTACTTCAAGCTAATCTACTTCCAGAATGTTTCAACATTTAGCTCAAATATCATACAACCATTATGCAACAATTCAGAGAATCATGGAAATGTAGGGCTGGAAAGGACATTGAGAAATCATCCAGTCCAGCCCCCTGCATGGTGACAGGCCCAAGTAAACCTAGACCATCCCTGACAAGTGTTTGTCCAACCAGTTTTTTAAAAACTTCCAATGATGGGGATTCTACAAGCTCCCTTATCTATAGCAGAGCTTAACTAGTTTTTCCTAATATCTAACCTGTATCTCTCTTGCTCCAGACTAAGCCCATCACTTCTTGTCATACCTTCAATGGACACAGAGAACAACTGATCATCATCTTCTTTATAACATATTTCAGAACTTATCAGGCGCCTCTCCCCACCCCCAGTCTTCTTTTCTCAAAACTAACCATACTCCTTTCCTTATAGGTCAAGTTTTCTAAACCTTTTATCATTTTTGTTGCTCTCCTCTGGACTCTCTCCAATTTGTCCACATCTTTCCTGAAGTTTGTTCCCCAGATCTCGACAGAGTACTCCAGCTGAGCCCTCACTAGTGCCCAGTGTAGTGGAACAATTACCTCCCCTACCTTTTAAACAGCACTCCTCTTAATGCAGCCCAGAATAATATTAGTCTTTTTCAATGATTTATTAATCATTCAATTTGTGATCCACTGTAACCCATATATCCTTTTCAGCTGTACTAGCACATAGCCAATTATTTTCTCTTTTGTAGATGTGCATCTGAATTTTTCCTTCTGAAGTGAAGTACTTTGCACTTATCTTTACTGAATTTCATCTTGTTGATTTCAGACTAATTCTCCAATTGGTCTGAAATCATTTTGAATTCTAATCCTGTCCTCCAAAGGGCTGGGCAACCCTCCCAGCTTGGTGTCATCTGCAAATTTTATAAACTTACTCTCCAGTCCACTATCCCCGTCATTAATGAAAATATTGACTAGTACCAGACCCAGGACTGACCCCTGTGGGATCCCACTAAATTTGTTATAGAAATGCCCAGTTTGACAGCAAACCATTGATAGCTACTCTTTGAGGATGGTCTTTGTACCAGCTATACACTCACCTTAAGAGTAATTTCATCTAGACCACATTCCCATAGTTTACTTATGAGAATACCATGTGGGACTGTGTTAAAAGTCTTTCTAAAAAGAAAGATAAATTACAACTACTACTTTTCCCCCATCCACTCAGCCAGTAACCCCCTTAAAGAAGGAAATTACGTTGCTTTGGCATGATTTGTTCTTGACAAATCCATGCTGGCTACTTCTTATAACACTATTATCTTCTAAGTATTTACAAAGTGATTAATAATTTGTTCCAGTATCTTTCCAGATATCGTAGTTAGACTGACTTATCTAGGATTCCCTAGGTGAAGACAGGTACTATGTTTTCCTCTCTCTAGTCTTTTGGGACCTCACTCATCCTCAAGTAACTCTCAAAGTTAATTGCTACAGGTTCTGAGATTGCTTCAGCTATTTCCTTAAAGTACCATCAGATGAATTTCATCAGGCCCAGCCGACCTGAATACATTCTAACTTACCTAAATATTCTTTCACCTGTTCTTTCTCTATTTTGACTCGTATTCCTTCCCCCTTGTCATTAAAATTAATTGTGCTGAGTGGTCACCAATTAACCTTTTTAGTGAAGACTGAAGCAAGAGGCATTAAACACCTTAGCTGTCTTCATACCACCAGTTATTAGCTCTCCTTCCCTGCTAAGCAGAGGACCAACACTTTCCTTTCTGTTTCTCTTACTCCTAATGAATTTAAAGAAGGTCTTTTATTGCCTTTTACATCCCTTACTTTTTGGGTTTTAGCCTGATTTTGTACCGACATGCTTGTGCTATACTTTTGTACTCCTCCTTAGCAATCTGTCCTGATTTCCACTTCTTTTAGGATTCCTTTTGGATTTTTCAGGTCCTAATGGAGCCATATTGGCCTCTTACTGGTATTCCTACCTTTCCTTCGCATCAGGATAGTTTGCAATTTTGCCTTTAATACTGTCTCCTTCTGGAACTGCCAAATCTCCTGAACAACTTTTCCCGTAGATTTTCTTCCCTTATCTCTCAGTTCTCCGAGTTTTCACGATCACTTTCACCCAAATTGTGTCCCACCTTCAGATTTGCTACCAATTCTTCCCTATTGTGCCAGAATCCAGTCTAAAATGGCTATCCCCCTAGTTACCTCTGCCACTTTCTGGAACAAAAAATTGTCCCGATTACGTTCCAAGAACTTATTAAAAATTTTCTATTTTGCCCTATTACTTTTTCAATGGATGTCTGGGTAGTTAGAGTCCCCCATTACTATCAGGTCCTAATGTTTTGGATATTTCTGTTATTTGTTCTAGAAATGCCTCATCACCTCCTCTTCCTGATTTGGTGATCTATAGTAGACCTGTACCATGATGTCACCCTATTTTTTAGCCCCTTTTATCTTTATCCAGAGACTCTCAACGGGTCTGCCTCCCACCTCCCTCTGGATCTCAGAACAAATGTATATATCTTTGATGTATAATCCTACATCTCCTCTCATTTTACCCTGCCTGTCTTTTCTGAAAAAGTTATACCTCTCTACACCAATATTCCAGTCATGAGATTTATCCCACCATGTCTCTGTGATGCCATTATACATTACACAATGGTGGTAGCTCTCAACCTTTCCAGACTACTGTACCCCTTTCAGGAGTCTGATTTGTCTTGTGTACCCCAAGTTTCACCTCACTTAAAAACTTGTAAAATCAGACAAAAATACAAAAAAGTGTCACAGCTCACTATTACTGAAAAAATTGCTTAATTTCTCATTTTTACCATATAATTAAAATAAAATAATGTAAATAATTTAAAATAAAATAAATCAATTGGAATATAAATACTAGTCTTACATTTCATATACCGTAAACAAATCAGTATAAACAATTCATTGTCTATGAAATTTTGGTTTGTATTGACTTCTCTAGTGCTTTTTATGTACACTGTTGTAAAACTAGGCAAATATCTAGATGTGTTGATGTACCCCCGGAAGACTTCTGATTATCCCCAGGAGTACATGTACCCCTGGTTGAGAACCACTGCACTATGGAATATAGACAGGCAGATTGTTCTGTAGGGTAAGACAAAACACTGACATATAGAAAGAAATATTTAATGCTTCCTTTCCATCAGCCACAAAAAACCTATTACACAGCACAATAGAGTTCTATTCCCGATGTGTTTTAGGATACATTCACTAACATATCAAAACATTTGCTTAGTCATAAAACAAGGTCATTCTGAAAAACTCATGATATTCCAGCTTATCAAAATATCAAACAGGAGAAGGAGGGCACATTATTCATCAGATGAAGCAACTAGAAACATGATCAGTTAGTGGGCCAAATCCTGCTCATCTTACTCACATTAGTTGCTGAAGTGAAGTCAATGGAGCTACACTGCATGAGTAAGTCTACAGTAACAGGATTTGGCCCCTGCTCTAGGGTACTGCTGGAAAATAGTGTGCCCCAAAAAGAGGCAAATTCAAGAGAAGCACCTGTTCTCCATGATGAATGTTGCTTTCATACCTATTTTTGGAAAATAAGGAAGTCTCTTTCAGTATCATATAAGTTAATTAGTTTATCATCTAAAAACATCTAATTCTGTAATTTTTACAGCTAATTGAAAAGACTTTCCACAACCAGCTCAGAAGTGGTAAACCAAACCCTCTGTACTGTGTGCACATTATAATTGACTTAGCCAGGTAGCATCAACTATAGTACTAAATATGAGCAACAGTATCTTCTGTATCAAAGTACACAGTATTAAACATTCAAGATATTATTAATATAAAGATACTATAATATACTTACTCTCCCATAGCCCATGATGGACAACAACAAAGGGGAGGTAGATGTCTCTGCTGATCTTTGGCTTCTATGATTAATACCAGATTTGGATACCGGTTGGTTAAATAATTTGAAAGGAATACCATAAAATTGTAGATGACGTATGCTTCATAGCATTCTCTACAGGTATCCACATATATTGCAATGTTGGGATATTTCAAAGCTATCCACTATAAGAAAACAGGGAGACATTAAAAAGTTGCATTCAAATAAAACAAATGAATCCAAGTATAGACTGAATACTTTTCATATAAATTACTTTTATGGACAGTATCCCTGGCATACCCAAAGACACTACCATATGCTATGCATAGGTATTTAAGGTTGCGGAAAATTATATAAACAACAGTATGCCAAAGTAATTGAAAACTGTGTATTATACAAGGGAGGGAGTTAAAGTTGCACTTTTTCATTCCACAAACTGCCACTAATTGGCTAGACAATACTGGAACCCTACCGTTGTTGCCTAACACCTTGGTCAGAGCTTAGAATTTCCTGTCTAGTGGACACCTGGTCTGAGAGCCCCACAATATGGATTTATTCTCCCATGGGCTTTGTGAGAAATAGCATTATCGCCATTTTACATATGGGAAACCGAGGGACAGATCAAGTAGCTTGCCTAAGGTCACACAGGGAAAGAGTTAGAACATTGAACTGAACCCAGATCTGAGTCCCAGTCCAGCGATTTAATCACAAAAGCATCCTTCTTTTTCAAAGGAGCTAAAATAGATTATGAAGTGCAGAGAATTAAGGCCAACCAGTGAGAGTCTGAAACAGAACTTGTGACATCCCAATTCCCATTCTTTTTCTCATTGCCCAACAGTAAGCAGTAGCAGGCTCCCTTTTGCCAGGCATGACATTCCCCCAAACATTTGGAAAGAAGTCCCAATTATTCTACAGTACTAGAGGACTTAGAAGCTGTATGTATGCATTCTAGTGTAGCCTACTTCACTGTTTTAGGAAGTTCTATAGACCAGTAGTATTTTTTAATATATGAACAAAGTTCAGTTTTCAGAGGTTCACAGCTCTTTCAAAAAAAACAATTTCCCCTAATGTACCCAAGCACTTTGCAGTGATAGCTATTTCCATGAAAATTTCAACTGTCTACTCCCCTGTTTCAGGGATGAAGCTCTTAAAAAAGTTGCAAGTTTTTAATGTAAAAAGCATGTTTCACACAGAAACCCCATAACTCCACATTAAAGATTTTTGTTTAATGTAAGTAAGAAATCTTACTTTCAGATAGACTCCAAGACAAAGTTTCAGAAATGTATAAGCAACCAAAGACAGAGGATTAGACCAGAAATTATGCAACTGTATCTTAGAGGGAGCCATACTTATGAACTTCTTTGGTTTTTTCCCCCCCCCAATTTTGCCACCCACTTGGCTGCCAGCCTCTGTGCTTCAGTTAGACCATCCATAATGTGGGTATAAGTTTTAAAATATGGTCGTCACATTTCTAAAAAGATACTACCTTTTACACAGCTGAGACATATTTGTAGCAGACAAGTCATGTAACAACGTGAGCTATAACAACAGTATTTGTTTAAATAACTAATAACTTCCATTAGGTTTGCCTTCCTGCTCTTTGCAGATATAAGCTATCTGAAATATTCAAGTTTGGACTGAAGTTTTCTAAACTTGGTCTCTAGCCAAAGGCAAATTTTTTGTAGAAGTCTGAGCAAAATCCCCTTCAGTTAAAGAGGGGGAAGAGACAACTTCTCATTCAAAAAACCCACACGTCTAATTTTTTTGTGTATCGAAAACACTGAAGAAACTTGACAAGAACACAGTCCTCACAGAAGAATATGATATTTGTGATTTTATGCAAGGCAAAAATGTACAATAATTTTCCTCTACCACCTCCTTTTCATGCTATTCCTCTTCTCAGAATGTCCCTGCTAGCCTCTATTGCTGTTCCCTCCCTCCCTCAGCCAGCTAGCTCCTTTGCTTGGTCACTCCACATTCCTCTCTTGAAAAGAGATTAAGAAATGGAAGAATTAAGTTCTTTGACTGCAACACGATGTACTACCAGGGTGGATCTAGAATAGCGACTGTGACCCTGTAGTATCTGAAAGGGATTTGGAATGTTGCTTGGCTCTGCTAACAGAAACGGTGTATTGTGCAATATACTTATTGGGAACCAAAGGAGTGCACTCATGAAGACTGGCTCTGCTAAAAGAGGCTGACACGTGCGATTCTGCTGTGTCCAATACCATGATCGGATGGCTTAGGATCCTTTGGTACTGATGGTTTTGTTTTCACTCCAGGAATGGAGAACAGAACTTTCAGTGGGATCTTAGGCTGCTCTTTTTATTCTCCAAGGTGAAAGGAGCCAAGGAAAACCTTATAGTATTCACAAATTCTGAGTATCTGGAACCAGGTTAAGCTGCTAGAGCCTCCTAGACCAGCAAGATTTGGGGCTCAATTTAGTACTCCCTGTGAGCACTTGGAGTGAAGGTGCTGTAGATTGCATGCTGCAAAAGGTACTATTTTTCTTCCAAACATGCCAGACACCTCATATGGGTGTTCAGATTGGGGAATACAGCATGACAAGAAGCACCCCTCTTGAATCCAGGCCTCCTCTCTCTTTTGGATCTGTGAACTCATATCAAGATGCACGAACTAATAAAGCTTAAAAGAAATACCTTTATAAATAAAAAACAAAAATCCTACCAAAAATTACGAATCCTGACTTATTAATAAATATAACTAAGGCACAGCATCTCTGACGAGGCTGGAGAGGTTCCTGGACCGTCTGGTACTGCAGTTGAAAGGAACCGAGGACACAGCACCATTCCCCTTTTACAACCTTGCCCTCAGAAAGTTCAGGAACGGTGAGGAGAAGGCTAGGAGGGTACATGAGAGTGCTCCAGCAGTCACTGCTAGAAGAAGGTTCCACCACCAGACTGCATTGCTGGCACACTCCACAAGTAGGAACGTGCAGAGGCCATTGAAGAACCGTCAGGTTTATAGCCATGATTTCACATTAGCATTGTTTCTGTGAAGTGTTACACTGGTTTCCATTTCCCCCAGAGCAAGCAAAATACACTAGTTCAGTGACTCCAAACTAGAGACTAGAAAGAATACACTTACACTGTCTAAACTGTAAATCGGCACCATCCATAGAATCCTGTATTGATGACAAAAGAACATCTGAGATTACTGCAAGTATTTTCATCACCAGGAATGAAATGTAATATTAGCAGCAAAGAACATGTAAAGTGTTACCTTATTATTGGTTTCTGTAATTCAGGTTGAGTATAATGAACTAAGTGTTGCAATATATCCCAGAGAGAAATTGGTATAGTCATCAGTAGAAAAATTCCAGCAATAAACCATGCCTTGGTATGAATTCCAACCTTAGAAAGGAGGGAAGGAAGAACAGCATAAATAGAAAAAACGTAATGTTAATTTACTGTACCTGTATCACTACCATTTTAATCAGTTTTTGAAGTATGGGTTTTTTTAAATGGGAGTAGCCTCTTACATGATACAGCAGGATTACGCACTGAACATATAAAATAAAGTGTGAAGAGCGGGAATTCCGCAAACATCCGTGAGAGTGAAACTGGTGTGTTTAAGTGTTTAAAAGTGTTGAGCATCAGGAAATAAGAATTACCAAAATAAAATCAGAGCATCAACATTGATAAATGGGAGAAACAAAACCAAAGATAGAAATATTGATAGTTCAGTTATGAGACTAATCCAGGGAGTGATCCCACATTAAGTTTCCTTTAGTTCTTCTTCTCATACAGTAGGGGATGCCAACCAACCAAAAGAAACTTAACTTTATAATAAATTAAAGTTGTTAATAAAATTAATAATGGAAGGAAATTAAAATGAATATGGGAAATATGGTTGAAACTATCAGAGAAAGTAGATGTATTACACAATGTAAAAGGTAAATTAATGATACAATATGTTGATTATATAAAAATATTTAACAAAAATAAATTAAAAAACTATCAAAAAATAAAAATTAGCATAAAAATTCATTGAAAATTTGAGGAAACAATACCACAAAGCAAGTGTATGTTCAACAAAGAACTACAACTAAATAACAATATTATTCTATTTCATTTATGACATGTCACTTTAAAGAATCAATTAAAAGAGCACAGTAGTCAACTGAGGTAGACAACCCTCCAAATCTTTAATGTAATTTAACAACCATACTTAATTAATGAGTATAGTATGATAAATATAGATTAAGATGGGGGCATCAGAGTCATAGACTTTGTGGATGCAACTTCACTTCATACCACTAGGTTTCTATACACTACTGGTTTTCAACTTTTTTCATTTGCAGACCCCTAAAAAATTTCAAATGGCGGTGCAGACTTCTTTGGACACCTTAGACATAGGGGGCCCTGGACCACAAGTTGAAAATCACTTCCATACACTAATGCAGTTGAGCTTTACTAGATCATTAAACTGAGTCAAAGGGATTCAATAAAACTAAAAGCCAAAACCACCATTAAACCAAACAAGCTTAGTATGGCCAAGTGGTAACTTTTGAGAATGCTTTTAGAAAAGCACTTTTAACATTGCCTGTGAGATTGAAGAGAACAACTTTAAATCAGGTAGTCACTCTAAGCTCAATGCTAAAATTTTAGTGCACACACATCTAATTATTGTTTCAATAATAATAGCCACAGGATGTATAGATATTGAATAGAAGAGCCTCAATATCATAAAGATTGTGCAGGGTTAGTTAGCAGGTGTTAAAGGTTTGAAGTTACTGTCCAATGCAACGGTATAAAGCTGAAGCTTAAGTCAAGCAAGGTGAGGTGTGCTTAAGAAGCATGGTGGGATGAGACAATGCAGTCCCAGGAATATATAGAGAGGAAGATAACATTTCTGAGAGAAGCTTTTACGTGTGAACAGAGAATGGTCAAATTTAAAATGCAAAAAGGAATACTGAAATGCAGCTTGCTCTCAGAGCTTGGGTAGAACAAGGAAATTTGAGTTATAATCTAAGAAGGAACACAGCTGTCTGACTAGTGAGAACTCACACTTTAGAATGAATTCTGATAGTCAGGAACACTTATAAACAAGATAAATAGAGAAGAAAGCATTTCATGATCTGGAAAACAGATAAGGTTGAAATAAGGTAGAAATTATGAGAAGTTATTTTCTCTCACACACACACACACAGCATAAACAGCAGGCAGTGAAAGTGGAGGAAAAAATGGAGATTACTTGTCTCTTACTCACTTAGGAATGGTCTAAACCAGTGCTTCTCAAGCTATCTGATGTGGGGGACCAGCAATTTTTTTTTCCAACGTGCGCACAGACCGGCAGCCGATGGCTCGTGGACTGGCACCGGTCCGCGGACCACCACTTTGAGTAGCACTGGTCTAAACTACAGTTAGGTCAACATAAGACATATGTCAGCGTCTACATTACAGCCTTCCTCCCACCAATATAAGCGCTGCACTACACCAGCATAACGCCACCTCCATGAGAGGCATAAGGCTTATGTCCCTATAGTTAGGAGGACATAGTGTCTGTGTAGACTGCTTCCCTTTACATCAGCTGTTGGTTCTCTTGTCAATTTCATTGCAGGAGCTGTGAAATTGACAAGGAAGCTGGGCAGCTAGAGCCCAGCTGAACCCTGCTCCAGGCTGGGAGTGAGAATGGACCCCACTCCCAGCTCGGAGTAGGGGGCAAGAAGCCCTGGTGGCACCCCAACTCCTGGCTCCTAGCTGGGAACAAGCAGCCCCAGCACCTTTGGGCCCAGCTCCCAGCTGGGAGCCAAGGCAGAAGCCCCAGTGCCCATCCTCAGCTGGGAGTTGAACAGCCTTGTCAATTTCAAAAAGAGGGAGCAGGGTAGAGGAGCCAAGAAGCCGGTGCAGCTGGACCCCACTCCCCAGGGGTAAGAAGCCCAGGGTGGCTTCCCTCAGCTCCTGGCAGGGAACGGAGAGGGGAGAAGCCCTGGTCTCCCAGCCCTGCTGGCAGCTCCCAGCTGGGAGCCTGGCTGGCCCACAGGCTCCCAGCAGGTTGCCCCCCGCTTTGGCTTCAACAGAAATCAGTCTTTATTAAAGTGTATTTCTAGTTTAAATTAACGGTTTTTATTTTTATACATATATACAATATATGTTTTGTTAAAAAAGTTGACTTTTTAAATAATTTATTTGATTAGACTATTAAACTAGTATAAAAGCTTTGAAACTTGTTAAGCATGTTGCACCGACAGACTCCCATCCATGCTTGAGTGGCAAATGACATCCCTTTTAAAGGGAAACAGTCAACGTAATCACTTATGCCTGAATGTTTAACCCACTATTGTTAAAATACTTAAGAATATTGATCCTGAAGGGGAACAAAAATCTTTTTTTCCATTGTTTACTTTGTGCTTTTATCAGCACTTAAATACACTTAGTTTTCAGTTTCCATTCATTCGCTACTGTTTTTGTTATCTTTAAAGCCACAAAAATTGGCATAGCCTCAAGAGAAAGGAGTAACTTTAATTTTTTTTTACTTAGCAGATTTTGAGTCTGTGTCCTTTCAAGTAAGTTGATACTAGCACCAGGCAGAGAAATTTCAGACTTCTAAGAGACCTGGACTTCATAGTTAATGGGCTTTACATTGAGAACTTTCAATTAACTTTTCTGATGTCACTATCTTTTTATGACATCACACAAACTATAAGTCTACAGACAGGGTTTATAAATAAGATTTTATATTTATGAAGGCAACATTAGGTTTAACTACAAGGAGTAAATAAGAGGAAATGAGCCTCAAGATGATTGTTTTGAACAAGATATTAGATTTGTCACTGGAACAAATGTAAGACTGAAATAGGAGACCTATTGCCAAGATGCTCAGCATGTGCCCCTGTGGACAGGAAAGCGACAGGATATTACACACGCACTTTTATTCGTGGCAGCTGAAGGTGTGAACGTTAATTTTGTTTTCAAAGCCTAGCGCTCGTGCTGATGCCAGCCTACCAAAGGGGGAAGCCCATCGGCGTGTACGCAGACCAGACGAGCCCACGCTACGGCTACAGCCTTGTTTATGTCTTGCCCGGAGCCATGCCGCGGTGCTGCCACTCTCGCCCGGCCCAGCCAGGCCCCGCACACGCACACCCCGGCCCCTCGGTTCTCCGGGGGGAGGGAGGCAGCGAGGGCCGCTTACCTCCAGTTTCTGCAGCTCCCACACGCACAAGGGAACCGCCACCAGCAGCCCCACAACGTAGAGAACAACGACCAGCGGCCGGATCCACCTCCGCCAGTTGCCGCAGGTGCACGGCATGGTCCCGGCAGCGAGCGGGGCGCGGCGCCTCCCGGCCTCCACCCACCCCCGGCCCGGACGCGGCGGGCTCAGGTGCTGGGAGCCGGCCTGGAGCGCGCGAGAGACGGGGACAGCACCGGCCGAGACTCGTCGGGCGGGCGGCCCATCTCACCGCCCCCTGCGGGGCGCAGCCCGGACCTGTCCCGCCTCCTCTTCACTCGGGATCTCGGCTCCAAGCAACCCCTAGCACCACTTCCGCCCCGCCGCCTAACCACACTTCCGGCTTCTCGCTCAACCACGTCACAGCCCAGCGCTGATTGGCTGCCTGTGCGGCGTACCTTTCTCTAGCCCGCCCTTCGGGTTCTCTGATTGGGCAGCACGGACGTCAGTCTCTGGGATGGAGGGGTTCTATTGATCCAGGAATCAGTGATTTGTTTATACGTGCTTTTATCCTCCCTCCACGCTGGTCTCTCCCACCTGCTCCCCCCCATCACTCCAGAGCAATGGTTTCCCCTAGCTCCTCCCAGTCGCAGACTTGGAGTATTGCTCTCGGGCCGTTGCTCGGGCAGCGCCTGCCCCAGGGGGCCCCTACTCCCCCCGGGCGCTGCCAGCGCATGCTCAGAGCCGGGCATCCGCCAGCAGCAGGGCTGGCTCTCGGGGTGACTTGTTAAGTGAGAAGCGGGGGATGCTTCAGCGCTAGAGGTGATGGTGGCCGCTCCCTCCGGGATGGTGCTTGGTCTCTACAGCCTGTTCGGGGTTAAATCCCTTGTGCTCGCTTACTGCCCAGTTCAGTAGTAGGGAGGTGCCGCTATGGGCACCTGTTTTTGTGTTTTTGCTTTTTGTTTTTCAACATTCTTACATTGTTTAAAAGAAAGTGGGCTGGTTTCAGTCCTCTTATTAAAAAACAGGCTCAAATCACCATTGCCCCGCACTGTAGACTGTGGCTAGATTAGGGTAGAGCAGTATGGTGTTAGATTGTGTTAGCCAACTAACAGCTTCTAGCCCTCTGGTCAAGAGGACAAGGTACTTAAAACACATGCTAAACTGGTGGGGTTAAATGCTAAACTCCTGCCAGATTTTAATTTGAGCAGTGCAGCATGTTAAGGGAGGCAGGCTTTATTTACCTTTGACTTTTCTAGAAGGTGGTAGCTAACACCAGCTAACCTTTCAGCCTTTTATTCTAAATTAGATAATGTTTAAACGACTACAAAAGGTACTGGGTAAGCAAATTGGGGGCTAAATCTTTTTATCGCTATTGGTAATTTGTGGACATGTGTTTTCCTGCATCACAGAGAGCAGGAGCTGGGAAAGCGCTAAGGGATTAATCCTGCAAGTATTTACCCACATAAATACTTCCACTCAAGCTACATATATAAGGATTGGTTAGATTTGACCCTAGCTTTGCATTGTGCAAACTGTGTTTCCGAACACTCATGTTCCCCTGGCATTTAGGCATTGAGGGAGAGAATTTCATTTCACAACATAACATGGCAGCAGGAAAACCAGAAACTTGTCAGACTGCTTAGCCAGAGGGCAAGCTAGTAATATGGAGAACTGGCTGCATCTGTAATATTCATTCCATGCATCTGAAGAAGTGGGATTTTTACCCATGAAAGCTTATGCTCAGATAAATCTGTTAGTCTTTAAGGTGCCACTGGACTCCTTGTTGTTTTTGTGGATACAGACTAACACAGCTGCTCCCTGATACTTGGCTGTGCTCTGTTTTCCTCCCACCACCCTAGATTTAAGGAACAAAGCAACCTAAAATACCAAAGATTACATCTCAATAATTTACACAGGTTTCCTAATGTGAGGAGAGGAAAGAGAAGAGAGAGGTTGAGGCCTGAGGCAGGAGCCATTGCTGTTCAGAGGATGGAAGGAGAGCTCCACACAGATGACTCTTCCTGTATGCCTCCCCCACAAAAAACCCCAAACTATATGGATTACTAACATCCAGGCATTTTGGTTCAAAATCACCAGCAGCTTCTGCAGTGGACTGGGAGAAGCAACCCCCGCAATGGATAAATGAAAAGGGTAACTGCACATTCCAAGATCCACAAAGGTACTTATGCACCCAAGTCCCTTTTTTAGATGCCTCTGCAATCCACAAAATTCCTGCTTGGCTACCACCTAAACTTGTAGATGCCTAAACTTACTTGGCTCCTATTTGTTTCCATTTGGGCATGAGCATGACAGCCTCACTCTTAGGTGCCCAGGCACCTGTCTTCTGCATAAGCTGCAGAGCGAGTCACAAACTGAGAATGACAGGTGTTCAGCTGCTCCAGTTGTATGCAGGGGCCTGCCTACTAGATTATGCCCCTCAGGCAAGTTCATACAAAGCAGCTTGGGAGGGGGGAAAGAGAGAGGAGTCTTTACCCTTTATAATCTTTACCTTAGTTGTTAGGGTACTCACCCACCCAGGATGTGAGAGACCCCCCAGCTTAACAGGGATTTGCCACCTCTTAGGTGAGTGCTGCAACCACTAGGCTATAGTGTCCTTCTTACTCTTTATCTAGCCCAATTCATGTTTAAGTATAACATTGTTTAGTTAAAGTGGAACAACTTCAATAGCAGAGATTGAGGGAGATTCACATCAGACTATCCCATAGCCCACAGTGACTAGAGCACTCATCTGAGAGGTGAGAGATCACAAGGGAGCTTCCTCTCCCCCCAGCTGTTTTGTTTCAGGTCCTGCATACAACGTAGGTGGCCAAGCATCCATCTTCCCCCACGTTATGGATCACTAGCAGAGCTAGGCACCTCTTTCCGAGCAGGGGTGCTTGTCACGCACCCCTCTGGTCAATGTCTCCCACCGGCTAGCTTAGGCAGCTCCCTTGTAGCTTGCATTCTCGTGTGCCTGTCTCTCCACATTCATTGTATAAGAGCCTAAGCACCAAACTCAGGCTTTGTGGATCACAGTGATTTTCCAGGTACCTAAAAGCTAGGTGCTGTGATGCTCAGTTTTGTAATGCCTAAAACCCCTTGTGGATCCAACCCTGTGTCTTTAAGGCATAACCGTTACTGAGTTTGTACTGCTAACACTACAGCCCTAGAACACATATAAAAGGGATGATGGCCAGACCTGTGTGGAAAATAAAGCCAAGACTGAAAAGATCCTACCGCTGCGAAGGAACCCTCTTCCCCCCTAAAAAAACAAATACACAGAACCAAAAAAACCTACTGTCTTCATATTCATAGGTATAGGGGTGGAGAGAGTAGGAGGTTTAATACAAAAATTCTGGCAGCACCATTGCCATTTTGTCAGGCAGTCACTGAGTTTTACAGCTGGGAAATCAGAAGCACAGCGAAGATATGTAGTTTGCCCAAGGTCACACATGAAAGCAGAGGCAGAGTTCAGAACAAAATCCTGTTCTCTGGTGCGGTCACTAGACAACAGCTTTTCTGTAGAACCTCAGAGTTACGAACTGACCGGTCAGCCACACACCTCATTTGGAACTGTAAGTGTGCAATCAGGCAGAAGCAGAGACAAAAAAAAAAAAAAAGCAAAGACAGTACAGTACTGTGTTAAACGTAAATTACTAAAAAAATAAAGGGAAAGTTAATAAAATATTTGACAAGTAAGGAAACTGTGTCTGTACTTGTTTCATTTAAATTAATATGGTTAAAAGCAGCATTTTTCTTCTACATAGTAAAGTTTCAAAGCTGTATTAAGTCAATGTTCAGTTGTAAACCTTTGAAAGAACAGCCATAATGTTTTGTTCAGAGTTACGAACATTTCAGAGTTACGAACAACCGCCATTCCTGACGTGTTTGTAACTCTGAGGTTCTACTGTAGTTGGGATTATGTTTTCCGGTGTACATTATTTTGCATTAATCAACATTGAATTTTGCATTTTGTTGCCCAGTCATCCAGTTTTGTGAGATCCCTTTGTAACTCTTTGTAGTCTGCTTTGGACTTAACTAGCTTGAGTAGTTTTGTATCATCTGCCAATTTTACCACCTTGTTGTTTGTCCCCTTTTCCAGCTCATTTATGAACACATTGAACAGCACTGGTCCCAGTACAGATCCCTGGGGACACCACTATTTACCTCTCTCCATTCTGAAAACTGACAGTTTATTCCTCCCCTTTGTTTCCTGTCTTTTAACCAGTGAGAGGATCTTCCCTCTTATCCCATGACTGCTTAGTTTGCTTAAGAGCGTTTGGTGAGGGACCTTTCTGAAGGGACCTGTTTGTTTGGCAGGTTTCCTGTTTCTGATGTAGTGAACATTTTTTTTTGCTGTTAGTTTTTGAGTCTGCTACTAGGTGCTCTTCCAATTATTTTTTGGCTTGCCTAATTATGTTTTTATACTTGACTTGCCAGAATTTATGCTCCTTTCTATTGTCTATTAGAAAATGTTAAACAGAAAAAGTTCTCTTAAGGAATTTATTTAAAAGGACAGTTTCTGGAATAACTAGGGTAAAGCAAACCTGCGAGTATATTAATCTCCACAGTGAATTTTCCATAATAAATACATACAAACTGATAGCAAGCAGTTTTATTTCTTGGTAATTCATGATTTAACAATGAATTTAAAAATTAACACAATTTTTCCCATCATTTTGGCTCTTTGAAGACCAAACCCTCCTCCCTGTTTTAGTGTAGTATAAGTATAAAACTAAAGTTAGTTTGTTTCATTAAGAAAATATATATATGTTGTAAAGAAAGGCCCTGACTAACAAGTAGAAGGAAAACCTTGAAAATAATAAGGCCAGAAGGAATAAAGTAGGGAGGATGTCTGGTTCAAAGACTAACTAACAAGATAAGGGGAAGTTTCTAAAATGAAGGCCTCTGGCCAGTAGGGGTGACTACAGATGGTTGTAAATTAAAGAGAATCTGTCTTAAAATGAGCCAACACAGCCATTCCCCAACCCACACACTAGTGTTAAAGCCTCTGTGAACCCAGATAAAATTGGGCAGCAAGGAGGAGAGGAAAGGCCTTAGGAAGAAAGGAGGTTGTAAATCTTATCTAGATTAAGACTGGAAATAAGGGTGAACTGTCTCCAATTGGTTTCAGAGTAGCAGCCGTGTTAGTCTGTATCCGTAAAAAGAAAAGGAGTACTTGTGGCACCTTACCTGAAGTCAGTAATTGGCAGTGACATCACTAGTTTGTTAAAGGGTATAAAAAGTAAACCCTTAAAGGGTTCATTGCTTGTAGTTGCCTGACCATGCTGGAGTCAACCAATATGTGTCTAGCACTCCTGGGTTTAGCCCATTAGTAAGTATCTTGATCAAATGCTATTAAATGTTTTGTTACTGCTTGGATGTAGTAAATTGCTTATTGTTTGGTCTTTTTAAGCGTATATAGAGCAACTGCATAAAATACCATTTGGCTTTGGATTGAATAAAGAAATGTATGGCTAAATTGGTGTTTAGAATTATTAATGGGAAAATCACCAATGCCTAGTGATATTAAAGGAAGCTGAGAAGCTGGTTATGATGAGTCTTCCTTAAAATTACTCCTAATACCAGAGCACAGCACCAGTGCCCCCTCAAAATCTGCTGCTGGAGTGGGAGCAGGCTGCCAGCAGTCTTTGGGCATAATCTGATTCTACAACAAGGAGACAGGTGCTGGTCACTAGTGGACTCCTTCAGGTTTCTTCAGCAGCAGAGCCTACTGGTATAAAACTCCTCAAGGATTGTGCTGTTCACGGGGTTTGGCATAGATTTTTATTCTGAGCTCTTGCAGTTCTTATCTGTTGCTCACCGTTCTGTACCTTTTTGTTTCATGCTTCAAGGCAGCAATATCTCCCAGAACTAACCCAGTATCTTTTTAAGGTTCTGAGCCTAACTGGGCACAGCTGACCTGATTACTCCCTAGCTGGGAGTTCCTCCCTGAGCTGACTTTTAAAACTTCTGCTTGGCTATAACCCAAAGAGCCCCATGCCACTTATACAGCCTTTTTCTGTATAGCCTCCTGCACATCCTCTGTTCCTGAAGACTCTGAGGTTCTGTTTAATTTGCAAGCCTCCATCTCTGTCAGACTATGATATAGTTTCTCTTGGTTCCACATTGCCTTTTTTTCTGCTTGATTCTCAGGGGTGTAATTCTTCTTTTCCCTGCTACTACATTTTATTTTTAAAACAATACAAGGGGTCATTCCCTTACTGATGACCTGCAGCAAGCACTGTTCTTTAATGCAGGAGCTGAGGAAAATCAGTTCACCATCACCCCATTGTTACTGTTTCATGCCTTCTCTCTGTAAAGAACTTTTTTTTTTTTTCCCCCCCCTTCCCCAACTCTGGTCCTCCTGCAACAAAAAACCAAGCCCCCTACCTCTTTTAAACTAGGGGAAAATTTCTATTCATCCTTTGTAGTGTGCAGTCTGTAACATGCTGTTGATTAGTCCTGATTCCATCCAGAAGAGAACACTGTTATCATATTTTTATTTTATTAAAACTTCATAAACCATTTTAAAACTGAAACAAAAATAATTTTTAAAGTACCATAGGTTCCGTCTTTATCAACACAAACCATCCCATTCTTTCCCATCACTGGCTTCTGTCATGTTTGAATATAACAATAGTGACACCAGTTCCAGAAAGTTTTGATCTTTGCTATGAGAATCTGGTAAATTGCCAACCTTGCCTGCCTGCTTCCTTGTTTTTTTTTTTTATGGATGGTGACTGAGGAGAATGGGTGGTGTTCAACTCCAGAAGCATCTCTCACCAGCAGCTTGTGTGATAATTTCCAGTGTGGCTCCTTTGCTCAAGGTTACACTGATCTGGGGACTTGTTTCATTATTATTATTGCTAGGTTGATTGACACTTTTAATCATGAATTCCTGTTATAGTGAATGAGCATCTGTATTTCCTTGGTACAGCACTTACTTAGTTTTATTTTTTTTTAATTTAAGTACAGTGACTCAAAGTATATTATTGAACATAAAGACCAGAGGCTGTGTAACACAGAAAATAGTGGCCATAAAGCAATCAAACATAAATAACTCCTCTCACACCAGCCCTCAGAAGGGCACATCTATCAATGTTCTGACTTGTTACAATATACAAAGGATGGGTGCCAAGTGTTCTTAAATTCAGCAAGCTTATTATGAAGTCTTGCTCCAAGGAAGTAATGTCACACTCCTGTCAAGTTCAGTAATATGAAAACCTTTCCAAAATTTCATCATCTGTGTCTAGCAGCATAGAACAAATGTCTTTTAATTGATCCCATATATCTCTTAGCCCAAAGCCCAACAGTCACCTAGGCAGCTCCAAAAGAGTGACAAGTTAGGATTCACAGAACGTTGGAATGCTTTCTGTAGTGAGGAGGACTGTTGGGTATGATCTGGTTTAGAGTGGTGTTTAATATAAAGGAATGAAATCTTGCCCAGAATAGCACAGGCAGGGGGTAAGCGATGCTGTCTAGCACATCCTCAGCAAACAGACTTCAACCAACTATGGCAGAAGGAATAAACCGTAATTGCCCTCTCACCTGGCAAGGTCATGTGACGAGTAAAGAATCCGCCCCCCTCCAGTTGTTTTTCTAACATTAAACAAGGAACTTTATTAGTCTACAGAAAATATGCTCTCCCTCTTCTAACAAGTAATTACCTATTATGTACTTATTGGTGAGAAGATGGCAGTTTCTGTGTCTCTCTCCCTTTGATTCACTGTTGAGCTTTTGTTTAGAACATTTTGTTTTCTGCTATAGTTTTAAGGAAGTAGAACACCTATCTACCTATGGTTGGTGCTGGAATTAGAGCTGCTGGGATTTTATTTCCCATTCCTCTTTCTAGGGAGGGAACAGATGGGTGGGATCTTCACATCCCTCCCAGCCCTGGAAGGAGCTCATGAGCAGGGGGTCTTCTCTTTCATTCCATAGCCCTGTAGAGGGATCTGTGGCAGATAGAAGCAGATGGGATTGCTTGCAGGAGAAGATTGTTGGGTTAGAACAGGGGATGCTGTTGGCTCGACCTTCACCTCACCCATATTGGGTGAGAGATTGGTAATACCAGTGATGTTGGATCATATTAAAGAAGTTCTGTATTAAAATCACAAATGAGTTTGATTCCCCGTAGTTTAAATTCCAGGGTATTACTAATTAAGAGGGAGGTCTCTTGGTTTTTGGCTGCTAATTGTGTTAGTACATCCTAAGACAGAGTCTGTTCTCAAAGCAATACTTTGTAACAACAACTACTCACACACAGAGAGACTCAAAGCGTTACTTTGTAATAACAGAAACAGCACAAAGAGGCTCCCCGCCCTTTTGTTGTATTTATCTCGCTTTGTTAACAATTGTGATTAAAATAGAGAGAGAGGATGTATGTGGATGGATGCTTGGTGTGGATAATAAATGAATGATCAGGGAGGTGCCAGCCCAAGAATCCAATGTCCATCGGCTGAAGAAGGCGTCAAGTGGAAACAACTAGAGGACCGCCGGAGGGCAGACTAGAATCCAACAGCCTCAAGGATGGGAGAACCGAAGAACAAGATAACATCTGGCAGCACGGAGCCATCAGGAATGTGCCATCTGCTGATTGATTCAGCAACAGCATGATGAAGCAATTCCCACTGACTGGCATAGGAAGAAATTCCTATAAAAATGGACTCTAGAAAGTGAGAACTTTGGGATCTGATTCTGCAAACCAACTTCCAGGAGCATCAGATGAGCATCTGACAAGGCCTTGCTCCCTCCTTGTGTCCAGGCCGCCTGGCCAGTGGCTTGGCACAAGCAACTCTAAGGCTGGTAACTATGATAACAACCTTGCAGAACCTGTGTGTATGTGTATGAATGAATGTGTGAATAAATATGAAATTGAATGGAATGTTAGCTATAACTAACTGCTTACTATGATTCTTTCTGTATTCACAATAAATGTGGGATTTTGCCTTTTCCCCTTTAATAAGATCCTGCTGGTTTTTATTTTATTGGTATAACAGTGACAGTGTCCAATATTTCAAAAACATGTCAGGCACCAAAAAATCATGAAGCTGGCTTAAAAAGTCTGAGAAAAAAGACATCATTTATTTATATCGTCTTATTTGCTTTCTGGATTTTGAGTCTTTAGGAATCACCTTTTAAATCATTTATCTGAAATCATGAAGATTAGAAATGTACTTGTTTAAAATGAAAGTTGATCTGTAAGAATATGATTCCAGGAGCTAGCACATTAAGAGAAACACTAAATATCATGAGCCTTGCAATAAAAGTATAAGGGTTGCCAGCACTGAGTCAGAAAGGAGCAGCAAGGAATCCAAATAAGAAGGAACAGCAACTGGGAAGGGTCATGTCCCTGAGTGACCTGCTTCTCCTCCACAGCAGCAGCCCCTGCTGAAAAGGATTCTTGTAGCTAACTAATACCAGATTGGGAGAGGGGACTAGACCAGAAGTGTAGCAGCAGGAAGCAGACCGTTTACCAGGCAAATATCCAGCTGGCCTGGTGGCTCAGTCCGGACCTGTGGGAATCATTTTAACAGGGCAGGGCAATGTGCTGTGGAAGACAATTTTTGCTAATTCTCTGAACAGGAGTAAAAGCACAGCCCAGGCTAGTGTGTGCTGCTAATGGCAGGATTGGCACTAACCAGCTGGGGTACAAAAGATACCACATTCCCCTGGGGACATGGGCCACCATGGTGCATTAACGGGCAAGTTAGCCAGGCCCACCTCTTGTGGTCACCCTCTCTGGGATACTATGATAGGGTCCTACCCTACTACTTACCTGGGAGGAAGATGCACCTTATGCCCTCTATCCCACATGCCCAACAGAAGTAAAGAAGGCAGTTTTAGCCCCTATAATAATATATAAATAATACTCTATTTACAGATCTATTCCTTTGTGCCAGGTATAATGTATACTTGCTAGTCTTCTGGAAAGAGAAATACTCTTATAAACCCATTATCTGTGTTATCAGAGACTCTGAGGTATATACTGTTCTGGGAGAACGTTTTGCAGCCATCTAATCACACTGAAGTTACCTGGAATGGAATTGGGCCCATGATGTTCAAGATTTTCAGTGGGTTTAACATTAAAATATCTAGTTATCATTCACAGTTTCCCACCTCAAAAAAGATACCTAAAAAGCTACTAAATTGGTGTATTCAGAGATGTCACTTATTTGTATTTTAAAAAGATCACTAAAATATTTTTAAATATTTTTAAAACTCTCATAATAACTCATGATTCATCACTTCAACAGACTGATTTCAATGATATAACTGTTACAAAATGCATTAAAACATTTGATACCCTTCATTCCTCAGGTTAGCATTATAGTTTTATTCAGGGTGTGAACTTTTAATTACTATCTTGTACAACCATTCTCCCCAATTACCTAAAAAAGGATGCTCAGATAGAAACAAAACTCATATAAAGGATATCCTTTATGAGAAAATGAAATTTACTGGGTGTATTGTGCCACTAACTACTGTGAATTCTGCTTAAAAACTAATGATATGACAGAGAGGTGTGTTTTGAACTTAAAAAGACAAATAAAAGGACCTGAATACAGCAATATCTAAAACCTCCATACTCCTGGATTATCTCAGTTCAGTCATTTAACCCTTGTTACTTTTAGTTCATTAATAAAGCAAGGACAGGAAAAGACCTGAAGCCTTCCTAGTGCAGAAAGGTGACAAATAATATGCAAGAGAAATGCAGTAAAACAGCAGTAATAACCACTAGGGTGTGCTATAGTTCTAAAATTGAAGCCAGTCTATGTACAAGAGGTGAATACTGAGAAATTCTCAAGTGTAGTGTAAACATAATACACTAGTAGTCTCTTTTAGAGACCTCAGAAAAGAAGTACAGAATACAGATTTTCATAAGGAAAGGGAATAGAGGATTTGACTGCTGAGAGAATCTTTTAGTTTTACAGATATGTATAGCAGTTATGCATTAAAATGGGATTTTTATTAAAGGATGGTCACTGCTGTAATGACATTAATTCAATGTTAATCCTATTATATACCCTAAATTACATGTGAATATACATACAGTAGATATATCAGATTACAATTATGCTAGGAAAATATATTGATTCCTCCATTGGAAACCAAATGTATGTGTACAAAACAGAGGCAAAAATTTGGATAACATACATATGTAATCTGTACAAATATGTATAATGCAGAGAACTCAATTTGCGTTCTGTGTTCAAAATTTTCAGGTGACATAATAGAAACTCTGTTGTGTGGGTCTTCTCTGGTTTGCACCAAATGTAAGACTATTTATTAAACAATGGTTTTGTAAATGATATTCATAAGCATTATTTCTCTTTTTATGATTTTACATTGACTTACTGGGTATGAAATAATTCATGTGTTTTTAATGAAAATGTTGGAACCATTTGTGATGATGGAAATATTGTTTTTAGAATTAGCCCATTTGTGTTGTTTTTGGTACGTTCATCTCTAGAATGTTTGTTTAAAATGCTAGAGTTCTTCAATGTTAATTTTAGATGCTGTCACTGTGGACAACACATTTTTAAGCAGTATAGATGGAGAAAGAAGATACAAAGGGACACAAAAAATACAAGTAAAATATTTATTCTCTCCTGTATGAAATATTTTAACAGTTTTTAAAAATAAGACACCTTCTCATTACAAAACCAGTGGAATTATTTTCTAGTTTATTCTATCCCTGATCTTGCAGTGCTGATTTCCAATCTTCTATCTTTAGATTTGTTTTAAATAAGCAACTTTAATAAAACAACAGCACAAAAGAAAAAGGATTTAAGGATCTATCATGGCTCTACAAGCCACGGCAATGCTGTGAACAGGCTGGAAAGACCTTTGAACCAGCATCGGTTCCCGGAGACATTCAGCTTGTGGAAAATCTTGGGATATGCAATGCCTCTGAAGGCATGGGGGAGAATATGCTACTTCATTCCCTTTCTGGACTTTCGCTTAGTGTTGTAAGTTATACAGCAAAAGCATAAAGCGTGGCAAAACCCTGTCAGTGGTGTTCTGCATTACTCCAATATATTGCAGAGGGCAGAATGGGCAAAATGACCTAGTAGGTCTTTTCTGTCTTTAATTTCTATGTTTCTCTGACTGCTGTTACTTTCACCACTCCCTCAAAAATGTTAAAATAGAGTACTTCCAATCATCCTCCCTATCACCACCCAAAAAGGTACAGCTTATTAAAGATAAAGGTCTTGATCCTGCCCTTTGAAATCAATAGCAAAACTTCCTTTTAATTCAATGGAAGTGGAGTGTTAAAGAAAGAAGAAACTGTATATCTGTGGGGAAGGCATACCATTTTGTACCTAGTTCTTGAGGCTCCTACATTTCTGCCAAATCTATGCAGCTCTCTTCACTTTAAAACAAATCAATTAAAAGGAATTACTTTGTGAATTTTAACCTGAATCCTTCCCAGAAGTGTTCTGTAAAGTGGCTCAAAGAGCTGCTGAAAAGAGGACAAGAAAAGTAAAAAGGCTTTTGTTTTCAGAATATGTGCACGATTCTTCTTTTGTCCTCACATAGATTTATTTAGCTAAAGATACTGTAACAGCTTATGCATGTGATTAGATTTAATCATTCATTATGGAATAAAATTATAAAGACAAATGCTCACTTTCTTTATAAACAGGAGGATAGAAAAACCCAAAGCCATATGAGGATGACAATAGACTCTGATCCCAGCAAACATATAGTATAAGCAATCGTGACTGGAAGACATTCTTGCTAAATACATTTCAAATGAATAGCTATTACTGGAAAAAAGTTTTAGTAACCATGAAAACAAATAAAAATAAAAACCTCCTTTTGAAGTAGCAACACTGATTAAATATAGTAATACTTGTGGGTTTGTGGGAGCCTGTAGCAAATTGTTAGCTTTTGTGCTGCAGTGTAAAGAAATCTATGAAACAGATTGAAACCCCTGAACTGGGCCCCTGAAAAGGAAAACTTCAATATTTTAAAGTGACTTTTTGGGCCTCCTGAGTCTTTCTGGCACATCATTCTCAGATCCTTATGGACTGGGACGCTGCCAAACAGCTCTTTTCCCACAAAACTCTAGTAAACTTTGAGTGCTGGACAACAGGGTAGTATGTTTCCCAAAGAGAAATATATTGTTTTAAAATACCTAAATTACAGGAATTAGCCTTCAAATGAATCCAAGGATCTTTTCCTCTGTTTTTGTATAAATACAAGAAATTAAATATCTGTGTCTTGTACTGGTTCAGTATTTTTCTTGCTCATGCTGAAGAATTTTTTTTTTTTGCATTGATTTACATTGTATCAGCAATGTGTTCATCTGTCCATCCTGTTTGATAAAACAGACACATTTATTTTAATCAAAAACATGGTTTGATTTTATCAAGTATTAAAAGCCTTTCTGAGGTAATTACAACCACATTAAAGTACTGTGTAACTACAAATATTTCAACTCATCTTCAAACAAAAGAGGAAACGTTATAAATATTATGGGCCAAATTCTGCTCTCGGTTACCAAGGCTAGTTCAAGCAAGTCTCAGACTCCTTGCATTTAGCTAGGCCACTTGCTATGGGTCTTAAGATTTATGACTAGATTTTCAAAAGTGATCAGTACCCAATAACCTTCCTTGAGAATAATGGGTGATCAGCATGTCTGAAAATCATGCTATTTATGTGTAATTTCATTTGCACCCACACACTTGCTTCAAATGTATATGCCAGCTGAAGGAGGGAGCTGTTCAAGCCCACAATGGAGTGGCAAGGAATGTGGCATGTATGTGTAACAGTGGATGGAAATTTCCTTTTAAATAGATTGAGGGAAGTTGCTGTGATGTGCTCCCAGCCAGCTACAACAAAGGGGCAATTTAAGTTCTTAGTCAATGTGCCACAGCTTGTATTCCACACCCCACAGAATTGGGGAAGGAATATTGAACATTAACATTTCAACTTGTCCCTTGTGCTTTCATACCCTCGTGACCCAGGAGCCCACTGCTGTGATGGGTTTGACAGCATTGTCTGAACCAGCACTGTCAGTTCCCTGAGTACAGTCCCTACTGATTTCACTGGAAGTTGTTCACCTGTAAGTGAGAACGGAATTTGGCCTTTTGGCATTTGTAGTAGTGAATGTCACCGCTAAAAAGCTAAATTCAGCTCTGAGATATACCAGTGCAGTATCTGAAAGGAGAAATTGGCTCAAATTCTAAGAGTCTGATTCTACACTACTTTACTCAGGCAAAGCTTCCATTGAGTCTGATTCTCTGAAATCAAAGTATAAAATTGCATTTAAATCAAATGTAGTGAGAGTAAAAGTGCATGACTGGCCTAAAGATTACACACTTCCATTGTAAAGTGCTGTTTCATTTGTTCATACATTTCTGAGAAATTATGCTTTGCAGTCAAAACTTTCTATGCTTCTTTCAGCCCACAGATGATTTTTTTGAGAAAGTTTGAGGAAAACCATTCAGCTGTAGCTGCCGTTATTGTCAAAGGATAAAATGTACTCCTTCAGCTTTAAAAAATGAAGACATTTTTGCTTGCCAATACTACAAAAACAAACAAACAAAAACCCAATCTTGAACACAATTCACATTTGATATTCCTCAGTGAGAAGCTGTGCCTTTGTAGTTTTGAAGAAAAAATACAAATTTTTAAATTAATTCTTTTGTGTGCATGAGCATTAGCTAACTCTAAAAACAGTTGAGTCTGTGTGCTGCACAGCAGTCAGATTGAGCTGGAATGTGGTGGTGAACAGGACCAGATCTTTAATATCAAGTTTGAAGAATCTATCTTTCACTTAGAAAAAAATGAGATGATAGCCACAGTGGTTGTGAAGAAATCCTTCCAAATGTAAACTGAATATGACATGATGCTGTAATATCTGAGTCCACAGGGAGCCAGAAAGCTCAGGTCCTAGAGGTGTGAAATGTCCCCTTTAGCTGGACGTGTTAATTCTGAAGCCTAATTAAGACAATTTAAATAGGGATTATACACACAAATGATTTTAAAAGAACATTATTAAAGCTGCAAAGTCAGTCACTCACAAGTTAGTCAATACTAATATTAAAGTTGCCTGTATAGCCTTAATTTGCTTTTGTGTGTGTTTGCATTACTATAAATCTTTAATTACATGATCGCCTACTGTTTTTTCCATATGACCGCTGCATCATTCAGTGATGGGCAGTGTTAATTTAATGAATAGTTATTCAATATTTTGTTTTCTCCTTGTTCAATGTGTGGCCTCATGTCTTATTTACTGTACATTATTTGAAACCTGTTCTGAAGACAGAATTATTAATTTTCTTTTTTATGGCACTCATACTCATCAATATGGTATCGGAGTGCTTCACTACCATTGATTAGTTTATCTTCTCCACACTCCTGTGAGATGAATATATCATATTATCCCAAGTTTGCAGATGGGAAGCAAAGGAACACTGATTAAGTTAAAATTATCCACTAATTTGGGTGCCCTGTGTGAGACCATTAGGACTGGATTTTAAGAGTATTTAGCATTATATAACACTTACATGTTCAAAGCACAGCTTCCATTGACTTCAACTGCACTTCTTCAAATCAAACGCTGGGATCTCAAGTCAGGCACACAGAAACAGAGGAACAAACAATTAGTGACCAGGCATCACATAGGAACTCTAGGAGAGAGGCAGGGATTGACTCCACTTCTTCAAGGCAGCATTCAATTGCCTTATCCATGAGACCCTCCTTTCTCTTCCAGTAATCTCATGCCTCTTTCACTACACACCTTCCAACTTCTGGGACAAAGGAAACCAGGGTCCTGCACACAACAGCCTCCTTTACTACACAACCATGAGTCATCCCCAGAGCAGGTACATCCTGGGCACTGAATGAGGCAAGGGTCCTGAGGAAATAAGAGTATGTGATCATGTAATTAAGTATCATAATGCATGCACACAAGGGGGCCAAATGAAAGTTACATAGGCAACCTTAATTGTAGCATTTCCTAACTTTTGAGTGCTTGACTTTGCAACCTTAATATTATTCTTTTAACATAGTGTCATGTGTCTAGTAATTTCATAGCAATTTTTAAAAAGCAACCTGAAAAACTAAAATTCTATCCTGTGGCAGCTTAGTGACACCCCATGCAGTGTTGGAGCCTTTAGATATACTGTACAGACCTCTGCCACTTGAGCTAATGGAGTAATTGATCATCGTAGTAGGTTGTCAGCCTCTATATGGACCAGTGCTAAGGGGGCTGACATATGAACTTTGCAAGTAGGTTTCACAGATATTTGCTGACAGCACCAGAATGGCAAGACTGAGAAGTCTTAGGTTCTGTTTCAGGCTCTAGTGGGCCCAGACTCTTTTGCCTGTTTCTCTAAAGCTTGAGCCCTTCTACGTTATCCCTGCCTCAGTCCTTTCTCTTCCCCGTCCCTGGGTCCTTGTTCCAGTCTGATTCAGGTCACCTAGCCAGTCCCAGTTTCCACTTCTCAGGCTCTTCATCCCACTCCCAGTGCATTTTTACTGATTAATATGTACAAAAATATTATCTGTGTAGCACCCTCCCATCTGGATCAGTTCAATAGGTCTTGCATTCAAGCCCAGAGCTAGAGCCACCGGGCAAAAAAAGATTGCTACATTATTGAAGATCCTGTCCCTTGAATGAGAGGCTAAACCCAGATTTCATCATCCTGTTTTGTATTTGTCGAGGTGGACGTCAAAGATGCTGCTGCTCTGTTTACAGTTACTGGAGGATGGTAGTTTTCAGGCCAAAATTCCTTAGTAATTAATACATCAAAGAATATTTGGAGTCAGTCATTGTAACCATTGAGGATTTGACATCTGAAACCACTTGTTAACTTGCTGGCTGATGCAAATACGTTAAACACCCTTATTCTCCTTTCCAAAAAATTTAATGGAAAGAATTACCAATTATTCATTATGGTCATCATAACCATAGTTATACTTACAGGCAAATACCAGTGTAAAGTCTGCAGGTATTTTCCTGTGGGACTTTTAAGATTACTTTCTTGCCTTCTTCCTTGTGACTGTGATAGAAAACAGAACCACAGACTGTAATGGTGTCAGCATTACTGCAGCCACAAAACAGAAATCTGGCCCCTCATGGCAGGAGTGCCTGGGGGCCATGAGTTGGAGGCAGCATGTAATTCCTGAGGAACAATAAGTGAAAGAGCTGAAAGATAGATAGTGCGAATCATAGGAGCTGGTTCAAAATACCCAGCATCCCTAGGAATGAACTTGAAATATCCTGTGAACATGTAACTAAAAATTGCATAAAACTGTATGTCTAACTACTTATATGGCTCTCCATCACTGTAGTATCAGAGCATCTCACAAACATTAATTTATCACCATTTTACTGATGGGGAAGTGAAGCAGAGAAAAATTAAGGCCAATTCTGTGCCCCTTTACAGTGGATTCGCTGCTGCAAAGATGCTGCAAAGTCAGTTTAATCAGTTCTTGGGGAATTCTTCCCGCCTGGGGTATGCCAGGACTGCTTTACATTCCAGCTAATCTGGGACAGTGGAGCAATCCATAGGTGTCTCTTCAAAGACTCCCATGGACTGCTCTAACTTAGGGCCAGAATCCCTGAGCTGCTGTAGTAACCTTTAAGTGATGCAGCACAGAATCAGGACCTAAATGTGTTATCAAATGTCACACAGAATTCTGTGACAGAGCCAGCAATTGAATCCAGGTTTCAGAGTAGCAGCCGTGTTAGTCTGTATTCGCAAAAAGAAAAGGAGTACTTGTGGCACCTTAGAGACTAACCAATTTATTGAATTGTTGAATCCAGGTCTCCTGAACCTTAGCCCAGGGCTGTAACCACAAGACTAGCTATATTCAGTTTAAGAGCTGAGTCACATAACTGATTGGTGGGCTAATAAAGAGACTAAAAAATCCCTGTCAATCATATAGGAAAGGAAGAATGAATGTATCATCTAGAATTCAGTGGAGTTAAAGGCTGGGTATCAAGTATCAGGGGTAGCCGTGTTAGTCTGTATCCACAAAAACAACAAGGAGACCAGTGGCACCTTAAAGACTAACATTTATTTGGGCATAAGCTTTCGTAGGTAAAAAACCACTTCTTCAGATGCATGGAGTGAAAAGGCTGGGTAGTGAAGTCTGAAGAGTGGGTTACATATATTCTCTTGCAAAGATCTGGTTTTTCAGAGGAAATGTCACGCTCTCATTAAAATATGCTGATCCAGCAACTTCTTGCTCAGGACATCTAACAGGAAAGGCTTTTATTATATTTTTGTCTTATTTCTTAATTCTGTTGGTTTTGGCATCACCCAGTAACCTTCTAAGCAACAGTGCCTTCTGCAATACCAGGCTGACAGCTAAAGATGTTGAATGCAGATGAACGTATAAGTGTACAGCTGTTACATCAGCTTTAATTAAACCAGATATGGGTGGGTGAGAGTGTTAGGCTGAAACGCTTGCTGTTCTTACCTTGCAGATGATCCATTAAGTAACCTACAGAAGTAAAGGTTTGATACTCCTATTTGCTCCTATTGAATTGAAGTCAATGGACCAAGTTCCATCTACTTCAGTAGAGCAGGAGCAGGCCTTAACTGCATAAAATACAAATATTTTTTAAAAAACACTGATTTTTTTTCTTGAAGGGATGAGGAAGAGAGAAAATGGTTAGTTAGGAGGAAATATAATTTAACTCTTGAAGGTACAGTATAATAATACTTTCATATTATTCAACAGATTACAGTTACCAGCATCACTGCAACAGTTCTGTTAGCAGGGGGAGTCCTGGATATTCCATATCTATTGTGTAAACTTAATCTAGATGAGGATAAAGTCAATCCATTCTATCTGCTACCCAAGATCCATAAACCTGGAAATCCTGGACGCCCCATCATCTCAGGCATTGGCACCCTGACAGCAGGATTGTCCGGCTGTGTAGACTCCCTCTTCAGGCACTACGCTACCAGCACTCCGAGCTATCTTCGAGACACCACTGACTTCCTGAGGAAACTACAATCCATTGGTGATCTTCCAGAAAACACCATCCTGGCCACTATGGATGTAGAAGCCCTCTCCACCAACATTCCACACAGATGTACTATAAGCCGTCAGGAACAGTATCCCCGATAATGTCACGGCAAACCTGGTGGCTGAACTTTGTGACTTTGTCCTACCCATAACTATTTCACATTTGGGGACAATGTACACCTTCAAGTCAGTGGCACTGCTATGGGTACCCACGTGGTCCCACAGTACTCCAACATTTTTATGGCTGACTTAGAACAACGCTTCCTCAGCTCTCGTCCCCTAATGCCCCTACTCTACTTGCGCTACATTGATGACATCTTCATCATCTGGACCCATGGAAAAGAAGCCCTTGAGGAATTCCACCACGATTTCAACAATTTCTATCCCACCATCAACCTCAGCCTGGACCAGTCCACACAAGAGATCCACTTCCTGGATACTACAGTGCTAATAAGCGATGGTCACATAAACACCACCCTATATTGGAAACCTACTGACCACTATACTTACCTACATGCCTCCAGCTTCCATCCAGACCACACCACACTATCCATTGTCTACCGCCAAGCTCTAAGATACAACCGCATTTGCTCCAACCCCTCAGACGAACACCTACAAGATCTCTATCAAGTGTTCTTACAACTACAGTACCCACCTGCTGAAGTGAAGAAATAGATTGACAGAGCCAGAAGAGTACCCAGAAGTCAACTACTAAAGGACAGGCCCAACAAAGAAAGTAACAGAACGCCACTAGCTGTCACCTTCAGACCCCAACTAAAACCTCTCCAGAGCATCATCAAGGATCTACAACCTATCCTGAAGGACGATCCCTCACTCTTACAGATCTTGGGAGACAGGCCAGTCCTCTCTTACAGACAGCCCCCCAACCTGAAGCAAATACTCACCAGCAACCACACACGACACAACAAAAACACTAACCCAGGAACCTATCCTTGCAACAAAGCCTGTTGCCAACTCTTTCCACATATCTATTCAGGGGACACCATCATAGGGCCTAATCACATCAGCCACTCTATCAGAGGCTCCTTCACCTGCACATCTACCAATGTGATATATGCTATCATGTGCCAGCAATGCCCCTCTGCCATGTACATTGACCAAACCGGACAGTCTCTACGTAAAAGAATAAATGGACACAAATCAGCCGTCAAGAATTATAACATTCAAAAATCAGTCGGAGAACACTTCAGTCTCCCTGGTCATTCGATTACAGACCTAAAAGTCACAATGCTGCAACAAAAAATACTACAACTTCAAAAACAGACTCCAGTGAGAAACTGCTGAATTGGAATTAATTTGAAAACTGGACACCATTAAATTAGGCTTAAATAAAGACTGGGAGTGGATGGGTCATTACACAAAGTAAAACTATTTCCCCATGCTTATTTTTCCCCCCTACTGTTACTCACAACTTCCTGTCAACTGTTGGAAATGGGCCATCCTGATTATCACTACAAAGGGTTTTTTTTTTTCTCCTGCTGATAATAGCTCACCTTAACTGATCACTCTTTTTATAGTGGGTACGGCAACACCCATTTTTTCATGTTCTCTGTGTATATCTATATCTTCCTACTGTATTTTACACTGCATGCATCCGATGAAGTGGGTTTTAGCCCACAAAAGCTTATGCTCAAATAAATTTGTTAGTCTCCAAGGTGCAAGTACTCCTCGTTCTTTAAATTTTCACTGTGATTCATCGTATACACTTCACATTAGAGTGGTGTAGTGGCACGCTCTTTTGAAGAGTATCTTCACAGAGCATTTTGAATGCTTTTAAAAATGGAATTAGAAAAAATACCTATTTGCATATATTGATTTGTTTACATTACTTGGCCAATGGAGCATAGAATTCTACGTCTATTTTGGAGAGGAAAAAAAGACAGAAAATAATGCTTTTACTTCTCAGCAATTTCCCACATATTCTATTTACTGACTGCATTCAGCATAGTTAGTTAACAGAATACATTGAAATCCCCCTCACATCCCCAAATCACCTCCTGTTAAATAATATCATTAAATAGGCAAGGCACACATTTAACACAGAGGGATCTTTTGTAGTGGAACCTACTCCCCATATAAATCCAAGAGGTGGTTTAATGTCTAATTTACAGATAATCCTTGTTCAGATCCCTGGATCTTTTGCTGGTTAGTGGTGATGGCACAAGTCATAACTTGATTGATGGGAAAGATTAATCTCAAATGAGCATACTGTCAGTTCTCAAATGTAAAACTTAGTTGTACTCAAAAAACTGGAGTGGACAAGTTAGATTGCGCCATACTAAAATATAATTATGGCAATACTTAATCCAATGACTCACTTGTCCTGGCATGGAGGCATGTTTAACTTTATGTACAGATGATCAGTTTTTAAAGAACTCATTTTATCTGTATTGTCTTGTTTTATTCTTTCACCTAATTTTTTTATGAATCACAAAAGGTATAAATTGAAAAGACCTATTAGGAGATTAGCTTGTCTACCCCTTTGTGAAATGGTGTACACTCAGTTTCTCTGTTATCATGACTGAATGTGCAAATCAAGGGATCAGCTCAACTGCCTAATTGGACACTTAATTCTCAAGCTGCGCACACAACCATCAGGACTGGCCTTAGAGGTGGGTGATCAGGGCTGCTGCCCTGGCCACCAACATTTGCGGGCACCAAATATCCTGTCTCTTTTAAAAAGTTTTGCTTGTATCTTTTGGATGTACGGAGGGATGGTGCCAAAAACATTTTCTGCCCTCAGTGACAAAACACCTGGGACTGGCTCTGACAGTTGTGATAACTGCATATGTAAATTGGGTATAAAACTGAACACACATTTTTCCACACTGGCCTTGTGGAAAAACCTTTAATAAAAAAAAGCTGGGGCCCTAAATGGCCAAACTAATGGGACTTCCATTACTTCCCTTGGGAGACTATTCCACTGCTTTCATTCAACAATGCTAAAGAATCACAGAAAGAGTTTCTTTCTTCTCACTGTGACCAAAAATCTTTATTAAAGCAAGGAAAAACCATCTTATCTCTAAATCTATACTCTGTCTCTCTGATTCACTGTAGAACTTCTGTCTAGAAATTCACCAGCCCCTCTACTGCTTGGCTTCATCCTCCAGTTTTAAAGAAAATGTGTGCATATAAGTGCAACAGCCTAATACATACCACTGTCACAAAGTTTTCTTCATAATAAGCCAAACATTTCCTTTTCTTAATTTAATTCCATTGTTCCTACTTATATCCTCTTTATTATCCTAAATAATTCCTATCCCTTTTTGGTATTTACACCTTTCAAATATTTGTGGACTGTTGTATTTGGGAGACTGTTGCCTCCATTAGTCATTACTTACCTAAGTTATAACATATTCAGTGCTTTTAATCTTTTTTATAAATCAATCCCTTCAGCCGCCTTAAAAAATATGTTGCTCTTCTCTTTGTATCCTCCAGTTTGTCTGGTACTGTGGTATAGGGATCTGAATGCATTATTTTACATACTGTCACACTGCAATCATATTTTAAATTCCTGCCCCAAGACATGATGTCTCTGCATGTGCAGCTCAAAATTGCATTTGTCTTTTTTGCTGCCATCTCACATTACAAACTCATAAGTTATTTGCTGTTCACTGTCAACAGTAGGTCTATTTCACATACGTCCTAGGTTCCATTATATAGCAACTTAATTTCCCCCTAAATGTATTAGTGTACATTTTCCCAAATTAATCCCTTTTATTTTCTGCCCATGTTTCTCTAGGTCTAATCTCTTCTATGATGCTAAAATAATCCCACTTTCATTTACTTATTTCAGTGTTTTTATTCAATCCTTCATATTCCCACCCCTCTTTTTTAAATTAACGTAGTGCTTGTGAAAGGTGCCAGATCAGCAGCACTAGAACCTGAAATTCCCTCCCTAGTCTGAGAATATGCACAACACAACCACTATAAGGGTAGTTAAATTCTGGAATAGGCTTCCAAGGGAGGTTGTGGAGGTTTTTAAGAACTTCATTGGAGGTTTTTAAGAACATGTTAGACAAACATCTGTTAGGGATGGTCTAAGAGGTATACATAGGGGGCTGGGCTGGAGAACCTCTCGAGGCCCCTTCCAGCCTTACATTTTTATGATTCTCTGATATGATGCTTTACAGAGGAAAGAAAGACATGAAGCCCAAATTCGCTAAGACTCCTTATGCCATTTTGATAGCATAAAAGAGCCTTAAAGGGGATGGAAACAGCCACCAAGAGTAACCCCTGCTCAGGGCCCTCCCTGGTTGATGTAGAATTAAGATAAGAGCTCTGTGCTGGCCCTAGCAGAGGGGTGTTTCAGGGGTGGGCTGGAGGAGAAAAAGGGAAGGCAGGGCGTAATTTAATGCAACTCGAGAATTTCAATGGCAGGCATTATTGTTGGACAGAAAATGGAAAGAGTTTTGAGGAGGGATTTGAAGGAGGAGACTGTTCGGACATATAGGATTGGGGAGCCATTTCAGCCATGGGGGACAGCATGGAAATGCCTGTGGGACAGAAAATGAAGAGTTGTGTGAAAGGACATGGAATTAGTGGAGTTTGAGGCCTCTGCAGGAGCTGAGATATCACACTGACAGGTTTGGTATGAATCCCAGGTAGAATGAGAAGGTGATGGGAGATGTGAGAGACAAGTTGTAATCTGGGGGAAAGCCTTGAGGCTGAGGAGTTTGAATTTAATGCAGAGCTTGTCACCTATTCTGCTGCATATAGACTATTCAGACAAAAAGAAAGAGATTTTATTGTTATTTGTATTGCAATTTTTTAACCAAAGCAGCACTTAGAATACATTTCGTAAAGTCCCTGGTGAGTTCAGTATTGGTCCTGAGCAGCATTGTTTGTTTATTTAGTTAGGATAAGCCTTTCCATTTTCTCCTGGAACCCACAGTAAATAAATTACTCCTCACCAATCTAGCCGATATTAGCCAATGGTAGGAAACACTGTAATGGCAGCATAGTTGCAAAGCAATGCACAGGGCAGATCTAAAATTATATTTTCAAATCAGAGATAAACAGATAATCCATTAAAAAATAACTATTTGTATTCAACTGGGAGAATGAATGGAGAAAAAGGCAGTTAATTATCCAGCAACTGAAACATTGCTCTACATTCTGTTCTTATCTGAGGCCCGTTTTACTCCAAGGATTATTTAAAAGTATATAGCAGAACTCTGTGGCATATGGTAAGAAGTGTGTCAGTTTGGTTAATTCATAGGAAGCACCATTTTCTGTGTGGCATAATTCTTTCCCCACTTGACAATTTTCCTTGCATACAAAGCAAGGTTTATGAGATCACTTACACATGGTAAAAGCTGCAGAGTGGGAATGACTGTACATTTCAGTTCTCATGCAATGTTTAGTTAGTGTAAACTGTATTTTCCCAAAGCCTACATAACACATCTTTGGAACAGCTAAATATATAATCGGCCACAGGAGATGAAACTTTCAGAAAGTGCTGTATACATTTAATAGGGAAACTGAAAGGATGCCAAACCCAGAGGTCAGGTCTATATCAACAGAATTGAAATGGTAAAACAGGATAAAACCCCACTGAGATGCTTTTTTTTCGTTTGTGTATCAAGTGCTTCAGGAATAGAGCAGGTTATATCCCCTGCAACAGCAAATACTAAAGCCTGATCTTGCAATCCTTCTTCTCACGACTAGTCCTAGTGATGTTTATGGGATGATTTGTATAAGTAAGGGCTACTCATGTGAGTAAGGGTTCCAGGATCAGGCCCATACCCTTTACCTGAGGAATATAAAATTCTACAGTGCCTCCTGGGGCTTCATGATAATGCAGGCTTTGGAGAGAAATCTATGACCCTCCTTTAAGGAGTGCAGCATGCTTCCCCCCTCCATCTCTCATGCGGCTAATTATGTCATTCACTGTGGTTGCATGCAGATCTTTGTGTAAGAAAATGAAAATATCTTGAACAAATGCAGCTAGATTGGCTGAACCCCGCTGACTTTTTTATGTTTTTTTTGGCTGATCATTTCCAAATAGAAAAGATTTAAAAATGTAATATGGCCCCTATCTGGAAAAAATAAATTAGTTATGCAACACAAAACTAGGATACAGTTGATATACTATTTTAGGCCATTTATGGCCCAAAGAGTTTGGAAGTCTTGGAAATGGGTCTGATCATTGTTCAGCTGGGTTTTGTACTAAATACATTGTTGATAATAATCTTTTATAAATTAGCTAGCAGTGATCAAACTATTAATTGTGAATAAGTTACCTTAGGATAGTAGTCATTTTTTTTGTCTTGTGAATTGTTAAAACAGACTGATTTTTATGCATGTATTCACTATTTTTCCTTGCTTAGCAAAAGCTTATATGAACAAAGTTTAGACTTTTGGCTGTCTATGAACTGTTCACGTAAACTAATTACTATTTGTGGTATGTGACTGGTCATTTAAGTCACATGGCACTGTTCCTGCCCTCTGACTGAATAACTGACACTTTTTAAACAAACAGAACAGGTAATACCTTAGTTCAGACACAAAGAGCTTGTTTTTTTATGCGAATAAAAGGTATTTGCATGAAGAATAACCATTCCCTAAACAACTGTGCAAAGAAAATCTCATTTGTGCAAATGTTCACAAAAAGGGACAAATCCAGCATTTTCCTCTGAGGGGAAGGGCTCCTTGGCATTGGAACCATTGTGTTTCCACTGTGGTAAAGGAGAGTTAGATATGGGGACTGGTTGAATACTGTTAAAGTTATTAATCAGATAATTTATCAGGTACAAGAAAGACAATGTTAGTTGAATAATACATTTGAAAATAATATTTGACCAGCTCTAATGACAAGTCACAAATAGATCAGAATACAGGAACTACCATCAGATTAGTGGTCCACACTGTTCAATATCTTGTCTCTGACAATGGCCAATACTAGATGCTTCAGAGGAAAGTAGAAGAATCCTGTACTGGACACTTATGTGCTTGTCCATAGAGGAAATTTCTTCCTAATCACAGGAAGTTAATAGTTGGGTTATGTCCTGAAGTATGAGGATTTATATCCCTTATTTTTTTATCATAGCTAATTTAACTGTGGATGTTCTCATTGTCCATATAAAAGTCTAATCTCATTTTTTAATCCTGGCTGAATTGGGAAAAGTGATGTTGGCAGGGACAGTAGTTACTTTTCCTGGAAGAAATCAGTAAATTTCCCCTGCCAGTGACAAACAGTAGTATTCATCTGTCCCCAGAGTCATATATTACTTTTCTGTTTAAAAACTGATCCTAAGAATATGTGACTTTTCTGGTCATGTGATTTATTGGTGCTTCTACATTGCTATATACCATAGACCATAAAGATGGATACTTTATTGATATTTTTGTAACTATTTAAAACCAAACAAAACAAGAAATGACATGAACTTTGTTCAGAGGCACTGTACAGGAGGAGGTCTCTTTCTGCATATTTAATATTTACAAGAGCTTAAACCTTGGTTCCCTCTATGTCTAGCGAATTTGGAATGAGATGGGATATTTCCACCAGTGTTCTATAGGGTGAGTTCCCAATTGCTGAACTGGTTTAAAAAAAAGGGGGGGTTGGGTTAACCAAATTTGAGTTGTTTACATAGTAGGGTATCAGAACTTTTAATTTTAAAATGAAGATTGTGGGTTATACCTTCATTATTGGATCCTGGTATTTTCTCTTCACTGTACAATGATTTTATGCTTAAAGAGGTCATAGGTAGCCCACTGTGGCAAAGTTGTGCATTCCTCTAACTGTACTTGCCACTGAACTTGCACATGCAGTTGTAAAGCTGCTTATTTGCCAACTTTGCCCACTAATCCACTTCAAGGACATGAATATTGCCCTGATTTTTGTAAATTTAATTTTAATCCATGTGGGGCTATGGGGTAGTGACTACAGAAATCTGTTTCGTAATTTAACTTTATTCTGAAATAAAGGTTTTAAAAGTACAGTATCTTTCCTATGACTTCTGCACAGTTCCAGGATGTGGAAAATTATGGACTCTGTAGCCATAAATGACAATGATGGCCAGAGTTTCCCAACTTGCCTGGACTATTAATGAGGATTGTCTCTGGGCTACTAGTGATATGTAACAGCTATTGCAACAATATGGTGTAGTGTGGAGCTGAAAGGAAGCTACTCCTCTAGGCCACCTGTATGGGCAGCACACAGTCAGCAAAAATGAAAAAGTAACCCTATCATACATTAATTACTGCATGGACTTATTGGGTGCCAGAATGGACAGGAACATATTGGTCATTCTGTCATGTAGTGATACTAAATACCATGGCACTTGCAGTTACTGGATGACATTCTCCTGACAGTATGCCCTGCATTTTACTGTTTAGTCTTATGGCGGTTTTATTCAGTGAGTAACTTCAGTCATTTGACCAAATGCCTGATCCTAATTTTCAGTCATTAGACCAAAGGTTTGGTAGTTTTAATTATTTAGTGAAATTCACAAGTGAAATGTTCATTTGACTGACTGAAGTTTGACAGAATGTTGATAACTTACTGTAGATAACCAAACTGCAGGCCTTGATTCTGAACTCCTAGGGAAACCTTAGTAAAAGTATCAAAGAATCCCAGTTTAAAAGCTGCTTTGATAGAGCTTAATAGTGTTGAGTTTCTCTCTATTCATGTCTTGGGTAACTGACTTTATCTGTACTTTATTCTAACAGAGCACAATTCAAAGGTGTAATTCCTTCTTTCCCTTTTCTTTTTGGTTTCCTGTGACTAATTTAAGAAGCCCTGGACATAACACTGGTACATTAACTGAATGCTCAGAAAAAGTATGTGATATTACTGTGTTTGAGTATGAGATTCAGGGGATAAATGGAAGGGCAAGAAATGAGTTGGACTAGGTTTGTTCCTATGCTACTGAAACAGCAGCATTGGAGGATGAATTCTATGATCTAGGTAAGAGGTTTGTCAGTGACCCTGCTTGCTGTAGCTGCTGTTGACATTGTTCACATGGGCGGTCCCTTCTCTTGTCCCATGACTATAGCTGTAGCTGTTGCCTCCTTGCTTTGCAGTTTAGGAGAGGAGTCTCAACCTGTTCAACTGCTGCTATCTGGAGATTGTACAGAGACCTCTGCCTAGGGTGGGGCTAATAGGCCCTAAAATCATAGAATCATAGAACCATAGGGTTAGAAGGGTCATATAGTCTAATCCCTTGCCAAGATACAGGAGTTGCTGTGTCTAAGCCATCAGATGGCTATCCAGCCTTCTTTTGAAAACTTTCAGTGAAGAAGATTCCACAACCTCCCTAGGCAGTCTGTTCCATTGTCCTACTGTTCATACAGTTAGGAAGTTTTTCCTGAGATTTAATCTAAATCTGCTATGCTGTAGTTTGAACCCATTGCCTCTTGTGTTGCTCTCTGTGGCAAGAGAGAACAACTTTTCTCCATCTTTTTGTGACAGCCTTTCAAGTATTTGAAGATCTCTATCATGTCCCCCCCTTAATCTCCTCTTTTCCTAAACTAAACATACCCAGCTCCTTCAGCCTTTTCTCATATGGCTTGCGTTCCATCCCTTTGATCATCTTTGTCACTCACCTCTGGATCCTTTCCAGTTTAGCTACATCCTCACTATACATTGTTGACCAAAACTGATCACAGTACTCCAGCTGAGGCCTAATCAGTGCTGAGTAGAGTGGTACTATCACTTCCTGAGACTTGCATGCTATGCCTCTGCTAATGCAACCTAAAATTGCATTTGCTTTTTTTGCATTAGAATTGCATTGTTGACTCATGATGAAGTTGTCATCCACCACAACTCCCAGATCCTTCTCAGCAGTGCTGCTCCAAGCCAGTTAGTTATCCCCCATCCTGCATTTGTGCATTTGTTTTTTCTTCCCTAAGTGTAGAACCTTACATTTGTCTTTGTTGAATTTCATTTTATTGTCTCTAGTCCAGTTCTCCAATGTATCAAGATCCCTCGGAATTTTAGCTCTATCCTCCAAAGTGTTGGCAGCCCCACACTGTCAACTTTGTGTCTGCTGCAAATTTTATCAGTTTGCTCTCTGTTCCTACATCCAGGTCATTAATAAAGATGTTACACGACACCGGACCCAGAACAGATCCCTGTGGAACCCCACTTGAGACCTCCCTCCAATCTGACATCATTCCATTCATTCCACTCTTTGTTTGCGGTTGTTTAACCAATTATGTATCCACTTAATGGTAATTCCATTGAGCCCGCATTTCTCCAGCTAACTTATCAGAATTTCATGTGGGACTGTGTCAAAAGCCTTGCTAAAGTCCAGCTATATTATGTCCACCACATTCCCCCTATCCACCAAGCCAGTTACCCTGTGAAAGAAGGGAATCAAGCTGGTTTGGCATGATTTGTTCTAGTAAATCCATGCTGGCTGCCAATGATCACCCTTCATCCTCCAGGTTCACAAACTGAATGTTTTATGTATTGCTCTAGTAGCTTCCCAGGTACCGAGGTCAGGCTGATTGATCTATAGCTCCTCTTTTCCCCCCTTTTTAAAGATGGGCACTACGTTAGCCCTTCTCCAGTCTTCTGGGACCTCTTCTGTCATCCATGAGTTTGTCAAATATTATTGCCAGTGGCACCAAGATTTCTTCAGCTAATTCCTTCAGCACCTTGGGGTGACCTGGGGTAGGTGGCTAGCCTATGTGACCTGAAATCACTGGGTGTGGTGGGCTTGGGAGTAGAGTGGTGAGAAAAGTGTCAGAGAGGCCCTGAAATAAGAAGGTGGGGTGGTGGATCTGGGAAATGAGATATGAGGTGTCAGTGGCATGGAAATGAGTAATGAAAGGGCAGGAGAGTCTTGTGCATGTGAGCCATAACCAGTGACTCTTGTTCCTTTTGAAATCTTTATTAAGCAATTAATAAATATGATTGTATAAGATTTCAAAAGGAATAGAGTGTGAGGGTTCCTGAATGTCATGTGTTCACTGTGTAGAATAATGGCTTATTAATAGACTTGGATAATTGAGCTGCTTTGGAGTTATGAAGTGTGTTGATTGTGTAGTGTTATAGGTTTATAGAAGCATATGCAGACTAGAGCTGGGCAACATTTTTTGTGCAACTCCCCACCCCCACTTTATGCCAAAAAATGCAGGGGGGAAAAACAACAAACATTCCAGAAAAATGAAAAGTTTGAAAATGTTGAAACAAAAATTAAATGTTTCTATTTGTTGATTGGAAATAACTTTTTGTTTTGAATTTTAGTGCAGTTTTATTTTTAAAGAAGTGAAAAACCTGAGAACAAAATGAAATGTATCATTTGGAGCTAAACAAAATGTTTGTTTTACCCAAAACAATTTTTTTCCTAGTTTGGCCACCAAACTGAAAAATCAGTTACTCACACAGCTCCAGTAGAGACCTTTCAAATGTATATTTTTAACTATAATATGTAGCAGCTAACATAGGTAGCTTTCTTCTAACTGTAGATATTAGTATTTTAATATACTAGAGATTGATCCCTTGAATAGCAAATACATTTTATAATCTCCTAGAAATTTATTTTGACCTTTGTGTATATTTTTCCACATTTTAGGAAACAATATTAAGGTTGGATGAGACATATAAGTTAGGTGGGATATTAGTAAGTGCTGAAGGATTATGTGTCATTGAGGAACAGGCTGATTCCATAACTATTCACTTCCAGGAGTCCAACATTTGGATTTTTAAAAGATGCATTTTAATCTTATAAATGTTAATTTATTTTTGGGTGTTAGCTGGACTCCAGTGAAGCACACATTTGGCCTGAAGTCTTATAGTATCTCACCCTCTGCTTTTCCCTTTCATGGTTTCAACTTTCCTTCCTGATTTTATGTCAAGATGTATTGAATTACCATAGGCCGATTTTATTTATACAATACTTTTAGATTACTAAAGAGCAGAAAATATTTGAGACAGAGAGAGAGAGAGAGAGAGAGACTCCTACCTGTTTTGCTGAATTGTGTATTAGCAGGAATACATGTAATGCAATACTTTCATTTGAATATAAGGGACAAGAGAATTACATTTGCAGCTCTTGGTAACAATTGCAGGAGGGATGTGATATACCTTCTGTTGATGCACAGGCAGTATAACATAATCAAATACCATGCAATGGCTTGCAGTACACGTTAATGAAATAAATAAAGTGCAGAAACAAACTTTTCAGGTTACTTCCATGAATCTAAAGTGGCACTGTTCTGACACTGTGTATGCAGTTTGCTTTACTTCTAAATCGGCATTTCCAACAGTACTACAGTATGCAGCCTTTTCAAACTGGAGCAATTTGTTCCCAGGCCAACTCTATCCTCCTGTTGACACTTCTGACTTCAGTTCTAAAAGATGTGGTGAGGCAGCACAGAGGATAAGAATTCTAGAAGCAGAGTGAAACGCTTGGTGTGTCCTTTTACATGACCTTATGTACAATGCTTTTCCAGCTCAGTGATTTCGTGTCACTACTGGCATAGAGCTGTGTGTTTGTATGTGCAGGGAGCTCTTAGACAGTGTGCTTTGTAAGCAGCAAGGAGAAGCCTTTTTGAAAGAGGGAAGGAAAGCTTGAGGTATTAATCTTTAGGGTCTAAAAGCGGAAAGTGGCTACTACTATATGGACAGCTTGTGAGAAGGTTCACAGTATCTTATGCTGAAAATCTGATCAAGTCACACTGGGACTACTTGAGTTTTGTGGTGTCTGGCTATGACCAAATCTTACAGGTAAACAAAACCTGAGCATCATGATCTTTACCTTACTTCACTGGTTGCAAGTAAAAGATGGACAGAACTGGAAAAATACAGAGCTACAGTTTAATGTTTGTAAAGGCCCAGAGGAATTTGGAATTTAGAAACAGTATTTTTAGACAGAACAACAACCCGTGAGTAACAGTAGCTACTGTAACCTATGAGACTGCAGAAGTGTAAATCAAGAAGCAATTGATTTTGGCAGCAATCACGTCTGCATAGAGTCTTGCTGACTGAAGGTGGAGTCTCGGAGGTCATTTTGTTTCATCTTCCTGTAGAGAAAGTGCAGGTAACCTACATTTTAGATCCGTTTTTCTTTCCCTTTGCCCACACTGTACTGTGTTTATTTTATATCAGCATTATAAACATTCCATGATTTTTTTTTCTATATAGTTTGGGGTGGTAGTTATGGTGGTTTCTGTTTTTATAAACCTTTTATGCTGCTTCACACACTCACATTTTGAAGATAATTGCCCTTGTTGAGTCTTTGGCAGGCTGAGGAGTGTAAATTAGGGATAATTGCTGATCCAAGTTTTGAATGGCAGCTTCCCTTGAAGGAATCAGGGCAATGTTAGTATGAGGCCTGAGTGTGTCTTCTAATGAAAATGTTTGTCGTGCCTTGAGGAAATTTCAGAATATTCAAGCAGAAATCTTTGCTTGTATATAATTCTATAGAGTTTGATTTTGTATCATGTCTTCATGCAAACTGTATCCCACAATGCTATAAGAAACAAATAATACAGTTACAAAGTTACAGTAAAAATGAAAACAGTGGGAGATGGACAAGCTTGTAGAGCCCAGTCTGCCATACCTTCACTGCAATTGGCCACACTAGCTAAACTGGAGCTAGCATGGATATGTCTACACAAGGGGCAATCAGATCTCTCACTGCAGGATAGACATCGTAAATAAGGGAGTATAGGTCAAGAGAACAGAGTTTACTAGAGACATCAATTCATGTTGAACTTTGTCACATCAAAATGCATTCAGTCACTGTGGCACTGGTGATGTCAGAGTACAGAGAAACTCCACTATGCCAAAACTTTCAGAGAATTATCATTATTTGTTCCCTCTGATTATTGATACAGTTTGGGTGATAGGCTGTTTTGAAAGAAATTCATCCAGGTCTCATTCAATAGCATGCTCTTGAGCACCATTACAGAGCATTGTCAGATTATATTTAAGTTTTTAATATATTAGCACACATTCATATGTGTATGTATATAGACATGCAAATATGCCATAAAGACAAAAGCACACAAAAATACATAAAGTAATTTACGGAGCAGTTTTTTAATATACACTGTGCATGTAAACATTTGAGAAATTGTGCAGTGGAAGTCACTGTAGTCACTTAATATTTTGACTTTGTGAATAATGTGCAGGCTCATGTCTTCCACTTGAAACACAACTGGATGTTAAGAACTACATTGTGTAGCTGTGGCTATTACCTTTCAACCTGGCAAAACAGATGCTATAAATCTTATGGCAGATTTCTGCAGCAGGCATATTGTATATAATAGTGCTATATTTCATTCCACTATTTAGTAAAATGCGACCTAATCAGCAGATGTAACAGCCAGACAATGATTTTCATGCCATGTAACCAAAAAGTTGACAATAACAAAGAAAAAGTTATGTCACATGTTTACATGTATGCGAGCAATAGCATTTATACATTATATTGTCAGTTGCATTTATATGGTTAATAACCCCAATGAAAACATCAAACTCATTTTAAATGTTTGAACTTTGTAAGCATCTCTCTCTCTCTCTCACACACACACCCACCCCCTTCCCCCCCCCCGCTTCAGAACATACGCATGCACAACTCCTATGGACTCCAACAGGAGTTTTGCCCACGTGGACTTAAACTTCAGGTCCACAATTTGTAAGCAGTATTCTGCATATCTGTAATTTAGTGACCATCTTCTAAGAACAGTTTTGGACACTTTTTGTAACACTTTACTGTGTTCCATTGATATTGCTGCATTCCACTTCAATTTCAATCCAAAACAGATACAGTCTCTGCAGAATAACAAGCCTAAGAGATAAACATGACTGGCTAATTATAAATGTGCTTCAAGATTCTCTTTTATAAATGATTGCTCTTTTGCTGATATAGAAAAATATATGTTTATTTTGTAAAGAGGGTTAGAATAAATAGCACATTATAATACCCTGCTTTTGGTATCAGTCTGTGCTGTAAGTGCCTAATGTTGGTGCTATTTTTAGATGGTCTATTCCTATCTTTGAATAGTGAAATGCTAATTTCCCAGCTAATGGATTGTCTCATTCTGTAAAATTAAGTAAATAAAATACAGGTGTGGACTGACACATTTCCAGATAAAAGCTTTTAAAATTCATGCTAAACATACTTTTATACAGAATATATTCACCACTCAGTTAAATGTTTCCTTTAAAAAGTGGCAGAAAGACAGAGATAAACTATATCCTCACAGATTCCACATTCAACATCTTCTGAAAATCCCATGGTGACTAATTCTAATCGGCCATCAAGTAAAAAGATGGCTAGGTCCAGAACACTTCGGAACACTTCCTGCTTGGGTCAAAGACTGCAAACATCCTGCACAGTGCTGTGTGAGACTTTCATTTTTCATAAGAAGGTGATGTAATTTTCAGAGACAGCAACATTGTCAAGAGGATCCCTATTTGCAGATCTTTAAATTTATAGTCAATCCATTAAATCACCTCTGAAATTAGGTAGAAGGGCAAAGAACTTCTGAATGGATTATATTTTGTGGAACACTCAGTGGATTCCTGCTTAAACAGCTTTCATGTGACATTTTTTTCCTCCTGGATTCTGAAGTGGTCTCAGTGTCCTTCAGTCTCAGTTTATGCTGTCCTTATGGCTGCTTCGATCTGTATTGTGGTTATTTAGTTCATGGTTTTTCCACTGAATGCTTGTTCCATTCATTGGCACTGACGTCACTAGACTTTTGGACTGGTAGCAGCAACAGCAGAGACATGACTGGAAAGAAAAAGGGTTCCAAATAACATAAATCTAGCAACTCTCTATAGAACTATATTCTGTCTTCAGATGTGTGCATAGGATTCCAAGTGAAGAAGTGGGAGCTGCACATAGGCAGAGTTTGGCCTTAAAAATGCAGGTGATTCTGTAGTTGCCCATCTCTATGCCACAAAATTAAGGCCTGACCTTACACTCCTTATTTAGGCAAAATTTTCACTTCACTGAATAGGAATTTTGCCTGAGTAAGGTGTGCAAGTTGAGATCCCACCACACTTCTGAAGTGTAATGCATTGGGTGATACATTCCACACTACAGCAGATCATCCCTTCCTGTCCTGCAAACTACGGCAGTGTTCCAAGACAAGGACTAGTAGTAGCAGACTGGCGGGGGTGAGGAAAACAAGAGGAAACCTTTAGATCCTCATCCTCTGCCTTTCTTTCCCTCCTTCTTCTTTCTTCCCATCCTTTCTAAGAAGCAGAGAGAGTAAGAGCAGGAGCATACTTTTTTTTTTTAGCCAGGGGAATGGCGAGGATGGTGACTCAAGCCTATGCTGCTGGATTCTGCACTGGCTGGGAGTCTCCATTACCTCTTTTGAAAAGTGCAACAGCACAACCTGCTCCCTCAGGCTTTCTCCCCCTCTCATGAAATACAAAGTCTGATCCTAGGCACCTGGGATTTCTGACTGCTCTGGAGAGGGAAGGGGAATGAGGACTGGGATTCCAGCAGCAATAGCAGGACTAGTGACCTCTCCGGGACATAGCAGCAAAAGAGCTTTGCAGACAGGCAGAGCTAGACTCAAGTTAACTGTATTGCGTATCTGTGGGTTGGGATGTAAAATAATTGTATTGATAATGCAATTTAATTTAATTGTAACATGGGAGAGTGGATTGAATTTATTGTTTTTGGTATGGGAGACAAGGGGGTGGGTTGTAGTGAGGGGATGAGAGGCATAAATTAATTGTCTGACAGGGGTGGGGGCTGGCCTGAACTAATTGTATTGGGGCAGGCAGAGGGACTGAATTAATTATATTGGAGGCAGCCTGGGTAGGTCCAACTCTATTTCCAGCCCCATTTCTCCAGGTATCCAATGAGAGGTCCAGGCAAAGATCCTTTCCACAAACCCACCAGTCCCCAAGCACCCTGGGCAGGGATCGCTCTTGCAACCCCCCGCAATTTGTAACCGCTTGCAAACTTGGTTTTATTTCATTCATACAGTGTGGAAGTATCCTAAAAACCCCCTCTAAATTAGTGCACGTAATGCTGAACAAAACACAGGTGTTCCACATTGTAACCATTTGTCACATGATTCATTGGCTTGGGTCACACATTGGCAGGTTTGCTTTCTTTCCTTTACTTATAATCATAGACTCATAGAATATCAGGCCCGGGTAGAGACTGTTGAATTGTGGAATTCAACAAATGGCTATGCAGGTGGTGTTGGAGAGAAGGCTTTGGATTCTTTGACCATGGAATGATGTTCCAAGAAGAAGGATTGCTAGGCAGAGACGGGCTCCACCTAACAAAGAGAGGGAAGAGCATCTTCACAAGCAGGCTGGCTAACCTAGTGAGGAGGGCTTTAAACTAAGTTCACCGGGGGAAAGAGACCAAAGCCCTGAGGTAAGTGCGGAAGTGGGATACCAGGAGGAAGCACAAGCAGGGGAGCACAAGAGGGGAGGATTCCTGCCTCATACTGAGAAAGCAAGACGATCAGCAAGTTATCTTAAGTGCCTATAAAAAAATGCAAGAAGCCTGGGAAACAAGCAGGGAGAACTGGAAGTCCTGGCACAATCAAGGAATTATGATGTGATTGGAATAACAGAGACTTGGTGGGACAACACACATGACTGGAGTACTGTCATGGATGGATATAAACTGTTCAGGAAGGACAGGCAGGACAGAAAAGGTAGGGGGAGTTGCATTGTATGTAAGAGACTAGTATGACTGCTCAGAGCTCCAGCATGAAACTGCAGAAAAACCTGAGAGTCTCTGGATTAGGTTTAGAAGTGTGAAGAACAAGGGTGATGTCGTGGTGGGAGTCTGCTATAGACCACCAGACCAGGGGGATGAGGTGGACGAGGCTTCCTTCAGGCAACTAACAGAAGTTACAAGATCACAGGCCCTGGTTCTCATGGGGGACTTCAGTCACCCCGATATCTGCTGGGAGAGCAATACCGCAGTGCACAGACAATCCAGGAAATTTTTGGAAAGTGTAGGGGACAATTTCCTGGTGCAAGTGCTGGAGGAACCAACTAGGGGCAGAGCTCTTCTTGACCTGCTCCTCACAAACAGGGAAGAATTAGCAGGGGAAACGAAATCCTAACAGCTAAGGAAACAATACATATTTTGAAGGGTCAGCTGGTTTCACAGACCCCACCCCACCATTCTACTTCTTTCTACTGTGCTCTTCACTCTCATCTTCTCTCTCACTTTACTACTTTTGTTGTGAATGGGTACTTTAGGAAACACCGACAACAGCAATCTGGAGGCACAGTGTGATAAGTAAAGCAGGTTACTTTAGCCCAAAGTTTTCAGGTGTCCATTTTGAGTTCATGTGAAAAATGGACTATACAGCTGTCCAGCAACTCTGAAAGCCATTCCACTTATATAACTTCCAAAGTTTTGGTTTAGTTTCCTAACTTTGGGCTTCCAAAGTTGAAAATTTGAGCCAAAGTGTGGTTTCCTGATCACAGGCAGATTGGGATTTCTGCCAGACATATTCATCATTCTAAATAGATGCTAATATTGGGAGAAATGTGATCAAATGAATTCCACTCCATGTATGCGCATTAAGTGGGTAGACAGTACCTAAGATGTACATGCATAGATCACTGAATGTTTGCCTTGGTGGAGTTTGTCAAAATTCTGTTTTACTGGTTTAGTGTCAACACTGCATGGATAGTTCCAGCTCTCAGTCTGGTATGTGTGCTATGTGACCTTCTAGCTAATAAATTAGATAACTTCATACCTTTACATGCTCTTCCTTAAACTTTATAAATACCTTTATTTATCATTAAGTACATTAATGGAGCATGTCTGCGGGACATCTACATAAAAGTGTCTCATGCCAGAAGTCTTACCTGGAAACAGTTTTTAAACTTCTTGCTCACAAAATAGAGAGCTATGGGGTTTATACAAGAATTCATGGTTGCCAGGTTAATGCTGATGTAATCCAGTGGCAACAAGAAACTAGGCAACGAAAGAGAAAGTAAAATAATTACAACTCTTTACACATTGTAAGGGCATAAGCATAGCACATGGATACTTTTCTCTGATGCATAGGCCAATTCTCTACTGTCTATACTGATCTTCTTCTAGCATAGGCAATGTGTCAGCAAAGGCCTGTCTGAAATAGCTAGTCAGACATTCCAGTTTGGAAAAATGAGAGGAAGGTGAACAAATAATGGCAGTGGTCCAAATTCTGCTCTATCATGAAACCTCATTGGAATGGAATCCCCTAAAACTGAAGGATATAATGGAAGAATCAGAAAATGGAAGAGTCAGCAGTTATAACCTTCTAGTGTCTGGCTCTGACTGCTTAAGTTACCAGTTCTCACAGCTGCATGAGCAATCACATTAAACTCTAAGTAACATATCACCCTATATTTTTTCATTCTAAATGGTTGAGGTAAGAAGATACAATACCTGAACAGTTCACATCTGTTAGGGTCCAATTCATTGTATACCATTTTCTTCAAAATTCGGCTCAAATGGAGAGGAAACCAGCAAAGGGCAAAAATCACTACCAGACAGAAAACTGTCTTTGCAACTTCTCGACGCTGAAGGAAGAAAGCAAAGAAAAAGATTACTGATACATGTCAGTCACATTGCTGTGTAAGGGCAGGGAAGTGATAGCAGCACAAAAATAGGCAGTCTAGATAAAAGCATGCACTTAAGATTTCTTGTGCCCAATCCTGCAGTCTTTGCTCATGCAAAACTCATGTTTATTCAGGGACAACTATTACACCGAGTGGGAGTTTTTCATGAGCAAAGACTACAGGCTCAGGCCTTTACAAATGGTTTCACCTTGTCAGTGCACACGTCCTGTCCAACAGGTGTGGGTTAGTGAAAGGAATTGTGGGGGGGGGTTGAGAATATAGCTGTTGCCTCTGCAGCTGCCACTGGAGTATAACATGCAGGTTAAGCCTCTGTCATTACAATTTTCAACCACGTAACTCCAGTTAATCTCCAAATATGACTTAATATTATTATTGCTTCTTTCTTGTAATAGCAGTTATCAAAATATGAAAACTGATGTAACTTTGACTTCTGTGATAAGAATGGGGCTGCTGCTGCCATGAGCACAATTAAGCATTAATGTGAGGAAGGGGAGAAAGTGAGAGAGCAAAAGTGACAATTGAAAGGACACATTTTTATAAACTGAGGCACAAATCCACTTTGGCTGGGCTTTGGAGATCACAGCAAGGGGGAAGTGGTGGGAGGAGTCTGAAATCTGCATGGTGGAGGATACAGTCTTTCCTTTGGGCCGCCTGACTCTGGCTCTATCCCCTTTCAAGCACAGCTGTGGAGAGCACTCTCATAGAGCTGACTTTGTATTATGAACAGGGTATAAGCCCTAGCACTCCCCCTTGTGCAGTGAGATTGCACTAGGTACAGCCTTTAGAGGGTCATTCACAGCTGTAGACAGAGGGTCAGGATTTGAGGGGGTGAGGAAGCAATTGCAGCCTCCTCTCAGACCATAATTGCAAGGACTTGCCTAAAGGTTTTAAAACAGCAGTCCAGAAGGTAATCTAGAAAAGAGCTGCAAACCAAGCAAAGTACAGTCTGATATTACTGTGAGTGACTTTGCACCGTAATCAGTGTTTACACTAGACTTCTTTTTGCCACTCATGGTTGCAATGATGGGAACATCAGTGTAAACAAGACATGGGTGTTTTTATCACTATCTAAAACTGTTCAGAGTAAGAAGAGATGAGAGAGTGGTAAAAATGCTGATGGCAGCCCGAACCCTATCTACACTAGTACTCTTACTGTTTCTACCACCAGTACAACAAAGGGTGATTTCCCCAAAAAGTCTAGTGTAGACAAGGCCAAAGTGTTTATAACCAGGATGCATGATCCCTAGCTCTAGCTCTTTTCAAGAAATGTAAAGTATTCAGCTGTAGTTAAAGTGGAAAGGACCAGCAGAGCTTTATGTTTAGGGGCAAAAATTCAGAAAACATATTTTTGCCAAATCTTTGTAGCAGCATTCCAAGGAATTTAGCCAGTAGAGATTTAAGGTTAAAGAGAGGGTGAGCAAGACTCTCACACTTTCTTAGGAAAGGAAATAACATGCAATCTCCAATATCTACCTAGTCTATAAATTACTCTTGTGTTCTGGGTTTGGTTGAATACCTCATGATCAGAAGTCACCGGTAGCCTCACTTTCTATTTCTGGAATTTATTTTATTAAAACCTGTTTTGAAATGTTTATAAACTAACTGCAGACACAGCAGCAGTGTTTTCCCGACATTGGATTCCCTAATATTTACCTGCTTAAGATGTTCACTGAGGGCAATTCTCAAATTGCTGTTCCTTCTGTTTAACATTTCACAAGTCATTAGTGTGTAAAAGACAGCCGTACATGCTAGTGGCACGCAGAAATAAAATCCAAACAGCCACCAATCCTTTGCGTTTTTGTAAAACTGAAGATGAGAGGAAAAAAAGAGAATTAATTTTTTCCAAATGCAATGCAACAGACAACAGAATATAACTGAACATGTGGTGGTTGATAGTCGTTCTTCTGAGCCTATTAACTGGAGTGAACTTTGTGCATTCTTGTTCCTTCTAAGATGTGTTTGCGGTGGAGTAGGATTCTGACTGTTTGCAGAAGATTTTTTCTGAGGCATCATCAAGACATTCTCAGGGAACAAGATAAATATATCTAATTCCTACTCCTGATTTATCATCACTTGTTAATTAGCCCGAAGTTTTAAAGGGTTTGAATTAGTCATAAACCTGTATTTTAATCTCCATAATGGTGTGACTAAACTCATCCCTTATGCTAAACTGAGTAGTTACAAGGTATTCTTTCACCAAGGTTTGCACCTAGCATATTACGCCCTTGATTACCATGCTATTTCTATATTTAATATAGAGGAATCAGGGAGATGACCTTTAGTCTTGAATACTTTATAGAGATAAAACAGGCATTTGGTGGCAGCATAAACATTCAATTTACCCTGGTGATAATCTGTCTATAACTTTGTTTCTATCTGTCTTGGGTTGGAAATTGCTGCTTGAAGAAGTGCTTGCTGGGTATTTATGCTCATTCATGTAAATCAGTGCTCAACGCTTACCACACAACTGACTTGCCGCATTGAAACAAGCTGCAGGTTGACTCCTAAGTCCCAATAATAACACAAACACTAAACTGCATATTAAACCTCTAGGATAACAGGACTTGATAAGAGCCTTTCTCAGCAAAAGTAATTTACCTTTTAAGGCTCCTGTAAACTGTTTTGGATTCCAAAATGGGCAGGTTAAAAATGTCTTGTAAGTGTAATCATCCTCAGCTATCAGTGGATAGATTACTAGTTGGTGTGCTTATGTAGTGGGCAGATAGAGGCCACTTAATGTGTGTTTGTCTGGAAAATGTGAAGCTTAAGACTGGCTGCTTCCAATGGCTTCAGCTGCCTGGTTAGTTTTACCCTTTATTTACCTGATACGCGTGCTATGTGACTTTCATGACAGGAAATCAGGCCCAACAATAACTTCCCAGTATTTTGCTACGTAAAGTTAAACTGCTGGTAGTGATTTAGGAGGCATATTACGTTTGACAAAACATTTACATATTTTATTCCTCTGTTGGCAGCTATATTTGCACTCTTGAGGACATGCTGTATTCTATTTTCCCTTTTTAAAGAAGAGCTGTTTTAATCACCAAAACTCTCCATTGAAATATGACATTTTAAATACTTCCTGTCTCTAGGTTATTAGTCGCTGAGCCAGATGTGTGTAAAAGGGGACCACCCCCTTTTTTTTCAAACTCTTTCCCGTAGCTTCTTTATTCCTAATGGATGTGATCTTACTTGTAACATCACAGTTCCCACACCAAAATATCATGATGTTAATAATGGAGGATTATGTGTCTCCTAAACTACTGTAGAAAGAAGTCAGAGGTCTGAGATCTTGTTTACGTATACTTCTGAACAATGCTCAGCTTCTGAAAAGGAACAAAATCAAAGCTATATTGCAAATTAATTGACATCAATTTAATGAGGTTGATTTTTTATCCACTCCATCAGTACAGCCATGGGTTACATGAGAGAAAATATACGTTACTAAGGGAACGCTTTCTCTTTGGACAGGTAGAAGGAAAGGAGGGACCACTGGTCATAGGCCTGATTGTGAAACCTTCATGCATGTTGACTATCACACAAATATTCCCATTGAAGCCAGTGGGACTGTTAGTAAGAAAGTACTAGTCAGAATAAGATTTTCAGAACTGGGCCCAATAGCACTTCTCCTTTAGAATGATTTTGGGTGTTAAGTAGGGTTTTAAAGCCCAGTGCACCCACCTTCCAATGGACCTCCCCACTAGCTAGGATATAACCAGGTCAAACTTTAGTGAACTTACTGCTTCTCCTGTTGCAAAAATAAAGTCCAGAACTGAGATCTGAGAGGTGGTATTGGGAGGGAGGGAAACAACTTTACATTCCAGATGGGACTTCATAGGAGCACACCTAGAAAAGCCACTCAGGGCATATGATGAATCAGCACAGACCCCTCGTGCATTGGCCAAACTCCCTTCGCAGCTGACTTTCTGAATTGTGTTAGTTGGCTCTTTTCTCATCATCAGCATGTGGAGGAGGGGATGGTGGGCTCTTTGCATAGCTGTATTCTCTGTGGGCAGAAGTTCCACCACTAGGGATGCACAGCCTGGATTCTGGTAGCAGAAACCCAAAAGAGAGTCAAGCCTCACATTTTAAAATTTTTGCTGCCTGGGCTGGGCATTTGGAGATTGCCATTTGTCACCTTTTTGGCAGAGAGACAAGGACTGAGAAGACACACACAGAGGGAATTATTTTCCCTGCTCCAGGACGTTCCTCCAGGTCATGCTTGAAGCATCTTGGTAGGGGAATATAGGAAAACTTGCACTGCTGTTACCCATGATGGACCTGTTCTGTGCTCAAAAGGAACACCTCACTTTCTACAACTCCCATGAGGACTACATGAGTGTGAAAAGAAAAGTTCAAATGAACAACAAAAAATACCCCCAAACCCTGACCAACTTGTAGACTCTGTATGCAGCATTTACTTATTGACATGTCCAAGTTATAAAACCTACAGCAAGATGTCTGTAAATGATTAATTAAGGAATCTGAGCTGCAAGAAGCTTATTACAAAGTACAAAACTGGGCTGATTTAAGAGAAATAAGGATCCTTTTGTTTGCCTTGTAAGTCCACATGGAACTAGTTTTCTACAGGAAATGTGCATTTTAAACATGTTTCCTAATGCTCTCAGCCTCCTGGGATTCATGTCCTCACACGAGTCTTTCAAGTCTTTCAAAGGATAATGCTTTGGGGTCAGATTTACTTTTATTAGCTGCGGCTGAATATGGGAACTCATGACTAAAACTGAAGTTCCCTATCCCAGTTAATCTACTTTTTTTTATGAGTCTCAAACTTTAATGGATAAATAAAGCTTTGTTTCACTTTTCAGTCCGACATCCTGCAAGTGTCTATATTCTAATCTGTTGATTGCAAAAGAAGGAACTTTGATTACTTTAAAATTATACATACCATCATAAACTTGTTTGTAGCATTGAGCATGCAGGTAATATGATCTTCACCTTTGTATTTGAAAGGTATCATGACAAAACCAATTGCTTCTGGAATAGCCAATATAAAGGAGAGAATCCAAATGGAGAAAATTTCAATAGCAGTGATCATGGGGATACCAATTCCCTGAACACGACTCCAGGAGGCAACTGCTCTGTACCTAAAATAAAGAGATAAGCATGACATTCCAGACTATTTTCTTTATTAAGATCTAGAGCTCTTGGGTTGTCTTAACATGTCAGGAATGGTTCTAGATTCCTTAAACTCCCTCAGAATGGCAGCCTGAGATCTGTGTTGCCTATGTAATAACAGAGGACCCTACTCATCCAGGAAACCTGCCACCCATAATGCCACCAGCAGCATTGTGGAACAGATCAGGAGGCTGGTGGTAGACAGCTGAATGCAAATGTTTACATAGGGCAGCACTGTATCTGCAGGCAGTTAACTAATATTTTATATCCAGAGTAGGGTTGTCAATCTTCCTGGACTAAACTACTGGGAAAAAAACCAAACAAACTCATCACAAGCAGGAAAATACGTGTGTTTTGTTTACTCTGCTTAAAGTGCAATCTTCCATATATTTTAAATGCTAAAAATACTGGGTTTTATAGTATGGGGCAATTTCTAGCCTGGCCTCAGAATACAAATAGTAAGGGTGCTAGATAGTGCTATTGACAGCATGTCAGTTCAGTCTCAGTACCTACATCACTTTTCCTATGAGAAACTGCAGCACAGGGTAAGAAAGTCTGAAAATAAAATCCATGCTAAAAACAGTACACTCTTTTCCATAACGTTATCCATTTAAAAATAAAGAGGTTATTTTCCAGAAACAGGCTGTGGTTCTCTGGCAGCAGCAATTCACATGTACTTAGCATTTGTAACAGGTTAGCAAAGGCAGTGCAATGTCAAAAGCTGGACTTCATCAAACATTGTCCCCCTGTAATAATCTAAAGTGGCCTGGTGGGCAGAATTCTTTAATCTGTTCAGTTCTGCTTTGCAAACTGTTTATGCTTAATTTGTTTGTTTACTTCCCCAAAATAGTAATAAATAAATATAGTATAGTAATTCCAGATGGGTTTATCATACTGTCTGTTGAAGAAGCATTTTTCTGAAGTTTGGAAAACAAAATAGGAATCCTAGAAATACTGTCCAACTCCTTATGCAATAGTTATGTACAATATGAATATGGGCCCACTGACACAGTAAAAATACCAATGGGAGACGTTGTTAGTCATTGTAGGGCCTGGCGTATGTTCCATATACAGTCTCATTAATGTGATGAATTCATGTCTCATACAGCAAGGATGTTTGGGAAATAGACTGAATCAATGGATGCAGGATTGGGCCCTTACTCTCAGAGGAAAACTATTGGACAGCAGGACTGTAGAATAATAGCAGAGAATATAAAAGTGGTAAGGTGCAAAGTGCTCAGTTTTTCATCAATTTAATAGTATACACACTAGAATCTCTCTCTCTGGTGTATACTGCCGGGTCATATAGCATACTTGCAAGACATGCTGGGGAAAGGCTCTTAGGCTTAAGTTATATAAGCTATTAAAACAGCCTAGGCCATTTTAGACTTGTGGGGGGGGGGGGAGGAGGAGGAAAAACTCAAAAAACCCTTATTTTAAATGTATTCCTATGCTCTGAGAAGGCCCTAAGAGTTTCAGGTGATCGCTCAGTCCCTGGAGGGCATATGAGACAGAGCTATAAGATCATCTAACTGAGCAAACTGTATTTGAATGATTTAAGAAGTTACCCTCAGTAACAGAGCGACTGAATAGCGAAAGAAATGTTGCCGTAATATTTATTCACTTTCAAAATCAAGTTTGTTTGATCACATCTTTGACCCTTTTCGATGTTGTTTTGTGAAAAAAATTTCAAGTGCTTGAATTTTATTAGCAGGATAATTTCAGCACATGTACATGAATATTCACAGAAACTGAACTTTGAATTGTATGTTTGGTTGTAAAATTCTCATTCAGTCATGTGATATTATTTCAGTTCCCCAATTGTATGATGTATATAACTAATATTGTGTAATTGTGAACTGCAAATTACAGTCAAATACACTATCTGAAGTTCGTGCTGTTAGTTACTCATGTAACTTTTGTAATTGAGTGAATTGCAAGTTGTGAACCTGATTCTCTACTTCCCCACACTTTGTGCCGTCAGTTACACTTCTGCAAAGTAAACTATTATTCAGATTTGGTCATGTTTTACAACCTTTTTGCACAGCTGTAAATCACTATACAAGAGGGAGGGCAGTGGAGAATTGGGTCCTGCATATTCAGTTGTGATTTTTGCAGCTCACAATTCAAACGACTCATCAGACCAAGAATTATTTATTGAATGTGAATAATTTCAAATAAAGAAGAAATTTAATAATTTGATTATCAGAATTTGTTGAATACATTTTCATACAGAAATTATATGGTCAGCTGTACTCAATTGGTACGAGGATAACTTCAGTAAAATAGTGGTACTTTAATTTTACAAGTGTGTGTACTATGAACTATTTAATACACAGGATCTTTGTCTAGCCTCCAATGGCCTATGATTAGGAATGTGAAAATGTTGCAGAGTTTGATGCCTTCAAACTTACAGAAATATAGTATGTATATGAGGGAAGTATAATAAAACAAAGGAGCATAATACAGTGCATTAAATTCCCCAACCTAAAAGCCATGTGTGTGTTTTCTGACTTTTCTTTTTCTTTTGTTTTTATTTTCTTTTTCTCGCCATTAATGTCCAACACATTCTATTCATCTCCAGATTGTTTTCTTTTCTCTTTTTCTGCATTTGTTATTCTCTCTATTCTTTGAAAAGCCCGTCTTCTTTCTTTTCAATCTTTAGCTTTCCTATTATGTTGTTTACCCACTTGCTTGCTCTTATATTGTGTCCATCCCTTGCTGTCCTTCTCCTGTGCTCTCTGCTTTCTTTTACTCTACACAGTCTTAATTATTTATCCTCACTTGGTCTTCATTGCCTCTAACCAGTCCTCCCTATTATTTGGCATGTATATAATGCTTTTAGATTCATAGAGTTTAAGACCACAAGGAACCATTAAATCATCTAGTCCAGGGGTGGGCAAACTACGGCCCGGGGGCCGCATCTGGCTCTTCAGACATTTTAATCCAGCTCTCGAGCTCCTGCTGGGGAGCAGGGTCTGGGGCTTGCCCTGCTCAAGCAGTCCAGCCAGGGAGCGGGGCCGGGGGCTTTCCCCACTCTGTGCATGCCGTGCCTCCACACAGCTCCCAGAAGCAGCGGCATGTCCCCCCTCCAGCTCTGCACACTGCTCCGCCCCAACCCCGCAGCTCCCATTGGCCTGGAACTGCGGCCAATGGTAGCTGCAGTGGCGGCGCCTACAGACGGGGCAGCATGTAGAACTTCCTGGTTGCCCCTCTGTGTAGGAGCCAGAGGGGTGACATGCCTCTGCTTATGGAAGGTGCTTGAGGTAAGCACTGCCCGGAACCTGCACCCCTACCCCTCTCCCATCCCGTGCCCCAGCCCTGATCCCCCTCCTGCCCTCCAAACCCCTTGGTCACAGCCCAGAGCACGCTCCTGCACCCCCAACTCCTCATTCCCAGCTCCACCCCAGAGCCCGCACCCCAGCTGAACCCCGCCCCCTCCCCCCGCATCCCAACCCCTATCCCAGCCCAGAGTCCCGTCCCGCACCCTGAACTCCTCATTTTTGGCCCTACCCCAGAGCCTGCACCCCAGCCGGACACCTGACCCCCTCCCACACCCCAAGCCCCAATTTTGTGAGCATTCATGGCCTGCCATACAATTTCCATACCCAGATGTGGCCCTCGAGCCAAAAAGTTTGCCCACTGATCTAGTCTGATCTTCTGTATATAACAGACCTTTAAATATAACCCAGGTACCAGTGTTCCCTCTAATTTTTCCCACGTGTGGAATGAATTTTGTTATATCACCTTTATATTGGTGCACATAATAAAATTCATGGGGCGGGGGAGGGGCTAAGGGGTTCGGAGCGTGGGTGTTGGAGGGATAGGCGCCCCTCCTCTGGCCACGTCAGGTCTGAGCCAGGGCTGGGTTGGGGCCACGGGAGGGGCACCCCAGTCACGGCAGGTCCGGAGCTGGATTGGGGCTGGGGAAAGGGCGCCCCAGTCACGGCAGGTCCGTGCTGGGATTGGGTTTGGGCCACTCCTCCCCCGGCCGTGGTAGGTCCTGACTGGATGGGTTCCCTGAGCGCCTGCGTGGCACTTCATAGGCTGCTGCACACCTGTGCAGCCGCACAGCTTACAGGGAACTTAGCTGGGTACCCCTGCATTGATAGTTTGCCCAATAGTTTGTGTTTGGCTAAAGTATATGCTCCAAAAAAGCATTCCGTCTTCATTTGAAAACATCAGGAGTTGGAGAATCCACCACTATCCTTGGCAGTTTGTTCCAATGGTTAATCACCCTCACTGTTAAAAATGTGTGCCTTATTTCTGATTGGAATTTGCCTCACTTCATCTTCCAGCCAATGGTTCTTATGCCTTTCTCCACTAGAATAAAGAGCCCTTTAGTATCCGGTATTTTCTTCCTGCAGAGGTACTTCTACACTGTAATCAAGTCAGTCTTAATTTTCTGTTTGATAAACTGAACCGACAGAGTTTTTAAAGTGTCTCAGTGGAAAGCTTTTCCCCGAGGCTTTGAATTGTTTTTGTGCGTTTTTCCTGCACCCTCTCCAATTTTTTGAAATGTAGACATCAGAACTGTATGCAGTATTCCAGTATAAGTCTCACCAATGCTGAATACAGAGGTAAAATCATCTATCTGCTCCTACTCACTCCTCCCTGTTTATATAGAAGTTAACAAACATTATGTAATCATCACAACAACCCTATTGTAGTTAAGTACTACCATCCCCATTTTACAGAACGGGAAACTAATGCAGAAAGGGGAAGTGATTTGACCAAGGACAAAGAACGAGTTATTGTCAGAATCAAATTTAGAATAGAAATAATCCCTTGCTTTCAATGCTGTGCTAACTCCACTAAACCACATTGGTTCTCTGCTATTGATCTGGTTTTTTTGGGAAGAGACCACAATGACTGCTCACTAGAAAAGCCAGCTCAGCTGCAGCTGGCTGGTTGGTGGCTGGGAGGATATTTATGGTGACCACTCAGTGCTGTGGTTTATTGGCATAATCTTGCCCATCTGCATAGATACTGAAAACTTGGCTACCAGATGAAAGCATATAACCTGGAGTTAGTGTTCCACACAGTACAGTATGCAGCAAAGGCTAAATAAGACCTTACACATAGGGGATGAGATCCTTACCTTTACCCTTCACCTTACAATCATTGTCTGGGACATGAGCAAGAGTAAAAAACTCAGTGGGAAAAAAAAGCCCTGAGTGACCTAAGTTTTCCCAACATTAGGCAGTACTGTAGATATAGCCTTAGTCACAGTCAGGCACTGTTTAGAAAAGACTCAGACTGTAGCCATCAGCATGAACCAGAATTTAAAAATGCCTGACAGGGAATTGCAACAAATGTGTGTTTCCTTTGAAGGGTAAAAGACTGGTGTGGCACTGTCTGTCAGCCTCTAAAAACCTTCTCCACATATGAACAGTATTGTCTCCCTGGGTATAAACAGTTAAACCTTAGTTCACGATCCATGCAGGCCAGTTTCTGTGTGGGCCTGGGTAATGGGTAGGGTTTCATAATAGACAGATGTAGTTAAAGGCAGGGACAATCTTGCAAAAAGGAGCAAACATATGGTTCCTAAATCAGGGTTAACATCCACAAAAGATGATTAGAGGAGCAACAGTGACCAAAGATGTGGAACACTGGGTTTTTCTGATTGTTCTGCCATTTGAAGTCAAGGATGTATGTGTAATTGACACCAACTGTGGGGCTTGAGGCATAAAACAAAGCTGTTTTATTAATGACCATGTATAACTTTTTCAGATATTTAATTACCTATTGCTCTAGAGAAGTAGTAGTTAAAGCAGCAATGCTTTGTCTTGACTTCCCTTTCAGACAGAATTTCACTGGAGTTTGAATCAGTGTTCAGACTTCTTTTCCAGTAAGCTCTCAGATTTATTTTGTATTTTAACAAGGCTTTTAATATGACAAAGGAGTTTGGAGGGTTGGGTTTTTTAGCTTGTTACTTATGAAGTGAGCTGTAGCTCACGAAAGTTTATACTCTAATAAATTTGTTAGTCTCTAAGGTGCCACAAGTACTCCTTTTCTTTTAACATGATAATAGTTATAATGTTTATGAATACGGTTATTTTACCCCCAACCCATGTTCCTGTGCTTTGCACAATAAGACCAATTAATTTGGCAATAACAAATGAAACCTTTACTTATGTAAAGGCTTCCTTATTTTGTTCTCTGCTTTACTTCCTCAAGTTCTAGTTGAAAATGTTGATAACTTTGATACACAATTTGTCCACAAATATAAGAAATGATGTGTTAATGCAATGATGCCAAGCTCAAAGCAGCACTTCCAAAAACTATGTTGGCTTAGTTTTGCACCATGAAAAACAAGATGCACAATTAAAAAATTTATATAATCCACAATTAGCATGGGTAACTTAGTAGTATCTGTATCTGAAATGGAACATAACATTGCGCTATTACCTCATATTTCTTTAACTGCACCCCAAAACTGAAAAACTTAAAACTCCATCAAGTTTTGGGTCTGAGCACTGGAAAAATAATTTTATCTCCCAAAAGATGTGGGAATGATATTTGCCTCAGTGTAAAACTTTGAAGTAGAAATGTGAGATCGTGAGAGAGTGCTCTAAGGAACAGATCCTATATCAACAACGTATGTGGAATGTATAGTTTATGGGATACATTCTGAGCAGTGCGATCCCACTGGGCCCTACGCTACTCTCACTAATACTACAGTAAATTGGGAGTAACTCCATTATAGTCAATTATCACATATATAATACTTTACAAACATTAACTAATTAATCACCAAAACAACCCTATGCTATTTCCATTGAAGTATAAAGCTAGTGTGGGATTAGAATCAGTATTGTGTTAGTTCTCAACACTTAACATTCCTCACAAGGGTATTGTTATCCCCATTTTATATGCTTTGCCAAGGATACATTATTTAGCATCTCATGCTACTACAGTAAATATTTGCAGGGAATATGTTGGGGGCAAACAGATATGTAGGGTCCGATTCAAATTTCAGTTGCACCAGAGTAAATCTCGATTAACCCCAGTGAAATCAGGAACTGCCCCAGAGAGTCAGTTTTCAAAATTTTCAAATGAGGGTGTGTAAAGTTAAATACTTACATAAAAGTGACCTGAGTTTCAGAGATGCACTCAGATCTCCCACTGACTTCAACACTTTTGAAAACCAGGCCCACTTTATTTAAGTCAATTGGACATCTACTGACATCAGTAGGAGCACTGGATGCTTTTTGAGTGCACCCCTAAAAATAAGGACACTTTTATTTAGGGACCTACAAATGGATTTAGGTTCTTGACCTTAGGCACCCAGGTTTGAAAATCTGGGCATGAGTGATTTGTCCATGGCTACAAAGGAAGTAAGCGCAAGCCAGGATTAAAACACAGGGATTCTTTGGCCCATGCTGTGCTTTTAGATCATTGCCCACAATGACTTGCGCCTAGAAAGCTATTTGTCCTTTGAGTGAGGAAAAATTGGGATTTTAGTACATACATTTAGTACATACATACAAAAAAGACGAAAAATTGCCACACAACAAATGTTAACAGTAAAACTGAATCCTATATGTTTTTGAGAGCATGAACAAGACGTATTGTTAAGGTATGCACTTATACCTGTGGTATAACCACACCATTCACGGCTCTCAGTTTTAGAACAAGCGCAAGTGAAAGGTCTCAAAGAACAGTGTCCAACAAAAGGATGAGAGATACTATACCTGTCCACACTAAGGGCACAGAGATTGAGGACTGTGATGCCCACTGATGCCTTCTGTATAAAGGGGAGGAATTTGCAAAGAAACAGCCCGAAATCAGAATCCGCAAATGGCCACCGCTGAGCATGAAGCTAAAGAAAGGACATAAGATAATCAGAAATGATAACGTAGACAGTGAATATGTAACAACCTGTAATCATGACCTATCTTCGGATCCAGCCCTGATAGCCCAAAATTCTAAATGTTTAAGCAATTCTCTTGGTAATGAATGAAAGTGGGAGGTAATTCTGCTGCCGTAGAAACATGGAGGAATTAAGGAGAGTGTTTAAACATAAGCAGTGGGAGGATGTATTGATCCTCTCCAACTGAGGTAGTAACAGTTTCACTGTTAAAGGATCCTTTCCTAAAATGCTTCAGACACTGTTATGCTCACAGAAAATCAAATTCAGCCCTACCTTGGCATAAACTGGAGCAAACCCCATGTGTCTGCTTTCATCAGGGCTGAATTTGGCCCAGAGTCTAGCATTCAAGGCATGACTCACACCTCATAATGGGACACTTAAGAGCCTAATTCTCATTGTTGCAAACAGATTCTTATCATTTTAAATTTACCACTGGAACTTGTGACAGTTTTGGATGTTGGATTATGAAACCTGTGGAAAGATCATTATTACATGTATACAATTTGTATCATGTTATATTTTAAAGGGCAGGCATCCCCCAGGTGGGCTGCGGTAGGTGACAATAGAGAGGCAGTTTTAAGTGAGTATATGCATGAGTGGCAGCAGTTTGGACTAACATTTTTCTCCCCTAGGATGTATCAACATAACAAATGTGAATAAATTGATTCTTGTGCACAATTAGGGAACCAACAGTAATCTCCATCCCAGCTGTCATTTATGCTTTGAACAAGTAAAGATGCTTGCAAAGCTTTGCTCCTTGTATTACAGTTTTTTCACATCTATGAAATAGGTTATATAACTCAAAGCCTTATATATAAAATTGAAATACAATGCATCTGAGCCTGGGATGAGATTCTGTCAATGTCCTGAAGTCTGCATAACAGCATTTTTTGAAGGAAGTACAGAATAATAACAATACGTTCATTGTTTTATTTATACCCGAACTTACTAACTAAAGGCATGGAACACAGAGTATTTATATGACACTCTGCAAGTGGTGATCACAAATGTCTTCCATTTGTTTCAGGGGAAGGTGGGAAGTAATACCCAGTTACTTTGGAGAGTTGTAGAGACTATGCTGAGTTTCTCATTGTGCATAACTTAACTAACAGCAATGATGGGCCCAACCAGCCCCCATGGGTCCTAATCCTCTGAACATTTGAGGAAGTTCAGATCCAGATCTAGATCTTAATTTTGTGGATGGCTGAATTAAACCCTGAGATTTGAATATCCCCAAGTTTCACCTCAGAAAAGACTAGTCCCTGCACTTGTGCTTTTCTTCCTCTCTGCACACAAGCACCCAGGTCAGGCACAGTCTGACCAAAAACCTTAAATCAGACCAGCCTTTTCTAAACATTGGCCAACCACAGTGTGAACTGGTGCCAAATTAGAATTGATAATGAAATCCAAAACCACATGAGTTTCATGACATTTAGGTTTTGCTGTGTACATTTCCTACATATCTGCTAAGCACACAGAATATTATTTTCAAATGTCAACGTAATAGCCTACAGATACAACTGTGGCATTTCCAATCAAAAATTTGTGGAACGTCATATTCCGGCTGCCACTGATCCAGGGCACAATGGTGAAATGTGGGAGCAAGGAGTCATCCTTTCCCCTTGTACAGCTACACAAGAATCAGCTGGAATCTTGGTGCTTTTGCCTTTTGAATACAAAAGGAAAAGTGAGTGTTAGTGGGTCAAGACTCCATCATTGCTGCAGTAGGCTTAAAAGTCATAGAATAATCTTGTATATTAACTCTGCTACTAAGAGAGCAACCAGATGAGGTCTTTGGTATAATGTCTCAAGGATCTTCTCAAGATAAAATCACTCAGAGAAAAAAATTGTATAACATCTTTTCTGGTCGTGCTTGTAGAATTGGAATAGATCCCAATCTCTCCAATTCCCAGCAGAGCCTTTGGGTCTCTTTGTGCTCTCTCTTATGCCAGTTTTACATCATTATAACTCAGTGGAATTACTCTGATTACATTGGTACAAATGGTAGCAGAATGAGACTTCATCCCTGTAAACTGATACTGCCTATCTGTACAACAGCCCACCGTCTGAGTGCTAGCTTGAGCTTGCTTGTTTTTAGATTACAAAACTCTTGAATTTATTTCCACAAATTCTCTTTTTTCCCCCTCTCTTCCTTTTTATTTTCAGCCTGAAATCTGGGGAAAGAGAATATCTTGGACACTTCCCAGCCAGCATCTTTCCTCACGTGAGCCCCAAACAGAACTCTGGTCACTGTGGAGGCCAGGGAACTTTTTCCAACCCTTATTGTTTATTACTGGACACCATAAAGGCATCTATTCCTGAAGTGCTTTTATACCGAGATTGGCTCCTCAGGTAAGTCTAATTCAGAGCTTTGACAATCAGATAGTCCATAAACATCTGTCCTCTTGTTTCCTGACTGGAGGCCAGACAAATGATTACTCTGTGGTATTAATTGGGTCATTCATCAGTGCATAATTGTTTGTTATGGGGTTTCTTGCACCTTCCTTTGAAGCATCTGGCTTAATAATGACAAAATCTTGGAATAAACTGGACAACAGGGTTTGATCTGGTATGGCAATTCCTATTGTTCTCAGCCAATTCTAAACATCTCTCCACTACACTACTTTGTTGCTAAAGCTTTTTATCTTTGGAGATATTTTGAAAATCTGTCTCTTCTGTCTATGCACTTTGGTTTCCAGGCCATCAATTCTTCTATCCACCTTGATTATCTGGTTAGTAATTTGGACTGTCATTTTTTTCAAGATTACATTCCGGAATCCACATATGATGTGGATGACCATCAATGTTGGTAAAGGGAAGGTGTGTATGTACCTTTGAGCACAGGACTGAGAATCATGACTCCTTAGTTCTATTCCCAACTCTGCCCTGACTGCGGTGCAAACTGGGCAAGTCACTGCACGGCTCTGTGCATCAGTTTACCATAACAGTGTTATGATAAGCCTTTGTTAACCAAGCCTGTGTTAACCAAGCCTTTGTTATACTATAACACTGTTATGGGTAACATACCTTAGTCTCATCTCAAGCTCTTTCCACCTATGGAATGCTCTCTGGTGATTTGCTGCCTCCTCATGGCATGCCAGATTTCTAGCCAGATTTTTCCAGTCCTTTGTTCCTGTAGAATGCAATGTGGCTGGAACATTAGACTGGAAGAGTTTGCAACAAAAACAGCATGCAGCATTCTGAGATTTTGAGTACATAAGCCACGGCCTCTACACTTTGTCACCATTGGGGATTTCACACCAGTAATGTGTTGGATGGAAACTTCTATTTTCATTGTCTTTGGGGAACATGAAATTTTTCACTTGCTGTTGCCCATGCAGTACAAGGAAGTCCCTCAGGCTACTGCTCAAGAGGGTCCACAGTCCTGCATCATCTAGACTTAAGGAACTAAACTCAGCAGCAGCTGTTTCTTGTGCCTCCACCACAGTCTTCTCTGATCTACACTTTTCTTCAGGAATGTGCATGGTTATATCCATTTGAGATGGAGATATGGATGCTGCAGTAGCTGCCAGGTCACCTGCACTCTAACTGGAAGATCAGGTATCGCCTCACCACTCACATCCTCACTGGGGCCAGAAGGCTCACCATGAACATTTGTGTCTATGTATCTCAGGAGAGCTCCTTCCTGCTTAGATAGAAAAGCTTCCTTTGCTTGCTTTCTTTTTCTGAATGCTGCCCCAGAGGGGCGTTTTCTTCTTTCACTCTTGACTGCTGTTCTGTGTCAGCTATAGTGGCTCTCAACACTCAGTTGAAGGGGACAAATAAGCAGGGTGGTAGCAGGGCCTGTGTGAGGGAAGATGTCTGTGTCTTAAGGGCCTAACTGACTCCTACTACTTCAGTTGACTGCCTGTTTTCCTGAAGTGGGTTACGGGAAGCAGCAGGAAACAGGAAGCTTCCTGAGAAGCTGGTGTTAATCAGTCTAGGCTCCTGGGGTGCTAGAGAAGTACATAAGAGGGTCCCCCTCCTCTCTCTCCCTGCAGCTCCTGCTGCTTTCTGTTATTCCCTCTCACCTTTTCTCCTGCCTGCCTGTTATGTCTCTTGTGGCCTCATTCCTCCAGCACAGCACTCCACCATCTCTGTGCATCTAGTGCAGGGAGAATACATATGCACCAGCAGCAGACACAATTTTCTACACTCTGGGTCCTAGTGGCGCCCCCCACAGTCTGGCACCTGAGGCGACCACCTCAGTTCACCTCAAGGTAAGGCCAGCCCTGACTGCATTTTAGAAGCTGGATGGGAAGTGGGTGGGGGAAGCTCAAAGTTTTGATAGTTGGAAGTTTTACTGCCTGGGAAATGCAGGAGGCAGCTTAATATATTGGGATAAGCATATTACCTGAATGCTTTTTCTAACATAATAAGCAGTAAAATAGTTAATAATGTTGACAATCAATGTCATTAGGTTTCAGAGTCAACACCCAGTTTCTGTTTCGGGCTGTCTGCATACTTGGATAGACTCTACTACTTTGGCATATAGTAAATTCATATTCTGAAAGTTATCTTTGCAGCCATATGGCTTAGAACCCTTTTTTCTAAAAAAATGAAAGCTTAAATTTTGGAGCACAATTCTGCAGCATGTGTGGGTGAATGCTGCACCAAATTCTGCAGCAGCAGAATTACAGAATAGACACTGGTAATAGCTCTGCATTGTGACATCCAAGGTAAACACTTTTTTTCTCTCTATTAATATGTTCCAATTGTTAAAAATTATTTAATCAGAATACGACAAATGATATATTAAATATTCCTATGGGGTCAGCAAAATTTACATCTGGTTTAATCTTACTTATAGTACAGGCTACTTATCTAGTATTTCTGAATTAAAGTTCACAGCTTGTTGTTGTCAAAGCTACTGGCTGTTGAGTGGGAAAAGTTTGCATGACACAGCAAAATATTCAGTATTCATTGAATACTGAGCATTTAGGTATTCATCCTGTCCTTTAAGGATAAGTTCTGATCTGGCCCATTGAAATTTTGCCCCAGTTTACACCCATCCGCCACAGTCACTCAGAATACTTGAATTGCTTCTATTTATGCTTTTTGGCACATAATAGTTTTTTTTTTTAAAGTGCCCCTTCAAACATTTGAAAAAAATCAGTGTGTGTGTGTGGAGCATCTGCTTTCCTTCATTTCAGGCCCACCTCCATGTTCTAATTGGATTACTCAGATTTTGAGAGATATTTTGATAGTTCATACCTTTCAGCCCATTCGAACGTTTACATTGTTTAAGGCCAATGACATGTTTCTGTATAAATCCAAATCCTTCACATCTGAAGGAAGTTGATCGTGTAACTGCAAGTTGAATGGTAAGAGGCATCATTTGATATGTATAGTTTTAACAGGAATATTTTGTTCCTTTAACTGTATATAAAATATATAAATACTAGAGAGAGAGAGGGCCCCAGACTCAGGTCTCAGTACCCCCTACTTCTGGAGAGGTTAGAATATAAGTTTGGTTTCACTTGCTATTATACTAAAGGCATGATTCTACAGAGTGCTGAGCACTTCACCTTCCCCAGGAAATGCTCAGCACTTTCAGGTGTGATCTGTAAAGCAGCATACTTGTATTTAACCAAACCACAGCAGACAAAATGCTGTCATCTTTCCAATGGTTTCCCACTTTGATGAAAACATACACGCTATGTACCAACTGCTGATATCCTAACTAGGATTTGTGCTTGAACCATTGTAAAGAATAATGAATGATAGGATGAAGTTTCACCAGCAAGTTATTGATCAGTTCCTCTGATTCCAGCTGAATTTACAGAATATATTTAACAAACTACAAGCCCCAGTTTTGTAAAGGGATTATTATGTGCACAAGAAACACACTCTACCTACACTCCCATCTATTAAACAGGGAGGGGTGGAGTCTGGCTCCCACTCATTGTACTCGGAGTAGCCCAGTTAACTTCTTAATGACCACTTTTCTACAGCCAGCAAGAATCTATTCTATATGGACTGGCAGTACTCCAACAAATATTTGCCAGGTGTATATTTGGTTTTTTTCAATAACTCTTCTCTTGGCTGAGGCCTTCGATTCATTTCAGAGGCCACAGAACAGCTGCTAGAGATGGAAGGGCCTAATCTGTAAGATTTCGATTTCCAATGCCCCACAAGATAATTGCCCAGCCAGTTATGGAGACATGGCTCCAGCTGCAAAATTCAGATCTAGGTTTTGATTCCAGACACTCAGTGTTTGGATCTGGGCCAAATAACTATTGCTTTCAATTCCTACTGCTGAAGGTAGGATTTGAAGTGGCACTGTCAAGGGGAAAGGCTTTGCATGCTGTTATCAATCCCCTTAGCCGTCCAAACATTTATTTACCATTATAGTTAACACTTAAGAGTTAGTAGAAAGAAAGTCAGATGTTCTTTTATTTGCACTGTATATGGCCCCAGCATATTTCAAGCAATGGAAACGAATGTGCACTTTGTAGTGACTATCTGAAACTCTGCTACTACAAAGAAAATATTGGCATCAAAAAGAAAAGTCTTGTACTTGAAAAAGGTTCATTTAGTCACTGGTTTTCACAGTGAGACCCTGTCATAGCTGCAGCATGTACACTTCCTCCTGACACCCCAGGAATCTCTCCTTTTGCAAGATGAAAAGTATTTTATTCCTTTTGTTTTGTCCTTTCTATTTTTTCCTTAACTGAAGTAACACTAGTACTGAATCATTATACATCCCTTTTAAGTTGATTTTAATAAAAATCACTGGAATCAGAATTAATTTATTTCATTTTTCAGATGAATTTTGCAATTATTTTGGTGGGTAGTTTCCATTATTATTCAGCCCTGCTTATGCATTCATTGCTTTCCTTTGGATAAGGTGTCAGATTTTTCCTCTTCAAATATCTTTAGAATCAGTAGGTCTGATCCTGCTAGCACTTGCATTAGTTTTACACCACTGCAAGTCCAATGCCCTCTATTTTCCCATTAGGGTACGAGTAATTCCTAAAAACTTCAGTACGAATTACTCATATCCTTTGCATGGGACTTTTGGACCCATTGATTTTAATGGAGTTACTTCTGATTTACATGGGCATGAGATAAAAATCAGACCCACTGAGCCTGATCTTCCACTGCCTTGCATGTTATATAGTCTGCGCACAGTGGATGTGTAATGCTACCTAATCAAAATGGCACTCAAAGGAACAAGACAGTGGAGAATCAGGCTCAGTATCTCTCCGGGTATTCTGACACTCCATAATACAGGCCACATCTGCCGCACAGGAACTATAGGGACACATCTACAGCACCACAGCTATGCCAGCATAACCCACTAGTGTAGACACAGCCTACAGCAACAGAAGGGGTCACTGTTGGAACCACACCTCCCTGAGCGATGGTAGCTAGGTCAATGGAAGAATTCTTTCATTGCCATAGGTGAGTTTACACTGTGGTTATGATGGCACAGCTACAGCACTGAGGGGTGTGGATTTTTTTACCCTTGATTGCCATAGCTATGTCGACCTAAGTTTTAAGGCCCACCATCAAATGGATTCTGCTTTTGCAATACCATTAGTAAAGTCTCCAAGGTTTCAGGACAGGAGAGTTCCCAAAAGAAACATGTTTTCCCCTTGTGCATTTCACAGCCACAGGGTAATCTGTAAATCAATCGATGGTGCAATTCCTTTGAGAGAACAGAGTGTCGTCAACAACATATTTTTACACTGAAATCAGAAACTGAGATGTCAAGGTTCTACTCTTGGTATTCAGAAAAATTGACCAACCAGCCACAACTTCCAGAGCATCCCCCTCTCTTCTTACAACAGCCTCTCCACCCAGATTTTGGAGAATTGACGCAAACAAGGAAGAAGCGTTGAGAACATTCCACTGGAATGATTTTTAAATGTCACCCGGTTGGTTTTACTTTGCTGTTCTTGCTATTTGTTAAGCACCATTAGTGTGCTAGCTGCTGTACGAAACACAGATAAAGACCCAGGCACCTAATCCAGGTCCCAAGCAACTTACAATCTAAGAGACAGAATGTTATAGTCCTCCTACATGTGTACACAACAGTACATATTCACATAGGAAAATCTTGAACCTAGAGACAAGTACATGGGCTGCATTGGGTACTCAATGTGAAATGGCTCTGGGCTGCTCTGTAGGTGCAGGTGGCCACTGCCACATCCCCAGAAAACCAGACATTCCAGTATTTCTAGGAACAGCGTGGGCCCTCCCCTGCCGGTGTGACCTCAGACACATGGTACATATAAGGTTACACCACATGGAGGATGCCATTTTTCAGAGGATGCCAAACTGGACCTGGCAGCATGACCTCATGCTCTCTTGAAGCTGAGCTCTGTTTAACAGAGGGTGTGTGCTTTTTATGTAGCACACTTTCCCCTTATGCAGTAGAATTGCATAGGTTCCTTGGCCAAAGGACCCTTTGTTGTTGTGGAGGTGGGGCTGGATTTGCCCCTTAGTGAAGATATCTAGATGGAGCTTTGTTAGGCATTGTACTCTCCAATGGCTGTACTTCTGGGACTGCAATCTGCTTGTCGCAACTTGCTAATATGGCCCTCATTTTGAAAAAGTCTCAAAACCCTTGAAATGAACCATGCAACCTGAAGCAGAGCAATGTGCATTTTTTGCTTGCAACTCTGCTGTTTGTATAGTACAAGAAGATTATTTTGGCCCTTATTTCTCTCTTGCCCAAAACTGGATGGATGGGGACAAACTAATATAAAATATCTTTAGCTCTTCAAGAGCCACAGTCCTGGTGTACCCTCCACCTGGTGAGGTTAGTGTTGGAGTATGGACGAGAGACAGGGAGTTAGTCTGGGACCCAAGCTATCCCAAGCCTCAATATTGCAGATACCCAGCCAGCTATGTGTTGGGACTCCCTCTACATGTCTCTCTGGTCCTCCACCAGGCACTTCTGGCCAGTATGCTATCACTGGTTGTCTCCCCTTATGTTTTATAGGTCAGTCATTCTCAACCAGGAGTCCAGGGACCCCTGGGGGGCCCTGAGCAGGTTTCAGGGGGGCCACCAAGCAGGGCCAATGTTAGACTTGCTGGGGCCCAGGGCAGAAAGTTGAAGCCCCATCACATGGGACTGAGGCCCGGGGCTCTGAGTCCCACCCCCCGGGGCTGAAGCTGAAGTCTGAGCAATGTAGCTTTGCCAGGACTCCTGTAGAGTGGGGCCCCAGGCCATTTCCCTGCTTGCTACCCCCTATAGCCAGCCATGGCTTTTATATGCAGAAAACGAGTCATTGTGGCACAGGTGGGCTGTGGAGTTTTCATAGCATGTTGATGGGGGCCTCAGAAAGAGAAAGGTTGAGAACCCCCGTTATAGGAAATCAGAAAGCATGGAGCTTCAAACAACACTAACTCTCCACAGTGCATATTGCAGTTCTTTGTGGGGAGCATATTGTTAGTTTTGCTCCTCCCTCCTATTCGATTTTCTGCGAGGACAATGGGCAATGCAATTTTTTTGTGAGGGGTGAACAGTCCTGTGGAGAGGTAGGGAGTATCAGCAAGGCCATTTCATTTTCTCCCCTCTGCACTGTCCCATCACAGTTTTTTCTGCAGCTTTTACTCCCCTTTGTCCTGCTCAGCAGAGGTGGGAGTGAGCAACAGGGCCTCTGGCAATAATATCCTTGGATTCCTAGTTTTTTTCTTCCCACTGAGGCAGTGAGATGTAAGTATGGATGGGGCTGTACAGACCTCACTGTGAAGCAGAAGGGTTACATTTCACAGAGATGCTGAAAGCTCAGATAACGAATGCCTGGTTCTGAAGCAAACAGCAGGTAAAAGTTTTTGAGTTTGTTTTTAAAATTCTTGTACTATTATTTTACAAAGTCTGTGTAGTGGTAAAGCATTCCTTACAATTCTAGACATCTCCCTTGTGGTATTTTTATTGTTTACACAGTATGATTAGTTGCTCTTTTTATTTGGTCTGTGGTGTTGGCAAACGTCCTCTTCTTTTGAGGTGTACTGTACTTCAAGCTGTGCTGCTCTTCTTCAGAGGAATTATCTGTTAGGTATGCTTGTGTGCATGGTGGTTTGTTGAAAAGATTTTTTTCCCAATCCCTGGGCAAAGTGCCTCTTTTATTTTATTTCCAATTGTGTTGCCTTTTGTATGTTGCTAAAGGAGAGTGACAGTATTGCTAACGAACTACTGCAGAACTCCTGAACCCTGGATATGCGCAATCAGAACACTCCCTTGTTATCTGTCTATTTCAGCTGATTGAGGAAGGAACAGAGAGAACATTCTAAAACATTCTTGTTATACCTAGGGCACCTAGCTACTACAGTGATCAATGCACTACAGATCCACAGACACCATATATTAGAAGGAAGGGCAGGGAGGAATTGGTTATGTGCGGGTGAGGAGAAGTTACCTCTCAAGGGGTCTCAATACTGCCTACTAGGTACAGCTGTGAGTAAGAGGTGATGCAGCTCTGCACCACCACAGGGGGAGCTCTGGTAGGGATTGTACTGCAGGAGGCAAAATCTCTTCCCCCAGCTCTTTGGAGTGCAGTGCAAGGGTACATGTTGTACTTTCTTTTAGGTTGCTATAATCTGCTTCCACAGTGCAAATGGGGAAGACAGATCCTTGTTTCTGTCTCTTCCTGGCCCCTGTTGACCCCATTTGGGGTGATTTGTGCCACCAGGTATGTTTGGATGGAGCAATTCCTGTATCCTCTCAGGACTGCTTTTGTACCCGGCCATTGCATGTGGGCATCAGGAAGGGAAGACTCATTTTGCCCCTCCTCTCCCAGACACCCAGACTCAGGAACATTCTTACCATTACTGTACCGAGTTATGCGTAACTTGCAGGTACCAAGCCACTACTTCTTAAAATCACTGATCTGAACAGAGTGGAAGTTCAGATGCAATCTGTATGCAATCTACCCTTGAAGGAGCTAATACTTAATGGAAAACATGTATTGCACATGGGCGAAATCCTGCTTTAAATTGGAGTTTCTCACCCGAGTATGGATGGTGGGGTTTAGATTTATATTTGCAGTGGGCTTGGTCCTACACCCCTTTTGCACATGCAAGTCCTTTAGACTTCAGTGGATGCTACTTGCTTAGAAGGACGATAGGATCAGGTCCATTTTGTTTCATTATTATCCATATTAATTGTGATGGTAAAAAGAAACCCAGCTAAGTGTACCAAACTGTTAAACATTGTGACTTTTAATTAAATTCTTGTGCAGGAGGTAGGGATAGGTTGGGTTAGCTCCTCACCCCACATTCAGACTTTTTGCTGCCCCAAAATGCTAATGACTAGGAGTGCTGCAGCATAAGACTTCGTTCAGCAGAAAGAAAAAGGCAGAGATTTCATGCTATTTACCACAGGCTGGTCACATGCTATTTACCAGAGGCGTGCCATTCACAATACTCCGCCTAATGCTACTCTACACGAACCGCTGAGGTTTGGATGCTGGTGTGACTAGGATATGAACCTACCAACAGAAAACCTCAGTCCATAAAAGATAACACCCTTTTGTTCAGCTTGAGCACTGGAGATATATATCAGCTCTCTGGATTGGGGTCATTGACTTCACCACCAATGAAATGAATATGAAAAATACCCTGTTAATCAGATTTAAAGAAGAAAGGTACAGAAGGGGCCAGTTTGGCCTCAGTTATTTGTATGTAACCTAATGGTCCAGAAAGTTAAAACTATTAAATGTAAGGCAAGGAGTCATACATCAACCTTATTTCCTAGGTTAGATTTGAATGATTAGATCTTTGTTTTAAGTATACATTAAAAACACACAGAGGGTGGAAGGTGAGCTCATGTTAAAATTGTAACTTAATGCTTTCCAGGGAAGCTAGGTTGCATTAGACTATTTAATTTATGTTTTAATCATAAATATTTATGAAATCCTATTTCAACCTCCATCAAATATTACTCAATCCCGAACACTTTGCCATATTTTACATGTTATGTTCACGGCTCCAGCAATTTTTTACAAAAAATAGTGATAGGTTTTTTTTATTCCCTTGCTGGATTCAAGTAACTCTCATGGACTTGTAGGCATCGGGAAGGGATCCCTTTGCAGGGAGATTTGGGCCCCAGCAGTGTAAACACAATAGAAATTTGATTAAAAACAAAACTAAAAGTTGTCTTAAGACCAGTGTTTCAGTCTGTTATGGCTCAGGCAAATTAGTGAATATTGCTAATGTCTAGAACATTTTTGTAAATCCTTAGGGAGAAGCAGTCATGAGGAAAAGAGGTTATAGGGTAATAGTAGTTGGAGTCAAAAAAGTCCTAGAAGATATTTGAGTCCATCTTCCTGACAAGGCAGGTTTAGAAAATAACTTAAATATAAAGGACCAGATCCTTAGCTGATATATGGCTCCACTATGTCTGTTTGCAGTATTGCTTCACATTCAATTAGTTCAAACTGCGAATTACAGGAAGGATCTCAATTGGTAATATAGTGGTAGACTCTTCAAGAAGAGATAAAGGTTCAGATTGTGAGAGTAAATCCCATAATTTATTTCCTGGAAACCACTTTCTGGCATTTTGATTAGGTTTATGGAAAAATATACCCAAGTTCTGAATATATTCTTCACTTTTTATGATTGTGTGTGACTGGCAATTAGTAAATTTGCTGTATTTGAAATTTACATTTTATGACTATAATACATTTAGGTTAATTTATATTTTCATGATTTCATATACCTTATAAATGCAAAGAAACACAAAAGAAACAGATTTTGATACAGCAAACAATAATGAAATAACCTGCCCATAGAGGAAGCTTATTCTTAGACCCAGTCAGTTAGTGTATGGTTTATGTCTTGAAAATTTCTATCTCTTATATATTTTTATCCTGTTACCTAACTGTGGAAGTCTTATTATCTAGATAAATGTTTGCACTCTGATGTCCAGGAAAGTTTGTCTGGCTAAACAGTGCGGGATCTATAACTTACAAAACATTTGAAATCATTTATACATAAACAATTGTGTTATATTAATTTGTAATGGAAACAATTAATACTATCGACAGCAGAAAACCGTTCTGGTGCCTCCAACTCAAACTGGTATGGCTTTGCTGAAGTTTATATGGCTCAGCATGAAGCTGACTTCTGAAATATAGACGCTTAAAATTTAGATCAAAACTGAGTGCAGAAAACCTTTCAACTGGTGTTTGACCCACGAGGAAGAAAGCAAACTTTGTTTCTCTGAATTCTGATTTTTCATTAAAAACCAGTCACATCCATTTCCAAGTTCCAATAATATTTTCAGCAGGTCCCAAAGAAGATGCCATGAGTTGCAGCTGTCAGAATGCAGTTAAATGCTGCTGTGGATTTTAGGATTCCTGTATGTCCTAAAGACAGAGCGTATTTTAAACTAAATTATAAAGTAGAACATTATTTTTAGAAGTAGTTACTATTTAAAAACAACTCTGCCTTTGACTAGTAATATCACCATGTGTTTTTTAAGTCATGGAATGGTTTATATTAAAAATGTACTATAATAACATTAACATTTGTTAGGGGAATTGCCAAGGTGCTCAGTTCTAATAAAAGCTTCTCAGCCAACTGACAGTACACTTCAGGGATAGAAATATATAATATATTATATTTCAAAAACTTGTTCAGGTTGCAAAGTCAAGCACTCAAAAATTAAGAAGTAGGAGAATTTACTTTAATGCAACTTTAATTCTGCTCCCTGTGTGTATGAATTGAACACTGGTTGAAATCCTAGCTCCAGAAAAGTAAATAGCAAAACTCCCACTGACTTCAGTGCGGCCAGGATTTCAACTACAGTCTTTAATTACATGATTATATACTATTTTTTCCACAGTGCCAAAAGGGTATTTTGATAGGGTGAGCAAGGACCATTTTGTTTGTATTCTGTGTGGCTGCTTTAGAATGATGCATGAGATACAGCAGGGCCAGCAAGCATGCATAGTGCCAGTGGAATATTCAGAGATATAGGGCGGGTAATATCTTTTATTGGACCAACTTCTGTTGGTGAGAGAGACAGGCTTTCAAGCCAGAGAGAGCTCATCTCAGGTCTGAAGAGGAGCTCTGTGTGGCTCAAAAGCTAGTCTCTCTCACCAACAGAAGTTGGTCCAATAAAAGATATTACCTCACCCACCTTGTCCCTCCAATATCCTGGAACTGACATGGCTACACCTACACTGCACACAATAATGGAATATTTAGAAAGTTAATGAACAAATCTCTAACAGGTTCTACGATGCATCTAAAAACGACAACTTTCTCTAGCTTGTAGCTTGACTACATTTCAATCGATTTTCATAAAACCGGCAAAATGTCCTCTGATCCAGGACTATCCTCCTCCCAAATTTCAAGTTCATGCTCTAAGTCAAGGAGGCGCTAGAGCTCCTTAAAAAATAGCTTGAGGAAAATTTTTAATATTATCAAAATTACCTCTAAACTCATTCTCAAAACACCTGTACCACTTCTGCTGAAACTTTCCAGTAAAATTCCATCTCAGGCAAAAGCAGAACATAGAAAATATTCCAAGATGCACCATGGCAGTTCAACCAGAGAAAGACTAGAGATCATATAGGATGTAGTCCAGCCCATGGAGAAGAATGGGAGCATGAGGCACCTGAATTACATCTCCCATAAGGCACTAAAGCAGCTCAGGCAGATGTATATTAATGTCAAACTGACCCAAATCTAAACCTTTAGAGTCTATTCGATAAGCTAAAATATTTTGATTTGGGTCAGCTCAGCCTGAAACAAAATATTTCATTTTGATTTTCCCAATGGAAAATTGAACATTTTTGGAAAAGTTAAAATTTTGCCACAGAAGATTTCGATTTTTCAGAATTTGTACTTTCCATTGAAAAACAATTTTAATGGAAAATTTTCATCCACTGTAGTTGCTACCAGCTTCTAATACAACGCATGTATTTTTATGACCACAACTTTGGCTTGATTCTGATTTCACTGGTTTAAAACCAGGGTAATGCTATTAACTTAATAAGCTTTAATCTATACCAGTGTAAGTGAGATCAGAAACAGGCCCTGTGTTTTATTTCATACATATACACATATATTTGATTAGTTTTATAAAAAAACAAAGTAGAATTTCTTATAGCCTTGTGGTATGTACAACTGTATTATAGTTCTGCCCCTAATTATAATTCATAGTATACATTTCTAGAGAGAGAGATTTTCAAAATCTGAGCTATTTTCTTTTTATTTTAAAACCCATTTTTAAGCCCTAATAGGCAAACATTTACTATATATTTTATGAATGAGAAAAGATATATATGTGAGTGTGAATGAAATCAGAAATTTACCAAAAATCTTTGGAGGTTAAATTGTTTATTTTATAACAGTGGTTTTCAACCTATGGTTTATGGACACTTGGGGGTTCACAGACTATGTCTAAGAGGTCCGTGAAAGGTTGTTGTTATCATAGAACAGTGGTTTTCAACCTGTGGTCGGCAGACCCCTGGGGGTCTGCAGGCTATGTCTGAGATTTCCAAAGGGGCCCACACTTCCATTCAAAAGTTTTTAGGGGTCCACAAATGAAAAAGAGGTTGAAAGCCACTATTTTATAATATTATGCCTTGTTTGAGGTCCTAGGGAAAGAATAGTCATAATAATCTCAGCAGTGTGTTTGCTTTCCAGACTCACAAGGCTAAAGTGAGAAAAACTTTACAAACATATTTCAAGGGTTTCTAAAACACATTCAGGCAAGTTTCAAGATCAGCCAAATATTTTGATCCCCATGAAAATAACCAAGGTACAATCCTGTTCTTATTCACATCAACAGCAGCTATATTAGGTCCCACAGGAGTCTTTTGCTTAATTAAAAAAAAAATGTGTCTTTTAAAATCTATTTCTAATTGTAGTTCTGTCCTTCCAACCCACAGCATATATCAGTGAAGTCTAGACCTCTTTGGGCCCAATATAATCATATGATATAATCATGCAAGTTTATGGTCAAATTTGGGCCAGTAAATGTACAATTCAATATAAAAAGAAGCCTTTTATGGGTTTGCTTATTATATATTAAATCAAGGCTGCACTGCGTAATTTAGTTACATTTAAAAGAATTGTTTATAATCCTTCATGTATTTTGACAAATCCAGCTGCCAAACAGTACTTAAACACTATTCTGATGTATAAGTGGCCTTAACAATCATAAACTGATTTGAGCCTCTGCCATGACTGAATGTTAAATTCAAGCCCTACCACTCAACTCTATTGACATTCTGGAAGGGCTAATAAATCATCACATAAAGACTGTGTAAATCATGGGAAATATTTTCTGTATAAACAAAGGAAGACTAGGATATGTTCCCCAAATGGTAGCTATCAATCTGATCCATAAAGAGAACAGCCGTCTTTTCAAAAGCTGCTCTCTTCATTTGTTTAATTCTGTCCTCAGCTAGTTGTCTGAAGGACACCATCCAAAATCTAAAAATGATGTCTTGACGTTTGCTTTTGAACATAGACTGAGTTACATTTCCCTTTCCTTTATAATTAATAAATAGAAAAGCAGTAATTAGAAACAAACACACTGATACGTTGTCACCCTGTTAAAGAACAGCAGTTAAAGTGTACCCGTTGCTGCTTCCTACCTTATATACATTGATAGGAATATCAATGACAATATAGATAAGATCTCCTAGTGCCAGGCTAGCTATCAGCGCATTGGGGCCATTCCTCATACACTTGTTCTGGTAAATGATCCTCAGCAAAGTTGCATTCCCAACCAATCCAACGATGAAAATAATACAAGCTATCACTGTGTTAACGTATTTGAAAGTGTCAACAATTTTAGTCCGTTGGGAGCAATAGTTTGTTTTGTTGGGTACCATGGGTCGGCTAGTAGTAAGGAGTAAGCTGGGCTCTATTCCAGAGTACGTGGTCAAATAGTTTCCAGAATCACTCAGATTGGTGTAATATCTGTCAGAACTGTCGCTGAGGACACATCCAGTGACAAGCAGTAGCAAGGAGACTCTTAAACAAAAGGTTTCCATGCTAAAGTCTTGAATAGCAGGCACATTCAATGAAATAGTTCTTTCAATATTTCAGTATGATCCTTCTCACTTCTTCACCTATATGGAGAAACAAAACATAAACAAAACACAGATTAACAATTATCTTATTTCTCATTTCAAAAGAAGTGCTTGTTCAGCTTGTTTTTTATACTAGTTAAGCTATCTTGAATAATAGATTACAAAATGAGACAGAAAATCCCCATGGCATCTGAGGGGTAGTGCTAAAGGAATCCTGCCATATCACAAAAGTGTGTAGGAGTATTTGTCTATATAAGGGATAAAGCATTCCAGACAACAAGTGATGGATAAGAGTTTTGTCACAAGACTTAAGCTTCCCAGTCGAGTAAATCAGCATGGGGTGTCTTGGCAGCATTACTGATACTTTAATCAAAAGAAAATTTAAATTTTTCCATAGCTGGAGTTCTGCTAAATAACAAAGCCACAACCCTAAATTCATAAATTCTATTTAAGGCCAGAATGTATTGTTATTATTATTTGTTTTAATATTTGTTGGTTTACTGCAAAAATGATGCTATAGACCTATTTTTCTTTGCCATAATAATTAGCTGGCTTTTCAAATTTAAAAGCCCTGAATATATCATTTTCAAATCCAGTTCATGAATAAGTAGTTCATTTAGTGCCAGATCCAAAGCCCTCAGAAGTAAATGGAGAGACTCATATTGACTTCAGTAGGCTTTGGATCAGGCCCTTAATGCTTTTAAATCTGCTACATATACTAGTAGGCTAGTAGAAATTTATCCTGGATATTTCAGAATTCCAATGCAGCTCATGTTCAGATGTTAATGGTAGATAAGTTAATTATAATTGTATAAAAAGCAAACATGATAGATATTGCATACTAAATACTTGGCATGACATCCCAAGGAATAACCCATGAAATCTGCTGCTTTTAAAGGGCACATCAGAAGTAGGACATTCTTCCACCACAAGTGTGACCCTGAGTAACAGAAAAGTCTGTGGCCTATTTACTGCAGTGGAGGATGGTTATCATCAATATTAGTAATGCTGCATCATGCTTCAGGTCATAGAGACCACTCTGGGATTCTCTTTTGTGAAGTTTAGTGCACACTCTCAAGCCCCAAAGATTTTTTCCCCTTCCCTTCAGCTCAGTGTGACAAACTATCACAAGACATCTCTGTGTGAACTAGGATAAAGTCAAGGGCAGTGCTGAGCCAAACTGGAGATTTGAAAGTCCAGTGCTGCGTAATATTACTAGGAGAACTGGAATGAAGGATTTGCAGAGGTACTTTTAAGTTAATTAATTCCAGTATATGTGGAGATTCCTCTCCTATTTTTCCCTAAAGGATTATTAAACAGAATAACAGAGAAGAATTTACAGTAGAAGGCAACGAGAGTTCACTGACACCGGGCATTTGGGCACTATCATAATACAAATATTTAGTGCTACTGCCTACTATGCTCTTCCATTCCAGTAGGTGGTATGTAAAGAGTCTTGAGTGTGTAACAGGAGCATACACATCCCTAATGTCTGTATGCGTGTATTTTGCATAGAGTATGCCTGTGTTTGTCCTCAGTGGTACACATTCTGACCTGCTTCAGTGGTGTAGCTAAAATCACAATCCAGCTCACTATCTTAGTCTATGTATATGATCATAAACCCAACTAACTGGTATCTGTCTAAGATGTTTATTTTAAAAATGCTTGTTCTACTGATGTCTCAGGACCACTAGCACTACTTTGCACTGGTTTAGTGCTTTCAGTTTAGGATTCTAACGCACTTCATAATAATTTTACAACCACAATTTTACAAATGGGGAAAACTAAGTCACTGAGAATTGCAGCGTCTTGTCCTGTTCATACAGTAAATCAGTGATACAGCCAGGTAGAGAATCCAGATTTTCTAATACCTAGTCCTTTGCTTAAACCATGCCACTAACCTTCTCTTTCTCAGTTTATGAACTTTTTATGTGCAGATTTGATATATTACTTATATCCCACATAAATGTGATGTCAACATGGTAGTCATATAAACAACATGATGAATGATGTACAGAATACCCAAGACCCCAAGAAGAAACTTTTCCTGAAGAGGTAGCAAAATCAAAATAAAAAAAATTCCCATATACTAATTCCAAGAACATGGATTCATGATATACATATTCCAAGATATGGAGTCACTGACAAATCCTCCACTACTGTGTGCGTATTTTCAGAGTGCCTGTATGATGTGTAAGAGCAGTGCAAAAGCACCCCACTGCATGCAATATAATAATACTTGTGTTAACTGTCTGTGAGACTACAATATAATAGCCCATTGTATTTACGTAATCTCAGTATCGAGAATAGCTAAGGAATTTCTGTGCATCTACAGGCCATATGCATGTGGTGTCAGTGTGTCACTAACACAATGACAGGTTTCAGAGTAGCAGCCGTGTTAGTCTGTATTCGCAAAAAGAAAAGGAGTACTTGTGGCACCTTAGTACACTTCGTACTACAGCTCACTTCATCGGATGCACGAAAGCTTATGCTCAAATAAATTGGTTAGTCTCTAAGGTGCCACTAGTACTCCTTTTCTTTTTACTAACACAATGGTACACAAAATTTCTTACAACCAGCATGGGACGCTGAGAATAAAACTCCTAACTTCCCAGCAACAAATATCCTGCTAGGGAGAGTAAAGCCAGGACAGTCCCCATGTCAAGATTTTCAAAACCAAACCGGGCAGTTTGAAATGAATTGTTTAATTGATTAAACACTATTGAGATTTGTAAACATGTAATTCATTAAATTAAAAAGGCCAAAAGACACATGAGGTTTAAAATGGAATCTAATAAACTTAACTAGGACAGAAGTTTCAAAGCAATTACAATAAAAAGTACTGAAAAAAATAATTTTCTCCTAGTTAGATCTCACTAAACAAAGTGTAGTTGGTTGTGGGATATCTGCCCTTTTCCCTTCTTCCAACACAAAAGAAAACACCCTCCCTTCTAGCACTGTCAAAAGATCAATTCCAAAATGCAAGTGGCAAAGCATTACCATCCACAACTCCCATTCAGTACTGGGTATCTGTTATGCTCTATACATTTTAAACTTTTTAAAAAAATATTTATTGCAAAGGTAAAATAAGATTCCTGATAACTAACACACACTTTTATCATCATCACCCAATCCCTTTCTGAATTGTTAAGGATAAGTGCTAAAACCATACCATGAAGCTCCCTTGGCTCTCTTCCAGGGACCATACAGCTGCTTCTGCCCCCAATTCCGTGCATAGAAGACTGCAAACTCACTCCAAGTGTAGTTCAGGCTGCTGCTGAGAATTTCCTCAGTGTGGCTTCTTCTGGGGAAGCCTTACCAAATCCTTTCTCAATGTGACTGGGTGGGATTGGAAATCTCCACCTCCGCTGTATCAGCAAGAGAGAGAGAGAGAGAGAGACAGAGATGTCAGAACGTCCCCTCTTTCTGTCCCCTCCCCCATTTAACCCCCCCCTCCAAACCTTCAGCCCAGACTGAGACCCTGCCAATGTTAAACACAAAGGCTGCTTCCCGGGCACAAGGGAACAGTGAGTTGTTTAACCATTTCCTCCCTGAAATGGAGTTAACCTAATATGCTGGGTTCATTTAAGCAATAGATCATAGAAATCCACTACAGTAGCTTTTTGCTAAAGAAGCCCAGACAGTCCATTGAAACACTGGACAAAAGAGCGAAATAGGAGGCATAAGACAGATAAGCACAGTGGGAAAACATTGGCTCTTGAAGATTTCCATAACCTTTGCTTTGTAATTTCCCATTTGTTATGATTAAAAGACTTTTACAAGAGAGTGACTAAAATATGATTTGTAAAGTGTTAAAAAACCTGAATCCAGAAAGTCAGATTGCCCAGAGGCAGAATTCTCCAAACTGTGGTCCATGGATAGCTTGGTGGTCACATGTTGCTATATCTCCTCCTCCCGATTTCCAAAGGCTAAACATTAAAAAAGTCAGTGAAAATACATTATATTTCCTAATATTGCTGTGTTTCCTAATATTTCCTGGTATTATTCTTCCAGGTGAGCAATATCTTGTGTAGGTGAAGTTGCCTCAGAGATGTTAAGCATTTGTGAATGGGAGGGTGTACTGTCCATGGAATTGCAGATGAGAGGGGAGGTGTCCATGAGACAGTCGCTCTATTCAAATGAAATCCATGCTCTCAAAAGTTTGAGAAGCCCCACCTTATGGTCATGAACCTTCTTCACTCTGAGAAAAGTATGATTATCTCACCGAAGGCACCTGTCTCCACTCATAGGGCCTTCGGCACAGTAAAAAATTTGGGCTAGGATAAGTGTCGTATTAAAGCAGTCGAGGAATGCAAGCACACTACAACCCAGGGCTCTGTGGGTATGGCTACACAACAACAAAAACAAAACCCCTCGGCTGGCCCATTGCCGGCAACTTGGGCTCATGGGGCTTGGGCTGTGGGGCTGTTTCATTGCTGTATAGACTTCTGGGCATGGGCTGGAACCTGAGCTCTGGGACTCTCCCACTGCACAGAGACATAGAGTCTGAGCCCTAGCCCGAGCCCGGACTACACAGAAATGAAACAGCCCCGCAGCCCGAGCTTGAGTCGGCTGTCGTGGACAAGCCATGGTTTTTTCTTTGCTTTGTAGACATACCCTATCTGGTCCAGACCCCACCTGTGGTTGGTATGGCAAGAGCAGAGGGGCCCACTTCTCTCTCAGAGAAACGGAGGTGTCAGGGCCTTTCTCCAACCCCCATGAATGGCAGCAGAGGCCCATGTCTTTTTGGGAGAGCAAAGGTCCTCTTTTCTCCAGTAGAGAGGCAGAGGAAGCGGAAATTGATAGTCTGGTCCTTACCCCAGCAGTTGAAGTGCACCTGATTGTGTAGGTAGGAAGGTCCTTCCCAGAATGTTCTTCTGGGATGGTGCTGATAGTGCCTCCCCATCCCAACCTGAACACCCTGAGCAGTAGGTCTTGGAGTTAACACCCCCATTTAAATTAATAGGGCAGTTTACTCCTCTTGGAGCTATTGTTTCAGGCTCTCTGCAGACTCATGCAGATGTCACAGTATCAGTTACATTTTAGTTTATGTTTTCAAACTTTTCTTTTAAACCACGAGAGCTGGAAACATTTTTAAAATGAGAACTCAGATTTTGATGTAACCACATGACTCCGAGAGCCTGGGTCTAGGCAAAGGCCTGTAGTGCCCATGTTTTCATCCGGCTCTGGCTGAGATGATCTGATACTCCATGAAAGCTAACCAGTGTTGTCTTTGACCCCTGGCTGAAGCATTTTAAGATCTTCATTTCAAGAGCTAATTTTGGCTTCCCAAGTGGTTACATCAGAGGAATAGCTTTATAAACTTTTGTGAATTCCTTCTTGAGCACTGAAAGACAGCCCTGCTCAATTTGATGTCAACATTTGCAGTTCTAAAAGATTAGGAACAGATTAGGAAGAATGGATCAAGATGGTGGAGCCACACAGTCTGCAGAACGTGGAGATTTGGTAACCAGGTCATATGAGAAATTCATTTACACTTGCTCTGAGTATTGGATAGTAAATTTTCAGAAACTGAAATTTCTCTAAAATACTCTTTTAGACCAACTAAGTGAAAAGATTGATAGATTTCAAAATCGGCTAACAGCAGTGGGAAAAAGAGCTGTGGCATCTGAATCAAGTCCAAATGACAGGCACTTTTATGTATCTCCTAGAAAACCAGCTCACTTACTTGATGAGTAAGAACACTGACTATCTTAAAAGAAACAAAATCCCTTGTTTAGAAACTCTTCAGAAGCCTGAAATTTGAAAAGTCAAGCAGAAAAGCTTAACTCAACATATCTTAAGGTATGTTTTATATTAAATTAATGCCGGTATGTAATTAAACTGGAAATATTGTTTGTTTAAATGAAAGATATTTAAATAATTCATATTTATTAGTTTTATTGTACATACTTAGAGTCACTGATATGTTTTTATTAGGAATCATCTCGTGCAAAAATTGTATTGACAATTATTGATGATCCAGACTGAGTGCAGTCTGCACTTTCCATGTAATCAACAGACTATGTATTCATTAAGGAGTACCATTTATATCTTTCTCATAGACTCTCTAAACAGTCTCAACATCCTGTTCCTTTCCTATGGCCTATTGATCCTTATGCCTAACTTGCTGAATAGGAGTAAACTTGAATTTCTGCTGTCATTCAAGCCCACATCTTACCTTACTGATTTATAACTAATCCAATCAATTTGGAAGGTTCAAACAACACACTCCAAATTATGCCATGTTTAATTATATGTATTGAATATTAAACAAAATAAAAAAAATTCATAGTACTTGTAAAGCTCTCTCCTACAAATTACAATAAAAATATAAAAAGAGAAAAGAGAGAGAGGGCTGTTATCGTAGGACATAATTCTATTATTGCCAGTCAGCCTATCTAGTGTTAACTATGCAGTATGACAATATTAATGTATGGTTAATAATGGTTCTGTGTTCTTTAATGACTGGACCTTTGTTCTGTCTTTAATCGCGACAGTTTACCCTCAGCAGGGTTGTGTATTTAGTTTTAATGTATATAAAATCTGGTTTAATTTAGAAGTTTCATATAATTAGTTAACCAATTACCTGCTAGTTTACCAATGGACAAGGCTCTTAAGTTTTTGTTTTTACCGAAAAATTCCCGACGTTTACAAAAGTTATTTGCTTTTCACCAGTTTTCACCTGAATTTTGAGTACATGTACTCAAGTACATGAAATTACTGCTTATATCAAGAAAATAGAATAGATTACAGTAGATAGATGTGTTTATGCTAATAAATTAGTTTAATTGTAAATGTGAGGCTGTCTGTAAAGTGAGGAAATGTAGTGGAAGGTACACACATGCAGGCATATGGCAAAAACAACTCCCCAGACCCAGCTTCCCTGTGCTGCAAGGAGAGATGGCAGCTTGGTAACTTGGGCAGACCCTATGGGAGACCAGGGGGATTCCCCCATACCCAGCTCTCCCTCCTCCACCACATCCCACCCCCCGGAAAGGGAGATAGCTGCTTGGTGACATGGGCAACCCAGGTTATCAAATTGCCATCTCTCCTTCTGGAATGGGTAGCAGAGTCAGAAGTACTCTTTCTTTTCCCTGTTTGTTGCTTTTCATCTGTTCTCCCATCCCCCAATACTGACCTTGATATTTGCCCAGAAACTCTGAGTTGATTTTTTGTAGTGTTTTTCATCCATTTTTTATTTTTTGTAATCAAGACATGGAAAATTTTAAATTAAATAAAAACCGAAAATGAAGGGCCTTACCTATGAAAGGTACCCTACAAAGTAAAACAACATTAAGCAAAATGCAATCTGCCATAGATGCTGAGAAGGTATTCTATACGGTTCTTTGGGCCTACATTCTTTTAGTACTAGAGAAATTTTGGCCTTTGTTATCTGTAAGTCTCTGTATGCATTCCTTTATTTGAACAGATCCTGATTAGAGAGTTTCTCCTGAAAAAGTGGCACAATGCAGGAATGTTCTCTCACCTCTCCTGAACCACTTGCAATAGCTTTAAGAGATTCAGCGCATCATAACATTCATGATGACATAATTATTGGCTGTGCTGATAGACATCCTATTATATTTCAGTGAAACACAAGCTTTCATTCTATACCTTAAATAATTCTTAAAGGCGTACAGGACTATGTTTTGAGAGCTGAATGCGATTGACCTTTCAATGAGATGCTAAGTACTTTCTTATGCTGATGGTCCCCTGAGGAATTCAGGTGTCAAAGGGGCACAACTTTCACCCAGTTTAACTAAACTAATAATGCCAAACCTGCAACCCCTTTTATAAACTTGCCCTTCAAAGGTGGCATAATTTATCATTATCTATGTTTGGATGAGTTAACTGGATTAAAATGTATGTTACCTGGGTACTCTAGTACCCACAAGTCTTTCTAGTACTGCTACCTGGTTGGTATAAAAAAAGGAGTAGATAAAATGAATATGCTACAATTTTTATAGCTTGAAAAGTGCCCCCAAATCCATTTGCTGAGGTTCAAAATAAAGAAAACATACAAAGATACTAACACCCTCCCTGTCATTGCAATCTGGACAACTGTGATTTAAGATGTTTGGAACAGGTTGGATTTTACAGAAACTCAAAACAGCCCTCCAGGGCAAAACACTGAAACAGCTTGTTACTCTTATTCTTTCCAACTTGATTTATGACAGATACTAGTCTCCCTCAGGAGATCAGACAAAATCCTATCCGAGGGACCATTCTGCAAATATGGAGAAAAATAATTGGTTACCTTGGTGTAGTGCCAGAACTCACAGTGGCTTCCTGGGTGTATGGGCTGTCAGGTTTTCCTCCAGGACCAGATGATGCTAGCTTTAAAAGATGAGATGCCAAAGGTCTGTGAATCATTGGAGATATTTTCCATGGCATAACACTAACAGAACTTTGTACAGCTCAGAATAAAATTTAATCTACCTTCTTGAGCTTTCTCTGCGTATCTACAAGTTAGCCAGTGGTTCTCAACCTATTTACCATTTTGGGCCACATCCAATACTACCTATATTGCCCTCAGGATGTCACATGGGTCGCAGCTCTGTGTTGATTGGGCCGCAAGTGGCTTGCGGGCCGCAGGTTGAGTTAGACACTTCCTAGACCAGGTTATTTAAAAAATAAACTGAACAATGAAGAAGAAGCAATTAGAAGATGGTGGCTAAACCAAGTAAGCTTCTATCTCTCCCATACAACTGCATCTCTGAGAAACACATAATGGTGTATAAGCCAAATTCTATAACCTGCACTCAAGACATTAAAATTCCTCTTAAGAATAATGAATAGCAGAAAACATTTGAAAACTCCATTGAGGTCTGTATTTGCAGCACCCCAAGCAAGTGCAGTACTTTGTGGTGCATAGACTTTAGTATTTTCCTCCATTTTTGAAGGAAAATAATCCAGATATACATTTGTTCATGTTCCTAAATGTGATTATCAACCACCCTCACTCATACGTTATATATGAAATTGCTGTAACATAAACCCATTTTGGGCACTGATCTCCACCTTTTCATATATCCAGCATGGCAACTGCCTCAAAGTTTACACCTGTGATGGGGTATACAAACCACGTACCACCAAGGAAGGGGTTAAGCAGCTGCTCTGGGCCTCGGTAGCCCCAACCCATCACACCTGGAAAAGCATGCATGGCTTGGAGGAGGAGCTTAAAAGGGGAGCAGGCCAGCTCAGTAAGGCTGCAAACTGTGGAGGTGAGCTGACCTACATTTCTGAGCTCCTGCAGCCTGAGGCCTGACTGTAGTGTGGCCAAACCCAAAGAGAAGAGACTTGGGAGTTGTAGAAGGTCTGAGAATTTATCTTTGATTTCCACTTATTTGATGTCTTTACTTTACCCATTGGAAAAGAGAGGACTGGTAGGAAGTGTGATCTAGGGAGGCAATAGTATAGCACTTTGGTAGTGCAGGATGTAGCTGCCTACACTGGGTCCTGCATCGGAACACGGTGGATAGGATTGGCCTTGGTTCTCGTACCATCCCCTAAGGTGTGCCAAAACAGAAGCAGACCCCTGATACCATGAGTCTAAGGAAGAGAAGGTCCTGAAGCCTGAAGGACAAGACACTGAGACCCTCAATTAACCCAGAAGGCTACTCTTTTCTTGAACTCTTTGTGTACCCCAAAAGGGGCAGACCTGAAAAACGTGACCTGATCGGAGGGGGCCAGGTCATGGAAGGACCAGATCTCCACAGCACCAGAGCAACTGTCAAAAAGGACATACTCTGGATCCCTGATTTTGTACTTATAACCCTCATTCTTGACCCTGTTCTTCATTAGCTGTCCACCATCCTCATTTGAATCCTGGGTCCAGTAGCTCCCTTAGGCAGGGGGAGAGGCCTTCAGATGTGGATGGGCTTGTGCCCACTCGGCTCCCAGACTTCAATAGGCGTGAACTGGGGTACCAGGAGAGAAGAGGACCTGTCACGCCCTGCGTGACCACTAGATGAGTGAACCCCTTCACAAAACCATTATTATACATTCTGGGAACCAACCTTATCTGTGGCTAGCATTGTAGGTAACGGAATATAATGTGTGAGGGAACGTGTATATTAGTAGAGATGCAAAGAATGAAATATTTTAACTGATCTAATATCATACTCATTGAAGTTTGTAAAAATCTGATTGCTTTTCATAAAATACACAGAAAATCACTGTTTCCCAGTAAGTGCTTCATTTACAGTATGGTTCCTGTAATGACATATTTATTAATCCTACTCCACCTAAATGATAAGCACAAATAAACCCTCTATTCCTGTGCCAAGTGCAGTTTATTCTCTCCCTCCTTTCATCACGTTCCCAGAGTACTACAGCCACTAATAACATTGATTTATAATTCAAAGTAAATTCTAAGGAGGACATTTTTATATTAGATCATCATAATTAGGTAGATGTTCAGAGTAGTGCCACTGAAGAATCTCCATGATGACCTTGTATGGGCTTAGGCAAAAGGCTGTGGTGGAATTTGAGGAAGGGATAGAGGATCCATGTTTACATGACATAGTAGAGCCAACACTTCATACAACTGGTTCTGGAAGAGCTGCAGCTACTATTCCAGCCCATGGATGAGAATATTAGTCAGGGGCTGAGGATGTGGAATGGGTTTTGGAGCTGTGTTGCAGCCTGTTGTGGTCTCACCATCCCAGAGCATCGCACCAAGGTGTGACACAGTATTTCAGAGACACTGCTTTGCTCTCCTCCTCAAGACTTCAGTGGTCTGGTACAGTGGTGACTAGGTCGTCCTGCCAGGTCACATTATAGTTCCACCCCTTTTGGGGTATTTATGTGCCAAACAAATAGTGTCTGGCAAATAGTGATAACCTACACAACCTCGTCTGTCCCTCCTGGGCTCCTCTTCAGCCTCACTTTTCTTCCAGAGTAATGGAGTCCCTAATCAAATCTTAAAAAAAACCCCAAAACATTTCTTCTGGTGCCCTTTGTCTTGAGCTTTTAGTCCATTTTACACTCTTCCCATTGCTCCACTCTTCTGCAGAACATCAACCTACCTGGCTACCTCCTTGGAATCTTGCCACTGTTTCAAGGCCCACAAAGAGCTAACTCCACCCCTTTCCCATAGATATCTGGCTACCTGGCTTCCATCAGGCCTTTCCCACAGAAAAAGAAGTCCAGGCCACCTCTTTCCTGGATCTACTTTTCATACAGCACTGAACTCCTTCCCTTAAAATCCTCCCTCCTGAGTCTGTCTCACCCTCGAGATGTAACAAAATGGGGCTAAAAGAGATCTTGGGCTCTTGGTTACTGTGCAGTTTATACACCCCATCACACAGCCTCACCCAGTGATCCTGATTTGGGGGTGTGTGAATTTTACCTTCCAAATCTCTTTGCACTCCACTTGTATAGAGTGTGACTTCTCCGGCTTTCTGTGAGTGAAGTGGATTTCACCCTCTATTTCAGCGGTGGGCAAATGTTTTGGCCCAAGGGCCACATTGGGGTGTGAAACTGTATGGAGGGCCAGGTAGGGAAGGCTGTGCCCCCCAAACAGCCTGGCCCCTGCCCCCTATCCACCCCCTCCCACTTCCCACCTCCTGACTGCCCCACTCAGAATCCCCGACCCATCCAATGCTCCCTGCTCCTTGTTCCCTGACTGCCCCTCCCAGGACCCCCCACCCCAAACCGCCCCCCCCAGGATCCCACCCCCATCCAACCCCCCCGCTCCCTGTCCCCTGACTGCCCCGACCTATCCACACCCCCGCCCGCTGACAGGCCCCCCGGGATTCCCATCCAACCCCCCCTGTTCCCCATCCCCAACCGCCCCAGAACCTCCGCCCCATCCAACTGCTCCTTGTCCCCTGACTGCCACCCCGAACTCCCTACCCATCCCCTCCACTGCTGCGCAGGCGTGTGCACACGCTGCCGCTGACCCCTTACCACGCCGCTCAGAGCGGCAGGAGCTCGCAGCCCCGCTGCCCGCACGGTGGCGTGTCTGCGGGGGAGGAGGGACAGCAGGGGAGGGGCCGGGGGCGAGCCTCCCTGGCCAGGAGCTCAGGGGCTGGGCAGTATAGTCCCGCAGGACAGATGTAGCCCGCGGGCCCTAGTTTGCTCACCTGTGCTCTATCTGAAAGATGTAAAGCTCCTTCAGTTTAATATACCTTATTACAGTTGTGCTAAACTTGGTTACCCATAGATTACATTATTTGTATATAAATGAAATGATTTTAGAGAAGAATGATACAATAGCTATAATAAGAAAGGAGATCACTGGCCGTTTAGCATGCAGCTTGGAGAATCGCTAACCTGAATCATTTCCTGTCTTCAATTCTGACCCTTTCTGCATCCCCCAGGAATATTTTTGCATATTTTGTTTGATATTATAGTCTAAGAATAAACTCAGGAAACAATGTCTGGGAGAGGTAGGAAGTGCTGCTCTGTGTTATAGTTTGTCAGCATCAAACCACTGGGGATATAAAACAAAATGTTACGTTTATTTTCCTCTTTAAACTTGAAAATTGTTACAGTAGTTTTTCATTTATTGGAAAAAAACTATCATAAACAGAGAGTCTCAGCATCACAAAGAATATACCATGTCAAATCATGTCCCCTCCTGCCAAACATATTTCATCCAAGATCCATGGTTTGCAGAGACGGGAGGGGATTTTGGGAAAGAATATAAGTAGTAATATCTCTATACTTTTACTCTTTGTATATTTTTGACAGGTTTCTATGCCCCCTGTTTTATTTTGTCCCACCCCCTTTTTGCCCCAAGAGTTGACTGTATGGTATCAAAGTCCCTCTTACCTGTCCCAGGAGCCCCAGGTATCATGTTTGGATATGTGCATTTTTGGTACTATTGGCCATTTTGAGGGGGAGGGATTTTTAGATTTTATTTAATTTATCCTTACTGGAATCATTAAAATAAATAAATACCTATAGATTTCATGCCTTTTCCTCATTTTAAGAGGAACATGTACTTGTTATGCATTTAGTACACATCTAAAATTATTAAAATTGTACAACGTCAACAAAGGAGAAGTGTCAATACATATATCCATGAAAGTTTTTTTTTAAAAAGCACAGAAAGGAAAAAAGGCAGAGAGAAGAGAAAAGCATCTCACCTCACAGACTGTTACTAGCCAAATGACAGAAATCCCTGTTCTTTAATCAGATGGAATTATATATCATAAAATATTAAATTGCATTACATTTCATGAAGGTTTTTCTAACCCCATGGCCTTTTGTGGAATTATTCATTGTGGTACATTAAATTGTAACTGAAAGATAAAATACCATCCAAAATGAGCATGTATGTAGATTTCTTTAGAAAACTTTTTACAAAACTTATGCAAATTTAGCACTTAGCCTTATTTGTTTTTTAATTCTGGATCAGGAATAACATTTCCTCTTTTTATACAATTCCTTTAGCAATTGTCTTGAAAAACAGATAGAGAACCTAATGTAGTTAGATGCCGAACCCTTATTCAAATTTCCCTTATTCCATTTACTCAAAGTAATGTCTTCCTTCATAACATTGCATATTTACTAGAAATTAGGCCTCTTAATTTTAGAAAAGTTTTTGAAGGACAGATAAATTAAAAGAATATTTTAGCAAAATATACAACATACGTTTTAGTAATAAAACAAAAATGGAGTATTCGGGACACCTATATTTTAGTTTTTGGGAGGCAGTAGATACATACAAAATGTTCTCCAGAAAATTCTGTATATCTTTTCTTGACTTTTTTAAATTAAAAACTGCCATTTTTTCCATATTTCTTCTGTTAAACATACAATTTTTAATCATGTCTATGAAATAAAAAACATCAAATAAAGTCTTAAAAAATAAACTATACTAAACTTTCAAAAGTTTAACATGTAAAAACAGAGTATGGGGATACGAGAGCTGACTTGGATTTTAGGGGAAACTTTGACAATGGATTGAATTTTTTTTGGTTTGACATTGTTTTGTACCCATCCTTTCATAGTTGTCATGCTATAGCATGGACAAGTGTTTGTCATGCAGAAACTCTACCAAACTTCCTGAGGCATTATTGTTTTGTCAAACTATCTAATTGCTCTTTCACAGGGTATCAGAATATATATGGAATATATAATATTCAATAAAAGCACTGGGCAGATGACCTACTTGGTGATACTTTGTAATAGTGCCTGCAAAGCAACTATTACATTTTATTTGTTTTTGTTTTATTTTTCGTCACACTGAAGGGGCCCTAAAGAATTATTTTTCCAGTTCTTATAAACAACTTTACATTATACTTTTATACAAGATGTAACTCTAGTTAATTTACAGTGTTAAATAATGTAAGACAATATACAACATACATGAGAAATTACTGAAAAAAAGAGGACTAATGGTGACTAAAGCCTTAATGCAGGTCATTAGACCTTTTATGATAACCAGTATGTCTAACAGAAGGATATGGAGAAGATGGAAGTTTTTGATTAAAAAAGAGAATTTGGGAAAAGAGGAACGGAGTGTGGGGGGATAGCCTTTACCTCTATCCTTCATGAAGTTACAAAGCTATGGCTTGTCTTTTTATTTTTATTTTTTAAATAGTAAAACCCCTGGGTAAAGGATGGCTTTTTACACTGTATCCCGGAATCTTGAATTTTCTTCACAATTTACAAATGATGAGCCTTTAGTACAGTTATCTCCTATCTTTGTATTTAGAGAAAGTTTTGTTTGGCTGGTTTTTTTGTTTGTTTGTTTTTTGCATGCTGTGCAAAATTTTAAAAACAAGCTAACACTATTTTTAAAGGTTGGTAGAATGTATCTTTTAAACATTATAATGGAATTTTTGTTTTATACCACCTCTTCCTCTTAGATTAAGATAAAATGTTGATGAGAGGTGTTGTGTATGCGTGTGAGCTGGAGGTTACAGTTTGTGCAAAATGAACCATACAATTTAAAGTTTTATACAAGTTCAGAAAAATTAATTATTCTGGGCTGCTTCACTATGATGATAAATAAAATGGAGAAAGAGTAATTGGTTTGCAGATAGTTCTATTCTTCTGCCTTTTTATTGCAAGAGAGGTGATTAACAGTCAAATAACCAAACCCAGATTAGTAAACCAGTGAATAACTTTGGAAGTGGATTGGTTTAGCTTGGTGGAGTTACCTTGTAGCTATAAAATATTGCTACAAATGTAAAACTGTTTTGTTTCGACTGTAATACAGAGCTTTTTTATCAGTCAAAAATGTCTGGGCTTGGAGATGTGCACCAGTGTGGCTCCCAGTGCTTTGCCAATGGCTTTCCACCCCATCATTCTGTTAGGTTTCATTGTAAGTCACAGCTATTCTTTTAGGGTCCAACATGTGTCTAATATACAAAAGTTGTTGCTTTTGAGGTACTTCTGTAAAATACCACTAATGTGTAATAATGAGCATATTTGTTATGTTACAGTGTTTTTCTTCCCAGTCAGAAATGTCCATTTGTGCTTTTTTGCCCTTGTATATATGCCCAATCCTCCTGATGCAAATTTGCAAAGAATATCATTTGCAATGAATAATTTGACTGACTCTATCAATTATATGCAGGGTATACTGGAAAAATGGAGCTTGCTGTGGCTACTTGTAATTCAGTCAATTGCAGTTTCTTTTGGAGACATTCTGACTCGCCTATGCTTGACTGATTTCTACTAGAAGCTTACTTGTTCAGATGATGAAATCTGTGTACAGAAGCCAAATGCTCAGACGAGCAGGACTAAGAGTCAAAAAGTTTTTGAATAGTAGAAAACTTTCTAACAGCAAGAAGCCAGGTTTTTTTTTAAAGGGCCTTGAGGTTAGGTTGGTCAGGCCGAATGGTTATTTATGATTACAGTAACTCTTCAGTGAAATACCCTAATTCATAACTATGCAGCGGAGAAAAAAACCATTCTAATGTCTCAGGATTAACAGGCTATGGAGCAAAGAGTTTAGGGATCATTAGTGTCTTTAAGGTACAGTCATGTATTGGGGGCATTAAGAAATTGCACTGCTCTAGGGAGAGCATGCTTTCTGATACACTCTTCAGGATTACCGCATATTCACCCCCAAATGGCTGACCAACTCTGTGGCCAATGTGTGAAATGGTAGGCTCCTGACAACTCATCCTCCCTACCCTTTTTAGGGTAGCTTATACCTGAGGAGGTTCATGGAGGGCTCAAGGACTGATATTGTGCCCCCCTGCTGGGCAGGCATGTAAAGGGAGGGGCTTCTTGCAGCACCCCCTCCTCCCCCCTACTCTACACTTGTGAAGCAGCTGGGCGCAATCTGGCCTGATCCTAATCCCTTCAGCCCTGATTCAGTAGCCCATCCTAATTTAAATTCATGTTTGACTTTAATCCAATTGACTTCAATGCACTTAAATTCTTTGCTGAACTAAGATGAATTTTTGTATGTACTTAAATATGCTTTTCTGAATTGGAGCCTTTGAGGGCAGTAAGAGTTTTTCTATTGAGCAGGTTTGGTTCCTTTTATCATAAAATCACAGTCCAGAAATGATCTCTCTCTCTCTCTCTCTCTAAAAAAAACAACAACCTGAGTTTTTGTTCTGTAGGGTTAGATTTTAGTGATTGTGGTCTGGATATACCAGCTAATTCAGGATGAAAGTCATAAAAGACCTGGAATATTTCCCAGTAGATAAAGCTCTTAAGTTAAAGTCTCCGGCTATGGGTGCAAAATGTTTCTTGTCACACAGAGCACAATGTGTTGACTGAGTCTATGCAAGCGATGTAGGAAAATAAATATGAATGACCTTTTAAATGTTGTGGGTTTCAATGTTTAAAATCATTATTTTCTTTTAAAAATTGTGTTTATTGGTATTTTTTTGTCTGCAGAGTATGTTAATAAGTAGACATATGCCATTGCAGATACACGTAATATGTAACAATTGTTTATTTGCAGAGTGAAATGATATAGGTTCTCTATACATTGGTCTCCTAGTTGATTTATAAAGCTTTGGTATTGTTTGGCAGTTTTACTTCTTCTCAGTCTGGCTCATTCCATTTAATTTCCGTTAATCTAGTATGTATCCCTTTCTCATCCACATAGGGACTGTTCACTAAGGATATTTTTATTATTGCTATAAAACATATTCAATCACATCAAAGAGCTGGGAGACCAAGTATGGGAATGCCTGAACACTGAAGGGGTCATGCCCCTCTCAGCTCCCACTAGTTGTGGTGGTGCCTCTGTACATCAAATCGTCTTTACTTGTTCTATATTACAGAAATACTGATACTGTAATTCCAGGCAAAAGAACCAAGAGACAGTTTCGCCATTTTATTTTTTTACTGCATCAAATCAAACATTTCCTGGATACTTGAAATTAAACTGCCATTTCATTTGGAAACCTATTAATGATATGCATTTACAATAAATAATATAAGATCAAAATTAAGGAATTATTTTGAGAACCTCCACATTGATCATGAACACCATGCAGAATTATGCTTGGTTATTTACTGTAACAGAAGTTTTATGGGTTTGGATTTTATTGACTCAATCATAATATTTTTACAGCGCAGCTATGGGCCTTTTTCCCATTGGGAGCTGCTCAGTACTGATGAAAGTCAGGCCCTGTATGGAACTAATTCACTCATCAGTACTTGGCTACATTAACAGAACAAAATGTATGTTAAGTCTTGGAACCCTCAGGATAATTGCACTTATCTTGAGGATTCTAAACTAGGGGTTGGGAGTCAAGGAGAATTGGCTCTCATTTCACTCTTCTTTTCCCTACCTCCCAGATCATCAGGAGCCTTGTTTCTCTTCCTGCTCCTTTCTCTCTAGCAAGGCCCTCTCATATCTTTTCTTGCTTCATATGTGTACCAGAAGGCCCCACAACCCCAGTTGGCTGACATCCTCACATTGTTGATCCCCATTCCCTCTGCTGAGGACCCAATGACTTTTCTCTTCCCAGTCTCTCACAGCACTGGAACTGTGCCAGTTCCGTCTGTCACAGATCCTAGAGATTACACCTTCCTGGCCACTAGGATAGCTGGGAGGGGAATCGAAGCCTGTGTCACTCTGGATCCTCAGGGTGTTTCAAGCTCCTGAAGGCTGAACGGAGTCCAGTCACTGTCCCAAATTTGAGGACCCTAGGAACAGTCTCCAGATTCAGACTTTCTATCTAGCACCACTCTTTTGCATATTGGAATCCGTCGCCCAGATGCCCTCTGGGCACAGCACTCACCCTTCAGACTTTCCAGTACTTACATGCACCCCACACCAAGAACTCCACCCAATAGGTGTGAAGCTTTAACTCTCTCAGGGGAAAACAACATTTGTGAAGCAGTCAATATGCATACACTTGTACAGTGTAACATCTTTATACTCTTTTATCCTTAATCATGTGAAGCAGAGGAGAATAGAAATGATAGGAAACAATAAAACATCCTAAATGCAATGTCCCTCAGTAGCTCATCTTTCCCTTTGGAATTCTTGGGGGACAATCTGTGTTCTGGCAGGCAGGGTCCTCTGCCCCCTTACTTACCCTGTCCTCGCAGCAACCTCCCTTATCTTAATCTGGTACAAAATGGCTCTCACTCCCAGTTCCCCCCTTTTATTAGACTGCTACTGTTCTGCCTTTTGGTGATTTTTCCACTGCTCTCCAAACCTCCTCCCTTCAGACAGGAGGAGGAAGAAGTATCTTCTCCCAGTTAGAACAAACCCATTGTCCCAAGGCGTTTAACTTGAATAGACCACCATTGAGTGGCATGGTACAATCCTGCTAAGAAGTGTTGTTGTAGCTGTGTTGGTCCCAGGATATTAGAGAGACAAGATGGGTGAGGTAATATCTTTAATCAATGGACCAACTTCTGTTGATGAAAGAGATAAATGTTTGAGCTACACGTACCTGAAGAAGCTCCATCACACCATGGGGGTAGGGTGGACCATTTTGAAGAATGCACCGCTCCTCCCCTGCTGGCATTCAAGGTCACACTGGAGAGGGTGGAGTGGCACACTCTTCAAAATGGCATGCCCCATCAAATACCAGACAAAACCAAACCATGTCTGGTTTTGTCTGGTATTTGATGGGGCATGCCATTTTGAAGAGTGTGCCACTCCACCCTCATGTCTGGTTTTGTCTGAGTACTGTACGGGGGACAAATTCTAGAAAAGCAGGACTGTCTGGTTTAATACCAGATGAATGGCCTATCTAGGTTAGGCATGATCAGTGGAGGAAAGCAAGGATATACGGAAGGTATGCATGGGAAGAAATGGGGTTCCCAGTAAGACCGCGGTAGAGTCAGTCAGGAGAGAAGAAGTGGGGTTCCTGTGGCAGGTTCTACTGAGGTTATAAACATTCTAAACAAGAGATCCAGCCTAGTCCTGCCTCCCGTTGACCAGAAACACTTTCTCCTCTGGGGGCAGTCACCTTTAGTCACTCCCCCAAAGTATTTTGAAACTGAGCAATCTTCCAAGTGTTAAACAGTTGGGAATTAGAAAGTATCTTAAGAATTAAAAGAAAATTATGGAAGACCTTTCATACTAAGGAAAATGGTTAACCATACTAGACCTAATTATACGCTCATCATTTACTTTCTATTTGGTTTTCATTCTTTTCTTGCCACAAGTGCTAATTCTCAGAAAGACTGTTTTTAAACAAGAAATCTGTTCCTTCCCAGTCTGTCTCCTCTTCTTATTTGATTCTGCAGTGAAGTCATATGAGCATGACTTTTTTAGAGGCACGAACCAATTGTGACTCCGGATGACGGCCATAGGAGCTGCTGAAGCTCAGCACTTTACAGTCAGGCTCATAATATTACATTTTTGACAGCACATCAGTTTCAGAGCAACAGAATTACATGTCACAAACAGGAAAAAACATTCACAACACAAACAAGGCCACATTTGTCTGTCAGGATGAAACAGAGAAGAATTTGATTCACTGTAGAAAAAAAATAATAATAAAAATCAGGCACTGTTGGGACCTGTGCAATACCTGGACACAATAGGCTGCATAATGAAAGGAGCTTTCGACTTTATTCAGAGTTATTGTGAATACAGTCAAAAGCACTGCCATTTTTTTGCTATTGTTAGTAATTAAATAGAACTGTATATTTTATTTGATGTGACAACAAGCAGAATAACTTACATTTTTTAAAAATTAACTTTTACTTCTATTTTTCTCAGTTCCTAACTTTAATTTTATTAACAGTAATTGCTTTAGTGTGTTGCCCTACTTAACTTATTAAAAGGCAGGTTTTTTTAATATAAGGAATGAATACACAAATATGAGCATATGCATGCTTTGAACCACTGAGTTCATAATTTGCATCATACCTTCCTAAGGAGAAACATCTGGGAAAACACTTTCAAGTGCCTCATAAATATAAAACTCATCTTTCTTAATCCATAAGTAAATGATGTCATGCTAAACCTTAAGTAGGCCAAATTTAAGGCAGTGGGAATTAAATTTTCTCTTTAGCAAGATGCAAGCTCTATGGCTGTCTGGCCTTTAGCAATATGAATATATGAAGACCATACAGATCCAAATCATATTTTGCTCAATGTGAGGTTTCATCTTATTTCCACTTCTGTATTAGGAATAAAAACACTAGCCTCCCTGAAAACCTTTTTCAAAATGTTGTTCACTCAAGTCCCACTGAAATCTTTATGGTGTAAAGTTTATGCTTCTAACCCTGGTAGGTTGTGAGATGTCACATCTTACTATCATCAGATTCTCAGTTGGTGTAAATTGGCACAATTCTATTGAACAAAATGGAACTTTGCTGATTTGCTGACAATGTTTCTTTATAAGCAGAAAAGTAATTTTAGGTTAATTTTTAGGGATTTACAAAATTTATTCTTCCTCTTCCTCTTTTGGTATTTACAAACCCCAGAGATAAAAATATAGTTTCAATAGTTTAAAAAAGATGTTTTGTAAAACATTGCTAAAATCGCTTTTCTTTAAATATATATCATATAAAGAATCAATTATGTATGTGTTTGCCACTTTGGAGTGATTATGGTCATCTCAGACTCACGCCAAGAAGACTTTATTCAGAACTACGCCATTGTGTGCATATATATATGTAAATATATTTGGACCTGGTCAAATACTGCAAACAGTTTTTCACACAAAGTTATTTCAGTTTTTAAATAAATGTACTTCAACCACATTCATAACCCTTTTGTGTTTATATTTCATGAATGTTCTGCCAAATGAATTTATTATGGGTGGAAATGTTTGCCTATATCAATAGTGTTGAAAAGTTTTGGTAATCTCTGCGTTTCTGCCAGAAACTTTATTCTAAGAAACAGAAATTTTTGCCTTGCGATCTGGGTCCAGTCAAACCAGCTTGAATTTCAAATAGTGAATATGTGCACTGAGCACTCTGTGAATGAACTTTAGATAATATGTATTTACAGAATATTTTCTGTTCAATAATTTAAAAATGAATACGAGAGATGAGAATACAAGAATAATGAATTGAGAAAAAAATCACAATTTTAATAGATAATTAGCAAACAAAGAGATGAAATTCATTAAATGAGTTATTTGTAAAGGAGGGATTGAAATCATGGGGGAGGAATAGCTCAGTGGTTTGGCCTGCTTAAACCCAGGGCTGTGAGCTCAATCATTGAGGGGGCTATTTAGGGATCTGGGGCAAAAATAAGGGACAGTACTTGGTCCTGCTGTGAAGGTAGGGAACTGGACTCAATGACCTTTCAAGGTCCCTTCCAGTTCTATGAGATAGGTATATATCTCCATATTAACTGGTTATTTGCATAGCTGTATCATGAATAGATGAGGGGCCAAAACAGAGACTGAATCTGAATGAATATAGGTGTCAGAAGTATTCAGATTCAAATACCTGGATCAAAAACTGCAGCTAGTGTTTTTGATCATGTGTTGCATCCATTTAGAAAATTCCTATTTTCTAGTTCTTGTTTTGTGGCACTCAAATCACATGCAAATCACTTCTTATGAAATTTTGGTCAAAAAAGAGTGGAAAACTCACAAGAACCACTAATCTCATGAGAGTTTAATCCATTTAGGACTGAAATCTCATGGGAACAGATTGTAAGATTTTGGTAAAATTGAATCAAGACTAGAACCCTAACTCCAATTTGGCCTTGAACCTGCACTTCAGATCTGAAGCCTAACCTTTACCTGGACCTGGGTTTGAATACTGATTCCACCTGTGGAATCTATATTAAAAATAGAGCTAGTGGGGCGGGAGGAGCAGTAAAAATGAGAGAATATATTTGGCATTTTTTACTGTTTTCTTGACATTTCAAAAAATGTTAAAATGTCAAGATCTTTCTATTGTCAAAAAAATATTTACCAGCCATATAGCTGGTTGAAATCCCCAAAATATTTAGACACACTTTTTCTCGTTCTTTTTTGTTTGTTTTTGTTTTAATTGAAAATTGAATTTTCCCAACAACAAATAATCAAGAGCTCTATATTTGGGAAATCGTAACCATTTCTATTAAACAGTATTCCGTTTCCAGCTACTTTCATGGTTTATTGCTTTCCCTTAGATTAAAGAACTTAAATTCACATCCATGTATATTTAAATATGCATATCTGTATAAAAATACTAGATTATTGGAAGAACTTGCCTATTGTTCAAATTCATATATAAAAATACCCTCTCAAGTTATACAGAAATAGAAAGAAAGCCTATATGATTGTAGTTGCTAGCATTGGCTAGATTAAAGAGAAATGAATCAAACAGATATCCTATTGACTGTCAAAACATAATGAGTGTGGTATTAATGAACATGTCTCGACGAAGTACTCTCTGCAGATAGTGGCAATAATTGTTGCCTCCACAGAAGTCACGTAACTAGTCTGTACAGTTTTCTAATGGGTACAAATACTCAATTGCTTTTTATTTTTAATAAAAAACTGCTCTTATTATAACATTGTCTGCACATTAACTAACAGTATCTAATGTTGTATCTCAGAGAACAAAAAAAACTTTTTAAAATATAGTGAATAGAAGCTGATAGTTTAATGCCTTATGTCCTGATGGGATTGCGTAACATGGTATGTTGAGGAAATGCTAGTTTGAATAGACGTGTTTGGTATCTTACTCTAAAGGTGATGAAATTCAGGCTTAGCCTGTTTCTCTGTGGAAATTTGTTCTATAACGGTGGACCCTACCTCCACCATCATAATGGAGCTGTTGGTTACCAGAGTGTCCTGACAGAAAGTAGTAAGTGTGTTGGGGACTGGAGTGTGTGACTGTCCCAGGGACAACAGGGCCCTGTTTTATTCAAGGCTTTGAATATGAGATTGGGAAACTTTTAAGCGTCCCAGAATTCTATTAGCGGCTAATACAGTGTGCAGAGCAGTGGTTTTAACCCTAGTTCGCATTGTTTAGAAGATAAAACATAGCTTGTTGCACCACCTATAGCTTCTGCATAGCCCTTGGGTCAGTCCCAAGTAGAGGGAATAGTAGTAGCCCAGCTTCAGTATGATTAGAAGTTGTCTATTGTGGTAGGAATGGGCATGGCTCATTGCTCTGAGCAGATAATAGGTAAGGTATTTAAGGTCACTCTAGCTACCAGTGTCTGAAGAGCAATGAGGAGCTAAGGAAAACCTTTGATCACTGGGGGCCAGAAATAATAGGAAAGGTCATCTTAAAAGCTAGTTCCTCAAAATTCTTCTTCCTACTGAAGTGGGGTCCATCTTGCCTGGATTGTGCTTGAGCTAGCTGCTCTTCATGTAAGTCCTCATTTCACACAGCCAGGGGGATCACTGTGTCTGAACTAGTTGAGGATGGCTTCACATAGATGCTGAAGAGGAAGCAGGATGAATAGAGAGGGAACAGGATGAATCCCTGAAGGACTCCACATGTGAGAGCCTTTGAGGAATAGGACAAGTTTCTCTGCTCTACTCTGGCATCTCTAACAAAGGAACAAAACTAACCATCTTAAAGGAGCTTTATCTACATCTACCAAGTCCTACTGGTGGCCATATTACTACTACTAATTGTTATTTATTATGTTTGAGTGCTTTACAGAATCTCTGTCTAGACGAGTTTGTAACCTAAATTCAGACAGGACACAATAAAAGAAGATAATAAACGGAAGGGAAGGGTGAGATAAGACAACAGTTACAATTGTGAGATCACATGGTGTTTCAGTTAAGTTTTATACATATCTTGACTGTATATATATAGGCACATTTAGGGCACTCAAATGCACTCATAAACTTTGTACAGGGACTCCCAGAGGGTACAATAAGACACTGTCTATGTACAGTTACTGCAGGCTAAAGAACATACTGCTTTATTATTGGAAGCACATACTCAAAATGGTGGTGCAACTCCCACCAACAACAGGAAGTAAGATCAAAGGGTGAAGCATACCTCCATCCCTTAATAGCCACTTTACTACAATGAGAATGACCTCCACACTATCTAGGCAGAATGCAGGTATCTACCTCAGTGCCTTCAGAAAATGTCAAAGAAAGTCACACAAGTAAATTCCTGCACACAACACTTGTTCCCTCAGCTTCTACTACATAAATCAATTATAACTGACACATACACATAACATATAACTGGCATAATCATGTTGGCAAGCTGAGCCAAGAACAAAGGACTGAATGGGCATATTTCAGAGTAACAGCCGTGTCAGTCTGTATTCGCAAAAAGAAAAGGAGTACTTGTGGCACCTTAGAGACTAACCAATTTATCTGAGCATGAGCTTTCGTGAGCTACAGCTCACTTCATCGGATGCATACTGTGGAAACTGCAGAAGACATTATATACACAGAGACCATGAAACAATACCTCCTCCCACCCCACTCTCCTGCTGGTAATAGCTTATCTAAAGTGATCATCAAGTTGGGCCATTTCCAGCACAAATCCAGGTTTTCTCACCCTCCGCCCCCCCGCCCCCCACAAACTCACTCTCCTGCTGGTAATAGCCCATCCAAAGTGACCACTCTCTTCACAATGTGTATGATAATCAAGGTGGGCCATTTCCAGCACAAATCCAGGTTCTCTCACCCCCTCACCCCCCTCCAAAAACCACACACACAAACTCACTCTCCTGCTGGTAATAGCCTATCCAAAGTGACCACTCTCCTTACAACGTGCATGAAAATCAAGGTGGGCCATTTCCAGCACAAATACAGGTTTTCTCACCCCCCCCCTTTCCCAAAAAACACACATACACAAACTCACTCTCCTGCTGGTAATAGCCTATCCAAAGTGACCACTCTCCTTACAATGTGCATGATAATCAAGGTGGGCCATTTCCAGCACAAATCCAGGTTTTCTCACTCCCCCCCCCCCCACACATACACACAAGCTCACTCTCCTGCTGGCAATAGCTCATCCAAACTGACCACTCTCCCCACAATGTGCATGACAATCAAGGTGGGCCATTTCCAGCATAAATCCAAGTTTAACCAGAATGTCTGGGGGGGGGTAGGAAAAAACAAGGGGAAATAGGCTACCTTGCATAATGACTTAGCCACTCCCAGTCTCTATTTAAGCCTAAATTAATAGTATCCAATTTGCAAATGAATTCCAATTCAGCAGTTTCTCGCTGGAGTCTGGATTTGAAGTTTTTTTGTTGTAAGATAGTGACCTTCATGTCTGTGATTGTGTGACCAGAGAGATTGAAGTGTTCTCCGACTGGTTTATGCATGTTATAATTCTTGACATCTGATTTGTGTCCATTTATTCTTTTACGTAGAGACTGTCCAGTTTGACCAATGGGCATAAAAACTGACAATCTTCTCATCACTAGATGTGGTCCCTCCAGGACAAGGTTGAGGCCTGTTGGCAAATCCATGTGGGTGGGCTTAAACTGTCACTGCTATTCTGTTTTTGTTGTGTGGATAATATCAGGTTTCACTCTCCAGGTGTGTCAGTGTGGCATTGTAAGTACTAAATTAACCACACACAAAAATCTACTTACATAATGGGTTTATCCTGGAGAGTCTTCAAAAGAATAAGATAAGTGCCAATTTAAACAGAGTTCTGTTGTTAAGTGTTTACCTTTTCAGTCACCTCTGATATCTCATTCTCACATATGCACACACAGAGTAGTTAAAACTGTTGACATTTTTAAAATATCCTGTTTGTGTCTAATGTAGCTGCAGTATTTCAAGAAAGAGAAAGGTTGTTTTAATGGATGATACTTTGTTTTCACCCACTTAATAAAAGTCAAGCTGATCCTGAGCTTTAAATTGAGACCAAACATGGTTGGTGCCCAGAATAAGATCAGTGCAAACAGTTAACAGTTGCATTGGAGAACTGGTGTAAAATATCTGCTATCCGACTTCTTACAATGACATGGCTCTTCTTTCCTAGCTCAAATTAGAAAAAACTACAAGAAGGGTACAAGGTTGTGAAATAGTATAATTTGATTAGAAAATCACTTAAAAGATATCTCTAATTAATAAACTGATTGATGTATGCAATTCACATCTACTAACAACTGCTGTAACTTAAAACTGCCTTCAGAAAGTCTTCCTCAGTGAATAGTAGCATACATATTATAGTAGCAAGGCAAACAATCTTGGCTGCTTTTACTAAGCACTGGTATATATTATAGAGTTAGGTCAGCATAAGGCAGCTTACGTCACTCTAACTCTGTAATTGTCTACACTAAAATGTAGTTCCCACCAATGTAACTCGCTCACTACACCAACTTAATAACTCCACCTCTGCGAGAGGCGTAACACTTAGGTCGATGTGGTTAGGTTGACACAGCGTCAGTGTATATACTGCATTCCTTACATTGGCTGTTGCTGCCCTTCAGAATCCAGCCCACAATGCTCCACACTGACAGTTAAATAGGTGCAAGTGGAACTGGTGAGAATGCGCACCGCTGACACCAGGAGCATAGTGTGCACATGCAAAAGTGATTTAATTACTGTGGTGGCTGTTTGTCAATGTAACTTATATCACTTAATTTTGTGTAGAATTTCCCTAAGTAAACAGGGTCCAGTTGTGAAGTCTTTATTTAGGCAAAACTGCCACTGAAATTAGTCATAGTTTTGTGTGAGTAAGTACTGTAGGGTCAGATTTACAATACTTATGCAATAGATAATATCAAGGGCTTCATAATTGTTACTCCATTTAGTGATGGCACCTTTTTACTTTTTTACTATAATTTAATATGAAGATTTAGTTGTAAACTAGTTTACAGAGCCTTCCCAGAATACAGGTGGCAGGAAATAGCTATTTACACAAGGAAGCAACTGGTTAAGAAGATTCTTGTATTTCTGGAACACATCTTTTCAATGTAGGGAATGTTTCCTATGTTGGTCAGATCAGATTTGTGTTGAACGGACTTTGTTACTAGACACTGAATCAGAACACAAACTTCTTCCTCACATAATCTTCAGCTGATTCTTAACTAACACAAGGATGTATCGGGCTGCATTTATTTTTGTCACGTTGCAGGACAAATAGGAGGCAGTTCTGCTCACATTATTATCCTAAAAAGGAATATGACATTTAGGTCTGGCTAAAATCCCATTGCATTTGCTTTAAAAACAAAATAAAAAACCCTTACATAGAAATTAGTTTGTTTCTCCACAGATGTTTCCTGTAACCCTATGCCATAGATTCATCAGGTTAAAAGTTTATCTAGACTCAAATGTTTTAATGTCATGGTTGAGAATCAGTCAAATCTGAAGAACTATTTGAGAGTAAAGAGATAATCTTCTACTCTTTGAATGAGTATTTTGCTCAGTAAAATGTACTTGGTATCAGATTGGGAAGATTTGTCTCTTTCCATCTATCCATGACAGCATCCAATTATAGAACACATCCTAGTAAGGGTAATACATAACAGTAATAAGAGGGGTGTGAGGGAAGGGACGACATGGTCCAGTTTCAATGGTGCCAAATAAGACCCTTTAATAAGAGCTCTTTATATTCTTTTGAAATTCACATTACAAAGAATTTTTACCTTGTTAGAGAGGAATGGTACTCTTCTAACTTCTTAGTGCATTTGAAAATGAACTAAATGAAGCAGCATTTTAGTTTTAACACCACAGAACAAAAATCTGAAAAATACCGGGGTGAAGTCCTGGTCTCTTTTGAAATCAATGGGAAAACTCTATTGACTTCAAAGGAGCCAAGTTTTCATCCCAGGTGATTGAAATACCACACTGTATTCCAAGAAGTGTTTTAGAAAATAATCTTTTGATTGAAGTTAGACTCTCCTTTTATGTCATTATCCTGTTATAAACTTTACAATAAATGGAAACCTGAAACGTATTCATACTTGTTGTAGAATAGGTGACTCACTTCAGCTCTTCCACTCATCCATAGATGTTTGAGAGCCAGTAAGGAAGTTTAGTGTTTTACAGTGGATGAAAGAGGTCAAAAGAAGGGTCCGTGCTCCTACAATTGCCGGGAAAGGATTATTTACTGTGGGACTGATCTTGTACTGAAATATCAAGATTATCCAGTACACATCCACAGGAGCAGCCAACTCAAAACATACCACTTCTAATGTGTCAGTAGAGCCTTGGCTATTCCATGTGTTGCACTAGGTAGCAAAGGACTTGCTTACCTGTTCAGTGCTGTACCCTGCAGAGCAACAAAAATAGGTTTGTAAGGGCTAGAGGGGTGGGAGAAGTCAAGAAGACATCATGCTGTTCTCCCAAACCGATTGTTATGCCCCCATTTGTTATGCCAGTTACTTAATTTCCAGACCTGGAAATAACTATGCTTACGCATTTATTCCTGCCAGGAATCTCCCACAGCTTTCTAAGGCTTGTGGAAGACATGACGCCAATTTTGCAGAACCCTAGATTGAAAGGAATGGTTCAATGGATCAAATGTTTATAAAGCAAGGGGTCACTAAATTTATGACTTCACAGAGACATGCCTGTACAAGGGGTCAGAAATATTTGTGAAGTGTCTGGAGCCCATCGGTATGTTTATCGATTGATTATCACCATTTGAACTTCTTACTCCCTGCTCTTTCCAGCTTGAGATCCCTGCAGCTACAGACTTGGTAGCTTGTCTCAATTTGTCATATGACATGCCTGTTCATTTACAATTTTTTTTTCGTTTTCCTAATTTTGATCCTCTTGTTGGGGAGAATTATTTCCCAGTACTTGTGGTTTTATCCAATACTGGAAAGGCAATGTCTCACTTATACCTTCTAATATCAAGAAACAAACAAAATAAGAGTGATTTTCAATCACCTCTATGCATGTGCTTGCCCCTTATCTGTGTAGTTCCTCCCTGATGACTAGTGTAGTACGCACTCAGAGCAGAGAGAGTATGCACCTCCTCCATGCCCTTCCACTCCCATTCCATTATTATTATGGTTTATTATTTGCATTCTCATAGTATCTAGAAGTCCTAGTCATGGATCATTGTGCTAGGCGCTGTACAAACACAGAACAAAAAGACAGTCCCTGACCCAAAGAGCTTATAATCTAAGTATAAGACAAGAGACAACAGATGGATATGAACAGATGGGGGAGTACCAAGAAACAATGAGACAATATTCTTCAGCATGCTAGGCAGTGGTCACTGAACACCAGGGAGCTAACTGTGGTCAATTTTTTTGAAGGCATTACAGCAAAGGAGAGTTTTGAGGAGGGATTTGAAGGTGGATAATGAGCTTTGTGGATGTTTTGGGGGAGCAGCTGCACAGCATGCGGGGCAGCATGGGCAAAAGTCTGAAGGAGTTTGTTTGAAAATTTAACAAGTGAACAGTGGAGGCTGGCCTCATGGGCAGGTCAGAGACAAGCATCGGCAGCTAAATAGTGACTGACAGATAATTGGTAGGACGGTGATTGTCTTTGAAGGGCCTGTAAAGTGAATACAAACAGCTTATGTTTGATGTGATAGAGAAGGGGGAGCCAGTGGAGGGATTAAAAAATACGAGTGACATTGTCAAAACAACAGGCAAGAAAAATTATCTTTGCAGCAGTATTCTGAATGAATGTGAGTGGTGCAGGGTTGCATTTGTCAAGGCCAGAGAGAAGGATGGTTGCTGTAATCAAGACTTAAGATGATGAGAGTCTGGATGAGAGTTTTAATTGTGTGGATGGATAGGAAAATCCATATCTTAGAGATGTCACACAGCAAGAATACAATGATTTAGACATAGCCCACATGTGAGGACCTAAACAAACATTATGCCCAGTTTACAGGTTTCAACCCATCCCAGATCTTGATATGTATTTGTGTGTCTGTTTTTTGCTCGGGTTAGAAGAGTGTACCATGCGGAAGATTTTTCCTCAACATGGAAGTAAACTCCAACATTTCTAAAATGTACAGGATAAAAAACCCTGTATTAATACATTTGTGTTTCTCATTAGCTTTAGTACTGCGTATTCAGTTGACCTAGAGGAATAAAACAAAAGCTACTACGAAGATTCAGTAGGGGGGTGAGAAACACAGCATGTCTCATGGCAAGAAAAGTGATTTCTGTTTCCAACTCTGCAGGGAAAATAATGTGTTACTTAATACAAGTCCACTCCTTTCAACAGCGGGACATATTGTGCAGTATACCAAAAAATGTAGTGCCTGGATAAGCAAAACCAGAATAAGACCACTAAATAGCCAGGTGATGGCTTGCCAAAAAGTCAATGTATAATTGAATGTATAATAATTATTATTTATATAGCATCATTATAGTGGAGTACTGCCTCAGCTACACTTAAGGTTAAGACCAGCTTTTCTTTTAAAATTTGACTCAAAGTGCTCTAAAATTATCAGGGTTACTCAGATTGCCTTGAAATTTGGCACATTTCATGGGGCCATGGGGTTAAGTTACTGATATAAACTTTGGATCTTTTGACCAAGTGGTTCCCGAAATACACTCACCTCCGAAGCTCCCTCCCCTATTCCTTTTTAAAGTTGACGTGTTTTGGCAATGTCTTTTTGTGCACAGATAGAGATCAAATCAGAGCTGAGATCATCACACCACAGCCTCAAATGCTTGAGAGTTACCCCAATAGTACATACTACCCACTAGGCCTTTGGGGGAAATCAAATTGCAACTTTATTAGCCAAAGAATTTGGTTCACCAGTTAAGTTGCATGCCAAACAATTCTAAGGCTCACATGCCAAATGGATAACACTGTGCATGTGCAGAGAGTGACACTAAGGGGGTTGAAAGTCATTTACAACTCACAGAATCTGAATAGTTCAAGTGTTAATGTTATGCTTATGGAACCTGAGTACCAGCTAGACACTGGAGTTCAAATCCAACCTTAGGTAGCAATTTGAAATAAAAGAAAGAGGTGTCTTGCTGCAATTGACCTCTGTCAAAGTGACAGTGGTGGAGTTTTGGCAGGGGAAAATGTAATCTGAGTACAGCAGAATTCTTATAATGTGCTGAAACTCTTTTTGAAAAGAGAATAATTACACATACAAATTCTCACTGGAAGGGGAGGGTGATTAAGGGTAGAAAAGTAGGTGGGAATGGGGGAGAGGGGTTTGGGTGCAGAGAGGGATGGAGTGTGATAAATGGAGTGTGTGGATAGGAGAGGGCTTGGGGGCTAGGTGGAGTGGGAGGGAAGGGATATTGGGAAGGGGGAATATGAGAATGTGAGTGACAGAAGGACTGGTGAAGAATAGGCACAAGGGTGCCTGTGACCCTCACATACAACTTTTTGTCTGCTTAGGAATTTATCATGAGGTCAAATTATTTTTAATAAAGAATGTTATAAATAAGTGCAAGAAAACCAGACAGAAAAACTGAATCTGTCCAAACAGAAAGGCCTACTGGTATAACTCAAGGACTGTGTTAAGATCATGATTGATAAACAAAAAAAAATGTGGGACTGAAAATTAATGAACAAAAATTGGTGTGTCGAAAACTAGGCCTTTGCATGGGACTTGTGGACTTGTTGACTTTAATGGAGTTACTTCTGATTTACATGGGCATGAGATAAAAATCGGACCCACTGAGCCTGATCTTCTATTGCTTTGCATGTTATATAGTCTGTGCAAAGTGGATGTATAAAGCTACCAGATCAAAATGGCACTCAAGGAACAATACAGTATAGAATCAGGCTCAGTATCTCTCCGGGTATTCTGACACTCCATAATACAGGCCACATCTCCACTACTGGGACACATCTACAGCACTGTAGCTATTGCCAGCAGAACCCACTAGTGTAGACGCAGCCTATAGCAACAGAAGGGATTTCTCTGTCACTTCTGGAACCACAACTCCCTGAGCAATGGTAGCTAGGTCAATGGAAGTATTCTTTCATTGCCGTAGCTGCGTTTACACTGCGGTTATGATGGCATAACTACAGTGCTCAGGGAGGTGAATTTTTTATATCCTTGATCGCCGTAGCTATGTCGACCTAAGTTTTAAGGTCCACTGTCAAATGGATTCTGCTTTTGCAATACCATTAGTAAAGTCTCCAAGGTTTCAGGACAGGACATTTCCCAAAAGAAACATGTTTTCCCCTTGTGCATTTCACAGCCACAGTGTAGGCTGTAAAATCAATCTATGGTGCAATTCCTTATAGAGAACAGAGTGTCATCAACAACATATTTTTACACTGAGACTCAGAAACTGAGATTTCAAGGTTTCACTGTTGGTATTCAGAAAAATTGACCAGCCAGCCACAGCTTCCAAAGCATCTCCCTCCCTTCTTATAATGGCCTCTCCACCCTGATTCTGGAATATTGAAACAAACTGGCATCACAGGCTCTCCTGGATGGGGAGGGGAACACCCACTTACATGAATGGGGCAGTTCACGCATCTCTGAGCTATTTTTTGAGGCCTGTATTCATCTGCATGGGCTGTTCTCATTCTGCTGAGGCTATCACATCTCTCAGAGCCTCCCATGGTTTCAGGACCATCCTATACTGTGGTCTGCATATGTAATAAGGCAACTACTAATGATTAATTTAACAAATACTACAGAGGAGCACTAGTTTTGCTACAGTTAAGATTGATAAGATTTTTCTGTTTAAAGGAAATTTTTTCTAAATATTCCAAAATCTTCATGCATATCTAATTGTCTTGAAATTTGCTGTGTTTTATGAGGGGGCAGGGTAGGATTAGTGATCCAAATTGGGGGTCATATGAGCAAGAGGTTCCTGAGATATAGCACCCCAGCTTTTCTTAAAATTCACAGATTTACCAACTTTTTTTGTGCACACATGGCTTTTAAAGTGCTAATGGTTTAATTGGACAGGAACTGGAGGGTGTTCTGGAAATAGTGGCAGGGGAGGGAGGCTAAATGTTGTGGTGAGGAGGAGAGAGACACATCAATCTTCTTTCACATGCTTAAGGTTACTGTAACTACCATGTATTAAAGCCATCAAGTTCTTGGGACATAGACCATGTCTGAGATGTCTCTCACCAGCTCTGTTAGCAATTAAAGAATCAAAACATTTCAAAGCATGACCATTATTCCCACTTCACTACCACAAAGTGTACCTTGTGTGAGGAGGGGGGTGCTTAGGAATCACATGGGAATGATGTGGCCTAGTGGAGAGAACCGTGGACTGGGATTCAGAAAACCTGGGCTTTATTCCTGGCTCTGCCACTGGCCTGCTGGGTAAATTTGGCCAAGTCATGTCTTTCTGTGCCTCAGTTTCCCCATCTCTACAAGGGGAATAATGAAATTTCCCTCCTTGAGATCTACTGATGAAAAGCTCTATGTAAGAACTAGGTATTATCATTACCTGTCCACAAGAGCTTCTGAACTGCATATTGTCATGATAATTACAACTGCTTAAATGACCACGAACCCCTACCAACAACATTTCTTTCTGTTAAAAAAACTAGGAAATTAAATGTCAAAAAGCTTCATTAATACAGATTTAAGATTACACTCAGTTAGCTCGTGCCCTTCCAGAAAGATGAATTCAGCAAAACTCAAACTTAAACCTGGAAATACATAGTTGAGTTACGTGCCCATTCAACCATAACTCTGCTCTCTTTGAGAAATGCCGTAGTGCATAACACATTCTCACACTCTTCTTTTGCCCTCTACTGAGCTCCCTCCACTCATACACTTAGCTTTATCCACAGAAAAAAACACAGATGCTAAATTTTACAGTGCCTTCAAACCCTTGTACAACCCCTATACCACTATGCACATGACATCATCAAACACTACTTTCACTTACCCTTTGTTAAATTCACAGATCAAACTCATCTCCCAACTAACTGCTGACAACCCCCATAGTAGGAAGACCTCAGTGTCCTACTAGTGCCACAGCATACACAATGCAGTGAGAAAATGAGGTATACTGGTTCTCTCAAGGTACCCATGCACTTCTTTCACATATACAGAGCTCAAGGAGAGGGGCTCACCCTGCCCACCCCCCCCGAGAGCGATAGCCCTTCCGCTCACCTCATATCAAGCTTCCAAGCTGCTCCAGCTTATTCCTGTACTATTCAATAAAGCTACAGTTTACACAGTGAATGCAACTGTAGTGCATGCAGAATTCCCAGTGACTATTGCAAGCTCCAAGGGGACTGAGAAAAGGTTTCTTGGGCCTGTACCGTAACTCTGCATTTCCTGGTTTTCATATATGTGAGTTTTGCTGAACTCAACATTCTGAAGGGCACGAGCTATCATCAGGCAACCTTAACTCTGTGTTAATGAAATTTTCTATCATTTAATATGTATACAATCCCTGCCCTCTTGAACCTCAGTGCAGGGTTCAAGCACAGGTTGTATCCATGTGCTCAGGCTATTGTGTGAGATATATTAACCATCCCAAGAAGAAAATGAGGCCAAAGCCAATACATTCTTTCCACTGAAGGCTGGCAGAGGGGAGTTTGTGCAGTATCTTCTTAAGTACCCTCTGAACACTGGGGACTTTATGCAGTATCCTCTACATCCTGAAAAGCTATAGCAGACTTTGTATCTACCCAACAGGGAGCAGTGCCTACAAGATGTAATTCAATCACTGTAACTTCAGTACTGAAACCACACATCCAACAACTAAGTCTTTATAAAAAGGAAATTATATATAAAGTCAATTCAAGGGCCAAGCACCTAACCATACGCAAGCATAAAATATTACAATAATCTTACAACACTATTCCCAAAATACAGAACACGGTGATTATACTGGACTTGGTTGGTGGATAAATGCTGTGATAGAAGAGACTAAAATCATCCTATTTTATAGTTGAAAGAGTGAATCTAATTTGGTACAATAACTTCTGAGGACAATTGGCTTTTCTATGTAATTATTTTTATTTTTCTTTAGAAAAAATACACAGCATATTAGCATATGTATAACATGTTATTTGTGGGATATGTTAACTATCAAAAAGTCTGTGATGTACTTGAATCCAAAAGCCCAGTCCTGAAAAGACATGTGAATAGCGAATGGGGGTGCTTACACAAATAGTTGCTCAAATGTGCACCTTTTTTTTTTTGCAGGATAGCACCCAGTGCTATTGAATCTACTGAAATTTTGTACATTATCAATGTACAGAACTAATGTAGTACCCATACTATAATGATTCTTTTACAGTACAACTCCAAATTTTGTTAGAGCTCTTCCTGAATTATGCAGCTATTGTATTATTATGGCATATAATTTCAGACTCATCTTCAGGGCCAGATCCTCAGCTAGGGTCAATAGATGTAGCTCCATTGACTTCAGTGAAGCTATCCTTACTTATATCAGCTGATGATCTGACTCACTGAATATAAAACACATATGTGGCTTTAGATCACGACCTGCCTCTTATAAGTTCTATGCTGTTGTTTATATTCTTTACAAGAAATAAACTAGTACATAAACACTATTCGAAAATGTAAAATGACACAAAGATATGGGTACAAAATGTACTTGGCTCATGGGAAAAGGGCAAAACAGGCAACACACAAAGGAAATTCCTACAGTTATTCATATCAAAGTGTCCAGAGTTTCTGCTAAGAAGACATGTATCATAATCCCATAATTCTGTTTATGGTATTTTTAGACGATCCCTTTTTTTTTTTCAGAACTGTTCCATTAAGTTATCATCACTGACTTTCACAATTTTTCTTCAGAACAGAAATATACAGCTTTGATTCTATGAACTTAAACCTCAGAAACCAACACAGCTCTTCCATTTTAGACAAAGCAATCGTGTGTTTTGTATGCTACTTTCTCCTGTGTTTATGAGAAGTAGTGTATATATAGCTTCTTTTACTAAGAAGGTCAAATAAATAGTATATCTCCACTTTACAAACCAATACCCAAAGGTAGCCCAATGTATATAGAGGAACTAAATGTGTAGTAGTCCTTTAATACTTCATTAGCTAAGGGCTAGATTGAGAGATTATTCGCAGAGCTGTGTAAGGAGCAGCATGGAACTCTATCATTCCAAGAGTTGCTCTGGAAAGAAACTGACTCAGAGACACCTCTGAGTAATAAATTTTCTATTACTCCTGTTTTGCGCAGGGGAAGTATATGACGTCAGCCCACTACCAGGCACAGCATAATCTCTCTCTCTCTCTCTCTCTCTCTCTCTCCCTCCTCAGCCCACCATTATATCCTGCTAGCTTTTCTGCCTAATATATAGTGGGGGGCTGAGCCATGGATCTGCCTTCTCCCTGCTATTTGTCACATCTCCTCATCCTTCTAGGAATATTGGCTGCATAACTCCTGTTCTCCTCCCCAGGCCTGACCTCAGCTAAGTTCTATGCAGTGGCCATGCATGGGGTGCAGTTGGGCTTTACCTCCTTTATTTCCCCGCACAGCTGTTTAGGACACTTATTCCAGCCCTTAATGAAAGTTTTTGCCTTTTCTCTTTTAGAGGGATTTATGAATTAAAAAGTTGACGCATGCCTTCTTAGCGATCTCACGTTTGAATATTAAATTTGAATTTTATTTAGTTATTTTTTATGAGGCCACTGAGCTTTAGGGTACATGTATACATCTCAATGTCCATTATGGTTCTTGGGTCCTTTAAAGCTGGGAGCAGTAGTTACCAGGCATATGACTAGAAGCAAGCCTGTGACTTACAGGAAGTCAGTTTCAAAGACATACTGAAAGTACATCTTAAAAAGGGAGGCATCAACCCAACAAACTGGGAGGACTCGTCGCGGAACAGAACACAGTGGCGCCACGCCATACACCAGAGGTGAGCAAACTATGGCCCGCGGGCCACATCCGGGACCCTTCTGCCTGGCTCCTGAGCTCCTTGCCCCAGAGGCTAGCCCCCGGCCCCTCCCCTGCAGCCTCAGCTCACTGTGCTGCCAGTGCAATGCTCTGGGCAGCAGGGCTGCAAGATCCTGGAGCAGTGCAGCTGCAGAGCCTGGCCTGACCCGGTGCTCTGTGCTGCGCGGTGGCGTGGCTGGCTCTAGCTGGGAGGCACGGCTGTAGTGCTGCCAGCCACCAGGTGCTCCAGGCAGCGTGATAAGGGGGCCGGGGAGTTGGTCAGGGGGTGGGGGTGTGGACAGGGGTCGGGGTGGTCAGAGGGTGGGGAACCTGGGGGTTGAATGGGGGCAGAGGTCCTGGGGGGGCAGTCAGGAAGGAGGGGGGGTTGGATGGGGCAGCGGGGGGCAGTCAGGGGCTGGGGTTCCAGGGGCAGTCAGGGAGAAGGGGTGGTTGGATGGGGCAGGGGTCTGGTGTCGGGGCAGTCAGGAATGAGAGGAGGGGTTGGATGGGCGCTGGGGGGCATTCGGGTGGGAGTTCCAGGGGCGGTCATGGGACAGGGAGCGGGCGGGGGTGGATGGGGTAGGGGTCCCAGGGAGGGCTCATCGGGGGCGAGAAGCGGGGGAGGGGGAATAAGGAGCAGGGGCTGGGACACGCCTGGCTGTTTGGGGAGGCACAGCCTCCCTTAACCAGCCCTCCATCCAATTTCCGAAACCCGATGTGGCCCTCAGACCAAAAATTTTGCCCACCCCAGCTATACACCAAGCCACAGCTCACTTTGAGGAGAACAGACATGCTCATGAGACAGAGAAATGACAAAGGAGGAAAGAAAGGGCACAACACTCCAGCCAACAACTCTATCTCCTCTAAGATTACACCGTGACTTCTGTGAGAAAATCTTCAGGGCAAGAATTGGGCTCCTCAGCCACTTAAAAACTCACCAATGAACCCCCTTGGCAGACATCATCCTTGCATCGAGAGATAGATGAAAAAGAAGTTATAAGACTTCTGCTTCTTAGGCAGGGGCGGCAGATGGGAGAGCTGCCAGGAAGGGCTACTAAAGGGTGTGTGCTCTCCCCACGAAGCCAGAAGACCTTGGGTGGTTCTTACCCACTAGTTTGAGTTGATTTGTTCTGGTTTTGAGTTTGTGTTTTAGGAATAAAGCAAGCCCTGAGGAAGGTGATATGAAGAGACCTGTAGTTGGGACTTAATTTTTCCATCCCTGGTTGGTGAATCTGCACAACCAGCCTACACTGCTGTCTTTGAGTTTTTGATGAAGCATATCAGAAATGCATTGCATGAATAAACTGCAATGATATTTCACAAACTGTTGTGCTGCTAAAACTGTAGAAACATCTAACTAAAACAGCACCCTACTACAAGTATAGAAGTCCGTAAGATCTACTTTGGTGGAGCAGATAGGCAACAAGAGGGTTAAGGAAAGCCTGTGGACCCAGTTGTCCCTGTCCTGCTATACCTGCAGACATTGTCAGGCAAGGAGAGGAGAGTTAAAAGAGGAGACCTAGCCCAGTTCAAGGCTGACCAGGAAGGCTCGCAAAGTTATCCTACACCCGCAACAAGGGAAGCCTGGTTTCAGCTAAAAGCCTCAAACAGCTTGTTACCCGGATGAGACATTTGGTGAATGGGGTAACTAGGCCAAGGAAGATGGACAGTAAAGGATTCACTGCACAGAGACAAGCCTAGAGCAGAAGGATAGAGTCCTGTTGGTGCGTTCTAGCATGACTGATTTTTAGTTTGCTGTTTTCCTTTTTTTTTTTTTTTTAACATTAACATTCAAGAAGCTGTAGGACTTCAATGTTCCTTAGCTAGAGGGCAAAGGCACCATGGCACCAGCTCTGTGAGGGGTGACACCCAACTATCCAACTACCCAACCTGCAGGGGGACATCGTGCCCTGATAAGGCATAAGAGGGCGCCGCCTAGAGAGCTCAGTTACAGGCATAATGAAGTCGTTGGGCCAAATTCTGTATAAGGCAGAATGAAGTTCAGAGGAGCTGCATGAATATACTCAATTGAGCTGAATTTGAACCCTGACGATTTTTCATTCCAGTTCTTCTGGCCTTAGTCACTGGCTTTGAGAAATAAACAAGGTGAAATATATTGGAAAACTAGTAATTTACATTTAGGAGAAATGTTTCTTTTATAATTTTTCTTCTAAAATGTGTTCTGGCATATTAATGTAAGATATTATTAGCTATGTAAATATTACCATTTGCGCCACATGGCTGAAACTGCTCTCTGAGCCTTGACAGAAAAATAATCTGGTTTTTGTATAAACGCTGCAAAACTGAACTTTTTTTTTTTTTTTGAAAATTGGAATAGAAACATGAAAATATTTAAATTTTGAAAGGATCAGATGTCGTTGTGAGAGTCTCTCACACTTCTAATTGGCTCCACCCATCACCTATAGTAGGTTTAGCAGAATTATATATATATATATTTCAAATGATAATATCATGGTGTATTTTAAAGCATTTTTTCAATTTTAATCAATTTAAATTTTCACAATTTTAAGGAATTATGGAGAGGTTGTCAGACAATAATTATTTAATAAGCGTAGATGTTGAGATTCCAAAAGGAAAGCTTTATAACTATCAAAAGGCAAGTTGTCAACCTCACATGTCAAAATAGACAAAATAAATATCCTTAAATCAAACTCTAATAAGTTCTCAAGCAGCATTTTTCTTATTTTGCTATGTGTAAATTTCAATTATTATTGATGGAAATATTTTTCTGTTGGTTTGTGTGTGTGGTGAAATTGACATTTAGCAACATTTACCTATAAAAATCGAATCCTTCCATGCCTATCTATGGGTAACAATTTTTCAGTGGGAACCACAGTATTCACTAAGGGCTGGATTGGTACCTTGCAAACAACTCTGAGTGAAGGACAGCGTGTAGTAGCACTGCCCAAGGAGGAAAGCAGAGACAGAATTGTAACTGAGAGTCATTATTTGGTCTTTGTTTTCCCCTCCCTACATCATGGAGGCAGTAAGCTATGCCAACCCTTTTTGTAGTCCAGTTTACTTTCCCCTTTGTGTTTACTCAGCTGCAGTAGCTGGTGCATTGGGGTGGTGAAACTAAGGTTCCACTCCACTCATCTGCATGCTCTCTTCCTAGCACCATCCATGCTGCTGATAGCCTACACAAAGGAGTATGGGATGCTTTACACCCCTTTTCTGTCCTCAATGGCAGGGGTTCTCAACCTTTTTCTTTCCGTGGCCCCCAGAACAGGCTATAAAAACTCCATGGCCTACCTGTGCCACAACTATTTTTTTGCATATAACAACCAGGGGCCAGCATTAGGGGGTAGCAAGCAGGGCAGTTCCCTCCATCCCCATGCACAGGAGGCCCCACAAAGCTAAACTGCTCAGGCTTTGGCTTCAACCCTAGGTGACAGGGCTCGGCATGGCGGGGGTTCAGCTTTCTGCCCTATGCCCCAATTAGTCTAATGCCAGCCCTGCTTGGCGAGCCCCCTGAAACCTACTTGCAGCCACCCATGGGGCCTTGTATCCCTGGTTGAGAACCACTGCTCAGTGGGACCATAGCCAGGGTTACAGTATGGTCCTAAATGAAAAAATAATCACAGATGTTGGGCAATGGATGTCCCTTGAGTTCCTGAATACCCTTGGTTCCCGATCGGAGTTGAGGGTATTCAGCACCTTGGAGGACCAAAATCTTAAAGCCTGAAACTGCCTTCTTTACTCAAGCTGAATATTGGCTTACTCCAGAAGTGTTGACATATATGGAAAGGCAACACGCTCCAGAGCAAAGATGGAAGAATCAGGCCTTCAGTTATCACTTTGGTTCTTAGATAACATTAATGCAAAGGGCCCATCCTGCTTCAGTTCAACGTCGTGGGTTTCTTGAAATTGGCATTTCAATTTGAAGGGTGAAAGATTTCAAATACTTTCAAAATGGTAACAGCATTGTGGGAAGGAATGTTTCTTGTTCTCTATAGAAACTTGTGGTAAAAGGTTAATAAGCCTTTAATGACAACACAAGAGAAGATAAATACACTGGTGACTTCAGTTCTCAGGTCAGGGACATCTGAAAGCATTTATCTTATGAACGAACTACTCCAACATTGAACTTTCATAATAATTAAGTAAACAGTGCACATTGCTTTATCTTTTCAGGTCCAGGTGGCCAAACAGTTTGCTAGGAGAATGCCAGAGAACTGGGGAGGTGCAAGGAGGGAGAAGAAAGGGTCACCAGTATTATTTGCTAATGAAGTGATCATTTTGGTGTTCAGTCTTTTACAGATAAAATACCTTTTCATGGAAATTTTTGGACATTGTGACATTGAGTAATGCAATGTGTCAAACCCATGGAAAGCCATTCTCACTATTAAAGAGCATTCCATGTGAGTTTAATACGAATGTGGTGGGACCTAAATTGCACATGTTCAGTACAGAGCAAAAGTCATTACGATTCAGAAGGACTGAAAGGAAATAACAAGAAAGGCACATGGTTCCATGGCCTGCAGCAAAGCCAGGGCAGAGGTTAAAGGAGAGGGCACCACCAGCATAAACAACTATACTGAAATTCAATGAATGGTGTATGAATTGGCTGCAGTGGTAGGTTCCATTTGCAGGAGCAGCTATAGGAAAGAAGCTGTGTACATCATTGCTGACTCTGGGAATATATAACATGAAACAATGATTGATTTTCTGCTGCTATTTCAAAAGTATCACACACACACTAGGCCAAATTCTTCTTTCACTTACACTGGCATAAATCCAGAGTAATTCCATTGACTTAAATTAACTTGGTAGGTCCTAAATTTGCAGATATGTTCCAAATACTGTCAGCATTGACATTAATGGGGTTATTCTAGATTTATACCAGGGTAACTGAGAGCAGAATTTGTTCCAGTATGTGTATCACAAGAATGGGGATATCTGTCTTTTAAATAGACCTTCATAATGAAACCCCATGCTGCCTAATTTTCAGGTTTTATTAACTACCAGAAATTCAAGCTTAACAAAAAATTGAACAAGGATTGTGAACATTTCAGGCAAACCAGGGCTGAGACATCCTTTTTCACATGTACCAAGTTTGGATTTATTAGTTTCAGGCTGAAACCATATGAAACCAGTTTAGGCTGATTTTCACTTTTGTTTGAACCTAAATATCAAAGCAAAATTCAGTGGGTTGTGGATTAAAATCTAAAGAAAAAAAATATTTACCAAACCCAACATTAATTGAAACAACTGAGCTTCACACAACTTTGCTTTGAAATTGAAAAAATTGTTCTTGATGCAGCCAAGTGAAAACCTTTCAAGATGTGAAGGAGCTTGTGCTTCCAGCAAACTGTTTGAGATCTGTATGGATCATTGGGGCTTTTTAGAGTTCGGTGATTGAAACCCTGCTACTGCCCAAACCTCTTTTTGTCATGATCCCACAGGTCTCAAACCCAGCTCTACAGAGTTTATAGGCATAGCCCTGTACTAATGCTATAGCTAGCAACCTGTTATGATTGCTTACTTCAGAGTCATGAAGACCAGCCCCAGTGTGAGGCTCCGCCCCTGAGATCCAGTTGGCAGAGTCTCAGAGCAGCTGATTAGCCCACTAGCCCTATTTAAGCCAGCAGCAGGAATAAGAGGCTGTCTAAACAACTGGGTTATGCCTTGCTCTGGACTATGTGCCCCCTTGGCTTGATTTCCTGGTATCTTGTCCCAGTGTGACTCCTGGCATTGGACTTGTGGTTCTGACCTCCAGTTTGTCTCCTGCTTCAGGTATCTTCACTTGTGTCTCTGACTACTAGGTATGTCCAGCCATGATACTTTTGCTCTTTACACAGCAAATACGATATGAAGGGAACACAGGGGGATGGTGGGGTCTAAATACCCATGTTTGCTAAATATATACAACATGCAAGGCCTACCTATCTATACACTACTGCTGCTTTAGCTGGTAGAACACAGAACTTGGCTAAAGGGCTTACAAACTATTAAAAGAGATACTACCCAATTCCTGTACAGTGTGGGTGGGAAGTGGCAAAACAGGCCCATTGCTTCAGGGAATTTTTCTCTCCTTCTCCCAACCCCCTTTCCAAGGATTTTTCCTGAGATAGGTTGGCCTGGCTCCTTATGGTGGATCCAGCCTCCCACTTGTTCTATATGCCCTAGAGCAGTGGTCACCAACCAGTTCATCGCGATCAACTGGTCGATCCTAGAGGATCTCCCAGTCGATCACGATCTCTGGCAGTGCAGTGTGGCTGCCACTAAGGCAGATTCCCTGCCTACCCCAGCCCCACACTGCTCCCGAAGTGACCCGTGCAGCCCCACGGCCTTGGAGGTGGGGGGTAGGGGGTCTCTCTCTGTGCACTGCTCTTGCCTGCAATCACTGCCCCTGCAGCTCCCATTGGCCAGGAGAACTGCGGGGGTGGTGCTTGCAGAGAGGGGCAGCGCGCAGACCTGTGTGCCCCCCACTTTCCCGCCAGGGGCTGCAGGGACACGTTGGCCCCTTCAGGGAGCGGTGTGGGGCTGGGGTAGGCAGGAAGGCTGCCTTAGCCTCTCTGTGCCCACTGCTGACTGGGAGCCGCCGGAGGTAAGTGCTGCCCAGCGGAAGGCTCCAGCCCAACTGCCATTCCTGAGCCCCTTCACAGAGCCAGGACCCCAAAACCCCTTCTGCACTCCGAACACCCTCCTGCACCCCAAGCTCCAGCTCAGCGCCCCCTCCCAGAGCCAGTACCCTGTACTCCCTTCTGCACCTCAACACTTTGCCCCAGCCCGGAGCCCCCTCCTGTGCCCAAACTCCCTCCTAGAGTTTACACCCCTCACCTCCTCCTGCACCCCAACCCCCTGCCCCAGGCTCAGCCCAGAGCCTGCACACCCCACCCCCCCCCCCGGAACCCCAACCCTGTGAAAGTGAGTGAGGGTGGAGGAGAGCGAGCAACGGAGAGAGGGGGGATGGAGAGAGTGGGACAGGGCTTCGGGGAAGGGCAGGGCCTTGGGGAAGGGGCGGGGTAGATCCTGGGTTGCCTTTAGATTCAAAAAGTGATTTGGGGCATAATAAGGTTGGAGACCACTGCCTTCTAGGCATGAGGAGACTTTAAAGAATGTAGGGAATGGTATGATTTGCACATAAAATTATTCCCTAGTTCCTCATTTTTAAAAAATAATCTCTGCATAGCATACAAGAGAAGCAAGCCAAGTAAAAGGTGACCCTTAAAAAGTTCCAAGATCAGCTTTGATTTGGATAAATGACCAGTTTTTGGATGTGCCTCTGAAATGCATCCAAACCTCTTGGATGAGCAAAATTGGGCTGGAAGCCTTATGGCTTTCTCATAAGACTTCTGGCACTTCTGTGTCCAGTCCTAGCTGGAAGTGCCGTAGGAGCTGCCTTCCTACAGCATTTTGGCACCATCCGTTCTGGCTCAGTCTGGGGAGGTTTCCTGAATATTTCAGAACCTCTGTAAATTTAGTTCTGTAAATGAACAAAGGTTTGGGGTCAGTGGGGATACTGTGTTTAATACGGAGTAATTTTCATTTTCCTAATAAAATTTTAATTGTCTTCTTTATGTTCTGTTAAGAGCAGAATACAAGTGTCACACTGAACTGTGAATCAGTCTTTTTTCTTAAGTTTTATTTTTGACTCATTCTCTCAGCTGTTGACTATAGTTTTAACTGAGTCAAACTCCATGTTTTCTTCGTAACATTTGGAAGCCTTAATATATGGTGCACAACAGACAAATGTGAACACAAACAATGCATTTATTTCACTCTGTGTTGACTGACTTAGCCTTTAACTTGTGCCTGTGCTAAGCAGACTGAGTTTACACTATATTTGAAGAAAATAAGTGAGATATAATGGTAGATAACATGACCATGAGCTATATGGTTATACTTCTGAGAAATATCAGTTTACTTTTGCTGGCAAAGAATTATTAAAACAACTCAACTTAAAACCCCTTGATTTCACCAAAAATCATTGACTATACTAAACCCTTCAGCTAATTCTGTTTTGTGTCGCAAATGCTGACAGTCCACTAACAGCGACTAATACTTGAAAATTTCTATTTGGGCCAATGAAATACCTCAGAGGCCTCATTAAACTCGCTTTGTCAGTCTGGGTCAGATAAGGCAAAACCTCTGTCTCTTTGCTTGCTGTTATTCATGATTTTAAGGTTAATCCATGTACATGTGTACAATGATGTTTAATTCAGATTGCATTTTCCTACTGAGATGTTTTTTAGCTATGTAACAATGTCTTTGCTTTTTTGTGTGTATCATACTCTTAAAAATAAGATTTTCAAAAATAGGTACCTGGAGTTAGGACATGTCTTCGCCACAAAATGCAGAAGAGAAGAGTGAGGGGGGATTTGATAGCAGCCTTCAACTACCTTAAGGTGGGTTCCAGAGAGGATGGAGTTAGGTTGTTCTCAGTGGTGACAGATGACAGAACAAGGAGCAATGGTCTGAAGTTGCAGTGGGGGAGGTCTAGGTTGGATATTAGGAAAAACTATTTCACTAGGAGGGTGGTGAAGCACTGGAATGGGTTACCTAGGGAGCTGGTGGAGTCTCCATTCTTAAAGGTTTTTAAGGCCCATCTTGACAAAGCCCTGGCTGGGATGATTTAGATGGGGACTGGTCCTGCTTTGAGCAGGGGGTTGTACTAGATGACCTCCTGAGGTCTCTTCCAACTCTAATATTCTACAACTTGCGTTGTCGTACAGCCACCTCAGTAAGTACATCACTTGTGCATGTCTACACATTGCTCCTTGTGTCAGCAGCGTGTGACCTCACCAGGAGCGCTTATAGTGATTGAACTGTCAGTGTGGGGCACTGTGGGAGGGCTTCTGAAAGCCAACAAAAGTCAATATAAGCAATGTAGTATCTACACTGACACTGCATCAACCTAACTACATTGACATTGATTCTATGCCTCTCATGGAGGTGGAATTATTAAGTTGCTGTAGCAGGTGAGTTATGTTGGCAGGAGTGAAATTTTAGTGTAGACACTTACAGAGTTAGCTCGACATAAGCTGCCTTGCATCAACCTAACTCTGGGCTTAGGCTTGTACATCCACAGTGAGGCACCTAAATAAATACCTTGACTTTCAAAAAAGAGCTGATTGCCCAACAACTCCTAGTGGCCTCAAAGGAAGTTGTTGAGGACTCTGCATTCTTGAAAATCACACCCCTTAATCAGGTCATTTTGAAAATCTTAGCCTAAATCTCTAAGGACTCTGGGGTGGAAAGTCAGTGGGACTTATGCTTCCTAAGTCACTTCTGTGCTTTTCAAAATCCCAACCATGGAGTTTGCAGAAACAGGAAGTCATTTTGCTTTACAGAGAACACACATACATTGGTTTCTTCAGAGAGAATTTACTTTTGTTTACTGTTAGATTTATTGTTTGTTCTCTTGATCTAAAAGAAAGCTCATTCTTAAAAGAGGGACTCGCAATACATTAGTATATTTGTACCTTGAAAGGAATGGACTGATCATGCACTCCATGGGGGCACCAGCATACTGCTCCCACATTCCATGTAGTACAAGGAAATGGTTACATACATGCTAGTTAATAGCTGACACATTCCCATAGTTAGACAAAGCTCATCCTGTACCATCTGGTGTTCACAGGATTCCACTTTGTACAATCAGGCAGCAAGCTGCGATGATTCCGTGGCCACCTAGCACTTCACTATGTTTACTACTCTGGGTGATACTGTTGTGGGTGTGGTGAGATGTCACTGAAGCTGGAATGTGTAACTGCCTTTCATTTAAGATAGCTATAAGTAACTGTTAAGCTCTTTTATGAAACCATAGTGACCTCCACACTAAACTTAGGCACATGTAACTGACCAAAGCAAAGGCACATTAAATTATGTGAGAGGGGCTTGGGGTGTGTGTGTGTGTGTGTGTGAGAGAGAGAGATATGCAGAAGGAATATCACAGAAATAGAAAAAGAGCAGAAAAGCCAGAGACAGCCTGAATGAGCCCTGAGAGCATGGACCTGAGAAAAGCCTAGAGATAGAAATGCTGGGCTGAGTGCTGGCTGAAAAGTGGCTTGGAGCTGTGAGGAAATAAACTGTCTTCTGTTTGATTCCTCCTATGTTCAGGGGAACAGAACTTCATCTATTCTTTGTAAACAAACATGATTTCATGAAAGCCATACCTGACTTCATCATCAAATTCTCCTCCTAACAGAAACAACCACAGGGCTCTGAACTTTGGTTAACCACTAGGATTAAAAGGGGTAACTATATATAACCTGAACTTTCTAGTTGTAAGGAAGTAGTAAACTTGCTTCTGGAGATTCTCCCTTATCCCCAACATTTGATGAAACTTCATGAAATCCCGAAATCAAAAACTGTATATGACAGTCTGGGCAATTTTTCAGTCTTCCCCTTTTTTGAGAAATTGCTTGGCTTTAACTCTTTGTTTGTTTTTTAGTTTGTTCCAAGGTTTTTGTTTTATTTTTCTGTCAAACTGTGAACTTCAGAAAATTTGTGATGAAACCTTTCTTTCTCTATGGCCACTGCAGTTGCTGCTTACCTGTACTTAGCAAAGTTACAGCATGCTCTCTGCTCACAGTTCAGAAAGATGCACCCATCCTCGGTCTAAGTGGGCCCCAGAAACCTCAACTGTTTTTCATTTGCTTTTTGTCATTGGCAAAAAGCCAACTGTTTGCAACCCATTTTGTAAATACTTTTCTTGAGATAGGTTTACATACAGATTACAAATCTCAAGGTTATCATTTGCTTGAGCAACTTTAGTGAAATTGGGGTGGGGGAAATCAATTAATGCTGACTCTTCATAGAATCATAGAATATCAGGGTTGGAAGGGACCCCAGAAGGTCATCTAGTCCAACCCCCTGCTTGAAGCAGGACCAATTCCCAGTTAAATCATCCCAGCCAGGGCTTTGTCAAGCCTGACCTTAAAAACCTCTAAGGAAGGAGATTCTACCACCTCCCTAGGTAACGCATTCCAGTGTTTCACCACCCTCTTAGTGAAAAAATTTTTCCTAATATCCAATCTAAACCTCCCCCATTGCAACTTGAGACCATTACTCCTCGTTCTGTCATCTGCTACCATTGAGAACAGTCTAGAGCCATCCTCTTTGGAACCCCCTTTCAGGTAGTTGAAAGCAGCTATCAAATCCCCCCTCATTCTTCTCTTCTGCAGACTAAACAATCCCAGCTCCCTCAGCCTCTCCTCATAAGTCATGTGCTCTAGACCCCTAATCATTTTTGTTGCCCTTCGCTGGACTCTCTCCAATTTATCCACATACTTCTTGTAGTGTGGGGCCCAAAACTGGACACAGTACTCCAGATGAGGTCTCACCAGTGTCGAATAGAGGGGAACGATCACGTCCCTCGATCTGCTCGCTATGCCCCTACTTATACATCCCAAAATGCCATTGGCCTTCTTGGCAACAAGGGCACACTGTTGACTCATATCCAGCTTCTCGTCCACTGTCACCCCTAGGTCCTTTTCCGCAGAACTGCTGCCTAGCCATTCGGTCCCTAGTCTGTAGCGGTGCATTGGATTCTTCCATCCTAAGTGCAGGACCCTGCACTTATCCTTATTGAACCTCATCAGATTTCTTTTGGCCCAATCCTCCAATTTGTCTAGGTCCTTCTGTATCCTATCCCTCCCCTCCAGCGTATCTACCACTCCTCCCAGTTTAGTATCATCTGCAAATTTGCTGAGAGTGCAATCCACACCATCCTCCAGATCATTTATGAAGATATTGAACAAAACCGGCCCCAGGACCGACCCCTGGGGCACTCCACTTGACACCGGCTGCCAACTAGACATGGAGCCATTGATCACTACCCGTTGAGCCCGACAATCTAGCCAGCTTTCTACCCACCTTATAGTGCATTCATCCAGCCCATACTTCCTTAACTTGCTGGCAAGAATACTGTGGGAGACCGTGTCAAAAGCTTTGCTAAAGTCAAGAAACAATACATCCACTGCTTTCCCTTCATCCACAGAACCAGTAATCTCATCATAAAAGGCGATTAGATTAGTCAGGCATGACCTTCCCTTGGTGAATCCATGCTGACTGTTCCTGATCACTTTCCTCTCATGTAAGTGCTTCAGGATTGATTCTTTGAGGACCTGCTCCATGATTTTTCCAGGGACTGAGGTGAGGCTGACTGGCCTGTAGTTCCCAGGATCCTCCTTCTTCCCTTTTTTAAAGATTGGCACTACATTAGCCTTTTTCCAGTCATCCGGGACTTCCCCCGTTCGCCACGAGTTTTCAAAGATAATGGCCAATGGCTCTGCAATCACAGCCGCCAATTCCTTCAGCACTCTCGGATGTAACTCGTCCGGCCCCATGGACTTGTGCACGTCCAGCTTTTCTAAATAGTCCCTAGTTCATGTAATGGATTCATTCCTTTCATCTTTTGATGGGGGTTCAGTATGAAAATCTGTTTTGTCTTGGCACAGAATATGTTCTTTGCCTTCCCCCCTTTCTTCCCTTTAACCAAAACATCAGGATCACTGTTAATCTTTTATTGTGGTAGGCAGTCAAGTAAAATAGATCTCACTCATATAAATACTTAAAGTTCTGTAAGGCGGTTGACTTGTTACAACATGACATTTTGATTAAAAAAACTAGAACAACATAAAAATAACATGGCACACATTCAATGGGTTAAAACCTGGCTAACTGATAGGTCTCAAAATGTAACTATAAACGGGGAATTGTCACTGAGTGGGGTTTTCAGTGGGGTTCTGCAGGGATCAGTTCTTGGCCCTGTGCTATTTAACATTTTTATCAATGACCTGGGGGAAAAAAACAAAAGCATCACTGATAAAGTAGGAAGTGGATAAATTGGGGAGGGTTCAGAGAAGAGCCACAAGAATGATTAATGAATTAGAAAACATGCCTCATTGTGAAGGTTATGATTCTGTCACGGAGATCATGGAGGTCATGGATTCTGTGTCTTTCCAGGACTTCCAGGACTTCTTCTGGGGCCGGGCTGCAGCAGCTGTCAGCCGCAGGGCTGCCAGATGCAGGTGCAGCGGGGGGTGCGGGGGGGTGCGGTGGCGTTGGAGCAGCTGCAAGCCCTGACAGCACTCTGTTTGTCTCGCCGTCCCACCCCACCTCAGAGTACTTTTAGTAAAAGTCAGGGACAAGTTGTGGGCTTCTGTGAATTTTTGTTTATTGCCCGCAACCTGTCCCTGACTTTTACTAAAAATACTTGTGATAGAATCTTACTCATAGTGATAGACTCATGGTGCCCAATCTATTCAGCTTAACAAAGACAAGGTTAAGGGGTGACTTGATTACAGCCTGTAAGTATCTACATGGGCAACAAATATTTAATAAAGGGCTCTTCAATCTAGCATGATCCAATGGCTGGAAATTGATGCTAGACAAATTCAGTCGGCAAATAAGGTGTAACTTTTTTAATGGTGAGAGTAATTAACCATTGGAACAATTTACCCAGGGTCATGGAGTATTCTCCATCAGTGACAATTTTTAAATTAAGATGTGATGTATTTTCTAAAAGTCATGATCCAGGAATTATTTTGGGAAAGTTCTATAGCATGTGTTATACAGGAGGTCAGACTAGATGGTCACGATGGTCCCTTCTGGCCCAAAAATCTCTGAATTTATATCTTTACCCACATACACATGTGTGTGTGTGTGTGTGTGTGTGAGACATGTGTGAGAGATGTGTGTATGTATAAGTGGGACTTTTTTTTTCCCCTAATATTCTTAGTCTCCTAGGAGGACTAGGGAATCCAGCAATGAGCTGTAGCCAGCCTGTGGAAGAACAGTAGTGGCAATGGCAGGGAATTGCTGGCGGACTTGCTATCTCTGTGCTATGTATTCGTCACACTCTCACAGTGTTGTGTTTTCAGTACTCAAAGAGCAATAGTATACTTTCATAGGAATGACTTTCAGATTAAAACATCAAAGGAAAACATCAAACAAGAATCAACTTTACTTTAAAGTCTCCCTGAAATAGCCCAGAGTGTGTCCCCGTAACAGGATAAATTTGCACTGAACACAAAATAGCAGCTGCCTCCAGCAGACTTGTAGAAATATAAAGGTGCACATTTCATAGGCGTTGTGTATTCTATACCGAAAAGCAAACAGCACTGGAGCTGTAGCAGCCAAAGAGAAGCACATCAGATGGGAACTAAAGAAACAGGGCTTTTGAGGTCCTGTCCCTGTCCCTTGTTTTGCAGGAAAGGGCGTACAGTGCTAAACCAGCCTGGACATGGAAGTCTTAGCACCATTTGGTGGACTCTGAGCTGGGTCATAATTCCAGCCATAGAGATTATGAGTTTCACTTTAAAAATAGAATTAAAACAGGTACAGATTTAAATCTGTCTAGATTAAATCTAGGTATAGGAAGGTAAATTCCCTCTTCTATGTAAATACAGGTTATTTATGTGCAAGTTATATCTGCCGGTAAAGTAATGGTAATATTTAGAAAGGTTAGATCATATGTAGACCTTTTTATAAGCGGAAGGGTCATGTGTTTAAGCTCTTGGTGGTCTCTTTTACCATGTGTGTATAATTCCCCTTGTGGTAGTCTCATGGATTTGCCTTTCTTAACATGTGCCAACTTCTCTAACTAAAAGCTTACTAAATAAACTTTTTTCTGGGCTATACCTTATTTGGAGAATCTTTCCTCCCTTTGGGAAGAAGCCAGCACTTGCTCTTCTCAGACATGTGCAGCCAAACTCATCACTTTCCCATATCCTTTCTTTTCCTCTTCATCCTTTAAATCTTCCATTTAAAATAATGGCTTTCTGTAATATTTACTTATCTTATATTTACCAAGTGCCAGAATACTAGGTGTTACTTATACTTTCAGCTTTGTTTCAGTCTTCTCATTCTACCCCTTAAGTGAACAAACAATGTGATAGATGGTAGTGGATTATCTGATTACCAGCTTTGATCACTTGCCTACATGAGTCATGGCTGGATATTGATTTCTGATTACAAAATTTTGTGGTGAGCCTATTTCTTCTCTGTCTGGGATATGAGATAAATAAATAAATCCCCTCAGCAATTTATTAAAATGTATGTAGTTATTTTTACATTTTTTCTCTACGTCAGAACATCCCATTATGATGAAAGTCTCCAGAGGACAGCACTCACCTAAACTAATTACAACAAAACCAATATAATGCAGGGCACTTAATCTAAAACAGAGGCAACAGTATTTCAAAATAAACGAAACATTTCATTGAATTCAATGGCAGTTGTGACACTGCAGCCCATATTCTTCATAGTTGTCTGTTTATGATGCATCTTGTACAAGATGGGTCATGTAAGGTGTCATTGAAAAAGTTATGATTTGTTGAACGATTATCCTATTTGTATGTATGTATCATTTTTGTATCTGAAGTTATGAATATTGACTAGATATCTTTATTTCAAATGTGCTTACTCTGGAAAACATCCACAGCTAGACTTTTGGGTACAACTATGAAGAAACCACAGTGCTAATGGCTCATCAACAAAGATAATGGGCTATGGAAGAGTTTAGCCTTCCTGTAATGTTTCAGCAGGCCTGTAAGTAATGGCTGCTATGATTCAGCAAGGGCATGTGACCAGACCACATGATACCATTTTGGGTTCCTGTATTTTTCCTCAAACTGGATGGGAACTGAATTTGGAATGATGGGTTCCCCCCCATATGTTAAAGGTATATAAGGTGGGGTGTGACATCATCTAGTGGCCTCATTCCCCACACAAAGAGACTTCTGGAAATGTCTGAGAAACAAAGACTGAACTGGGGGACGTGTTGGTCCCAGGCTGAAAGGATTTCTAGCTGGTGTATGGAAACCTGGTGGACTGCTTGTATGATCAGCCAGGGTGAGACATTGCTAATTCAGATCCAGTCTTTCTAGTATTTTAGGCTTAGTTTGCAGTTTTGTTTATTTACTAGTTAATCTGCTTTGATCTGTTTGCTGTCACTTAATCTATCTTTTGTAGTTAATAAACTTGTGTTTTGCTTTATCTAAACCAGTGTGCCTTTGAGTGAAGTGTCTGGGGAAAAAATCTCAGCTTGGTTAACACAGGCTTGTTGCATAGTGTGATGTTGCACTCCATATGTTTATGGAAATATGCTTATGAGTGTGAATATAATGTAACTGGAATATGCTTTATGCAAAAAGACTCATGTAAGATACCATTACAAAGCTTATAATCTACTGAGCGTGTTCAAACTATTTGTATGCATGTATCATTCTTGTATCTGAAACTAGAAATATAAAGTATTACTCTGAAGTTCTATTGTAATTATGCAAAGTGTGGGCCATTAATGGTGGCTTGGAATCTTGATGGCTCCCATTGTTTAGGAAAATAGGTTCTGAATGGGTGTATTTACCTGCAAGCCTTCCTGTGTACGTGAGGTGGGTAATGAAGAATGAGGTCTTACAGTGATATGTGACCATGTAATATGATACTGGAATCCATCTCAAATCTGGTGCTTTTCCATTTAGAAGGAGGGGTGGGGACCCAGAGATACAAAAGATTCCTGCCTTGGGCAAAAGCTGTAAAAGGGGTGGAACAGAACAAAGGGGGGGGCATACATGAGAAATCCCCTAGTTACCACCTGAGCTGGAACTAACAAGGACTGTACCAGGGGAAGGATTGGGCCCAGACTAGGAAGGAGTCTAGTCTGTGAAAGAAGCATATTGGAACATCTCTGAGGGTGAGGTTTGTCTGTATACAGTTTCTTAATGTATTAGGCTACAGTTGCATGTTGTTTTATTTTGCTTGGTGACTTACTTTGTTCTGTCTGTTATTTCTTGAAACCACTTAAATGCTACTTTTTATACTTAATTAATAAACAAAAGTGATTTTATTAACCCAGAGTAAGTGATTAATACCTGGGGGAGCAAACACCTGTGCATATCTCTCTATCAGTGAGGATGAACAATTTATGAGTTTGCCCTGTATAAGCTTGGTACAGAGTAAAACATATTTATTTGGGGTTTGGATTCTTGACTGGGTTCTGGAGATCGAAAACCACTCAGCAGGTTACTTGTTAAAGCCTGCAGCTTTGGGGGCATTGTTCAGACCTGGCTCTGTGTTGCAGCAGGCTAGCATGTCTGGCTCAAGAAGGCAGGGTTCTGGAGTCCCAAGCTACCAGGGGAAATGGGCTCAGAGGTAGTTTCAGCACATCAGTTGACAGTCCCAAAGGGGTCTCTGTGACCGAATCCATCACACATAGCCTCTCCGCAGCGTGGGAGTGGCAAACTAGGTAATAAATTCATACTGGTCTGGGTTTTGACGAGGGCAGGACAGTATAGCTCTGGGGTCTTAGGCTGGGAAGCTGGGGGTTATCTTGGCTGTAGCCTCTCTATTGTTGGTTCATGCAATGGCTGGTTGGAGTCTGTATGTAACTGCAGCTGGGTGTGTCCCTGCCTCTGTGAATGCTGGTGGGAGTATAGGACTGGGAGCTTGTCACAGCAGCACAGTGGGAAAGGGAGCCCAGGTTGGTGAGTCAGAGGGCTTGGTGCTACCCAAGTTCCAGGTGCACCCCGGGGAGAACCCATCACAGGACTTTTTCCTGGATAATATTTATTTTTTAATATTTATATTACTGTTGTGCTCAGGGATTCCAGTCGGGACTCCATTGTGCTAGGCATTGTTCTAACACTTACAAAGATATGGTCCTTGCTCTGAACAATTTCCAATATAAAGAGATGAATAACCTGTGGAGAGCAGAAGAGAGGGATGCAAACAAATATACACAGTTGTTATATATTTATATACATTTTCAATTGAAAAATATCATAAATAGACAAAGTAGATACTTCATCCTAATCCTCATTAATGACCCAATCTAGCAAACACTTATAAAATGGTCATAAAGTTGAACACATGTGTAAATGTTTGCAGGAGCAGGGCCTACTTGAATAATTTTTGCATAGATGTCATGCCAGAGGTTGATCTTGAACAGAGACCTGAAGGGAGAGAAACCAGAAAGGATTACTGGTTACATTAACAGTCCTTCTTTTCTTTTAATCATTTGAAAAATATTGACTTGAAAATGTGCACATAGTTAGTCTGTGTATCTGCATGTACCAGTCACTGTAACCCTAGCCTTCTCTTTCCCAATGTTTGGTCCTGATTCAGGAAAGCACTTAAGCATATGCTTAAAGCTAAGCACATACTTAAGATTCCTTCCTGAATACAGATGCTTTGCTGAATCAAGGCTTTTGTTTGTTAAACCCACGTTATCTGTCTTAATTTAGATTGCAAGCTTTTAAGGGCAGGGACTTTTACTACAGGTCTTCACTGCAGTGTTAGCTTGAGATATAACTTGAATGTTGCCCCTAATCTGGCTCCTTTACACACACAAATTTCTAGCGCAGGTAAGAGCTTTAAACTCCAGCTAGCTGGCATGTCAGCGAGTGTTGGCTGAATGCTTGAGTGCCATAGGTGCTGGAGCTAGTAATGGAGTGGGTTGCAGCTACTCTGTGATGCTAATACAATTACTCTGTGCACACTGGAGTGTCATTTAATAGTTTGGTTGTTCTCACTCCAGCTAGACTAAATCAAGAGGAGTTAACTTTGAGTGTAGTTAACCCTACAGTGAAGGCATATTGTGATGGGGTATATAAATCCTGCACTGACAGGAAAGGGGCTAGGGACACTGTGTGCTAAGGTAGCGTGGTCAATTGTGCATGGTAGGGAGGAGGTCTTTAAGAGGAGGAAGTTGAAGTCAGCAAGGGGGAAGCCCTGAAGCACAAGTTGGAATATCCATGTCAGAGAACCTTCAGCTCTGGGAAGAGTCCAGCCCAACCCCACAGGCAAATCAGGTAGGGAGAGACTGATCCAGCTCTCTTCCTGGAAGAACTCAGTAAAGCTGCTAGGCAGGCACTCCTAAACTAAGGTGGTGCCACTCATCTTTTTCTCTTTTTGCTAACCCTGAGAGGGGCTTGTTCTGTGAGTTTGAACTTTTGCTTTCCCCACATGTAAACAAAGTAAGAAAACCTGCAAGGATGGGGCCCATTGCAAGGCTGGGCTGACCCTGTGGTAGGGTTGCCAGCCCTCCAGGAAATAAAGGAATTAACCTTTAATTAAAGATTAATCGTTATGTCATGCGATGAAATCTCCAGGAATACATCCAACCAAAATTGGCAACCCTACAGGTGGTATCTGGGTGTGGCAAGGGGCCCCAGCCCAGCTAGAGAGCTGCCCCAGAAAGACTCTTTTGCACATACGCTATGTGATTATACAGCTCTCAGCACAATGGGCTGCTGCTCTGACTGGGTCCTGTGGGCACAACTATACTATGTGATTTATGAGGGCTGGTTTATGCTACTGCAGTAAATGGATCTAACTTATGCAACTTCGGTTACGTGAATAACATAACTGAAGTTGACGTAGTTAGATCCAGTTACCACAGTGGCTACACTGCACTGTGTCAAATGGAGAGCATCTCCCATTGACTTCCCTTATGCTTCTTGGGGAGGTGGAGTACACAAATCGAGTGCTCTCCCATCGATTTAGCGTGTCTTCACCAGACCCACTAAATCAAGACTTGCTGCACGATTGCAGCAGTGTCGATATACCGGTAAGTGTAGACTTGCCGTAAGAACAGCACACTGAGATCTATGGATGAAAAATGCTCTGAAGACTTAAGTCTTATTACCGGCAATAATTTGAATCTAATCATGAAATAATCTAAGTATAACAACATCGGGAGTTTCCCACTGAGTTGAGTATTGTAACAATATTGTGACAGGGTCGGGCCAGATGGCTACAGGAGAGTAATAGAAGGCAGATATATTAGCCCCAGGTTAAGTAGGTCCCTTTTCCCTGGGTAAGGTGACAGGGAAGGTTCCAGAGCAATCAGGAACCTCCTGGAGACAATTAAGACAGACAGACTGATTAGAACACCTGCAGCCAATCAAGAAGCTGTTAGAATCAATTAAGGCAGGCTAATCAGGGCACCTGGGTTTAAAAAGGAGCTCACTTCAGTTTGTGGTGCGCGTGTGAGGAGGTGGGAGCAAGAGGCACTAGGAGCTGAGAGTGAGAACGCAGACTGTTGGAGGACTGAGGAGTATAAGCATTATCAGATACCAGAAGGAAGGTCCTATGGTGAGAATAAAGAAGGTGTTGGGAGGAGGCCATGGGGAAGTAGCCCAGGGAGTTGTAGCTGTCGCACAGCTCTTCCAGGAGGCACTCTAGACAGCTGCATTCCACAGGGCCCTGGGCTTGAACCTGGAGTAGAGGGCGGGCCCGGGTTCCCCCCAAACCTCCCAAATCCTGGTCAGACACAGGAGTCATGGACCTGGGCTGTGGGTTCAGAAAAACGACCAAGCCGAGGGCTGGTGTGAAGCTCCAAGGCGAGCAAATCTGCCAATAAGCGCAAGACCCACCAAGGTAGAGGAGGAACTTTGTCAATGAATATTAATATCTAATTCTTCCCACATCTCCTTCTCTCCATCTAGATATGTATGCTTACATATTTTGTGTATGTGTACAGTTATACTGTCTTTCTTGTCTGGAAATAGTCATTTTTCACCAGCATCTTTTGATAACTTCTCTTTGTGATTTTAATATTTGGACCCATTAGTCTTATATCTTATCAAATGTTGATATTAATACCAGAAAAATATATTTGGCAGGCATATTGTACATGTTCTCATATTTTAAACAGCTGATGTTCAGTGCAAAGCCTTTGTACTTTGGATCTCATCATTAATATCCATGTGTAGTCCTTTCACAGATACTCAACCACACATCAAGCATGTCAACAATAAATCATTCTCACTCATTCATTTATCTCTTAATTTCTTGGGTCATGGAAAATGAGCTCTTTTTAAAGAGTTCAACTTTTGAACCAATGAGTTAATAGAGTTAGATAAACTGTGGCTGGAAATACTTGTTAAACTACCTATTCCATCCTCCTATTAGGATTTGCAGGCTTGTGCCCTGTAGAATTCTGTGCAGCACATTGTCTACTGCAAGTTTAAATGATCAAAACAATGGGGTTTCCACCACTTCCTTTAGGAGTCCATCTGATGGTCTAATAAATATCATTAAGAAAATATTTTGGTTCCATTGTCTTTAAGGTATAAGCTGAAATCATCATTATATCTAATGAATCCCAAAAGCTACTGGATAACTGCCTCTTCAACGGAGGCACAGTGAAGAAATCAAAGTATAGTTACTCTGCAAAGTGACCATAAAAAATACGGTTCCATGTCTGTTCTCTCTCAATGACTTCTATATCCAATCTGCTCAATTTACAAGTAAAAAATATACTTTTTCTAATTGCCAGCCCTGCAAATTCAGCTTGGGATCCGTAAATAAAGCTGTGTTCCGTCTGGCTTGTGTAGTAATTACACAAGATCGTGCATTTGGAACTTAATTATCAATTCTGCTGATGGGTGAGTCAGAAAACAATCCAGGGTGCTCTTGTGTGTAGCTTTATTCCTGTTACTAGGCAGAACAGCACTCTCATTTATAACAGCTTGGCTTTCCCTGTGCTCCCTGTCCTGCACATCACTCTTTGTCTAAAGTTACACACCCAGCACTCCACCTGCACTGTACAGGTATGGCTACACAGCTCATGGCAGCGAGTCACCCAGCCCAGGTCGACAGACTTAGGTTAGCAGGGCTCCCACTAGCACTCTAACAGGCTTCAGAGCCTGAGCTCCAGCCTGGTCTGCAACTTCAAAGCACTGTCTACCCAGCTATTATTAGAGGGCTAGCGTGAGCCCTGCTAGCCCAAGTCTGTCAACCTGGGCCTGGAGGCTCGTTGCTGCGTGGAGGTACCCTGTGGGATCAAGCCCACTCAATACAGATGTCATCTAGAGCTTTACCTTTCTTGTGTCTGTATGTAACCTCAATCCACACTTATACTGGAGTGAAACAATGCTGAACTTTCTTTTATATCTTGCAAGGAATGTTATAATCGAGGCCTTTATGGTATCTCCTACTTATATTATTTCCCTGCAAGGTAATTATAACTTTTAATGATCTTCCTTTAGATTTAAGAGCCTAGTTGTCAAAGAATGCAATCCAAACCCCACTGATGTTAATGGGAGTCTTTCAATTGACTCAGTGGACTTTGGATCAGGCCCTTAAGGAGTCTAAGGGAGCATTTTAAAAAGGTACAAGTGATATTAAAACTCATCTGTTTTTAATCTGTTCATAGGTAGGATAATCTGTGTACTCCCTCTGATATTTCTTAACCTCTATATTCATTACATTTATATGTGTTCTAGATGTTTGAAAGTACAGTTACCAGATATGTCTAAAGATCTGGAGGTGTCAAATGCAGAAAGGTTCACAGCAACATATTAATGTATAAATGAGAAATGGTAAAGAATCTTTATAAATAAAGATCACAAAAGAGGAAATACCATATTCAAAATGTCAGTACATGAGTCTGATACCAGTTTCACTTGTGTAAATCCTCTGAAGGCAGTTACCTCCTAACTGAAGTGTGAATCTGACTTGAAATTAAGTACAGTAGAACCTCAGAGTTACAAACTGACCACCCACACACCTCATTTGGAACTGGAAGTACACAAGCAGGCCGCGGCAGAGTCAAAAAATAAAGCAAATACAGTACTGTGTTAAATGTAAACTACTAAACTGCTGCTTTCCCTTTATATTTTCTTCTGCATAGTAAAGTTTCAAAGCTGTATTTAGTCAATGTTCAGCTGTAAACTTCTGAAGGAATAACTGTAATGTTTTGTTCAGTTATGAACATGTCAGAGTTACGAACAACCTCTATTCCCGAGGTGTTCATAACTCTGAGGTTCTACTGTAAGGCAAATTTTCAGAATTGATCAATTATAGCTGAGCTTTAAAGCCATATTTAGGCACTTCTAATGAAATGGAGTGATTTTCAAAGATTTTGAACACTTGTAGATTCCACTGAAGACCGTGGGAATTGTATACACTCTGAAAATCAGGCCACTTTATTAAGATGCCTAAGTGTGGATTTAGGAGCATAACTTGAGAAAACCACTTCTGGAAATTTTAGCCTTAATGGCTTCACATCCAGACAAGAAATGAATAAATGAATTAGTAGCATGAAATCCCATTTTGTGAGTGTCTGATCTGAACTTATCTTGTGACTTGAAATATACTATAGTTCCATCTCATTAACAACTTTATTAGCCAATGTGCTTTAATTACAGAGGTCAATTACTGCTAACTCATTATTTGTCTCCATAATCTATCGAAATATATACAATACCCTTTAAACTTTGCATTTGTCTCTTTCATATGGTGAGAGAGAAATCTGCTGTCCATTTGTGTAATGTAATAGGTCAGCTGAGACACATTACTAATTTCACTCAGCTGTGTGCACCATTAAATTCTTCTTCACCCCCATGTTATACATCTACAATGCAAAAGAATCTGTCAGATTCATGAGATGTAAAGTTATGTTTCTGATTTTGATGTGCATAACAATTAAATAAAAATCATCCATACATATTGATAGAATTATCCAAGCATTCTGATGCCACAGCTGCGAGGCATATAATTGTACACAGAGCTATAAAAATAATAGCTATTTTTTGTTCTGTGTGGTAAGATTTTCTCATTTCAAAGAGTTTGTGTATGGATACACCCAGAATTATACATCTGGAAGCCTCTTTCTTTTCAATAGTGTTTTTCACTGTTTCCAGCATTGTTCTGGCCTTAGGTCTCATCCCACTATAGTCAGTGTACCGATAAATCCCTTTTGGACTTGATGATCTCTGAGGTCCCTTCCAACCCTGATATTCTATGATTCTATGTCACAATACCTTTAGTTACATAGACTGAGACACCTTTGGGTAGAAATGGAGTACTAGTTATTGAAAGGTTTAACTTTGGATGTATATCCAGACTTTGTTGTTCTGGAAATTAAGAACAGGCTTTCTTACTCATTTTTATTACTTCTATGTATCAGCCGGGTCGGAAATACTATGAGAGTAACCTTACTCATGAGCCTTTTATTTCACATTTTTTTTCTTCTCATATTTCGTTCACTTCATGCTTTGCATATTCCTTAAGGGAGAAAGGTCTGAGAACAGTTCTGTATTAGAATGTGTAGGCTTATGTGCTTAGCTTTAATCCTAAAGGAAGAAAATAGTTGTGCATATTAATTACCCTTGTGTATCAGAGATGGGCCTGAATCAATATTCAAGAACTGAACTTTGTGGGAAGGGGAGGAGGAGTGTTTGAATTCCACACCTAGATCAAGAGAAATGTTTACAGATGGTCACTTTGGGCCAGATTTTCAAAGGTATTTACTCACTTAAAGATGCAGAGAGGCACCTATTAGGATTTCCAAAAGTGCCTAAGATGGTTAGGCACTTAATCCCATTGATTTCAGTGGGATGCTGGCACCCAACCAAATTGGGCATTTTTGAAAATCCCACTAGGTGCCTACCTGCACCCGAAAGTCCCAAAATGCCTTTGAAAATCTGGCCCTTTGTCAATAGTGGACCAAACCAAACCCCAAATCTAAACACTGCCAAACGTCGGTCTGAAATTCATATCCAGATCTGAATCTTACACCATGAACTCACCTCTCCTGTACACCTGTATACATTACTTGCATATTACATTTCAAAGTACTATAATTGAGTTACGATAGACTTAAATAACAGGTATTTTTCCATTCAAATATTTTACAATGCTGATTGTTTGTAGTATCTTACCCGTAGAATGGGGTCATATAACCTTAATGGCTAAAAGAATTGTGCTGTACATGCAGTTTTCCAATACTGAACACGGCTTGAGGTTTGTGGTCTGCAATATTGGGAGCTGAGTGGTCTATGTGCTTTCATCAGTGCCATGATGGCTTTGGTCTGCTTACAGTACTACAAACTGCTGGAGTGTCTGGCATAGTGATTGGCAATGTTTTTAGCTACAATTATTTTTATATGAAAGGCTTAAACTTGCAAGTTTTTAATATTTTGTCATCTGAGGGTCTAAGCTGATGAAAAAATTTCCATAATTGGCTCAACAGGAGGTATGATTAAGGGCCTGACTTACAAAGGCCTGTGTACACTGCTAATATAAGTGTACATGAGCAAATCAAATGATTGGCTTGGGCTCATGGCCAATAATAGTATGTCCAGTGTGTCACCTCCATTTGCAAGTACTCATTTTGATACAGTTGTGCTCTGGAGCTTTGGCTCAAGGACTCATTTTATAAAGGGTTTCAAGTGAGTAGTCCCAAAAATGTTTGTTATTAAAATCTTCGAACAAAGCACTGTTTTACTACTTCTGCTCTGATCTCAACATCTGCAGGTAACTGGCTCCAACCTTTGTACCACCTTGACCCTGAGAGGTGCAATATTATCCACATGACTAGCTGCCTTCAGTGTCAGTGGGAATTAAGAGTTCATTGTCTACCAAGAAGAAAAAGAGTACTTGTGGCACCTTAGAGACTAACCAATTTATTTGAGCATGAGCTTTCGTGAGCTTTCGGATGCATCCGATGAAGTGAGCTGTAGCTCACGAAAGCTCATGCTCAAATAAATTGGTTAGTCTCTAAGGTGCCACAAGTACTCCTTTTCTTTTTGTGAATACAGACTAACACAGCTGTTACTCTGAAACCTGTCTACCAAGAGGTGCTCAGCTCATTGTGGGATAAAGCTCTTAGAGACTTCTGAGAAACTAATGGTCTCAGCTCATCCTGATGGTTTTAGGCTTGCTTGCATGCACATACAATGGTATTTATTTTTGTTTTTTTTCCTGTCATTTCCTTTGATGCTTGCTGTGCACTTGTGAAACAGAAGGTGTGAGTTATGTTTATGCTTCCAAACTTTCAGCTGAAATTTACTTTCCCTTCTTACTGCTGTCTGAATTGATGGTGTATAAATGTTTTATGTTAGGCAATAAAATGAAGGAATTTTGATAGTATTGGGAAATGCCTTAATGCATCCAAAAATGCAATTTCATTAACTTGCCCAGAGATGAAATATTGCAACTGGGCACTTGTCTGGAGACAGATATTCAATATGTAGTTTCTTTTAGATTACATGAGGAAAATCTATCGCGGAGTGGTAGCGGATGCCTCTTCCAGGGGAAAAAAAAAAAGACTGGCCGAACCAGGAATTAAATGTTTGTATGTACATGTGAGTCTTGAAATAACTGTCTCCTGAAGACTTTTGAGGGCAATTATAGTTGAGAACTGAGAGATGTGGACAAAGTTAGTTATTTACTGATCTTCACAAACTGTTTATTGTATTACCACTTACAATTACTCCTAAAAATGGGATCCTATCTTCATATTTTTCTGAGCTGGAACAAATATTTCTATTTCTTTGGTGAGCATTTTTTTTAATTGTGACAAAGTTTTATTTTCAGTAAGCTTCATTCTGATCCCACTTACAACTGACTTACTCTGGTACTTCACACGGGGCTTCAGCTGATATACTCCTGAATTATACTGGTGTTAATGAGAGCAGAATCAGGCCCTATTCTTGCAGTGGGCATCCTGGCTTGTAGGGACCAAATTTGGCACTTACTTACACACATGAAACCCCCTTGATTGATCACAATAGGCTGATTAATAATAAAGGGTTGCTATGGGTTTAACTAAGGACAGAATTTGGCCCTAGCCGTTTAACTTACTGAATATCTAGATCCAGATATCACCCTATTCCAGACAATTGCTGTGAATGACAATAAATAATAACATGCCAAACTGAATTGCAGTGTTTTCACCAGATTCTCACAGTCCCATTCCCTTTCTCATTTTTAGTGGGTTCATGAACTGTTCAAACTTCGCTGGACATAAGTACAGCCCTTCAGTTAAGTCATTAGTAATTGTAGACAACAAAGGAAGCAGGGCCTCTGTCTGGCAACAATTACATTCCATGTTTGTTTCTTTATCTCTAACGGTTTGTGCTCACCGTTGCTATGGCCTTGTGCTAAAGGGCCAAGTGAGTTTACATGTAGGTCAAGATACACTCGTCTAAGGCCACGCTGTATCAGGTACAATGGCATGTAGAGAATTCCCCTTGCAGTAGGAAATTCTCCACCTTTGGAAATTCGGTGGAAGCAGCACTGCTGCTTCCTGCACCAGCCTCCCCTTGCACTGCTGATATAAGAGGAAGAAAGAGGCAGGTTGGGAACAGGGTGTAGGCAGAGCTGGGGATGAGGGGATGAGGCAGTGTGGAAATCCACTACACCCTATTCTCCACTGATGGAAAATCCTCAGGGCTGGGACTCGTATGCCAGTGCTGTATATTAAGGCTTTCCTTGTGCAATCGTAACTTCTGCTGGAGCTGAACGGCTCCAAACCAGCTTTGCAGCCCTTGGCAAAACTCAGACAGAGTGAAGAACCAAGTCCCTAGAGAACTGTGTGGCACAGTTTCAGGATAATTGCACCTGTATTCCCTGCCCCCTCCCTGTGGTCTACTCCAGGAGTGCGCAGTCAGGTCTCCAGCCATCACCTGTCTCTGGACAGGGACCCTTGTCCCATGGTCTTCTAACTGGAGGTTTTAGGGTGCACAGCTCCCTGCCTTACACTGTAATATCCCCAGAAAGCCAGTCTACTTAAAGGCTGGTGCTTGTGCTTTGTTTAATCTGAGGGCTGTGACCAGTGTATTGCCAACAGTTACATGTTACCACACAGATCTTTCTAAGCAAGCAAATTTATTCTTAAAGTTAAAAGCATTACAGAGAAAACATAAAACCAATAGAAGTTCCTCTGTGGGTGCTAATAGCATACTAGCGGTCACCCATTTGATACACCATTAGTCTTATGGGACTGTAATAGGTCAAAGACTTTCCAGCCCTTCTACAAGGATTGAGATCCCACTTTGGGCAGAAGGTTCTGTCTGTTTGCTGATCAGACAGAAGTCATGTGTTAGTTCAAGCTCATCCTTTTACACAGCCTTGAAAGGATTAGATTTTTATTGGTAAATGTTGGTAAACATCAATTTCACTATACACACATAGACAAAAAATATTTCCATTTATGATGATCAGAATTTGAAGATGGGCAAAAAGAAAAATGCTGCTTGAGAACTTATCAGAGTTTGATTTAAGGAAATTTACTTTGTACATTTTGATATGATGTTGACAGTTTAGTTTTGAATGGTTATTAAGCTTTAACTTTCTGAATCTCAATGTCTGTCATTAAATTGCCCCCTCCATAACTTCCCACAACTAAAAATTTAATAGATAAATATTGGTATCTGTCAAATTATTAAAAAATATATAAATCGATTTCCTCTAAGCCTACTTTTATACTAAAAGCTCTTTCTTTGTCTCCTAGTCTCAGGAAAACCTAGCTTGAACCAGTATATGCAAACCACTCCAGAAGGAGTACCTCTCTAGAGTTGTTTAGTCTCTTAATATCCCCACCCCCCCAAATTGTTTTTAATTCTTGTAGGAGCTGTGGTACGCCTCTCCATGAAGTAAAACATAAATTTTGAAAGGTTTATGTATGATTAATACACTGGGCCCCAAAGATACTGCCGGGGTTGCGATATGTGTCACACAATGCATTATTTAGGGCATCCATATTACAGAAAGGAGAGAATTGGGTAGGGCACTGAAGAGGGAACTATTGTATCACAATAAAAGATTTCAGGGGTATTAGCTTTGTGGAGTGGTAAGAAAAAATAGCTGCATGATCATTAGAAAGGAGAACAACAACTAAGAGGAATAAGAAAGATCATCTTCCCAATCCTGTCTGTTGAGTAGGCCTTTCAAGACACCTGACTGAAGCAGAAATGTCCCACCTTGGACTTTTCTTCTGCTCCTCTCAAGCCTCCTCTAATTTCTCACCAGTACCTGTTCAGGTAATTTTTTCCACTCACTTTCGTAACGTGTGGCCAGCACGTGGAGCTCAGTACTGAATAGGTGTATTCCTTTTTCTGTTAACACAGACATGAGCATTGCCCTGACTAGCACTCAGCACCCTGCTCTGGCTGAGTAGAGTGCTGATGATTGGATTGACTGAAACTGAGGGGACGACTGATAGTTTCTCTGTAGACTACACAAAATTAAATTTTGCTTAGTTCTTTTCTGTTGTGAATAAAACCAAAATCCACAACCTCATAACTCACACATTCCTCCAAACCACTTCAGCTCATCTCTCGTCACATTTCTGGAGTCGTAGACATTTGATTTCATGGAGAGTTCCCATGTTGACCATCCCACTGAGTTTTGTGAAGCTCTTGCTAATGGGATTACTTTTGTGCTGCCAGTGCTGCGTGGGCTTTCATATTCTGCATACAAATCCTGAGGTGCATACTGAAGGTTCCTTCCTTTCTATGTAAACAAGGCAATGAGGTGATAAATCCAGTGATTTTTCTTGAATATGGGGTCTCCAGCCAATATTCTGATGAGAGAAGATGAGAAATAAAATCTATCATGTCTTTTCTTCACTTGAATCACCAGTGCCTACTATCTGTCTTGCTTTACATTAGATTTCAACTCCTCACTCTTCTCATATGGATTCCTGAGGCCTATGCCATAGTCAGTTTTTTTGTTTTAAAATACCTTCTAGGAACTTCCATGATCTTATAAAATATTCTTTGTACATTGCTGCCTGCAGTCATCTTTTATGAAGATGACACTATCCTTTAAGGTTTCAGAGTAGCAGCCATGTTAGTCTGTATCCGTAAAAAAGAAAAGGAGTACTTGTGGCACCTTAGAGACTAACAAATTTATTAGAGCATAAGCTTTCGATCCGATGAAGTGAGCTGTAGCTCACGAAAGCTTATGCTCAAATAAATTTGTTAGTCTCTAAGGTGCCACCGTACTCCTTTTCTTTTTATTATCCTTTAAAATGTTAGTTCAGCATTGACCTTCCATTGTTTTGACCTGCTCTGAATCAATATTCAATGATGCAAACAGGGTATCAAATCCCACTCTCACTTACAGAGCTGTAGCTCTACAGAAATCAGAGGGGTTCTGCTCATGTAACTCAGCACAGAATTTGGCCTAGAATGTATAAAACTCCTCTGGGAAATCCTATAGCTTGTGGGAAACATCTAACCTCTTACATTTTCCCATTCACTGCCTTTCAGGTTTCCTGAAGGACTGCTGGGATTCTCCTCTCAGAAATCCAAGACATATAGTCCCTAATATAAATAACCTGAAACAGAACTAGGCATATGGCTTATCAGCTTTGGTGGGTTTTTTTTCCTCCCCTCAAAGGAAAAAGTGGGTATAAATTCAAATTACTTCTGAATCCCACATTAGCTCTAGCTCAGTTACTCAATATATTCTGTATTTATGAACAATAAATATGGAAAGTCATTCAAACAGAGTGTGATTTAGCTACTGTTATCTTCAGCTGCCTGACAGAGCAGAATAATGGCCTGGTTCTGTCTGCTGACTATAAATAAACCGGAAAATAAAAGGTCAGATTTTCACACCTTTAGCCAGTCTGAGTAATACCTTACTTTATGAGTAGTCCCAGAGCAAATCAGTGTCACAACTGGAATTAAGTCCTTGCTCAGACAATCGCTGCAACTCATGCTATTGAGCATCTTCACCTTGTGATCAGAGGTCATGCTATCTGCTCAGCTGGTATAGAATTGCTCCTTACATTTCTTAACTTGATTTGGGGTCTTCCCAAAAATCAAAGTATCACAGGTTAGATGGTACTGCCAACTCCAAGTATTCAAAAATAATTAGTCAGGTCCCTAAAAATCATGAGATTGGCTTTAAAAGTGAGATTTAAAAACTACATCTAGGAATATTTATATGTGTTTTCTGGTGTTGGAGCCTGTAGGGGTCACTTTTCATTTTTTCCTCTGAAACCACGAGGGCTAGAATCTCCCGCTTTTAAAGTGAGAGCTGAGATACTCTTCTAATAGCATGGCTTCAGGAGCTGCAGCTTGTAGGAAAACACCAAATAGAACTAGACTCACAATAACATTGCAAGAGTTGACAACCCTGTTCATGAGTTTCTGTACTGTAAGGGCCCACTCTACCTGTCTGTGAATAACTTGTTTTCTTTAGGCAACATCAGTGACAAGCTTTCAATCGTAGGTATTGGTTTGCATCACTTTATATTTTCAAGGTCATATTTAAAGGAAAAGGGCTAGAAACGTACTCTAAAACAAACTTTACATTTCCTGGATCTCCAAATGAGGGAGGTCCACAGCTGCTGAATGTATATATCATTACAAAAACTTGGCTAGGAATGATTTATTAAATGACAAAATGGCTAATCCATTTTTAAATATTCACAGGCCTGAGGTCAATGGTCTTTCTATAGCTTTTATCTTACTGCCATGTTACAAGGAAATTAACACTCATGGGGCTGGTCTGAGGATTTAAGGTTTGTCAGGAATTTAAGGTTTGTCAGGGCCTGCAGTGGAGCCTTATTGGAAAATAGGACATGCAGAAGTGCATTGGGCAACCTAATGAGCGCAGTTGGTCTGTAGCAGGCTGCCTGATTGGCTGCACCAGCTGACTGGTTGTAAGAGTCAGTTTATCAGCTCTTAAGCCCAGCCACAGCAGCTACTCAAAATATTTGGCCCTGGGTGTGATAGTTCTGCCCTAGTCCAGTCACTCCAGGTAATCTGGGTGCGATCTTTGGCTCTGATTTCTGACTTTGGCTCTAGCGCCTGGCCCCTGACTGTGGCTCTGACTTCTTCTCTAACTTCTCTAACAATTTCCTGGTGCAAGTGCTGGAGGAACCAACTAGGGGCAGAGCTCTTCTTGACCTGCTGCTCACAAACTGGGAAGAATTAGTAGGGGAAGCAAAAGTGGATGGGAACCTGAGAGGTAGTGACCATGAGATGGTCGAGTTCAGGATCCTGACACAGGGAAGAAAGGAGAGCAGCAGAATACGGATCCTGGACTTCAGAAAAGCAGAATTTGACAACCTCAGGGAACTGATGGGCAGGATCCCCTGGGAGAATAACATGAGGGGGAAAGGAGTCCAGAAGAGCTGGCTGTATTTTAAAGAATCCTTATTGAGGTTGCAGGAACAAAGCATCCTGATGTGTAGAAAGAATAGTAAATATGGCAGGCGACCAGGTTGGCTTAACAGTGAAATCCTTGCTGATCTTAAACACAAAAAAGAAGCTTATAAGAAGTGGAAGATTGGACAAATGACCAGGGAAGAGTATAAAAATATTGCTCGGGCATGCAGGAGTGAAATCTGGAAGGCCAAATGACACCTGGAGTTGCAGCTAGCAAGAGATGTTAAGAGTAACAAGAAGGGTTTCTTCAGGTATGTTAGCAACAAGAAGAAAGTCAAGGAAAGTGTGGGCCCCTTACTGAATGAGGGCGGCAACCTAGTGACAGAGGATATGGAAGAAGTTAATGTACTCAATGCTTTTTTTTGCCTCTGTCTTCACGAACAAGGTCAGCTCCCAGACTGCTGCACTGGGCAGCACAGCATGGGGAGGAGGTGACCAGCCCTCTGTGAAGAAAGAAGTGGTTCGGGACTATTTAGAAAAGCTGGACGAGCACAAGTGCATGGGGCCGGATGCGCTGCATCCGAGAGTGCTAAAGGCGTTGGTGGATGTGATTGCAGAGCCATTGGCCATTATCTTTGAAAACTCACGGCGATCGGGGGAGGTCCCGGATGACTGGAAAAAGGCTAATGTAGTGCCCATCTTTTAAAAAGGGAAGAAGGAGGATCCAGGGAACTACAGGCCAGTCAGCCTGGAAAAATCACGGAGCAGGTCCTCAAGGAATCAATTCTGAAGCACTTAGAGGAGAGGAAAGTGATCAGGAAGAGTCAGCATGGATTCACCAAGGGCAAGTCATGCCTGACTAACCTAAATGCCTTCTATGACGAGATAACTGGCTCTGTGGATGAGGGGAAAGCAGTGGACGTGGTGTTCCTTGACTTTAGCAAAGCTTTTGACACGGTCTCCTACAGTATACTTGCCAGCAAGTTAAAGAAGTATGGGCTGGATGAATGGACTATAAGGTGGATAGAAAGCTGGCTAGATTGTTGGGTTCAACAGGTAGTGATCAATGGCTCCATGTCTAGTTGGCAACCGGTATCAAATGGAGTGCCCCAAGGGTCAGTCCTGGGAGCTGTTTTGTTCAATATCTTCATTAATGATCTGGAGGATGGTGTGGATTGCATCCTCAGCAAGTTTGCAGATGACACTAAACTGGGAGGAGAGGTAGATACGCTGGAGGGTAGGGATAGGATACAGAGGGACCTAGACAAATTAGAGGATTGGGCCAAAAGAAATCTGATGAGGTTCAATAAGGACTAGTGCAGAGTCCTGCACTTAGGACAGAAGAATCCCATGCACCACTACAGACTAGGGACCGAATGGCTCAGCAGCAGTTCTGCAGAAAAGGACCTCGGGGTTACAGTGGACGAGAAGCTGTATATGAGTCAACAGTGTGCCCTTGTTGCCAAGAAGGCCTATGGCATTTTGGGATGCATAAGTAGGGGCATTGCCAGAAGATCGAGGGACGTGATCGTTCCCCTCTATTCGACATTGGTGAGACCTCATCTGGAGTACTGTGTCCAGTTTTGGGCCCCACACTACAAGAAGGATGTGGAAAAATTGGAAAATGTCTAGCGGAGGGCAACAAAAATGATTGGGGGACTGGAACACATGACTTATGAGGAGAGGCTGAGGGAACTGGGATTGTTTAGTCTGCGGAAGAGAAGAATGAGGGGGGATTTGATAGCTGCTTTGAACTACCTGAAAGGGGGTTCCAAAGAGGATGGATCTAGACTGTTCTCAGTGGTAGCAGATGACAGAACAAGGAGTAATGGTCTCAATTTGCAGTGGGGGAGGTTTAGGTTGGATATTAGGAAAAACTTTTTCACTAGGAGGGTGGTGAAGCACTGGAATGCGTTACCTAGGGAGGTGGTGGTATCTCCTTCCTTAGAAGTTTTTAAGGTCAGGCTTGACAAAGCCCTGGCTGGGATGATTTAGTTGGGGATTGGTCCTGCTTTGAGCAGGGGGTTGGACTAGATGACCTCCTGAGGTCCCTTCAAACCCTGATATTCTATGATTCTATGATTCTGTACTGGGGATGCCTGTCCACTTCCCATGTATCCACATGCTCTATTCTTGCATGTTGTTATTTTGAGGTGCAATGGCAAGACAGAATATGCATGTCATGGACAGCAATGAAGACAAATGAGGACAGAGTCCTGCACATTAAATGACCAGTCAGTGTAATCCAGAGATTAGATCTGATATGTATTTCAAATTATAATATTTCTGACCCTACTACTGAAAATTACATTTGTTTTTTATTTAAATGTCATGGCTATCTGGCTTATCTTGTATTTATAATGACACTGAAATTCTTGCTTCCCACATTAATTTTTTTCTTGCAGTAACCACTAAATTTTCTATCAGCTGTTTCCCCTCCCCTATATCCACTCTTTTTAAATTACCATATGTACAAAATTCAGCTGTGAGATTTCTGACTCACCCTGGGTCCTGGGAACGTACTACCCTTGTTTTGATTTCTCTGAATTAGCTTCCTGGACAATTTCCTGTCAAACATCATGAGACTTGTCCTTGAATATGTGAGTGATCCTCTCTTTTCACTGCACTTAAACTTTCTCTGCCTTGTTAGCTGAAGCCTATTCCCTGAGCCTTTCTTATGTGGGCAAACACAAACAAGCCTTCCTCTACTAGGCATGTACCAGGTTCTTGGAACTGGACCCATAGACATATTCCAGGTTAATACTCAGCACATAAACATTAAGCAAGGGGTGTGTGTCTTTTTAAAAAAATTTCTAATATAGCATTTCCTGGCATCTTAGAAGTTATTTTGATATTATTTATTAAGATCTCAGCTGTATGAACTTCGTTACATATAGATAACATAAAACCAAATTGCAGGAAGGAAGCATGGCCTAGTGGTTAAAGCACAAGACAGGGCTAGACAAGTCAAAAATTTTCCAAAAGTAGAAATTAATTTTGGGTAAGTGTATGGTATCAAGATTATTTGGGTCTGATTTTCAAAGTTAGTGCACACTGTGGCTCCCATGGACATCCGGTCTCAGGTTGGACATTGAAAGCCAGCAGCTGGTTTTGAAATGTTTGACCACAGGAGTTTTGTGAGGCTTTATTCTAGAAACAGGTGTGGACCAAAATTCTTAATCTGAAGATCTAGATCCAAATATCCCATTTGATCCCTACAGTCCCCAGATCCAAATTTTGCACCTCACAATGATCTCTAAATTTATGCTATTTTAAGTCACTGGATGGAAGGCACTTACATAAGGGCCTAATCCAAAGGCCATTGAAATTTATGCATGTGTTTCCACTCTTTTTCAGTGGGCTATGGATAAGGTTCCAAATCTGAAATATAGATTTATGCCAAGTTTTGCTCCTGTGTGTTCTGGTGTAGCTCTGTAGAAATGCCATCGATTTATACCAATGCAACTCAGAGTTGTATTTGGCTCATTATTATCTGTTCAGTTTCATGGACAGTGGTATTAATATCCTCACTATCCAGTTATCAATTTAATTAAAAATTCTTCTAGGCTGTGGTTAAAAATATAGATTCAAATGGAAACAGTAACTGGTTACAAATTGCAATTAAAAATGGAAATAAGTATATTTTGCTTTTGAAATTTCTTAACTCGACCTAGATAAAGTGGAAATACGGGGCCTGATCCAAAGTCCACTGAATCAAAAGGAGCCTTTCCATTGGATTTTGTATCCTGCTCAAGCAGAATTTTAGAACACCAATCAACCAAACCTCACTTGCCTCAGCATCCCAACCACTCCTCTCCAACTTTCCAAATACAACAGAAATCACTGCTAGTTTGTTCAACCACTTAGTATTATCTGTTACCTTATTCTTTGCTGCTTCATATCTTTTTCTATAATTTGTTAAATCTGCTTGTTGTCCCATTGTAAGCCATTTGGGGCAGGCAGAACCTCTTATTCCAGTGGTCCCCAAACTTTTTACCTTGCTTGCCCCGCCACTTACCCCTGTCTGCGTTGTCTCTTCCCCTCTCCCCCACAGCCAGGGCCGGGAGCAGGGCTGTGGCTCTGGGAGGGGGGATGTAAACAAGGATAAGGGTGCCGAAGCTGGGGCAACAGCTTGATTGGTCAGGTTGAGTAGTATCTTACTACTGAAGCAATCTTGAAATTAGTATGACTACGATAATACTCTTTTTGTACAGCGTATCAGGGCCATAGAAAAGACTAGTACTATATGGTACAGCCCTGATATTGCTGCATGCGCTTACTAAGCACAGAATTAAGTGTGACTCTGGCCAGGTCTATTCTACAAACTTACATTGGTATTATAATGTTGCTCAGGAGTGTGAAAAATCCACACCCCTGAGCAATGTACCAACCTAACCCCTGGTGTTAGGGTGACCAGACAGCAAGTGTGAAAAATCAGGACGGGCGTGCGGGTTAATAGGAGTCTATATAAGAAAAAGATGCAAAAATTGGGACTGTCCCTACAAAATTGAGACATCTGGTCACCCTACCTGGTGTTGACAGGATGGCTTCTCCCATTGACATAGCTGCCACCTCTCGGGGAGGTGGATTAATTACACCCACAGGAGAAACTCTCCTGTTGGCATAGTACGCCATGTCTACACTACAAAGGTACTCCGATTTTACAGAAGTCGATTTTTGGGAACAGATTGTATAAAGTCAAGTGCATGCGTCCACACTAAACACATTAATTCGGCGGTGTGCGTCCACAGTACCGTGGCAAGCATCGACATTCCGAGCGGTGCACTGTGGGTAGCTATCCCACAGTTCCCGCAGTCCCCGCTGCCCATTGAAATTCTGGGCTGAGCTCCCAATGCCTGATGGGGCTAAAAATTTGTTGCAGGTGATTATGGGTAAATGTCGTCAGTCGACCCTCCCTCCCTCCGTGAAAGCAACAGCAGACAATCATTTCGCGCCCTTTTCCCTGGATTGCCCGAGCAGACGCCATAGCATGGCAAGCATGGAGCTCGTTCAGCTCACCATAGCAGTTATGACCATTGTAAACACCTTGCGCATTATCATGCAGTTTATGCAGAACCAGCACCTGAAAAACCAGGCGAGGAGACAACGGCAGCACGGTGATGAGGACATGAACGCAGATTTCTCTAAAACCGCGGTCCCCAGCGATTTGGAGATCATGGTGTTACTGGGGCAGGCTCATGCCATGGAATGCCGATTCTGGGCCCGGAAAACAAGCACAGAGTGGTGGGACCGCATTGTGTTGCAGGTCTGGGATGATTCCCAGTGGCTCCGAAACTTTCGCATGCGTAAGGGCACTTTCATGGAACTTTGTGATTTGCTTTCCCCTGCCCTGAAGCGTAAGAATACCAAGATGAGAGCAGCCCTCACAGTTCACAAGCGAGTGGCAATAGCCCTGTGGAAGCTTGCAATGCCAGACAGCTACTGGTCAGTCAGTAATCAATTTGGAGTGGGCAAATCTACTGTGGGGGTTGCTGTGATGTAAGTAGCCAATGCAATCATTGAGCTGCTGCTAAGAAAGGTAGTGACTCTGGGAAATGTGCAGGTCATACTAGATGGCTTTGCTGCAATGGGATTTCCTAACTGTGGTGTGGCTATAGATGGAATGCATATCCCTATCTTGGGACCAAATCACCAGGGCAGCCAGTACATAAACTGCAAGGGGTACTTTTTAATGGTGCTGCAAGCACTGGTGGATCACAAGGGACATTTCACCAACATCAATGTGGGATGGCTGGGAAAGGTTCATGATGCTCACGTCTTCAGGAGCTCTGGTCTGTTTAAATGGCTGCAGGAAGGGATTTACTTCCCAGACCAGAAAATAACTGTTGGGGATGTTGAAATGCCTAAAGTTATCCATGGGGACCCAGCCTACCCCTTAATGCCCTGGCTCATGAAGCCGTACACAGGCACACTGGACAGTAGGCTGAGCAAGTGCAGAATGGTGGTAGAGTGTGCATTTGGACGTTTAAAGGGTCGCTGGTGTCTGACTCGCTCAGACCTCAGCGAAACCAATATTCCCATTGTTATTGCTGCTTGCTGTGTGTTCCACAATCTCTGTGAGAGTAAGGGGGAGACGTTTATGGCCGGGTGGGAGGTTGAGGCAAATTGCCTGGCCGCTGAATACACGCAGCCAGACACCAGGGTGGTTAGAAGAGCACAGCAGGAAGCACTGTGCATCAGAGAAGCTTTGAAAACCAGTTTCATGACTGGCCAGGGTACTGTGTGATACTTCTGTTTGTTTTTCTGTGATGAAAACCCGCCCCCTTGGGTGCCTCTAAATTCCCTGTAAGCCACCCACCTTCCCCCCTTCGATCACAGCTTGCTTGCAAAGGAAATAAAGTCACTATCATTTAAAAAACATGTATTCTTAATTGATTATAAAAATAGGGAGATAACTCACAAGGTAGCCCGGGTGGGGTGTGGGAGGAGAGTAGGAGGGAAGGAAAAGGCCACTTTAAAACTTCTTGAATGACAGCCTTCTGTTGCTTGGGCTGTCCACTGGGGTGGAGTGGTTGGGTGCTTGGAGCCTCCCCCCAACGTTCTTGGGCATCTGGGTGAGGAGGCTATGTACCTTGGGGAGGAGGGAGGGTGGTTAAACAGGGGCTGCAGCGGCAGTCTGTGATCCTGCTGCCGTTCATGAACCTCCACCAGATTCCGGAGCATGTCCGTTTGATCCCGCAGTAGCCCCAGCATTGCCTCATGCCTCCTCTGATCTTTCTGCCGCCACATCTCCTCACGTTCATCGGCCACTTTCCTGTACTCTGCTATTGTGTCCCTCCACACATTCTGCTGAGCTCTGTCAGTGCCGGACGACTGCATGAGCTCAGAGAACATTTCATCGGGCATGCATTTTTTTCGCTGCCTTATCTGCAATAGCCTTTGGGATGGAGGAGGGAGGCTTGAAACATTTGCAGCTGCTGGAGGAAAAAAAGGGAGTGAAGTATTTAAAAAGATACATTTTACAGAACAATGGCTATACTCTTTCACGGTGAACAACACTATTCACATTAGGTAGCACATGTGATTTTGGTACAAGGTTGCATTTTGCATCTTATATTGAGTGCCTGCGGCTTTGGTGTTAGAGATCACACACGCAGTGCCGGGCAACAGAATTCGGCTTGCAGGCGGCCATGGTGAGCCATAGTCTTTCAGCTTCTGCAACCTTCATAACAGCAGCGCCCTCCTCTCCCATACCAAGCAAAGCACGTTGAGTTGGCCATTTAGTGCTGCAGTTTTCCTGTTAACGTGCAGCAGCAGAAACCAAAGTAACCCCCCACCCTCCATCCAATTCTCTGGGATGATTGCTTTACCCCTCACCCCACCGCATGGCAGGTATCAGGGAAGATCCCTGCTAGCCAAATGCGAACAGCTCAGCGCCTGTGGCCCCCCCTCCTACCGCATGGCTAACTGCGGGGAGGATTTCTTTTCAGCCACAGGCAAACAGCCCAGTAGGAACGGCCACCTCTGAATGTCCCCTTAATTAAATTCCCCTATTTCAACCAGGTTACTATGAATGATATCACTCTATGATACTATGAAGGATAACACAGAGAGATAAAGAATGGATGTTGCTTGAATGCCAGCAAACACTGGGACTGCCAGGCTTTGTCATGCAATGATACCAGATTACTTGCCACTAGCATGGCGTGGTAAAGTGTCCTACCATGGAGGATGGAATAAGGCTGTTCTCCCCAGAAACCTTCTGCAAAGGCTTTTAGAGTACCTCCAGGAGAGCTTCATGGAGATGTCCCTGGAGGATTTCCGCTCCATCCCCAGACACGTTAACAGACTTTTCCAGTAGCTGTACTGGCCATGAATGCATCCCAAGTCCTCAGGGCTACTTAATCATTAAAAAACACTTGCTTTTATAACATGTATTATAGTTAAAAAGGTACACTCACCAGAGGTCCCTTCTCTGGCTTTGTTGGGTTGGGAGGGTATTTCAGTCAGGGTGATAAAAAGATCCTGGCTGTTGGGGAGAATGGTGTGCTGTGTGCTCTCCTCAAGCTTGTCCTCCTCCTCCTCATCTTCCCCGTCCACGAAATCCTCAGGCATGGCGGAGAGTACCCCATCATCAGAGTCCACGGACAGGGGTGGGGTGGTGGTCGTGCCCCCCCCCCCCAGAATTGCATGCAGCTCAGCGTAGAAGCGGCATGTCTGGGGCTCTGTCCCGGAGCGTCCGTTTGATTCTTTGGTTTTCTGGTATGCTTGTCTGAGCTCCTTAAGTTTCATGCGGTGCTGTGTTGCGTCCCTGATGTAGCCTCTGTCCCTCATGGCCTCGGAGATTTTTTGAAATGTTTTGGCATTTCGCCTTTTGGAATGTAGTTCTGATAGCACGGATTCCTCTCCCCATACAGCGATCAGATCCAGTACCTCCCATTCAGTCCATGCTGGAGCTCTTTTTCGATTCTGAGACTGCATGGTCACCTGTGCTGATGAGCTCTGCATGGTCACCTCTGCTGATGAGCTCGCCTGGCCAAACAGGAAATGAGATTCAAAAGTTCCCGGGGCTTTTCCTGCATACCTGGCCAGTGCATCCGAGTTCAGAGTGCTGTCCAGAGCTGTCACAATGGTGCACTGTGGGATAGCTCCCGGAGGACAATACCTTCGAATTGCGTCCACACTAACCCTAATTCGAAATGGCCATGTTGATTTCAGCACTAATCCCCTCATTGGGGAGGAGTACAGAAATCGGTTTTAAGAGCCCTTTATGTCGAAAAAAATGGCTTCGTTGTGTGGACGGGTGCAGGGTTAATTTGATTTAACGCTGCTAAATCTGACATAAACTCGTAGTGTAGACCAGGCCGTAGTGTCACTAAAGCCCTACAGCAGTGTGGCTGCACTGGTTCAGCACTGTATCTGTATGTGCAGATGTGCCCTCTCATAGTTGAAGTTAAACATGTGACTAAGTGGTTGTAGGATCAAGGCCTACATATCTTTCTAACCTCTGTGTTCCTATAATTCATTAAGTAGGAATATTAAAAGCAATAGCAACTTTTACTAAGTCAAATGTGAGCAGGATTTACAAGAAGCAATTTTCCAGTGAACCACTTCTGTTACTATTCAGTACAAACACTACCATGATTCCAGTGTGTAAAATATCAGAGTTGGAGGATGACTCAACACATGTGGAGCTAGTTAAACATCATCTCATAAAAATCCGAAGTGCTGCAGTCTGGGGGCACTTGCAGTTTTGTAATAAGATGGAGTTCCGTGTGAAATTCTACTTTGTGGCTTTAATCATTGGAGCGCCTTACAGAAATCAATCTGTTAGCATGGTACAACTCTCCCATATACCATGTGTTCTCCTGCATGCATTGGTGTAAGGCCAAAACTTTAAACTGAACCTTTCTGTGTTTTTATATTCAGATGTCCTTAATGGAATTAAACATCTGATACTGGGTCTGGTAAAATATCTGGTATCTACAGAGTGTTCCATACCCATAGGTATTGGATCTCAAAACTCTTGTTTATTCTCCTGTCACAGTTCTCCCTTTATAGGAGATGTATCTTAATGGATCATTCCTTGAGGTAAAGAGTAAATAGATTTTTACATGGGAGATGCATATGTAGTATTGAAGGGGAGTGGTACAACTAGAGTTGTTGTGTGGTGATTTTTTTTAAAGCTTATCAGAGAAGCCAGCCCACATTTACGGCTGCTACTTGGCTTGGTTGGTTGAAAGACAATGTGTCATTGCTATGAAGACAGCAGCTACAAGAACAAAATCTGTTTCTCTTTCATAAGGAACTTTTAGACACAATTTCAGTGGGCAATAAGCAAAAATACCCAAAGAACTTTACTGAGAGCTTCCATTGTACTCAGGTTTGTACTGTAAACCTTAGAGAGAAAAGATGGGTTAGGAAATGTCTTTTTATTGGACCAACTTCTACTGATGAGAGAGACAAGGTTTTGAGCTTACAAAGAGCCCTTCTTCAGGTCTGGGAAACCTTATGTTATGTTATGTGGGAAACCACAGAAATATCCCATGAGTAGATGTCCTTGCAATTCTCTCTGCTGAGAATCTGAGAGATTTTTATTTCCCTGTGGAAAGGGAAGGATAGTTATGTATTTGAAAAGTTAATTCAAGGAAGATCTATATTTTTTTCTCTCTAGTACCTGATATTTTACTTTCCATTGGGTAGAATGAGGGCTGGTGTACTGAAAAATGGTAATTTGTGGCTCAAAAGACATTATCAGCCAATTTTTGTTAAAGATAGACTACGGGAATCTAAGTCATATCCAATCCCACACTCAAATACTAGTGAGCATATGTATGTACAGCTAACTGCACATCTAACTACCTATCTGCTCTATTACCTGGTCTGCATTTTCAAATGCCCATTTTGCACTTGCAAATGTAGGACTTTTGGGTGCAATGAATATGGTAACTTTTTCAGATGCTTTTAGGAGGACTAGTGCTTTTGGGTGGATTGGATATATAGTAAGACATTGTCAAATGCAAAATCGGAACCTATGACCACACCCTTAATTTGTTTGTAAATCACAATTTTCATACACAAATATAGGATGTGTGAGAATGTTGAATGGGCATCACGTTTTGTGGGTTCTATTTACATATAAGCTAGATCTGGTTGAATAATCATGAAAGGGTTTGTTCAATTAATACTGATACTTATTTTAATGTATGTCCCTATTGCATTATTTTCATAAACAAAATCTCTGAATAATTTGACAAATTTCAGGACATTTTTCAAATAAAATAAGAATTATTTTTATTTGCCCAGTTTTTGTGCCAGACTTTGAAAACACAGCCCTATTATTATTATTATTATTTTGTTTGTATTTGGTGTATGTTTTTTCCTTTGACACAGTGTGGCTGTGTGTATCACCTGCTGTGTGACTATATTTCAAGCATGAGAACTCTCCATATTTAGTCTATTTGATTGTTATTTTTGTCTGTGATAAATCCAAACTTTTTTTTGTAAAAAGAAATAGTCTCACTGCAAGAGGATCTCACTCTGCAGCATCAAAAGTGGGGTCTGAGCAGGAGCACACATTTAAACATATACTTGCCTATAATTGCGGAGGGAATATGCTGAACATACTCAGGGACTCTAGCATTGTCTAGCACTTTGGCTGAGTTTTAAATCGGCTGATGTAAGGGTGTAATGAGTCGTCTGTGAAGCTCAATTGCAGTAAAGCATCCCTTATGACATTGCAGCTGAATAGGTTGGCCTATAGCAAAATCAAGCTCTATGACCTATTGTGTGGAATGAAAAGCAAGAGACACTTTTTTTTTCTTCTTCAGCTAGCCTTAAGGAACAATAGACTATATAAATCTGACTGTCTTGTTACCTTTCGTTTTCTATTAACAAAGTGGTATATGTGGATTTAGTTGCTGAACTGACAGCCCTTGAGTCTGAAGAATGAAATCCTCTATCTATCCAAAGCAGATATAGCCAAGGCAACAGCAATGGCATTTTCTTGCACTCATCCAAGTATATGTGTGTGTTCTGAGATGAAGAGACAACCTTTAGTAGTAAGCGGGGTAGTTCAGCCTCCCTGCTCTTTAACTGTTTTATCCCATGCCATTGTTGTCAAATGGGGTTGGATTGGGCCTGCGAGCTTTGCCCAGTCTGCTGAGACTTCCAACAATTAGTGCCAATTCTGAGTTCTTCAGCGTGTTTCTGAACTAATGGCCAAACTCTGCTCCTGGATGCAAGTTTCCAGTGAGGTCAGTCTGAGGGGAGGACCTGCATTCAATGGCCCTAACAGCTTTCTACATATCTTATCTGAGAATGCTGTAGTGCTCTGACAATGTGTGCGCTGATGGGACAAAAATATTTTTGCAGTTAAATCAAAGTTCAACAGCTTTTTTTATAATAGCAGGTATACGGTTGACTGATTAACCTTCCATGCTGTGACAAGAAAAGGGGCTCAGAAAGGTTGGTATGCAGTAAGCAGAAAAAGTCTTGTACTGTCTAGCTGCATCTATATTAACAAGCTTTATAGTCACAGTTCACAGTGCAGCTCCAATGTTAGTAAAGGTAAAATCTGTGGTATAGACAGAGCTCAGGTGTTACTAACTTAAACCTACTCAGACAATCTTAATCTACTGTATGGTGGAAAAAGCATGTGAGACCTGTCTATGCTGTAGCTTTCTCCACTTCTACCTTTTGCTAGAGGGTGGAATTATAGCTACAAAGTGTGCAAGTGTAGATGAGGCCATTAATAAACATGACTAATCCCATCAGATTCTGATACTGCTACTGCTGCTTGACTAATGAGAGACCTTTGAAGTTGACAGTTTTTTCTTTGCTGCTGCCAACATAAAAATACTAAAAACAAACAAATCCGCAGCAAGATCTATATATTCAGTAAAATAAAAAATGAGCAAATGTGGTAAGAGCTAATATTCCATCTGGTGTCAGGGGGAGAGGGGTTTAATCTTGCGGTTAATAATGTCAACTCCAAAAGTAATTCTCACGTTTTGTTTTTACTAGATGTTGTAGTACAAAGAGAGTGTATGGTACACAAAGAAATAATCCCAGATGAAAAAGGTAAGCCTTTCTCAAATAGTTATTGATATTGGACCTCAATTTGGAGGTCAGTGAGTTTTTTGCCTTAATAAAACCCCCACAAGTTTGGGCTAGTTGATACTGAATCCAACCCATATCTTTGCCCATCTTTTGAAATGAAGAGGGTTTTTGTTGTTTTGTTTTGTTTTGTTCCATCCTTTCCCATCCCCCTACCCCCAATATACTTCCATCTCTTTACTTCCTGAATATAGATGGGGCCAGAATTGAAAGCACTGAAATAGTTTGAGAGGCCGATCTCATATTTCCAGCCACATGAGGAAAAACTGGAAGTTATAACAATAATTTATACTCCTCTTGTACTTACTGTCCTATGATGTGCTAGTGATTAAGAATCACGAGTGAATTGAGGCAGGATGGCCTTGTGATTAAGGCACTAGATTGTGACTCAGGTGACTTGAGTTCTCTTCCTGACTCTGCTACAGACTTCCTGTGTGACTGTGGGCAAATCAGTTCATCACTTTGTGCCCCCTCTGGTAAATGGGGATAATATTTCTGTCCTCACAGGGACATTTTGAGGACAAATTCATTAATGTTCACAAAGTGTGGTAAGGAAGGCTGTATAAGTATAGCTAAATTATAAGTATTATTACCACACTTTGTAAGTGTGGAAACAGATGCCTAGAGAGGTTAAGTGACTTGCTTAATGTCACACAGCAAGTTGATGGCAGTGCTGGAGATATACCTCTGCTCTTCTGACTCTTAGTCCCATGCCGTAACTGCTGGATCATGTTTCTCCTGCTGGAATGCTTGGGAAACAGCCTGTTTTCTGGAGGCTTGAGCCCGATTTTGTGTAGCAAACTGATTCAGATAAACTTCAGGAACGTCAAGGTTCTTTACCAAACCAAACTTTTAAACATTCTGGGTTTTGTCCATCACTACTGAAGGTGTGAACTGATTAACTGAATTGCAACATCGAAGTCTCTTCACCTGGTGACTAGGGTTATTCATCATAGGAAACCATGTCCCTGCTGCCTAAACATTTTTACAGCTTTAATAAAATTGTGTTTCTTTTGAAGGGGGAGGGGAAATAGTCCAAGGCAAAGCTGATCATTTTCTCATACTTTAACAATACTATTTTTATAAAATAGGGGCTGGATTTGAAATTTCGTTAAAATATATTGAGGCTGTTGGAATGGACACTGTTATAGGAATCCATCAGTCAAGAGTGGTTTTAATTTACTGTAAGGACATCAGCCTGTGATATACCTGTTCATTTTCTTTTCCTTTTTTCTTTTTTCTGTTTTGTTTTAATAAACTTTCATAAAAACTTTAGTTGAAACAGAATGTTCCTTGTATGTCCAAGACTATAATTCATAGTAAATAAAACAATGGGCTATTGTTCTGGTGTACTAAATGAGCAGAAAACATGTAAGGGAATGCTAAATGTGGTTCTGAGAACTGGAACACAAAATTTGTATGACCTCATGACTGATAGGTCTCTATTCCTAGTGGGATTGTGTGTCTGACTGGGAAGCCATGATAGCTCCTCTAAGGTTTGGCCAGAAGCCCAGGAGCAAAACCAAAACTTTGTTACATATTGTATTCATTCAGAGATCATCAAAACTTTAATTTTAAGATTAGAACATCAGCAGCAAATAAGAGTGCAGCTAGAGAATTCATATTTCTGCTTTATCATACACCTATCTAAATAAAAATGATGAACTATTCCTTTTTCCTCTGGGGACCAAATCCTCATTGTAGTAAGTTTAGTTGAAAATTTTTGAATGGATCAGGAAATGCAGTTTTGTTGAAATTGAAATGTTTCTCAAGAATGTGTGGATCTTAACTAAATTTTCAAAGGAAAAAAGTCTAATTGTTTTGAATCCTTTCATTTTGAAAATGTTCATTTTAATGTTGAAACTCTTTAAAATAAAAGTCAAAATATTAGCTTGAATACATCTCATGTAATAGAGCAATTAGTGCACTTGGGGCACCTGGAGGGTGGGCCAGGCCCAACTGAAGATTAAGTTTATCTGGGGGAGAAGATGGGTTGCGAGCATGAAGGGAGCAAGCCCAGATGAGAAGAAAATGGTACAGAGGGGCAAAGGAAGAACTCTGCAGTCCCTTCCTGGTTCCTAGAGTGGAGGAAAAGCCTAGATGGAGGCAGACATATGGAAAACCCAGGGGAAAGGACCTGAAGGAAGGCCAAGATAGAAGAAGTCCAGGGAGGCAGCAAGGAGTCTGAAGGAGCAGACCATAGCTGCTTGCCACAGGGTCCCTGGACTGGAATCCGGAGGAGAGGAGGGTTTAGGTTTCCCTACCGGTCCACCAGGAGAGGTACAAGGAGAATTACTGAGTTTGGAGCCTGGTCTCCTGTGAGAAAGCCCTCGATTCCCACAAGAGCAGGAGCACAACCCTGCAGAGCCTGGGAAAGGGTGAAGTTATGTTTATTTTATTTGGCCTTTGTTCACCCTGAAGGGCGGGAGCAGGGAACTAAATGTAACCTAGGTACAGGGCCAAATCACAAGAAGAGGCAGACCACCATAAAGCTGCACTGGCTGTTAGCAGAGGGGTGTCAGAGGAGGAGACACTGCTATGCCACCCCCAGGGAAGAGGTGTCTGCGTGTGTGCTAGTGGTGAGTCTACTCTTCTACAGTGATAGATATAGTTAATATTTTATTGTTTTGACACTATTAAAATGTTTCAGAATTTTTGTTCCACAGGAAACTTCAAAACTTGGCTTTTTGTTCCAATTTGGTACAATTGGGTCGTGCCCCTGAGCTGCTCCTCCTTCTCTCTTCCCCCCCGCATTGGAATTTCTCATCTTGCTGGTCAGAAACCAGAATCTCTGTTCCAACTGTAGTGTCCAGGCTGAGCAACTGGGATGGGCAGATGCACAGGAAGCCAGAATTAGAACGATCCACCCACCAACACAATCTGCTGTGTAGCTGCAGCGTGGAAGCTACTTCTGCCCAATGACTCTGTGCTCTTGTACACCCCACAAGGAGTGCTGGGATGGACAAGTGGACACTCCACATAGTAATTCAATCTCCTTGGCTTGGCCCTGCCTCCACCCACCTTTGCGCGAACTGCAGGCATGCCACCTAGCAAGCCTTCCAAACCCACCCCCAGTTGCACAGCAAATCTCATCTGGCTCTGCTAACAGTGGAGATCCTCTGGAGGCAGGAGGCAGCATTTCCCCCCCTTTAAATCATAAAAGTTAAAATTAAACTAAAACGCAACAACTAAGATGTCTGTGTGTCAGCATAGTTAGCATGGGACCTGACATCTGTGAGTGCAGCAAGACTTAAAATGATCCTTCTCCAAGCCTACCCGCACCCCATCTAAAGGCTTTCTTATCGCAGTATTGTTCGGCACCTGTTCCCTCTGGGGATCATGATCTACTACTTTCTCAAAGACAGTTGGAATTTAAGGGCTTCAAGAAAGAGCGGGCCATGTACAAAGAACCATTTTGTAAAATGCCTCTTATTCCTATTTTCAGTGGTCAGCACCATCCTGCATAGACTGTGGAGAAAACGCACCTTGGCAAATCCCATGGCCTGAATGGTTACCCAGGGTAATTTAACCCTTTAATTCTAATGAACTACCTCAATAGCTCATTGTGAACTACCCAATGATCAAAAGGTTCCCCTGTTCTCAGAGGACTGGAAATGCTTTGCTCATGGAGAGCCAGCTCTCAACTAGTGCTGGGCCAAATTTTTCGTCAAACATTTTTCCGCAAAAATGTAGATTTGGCAACACCAAAAACATTTCATGAATTTGTGTGGGTTTTGCTGAATTGTTCACACTGGAGAAAACAACCCCCCCCTTTTTTTTTTAGCATTCCAGAAACAAAATATTCAGATTTTTTTTCAGTTCAAAATCAATTTTCATGTAGAAATTTCCTTCAATATTATTAAAAAGCAAACTCAAAAATGGTTGAAATTGAAACAAAACACTTCATTTTTGTGTTAAATAAAACACTTTCTTTGATCCAGAATACTTTTTCTGACTCTCCAGTTAGCCAAAAATTTCATTCTGGGTTTGACACAACTTGGTTTTTATTTTATTTTTTTCAGAATTGCCACTGATCTGAAAAATCTGTTACTCAGATGGCTCCTCTGCCAGCTGGCTCTTCAACTTTTCCCGTACTTATCTCAGTCACCTTCTGGGCCTGCCCCTTCAGAGTCCCCACTCTGTAGGATGCAACTTCAGCTATCTGTGCTCATCTGGCACAAGTACAGCTCTGGTCTTCACAACTGCAGCTGATCAGTGCATAGTGTCTAGCTGGCCAGCCCTCCTTCCGGGTTATCCTGCTATGTACCCTTCTTGTCTTGCTATACTTGCTCTCTGCACAGTCCATTCGTCCCACCTTGCCTCCTGCTCCTACTTCTCCTTTAGCTGCAACTTTTTATCTGCCATCCCTTTAACTCCTGAAAAATATTCAGTAAAGAAGGGTTAAAATAAACCTTCTCCGTCACCAGCCATCTGTTTAGAATTATAGCTGAAGCAGAAGAGATTTTTTTTTTTACAGATGGGTTTGTGGCAAGTACAAAACTGCTTTGCTCTACAGACTCATTATCGCTCATTTAATCTTTCCTTTTTTGGTTTTACTAGTCAAACCATCTGTGCCTCTGATTTTATCAATTTATTTTACTTCACTATGCTTTTTTCCAAATTGTTCCTTTCTCTCCAGCACTGGATAAAGTGTCTAAAAACCCCATTGATTTGGACATTGGTGTACCTTATTGAATACCAACTTCAGTTTGGAGATGAAAGGGTGTTGAGGGCAAATGTTTAAACCAGCTGCAGTCTAAGGCTGGATAAAGGTTTTTAAAAAGGTTTTTAAATTTAAAAACTTGGCACTCAAGCTACTTTACAATAAGGCCTAGATTATCCCTGGAACTTGCATGAGTCCTTAGGGAAGGAGGGAGGGAGGAAGAATATGAAAAGAGCTTTCCCTATCTTGAAGATCCTATGATCTCTCCACACCTCTCTTTTGGAGGTTTGCACAGAGGGGAGGGGCAGAGGAGTTGGGTCCACAGACCTTCCCTGGCCTGTGGAGCTGGCTGGGCATACCATGGGGAGCAGAGCATAATCTCTTCCCAAACTCCAGCTGTGCCAAAGGTCTAGCCCTAAATCACACTCTGTCCACTAAATCCCCCTAAACTTACAATAAGGACTGACTCTTTGGCCAGATGAGTGGCTTGTTGGTTGTGTTCAGCAGCAACACAAAATCAGCTTTCCATTGCTGAGCTCTGTAGAAGGATGTGATCCAGGACAATGCCGGCATTTTGGGATGAGCCAGTAAAGCTATTCTTCAGGCTTCCCATCAAACTTAACTAACTTCTGTCCAACTGTACACCACTACACACAGGACTAGGCTTAGGAAAAGGTCAGTAAGATGATTCCTTGGGGCCCCTCTCAAAATTAACTGACTTTTATATAAAAGTTAAGGGATCTTCAGGATGCCACCCATCTCCTCTGTGTCAGAAGTGTCTGCTGCTCTTTGGGTCTGTGAATAACTGCCAACAGTTACACTATTTTATTTTCAAGGGATAATTCTCCAAACAACAAGGTTTCTAGAACTGTTAAGGTCTTATCCCCTTAAGGATTTCATGGGCATTCTGGTGCACCTAGCACGATGTTGGCAGCACGGAACAGTAACAGTGAACAACAGAACCTAAAACACACTATCTTTTGCTCTGTGAATCTTAACCACAGAATCCAGAGTAGCCAGAAATATCTCTATAATTACTGGTCAAAGTTGCCATACATGCTGGGACTCTCTTTTTGGTCTCCTCTCCATAGGCAGTTAAGTCTGAAAATGTGATTGTCCCATTTTTGGGGCAGCTAGTTAATTCTCCTTTTCTCTCAGTTAATGAAGTATGGTTGCTGCTGCAATTGTCTTAAGGCATTTCTCCACATGCTGTTTGTTTTTGAACTACTGTTCCCTAGGCTTCCCGTTTTTACTCTCTTGGCTTTTAAGTGTATTTGGTAATCATTTGTCTAATATGTTTAGTATGACCTTGCTTTAATATAAATCAAAATACCAGTCTGAGTCAGAACTGAGACTAGAACTTATTTCAAATGCAAGCTAAAAGTCTAATAGCTCAGTGGTCCTCAACCTTTCCAGACCACTGTACCCCTTTCAGGAGTCGGATTTGTCTTGCATACCCTAAGTTTCACCTCACTTAAAAACTACGTGCTTACAAAATCAGACAGAAAAAAGACAAACGTCACAGCACACGATTAGTGAAAATTACTTATTTTCTCATTTTGTCTGTATGAAATTTTAGTTTGCACTGACTTCGCTAGTTGCTTTTATGTAGCCTGTTGTAAAACTAAACAAATAGCTAGATGAATTGATGTACCCCCTGGAAGACCTCTGTGTACCCCCAGGGGTACATGTACCCCTGGTTGAGAACCATTGCTATAGATAATGTCCGTCTGGTTTGAAATCTACATCCAGTGACATAGCCCAGCATTGCTGCTGCCACTGCTGTTCAGTGCTTGCTGTATTCATCAATGTTTTGTTGCTGGTTCCCTTCAAGTCAGGAGAGAATGGCTTGATGAGGCTGGAAAGCACTTGGTGCAGATATGAGTGACTGGCCCAAGTCTAGTGTGTGTTTTGCCATGTGCATGTGTGGGGGCTTGTTTTGATTATTTTCATGGTGGAAAAACTATATTCTCCCCCCAGGAGTGATACAGGACAGTAAGAACATTATTTATATCTAGCACAATACATCTTGAAAGGCAGGTGGCCTAGTGATCTGGAGTTTTGTCAAATGTGCATGTGCATTGTTTGTGAAAAATATGTTTATGCCTTCAAACAGATCACCCCTGAAGATAAACTTTTGGAAATAAGAGTCAAGATGATCTCCTTGCTGTATCTTTTAGTACTTCACTTTCTAACTCTTGCAGAGTCTCAAGCAACAAGAGATCAACTTGAAAAGTAACAGACTTCATTGACAATGGGAATAGAGTCAATCATGAAATAAAAAGTGCTGACACATTTACCTGGCTTGATCTCATTAAGAATAATCCTTACTCAGGTTCCATCAGTTCACAGCTCAGTTTCCACAGTGTGTTCTAAATGGGTGACAGTCATATTCTAAGTTTGTGAGTACTGTTTTTAGTGCTTAGCATGGACTGGTATCCCAGCATGCATGATAGATACCTCTGAAATAAGTCATTGCTGCCTGAAACTATCAATAAGAGCTTTACAGAGCTGTAATCTTTTGGAACCTAAGTAGTAAAATTTGATGAGATATTTCAAAATAAACTCAAACTTTGAAGTAAATCTTTTCTGGGATCCAGAAAAAAAAGATCTAGCAAAAAGATCTGAAATTTGTGGTTGGTGTCGCCCAATCCCATGAGAAATAGTCTATCTAAACTTAGACTTCACTCCAGTTGAGCTACTACAATTCCCTATGACATATTCCAAAGTCAGGTCAGCCTGTTTTGACTTCTTTTCCGCCTTGATTCCCCACAACTCCTGATGCTGTCTTTATTCCTTGTGTGATGCCCTCAACTGTCTTAGCTTCCAAAACTGCAAGGTTGTGTAACTCTTCTGCTAGGTGCTAATGGCAGCAACAAGGACTGCAATCAATCGGTCTAGTGGTCCTTTTCTAAAATGATGGCTTAAGCCCCCTACCCACAGCTGTACTTCTGCTTCTACCTTTGGACAATTAAATGTACCCTCCCCCATTAGCTCTGTAAGTGCACTTGAGTCCTTGGGAGTAGGGAACTATGCATACCTTTAGTTTTCTCCAAATAAAACAAAAGAAAAACCAGATATATTTTGCACATTGACTGGGTGGGTTTTGCTGTATCAGAAGTATGGCCAACCCCATAGTTTGACGTATAATCGGCTTGTTGAACTGCTGAAGTCTTGTTCAAGGCAGTTTCCACCCACCTAAAACCCTACTCACTGGTTCCATTAGAGTCTGGGGCTTTCCTCTGCCTGTCTGTCCCTGTCCAGAGAAGTTGGCACCGCCATGTTTGTGACACAGAGGTCCATTGGTGTCAACTGGCAAATAGTTCACTCCTCTGTGTCAGCAACTCATATCAGCCCTGACAAACTCACTATCCTCAACATGTTGCTTTCATGGTATTTATCCAAAATGTGTCTTGTAAGATGTCTAATAAAAGCTTGTGTCCTACTAATCTTCAAAATTGTTGCAAGATGTAGGTATCACTCCCATGTAAAGAGTTGTGTATGTGTATATACTGGAAATATGTTCTTAAAAAGTCTGTATTAAGGCAGAGTTGACAAACCAGTTTCTTCCAGATAGGAGATAAGATGTGTGTATCTTTCTTTGACATGTGAATTAAGTCAACACCATGGAAGCTCCATCCAAAGTACATGAAGTTCACAGGTAAAACAGGTTGACTTGAGGAGTAGGGAATGTGAAACTAACAGAGGAGAGCATACCAGAGAACAAGCAGTGGGAAAGAAGAGTCTTAACTGAGAGTGCCCCAATCAAAATGGGCATTTCAAGGGCTTACTAGAAGGAAGGAAAAAGGACAAACCCCTTTTCTTATCCTTCACTGAGGAAGCAAAAAAGGACATTGCTTTCTGTATTCATGAAAGTTGGATCCTGGCCATGTGGCTAGTGATGCTGGGATGTTGTTTTAGGTGAGAAATTGCTTTAGACAAGGATTTTAGTCTGTTAGAGTCAAGTTTAGACTCTACGAATTGTGTGAGATCTTTTGTTTTATATGTAACCTGTGATTATCTTTGCATGCTTTCCCTCTTTTTAATCTTAACCTTTGTTAAAACTGTATCTATTTTCACTATAAATAGATTACAGGGATGTGCCATTCCATTGGAATGGATACTCCGTGGAATCAAACAAGCTTGTGGCTGTTGTATTCCCTTTGGAATAGTGAACCTAATAATTACTGTGAGTGCCCAGTGACGGGTTGGATATTGCAGTAGGGAGGCTGGCAGATGGGCTCTGGGGTTGGTGTGTGTCTGTCACTAGCCTCCACAGAGAGGGCGAGGTCTGTGGAGACCTGGAAATCTGTGCTTGTCTGTGGCCACAGGCTGTTGGTTCCAGGGAGCTGAGCTACAGCAGGCGGCAGGGAAAAAGTGCTTCATGCTAAGTGCAGTTGTACCATGGGGGGGAGGGCGGGCGGGGGGACATATCACAAGATTCCACTCATATGTGCTGCTTCCTGACACAGTTTTGTGACATCAGCTCTGCTGCCACTGGCCTGCACAAGGCCTGTTGTAAATTCGACTCTGCTTTGCCACCTCTGGTCTGATTGTGCCCTTGCTGTGACATGTACTGCCACCAGTTCGGCTTAGTCCAGTCCTGCAGAACCATTCCAGGTGGAGAAATCTGAACAACAGAGGACCCTGTAACAGAGCCCTCTGCCCTCCCTTGTGGAACTTCAGTCCTGTTCCTAAACCAGAGTCTACTACCTGTGCATTCAGGATGACTCACTCAACTCACTACAGAGCCTACCTTGCACGCTTCCTATGCCCGTTCATGAGTACAGTTACAGGAACAAACTAGTTTCAGAGTAACAGCCGTGTTAGTCTGCATTCGCAAAAAGAAAAGGAGCACTTGTGGCACCTTAGAGACTAACCAATTTATTTGAGCATAAGCTTTCGTGAGCTACAGCTCACTTCATCGGATGCATACTGTGGACAAACTAGTATCACTTATATGACCAGAACATACACACATTCCAACTAAAGCAACACACTGTATAAACTATGCATCAGCAACATTATAATTAATAAAAGCGGCAAAGAGTCCTAGTTTATAAGGTGCCACAGGACTCTTTGCCGCTTTTACAGATCCAGCCTAACACGGCTACCCCTCTGATTATAATTAATGTAAATGAGGCTAACCAGAGCAGGCTTTTCCCCTAGAGAGGGAGCTGAGAGTTCTAACTCTCTAAGCCTAATATCTAGGGCTGACATCAGGAAACACTTTCCAGTCCTCTACAAATCTAATGTAATCTGATTCTTGCTCAAGTAACTAAGCACAGTAACAAACTCCCCGAAGACTTCTGTCAGCCCCGATCTCACTTTTTGTCAATGCTGAACTAGAGAAAGTATTGGTTCAAAGAATACAACAGACTTCAGTGACACTATTCATGTGCTTAAAGTTTAGGCACCCTGCTGAATCAGGACCAGACAGCAGACAATTTGAGGGTAAAGATTTTGCAATAAATAAATCGCTAACAATAACAAAAATATAAAAAAAAATCTTTTGCCACCTTTGTTCTCAGCCTACTCTATTACCATACTCCCCCATGTACCTTCATCTCATATTTCCCTCCCGCTTATCCTCTGCAAACTAGCCCAGGTTTGAGCTGTGCGTGCTGACAAGTCATGAACTAATACAGTAGAATCCTGATTCCCAAGACTGTATTGTACATTCAGAAAAGGTGAATCATTGCTTCCTCCACCTGCATCAGCATGTTATTTGCCAAATGGTTCCCTTCGTTCATGGACTGATTTTCTAAGCAGTGTTTGAGTTGGGCAGTAAGTCAGATAACCATCTGTACAGCACACATGAAAACACAAAGGAGGTCACTTATCAGAAGTAAAAAAAGATACAAAGGATGAAGCATTTCTCTCTGACAAGTGGCTAATTGGGATAGGGCAGGTCAGTTCTCTTTCTGTAGCCTATGGCATGCATACAAAGCCACAGCCATAAACAACTTTAGTTTTCATCCTTTTTTTTTAATTCCGATTGGTTAATACTTTGGTTGTTATTGGGTTCCTACAATTTTTTTGGAACTGTTGCTCCCACACAACTGCTGAAGTATGGTTTTTTCATAATATTTTTTCTAAGCAACATTTTCCCCTGCTTTTTTTTTTTATAAACTTTTTTTTAAAACCTTCTAACTTGTGTCTTTTGGCAGGACCTGAAGTGTGAATTGTGATGCTCATCACTGACAGAAATTCTCTGGATTGTCCTTGACAAAAACAGCAGCTGATTTTTAACAGACAAAAACAAGAGCCTATTACTGAATTATGGCAAATTATGATAAATGTTATCCATAGAGGATCTAGTCCTGCTCCCACTACAGTCAATGGCAAACGTCCTCCAGTGGGAACACATTCAGGCTCTGTATATGTTAGGAGACTAAGAAATTCTGATGACAGCCTGGTCTATGCCCAGTTTTTCTTTCAATAATCTTACTAGGTAACAGAGTAGCAGCCGTGTTAGTCTGTATTCGCAAAAAGAAAAGGAGGACTTGTGGCACCTTAGAGACTAACAAATTTATTTGAGCATAAGCTTTTGTGAGCTACAGCTCACTTCATCAGATGCATTCAGTGGAAAATACAGTGGGGAGATTTATATACGTAGAGAACATGAAACAATGGGTGTTACCATACACACTGTAATGAGAGTCTCTAAGGTGCCACAAGTCCTCCTTTTCTTTTTGCCGGTAAGGTGAGCTATTATCAGCAGGAGAGCGGTGGGGAAAAAACCTTTTGTAGTGATAATCAAGGTGGCCCACCTTGATTATCACTACAAAAGGTTCCCCGCCCCCCTCCTCCCCCCACTCTCCTGCTGGTAATAGCTCACCTTACCTGATCACTCTCGTTACAGTGTGTATGGTAATACCCATTGTTTCATGTTCTCGTGTATATAAATCTCCCCACTGTATTTTCCACTGAATGCATCCGATGAAGTGAGCTGTAGCTCACAAAAGCTTATGCTCAAATAAAATTGTTAGTCTCTAAGGTGCCACAAGTCCTCCTTTTCTTCTTACCAGGTAAATGGATTTTGACACCCCCCCACCTTTTTTTTTAAGTTGACCAGACATAAAGAGACATTCCTACAAACTCTAGATAATGAGGAGTGCCTAAACCATATTCCACTACATAGGAGCCCACTCCTTCGATACACAGAGGTTGATGGGAGTTCCAGGACTAGTTATCTCCCAGGCAGTGTTCAACACCTGAGTGAGGTGTCAGTAAAGAACCTGCTTTAGCATTGAAAAAGTCATCTTCAGATATAGCACTAGAATCAATATATTTGGCACTTTTTCTGTGGATTTTCTGTATGAATTCTTGGCCTTTTCAAATTAAGATTGGATTGGCAAAATCCAAAAATATATAGCATATGTTGGCTGCTTCATAGCCTATATGAAATGAGCTGGGGGGTCTCAGTCAAATTCCTAAATGGACACAATAGCACAGACTCCCTGCCACAAATAACAAAAACCAACACAAGTGTCAAAGACTACATGGGTATTATATTTTTTGTCTGCTCTTGTTCAAGTTATTTAAATTGATCCTTGCTCACCTAATTTTTAGTGCATATTTTAAATGAGGTAAGAGAAGGACATGAAAAGTGCACAATTCTGGTTGGTGTATTCTCTCTTTCTTTTTATAATTTCATTTATTTTCACTTTTTCTCACTGCCTATTGTTGGATCTAGGTGCTTTGATATACAGTATTTAAAACAACCAACATTTCATTAAAAAAAGTTGGCTGTTTAAGAAATTCTTGCAGAAACTTTTACCTGTTATCTGTTTGTTTAATGTAATAGAAATGGTTTCCCACATTATTATTACACATTGAGGCTGCAGTTACATTCAGGGCTTTATTGTACTAGGTGCTGTACAGACAGAGTTAGACACAGTTCTTATCTGGAAGAGCAATCCAAGGATACTTATGTACATAAATGTTTGTGGATACTCATTTGCAGGATTAGCCCACAGGTTACTGAGAAAAAATCCACCTTCTCTGAATTCACACTTTAATGCAAAACAAACCATTAATAATCAATCTATTTGTGGGTTATTGAGAGACTGCAGACCCATATAGCAACACTATTGGCTTCTCTTTTCTTTTTGATCTTTACATACTTATCCCAATTACAGCGCTGTTTTTTTGCACAACTTCTGAACACCATCACGGTCTGGTGGATGACAAAATACATATTGCATAGGACCTGTGTGCTTTTAAAGATCGAAGGGGAAACAAATGTGTATATATGTAAATATTGTGACAGGGTTGGGCCAGATAGCTACAGGAGAGTGATAGAAGGCAGATATATTAGCCCCAGGTTAAGCAGGTCCCTTTTCCCTGGGTAAGGTAACAGGGGCAGTTCCAGAACAATCAGGAACTTGCTGGAATCAATTAAGGCAGACAGGCTAACTTGGACACCTGGAGCCAATTAAGAAGCTGCTAGAATCAATTAAGGCAGGCTAATCAGGGCACCTGGTTTAAAAAGGACCTCACTTCAGTCAGTGAGGGGCGTGCAAGGAGCTGAGAGTGAGAGGGCATGCTGCTGGAGGACTGAGGAATACAAATGCTATCTGGCATCAGGAGGAAGGTCCTGTGGTGAGGATACAGAAGGTGTTGGGAGGAGGCCATGGGGAAGTAGCCCAGAGTTGTATCTGTCACACAGGTGTTACACAAAACACTATAGACAGCTGTGATCTACAGGTCCCTGGGCTGGAACCCAGAGTAGAGGGCGGGCCCGGGTTTCCCCCCATCCTCCCCAACTCCCTATTGGATACAGGAGGAGTTGACCTGGACTGTGGGTCTCACCAGAGGGGAAGGTCTCCGGTCTGTCCCCTGACCCACTAGGTGGACCAGCAGAGAGTGTGGGGATTGTTCTCCTTCCTTTTCCCCATGCTGGCCAGTGATGAGGTTAGCTGAGTGAATGGCAGGTTTGAGCCACTTGCAAAAGTGGCCAAACTGAGGGCTGCCGTGAATCTCTGAGGCAAGAAAATCCGCCAATAAGCGCAGGACCCACCAAGGCAGAGGAGGAACTTTGTCACAATATGTGTGCATAAAATGGACACTGAGTCCAAATGCTGTCCATTGTCTGCTACATCTAAATGACTCCTAATCATTTTAGGCAATGTTACATGATTTGATTATTATGCTTCCTTTGTATTGCAACATTTTCCTGTTGAAACAGACTCATACTAGTATTCATGCAAACTTACTTTCCTTCACATGGCATTGAGGGGAAAGTGAGCTGTAGCTCACGAAAGCTTATGCTCAAATAAATTTGTTAGTCTCTAAGGTGCCACAAGTCCTCCTTTTCTTTTTGCGAATACAGACTAACACGGCTGCTACTCTGAAACCTGTGTTAAGAGAAATATTCATTTCAGGAAAACTTTAAAGATGAACTTTATTTAACTGATGTTTGGTTCTCTGATCCATTTTTTCTTTTTTTTTTCCTTCAAGCATTCTGAAGTATTTATATGTAAGGTAAAAAGGCTGTTCAAGTTATGTTAGGTAGCTTGAATCTATGTGAGATCTATTTTTTTTTTGTTTAAAAAGCCACGGTATTTCAGAATAATAGTTCACCCTCTCAGAGCATGGTTGGAGGGTTGTTGGCCAATGGCGTTACAGTAGTGTGAAAGAGGGCTCACTGATGAGAGAATTGAACCCAAAGCCCTTATGCAGATGCATAAATTAGTTTGACAGTGGCAAATCCACTGACCATCCATACATCTTGTATGAAACTTATTTTATTAAATGTATAAATGCTATTCATCCACTTTCTGAACTTACCTTGAAAGAATTCCTGGCAGCCCACCTTCATCAGTTAGATCCTAAATCCCAAGGCACATGCCTGAGAGAAAGCTGTATGCCTCCCACTCAACCCCCTTAGATCCTTTTTATAACCTTTCTGAGGAAGCAGGATTTAACCCCAGAAATAAATGCTGTACTCCAACCAGCAGTTTGGTTCTGTCTATGCCAGGGATCTCAAACTCAAATCACCATGAGGGCCACATGAAGACTAGTACATTGACCCGAGGGCTGCATTACTGACACCTTTTCATACAAAGAAACAAAAGCCCCCAGCTCTGCCCTCAGCCCTGCCCCCACTCCACCCCTTCCTTGAGGCCCCACCCCTGCCCCACATCTTTGCACTCCTTCCCCGTCCCCATTCCAACCCCTTCCTCAAAGTCCCCGTCCCAGCACCACCACTTGTCCGCCTCCTCCCCTTAGCACGCCTGCTCCTCCCCCATCCCTCCTGGAAAGTCCTAAGTGCCGCCAAACAGCTGCTTGGTGGCGGGAAGCGCTGGGAGGTAGGCAGAGGAGTGGGGACGCAGCGCACTCAGGGGGGAGAGGAGCTATGGCGGGCCGCAGGAAATAACTGTGTGGGCTGCATGCGGCCATGTGTGTGAGACCCCTGGTTTATGCTGCAATTAGACAGCCATGGCTGGCCCATATCAGGTGACTGGGGCTCGGGCTAAGGGGCTGTTTAATTGCAGTGTAGACACTGCAGCCTGAACTCTAAGACCCTCCCACCTTGCAGGGTTCTAGAACCCAGGCTCCAGTCCGAGCCTGAACATCTACACCGCAATTAAACAGCCCTGTGAACATGAGTCAGCTGGTACAGGCCAGCTGCAGGGTTTTTAATTGAAGTGTAGACATCCCCTTAATCTGCCCAGAGACAAAACCTCAGTTAGTACAAAGGACCATTCAGGGGCTTCTGTGAGGAGTCTCCCAGCTCCAGTATTTGTCATGTGCACCTTGTACATGGTCGGTTGCAGGGCTGCTACTAGCAGGTCAGGCTGCTGTACCAGATGTGGACTGGCTATAGAGCTTCCTTCATGGAAAGAGACACAAGATGTGTTCTCTTCAAGATATTTTAATGCATTGCCAGGTATGGCTGTGAATAGCTCAGGTAAGGTATGTTACACATCATGTCACCTTGTGGTTGAACATTATAATACAGTGTTAGCATTCCCTCACAGCAATAGTGCAACGTACCGAGTCCCCAACACGTACATACTCTCCAACCCTACTAACAACCTCTTGTTAAAAACCAGGTATCTTCTACTGCTTGTAGTCACTGATGCTTGGCGCTCAGTTTCTGCTGCGTTGCCTGGTGTCCATCCACACACTCACTGTGTTGGTTCAGAGCTCTTCTGCTGTATATAGGCTGCCTCCTCCTCGTCCTCCAGCAACCCACGCTCTCACATCAGGCATATATCTCCTCTTTACAGCCCCACCCTGGTGCCAGTTCATTAGCTTAGACCCAACCAGCTGCCTGCACCTACCTGTCCCTATGTGGGCAGGATGGAGCTCCTGCTATGCAGTGACATTCCTGTCCTTACCCCGTGGGAGGCAGTCTGGCAACAGGAATTCTTCCTCACCCTACAGCAAACTACGGCTCGGGAGCTGGCTCCCTTTTCTGACCCACTTGTATACAAACAGGACTCCTCCAGTAAGGGCTGTACCCTTCACATTGCAGTGGGGTGCCACATCACTCAGATTTCAACCTGCTTTCTGATATTATACTTTATACAAGGCTGCTGGGAGAGCTGGTGAGAATACACAGACTAAGGTGTTAGTAGTTTGCAAACAACACCCATCTTCTGTAAGAGAGAGCAGAGATGATATCACCCCCCTGGATGGCTGAAGCTGAGACCAGGTAAATCTGAGGAAATGCCATTGGAAGAGGGAAGTGCCTTTAGTAACTCACTCATGCTATAATTTCCCCCACTATTGAAGATATCTGCTGTCATATTGTCAAGTTGGACTGCAGCCTTGGAGTCCTCTTGGGACTCCTCAGTGCTGTTGAATGCCCAGATAGCTCTGATGGCTGGCTACCTATGCTGCCATGGCCACACTGCTATTTTTTTAGCAGGCTAGCTCCAGCAGAGGTAGGGTGTGTCTGTCTGCCCACACTAAGAAACACACTACCAGCTGCAATGTGGACGGACCCTTACTCATAGTTAGTTCTCCTTTAGCTGAAGTGATAGAAGCATGCGCATCTGCTGGCGAAGGTCCTAGGTCAATTCCTGCTGGTGACTGGGTTGTCTGCATATACGTGACCATAGATATATTACAAAGCGACTTGGCTTTCAAGTCTCCTGTAGATTTAGCAGCACCAGCAGTCTCCTGTTTATTTTGGTGTAGGAGGAAAAGGGATACTGTTGTTTTAAATGTTTGAAGTGAGCAAACAGAACAGAAACTCCTACATTAATTTCTCTTGGTGAGCTACTCCCTCTGATACTACTGTTCCAGACTCTTTTACTTGTAAAAGCCAGAGCATATTATCCTAGTTGAACACAGATCAACCATCTCATGCTATTCTTTTTTCTGTATTTGTGAGTGGTGATTTATTTCTGTTTGACAATTATGGCTTTACTTGATTCATTCATAGAATCATATTCATCAGTGTTTGTTCAGTGCCTTGAAACTGAAAAGTCCCACATAAAAATTGTTTAATGTAAAAGTATATGGCATTGTTTCCTATTAACAAAGCCATCTATATGCAACAGTGACCATTTCATATTGTTCAGACATGTGAGCATGAAACTGGTCAGATAAATCAGCAGTTTTATTGGATTAATAAACAGCAGTGTAGGATGAAATTCAGAGAAGTATTCAGCTGGATAAACTAGGCTTTCAGATTCTTTATATTTATTTCTCCACACTAAATGTATATGGGATAAGCTTAGGAGGTCAAGAGAAAATAAGCAAAAGTCAAAGAGAGACTTACAAAATAAACAGCACCATCTGGTAAATGACTTCCTCCTTCCTTCACAGGAAGAGCTCTTGTTCAATGCAGTTCATGTGAAATGTTTTTCTTGGCATGATTATAGGATTAATGTCCATCAATCTGGGAATGGGGTTCATACAGGTTTATTATATTCCTATTACTCTTATAAAAGACTACAAAGCTGGATGGTTACATTTAGAAGTCATGTGCAGCAAAGGACAACAAACTAATGTTTTATGTTGAACTATTATCAAATAAATAGGGTTTATCCCCTTAAAACTTGGTAATTTTATGAAGAATTTTCCCATCTCTGTTCTAAATTACATGACTATGCTGAGGAGTCATAGCATCACAGTTGTTCTTCTTTACGATTAACATGCACTTCAGACCCATCCTCAATTAAACACAAAGATACTAAACTCCTAGGACCAGATGGAGCTCAGAGCTACAGCAGCTCCCACTTAATGCATGAGGACCCTGGGTGAAGAAAGTCTTCCCAAAGAAGGTTGGTGGCACCAAGCATCAGTGGCATTGGATATGAAGGGGACATGGCCAAACTGATAAGTCGATCCACTGGTTCAATGAATTCCTTCAAAAGCTTCTGCTGACAGGACTTCTAGGGAGCCCAGGCTGTAAGTTAAAGCTGCCCTTCCCAGCAGAATTGACCCGGATGGGTGGCAGTGCAAACTCGGTAGTGAATCCTCCCTGAGATCCATTTTCCCCAGGGCGAACATGCAATTTTAACAGTATGGAAGAAAAAGTCCCTAATCTCTACAAACAGAGGTTTAAAAGTTCACAGACAGTTTGTTTCCTTAATCAGAATCCACATAGCAGTGCTCAGTCATATGAGTACTTCACTGAATTAATCTAAGCATGTTAAGACTTTGGTAATGAAGTTTCCTGTGCTCTTTTACACTGCTTGGACTTTGTTCAATAGTAAATAGTTTAATTGGAAGAACAAAAATGATCCCCTCTGAACTAGGGTATGTTTGGACAAAATGGAAACCAAAGGACCTTTGTGAGAGCAGCTGGCGCCTGGGCCAAAATCTGTGCTTTAGTTCAGCCTCGCATGCTGCGTGAAAGGCTGTTTTTAATGGTTTTTCAGTGATGGGCTGAGAGATTAACTCTCATTCATGAGGCCACGCAGAAGATACCTTCCCTGTGCTTGCAGGCAGTGGGGAAAGGAGATGGGGAAAATGATAGAGATGTATGAAAGCAAACCCCTCTTTACTATACATAATTCCCTTGATATACAATATTAAAAATTACAGAAACAGGGAGTTGTAATTTGGCAGCATCTGCATTTGTACTGTCAAATTCTGCCTGCTTTACTTGAGTAGCCATGATGACTGCAACAAAGCAAAGTGTGGCCCACACAGTGAAAATACCATAAATACAGTCTAGCAGACTGTCCAGATTAGTTGCAATGTGGTCCTGATGCCAGTACACCAGGTTAGCTTCTTCAGTCGAGTCACTCCTGATTTAAACTTGTGCAATGAAAGCACACTCAGGCCCTCTGCTTTTACATTTATAATGAAATGTGTCTGTGGTCTTTGCTGAAAGCAGAAGAATCCTCTTTGTTGTCAATTTGGGGTGAATCATACAGTTGTCCTGATAACAGGAGATAGTTGTATTTAACTGTCATCTTGGATTGATGTCCTCTGGTTACTCTTTATCTACCAAAATATGACCTCTCTATGGGCTTCCTCAACCTCATGTCAGCAAGGGCAAAAGCCAATTTCTTGGCCTTTGTAGCTTGGGCTAAAGGAAGGTATTGGGAGCAGAGAGCCACAATGGATGAAAGTCTGGGAACAATTATTTCTAGTTGATCAACACACCAAAAAGAGCAGGAAGCACGCTTATTTATGGAACAGCTTGTCTATTAAGAAACCTTCAGTAGTTTTATTTCTCTCCCAGCCCCAACCCACCAAAAAGGATAAATAAAAAGCAAGCAAAGGAAAAACATTTGCGCTGTTTCAAAATGAAAACAATCTTAAGATCAACCAAAGGGGAGAACAGTCTCAAACTTGTCAGGGAGTTTCAGTAGTCATCTCTTTAAAATGCAAGACAGCCATTTTGTTTCTGCTTTCTCAAGCACATATTGTCTATTCTTTTTCTAAAGGTGATATAATCTTATACAAAGATAAGAAAATGATTCCTCACCTAGAAAGGGGACATTCCAAGGTGGGTAACATTTCATTTCATTTTAAAGGTGAGCATTAATCAAGTGTATATCCGTGGGCTACTGTGTGCAAATTGTTCAGCCCTCAGAGTTCAGGGCAGGGCTGTGCTGTGCTGCCCATTGGACAGCGTAGGGAGAAATTCTGCTTCCAGGAGGAAGAATTCCTCTGCAGTGCACAGCATGAACATGTGAAATGCTGCAGCCCTTCAGCGGGTCCAGAATAACCACTGTCCTCCACTCCACCCCAAATGCAGTGGTCCTGCTCCACCATTGTCCCATCTTTTCCTTTTGGGGTGGATTCAGCCCCTGGGGACAAAGGGGAAAAAGTGGTATCCGCACTCCCCTGATCCCACTGTCTACAATTGTGGCTGGACCTTGTGCAGATGGTGCAAGGTGAGGAAGATTCCTTGTACTCTTCCCCCCTCACGTCATGTGAGGGTCAGCCACAATCTGGCTCTGTGGCTATTGTCAGTCACATGTACACGGTTCTAGCATTATTTAAAAGACAAAATGAGTAAAGATAAATCATTCTGCTTTTAAAAGTAGTACTATATTGGGCTGATTTATTGGGCAGATTCTCTTTTGACCTGCTCCTTGCATTTTATACCCATTTTGCACAGGTATAAATGATAAGGTAGAAGGCAGTGGAAAATCAAGCCCTTTACTCCCTTTACTCAACTTGAGCAACACCAGGTCATGTGAGGAGTCTCTAGTGACTGCTATTCCATGAAAGGAATTGGACCCTGGATTTTTTGCTTGAAGACTCCGGGCCAAACTGTGAAGAGATGAGTGGAGGAAGAGGGCACAAGCAGCCCGCTCAGTTTCTCCCCTGCACAGGAACTGGGCACTATTGCAGTCCTTGAGCAATATAAGTGTGAAACCCAAGAGGCCAGTAACCACTTCAGCATTAGACTCTCCAGAGTGAGCTGATGGCAAGGTCATAGCCTCACTCCCTTTCACAAGGGCCAGTGGAACTGTTTTCTAGTGTATCAGTGCATGCTGCATCCTGTAAAAAGGCAGACCAGTGGCTTCTAGTCCTCTGTGCTTCCCAGCACTCCAAGAAACTTTGGGCCTCACTCAGCACCTCTAAAAGGCAGTCATTCCTTTGAAATGTAAACAAGAAGAATGTCATCATAAATTCATATTTTAAAATAATTGTATGCAAGAACTGTAGTTATGAAGGATACTGCTGGTTACTTCCTGCTGTGTCTTTTTGAACTGAGATGAAATTTATAACTTTTGGGGGGGGGAAATTTTGGCAGCGTTTGAATTGAATGTCCTGAATATATTTTGGCTACAGCAACCATCTTTTTGTTAAAAGAACAGGAGGACTTGTGGCACCTTAGAGACTAACCAATTTATTTGAGCATAAGCTTTCGTGAGCTACAGCTCAGCTCACGAAAGCTTATGCTCAAATAAACTGGTTAGTCTCTAAGGTGCCACAAGTACTCCTTTTCCTTTTGCGAATACAGACTGACACGGCTGTTGCTCTGAAACCTGTCATCTTTTTGTTAAATCACACCACGCTGAGTTTGTGTGGTGCTAGGCATAACTACTAAGTCTAGAACATTGTTACAAGAGGATGATTTTTAACAAAATGGATTATGTTAAAACATTGGGAAACCACTTTCAACCCACATTTTAAGTACCAAGGACAAATTTAGGATATCAGTTTACAGTGCTACCGATATATTTTCTTGTATATCCTTCATCACGTGGACCCTGAGCACCTCCCACAGTAAAAACAAGAACAAGGGTCTGGAACCTTCTTTGGCTCTGTTGATACTTGGCAAAGAACCAAGTGGCAGTGACAGACTGGGTGGAGGTGGGGCGATGTCTGTGTCACCCATCTCCTAGCACTGGCCAGCACAGCAGGGTGGGCAGAGGGTTGTACAAGTTGCACCCACATAAGGGACATGTGTGAGAGCTCCCAGGGATGTAATGCTTCCAACAGCTCCAGAAGAAGCAGTACAACTCTGCACCATTCCTCAAAGAGGACTGTGCCTATTAGGTATGAATGAGCCCATTCCTCACATCTCCAATCCTTCTACTACACACGCATTGATATTAGTAATAAAAACAGATGTAATCCAGGCTAATGCAGAGAGACAGCTCAGGAAAAATTCCACCAAATGAAAAAATACATCTCTTATGAGGCTAAGAGCTCTAAGACCCTGACCTGATTTATTTGGATGCTCGTCTCATAAAGATTTGAACCACTTTGCAAGATTTTATCCTGTGCAATTGTACTTCTGACATACAAACTCTGTCTGGCTAAGTTATTTATTATTTTTAAACAACTGTTTACTTTTTTGTGTCTGCGATTCAGTTATTTCCTGGGTGTGTAATTTTGGAGAGAAATGTTCTGAAGTAGGGAATGTTAACCATCATATTTGAAGGTAATTCAAAAAGTCATACATTTTGTCTGTGATGTCAGTTACTCACAGGAAAAATTGTTCTTTCTGAAAGAAGGAATGCAAGTCATATCTTTGGGTGAAAAACAAAATGAGAAAAGAGAGAGCATAAGCAAATATCCTTATAAATGAAAGCTGATTTGTTGAACAAGCTAGGATTTCATAGTAATGTCTATTATTTTCTAAACAAAAACACCTTCTCCAGGTGTTGAGTGTGAAGAGAGGGATCATGAGACTTCAGTCTTTTGGGTACAGATGTTACCTCCAGCTTTCAATGTGGATTTACACTTGATAGGACAGCATGGATCATCTCCATCACTCATGATTCTGGGAGGGGAATAAATGGAAGGAATGCTTGAGAAATACATGGTCTTTGGTTGTACATCACATCCTGGGCCAGCTGTAATTTAAACAAATCTTTGCTTATATATTTCCTTCCAGCTCTGGCCTCAGTGCAGGCTGTGTTTATACCTCAGGTGCTTCCTGTGAACTTTTGAAAACTATTGGGCCAGATCCTCAGATGGTTTAAACAGTCATAGCTCCATTGGATCTGACCCAGTGAAATTCTCTCTCACATCCCATTACACCCAGAAGACAGAGCTGCACTTTTAGTCCACTCGACTTCGTATCTCACTTTGAAGCAATCAGAGCTTCTGAGGGGTCAGATGTTTAACACTCCTCTGATGTCTATGGGTTAAATTAAAACACGTGAAATGACATTGTGAGTCTCAGCTGAGACCCCACTGGACAATTGTCTATACCACAAAACCACCAAAGAAATAACATTGAACACAACAAGAACATTAAAATAACAAAAATTAAAAACAAAGGACTAGTCTATCCCAAAATACATTTATATCGCTACCGACCTGTGCCCCCTCAATGCATCAAAGGGCAAACTTGTAAAATATTTTCATCTTATTACTACTACAAATAATACTTGAGTGATTCATGGCAAACCTTCACTCTTTATTGTTTCACCTTACTCAGAAACTGAGCCTTATTGTGCTTGTAAAGCACAGTCCCGTGTGGGGGGGCAGTAGGCAGGTGCACTCTCCTGGGGTGAGCTCCAGAAGGCACTGTACCTCCTTTGGAGATGCTAAAATAGGCAGTGGGGCTAGAACTGAGCAGTTCTTGCACTCTAGGAGCACAAGGACTGCCATTGTGCCCAGCACTGCATGGGGATAGAATGGAGAAAAGCTCCCTTTACTCTCTTCCCGTTTGCAAATCCATACAGAACCTAGACACAATCTTGCTCACTATCTATATGGCTATCCCAATTTGTTGTTCAATGACAGTCTGAGAAAGAAAGCAGTGTCACAGCCTGCTTTTCCTCCTCTTCTGTTAAACATATGGTCATTGGGCTCAGGCTAAGACCAATAGTTTTTGCAGATTTAATGATGTTATAGCAAGTCACACATCCAATGCCAGGCAATCTACATCCCAGTTTAGGAGAAGAGTTTAGAGGCAAAGTCTGATAGTGACTATGCCAGGGGAATAGAGTCTTTGTTCTGAAGCCAGAAACAAGGAATGTGAGTAACTTCTTACAGTGAAAGCAAAAGGAGGTGAGGGATTTAGAAAGAGAGCAAGTGAACAAGATGTCCGTAAAGATGTCAGACAAGTCTGGTTTTCAAATTAATGACCGTTATTGCCAAACAATAACAGGTTTAGAGGCTTCATCCTTACTCTTGTTTTATTCCTTTTCTTGGTTTGTTTGGTGTGGTTGGAGGGGAGAGGTGGTCATTGTCTCAAGCCAAAATGGAGGAAGAGTTTTCTTCTTTGATGGTCCCTGTTTGGTTTGTGTTTGATTTCAGGCTAGTAAGACTTCCCAAGTATAGGCCTTTTTTTAGAACTGGCTGGAAAATGGAGTTTTTAATGCATAGAACATTTTGACTTAGCATTGAAATACTGAAAACCAAAGATTTCCTGTGTTTTTTCCTGAAAACTCAAAATTTTCCATAAAAAGCATTCCCCCCCCCAAATTTTTTGTTTAGTCAAAAATCCAATTTTCCAGAGAAAAACAGTTTTGATGGAAGCTTCTCAACCTGCCTTTGTTGATATGGGGTAAAAGATGGCTCCCTGTGGGATGGGATGTGTGTTCTCCACAGTCTTTGCCTACTTGTCTGTCTACCCTTAGCTCCCTTCTTGAATGGCTAGAAAACACCTAGGACAGCATGAATGGAACTACAAACAAATAATTAAGAATACAGTGATAATAAGCATATTGTAAGAATGAGCAAGTTGATCCATGAGGTCTGAACGTACCGGTTAGCATGATGAAATCAAACAGGCAAAGTTAGAATCTTTTGTGGAAAATGAGTGAGTTATATGTAGAGTCCTTTTATGGGTATCATAGGACCCTCAGGTTTACCAATGTGGTATTATCCTGCCTGAATGCATATAAAATCAAAGGAGGTTGAAAGAGCAACCTACAGGGAATGAAATAATGACAAAGATGAGGTGCTATGACAGGTATTCTAACAGTCCCCGAGGGCAACCATTAACTGGGGGTAATACCCAATGCCTAGTTTCAGCTAGTCTGGTGTATTCTTCTCAGACTAAAAACCCAGGATCAAAGGGAATCTTGAAGATACTGGTCTAAAGATGATGTGGGGGGTTTGGGTTGTCAGCAGACAGACAATGATATCCAGATTGACTGAGTTACACAGAGACAGAGAGAGCATGCTGCAAGCAGGCCAGTCTGCTTCTCCCATTCAGAGAAGTGGAGTTAGCTGGGCTGAGGGGAATTTACAAATGCTTGCAAGGAAAGATTAAGCTGTAGGTAAAGGGAAATATGCATATAGGACTGTTTGTTGTTTTAAACCTTTGCTTAGCATGCTATGTACCTTTGGGTGAAAGAATAAATAATGCTTTGTTTGGAAGAAGTTGTTTTTTGAGTCACTAATAAGCCACTGTCACAGGCTTTTGGAGAAAAAGACTTAGAGGTACCAAACTCAGTTGGGCCTGTCAGGTTAGCATGATTGTGAAGCAAGGAGGGCTGCCACCCAGAGACCCAATCTCAGAGTGGTTGGACTGCATGTTTCCACCCAGAGCGAGGTGCAGGAAACCAGGCCTGTCACCTGAGGGGATGCACTGGGAAGGCACAAAAAAGGATCTAAGGTGCAGCTTGCCCAGTAACCATGACACCTTTCCTAGGTGACCCACTTTGTGAGTATTCACTTTCCCCAAGTGGACCCTAATTTATGTTTAGTATGATACCTAGTGATGCCATGACATGACAAAATATGATGGAGCAAATTCTGCCCTTTGATATAGTATGGATTGACCTCAAAGGAGTTACATATGCCTATATGAGGGCAGAAGTTGTCTCTCTGCAATGAAGACAGTGTTGCTGTTAGTTCAAATTTGCTATTATTATTTATTTGTATTAATAAACCTGTGCTTTCTCCTCATCAGTTATCCACATAACTCCTCCTTTGCTTCCATCTTGTTCCTTCGGGAAGCAGGGTGTATGTGTGTGCACAGTAAGTTACTGCAAGTCTTGAAAGGATGCAGTTTACTTCCCTTCCTTTACTCTGACAAGAGTGTGTGTGGTGTGATGGGGCAGAGTCATGTCTCTGCTCTCCCTGCCTCCTTCCCTCCTGCTTGCTTGAAATGGGGAGTATTTGTGGAGGGGGTCTTGTGTTTCCCACCAGATCTAGTTATGTGTCTTGGGGGGTCTTACTTCTCTGCTCTGGTAAGACCAAGGCACAGTGCAGCCCTTAATATTTTTTCTGCTTGCTGGTGGATGACTGACTGTTTCAGTGAATAACTACTAGCAGGTAACACATTCCAATAAGAACTTTCAGGAAAATATTCATTCCACTAACATTTGTGTAACTCTTGGGATTGGTGAACCTTTTCATGGATATCCAAATACTCATTTAGAACCAAGAATGTGGCCCACAAAGAACAGCACTCAGGACCTGGCATTTTTCTGCACCAAAATAGTTGAGTGGGTTTTTGTATTATTTCTCCATCTCTTAGTGTAAGTCTGGGCAGGCCTGGCGCAGGATAGCTCTCCTACAGCTAGATAGATCAAGAAGAACTGTTACGTTTATCCTCCCCTCTTATGAGATGCTGTAATTTGCTGACATAACATCCCAGGGTGGGAAATGGCTTTGTGTCTCATCACACAGCTACATCAGCAAATGCCTGCCTTAGGTCTCAGGATATGACTGTCAGGGGGATCTGAGGTAATTCCAAAGGCAGATGCTGGCTGCCTCTGCTTGGAAGAGAGTCACTTTAGAAGACCAACAGAAGGCAACAAGATGTTAGAAGTCAGCATCCTTCAGGACTCGGACATTTGAATCATGATTGTGATGAAGTCAGTTGGTTAAAGGATCTGTGAGGTAGTGCTAAGGGATCACAGAGTCAGATCACATGTTTCTTGTGTCTTTCTGTCATTGGAAAACTTCAAAAAGGTTGACATTTCAAAGGAAAATTAAAAAGCAAATTCTGTGAAAATGTTTGAAGAATTCCACCCTCCCCCGCCACACTTTTTGCCCAGCTCTCATATGTTCTCATGCTCAGCATTGCAGCATATATTTTTCTGACTTCCCCCAATGTTGTTCAAATTAGCCAATGACCCCCAAGGCCTCTAGTCTCTCTTTGTGCCCACTGGTGGTCAGGACCTTTTGCTCTTACAAAGACCTGCCTGGCCTGACCCAGCTTTAGGCTGTTTCCGGCACGGGCTGCACAAACAAAAGTTAACTCTGCTGCAGCTTCAGTGCTAGAAAATAGACACAAACACACAGACGCTAAAAGCAATGAAAGTCAGGCAAATTCTTTCGAGGGTTTTCAGTTCAATCACCATAGCCTTACTCAACCAGGGAGCCTAGAGGAAAAAGTCAGGAGTGGAAGGAAGAGTCCTGCCTGTCTTTCGAGCAGAGAAGTCTGACTTCTTCATCCTTTTCAAGGCAACAGAATGTCAAGTAAGGTTGTGTTGCCTAAGGCTGCTATGCAGCAAGGGGATTTAAATGTAACCTCAGCATACAGAAAAAGGAAGTCCCTTAATTCATTCAATATTTTATTAGAAATCTCTTAATGCTGGTCTTATTCCTGAAGGTAAAAATCTCAGAGGCTTTTCAAAGCCTGTATTTCATTATTTAATAATCTGTTTTCAGTAATACAACTCCCAAGGTTGAAGCTTGTAACTACGTCCACAGGCTGGAAATATCAGCAGTCCAGGAATCGTTAAATAATTAAGTTGTTGGTGCCTGAAAGTGTTAGGACTCAAATCACTCATATTTTTATTATCGCAAACTGCTGGGGAAGAAAAGTGCTGTAAAAAACAAAGATAACTCACTAACACTTGTTAGGGAAAATAAGATTTTTGCCTACAAGGAAATATTTTCAAAGTGATGCTTATGGATGAATTCTTATCAGTGGGCCTGATCATAGCCCATCCCTCAATCCTTCATGGAAGACACACTCTCCTGTATGGAATGTGGGCCACACTTTCTTTTGGACCCTCTGTATCCACCCAGAAGCTGTAAAACATTTCTGTGGCCTTTCCTTTGTAGTTGGGAGCTCTCTTAAAGTAGTCACAGGAACAGACACTGGCTGCAGAAGCTGTGACATGCATGAGTCTACTGCAGCTGGACTGCTATATTTTGTGTGTGTGTGTGTGGGCTGCCAGAGACAGAGCCGGTGTGAAGGCAGAAGCCCTCTTTGCAGATGGCCCTGAGCATCTGCAAGATTTGCTCCACAGGTGTCCCTGTGTGTGTGCATGTGCTCATAAATTGTCCCCCAAATGGAATAATTGGAGAGAAGTCTCTGTGAGAACTAAGGGCCAAACATATGCACAGTTGTACAAACATACAGGAAGACCCAATCCCTGTGCTGAAGTGCTGCCACTTAACTCCTCAGTCAGGAACTGAGATAAGTGAGGGATACTTTTGAATACATAGGATGTGACACTGGTTATTGTCTAATTGCGGGATCATGGAGGTGAGGTCAATAGATCCACAAATGTCTGTGGATGACAAATGTCATGAATTTTCTTCTGAGGAACAAGATGAAGACGATGAAATCACTGTACCAGTTATTCCTGAGGGGAAACAGAAAGAGGAATATGAAGGTTATGGTAGGAAAGAATAGAACATGGGGGAGGAGGATAACAGAAGACTAAGGACTAATAATATATACGCCAAAGTATGCTCACAGTAGAAAATGTGCCAGTGACTGCCTTATTTCAATGCAGAACCAGACTGCCTTTTGCCTGAAGACCATTTGACTTCAATTAGTTAACAGGTGTGTATGTGTGTGCGTGTGTGTGTGTGTGTGTGTGTGAGAGAAAGCATAGAATGATAGATAGTACTACTCTCAGTCCTCAGTAATTGGCACACATATCAGAACTACCTTTTTTGTTTGGTTTCATTTGATTATATGATATAAACAACAGTTGTATCCCTCTGTGTCTTTATACATATGTGTATTTATTATTATCTATAAAACCTTACATATAAGATTTGCAGATGGTGAGGGGATGGAAGTTGCCCCATTATTCATTGTATGTTGTGTCATCCTAAATATTTTAGAGCTCATATGATTAGTAGTGGGAAATCTATCTGTATTCCCTTGAGCATTTGTAGTTTGCTGTGTTTAACAGGCCAGTCTATGTTGATGTCGTTATTAAGGAGGAATCAGTTTTGGGAGAATCAGGTGGCTTTCAGAACTCTATACATATAATTACACACAAAAGGACTACTTTAAATATCATTATTAAGGTTTCAAAGTCAAGCCACAAAAAGTTAGGAAATTCTAGAATTAAGATTGCCTGTACAACCTTAATTTAGCTCCCTTGTGTATGCATTATAAGTCTTTAATTACATGATCACATACTATTTTTTTCTTAATTCAACTCTAATTCTGGTATTTCCTCACTTTTGAGTGGCTTGATTTTTTTCAAAGTTAACAATGGTCTCATGTGTAATTTCCTAGATTTTTTTTTAAACAGCAAACTGAGAAAACAGAAAGTCCACCTTGTGGTATCATATTGACACTCATACCGGTCATCAGCAAGTTTGAAATCTTTAGCTACAATGCACAGATCCCTGACACTTGAGCTAAGGGAGTAACTGACAGCAGCAGTAGGTTATCATCCCCAACATGGACTAACACTAGAGGGGGATGGGATGTTTTGCCAGTGGGTTTCACAGATGTTTGCTGATAGCAGAGGAATAACGAGATCCAGGAATTTTGGGTTCCATACCTGGCTCTGCAAGGTAGTGTGCTCTAGTAGGCACAGACACTTCTGCCCACTTCCCCCAATCTTGCTCTAGTCTGCCTCTTCCCCTCCACCCTGTCCTTGTTCCAGTCTTCTCTCTCCCCACTCCTGGCCCATTGTTAAGGTTTCAAAATCAAGCCACTCAAAAGTTAGCAAATCATCCCAGTCCCCTTCTGCTCACCCAGCTAGTCCCAGTCTCCACCTCTCAGACTTCTCATCCCAGTTTCAGACTCCTTGTCCCTCACATCCTGGTCACACTCCTCACTCCCATTCCCAATCACTTTGCCCAGCCAGTTCCAGTTCTCTGATTGCAATGTGACTCCTGTCAAATCTGTCTCTTCTCACCTCCCACTTCCTTCCCACAACCCCTCTGATTTCTCAGTCCCAGTCTCTGCCCCCTGCCCCCAGGTCTCAGTCTCTGTACCATCCCAACACTCAGTCCCAGGTTCCCTCTTCCCCTACCAACTTCTCACTCCCCCAGCCCAGATTCCTTGTCCCCATCAATTCCTCCACCCCAGCTCTTTTCCCTTCTTCAGTTGAATCAAATTACTTTCTCCACACTGTCCGGGCCTAGCAGGGACATCACTGAGAGCACCAGAGAGACAGGATCCCTGTTCTGTGTTCCAGTGCCCAGCATTGGCCAGGCCCACGGCACTCTACAGGCCCAATGCAGGGAAATTTCTGCTCGGCCATGGGCTGGAGCGTGCGCAGCGTTGGATGTAATCTCTGGGAAATGTTAGAGCTTTGTGCTAAAAGTTTCTACTGAGCATGTGTGAATTGTGATTTCTTCAGAGGCTTATACACTGACCAAATTTGGGTGGATTTTCCTGGAGATAGCAAAAAGGCACATCCCTGGCATCAAGATCATCCCCTTTGAAATTTCAAGTCCTTGCTCCAAAACATGGGGGCACTAGAGTTTCTGAAAGTAAAAGTAGTCAGAATTTTTTAACATTGATAAAAGAGTGTAGTTTTTTTTCCCTAGCCTTGTTCTTGCAAACAACTGAACCGTTTTGGCTGAAATTTCTGATGTCTGGTGTTTGCCTCAAGCTAAAATTTGGCAAAGTTATAAGCAACTGAAAACAGGGTCTTATAATGAAAAGTGTCAGGCAACTTTAATAATAACAGCCATGCCTGAACTATGCTACTTCTGCTGTTGCTGTTACATGGCTCCTTTGCTTAATTTATGGACCTTAGTTGAAATGGTTGTTATGCTACTTTCACATTAAATTAATTTAGTTTAATCACATACAGCTTTCAGCTATGTCCCTGACATTCATTTTCTGCTAACAGTGACATGAACAAAACTTTGTTTGTCTGAAGATTCATGAGAAGGGAATACAAAATGGCTGAAGATACGACTAATTGAAATTTGATGTCTAATGTATCCAAGTATTTATGAATAATTTTTCTTCCATCTCCAGCACTGAACTAATTTCTTTAGTCTATTTTTTTAAAGTTTATACTCATTTACTGTTTTGAATCTTTCCATCATCAATGGAAAGATTAATGTCATTTGAAAAAATTATGATAATTTTCAGTTGTCTTGAGCAACCGGTGAACTCCAGATCAGAAGTCAGTAAGCTGTACGCGAATGCTGCAAGCCAATCAAAGAATGTTTCTGCTGTTGCTAATACAACCTATATCTCTAAGTAATGCCTACAGTTTAATTATAAATCATTTACAAATTCTTATTAATAATTGAATATTTGAAGTACAACCTTCGTTCTTATGGTCTCTCTTCTTTTGATCCTTCTTCAACAATAAAATCCTACTTTTATGGTAACTTCCAAAAGCACCAGAAATAAAGAGTAATCATTTCAGTCACATTAACGGAGCAAAAAGGGACAATTGTTATGTATGCCGAGACATCGAAAGCAGTAATCCAGTACTTCCAGATGAAATATTCAGACCTTCAATAAAGGTGAATTGATTTTACTTCTTATTTTGGGGGCTTAAAGTGTGTTTTGCAAAGATAGTGAGTAAAGAACTCTGAGTAGGGCTGGTTTAAATTTTGTATCAAATTTGTTTTTTGGTTTTCAACAAAACAATTTTTTTTCTCAAAAGGTGACTGCTTTCTGCAGAAAATGTTGAATGTTCATCAAAACTCTGGTTTTCACTTTTCAATGAAAAGCCAAAATTTTCTGCAGAGGGAAATAACATTTTCTGACTATTTCTAGCTTGAGATGTGTGTCAGATCCTTTTCTGAGGCAAAAAGAGATTTCCTGAAAAGAACTGGGGAAGAGCGCGGAGCACTTCAAAACAATTTTTGGTAGTGTCTTTCTGGCAACTTTGGCTGATCTTACCTAATGGTCCTACTTGCTTCTCATTCTGCATTTTATCAGGAGAAGAAAGAAGTTAGAAGTGAATGGCTTTCAGACTGTCATCTGAGTCACTGCCAAATTTTATCCCATGTAAAGTAAAAAAACTCAACATCTGCAACAGTAATAGAGAATAAACACCATCAGTTGAAGAAGCAAATGAATTCAGAAAATCTTTGATTGCAAATTTCTGTTCTTAAGTCTCTCCACTGCTCTATGCCCCAGTTTCCCCATCTATAAAATGGGGATAGAATCATAGAATATCAGGGTTGGAAGGGACCTCAGGAGGTCATCTAGTCCAACCCCCTGCTCAAAGCATGACCAATCCCCAACTAAATCATCCCAGCCAGGGCTTTGTCAAGCCTGACCTTAAAACCTCTAAGGAAGGAGATTCCACCACCTCCCCATTCCAGTGCTTTACCACCTTCCTAGTGAAAAAGTTTTTCCTAATATCCAACCTAAACCTCCCCCACTGCAACTTGAGACCATTACTTCTAGGTCTGTCATCTGGTATCACTGAGAACAGTCTAGATCCATCCTCTGTGGGACCCCCTTTCAGGTAGTTGAAAGAAGGTATCAAATTCCCCCTCATTCTTCTCTTCTGCAGACTAAATACTCCCAGTTCCCTCAGCCTCTCCTCATAAATCATGTGCTCCAGCCCTAATCATTTTTGTTGCCCTCTGCTGGACTCTTTCCAATTTTTCCACATCCTTCTTGTAGTGTGGGGCCCAAAACTGGACACAGTACTCCAGATGAGGCCTCACCAATGCCGACGAGAGGGGAATGATCACGTCCCTCGATCTTCTGGCAATGCTCCTACTTATACAGCCCAAAATGCTGTTATCCTTCTTGGCAACAAAGGCACACTGTTGACTCATATTAAGCCTCTTGTCCACTGTAATCCCTCAGTCTTTTTCTGCAGAACTGCTGCCTAGCCACTCAGTCCCTAGTCTGTAGCAGTCTATGGGATTCTTCCGTCCTAAGTGCAGGACTCTGCACTTGTCTTTGGTGAACCTCATCAGATTTCTTTTGGCCCAATCCTCTAATTTGTCTAGGTCCCTCCGTATCCTATCCCTACCCTCCAGCGTATCTACCTCTCCTCCCAGTTTAGTGTCATCTGCAAACTTGCTGAGGGTGCAATCCACACCATCCTCCAGATCATTAATGAACATATTGAACAAAACCAGCCCGAGGACCGACCCTTGGGGCACTCTACTTGATACTGGCTGCCAACTAGACATGGAGCCATTGATCACTACCTGTTGAGCCCAACAATCTAGCCAGCTTTCTATCCACCTTATAGTCCATTCATCCAGCCCATACTTCTTTAACTTGCTGGCAAGAATACTCTGGGAGACCATATCAAAAGCTTTGCTAAAGTCAAGGAATAACACATCCACTGCTTTCCCCTCATCCACAGAGCCAGTTATCTCATCATAGAAGGCAATTAGGTTAATCAGGCATGACTTGCCCTTTGTGAATCCATGTGGACTGTTCCTGATCACTTTCCTCTCCTTTTAGTGCTTCAAAATTGATTCCTTGAGGACCTGCTCCATGATTTTTCCAGGGACTGAGGTGAGGCTGACTGGCCTGTTGTTCCCCAGATCCTCCTTCTTCCCTTTTTAAAAGATGGGCACTACATTAGCCTTTTTCCAGTCATCCGGGACCTCCCCCGATCGCCATGAGCTTTCAAAGATAATGGTCAATGGCTCTGAAATCACATCTGCCAACTCCTTGAGCACCCTCGGATGCAGTGCATCCGGCCCCATGGGCTTGTGCTTGTCCTCCTGAATCACTTCTTTCTCCACAGAGGGCTGGTCACCTCCTCCCAATACTGTGCTGCCCAGTGCAGCAGTCTGGGAGCTGACCTTGTTTGTGAAGACAGAGGCAAAAAAAGCATTAGCTTTTTCCACATCCTCTGTCACTAGGTTGCCTCCCCCATTCAGTAAGGGGCCCACACTTTCCTTGACCTTCTTCTTATTGCTAACATACCTGTAGAAACCCTTCTTGTTACTCTTAGCATCCCTTGCTAGCTGCAACTCCAAGTGTGATTTGGCCTTCTTGATTTCACTCCTGCATGCCTGAGCAATATGTTTATACTCCTCCCTGGTCATTTGTCCAATCTTCTACTTCTCGTAAGCTTCTTTTTTGTGTTTAAGATCAGAAATAATTTCCCTGTTAAGCCAAGCTGGTCGCCTGCCATATTTACTATTCTTTCTACACATTGGGATGCTTTGTTCCTGCAACCTCAATAAGGATTCTTTAAAATACAGCCAGCTCTCCTGGACTCCTTTCCCCTTCATGTTAATCTCCCAGGGGATCCTGCCCATCAGTTCCCTGAGGGAGTCAAAGTCTGCTTTTCTGAAGTCCAAAGTCTGTATTCTGCTGCTCTCCTTTCTTTCTTGTGTCAGGATCCTGAACTTGACCATTCCACGGTCACTGCCTCCCAGGTTCTCATCCACTTTTGCTTCCCCTACTAATCGTTCCCTGTTTATAAGCAGCAGGTCAATTAATTATAAAGCACTTTGAGATCTTTATATGAAAAGCACTACATATTATTATTATTGTTGCTATTACAGTTACTAGTTTTTCCATTTGCAACAACTCCCATCCTCCTTCAGTAAATCAGTTTACAAAACTGTTCTGGGTGTTTCTAAAAATCCACTAACTGTTGAGAACTTTACTGTGTATTTTAAGAAGTGGGAATGAATGCCACATGCAGTTTTAAATGCTATTAAAATGCTTTTCACATCTGATCCTTGTTGTTTTAACTACTATTCTAGCCCGTGGTGTTTGGTATTAGTTAAAAAAAAAAACCAAAGTTTTCCATCATTAACTTTCAACATTTTGAAATTTTCCAACAATGATGTGTTTTCAATATACACATTTTAATATGCCTTAGTTCATTGGAAAGATATCCAGTATTTCCTTCAATAATGCCATTTTATCCCACTGAGGCCTTCCTATTGTTTGCTTTGCAATAAAGTCATGTTGCAGATCACATTTTTTAACTTTTCTCAACTCCAGTGTCATCTTTCTGTTTTTTGCTTCCATAAAGTTAAACCATACATTTCTCTTCCAGTGAGATATGAGTTCTAATCATGCTCCCTATATGAAAGATTAACCCCTGTAATAGCACACCCAGCATAAACATTCCTTGGGAAAGGACTTTTGGCTATAAATTATACAAGAGTATTTATCCACATTTTACCCATATCTAAAAAACCAAACAAGTTGTAATGTAAACACTCCCATCCTCAGAGACCTTTACAGGTTTATAGGGGAAAATTGATATTAAACTCATTATACCAAAGTGAAATTGACAAGAAGGACGTACATTCAAAGAGGTTGGAACATTTACCAGTTAAATTATCTTTACGACAGCAACACTGGAAACCTTGATCTTCCTGTTCTTACTTTATGGGTCAAGTGATACAATTTTAAAGTTATAAAAAGTGATTGTGTTATCTCTGTTCTAGTTCCAGTTTTAAACCCTCTTACATCTTGGTCAGGACAATGGATTCAAGTTTTGCAGTTTTTGTTCTTTTTATTGTCTGTGCCAGGAGAATATGGTACCAGAAGCGGCATGCTGAATACCATGGATGCAGTCTATTGATAATGGGCCAAGCTTCTTTGTTCTTTTCAAAATTCTATATTTTGTTTCGTGACTAAAGACACTTATAGGTACATTTTCAGGATAGCATGTAGGGAGTCAGTTTTCAGGTCCCATTGATCCCGATGAGATTTGTCAGTGGAATCTCCACACAAATCATTTTGAAAATCTGTTCCTGCCCCTCTCTCTTATGGAATACAAAAAGCTAAATGAGCATTCCTTTACTAGTCTTAAAGATTAGTAGTTTTCCCTATTGCATGGGTAGTAAAAATAACAAGCATGTGATGCAAGAAGATCACAGAGCTGCGTGGGAAACTGTTTCCCCATCTTTGGAAAATTTTTGAGATTTTGAAAAATTTTCCATTCTCGGATCAAGATAATCTTGTTGATTTCAAACCAGTTCTCCAATTTGCCAAGTTCATTTTGAATTCTAATTCTGTCCGCCATAGTGCTAACACCCCCTCCCAGCTTGGTATCATCTGCAAATTTTGTAAGCATATTCTCCATTCAAATCATTAATGAAAGTATTGAATAATACCCAGGACAGACTCCTGTGGGACCCTACTAGATACACCCTCCCAGTTTGACAGCAAGCCATTGACAGAACTCTTCACCCACGTAAGACATTATCCTCTCACAGTGACTGACTGGCCTTCTCCTATGGGTTGTCAGAGGGGCAGATCCTCCCATGAAATAACACTGTCCAGTCCTGGGTGGAGTTTTGCTTTGTGCTCCACCATGAAGGTTAAGTCAGAAGCTAGTCCGATGGGCATAAAGAGAAGTGACATCATGAGGAGAGTTGGAAAAATAAAAAAAACCCTTCAAATATAATTAAGTGGACTGCAGTTAATGTATCTCGTATACTGGGCCTTGATATGTTTTCATGAACAGTTATCAATACATGTGACTTTTTGTTTCTAATCTGAAGACAAGGTGATTCCCCAAGGAAACAGGAAAGCTGCAGTTTAAGAGAGACAGTGGTACTCTGACCCTGATTAACAGGCAAAAGGTGAGCTCAGTTGCCCAGGGAGAAAAGTCGAGAAAAGCGCCTGCAATAGAGCATGCAAATGTTGCAAAGGGAATTTAATTATTTTATCCTGAGTTTATTGTGTCCATGTTTATGATTATTTTTGTTGGTTTTCCTGTTCTAAGATAGCTTTAAAATTTTTGGCAAGCTTTTCTGCTGTAGCTGAGATTTTCTAGGCACAGCAAAGAGGCTTCCTGAAGAGTAGGTTGCATTCTCTCTCAGGTTTGAGACTGGCTTTTCTTAGAGCAGTGTTGGTTTCTCTAACCTACCACAATCTAAAAATAGTTTGCAAGGAACCACTGACCATCTGGGGATAAATGGAATGCAATCTGATCTGTCCACACTTCTTATACCAATCCTGCAACAGGGTGAGAGGCTGGCATAGGTGCTGGCTGTGTTGGCTGTATGCCTGCTAGGGACTCCTCCACATATATCTGAGCAGTTTCTGCTCCATTTGCACTGGTTGGGTGATGCAAAGGATGGGTTGGGCCTTTTATTTTTATTAAGTTTTGGTTGATAAGTGCAACACGTTACCTGCCAAGTTTTTAGACAAGCATGGAGTACTCCATGAATATGGACACTTGGAGTAAAATTTTCAAAAATGCTTCTGTTACTTAGGAGCCTCGGTCTCATTGACTTTCAGGTAAAGACCCTATCTTTGAAAATATGAAATTGTAACATGCTTTAGGATTCTTTATGGATGCTCATTCTTCAGGATACTGAACAAGACTGTCCTTCATTGGGGTATGTGACAGATATACTAAAGTGGTTTGCACAAATTATTTATTTGTGTTCTGGTATGTGACCCTAAGAATGCATCAGTGCCAACTGGCAAAGGGTTCACTGTTCTGTACAGTAGTCTCCAACAGGCTTGACAAACTCACTACATCCAACATATTGCTGTCAGAGTATTTATCTGTCATGAATGTCGTGTGAGATCTTAAATGAAAGTGAGGAGCACACTGATCCTCACAATCATTATATGATGTGTGTATGGAAAATATTTAAGAAATTGTGCATATGTACTTGTGATGGGGTGTTCATCATACTAGCCTAGAAGGAGTTAATAAGGCTTAGGGGCCAATTAACTAGATAGGCTACAGCTGAGGGGAATTAGGCGGCCTAAGTAATCCCCTAAATGAAAATGGAGCCCAGCTGAGAAGGTACAGGTGTGGCTAGTATAAAGCCAGAAGCTGGAAGCAGCAAGGGGCTGCAATGAGGGAGCCTGTAGCTGCTTGAGGGAGGCGGAGGCGGCTCAGGCCAACAGCAGTAATGTTTAATATGGTGCAGTTCTTGGCTGCTGATTAGAGGGTCCCTGAGCTGGAACCTGGAGTAGAGGGTGAGTGTGGGTTCCCCTGCCAGCTGGTGGGAAAGTGGCACTCTGGACAGTGGATGGGAAGACTGCTAGAGACAGTGAGTATTGAGAGACTATGATACCTTGGAAGAGGAGGACTATTGTGACCTGACCAGAGGGCCAAGCCAGGAAGAGAGAGCACCCTGAGTCGCAGAGAGAGACAACAAGACATGTGAATGAGCAGCAGAAGGGGTATCAGATCTTGAAATAGCTAATCCCCAGAGCAACCAGGAGGAGGTGCCCTAGACATATTGGCTGGCGATGCTGAGAGATTGCTTTAGGTGAGAACCTACTTTAGACAATGATTGTAGCCATTAAAGTTAAGTTTAGACTCTAAGAAACATGTTATATATTTAGTTCTATATGTAAGCATTGCTTTTTCCATTATCCTTACTCACTATCTCTTAAATCTTTATCTTTGATCATAAACTTATAATCATTTTCACTTCTTAGTGCTGTGATATTATAAAGGAACTGATCCTGAGTTGCACCAGTCAAACTGTGGGTATATTGTTCCCCTGCTGACAGAAAACTGGTAATTTCTGAGTGTCTGGTGACAGGGACTGGACATTACAGGGGTACATTAGGTACACTGTATGTGTCCAGAAAAACCTGATTGTGCAAAAGGGGCTCAGTATTTATAATAGACTCAACTGGTGTTTTATTCACTAGTGTGTGTTATTTCTATTGGAAAGCAGTTAACATAGAGAAAAGGCTACAGAAATGTTTAGAAGATCTGAAGTACTAGTACAGACACCTAACACTTCATACATCAGCTTAGTTGCACACTAAACTATCCTTTATAATGGCTTAAATATTCTTTGTGATCCAGATCAAAATTCTGTATGTCAAACTCTTCTTTGCACAAACTTGTTTTATATTTTCTTTAGTAGAAAATACATTTTTCTTAGAGGACTGAAGCCAATTTGAATGTTTTTGCTTATGTATGTATTGCATTGTTATGTATTGCTTACATTTCTTTAAGGTCTTTAAAAATCTGCCCAGTAAAGCGTCATTAGAATAGCTTTCTAGCACAAAGTGCTAATTGGCTAAGGTGAGCACTCTGAGATTTAACGCTGAATAATGCCAAATAATTATGGTATGAGATGCAACATGAACACCTACATACTTGGGAAAGGACAGAGTCCAAAGCCACAGACAGCAGTAACTGTGTGAGTTTTGGGGAGTATTACTGGAGGCAGGAAAGCTGCAGTCATTTAAAATGTGTAAATAGGATTATTTCAAAAATTCCTTTTGTACAAGGGTTTTTTCCCACAGAGGTCACAAACTGGACCAGAAAGAAAAGGAGTACTTGTGGCACCTTAGAGACTAACCAATTTATTTGAGCATAAGCTTTCGTGAGCTACAGCTCACTTGATCGGATGCATCCGATCAAGTGAGCTGTAGCTCACGAAAGCTTATGCTCAAATAAATTGGTTAGTCTCTAAGGTGCCACAAGTACTCCTTTTCTTTTTGTGAATACAGACTAACACGGCTGTTACTCTGAAAACTGGACCAGGTAACTCAAAACAGATTTTAAATTAGTGCAAAAATATAACATTTTATGAATTAGACTACTGAATCCAATAAAGTATAGAAAGAAAGTTAGAAGGTAAACCCCACATGGAGTCTAAAGAAGGCAACATGACACATGGTGGATTCTGAAAGTAAATTGCAATTGAGAACATCAAAGGTAGTATCAGGAAAATGTAAATGGCTTACAAGGATGAATATGCCCACAATAACTAGCCCATCTGCCTGAATTAAGCTACCATAGTATTGGCCTGTCCTCTCACCCTGCAGTTGAGCCTCACTTCCCTCTGAATCTGGGATCCATTAACTCATGAGCTTTATAATTTCCTGAAGTGTTCCCATTTGCAGTTGTGCTTATATGCCCCCAGAAGAGCATCCACTTTTATTGAGAAATGTGAGAAGAGAGAGCCTTTTGGCACCTTATCACCATTACAGTGAAGCGGGCAATAGATTGAAAATAAGCAGGACCTGGAACATGGGGTATTGCAGGTGGGGAGGGAGAGGAAAATAATATAACAGAAGAAAAAACATGAAGTAAGAGAATGGCACTCTTATATGCTGTATGGAGATGCAAGGCTTCTCTACTGAATTATTCTGATGCTTGGCCCATGAATAAAAATGCAGAATAATTGAGGTATTTTTTATTTAAAAAAAAAGTCAGTCTTTTTCTTTAAGAACTTGTTTGGCACAAATATAGTTAATTCTCTACTGAAATAGCAATCAGTAATTCCATTTCCACATTACCCTTCTTATAGCAGATGTAAAGCTTAAAACCATCATCTTACAACAGTCATTTTACTATTTTAACTTTTAAAAAGTTGCTTTAATATTAACAACTCCTTGTTGGTTTTTGTGGATACAGACTAACACGGTTACCCCTGATATTTAATATTAACAACATTTTGAAAATGCAATAAAATGGGGTGGCACAGTGTGGGGAAAGGAACTAAAAGATGGTGAGTGAACGAATCTGTGCCTTGGAGCTGTATCAGCTCTGTGTTTGGTTCTTTCCTCTCTCCACTGGATTGCTGATATAGAGCTTTGTGAGGAGTACCTTAAATTTAGCATCCCTTGTTCAAATGCCTTTGTTTTGGCAGGAAGAGTAAATTTAGATGATTCTTACTCAGAAATAAGTATCCACAAAACCCCAGCCAAGGGGGAATAAAAATTACTTGATATGATGCAGGAGGAGAATGGATTATGGGAGAATGGGTCTACTCAAGAGTTTAGTCATCATGGTCCAGGTCTCTTTTTTTCCTTTCATAGGATCACAAGAAGAAAGAGAAATCTCCCTGACAAGAAGTTTGCAATTCGCAATAAGAATTGCTAAATCAAGAATGTAGTAAAGACTGATGCTCTTACACTGAACCTTGTGGGAACTGTAAAATCTTGAGAGTTTACAGCAGGAACTTTAAAAAGTGAAATCCAAGTATGCAAAGGCTGATATAGTGTCTTTAATTGAGGAAAACGTTCTGATGTTTAAAGAACTGAAGAAGTTGGAAATTTACTGTTAAGAACAAGAATAAAAGAGGGTAATGTGGAAATTGATTGGAAATGTTGCTGGAAACTAAATTTGAGACACCCATATGAGTAGAGAATGTTTAGGGGATCCCTGGGCTACTATTATGGTGGTTATTTATTAAGCATTGATGATGTGACTTGCTGTATGAATGTGGTGGGCAGTGGCATTGGAACACTTTTAATAGTGGGGGTGCTGTACCCCCCTTTACCACTGTCTGTGCGCCCTGATACCGCAGGAGCAGGGCCACAGGCATGGGGCTGGCAGCTGGGGCCATGGGTGCATGGCCGGGAGCAAAGCATCCCCAAACTCTTAGTTCCTGCACCTATGCCAAGCAGAGGTTAAAGAACTCCTGTGGTTGCAATCCGCCCCGACCTGCCACACCTCTGAGGCTTGTCAGGCCTGGGAGCTGGTCCTTGAAAGGGAGGAATTCAGTACAGTTTGGGTGGCATTTGGAAGCAAGCAAGCAGAGATTGGGCTTCCAGTCTGTAGCACTAACTGATGGATAGCTTGAGAATGCTGCCTGCCTCAGCCCTCTGATGAGCTGGCCTGTTTTTTTTGTTTTTGTTTTTAAATCCCAGGACTAAGCCTGTGTTTAGCTTCACAAAAGAGTGGGAGCTGAGAAATGCCTCTCCCTTACACAAGAAGGAGAGCTGATTTCTTGAGGATGGCAGAAGTGTTTTTCTTTTGTTTGGACTGCTTTATGTCCCCTGGGAGTGGATGGGCTTGCTAAAAGGCTCGGTTGGAGGGCTGTATGCTGTATCCCAGAACTGGAGCACAGAATTATGGCTACCCAGGGTGTGATATATGAGCTAAGCGAGATACCTGCCCTCACTGCAAGGGGGTGACCTTGAGACCTAACTTTTTTGACAACAAGGAACAAATGAAGACTGTCTCTGAACCTGAAGAGGTTATAGGATATGTCAAGATGTGGGGAGAATGAGAGGAAATGGTAACTTACTTTCTCTAATTGTTGAAATCTTCTATTATTGATGTTTCTTACCGGCTAATTACTGCTCATAGATTACTAGAATTACAGAGTAGATCTCAAAGGTTTACTCTTGTGCAGATATTTAAGAACTTTTAATGTATATGTTATGCATCTCAAATGTACTACATCAACAGTCGTCTCTTTACCCAGAGAAGAAGGTATGACCTGGCTAGTGACAAAGCTCAACTTTTGGATGAGGATGATAGTTTGATTACTCCATTTTGGACAGAGCAGAAGAGGGATAGAGAAACTGGGGAGGCCACAATCTACTTGCTGATGCTCCGGGTCCTAAGGAGCTTTTAACAGGGTCTGTTCAGAAAGACTATCATTGTGACTTTTTCCTTTGGCTGTGAAAAGCATGGGCCTGAGTCACCCCCTGTGTTGATGCAGAGGCTGGTGCAGAGAACCAAGTTGGGATAGTTGTGCTTCCATTATCCTGGCACTCATTCAGCACCCAATGAAGGTTAGGACTGCTGGGAGTTGGCTTAGCTTGTGCCCTGGCTGTGTTGGCCCCTGGGCTTTGTGGCAGCCAGGAAATGACAGGGCACAGGAATGCCTTACATATCTCTCAACGTTCCCTGGAATGTGAGCTGTTGCGGGACACCAATTATTCAGGCTCTAGCAACACATGAGTAAGTTCCATTGCCTTCACTGCAGACCAGAACAACTATTGACCCAGTGTGCTATACATAAATAAACAGACCCAGATAATGATGAGGGGAATTTTTTTTTGGGGGGGGGCGAATCAGACATCTGTTTTCTGACTTCCTGTTACACAATTTAGGAAGAAAAAGTCAGACTGTTTAATACCTAAATATTTCCAGACTGGAGTGGATGTTGCAGTGATATACACAGAGATTCCTGTAGGGATTATATTTATTTAACTGGATGGTGCTAAGAAACTTGGATACACAATTGTTGATTAAATTGGGAATGTGAAGAAACAAGTGCTTCCTTGGGAGATGAGCCTGCTGAAACGGAAAAAGACTTGTACATTGGGCCCCATCCTGTTCTCGCTGATGTATTTGACAATGTTCTGTTTGATTTCAGTGGGAGCAAGAGCAGACCCATTTCACAGACCTATTGGAAGGAGAAATTGGCACTTTTTAGATGTGGAATAGGGTGCATTCTAGAGGCCCCCCCCCAACCAAACCCTGCAGGGCTCTCACAAGGGTGACTTTATTGCCTTCAGTGGAATTGCATTGGTACAATTGACAGCTGAACTTGGTCCCATATGTTACCTTTTCAATCAGAGAAAACAAAACTCGGTTGTTACAATTATTTCCTTATTTAAATTGCAGCACATGTAGGAAGAATGGAAAGAGCTTATTTCTTTCAGTGCCTCTCAGGGTCAAAGTTGCAAGATGTATTTTGGTTGCACAACTCTGTACTTCCTGTTTTGGGGTAGGACAGGAAGTAGAAATACTATAAAAAAGAAGAGGCTATTCTTGCAATATTTCCAGCCCCACCTATATAAAAATACTAGTGGTCTCCAATGAATGCTTGCTCTTCTAAGATTTGCAGCCCACTTTCCAGATCAAAACTCAATGAAGTTTCACTATAGAAAACTGAGGGGAAAATGTAAGCACCTTAAGTAGTACCAAGGGGTCAAATCACAGGAAGATGAAAATACTTTGCCTACTGTATGAAAACCTAAAAAGTCTTCCACAAGGGAAACAACTTGCCAGTGCTATCAACTGGAATTTCTTTCTCGTTCAAACTCCAAATACATGCTCCCAAAACTTCTACAATGAAGAGACATTATGAACTGTACAGTCCTTATTCTGCTCTCTAATGTATAGGTGAAACTCTTTCTGAAGTATATGGATGCTTCACTGCTGAGGCTACAGGCAGAATTGCACCCTACCGATGATTCTACCAGTGTGACTGCTGCCATCTCTTCTTCAGCCTCATATTCATTCTTCATGAGATGGTTTTAAAGTAAGATTTGTACTACTAACTTTCTAACAAGCCATTTCAATAAGTGTGTTTTATGTTTGTCAGCAAGCACAAGAGCCAAAAGGAGGCAGGTGCTATCTGTTTCCACTTATTTGATTCTTATTACCAGTAGTATTTGAAGCTGTATTTTAGTAACACAACTGTAGGTGGTTCTAGCAAAAATATAAGTCTTTTGGCTAGCAAATGCAAAACACTATTCACAAAATACACACGGGTATGTGTACTTATGAGTATATCTACATTTGAGGTTTTATTTAACTCTTCTTATTTGATTGCTGAGTCTATCAAGTTAAAAACACCGTTGTACATACTAATCTGCAAGCTAAAATGTGGAGCATTCAGACATGTTAGCAAATTCTAGTTCATTGGCAATCAATTCACTCAATGAAGTGTCTAGTGCAGACATACCCTGTGTATGTGCCTCTGTTGATCCTTCTGCATCATCTCACATGTCATTTGATTCAGAAAAGGTTGGAAGGATTATCCATTAGAGAGAAAAAAACAACAAGAAAGTAAGATCACTGCACATAGATAAAGCGCTCTCCTCTCCCCCCCCCTTACTCAAATTTTATTGTCCCACTCCTTCATTCAATACTCTGGCTGCATTACTAAAAGCTTGTGGGGGAAAAAAATCTTGATTCTACTTCATGAAGTAATTTATTTGGGTACCAAATCCTGTCTCCCATTCTGTCAGGTGCCTGATTATCTCATTAAATGTGGTCATTATTATGTTATTACTTAGTTCTCAAGTTGTTGTTATGGTAACACTCACATAGGGGGCCCATTCTGGTCAACACTGTACAAACACATGAGTCAGTCCTTTGCCAAAGAATTTATAATCTAAACAGTTAAGACAGCATGGGGGAAAGGAAGTATTATCCCCTTTTAGAAGCTCTGACATAGTTAATATTCACTCCGGTCTGTCTCTTCAAATAGTAACACTGTAGTCTTCCTCAATGAGGGAAACCTCAATAAATTGTTGGCATTAATGTGCCTTCAGGTTTCCAGAAGGGTTGAGTATCTTAGATGCTGGATGTTAGGAAAGGAAAGGAGTGTACTCATTTTTCTCTCCTGCTGTTCTATCCTCAAGAAGTGACAGACAAAACTTAGGAAAGAAATGTGATATTTTCTCACCTTAGCAACGACGCTATTCTAAATTCACCTACTGAATATCTGACTTTAAACTGTTTAAAACCACAGACTCAAGCTGAAAAAAGCAGATTATTGTCAACATTTTCACAAACTAGCAGGATTATTTTGCTAAGTGCATAGAAGTGTTTTTTGTTTCTTTTGCTGACCGATACTTGCCTAGTCAATACACACAGTCAGCTCCTCTCTGGCACACTCACTTCTGTTTGACATTTCTGCATAATCTGGAAAAGAAATAAAATTATAAATGACAGTCTACAGCTTTCCCCGTTGCATGATTTTGAATAAATTAAGCAGTTACTTATAGCAGTGGTTTTTAAATATATATTTTAGGGTGTAAAGATATCCAGAGGATCCATAGCCCTTCTGGTGGAGGATGCTGAATCTTTCCAACTTCCTGTCACTTGGAGGGACTAATCACCTCCTGGTGGCTCTTAGCCCATCGTAGGAGCAAGCCCAAGAGCAGTCATGGCAGGAATGTAAATTAATTCCATGATACAGTTTTAACCAATAGCATCCAAAGACAACTGTTACTGCCTCCTCTCCAATTCTGAAGGGGAGGAGGAAGGAAGAGTAAAGAGAAGCCAACAGTTTAAAAGAAATGCCACTTGCATGATGTGGAGTGCTATGATAAAATTCTAATGTTTTTGGACAAGGAACAATGACCTGAAGGAAGGGAAACATTTAGGCAGTAAGAGCAACTGGGTGTGCAGGAATAGACTCCTAAGGGTGGTGACTGATCTTCAAAAACAGATTAGAAGACTTGTGCAAGTCCTGATGATGCAAGGGGCTCAAATTGGGTAGCCCAGGGAGCACCTTTTGTGGGTCTAGATGCATTTTAGGACCATAAAGGCTGAGAACAGTTCACAAAATAAATCTGATTCCTTTTTAAAATAGAAAAGTTATAGAAAGAGTGGGAAGGTTACTACAGCAAATTCATTTTTCTTAACGCTGTAGTCTTCTGATGTGTCGTAAGCTTGTTGTTGCCTTCCCAATAGAAACAGAGCAACATCCATCTAACAGCTGCTTCAGTTGCTCCCTGGGCCAAATCCTAACTCACTCCTTTCTTAGGCAAACTCCAAAACATTTTAAAGAACTTTCCATCTATTCCTTGTTTGTCTCCCTTTTTTTAATGCAATCCCCCCCCTCGCTGGCCTTCTGACTGCTCAGAGCTCACTCATCCAAAATGTGGCCACTGAAATGATTTTTCTTGTCCAATCACTCTTTGAATTCTGCCACTATCTCCAATTCCCCCCATGACCCCTGGGTCAAGTTAGCTGCAATGACCCCTTGGTCAAGTGGAGCTGCAGCTAGCAAGAGATGTCAAGAGTAACAAGAAGGGTTTCTTCAGGTATGTTGGCAACAAGAAGAAAGCCAAGGAAAGTGTGGGCCCCTTACTGAATGAGGGAGGCAACCTAGTGACAGAGGATGTGGAAAAAGCTAATGTACTCAATGCTTTTTTTGCCTCTGTCTTCACGAACAAGGTCAGCTCCCAGACTGCTGCGCTGGGCGTCACAGCATGGGGAGTAGATGGCCAGCCCTCAGGGGAGAAAGAGGTGGTTAGGGACTATTTAGAAAAGCTGGATGTGCACAAGTCCATGGGGCCGGACGAGTTGCATCCGAGAGTGCTAAAGGAATTGGCGGATGTGATTGCAGAGCCATTGGCCATTATCTTTGAAAACTCGTGGCGAATGGGGGAAGTCCCAGATGCCTGGAAAAAGGCTAATGTAGTGCCAATCTTTAAAAAAGGGAAGAAGGAGGATCCTGGGAACTACAGGCCAGTCAGCCTCACCTCAGTCCCCGGAAAAATCATGGAGCAGGTCCTCAAGGAATCAATCCTGAAGCACTTACATGAGAGGAAAGTGATCAGGAACAGTCAGCATGGATTCACCAAGGGTAGGTCATGCCTGACTAATCTAATCGCCTTCTATGATGAGATTACTGATTCTGTGGATGAAGGGAAAGCAGTGGATGTATTGTTTCTTGACTTTAGCAAAGCTTTTGACACGGTCTCCCACAGTATTCTTGTCAGCAAGTTAAAGAAGTATGGGCTGGATGAATGCACTATAAGGTGGGTAGAAAGTTGGCTAGATTGTCGGGCTCAACGGGTAGTGATCAATGGCTCCATGTCTAGTTGGCAGCCGGTGTCAAGTGGAGTGCCCCAGGGGTCGGTCCTGGGGCCGGTTTTGTTCAAGATCTTCATAAATGATCTGGAGGATGGTGTGGATTGCACTCTCAGCAAATTTGCGGATGATACTAAACTGAGAGGAGTGGTAGATACGCTGGAGGGCAGGGATAGGATACAGAGGGACCTAGACAAATTGGAGGATTGGGCCAAAAGAAACCTGATGAGGTTTAATAAGGATAAGTGCAGGGTCCTGCACTTAGGACGGAAGAACCCAATGCACAGCTACAGACTAGGGACCGAATGGCTAGGCAGCAGTTCTGCGGAAAAGGACCTAGGGGTTACAGTAGACGAGAAGCTGGATATGAGTCAGCAGTGTGCCCTTGTTGCCAAGAAGGCCAATGGCATTTTGGGATGTATAAGTAGGGGCATAGTGAGCAGATCAAGGGACGTGATCGTTCCCCTCTATTCGACATTGGTGAGGCCTCATCTGGAGTACTGTGTCCAGTTTTGGGCCCCACACTACAAGAAGGATGTGGATAAATTGGAGAGAGTCCAGCGAAGGGCAACAAAAATTATTTGGGGTCTGGAACACATGACTTATGAGGAGAGGCTGAGGGAACTGGGAATGTTTAGTCTACAGAAGAGAAGAATGAGGGGGGATTTGATAGCTGCTTTCAACTACCTGAGAGGTGTTTCCAGAGAGGATGGTTCTAGACTATTCTCAGTGGTAGAAGAGGACAGGACAAGGAGTAATGGTCTCAAGTTGCAGTGGGGGAGGTTTAGGTTGGATATTAGGAAAAACTTTTTCACTAGGAGGGTGGTGAAACACTGGAATGCGTTACCTAGGGAGGTGGTAGAATCTCCTTCCTTGGAAGTTTTTAAGGTCAGGCTTGACAAAGCCCTGGCTGGGATGATTTGATTGGGGATTGGTCCTGCTTTGAGCAGGGGGTTGGACTAGATGACCTCCTGAGGTCCCTTCCAACCCTGATATTCTATGATTCTAAGTTTACATTTCGTCATCTATAAGGCATAAATCATCAATCTTTACCTACATCTCCAATCTACTTGCCTATTGTGGCACCATCTCTTTCCCTTCCACTCCTTTGTCCCATACCCCTTACCCACCCCACAGTACATTTCCATCTTTCCTCCTCATTCCTTTATGGGCCCATAATGTGCCCATCTTCTGTGGTTTAGAGATGGATGTGGTTCATTCTATTTGTGCAACTCTTTATACTAGCTAAAGGGTGTTGACATGACATCATGCAAGGTGCTCAGTTCCTCTAGAGCCGGAGATGCCTATACAGTGCCCCCATTGCCTGGACATTCAGAACTAAGAATGGCGTCTAAATTTGGTTGCCTGAATGGCAGCCCATGCTGGCGCCATCCCAGATATAGATAATGATTTAAAAGTGTCCAGCTTCATTTTTTGTTTTTCTCTCAGCATCTCTATGAAGACAAGATGTCACCATATTGCCATCAGGGGATTCTGCTAACATCAAAAATATTGAGTGGAAACTTATGGCCAGATCCAATGCTTGTGTAAATCAGGATAGCTCCACTTAAGTAAATTGGACTACACCAATTTACACTGAGTGAGGGTCTGGCCCTTTCATAAATATAAAGGGAAGGCTAACCACCTTTAAATCCCTCCTGGCCAGAGGAAAAACCCTTTCACCTGTGAAGGGTTAAGAAGCTAAGATAACCTCGCTGGCACCTGACCAAAATGACCAATGAGGAGACAAGATACTTTCAAAGCTGGGGGTGGGTGGGGGGATGAAAGGGTTCTCTCTGTCAGTGTGATGCTTTTGCTGGGACCAGAGCAGGAATAGAGGTCAGAACTCCTGTAAAGAGTTAGTAAGCAATCTAGTTAGATATGCGTTAGATTCTGTTTTGTTTAAATGGCTGATAAAATAAGTTGTGCTGAATGGGATGTATATTCCTGTTTTTGTGTCTTTTTGTAACTTAAGATTTTGCATAGAGGGATTCTCTGTTTTGAATCTGATTACCCTGTAAGATATTTACCATCCTGATTTTAGAGGTGATTCTTTTACTTTTTCTTCAATTAAAATTCTTCTTTTAAGAACCTGATTGCTTTTCATTGTTCTTAAGATCCAAGGATTTGGGTCTGTGTTCACCTATGCAAATTGGTGAGGATTTTTATCAAGCCCTCCCCAGGAAAGCAGGTGTAGGACTGGGGGGAGGGGGATATTTGGGGGGGGAGACATTTCCAAGTGGGCACTTCCCCTGTTCTTTGTGTAACACTTTGGTGGTGGCAGTGTTCAACCTAAGCTGGTAAGAATAAGTTTAGGGGGTCTTTCATGCAGGTCCCCACACCTGTACCCTAGAGTTAAGAGTGGGGAAGGAACCTTGACATGGTGGCAGAGCGGTGGGATTAATTTGAAATCATTTTGAGGTTTTTTTTAACCAGAAGCACAGAAGGATTTTAAAAGATTTTAAAGGGTTTTGTAAAAGGGGACAAAGCAACGAGCATAACAAAAGGGAGATTGCTTTTGTGAGCTGGAGTTTCTCTACCTAAAGGCAGGGAAATTCATAACCTCCTGCAGGGAAATTCATAAGTTTTTCACAGACCTGAATATTTTTTTTTTTAAGCTAAGAGCAACTAGAGGGTTTTTCTGACTATTTGCCTGGAGACAAAGGTGATAGTTTTTTGTTTTTAAGGATTTTTCTGTAGGCTGACAATCACTATAAGAGAACATAGGTATCAGGTTACAGCACCACCTATTTTTTTTTTGACAAGCCAAGTTTGTTTGTTTTTGTTTTTTGTTTTGTTTATAACTCTTGGGTGTAAAGTTAGTTAAAAACAGAGAGGCAAACATGACAGAGCCCAAGGCAGAAACAATCAAAGAGGCTGCCCACAGGAGAGAACTGGAGGCAGCGAAAGAGGCAGAAAAAAACAGAGGCTGCCCACAGGAGAGCTATGGAGGCAAAGGAAAAAGAAATGGAGGAGAAGAAAAAAGAGAGGAAGCATGAACTGGAGTTGGAGAAGGTAAGGACTAAGCAGAATTTACTGGATAACCCTAACAATCCTTCCCCAACAATCCACAAATGGGAACAACTATGTCCACAGTATGATGAATCCAGTGATATTGCTGAATATTTTCTCACCTTTGAGAGACTGTGCACTCTCCATAAAATTCCTGAAGCTCACTAGATAACCACATTGGTCACAAAATTGACTGGAAGAGCTCTGGACATATTCAATAAGATGCCTATTGATGAGGCTTCTAACTATAATAAGTTCAAGGATTTGGTTTTAAAGCAATTTCAAATTACACCTGAAACTTACAGAGTAAAATTTCGAACCCTTAAGAGAGGGCCTGGACTAAGTAATGTGGCTTATGTAAACCAGATGAAGGATCTGTTAGATAAATTGGTCCAAGGAGGGGGTGTCACTAGTTTTGACAGAATGTGTGATTTGATAGCTCAGGAGCAATTCCTGAATATGTCCAAGGAGGGAATAAAAGTGTTTATGGGATAAGGAAATGGACTCAGCAGAAAGTCTTGCTTCTTATACTGATCGATATGAGCAGTCCCAGACCACCAGAGAGGTGGGGCAAGCTGGAACAAAGCTGGTGGAGGGAGGAGAGAGGAACAACCCTGGCCAAAGTTGGAGCGGATACCAGAAGGGACACCCTCAGACCACACCCTACTACCGGGGGAAGCCCAAGGCCCCAGCTACACACCAAGGAATACTCCAGACACCTTATCGTCCTGCCACACTGTTCTCCAGCAACCCATCTCGCCCCAGTGACCAGTCAGCTGGACGATGTTTTAAATGTAATGAGCCGGGGCATGTAAAGGCCAACTGCCCCAAGAACCCCAACAGATTACAGTTCATTGTACCGGAATCATACCAGAGGTCCTCGGGTCCAGATACCACCCAGATGCCCTCTGAGCGGAGGGAAACTGTGAGTGTGGGCAGGAAGAAGGTCACCGCATGGAGGGACACCGGAGCACAAGTGTCGGCTATCCATGCTTCCTTAGTGGACCCCAATTTAATTGACCCAGAGATCCAAGTGACAATTCAACCCTTCAAGTCCAACTCTTTCAATTTGCCTACAGCCAAGTTGCCTGTCCAGTACAAGGGCTGGTCAGGAACATGGATTTTTGCAGTCTATGATGATTATCCATCCCCATGCTGTTGGGGGAAGATTTGGCCAATCATGTGAAGCTAGCCAAGAGGGTGGGAATGGTCACCCGCAGCCAGGCTAAGCAAGCCGTCACACCTAGGTCTGTTCCGGAAACTTCTACCAGGACCAGTCAGAGGTGATGGAACTGGACCCCATGCCAACGTCTGCACCAGCAGTAGTGTTACGCCATTGTATAAGCTCTGAAAAAGCTACGCCCATACGTTTGGGGACGGCATTTCCACCTGCAAACTGACCATGCTGCACTACAGTGGCTTCATACTGCCACGGGAAATAACAAAAATCTTATTCGGTGGACTTTAGCTCTCCAAGATTTTGATTTCGACATCCAACACATCTCAGGAGCTTCTAACAAAGGGGCTGATGCACTCTCCCGTGAAAGTTTCCCAGAATCAACTGGTTAAAGTCATCCTTGAGATGCGAAAAATATTGTTAGTCTTTATGTACTGGGTAGTATATTTAGAGGTGCATGTGTCTTTTATTAACTCTGTTTTCTCCTAGAGCTCCAGGAAGAAATCCCAGCCAGCGTATCACTGCCACGTTCTTCGAAGGGATTCCATCAGGCATGGGCAACTTTAAAACCCAGGAGCCCTGCTCACAGCAGTTCATTGGGAGATAAACTAACAACTCATCTCCTGCCCTGGTCCCATCCTATCCATGGCCAAACTTATACATTTTGTGGACTGTGCAGTTCAGCTCCATATCCCCAGCTCATTGGGGTTTGCAGGCAGGGAAAACTCAGCTACTGAGGCTGTGTAGCCCAGGTTCCTCCAGAAGAAACTAGAGGAGCCTAGATAGTGAATCTGGTCCAAAGTTGGGGTGGTTACTGACACTTCAATGAGTCTGATGCTCACATTGGCCACTAATGTGAAAAGTGACATCTGTGACTCCAGCAGTGTAGATGTTCAGAGCCAGAGACTATCTCCGTGTCTGTTTTTAAATTGTGAATGTTAGATTAAATATTAAGGTGCTGATTCTCCACTCCATTGCACCAGTCTTATACCAGTGTCATTACACTGACTAAATGTTCAAATATTAAATCTCTTCTGACAGAATGGATACTGCTATGCAACCTGTGGCACTGGGCTCCAAAGCTGCTGCTTGTATCACTAATGATGCCAGTTGCTAGAAGCATGATTAGCAGCAGTGAGAGATGTTGTAAGATCTGTTTTAATTGCAATCTTTTATTTTGAATTACAATTTACAGTTGATAAATGTCATGAAACCCAGTTTTCAACATAGCTTTCAGAACCCTGCACCAAGCAACAGGGCCTCAACAAAAGTAATTCCCTCACTGTGTGACAGAAAGCAGCTACACCAATCCTGCCAGTCGTCAGCATGTTTTTCTCAACTCAAACTCGGTGGCAGCCTAAACTTTACAGCAGGGATTCAAAGCCTCAAAAGAACACCAGAGGCTCAGACCTCTTCCCCAGCATCCATCACAGAGTTAGGTAGGAAACCAGTGCAGCAGCAGATTCTGGCTTGCACTAAAATAGGATAATGAATGGCTACAGGGCACATAGAGAGGCCAATGCCATCTATAATTAGTTTGAAGGTAATTTAGCAAAATTTTGCTCAAAATTATAAGAATTGCCATCCAGAGGTGGGTGATTTGTTATGTGTCCTAAGCAACAGGAAAACCAGTGTGTAGTCATTGCAAATGTGCTACATAGTGGGAGATTTCAGTGACAAATGGGCTAGTCAAAGGAAGACAGAAAAATGATATTTTACAATATCTGCAGCAGGAATAAGAGGTTGCAGATGGAATGTAAATTTTCCCACAAATTCAGACCCACTAAAGAGAGAAGAAAAGAACATTACTCTTGATTAGAATCAGTTGAATTAATTATGGTGAACAATGTGTTGAATTTAGCCATTTTCATTCTAGGTGAGAACTGTGTGAATAAACCATTAGTTTTACGTAGTCATTATTCAAAAGCTTTGGACAAATATTTGTGACTAAACAGATCATGTATAGGTTGTTCACTGTTAGTACTACTAGTGGTATTCAATATTTAGAATTCTCTATTTGAGCTACATAATTACCCTCATAAATCATATGATATTGTTTTTGAATAATTTTTCCACTTTTGGATCACATCTGCTCTCAGTTCTGAAAGTTCAGCTCATTCTAGTCACCTTTACACTAAGACTAGAATAGTTGAGAAAGGTACACATATTGCCTACAAAAAACTTGACAATGGTTAGGTTGTTGGTATGCAAAGACCACCGTCTATCATGCTAACTTGCATTTTCTCATTGTTCACTTTAACTTCTTTGTCTATCTGTTTCCATCTGTTCTTTTGCCTTAAATTTAGATTTTAAGCTCCTGAGGACAGGGACTATCTTTTTGTTCTGTGTTCGTACAGCGCCTAGCAGAATGGTTCATGACTATGCCTCCTAGGTACTACAGTAATACAAGTACTAAATCTTTTCATCCTGGAACATCTTTGCCACTATTTATTACAGTAGCACCCGCGGGCCCTGAGTGGATGAAAGTCATGTTGTGCAAAGAAGTAGGCCTGGTACAAGGCAGCTGAAGAGTTTGCAGTCTAAATGATTCTTTTTTCTTCTACTTAAACATTTAAGTATTTATTAGGTATACTCATCTATTGGGGAACAGTGCCGCATGACTGTCCGACCACAACTTGAATTTGAAATATCAAGCATTTGTGATCAATCCAAAAAAGAAAAATTGAATACAGATTCATAAAAAGATCATGATCAGCTTGTGGATATTCTTTGAGCAGGAAAACAGGATAAGCCCATTGAATAAATTATTCCTTATGAATGACTCATTGTGGAGTAACTCAGTGTTTTGTAAAGCACTTCAGATATTGGAATGTGCTATGTAAATGCAAAAGCATTATACTATTGCTCAAGACACCTCCTCTGCTTAGATCCGTCCTTGATGATTCCTACTTGCTCTTTTCAATATTCTTCTTTGTTCCAAATAATTGTTCTTAATTTCCCTGTGATCCTCAAGTTCAGCTGCCAGTGTGTGCCTCTTGGTAAAACAATGGAAGGAATCTCAATATGCCATTGCAGAAGCTCATTTTAAAGGGCATCCCATACTACTGGGTATGCTGCTCCACACATTTGACAATTGCTTTGCTGAGGTCAGTTTCGGAAAAGGCATTTGTGTGATATTTAAAAATGAACTGAGGTACCAGGTTTCTATATGTAATGGACTGGCTAAGAGAGTACGACTGATGCACAGAGAAGAAAAAGCTTTAATACATCTGATAGAGAGCAGATTCGCCTTAGGTCAAGAGGTAGAGTCTGCATTTTTTGGAGTCAAAGGTCCGTGGGGTCTGTTATTGATGAAAATTATGTCGTCTGTGTACGTGTGCAGCACTTGCAATTGTGACACAACTTCAATCAGTGTAACAAAACTGCTGTCTTTTGGCTATAGGTGCCATCCAAAGGATGTGTCAGAGGGGAATAGCAGTGTAGCAATTTCAATAGCTAGGTTATTTCCTGGATACTGTCATCCCTCAAGCACTGAAAACAGTCTTCTCTCAGAGGAAAAGCATTTGACAGAGGTATCTTTAGGTAAACCAAAAACATGTTCAGTTTTTAGTATTGGTTTTATGTGGCCATTTCTTTTTGCTCTTCTGAATATACTGCTTGTGTTTAGGCTAGATGAGGGTCAGTCTTGTTGCTGTAAAATTATTTGACCTTTGTAGAAGCACTTGAAGTCAGAAAATGCATGTGAAATCAGAAAATGCACAATCTGCTTTTCCCTTAATGGTCACTGAAATTCCTTACTGCTTTTAGTTGCTTTGTCTTTGTTCAGTGACTAATTCTGTATTTCTGTACCATGCATAACACCTGCTATTTTGATAGCACAGTACAGAGTGTACTAGAAGGAATATGAATGACCTTCATATAGCTCCTGTATTTGAGAGTAGAATAAGGGAGGATCTGGGAACAATGGATCATTAAGTCAATTGAGAGCTAGATTTTGAATATTAATAGAAGGTAAATTTACAAAACACTTAGAACCTTGTAAGTCACCAAAGGAAAGCTCAGGATCAGAGAGAGAGAGATCCTATTTGACAGGCTGCTTGAATTCTTAGAGAACATAATGAAAAATATAAACTTTTTTCTGAATTTAATTAGATCATTCAATATTATACTGTACCCATACAGCAGTTAGTGATGTTGATCATCAAAAGTATGATATGGAGGAACACTAGTGACACAGATTAAAAAAATAGCTAAGGAAGAGGTGTCCGACAGAAGTTTGAAATACGCTTCTGTCCCAGAAAACTTTAAGTGGTAAAGATGTGATTAATTTTCTCTCTTGCCTATGGTTCCTTTTTAATTCAAGAACAGATAGAAACACAATCTTTCCCCAGCTATTTCCTCCCCCTTACCTTTTTTTACATCCCCTTTTCTTTCTCTTTAAGATGCTCTCTGCTGAACTGTGTTTACAGCGGAAAAAAATAAAATGGAGGAGAGACCCTTTATAGAATTAGCTCCACCCAGAGGTGTGGTTACAATAATTAGGGTTGAATCTAAGGGCTTATATATTCAGCTCTGACTGTCAGAACAATTAGTGTGGTTTACTCTGGTGGTGACTGAGTATGTAAATAGTCTGTTTTATATTGTTCTGTTCTTTTCGTTTACTTTTCTTACCTTTTTGAACATGTCTTATGGAGTTTTTATTTAAGTATTATCTGTTGCACCTGAAATTTGGATATACACATAGACTGCTTTTAACCATTCTCCTGACCCCCTCACAAAAAAGAAATGTGTCGTTCAGTAAAAGGGAAGAAAGAGTCAGAAAAGACTCTAGGAAAATAGGCCCTTGGTATTCTACACCATACTTCACATACTTATCTAATTTTGATGTGAATTACTTCAGGCAGGCAGCCTTCTTAATCATCTATATCACTAGCATGTTTCTTCTAATTTCTAGATTAATTTATCTTTTACTAACATAAAGCCTGTACTCTTTTTGTTTTAGTTCTAGAGTCTGGTGTAAGTAGCCCTTTTCTCTCTTACACTTTTAATCTTTAAGAACAACAACAAAAAAGCATTTTAAGAGCAATGAAATGTATATGTATGTACCTGAGAGAGAATTTGAGCCCCTGTATTTATACAGAGTAATCATATTCTCGTCTGAGCATTTATTTAGGTTCAGTTCCTTGAACCTGTCTTTCTAAGACATATTCTGAAGTCACTGCTATCTTTGTACATTGCTTTCAGAAAAATTCAGGGATCGCATAGATAACAAGTGAGGGGCCACAACACACGGTAGTAGGGTAAGTGTGGTTTTCTTTGTGTAGGTGTGCCTAATAGGGGAAAAAACAAGAATCCAAATGGATTTATGGGATAATAAATTGAGATGATAAATAATTTTGGCAGTGCAGTTTACAAAAGGTCAGTACAAGAGGTAAATGACTAAACAGAAACATAGCCTTTAGTGGAGACCAGTTCAAAACACAGAAAAAATTTGGGGAGGGGAAAATCATAGCACATTAAAAATATCTCGACCTGGCTTAGCAGCTGTAAATAATGTAAGCACGTATAAATTATATAGGTGGAGATGCAGAATCTGGGTGATGGGGGTATGGAGTAATCTTCCAGTGTTAGCAGTAAAAGTTATAAGAATCAATTTGAGAGAGCGATACAATTTTGAAATAGGAGACTATTGGGGGCATAATCATCAAATAGATCTTTTTAATTAAGATGCTGATACTGCAGTTTTGGAAAACGCCAGGGAGGTGTATGCCAGTATGTATAGTATTTCTTAAAGAACACATTTATATCATGAGTGGAATAAAATGTTTCCCATTTCCCAAAACTTTCATGGGTTTGCTCGTGCTTTCCTGAGCCAGGACTCCCCCTGACTAAAACTGATTAGTAATCTCAGTTCTTTCCCTCTGAATAACTTAAAATATTGCCCCCACTATAGACATATTGGCAGCTTTATTCAGTGGATGGAAATGTTCCCAAGTAATTTTTTGGCTTTTGAATTCACTTTCTTCTCGGTCCAAAATAGCCTAAATCTGATAACTCTCAGGTAATGTTGCAAAACTCATCTCTTATCCCAGATATTGGAAAATAGGGGTGGGAAATTGTTGGATTTGGAGGGGATGAGCTGTTTAGATGCCTGAATTAATGGCAGTCTGTTATATTAAATTGCCTGGTGCATTTAGGATATTAACAGTTTATTTTTAAAGTATGTCAGTGGCCATCTAGATTTTCCCTATTTAGCATTTCTCTACATCTAATAAACATACCAAATGAATTCCAGCCATCCAGTCCACATCTCATGTTGTAATCCTACCCCCCCTATCTTTTTCCCAATTTTTAAATTATGCACTTTATCTATTTTCCTTTTCCTTCCTTTTCATTACTGACACCCACTTGCAAGAATGGATTGATAGTCCTTTCAGAAGGGGCCAACAATGAAACAGCTCTTCCAAATGGTACAACTAAATTGTTATGAGCTGGGTTAAATCTTCTTATGGGTTAAGGTAAAACCTCACTGAAATTGTTGTGTGAATCTCCCCTTCACTTAAGATTGCAGTGAGAGAGAGCTAAAGGATCACCCTTAAAACAAGGTCTACTAGGGTTTGCCCAGAAAGTAACATGTGGGTGGAGGGTTTAAATGGGTATTGTTCTGACCAGGTGTGTTGGAGTGTGTGTGAAATAAATATAAAGCAAGCTGGGGTGCAGACAAAAAACAGACACCAACAGCATAGACAAAAAAAGCAAAGTGGCAGACTGTAAGCATGATGCAACCCTGGAGAAGCCTAGAGAAAGGTTCTGGGTCAAGGGTGCTGGCTGAAAGCATAGGCCTATAAGTTAAGAAACCACTCCATTATCCTAGAATATCAGGGTTGGAAGGGACCTCAGGAGATCATCTAGTCCAACCCCCTGCTCAAAGCAGGACCAATCTCCAATTTTTGCCCCAGATCTCTAAATGGCCCCCTCAAGGATTGAACTCACAACCCTGGGTTTAGCAGGCCAATGCTCAAACCACTGAGCTATCCCTTCCCTTCCCATCACACCCCCTCCCCCCCACAACTTCTGGTTCCTCCTGCATTCACAGAAATAGGACTCTTTACATTCTTTGTAAATAAACAAGATTGCATCAAGGAAATACCAGATGATGCCATCTATTTCTACTTCCACCTGGAACATCCCCAGGGCTCCAAAGTTTGACTAGTGGCTTGGGTCAAAAAGGGGTAACATAATATTACATAATATGCCACAAGTACTCCTTTTCTTTTTGCATAATATTACAGACTTCCCACCTTTAGCTGTTAAACAGAAAAACAATTTGAATTCAGTCTTAACAGCACATTAAACATACACTACTTCTAAGATACAAATAAAACTTTAACTCCATCTCAGTTAGTGCTAAGAACTCATTCTGCCAGGACCTTACACTGAAGAAAGGTGATAAATCTTAAAGTACCACTGCTTCTTTTTTCTGCTTCATAACCCCTGAAATCCTTTGTGACTTCATAGAATAGTAAATTATTCCAGACAAACCTGACACTAATGTATTGAAGCCTGAACCCAGATACAGTGAAGCAACACTATCTGAGAGTAGTAAGGTACCTGCTTGCATACAGTAGAAGAGATGATGGTTGTCTGATGTGTAATATTTCATATCTTACTAGAAATGACTTTGGTTTTTTTTCTGGGAAGGAGCAGAACTCTTTAAAGGAGCAGCTGATTCTTGTCTGGGAGGAAACATGTTCTTGTATGCTGTGACTTATTGTTACAAATCATACAGAGATGGGTTCAAGCTGCAAAATCTAGAACCAGATCTCAATTTGAACACTACAAAGATCAGGATATTTCAATCTGTGGGACTGATGTAGTTCTATTGTAAGGATAGAGTGGCTACATTTATAAGTTGGGATTCTGGTCTAGGTTTGGAGTTCAGGTCCCCTTTTAACTCTGAGTATGATAGAAAAAATGAGTTTTCTGGTTAAGGCGCAACACTAAATATAAAGCCAGTAGACTTTGGGCCAGATTTTTAAGATACTTAGGTGCTTAAAGATGTGCATGGATGCTTAGTGAGATTTTCAAAAGCATCCAGGAACCTAACTCCCATTTATTTCAATGAGAGTTGGGCACCTATTAGGATTTTCAAAAGTGCCTGGGTGCCTATCTTTATCTTAAGTGAAGATAGGGTGAGGGACTGACTGACTTAGTTGTCTCCTATCTAATAGAAGCTTGGAATCCCACAAATCATAAGACAAATGACATACACTATGGATTCCCCCAAAGGAACAGACAAATGGAGTAGCTAATAATTTCTACAACTGCAGGTTATATGCTTTCTGTTCATACAATACACTATATCTTATCTTCCAGGCTGGGGCAATGTGGTATATGATTTTCTACATCATATGTCATTCCAGTTAGTGCAAACTAAAGCCTTTGTTTCTGTAGTGGCATCTGGAAGCAACAACTCCAAGTTTATTTTTGGAAGAAAATTGCATTATCTCATGATAACATGAACACAATGAAGTGTAGCCTGAGTGATTGTTTCCAATATTTTAACCTGTTCCCTGTTAAAAATTAGTTTTCATTCACAGAATATGAATTAAAACTTCAGTATGGCTCAGATTAGTTTGTCTATTCCAACTAATGTGTAATTACTGTACCTGACAGCAGGGTCCAGATCCTTAGCTGCTGTCATTCATCATAGTTATTTTTATTATCATGGCATTCGGAAGCCCGAGTCATGGACAAGGACCCATTGTACAGAGAACAAAAAAATGGTCCGAGTACCAAATCTTGCAATCTAAGCATAAGACCAGAGACAATAGATGGCTATAGACAGACACGGAAAGAAATTGTGGGGTACAAGCGAACAATGAGACAACACTGGCCAACATGAGAGGTGGTTGTCTTAGTACAGTTCCACTGAAACAAATGGAACCACACCAGTCTACATTAGGTGAAGATCTGCCTTCAGGACTTTAAAATGAATACACTACAATTACTATATAAATTGAGAAAACCTTTAGATGAGAAGCAAAAGGTTATACAAAATATAACAACTTTGGGGAAAATTTTCAAAAGCACCTAAAGAGCTTAGGATCCCAGATTCTATTGACTTTCAGTGGTATTAAATAGCTGTGATACTCTGAGTACCTTTTCCAGACCTGAAGATGAGCTCTGTATCATTTGAAAGCTTGTCTCTCTCACCAACAGAAGTTGGTCCCATGAAAGATATCATCTCACCCATCTTGTGTCTCTGATAAAACATTTGTGAATCTCTCCCTCTCTATCTCTAAATAGTTTACTTTCCTGTTCTAAATGCTATTAAGAGAACTAGTGAATTCTACCAGTGCTGTCTTTATTCCCTAGTGCTTGTGTTAGGAAAAAGAAAAAAGAAAAGGAGTACTTGTGGCACCTTAGAGACTAACCAGTTTATTTGAGCATGAGCTTTCGTGAGCTACAGCTCACTTCATCGGATGCATAGCATATCGTGGAAACTGCAGAAGACATTATATACACACAGAGACCATGAAACAAAACTTCCTCCCACCCCACTGTCCTGCTGCTAACAGCTTATCTAAAGTGATCATCAAGTGATCATCAAGGAAGGCCATTTCCAGCACAAATCAAGGTTTTCTCACTCTCCCCCCCCCCCCCACACACACACAGACACACATACAAACTCACTCTCCTGCTGGTAATAGCCCATCCCTCTTTGAAACCTCTCTTTATAATGCGCATGATAATCAAGGTGGGTCATTTCCAGCACTAATCCAGGTTTTCTCACCCCCCCCCACACCCCCCTCCAAAAACCACACACACAAACTCACTCTCCTGCTGGCAATAGCTCGTCTTACAATGTGCACAGCAATAATCCAAGTTTAACCAGAACGTCTTGGGGGGGGGGGTTTGTAGGAAAAAAACAAGGGGAGATAGGCTACCTTGCATAATGACTTAGCCACTCCCAGTCTCTATTCAAGCCCAAATTAATAGTATCCAATTTGCAAATGAATTCCAATTCAGCAGTTTCTCGCTGGAGTCTGGATTTGAAGTTTTTTTGCTGTAAGATAGCGACCCTCATGTCTGTGATTGCGTGACCAGAGAGATTGAAGTGTTCTCCGACTGGTTTATGAATGTTATAATTCTTAACATCTGATTCTAAACTTTCTAAACTACTACAGGCTACAAGGGGCCACAGCAATGGTCCCCTCAACCCACCCAGCAATATTGTTAACCTATCCAACTATACTCTCAGCCCAGCAGAAGCAGCTGTCCTATCTCGGGGTCTCTCCTTCTGCCCCTCCACCCCCTCGAACATGATACAGTTCTGTGGTGACCTAGAATCCTATTTTCGACGTCTCCGACTCAAGGAATATTTCCAAGATACCTCTGAACAACATAATGATCCACAGAGGCCTGCCTACCAACATTACAAAAAGAAGGATTCTAGGTGGACTCCTGAAGGTCGAAACAGCAGACTGGACTTCTACATAGAGTGCTTCTGCCGACGTGCACGGGCTGAAATTGTGGAAAAGCAGCATCACTTGCCCCATAACCTCAGCCGTGCAGAACACAATGCCATCCACAGCCTCAGAAACAACTCTGACATCATAATCAAAAAGGCTGACAAAGGAGGTGCTGTTGTCATCATGAATAGGTCGGAATATGAACAAGAGGCTGCTCGGCAGCTCTCCAACACCACTTTCTACAAGCCATTACCCTCTGATCCCACTGAGAGTTACCAAAAGCATCTACAGCATTTGCTCAAGAAACTTCCTGAAAAAGCGCAAGATCAAATCCGCACAGACACACCCCTGGAACCCCGACCTGGGATATTCTATCTACTACCCAAGATCCATAAACCTGGAAATCCTGGACGCCCCATCATCTCAGGCATTGGCACCCTGACAGCAGGATTGTCCGGCTATGTAGACTCACTCCTCAGGCCCTATGCTACCAGCACTCCCAGCTACCTTCGAGACACCACTGACTTCCTGAGGAAACTACAATCCATTGGTGATCTTCCTGATAACACCATCCTGGCCACTATGGATGTAGAAGCCCTCTACACCAACATTCCACACAAAGATGGACTACAAGCCATCAAGAACACTATCCCCGATAATGTCACGGCTAACCTGGTGGCTGAACTTTGTGACTTTGTCCTTACCCATAACTATTTTACATTTGGGGACAATGTATACCTTCAGATCAGCGGCACTGCTATGGGTACCCGCATGGCCCCACAGTATGCCAACATTTTTATGGCTGATTTAGAACAACGCTTCCTCAGCTCTCGTCCCCTAACGCCCCTACTTTACTTGCGCTATATTGATGACATCTTCATCATCTGGACCCATGGAAAAGAAGCCCTTGAGGAATTCCACCATGATTTCAACAATTTCCATCCCACCATCAACCTCAGCCTGGTCCAGTCCACACATGAGATCCACTTCCTGGACACTACAGTGCTAATAAACGATGGTCACATCAACACCACCCTATACCGGAAACCTACTGACTGCTATTCCTACCTACATGCCTCCAGCTTTCACCCTGCCCACACCACACGATCCATCGTCTACAGCCAAGCTCTGCGATACAACCGCATTTGCTCCAACCCCTCAGACAGAGACAAACACCTACAAGATCTCTATCAAGCATTCTTACAACTACAATACCCACCTGCGGAAGTGAAGAAACAGATTGATAGAGCCAGAAGAGTTCCCAGAAGTCACCTACTACAGGACAGGCCTAACAAAGAAAATAACAGAACGCCACTAGCCGTCACCTTCAGCCCCCAACTAAAACCCCTCCAACGCATTATTAAGGATCTACAACCTATCCTGAAGGATGACCCAACACTCTCACAAATCTTGGGAGAAAGGCCAGTCCTTGCCTACAGACAGCCCCCCAACCTGAAGCGAATACTCACCAACAACCACATACCACACAACAGAACCACTAACCCAGGAACCTATCCTTGCAACAAAGCCCGTTGCCAACTGTGCCCACATATCTATTCAGAGAACACCATCACAGGGCCTAACAACATCAGCCACACTATCAGAGGCTCGTTCACCTGCACATCCACCAATGTGATATATGCCATCATGTGCCAGCAATGCCCCTCTGCCATGTACATTGGTCAAACTGGACAGTCTCTACGTAAAAGAATAAATGGACACAAATCAGATGTTAAGAATTATAACATTCATAAACCAGTCGGAGAACACTTCAATCTCTCTGGTCACGCAATCACAGACATGAGGGTCGCTATCTTAAAGCAAAAAAACTTCAAATCCAGACTCCAGCGAGAAACTGCTGAATTGGAATTCATTTGCAAATTGGATACTATTAATTTGGGCTTGAATAGAGACTGGGAGTGGCTAAGTCATTATGCAAGGTAGCCTATCTCCCCTTGTTTTTTTCCTACAAACCCCCCCCCCCCCCCCAAGACGTTCTGGTTAAACTTGGATTATTGCTGTGCACATTGTAAGATGAGCTATTGCCAGCAGGAGAGTGAGTTTGTGTGTGTGGTTTTTGGAGGGGGGGTGTGTGTGTGTGGGGGGGGGGGTGAGAAAACCTGGATTAGTGCTGGAAATGACCCACCTTGATTATCATGCGCATTATAAAGAGAGGTTTCAAAGAGGGATGGGCTATTACCAGCAGGAGAGTGAGTTTGTATGTGTGTCTGTGTGTGTGTGTGTGTGGGGGGGGGGGAAGAGTGAGAAAACCTTGATTTGTGCTGGAAATGGCCTTCCTTGATGATCACTTGATGATCACTTTAGATAAGCTGTTAGCAGCAGGACAGTGGGGTGGGAGGAAGTTTTGTTTCATGGTCTCTGTGTGTATATAATGTCTTCTGCAGTTTCCACGATATGCTATGCATCCGATGAAGTGAGCTGTAGCTCACGAAAGCTCATGCTCAAATAAACTGGTTAGTCTCTAAGGTGCCACAAGTACTCCTTTTCTTTTTTCTTTTTACGAATACAGACTAACACGGCTGTTACTCTGAAACCTGTGTTAGGAAAGTTGAAGAAAGCAGAGCTGTCGTCAATGTCTTCCTAAATTCTCTTTATTAGTACAGTTTCCTTTATGGATTCATAACCTCTCACTTAATTTTGGACTACACTGGAGAAAGCACAGGACAATATGTGGCAAGGAGTGCACCTGCAGTGGTAGGAACAATAATGAGTCTTTTCCATCTCTAAATTCTAATATTTTACAACATTTTTGGGATAATGAAATCTGTTTTAAAAAGTAGTTTAGATAGGATTGAGATTTTTTTAAAAAAATTAGTAAACCAAATGCAAAAACCTGCAATACAATAATTTGACTGGGATTTTAAATGCACAAAAGTCAGGAAATGTAAGTTATAGTTCCCACAACTATAATTTGGCCGCATTGTACATATCTCTCTGAAGTCATAAAAGATAATGTCAGCATTTCCCATGATAAGATCCTGTTTTCAGTTGCTTATAACTTTGTCCAACCTAACTGTTTGGGCTGAAATTTTCCATACTTGGTGCCTCTCTCAGGCTGAATTTTTTATTTTTTGGAAAATTTCAGCTACAACAGTTCAGTTGTTTCCAAGAATGTGGCTAGGGAAAAATACATTGTTCTGAACATGTTAAAAATTCTGGCAACCTTTTCTTTGAAAATGTCCACCACCTTCATGCTTTGGAGCAGGGAATTGAAATTTAACAGAGGGATGGTCTTTGTGTCAGGAATGCGCCTATGAAAATCCACCCAAATTTTGCCAAATTATAAGCCTTTGAAAAAATCAGTTTGCATTTTCTCAGTAGAGATTTCTTCTATTTTTAGCATCTACATTTCCTGAAGATTCTGTCTACACTAGGTATGGTCTAGGCCAGGGCTGAGCTGGACTTTCCTTGGGCTGGTGCAAGCTGAACTGAGAATAGGGAGACTGTCTCTCCTGTGCTCTCAGTTACTGCCCAGCTGGGCCCTGGTGGCATGGAGGAGGAAGCTGCCTGATTTGAATGCAGTGAGGACAAGCGTCAGAGTGAGCAGGAGCATGGGAAATAGATTGGGACAAGAGGTCTGGTGGGAAAGACTGGGATTGGAGGCTGGATGGGAGTTTGGAAAATAGGGACTAGAAGGTGTGGTGGGAGAAGACTGAGGCTGGCAGGGCAAGGAGTGAGAGCCAGTGGGGTGGTTGGAATCGGGTGAGGGACGAGGGGAGACTGTGTGCAGGGGAAGAACTGGGGCAGTCTGAGCAAAAAGACTGGAATAAGGAACTAGTGGTGTGGCTGGGATACTGAGATTGAGCAAGGAGCCTGGAGAAAGCGATTAAAACAAGGCTGATGGTGCAGAAGGGCTGTTCTAAAAACATTCAGACCTGTAAACATGGTAATACAATACAACTAAATTAAAATACATGATAAAAATTAATAATTGTCCCTTTGTGTGGTTTCTTTCATCCACAGATTCCAAAAAGCTTTCCAATCTTGTCTTAGTTGAGCCACAAAACACCTTTGCAATGGGGGCAAGTATTACCCCCCTTTTACTAAATGCTGTGAAGCACAGCTGTTATAATAATAGGTCAGATTCTCAATAGCTGTAAATTAGCATAGCTCCATTGACTTCATTGCAGCTACACTGTTTGAGCATCTGGCTGATGATATTTCATTACCATCTGAAAAGTGAATATCTGGTACCAATGATCATGAGAGGATGGGAGGCACACTGATGATTAGAGGTTGTATTTCTACAAAGTGGTGGAAAACTTAAGAACTTATCCAAAAATATAACCAGAAATCTTGTGTATCGTGAAGTCCCAGTTGGAAAACAGCTGTTTGACTGAGACTTAATTTATCAAGGAGATAATGACGCAAAATATTCTTCTAAACTATGTAGACTCTATTTAAACAAAAAATAGTATCTGGGGAATTAATTAGGAGAGTGTAACACTTGCAGCTCTGACCTCAGGCCCATTGAACAAATATGATATTAACATCCCTCAAGATTGTGAACAGCAAATAGATGATTGATTTCATTTTGCTCAAACCTCACCTGAAGTTAGTCTATGACAAAGTTTGTAGTGAATATAAAGGAATTTATCTGTAGAAATTTTGAAAAAATTGCATAGCTACATTGACCCAGAGACCAGAGGTGAAATAAGAAACAGAAAAGATTTTGGCTTTAAACTATGGCTATAACTTTATTAAACTTTAAGGATAAAAATTAAAGGGTTAGTCCAATTCAACTGGGAGGAAAGATGCAAGCCTTCACCTGGAATCTGGACCTAGCTGCCAAGATCCTCTGACCTCTTTACTCACCAGTTTTGAGGGTCAGCCTGGTAGAACCACAGGCTATACAAGAGATTGAGGTTCATACCCTCACTCTTCACTGCATAGGCCTTTGACCTCCCCATCAGTTCACTGGGCTCAACTCCTGGTCCACGCTAACCAGACAACCCTGCACTGGACACCTGCTTCAGTCATGACAAACTAACTAAACTATAAGCCACAACCAACCCTCTTGGGTTCTGAGAGGCATGCAAAAACCACCAAAGCATGGGCCAGTCTAGCTCTGGGAGAAAAGTTCCTTCCTGACTCCAAATGGTGACCAGCTAGCTGACCCTTCAGCTCATCAAAAAATTCAGCAGCCTACTTTGGTCACATGCAATGTTCCCTCTAATTTTTGACAGGCCATGTGTGCAAAAAATTTCTTCTGTGTAAATTGTTGTGCTTTTGTGCACATTTTTGTGCCCGCAGTGTTTCGCCGTGTGCGTGGGGTTTAGGATCTGTGTGTGTGCACACATGCGCACAGTTTAGAGGGAACAGTGGTCACATGATATTTCCAACATATATGGAGAGTAGGGTTGGTAGAAATGCTAAAAGGGCCCTGGTAAGTGGTCAGGCTGTCTCTTCCTTGGAACGCCCTTTAAAATGATGGGGGCCAATCACCATATTCAAATCAGCCAGTCAGGCCTCATGTAGATTGAGTGGCCAGCCAGGGACTATACTAATTTGATTTAATACTGTATTTTAAATGAATTCCAAATTTATCTCTTTAAACATTTTTCTCTATGATAGGTTTACATCCTTCTATATAAATCAAGACATTTTAGAGATAAGGGTCAATCCATATCATGGAATATTTCAATAAGTACCAAATTTTTAAAACTGCTGCCCATTTAAATAGCCAAATTAAACAAGACAGAATTAAGGATGTATTGTTTCCCTTTCTAGAGCTCCCAGCTATGGTGTTATGAATTATGGAGTCCTGGAGCTGAGGAAGGAGACTGGAAGAATGTTTTGTTTAGACTGCTACAATGGCCAATTCAATGTCATATGAAGAATGCTGTAGGTTAGGAGTGAGGTAAACTGGCAGAGCTACTATAAATGTGGTGGGTTTCTGAGTTGAAATGATTTAACTTATATCCACATTTTCCTCCAAATTTCTTTCCAATGTCTAAGGCTTGTAGTATTTACTGCCACTTTACACTAGCAACTAAACACCCCCTAACAAATAAAACTATGTCCCGTTTCCCGTTTTATCACTGCATGCCTCAGATTTAAATATTTTTTACAATTTAGCTTTGATTGATATGTTTGAGTCCCACCTCTGCCACTAGCTTGCTGCATGCCACCAGCTTGCAAGTCACTGCACCTCTCTACACCTCTTTCCTTATCGGTAAAATGGGAATAATGTTACTGTGTCCCTTTGCAAAGTGATTTGAGAGCTACAGAAAAAATACCATGGAGTTAGATATTTATTATTTATAGTTTCCCTAACGAGCAGATCTTGTAAGTGCTCTTCACAGAGAACTCCAAAAGAAAACTTAGTTTTCCCACTAAATTTGTGTGTGTGGCAAATTGCAATTATGTGACACTACTCATAGGGTAGAAATGCAAGCATGTGCACAAGTCTGTGAAGGATTGGGGGCTTAGATTGTAAACTCTTGAGGGCAGGGACTGTCTTCTACTGTGGGCTTGTCTACACGTAAAACACCACAGCTGCACTGCTGTAGTGCTTCAGTATAGACACTATCCACACCGATGGGAGGGATTCTCCTGTTGGCATAGATAGTCCACCTCCCTGAGAGGTGGTAGCTAGATAGATGGAAGAATTCTTCTGTTGATCTAGCACTGTCTATATGGGGATTTAAGTCAGCTTAACTACGCCGCTCCAGGGTGTGGATTTTTCACACCACAAATGGTGTAGTTATGCCGACCTACTCTTCTAGTGTAGATCAGGCCTGAGTGTTAGTACAGCGCCCAGCAGAATGAGGTCACTATCTCAGTGAGGCCTCTGGGAGCTACTGTAATCCAAATAAGAATATTGAGAAATAAGTGAGCTAGATTCTTATTCCAATTACCACAGTTTAAAAACTGAGTCATTCACTATTTAGAACAGTCTGGGCTCAATGTTCTGATCATATTTCTGTTTAGGCTACTGTTTTTGTTTTTTTTTTTAAAGTATGTAATGTGCCATAGATGCTACTCACTGACTATAAAAGACAGTGTTGAACGTCTGGACTCAGCATGTGTGTAATCTAGAATCTGCAGACCAATGCATTCTGTTCCCAGACTCTCGTGAGCAGTCATTAAATCTTCTACTTTATCTGCAGCAGCAGCTTTAGAACCGCATGAAGGGCAGATCAAGTTGAGGTTATGAAAACACTTGTGTCTGATTCACTGAGAAAGAAGTTACATGGAGACAGCTCTGTAAACATGAATGGTTTGTAATCTGGATAATGTCTCTAGCACGCACAGATTCTTCATAGTTCTTTGGTTTTGTTCTCATGTGCACTGCAATAGAAGGATCGAGTCTGGGACCCCTTTAAAGATAATTTTACAAAAAAGAGGAGTCAGTTACTTGGATTCATTAGAAAGTTGATCCACTAACCAATTTTAATAGTCCAGGTCAGCTCTTGCATACCTGTATTATTATTAATCATAATGATGACATATAGCATGCATTTTCAATGTGCATGTGATAAGGTGGGAGAGCGCTCACAAGCCCCAGTGCACTAGGTGGGGATATAAAGATAGAGGGGAAGTGGCTGTGGTTGTGGCTACCTGGGGGATTGATGTGCCTTTTCTCATCCCAGGTGGTTACGAAGCTAGAAAGGTCTGTAGCAGTTGGGACTGTTCTGAGTAGCTTCATTTTATCTGGATTTCTGGATTCAACTCATGAAAACCCAGCAGAAAGGAGCTGAAACTCTGCTGCTAAGGAGACTATTATTCATCTTCCTTGGCTGGAGATTCTACCCATTGGCCTACGGTATTTTACAAATAGAAAGGACTTGATTATATCTCAAAGTCACAACTGAATGTTGGAGCACAGTCTATACTAGTCCCCAGCAAAAGCTCCAGGAAATGTGCCACAGCAGTGTCGTGGCTTGGAAGTTCTTGGGCATGGAAGGGGATGTAGATGTACACAGTCCTGTTCTCCTCCCTGAAGCCAGCCACCTTTCCTGATGAATGCACAAGGGGTGGGAATACAGTCATGGTCCTGCTCCTTCCAAGCCACCTTTTTATCCTTTGGACAGGCTAGTGCTGCTGACGAGGCTGAAGTTGGTTCCTTATTCCCAGCTCCCAGTTCCTTATTCAAAAGCCAAATTTTAAAAAAATTCTCCAGGTATGTTTAAATTTTTAGAAATTTCAACAAAATAAATGAGTTTGAAGTTTGACAAAATGTATTCGGTAACCCAAGAAGTATGATGTCAAAGCCCACAGCATTTTGCACAGGTATAAAGCTTTGGGTCATGGAGTGGCATGTCTCAGCTATTTCAAAAAGGTCTATAGTCATAAGGCCATGTCATTTGGAGTGACATGAGAAGTCTTTTGTCATTTATATATCCTCAAATCTCAGTTACCTTTTCAAGTTAAGGCATAATTATACCATTTGGGACTGAGGTCTTGTTTGTATCTGAGAAGTGTATTCCTTCTATATATGGATATTATGGATATTCCTTCTATATATGGATATTAAAATTTCCTTGGAAGTTTGCTGAAGTCATAGCAAAATCACTGAACAGAGGATTGGGAAAGAAGATGATTCCATAATTCCATTGTCTTCTTGCAGTAAGGATTAACTAACAAGTTAATGCTGAATATTTTTATTGGTGATATTGGAGCAGGCATTGGGACAATGATAATTTTATATAACTGGTTATAATATAGCTTGAAAAACTAGATTTGAGTTCAATAATTTCTCCTTCATTGTTCCAATCCAGTTGCTTAAGGTGGATTAGATGATGAACACTAGCTGTTGATGATGTTAGATGATGAATCCCATAGCTGTTGTATATATTCATTTTCTATCTCCTATGTTGTTTGGAATTTATTGCAAGATACAGTGTTACAAAAAAATAATTTGTAAAGGGTATTTTTATTACAGCAGTGACTGGAAGTCCAAAGGAGATTGGTGCCCTGTTGTGTTAGGTGGTGTTCAAGCATATAGTCACTGCCCTTAAGAACGTGCAGCTTAAATAGATAAGACAGAAAAAAGATGGGAGGGGAAACAGAGAGACAGTGACTCACACAACCTCACAGGAAATAGCAGAGCTGGGAAGAGAACCCAGGTCTCCTGATTCTCAATCCCGTCTGTGCCTTAGCAACTGGGCCACTCTGCTTCTCAGTAATAAAATATCAGAGCCTAAAATTTAGGGAAAGAAAAACACCCTTCAGTTCTATGAAGTAAAGTCAAGGCCTGCAGTAGTCAGCTTATGAAGGGGGATTCAGCTGGGATTTTGTTACTCAGGACTGTTTTTGCTGTAGTACAATGATACAACATTATTTACATCGCAAATCTGGTTTTCCTTTAATTGTTTCCGTTACAAGCGGATCATCCTCCTTTAGCTTAATCAGTGTCTGATTAACTTTTGCGTCTCGTCCTTGCTGTGCTCTTATTTTGAAGGCCACTGTGACAGATAACATTACTCTTTGCTTGTCATAAAGGCACTTAGTTATTAATCAAAAGTATTTTCCTGTTAAAAATAAATGCTATATTTTAAGTGTTTTATTGTACTTACTAAGGATGAGGGGGAAAGACTCTGTTAATGAGAGTTAGTAGTGATTTTTTTCATGCCCTAAGTTCATTATATAGCAGTGTGGTGTGACAGGCCAGATGGCTACAGGAGAGTGTTAGAAGGCAGATATATTAGTCCCAGATTAAGCAGGTCCATTTTCCCTGGGTAAGGTAACAGGGGCAGTTCCAGAACAAGACAGAACTTGCTGGAACAAATTCAGGCAGGCAGGCTAATTAGGACACCTGGAGCCAATTAAGAAGCTTCTAGAATCAATTAGGGCAGGCTGGCTAATCAGGGCACCCGAGTTTAAAAAGGACCTCACTTTAGTTTGTGGTGTGCGTGCGAAGAGCTGGGAGCAAGAGGCACTAGGAGCTGAGAGTGAGAAGGTGTACTGCTGGAGGACTGAGGAATACAAGCATTATCAGACACCAGGAGGAAGATCCTGTGGTGAGGATAAAGAAGATGTTGGGAGGAGGCCGTGGGGAAGTAGCCCATGGAGTTGTAGTTGTCACGCAGCTGTTCCAGGAGGCGCTCTTGACAACTGCAGTCCACAGGGCCCTGGGCTGGAACCCGGAGTAGAGGGCGGGCCCGGGTTCCCCCCATACCTCCCAACTCCTGATCAGACACAGGAGGAGTTGACCTGGATTGTGGGTTCCACCAGAGGGGAAGGTCTCTGGACTGTTCCCCGACCCACATGGTGGATCAGCAGAGACTACAGGGATTGTTCTCCTTCCTTTTTCCCATGCTGGCCAGTGATGAGGTTAGCTGAGTGAACGGCAGGTTTGAGCCACTAGCAAAAGTGGCCAAACTGACGGCTGCCGTGAGTCTCTGAGGCAAGCAAATCCACCAATAAGCACAGGACCCACCACGGCAGAGGAGGAACTTTGTCAGAGTGGTGATAGTTCATGGTCTTTTGGTGGTTTCCTTATAAACTCCAGGCTAAAACAACTGGTGGTATAAATGGGTGGAGCTCCATTGACTGGTTAGAATTTTGCTACTTTGAGGGATTTACACCTGACATTTGGCTACAACATGGATACTTGTTTACAGTCCAAATGTAACACCACCACTGTCCCTCCTCCCTACTGCTGCCTCATTTGTCTTGAATGATATAATGTATTAAGAATAATTAGTTCTAGGGAATCCCATTCCCCACAGTGTGGTTGTGTCTGCACTGTAGCAGATTGCATCTGAGTGGCAATTCCTGCTTCACCTTGGAATGGAGACTTCTCGATATTTAAAGGTTTAGGACACAGAAGACAAATAGCAGTGGTGTAAATGACAGATGGATTTAGCCTGTGGAAGGGGTTATCATGCTGTGGTGGTCTCCTTAACACTCTCCAAGCTAGTAAGTGTGATGCTGGCACTTTCAGATCCTAAAACCTGGCATGTGAACACTGCTGCAAACTGTTTAGTGGTGGTGCATGGGACAGTCTGGTTCCTCACCTGACAAGAATGGAATAATTAATTTTGATCCCCAAAAGACAGAGCAAATAAAGACCAAGAAATATAGCTGATCAATAGCTCTGCATCTTGGAGTCTACAACAGGAATCCAATCAAAGGGCATCATCGTGAAACATGCTCCAACTCAATACTCTAGTAAATGTGAGAAGTCAAGAAGAAATGCAGACTCTGATTACCCAATCCCCACTACTGTGCATTGGACACAATAAATATTTCTGTTCTAGAAACAATTATGTGCAACATGAGCACAGGTGCATCAGATGCAGGTGAAAAGCCTGTCTGTCTCTTAGGATGGAGATGGTTGTTCATTCTTTTGTAAACATTATCTCTTTCATGCAGGCCAGGTCAGGGACATCTGCAGGTTTGGGTTTTTTTTGCTGTTTAAGAGCCAGTTGCATAAGATGACTGGGCTGTTTTAATTTGTACATCTGACTTTTGGAAAATAGTCTGTGTTTTGTTCTGATAAATCCACATTCATTGTTCATTTGGGGTGGAGCTCCTTAGTTTTCTAATGTTTCTTTATCTTTTGGTTTATCTACTCCACACCCTTTTCCCTTGCTTTGAACTGAGTGGGTCATGTTGGATAGCAAATAACTCATGATGGCTCTAATTGATTCCTGTTCCTACACCATTTAAAGACGGATTTAGTCTTTGCTTACACACATTCCTTTTAAATGAGTATTAGATTCAGCTGATTCAATACACAGTATTGACAAGCCCAGTCATTCAAAAATCATGAGTCATGTCCTCAAAACCATGAACGATTTAAATAATACATTCGCCTTCTGATTTTTTGAAACTTTCACATACAGCTGGATGACATTTTCAAACTTTTCTTTACACCCATGAAGATCAGATTTTTTTTTTTTAAATGAACCTGAAATTCTCAGGTATTCATTTGATTCCAAGAGCTGCAACTTTAAGAAGGTTTCAGAGTAACAGCCGTGTTAGTCTGTATTCGCAAAAAGAAAAGGAGTACTTGTGGCACCTTAGAGACTAACCAATTTCTTTGAGCATAAGCTTTCGTGAGCTACAGCTCACTTCATCGGATGCATACCACAGAATGCATACCACAGTATGCATCCGATGAAGTGAGCGGTAGCTCACGAAAGCTTATGCTCAAAGAAATTGGTTAGTCTCTAAGGTGCCACAAGTCCTCCTTAACTTTTAGAAGCACAGTAAATATCGTAAGACTCATAATAAAATCATTAGAGTTGGCAGCATTGAATAAAATCAAAGTGTTTCTGAAAACATTCTCTCAAATAAAGACTCGAATGTATTTTGGCTGTGTCTGCACCCCTATTTCATTTGCTTTTTCTCATATATTCCAGAACATGAACTGACAGGAATGTTCACGGAAAGAGCAAATCTTAAATTCATATTAGAGAATAATTGTGGAAAGTGAATTTGGAAATCATAAGTATTTATGAGCACTCAAGCACTAGAAAACTGAGTAAAAGTTAGTCATCTAATTAGGAAATCAGAACAATACCATGTGAACTGTACCTAATGTAACTTGCACAGCTCAAATTTGAAACCCTCAAAGTTAGCTGTTGACAGACTACAGATCAAGAATTATTGATACAAATTATTTGGCAAATGATTTAATAGAATGAACAAATTCAATACAGTCATAAGTTGCTTGCAGACAATTAGCAAACAGAAAAGCAGGTTGCATTCATTGAATAAATTTATTATGTATTATTTGCTGAGCTCTAGTATTAAAATATTTCAAACAAGAAATATTTACTTTAATAAAACAAAAATGTCTCCATCCAGTTTCAGAGTTGACTATGAAAACATTGATGTACATGGGAAGAGTCCTGAACCAGTCTTGATTGTACATTCATGTGGTGATTTTTCTGGTTTTGTATTCAGACAACTTTGATTCCCCAAATCTGGTCTGTTAATGGGTTCTTAAAATTGCCAGGACCATATAGCTTTCTCTTTGTTGCCTCTCACTGCTAGGCCTACTTCCTTCCACCTCAGCCTTCGGCCCAGACACCCTCCTAACCTTTCTCTCCTGTTGCCTGCTTCCTACCTCCTTTTCCAGATCCTCCCACTGAATAGGTCCTTTTTCTCCAACTCCCGTGCACCATTCTGTTATCATGATTGCTATCAGTACCTGATACTTGTTTTTATAGCTGTAGGACACTGAGAGTCACAACTGGTTAACTGATAAATGTCCATAAAGAAATAGTCCCAATCCTAACACCGTCTGATCAAGGCGAAAGCAGAAATCAGTTCAGAATTTCAGAACTCTTTGATGTAATAAACAAGAATATATGAATAGGATGGGATTAGGTTGCTGATGGTTGTGAAACCTTGTTAATATGTAGTCCTTTTGCACAGTGAATAGCACTTTTTTTGGTTTTTTTTTTTTGCAAAGTGAGTCATATTGAACCAATGTTCAACAAGCTGGTACATATGATAGTTGATTTTTTCATTTTCATAGTCTAAGAATTAGGTTAATTTATACCTTGGTATCTGAGCCTATTCTTGTAAGAGAGTCTCTACTTTTCATGTAGTATGGAAGGACTGCTGCATGCTATGATAAGTTCATTCCATTGTGTTCATGTGACATTGATTCATGTATTGCTATCTTTTCAGGATACTTTATTGTATTTCTATAATGCTGTGAATGTAAAGAATCCTACTATGATGGTCTGGTTGATAAAGTGACTGTTATCTTGGAGCTGGATTAAAACAAACATTTGGATGGCTTAGTGATAGAGTATGAGGACTGGGAGTGGTGCTGTGCCTTCTTATAAATGAAATGCTTCACTGGCTGCTTATCAAAGATCACAACACACACAGCTCCTTATCCTCCCCAAGCCCACCAAGATACTGTATACTGCACTCACTTTATTATCCACATCAATCCTCTCTTTTATCTGTGTGGAGACTGAGATCTGGTCTACACTTAAAAATCAGATCAACCAAGCTACATCACTTCGGGCTGTGAAAAATGTTGTGCCCTGTGAGACATAGTTAGGTTGATCTAAGCCTGGGTATAGATGCAGCTCGGTCAACAGATTAATTCTTCTGTTGACCCAGTTGCTGCCTTTCAGAGAGATGGATTAAGTACATACACAGAAAACCTACTTCCATCACTGTAGGAAGCGTCTACACTCCAGTGCTATAGCAGCACAGTTGGAGCGCTGCTTTAGCGGCTGAAGTGTAGACATGGCCCAAATTGTATACCTAGATGCTATTGTACACCTTCTAGCCGAAGCAATCTGTTCTAACAAAGGACCCGGTCCCTCTTTGTAACCCACTAAAACAGACTCCTGCACCTAGGCAGAGTCCTGTTGGTTTCAGTGGGTCTCTGCCTGTGTGCAAGGCTTAGCAGATTGCACCGGAGGACTAAAGCCATATTGATATACATAGTCTTGACAGTCAAGTTTTTACACTTGGTGAGATATTTAATAGATTATGTCCTTTGTATCTAATGCATACTACTTTGGGGACATTATTTCCTTTTCTAGAAAGGAATTTGTAGATTTTTTACTCTAATCAGTCCCTGCAAGGATTTAAATATCCTTATATATATTAGTCCAGTCCATTTCAATACTGTTATTGGCCCAGAAGATTTAAATGAGGTATAAGGAATTACCCAGTTGTACTGACCTCTGGTAATGGCCCTTACCCTCTGTTAAGAATGTATGCATGTCAGAATGATCCTAAATTGTCCTGATGGAAAAAACATAAGGGGAAGAAATATACACCAGCAAAAAGGGCTTGAATATCATGACTTCATCCAGTGGATGGAGTCATCGTGTAAGAAATAATGTTTGTAGCCTTTCCAGTCAAAAGCATCGTAAAAATTCCTGGTACAGCTTTGGCTAGTTGTGAATGCTGAAGTTAAGGTTTAGCTACGGTTTCCATTTTAACTCACCAGTTCATTTGCTTATACCTTTCTCAGATAAATTCTTGCTTAATATTTGTGATGCCTAGTCTTAGCCCAGTGGTCTAGTTTTTGGAAAATTTGAGCGAAATCAATTCAGCTGTTTGAGTTACAAGTGTATGGCACATGTATAGTCTCCATGTACACCAACTGAAATTTTTGTGCTTACATAACTCAAACAAAACTGCTGTTATAAATAAATCTCAAACTAGGCTTGTTTTACAGTCCTAATTTGAGAATTAAAATTACTTTACATTTTAGAAATAATAGTTCATTATTTTTAAGGCTGATGGTTTTGCCCAGGCATAGTAGAATTTTTTTCATGAGTAAAATAATTTAGCATATTGAACATTAATGGATAAGAACACCATTAGGTAAGGCCATCTGAGATTACAGATACATTTTACATATGTATTTATTAAGACCTATTTTAGTTAATCCCTCCTACGTTTAGTGTGTCTTAACTTAAAGGATACAATCAAAGTACACAATCATGCTTCTGAATTGTTTTTCAAACTACTGTTACAAATAACACCTAAGATTACTACAATTGAATGAACTCATAGCATTTAAAAAAAATCAATGTTTTCTACCCTTTTGCTTATGCATTTGACAGTACTTTGTGCATAATCATTTTTACTGTTTCTCTGTGTAGATTTTCTATTTCACCTGTTTGTGTGGGTCTTTCACACATCAGCAGAGGAAAGGAAAACATTTTTTCAAAACATGAAAAATGTTTTGACAAAAATGTTTCTAAAACTAAAAACTTAGAAGAGCACTCAGGAGCAGGTATAATATCTAAAACTACTTTTAGCTCATTGTTTTACAAATTAACTAGATTTCAAGTTGATTGTATCCCTTTAAATTTATGCTGCTAAAGCAGTTTAACAGCACTAAGGCATCTTGAAAGCAAATTTGCCCCCATTTTCTTCTCTTCCTTAAAAGCAGTCAAGGAAATTAACTACATGAGCTAGTGTTTGTGCACTATTAATGTCATGAGACCAAGCATTCAAAAATTAGAAAAATCCAGCAATAAAGATTTCTACCATCCACTACACTAACTTGACTAGATTATGTACATACAGTATTTGCTACTTCCATTTGCCCTGTTAAATGCAAACCTTAATAAATCATTCTTTGGTATGTAATCTGCACTACAAAGCTATCCAATTTGGCTGAGGTAATATTTTTGTAAAATCTTGAACTTTTGGAACCTCCTGACTTTTGAGTGTGTCGTACGATTCTCAGCTCTAGCATATGCTTACATTATTAATCTTGGTATTATTCAGTGTTTGTATTACAGTGTGTCTACAGGCCCCAACTCTGATCAAGGCCTCATTGTGCTAGGCACCAGGCAAGCATGCAGTAAGAGACAATTTCTGTCCTGATGAGCTTATAATCAGACAAGGGTGTAAGAGAGGAAATATTGCTATCTCCATTTTACAGATGGGGGACAACGTCAGGGAAAGATTATATAATTTGTTCAAGGTCTCCCTGGAAGTCTGCGACACAGCTGGCAACTGAACCCCCATCGCTAAAGTCCCAATTTAGTGCCTTAACCACAAGACATTCCTATCTCTCAGCTCACCTACATTTAATATTAATAAACAGCAATAGTATAGATGTTGTCTCTTCCGTAGAACAAAAATCTCGTGACAAAAGCCAGTGGCCACTTCAGTAGAAATAAACTCGTAGGATAAATAAACTTGGTCAGTGGCACGGTAACTATTTACATGGGCTGGGAACTGCTCCTTAGAATGTAGATATCTTTAGGCATATCAAAATGGTGTAACGCTGTCTATCTGTCTAGAATTTTATAGCACATTCATCACCACGGTGCCTGAGCATTATGTGACTTGGTATCAAGCCAAAAGTTCTAGCCCAGCATGATTTTACAATGGCAGCAAAGACTAGCAGTAACACCCCTCAGTACCCCGCTGCTACACATTTTGAATCACGTGGATTACTTTTCTTTTTCTTAATCAGATTGCTTTATAATGATCTGCCAGAATCTAATTGCTCTCTGAATCTGCTTCCACATCCGGTGAGGCCTTTTTTAAATCATAGCCAAGACAAATTACACCCTTTGTTGTGAAAGTTGGGGCTGGGGAAGAAGCTGGGTGTTGTGTAAGAAACAAGTTTTGTTTAAAGTTGAATTTCCTACTAACGATGGTAAACAATGTCATTATGAAGTGAGCTGTAAGAATAGCTGACAGTAGGGTAGTGCTGATCACGGTCAGATGTTTGGTAAAACTCTGGGTGAATAAGAGAGCCGGTAGATGTTTGTCTAATGAGAAAGCAGGGAGACTGGCCGAAATGATATTTACAGTTCTCATGAAATTACAAAGGCATATGTATATTTTTTAAAAAGCTCAGGCTCAGCCAGGTTTGGGGCCTCTGTCTGAGTTAGAGTTGAGAGGGCTGGGAACTGGAGCCTTCACCTGCTTCAAGGAGGACAGCCTTGCTGGAGTTCATACAGTATGCATGGCACATTGCTGCAGTATAACTTTTATGGCTTTTAATGACTCCGAACCACCTCATCACTTGAGAGGGAATATGTTGGAGTTTGCCTTCACTCAGCCTGACAAGGTGATGGGAGGTATATATCCCCCTTACATGAAAACGCTTGTCAGTTGTATCAAATTTGGTAAGACAAGCACCAATGTCACCTTGAGAAAAATGTAACTCAGCTGACATCCGATGCGTATGCGTATACCAGATGCTGCAACACAGCCTAATTTCAAGTGATATATGCAAATACACCCTATTTTGCCTTTTTCTGTTTCCACAATGCTTTCTCTCAATGCTGCATCTTTACTGATTAAAAACTTTGTGCAGCTTCTTCTGAGTTCCCTGTTTAAACAGGCAACAGGGGAGAATTCTCTACCATATTGTTGTACAACTTCTTCTAAGTCGTTTCCTGTTTAAATAAGTAACCAGGGAGAATTTTCTGCTATGCTGTTTGGTTTTGTATTTAAAAAAAAAAAACCCACAAAAAATGAACAAACAAAAAACCCCCACCCTGAATTCAGAGCTCTCAACCTCCTGTTCTAATTTTATTTTATGGTTTGGGTTACACTGACACAGCCAGCCAGCCTCAGTTCAAAACACCATGATTAGATATTAGTGGATTATCTGGCTTTGTAAGCACTCTGGAGCATATTTATCCCTGATGTAAGTCCATTGACTTCAGTGGTGTTACTGCAGTAATGAATTTGGCCCTTTCTGTTAAACACTAGTTCATTAATAGTCTGTGGTGTGTGAAAGCCAGACTTACAGTAACCATAGCTTACACACTTTGCTGGGAACACGTTGCCTTCTGCAGAAGTGTGAATATAATAATTGTGCCTGTCTAAGAGCCTGATTCTTCTTCCACTCTGTGCATGGAACTGCTGTTGCATTCCCACTGGGAATTTCCCAGTCTCTTAAGTACTGATGGATGAACCGTTTTGTCCCATTTTATCCACTCTGAAACATAATCCTCCCTGACAACTAAACTTCAAATCAAACTTTTTCTTCAATTTTAGTTTTAATTTCACACATCTTGGCATGTCTTGGTTTTGACTCAAACACTGCAAATACTGAAAAGTGCTAAACCTTCCCTCCCCCATTTATGTGGAAATAAACTGGAGTTCCAGGCGCTCAGCACCTGTCAGAATATAGGAGAGATAGGTGGAGGAGACATTAACCCCCTTAGTTCCTTTACCCACTCCTTGTAGGAGCCAGAGTATCAAGCTTTGCAATCTATCAGTTTTTCAAATGTCTGCACTCGGACTGGCTACTAAGAGCTGTCCAAATACCAGTTAGAGTACTAGGATTGCCATATTGAGATCTGATTGAGATGTAAGCATAACAGGCCAAATTCTGTACTCTTTACTAGTGCTGAGTAGTAACTAACTCCACATTGGTGTAAATGAAACTGCTTGTGGAGTCAAGCATTATTTAAATGGGTGGCAGGATCTGATGATCAGGGCTGGTGGGAGAAAGGAGGCTCTGGGTTCAGGCCTTCCCCAAAAAATCAGTAACTGGAGTGAGATGGGGGTGAAATGGGAGGAGGTGATGTCCCAGCAAACATGTACTTGGGCCCCAAATTTCTTTCTAGGAGCCTACTGGTGGTTATTCCAATGAGATTATCCACAACCCATCAGAGTTCAGGAAATCATACGGGGAGGGGGAAGGATTATAGTTACATAGTAACAGCTATGCACTATTCCTGCATTTAGCATGGCTGGGACAATTCAGTTTGTCTAAAAAATCTTAATTTAAAAGCCACCATCAACCTTAACATTTAAATCTTATGGTCGTGCATCATGTAGTACTGACGACAGCAGAAACATTGTGATTGGCAGCCAATTGATTAAGTTTATAGGTTTTTAGGGGCTTGGGTGTTTATTTAATAAGGATGTATGAAAAAGTCCGAGGGTAAGAGAGGGCAGTTGTGTTGTCTAGGAAAGATTCAAAGGCAGCGGGCAGCAGCAGTGGTTGAAAGGTCTTTATTACACTGCTGCTGTCTAGCCAAACTTGAAAACGAGACATATTTGCTCACATGGCTGGAGTTTATCATGCAAAACGAGTAATTATATTTGAATTGTGTCAGCCAACCACCCTAAAATGAAGGGAAGTCAATGAATGTTACTCCAAGGAGAAGGGGATTATTAGTTATAATTATACTCAGTGTCCAAGAGAAATGCTTCATTCTCCCCAAATCTGTTGCAAAGAGGGGAGGGGGGACTTCAGTACTTCTTTTGATGCTTAAACTTTCTGAAGGAAGCATTTCCTTGCAGAAATTCCAGCTAAACAGAAAGTATTATGTGGCTAGTTAAATATCTGGGGGCCCCACTTGGGCTGTGTGTAACTTACTAAAGACAGTTTAAAATGTGCCCTGTAACAAATCTGCCGATTTTAGCATAATTCAGAATCCACGATTTTCTTATAATAACAGACCTGAACAGAGTTTGCTGTGATTCATTAAATAATAGTTAATCTAGAAATGCCTGCATTAGCCATTTGCAGAATATAGCATCATAGCCACATAACAAGAGAAAACCAAAGGCAAGATTCTTAAATCTGTTGCTATAGGTGGAGATCGCAGAACTGCCTACAGTTAAAGTTCCCTAACGCATTCCATTACAAGACTTTGTTTCCAGTAGTTTATAGCTTCAACCATTCGGGCTGAAATTTTCCATAATGCACATCTGCCTCTGTCTTTTTTTTTTTAAAGTTTCTCTAAAAATGGCTTAGCTGTTGCTGAGATCAGGGTTAGGGGGAAAAAAACCATTGTCTTTCCAATTATAAAAATTCTTATTATTAATTGTTGAGAAGCTGTAGTGCCTGGGGTCAGGGAAGTGTCTTTTACTGTCCCTGGGCAAATCACCTAACAACTGGCTGAATGATAGGCCTTTAATAATCGCCATTTGCACATGCTTAATAGGTACATGTTAGAGTTTGACAGCAAAACTCTCTGAAGATTCAGTTTGGAGTGAGCATACTCCGGAGCACTTCCTGCAATTGTTCTTTTAGGCTACCAGAGGCAGCTATCATGCTGGCTATCAGAACTGGGAGCAGGGCAACTCTCCTATGCTCCCAATTCTCCATCTGCTGGTGTCCAGGAGAAGGAGGAAACAGCCTGAGTTGAACACAGAGCGATGATGAGAAAAAAGTAGACAGGGGCAAGTTAGGGGGTGGGAGAGTAGGCATAGAGGGGGACAGAGGCAGGCTTGGTTGAACAGGAGTGGAGAGAGGTAGCAGGGAAAGAAGTTGGTGTGATAAGAGCAGAAGGGGACAGAGTACAGGGGAACAGGGGGAGAGGATTTCTAATGACCACCAGAGTATACTAGACCCTGGAACCGAAAACAGGAGTTCTGAAACACTACATTTCTTTGCTAGCTAGCTAACAGCTGTGAAACCCACTGGCAAAGTGTGTGTACCATTTGTGTCTACAGGCTGGTCCATATAGAGGATAATAGCCTACTACTGCTACTAATTACTCTGTTAGCTCAAGTCACTGAGGTTTGTGCTGCAGCTCTAAACATTCCAGCCTTGCTGATGAGCCATGGATTTCTATTTCGTTTTGATTTTTTAAAAAAGTAGGAAATGACGTACCAGAAATCTACGTTAAAAAGAATATTAAGTGTACAAAGTCAAATGTTCACAAAGCAGGAAATGCCAGAATTAGGGTTGCCTGTGGAACCTTCATTCAGCCCCCTTGTACGTATGCATGATACATGACCACGTACTATTTTTTCCTCAGGCCCCTAGCTTGTTTATTCAGTGCACGGGATGGGCAGTCCTTAGGGAGTGGTTCAGGGTTGTACAGTGAACAAAGCCGTGGTGTGTGCCTCATTTGTGGCAGAAGTTGGAAGACATGTAGTGAATGAGGCAAGGCAGGAAGGGAAAGCATGGTCTTGCAGTTTAGGCAGGATTTGGACATGGCCCAGACGTGTGGGGTGAGATAGAAGTAAAAGAGGACACCCAGATTGCAGACCTAAGGGACAGGTTGAATGGTTGTCCGTTCAACTGTGAGATCAAGGGACCACCTTGAAGGAAAGATGTGTTCAGTTTTGCTGATGTTAAGCTTGAATAGATAGGAAGATATATAGGAGATGTCAGAGGGGCAAACTGAGGTACAGAATTGGATAGAGGGAGAAAGACCAGGAGAGAACAGGTAGATTGGTAAGCCATCCGCCTAAGGAAGGGGGAGGCTGAATCTAATATTCTCTGTACATTGGGATGCCAAATTCTACAACCACCGCATCACAGCTGAGATCTGTTGGCCCAGTGAGGCTGCACATTGTAGAGAGGTTCTACTGTAGAAAATCCTTTTCTCCAGTAGCTGCGCACATCGCAACTGACATTTTTTTTGGAGTCCTAAATCACTTTCATTTATGGTGTGAAGTATTTGTCAAATCAGTGTTTCAGAGGGGGAAAAATCATTTTAAAGTTTCCAAAGTGACATTGTTCTCATTGTTCAGTGTGTGGTTTTGGACAAAACTGGATGTTATGCAGAGGCTCAACCCATCAGATGTGTAACAGAGATTTAAAGCTGCTCTGGGTAGCTGTTGTTTGCTGGTTCTTGGGTTATTTTCCTGTACAGTCTGGCATCTGCTGAATACTTCAATCTGCACAATGTAATTTTTTTGGATTAGTTGTAGTTTAGTAGTTTATTTCAGCAGACAGCCAGCCTTTTATATCACATATAAATTACCATATGTCACATTGTCTCCATTCATGTCTCAAAAGTTAGTTAGGCCTTTCTAACTCTGTAGTGCAAATTTTGTGTCCGAAAATTAAATTGTTTTCCAGGGCACTTTGCAGGTGCAGAATGGGTCTTCTATGTACAGTACTATTGTAAAATGATTAGCATGTGATTAGAGCCCCTAATAATTTATGGGAAATTTTGCCTAATTCTGCAGATTTTTTGTGTTTGGGTGTGAAAATCTGTTTAAAAGCAAGTTTACAGTATATGTGAATGCTAGTAGTTTGTTTGGTAAATTATTTATATTGTGTTGAAAATCTTAAAATAAAACTTCATTTCAAATTTTAATCCCTGATCATTTTATCCCTTCTTTACCTTTCTGGGAAAGAGAGACTGCTTCTACCAGAGGATGATGTGTCCAGCTCCTATCTTCCCTTGCAAGGCCAAGTCACCGGGTGAGAAGATTCAGGGAGGAAGGTGGTGTGACAAGAAAAACGCCAAAATCTCATTAGAGTTCAGCAAAAGTTGATGTCTAGTGGTCCCATTTTTGATGCAAGCTTTGCTTGAAACGATATACCAAACAGATGGAAATCACCCAGCTGGAAAGCTGACCACTTTCATGTACCCTGAGTGAAATAATTGACATTTAAAACATTTTCTTAAGTAAGTCACAACGTTACAGATTATTGTTCTCCTTAATATCATGGCTGCCAAAAAGTGACCTAACTTTCAGAGGTATTCAGCAGCCCCAGCTCCCATTGACTTCAGTTGTGGGTGCTCCACATCTCTGAAAATCAGACTATTTTTTATTTATGTACCTAAATGTGGAGTTAGGTGCCAACCCCCCAGCCCATGAAACATTAATGGGAACATATAGATGATTGGAAAAAAGTGTACTCCACTGAACAGAAATAGGATGATCCTATTACATGATGTAAGCAAGTGGAATTTCCTGCCATACAGACTATATGTAATCTAGATTTATAGCCTTCCTTGATAGGTAACTCAAAATACAGACTATAAATCACATTCTAAGCTTTCTTTCCAAGCTTAGCTTTTCCTTTACATTCCCTCCTTTATCCTAGTCCCTGGATTTCTCTCCCACAGAGAGACACTTCAGAGCCCCTATAGCCTCATTTGAGCTAATGAGTTTCACCTGCCAGTATAAGTCGGCTATAATCACTTACACATGGCTCTAACACCTGAGTTTAGGATGGCTCACTGGAACAGCCCTGTATTCTGATGTGAGATCCTAGAAACTGTCATCCTCACACACAATGCTACTCTCCTGAACCAACCAGCCAGTTTCAGAGGTACATGTTTACCAGCTACTTTATGGAAATCTTAAATCAACTAGCAATGCTATACGTTATAAGAAACATCACCAGGAGCTCTAACAAGAGAAAAACTGCACCAGAAGATAATCCCAGTAAGAATATTTAGGTGGCTTTACTATAAATAGTAAATATCTCAGGTTAACCACAAATTCTCCAGTGTCTTCTGTCTGCAATTCTTTGTATAGACAATTTAGCCAAATGTCGGGAATTCATGGCTAAATATTTGTGGGATTTACTAAAGACTAAATATATTGTATAATCTCAACACTTCAGTCTCACAGAAAAGGAAAAGCTGTGTCCATCTTTCATGGTTTACTGTTAGCTTTTCATTTAGAAATGCCCTTAAAATCAGAGACTGAAAAGTTGTCTGGGAGAGTGGTGGAAGAGGGATCAAATGGACTGTATAATTTTGTACTTCATATGGTGGTAATCTCCTGTCTGTTGAACCTGTGATGTTGGAAGAATATGAGAGTGAAAGGAGTCTCATTTTCCCTGGCTCTGCCTTCAGGGGTATGTTGTTCTTTCAACTTCTGAAAGGGAAAAAAAGGCAATGCATTCTCAGAGAGATAAAGTAAGGGAATTGAGTTAGAAATTGAAATTTCTAGTGCATTTTCTCTAACTTATTGGAAAATAAGCATAGCATTGTTTCTGTATATTACAAATAAAGGGTCAGACTTTCAAATGGGTGAAAGCTGAGGCTTCCATGCAAAAAAGGTCAAACAGAAACCAATATGTGCGCTAAGTTGACTGATAGCACGCACAGTGGGTACTCAGCAAACTTGCTGCTTTGCATAAATACACGTTTGTACCCATAAATTTTTTCTCAGTCTCCACCATTTTGTAAATGTGTCACAAAATGGTACTGAATTTTAGGCAAATAGAACAAAAAAGTAAAAGATAATTTCATGTGCTGAGTTATATAAACAAAACTTTCCATGTGGTGGAGTCAAAAGGGAGAGGTGCCTCAAATTGATCTAAAAAGTCAGACAAAGGGATATTGCTAGGGGCTTGGGAAGAAATGTGGATTGGTTTTAATTAACATTTTGCTGAAGGTCATGTCATGCTTTTTCAGTTATGTCTTTGGTGTGATGAGGCCTCTTTTTTCTTATGTATGTTTTCAATAACTTACATGAAAAGGATTCAGCTCTTTTCCAGAGGAAAGTGATGTCATGTATTGTTATGTCTTTAGTGAGGGAAATGTGTTTGTCTTTCTTTCATATTTCTAAATCTCATTGACAACAGGGCATCTATGATCAAGCAAGCAAATGCAGCACCATTTTTAAACTGTGATTTTTGTTTTTGATTTTCCCTGGAAATTTTTCTGTTCCAAAGCATTAGAATAATTATCTTCTTGGTGGTTTAATCAGTGCTTTCTTTGAAGTTTCTATATGTTTATCTAACACTTTACAACTTGTTCTTCAGCATTTGGCAGAAATGGCAGTGTCTGTGTTACCTTATTCACCTTTCATTGTATGTTTCAACAGCTCTAAAGAATGGGTACTTTGAGTTTTGCAAATGCAGTGCTCTTTTCCCATTATGGTAACCCTTTGCATTGATTTATTTTTTAAAAAACAATAATTTACTTCCTTTGGCTTCATGTGCTCTGAATCAGGTACCTTTGTTCTCTAGGAGAATGGAATATCTTTTAGGACTACAAAGATCATTGTGGAAACTTCCTCAATAAATTATTTCCCTCCAGTATCAACCTACATCCCTCTTTAGACTGTTATGTATAGAATGAATTCCTCTAATAACCCTCTTAAGCTAAAACCAATGCTGAAAAAAAAATAACAATGATAGAAACATATATCCAACTCAGAAAGAAACACAGTAGGATTATAGTATCCTTCTTCACAAATATTCCCCATATCCCAGACAAGCAATTTGACAGCTCCTACAAGCAGCTGTTGGTAATGGAGTACTAAGCACTGCAGCTCTTTGAGCAACCCCACCCTATGCCTGAACTAGGAAAGCTCATATTGTGACAAATAAAATACTAACCAGGGGTGAAGGAATAGGAGATTATCCAACTATTTCAGCTAATAGCGCTTACTAGTGTAAAAGATGATCATCATCATACATATGTTCTGTAGCTGGAAAAAACTGTTCTGTTGTCAGTACAGTAAGGTTCCCACAAACTTGTTCATTTAAATTCAGATTCAAAGCAATCTAATCACCTGGTACTGCAAGAATGAAGTAAGTCAGAAATGAGTGTTCTCAGTACCTTTCAGGATGGAGCCATAAGCCACAGCATTCTGAAGCTATTACCTGATTCTTTATTTACATTCCAGAGCGTCCAGTCAAATGATTGGATTAATAACCCAAAACGAAAGTAAAACAGCAGTAAATAAAAATCTAATAAGGGTTCTGAGTGTTTGTGGATGGCTGTAGGGAAATATTTATCTTGCCAATAACAGTTTCCATTTCAGGAAGCCTTTTCAAAAGCTTGGTACGTTGTTAATAATTTGTTTATTCTGAGAAAGAACTATAAAAAATTAAGCATGTCTTGTTGGATTTCCTACTGATGTGACAATACATCTGGGGGCAGTGGGGGATGGAGGTATTCTTTTTTTTGTTTGCCATATGTGGGATGTGATGTGATGTGTAGAGGAAGGATGGTCTTATGTCTAAGACACTAGACTGGGACTCGGGGTGGGGGGGCTGGGTTCAACTTTTGGCTCTGTCACAAATGTCCTGTATGAGCTTGGATAAGCCAGGATCTCTGTGCCTCAGTTCCCAATCTGTAAAATGGGGATATTTTTTTCTTTACCTTACAGGAGTGTTATGAAGATAAGGAGTCATAGAAGTATCTGCTAGGTTATCTGCTAGTTGGATGTACAATATATGCAGGATATGTTGGATGGCTGATTCTGGTTTCACTTACATTGATGTAAAAACAATATAAATCTATTGACTTCACTGGAGATACTCTTGACTATATTGGTATCACACAAAAAGCCACAATGTTAAATGTTATTTAGGTTTCAAAGTCAAGTATTCAAAAGATAAGGAATGCCAGAATCAAAGTTGCCTAAGCAATATTAATTCTGACCCTTTGTGTATTCATCCTGGGCTCTAAGAAGAAGCAAGTACTGTGGGAAAAATAGTATGTGATCAGTAATAAGATTGGTATAATGCATTCTTGTAAGGGTGCAGAATTAAGATTGCATAGGTAACTGTAAATCTGGCATTTCTTTGCAATTTTCAAGTGCTTGAATTTGCAACCTCAATAATGTTATTTTCAATGCAGTTTTTTGTATATAACTAGGCTTTTTTTAAAAGAAAAAAGGTAAAAACTAATTCCATTAAGTATAACTGTGACAGTCTTCCCATTGTGCATCATGAAAAATGTTTGAACCTCTAGAATTGCAGCACAGACTCTTAATAATAGAGCTACCTGAATAATTACGTCTACTGGCAGCAGAAGGCTGTTATCTTAGTGGGGGAAGGGGGCTGCTGAGGTCATGTGCTGAGTCTGAGGGCATGTTTACGATCAATGCATTGGGGGTCAATTTAGTGGGTTTAGTGCAAATTTGCTAAATCGACTGCATATCGCTCTCCCATTACTCTGGTACTCCACTAGAATGAGAAGTGTAAGGTAAGTCAACGGGAGAGTTTCCCCCGTCAATCCAGTGCAATGTAGACACCGCAGTCAGTCGACCTCAGCTATGTCAACTCCAGCTACGTTATTCACATAGCTGGAGTTGCGTAATTTAGGTCGACTTATTCCCATAATGTAGACAAGACCTGAGGGTTTGTTGGGGAATCCAGTCCAGCTTTCTTCCCCATTGCTCCTGCAGCTCCCAGGCATTCCCAGTGCGGTGTGTACTGCTGTGTCTACAGCAGTGGTATGGGTCCAGCACTTTAACATATTCATAGCTGTAGTTTTGGCATGCTGCCAACATTTTCCTGTGGCCTGCAAGTAAGGGAAGGGAAACTTCGAAAATCAATTACTCATTAGAGAGAGTTTCATGAGATAAGTGAAAGGCACAACTGTACCCCCCCCCCCCCCAGTATGCTGCCCCTGATGAATTTCAGACAACTGCAAACAATGGAGGAGAGATGCTTAATTGAGCGATTAATCACAATTTATTTTTTTTAAACGCTTGGTAGCCCTAGTTCCTAGCTCATGAGGTTTTCTTTGACTTTTGGGTTCTTGTGAAAACTACAAGTAAGTCTCAAACTAACTGGAAATTTAGACTCTTTCATTAGGGAACAGTTCCCCCTGTCCCCACCCCGAAGATGCTGGAAGGCTTTAAAATGGAACAGGCCAAACTTGCTGGCCTCCTGAAGAAGCAGGGTGTGGTAAGCAGATGGGCCAGGTGTCTCTGGAAGATGACAGTGGGGAGGAACTTCTGGCCCACAACCTCTCCCCAGAAGATAACTTAATATGGGTGTGGAGAAGGAACTATCTGTATTATTTTGTATCAGTAGTATAAGTGCCTCAGTTTACCTGATTTATATTGTTCTAGCTGACTGCATGGACTTAAGTCAAAGGAGGCTGGGGGTTTTTTTTGTGGGGGAGGGGGAGGGGAAAGAGCAAGGAAGAAATGAAACAATGACAGAAACAACTTGTTTCCCGAGGGGTGCTCTCATGAGAGATTTCCAGGGGGGTACAAGGCACCACTCGCTGTGGATTTTATGGCGAGACAGTAATAGGGAGTGTTGTAGCCCGATGATCCAATCTAAAGTGGAATGGACCAAGGAGTTCCTCTCTGGAGAAAGTGCAGGCTGAGGCCTGTCACTAGGAAAGAGTGCCCATGGGGAGAGACTGGGGGAGAGATCACAGATCCAGCTTGCCCCTGAGCTGTCACAAAGGATGGGTTGGGGGAGCCCTAGCCTGTGGGGAAGGGGATCATTGGAGATCCTGGATATTGAAAAGAGGTGAGTTTCACATGGTTTTTGCTTTCACTACAAAAGGTTGGCACAGCTCTGATTGAAATGGCCTTCTGTTGTAATGAAAAGAAAGAAACAGTACAAGTGGAAAGGATTCAAGATTTTACTTTATTTAGAGCCATCATTGCTTTCCTAGTGATATACAATGATCATTTTGTTCTCTTGTAATCCATCTTAAGTTGCTAGTCAAAATTTGCAGTGACTGATGTAGCGCACTGACTGGAGCAGCCTCAGATCTCAGTATTTCACTTGTTTATTAGTGGAGCATGTTTCAGCAATATGATTTTCTTTTTTACTCTGTAGTTTATTTTTTCCAAAGGCTAGTCGCTCTCTCTTGATTTATGCTTTGACACAAAGCATTTATAATCAAATGATTGTTTTGCTTAATGTCCTTAAATCCTGTTTTTTATTTCTTCAGACTTACAGAGAATTATAATATTCATTTGACCTGCTGCTCATTCACCAGCATTAATACCTGCTTCTAGCATGGATTTGTTTATAAGATGCAGCTGAACTCTTCTGCTCAACACATTTTAATGTATCATCCATCTTGATCTGTGACCCTTAGTAAACTCTCTGACCTCTTGCTTTTATCACTTATTCTAAATACTGTTTGACCTCAAATCATTGACACTAGAAGTTGGAGATGCATCTGAGCTTTGATCCTGACAGAGGCATCATGGTCCAGACTTGTGTATAGAGACACGTAGGACCAAATTTTCAAAAGGGTCTTTAAAATCCTGCCCTCCAAGTTCCATGTGAAGATGCCCATTTGTATGTATGTTTTTTTGGGAGGGTGGGGGGAGGGGAGCAGCTGTGCATATGAAAGTGTGCTTACCAGGTTTTGCAGGTACAAGTTTCGAGGCTACCTCCTATAGGAAATTGGGCCCTAATTTTATCTCCTTCCTGCTGTTTGCTATTACAAAAACTTGAGTTGGGCTGGACCAAACCCGCAGAACTGAAAAACCCTAAAATTTAAAGAAGTTCCAATCTTGTAAAATTGGCATTTATGTACAACATTCGGTGCAACAAATATTGAGAATATGATGCAACTTTACTTGTTACCTTTTTATCAAGCTTTTTAGCCATACCACACTGTGATTTAAAAAAAAATTCTTTGCTTAACTCACCTATTAAAGTCCATTTTTAAAACCATTTTCAATGTATCTGGGGATTTAATTACAGCACTTTAATGTGAGCATGGAAGCCTTATCTCTTCTTGCATTGTACCTTTGTAGCTGGCTTTTGTGATTTGTTTTGGACTTAAGTCAGAACTTTTTGTACTGTGCAAAGGTTAATAACTCCGAACAGCCATTTACAGAGCTAGAGTCTGTTCTTGCCATTTCATGAGAACAAGGCAGGAGATAATTTAAAGCACATTGTGCAGCTAACTTGTTTTGTATTGTGTTGTTACAGCAGCACTATACTGGACTGGCTGCGTGCAATGTATCATGATATGAGACCTACAAGATGCCTTTTATCTCTTTTTAGGATTATCGTTGTTGCTAACCATGCTAGCAATAGTACAAGCCCTGATGTGGATCATCCTCAAATATTTTCATAAAGTTCTAGTCCTAACTAAAATAATCCAACAGCCTACATCCTAGGAGTCTTGTGGTAGCCGCAGAGACATTTGTTCTGCAATATCACCAAGATTTTCTGGAAAGTTTTGATATTCAATTCCAACTCACGTTTTAGAGGAGTATCATGCAGCCAACAGCAGAGCTACTGTGTGTTCTCTTCTCTCTTTGGCCACCTGATAAAGTATTTACAAATGACACCTGCCTGAGACATATAGGATCTCATTTTCAAACACAGGAACTCAAAATGTACCTGCAAAATATGGGGTGCTTTGAGGATGCAATTGCATCTGTAGTGTATACAATTATCTATTTGAGCTTGTGCGCACATTTTATAGATGCAACTTAGGTGCATATGTCTGAAGAAATGACCTATAATACAAAGGACACTGGGCCAAATTCATCCATGGTCTGAATCAGCTTCTGCTGCTGTAAACCCTGTTGGAGGGCCCTGGTGCCAATGAGTCGATTTAAAGCTGTCCTCTCCCAGGAATGAATTCCTCTTGGTGTGCAGCCTGCAGAGATGCAGTGTGCACTGCTCTATGCCAGTGGGGATGAATGGATAGACATTTTAAAGTCAGTGTGGCACAAAATACAAGTTCTGATTTATTCACTATACTGCTGCTTTCCTAAATCTTTGCTAAACCGAAATATATTTTAAGCTTAAAACCTTTACCATACTGTTACTTAAACCTTACAATATGTATCATATCATTATTCCAAAAACATGACACAATCAGATTACATTAAGTTGCCTAGTTGCTTAGCATATATTTTAGAATGGGACAGATGTTAACCTACAATATGTACAAGTAAATCATGCATAAAGAAAAGCAACATGCAACAGCTGATTAGCAAAGTGTGGATTTCAGTGTTTTTCAGTGCTGCATTTGCACTGTTAGTATTAACATCCTGGCCATGAGGGTTCTTTTACAGAGATTTTTGTGGGAAGAGAGAAATGTTTATACAGTGAAAAACATGCACTGCCTCCTAACGTAGAAATGAAAGTGCAGCCCACTTTAATGAAGACCAGATATTCTCAGAGAAATAGGCAAAGAAAGTCTGTCAATGGAACATATTTATTGTGAAGTAGATCCTGGCACTCATTACTAGAACTTTTTGCAATGACATATATTGTAAATACTAGAATGGTAATAGAAGAGCCCCTTTACCACACTTCATACTGATTCCTGGACTGGTTGTGGGGTTGATTCCATTCAGCTGGGATTTCTCATTCTTTTAAAATTAAATAAATGTGTACGTAGTCCAGAGTAATGACTCAAGCCCCAATCCAGTAAAGCATTTTATCACATGGTTAATGTAAACCATCTGATGATGTCCATCCCTATTCAGCAAAGCACTTAAACACATGCTTATGCCTGATTGACTGCAGGCTTTAGCGCTTTGCTGAAGTGGGGCCTATGTCTAGCCTATGGCATTACAGTAGCTACACCCCTAAGTAGTGCGGGCTTTGGAGCTGCACTGTCATTCCTTTTCCTTCCTCCTCCCCCTCCCCCAGCATGCAACGGGAGTGCACAATGTGCACTATTCCGGCAACCGCCCAGATTGCAACAAATAGCAGATATTTCCCCACAGTGATATACAGTAAACACTGTGCTAAGACACTCAACAAAGCACAACCTTTTTCAGCAAAGTGCAGCTTAGTGTATAGTTGATTGCCATGTGGTGCTGCTCCTTTCCTTGCTTGTGGGTGAAGTTTTTGTTGTCAAAATAGGAAAACAAATTAATAGATTCTCTAGTTCTTCACTCCTTTGCAGCCTAGGTACTTGGAGCTTAGAAGGCTCACCCCCCTCAAAAACAAACAAACAGTTTGAGAGCCCCTTGATATGATATTAAACATCACAATGTATTAAAAATTGGCCAGCAACATCATTCAATAAATCCTAACTTTTTTCCACTGGAATAAGCAATTATCAGACTATCAAAGTTGTGGTCTTCCAATTAATAACATATGTCGTCTGCCTTTGCTTATCTGGGTCTAAGTCCTGTCAAAAAACACCCTCCTTCTCTCTGGGTTTTTTTTTTTTTTTGTATTTTCTTTTTTAGCATCACTGTTCTTTTCCAAATAAGGAAACTATAGCCACAGAGTGAGTCTGCCAAGCTTTAGCTTAGCATACTGCCTCATATTTGCAGTTCTGAAATCTGCTTTTTATGAGGCCTTTCCTCTTCTGCAGCAAATTGTTCTGTTATTTCTGTAATCCTCAGCCAGTAATTTGGCCTGCCTGCCTGGATCCCCTCTCCATCCTCCTGATATAGTCCCGCTGTCTAAACAAAGGACAGACATGGCATTGGTTCCAGCTGAACCTGAATCAAAACAGTCTAGCGTATAACTATTCCCTCCCAGTGAACCACTTTTCAAGAAATAGATACAAGACACCTTGCTTGATGCATAGAAACAGTGATTATCTTCTTACACAGTTCATGGTGAACTCCAAAACAAAATTGAAATTTTTTCCATTTTGCTGTAATTCAAATAAAGTTGTTCCCAGAGATTTCGGTTAGGACTAGTCTCATTGTGCTAGATGCTGTATTGTTCCTGAAGAATTTGCAGTCTAATTTAAGAAAAGACATATGTGGATGTATCAAATAATTGGCAGTAACTGGAGAGAGACTAGGAGGGCACCAGTGAAAGGAATATGTGGTTACTCATACTAACTATGCTAAACTGGATTCTGGGAATTTCATTGTGCTGTAGCAGCATCCACGTGGGACATTACTGCATGGCAATCTGGCGCACTGTAGATTCACATCCTGGTTTGTCATGTAGATAAGGCCTTAGGCTTAGTTCTCAAGAGTAACGGATTGAGTATGCGGGACAAGTAATACCTCAGCCAGTCAAAAACAGAACCAGACAGAGTACACTTATAAAGTTTGTGGATGATACCAAGATGGGAGGGGTTGCAAATGCTTTGGAGGACAGGATTAGAATTCAAAATGACTTTGACAAACTAGAGAAATGGTCTAAAATAGGAAGAAATTCAGTAAGGAAAAATGCAAAGTATTACGCTTAACAAGGAATAATGAACTGCACAAATAAAAAATGACTGCCTAGGAAGGAGTACTGCAGAAAGGGATTTGGGGGTTATATGGTTTACAAACTAAATATGAGTCGACAACGTAACACTATTGCAAAAAAGCGATCATCATTCTGGGATGTATTAGCAGGAGTGTTGTAAGCAAGGCATGAGAAGTAATTCTTCCACTCTGCTTTGTGCTGATAAGATCTCAGCTGGTGTATTGTGTCTAGTTCTGGGCACATGCTTCAGGAAAGATGTGGACAAACAGGAGAAAGTCCAGAGGACAGCAACAAAAATGATTTAAAAGTCTAGAAAACTTGACCTATGAGGAAAGATTGGAAAAAATTGGGTTTGTTTAGTCTGGAAAAGAGAAGACTGAGGTGGGCGTGATGATAAGTCTTCAAGTAATTAAAAGGTTGTTATTACAGGTGATAAATTGTTATCCTTAACCACTGAGGACAGGACAAGAAGTAATTAGTTTAAATTGTAGCAAAAGAGATTTAAGTTAGATGTTAAGAAAAACTTCCTAACCTGTAAGGGTAGTTAAGCACTGGAAATTGGCTACGGAGGATGTGGCATCTCTGTCATTGGAGGGTTTTAAGAACAGGGTAGACAAACACCTGTCAAGGATGGTCTAGTTAATAGTCCTGCCTCAGTGCAGGGGACTGGATTAGATGACCTATCAAGGTCCCTTCCAGTCCTACATTTCTATGATTGTATGTTTCAGTAGCAAATGTAGAATTAATCTTCAGAATTATCCAAAACCAACAGAAATAATCAAGAACAGGAATCTACAAACGTATCAACAATTCATGAATGTACAGTTCCTACAATGATCATTAAATAGTTCAGCTTTTGGAAGATGTACAGCTTCTGGAATATTTTCAGTCTTCTACAGTGTAGGGCCAAATATCTTCACCAGACCTCTGTACTGCTCTCCAAAAGCAGCTGACATGAAGTATAGCCTGGAATAAAATAAATGGATTTGGTGGATCCTTCCTCATTAACAATAAAGGACCAGAGTCTTGGCTTACATAAATCTGCATACATTTATCAATTTCAAAGATGTTTCACAAATTTACACCAGCAGAAGGTCTGGTCCAGAATTTTTAGATATGTAGAAAAATGTATTCCTTGAGCAATGCAGATCTGGAAATCACCCCAAATCAGATTTGTTGAGAGAGATCCATAATTCTACCAGAACATAATTTGGAGACTGTTTGTTTGCTACTGATCTGCTTGGACTCAAAAGTCCACAGGCAATACCAGGATCATACCATGGATATACCTGATGATAGGATGGAGCACTTGAAAACCAGGGAGATTAGAAATGGGAAGGAGCCTGGCTAAATAAAGCCATTGGCTAAATCACGAATAAGAGAACTAGGCTTTTAAGAGCTGAACTAATTGCATCCATTCCTCAAACAAGAAAGAACCTGAGCATGAAAATGGGAAAAATTGACAATCAGTATGAAATGAATCCAAAATATCAATACAACCTATTAACAGCCATGTGATAAACTAATCAATAGGCAGTAGGGCACAGCTGCTGAACAGTCCACTTAATTCCATCAGTAGTCAATGGGGAAAACTCAGAGAGACTAGTGGTTTGGGGGCTTGGACAAAAAGCAAAATATGAAATAAAACAAAGAAATCGCAATAAGGTAACATCAATAGTCTCAGGTTGAAGCACAACTACCATGCAAATTTAATCTGATGCCATGAGCATGTGGGCGGTAATGTAAGAGAAGAATTTCACAGTCCAAAATAATAATTAACAGAAAATGAAGTAGGAGAAAACACAACTAAGATTGTTGATGCTTGAATATTCAAAAGAGCTCTGCATTGCCCTGATTCCATTGAAGTCAATGGTAAAACTCATCCTCCCTTCCATGGAAGCAGAGGGAGGCTAAACTAATGCTGAGCTCTACTGAAAACCTTACTCTCATTTTCAGGTACCTATTACAACAGTAATGTTTTCTAGTTCTTTCTTTGCAAAGGTATTTAAGGAACATCTTCAGCAAATTCAAAGGAGCTGGATTGGAGGCTTATGGATTTCAAACACTTTCCATAAATGCTTCCAAGAGGGCACTCTGTATTTTTGCCAAATATTTTGCAAATCTATTTGACAAGAGGTGGGTGTTGCATCTGAGAAATACATAGTGCTTGTTTCTATTCCGACAGTTTTTCCTAGTGCCAGAGGCATTCCCCAGGCTGAAAGTGGCCTCTGTGCAGGGTGGCAGCACAGGGTGAGCAAAATACTTCCTTCCACCCATGTATAGCTGTGTGTAGGCCTCTTATATATGAGTCTGTACTATGGCATGACTGCTCATTCCTGCTCCCTCTCACATGCAGAACTCGAAAAGGGGGCAGGGTGGGGTAGGTCCCCCACCAGTCTGCGGGATGAGTCTGGTGTAATGGGTGGGCAGTCTGCTACATCCCAATAGGGGGAAGGCATCCAAGGAACACACTTGTAGCTTCGTTTTTAAAGGTGCTGAGCATAGCAATAGAATGTGAATGGTCATCACCTCTGGAAATCTGACCATTGATGTCTCTGTGGCCCTATTGTACTGTAGCAACCTGAATGGAACTTGGGGGTAGAACCACAGCTCGCAGGAGGGTATCAGTCTGTGTACACAAGACTAGAATGCTAGCTACAGTTGCAGCATCTCTGTAAAAAAAAACAAAACGACAACAAAAAAACGCTCAATAAAGAACCAATTTAGTTTTACAAGAATTAAATCCTTTCATATTGTTATCCAGTACACAGTACATAAAAATAGTCCTGTCTGTATTCCTGAATTAGAAACTTTAAGCAAAGGAACTACTCTGGGTTTCTTATGTTTTTCCACTATCCCCTTTCTTCCAATTTCTTTAAGACTGAGTGGTAGTATGATGTTTACTTGCCCTTCTGGGACAGCTTCTCCATAGAAATAACACAGTGGTTTAAAAAAATACTTTTGTTTACAGAGTTCTTCATTCTGATACACTTCAGTTCCAGCAGCTTGGAGACTGAAAATCCCACAAGGCTTTAAAACAGTTGTAAAAACACAGGCCTCCATTTCTCATTACCAGAAGACTACAGTGAGATTCATGTCTTTAGGTTCCCGCAGAACAACCCATTATTTAGTTTGGAGTCAGTTTGTAACTTTTTTCACTCACTGAGATTTATGTTTAGCTCTAACATTAACAGTCTGTGCACGACCAATTAATGGTTTAGGCATTTTGTGCTGACAGAACACCCAATGTGTTAAATGGCAGCTTTGGTTCTTCTGATATACAGCCTGCTGGCAAAAGCTGCTAAACATAGTCAGGCTTATCACAGTACTAGCACTGGGGAGTGTGGCATTTCTGTGACAGGAAGCCAGCACCATGCACTCCAGACATACGTGCCATTCATCACTCTCCTTTACAAGGACTGAAATGGCATTCCTACACATATCAGCCAAAATCAGTTCTCAGAAAGTGTCATCTGACAAAATCACTGTAATCATTTGGCATGATAGCTACTGAATTCGTCATGTCTTGATTGCTTAGATTGACTTTGCAAACAAAGAGAAGAAACAGAGAGAAAGTAATGCAAAGATAATTCGCAGAATTAGTTCCCATGAAGTTCAACAGCTCTAACACTGCATGTCACTGTGACCCGTTTTCCACTTGATGCAGTCAAAATTAACCTTGGAATAAAAAGGGCCCGCAGCATATAGAAAACACTGAAACCAATGGGATGTGAAGGTGCCTAGCACACTGCCAGATAAGGCCCTTCTATTAGAGTGACTGAGATTCCAAATGCAAGTTTTAATATTATGCTGTGCTAAATTTAAATGAAAGATGATTAAATGAATCTTGAGTACTGGAAGGTTTGGGCAAATTTAGTTCTGCTTTTTAGTTTGAATTTCACTGTCTATAAACTTACACATTTAAAACCAAGTGAGTCTAAGGCCCTAATCATGCACTTGCACACATGCATAACTTTAAGTATGAGTAGTCCTATTGCAAAGACATGTCTGAAGTGTGTGTGTAAAGTGACTGGGATTATATATGTACGTACATATTTGCAAGACTGGGGACTAAGGTATCAGTGATTGGTTCACAGGTTTTATGGTATGTACCTGGAAAGGCAAATCTCAACTCTCCAGTGCTCCTGAGTCTTAAAATTCAGAATATAATTTCTTCCAGTTTGGCCAGAAATAAAATCAGAGTAACAGTCAACCTGTTTGGACCTGGCTGAACAATGGAAACATTTATTTGAACAATTATTTGATGGAAAAATATCCCCAAATTCACAGAATTTGCAACTAATTATTTGACCAGCTCCACTCCAGTTGTTATGGTACTTCCACTGTTACGTGTCTGCTGGAACCTAGAAATTCAGAGATGAGCACAGAGGAAAAGTATAATGAAAAATAAAAACAAAGGTTTTTTTGGAACTTCTTAAAAGGTTCAGTTTGAGTCTAGGGTGAAGGGTTGGGAGGGATTCTTATTTTATCCAAAGCAGTTCTCTCTCCTTAGTACAATCCAAGCTTCAGAGGTGAACAGTATTAAACCATTGTTTCTTCTAGAAAAAACAAGAAATGAAGTTAATTGATGAACCACTGAATTCAGCCAAGTCTAATTCACTCAGAGTGGACTAGGCTTACTGTGAAGAGGTGAACATCCTCCCCAAGGGAGGGACTTGGCTGCCTCTTGCACAAAGGCTGTCTCAGGACTATCCACAAGAGAGGCCCTGGTGCCAGCTACAAAGGTCACTGCTCATTTGCCCCCTGGCTGAAGGAAAAAACATAACCAGGGAGAAAAATGAACTGCAGAGGAGACGATGTAGTATAGGGAGCAGACAAAAATGTGAGTTGTCACTGGGCTGCGGGGAAGAGAGAGAGAGAGAAGCTTGACAAATGGGGAAATGCACCAAAAAGTCTGAGTCCTGATCATCAGTGGGTCCCGATCATCAGTCAGTGGATGGGTTGAGCAGTCCCCCACCATGAAGAATTTTTTAAAAAAAATTCGAAGACCTCTAAAGTCTGCTCAAAATAAAAACCATATTCTCCCATAGCTGCCCAAATGCTATGCTGTAATGTTATCAAAATTGCCAGACTACAGGTACTAATCTTATATTTCCTAACTCCAACAGTTATGCTCTTAAATTACACCGTACTAAATATAGAGTGGTGCTGAGAGCACACTTAGAGGGCCTGATTCTCATACCATTCTCTACATCATTCTGGCCACGTAAAGGGGCTTAAAATGGGAGTTCATTGCATTTACACTGCCAGAGCTGAATAAAAGTATGTGTGTGTGTGTAAAACCATCCCCAGCTCTCAGGGAACTGTTTTCCTCCAGGAGTAGGAGCAAGACATTTAGTATGTTCTTTCAGAGCCATAGCAGTAGTCCCCCAATATCTGGGTCTGGTTTGGAGAGGCAGACAGGCAGGTTGACAAGCAGTTAGACGGAGAACAGCTATAGTGAGTGCAGTGGGCAGATGTGTATGCTTAGAAGTACGTGGCTGGGGGCTCAAGCTGTTGTCATGACAGAACTCTCATCACAAAGCAGTTCATGCTCTGTCCCATGTAGCATCTGGAGATAATAGTGGGCCTCACATTTACAGTGGGGGGCCCACGTAAAATGTAATAGCCAAATAAACCTGGTCTATTTAGGGGGAAACCCTCGAAAGAAGAGGAAATAGATTGCAACACAGGGTGCATCTGTTAGCAGATAAAGGGAGCCAAGGACCACTAGTGAGAAATACTTGGGGGAAAAAAAAGCAGAGTAACTGAACAAGTCATGTGGAGGATTTGCCTTACAGAGTTGCAGGAAGGAGTCAGGAGAGAAAGTGATAGGACAGAGTGGAAGGAGGATTATGAAACAAGTATGAGCTTAGAAGAAAAGAAAGCAGGTAGGCTTTCTGTAACACTGTAAGGGATTTGGAAAACTCCCTACAGACATTGGTCTGAAGTAATTCTTACCATTTATGGCATAGGGAAAGTGTGGGAGTCCTGTTTGCCAGAAGCTGGGAATGGGTGACGGGGGATGGATCACTTGATGATTACCTGTTCTGTTCATTCCCTCTGGGGAACCTGGCATTGGCCGCTGTCAGAAGACAGGGTACTGGCTCGATGGACCTTTAATCTGACCAAGTACTACTGTTCTTATGTTCCTGAAGTGAGGAGTTTGAGACCTGAGGCCAGTAGGAGCCAAACTGTTCCCATGGTACACATAAAAGCTAGTGGTAGCATTAACCAGGTAGCTAGGGTTTGCTGAGAATTTTCCTAGGCCAAGAACCTGCCTTCTGCAGTGACTTGGTGCTGAATTAGACCTCTGAAAGTGATATGAAATTAAGCTGTAAAATGCAGCATTAATGATGGCTGGGCTATGTGTTTTGAAGTGCCATATGAATCTGCCTTAAGAGTTAGAGGCACATGTTTCCTAACCCAGTAAACAAAATTAGAAAAACGAGAGAGAACTGTAGTTTCAGCTGCTCTGTTCTGGTTTATGTTAATGGTTATAAAGTATTTGCAATGTAATCAATACTGCCCTTTGGAGGAAAAATATGCTGAAAAACTGAAGAACTGAGCTGTTCTTGTACTGAAGGCAACTCCCTTAGGCCACAGCTGTGGATTAACTGAATGTCAGCTATGAGATGTTTTTTACCTGATGCTTTTTATTGCTAATCTAATTTTGAATTGCAAAAGAGGATTTATGCCTTTTACTTCCACATCCTTAGATCAGAATCAGCCAAAGTAGATGGGCCAGGTGCTGGCAGCATATTGAGGACAGGACAAAAGGAATTTTCTCTGACCGTTTGCCAAATGGCTATGGAGCTCCATGGCTCCCACTGTAGTCCTGCTGCACTCTCTTTGCAGGGACTGAAAGATGGGAATGGATCCTCAGGCCTGGTTTCACCTTCTAGCTAAGCCCACCCCAATCAGCACCTGCACACTGTCATGCAGGAGCACCCCCCCAAGATGTAGCACACCCTCTGCACAATCCCTTGAAATCATCCCCCACAATGGGACAGCAGAACCGTACTTGTTCTGCTGTCAGGGGACACCCAGTGTAGCTGCAGGGGAAAGGGCAGGATTTGCCACTTGTATGGCACTTGTTTGCATGACTTGCCGTCCGCTATTGTGGTGGTTTAATATTTTCCTTTTAAGGTTTCCTGTAAGTTATTTTATCTCCTAGCTGCTCTAGGCCCATCCTTCTGCCTAGGAACAATCTTTTGACAGCCTTTGTGGCCTGCTGCTCTTGTCAGTTTAACCTTTGTGTTATTAAAAGATTAAATCAGATACTAGTCTCCTTGGGACCACATGGTCCTTGGTGCTTTATTTTGGATATTGGCCTGAGATGACTATGGATCTAGGAGACTATGGATACTGAGATGGATGATGAGTGCAGTAGTGAGATGATTTGGGAAGACTGTGAGAGTGAGGAACAGCAGATGTGCCCTCAGGAGAAACGGAAGCAGCTGGATATGCAATCAATGATGGCAACAGTATTCACAGGTGTTTTTGGCAGTGATATTTAGATGTGGTGGTAGATGAACTACGGCACAGATGTACCCATATATAGATAAAAATGACAGGGACCTCACATATTCTTGTACTTTACTCTGAGGTCTCCTCAGTTCTAGATTTTTTGAAGCACAAATTCCATACTTGATTAAGTTAGAGTACACAATTCCACATGTGAGTACTTAAGTGCCAATCAGAACATATGAATGCAGAATTCAGTATCCTAATTTAGGTGCCTACATTAGGCCTGTAGCAAAGGAGTCCTTATACAATCAGTGTAAACAGAAGAACCACAAATCCTATTGGTCAGATGGACACTCTGGCCTTCTCTAACCTTTAGCAAGGGTTGATTTTCCACTATGAGTGTGAGACTCAGGGCTGGTCTTCACTACACGGAGATCGACGCTACTTCAATCGATGGAGCAGGGATTGATTTTAGTGGGTTTAGCGAAGACCCGCTAAAACAATGGCATGGTGCTCTCCGGTCAACGCCGTTACTCCAGCTAACCGAGAAGAGTAAGGAAAGTTGACTGCAGAGTGTCTCCTGTTGACGCAGCTCAGTGAAGACACTGGGGTCAGTTGACCTAAGCTACATCAACTCCAGCTACGTTATTCACGTAACTGGAGTAGCGTAACTTAGGTCGACTTACCCCTGTAGTGAAGACAAGCCCTCAGAGGTGGGACCAGGAGCAAGATAAACAAGGCTTTTCCTTTTAAAAATTGATGGTGAACTTTTAAAGGGAAATACTGTGTTTGGCAATAGCACAGCACAATGGCATTCTCATGTGGTATAAATAGTTTCTGTGTTAACAGATAGATTGGGATTCTTTTGCCGAGTTCGTATTTTTCAGATGAATGGACATACTTATATGTATAAATAAATATGTTCATGTTAACATCCCAAACCATTAACTGAATACAGGTGCATACCAAAAATTATCTGAGGCATCTCTATAGGTATTTTTCCCCTAGGCATTCTCTAGATTTCCTGGGGCTCTTTCAGCATTAAGTAGGAGATGAATAAAAGAAACTTGGGGAATATATCCTCCCATGTGCTTCTTCCTTCACGTACCAGATCCATAATAATCAACCAATGTGTGAGGTAGGATATCAGGGTTTCTTTACACAGCACTTGGGGATTACTCTTTAAGGCTACAGTATAAAATACTAAAGAAAAGAATAAATGTTTGTGCTTCCTGATCTTATGTTAAATCTTTGATCTTTTTGGAGTTTGTGAATGATACAATTCCTTGTGCTGTAAGTAAAGCTTCTGGAATAGGGTTGCCAGGCTCTATGCTGGCGATAATTTGATATATTTGGTTCCATTTTCTCTGATTTCCCCCCCCCCCCATTTGATAGGGGAACATTAAAATTTAAAATGCCAAAGCTCAGTCACTACAGCTTTTCCAGTGAGGGGTACTTGCATATCACAATGTTTATTGCAGTATGCACATGACAGAGTTAGAAGACAAGTTATGAACATGGAGAGTTTTTGAAAATAAAAAATTATATGGGAACACAATGTAGATTAAAAAAAATCTACTAGATTCTAACGTAGTCTGTTCAAGCTCATAGCCTACTGGCAGCATATTAGGTTCATGTGTGTGTGAGAGAGAATAGCACTCGTGCAAAAACATCATCAACTTCTTGTTAGAATTTGGGTTAACAAGGAAATTGCACCTGACCTAAAGAATACCAATATTGTGACCATTTTTAAGAAAGGGGACAACTCAGTGTGAGGGAATTACCAATAATTACCAATTATTGCCCTCCTCTCCATTGCTGGGAAGATCCTTGCAAGCATCCTTTTGAACAGTCTTCTTCCTCTTGCTGAAATCCTTCTGGAATCCTAATGTGGTTTCAGACCATCTTGGAGTACCACCGACATAATTTTTGTAGCACTACAGATTCAAGAGAAGTGTAGAGAACAACACCAGCCATGCCATAGTTTATGGCATTTATTGGCCTAACTAAGTCCTTTGATTCCCTCAATCATGAAGTATTATGGAGATGCTGTCTAGGTTTGGTTGTACATTGAAGTTCATTTGTGTTCTCAGGCTACTTCAGGATGGGATAACCCCACCATCCTCTGTAATGGGTTGGAGACGGACCTGCTCACCATCCATACTGGTGTTAAGCAGGGCTGTGTTATTGCCCCAACCCTTTTTTCCATCTATCTTGCTGTAATCTTGATTCTTATTCATGACCACCTTTCTTCTGGAATTGGGATTGAGTATCACATGGACGGCCAGCTCTTCAAACTGCAACATCTTCATTCTAAAACTAAAGTCACCAGGGCTGTTGTTATCAACCTTCAGTATGCTGACAACTGTACTATCCTTGCACACACACTGAGGATACACAACAGTACAAGAACCTAGCCCCTTACATTTTATAAAAATCTTTCAGAGGTGAAAGTAATGGGTGAGGAAGCCTCAACGCTGAAAACAGTTCTGATACTCCAGAAAGCCCGCAAGAAAATTAGCTAGAGAGATATGTAGCCTTGCACATAAAGAAAAATCGTTCATAGCTTAGACAGTTTTAGGAGAAAATTATGCTTCAGATCTGCATGGCTGATCTGGACTCCCAATATTCTACTCTTTACAGTCCATGTGGATGCTAGGAACATTTCCATAAGATAAGAGAACAGGGCCAACCTTCAGTTGAGAATGGCACTTCACGCTGAACAATGTGGAGGTCTACAGCAAGAGTTAAATTCAGGGGAAGAAATCATTTCATGTTTTTGAAGCGCTTTATTTTATCACTGCTTCCAATCGGTTAGGAAAGTTTTGCATTCCGCTGCTCTCCACTAAGTCCTTGTTAAGGGAATAATGAGTAAGACACACATTCAGATTACTGCATCTCTTTCTAATTTATTTAGAAATATGTAAACCTTGGACAGGGATATTAGATGGCAAGGGCTGAGTGAATTTTATACCTAACAGAAGTTGGATTCCTTTTTCTTTTTCCAGAGTTCCAGCAAAGATGTCCTGTTTCTCTGCAAGACTTTCTTCAGCTTTGTCTAAACTAGGCACATTTTCTGAACACTTCCCACCATTGCTAACACCAGGACTACACTGACAGCTTTAATGTGGATAAGCCTCCAACTGCCACCTCCATTTTAAGTTCCTCATTAACTTATTTCTAACTTCTACTGCACCTTAAAGGCCTGATGTAACACCCCCAAATGACCCCCATTGACTGACTTAGGCATTGGATTGTTTCCTAAATACTGAGGCCCCGATTTTCCACTGCTTCAAGATGCACTCGAACATAGAGGGCAGTGGTTAGCTGCAGGGAACTAGCAACATTTCCCTAATCCATGGCTGCTCAGCCCTGGTAGAAGTTAGAGCAATAAGGGGAATTCTCCAGGGTGAATCTCTGGTCAGCTGAAGTTGACTTTGCACGACTTAAATATGAGCAGAATGAATTTAGCAGATAGGAGAATTTGATTCCAAGACCCTGATTACACAATATACTTTCAACATGGGAGTAGTTCTGTTCAGTTCAGTATGACTATTAACTTGCTTAAAGTTATGCATGTGGGTAAGTATCCTGCAGAATCAGGTCCTGAGTAATTATGTTCCAGTTGCTGTCTGCTATTTATTAGTACACATTGCTGAATAACATTATGGTGGTTGTTTTTTTCCTGGACAGAATACTTCTGAAGCCCAAATAAAATATTTTAAATCGCTCCTGCTGAAGAAGCTTCTAAAGTAGGGTGTGATGCTTTGAAGATAAAGATAACATCATGTTTTAGCTGACCTGGCTAACGATGGAATTTGGAACATCCAAAAGGGTAATGAAGATTGTGTGCATGATGTTCTAGTGGCGAAACATTAAAACAAAAACAAATTAATCACAATGGCTTTTCTGTCACATTTAGATTCCTAGTGATGTGTGTGAACAATTATGAAATTAATTAATTTGTCTGTACCAAAGATGTGTACAAACTCAAATACTAAAAGGAAGAAGATGAAGGAAAAAAGAGAGATAAATGTGGTAATTTTATGCTACAAAATAGCAATAAATACATACATATTCTCCAGCAATATACATATTTTAGAGTTGTGTCCCTACTAACAAAATAGATTGTGCAGTGTAACATCTTAATAGCAATAATTTAATGGTAATGATTTAATCATATACCACTAAAATGTATGTTGTCTATTCACAGCTTTCCTGTTTTTCATTTAAATGAAAAATGAATCTAAGCTTGTCAGTTCCCTCTTGCTGCAATATTTAACCCTCTTGCAAATTTCATCTTTTGTAACACAATGTGGATAGTTATTTGGTTTTGTTTTTTAAGCAACAAACATTTCCCTATCATCTCTTTTCTGTATGTTTCTGATACTACCTCCACTGTCCAAGATTATATATTTATTCAGCTTCTTTTTAGGAGTGCACTACTGGGTATTGCCATAGCATGTGCAACAAATTCCCATTTGCCCAGTTACTGCATCTTTCTTATATGTGTCTTCATCATTCTAGTTGTCCCAGATGTCCTAAAAATAACACAAACGCTCTCTTATAGAAAGAAAAGGAGTACTTGTGGTACCTTAGAGACTAACAAATGTATTTGAGCATAAGCTTTCGTGAGCTACAGCTCAGTTCATCGGATGCATTCCTTTTAGAGACCCCCCTGGCACCCTTCCTCCCCATTTGACAGTGAACCATTGATAACTATTCTTTCAGTTTTTAGAGTAGCAGCTGTGTTAGTCTGTACTCGCAAAAAGAAAAGGAGTACTTGTGGCACCTTAGAGACTAACAAATTTATTTGAGCATGAGCTTTCATGAGCTACAGCTCACTTCATCGGATGCATTCAGTGGAAAATACAGTGCGGAGATTTATATACATAGAGAACATGGAACAATGGGTGTTACCGTACACACTGTAACCAGAGTGATCACTTAAGGTGAGCTATTACCAGCAGGAGAGCGGGGTGGGGGTGGGGTGGGGTGGGGAAACCTTTTGTAGTGATAATCAAGGTGGGCCATTTCCAGCAATTGAAACTGAGGAACAGTGAGGGGTGGGGGGAAAGATAAACATGGGGAAATAGTTTTACTTTGTGTAATGACCCATCCACTCCCAGTCTCTATTCAGGCCTAAGTTAATTGTATCCAGTTTGCAAATTAATTCCAATTCAGCAGTCTCTCGTTGGAGTCTGTTTCTGAAGTTTTTTTGTTGAAGTATTGCAACTTTTAGATCTGTAATCGAGTGACCAGAGAGATTGAAGTGTTCTCCGACTGGTTTTTGAATGTTATAATTCTTGACATCTGATTTGTGTCCATTTATTCTTTTACGTAGAGACTGTCCAGTTTGACCAATGTACATGGCAGAGGGGCATTGCTGGTACATGATGGCATATATCACATTGATAGATGTGCAGGTGAATGAGCTTCTGATAGTGTGGCTGATGTGATTAGGCACTATGATGGTGTCCCCTGAATAGATATGTGGACACAGTTGGCAACGGGCTTTGTTGCAAGGAGAGGTTCCTGGGTTAGTGGTTCTGTTGTGTGGTGTGTGGTTGCTGGTGAGCATTTGCTTCAGATTGGGGGGGCTGTCTGTAAGCAAGGGTTGGCCTGTCTCCCAAGATCTGTGAGAGTGATGAGTCGTCCTTCAGGATAGGTTGTAGTTCCTTGATGATGCGTTGGAGAGGTTTTAGTTGGGGGCTGAAGGTGACGGCTAGTGGCGTTCTGTTATTTTCTTTGTTGGGCCTGTCCTGTAGTAGGTGACTTCTGGGTACTCTTCTGGCTCTGTCAATCTGTTTCTTCACTTCAGCAGGTGGGTATTGTAGTTGTAAGAACGCTTGATAGAGATTTTGTAGGTGTTTGTCTCTGTTTGAGGGCTTGGAGCAAATGCGGTTGTACCGTAGAGCTTGGCTGTAGACAATGGATCGTGTGGTGTGGTCTGGATGGAAGCTGGAGTCATGTAGGTAGGAATAGCGGTCAGTAGGTTTCCGGTATAGGGTGGTGTTTATGTGACCATCCCTTATTAGGACCGTAGTGTCCAGGAAGTGGTCCAAGCTGAGGTTGATGGTGGGATGGAAATTGTTGAAATCATGGTGGCATTCTTCAAGGGCTTTTTTTCCATGGGTCCAGATGATGAAGATGTCATCAGTGTAGCATAAGTAGAGTAGGGGCATTAGGGGACGAGAGCTGAGGAAGCGTTGTTCTAAGTCAGCCATAAAAATGTTGGCATACTGTGGGGCCATGCAGGTACCCATAGCAGTGCCGCTGATTTGAAGGTATACATTGTTCCCAAATGTGAAACAGTTATGGGTGAGGAATGCATCTGATGAAGTGAGCTGTAGCTCACGAAAGCTTATGCTCAAATAAATTTGTTAGTCTCTAAGGTGCCACAAGTACTCCTTTTCTTTTTGCGAATACAGACTAACATGGCTGCTACTCTGAAATCTCTCGTATAGGTTTAGCAGATCACTCCTTTCTCTGCCCTTATTAGGAGAGGGAGGAGTTGGAATGCATGCTCTCAAAAGTAAGAGAGGGCATCTATCAGGAAAAACTGAAAGGGTGATGCACTTGCAGCAAACAAAATACAGTGGAATCCTTTTGGTGGAGACAAATCGTGCCCCAGCTTCCAAGGTCACAGAAGGCTTTGACAACAGAACTGTTACAGCTCTGTTGCACAAGAGTGGGGCATGACTTAAGGGGCGGAGTGGGTGGGTCTGGAGAATGCAGCCATACTGCTAAAGGGCCGTTGTGAAGTATCTTTGCAGTAGAGCAGGGTGAATAATTGATTTTTCAATTTGCTGGCAGTTTGGAAAAATGAAAAATAATTTAGTTAATCAGAACCAAATCTGAACATTCAAAAATTTTTTGGCAAATCAGAAGTTGACAAAAATATTGTTTCATGTTAAATGAAAGATTTTGTTCAATCCTGAACAAAATGTCTTGTTTTGTTTCTGGGTGCTTTTCTACGTAAGAGAAAAGGAAATGAAGGGATAGATTCACTAAAGGTTGTCAATGGGATGAGATGCCTGGTGGTGCCCATCTTAACTTTTAACCCAGTGGTTAGGATACTCACCTGGGATGCAGGAGACCTGGGTTCAATTTACCCCACCCCACCCGATGCAGAGCAAGAATTTGTACTTGGGTCACCCACATTGCAGCAGAGTGCCCTGGCCTATGGAGTAGGCTGGTGTGGAGGCTCTCTGTCTCTCCCATTGAAGCTGTTCCAGTTTGTATAAAATACTTGAACAGTAACTGCACCCTAGATAGTAAGTAAGAATGACTCTGTAGCCTGATGGTTAGGACACTCACCTTTGTGGTGGGGAAACCAGAGTTTATGTATGTCTCTACTCCAGTGTCTCTCTAATTATGCACAGTGGAACATCTTCAACAGGAGAGATTGAGGGAGCTCTGCATGAAAATATCCCATAGCCCAGGAACTAGGGTAACATTCTGTAATGTGGGAGACCCAAATTCAAATCCCTGCTCCACATTAGGCATAGGGGGAAATTGAACCTTGGTCTCTTACATCCCAGGTGTGTGTCTTAACCAATGAGCTAATAGTTGTACAGGGCAGCACTACCACCTCTTTCTTGTTCTTTTTCCCCCTCACCCCCATGATTCTGCCCAGTGCCTGGCCCAGCTACTCATCCTTGCATTGGACTCAGGGTCTGATCGTAGTGAAGTGTGTTTCTCCATTAAAACCTTTCACTATAGGCAGTTTCATTATGACTAGAGAGGTCCTTGCTGGCAACAGATTCCCATCACCACCCTGCTTCAGATGGAGCTTTTCCTCATCCCCTGTGATTGTAGGGTGGTCTCTGAAAGCCCATATGTTCACTCTCACTGGGGAACTCCCATATCAAGATCAGTGGCTTCTCCTTTTCACTGAAAGAAATGGCACCAAGAACAGGTGCTAGGGATTCCACTTTATACCCCTTCCTCCTGAGGGCATAGAAGCAAGCTTATTCTTCCTCGCCTTCTGCTCGTAATCTGCTTCTAGCTACCTATGTTTTAAATGATGATTTCTGCATTAAAATGGAAGCCACACGGTGGAACCTTGAATATAGTGGAGTGAAGCTTGATTGGAAGAGGAATGACAATACATTAATGTATTAAAGTAGTTAAGGACACTTACTCCGCTTCACCGTCCATTAAGTTTCACTGTAACCATATTCACCATAGGCAGGTTCCTCTGTATTTCATAAAAATAGGGAAAGTTGCTAACCCTCTACGCGGCTTCTAAACTGCTGTATTATATGTATTAGTGATGGGTAAAGCTCCAATGGCCTGGGAGTTCAGTTTGGATAAGTAGCCAAAAATGTAGATGCTTAAAACTGAAATATTGGACCCTTTAAGGCCTGTAAAACTGGGCTGGAAATTTCACAAACACAGATTCTTGTGAGAGTTTTCATCTTTGCTGCTTCTGGTCAGGCTATTGAGACTATTGGAATAGCCTTTCTCAAAGAATTCTGGTCCTTCTGTTTCTAGGCCTGGTCAGACACCTCCAGAAGTGTCATTTTTTTCCCCTTGAAAGAGAGCTTGTAGGTAGAGTATACATGGAAGGTCTAAGCTTCAGAACAGTAATGGGAGCTGATCACCTGAAAGAACCAGATTATGTCAGACAGTGGGTGACTAGAATGCCGAAGGAGATTCAGAAGACCCGTAACATGACAGTGACCGAATTAGAGCAATATATTTTAGAGATAGTAACTTGTATAGGTTGAAAACATCTATTCTACCTGCAAGCTGCCTTATGCTCTCACTATTTAGAAATATCTACAATCATCACAATAAAATTGTTGCAGTAAAAACAAGGTTGAATCAAGGAAACTGTCTGATCTTATTTTGAATCTTATTTCAAGAAAAAGTACTCTAGAAGTTGTAAACTTCTCATTGGAACATCACAGAATAAGCCTGTTCCTAGTAGCAGATAAGAAAAGCCTGAGTCTGCACCCTTTAACCCAGGCTATGTGACTTGTAACACTGATTGCAGAAGGCAGCATATCTAAAGGAAACCCCATGGTTAAATCCTGGGAGTCATATTCATGACTGATTAGTTTTAAGGTCCCTTTCATCACTTTGAAAATTAGCAAATTATGTTCATGACATGGAGTAGAAGAAAATGGCCTGCACTCACAGATAAATAGTAATTCCTTACACTGTCAGTGTCAGGACTGTGGATGTGACTCCTAACATAAACAACAGTTTGTTCTTAGTGGCCTAGCACACTAAGGCCAGCATAGCTGATCTAACAGGAACCATGTGGACAGGGTCAAAAATGCAGCTTCTAATCTGACAGATGGGCTTGTGTGTATGTGCTGTCCTCTAATATCAAACAAACCTTGCACGTATACATGGCAATTTTCTTTATACTGTCTGAGATAATGGAACTGTGTTATTGCTCAGTGTGGAAAGGTGCTTGTTTTGAGAACATTTGTTCTCTTCCCATTTTTGCATGTCTGACAGCTATCCTTCCTCGCTGATACCTGAAAATAGTTGGACTACCAGCCACAGACTTCTGTGGGTTTCTGTTAGAGCCACAAAATCCTGGCCATCAGTGTGGATTCATTCCTCCGAGGAATGAATTCCTGAAAGCACTCTTCAAGATTTGTTTTTGCGTCGTCCTTGATTAATAGGCTGCTGCTAGTACAAAATACATCTGGTAGAATGTTCACTAGTGCGGGAAGGCATGATTATGTAATCCCCATCTTTGACCAGTTGCCAGACTGTGCTTATGTTTATGCCAATTTATAAAGTTCTTCACAAACAAGGGCCAAATTACCTCACTGAGTTGGTGACTCATTTATCTCACTTGCTGCCGTCTAAGATAAGCAGATTGTCTCTACATCTCAATGCCAAAATATCAGTATGGTGGTTATTCTTATGCACCTGCCTGTCCTGATTGAGGGGGTCACCCTCAACTGAACCTTACTTCCTAAGCAGGGGATAGGGAGGCTAAATCCCAGTGAAGAGGAGAGTGGGTTGGGGAGAGGTGTTTTTTATGTCATTTGACTGGCTTCTCTCCAGTGTTTAAAGACAGCGCTGATAAGACTCAATGAGAGTCTTTGTTTCTGGGTGGTGATTCCTAGAGCTGACATCACGGCTGACCAGGTCTAGGGGCTAAGCCTTAGACCTTGTGTGGGGACAGTGTTGCTGCAAAAGACCACACAAAAACTGCACTGGCAGTGAGGTTCCCCGCTATCTGCTGAAATCACTAAGAGCTGGGTTAAGTGGTGGAACCTTAGAACATGATATGGCGGAGAGGCAGAGGTGGTCAGCAGTGGCAGAGAGACAGCGGCAGTTGTGAGCTAGTTGCAGAGATGGTAGCAGCGGCACAAGCATTGCTGAAAGCCCTCCACCCCTGCAGAGTGACTGGTGAACCCCCACAAACACACCCCTGAACTAATCTTCGGCTAACTTCGACAACTGTGAGTGGGCTGCAACAGAGGCAGAGAGGAGTGGTATGTTAATGCACATTTATTTGTTGGACTTTCATGCTTCAAGGTGAGAAACTGAGGCAAAGGACACTGTCCTAAGAACTGGGGGAGTGGATGTTTCCCTCTGGTCACGTGATTTCCCCCCCAAATTAAATGTTGGGTCCCCTTTTCCCTTTTAATACAATTTTTATTTGTTGTACACAGACTCAGTACTTGAGAGATAGGAAGTATTGCCTCTCAGAGGCACCTAAGGTTGGTGGTAAGTTAAATTTTCCCAGATTTACTGCGTGAAGGGTTGAGTTGGTTCTGTTTTGTGTTGTTAAGAGGAACCCCTACATATTGAACCCGGCCCTTGTAGCTGCCGACTTCACCTGGTACAAGGTTTAAATATATTAATTTTTACTAGCCTTTAGCTTATTTTGATTAGTTATTAGCTCTAGAAGCTTGATTTATTTTTTAATTGTAAAATTATTGCAAAGCACCTTGAGATATACAGGCATTGTGAGAGGCTAGAAAAGTTCAGTTGTTGATTCTGCTTGAAAAAGCCTGCATAAACACAGTCGATACTCAGAAATTGCTTTTTCAAGTGAAAACACAGCTTTTAAAGCTTTAACAATAGTCATGGGAATTCACTCCTCTGAGAAGAAAATATAAATGTAGACTGTGAGTGATAGAGTGGGAATTCATGGTGCCCATCAAGCAACATTCTTCAGGAACTCCACCTCATATTATAGTAAAATTGCTTCAACCAGGGCGCAATGCACAGAAATAAATAATTATTAATTGTGTTTGTACTGTACAGAGCCTAGCTGTAAAATTATTTGAGTTTTTACAGTAATACAGATTAAGAGACTATTTCTTTTTTCTAAGCTTCAGAAGCCCACAAAACTGCACAGCGGAATTATATGCCTAATTTTGTGTGTGCAGTAACTGCAATTGTGTTCAAGTTGGGTATTTGTGTGCCAAGCACCAGCTACTATAAATGTCTAACAGTCCATTTGTGCAGAGAGCCCAGGGAAACCAACATACAACCCTAACATCTCAAGATAAACTCACCAATTAGTTGAGCAGACTCTGGGACCCTAAGATATTGAAAATCAATCCTTAAATGGATTACGTCATATAATTGTTCTTATCTTACTTTTAAAATCAGCATGAAACCACAAGAAAGGTTGATCATTATTAAAAATTTTACTGTCGTCTTTGCAAGTAATTAATGTGACAGCAATATTAATAATTTCCTTAGTTGAATATAGGCATTCCTATAGTACAGTTATCTATTTCAAAAGGCAAATTGTAAAGGCTTTAGTGGCTGCCACGGTTAAATTAACATCCAATGACTCTATGAAACCAATAGATTTTTTTAAAATTTATTGTAAAAGGACTAATTACATGGTCATGATAGATTTTAATCTCCTAAGAGCTATGAGCTGTCTAAACCAATCTTTAACGATATTCCAGTGCAGTTTGCTACTGTAGTTGTTTATATTGTGGTAGTGTCTAGAGAACAACTAGGTTGGGCCCCACAGACTTGGTGCAGGTATACAGAAAATAACAGTCCCTGCGCCAAAGAACTTGCAGTACTAAAGACAAAACATAACTGGTGGATGAAGCAAATATATGTCAGGGGGAGGGGGAGGGAGACATGATCAACCAAATAATAGAAAATACAGAATTCTTTGCAAGTCAGGAATAGTACCCATTACTCACCACTTGCCGCTTGATAACAGCAGTCTATTGTATGCATTATGGAAAGGGTGAGTTTTGGAGGGGGGGGGACTTGAAGGAGGATAAGTGGATGGCTTTAAAGATTTTGAATGGGGTGTTTTGTGCTAAGGCATGTGAGACAGCACAAAAGTGGTAGCTGGGGAAGTGGAAAATCAGGTGACTGAGTCTGTCCAGTAACACTTCTTGTACTGCCTCAATATCCTTTAGTGTTTGTATCACAGCATAGACTTCACTTCCTGAGGATTGTGAGATTTGATTTATTTATTTATTGTGACAAGAAAATATCCTGATTGCTAAGAAGAGGCTAATGCTGCAGGTCACTAATATTAGATGTATTTTTAAAGGTTTTACAAACAGTAAATCTGAAGAAATTTCCCATTTTGCTTATGCCAAGATGTCATTTTCCTATTGTGTTCAATGAAGTATTGAGAAATACCACTTTCAGTGAAGACTTTTTTCAATTAACTTTAGATTTTACTCTGTTAAAATGAGTTAAATATTCAAGATCACATCATATTTATATTTCCTTAAAATGTAATATTTTTACACTCGTTATACAACTGAGCAGAGAGCAAAAACATTCCAAATTCCCCCAAAATGCCAACAGGGAAAGGAATGGAAAAATACGAGTGAGGAAACCATTTGATGGGAGAAATAAATCCCAGTCTCCACAGTTTCCTCTATAGCAGGAAGATCAAGAGATGTGAGCTCAGATTCATTAACAAGGGGAAAGAGGAGTTGTGTTTAGTAACAAAGAGCATGCTGCAAAGTGAAACACAAAATGACATGATTTTTTTAGAAGACACCCTTCAGCTCTATGGAGCTGAAATGTTGTGTGTTCAGTGGTGCTTTTTCTTTCTGGAAGACTTTGATTAGCCCTTGCTTTGTAACTTTAATTGAATAAAAGTCTTTTGAATTTATAGTATTTGGTTCTGGTGTTGTTTGAGCCCTATTCTCAGTATCCGCATAGGCTGGACTTACAGGGTTTTTCTTTTTGACATTGCAGGATGGGACTTATGTCCCTATAACCACATATCTCAGTCACCACCCTTCCAGCTAAGGTAGACAGATAAGGAGGTCTTTTCCACTGCACAGGATGGTTTGCCATTGTGTGAAACTTTTCACCACTTCTCCCTGGACTTCACTGGGACTATAAGTAGTAAAAATCAATCTTTAATTTGGCTGCTAATATTAAAGAAATCTTAGCACTGAGTATAGTCAGTACTCCCCAGTAAGGTTGCCAGCTGTCCAATTTTCAACCGAACACCCGGTCAAAAAGGGACCCTTCCCAACCCCAGTGAAAATGAGTGAGTGAGGGTGGGGATGAGCGAGCGACAGAGGGAGGGGGGATGGAGTGAGCAGGGCGGGGCCTCAGAGAGAGGGCGGGGCAAGGGTGTTTGGTTATGTTCAGTCAGAAAGTTGGCAACCCAGGTTTGTTTACAATTGTGATACCATATTGACCTCAGTGGGGACATTAAACGTAAATGAGGGTGCAATTTAGCCATGAGTGTGCAGTATAAGCTATTTAGGCAAATTATTTGTCTATCTTATGAATTTAGTGGCTTTACCCAACAGCATTAACCAACTATAATGCAGTTTGATGTTCATGTCCAATAACTGTCAAGTGACTAAATGGTGTTGATTAGCAGAAATGCTCAGCCTTTTCCATTTGTGCAGAACCTCAAACCGCTTTAAGAAGATGGAGTTTATACAGCAGTTAAACCTTTCAGACTAATGGCTAATTCCCCTCCAATGCAATATTAAACAAGAAGGCTTTAGTGCAAGTATTTATATGCCTGCTCTGAAGTATTCCATCAGTAATTTTAATTTCTGGAAGCATATAATAAGCATCTCTTTTCTGTGATGAAGCCTGAATAAAATGATCCACAAGAACAATCAGGATTTTTGATACAGTTTAAAGCTGCTCTATTATTTTCTCAGTGACATGTACCCATTTGTATAACAGAATTTGCAAATGCAATGAGGAAATATATACCACATAATTCTGTTGTACATAATGTATTTAACTTGACACTATACAGTTATTCTGAAACCTTCTGCTTCAGATGTATTTACTTCAAATTATTATTTTCAGACACTGAGCCATATAATATTTATGATTATTATTCCTGGCAATATACATATATAATCGGATGTCTTGCATAGGGATTTAGCATCTCACCAAAATGTGACCATTTTATACAGTGCGACAATAAGACATTTAGAATTACTGTATACATAAGTGATAAAATACCACATTGTTTCAGTTGTTATCAGATTTATCAAAATTAAACAAACAAGTAGGCTTAAAGATTTTGGTACTAAAATGTTTGCACTGAAACAAAAGATATCTCAAAATATTGACAATTTTACATTATCTATTTGTCTTAAAGTTCTGTATAGCACCCATCACCTTTACCTTTGAGGATCTGGGCATAAGTGTGTTTCCTTGAGTGTTTCATGCAATGCTAAGGGATTGCCCCAATCTCAGAAATGTATGTGAGCTTTGTATTTTCCCCAGATCAGCTGTTCCACTTGGGCTGCAAGTGAAGATGTGATGCTGATCCATGTCTGTGTATTGAAGATTAGTGTTGGAAATGGAACACAAAACAATTACTTTACAATATGGTACCCATTAAATGAAAGACAGGCAGTCTGTGGTTTGAGACATTGGAAACTAGATTGAACAAAGTGGCATGGTGGGGGTTGGGGGAAGGAAATATGGTCAGGAATAATTCTAAACTAGAGGGTTTTACCCAGCTCCAGTCAAAATCACTGGGAGTTGAATTACACCCTAAATGACCTAGTATGAGGAGGTATTTCCATCTCTAACTTTCGCACTCTAAGACGATAGTTCACAATAAATATCCATAAAAAGAAAAGGAGTACTTGTGGCACCTTAGAGACTAACCAATTTATTTGAGCATAAGCTTTCGTGAGCTACAGCTCACTTCATCGGATGCATGCAGTGGAAAATATAGTGGGGAGATTTTATATACACAGATAAAATGAAACAATGGGTGTTACTATACAGACTGTAACAAGAGTGATCAGGAAGGGTGAGCTATTACCGGGGGGGGGGGGGAGCTTTTGTAGTGAGTGCTGGAAATGGCCCACCTTAATTATCACTGCAAAAGTTTCCCCCCACCCCCGCCCCGCTCTCCTGCTGGTAATAGCTCACCTTTCCTGATCACTGTTGTTACAGTCTGTATGGTAACACCCATTGTTTCATGTTCTCTGTTGTCGAGATTCCTTCCCCACTCTGAACTCTAGGGTACAGATGTGGGGACCTGCATGAAAACCTCCTAAGCTTACTTTTACCAGCTTAGGTTAAAACTTCCCCAAGGTACAAACTATTTTACCTGTTGCCCTTGGACTTTCGCTGCCACCACCAAATGTCTAACCGGGTTTAGTATTTTTGGAAAGAGCCGTTTGGAAATGTCTTTCCCCCCAAAATCCTCCCCAAAACCTTGCACCCCACTTCCTGGGGAAGGTTTGATAAAAATGCTCACCAATTTGCATAGGTGACCACAGACCTAAACCCTTGGATCTTAAGAACAATGAAAAAACATTCAGTTTCTTAAAAGAAGAATTTTAAGAGAAGTAAAAAGAATCACCTCTGTAAAATCAGGATGGTAAATACCTTACAGGGTAATTAGATTCAAAACATAGAGAATCCCTCTAGGCAAAACCTTAAGTTACAAAAAGATACAAAGATAGGAATATCCATTCTATTCAGCACAGCTTATTTTCTCAGCCATTTAAACAAACAGAATCTAACGCATATCTAGCTAGACTCCTTACTAAATTCTAAGACTCCATTCCTGTTCTGTCCCTGGCAAAAGCGTCACACAGACAGAGAGAGAGGCTTTGTTTTTCCCTCTCCCCAGCTTTTGAAAGTATCTTGTCTCCTCATTGGTCATTTTGGTCAGATGCCAGCGAGGTTATCCTAGCTTCTTAACCCTTTACAGGTGAAAGGGTTTTTCCTCTGGCCAGGAGGGATTTTAAAGGTGTTTACCCTTCCCTTTATATTTATGACATCTCTGTATATAAAATCTCCCCACTATATTTTCCACTGTATGCATCCGATGAAGTGAGCTGTAGCTCATGAAAGCTTATGCTCTCATAAATTTGTTAGTCTCTAAGGTGCCACAAGTACTCCTTTTCTTTTTACGGATACAGACTAACGCGGCTGCTACTCTGAAACCTGTCAATAAATATCCAGAACCCAATTCTGCAGTTCCCATTGATATTCAGGGGAGTTCTCATATAAGGAAAGGTGTAGAATAAGGGCCCTAGTTCCTAAAATAAATTTAAATAGTTCTGTTAAAAAATGAAAGAAAACTAAAAATGTTCCTGGAAGCCCTGAAATTTTCACCAGGTGTTCTGAATTCAGAAGCCTATGAAATTTAGCAGAGCTTTGGAAAATGTACCAATAGAACTGGACGCATGGGTAAAAATATTCATGTGAGTAAGGGTCTGAGTGGGCCCCAAGCCTAGAGAAGAAACATGCATTATTTTTCACTTTGTACTACCAGCAGGAAAAATAAAATGGAATAAGTATGAGGAAGGGAAGGGTACCGATAATTCAGAAAGCTGAGGTTACTGAAATTTCAGGAATCAAAACTGGATCAGACTCTGCCATTCTTGCTGGTCAGTGATTACTTGCATGAGCAGTCCCTACTAAAGTCAATGAGACTACTCATTTGAGTAACTGCTCACTGCTGGCTGTCCAGAGGTTCTCCAAGTGATGCATAATAAAAGGACCAGGGAAATATAAAATTTACTGAGAATAATTTACTTGATGCAGGAACAACAATGAAAACCATACTTCAGAGTACGGGCATCTACTTCCCCTATCATTTTTCGTTGTATAGCTGTTTTGGGCACTACTGCATTTCCTATTTTACTTCTCTGTTCATCATTAGGACATGCTTTGGCAGATGTAGGGAATTCCTCTTTTCGGTTTATGTTGGGGGGTAACCAAAATGTGTTCCAATAGGCCAAGCATGGTCCCCAGGATGCTGCAGGGTGGCCTGTGGCCACCCTAATCTTTGCTATAGAGGTGTCCCTCCAAAATACAGATCTCAGCAGGAATGTGAGGCTCCATCTTGATCCATTTTTTTTCAGGCAGCATGAAACCCTATGGTGTGTTTTCTCTTTGGGTCACAACAAAGAGGAAGGTGGTTGCACTCGCCTTAATTTTATTACTAACACTTATTCCCACAAACAAAGTTTGGGCACTTTGAGGTCGGGATGCTCACTTGAAGTTCCCACCAACGTAAAAGCTCAGAGTGACTACTACTAGCTCTGAAGGTGTCACAAATATAAAGGGAAGGGTAATCACCTTTCTGTATACAGTGCTATAAAATCCCTCCTGGCCAGAGGCAAAATCCTTTCACCTGTAAAGGGTTAAGAAGCTAAGATAACCCCACTGGCACCTGACCCAAAATGGCCAATGAGGGGACAAGATTCTTCCAAATCTGGAGGGGGGGGGACAAAGGGTTTTGTCTATCTGTGTGATACCTTTGCCGGGAACAGATCAAGGATGCAAGCCTTCCAACTCCTGTAAAGTTAGTAAGTAATCTAGGTAGAAAATGAGTTAGATTTTCTTTTGTTTAATGGCTTGTAAAATTCGCTGTGCTGGAGGAAATGTGTATTCCTGTTTTTGTGTCTTTTTGTAACTTAAGGTTTTGCCTAGAGGGATTCTCTATGTTTTGAATCTGATTACCCTGTAAAGTATTTACCATCTTGACTTTACAAAGGTAATTCTTTTACCTTTTCTTTAAATAAAATACTTCTTTTAAAAACCTGATTGCTTTTTCATTGCTCTTAAGATCCAAATGTTTGGGTCTGTGTTCACCTGTACCAATTGGTGAGGATTTTATTATCAAGCCTTCCCCAGGAAACGGGGTGTAGGGCTTGGGGGGATATTTTGGGGGAAAACATCTCCAAGTGGTCTCTTTCCCTGTTCTTTATTTAAATCGCTTGGTGGTGGCAGCATACTGTTCAAGGACAAGGCAAAGTTTGTACCTTGGGGAAGTTTTTAACCTAAGCTGGTAAGAATAAGCTTTGGGGGTCTTTCATGCAGGTCCCCACATCTGTATCCTAAAGTTCAGAGTGGGGAAGGAACCTTAACAGAAAGGTTAAAAAGTAATGGATTGCTCTAAGGAGTGATGCACAATGAAAGCTATTATTAACCCTACCCTTTGATTTGCTCTTATTCATTACCTTTAAAGGAGGAAACATTGGGTCCTTTGGTACATTTTTATCACCCACATCACATCCCGAAGTGTTTTGGGTTGCTAACTTCCTTAGACTCCTTTGAAAATCCTAGCCTGAATCTGTGTATTAAGTTACTAGCGTAATTTTATGTAATAGAGTGGAACCTGTGACTCTGCATTTATTAATCCATAAACTTTATAATTTCCACAAAATAGGTTAATCTCTTCTCTCATGGTCCCATTGCTGATAAATCTTTACTGATTTGTCTCACATTAACACTACATTTTTAGCAGAATAGACTAGAGTACACTTGAATGCATTTTAAAGTGCAATCATAAATAAATAAACTAAATGACACTTGTCAAAAGAAATGAACAGAGTACATATTGTTATATATATGTCTGTCTTGTTCTAATGTATTTGTTCATTATTGGCTAATTTGCAAAACTCACTCCCTCACAATGGTTCTCCCAGTCACTAGTTCCAATTAGAGAAGTTCTCTGTTGCAATAGATCATTCAGAGCACTTCAAAGAGGGGACCGTATTGTGCTGTTGATTTTTTTTTTTTAAGCTTAAAAATCGATGGCATGATATTGCCTGGGGCTTTTAAACATTAATTTTTATCAAGCTGTATTTTTTTTTCTGCACTCTTACGTAACTGGCCTTCCCTGCCATTTAGTGAGAGGGAGATTTGACATAACTGTGGAACTGACCCTTTACTGCATGATGCACAAATCAATGTTTTTGGAGAGTTTAAAAAAAAAGGCATTTTTCCACTCATGGAACATTAGCAAAGCTGCTCTTTGGTAAAAGTAGATTCCTCCCACCCCCCACTCCAGTTCTCAGGGAAGTAGAAAGTTGTTTTTGGACAAATCTGTTTGGTAAGTAGAAAAATAAACAATAAACAACCAACTGACTCTGAGCAACTTTTGTACCAGTGGTTTTCTCAGTGAAGAAAATTTCATATCATAAGGTATGAAAGATGATTGAACAGATTAGATGTCTGTAGAGGTCTTTTAACCCGGGACAATGATCAACACTAACGCTTAATTCAGATTTCCAGCAATGCCATCATCACTGTGTAATAGTTGAAATAGTTCCATCTGGTCCATTATTAGTTATTTCATTGCTTGACAAGAAGACATGAAATACAAGGCAAAGTGAGGGAAGAGAGAATTAAAACTGTGTGAAATGTTTAACCTTTTAGCATAGTTCAACAAAGCTTAAAGTTTCTGGCAAATTGCCTAGATTTTTGCAAGGCACTCATGTTTTGTAAGCCCCAAAAGATCATAGTTTTTCTGACTCCACACTGAAATTGCATGGAGCCAAAGCAGAAGAATCCTGAAAACAAAAACATGGTAAACCATAGAGAGTAAATAGTTCAAAACAGTTACCACTAATGATGGTCCTATGAGAGCTCTCTGTAAACTACCATGTCCCAGAGAAAGGCAAAATAGCATTCACAAAGCAACATCATCTGGCATCAGAACACTTCATGAGAGCAAGGAGAGATCAACGGGTCCATGAACATGGCATCTTTTTTATTTTTATTTATAAAATAGGCAGGAAAAAAGAAACAATGAGAGTTTGTTCTGTAACTCTACATGGTGATATTACTTGCAACTCATTAGCCACATTAACTTGTATTATATCAGTGCTTCACCTGTGGAAAAAATTATGGAGAAAATGAAGGAAGAACATGTTTTCCTAAAATGTGTGTGTGTGGGGGGGGTGGGTGCGGGGGTTAACAATATAAATACAAGATAGAATTCAGGAGCATAAAAGGTGTTATGGCTCTGAGAAAAGTGACTGCCTCATTCTAAATTATAGTGTGATGATGTGGGAATAGTGATAGGTGAACTTCAGAGGGCTCATCAGTTAAGCATCCAATCACAGCTGCCTTTCCTTTCACAATTTTCATATCCCCCCAAACGGACCCATCCCTTTTCATTATGATCACCACTTTAAGCACATGAGGATTTTGGGGAGGGTCTACAAGATGATTCCGTGGGGAACCCCAGACTAATTGACTCATTTTATATAAAATGTTCATTCTGCTTCTCATGCTAATCTGCCCTTCCTTGCAGCCAGGCGTCATATTAGTTGCTTGCACTAGCATAATCAGCGACAGTCCTGTTGGTACTGCCCTTAGGACCACAAACTACTTGGGGTGCTCAGAGAAATCAAGAGATTTGTGGCCACGGGCTCTACAGATCCTAATGGATAGCCCTGGGTTAAAATAGGTAGCACCACGAATGACTATGATCTTCAGGAAAAACAGTGATCATCTTTCAGTCCTCGTGAGCAGAAAGTGTGGACATATTTTCAATGATACATTTGCAAGAAAAAAAGGCCTAACAACTTCCTGTTTTTAAAACTGAAACCTGAAGTTAGTCCTGGCATTTCTACTTCTCCCAAATCCTTGAGGAATGAGTCCCAGGCATCATAGTATTCACAGGGCAGCTCTGCATCCGTCTGAAGCTTATATAAACTGATCCATTCTCTTTGTTCTGAAAATTGGGCTGAAAAATCTCCAGAGATCTAGCTGTCTCAGAAAACCCTCATCACTGTATTTCTTGGTTTAATATGGAGATGCACAGCCTTTCCCACAATAGTAGGAACTTCAGACTTACATGAAAGCAAGAAGTGCCAGGACGTTTGTAGCGGGGTGGTGATCTGCGCTAGGGCTGAAAGGGCTTGAAACCACCCCTGGGAGAGGGCTGGGGCTGCAAGAGGGATGCTGCTGAGGAAAGCAGCAAGCCTCTGCTGATTGGGGAAGGCAGACACAGCTGGGGCCATGCCTGAATCAGGTTGCAGCTGGCCCTATAAAAGGCCAGTGAGCCAAGAGCTAAAGACTTTCTAGCTTTTGAGAGGGAAGGACCTGGCTGCCTGGGAGCTGAGCAGGGACTTGAGGTAGAACAGCGCTGGGGGAAAGGCAAGCAGGGCTGGGGAGCTCCAGCCTGACAACCCTCCAGGCTGCAGGGAGGGGCCTAAACCAGGTGCTGGGGCAGCCTGGGGCTAGGCAGGGGCAACCAATGATGAGTGGCCATTAAAGTTGGTCCCAGTGAGCGGGGGCTAAATGATGACTGGCACTAGGCACTGAGGCAAGGTGGGGTTGGGGGTTCCCTGGGGAGGGGAGACCCAGAGACTGAGGGGATACTGCTGGGGCAGAACCCCCAGACAAAGCGGCACCAGGGTCTGGAAGAGACATGGGGGCCAGCGGCGGTGATGACACCAGCCTGCAGAGGGCACTCTGGAGCTGGAAAACTAGCTAATTCCCAGGAATCGGGAGGCGCTGCAGGGGTGAGTCATTCAACGTTATAGTGATGTGCTTCAAAAAAGGTTCATGCTTGGCTCACGCTTTAGAGAAAGATTTAAGTTGGCTCATACTTTACCCAAACCTTTTACCCATAGCTACTTAGTAGATAGAATATTATGGACCCAGTTTTGAATTCCTTGCACAGAGCATACAGGATGAGGCCTTTGAAGTTAATGGGCCTTGGGGAAAAGGCCTGTTCTGAAATAAAAGTATTTATTTAAATGCCTTTTGGTGGTGCTCTGGCTGGTACTGTGAGTTAAGATTTCTTGAAAGATTTGCTCAAGTCAGAAAAAACAGTAGTTAAAAAAAATACTTGTAAGACTTTTTTTTCTATATTTATACTGCCATATATTTCACATAATAGTATAACAGTTTAGGTTCAAACAGCCAGTTCACTGAAAGCTGCCATGGATTTAAAGGTCTGATAAGTATGGTCAGGTACATTTGACTGAGTATAGAAAAGGTAGAGGAAATATTTTAAAGGATCAACTAAGTGACCTTTTAAATTGTGGAAATATTGCTTAAAATCAATAAAAGCAGCACAAATTTATGGTGTAATAACTGCATATATTGGGGACCAGAGTAATTTGGTCTTCAACCTCATGCCCCAAAATGCTCCTGCATCCTGCTGTTATAACACTGTAACACATACCTTGTCATGTGCTATTACTTACAGTACATGTCATAGGACAAATGTTTATTATTAGCAGAGGTTTCATGGATGAGTTTTACCATCCAGTTTCTGGTCCACAACAATTTTATATTTTGCCTGCAGGCTAGAAAGCTAAGCGTGTGCTAAAAACATTTCTATTTTAGCTGTCATGGCTTAAAATGAACACTTTTTTTTAAAAAAGAACTGGAAAACTTATTTTGACATTTTAAAAAATTCCTTTAAACAAATAGCTAGCTTATACAGTATCCTCTACGATATATATTAGTCTTTAGTTTCATAGCAAATAGTTGAGGTAGAACTGGGCAAAGTTAATTACTTTAATACTTTATTTGATGCTCCTATCAACTTTTAACTTTTTTGTGGATTCCAGGTTTAGAATCTGTGTATCACTGATGATCCTAGGGAACAATATTACTATCTAGTGATTAGATGCTGTAGGAAAATGACCAATGTGTGTTCTTTAGTCAGGTCGTCGTCCTAGCAGTTGTTGTCAATAATTTCTGCCAGCATCTATTTCCTTTTAGAAAGGGTCTGCTCAAATATAAAATATTCTATTAGTAAACAAACTGTGTGGTGGTCTGCCTTCAGTCATTCAGTTTACATGTATGGGTTCTGGGCAGATCCAGAAGTTAATATAGGCCACATATAGAGTTCCAGTAAACTCCCTCTACTTGATTCTAATTTACACTAAAGCTTTTTTTACAGCTCTGCGCAAACTTCTACCGATTTGATCTCTGATTTACACTGCCAGAGCACTATAAAGAGGCCTTAGAATAAATGAGACACTTCTGAAAAATTCTCCTTTTCTACTTTCACTATCTTTTCTTGTAAGGCAGGAGGGGTAAAAAAGGAGAGAAGAGGAGGTGGGGAAAAAAAATCTGATGAGCAAAAACTGATTAATCTTTGAAAACAAACATTTCAGTTTAAAATGAAATGAAACTTTTTGCTTTGAATTTTGTTTTTCATGGGAGATTTTTTTAATTGGTTCCCATTGTGAACTATGGGCCTGGTTCATTAAAGCACTTAGCATGTACTTAAATCCATCCCCATTCAGCAATGTCCCACTAAAGTCAGTTGGACTTAAACATGCACCTAACATTAAGAACATGTTCCAGTGCATTGCTGAATAGGGATAGTTTGTTGATTGTGGTTGAAATGCGAGGTTCATGTGAACCTTGGGCTGAGCTGAATCTGATTGGCAGTTCTCGCCTTCCTTATGGCTCCTCCTTTCCTCAAGAGGCCTTAGACTTCCTGTACCTTCTGAGGCCGCCTTCTGGGCAGAGAGTGGGCCTTTAGCAATCTCCTCTTTCTGAAGTTTTCTGAGTCTAATCCTTTTCCCCATGCTAGGTTCTTCAAGCAGCTGTTGGATGACCTTTCTCAGAGCAGATTCGTTTATGTACTGTTCAGGAAATGGGTGGAAAGTGCTTAGAGCAAAAACAGAGATTTGAAGAGATGCATGCCAGCCAGTCAGCTATGGCCACCAGCCAAACAGCGTTGATAGGGGTGCATTCCACATTCTAACCTTAGGAACAAAGAGATCCCAGCTGGCCGTTTTGAAATCTCTGGGGAACAAAAAAGGAGCTTTACTTAACCTATGCCAGTTAAATGGAGCTCTATTATAGACACAATGTTGACATCCTTTTGAAATTAGAGCTACTTAAACTAAGTGAGCACAGAGCTCAAACCACTGTGAAAAGGGGTGGTTCAGGTTCTATTATTTTTCAGGTAGTGAATGGGGAACTAAAATCAGGGAAAATGCCAGCTAAAACTTTCAAATTCTTTGAAAAGCTACATTAATAAAGCACATTAATATAGGCTAAAATGGCTATTTTGAGTGCTTAGTACACAGACCAAAATCTTCCTGGACATAATGTTCTTATATTGTGATTCAGTAAAGTACTTAAGCACATGCATAACTCCAGGCTTGTGAGTAGTCCTGCTGCAGTCACTAGAAGTTCATATGATCCAGATAGTAAAAAAGCAAAGCATTTTAAAAAAGAAAAGTATTGCTATCCTTTTAATCCTAAGTGGTAAGCCAATATTCAGGGCCTTGTCTGTGGCTGATTTCTATTAGGAGGAGAAATTGATGAATCTTCCTTTGTCACAAACCTGTTTATTTACAAGGTACTGTTTTGATGAACACCGTGGGAATCAAACAGACCATCTTTCCCCATTGTTCCAAGCCTCTTCCCAGATTTCACTCTGCCCCAAAAGCTGTCTCTTAGCTTTCTCTCAGGGCCACATTACCAGTGCTTTTCTTATTGTCTTTCTAGTTGCCTGCTTCCTTTGCTGTTGGCTTTTATACTTCTGACTCGTGGGCACAGTTCCACCAACCAATACACAACCTCCGTGTTTGCAGGAAAAATGCTCCGCTCCTACTCCAGCCTTGCCATGCTGGTCTCTGATTTCAGAGGTGGCTTCTACGGTTTCAGCATCACTAAACTAAGGGGCTTTTAATTATTTAGCCTGAATGGAAGGCAGGTTTGTGACTGTCCATAGATCAGACACGCTCCCTGGGAGCCATCCAACCTCCAACATAACACTGTACATCAATCAGAGTAATAGATTTATCTTTATCATCCTCTTCAGGATCTAGCATGTTCAATGATGATAAGATTGTCAATCTTCTTGACAGTGGAGCAGATCCTCAGCTGGTATAAATCATGTAGCTCATTTGACCATAGTTGAGCTATGCTGATTTATACCAACTGTGTCTGACCTCAGGTCTCTGTCTTGAACATGTATGCACATTTCCACATACAGCCTTATATGTGTTAGAAAAAGAATCGACTCTTGCAAAAAAAAAAAAAAAAAGACACATTTCTGGTAAATTGTGATAGTTGCAATTCTTTGACAACTCACAAAACAGAAAGCAGGCAAAAACAGTTGCAGTTGGGGAGGGGTATTTAGAAAGAAATGTACTTGGAATTGTTCCTCCACATCCACCTCTGAGTTCCTCTATGCTCTCTCTGTTACCTCTTTTCAACCTGAATTACTAATAAGTTTGGGGCCTTGGGGCTGCTCCAGTAGGGAGCAGAAGTTGGTGATAAGTATTTCTCTGAAGTAGTTTTGTTTATTTACAGACACACACAGTCCTGTGTCTCTGAAAGCACAAGGAATCATTTAATAGGAAAGTGTTTCTTTTGTTCACAAACACCAAGAACACTCATTTTTTATTTTTATTTTTTCATCTGCACACCTGACCCAAAAACTTCTCCCCAGGTTTCTTGCAGGCATAAGCGCTGACTCTGTGGGTGCCCCAGGACTGGAGCACCCACAGGAAAAAAATGGTGGGTGCTGAGCACCCAGCAGCTGCCCCCCATGAGTGCCTCCCCCTCCCCCAGCTCCTCATGCCTGCCAGCAGCCCCACCAATCAGTGCCTCCCCCTCCCTCCCAGCACCTCCCACCTGCCATGATCTGCTGTCCTGCAGTGTACAGGAGGTGCTGGTGGGAAGGGGGAGGGGTGTGTTTAGGGGAGGGGTGGAATGGGGCAGGGAAGGAAGAAGCGGGGTGGAGTGGAGGTGGGGTGGGAGCTCAGGGGAAGGGGTGGAGTGGGGGCAAAGCAGGGGAGGGAAGAGGCAGGGCAGGGGTAGGAGCTTGGGAGAAGGGGTGGAGTGGGGGCAGGGCCTGGGGCAGAACTGGGCTCAAGCACCCTCCAGCACATTAGAAAGCCGGTGCCTCTGCTTGCAGGTCAGATACCATGCTTTCAGTTGCTCCTTCCTGCTGTCCGTGTCTCACACTCTCTGGTCCTCTGTGTTCTGTTCCCACCAATACATATACACACACCTTTACACAACAATACTCAGCAAAAGCTCCTGGATGGATCACATATTTCTTTTGTCTTATGTGGGGGCTTATTATTATAATTGCTAATTGAAAGTTGCAGTCACACCTATCGATAAGGTTTTATCTGAAACCCATAACAGGTTTCACCCAGCTCATAACAATCTCTCTCCTTTTTCCAAGCAGTTCTCAGACTGTGGGTCATGACCCCATTTTAATGGGGTCACCAGGGCTGGCATTAGAGTTGCTGGGGCTCAGGGCCAAAGCCCAAGGGCTTCCCCCCTGGGTGGTGGAGCTCAGGCTACAGGCCCCTGCCAGGGCTGAAACCCTTCGGCTTTGGCCCCCCTCCACTCCCACTTGGGGCAGCAGGGCTCAGGCTTCAGCCTGCCATCCTGGCCCCAGGATGGACATTTTAGTTGTCAGAAGGGGGTTGCCGTGCAATGCAATTTGAGAACCCCAGTATGACAGTTGAGGGGGGAAAAGATCTTTCCTTTAGTCGAGTTATTTCTGAAAGCTCATTTCCAGCTTCTCTCTTTGGATCTGATGCTGTACCCATGGAATTCATTGGCAGCAAGTCCATTAATTTCAATGGGGACAGGATCAATCCCTTTACTACTTTTCTTAGGAAAGTATTTGATAGACATTTGTGCTAGCATAGGCAGCTGGAAGAAAACATTCTTTCCATAACAATGTCAGCAGAAATAGCAAAGTTAAAAACATGTTAGCATATTCTTGCTGTAAAAAAACAAACAACCAAAGTATTAAATCCATGCCACTTCAGTAACACATTAGTACAACTGGAAAAGGAATGGTTTCTGGGAGTTTTAATTTTACTGGCACTTGCCTGAAACTCTCCATTCATTCAGTAGTGCCTCGTTAGCCATTTAACCCGTCACTGCTTAAATTCTTTTGTGTTAAGTGTATATGAGAACAAAAGCTGCCAGTATCATACTTCCCAGGTGTCAGTTAGAACTAGTGGGCTTAAGCAGGTCTGCAAAAGTGAGAGTATCTTTGAAATGAGGGTGCATATCCCTAGATAAACTATGGTGGAGAACACGGTTCCCTCTAATTTTTCCCGCCCACATGCAGAATGAATTTTGTTATGTGCATCAATATGGAGGAGGTGTCACACATCACCTCCATATTGGTGCACATAACAAAATTCATGTGGTGGGGGTGGGGCTGAGGGGTTTGGCGTGTGGGAGGGAGCTCAGGGCTGGGGCAGAGAGTTGGGTGAGGGCTCTGGCTCTGGCTGGGGGTGCGGGACCTGGGGTGGGGCTGCAGATGAAGGGTTTGGGGTGCAGGAGGGTGCTCTGGGGCTATGGCAGGGAGAGAGGACTCCCCCCAGCTCTCTCTCCCTGAAGCAGCACCTGGGCTCGGGGGGAGAGGTGCCTCTCCCCACCGCAGGGGGGCTGGGGCTGCAGGATAGGTACGCCTCCCCCAGTCCCAGCAGGTCAGGGCTGGGGGACAGCTACCCTGGCCACAGCTGGGTGCAGGCCGCTCTGGGGTCGGGCTGCGCTGCACTACCCAGGCATTATAGTCAAAAATGGTTACAAGAGAAATAAAGATAAACACTTTCTAGCAGCTAAAACTTAATAAGCTAGACTTGGTTCAACATAAAATCCTTATCACTGGTTCCCAGCCACATGGCTGACCTGAGAATTTGGTCAGGATCTCGCCCTCAAAGTCAAAGGGTTGGTTCCTTTCTCACCTAAGAAGACAGAGAGAGAGATACCTTGGGGTGTTTTTGCCCCTCACTTTATAGTCCAGTCACTCTTTGAAGTGTATTCTTCTGAGGATCACCCCTCAAAGGAAAATTTATTCAAACAGTAAAGAAGGTGACATGAAGTGTGGTGGTGAAGGTGGCACCATGTTTGTTCTTCTCTGTGTATGCTGAAAAGCAGATTTGCCTTGTCGCCTGCCATTTCCCCCCTTGATATCTCTAGGACCCTGTTTACTACTTATGTAAATTGAGGTAAACACATTCCTTTGTTTAGGATAAACCTATGTAACCACTTTTGCCTAATCAGGGATGTGTGGGTTTGAACATGTGCTTGTGACATCTTACAAAGAGAATTCATAACTATCCGTATAATGTTGCTACATACAGGTCACAATGATAATGACCAGCAAGTTATATATTTCACAAGGCATATTTTGTACAAAGATTATTACAGTAGTGTATAGGAGGTGAATACAGGGTGCTGTCGGTCATAGAGACCACTTAAAGTGGAAAGGCCTATTAACACCTCTGCAGTAATAGGACAAAAAACAGGGGTTAGGGAGTTAGATTATTGTAATAAGCAATAAAGTCAGTGTCTTTATTAAGACCAGGACTTTGTGTCTAGCAAAGCTATGAAGTTAAGCTCCCCAGCTCATCTTATTGAGGTGCTGTGCAGGTTTCCTTTGAGGATGAAGACTGAGAGGTCAGATATGGAGTGATCATTAAAGTGTTCACCCACGGGTGATATGATATTTTTGTCGTCATTTTTCTGCGAGAGTTCGGTCAAAAGTTTAGTGGTTGTCTGGTTTCATCCACGTAGTTGTTGGGGCATTTAGTGCACTGGATGAGGTATACCACATGTTGTGGAGGTGCATGTAGAAGTCATGGATCTTGAAAGGTGTGTTGTGGGGGTACAGATCATCATGGCAATAGAGATAAGTCTGCAGGTTTTGCATTTGTTATGGCAGGGTCTGGTACCGCTTTGAGTTAGTGTCCTGATCTTGCTTCTGATGAGCTAGGTGAGGTCGGGGAGTGATTTCTGAAGGCCAGAAGAGGGGGTTTGGCAAACATTTCTTTCAGGATGTGGCCCCCATCAAGTATTTAATTATACCTATACAGATTCCAGTGTTGGGTGGTAGGTGACAACTAGGAGTGTGCAGTCACAGGGTTTATTTCCCTTTATTGAAGCAGGTTCTTTCAGGGTATTTGGATGGGCCTTTCCATGCAATCTACTTCTCTGGTGGAGTGTCCTTGTTTGGTGAAGACAGTTTTAAGTGTGTTTCCAGTTTATATACTGGACTTTCTTCTCAGAGCATATTCTGTGGTATCTGAGTGCCAGGCTGTAGATAACAGATTTCTTAGTGTGTTTGTAGTGGTTACTGGACCTATGACGGTAGGTATGGTGGGGTTTCTTGTGTATACTTCTCTGTAAGCTTCCATTGCTGAAGCTGACTGTGGTGTCCAGGAATTTGATGTTGGTGTAGGAGTGTTCTAGAGAGTTTGATGGATAAGCATGAGGCTCATAGGGCAGCCCAGGCTGACAGCCTTAGTACCTATCTAAATTGTGGCAATCTAAGCTATACTGCATGCTTCAGTTGTCAGCTGCCAGGCCAGGCCAGAACTGAGGGGAGGGGCCACAAAAATGGCTTAAAGACACCATAGCCCCCCTTGCGGTAGACTGAGAGTTCTGCAATACTCCTTTTGTAGTTGCAGCACAGAATCTCACCCCAGATTTTGAGGTGCTATAGTTCCCATAAAATAAAGATCTAAAGAAGAGCTCTGTTGCTTGAAAGCTTCTCTTATCAAAAGAAGCTGGTCCAATAAGATATTACCTTACCCAACTTGTCTCTCTAGTCTCTAATATCCTGGACTGATACAGCTGCAACTGCATTGCATATATAGTTCCCACTGATTTTACTGTGAAAGAGGTAAGAGTGGTGGCTTGGCAAGGTCATGGCATAGGGGGAACCTTGGAAGAAGGCACTAAAATGTTTGTGTGCAAAGGAGATGAAGTAGTTTTATGTCAAGGTTGGTACCCTTTGCAAAGATGAAGGGGAACTGTGTGGGGTGGGGTTTTTCAGGAGGCTTTCTAGAGGCTCAGAGGGATAGATCTTAATGCTCATCAAGAAGCACCTTGCAGTATGTCACGTCTAAGTGTGTATCTTCAGAGGGAGGAGAATAAGAGTTCCAGCAGCAGTAAAAGGCTGTCAGGTGTTGGTTGGGACTTTAAGCTACCAGAAGAGTTCAAGATGGTAGGGGCAGCAATATTTAGAAAAGGGGTGTCTCTGCCAGACTGGGTGAGTGAATTGTCTAGAGACAGTTAAAAAGGAGTTTTCAGTTTTGTACTGTAGGATTGCTAAGTACAATATGCTCAGAGTACTGTACACCTATAGCAACAGACTAAAGGTCAGATTCATAAAAGTATGGAGTTTATCAAAAGATTTGTTACATTGATGGAAGAAATATATATAAAAACAAGTTACCAGTTGGTAGTTTCAAAACTCAGGCTGTCTCAATTCTGTGAAATCCACAACCATACTGTAATTAATCAGAACAAGTCCGTGCTGGAGAGCAGACCATACCTTGTTAATATGGAAACATTCTTACCAGTGGTAATCTTAAAGACTGTTATATAACAGTGAATTCTGTAATGCCAAAGGATTCCATTCTCAATCTTCACATTCTTAGTGCTCTGCCTCATTGTCAGTTGTCTTCTAACCTCCCTAATTATTCTTTGTATTGCAGTTGCACCTGGACACTCCAGGTAGGGTGACCAGATGTCCTGATTTTACAGGGACAGTCCTGATGTTTTGGGCTTTCTCTTATATAGGGGCCTATTACCCACCGCCCCATCCCAATTTTTCACACTTGCTATCTGGTCCTCCTAGCTCCAGGTGAGATTAGGATGTCATTGAGCTAGGCAGTAAGGGTAGCTCTTGCCTGACCTCTGGCACAGGGAAAGAGGCCAGAGCTGTTATACGTGGCAGCTGAGAGAAGTGGCAAGTTTTAATAAAAGTAAGACTACTTGTGGTTTGTAATTTGAGAGGGATGTACAATACTTATTTTTTTTTCTCCCTCCCTGGGTTGTACAGATACAATGGCATACAGACCTGACTGTATATAAATAGATATTTGTTATTGCTAAACAAGGCAACCACTCCAATCATATCAGTACCACCATGGCTACGCTCTAATACACTAGCTCAACTTTTTTCTTACTATTACACAGACATTGTCCTTACAATTTTTACATGTAACGTTACACTGTTCTCCTCTAAAGTGATTCTTTATATGTTGACATGAGTATAATAGCCTAACATTCAGAGCTGCTGATAATCTGCTCCCAAATTTAGAAATACAAGGAGCCAAAAATCTCAGTGCCTCAAATCTCCAAAATGACACATGTTTCAAACTTGCCGATCCACAGACAAGAAGATGCTATGGACACTTTTGTCTGATTGCTGATAAAGCACTGTGGCTTTGAAGTGCTGACTGATGCCGGGCTCCAGGATAAAGCAAAGGGGAGGAGGCAGAAGACACAAAGCTGTCTGATATTGTAATGTTTGTTTTGTTTTTTATTTCAGTTGGGATATACAGTTGGATGGGTGCAGGAAAGAAGGATGCATAATTTATTTACATCAGTGCAGAATATTTTAGCTAATTCACAGCACTGGTAATCAGGGTTGGATTCTACTCTAGCACTTCAACAGACTTCCTGTATCACCTTGGACAAATCATTTAGGTCAAACTTTTCAAAAGTGGTCACTAGTTTTGGTTGCTTCAGTAACCGAGATCTTCAACTGGTGGTGTTGGCATGAGGCATTTCTGAAAATCGTGCCTTTATTATCTCATGTAAGGAACTGAAAAATTCATAAACTAAAATTAGTGGATTTGGAAAGTTTGAGACACAAGGCAGTGAAAGACCAGTTTCCAATTTGTAAAAGGAGGATAATACTTCTCTTTCAAGAGGAGTGTCATAAGACTAAATTAGTTTTCTGTTTCAGTCTTAATACAGGGTTCACTAGTAACACCAAGTCAAGAAGTGCTGTACAAGCCCTTACACAGAGAAGTGGCAGATTTCAGTTAGCTTTACACTATTAAAAATGTTGGATCTGATTCTCTTATTTACACTGGTGTAAAACGGAAGCTCAAGTCAGTAGGCTTACACTGATGTAAAACTGAAGAGAACTGAGCTTATATAGGTTTCAAAGTAGCAGCCGTGTTCGTCTGTATTTGCAAAAAGGAGAGGAGTACTTGTGGCACCTTAGCGACTAACCAATTTATTTGAGCTTAAGCTTTCGTGAGCTACAGCTCACTTCATCCAAATGCATCCGATGAAGTGAGCTGTAGCTCACGAAAGCTTATGCTCAAATAAATTGGTTAGTCTCTAAGGTGCCACAAGTACTCCTCTTCTTTCTTTGAGCTTATATAGGCATTGGTGCAAAACAATCTCACTCAAAGGGAGAATAAGATTTAAAGGATGAAAAATTGGGGGTGAGGGGGAAGGTTCAGAATATCTGCTAGTACATTACAGGATATGCACTGGAAATTGTACAAATCTGTACCAATGCATAATTTTTGTGCACACACCAATTTTCCTGAGTTAGTCACACATTTGGCATATGAGTGCTTATATGATTAGGGATCTTTCTCCTCTTCAAGAGTTATCTTTGAGGAAAAACTCAAATGAGAAACAAACTATGTCAGTTGCTCACTTACAGCTGAGCAATCAGCTAGAAACTTTCTCAGTAACAGAGACTGTGTTGTGATGGTACCAAACCTGCTGTCCCAGTGTTATAAATAGATTCCTGCATGGGTCTGGGAGGGGCACATAGACATTCAAGAATACAGCTGCTCCCTGAGTTATGCAAGACCCGATCTATGCAAATCCGCACTTACAGAAAAAGTTCTGTAAGCTAGAAATAAGTGTGGGTTTTGCGTAACTGTTAGATATACATTTCTGACTTACACAAAATTTGAGTTATGCAAGATGTTCCAGACCATAATATAATTAAATTTAACATCTTAGTGGAATGAAAAATACCACAGTGGACCAACACTGTAGCATTTAATTTCAGAAAGGGGAACTACACAATGAGGAGGTTAAACAGAAAATAAAATCCCTGCAAGCTGCATGGAAACTTTTTAAAGACACCATAATAAAGCTCAACTTAAATGTATACCCCAAATTAAAAAACATAGTAAGAGAACCAAAAAACCACCCTGGCTAAACAAAGTAAAAGAAGCAGTGAGAGTCAAAAAGGCATCGTTTGAAAAGTAGAAGTTAAATCCTAATGAGGAAAATAGAAAGGAGCATAAACTCTGGCAAATGAAGTGTAAAAATATAATTAGGAAGGCCAAAAATGAATTTGAAGAACAGCTAGCCAAAGACTCAAAGTAATACCAAAATTTTGTTTAAGTACATCAGAAGCAGGAAGCCTGCTAAACAACGAGTGTGGCCACTGGATGATCGAGATGCTAAAGGAGCACTCAAGGATAAGGCCATTGCGGAGAAACTAAATGAATTCTTTACATCAGTCTTCATGGTTGAGGATGTGAGAGAGATTCCCGAACCTGAGCCATTCTTTTTAGGTGATAAATCTGAGGAACTGTCCCAGATTGAGGCATCATTAGAGGAGGTTTTTGGAACAAATGTATAAACTAAATAAGTCTCCAGGACCTGATGGTATTCACCCAAGAGTTCTGAAGGAACTCAAATGTGAAATTTCAGGACTGTCATCTGTAACCTGTCATTTAAATCAGCTTCTGTACCGAATGACTGGAGGATAGCCACTGTGATGCCAATTTTTAAAAAGGGCTCCACAGGTGACCTGGCAACTACAGGCAGGTAAGCCTGACTTCAGTACCAGGCAAACTGGTTGAAACTATAGTAAAGAACAATTGTCAGACACATGAACATAATTTGTTTGGGAACAGTCAACATGGTTTTTGTAAAGGGAAATCATGCCTCACCAATCTACTAGAATTCTTTGAGGGGTCGACAAGGGGGATATAGTGGATAGCCTTTGACAAGGTCCCTCACCAGAGGCTCTTAAGCAAAGTAAGCAGTCCTAGGATAAGAGGGAAGGTTCTCTCATGGATTGGTAACTGGTTAAAAGATAAGAAACAAAGGGTAGGAATAAATGGTCAGTTTTCAGAATGGAGAGAGGTAAATAGTAGTGTCCCCTAGGATGGGCAGGAATGGTGTGCCTAGCCTCCGTTTGCCACAAGCTGGGAATGGGTGACGGGTTGGATCACTTGATGATTACGTGTTCTCTTCATTCCCTCTGGGGTACTTGCCATTGGCCACTGTCAAAGACAGGATGCTGGGCTAGATGGACCTTTGGTCTGACCCAGTATGGTTGTATGTTCTTAGTATAGATATAGTCTAAGACGTGCCTTTGCAAAGTCAAGAACTCCAAAGGAAATACAGAATAAAGGCTTCCTGTACAACCTCACTTTGGCTCCCTTGCTTTATGATAGTCTTTAATAGCATGATGACATTTTTTCCCCCCTCAGATCCCTGCCTCATTCAGTAAACAGAATGGACAACAATCACTAAATGTGTAGTTATTTGATACTACTTTTTATCCTCATTGTTTGATGTGTTGCCTCATGCCTTATTTACTGATTCTTCTCCCAGGGAATACTAGGAATCCAGGGAAACATGATTTGTGCTGGGGCACAAAGCAAAGGAGACGTGTTTTGTTTTTTTTTTCCTCAGGGACAAATTTCTGTACTACCTAACATTGTCAGGGGTTTCAGTGAGTAAGGTCTACAGCTGGACAGTTTACAATAACTACTAGGAGTTTTACTTGAGTAAGGAGTGCATGATTTTACCCCACTTCAGAAACCAAAAAAGCTAGAGGTTTGTTTGGTTTTTGTGTGTTCTACATATTTGTACTTTCTCACACTTGCGTACTCATGCATCTGACAGACATTTTCCTCAAGTCTTGCTAATAATTTGGTTTGCTCTGTTTTTGTTGTAATGAAAATTCTAGATCCTTGACGTTAAAAAGCCCCTGAAGACTATACAGAGAAACATACAAATGGCAAAGTTGACGAAGCAATCACTTGTCAAAGTCCAGATTCCTCAAAATATTAACGACAACTATTAGAAAAATCACTGTCACTTTATTCTGTAAAGTAAACACTGTATACGCTCATTTTGTATATTCTTGCCAATGTGTAAGTATGCTTAATATGCCCACTAGATGTCGTTGTTGTTCTTTGCCACATTTCCTTAAAGTTTTATATGCAAATGGTGTATAAAGAGAATTCAGATTATTCTTGTTTTTCTTACTATTTAATACTAAGAGGCACTGTTTGACTAAAAGTATTTCCATGAAATCATGTTTACAGGAAATTACATATCAAATTGAGAATTAATATCTGAGACAGTCATTACAATACACAGTATCCATGTGTATGACAATTACTCACATATGCTTGTGCATTATTAGCGAGGTGGTAATAAGATTCCCAGAAGTGCTACTTTCAACTGGTGTCTTCTGGGAATTGTAATTCAAACAAGCATTTCTAAAACCCTAACATTCCTGCAAATACTTCCATACTCAAGACGGAACCATGGTAAATCATGGAATTACTTGCTCCTGGCCATAGGTAAGAATGACAATCCCTGTCTTACATTGGATTCAGCAGGTGTTACCATGATTGCAGATTTTAAATTGTCTATACAATGAACCATAATAGTTCTGATCTGGTTTCCATTTAAGTTAAGCATGATGAGTTCAAAGGCAGTAAATCAGTCGCAACAGCTATATTAACGCTTTATTTCTACGTTATTAGTACAACTCATAGAAACCTCTGACACACTCTACACTAACATATAGGTCAGTTATGTTTCCACAAACAACCTTCTCTCCCTTTTTTTAATTAGAAGGGAGTATTCTTTTTTGTATTCAGTGAACTATATTTTAACTAGAAAAGTGTGCAAGAGTATTATGATAAAAATTAAATGGGGGTGTTAAAGCTAAATATGAAACAAGTTATTGCTCCTGAAATCTGTGGCTAGAAAGTGCTTCTACTTAACTTTTGTTCATTATTGTCCATTACTACTTTGATATGTAGTATCAATTCATGCAATATATCTATTAACAAAACAAAAACAAAAACCCTATGTTAGAGGGACATTAAGGTTGCAGAGTCAAGCACTCCAAAGTTAGGAATTGCCAAAAGTAACCTTGATTCAGTCCCCTTTTGTGTATGCATTGTTACTGTCTTTAATTACCACACTTTTTTTTCTTATGAGGCCCCTGCCTCATCCAGTACACAGAATGAATGGTACTTTAATTAATGAGCAGCTATTCAATATTTAGTTTTATCCTCATTGTTCAATGTGTGGTCATAGGCTTTATTTACTGCATGCATTTCAAACCCTGCTATGAAGACAGAATTATTAATTTCTTCATGGGCATTTCTATGGTGCTCTCACATAGTGTCAGAGTGCTTCATAAACATTGTGGATTTATCTTTGCAACACCTCTTGTCAGATTAGGTGTGGTTATTCCCATTTTACAAATGGGGGGGGGGGAGGGAAGGAGGTAGAGAGAGATTAAGGCCAAAATTGTCACCTGTCCATTAATTTTGGGTGCCCAGATTGAGACACTTAGAACTTGATTTTTCACAGTAGTTACCATTTTTGTTACATTCAAAGCACAGCTCCCGTTTTCGGTTGCAGCTAGGAGTGATCAGCACTTCTGTAAATCAGATCTTAGGTGTCTCACATTGGGAATCCAGAAAATGAGGAGCATACCAATAGTGGCAATCTGTGAAAAGGTTGGTTTAAGTGACTTCTCTAGCATCACACAGGAACTCTGTGGCAGAGGCAGAGAGAATCCAATTATCCAGGGCACTATTGAGTTCTCTTAAACATGAGAACCTCTCTTGCTGCAATCTCCTGCCTCATTCACTATGCACACCTTCCAACTTCTGCAACAGATAAAGGAGGTCTGACTGACCACAGTAGTCTTCATCATTACACAACCTTGATTTATCCCCATGCATCCTGTGCAGTGAATGAGGCAGGGGCCATATGGGAAAAAGATATTATGTGATCATGTAATGAAATACTATACTATCTTCAATATGTAGAAGAGTGTCAAAATAAGGTTGTACAGGCAACCTTAATTCTGGCACTTCCTAGCTTCTGAGAGCCTGACTTGGTGAACCTAGTAATAGTGAAATATTGGGCAAACTTAAGTATAGGTGCATGGGCAGCAGGTGACCTGGCTGTTGGGGGAGGCTAACCCCTGGCCCCTCCATTTGTGCCCAAGGCCCTGCCCCTCCCCATCTGCCCTCCCTCCCCTGCAGGAGCCCAGAGCACCCCCACCACAGCCCCAGGCCCAGCGCCAGGGGGCAAGGCTCCAGCCCTGGTGCACCGGGTGGCAGCGCTCTTGGCTGCGGTGCACCGAGCGGTGCAGCCCCAGCACCAGCTGCCCTGACTCCCTGCAGGAGGCAGGCCTGCCAGCCAAGGCAGAGTACTGGGAACCACAGGAGGGGGCCTGACCTGGGGGTGGAGCATGGGTGGAGCCATGCGAGGCTGTTTGGGAGGGCACAGCCTACCCTTGCCTGCAATACCCACCACCCATTTATAGGTGGTACTACTAGCTCAACATTATAATGTTCTTCTAACAGCATTGTGTGTGTGTGTGTGTAATTTCCTCATAGAACGGTGTGGGTTATATGACCAGTGTGGTGTTACAAGTGTGCCCCAACTCTAATTGCCCCAAACAGAGCAGCAATCCATTCTGGTTTAACTGCCCAGGGCAAGAAGAAGCCAGTATACATTAAGTAAATGTCATGTCCCTTTAATAAACTTCAGCTCAGTGGCATTGCCACTGACAGTTCCTCAGTCCAGGAATCATTACAATGGTTTCATTTGGCCCAAGGTTCAGGGCTCCAAAACTTATACTTTGAATTAGGCTTATCTCCAGATACCTCAGGGAGCAACTGCCATTCACTACAGCCTGCCTGACTTCTACTTTCCCTTCATTCTGCACTCGGCCCCAAGGGTGTGACAGGGCCTTGGTGGTTATCCCCAGGTTACAGGCTCCAGCCTGTCCCTGAAATGCATAGTACCCTTTTCTCGTGCACTCTTTCATAACCTAGGTTTTTAAAAAAGCAAACTGAGAATTGAAATTCCATCATGTGGCATCATATTGACACCCACATGGGTCATCAGCAGGCTTACAATTGTTAGATCCATCAGAGTTCTGCCACTTAAGCAAACTGAGCTGTAACTGATAGCAATAACAGGTTGTCATCCTCTGTGTGAACCAGCATTAGAGGAGGATGGGACACTTTGCTAGTGAGTTTCATGGATATTTGACAGCAGAAGAATGGTGAGACTCCATTCCAGGCTCTGGAGGGGAGTGTGCTCCAGTGGGCACAGAGTCTAGTGTCCAGGCCCCACTAACTTGACAACTTCTGCCCCATCCCCTCCAACCTGCCCCTTCACTCCTAGTCCTAGGCTTCCTCTCCTCCATTTGCAGCCACAGTATCCTTGCCCAACTACTCCCCATTTCCCCATTCCTGGCTCCTTGTCAAATCTGTCTCTCATATTTTTTCCACCTATGTTTCCCATCCCACTGCCTTCCAGTCCCACTTTCCCTCCCTGCACTCCTTCTCCAATCTCTTTCCTCCTCCCCACCCCACAGCTCTTTGTCTCATTCCCTTCGCCCAACCTGTCTCAGTTCCCCCCCAGCATCCTTAGTCTACCTCAGATTTGCCTTACCTCCCTTCACTTTCTTTTTCCCCTTGCTGCACTGGTTCCCAGGCCCAGTCTCTTTACCCAACCAGTCCCAGATTCCCCCATTGGCTTCTTGTCTGATTTCCTCTCCTTCCTTCCCTCCTCTCTCTCTCCTCCCCTCCCCCCACCGCAACTCCCATTTTCCTCACAGTATCCTTGCCAAGCCAGTTTTGGCTAAGGTTAGGTGAGATGATCTAATGGCCACTTCTGACCTTAAAATCTATTAATTTTATAAACCTTGCCCTCTCTGGCTCCCAGTCTTCCCCAAAGCAATTTCCAAACCCAGTCTCTGCCCCCCAACTGCCAGCCCCAGTTTCCCCTCAGGCTCTTTGTCCAGTTTTCTCCCCCTGCCCTCCAATATCCATGACAGGTCCAGGTCTTGTCCCCTGTGCATTCAAATCAAGCAGCAGAATCCTCCATGTGGCCCAGGCCCAGCTGGAGGTCAGCACAGCCTGATGCAGTCCAGAGCTGCAAATGCAGTGAAAGTCCTACTCAACCCTGCACTGGAACATGTTCAGGGTGGATGGGATTTGAGAAATTCAGTAGTTAAAAATCTAAGTCGTCTATTAGGCATGTGTGAAGTGTGATTTCCGCCCCCCCTTGCAATTGGCTTATAACTTAGCCACATTTGGGTGGATTTTCACAGAGACGGCAACATTCTTGACACAAAGGCCATCCCTTGCTAAATTTCAGTGCTCTGGCCCAAAGCATAGGATTACTAGAGCTTTTCAAATAAAAGGTTGCCAGAAGTTAGCATGTCCAGTCTCTGTATGGGGTATAAAAAAATGGGGGGAAGGTTCTTTGCAACCTCTCTCCCCTTGCACACTCATTCAGAACTGGGAACAATCTTTAACTAATTTCCTATGTATAATCTAATTTTATTTTTTAGAAATCCAATCTTTATGGTCTGAGTTAACTCAAAGTAGAACCCTTTTGGTTCCCATTATCCCATTGAACAGACTTTGGATTGCTTAACCAGGAAAGGAATCAAGTCTTTAACAATCTTTTTGGTTTCTCTTTGTAAAATGGTGGCTAAGACTACTGGCTTCATTTTTGCTCATTATACTGAGGGCTCTTTCTGGGGCAGAGACATGAGTCTTAATCTGAGTAGACTCTATATCCACTCTACAAGTTGCTTGAAGGGCAGACTGCTGTAACTCCTGCTCATGCTTTTGAATGTAATATTGTAAGGAAAATGATGCTCTCTGGACTTAAAACCTTGGATTAAGCCCTTACAAAAGACCCTGTAAGAGTCACTGAATTCATTCTTAAACTTTATGGCCTGATGATGTGGTTGTCATCTTTTCCCACAATCATATCAACAGTCATGGCAGTTATGCAGTCTAACCACAACTAGCCTAGTGATTCCCTAGGACTTTTTTCATATCATGGAGCACTTCTTCAGGCAGAGACCCTTTCCACAAATACTGCTTCTCCCACTTCCAAACCCTAATCCTACCCTTCTCATGCTGCAACTATAGTACTTCTCTCTCTATGCAGTAGTAAGTAGACAAAATTTGAAATGAACTTGCTTTAAGGTGATCTGGCTAGCTGTTTGCTATCTGCCCCATCCCTTCATTTTCTCTCTGGGTGAATGACTTGAGATTTATTATTGCCAAGTGTCCCTTTATTTTGGGCCTGAGGGCAATCTCTCCAGGTTTCAGAGTAACAGCCGTGTTAGTCTGTATTCGTAAAAAGAAAAGGAGTACTTGTGGCACCTTAGAGACTAACCAGTTTATTTGAGCTGTAGCTCACGAAAGCTCATGCTCAAATAAACTGGTTAGTCTCTAAGGTGCCACAAGTACTCCTTTTCTTTTTTCTTTTCTCCAGGTTTGGCACTCTCCTCCTGTGTTTGTACAACCTGAAGCGGTCACAGAGGACAGAGAGGTACTCAAGATTTATTTAGTTTAGTTGGCCGTAAAAGCCTCCGGAAACCCTAAAATGGTCCAGGACTGGCTAAAATTTAGCAAGAAGTGTCACTTCTTGAAGACTGACATGGCTCCATGGACTACATGTCAAGGACCATTGAACTAACCAATTGGTTATCTTTCACAATGCCCATTAAAATGTACATAACAAAAACAAACCCCCTACATTGAAAGAACAGTAAGAATGCACAGTCAACCACTTAAGAAATGCCAGATTTAAGGGTTAGCAGTGCCTGTCATTAAGAGTACAACAATCCTGTAACTGCACAAGGCTATTTTTTTGCTCACTTTTCTGAGGCTGATCTTATTGTAAGGTTGCATTCAGCATTCCATTAGAACTTTCAAATGTTCTCAACTTTGTGGAAGATGTCTTCAGAAATTTTCATTGCTTGAACCCAGCCCAAGTGGTGGATTTCTTTGGAAAGTCTTAGCAAAATCTGTTCACCCACTTTTGAGTTATGTGAGAATTAAAAGAATTAACTTTTTTACTTTAAAAAGATATGAAGACTGGTTTTACATGCACAAAAATGAACATACTTTCCAAGCTGAAATCTTTCCAGGTGTTGGTCTTAATGGAGAATAAGTATACAGGCCTACATGTAAAACATTAAAAAAAACCAAAGTTATTAAAATTTAAAAATCAATTTTCCACATACAAATTTCCACTGAGTTTACATTTATGGTACTAATGCGAATATGAAATAATAGCTATTGGACTCCACTGAATTGCCATTTCAATCAAAGGGAGTTTTGTCTTTGGATTGGACGTTTTATCAATGCTATATCCATAAAACTTGGTATGTGCTATTTCAATGTAGAGATTGATTTATTTAAATTGATAAAATGCACTACCCAAGGATATATGCACAGACAAGTCAATTTAAAATACATACAAAGATATAGATATTATAGCTATAGATTTATATAACTATATACAGATACATACACTTCCTTATAAGACACCAGTGAATTTACTACAGAACTGGCAACCATTTGCAGTAGTGATTTAAGGTTTACACAATATTTTTCCTCACTTCTGCAGAAAGACTTTGGGGAAACTACTGTCCATAATTCAGCTGATACTGTGTATTAATCTACAGTTATAGCAGGTTAGTCTGTCATTTGTACACATGGTTGGGTGTTAGAGATGAGTGGTCAATTAGTATTCAAGTAACCCGAACACTTTGTAAAAAGGGGTTCTTGAACTGAGTCAGATTAACTGGCTCTGACTACATATTTCAGCTTTCTGAAAATTGGGACCCCATTCAGCATATGAAAATTTGATGGGTGTTAATAGGGGTATTCAAGATAGTTTAAGAACAGCAAGACAATTGAAAAAACACAGAGCTGAGTGCAAAATTCATTTCCGGGGTGAAGGAAGAGCAGAAATTTATTTAAGAAAGAAATGCAGCCGATGTGGTAGTGCCTTCCCCATGTCTTCTGGCTAGGTGCTATGTGCACATAAATGTTTCACCTTAAGCTTTAAGATCAAGGGAAAGTCTGTGGGGACCCTTGTTTCCTGGAGATATGCTTGCTAGAGCAGTTCCCAAGTACTGACTAGGATACATCATTCCTGGAACACCAGTTCTTTGCTTGCCCCAACTGTGTCCACAGTTATGAAGCATGCATTGCCAGAAGCTGGTTTGAATAGATGTTTGGTAATAAACCAGCCTCACTACTATCCTCTCTATTTTTTGCATGTTTCACCGTTCTTCCACATGATAAAGTGAACAAAAGACATAGTTGCATTAGCTGAGAATGTCTGTCTGCTTTTTAGAACCCATTGCACTTACTGGGTCTCTGCCCTGTATTCCTCAAAGTGCCCTCATCTCCCATGAGCTTAAGGACAGTTGAAGGGACATTCCTTCCACAAAAATACGTGCTATTTTTCAAAATTTGGCATAATTAACATAAATGTTTTCAATATTCCCTATGGAAAGCCTATCAGAGGGATTCTTATAATTGAAATATAATTGGTTATTTTAACTTTGTTTAGTTAAATAGCTCAAATAAATTGGTTAGTCTCTAAGGTGCCACAAGTCCTCCTTTTCTTTTTAGATAATTTAAGAGGATAAGTTCTTATAATAAACATATAAAATGATTACAAATACATTGCTTCAGGGTACAGATTTGTTACTCGTATATGAACTGTAACACATCCATATAAGATAGTAAACGTGTATATACTACCAGTATTTACATAGTGACATAATGTACAACAAAATGGATGAAATCATTTAGGATAAGAACAAATTAATACAAAGACTTTGTATAAACAAAACCCAGTAACTTAGTAGGGAGAAAAGTGGACATTCCTTCCCCAAGAAGAGTCTGAAGTCCTAGGCATAGACCTGTCACTTCCTTTTGCCTGCTTGCTTCCGTGTCTCATTGGATAGCAATGAAATACTGGAACTCTTCACTGAAACAGTGGTGGCAGCTACTGATTCATCATGCCTGGAAGGAGATGCCATCGAGCTATATAGGGAAAGAGTTGACTGCATTCTTATCTGGAGAGTTTATGCTCCTGCATTTTTTTTCAACATGGCACTCACGTCAAATGCAAAGTTAACAAGGTCTGATCCATATTCTATATTCTACGGATGTCACTGCTGAATTTAGCTCCTGCTCACTCTGGAGAAGAGCAATTACTATGATGCTTGATTCCAGACACACACTTGATATCTTCAAGTAACAGGTATGGACAGAGAATCTTTATCCCCTCTAACTCTGTACTAGGCTTATGTGCAGTATCTTGCCTTTTCTACCCTCATAAACATTTCAATTGATTTCCACCCAGCGATCCTTCATTACTGTTTGGATTTTAAAAAATGGGGAAAAAAGACATTAAATTGCAAGTAAAGGTAAATACAACTACCAGAGCTGAATGAATATTTCAAAATATCTTTAATTTCCGTTCAAATTTTTACATGAATTTGCTTGAGCCTTGTTTCCTTCTGTTGTGAAGCCAAACGTACTTATTGTGGAAAGCCAAGTTTCCAGCAGTGGAAGGTTATTTCAGTAATCCACTGCACCGTGTAAATTCAATAGTAGGAGATTTCCATTCTCAGACATTAAGGGAGCAGTGGGGATGAGCCATTAAACATAGCAGTTTATAGTCATGACAATATAATTGGACTAAACTAAGGTGCTTCAATAGTTTATTATCTGGCACTGTTGAATAGCATGTGGAACTGTTTCCAAGGCTCTAGAAACTTGTTTATGGCAGATTCATGTGTCTGTTTAGACTTGCTCTGATTGATCTAATTTTCTTGCATTGCCTTTAATAGTGTACAGTTCAAGTAAACAAAACTTTACCAGTAATTTTTTTAAAGCAAACTAAAAAAAGGGTTTTTTAAAATATGTAAAAGATCCATTTTGATTCCTAACTTCTCATGCTGGGAAATCTAAGCCCTTCTCATCTATAGTGTTCTAGCCATAACATGCTTTACTAGAAGTGTTCCATTTTCCCATCTACTTTTATTTATGACACACTCATTGAAAAGAAAATGAGCTCCACGAGGAAGTCATATAGGATGGAAACAGAATTAAGGAACTCTAAGTAGGAAAAGAGAACAACATAATTTAAATTCATTTAGCTTAAAAGACAAACAGACAAAAGCACAATAAACAGGAGACTAATATCACTGGCACAGGAAGGAGTCAGACAAGATACTTGGCCCATTGCCCTAGCAGCTATTAACTTCAGCTCAGCAGTTTTGTGCAATTGTGAATATGTACAGAAATCTGAGTCCAAGTCCTAAAAAAGAAGACAGTACAATTAATAAGAGCCACTGAAAACAGTCTAGGACTGAATCTTAAGAGCTTCAAAATCTCAATCCTTCTACTTAGAGTTTTCAGTCTTTTAAATAAATGTAGCCCACACAACTCTTTAAAAAACTGAATATTGTTACTCTCTTATGGCCCTGATTCAGCAAAGCATGTAAACATATACTTAAAGCTAAACCTGTATTTTAAGTACTTTGCCGAATTGGGAGCTATATTAGAAATTTATTTTAATTTTGAAAATACACTGCACCATATTCTTCCAAAAGAAGGTAAGTGTTGTATTACCAAAATATTTTTAATTATTAAGCCTCATTGCCCTAAACTACTTCCTTAAGGTCTTGTGAGAATCACATAGAGATCACCAGTGTCAGAGCAGGCAGTAATAAGCGTGTTTAAGACAAAGGAGGCTACAACCAAAATATGAAACTCCGTATAGAAGTCCTAAATGCACACTTTAAGGCCCATCTACATTACTAAATTCACTGCTTGCCCAAATGGGTATTAAAACATGCTTATTTAACACCGCAGGGAAGCATACTGACAATGTGCAATATAAAGGAAGTTTCCTGAGCAATAAGCTAGTGCCACACCATGAAAAAAGGGGTGTGTTTTTCACAACACCAGAATCAAGACACATGATTAAGCAAACCCCTCAAATACACAAAGAGAGGAAAAAGTAAGGGTGTCTCTTGCAAAGAATTCTCCCCCACCAAGTAACTATCGTTCAGGCAATGTCCACTCAGGAGATATCCCAACATTTCTCAGAGGAAGAAAAAGCTAGGATTAATAATAATCCAAATACTTGGATTTATACAGACATTATTCCTCTTCACACCAGTTTAAAAATATTAACTTATTAGTCTTTACAACACACCTGAGGTAGATGAATACTGGTAGGTGTTAATATCTCCATTTTGTGATTGGGAAGCTAAGGCAGAGAAGCCCCACAGAGACAGTGACAGGGAGACAATTGGCTTCCAGTCCTTCAATCAATACGCAAGACAGGGCTAGATCTTCAGATGATCTCTGTAGTTGCCATGATTTCACTGGAACTGTGAAGATTTATACTACCTCTCTCGCCATGAAGGCCAAGACCATAACAGGGTTTAAAAAAAGAACTAGATTCATGGAGGATAGGTCCATTAATGGGTATTAGCTAGGATGGGCAGGAATGGTGTCCCAAACCTCTGTTTGCCAGAAGCTGGGAATGAGTGACAGGGGATGGATCACTTGATGGTTACCTGTTCTCTTCATTCCCTCTAGGGTACCTGGCACTGGCCACTGCTGGAAGACAGGATACTTGTCTAGATGGACCTTTGGTCTGACCCAGTAGGGCCGTTCTTATGTTACCTGATGATCTGACTCCAGACTTTTGTGTCACAAAAGTAGTTGGGGGGCGGGGACTGTAAACTGGTCTGAAATGCTGCACAGGTGGGTATGGTGAGGAGCTGCCAGGTCTTCATGGGATGCCAAGGCCAAAAGATTCATGAAGCATCTGGAATAGGAAGGATTGGTAATTACCCACCAAAGTATCATATTTGGAACGTGAGTTTCTCAGGGATGATGGGGTTCCCCTCTCTGATTCGGAAGTAGATATTTCTGCAGATTTTAGGAAGGGAATTGTTAACTATCTGGAACCCTGACTCAGGTTAGAGGGGAGGCAGTCAAGCTAATTGCTGACCCCTTTTTGTAGCAGAAGTCCAGTGCATGTATTCTTTCATAGAGGGTCCAGTTCCCTGATAAACTGAAATCTCCCAACAAAGCTGGGAAATGGGGCTGGGACTCCTAATGTCTGCCACTTTTCTTCATAAATAAATTTTCTCCAGCAGGAACTGGTAAATGTTCTGCTGCAGGAAAGCTGCCTTCTTTCAAAATTAGAAACACAAGGTGGATGAGGTTATATTTCTTACTGGACCAACTTCTGTTTAGAGACAAGCTTTTGAGCTTACACAGACTTCTTCAGAAGTTGGTGCAATGAAAGCTATTACCTCATCCACCTTGTCTCTCTACTGTCCTGGGACGAACATGTCTACAACACTGAAATCTTTCAAAATGACTGCCATCTCCTATTCTCAAGGGGACTGAAGCCACAACCCCTTTGAGCAGAGATGCCCTCTCAAAATGTCTACCACCTCATACTGGTCCTAGTAGGAGTGCTATTACAGTACCCTCGGCTAAAATGGTGGCCCCTGACTGGATAGGGAGTCATATAATTAGTCTATTGAAAACGTGTCAAAACTTTTTTGAACAGAAAATTGGGTTTCAATTAAACAAAATTTTCTGCAAAAAAGTCTATTCTGCAGAATATTTTGAGTTTTCTATAAACACTTTGGCTAAAAACCAATTTTTTTCATGTCTTCAATGAAAAGTCAATTTTCTGGTGAAAATTTCAACAATACATTTTTTTGAATTTTCTGTGGTGCAGGGGAATCCTATTTTCCAACTAGCTGTATAAATCTTGTTTGGGGGATAATTACATCATCCTTGTAACCTTTTTATACTTAAATTATTCATATATATTCTTAGCCTTAACTCCAATTTAACATTTGTATCTTGAAATAGATACAGTAAATTGTTTCTGAAAATGTCAACAAGTAAACCAGGAGAAACACTAAATACCTTAAATGCACATGAATAGCAGAAGAGGTAGAAGAGGACTGTGTAGTTCCCTTTTCAGGTCCATTGAAACCTGAAGTGGAGGAGCCATTTCCCTTTTCCATGTCCATAGTGGTCCTTACAGGAGCCACTTTTCCCACTGCCAGGGCCTCAGAGGCATGAGGATTAATTCCATGGTTTCCAAGACAAAAGGCTCAAAGAGGAGGGGATGTTTGTGGTGGCACAAAGTAATTACAAGCTTCTGCCTGCAGCAGGAAGATGAAGTGGGTAAATACCACCCAAAAAGTGCAAGCTGAAAAATACCCTATAGAACCCCCAGTGCAGTTTAAAGCCACCCTGGCTTGGTGCAAAGAATAGTAATTTACACTAACATGTTTTAAATGTATGAGGGTCAGCCTCATTTGTTAAATGAATGACTTGATAAATATTTAAATAGGAATTTTAGATGCAAACTCTAATTCCTTGAAAGGTACCAAAAGAAAAAACTGTTTTTTAAAATAAAACATGCCATGCACTCTCGGAAGATAGTGTGAGATTCATGGAGCTTGTGTTTAGCCTGATACATTTCCTTTTTTTGTTGTTGTTCCTCTCCTCTCTTAAAATGGAGGCTTTGGTCATTAACACTACAAGTCACAGTAACATGTTATGATCTGAGCTGGCATTTATAACCAAATACAGCTTCTAGCTTTGGATGCCTCTCCTACAGGTCACTCGTCCTAGTGATGGAGAGAGTGGTTGCTCCCAAGAGAAAGGAAAGATGCCCATTAAGTCAGCTCACACCCTGGGAAAGGCTACCAATTTCTGAGTTTCTGTTCATACAACATCTTCAGTTCTGCCCTCTAAGCGGGGTCAATGTTATAACAACCGAGAGAGAGAGGCTTTGGCAGTGAGTGAGTGCCTGGAGAAACAGTGCAACTTACTCTGTCAAAGATGAATGTAACTTGTAGACTGGCTGGCTCATTTTGGTGCTCATTTTTGGAAATACCTAGATTTGTTTTGTGGATTATTGATTTAGGTGTCAGGCAGATAAAAAGCATCATTTCTATAATACCTTTATCATCACTCTGACAAGGATTGCTTTCAAGTTAAAGACCAATAAAAATACCAACTTTTGTCATTCCCAGAACAGCCATGTCATTTTTTTCTTTTGTTTTGTTGTCAGTGAAAGGACAGTATAGATAAATGATGGTGTCAAGCATGTTAATAGAGTGACAGATGTCTGAGTTAAAATAGTACATCTAATAATACTTTCCACTTCTATAGCACCTTGTAACTGAGGATTTCAAAGCACTTAACAAATATTAACTGAATTAATCAGCACCCAAGGAGGTCAATATTATTAATCTCTTTTTACAAGTGGGTAAACGGAGGAACAGGGTGACACTGGATGCCTGTATCAGGACCAGGCACAGAACTTGCATTTCTTAACTCCCACTCCTATGCTTTAACTGCTAGACCATTCTTTTCCCCCAATAAATACATAGTTATTACTGTGATTAAAGGATACATTTTAACATTCTTAATCTATTGGAGACTATGTTAATGTCTTGCCAATTTCTTATACTAAAAGACTTCCAATTTGCTATATCTTCCTCACTGGGGTATATTAGGACTAAGGCAGATAGAAAATATGTTGATGGTGATCACATGCTGCAAAATCCCCAGGATAGATCAGCTGTACTTGTAAGCCAACTATGCAGGTTAATGTGTAGTAAGTGAATTGAAGGAAAGAGACAAAGGATTAGAGATGAAGAACAAAAAAGACTGATAAGATAAGTAAGAAAGATAAAGGAGGTTACAAAAGGGAGGATGAGGTTTTTTTATGAAGTTGGAAATATACAAGCCCAGGACTGAATTGTGCAGTGTAACTCCAATTCATGACTAACAATTGAACATAGTTTGGTACATTGCATACCGAGCCCTCCTCTAAATCATTATAGTGGTTCCCGCAAGTTTGGAATATAGGCAAGACATTTATTTACTGTCAGGATATATCCAGATACTGTTGTCATACCATGTATTTACAACATACAATGACGAAAGAATAAACATTTTCCTTAGATTTCAGTGCCATGACATTCTGTAAAGTAATAGATAAAATACTTAGTGTTGACAGTACATAGCAGCTTTTATTCAAGGATCTTAAAACCCTTTACAAATGTTAATTAGTTAGGACCAATAATACCCCTGCAAGATACAAATGCATGTTAAAGCTGAATGAACTATTATAATAATCTAGTGTGACCTCCTGTATAACACAGATCATAGTTTCACCCAGGGATTTCTGCATCTGGCCCAACAACTTGTGTTTGAACTACAGCACATCTTTTAGAAAGAAATATACTCATGTACAGTAAGTCAATGGAAGAGCCAGGTATCTTAGGATTTGTGAATCCCAGCCCTTGCAATATACACATCCTTAGATTCCAAAATCCATATCTTTGGTCGTTTTACAATTTGGATCAGATTTATTTATGACCATGTGACACTTGTTTCTGAATGTGAATTATCCCAAAATTTGTAGAAACAATGAGAATATTTAAGGAGCCACAGCCATTTGGCTTTTCATAATACCAAAAGGAAAATTCTTTCTTTGGATAAAGACAGCCAGGGAAGAATAAACTGATGGAAAAGAGCCAGTGCCAAGATATCACACTGATGAATTCTCATGTTCTGTTTATACACAGTGGCCTAGAATCACAGCATCATCAAAGTGAACATTATTTTGCTAGTTATGTTTGTCTTATTTGTAAATTGAAGGACATACTTCTCTGACTGTTATGTTGGTTTGCCTTAATAATTTAAGGAGTCTTTTTTATTGATCCTACTATTGTAGCGGTCGAAGGAGCCTGTGTATAGTGCTTCAGAAGTTGAATAAATAAAATTATTACTGAATAAGTATAATGGAAAATCACAATAGGTCATATAATCAAGGCAAGATAGGACTGAGATGTCACATAAGGGCCTAATACTGCAGTTCTAACTCAGGTAAAGCTCTCAAACATCAATGGGATTTTTGCATAGGTGCTACAGGATTAGGTCCCAAGTTGTACACATCTGTGGTAATATATAAAATGTATATATGTTTATGTATTCATAATTATATATAGCAAACATTTCAAATTTCAGTAAGCCTATGAAACCTATAATTTAAATTCTTTTCTTTTGCTGAATACAAATATGTAGAGGCATAAAAATTAGCGCAAAGTCAAGACAGAGAAATAATGGGCTAGACAAAGTACAAATTAACAGTGTTATATGCATATTAACCAATGAAAGTTTGGAGGGAAACTCTTAATTTGCCAATGAAGAATAATCATTATATACAGGAGGGCACAGAGCTCCAGAGCAGTGATACTGTGCAGTGTTATTCCAAAGTAAGCCCATTTGTTTCTCTGTGTAGAATCCTCTTTAAACACTAGCAGTTGTTCTATGGCAGCAAAGTCTTGAGTCACCTTCTGCACTAATGATTCTGTCTTCTGGGGATTAAATTGATTTTTCACATTTCAGCATCTGAAGGCCCAGAGTATGCCCTATTGCCTCAGAGTGTGTGGTGGCACCAGCAGGAGGGGATGTCAAGGCGAACGCTTTTAGGACAGCAGTAGCAGTGACGGACATACCACAAAGAGATGTAAGGTTCCATGAAACTGCAAAAGTTCTGATTCTTATTTTAACAATTTAAGAGCAGTTTGATGTAGATTTAATGAATTGATAAAGACACATCCCCATGATTATCTAAAATCCTGCTCTCATTAAAATAGTACATCTAATGTTCTTTAAGGAAAAGGTATTGACTTGTTACTGCTCCAAGCAAGGTTTTCTTTTATCCCTGGGTTTGTTGCTCAACTCTCCCACTGCTGAATTAATTCATATAAGTTCCCTGATCATATTTAAAAGAAAAGGACACTGGGGAAGAGCTGAAGGTAAGGGGCTTGGGCGTAGAGTGGGAATGGGGGTTTGTGTTGTGCTTACTGGATGGGATGTGAACTTTTCTTTTTGTATTGTGCTGCTGAGTGATATTTTTATTGACTGCGGCTTTAATTGCTCTAAGGTTGCCTAATGCTTCTGCCTAGGTGTTAAAAAAAAAACATGATAGATTAACAATAAAGAAAAAAAAATAGAAATCTCCCTGATCTGCCTGACTCTCTCTGTTCCACCTCTCTGAATTCAGGGTTTCCTAATGCCAAACAAGTGTCTCAAGATTTCCGTTTTGTCCCATTCATTCAGCATGACCTTGCCTTTGTCCCCAGTCAGAAGAGCTTCACGTCTAAAGTCTATCACTTGTGAAAGACATTGTAAAGAGGTTTCAGAGTAGCAGCCGTATTAGTCTGTATCCGCAAAAAGAAAAGGAGTACTTGTGGCACCTTAGACTAACAAATTTATTTGAGCATAAGCTTTCGTGAGCTACAGCTCACTTCATTGGATGCATGCAGTGGAAAATACAGTGGGGAGATTTATATACACAGAACATGAAACAATGGGTGTTACCATACACACTGTAACAAGAGTGATCAGGTAAGGTGAGCTCTTACCAGCAGGAGAGCGGGGGGGAGGGGAACCTTTTGTAGTGATCGTTTCCTCAGCTCTCGTCCCCTAATGCCCCTACTCTACTTACGCTACACTGACATATTCATCATCTGGACCCATGGAAAAGAAGCCCTTGAGGAATTCCACCATGATTTCAACAATTTCCATCCCACCATCAACCTCGGCCTGGACCAGTCCACAGAAGAGATCCACTTCCTGGACACTGCGGTGCTAGGTGATGGTCACATAAACACCACCCTGTACTGGAAATCTACTGACCGCTCTGCCTACCTACATTCCTCCAGCTTCCATCCAGACCACACCACACGATCCATTGTCTACAGCCAAGCTCTCTGATACAACCGCATTTGTTCCAACCCCTCAGACAGAGACACATACCGACAAGATGTCTATCAAGAATTCTTACAACTACAATACCCACCTGCTGAAGTGAAGAAACAGATGAGTACCCAGAAGTCACCTACTACAGGACAGGCCCAACAAAGAAAATAACAGAACATCACTAGCCATCACCTTCAGCCCCCAACTAAAACCTCTCCAACGCATCAAGGATCTACAACCTATCCTGAAGGACGATCCATCTCACACTCGGATCTTGGGAGACAGGCCCATCCTTGCTTACAGACAGCCCCCCAACCTGAAGCAAATACTCACCAGCAACCACACACCACACAACAGAACCACTAACCCAGGAACCTATCCTTGCAACAAAGCCTGTTGCCAACTGTGTCCACATATCTATTCAGGGGACACCATCATAGGGCCTAATCACATCAGCCACATTATCAAAGGCTCATTCACCTGCACATCTACCAATGTGATATATGCCATCATGTGCCAACAATGCCCCTCTGCCATGTACATTGGCCAAACCGGACAGTCTACATAAAAGAATAAATGGACACAAATCAGATGTCAAGAATTATAACATTCAAAAACCAGTTGGAGAACACTTCAATCTCTCTGGTCACTCAATTAGAGACCTAAAAGTGGCAATTCTTCAACAAAAAACTTCAAAAACAGACTCAGACTGCTGAATCGGAATTTATTTGCAAATTAATTTAGGCTTGAATAAAGACTGGGAGTGGAAAAAGTAAAACTATATTTCCCCATGTTTACTTCTCCCCCGCTACTGTTTCTCACAAGTTCTTGTTAACTGCTGGAAATGGCCTACCTTGATTATCACTACAAAAGGTTTCCCACCCCCCCACGCTCTCCTGCTGGTAATAACTCACCTTAAGTGATCACTCTGGTTACAGTGTGTATGGTAACACCCATTGTTTTATGTTCTCTGTGTATATAAATCTCCCCACTGTATTTTCCACTGCATGCATCCGATGAAGTGAGCTGTAGCTCACAAAAGCTTATGCTCAAATAAATTTTAGTCTCTAAGGTGCCACAAGTACTCCTTTTTCTTATTGTAAAGAGGATACTCTTACATTAGTTGAACTGAATGGTGTGCAAGCCATGACTTCTGGGATACACAATCATTCAAGAATAAAAAAATAAAACCCCGAAACTAGTTCTTGCTTAAGAGGCAAGAATTGCTAGCCTTCTGACTACAGGTTGCCCTTTTATTCTGATTGGGAAACAGGGATCTCCTGACAAGAGTTGTCCTCTTTGACCAGTGCCCAAACCACAGCCTGCCAAGGGCTTGGCCAGAAGGCTTAGTAGAGAACTCTAGAGTGGGCCCCAGGGCAACTCCTGGCAGTCTGTATGGATAGATTTCATATTCCTGTCATAGAATCATAGAATATCAGGGTTGGAAGAGAGATCATCAAGTCCAACCCCCTGCTCAAAGCAGGACCAATCCCCAGTTTTTGCCCCAGATCCCTAAACGGCCCCCTCAAGGATTGAACTCACAACCCTGGGTTTAGCAGGCCAATGCTCGAACCACTGAGCTATCCCTCCCCATCTCCAAATTTGGAGACAACACTGCCTACTCATAATTTAAAGCCATTTAGCTTGAGAATTTCCTGTGCAAGAAATAAATGCCATTAGTGGCATCAGAGCCAAGCTATTCATTGCCAATGCCAGCATGCACTAAGATCTCCCCACCAAATTACTGGGGCAACTTCCTGGCTTAAGGGCTTACTTTTGGAGGTGGGGTAGATGGAGAGATCTTAATCAGCTTGTGGAGAGTTGTCTGTCTTCTATATGTGCTGTAGTAAGATATCAAATTATACCAATGTGATCAGAGGGAAATGACCTGGTCAGAACAACTATAAATCTGTCCACTGTCTTTTAACATCTCCTAGCAAGCCTTGCCCCAAGGCTCTGAGAGGGGTGATGAAGTGATACTCTCCCTTCAGCAGTGGGATGCCTGGTGCCAGTTCCCACCTTCCAATCCTCCTAGGCCCCCTTACATGTGGAGTGGACTGCTAACCAGATGGCCCAACATGAAATCGGGGCATGATCAACTGGTGGGAGAATGAGGACACTTCTGTCCTCTTCATGCAGTCCTAGGAGAGCACTCTAGCTCTCTTCCCCCGCCCTTTGAATTCAGAGTGGTACAGGCCAGGGATGATTCCTTCTGTCTGGTACAAAAATTGCTAAACTACCAGTTTAAAAAAATCTAAATGACAATTATTTGTAATTCATTATAAATTATGATTGACAAAATGTCAAAATCACAAACAAGACATTTAACAAGTTATTAATAAACATTTTCAGAGCTTACTTATAGTGAGGTAGAAATACACATGTAATTCCATCTGAGAAATATGGGAGCACCTCACAAGGCAGACCTCAAATGCTGGGATTGTAGTAGTGACAAACTGGGCTGCTGGGATTGTGGACTTTAGTGTAGAGTACCTGGACCTTTCCCCCCTAATCTTATATCCTTTCCCTTGCAAGTGTGGTGATGACATTCTTAGTACCTACTGAACTGTTTGTAAATACTATTGCGTTCATATGTAATTGACATAAATTCTGCCATTCTGTCTGTGCATTTACATCCTCGTGCTGCATAACAAGTCAATTGGAGTGTTGCCATTTATTTAAATGGGAACAGGAGTAAGTCAGTTGAGAATGTGGACATTTTATTTTCAGGATCTTTTTAGTTCATCTTTAAAACACAACTGCTGCTTACTGAGCACCACTCCTGGCCCAGGGGGTCTCTGCAGACCCCCCTCCTCAAACTTCTGCTTTTCCTCTCTTCAGGAGCCTTTAAGAACTCACAAAGGCTTTCTCTGCTTAACTGTACCCCATCCAGGAGTAGTTTAATACCAGAATCAGTTTACAATAACTCACAGATCCAAATGATACTCCATACTTAGCTCTGATATTTTCTCTTACCCTCCAGGACTCTTCTTCCATCACAGTCTGATCTCCCAACTCTCCCTCACTAGGGCTCTGCCATTCAGTCACAAACAGTCAGGATCCCTCCACTGCTATCACTCAGGAGCCTCCTGCTCAGTGGGCTTTAGCATCCAAGTTGCATTATGTGTTGCCTAATCCCCGCCCACCCCAATTCAGTAATAGGGGGTTGGCTTAGGCCCAGACTCTCAAGCCCACAAGCTACCCTGTTACAACCTGTAAATATCAAACAATTATTTTGCAATGTGGATTAAGCACCTGGGGGAAAAAATCAAACTTTTTTTAGATAAAGGATTGCAAGAGCCATTGAAACCTACCCTAGGATACCATTCTTTATTCTTGCCTCTCTTAATTGAAAAGACGTAGGCTGCACCAATTTAAATGAACTCCATTACTGATCAAAATTTACATTATACAATGAACCAAGTTTCAGATCAGTTAACACATGTGGATTTGCACTATGAACTCCTGAGAAAAATTAGGTTTTTTAGAAACACTAACACTTATAGTTACAGCAGTGCAAAGGGTTCTGCTTTTGTAATACACCTGATTTCAAAGGTAACTCCGAGAAATATTAAAATACTAATTCACATTCACTATCAAATTAGTTTCTGTAGTTTTATAGAACTCAGTCCCATTATTGCTTTTTAACAGGGACTTGATATATTTTTAAAGAAACATATGGTAAGCGCTGTTCCTATAATAGTTTAGACACAAGACCGTATATAAATATATAACCTGGCAGCTCATGTTCATTGATACACCTGGTGAATCACAATTTAGGTATCTTTCTTCCATCCTGGGGCTCTCAAAAGACATTCAGTTTCATTGCATGATGCTGTGATTTAAATCAATTTACTCTTGAGGTTTTTAAAGTTTTACCAGGATAAATTTCCTCTGTCCACCGTGGCCTATATAATGAAGAGTGATGCTAGGATGTCACGTTGCCAACAGGTTTATATCCTGCTGCCTTACATATTTTCTGCTGAGGAATCCATTTAGGGCCCTATGGATTCTGGCCTCTGAGTATGATCAGTGGGGGAAAACAAGGTCCAGCTAGAAAAGTGAAAGGAATATGTTGCAGCATGTCACAGTAACAGAAGGAAGGGAAGGAAGAAGAACATAGTCAGATTGCAGGTTTATTTTAAACTTATCCTGATTAGTCAGGGAACCCTGTTCAATACATGATTCAGAACAAAATACAGTTTTGCTTCATGTGTTTTGGCTTCTGGGCAAAAAGGATCCATCCATAAGCCTCTCTAGATCTGATGTATATGTAAACGTGGCATGAGTTGTACATACCCATTCCTTAACCAAACTGGATACTAACATATAATGTCAGCCACATTCCATGTACAAGTTTTCAAATATATTGTAATAGTCTCAGCCAGCGAATATGAAACAAGTTCCTTCTGAAATAATTAAAGGGATAATCAACTGCAAGTGAACTTTATATAGATGAACACACACTTTATAAAACTAGAGATATGACTGAGATGTAATACTGAGATCCAGGTCCAAAATTTCAGTCGTGTTGGGATCTGGGGGCTTTGTGAAAGGCCCACCACTAAATAAACAGTGTGACAAAGTTCCTGCTTTACCTTGGTGGGTCTTGCGCTTATTGGCGGATTTGCTCGCCTTGGAGCTTCACGGCAGCCCTCAGCTTGGCCGTTTTTCTGAACCCACAGTCCAGGTTGACTCCTCCTGTGTCTGACCAGGAGTTGGGAGGTTTGGGGGGAACCCGGGCCTGCCCTCTACTCCGGGTTCCAGCCTAGGGCCCTGTGGAATGCAGCTGTCTAGAGTGCCTCCTGGAACAGCTGTGCGACAGCTACAACTCCCTGAGCTACTTCCCCATGGCCTCCTCCCAACACCTTCTTTATCCTCACCACAGGACCTTCCTCCTAGTGTCTGATAATGCTTGTACACCTCAGTCCTCCAACAGTCCGCATTCTCACTTTCAGCTCCTAGTGCCTCTTGCTCCCAACTCCTCACACGCGCACCACAAACTGAAGTGAGCTTCTTTTTAAACCCAGGTGCCCTGATTAGCCTGCCTTAATTGATTCTAGCAGCTTCTTGATTAGCTGCAGGTGTTCTAATCAGTCTGTCTTAGTTGTCTCCAGAAGGCTCCTGATTGTTCGGGAACCTTCCCTGTCACCTTACCCAGGGAAAAGGGACCTACTTAGCCTGGGGCTAATATATCTGCCTTCTATTACTTTCCTATAGCCATCTGGCCCGACCCTGTCACAATAGATACAATTCTAACTATACTTCTATATATAGTTCTCTTTTAAACTTGCTTTTGAAAAACAAACAATAGTAGAGTTTGAGTACTGGATGCTAAATTCTCCATATAGTATCTTATTCCTTGTTTGCTGAGCCCAAAATGGAAATGACTCAGCAAAAATAATAAAAAGATTAAGAGATTTTCCTGACTCACGTCTAAAATGCTCATCCTAACTATGCCATGATTCAGATCCCTGGATCTTTAGCTCCCTCCTTTTTCTTCATCCCTCATTTAAAAATTTACATTCAAGAAATATTTCCCTGCATTTAGAGATTGCTCCAAATAGAATGTACATACACTACAGATATATTACAAACTTACCCCTTTCAGGGGTTTGGCTTTATGAGTAACTGGCATAATCATAATAATAAACAAGCTTCAGCATTAGCTTAACCATTCATAGGTTTTTCTGTAGAATGCCCTGTATACCTCCTCATACCCTAAAGGTGGTAGAATTGTCCAGGTGGTGGTCGTTCCAGATATCCACAAGGGAATGGTGGCCAACGATCTCTCTGAGGACATCTGTAGTGGCCTGGCACTGCTCTCTCCTGATGTGGTCCTACTCATCCAGGGTAGTGTTAAAATTCCTGCCCAGGACCAAGCACTTGTGAGGTCCAAGGTGCTAAAGAAGGCAGATGCCAGCCGGTAGAGCTGTACATGTTTCGGGCCTGGTATTGAGGCAGAGATGTTAACAAGAGTGAGAATCAGCCCCCTCGGCACAGATCTGGAAGTGCAGTATGTGACTAAGCACAACCTCAGCAATCCACAGCACCTTTGTCCATAGGTCCTGGAGAGCAGTGTGGCCACCCTGCCTGTGAACTTGCTGAGGTAGCTGAAGTACACTCTGTCCCCACACTGGATCAGTGTGAGTCTCATGCAGAAAGATCAGAGTTCTCTCCCTCCCCTACCAAAGGAAGGAGAGTGCCTGGCACCTGCAGAGAGGCACCCTACAACCCCTGATGTTCAGAGATGTGATAGTGATAGCACATTCAGATGTGATAGCACCAGGGGTGCTGAGGAGTCTTGTGGCCACTGGTGACACTGCCCATCCCTTTGGAACCAAACAGCAACCAGTGGTCAATCCCATAGGTGACAAGGGAATTGTTGAAGTTGCAGATCTATTGCTAGGCAGAGGAACATTGTCCCTTGGTCCTTTTCCCCTCCACCAACAAGGTCCTAGATTCAAATTCCTCAGCTCCTGGAGAGTGAGCTACATCTTCCTTTTGGAGCCTTGCAAGTCCTCCAGGAACTGGCACAGCTTATCCCATGGCACAGCAAGGCCTGAGAGGTCCACAGACTCAACTGTAATGGCAGGGCCCATGCCCACCTCAGTCTTGGGGGCACCCTTCCTTGCCAGGGCAAGGGACAGTCCCTTTGGACATGCCTTGAAGGTCCTTAGAGGAAGCACCAAGCCTCTCCTGATGAGTAGTGGATCCAGTAAAGGGAGCTTTGATAAGGCACCATGAAGGATCCTTCCAAGCTCCTCTTCATTCACTGCTGCTGGCAGCTGAGGGGTGACTTGCTGGCAGAAGGAAAGCATTTGATGGAAGGTGAGGTCCTTTCAGCTGAGCAGGAGAGGGTGGGTCAGAGAGACCAATTTCCGCAAGGTGGACTGGGGGAGCAGAAGGGCAGTGTGGGGGAGGAAGGGTGGGATGGAGGTCAGTAACACCCTTGCATCCAGATCCCCCAAAGGATTGAGGGGGACAAAATGGTCCCCACTGAGATGCCCTTTCCACCACCTCCTGGGTGGCGGCCTCCAGTGGCAGGAAGAAGACAACCTTGGAGGCTGCCACAATGGCAGAAGGCCCCACCACCCATGCCAATGGACACCATGCCACCTGGTCAGGAGGCAATGGATGCAGTGCCTCCTGGTCAGGGTGGGGAAAAGGCCCAGCAGCAGTAGATGGAAGACGAGGAGGAGGTGGCAGTGGTGGATGGAGGCACCACAGCAGATGATGGTGGGACAGCCTGAGCCCTGCCCACTGGCTGTCCCATCTGTGAGTACATCCTGGGGGATAAAGGATGGGCACCCCCAGAGCTGGTGGAAGGGATGCAGGGCGAGGGGGAGCCTCAGCCAATGGCAGGGTCATGGCAGTAGCAACCACTGCCATGGAAGTAGCCTTCCTGGTGTGGTTTTTGCCCTTTCCCCTATCTTGGCCCTTTTTGGTGACTGAGGTGGCTCCCTTGGTGGTGGTAGAAGACTTGGCAGTGGAGTCCCTGTCTGTGCAACTGCCCCAGTGAGGGTGCAGATGGTGCTGGCAGAGGTGGATGGGGGAGAAATCTGAGATGGGGCTACGATGGTGGCTGGGAATCTCCCTTCCTCATTCCCCTTCCCCTCAGAAACAAAGCTACCAGGGCAGAAGCGTCTCCTGTGGCTAAAGTGTGGACCACCATTGAGGTCAGTTGATGGGAACAACTGCCAGAGGCGGAGGGTGTAGATAATAAAGGGGGTTGGGGATGGAAAAATAAGCTAACGAATCCTCCACACTAGATTGTGCTCTCCCCCGCAACAGAAAATGTAGGGATGGGAAAAATGGGGGTGAAAGGTAAGTGGTGTTTAGAGATCAGCTCCTCCATCTACACTGGGAATGAGGGACATATAGGAGTGGTGGATGGTACAGTGAATGCGGGGGAAAAACACAAACACAGGGAGTGTGCAGGTGCATGGGAAAAGGGGCACCAGGCGGGGCAGAGGAAGCAGGAAACAAACAACAAGGCGGTCCTGGATGGGGCAGGGGAGTCAGGGAACAAATAAAGGGGGGGGAAGCCTGGGAGGGGCAGGGAAAGCAGGTGACAAAATATAGGAAAGAGCTGGACAGGAGGGATGGCAGGCTAGATGGAGGTGTGGGGGGGGGGAAGGCAGCAACCTGCAAGGGAGAGGGGGAGCCATCTGAGACTGGTGGGGGGCAGTAAATTGCATGGATGAAGGAGACCATGCAAGACGGGGGGGGCAGCAAACCATGAGGGGTAGCAGTGAACGTCAAGAGGAGAACGACCTGAGTTGGGGGGGAGTGAACAGTAAGGGGGAGGGGGAACCACCTGAGATGGGGGGGGCAAACTGTGTGAGGAGATCCTTACAAGATGGTAGGAGCTGTGAACTGTCAGGGCGGGAATCCACACTAGATGAGTTGAGGAGCAGCAAACTGAGATGGGGACTGCAAACCATGAGGAGGAGTGGGCAGGCGAGGGGGCGGAGGAGGAAATATATTTAAGAAAGGAAAAAAGAGTGATCTGGGAAACTACAGGCCTGTTAGTTTGACCTCAATTGTATGTGAGAATTTAAAACAAATTTGAAAGAGAGAGTAATTAAAGATATAGAGGTAAATGGTAATTGGGATAAAATACAACATGGTTTTACAAAAGGTAGATCATGCCAGAGCAGCCTCATCTCCTTCTTTGAGAGGATAACCAATTTTCTAGACAAAGGAAATGCAGATCTAATCTACCTAGATTTCAATAAAGCATTTGATACAGTTCCACATGGAAAATTATTGGTTAAATAGGAGACAATGGAGATTAATAAGAGAATCAAAAGATGAGTAAGGAACTGGTTAAAGGGAATTCCTTAAGGATCAGTCTTGGGACCAATCTTATTTAACATTTTCATTAATGACCTTAGCATAAAAAGCCATAAAATTTGCTGATGACACAAAGTTGGGAGATGTTGCCAACATGGAGGAGGAACAGAATATCATCCAAGGTGATTTGGATTTGAATGACCTTGAAAACTGGAGTAATGGAAATGGGATGAAATGTAATAGTTCAAAGTGTAAGGTCATGCACTTAGGGACTAACGGGAAGAATTTTTCTATAAGCTGGAGACTTATCAGTTGGAAGTGACAGAGGAGTAGAAAGGCCAGGATGTATTGGTTGATTACATGTGATGCGGCCATGAAAAAGACTAGGAATCCTAGGAAGCATCAGGTGAGGTATTTCCAGTAGAGCTAGGGAAGCGTTATCACCATTGTACAAGGCACTGGGAGCCCATAATTGCAGATGAGGCCTCACCATGTTTAAAAAAGATAAATTCAAAATGGAACAAGTACAGAGAAGGCATATGAGGATTATCGGAGGAATGGAGCCAACTGTCTTTTGAGAGGAGACTTAAGGAGCTTGGCTTGTTTAGCCGGACAAATCAAAGGTTGAACGGAGATATGATTGCTCTCTGTGAATTAAAGGGACAATCACAAGGGAGGGAGAAAAATTATTTAAGTTAAAGGCCAATGCTGGCACAAGAACAAATGGATACAAACTGGCCATCAATAAGTTTAGATTTGAAATTTAGATGAAGGTTTCTCACCATCAGAAGACTGAGGTTCTGGAATCCTCTTCCAAGAGGAGCAGTGGGGGCAAAAAACCTAACTTGATTCAAGACTGAGCTTGATAAATTTATTGAGGGGACAGTATGATGAAATTGCCACCAGTGTCATGTGGCCCATCCATGACTCCTGTTAGCAAATATCTCCAATGGCTGGAGACAGGACACTAGATGGGGAAGACTCTGAGTTACTACAGAGAATTCAGAGTAACAGCCGTGTTAGTCTGTATTCGCAAAAAGAAAAGGAGTACTTGTGGCACCTGAGCGACTAACCAATTTATTTGAGCATAAGCTTTCGTGAGCTACAGCTCACTTCATCGGATGCTTATGCTCAAATAAATTGGTTAGTCTCTAAGGTGCCACAAGTACTCCTTTTCTTTTTACAGAGAATTATTTCCCATGTGTGTGGCTGGTGGGTGTCGCTTACATGCTCAGGGTCTAACTGATCACCATATTTGGGATTGGGAAGGAATTTTCCACCAGGTCAGATTGGCAGAGACCCTGGGGAGCTTTCACCTTCCTCTACAGAGTGGGGGACAGGTCACTTACTGATTTGAACTACTAGAGGAAATGGTGGATTCTTTGTAACTTGAAGTATTCAAATCAAGATTTGAGGACTTCAGTAACTCAGTCAGAGGTTATGGGATATTATAGAAGTGGGTGGGTGAGGTTCTGTAGCCTGTGATGTGCAGAAGGTCAGACTAAATGATCATGATGGTCCCTTCTGGCCTTACATTCTATGAGGCAAGAAATTGCAGGTAGTGAAAGGATGGTCACATGGTTCAGGAAGTTGAATGCCACCTACCTATCCCTGCTTTTACCACAGATTTCCTGTTTTTTGCTGAGTAAGTTACTTAAACCAACTTTCACATGGTGGCCCACTAACTGTGTTCTCCTCATTTTCTGGCTGCCCAGCCCCTGGGACCTGATTTTCAGAAGTGCTGAGTACTCGTAATTGCAACTGATGTCGATTTGGAGCTCTGCTTTTGAATATATAAAAAGCTATAAAAATGCTAAGTATATTGTGAAAAATCAGACCCTGGGTGTCTCAAGTTGGCAACCAAAATTAGTGGAGACACAACAATTTTGACCTTAATTTCTCTATTCCTCATTTTCCCATCTAACATGGGGAGAATCAGAACCAATAGTCTCACAGTGGTATTCTGAAGATAAATTCATTAATGTTTGTGAAACAATCAGATACTGTGAGGAGAGTACCACAGAAGTTTTTAATTCTGCATTCAGAGCAGGGCTTGCATGATGTTTTGGTAAATAAGGTCTGGGGACACACATGGAATCTTTGTCTTCTTCTAGCCTTAATCCCATCTATATTGGGTTAGCTCTTTGTGTCCATATTCTCCATTCCAGTCTGTCTTGCAGTAGTTCCTCAAACTCCGCAGCTAATAATTTTGTACAACATCCATCCATCTTGTTTTGTGTCTTCCAACCCTTCTCTTACCCTCCACTTCTGAGTTTAAGACCCTGTTTCCAATATAGTCTTTTGATTTTCTTTTCAAATTCCCAACCCATGTAAGCCTGGATTCCCTCAGCTTTTTTATAATTTGTACCACTTTCACACATCCCCTAATTTGTTCATTCCAAACATGGTCCAGCCTTGTAACTCCAAGCATCCATCTTAACATTTTCATTCCCACTGTATTCAAGTTCTGCTCCTGTTTCTTTCTCAGTGCCCAGCATCTGGAGCCAAACAAATTTCTGTCTTGTCAATTATTTTTCAATATGATAGGCATTCTGCTATTGCAGATCACTCCACTCACTTCTCTCCATTTAGTCCATGCCTGTCCTGTTCTGTTCATAAATTCATTGGTGAGTTCACCATTCTCCTATGCACTCAAACCTGGGACTTCAATTTCTATATTTTTGGTAGTGACTGGACCTCCAGACTTGGTCTTGTCTTCCTGTCAGATATAATCAAATCTAGAGAGAGAGTCTGTTTTTTCTGCTGATTTTCATGCCATTTCTTTCAAGTACATCCGTCCATCTCTCTAGATCATCTACTTCGTCTTTGCTCTTCTCTGTGAGCACTCCATCTGCAAAAAGCATACACAAGGGTGCCAGTCTCTGAATATTTTCTGTAAGTGCAGCAAGCCACACAATGAATGAGGAAGATAAAAAGAAATATTGAACCATTACCCATTCATTGAATGATGCAGGGGTCCTGTGGAAAAATAAATTGTGATTATGTAATTAAAGACTCTGATTAATGCATACATGCAAGGAGGCTGAATTAAGATTGCATGGTCACCCTTAACCCTTATTTCCCAACTTCTGAGTGTTTGTCTTTGCAACCTTAGTAGTCTTTTAAGGTAGTATTTTATGTAATATAGTTACATATTTACTATATTAATCTTATATTTAAAGCTACAATATTTTTATTTTAGCTTTGAATTATTATTGCTTATTATTATAGTCCATTCCACTAATTGTAAAAATCACTCCCATCTCACAGGGGTGTGTCTGAGGACTATTAAAAACTGATTTCCCTTCATGCATGGTAATTATGGAAACACTTTTGCTAAATAGCTGTGTTCTGATCCACACTGAAAACTCGGTGTTCAATAGCTTTCAGCATCTCCCATGGTTTCCCTGTCATGAGGTGGTCTGATTATGTGGGCTACAGCATTAAACACCTGTGAACACTGGTTCAAGATCTTCTTAAGGATTGTGCCTTGGAGGTAGATTGAAACAATCTGTGATCCTTTATCTTGGAACATCTCCCTGTTTCAACATGTATGTCAGCAGAGGTGCTCTTTACTAATGAAATAACCACACTATGTCCTTACAGAAACCATACGAAAACTGAGATATGCATCTTAGCCTGAGGGAAGGAAAATATACACAAAAAGTGAAGGTGGTGAGCATTCTAGGAACTGTAAAGACTGTCAGATCTTTTAAAATATAGAATCTCTGGCCTTCATCCTGCAATGAGATGCATTCAAGCAGAACCTGAACCACTGCAGATCTGCACTAACATCAGTACACTTCCACATGAAGGCAAGGATGCATCTCATTGCAGAATCAGGACCTTGGTCTGCTTAATATGCACATACATAGTCTGCTTTCAGATTTTGGAAGTATTAGATTCAGACAACATTCTGAATGTGGGGGTGGGATTAACATATTATATTGGGGGAAAATCCCTTTTATAGTTGACCTCTTGACTCTCAGAAAAATGTTATAGACCATTAATAATGTTTCACATCTAAAACTCCCAGCTGCCATTTCAAAGGAGCTAAAGGAAAAGGAAAACAGATCTTTTCCAAATGCTGCTTGGTTTATATGCACCCAAGAGATCATTATCAGCTCCTAGTAGAATGTATCACTTCTGAAATTCACACTGCTCTGCATTTATTAGATTTTAATAAAGCACATTATTTACTGTACATAACGTTTGTGAAATTAGCAATAAAGAGCCCAATCCCACTACTATGACAGCCAATCACAAAATTCCTATTGCCATGGCCGGGAGCAGGAGCAGGCTCCAATAATGACCTTGATACTCAATTGTCTTTGCTGGTAGCAAATGTTGTACCAGAAGGTATGATACAGCTATACATGCTAAAAGAGGGGGAAATCTCTGTGAGGGTCTCCTCATGGAGATTTATTGCCAGTCATTCCATTGAAAAGAGGAGGGAAGGGGAAAAGTGTGGTTGAATTTTTCCCTGCAACCCCTGAGAAACAGGTTGCCAGACCAGCTCCTCAGATATGCAGATCACTTATAGATCTTGGGGGATTCACCTTTAATGTGCCCCTGCCAGACACTTGCTCCCTGGAAGTGTGACTTCAAGGAATTGAACTGCCAGGGGTTCTGAAGTTGATGATAATTTCAGGAACCCCGTGACCTGGGGCTGTGTTATCTTCCCACCCTGATCTCTGCATTGGAGGAGGAGGAGGGGGAATGTACATTCTCCTCCAACCCTGATCTGGCACTACCTATTCCTTCCAGCCACCCACTACTTGTCCTCCCAATGTTTGGATCCCCAGACCTGCAGAATGCCAGCTGCTGGGATGAGGGAGAGAGGATAGGTTGCTGTGGATGCATGTGGACCCCCCCGCAAACCAAGCAACAGAGATGCACATCCCCTCTGAATGTGTGTCCCCTGGACACAATTGTACCCACAGTCACTCTCAGACATTACTTATGCAAATTCCCACTGGCTTTGGTGAAAGTTTACTTGAGTAAGGACTGAGTAAAACGTGCGTAAGGAATGAGGATTTGGCCCTAGATAATTATTTATTATTGTAATTACACAAAGAAAACTAATAAAATTCTATGACAATAAAAATAAAATAATTAATTTAAAAACTTTAATCTTTATTTTATACTACAATATTCAAATCAGCTAATTGAAATTCTAGTTCTAGGAAAAACCATTAAAGTTAATAGGCTACAGGATGTGATAAACAAAGGTTTCCTGCAATTCATATAAAGCATTATTTCTGTAATTTTCTGCAGTGCTATCATGGCTTCAGCTTTCTTTATATGTACACACTATTGGGTCTATAATCTTCAGCATGATCGTAAATTCTTTTTTAGAAGATGAAGTCCTCTAACAGCTTTCTAGCTTGTTTTATTTTGGGGGTTGCGGGGGTGTGATATGAGAGAGCTTCTTTTGAATCAGTTCTTTTGTCTTCAGTGTAGCTTGTGCAGTAGACTGCACATCTGACACAGAGAATGGTGAACTTAAACAGTAAAGCATGCACAGTAAATGATATTATTTCGAGATATTGCCCAATATAAAGGCAGAATTTGTTACCCAAATGATGCACTGATGAATGTTCATGAATATGTCATATTTCTTTTAGGTACCATGCCCACAGTCCAGGACCCCTTTTGTGAAAATTTTTTTTTATTTTTTTTATTTTTCTGTATTTTCTCTCTTTAAATATAGTAGATCAAATAATCAACATATCCAAACATCTATCAGTTCTTTGAATTCTTCTGGAAGACTCCCTGCTGTGCCCTCTGAATTTTTAAACTTTTCAGCGTCTCATGTGACAGCAATTTTTTTTTCCATTGGACATACGATGTATACAAAACTATCAGTGTTTTACAATCCTGTCACTCAGAAGGCACTTGAAAGTTCCTATTTTAACTTATTTTTTATAGTATTAACTGCTCAGGTACAAAATCAACAAATCCTATGAACCCCGCCTCTTGTACTATCCCAGCAGTTAGTCTTAAATGTATTTGTTCTGAGCTGTGTTTTCACTTATAGTCTTGGTGATTTTAAGTCTAGATGTTTTCTTTTCCAGTGTTGCTCTATGCACTCCCTCTAGTGATACTACCCTGTATAAACATTGTTTCTTGGTGGGGGAGAAATGGAATTTCCCAGATGGCTCACAAACCATTTAATGAAGCGTGTAGTGCAAACATTTCATTACAACATATTGTGTACTTTTACCTTTAATAACTACATTCCTCATCCAAGAAGTCTCCATAGCTTTCAGAAATGAATTATACAAGTATTATTTCTCTCAGAATACATTTTTTCCATGACAAGAATAGTATTTTTCTCAACTATTGTATTTATTAGCAACCTGTTGCCCTCTGACACTGGTGTCATTTTCATCGACCTTGATAAAGTGTATGTCATTTAAAACCTCTTTAAAAATTATTAAAATAGTTTTATTTTATTGGATTCTTTTTTCTTAACTGCGCATGAAGCAAGAGAGCAAGAGATATTGTAAAACGTTAGGATGTTATCCGTATTTGAAGGAAAGCAGAAAAAGCAGAACTGCCTCAGGGTGAAATCACTTCACCCAGAGCAAAAGTGTAATTGGGCTATATACCAGAGAAGTGTGGACGGGCTGGGGAGGAGAAATTTCCCTAACCCAGGGCCAAGGCATGGAGCTATAGCACTGCCCCATGGCCACTGCTCCTGCACTTCTATTCTATATAGGTTCTTATACTGTATTTAACATCACTGTAGTATGTGAACACCTTTCAGTAGTTCATTAAGTAATGTGACTAAACAGCTGCCACATGTTGTTTGTTCTCTATTCCTCTCACCAAGAGGAGAAGTGTGTACAGTGGAATGTCTTGTTTTGATTAGTTTTTTTGTTTGTTTGTTTTAAAAACTACCTACCTACCGATTTAAAAACTGATATAACATTTCCATATATATATATTTGTTGTTTTCTCAACATAAACTGAGACCAATGTCAAAGAAATGTGCCTTGTGCTTGGTGTGGAAAGTTGTGAGGGTTGTGATGGTTCTTAGTTTCTGGATGAATACCACAGTCTCAGATCGCCCCTAGCAAAAGTTCTGTCTCCTGCACAAACAAAGTTAACTTTTATTGTTGAGAGCTCCACTGTGCCAGAGGAGCACATCTGCTGTCTGTCTGCCTGCCTGCCTGCCTTTTAGGGTATGTTGACACTGCAACTGGTAGTAAGTCTCTTAGCCTGCTTAGACAGACTTGAACTAGCAGGGCTTGAGCTAGCAGGCTAAAAATAACAGTGTAGACATTGCAACTTGGGCTGGAGCTCAGGCTCTCAAGCCCAACTGCCCTCCTAGGTTTGAGTCTGGGCTCCAGCCCAAGCTGCAATGTCTATACTGCTATTTTTAGTGCGCTAGCTCAAGCCCCCATAGTGGGAGTCTGTCTATCTGGGCTGGGAGGGTCACTCCCAGCTGCACTCAGGCCATGGAATGCCATGAAGATAAGGACCAAGTGGATAAGGGGATCCTACATTCACTTTCTTGCCCATCCACACTGGTGTAGTACCAGAGCTGAGACTTTCTCTGCTGTGTGGCCTTTCTACCTACACACCCCACATATCCCTAGTGGTAGGCTTAAGTGATGTGGATGGTCTTGCGCTTGTCCTTCACCCCACAGATGAATTTTAGCTCCAATGAATAGAGGTAATTGTAGTAGGGAGGATTTCTTCTCTTGGGACAAGTGAACACAAGTGCATTGACTTGCAGCACCTGCACAACTCTCCTTCAGCCTAACCCATTCCTAATTCACTATTGGTAAACAACGCCTAGCATTGTATAGCAATATACATCTTATAAAAGCACTACAAATATTAACCAGTGTTTTCACAGTGGTGGTCCCACAGTAGCTGCTACTGAATTACAGAACTATGATTCGCTCCTATACATTCTGATGTCATCAAAACTGAAACCGTTATAACCTGAAAGTGCTTTGTAAAAGGCCATTTATATAACCTATGGGTAAATAGTGTCCATGTGGTCAGTTATACCTTTTTTTACCTGTTTTAACTGATGGCTTTTGAACATCTCACATTTCCTTCCTCTCCCCAGCAAGAACAGAAGACCCCCCACCCTCACCCCACACCTTTCCAAACAGTCATGATAAAATCACAATTTTAAAAGCATTATTAATGAGTTAGTGGCCATGGTGAAGTTGCTGATGCATGGGTGTCCAAATCACAACTACTGTTACTACTGGCACATAGCAGAACCTTGTTAGCAGTCTCAGCAAAGATCCTGAACTCCCTTTTCATTCCAAGAGTGGCCCTTCCAGAACAAGGTTAAAGTATATTGATCGGGTGGGATTCCTGTGCTGGAGCTGTTCTGTAGGTAAATACAGGATGTCAGACTTCTTCAAGGCTGTCAATCTATCAACTTTCATGAGCGCTAAATTCACTTTAAAAACTTTTTTCATGAAAAGTTTAATCCTGTCTACAACTAAATTCAGAGGAACCTGATAAGTCATGGTTGAAGTAAGTTCCTGCCTTTTCTACAGTATATCTGATATTTACATATAACAATTGGGATAAAATATTCTTTTTTTTAAAAAAAAAAGTCTTTATTTCCTGTGTTATAATTCTGTCTTTGGGGCATTGCACAGCTGTGCTGCATGTACTGCTCTTGGCAGATATTTGAAAAGGAAACCTCTACCATAGGCACAGCAACAGCTTCCTCTGTGCCTCAGGCTCACTTGCAGTGCTTACGCTAACACAACTGACTTGACTATTGTTCCTTTCATTAGGCCCATATCTTGCCCCACCAAGGACAATGAGAATTTGCCAATGGCTTCAGTGGATGCCAGTTAAAGCCCTAATCCATTAGTTCAAGGCTCAACTGGCGATATAGTTCTCCAGTCCCCACATATCTAAGCATTTGCCACTGAAATCAATGGAAAGACTCTCATTGACTTTAATAAGAATTGGATTGTGCCCCAAGTACAATAAAGAAATATGATCTAGTTATTTTAAGGGCTGACCATGCATCATAAAAGTTATTGGGACTATAAGTACTAGACCCTTAATCTGTTTCTATTCCTGTCTTTGTATTTTCCATTGAATTCCATTACAACTCCCTATATTTAGAATAAAAAATGAAACCTTCTATATTGTAGAGAATGAGGGAGTTGTGTATATTATATGCACCTCTGTTTAATGTTTTGATATAATCATGCCTGATTGCAGAGAGTTAAATCAAAGGCAGTTGTTAAGGGGAAACAAAGAGGAAATAAAACAATGGGAGACATCAGGCTCATTATGGGAACAATAGCGAGAGCTATGAATTGAGGAATATACCTGTCGGGCTCCTACCAGCATAGCAAGGTTTACCCTTCCCAGACCTACTCCTAAGATAAAGGGGATACAAAACCATCCCAGACCTAGAAAAGGATGTAGAGAAGGATGTTGAGTGGGTTATCAGCAGCAGCTGGAGCAGAGTCTCTGACAGAGAGACAGAAACTGCAGTAAGCAGACTGATTCTCCCAACCTAGAAATGGTGGTAACTTGTCTAAAGAGATCTCACAAAAGCTTTCAATAAAAGATTATGGTGTAGGTAAGAGCCATGTGTGTAGGCCTTTATTGTTTTATCCTTTTGCTCTGCATGCTATGTACCTTTTGGGTAAATAAATAATGCTTTGTTTTGAAGAAGCTTCTTTTTGAGTCACTTTAACCAGCTCTCTGGTCACAGGCTCCTGGAAGAAAAAGGTTTACAAGTGCCAAATGCAGGTGGGAATGTGGGGTTAACACTGCTGAGAAACAGGGAGCTGCAGAGTAGAGGCCCAGTCTAACTGAGGTAGGACTGTGTAGCCCAGAGAGGGTGAAGATCACAAAACCAGTCACCAGAGGGGTGTACTTGTGAGAGACTAAAAGGAGTCTAAACGCAGCTTGTTCTGTAACCAGAACATGTATATTCCAGGTTTTTTTTAAATGACAGTTGTTGACAATATATTTATCACTTTTCTTTTCTATCCCTATATTAATTTGGACCCTTCATTTGTTTGTATTTGAACGGGGCAACATTTTGTTATTTTTGTATGTACTCTTGTTTTATTTTGCAACACAGTCACTTACTCCCTGAGTGCTTTGGTGGTAAGGGGGATGGCCACTACTGTGCAAATATATTTATGAATTATTATTTTATTTTCTATCTTATTAATGAATTGAGTCCAGGGAGTTGCTGGTGGAAGCTTAAGTTGTTAGGAATGTGAAGCCAATGCTGCAATGAACTTTAAGGCAAGATAACTGCAAATTTTCTTTATAGTCCAAATTAAAAAGAAATACAAAAGAAGAGTGCAACAGAGGGGATAATCTTAGGAGTTACATCAGTCAAACAGTGCTCCAAAGCAAGGGAGCAGCTCAAATACAATTTTAGCACCTCTGGCTTTCAGAACTCAGTTGGATGTAATGTCTACATCAAGGAACTGACAGAATGAAGCTAACTGGTGTGAAAAAAACCACTCGTTCTGAAGAAGCTTCTAAATAGTAGTTGTCTAAATCTATTGATAAGCCTGGATGCATTATTAATGAAGCCTGCCTGGTGCTGCTCAGATGGTTCAAGCATTTAGTAGGAAGTCTTTCTGTGAAGTGCTACACAGAATAATGACAGTGTCTGTCTTAAATCGAACAAATGACTGTAGCAAGCTCTGGGGAGGCTCAGAGCAAGTAGATGCTTTCCAAGTGAAAGGCAGTGGGGTACCACCTGCTGTAGGCAGGCAGACAGTAGCAGGCCACTGAACATGACTCGTTAATAATTCAAGACAACAGGAACCCCTAGCTCTTCGAACATGGCACTGCCCCTTCATCATGTGCTTTTCATCACCCTAATGAGGTACTTGAAGAATTAGATGCTAAAATGTCTTCCAGATATTCCCCAGAGACTAAGGCTCAAGCTGCCATTATACTGAATAAGAAGTTGTCTGTAGTATACGAAAGGAAGAAGATTTAAAAAAATGGTCAGGATAAATGTTTTGGGTAAACAACTGTATGTTACACATTTCATAATGTGTCATTAAGCTGCAATCTATACATCCATTAGGGATAGCACTTCTTAGCTCGTGCAAGATCATTCTTATACTTAAAAGAAAGACAGAAAACCTTTCAGGTAGATTTGCTACAGGTTTATTGACCATCTGACTAGTAACAAGTAAAAGAGTTTAGGAAACTGACATGATGCTTTGAAAAGATTCTGATCGACTGGATTTTTCCAACAAATGCTTCCTAAAAAAAAAAAAAAGGGTAATGTTTTCTTGATCAGTATTTGTATGAGCCCCATCTCACATCCCCCCCAATGAACTACATTTTAATTAGGTAAATATAGAACTGAAAAGAAAAACACATTCAACATTTTGGAAAAATTACTAAAAAAAAATGCATTGCCTCCTGGATTACTATAAACAGAAGCAGTTCCCCTTGCAAAACCATTGCCGTTTTCTGATGAATTACAGGCTCTGCCCTGCACTAATATACAGCCTGATGATTTTTAATGATGCTTCTCTTTCAACATGCAGACTCAGAGCAAGGTTCTTATTCATTCACTGTTTTTTTGATTTATGATATTTACTTTCACCAAACTTGCTGTTTTTCTAATTTGTTTTTTTTAAATATTGAGTAATAATTTATTTTAAGATGCCTCCTGATTACATTTTTATTTATCTACAATTGAGTCGAACTGTCACTATAAATTAACAAAGCCAGAATCTTGTTTCTTTGCAAACTTCATAGGGCTAGGTTTTGCTACCCTTACTTATACTGACTAGTACTTTATGTAGTTTCATACAGTTAGGTTGGAATCAATTAGATTCCTCCTGGAGCAAGGTATTACTCATAGTGAATAAGGGAGACAGAATCTGACCACAAGTGTAAAATATTAGTTGGTACCAATAACATGCAACATCCATCCCACAAAGAGCAAAACTGTCCTGTAACAATGATAAGAACTCGTAGAAAGAATCGTTTGCTTCCAACACTGAACATGGAACTTTATTAGAATAAGAAAAATAGTATTATGACTAAACATAGTTTCTGTCTGTCTGACTGCTTTACTGTAGAACTTCTGCTTCGACCCTTTCCTGTCCCCTCCTACCTGATTTCCTGCTAGTGGTTTAAAGAAACAGCAGAATATCTCTATTTTCTTCCCTATTCCCTCTTCGCTTGCAAGTATAAACCATATTTAACAAGAATTAATATTTAACAACAAATTACAGATCAAAATGAGCAACTGACCATTCATCCAGATCTTGTCATCTTCTAGTCTTGTGGGGGGTTTCAGATTATGAAATCCCCAGAATGTAGGCTGCTATTCATTAGCCTTAGGATTCTCTCCCTTCACTCATGTTGTAAGCATCCTTGCTACTATGGTCACGTGTTACGGTTTGGAACCAGCCACCAGTTTCTTCTGCACCGAGTACCTTCATCAGTCTCACCCATGTCATGCTTCAGGGTTCAGCTGTATCCAGTAACATCACCTGATGATAACTAATGTGTTTTCTCATCCAGTTTTATCTGGACTAGCTCACCTGGTTTAAATTATTGTAAACTTTTGGGCTTCATTCCAACAGTTAATGAAAGCCCAAGAACTCTTATATTTGGAACCTGTGAGCCTCCCATCCTTTAAGCAGGACAGTGTTTTTCTGACCTTTCAATCCATAAGCAACTGAGCTGGGTTTATTTAATGAACAGACATAGAGGTTGCCCGATAGCTCAACAAGGCTGATATAGGTTCTTTCTATTTTAGAATTCTCTTAGCAATCTGTACTGCTGTCTGTACCAGACCATTCCCTTGTGGGGACTGGATGCTGGAAATAATATGCTTGAAATCATGTTGTAACTAAAAAACTTGGAATTTAGATCTGCAAACTATGGCCCATTGCCAGTTACTATTTCCTCAAGAACACCAAAACAAGAAAATGTTCCTTTTGACTTTTCTATGGTCAGATGTCGGTCATTAATATAAATTGAGGGAAATAGTCAGAGGATACCATATATACCCCTTCACAGAGATATATTGTATCATAGTGCGCTATGGGAGTTTCTTTGAATTGCACCTTTCTGGTCATGCTTCTAGATCCTGCTCCTCTGTTTCCCCCATGCAGGGGATCACAGAGACAGCTGGGGCTGCAGTAACCCCCACAGCACAGTCTTTGTGGAGGAGACGGAAGATAATGAGGCTGGGAAAGCTCAGCCAGCCTGTCCTACATAAAAAAGTGTGTTGAGGTAGTTAGTGTTTGTGATAAGGCTTCACTGTCTACAATCCCTCTTATGATTGACCTGGGGAAGGGGATGTCTTTACTCCCACTGAGCCTGACTGCTGTGTTTTAGAGCTGTCAGGTGACTCAGAAGGCCATGACCATCGGGTCCAGCTGTTTCCTTGATTGTTGCTCAGCCAGAGCAACCTGTACCTTTCCCCCAGACTAGGACATTGGTGACAACAACACTTCTGCCATTGGCCCCACTGCAATATATACAACTACTATTGCCATATCAATACCTATTTATCAACTTAGCTACTGATCATTGCAGGGATGTATCTACTTCCTCACAAAAATATCACAGAATTTCTGCATTCCATGCATGGACTACCCGCAAATGGTATATCAATGTTTGATTACTTAGCCAGATTATTTTGAATGATACACCATGTGGCAGGGCAGGTGTATAAACCCCTTGGATGTCCTGCTAAAGGAGTAGCTCCCCCCTGCTTCCCGGCACAGCAGCCGGGTACAAGGGCCCAGACACTCAGCGAGGAGTTCAGCTGTAGACCCTAACGAGGGCAGGTTCAGGGGAATCATCTGAGCCCAGTGGAGCCAGCTGGGCTGGTCAGTGGGAGGAGATATAAGCCCGGGGAAAGGCTCAGAGAGGAGGCTAGCCAGGGGGGGAGACAGGGAGACTGCAGCTCTGTCTCTACCGACTGCAGGAAGCCTCAGGGACCAGAAGACCCAGGGAAGGGTCAGTGTGGGGATCGGTGTTGGGGGAATTGGGGCTGCCCTGAGCACTGTAAATAAAAAGACACTGGTGAAACAACTAAAAGAGGCGTTGACCAGCCTAAGCACAAGAGCACAGGGACGCGAGGCAGAGAACCTGTGCGCACCCTGTGACACACCACAATATCTCATTTAAAAACATTATCATAAGAGTGTCGGTTCAACAACCCACAGCTTAGAAGTCCCTGTATGGTGATTGCCATAATGTAGTTCTGTACGGTTTCCTCCTAGCTGTTGTATCTATTATCTGTGAGAAAATATGCAGAGTAGATTATCTGTGATTACCAGATCCATCCCTCTCGTGGGTGGATTTCCTGTATGCACAAAATCACAGGTGGGAGACCACTGTGGGAATTTCACTGCACTTGTAGTTACCCCTCTCTGTCCCTGGCCTAATGACTATTCATTGTCATTCATAGTGGCAGTTCATAGTCATTTATGATGATAATGAATAGTCACTGAGCCAGGGAAAGAGAGTATGAATGACTGTATGGCTTGGTGGTTAGGGCACCTACCTAGATTGTGGGATACCCAGGCTCAAGTTCATGCTCCAATGACTGTTTAATTATGTATACAAAGTGTAACAGCTTCCACAGGAGAGACTGATTGCTTCCTTTCTCCCATCACCAGAAAATCCTAGTCCCCAGTGGTTAGGGTACTTTTCTGCAATGTGGGAGACCCAAGTGCAAATCCCTTCTCCACATGAGGCAAAGCGGGGAATTGAACCTCATCTACAATTGAACCTCATCCCACTGAGCTAAAAGTTATAAGGAGGGCAGCACTGCCTCTCCTCCTCCAGGTGTTTAAAGAGTTTAGTCCTTTGCTTTAATTAGAATGCCTAAAATTGAAACAAACAAACAAAAATTCATCAATTGAATAAAACGTTTAATTCTACCCAACTTGAAATGTCGTCTGTCTTTTTGATTCACCAAAAATGTAAAATTTCAGTTTCAGTTCAATGCTAAACAAAACTTTTTTTTATTTTATTTTTTTTTAATTGCGAGCAAACTGAAAAAATCCATTATTCACCCCTCTACTCGTAATACCATAAGTAGCAGCTTCTCCAGGTAAATGAAAAAGGGAACTTAATGGCTGAGCCAGTAAGAACTTTGCTAGGCTTACCTCATCTGGAAGTTTCTCTTTTACACACCTTACCTTGAGGAATGGAGAGTGTGAAATCTCATAGTGCACTCTAACATGTAATAGTTGTCAAATGCTTTTAATGTTTCAAATGCCAGACCAGTGGCCCAGCAGAGAGTTTCCGGGTCTTGTCACTCTACAGTCGGCCCACATGGGCACTCAGTGGAGATTGCTGAGACCAGACTATTTGTTGTAAGTATCATTAAGAGCCAAACTGCGATACTCTTTGTGTTTAGGAAGGGTACTCCATGTGATGTTCCACTGAAATTAATGTGACTAGTCACATTAGTTAGGGACCATCAAATATGAGTAAGGATCACAATATGACCCTAACATTAATAATAGAATACCATTTATTTAAATATTTTTGGATGTTTTCTACATTTTCAAATATACTGATTTCAATTATAACACAGAATACAAAGTGTACAGTGCTCACTTTATATTTATTTTTATTACAAGTACTTGCACTGTAAAAAAAATAAAAAAAATAGGATTTTTCAGTTCACCTAATACAACTCAAAGTTGAACTTACAAATGTAGAATTATGTACAACCCCCCCCCCAAAATAAAACAATGTAAAATTTTAGTGCCTGCAAGTCCACTCAGCCCTACATCTTATTCAGCCAATCACTCAGACAAACAAGTTTGTTTACATTTTCAGGAGATAGTGCTGCCCACTTCAACATCACCTGAAAGTGAGAACAGGCATTCTCATGGCACTGTTGTATCTGGCGTTGCAAGATGTTTATATGCCAGTTGCACTAAAGATTCATGTGTCCCTTCATGCTTCAACCACTATTCCAGGGGACACGTGTCCATGCTGATGACAGGTTCTGCTCGATAACAATCCAAAGCAGTGTGGACTGACACGTGTTCATTTTCATTATCTGAGTCAGATGCCACCAGCGGAAGGTTGATTTTCTTTTTTGGTGGTTCAGGTTCTGTAGTTTCCACATCGGAGTGTTGCTCTTTTAAGACTTTGTCCCCTGAAAACATGCTCCACACCTCATCCCACCTCAGATTCTTAAAAGTTGGGTTGAGTGCTGTTGCTATCTTCAGATATTTCACATTGGTACCTTCTTTGTGTTTTGTCAGTTCTGCAGTGAAAGTGTTCTTAAAATGAACAACATGAGCTGGGTCATCATCCGAGACTGCTGTAACATGAAATGTATGGCAGAATGCGGGTGAAACAGAGCAGGGGACATGCAATTCTCCCCCAAGGAGTTCAGTCCCAAATTTAATTAACCCATTATTTTTTTAACAAGCATCATCAGCATGGAAGCATGTCCTCTGGAATGGTGGCCGAAGCAGGAAGGGTCATATGAATGTTTAGCATATCTGGCATGTAAATACCTTGCAATGCCAGGTGCAAAAGTGCCATGCCCATGCCTGTTCTCACTTTCTGGTGACATTGTAAATAAGAAGAGGGCAGCATTATCTCCCATAAATGTAAACAAACTTATTTGTCATAGTGATTGGCTGAACAAGAAGTAGGACTGAGTGAACTTATAAGTGCTGAAGTTTTACATTGTTTTGTTTTTTAGTGCAGTTATGCAACAAAAAAAATCTACATTTGTAAGTTTCACTTTAATGACAAAGAGATTACACTACAGTACTTCTGTGAGGTGAATTGAAAAATGCTATTTCTTTGTCATTTTTACAGTGCAAGTATTCGTAATAAAAATAATATACACTGTGATTTCAATTACAACAGAGAATACAATATATATGAAAATGTAGAAAAACATCCAAAATATTTAATACATTTCAATTGGTATTCTATTGTGTAACAGAGCAATTAAAACTGTGAATAATTGTGATAATTATTTTTTTAATTAATTTTTGTTAGTTGATCATGTGAGTTAACTGCGATTAATCAACAGTTAACTAAATATACAAAAATACAAATTTTCAAACATTGGTAATGAAGTGGCACATACAAAGTATGCATCAGGTAGTGATGTATTCATATTACATACTTGTGTGTACACAACACGTAAGTATTCATAGAGATTTGCACTTATATTTATCAGCTTCGAGTATATGCCAATTTTGCATATAGGCTTTTAGGGGCCTGATCCATATCCTACTGATTGAGGCCCTAGGTGCCTATTTTTAAATTTTTGAATCTACATATTTGTTTTAAATTAGCAAAAGGAACTAAAAGATAAGGTTCTTACCAATATCCTGACCTAGTCTTAGTGGCCAGTGATGATAAATCATTTTGCTGTCAAACCAAGGCACATCAAGGTGAGTTTTGAATGGAGGACCGGCCTTAAATGGTGTACAGACACTTTAATTAAAAAAAACCCAAACTAACAGCTCCCTAATGTGTTGTATAAGAGTTAAGCCTATAGGCAATAATTTTGCGGTAAATTTATACAGAAAGTCCGTGGATTTTGTGGCAGGACTCTCTGGAGTCTGTGGCAATTGGATTCAGCAAACTAGGTTTCTCTGGCAGCTCCATGTAAATTAAAAAATGGGGCTTTTATTGAAGTAAATATAGTAATGAATAATACATTCAGTATATTTTAAGTTTTGGGGGAGCAGGGACTGTTTATTGTTATATGTTTGTACAGTGCTGAGTGCAAGGGGGCCCTGATTTGGCTGAGGCCATTAAGTGCTCCTATACTAATATAAATAATGAACAATAATAATGGAAATACAGTAGCCTGATCATTATTTATTTTCATATTAAATTGTTTATTTTAAGCTAGCCCACACTCTTCAGTCGTCATTGTATTCCATGTTTTTGCATTGTCAGCATATAACTGCACCAGGGGGAAATTGTAAGATGTGGAAACTGGGACAGGGCATGACTTTTGGCACATGAAAATATGTGGCAGGCAGTTTGAGACTATGAGATAAGCACACTAGTTAGAAGCACACTACTAAAATGATCATCAGTAAATAACTAAAAATGTAAATGTCCTTCTTATCAGAGTTAACTCTCCATTGAGATGAAGGTAAAAGCACACAACAGATCATGTTTACCCCAGCCACTGTACTGTGATAGACCTTGAGTCTGTTTAGAATCATAGAATCATAGAATATCAGGGTTGGAAGGGACCTCAGGAGGTCATCTAGTCCAACCCCCTGCTCAAAGCAGGACCAATCCCCAACTAAATCATCCCAGACAGGGCTTGGTCAAGCCTGACCTTAAAAACTTCTAAGGAAGGAGATTCCACCACCTCCCTAGGTAACCCATTCCAGTGCGTCACCACCCTCCTAGTGAAAAAGTTTTTCCTAATATCCAACCTAAACCTCCCCCACTGCAACTTGAGACCATTACTCCTTGTTCTGTCATCTGGTACCACTGAGAACAGTCTAGATCCATCCTCTTTGGAACCCCCCTTTCAGGTAGTTGAAAACAGCTATCAAATCCCCCCTCATTCTTCTCTTCCGCAGACTAAACAATCCCAGTTCCCTCAGCCTCTCCTCATAAGTCATGTGTTCCAGTCCCCTAATCATTTTTGTTGCCCTCTGCTGGACATTTTCCAATTTTTCCACATCCTTCTTGTAGTGTGGGGCCCAAAACTGGACACAGTACTCCAGATGAGGCCTCACCAATGTCGAATAGAGGGGAACGATCACGTCCCTCGATCTGCTGGCAATGCCCCTACTTATACATCCCAAAATGCCATTGGCCTTCTTGGCAACAAGGGCACACTGTTGACTCATATCCAGCTTCTCGTCCACTGTAACCCCGAGGTCCTTTTCTGCAGAACTGCTGCCGAGCCATTCGGTCCCTAATCTGTAGTGGTGCATGGGATTCTTCCATCCTAAGTGCAGGACTCTGCACTTGTCCTTGTTGAACCTCATCAGATTTCTTTTGGCCCAATCCTCTAATTTGTCTAGGTCCCTCTGTATCCTATCCCTACCCTCCAGCGTATCTACCTCTCCTCCCAGTTTAGTGTCATCTGCAAACTTGCTGAGGGTGCAATCCACACCATCCTCCAGATCATTTATGAAGATATTGAACAAAACCGGCCCGAGGACCGACCCTTGGGGCACTCCACTTGATACTGGCTGCCAACTAGACATGGAGCCATTGATCACTACCCATTGAGTCCGACAATCTAGCCAACTTTCTATCCACCTTATAGTCCATTCATCCAGCCCATACTTCTTTAACTTGCTGGCAAGAATACTGTGGGAGACTGTGTCAAAAGCTTTGCTAAAGTCAAGGAATAACACGTCCACTGCATTCTCCTCATCCACAGAGCCAGTTATCTTGTCCTAGAAGTCAATTAGATTAGTCAGGCATGATTTGCCCTTGGTGAATCCATGCTGACTCTCTTCCTGATCACTTTCCTCTCCTCTAGGTGCTTCAGAATTGATTCCTTGAGGACCTGCTCCATGATTTTTCCAGGGACGGAGGTGAGGCTGACTGGCCTGTAGTTCCCAGGATCCTCCTCCTTCCCTTTTTTAAAGATGGGCACTACATTAGCCTTTTTCCAGTCATCCGGGACTTCCCCCGATCGCCATGAGTTTTCAAAGATAATGCCCAATGTCTCTGCAATCACTTCTGCCAGCTCCTTTAGCACTCTCGGATGCAGCGCATCTGGCCCCATGGACTTGTGATCGTCCAGCTTTTCTAAATAGTCCCAAACCACTTCTTTCTTCACAGAGGGCTGGTCACCTCCTCCCCATGCTGTGCTGCCCAGTGCAGCAGTCTGGGAGCTGACTTTGTTCGTGAAGACCAAGGCAAAAAAAGCATTGAGTACATTAGCTTTTTCCACATCCTCTGTTACCAGGTTGCCTCCCTCATTCAGTAAGGGGCCCACAGTTTCCTTGACTTGTACCAATTGGGAAACAGTATCATCAAGGGGCTTTTTAACTTTATAAGTGTCTTCATTCGCCACTTCCACCTCTTCAAAGGGCCTCTCCCAGGAGCTTTGCATTTTGAACTTTTTTGCAGGGCTGAGTACCATGACCAAATCTCCTATGTCAAGAGTGCTTTTAAAATTATTGTTATCATACCACGCCTTTTGCTTGGCCTGACTGCTCTGTAGGTTGTTTTAGACAATTTCCATCATGTCCTTCAACTCCCTCCTTAACCTCTGAACATACTCAGCCAATGGTTCTTCCCTTACCTGGGAAGTATTCAACAAGGTATCCCTAATGAGATCAAGAGGTCCCCTCACTTTCCTCCTATACAGAATGTCAAATGGGGAAAATCCCATGGACTCCCATGCCTCTGTGTAGGCATACAGCACGAATGGCAATAACTCATCCCAATTCTGGCCCATTTTCTTGGCATACATCCCCAACATGGATTTTAGGGTCCCATTGAACCTTTCCACCAGCCCATTGGTCTTAAGCGGTTTCACTCCACGCACCTTCCATATCTCATTGAACAACTGCGACATAAAATTTGCCCCCCAATCAGACAAAATCTCCTTAGGGAAGCATACTCTGCTGAATATGGTGAGCAGCGTTCTTGCCACTGTTTCAGCTTCTATGTTAGACAGCACGATTGCCTCAGGATACCGAGTGGCAAAGTCTACCACCACTAAGATATACTTGTTCCCCCTCTGAGTGGGGCGCAGCATAGGACCCACTGTGTCCATTGCCACCCTTTGAAACCCCTCCTGTATGTCAGGCAAGGGATGCAGCGGAGCCTTCTGGGATCCCACCAGTTTGTGACATTGCACTCCATAATGTTTTATGGAAATATGCTTATGAGTGTGAATATAATGTAACTGGAATTTGCTTTGTGCAAAAGGTCTTTTGTAAGGTATCATTACAAAGCTTGTAATCTACTGAGTGTGTTCATCCTATTTGTATGCATGTATCATTCTTGTATCTGAAGCAAGAAATATGAAGTATAACTCTGAGGTCCTGTTGTAATTATGCAAAGTGTGGGCCACTAATGGTGGTTTAGAATCTTGATGACTCCCATTAACTAGGTCAATTGGTTGTAAATGGTTCTGTTTACTTGCAAACCTTCTAGTGTATGTGTGGGCCAGCCCTGGAAGAATGGAAGCTGGCATCTCGCAGGACATGTAAACATGTTACCTAATACTGGAATCCATCTTAAACCTGGTACTTTTCCATTTAAAAGGATGGGTGGGAACCCAGAGAGACAAAAGATTCCTGCCTTGTGCCAAAGCTATAAAAGGGGTGGAACAGAACAAAGGGGGCTGCCAGTCATGAGCAGTTTCTAGTTTCCACCTAAGATGTCTGCTGGAACTAACAAGGACTGTACCAGGGGAAAGGATTGGGCTCAGACTAGGAAGGAGACTAGTCTGTGAAAGAAGCTTATTGGAACATCTCTGAGGGTGAGATTTACCTGTAAGCAATTTCTTAATGTATTAGGCTTAGACTTGCGTGTTTTGTTTTATTTTGCTTGGTGACTTACTTTGTTCTGTCTGTTATTACTTGGAACCACTTAAATCCTACTTTTTATTCTTAATAAAATCACTTTTGTTTATTATTGAACCCAGAGTAAGTGATTAACACCTGGGGGAGCAAACAGCTCTGCATATCTCTCTGTCAGTGTTATAAAGGGCGGACAATTTATGAGTTTACCCTTTATAAGCTTTATACAGCGCAAAACGGATTTATTTAGAGTTTGGATCCCATTGGGAACTGGGTGTCTGGGTGCTGGAGGCAAGTAACCTGCTGAGCAGTTTTCAGTTAAAGTCTGCAGCTTTGGGAGGGTGGACCAGACCCTGGATCTGTGTTGCAGCAGGCTAGCATGTCTGGCTCAACAAGGCAGGGTTTTGGAGTCCCAAGCTGACAGGAAAAACAGGCTCAGAGGTAATTCCAGCATGTCAGGGGACAGTCCCAAGGGGGTCTCTGTGACCAAACCTGTCACAGGCGGTATCATCACAGACACCAGAATGAAAATGGGAGAGGGATGTGACAGGATTCAGTAGGAAAGCTTGTATGGATGCTGCCTCTGCTGTACGTGGCTGTGAGATTAAAAGCATCTGACTCCAAAGAAGGTTTCACTTACAATAAGTTTGTTTTAAAAAGTTCACTAATTTATTTCAGCAGTTATTATTCACTAAGTTCACTAAGTTATTTCAGCAATTATTTTTTCTAAATACAGTATCAAAAAGGATCAAAACATATTAAGGACCAACCTCACGTGAAGAGCCATGTTTTCAGCCAGCCACAAATTGGCCTCCAATTTTGCATATCCCCTTGCTATTAGCACAACTGAACATGCCCACATCAGTATTTGCACATACAAATCTGATAACTACGTACCTCGTTGCCCAAATTACACATGCAAGTAGCTGATTGAATACATTAAATAGGTACCTAGCCACCTTTTCAGGCTCATGATTGAAAAATGAAGTGAATTTCAGGACCAGGGCTGAAAATTTAGTCCACAATCCTATTCTTAAATTAACATTTTTAATTTACATGAGTACAAAGCAGCATTTCTGTGTGGTCATGTTATCTATAGTGGTGCTACTGGCCACATTTGCCTGTCGGATTTTCTAAATCCCATGATAGAATAGGTAGACAAGCTACTTTTCAGAAGATAGGTTTCAGAGTAGCAGCTGTGTTAATCTGTATCCGCAAAAAGAAAAGGAGTACTTGTGGCACCTTAGAGACTAGCAAATTTATTTGAGCATAAGCTTTCGTGAGCTACAGCTCACTTCATCGGATGCATGCAGTGGAAAATACAGCGGGGAGATTTTATATACACAGAGAACATGAAACAATGGGTGTTACCATACACACTGTAACAAGAGTGATCAGGTAAAGTGAGCTATTACCAGCAGGAGAGAAAAAAAAACCTTTTGTAGTGATAATCAAGGTGGGCCATTTTCAGCAGTTGACAAGAATGTGTGAGGAACAGTGGGGGTGGGGAAGGGGAGGGGGAAATAAACATGGGGAAATAGTTTTACTTTGTGTAATGACACATCCACTCCCAGTCTTTATTCAAGCCTAATTTAATGGTGTCCAGTTTGCAAATTAATTCCAATTCAGCAGTCTCTCATTGGAGTCTGTTTTTGAAGTTTTTTTGTTGAAAAATTGCAATTTTTAGGTCTCTAATTGAGTGACCAGAGAGATTGAAGTGTTCTCCAACTGGTTTTCGAATGTTATAATTCCTGACGTCTGATTTGTGTCCATTTATTCTTTTACGTAGAGACTGTCCAGTTTGGTCAATGTACATGGCAGAGGGGCATTGCTGGCACATGACGGCATATATCACACTGGTAGATGTGCAGGTGAATGAGCCTCTGATAGTGTGGCTGATGTGATTAGGCCCTATGATGGTGTCCTCTGAATAGATATGTGGACACAGTTGGCAATGGGCTTTGTTGCAAGGATAGGGACACCATAAATAAAGACTAGGAGTGAATGTGTCATTACACAAAGTAAAACTATTTCCCCATGTTTATTTCCGCCCCTACTGTTCCTCATATGTTCTTGTCAACTGCTGGAAATGGCCCACCTTGATTATCACTGCAAAAGGTTTTTTTTTTTTCTCCTGCTGGTAATAGCATGTTCTTTGTGTACATAAAATCTCCCCACTGTATTTTCCACTGCATGTATCTGATGAAGTGAGCTGTAGCTCACGAAAGCTTATGCTCAAATAAATTTGTTAGTCTCTAAGGTTCCACAAGTACTCCTTTTCTTTTTTCAGAAGATGTTACTCCAGGCTGTCAAAGCTTGAGCCATCAACCAAACCTATGACATACTCAAGGAGTGATATGCATTCACTTTGTATTCTGTAGTGCACTTCTCTAGCAGAAGGAGAAAACTACAGAATTCCTCACCAAAACTGCTAAGCAGACAGAATTTAAGGAGGAGAACATAATATCGTTATTCAGGAGTGCCTTTGATTAAGGGAAATTTAAGCTTTTGAAATATCTTGCAACTGGCTAGCCTGGAATGAAATTTTTAAAGGCTGCAAGGATCTTAGAGCCTTCAAAGGTGTGCCTTCTGTCAAAAATCATGATGATTGCTCTCCTATCCTAGGCTTTGCTAATAGGACAAATTCTCTCTTCATACAGCAAAATTAGTATCTCAATCTTACAGAAGTTGCCGTCAATAAAGTAAGTTGGAAATGCAGAATATCTTTTTGTTTTATTTAACTATTTGGAGTGTAGCCCAACAGGCCTGCCTAGGGGACTATCAGGTTATATATTGTGAATACGTGTCATATATGCTACAAGGACCCCTGGGGGTAGACATAGTGATGGATGAGGACTGCCTCTACCATTTTTTGTCTTTTCAGAAGCAGAATAAAGAGTTAAGTAGCCAATAGTAGCCAAGAGTACCCATAATTAAGGGAGGGGGGGACCAATATTTCTTTAAAAGTTTGTATTGTATTTTGTTTTTAACCTAACAGAAAAAAAAAGAGCTATATTGCAACTGACCTTACCACAGTCATGAAAACCATTTAAGGAATCCCCTCCTCATCAAAACTTCTGTGCAGCCCAGTCTATAATAATCCTTACACTTACAGGGTTATTCTGGTGTAAAGCACTATGCAAGTGTTAATTATTCCTATTATTTTTAATTGTTGTGGAAGAACCGGGTCTCTCCATCATTAAGGCTTTAACTAGTTTTCCATTGTAAGCCCAGTTTTCATAGATTACAAAACCAGAAGGGACCGTTGTGATAATGTAGTCTGACCTCGTTGGTCTGCAGGTCCCTTAACCTTTCTTAGATTCTCAAGTCCATAGTCTGATTACAGGTCTTGTCTACACTGCGAGTAGGATACATGTAGCTACTCTGCATAATGACAAGCAGGCTGTGTCCATACTGTGGTGTGTAGTTACAGAGGCTTTCCTTTGCATGCCTTCCACCTGCTGGAGCCTTTTGCTGCAACAGGGAAGGACTCCACCACAGGGAGGTGTCGGAGGAAGGCTCCAGCAGCTTCCAGCCACACTGTAGCCTTTCCCTGTTGCCGGAGCCCTTCTTTGTGGTGGGGAAATACTCCAGCACTGGGAGGCAGTAGTACATTCCACATGCATCTGATGAAGTGAGCTGTAGCTCACGAAAGCTTATGCTCAAATAAATTGGTTAGTCTCTAAGGTGCCACAAGTACTCCTTTTCTTTTTGCGAATACAGACTAACACGGCTTCTACTCTGAAACTTAAGATTCTGGTGTGTCTTTACTTTTCTAAGCAGCGCCTCGCTGTCTACACTGCTATTTATACCCATGTTAGGTAGGCATGCAGTGTCTGTACTCTACACACTGCCATATGTTTAGACAAAGCCTAAACTAGACTTGTGGCTTCCATGGAGTTAATTTAAATTTATGTTGGTGTAATTTAGATCAGAATCTGTCTGTGGAGTGGAGATACTAAGATGTACTTCACTGGCTTGTTGTGAGAATTTATTAGATAATGTTTGTATAGTGCTTTAGTATGCTGGATGCTACATAGTTGCTAAGTATTACACTGTCAGAATCAGATGTCAGTATACTTTTATTCATGATGCACTATCTGAATGCATTATCTGAACCTAAAAATAAAATAATTCCTAGTGGCTCCAGGAATGCTCCTCTACTTCTATATTTATTTTTATTTTGCATGTGGGAAGAATTTTTGCCATTTTGACTCTCTTAGTAGAAAGGATATAATCTTAAATAGTAACGTAACACCCAAAGTGGAGCACTGAAGTGCAACATCCTGAGGAACATGATATAGCAGTGGCATACAACAGAGAGAAATGGCCTCTTTCCCAGGAACACCTTTTTTATGACTACCTGCTCCTTACTAAGGCTCTTTAGGGCAGGACTGCCCTATTATAGGAACTTTTCCCCAGCATGCTTTCTCTAGGAGCTGGCTCTGTAAATTTGGCAGAGCCAAGCAGCTGCTCTCCTAAAGTGGCCATTTTTCAACTGGGTGTTCCTTGGTGCATCTCTCTGATTTCTAGCTGGTGAGTACTCATAACTCCTATTCTGTTTGCTCTCATTTTTGCTTTCCTATTCCTGAGAAGATGGCACATTCTCACAAAGGCTAAGAATTATACTGATTTCAGATTGTTTGTACTAACTAGAACTATATATGGCTAAAAGAAAAGGAGTACTTGTGGCACCTTAGAGACTAACCAATTTATTTGAGCATAAGCTTTCGTGAGCTACAGCTCACTTCATCGGATGCATACTGTGGAAAGTGTAGAAGATCTTTTTATACACACAAAGCATGAAAAAATACCTCCCCCCGCCACTCTCCTGCTGGTAATAGCTTATCTAAAGTGATCACTCTCCTTACAATGTGTATAATAATCAAGGTGGGCCATTTCCAGCACAAATCCAGGTTTTCTCACCCCCACCCCCCGCACATACACAAACCCACTCTCCTGCTGGTAATAGCTTATCTAAAGTGACCACTCTCCTTACAATGTGTATGATAATCAAGGCGGGCCATTTCCAGCACAAATCCAGGGTTTAACAAGAACGTCTGAGGAAGGGGGAGGGGTAGGAAAAAACAAGGGGAAATAGGTTACCTTGCATAATGACTTAGCCACTCCCAGTCTCTATTCAAGCCTAAGTTAATTGTATCCAATTTGCAAATGAATTCCAATTCAACAGTTTCTCGCTGGAGTCTGGATTTGAAGTTTTTTTGTTGTAATATCGCAACTTTCATGTCTGTAATCGCGTGACCAGAGAGATTGAAGTGTTTTCCGACTGGTTTATGAATGTTATAATTCTTGACTTCTGATTTGTGTCCATTTATTCTTTTACGTAGAGACTGTCCAGTTTGACCAATGTACATGGCAGAGGGGCATTGCTGGTACATGATGGCAGATATCACATTGGTGGATGTGCAGGTGAACGAGCCTCTGATAGTGTGGCTGATGTTATTAGGCCCTGTGATGGTGTCCCCTGAATAGATATGTGGGCACAGTTGGCAACGGGCTTTGTTGCAAGGATAGGTTCCTGGGTTAGTGGTTCTGTTGTGTGGTATGTGGTTGCTGGTGAGTATTTGCTTCAGGTTGCGGGGCTGCCTGTAGGCAAGGACTGGCCTGTCTCTTAAGATTTGTGAGAGTGTTGGGTCATCCTTCAGGATAGGTTGTAGATCCTTAATAATGCGTTGGAGGGGTTTTAGTTGGGGGCTGAAGCTGACGGCTAGTGGCGTTCTGTTATTTTCTTTGTTAGGCCTGTCCTGTAGTAGGTGACTTCTGGGAACTCTTCTGGCTCTATCAACTGCATGAAAAAACTTGTACAGATACAGACAGACAGACATCTTCCTTTCCAAATACAAACAGATGGACATCGTACCAAAAGGACTGAAGGTAAAAAATCCATTACAATCTACATACCACACAGACTATGCTGACAGCTTGTGCCACACGCTCTCAAAGAAACTGCGGAATCACCTGATCAACATCCTCTACAGCAAACAGGGAAAGATTAAGAATGAGCTCTCAAAAATGGATACTCTCATTAAAAAAACAACCTTCCACACAAACTTCCTCGTGGCTGGACTTTACTAAAACCAGACAAGCCATTTACAACACACACTTTGCTTCTCTACAAAAGAAAAAGGACACTAAACTTTCTAAACTACTACATGCCACAAGGGGCCACAGCAATGGTTCCCTCAACCCACCCAGCAATATTGTTAACCTATCCAACTATACTCTCAGCCCAGCAGAAGCAGCTGTCCTATCTCAGGGCCTCTCCTTCTGCCTCTCCACCCCCACGAACATGATACAGTTCTGTGGTGACCTAGAATCCTATTTTCGACGTCTCCGACTCAAGGAATATTTCCAACATACCTCTGAACAACATACTAATCCACAGAGACCTCCCTACCAACACTACAAAAAGAAGGATTCTAGGTGGACTCCTCCTGAAGGTCGAAACAGCAGACTGGACTTCTACATAGAGTGCTTCCGCCGACGTGCACAGGCTGAAATTGTGGAAAAGCAGCATCACTTGCCCCATAACCTCAGCCGTGCGGAACACAATGCCATCCACAGCCTCAGAAACAACTCTGACATCATAATCAAAAAGGCTGACAAAGGAGGTGCTGTTGTCATCATGAATAGGTCAGACTATGAACAAGAGGCTGCTCGGCCACTCTCCAACACCACTTTCTACAAGCCATTACCCTCTGATCCCACTGAGAGTTACCAAAAGAAACTACAGCATTTGCTCAAGAAACTCCCTGAAAAAGCACAAGAACAAATCCGCACAGACACACCCCTAGAACCCCGACCTGGGATATTCTATCTACTACCCAAGATCCATAAACCTGGAAATCCTGGGTGCCCCATCATCTCAGGCATTGGCACCCTGACAGCAGGATTGTCTGGCTATGTAGACTCCCTCCTCAGGCCCTACGCTACGAGCACTCCCAGCTACCTTTGAGACACCACTGACTTCCTGAGGAAACTACAATCCATTGGTGATCTTCCTGATAACACCATCCTGGCCACTATGGATGTAGAAGCCCTCTACACCAACATTCCACACAAAGATGGACTACAAGCCGTCAAGAACACTATCCCCGATAATGTCACGGCTAACCTGGTGGCTGAACTTTGTGACTTTGTCCTTACCCATAACTATTTTACATTTGAGGACAATGTATACCTTCAGATCAGCGGCACTGCTATAGGTACCCGCATGGCCCCTCAGTATGCCAACATTTTTATGGCTGACTTAGAACAATGCTTCCTCAGCTCTCGTTCCCTAACCCCCCTACTCTACTTGCGCTATATTGATGACATCTTCATCATCTGGACCCATGGAAAAGAAGGCTTGAGGAATTCCACCATGATTTCAACAATTTCCATCCCACCATCAGCCTCAGCCTGGTCCAGTCCACACAAGAGATCCACTTCCTGGACACTACAGTGCTAATAAACGATGGTCATATAAACACCACCCTATACCGGAAACCTACTGACCGCTATTCCTACCTACATGCCTCCAGCTTTCACCCTGACCACACCACACGATCCATTGTCTACAGCCAAGCTCTGCGATACAACCGCATTTGCTCCAACCCCTCAGAGAGAGACAAACACCTACAAGATCTCTATCAAGCATTCTTACAACAATAATACCCACCTGCGGAAGTGAAGAAACAGATTGATAGAGCCAGAAGAGTTCCCAGAAGTCACCTACTACAGGACAGGCCTAACAAAGAAAATAACAGAACGCCACTAGCCGTCAGCTTCAGCCCCCAACTAAAACCCCTCCAACGCATTATTAAGGATCTACAACCTATCCTGAGGATGACCCAACACTCTCACAAATCTTAAGAGACAGGCCAGTCCTTGCCTACAGGCAGCCCCGCAACCTGAAGCAAATACTCACCAGCAACCACATACCACACAACAGAACCACTAACCCAGGAACCTATCCTTGCAACAAAGCCCGTTGCCAACTGTGCCCACATATCTATTCAGGGGACACCATCACAGGGCCTAATAACATCAGCCACACTATCAGAGGCTCGTTCACCTGCACATCCACCAATGTGATATATGCCATCATGTGCCAGCAATGCCCCTCTGCCATGTACATTGGTCAAACTGGACAGTCTCTACGTAAAAGAATAAATGGACACAAATCAGATGTCAAGAATTATAACATTCATAAACCAGTCGGAGAACACTTCAATCTTTCTGGTCACGCGATTACAGACATGAAAGTTGCAATATTACAATAAAAAAACTTCAAATCCAGACTCCAGCGAGAAACTGTTGAATTGGAATTCATTTGCAAATTGGATACAATTAACTTAGGCTTGAATAGAGACTGGGAGTGGCTAAGTCATTATGCAAGGTAACCTATTTCCCCTTGTTTTTTCCTACCCCCCCCCCCAGACGTTCTTGTTAAACCCTGTATTTGTGCTGGAAATGGCCCACCTTGATTATCATACACATTGTAAGGAGAGTGGTCACTTTAGATAAGCTATTACCAGCAGGAGAGTGGGTTTGTGTGTGTGGGGGGGGGCGGGGTGGTGAGAAAACCTGGATTTGTGCTGGAAATGGTCCAACTTGATTATTATACACATTGTAAGGAGAGTGATCACCTTAGATAAGCTATTACCAGCAGGAGAGTGAGGTGGGGGTAGGTATTTTTTCATGCTTTGTGTGTATAAAAAGATCTTCTACACTTTCCACAGTATGCATCCGATGAAGTGAGCTGTAGCTCACGAAAGCTTATGCTCAAATAAATTGGTTAGTCTCTAAGGTGCCACAAGTACTCCTTTTCTTTTTGCGAATACAGACGAACACGGCTGTTACTCTGAAACCTGTATATATGGCTAAAATGTCTATCCTGATTGTCCCATGACAAGATGTAAGTAACTCCAATAGGAGTTTAATAGGAGGCCAGGAGAACAGGGCCCAACATTTAAGGTTAATACTGATAAAATTACACAGAGGCAAATGGGCTCTCAATCAATTTATGTTCTTTGCTTTTACGCACACTTGGCTTTCAGGGTTATGTTAAATAATTAGAGTGCCTGGATCCAGCTTTACTCAAACAAGCAATAAAACTAAACAAAAAATAACAAAACAAAAAAAAAAGAGTATCTGGGTTTAAATGCTTGGCATTTGCCTTCTTTGTGACTATCTCTCAAAATGTTCGTGTCTCTGAGGATCTCTGCTGGCAACAGTCTAGACTGACACAGATATCTGGCTGCACTTTAAGAGGGTAAAGAGTTGAATGCCTTGCAGACTCCAAGCACCTATATATGGTTCCCTGTCTTGCCTATGGATGACATTATTTTGTGATCCACTTTAACCTGGTAGCAGGATTTGCCTTCTTCCCCACCCTAGTAGCAAATACTGGAACCTTGCAGGGAGCTGCTGACTCTATGGGGCAGGTAGCTCATTAGACTCCAACCTGAATGAGCAGCCATGCCTGGAGGGTTTATGTGAAGTTATTCTTGATTAACCCTTTTATTAATAAAAAACTAACCTTAGGCGGTGGTGACTTTGACTCTTTTGTAATAAGCATGTAGTTTATTGGAGTTGGTTGTGGACTCCATCAATTGACACCTATTCTTGGGCTGCATCCATGATGTCTTATATTAGGAAATCTTCTCACCCAACACCAAAAATTACCTTCATGACTTTTTAATAAGTGGGAAATATTTATTCCACCACCCAGGCCCTTCTGGAGTTAACCAGTACTAGGATGTATTAGTTGTAAATTACAGTGTAATACATAGAGGGATTGCTGGATCTTCCCTCCCACCCCCACCAAAAAAAACCCCAGAACAACATTTGCAGCACAAGAGCATATTTACCATCTTTTCAGAATACAGAAAGGAGACTAGCCTTATAACTGAGATCACATCAATTTTAATACATTAGGCCAGCCTCATAGTGAATTTCATTTGTACAGATGTTTGGAAGAGAGAGCTGAAACTCTGAGAACGGACTAAATTCATGTCTTAATCAAACTGCTCCTTCTAACTATCTTTTTTGATCATCCTCCCTTCTATTAATGATTTTAGGTAGTGAACAATGTCTGTTTCTAAATGAAGCTTTGAGGAAAAGAGTAAGTGGTCAGTGAGAATACAGCCATGGATATTTCCTACAGGTCTTTGTTCCATGAGAGTATTTTTACTGAAGAAACAAGGACTCTTGCTCTCTACTTCCTCTCCTCTTTTAAAGAAAGAACTGTGCATTTTTAAGTATCTCTTAAATAAGTTTGCAATTTTGGCATCTTGAGGTACCAGAGCAGTGAAATGAGCCATAAATGAGAAACATCAAAAGTAACTTCGAAAGAATTTTTTTAATATTAAAGCGATGAATCACAGGCCAAATTAACAAGTAAAGGAATCTGCCTATAATGAAATCTTTTTTCCAACATAACACTTCATTATAAAGGGAGTTTTTTCTATAATAGTAGCAAGTGTAATTACATTTTTATATATAATTAGGACATTATTATCATTTCACCATATCAAAGTTCATTATAAGACATCTCCAATGCATTTTTCATAGAGCAAAAATAAAAAGAGAACAGGGGTCCTTCAATTATACTAGTATAAGGACATCCGCAGAGACTGAAGGAAGCGGATCAAACAGCTTAGCCCAAAAGGGACCAGGTAGAACGCTCATTGCTTTTATGGCACAGAGAAGTTGCATTTTTATATATCTTGCTTGGTTATTAATTATAGTTTCCCCCCCACTCATATTCTACTCTACTCTTTAGGAGTCAGTCATGTTTTAAAGTTGCACTCCACCAGAACTGAACTTTGGAAGATCTTAAATCGTTATGTTCCAAAAGTTTGGTTTTGTGAATAAGCGGAATTATTTTATTGTCCAATATTATCATTCTGCTCAGCACAGATATATATTAGTCACTGGGATGTCATGCAGATGGAGTCCACAGATATGATCCATCTTCTACATTAAGCAAAATATGGTTGTTTGAATAGAACTTCTGTGATAAGATATTTTCCTCTTTCAAACCCACTTCTTTCCTGAGTCCTTAGACAACTGAGACTAGGCAGATGGGCAGTCAGATATAACTGACATTGACGTTGTTTTTTATTTTCTTTAAATGTATATAAAACTGTATGTATTTTGATTTTATTCCTCTCTTTGATTCTTCTATGTGACTTGTTTTCTGATGTGCCCAATGTGCTTAACTTTATGCATGAGTGATTCCACAGAGTGCCAGACAAATATTTCTTCATTTCCCCACACTCTCACACAAAATGACCTCTGCAAGAGGCCCAAACTGGGCTCTTCAGTCCTGGATTAGTGCTAGGTTTCCTGGATGCTGCCTCATATCCATATGGAACTAGAAACAGGAGATGTGCAGGGAGAATTGAGTAGACAGCAGGGAAGTTTAACACCTGGGTTTTTAGTGCTCTTGAAATAAGAGGAATTTTCAAAGCTTGGGGCAGCCAGTGGTACGGTTCTGAAAACGGTGTCCCTTGCTCTAGCGCTCCCCCTTTGTCTGTTCTTTAGGATTTTTGAAAAGGCAGTGACTGCATTAGGTTATGGCACCCAACTGCTACTGTGGCCAAATGCAAACGTGTTCCTTTGCTGCTTTTAGATCCTAGCACTGAGCAAGAAGCAATGCAGGGTCTACGGGGGTAAGATGACAACTGGATAATCTGAAGAACCAAACAGACCCAAGAAACAAAACACCAGAATGCAAATATTCAGATGAGGATGGATAACCTATCACAGCTGCCATTTAATGACTGTTCAGAATAGCTGCAGGAGAAATGTTGCAGAAAAGGAATGCACACCAAAAAAAAAAAAAGGGGGGGGGGTTATTGCAGAATACTCACACCAAGTTTCAATACATTTCAAATAATAATACAAAACTACATCAGGATACAGGTCCATTCTCTATACAGGAGCTGTATGCAGTGCTCTGAATGGTAGTATATTACTCTAGACTAGAGCCCCAAGCGGAGTATTATTGGCTCTTCCAAATCTCGTTATTGGTTTTGCTGCTTATTTAAAATGGCATTTAGCAGAGAATTGACTACAAAAATGTCATTGTATTTTGCTCATCTCAAATTATAATCCTGATTGTGGAACTATATTTCTGCAGATTCAGCCTTATGTTTTTGGAGATCACTAGCCTGTTCTGCTCAGATGTGCGGGTTATGTGTGATATCTTTGTTCTCCAAATTGTGAGACCTAAGTTCTTGCTGCATTTCAAATGGAAATATTGCAATAATTTGTAATTCAGATGTGCCTACTGCCTAGTGAAATACAAACTGACAGTTACTGAGTTTGTCATTCAGGAGCTTAGAAAACAATGTTTTTTAAATGGTTTAAATGTCTTGTTCTGACTGCTTTTAATTCAGGGTTTAAAACAATTCAAAACATGAATTAGCACTATGGCTGTGAAAGGTCTTTGAAAATCCACTGGCAAATGTTCCATTTGGCACAATGAGTGTTGGCATGTCCTGCTTTACTCCCCTGCCAGTGTTCAGTGACTCTCCCTTCACCCGTCAACAGTCACATACCCATCAGGACCCTGGATTGCTTATTCAGCTTTCAGAGAAAGAGTATAATATATAGGAACATGACTACATTAAATCACATATACTAACTCTTTTTACTTTGTCCATTTGTTCATTTCCTTCTTTTTTTTTTCTCTCGCTGCACTTCCCATGAATTATGTGCTTTTATCTTTTTGTTCCCCTCTCTCGTTTTCCCTCTCCTTTTGTTCTCTCTTGTTTGTCCTTTGGGGCTCCACCATGCTCTGCAAGCCACATCTTTCCCCACCGACCATCTTTCTTTCCCTACCACGCCTGTGCCAGTCTTTGCTTTCTCTTCCCGTCTTGATAAGATTAGGTGTCATAACAGTTGGAGGTGTGTGTTTGGGTTCTGTCATTTATTAATGGAAGCTTCTCTATAGAATTTAAGTTTTAAGTTTATTTTTACAAAACCTAGATTTTTGGGCCAGATCTGAGCGAATAGTCTCTCTCTCTCTTCAATTCCTTGACACATACTAAGGGGCATACAACTTATTACTAGGGGTATTCCATTTACTTGAAAGGTGAATGCCTTTTCTTGCACTGTTGAAGTCACAGGGAGTTAGCTGTAGACTTCAGTGGAAGCTGCAGCAGGCTCTGTGCTCACTGAGGATTCTACAACTCTTACTTAAATGTGTAGTGCTACTAGCTGAATCAAGACTGTGTGAGTAAGGGTCTTCTTATCAATCAGTTATATTGTGGTAGCACCTAGAGGTCTCAGCCAGGTCAGGTTCTATAATACTATGCACTGGACAAAGAGATAGTAAGTCTTACTGCCATCTGAAAAATGTGAAGAACTCCCTCCCTTATTATTTAAGTCTGCTTGGATAAAACTCTGAAAACAGTTCCTGCTTTGCAGTGCAACATGAGTGAGGTTTAGCTGATTTATAACAAAAATGCTTATAATCTAAGGCTTTGATTCTGCAATCGATTCCACACAGGTGGATCGCTCTGCCTGTGTGGATCCTGTCAGAGTGGGCTCTGCATGGGCACAGGGGTTTGTCTATGTGTACGCAGTAGCAGGATGAGAACCTATAAGATGAGCCATAGCAGATGGATGAAACAAGCAAGCAGGCAAGATAGGAAGAATGGGGTAACAAATAATTAGATTTATCACAGACTAATTGTGCACAATTTGTAGCCAGTCGGTAGGAGTAATAACTCGCTACCAGCCTAGACATTGTCAGACTGCAGTTATCTGTAAACATTATGACAGAGGTGAGGTTTAAGGAGGGACTTAAAGGCGGCTACCGTGGTGGTTTGGGGTTTAAAGTTGTGTTGTGTTATTTAATCTGACATATGGGCCGTGTAGTATCACTGTTGAGTTTTTAAAGTCTTGCTGCCTTCTGAAAAATGTGAAGAACTCCCTCCCTTATTATCTAAGTCAGCAGGGATAAACCTCTGAAAACAGTTCCTGCTTTGCAGTGCCACATGAGTGAGGTTTAGCTGATTTAGACGGTAAAAAACAGTCAAATATGCACACTGTATTTACAGGGGGATTTCTTTTAACCACTCCAAATGTATCACTTTACTTTTTGAATACCAGTCTGGTGAAACACCCCTTTTAACCTATCAAAGAACTAATCACACATTCAGAGTCTGAAACTATACGGATTCAAATTTAACTGATTATAAGTAGCTCGATTATTTGGTAAGGGGGGGAAATGGTGACATGGAGAACTCCTAAGTCACACAAACTCCTGCTCTCCCTTCCAGCCATGATAACCCTTCATCCTATACAGCTGCCATCATTCTTTTTTAAATAAAAAAATATTTTTTAGAGAGAAAAAAGGACATGTTAAAATTCTTTCACATAGGGAAAAAGTGTTTGAAACCAAGCAGAAAAGGGGGAATATTATAAATGTTGTGAAAGTTTATTTTTATAGTTATAGTTTATACTGTGCAGTGGGAAGGGGGTAGAGGGTCTCCCAGCTGCTGTTGCTTACAGGTGCATCATTTCAGAAAGAGACTTGTACAGTGTTAAACCAGAACCTGTTTCACCCTTTGGCCTTTCTACAGTGGTGGGGGTAGGGGGTTGGCACCAGTGTAGTTGCTCTGGTATAGTTGCAGCAGGGCAAACCCTTAGTGTAGGTATGCTGCACATGACTTCCACTGATGCAGGTTTCCCCAGTTCGAGCCCTTTCTTACACTAGGCCATTCTGTCTGTACTAGGGGTTTGCGCAGATGTATCTAAAATGGGGCAGCTACATCAGTACCAAAAATATAGCAGAGACAGACAAATGGCTACTATGGTAAGCCATATTTTCTGTGGGCCAGTAGAGTATGTTAATACACAAATGTGTATGCAAATAGATCTGAACTCCTTTTTTTTTGGCTTGTGCACAGGCTACCTGAGAGCATTTTTTAACTGCATGCTGAACATGTAAGCTTTGCTGCTGTTGGGAAGCATGTTACACGCCTTCCCTCTCTCCTACCCCTCTTTTCATGCAAACTGAGGCCTTTTGTTGTAGATTTCTTGTACCAGAGAGGAGAAGACTGGAGTCAGTTTCATGCTAATGGTTATAAATAACCTCCAACACAGAATGCATCTCCTCTTTTTTCCCACTCTTCTGTTTTTCACAGTGCCTTGGGAAACTCTCACAAATTAGAGAAAGTGTGATGTCTAGTGGCCTAAATGCAGGACCAGTAGTAAGAAACTTCTACACGCAAATTACAAATCTGTCGTTTTGGCCGTGGTTAAGACACTTACAGCCAAGTTTTCAGAAGTGGCCAGTAATTTGTGGTACCTTAATTTTTGGATTACCAGCTTTAGGTATCTTGTGCCTGATTTTTGAGAGATGCTGAGCACTGACAAACTCATGGCAATATTAGTTGGAGATGTGGGAGCTCAGCACCTTTGTGGGGGAAACAGACTTAGCGTTTCTCAGCACTTTAAAACGAAGGCACCACAAATTAGAGGCAAATTAGAGGCAAATAAAGGTTAGCCTAAACTTCTCCCTTGGCTTCCCAATCTGTAAAAAAAGGGTGTTAATAGTTCAAAGATGTGTTCTGAAGATTCATTCCTCAATATTTGTAAAGCACTACATCAATGGTAGTTCTTTTTTCATAAAGTTCTATAGGTGAACCTTCCAAAAAAAATCAAGTTAAATGTTATGTGTCTGTATGCCTCTTCTTTCTTAAAAGAGAGCTATTACTCCTGCAGTGACCAGCAAACATTACACTGCAGATATGGCTCTCAGAGCAACAGAAATGAAATATCACCTACTGGGCTATTGCAATTTTCCCCAGTGTATGTTTGCAATGAAAGTGGTGTTTGCCCACGATAGAATATCTAGACATGGCAGAGGACTTTGGGGTTCAGATTGAAAATGCATCTTTGTTTTCAAATGCAAGTGTTATGCCTCTACAGCAAATGTTGGCCATTTCCTTTTACTCTATGGACAGCTAAAGCCCAAATAGCTGTTTTAGATGGGACTGATGGTAGTAATAATTGATAGTACTAGTGTCCTTGGAATAGGATCCTCCTATTATTCTAATGCCAGGTGACACCTCTAGCCTGGTACTTGTGCCTTTGCTTATTACTTTTTACCACAGAGCCCTAAGCACACTGTGACATACCTTCCCCCATGGTTCCACTGATGCATCCCTGCCCTGTGGCCCCAGCCCCCTACCATGACCATACTCCTCACATATATTTGAAGTGGTGGAGGGGAGGTGAGGGGAGGGCAGGGGGGTCACTCAGAGTGGCAGCAGCAAGTGTGGCTTCTTCCCCTCTAGAACAGCAGCGGGAGCCTCCCTCCTTTCAGGGTGGGAGCAGGGGTCCCCTCTGTTGCTAGAGGATCACTGCATTCTGCTGCTGAGGTGTTTTTTCCCTTCCCCTTAAAACACTAGCTCTGAGATGAACGGGGTGGTTTATACTTCTCATAAATATTGTTGCCAGCTCTCTGGAAATGCAGGCAGTTGTCACTGCATTGATTGCACTTGGGTCACAACCATGTCAGCAAGAAACATTTTAATTAAATTAACACTGAGATTCTGATGTAGTCACATGACTGCGTGATTTTTGGATCTAAGCACAGATCTAGAATGCCTAATTCTTATCCTGGACCTGAAGATACAATGGGCACAGGATGCCATGGACCTGCAGGGGCTCTCTCTGTTCTTTCTCCAGTTGAAATGTTAGGGTTCACACAGCTGGATCCTGGAAAGGGCTGAGAGACTCATGTGGTGTTGAGGTTCCCATACATTGTTCTGGATGTTTTGGGAGTACAGAGTCTCTAATGTTAGCCAAGCTCAACGAGTGTTATGGTAGTTAGAATCTTGGACTGAATTTCATCCCTATTTTTGGGACTAGCTCAGTATCTAGGTAGTAGATGACACTGAATTGTCATTCTCCCTGTTCTACCAAACTGCCTCTGACAGTGTTAAGTGAACTTAAGATGAAACACCTTTATCCTATATCAAGTAACTTGCTGAAATTAAGTTCGCCACTAGAAAGCGTGTTTTGTTTTGTTTCTAACCATATCTGTGTCTTCTCTTCTTACTATTATGTAAATATCTGCTCTTTGTTAATAAACCTATTACTGTGTTATCAGAAGACTATCTCAGTACTGTCTACCAAACGGAAGGATAAAATCCTCAGCCAAATTAACAGGCTGTTGTGTATTCTGCTTCTTTGGAGGCAGAGAACTTGATCACTTCAGTGAGGGTCCAGTGAGAGGGCTGGGCACTGCAGGGGGGATGGTTTTGGGGAGACTTGGGATTGTTGGTGTCACCCTGCAAGGAGTGACCAGTCTGGTGGAAGCCAGTGTGAAGCCATTGTGCTGTGAGCAGACTGCTGGTGTCAGGGCTCTGAGCCAAAGCTACATAGCACAGTAGCACCCAGGGTTACAGGGCAGGAAGTGACAGAACCCCTTATTGGTCTGAGTGAACCCCTTAGTGTCACAAAGGGAAAGAGTATATTCATCAATATACAGCTGGAGTGTATGTGGAGGTGGCAGGTGTACCTTTGTGATGGCCCCTTTCTTACACTTTCTGTAATTACAGATAACATAAATATCACCCAGAGGGCCTGGTCAGGATGAGGGTCCCATTTGCTGAGCATTCTGCACACATAAAATAAAAGGCGTCCATCCTCCAGAGTGCTTACAATCAAATAGGGACAAGACACAACAGGTGGGTATAGAATGTAATGGAGGGAGGGAGGCAGGGGAAGACAAGGTTGACAATAATAGGGACAAACAGTTGTCTATATTTGCTAAGAATGAGTCGCCATCGGAGCTGCAATCACATGATGCTGAGAACATGATGCTGTAATCACAGTGTCGGAAACCAAACCAGGTATTGTGTGAAAGGAGGTCAGACTTGATGATCTAATGGTCCCTTCTGGCCTTAACATCTAGGAAAAGATGCTTGGCTGTTAGAGAAAGACAGGCAAAAGTTCTACAGCTGCTTTAACTTTACCTCTAATTATTAGCAACCATGGAGTTGAGCTGCCAGCCATATTTTAATTATTCTTTTCTACAGTGATCTGAACAGGTGTGGCAGTGCTGTTTAGATTAGGTTTGTTCTTTTTCACCAGGATATTTGAGAACAATGTGAGTGTGCATGGCTGCACCTAGCTACTGCTATCATGACAAGTACAGAAGTTAAATTATGAAGCAAACATAAGCTTTGAAGAAATTTTTATTTCATCTGTATTCCCCTGTTTCATCTGCTCATCCGTCCAGCACAATCTGCATCATTATTAACCACACCATATTTCTAAAAAGAGTATAAAAAGTAAGACATCTGTGGTATAACCTTAATATATTCAAAGGTTTTTACTTTCATCTTCCAGGCATTAACACTGTGTAAGTGCAATGTAGGCACAACTTACAGCATTGGTGACTTACCACAACAAAAATGTACTTAGTGGCAAAAAGAGGAGGGGATGGGGAGGGGGAGGAAGATACAGCTAGACAGGGTATTATGTAAAAAGCTGGCTTTTATTCATAAATAGAGCCTTTTTGCCTACTGCTCCTATACACCTTTATTTCTAATTGCTAGCACAATTTTTAAGGCACTGAGGCAAGCCTCCAGCAGTGTGCTGAAGGTGTGTTTGTGCTGTTATGCCCTCTGGCTTTGCTGCCAGCCTATTCCCTTAGATCAGAGCAAGAAGGCGGACTGTTTTCGAATACCGATCACCTCACCCGGACCTAATCCTTTGAGTTCTCTTTGGCATCTATTCCTTCTGCCAGTTTCCTCTTCTGTTCCTTTATTTTCTTCTGAAGTTGACAACAAAGACATCCTCAGGGCCCTCCTTGATGTAAGACCACTCTTGATGTTGTTACAGTGTATTTTTTTTGTACCCTAAAGTTGTGCTACTTTTATATTCAGCTAGCACAATATTTGCACACCAGAAGATAAAGAAAATGTGAATATGTTACACAGAATGATAGTTTCTTTCTAATTTGTATACCTTGGTCCTTTGGGTGGAAACCTTTTTCTTTTTCTGTCATTCATCTACATACCTGATCAAGAACCTGAAGGTATCTTTTTACAGTCTACATTACTTATATACCTTAAATTGGCCTGACCTGCCACTTTTAATTTTAAAAAGATGGCTGTATGGGATGTGGATGAATATGGAATTTCTATGCAGCACAAAACTTTTGAACGGTTCCTGTCCTCTGTGATAGTGAGTTTTAAAAGGGAAATCTCCATAGAGCTAATTAGTAGACAAGTATAGCTCAGACTGAACAAAGCTGAAAAGATAGCAGATAACTAAAAGGACCTGGCCATAGCTGACAAAAATCAAAGCACTGACAGAGAGCTGGCAGTAACCTTGGGCTGCCAACTGACAGGGACAATAAAAAAAAGCCTCTGTATGTGGCAGAGAGTGACAGCCACAACCACAGGCTCTCTAAAGAGCATGAAACCTCCACCAAAATGAAGAGAGAATTTTCTGACTGGCAGTACCATAGACTTTTCCATCTCACTCCAGTTCTGGAAGATCTAAGCTTGTTTAAATAATTCTCTCATGGAAGAATGTGAACTGAGAATGGAAACATGCAAGAATGAGCTAAAAGGTTAGTGGCAAAGTGCTCTGGGTGGGAGAGGACTTGTTCAAATGTGTATGAAAGATAAGGTTGGTGATAAGGAAATCGAAGTTTGTTTTCAGCCTAACTTGAGATTCCTTCTGCGTTTCCACCCAGCTGTGTGGACACTAGCCCTGCCACAATTAGATACTTCTTCTAGGACCCATACATATATGTGACAAGGTAAATAAATAACACAAACTTTGAAGTTACTTACACTTTATATATGCCCCCTGGCATGTAATGTGAAGTGGAATGTAAGATTAGCTTCTCCTAGGGGAGATATTCTGTGTTACCCCATATTTGTAGTTGTAACTTGGCCTAATTGGATTCTATAAGTTGTATAACTATCATTTCATAGGTTGTGGTGAGTCTTCAGGTGAACACTATTTCTACTCTTAGTTCAATTTACTACCTTTAAAGCCACACTCCGTTCATGCCAGCAACCAATCGCTCATATTGTCTAGCCAAATGTATTGCGAAAGTTCATCCAGATATCATGTCACACAATAAATCAGCAAGCACCCACATATATGATTCAAGAAAAAGTGTGAATCACAGGGACTTCTGGTTTCTCATTAGGTGGCATGGTTTTCCCCAGAAACCAGACTGAGATGAGTTTGAACAATTATGTTGGATAGGTGGGTGGGTTAGGGTGAAAATTTCAGAAGTTATATTCTCTTCTCCCAATTTTCCACCCTCACCCAGTTCTTTTTTCCCCTTTTTCACTATAAGTGGCCAAGGGCCCATAGTCTGTGCAATATATTAGTCTTACTCTTCAGCAGTGACCCCTGAATCACATGGCCCTATCCTACAGGAATAGATAGAGCTCCTCCTTTTGCTCACATTTTGAGGGTTATCCTAGCAACCATAAAGCCTAGACACTTTTTAAAATGACTGCTTTAATTCTAGAATGCAGTTTTACTCCAAATGGAGAAAGAGGCCACCTTAGAGGCCATTTATGTGATGACACAATTGCATTGTCCACCACGTCCTGTATGTAGCCAGTGAAGCTGTTTAGAGCTGCTGTTTGTAGCTCTGTGTGTAAAGGTTTGGGTTCAAGTCCCATGATAGTGCCTTGTGAATATTAACATTTTAAAAAATTCTCATTAACACTACTTGCCCTCTTCCTAACTGCATTCTTTTGCACTATGAATAAAAATAGCCTTCCTGTATGTTCCATTTCTCTTTCTCCTAATTTGTCTCTTGCACTCCTACTTCCTTTGCAACCTACCCCTTCTCTAAGACTTCTGTTCCTCCCTTTCATGCTCAGACTCTTGCAGTCTCCCTTTTTCACTTCAAATTCCTTGTGCTTCTCCATTCTATTCCCTTTTTCTCACTTACATTTCCTCTGCGTCCAATAGTCTCCCTCTCCCTTCACTCATATGTCAAGTTCACCAGAGTGGCACAGAGGCCAGAGCTAGCCAGAGAATCTGGCCATTTGTATGCATGTCTTTCCTTGTCTCTTCTTCTTTGCTAAAATTCACTTTGACTTTCCCCCCTCAGTTTTCCTTTCCTCTTCAGACTGCAGTTAGCCAAACTAGACTCCTGCTGCAGTGAAGTGTCCGTAATTCATGGTGCTGCTTGAGTGCATTCTGCTGCTTAAAGTAGATACACAATTGCATCCCCTTACACCTGTGCTGCTTCATCCACATCAAATAGCAGCATGGATGTAACTGAGGGCATCCCGTGCTGATTGCAATTTTTTAAAAATATGCTTTTGATGTCTGGTTAATCTGAGTGATTTCCTTCCCTCGCTGGCTATACGGTGGCTAGGGGTTTAGATGACATCATACATAAAATGCATCTCTTAAACTCATTATTGATTATAGCAATGCGCTACTTTTATTTCACAAATCCATTCACAATAAACAGCAATTTGTACAGGTGACACTGGTTTCAAGCAGCAATTATTTTAAACAAAACTAGACAGGGTTAACACAGATTGACACTAATTTGTTAATGCACAGTTACTTATATCACACAGTTTTACATATTATATGTTCAGGAATGATTTGTTACATTCATAATATGAATTCTCTGACATAGGTGAGATGGAGCTAAATAGTCACAAATCATTGTCATTTGATCTCTCAGGGTTGTATTGAGGGCTCATCCTGAGGAGCTCTTGTAGCAGTTTGCTGCAGAATAAAATAGGGAAGTGGGCACCAGAGTTTTCTATAGGGCTTCCCATAGGAGTTTTCTTTTTTTAGCTGATTCCTCACTTCTTTTGTTTGTTTCAGAGTATTGTGTGATGATATAAGCCATTGCAGTGATGCACTTGTTATGTTAGTGCACTTTTTGAGAGGGCTCACTCTCAAACTCCAGCGTGACTCAATCTAAGAGGCATCCCAAAGAAAGGATAATGCTGTGGACTAGTTAGTGGTTCGAGTGTGCAGGAGTGCTTAGAATCTGACGTAACGAGGCATTATTTTGAATGTTAGACAGCTAAGACCGTTCTACTTTACTCTTCTCACAACTACCTTGAGCAATGCTTGGGGATGTTTATATTCTATCAGTTCTGGGTATAAGCTATCACAGTAAATTACTTCCAATTTGTCAGTACCTCATTATTATTATTTATTTGTATTACCGTAGTGCCTAGCATCTCCAGTCATGGGTCAGGATCCCATTTTGCTACGTGCTGTACAAACATTTTCTAGCAGAGTTGGTCAAAGATTGCGCAGAGCACTGTGTGTTTTTGTTTTTAAGTTGCTTCCTACAGTGAATATCAACATGCCTCAAAGAGTTGGCTGAAAAATTTTGGACAGAACAGTTTCCCATTCAGTTTCATTGAAATTTAAATGTTTTGCAGGAATGTTTCAATGATATTTTCTATGGAAAAGCATCAAAATGTTTTTTGACTTTTTCATTCAGACATCTATTTTATAACTAGAAATATAGTATATCTTTAAATATTTACTATTATAATGTTCTAACATTATAGAAGTAAATGTTTTTAGTTTATTGTGACAGGACCAGGATCTTTCCCCATCTTCTGATAATTCAGAAACTGTTCAGACACACTTTCTTCTTGTTTGCAGGCTGTATTTTTTCTAAACCCATCCACCAACACCAATATAGTGCAACATCACAGTTTTAACCTCTACGTGGCATCATAGAATATCAGGGTTGGAAGGGACCTCAGGAGGTCATCTAGTCCAACCCCCTGCTCAAAGCAGGACCAATCCCCAACTAAATCATCCCAGCCAGGGCTTTGTCAAGCCGGGCCTTAAAAACCTCTAAGGAAGGAGATTCCACCACCTCCCTAGGTAACCCATTCCAGTGCTTCACCACCCTCCTAGTGAAAAAGTTTTTCCTAATATCCAACCTAAACCTCCCCCACTGCAACTTGAGACCATTACTCCTTGTTCTGTCATCTGGTACCACTGAGAACAGTCTAGATCCATCCTCTTTGGGACCCCCTTTCAGGTAGTTGAAAGCAGCTATCAAATCCCCCCTCATTCTTCTCTTCTGCAGACTAAATAATCCCAGTTCCCTCAGCCTCTCCTCATAAATCATGTGTTCCAGCCCCCTAATCATTTTTGTTGCCCTCTGCTGGACTCTTTCCAATTTTTTCACATCCTTCTTGTAGTGTGGGGCCCAAAACTGGACACAATACTCCAGATGAGGCTTCACCAATGCCAACTAGAGGGGAATGATCATGTCCCTCGATCTGCTGACAATGCTCCTACTTATACAGCCCAGAATGCCGTTAGCCTTCTTGGCAACAAGGGCACACTGTTGACTCATATCCAGCTTCTTGTCCACTGTATCCCCTAGGTCCTTTTCTGCAGGACTGCTGCCTAGCCACTCGGTCCCTAGTCTGTAGCGATGCACGGGATTCTTCTGTCCTAAGTGCAGGATTCTGCACTTGTCCTTGTTGACAAGGACATCAGATTTCTTTTGGCCCAACCCTCTAATTTGTTTAGGTCCCTCTGTATCCTATCCCTACCCTCCAGTGTATCTACCACTCCTCCCAGTTTAGTGTCATCTGCAACCTTGCTGAGGGTGGAATCCACGCCATCCTCCAGATCATTAATGAAGATATTGAACAAAACCGGCCCCAGGACCAACCTTTGGGGCACTCCACTTAATATTAGCTGCCAACTAGATATGGAGCCATTGATCACTACCCTTCTTTCAGCCCTTCTTTTCTAGGGCCCTAGGAGGAAAGGAGGTCTCCATCTTTCTAGGGAGCTCCTTCATTCCAGGCTCAGTTAGCATTGTCCTCCTCCCTATGGTTAGTCAGATGAGGGCTAATTAGTCCCTTACCTCCCCCAGCCTCTCCTTCTTATTAGCTGATTAGTCAATCAGCTGTTACTGGAGGAACTAATTGAGGGTACAGTGATCAGAGTGCTGACCAATCTGTCAGATCTCCACATTCTGTCACACTTATCAAAACAAAATGTTTTTTAATCAAAATGCTTTTGAATTTTTGTTCCAATTCAGAATGAAAACAAATTTCAAAATGTCATAATTTCCCTCCAGGCAGAAATGTTTTTTTCTGACTGGCTTTAATGTTTAACCTATATATAAAAACTTGTGATTTGTCTTCCATCAGAAGTCAGACTGTGTGTTTCTGGGGGTAGAAGACGCTAGCTGTATGAGTTGTGATTTCTGATATTTATAGCCTGCACACGGGATTGCTACTTCCACTGCATTATGGCACCTGTAGCACAATTTCAGTCCCTGTTGCAGATTACAGTGTGTCCTTTTTAAAAAAACAAGTGTCTAGTTCTTCAAGAGATGCTTTGGAGAATATAGTACATCTTCAGAAATGGCCAAGTGGGGATGTGTGTGTGCTACAGCGCAGCTGTTTTTCTAGTGCCTTTGGGATGCATTAAATTTGTCTTCCTGTTTTACCACCCTCCTTTCTACATCTGGCATTTGTGCATAGGTAGAGTGGATCTTTCTTTCAGCAAGGCCCCCATTTTCTTGGGGAACATTGCTTTTGGGAGATTGCATTTCAAACTAAATCCCATGTGCTAATTTTTCCTTTTTGAGTTCTGATCACTTTCTCAGGAGCTGATTTGTAGTTCTCCAGTGTGTCATGGTAGGCATTGTTCAGGATAGTATTTTAATTGGAGAATTCTCCCACTTCTTTTCCCTAATGTGTGGCAGCCTGCATCAAACGATTCCCCCCCTTTCTTTCTCTTTGGATTACAATGCTTTTTTGTTGGGTGTGTGGCTAGAGTTTGCTTTGCTACTCCAGTGAGGGGTCTATGTAAGCCCTCACTGGCAATGTCAATGTCATTTTGCTGTTTAACTATAATGTTTGTTTAGAAACATATACATTAGTATTCCAGGGCACTCTCATTTTTCTTCGATCTGGAGACAAGATTTAAACTTCTTGGGAACCCGTAGAGGTTTTGTGATATGTTGTTTACTACAATTTGGTGAGATTTGTTAGATATCTCAACATTTAGCTGTGGTCTGAGTACGACTGCAGTTTGACTATTAGTGCATTTATGTCACTAAAGTGTAGAGCCGCTGGGACATGGCTAATCATACTGTTCCATTTTGCTGACTGAAAGTAAATCTGCCTATAGAGACCCCTTCTGCTCTCCCATATAGACCAAAGGTTTTATACATACGCCGCAGTTTCTTTTAATTTGTGTTGATGACAGTGTCAAAACTATGCTTGGGTTTCAGTGGTGTGTTGCAGAAAGCTGCATCATCTCCAAATGTCGGCTTATTTCCCTCAGTAAGGACCAAGTCCAGTTTTCTACGCCTGTCTGTGCATTTATATCCACTATACACTGATTTTGATGAGTGTGAATGACCACACAAGGTTCAAAGTTCCCAGGGACTTAATCTTGCTTCTCTGAGATCAGTTTTTAACTCCACTGATGTAAGTGAAGTTACTTGTAATTCATAATGCAGTAATGGGAAGCAGAATCAGACCCTGTGTGTGAAGTGCCTCCTGTAATTTACACATTACATTTAACATATCCTTAGACCCTCCTGTTGGTAGCAATAGAAGCAACCAACAAGAGAGTCTGAGATGTGTTTGCTTTGTGTGGGATTTAAAAAGGTCAAGCCTCATCTGCCAGGAAAACACAAAGATCGCATGTGTATGGTGGCATCTGCTATTTACTGAAGGAGCATCATCGTCAAGAGAGAGAAATGTGAATAGTGCCAACATTCCTGTTTTCTTAGTGTATGGAGTGATATATCCTCACTATCTTCTCTCCCTCCCACTCAAATTCTGAATGCTGCCTTATCTACATCTAACCCTCTGGGTTCTCCCTAAAACTCATCTGAACCCATGAGCCACTGACTGATGTTCTGAGGGAAGCCAATCATTTGAGGTACCTTAACATATGATTGATGCAATTGAAGTTGGTAGTTGGTGAGAAGCATAGACATAAAAATAAACAGGATGAAATCTTACATGTATTGCACAAAAAATTATATTTTGCCATGGTGGTAAGGCCTAACCATGCCTATCATTACCAGTTATACTACATTGCAATTATTAACTCCTCGTAACAGATTGCAAGTCCTTTTATAATATGTTTGTTTTCATTTACTAGAGCTATTGTACACTGCCTTTGGATATATTCTTAAGTTTGGTACATTTTTGGGAACATATGTGTTGCTCAAAAAGAAAAAACAGAAACAATCCCCCCCGCCCCCCAGTGTGCATAGGTTTGAAGTAAAGCAGGCTGAAAAATGGGAAATAAGATGTTGCTAAAAAAAAAATTTTGAAGATTCTATTTTGCATAGTTTAAACTGAATCTATTTTCTATTTTTTGCAATTTTTTTTACAAAAAGTTTTATTTTTTAGAATTTTTTTGTTTATTGAACATGGTTTCCATAAAAGAAATATTGTAAAAACTACTTTGATAATGGAAAACATTGCCAAAAAACGAGTCAATGTACCTATTGTGAGCAATTTTGCACGGAGTTGGGTTTTTTTCCAAAAAGGAAATTTTGCAATGGAAAATTTCTTTTGCAAAGATTTTTAACCAGTGCTATGTTTAAATCAGCACTGTTAGAAGTATAGTGTGTAGAGAGATAATAAAAAAGCTTCTGTGGTTGTTAGAGATCTAAATTTTTTTAGTACGAAGCAACAGTTTCTTGCTTCCATACAGATTTAAAATAAAAAGTACTGATTGGAAAAAATAGCTCAAAGTCCTTTTTGTTAGTAAGATGTGCAAACTTATATCATTGGCTGCATGCCGTTAGTTGGACAAATTGCAGTACAAGAAGCCAAGAATGCTTTTTATACACATTTGGGAAGGCAAATTATGAATTTTCCTTTCAAGTGTGCACCTTGCTTCAATTATTCATGCCCCATATTGCACTCTACTTGGGGCTAAATCTGATGACTATTTGGAAACGTCAGATAACACCGTGTGCTTACTCGCTTGGTGAGTGGAATTGCTTCCAGGATATGTCACTAACCATGCTTGCCTTCAAGCAACTTCTAACTTCCAAATTGTTTGCAAATGAAATTTGAGGCCTTCATGATTTGGGTCCTGGCTACCTTAGGGATCACCTCTCTCCTCATGTTCTAGTTTGACACTTGAGATCAGATGACATGCTTAAGTGAAAAAAAGCACTTAAACCTCTGTGAGTTGGTGGCTCAATGCAGCATTGACAAAGCCCTAGTTTGTTGACCTTCAGAGCTCCAGGTCTAATCTTTAGGAGAAGACTCTACCATGCGGTGTGGTTTGATATACAGATTTACTGAGTTGTTGAACTGGGTTATTGGAGTAATCTGTTAATTGACAATGGCTCAGTTTGTCTAGTGCTCTTAGAGTCTGCTAAGCATCTTTTAAAAATCAAACCAGATGGTACAGGAACTCCTCACTTAAAGTCGTCCCGGTTAATGTTGTTTCATTGTTACCTTGCTGATCAATGAGGGAACATGCTTGTTTCAAGTTGTGCAATGCTCCCTTCTAACATTGTTTGGCAGCCGCCTGCTTTGTCCACTGCTTGCAGGAAGAGCAGCCCATTGGAGCTAGCTGGTGGGTGGTTGGAACCAGGGTGGACCGGCAGCCCCCCTATCAGCTCCCTGCTCCCCTAAGTTCCCTGTGCAGCAGCTGCTCAGCAGGCTATCAATTGCCCGCAGTTCAGCTGTCCCTCCCTGCACTGCCATGTGCTGCTCCTGCCCTCTGCCTTGGAGCTGCTCCCCCAGACTCCTGCTTGCTGTGGGGGAGAGAGGAAGAAGAGGGGGGCTAATGTCAGGGTGTCCCCCTCCCCCCTGCTCCTGCACCCCACTTACCCCATCTTCTGTAGAGCAGGGGGGACACACGGACAGAGGTCTGGTCTCAGCTTGCTGATCTAATTAACAAGGCAGTGTACTTCTGACCCCACTCTTCATACTTAAAGGGGAAATATGCATCTCTATCTCTCAAACACACACAGGGTGTGTGTCTCTGCCTCTGTCTGCCCTCCCTCCTTTCCTGCTGTCTTGTAGAGTGTGAGAGTTAACCCTTGAGGGCTCAGCCAATTGCTAGTTCATCATTTAGCAGTAAGGCATTCCCTGGGAAATATCCCACCCTCCTGACTCCTCCACCTCAACCAAGATTCACAATCATCATCACTGTGTACCAGTATTAAATTGTTTTTTTTTAAACTTATACTGTGTGTGTGTATATAATATAGTCTTTTGTCTGGTGAAAAAAATTTCCCTGGAACCTAACCCCCTCATTTACATTGAGTCTTATGGGGAAATTGGATTTGCTTAACATCGTTTCGCTTAAAGTTGCATTTTTCAGGAACATAACTACAACGTTAAGTGAGGAGTTCCTGTACACTATTTTATGATACAGTCAAAGAGAATTAGTCATTAAAGCATATATTAAGACTATTTAAAAGAACAAAAACATACAGCATACAGTAGTTGTATGAGATAAAAAAGGATTACACTGTAACCTCATCACATTTAAAAAGCTACTAGGTTTAGTCATACAAATGACAAAAATGCTAGTTACAGTAAAAGATACAAGGTAAAATTAGTGAGCCAAATTCATCCTTCATGACCCCAGGAATGTATTTGCTCCAGTGATACTTGTGCCTAATTAACCCTTGTAACTCAAGATCTGACAGCCACACCAGTCAGTGTGTTGAGTGACTGGTTGCCCCAAACTCAAGTCCTGACCACACACACATACCTTTCACTCCAGTGCAGTGATGCTTTTTAACTAGAGTTGGCTGGCCTGCCAGTGGATACAGGCTTAAACTTGAGTGAGCACAACTCACCAGCTGCGAAAGTGACCCTGTGACCAAAGAGGACACAAGCTAGCTCCCCTTGAGTGCTGACAGTCCTCTAATGCCTTCCCACAGTTACCTCCATATGCCCAGACAGGACAGACAAGTTCTCCCACAACTCATTGGGAAAGAACTCATAGAGCAGATCAGCTTACTTCAGTGCAAAAAACTGTGGGATATACCTCAGAAGTCAGTGCCACACATGAATGAGTGTACTGCCACATTGGACACAAATTCAAGTATTATTTTGAAGTCTGGTTGCTCTCGCTCAAGCCATGTTAATTTGAGAGGAGTAACTCAAGTGCAGCTAACTTGAGTTAACTCTGCAGTAAAGATACTACTATTAAATAGAACACTTCTCTGCTGTTATAGGCATGTTTATCATTGTGCTCCTTTGGCTCACCTTTCTTGCAGTCTTCAGAGTCATCAAATATTCAGCTGCTCATAGTAAACCTAACTTGGTCTAGTAAGACCTGTAGGCTCCAGCTACTTTAAATAAATAAAAATGACCTGCTGTTGTCAATAGGCTTCTTCTACTACAACCACCACTCCAAACTGACTTCCAGATCAGAACTGCAGTCAAAGGTAAACAAGAAAGGAGTAAATTCTCCAAAATATTTTAATTGATGCAGAGGATCTTCTGCACCTTTCTAACAATCAGAGAGGAGGGTTACTCCAAGGACACTTCTGTCCAGTAATAAAAATAAACTCACAATTTTTTTTAAAAAGGTATAAAAATCCAGGGGGTCAGAAGATGAGTTTAGAGGCTCATCCCCACACCAGTGGCTACACAGGAGAATCTGGCCAGGAGTCTTGAGGAAATGCTGCCTTCAGGGTCCCACTTTCATCTATATAAAATAGCACTAATCTATATATTGGCAAGTGTATATTGAATATATATTGGTCTCCATTTTCCATCACTTCTGTCAGTTGTGTCCTCAACAATTTAGTAGTCCTCCTCCATCTCAACAGTGAAAGATATGGTCAGATATCTGTCATAGTCTGGCTGAAACTACGGCAGGTTATGGAAAAGGCTATGGTAAAAGCATGTAATAAAGTCACTGATAATTAAGATCCAATTCTACAGTGCTGTTATTTTATGAGAACTATTGTGCAGTGTGAGACTTGGACCTACAGACAATGTTTAAGGAGCTCAGAAAGTTACCTCTGAGGAGAAATGTACATTTGAACTAACCGGGTAAATTTACAAACATGAAAATATTGTTGTCTGCTGTACAGATATAAGGGAACAGTAATTCCCAAAAATAATGACTTCCCAGGCATGTTATGTTTATTCATATAGTTCGTTTATTCTGAAAAATTACTCCCCATTTATTATGTTATGTTAATTAGACACAATCGCAAGAATCTAGTGGAGGGGCCTCGCAGCAGCAGTAGTAGGGGAAAGCATCATTCTACCCTGACAGAATCCATCAGATGAGTCTAACAGCTTATCAAAGACTTTTTTTCCTCCCACCTCTGGCTTATGATGTAACTACAAACTGCTGATTTAAAACAGTTTAGACTGCCAGCGAGAGCAATAGACAGACTCTCCACATAATGCAGATTCACAGACCCTCCCACCACCATCACCACTAATTAGGTGAAATCCCATTTCTAGTAACCCCCTGAACATTCAGGTAACCACCTTTCCCATATCCCTACAAAAAAAATCAAACCCAACAAATACTGTCATCCATCCCCAAAATATCTGTGATTTGAGAGTTTTTTCAAAATAGGTAGGGTGGTAAGTGATAAATGGATAAGACAAGCCTTCCTTCACCTTAGCTAATACTGTAGAAGAGGGATTGTTATTTTATTTGCCAACTCAGCTTCATTTCAATTAGAATATTTGGGTGGTATGTGGTTAAAGGCACTGGACCAGGCCTCAGGTTATCAGGATTCTTTCCTGGCTTTACCACAACTGTTCTGCATGACTTTGGGGAAGTCATTTTGTTTTTCTGTTGAGGATAAATTAGTGTATTAAGTTACTCAGATAGGGAGTATGTGTACACTAGAAATGCAACTGCGGCATAGCTGCAGTGCTGCAGCTTTAGTAGATGCTTACTACAGAGACAGAGGAGGTTCTTCTGTTGATGTAGTAAATCCACCTTTCCAAGAGGCAGTTGCTAGGTCAATGGAAGAATTCTTCTGTCGACCTAGCTGTGTCTACACTGGGGCTTTGGGTGGCTTAACTATGTCTCTCAGGGAGTAAATTTGTCACTTTCCTGAGCAACATAGCTAGGTTAACCTAACTTTGTAGTGTAGACCAGCCCACAGATGAACTCCTATAATAGGCTAGCAGTGTCTGCTTTAAATGCCTATGCTATTAGTAGGTGTTGATGTTCCTGGGAAATGTTTAAGTGGGTTCTGCTAACTCGGGCCTGGCCTACACTAGGAAATTAGGTTTGGATAATTACATTGTGTGAAAAAGTCACACCCCTGAGTGATAGTTAAACCAACCTAAACCCCAGTGTAGACGGCACCAGGTTGATGGGAGAAGTCTCCTGTTGACCTCGTTATCACCTCTCAGGGAGGTGGATGACCTACACTGATGGGAGAACCCCGCTAGGTAGCATCTTCACTGAAGAGCTACAGCAGCACAGCTGCAATGTTTTAAGTGTAGACAAGCCCTCATTTGGCAGATGACTTGTTACTCCTATCTGGATATAATGGAAGTATGGGGATAGGGTGTGAACTGAATAGTCCTGAGGGAGTTCTGCTAGTAATACCAAATTTGGGGAAGTTTGAGCTGAACTTTTATCCTTGTTTTCTTTAATGAAGTCAAAGGGTAAGGAGATAAGTTTGGACTCTAAGTAGTGAGTAAACTGTGTTTGTAAAGCAAATTGCAATAGGAACCTGCTTATAACTATGAAAAAGCCTATATACAACTAACAAAATGTTTAAAGGGCTTGACATATAAATGTAATCTAATCAGAGGGATACTGGGAGTGAACTGCTTCCCTGGGATTGATCCATGGTCCCTAATATCAGCCAAACATTGTTCTTTGAGGAGTTTATTCTAATGCAACTGAATTCAGAAAGGGTCGAATAATAGGAGGGGATTTTAATATCTATAAATCCAGTGAGAGTGATTGGTATAATTAAACCCAGAACAGAAGGACAGTCAATGGGCAAAAAACTCTAAAATATGTTAAGTAACAGTAATGTCATTGATGCCTAGTGCTGGCAACACCTTATGGAAAGAAACTTTACCTGATGTTCACTCCAGAGGTTGGCTTGAGTCACTCTTAATAGATAGTGTGTTCAAATTCCATATTCTACTGGCAGGTATAAATAAAATCAAATGATGGTATCTCAAAACCAACATATTTACTACAGGGAGAAAGTTGTGAAGACTTAACTGCCTTTTTATTAACCACTTAATTACAGATAAAAATTAAATTGCACAAGTAATTAAGCTACTTTGAACTCTTGATGTAATTAAATACTCTTGATGCAATTAAAGATATAATTTGGGACACAACTAAAGTGGCTCTCTGGTTGCTTTATTAGCAAGGAATGAGAAAGGAGGGAGACCGTTGAAAGAATTACCAGTTCAGGAAAATAGTCATGGAACTACTGGAGATGTCACAGTTCTAGAAAAAGGGAAGTTTATTAATCCTGTATCCACTACTACAATAGGGGATATCTGTCCATAAACAGATATTCTTTGAAAAGGGAGGTTAACATGACAAATTATTAGGATATGGGCTATGAATGCAGAAGAGATAGGGTTAACTCAGGAACAAAACAAAAAAAATCAATAAAAATGTATGGGAGAGAATTGGTTTATTATCTCTTGAAGCTTGCAAACACAGTTGTAGGTTATAAACAACTGAATACCACCCAAGATACCTGTTACCCAGACAGTAGGAAAAATCTCTTAGCTTGCATCCCTCACTCCCAAAATAGCACTGCCAGATGTACAGTTTTTGAAGGAGACAGTTCCTGAAAAAGAAAATGAGGAAGATACAAAACCATGAAATCAAGTAAATTGCTTGTCCTGGTGGACTCAAGATATAAATTTCCATCAGACCACTGGTTCATCTAGTCTAATATCCTGATTCTGGCCCTGATTCAGGAAGTATTTAAGCACATGCATAACTTTAAGCTTGTGAGTAGTCGTATTATCTTCAGTATGACTTTCTGACTCACGTGATCCTGTATTCTATATTTATTCAAGTATTACTGATTGAGGGGGTAAACTGATTCCTTGACTGCTGGTGCTGCATGATGTACTATAGCAGCCCCATGGAAAGAGCTGGAACAGCCCAATGCTAATGGTTGATGAACAGAATATGGGGACATACTAATCATGAAACAAGTGTTGTACATCAACTGACAACAAGAAAAAGACTATCCTGAAACCTGGATTCCTTAAAGCCTAATGCAATGCCCAATGCAGTCAATAGGAGTTTAGGTGTTTAATTGGTAGATTCAGAAGAGGAATACTCCAAAACTTACAAGCCGAAAAGACTTATGGCTAAATCTTCCCATGCTATTGGAGGCTTTGAGTTGCTCCTGCAGTGTAAAGCACTGGGAGATTCTTGGCTGGAAAAGAGCTTCTATAGTAGCTCTTGTGCTACTCCACTGCTCTATGGCCAGTGAATGCAATGGTGCCAGGATATGCCACAGTCTTGAGTTAGTGGATCTTGATTGTACATATTTGCTGCGTGACCATAGGCAAATCTCCCAGTATTGACAGCAAGGATGAGAAATCAGTGAAGGGGAGAGTTGGACCCTCAGAATTATGAGCAAGAAGACACCATGTGGACTGGGAATGAGGAGCAGAGCTGGTTGTTTTCTGGTCTCCAGCGTGACCTGCAGCAGGCACTACCACTGACAAAGATGCTATTGATTGTGGGAAGGGAAGCTGCTCCATATTGTCCTCAGTATTGCAATATGGCTGCAGATGATTGGCCTTATGGCCCAACCAGTTGGGGTTATCTGACAACTCAACTAATACACATTCCTTTCTCAGACAAGTTTATGCTGATGGAGCTGACATCCCGATGGGGAGAGACAATGCGGATGGGGAGATGAATTATTTAGAGGGTTGTAGGCCAACCAGAGCCCTCTTTTACCTATCTCACATAGCAATATGATTTCTTTCTCACCCATCCAAAAGTCTATGGGAACAATCCTCAGCTGGTGAAAGTCAATGCCACTCCAATGAAATCAAAGCAGTGGTAATCAGATTGTCCTGTAGAGATCCATGCATGGCACAGGGACCCTCTGCATGTGGATATTTTCTTCTACCCACATGGAAGGGGTTTTTGAGGAAAGTCAAATGCTAGCACAGCACCATCGACCCCACCTCCAATCCCACAGAGGATGCTTTCCAGATCAGGAGTTTGTGCAGGACAGTGAGTGGAAACTGGGTAGGCTGGGGGGAAGTGTGGGTGGGCTGGAAGGGAAAAATCCTCCTCCTTCTCCAGCCCCCTGGTGAGTTCCAGTCTTGTCTTCAAATTATATTGCAGGCTCTGTGCAGCAGGCACTGTCTGACTAGATGTTGGTATAGCACCTAGCACAATGGGGTGCTACTATACCACTAATAATAAAAAAAGATAAGTCTATGTCTGTATAACCTTATCTGTGAAACTGTCCCTTGATGATGGTGGAGACAGCCAAGGGGGCATCTCTGGTAGTGCATCCCCCATGAAGCCAGGGTAGGTAGGAGTCAAAGATCAGAGGCAGTATTGAGATAAAGGGCTGTGGCCCAGATCCTCAAAGTCAGTGGGAGTCAGGTGTCTAAATACCTTTGAGAATAGGCACCTGTGAGTATGGAGGGCCTCTATCTCCAATGACACATGAAGTCTCCATGAGAAAATCATTGCAGAGATTTCCTTCTTCAGAGTCTCATCCCATGAGTTTAACTGCAGTGGAGGATGATCCCAGCCTTGCAAGAACCTCAGAATTTAGTTTGATTCTGATTCCTTTCATAATAAATAATAATAATAACGAATAATACCTAGCTCTTGTGTAGTGTTTGTCATCAGATCTCAATGTGCTTTACAAAAGAGGTCAGTATTATCATCCCCATTTTACAGATAGATAAATGGAGTCACAGAAAGGTGATGTGATTTCCTCCAGGTCCACCAGCAACAGAGCTAGGAATAGAACCCAGACCTTCTGAGTCCCAGTCCAGTACTATGGGACTCCACTAGGCCACACTGCCTCCTAAACTAAGGAACATATACATTAAAAAATTCAGGCACTCCAAACTGGTTTAAAAGAACCTATTTTATGTTTAAGATATGTATAAAAACAATAGAGAAAGCAAAAGCAAAAAGTTGTGAACCACATAAAAATGAAATAATGTATTGATTTTCTGAGAGGTTCAAGGCCAAATTCAGAGGTGAGTAAGTACTTTGGCGGGGAGGGCGGCGAGGCAGGGGGCGCTAAGTGTGTTTAACTTGCACCTGTTTTTGCTCTTTCCTTTCCCTCAAACAGAGACCATCTGTGAATAAGTAGTATGTCTGTAGAAATTAGGATCAATTTTCAAACAGAAGAAAGGGCTCAGTTGGTCAGATAATATTGTAACCTATTATATTTGTATTTGTAACCTACTTCAGTCAGTTTTATGCAAGAGGCCCATTGATTTAAATGGGGCAGGATCAGTCCCTTTAATAGTAACCATTGTATCTGTACATCTAAAGGAGACCATAAACAAAACCTAGAATCATAGAACTTTGAAATGGAAAAAGACCTATTGGGTCATTCTGTTGATCTCCCTGCCCATGTATGATTGTTCCCTACAGTACAAGGTATGCTCTGTAACCTTACTGTCATAAACACAAATGACACAAGAAAGCTGAACTTTAAGTATTTGCTATAAAACACACATATAAGTGTTAGTTTATTAAAATTCTCTAAAATTATTCCATTCGTGTCTCATGATGCATGTGTCGCAGATCTGATTAAATAAATCTTGGAATTTACAGTACAAAGGGATACATTCATGCATAGGATTAAAGGGCCCATTGAAGTCAGCAGCTGTTCCGTGTATGGTGCTAAGCACTCATATTGAACAGAATGACCAATCTGAAAACAACACAGGCAGCCCATCCCAGTCTGTACACTTAGACGGTCATAGGATATGCCTGTAGTGCTACTGGTTTATTAACCATACTTTATGGTGCAAGACTTGGACATATCCCATTCCAGCACAAACACCTAGACAGTCATCTGTTTTTTACTTCACTGCTGCTATCACTACACATCCTTTTCTTCTGCGCTGTTGTGTCCTACTCGTTTATCAGGTTCGAAAAGAGATGTACGGCAATATTGACACAAGAAATGACGTAACCAAGTGTGGTGCTGGATCCAAAGTTTTGGGGGTGTTCAGCTCTGCAGTTTTGATTTAGTCCATCCTAGGGGGAAAGGCCAACAGCAAAATAGAGATTAGGATCAAAACTTGCTCTTAATTTGAGTGTGTTTGGTTTAAACAAATTTATAAGAGTAGAGGTAATGGTCCATGAACATTCATACGAGGGCACTTTGCAAAGTAAATCAAAATGCTGAAAACATGCTAGACCACAGCTGAAATTTTGTTTCCCTCTTGAATCTTCTGTCAAAATACTTTTGTGCTCATACCAGCCAACCACGAGGGGAGAAGAACTTGGAATTTACACCCCACTACCCTTAAGGGCTGGTGGGATGTAGAGAGAGAAGAAAGAGACCCTTTTCCTTCTTCCCTTTCTGGGAGAAAGATAAGGTCCCTCATAAATGCAGGTTTTCCTAAGGGCTGCAGCAGCCCCTTCGCCCAAACACCTGTCTTTGGCCCCTTCTCTAAGGATAAGGCTTCCTTCTCCACAGCAGAAAATGAAGGAAGAGAGAGCATGAGAAACTGGAGAGCATGACAGTGTCACCAAATATGCGGGACAAACAGGAAAAACAAATGCATCCATCTGTGACTAGATACCTGGGATAGACCACACCGAGAATGCCACACTCAGAGAAGACTGCAGGAAACAGAGCAGGCAATCCCCCAAAACTGGTGGTTTATTTTGTAATTAGATTCACCAAACCAGTAACAAAAGAGCTGCTGCAGTACCACACTGGTTAACCGGAAGGCAAACACAGTCCCCTTTAAGAATTCTGGCTCTTGGCTCCCATCCAGACAAATAGCTCTAACATAGTGAAAACCTAATTCACCATGTGTGGCGTTATTTCTAATGCCAAAGGATCAGACACTTATCCCAGTTCAATATGTATCTCAGATCTTATCCAAATATCATGCTGTCAGCCAATCTTCAGTAACTAACTGAAGATTTATTAATAAAAGAAAAGAAGAGAGTTATAAATGGTTAATAGATCATATACATACAAATGCCTGCAAAGTCCTTATATCAGCTTTGTAGGAGTGATTGAATACACTGCTGGCTTGCAAAGTCGCTCTGATAACTTCCAAAAAATTGGAAGGTCCTCAGTCAGAGTTCAAGATACTCGTTTCAGTTGTAAATCCACAGTCCAGAGAATTAGAGCAGGAAAGAGGCAACATGAAGGCATCTCAGATGACTTTTATATCCTCTGCCATGTGCCTGGAAATTTACTGTCCCAAACAAAGCTCACAGCACCTGTGTATGGAAAGTTGCTGGCCCAAGATGGAGTTCAGGGTCACATGAGCATATTACATGTCCTTATATGTTTTGCTGAATCACGGGGAGTAGCCATTGGCTCCTTGCTGTCTGAAGTATCTGTAGGAAGACCTACTGCATGGGATAAGATTTTTCAGTGGCCCATTATGAGAGTGGAGTGTCCTTATTGGGCCATCAACACATCACTGTCTATCTGGGGGGTGTCACCCAGGAATTCAACACATGCTTAAGCTACAAGTCCATAGCCAATACTCATCACTTCAGATACAAAGATGATACATACATATACACAAGATAATCATACTTAGCAATTCATCACTTTTCTATCGATACCTTACATGACACATTTTGTGGGGCATGGATCAGCATTCATGTCATGCTCCCTGTCAGTTCCCAGCCCAGGCCGGGGAAGCTAATGATCCAAAAAGTGGACCAAATTTGATTATGTATCCTGGTCATGTGCCATGGGAGGCATGTTGCATGTACACTAAGAAGATGACACTTTGTACGTGATTTATGGTAATTTTGTAACAGTGGTAACAACAGTGATATAAATGGTTACCTTTTTTAATACACAGAATCTCACCATCCATACGCCAGAAAAAAAGGCAGGGAGTTTGAGCTCCTTATTGGTGATAATTTAATTTTAGCAGTCAGGAGGGCATGAGAGTGTTTTGAGGGCATGTACATTTTACATTTATGGATACATACTGTCCTTAATCCATAATAGAACTCCTATTGCTGTTCAAAGGAATGGTGCTTGTGGATTTTAGAGCAATAAATTGCCTAAAGGTTTCAAGAGTGCCTTCACACACCACTTATGGTTCTATTCACAAAAAATGTAAAGGGAACATTATTGCTGAGTGACACACACAAACACATATTGTCACATAGTGGGGTGCAATCCAGACCAGTGAGGTGGTTGGGTCACCATCTGCCCTGCAACCCTGGGTGCCTTACAATGCTTTGCTGCTGTTGCTTTCAATCTGGTCCCTCACAAACAGCATGCAGGTCACACGCTGAGTGTCTGTTTGTAGCTTCAGCCTGCCAGCTACACTTCAGTCACACTCTGGCTTCTACCAAACTTACCTGGTGACTCCAACACACTCCCAGCCTCTAAATTTCCAGAAAATGTTTGTTCCAGCCCTCTCCTGGACAGTTCAGATATCAGAAGTCTGTTGCCCCTGCAAGGGGTCAAGATAGAACAGTTTGCCACTTTAATTGGAATTACCGAACAATTCAGTTTAAAAACAACATTGGATTATTTTTGATTAAAAAATAAAAATGTTTATTTGACTACAAAGAAAGATTTTAAGTGAGTAAGAGTACAAGGGTCTGAAGTCAGAAATGGTTACAAGAGAAATAAAGATAAAATGCTTTCTAGTAACTAAAAACTGGTTCAAGGTAAAATCCTTATCACATGTGCCCAGCAACAAGGCTGACCAAATTCTCTGGCCAGGATTTTCTCCCAAAGTCATAGGGCTGATTCCTTTGTCCTCTTGAGTGAAAGAGAGAACACCTGGGGTGTGTTTGCCCCTCACTTTTATAGTCCAGTCACCCTTTGAAATGCATTTTTCTGAGGGTTACCCCTAGATAAAGTTCCTTCCCACTTTGAGGACAGAGACATGGAGTCTCATGGTGAAAGAAGTTCCACGTTGTTATTTGCTAAAATGCAGATGGATCTGCTCCTGCCCCGCTTTCATTGCCAAAGAATGGCCACTTGACAAGTGAGTGCCAATCAACTTTGTCACCTGGCTAGATGCATTAGCTTGTCCATTGTCTTTACCCCCTCTCCAGACTTATCTGGTAAGCACATTTCAGTTACATATAATCTTGCTACACACATTTCACCATGATATTATTGACCGGTGAGTTATTAGTTTTCAGATGATACCTCACATGGCATATATTGTTCAAAGATGATTATAATAGTCCATAGGGTGTGAATACAGCGGTGAATTTGGTCACAGTCATATGCTGCTGTCCGCTTTGTCTGTTGTTTGTCTTGACTGTTTAGATTATAATCTCTTGTGGCAGGAACCTTGTCTTTTGTTATATTCAGCATCCTGGACACTGTTGGCTTTTAACAAATAATAGATAATAGGTTAGAACCTGATAGTCTTGCTATTTCTGGTGTAAAAGGTCAAATAGAGTGAAAAAATTATGGGGACATCCTTATAAACTCTAAAATCGCTTGTGCCTTTTATTGCTACTTTAAAGAACATGTCAGCATGAACATGGATTGTTTTGTGCAGTACACTTAGAACTAGCAGATCTTTATACATTGAAAAAGAAAAGAAGTACTTGTGGTACCTTAGAGACTAACAAATTTATTTGAGCATAAGCTTTGCATCCGATGAAGTGAGCTGTAGCTCACAAAAGCTCACAAAAGTACTCCTTTTCTTTTTGCGGATGCAGACTAACACGGCTGCTACTCTGAAACCTGTCTTTATACATTCAAGTAGCCCTGTTTAAACATTGGAGGTACTATAGTCACAATGTGGTCCTCAACAGCAAATGATTTTTTAGGGAGCCAGATTGTAAACTCTTCCCCTGCTGCCAGGGGCTCTGGCCAAACAAGATTTCACTGAAGGGTTCCCTTTTAAAGAGGAATTGCTCTGTCCTCAAGAAGCTAAATTTTCACTGAAGAATCAGAAAGTGACTCAGCATAGAGAGATGGAAGTAGCTTTTCCTCCGCCTCCATGCACACGTGTGCACACAGCAGCTACTGTGTTCAGTGGGAAGGGTAAGTATACCTCTCTGATCTCCACTGTAACAACTGTTGCCTTCCCCTGCAGTGAAAAAGCAGCCATTTCCCTGCTAGTGGCTGATAGAAATAAGAGGAGGGAGAGCTTCTCCCCGCTATCCATCTTCCTTTCCAATTCCCCACCTTCTGTTGCCAGCCCCCAGACCTTGAATTTGTCTTGATGAGACATGAGTGTTGTCTTGCTCAGAGTTAATGAGTCATGAGCAGCCAATGAGCTGAGGATATAAATAGCAGTTTTATCCCAAGTTCCCCACAGAAAGACTGCTTTGAAACAGGTACTAATGGTACTACCTACTGATACGACTTCCCTTCATTCGAGGGAGTAGGCTTTTGTATTAACCGCTGAGTAGAGAGTGGGTTCATTGCTAAATATGTTTTACTGTGCCCCTTCATTGTTTGTGTGCACTATTGCTTACTGTTTGTGGTTACTGCTGTTGACGTAGTCTCCTGAGCAAATAGTTTGTAGCAAATAATTTAACACATTTAAATTAAATCAGCCGTTTTTTCTCTTTGTGTAACGTTCATGAGTAGTTTACAGTTTTCTCATATGTATGCATTACTTTAAACTTTTTACCAAATAATTTATTTTTAATAATTCTTGGCCTGCAAATTGTCTGCAAGCAGTTCATTGAAATTTGAGTTGTGCTGACCACTTTCCTATGGACAAATAGCTCAGTTTGTACTCTTTCCATTACTTCATTGGATGGGAATAACTTGTAGTGAGATTTCCAGTGTAAATACTAACATTTATGCATTTGTTAGTTCTGTGAACATTCCTACCAGCAAACCTACTTGCTGGAATACTTGTGGAAAGTGAAAATAAAAAGAGCACAGATGCATTTGCTTGAATACAAAATTGGATTTGCATCAGGCTAATGTTCTCAAAAAATTTTAAGGTATTCTTTGATCTGCTTATGGAGACAGATGTTTATCCTCTAATTTTATTGAAAAATAAAATAAATTTTTCCAGCATTCCTCAGTTGATGAGGGAGGAAGAAACAATTTGGAATATCAGGCTTTTTTATTTCAATTCCCTAGAGGAAATGTCTGGTGGTGGTGGTGGTGGCTTGAACAATTTTTTTAATTGACTAGGTAATATCCTAAAGTGTAATGAAAGAAATATTAATATCACCGGAACATGAGCCCATCTGAAAGACTGTATTAATGAATTATTAGGTGAGCAGAGCTGTGGAGAAGCATTTAAAAGAGGAGCCTATACCTAAGGGAACATGATGATTGCATTTTAGTACATATGTACGTGGCCATGGCCCAACTCATCTCAGTCCTGAGTAGACTGATCCTGCTCTTTATAAGGTCATTGCCAACCAAAATACTGCTATATAATTATTAAACGTTAGCGACCAGTTCAAGGCTGCACTGCAAATATTTGTGTCTAACTTAGCTTCGCAGTGAAGATTATACTGAAGTGAAAAGCAGCTAAGACTTAAGGACCTTTTCAAAATGCAAAGGATCTAGGGAGTGATGATACACACTTAGCAAGGTAAAAATGGAAGTATTGTCAATATTCCTCTAAGCTTTTCATGCTTTTAAAAATGAATTGTACTATTCAAATACACTGAGACACTTGCACAGAAGCCTTCTTTAATTGTTCACATTGCATAATTTAAAAAAAAATGATACAAAATATACTATACATTCCTAGGTTGAGATTTTTCAAAAACTCATAGTGGGATTAAATCAAAATAACTTTTCTCCGGAATACTCAAAGGCATTTTTCCTCAAATGCTTTTATGCCAGATTTCTTCTTTCAGTCCCAACCGTTTTGGCTGTAGAAATGCACAGAGAATAAAAGAATAATTTTTGTACTGGACTATAGTTTTGTTCACATGCATTCAAAATTGGTGAAACCATATTTGCTCAAACTTTCCAAAAACCATTTCCATCAGACAGAGACCTAAAGTAAGAAAATTTCAGTCTGACGGCTGGAAGCTTCAGAAAGTTAAGAGCTACTGAAAATAAGATTAGAATGGAAACCATTATACAATCTTCACTAAAACAGTCATGGTTCCTCCAACTACAAGATGTCATAGTATAATTTAATAATGTTCTAAAGTATATTTAATGTAACTAATGAATTCTTAGTAATAGGAGAATTAACTTAGACATCATGCTATTAGTTGCTGAGAAGTAAATTGAGACCAAAGTGGGATTTTTGTTTCAAATAAGTGGTGTGCAGGTTATTTAAAGGAATTGGCAGGATTCCCTTGCACTAAAAATAACAGAAAGTAGTTATCTAAATGCCATTTCTCATTGGATTTTGGCCTGTAACCCTGGGAAACACTTATCTGAATAGTTTCTTCCTCATTGAATAGTTTGTTCCTCATTTTCTCTGCTGCCTTTTTGGAATATTTATATAGATTCCATAGATGTAAAAATCTTCCTCACACATCACACCATTTTAAATGACTTGTTTACATAACAGCAAAGCTTAAGCAAAAAATGTAAAAGCATTTTAGTCATTATACGTGTGCTATAAATGCTTCCCCCTACCTTTTGTTTGCAATCACCCTCAGGCTTTTCATATCACATTAAGCTGCTTCTCTTTTGTTGCATTTTGAGGAATTATTTCGCTTAATTCTCCTTCCACAGGACTTAGTGGAGTATCACCCGCAAAAAACCTGTGTAAATAAGATCAGAATCAGGCCTCAGTTTTAAATCACACTGTAAAACCAACCCTTGACACATCAGTGTGTAGCGACAAAGTTGATTTTGCCATAGATCACTAGTTTCTAAATCAGACTGAATTAATCAGTAGCATTTACTGTAAAGATTGTTTTTATACTTTTTTCTTTAAAAAAAATCAGAAACTTCTGTTTATTTCAGTAAAGATTCCAGTCTGTTTCCAAGCAGGCCATGACTTCCAAAGCATTATTTAAATGCCTCAGCTGAATAAGGGGATTCTTTCATGCCATTCCATACATTGAAGTACCAAAAGGGTAAATAACTTGCAATATCATTTTTGACTGACTTGACTTTGAAAAATGCACAGCCTACGTAAACAACTGCTCAGTTGTTAGGTGCTTAACTGTATTTCTAAATGGGGTCTCATATGTTAGTATGCTAATGTTGGTAATTATTATAAACACATCAGTTCACCATATTAATGAGTTATAGCCAATAGGAAAAGACAAAAATCCATAACTTTTCCACAAACTTAGTTAAATGTCAAGGTTTTTAAAGGCCTAGTTAGCAAGTATATTAGATGAGATATGTCAGTTTCCCAATTTACGACTCTGACTTGTCTCTTGTGATTCCTTATAGCCTCTAGCCATTCTCCTCTTACCTGAGGCATTCTCTGGCAAAAACCTGATGCTTCCAGTCATTCTGCATTCTTGTGTTCCTTCAAAAATAATTGGACAGGCACCTCTCCATAAACAATCGTCATTAGTCATATAAGGTACACAGATAAGGATACCATACAAATAAGATTCAGTAGAATGTCTTGTGCCAAATAATAATAATTTGGCCAGCATGCTAAAAATGTGATTGACAAGGAGTTAATGCACTTAACGCTTTTCCAGCAGGCTGATAGAATTAGCTCCTTGATGCTTAAAAAGTCCTGCTCCCAGAAAAGTGACACCGACATTGACCAGTGAGTTTGTTGCCTTTCAGTAACCTGCTCCATTGCCAGACTATATGATTAAAGTCATTATGGGAACTGTCAGTAGAGAGGGAAAATGAAAACTGTCAAAAGAAGCAACTGTTGGAAATTTTAAAGATTTTTTTAATGTTAAGCTAATTTAAAATATATTGACTGTAATTTTAATATTATGATACAAAGTTCAAATAACAAAACTCCAAATAATAAATAGAATCCTCTCAAGTTATAATGGAAATAGTATACTTATTTTTCCTTGCTACTGAAAATCAATTAAATGAATTGTAAATAGTATTTTTCTTTAAAAAAAGCAAGAAATTACCATTTTTAAATCCATTACCTTTATTAAACTCTCTAGATCAAATTATATAAAATAGTAGAAAGAAAATCCATGAATTTACAGAATAAAACTTCTTTTTAACAGACTTCTATATCAGTAAAGCTCAACAGCATAAATTATTTCCAAGTTTAAGATTAACAAGTGCTAAAGAACTAATATTTTGAATGATAAAGAGGTACCAAATTAAGAATGATTAATTTAAAATTGTATACATTACTGTAATATTTGATGCAGTTTTACATAAGTGTACATATAGAGTAATATATGAACACACGGCATGCAATAGTTTCATAAAGTAGTTCACACTTTTGGATACCTGCTAAATGTCATATTTTTCACTGAGCTACTGTATGCAGAAGGAGTGTAGAAATTGCTAGTTTATTGTAATAGAGTAAATAGTACTATATTTAATGTTTTGTTTAAAATATATAACAAATAACATTTTAGTATCTGATATGTGTTTGAATATTTTTTCAGTGGACTTTTACAATGCCTTTTTACAAATTCACACATACTTAAATCCTAAGTTTTATTCAAAGATTCTTTTTTCTTGCATATCAACATGAAGACCTGACCCTTTCCTCAATTATAGTTTAAGATACCTTTTATATAGATCAAGTGGGAGCCTGGAAGAGAGGACAGAATATTTATTTGGTACAATAATATCAACACTATAATTTTATTTTCTTTCCTCACCTGCTTTGCCCAGGTTTTGACACTAAGAACATTGTGTTTGATATTTTCAGCATTAAAAACCACGTGAGGCTTTGGTTCCATTTTACTCCCAGTCAGAAAGATCAGAAAAAGCTCAAGTCACACAGTGAGAAACTTTATCCACTGAATGAGACATTATCCATTCCACCAGACTACAAATCAAAGAGTATCTCTTAGGCTGCTTAAAAATTCATTTTAAAATCTGATCCTGATTGTACTTTTATGGTAATTTTATACCATCAATCATCCTTTTACCTTTAGTCTCTAGGTCCACTGCTTTCCCCATAGATCTCATTCACTCTACCTCATTATAATTCTTTAGGTGAGAAAACAGGGTAAGAAACCTTAACAGAAAATGAGAGAAAGATGTAAATTTCTTGAGAAAAGTCAGGTTCACTAAGAAGCATGGCTAATGATATGTTCTGATCTATTTTTTGAAAAAATTAAAAGATGGGGGGGAGGGGGAATGATAGAATAGAAGTGAAAAAACATGTTTCCCATGCAAATAGCATATTTGTAATCTGTATTCTACCTCAGTGATATAATTTATACTGCTAACCTGTCAGAATAATATCTTAGATGGAGTTTGGTTGAAAAAGAACAAAAGAGATATGTTTGAAACTCCACAGAACTTTTCTTTAATTTCAGAGTTAAACTTTCTAGGATTCTATAATTCCCATTAAGAATAAGGGAGCCTCATCTTTGTTAATTCTATATACTATGAGTTGCGATCATTAGCAAGTGGTACCATCTAAAGATTGCTGTAAACACACTGATCTAAAACTCTTCCTGGTGCACAAACTCATATTACATTAGTTACATAAAATAGGAGCTGTAACTTTGCTTATTTTCCATCTGGCAATGCTCAAGCCTTCTCCAGCAAACAGTTAATCACAGGAAAGGAGAAATAATATATGTGGCTCTGTCAACCAATGCTCAGTGGCAACTAAAATTATGGGGAAAATCTATCTTAAATCCAGTATTTGTCTAGTATTTTCTACATGATTCATATTTTACTAACAGTGAATGTTATAATTTTACTCTTGATTTGAAAACTTACTGGAAATGAAAAGCATATTTTTACAGTAACAAGAGATATAACAGATAATAAACCCAGCAATGCACACCCAATACATTTAGACTGGAAGAAAAAATGACTGTTAACCACAAGGGAAAAGAATATTTTTTTCCAACACTGTTGGTCCATCGACATTACACTTCCTAATATATTTAACAAAACGTAGCAATAAACCACTGACTACTGGTAATAGCAATCCCTTCTAAATGGGTTGTTACCAGCAGTTAGTAACCAGTTTTTTAGTTAATGGCCTGAGGGGAAGGGCTTTAAAAAAAAAAAAACCCTAAGCTGTATGCACTGTTTCCTGTCAGGTAATTTAACTGGATGCATTAAACTGTATTTTCATTGGGTTTCCAAATGTGTGTGTTCTGATAACATTCTAATCTGAGGGGGGAGTGTTGATTAAATCATGAACAAATTTATAGAACAAATTATAGCCTAAACATCTTGAAAGAGGTTATGGATTGTTTCATTTGTCTTCTAATTAACAACCTAAATTGTATTAGGATTTGGTGCAAAAAATAATGTTCATGTTTTTTAAATATCACATGAAATCCAGTGCGCTCTGCAACTCCACCTGAAAAAGATTTGCAGAATATTAATATAGCTTTAAGGTAGGACAGGAAAATCATGGAAAGCTGCAAAGAGCAGATATGCCCTTTTCTGCAATATCAAATAGCTATTTTATATATTCCTCATTCCTTTCCATAAAACAATTTTTTTTAAAAAAAATTCTTATTTGGAAATATGCTTAGCACTAACATGATATATGGCAATATTGAAAGTGTTACTCAAATATAAAAACAGGATCACATATAAGACAGTTAATATCGTTTTCATTAGGCATTTTACTGAGTTAATACATTTTTTCATAAATGCTTCCAATTATGTCATTGATACACATGCCTATGTAAGTGTCCTATGGAAATAATGTATACACATGCTCTGCCTATATGCACACAACAGAATTTTTTTTAAAATATGCACTATTATTGAAAGACACTGTGCCACCAAGATTTAAAGCAAGAATGTAGTTTCTCTTGTTGCTTAATAGTAATCTATAAATCAACCAAAACCATGAACAAGTTATACAGTATTGATTATTACTGAGCTCTGAAATACACAGAGCTCAGTAGTAGCATAAGCGGTATTAATATTCGTGAAATTAAACATCAATAGGTAGAAAAGCTATGTGTTGGACTTGAAAAGTAGTTAGGTAGGAATGAAGAAGACAAAGATGATTGCCTGGAAGTTGAGTGAAAGTAATTAGGCTCTGAAGACAGACAAAAGGAGACATGGACCACTGGAAGCAGAGAGTCAGAAGATCCTTCAAGAAAGAAAGGACATTGCCAAGAAAACCTATCTCAGATGTTCCTTCTAGTCCAGGAAGGTTGAAAGTTTTAACTTCTTTTTTTTTTTCCAACATAACAAGGTATAAATGATTCGGGGCCGCCGACGGTGGGGCAAAGGGGACAATTGCCCAGGGGTGCGGGTGATTTAAAAGGGCCTGGGCATCCTGGGCCCTTTTAAATTGCCCGGGCTGGCCTCAGGGCTCCTAGGTGCATGTGGGGTGGTGACTGCTCTGGGCCCGGCATGTTGGGGGGCCCAACGGGCCAGCGTGTTTGGCCAGCGCTGTCGGTCCCTGAAGTGACGGATTCATCACTTCCACCCCAGGCCCTGCACCCGCGTAGGGATGGCCCTGTGGCCTGGAATTGCTGTTCGCGACCCTGAAATGATTCCATTTTGCTAGCAAAACATTCATTGCAGTATACTGAGTAATTCCTAAGGTAAAAAAATGTTCAAAAATTATCTGAAATATTTCTTTGTATACCTCAAGCCTTTTGAAATTTTTCCAGATGTTTCAGCAAACCTCAAACATCTACAAGTATTTCACCCTATTTTCTCCTCATACAACTATGCAGAGGAAACGAAGCAGACATATTCAATGTAAGGGGAGAAATTTTGCCCTCATTTACACAAACCTAGTGAGGTGGTGGTGTTACATGGTTGTAACTGGGGATAACATTTGGGCTGAAGGAAATGAAAGAGAAAAGTACAGTGTTTTCTGTGTTTGTTAGAACTAGGAAAGTTAGCTGGACGCACTGGGGATGGAGGCACTGTAGAATTGTGTGGAGTTCAGAAATATAGATCCATCCAGAGCAAGTAATTGTAGAAATAGTGTTCATGAGTACTCATTTGAATTCTGATTGCTTTTTGTTCAACCATGGCTTTCCCTCTCATTTTTCATGGAATGTTCTTAACAGGTTTATTTGTACAAGATTCCCAAGCCCTCTCTCAAAGTTTCGATGTGGATATCTTGAGATGTTTTTTAAAGCAGCACCTTAAAGAGATTTTTATAATAAAAATTGGGCTTGTGCCTTTTTACTGCTATATTTTATAGGTAAAGAGAGCCTGTAAGGTCTTTAGTTTTTTAATTTCGGCTTGTTTTTTATCTTCAAAACACCAACTCTGTTCTTCCCTGGTTTTTCTGGAGGACTTCCTGGATATCTTTTGATGATGTATATTGTTAGCTCTCAGACCATAACTGAATTGGAAGGGGTGAACCTTTATTAGAGAGAATCTTTCTCCAAAATACTAGTGGCAAATGTCAATTAGAAGTGCTCAATATGAAATTCTCCAGAGAAAAGGTTAAACATAGTGGGCCTGATCATTCAGGGGATTTTATGGGGTTATGCACACTGTTTTACATGGAAAGGGATTAGTGACAGAGCTGTTGCACCTGATGTAGTCCATGCTTGGTATTAGGAACACGAGCAACATCTGACCAATGGCTAGTGACTTTGGGCTAAGAGGTTTCCCACATGAAAAATACAGAGTACAAGTGAGGGAGAGAACAAAGAATGCACTAAAAGCAAAGAAACAGAGATCAAGAATGAGAGAGAGAAAGAAACTGTTTACTTAGCATCAGGCCTTAGCACCAGTGATGTCTAGGCAGGATATTCTGCAAGTACTACTGCCTGTGTGCAGTTTCTCTATTTAAAGTAAAAGAATAAACATATATATTTTATAAAGAAATAAGTTGCATTAGAAATATATCCCTCGAATGCATCACCAGTTTCTCTTCCAGGAGGAATCTGGACCATTGCAAAGACCTAAAATCTGCTGCTGCACAGAAAGGGGCAACGTTTAATTCTCTTACAGGCCTGGCAAGCTTTTACATATGTGTAGTGTAGATTCTATGACTTAGGGAAAGGTCTAACCTCTAATGTCTTTTATGAAGAATGAAACTGGTGATCTTACCTTGATTCCTCTCCAGTTTTGTACCACTGGTGATAGGGGAAGTGCAGATAATGGAATTTAAAGAGCTGGCTGGTGGTGGAATTTGTGCACATGGTTGCTCTGACAACGTAGGGAGTTATGGATGAGTGGCCATGTATCAAGAGATTTTTCAGTTCAAGATACTTTTCAGCCAGTGCACTTTGCCATACTGATAAATGTACTTTCTACTAACTGTTTACCCATGCTCAGAAGGAATGGCAGCTATGTGCTCCACTAGGTGCCAAAGCAACAATTCTTTGCTTACGTGGTTTCTTCCTTACCATCTCCAAAGATATTTCCACTTGCGTTTCAGTTCCCCAATGTTTTATTTAAGCTGTATCTGTGAGATGATGGCGCATGGGAAGGGTCTTTATGTTTCGTGGCTGGTCCTCCTTTCAGAGCGCCAGGCTCTAACAGAATTGTATAGTATTAGTATTGCACTGATTTTTCAGTCAAAGCTCAGGCAATATACTGCCACAAGTGGTCTGTTGTGAGGGTGGTCTCATTCTGTAGCAGTTTGAAGTGATGAGAGTGGTAGAGAAAAATAAACAAAACATTTAATAGGATGGGGGAAACTATAGAATAATTTGGTTTGGTTAAAAAATAATTATTTTCCTTTCTTCCAAATGCTAATACAATCATGACAAATATTGTTTTCCTAAATGACACATATATAGAAGTTCTGTAGGAAATGTCAGCCAGAGAGAAAAACTCCTGCATTCATGTGCATTCTGAAAGCTCTCTCATTTTTTATTTCTCATGCTAACTAGGAGCCTATTAAATTAACAAATATTGAGCATCACTGTGATATCTTATTTGCATATTTTACATTAGGTGAAACATGACTAGTATATAAAAAGTGCATGAAAAATGTCTATTTATAATTCTCTTATAAATCACATTTATGGACCATTCACATGTTTCAGTGGTAAGAATATGAAGAAAGAATGAAAAATCGTCCTATGCTCTCGTGTAATGAAATACAGCTATGGGTACAATGGACTCTGTCAGAGGCCATCTTGATTTGACTGCATGCTAGCAATCTACTATTTAATGTCAGCTAGCAATTAAAACTTTATGAACCATTTCAAGTTTGGTTCAAAGAGCTATACAAATTTGTGTGGAGGAATTGCAGCATTGCCTATTCCAAATGTTCAGAAATTATGAGTCAGGGCCTCCAAAATTCATGAGATTTTAAAAAGTGACAAATTTTGGATTCTTCATTTGCCTTTTGGTTTTTGAGTGTGTAGGGTTCACATTTCCGAGTTTTTCTCTGCAACCATGAGGGCTAGGAACTTAATTTTTTTAAAATTAAAGCTGAAACATTATCACATGACATAGGAGTGGAAACTTTAAGAAAAAGACTAAATATTGCAAGATTTGTGATTTTTTTTTAAAATAGCAACATTAGAATTGGTTTGCCTGGATTAAACAGACTCTGAAATATGAAAAGATTTATATTTACCATGTGCAGGAGAATGTTCTTCCCAAACATACTACAGACTTAGCTGAGTCTTCTTATAAAGTTCCTGTTTGTTAGATATAGTAGACCCCCTGACCACAAAAACTTCACATAGACAGGCTGAGGAGCATTGCAAGGGTTCCACAGAAGCTAATGGTCATACAGATAAGGCATTGGTGGTCAGTAGGCACCGGCCCAAGAGCCCCTGTCCTGTCCTGGCTGCAGGACAGATGCCAATCTCAGTACTGATGGTGACCTAAGGGTGATCTCTGGTGCCTATCCAACAATAAGGCAGAGGACAACATCAACCTGGATCTTGAGGAGTCCCAGAGGCTCTTTGGTGACAATGCGGGAGCCAAGCCCAATGGGGCAAAGAGTCAGACTTGTCTGAAAGTCAATACCAGGGAAACATTAGTGCCAAAGATGAATGCGGGATTGGCATCAATGGTAACAGATGAGAGACACTCCTACCCGGTACCAGGAGAAGTGCTGGTACCCAAGCTAAGGGTGGTACCAAGCTCGATTAAGAGATCTTTCACTGAGGGACACACCAATGCTGAAGGGGCCTTTGGTGCGAGGCCCAGTGTTGCCCTCCTCAGTCTGAGGCCTTGGCAGTGCAAGCTGTGGTGCTGATAAGCCTGATAGCTTTGTGCAGTCGCCAGAAGATGCCATGGGCTCAGCAGAGAATGAGGTGGTAGAAGCCATCTCACTAGCAAACTCTTGAACCAGCGGAGAGTCCAGGACTGAGAGGCAAAGCAGGTATGATGCCACCTGATATGCTGCTGGCATGGAGACAGTTGACACAGGGTGGCAACATCATCAGTGCTGGATTCAGTGGATGCCCCATGGCCAGAACTGTAGTCAATGGTATGGACCCTTGCTGCTCTCAGCATGGTATGGGGGAGTGATTAGACAGACTGCTTCACCCTGTGTGTTGGAGAGAGTGTGGTACCAGTCAGCACTCCTCTGAGAAGACTAAGAGGAGTCTACCCAATCCCTGGAATGGTCCCAATTCATTTTGTGAGACCTCTTCCTTGCTGTACAAGAGGATGGGAAATGACTCCTTTTCCTCTTCGGGGAAACGGCAGAGCCCAAGCACTGAGCAGCGTTGCCTGCCAGATTTTTTAAAAAAACATTATCAGCTCTTTCTATTTGCTTCTGGTTTTTGAATCCTTGGGTTACGCTCATCCCATTTTCAAGCTTTTTTCAGCAGCCATGCAGGTTACAAACTTTCATCAATGACAGCTGAGATTCTAACATATCCATGTGGCTCAAGGAGCTGGGCTTTAATAAGCACTGATGATAAAATGATGAGTTGACACCACTACATATAGACATACAACACCACCCATTCGCAAATAAAAACACAACTAAAAACTAATTAAGCTATTTCTCCAACTTACTGTAAAAGAAGAGAGAGATTGTTAGTTCTATTTTTAAATACTTTGGAGGTGCTTAGAAGCTACCGTGATGGGGCCCTAAGTATCTACAGAGATACTCTTATTCTGCTTGCCTGCCTCCAAACCCCCTGTATTTCTCAGGGATCCTTTTTGAGATAAGAGTAATCAAAACTGAATATTGTATTCCAAATGAGGGCATGCTATTGCTTCATGCAATGGCCTTCTGATAGTTTCAACACTATTTTCTGTCCCATTCTTTGCATATTCCATTGCTATTGAGACACTGCTGCTGCACTTGGATGCTATCAGGAAACCTGTGGTAGAGTAGGGAATTGAACCTGGGTCTCCTTAGTCCTCTAACTGCTGAGCCAGCCTTCTTCTACCTTTGTTGAGATGTTTAATGATGTGCAGGTGTTTTTCCTGAGTAGTTACAGTTAATTTAGAATCCAGCAATGTGTATGAGTAGTTCAAATATTGCTTCAAATGTGTATTACCTTCAATTTTCCAATGATTGTCTCCTGCCATCATGCTTCCTGTTTGCCTAAGTGCCTCTGAAGTTTCTCACTATTTCTGCTAGACTTAACTAATCTAAATAATGTTATCATCTACACATTTTCCTACTTCATTGTTCTTCCCACCCCCGACCTTGCATTCCAGATCAGTATAAATATATTAAACCCTAATGAGTCTTAGTCCAGAATCCTGGATGGCACTCTGTTAACCTTTTGCCAAGATGAATAGTGACCATTTATTCTTACTATTTATTTTGTGTCTTTTAACTCTGCCCAATCCCTTATAGAACTTTACCCATTCATCTCATGATATTTGGTTTCCTTAAAATAGCCTAATTGTGAGGGACTGAGGGATTTTTGAAAGTCAAATAAGGTGTTACCTGGTTCTCTCTTATCTGCTAATTTGTTGACACTAAAAGAATTCTACAGATTAGAATGTAGTGTTTTTAAAGTGAACTGTTTATGTTTGAAAAGTACTAGATTGACTACATTGGGAACTGAAAACCTTCATGATATAAGACTTACAGAGTGGGTACCAACGCATAGGCTTTTCCATGGTGCTTAGCAAAAAAAGCCCCAGAATTCCCATGTACTGCAAGGACCACTTCTGAGGATGAGGCAAATGTTGACCTCTCCACTGAGACAACAACAAAAGTATCTGTTGTAATTGGGATGGTAGCTTTGTTCCTTGGGTCATAAAGCACAAAACTAGTGAATCAAAGGGAGGCAACTTCTGGCAACTTACACTGAGTCATCATAGATCCCTCACATTGTAATCTGCAGTCTTATGTTGAAGGCTTTGGTGCATAACCATATTCACTCCTTTGCTTCAATACAGTATAGATTTGTGGATGATGGATAGCCAGTCCTGGATGACTGAGAATCCACAAAAAAGGAAATTTAGAAAAGAGTGGACTGCTAGCAGCACCATAAGAGTTACTTCACTTCCAAGAATCTAAATGTGTTCTTTGTGCTTCTGACAGCATCACTAACAAAATGCATTCTTGGATAAAAATCTTGTTTTCTATTGTTGAGGCAGATGTCTGAAACCAAAAGAACACAGCTGTGCATCTGTTAGGATGTACAGTAGTGAAATGATCAAAAACTTGTTTTGGTTGGTAAACTCAGCAAATATAAGGTGGAAGTTATAAAGCAAACATATCTGTGCAATGCGAAGGTCAGACTGTTGCCAAGTGACTTTTGGAGAGAGAGTGAATGGGAGGTGGGGAGAGAAGGGAGGCAGGAGGGATTTTAGGTTTTATTTACAAGTATAAATTCCAGTGGGTATACTTTTGCACTAAGACAAAACATGAAATGTTATATTTGAAGACAAGAGGCCTAAACTGGTCTGTTTCTGTGACACTGCTGTCTTACGTTTTAGAAAGGCTGGGGATTTTTTTCTTCCTCTCCATTGTCCCCAGCTGGGGTCTTCCAGATATTTTGATTCAGTCCCTGCAAAGAAGCATCTCTTCTCTTGACCCCTTTTTGTTGCCTATTGTTTGGCTTTTCCCTTGTAGGCCGCTGGCCATCTCCTCAGGAAAGAGTGATCCCATGCCCAGAATCTGATTCAGACCCTTTTCTCAGGGCTTCAGCCTTATTTCTTCCATGTAAAACTAGAACAGCACATCAATTGTCCGTTCCCCCTAACCTTGCCTGAGAGTCATACCCTGCTCCAGGGCCTCCCACAGAAGCCGACCTGCTTCCTGTAGCGTTCAACACTCTCTTCCCCTATTGACCCAGAAGCTTCTCACCGGATCCTCCTTGCTTGTGGCAGCTCTTTACACTAACTGAGGCACTTGATTTGCAGTCCTTTATAATCCTCTGATCCATAGTTGATCACTTTTAGCTTGGAGGTAGATGATTGGTTACAGGTGAGGCTGGGCTCAACTACCTTTAAAGGGCCAGCCACCCTGTAACACCCTTGCTTTTATTGTTCCATTATCAGTAGCTGCTTTCCTTTTGGTGCCTTCTTCTCAAATGTGATCCCGCTCACCCCTCTTTCTAGTGGGAAGAATCCTCTTGACTCTAACAACCATCCTTACTCAGAATAGCATTAGAGAAAGTAACCACTTCTCAAGCCTACAATGATCTTGCTTTTTTATCTCTAAATTTCTTCAGGCTTCCACTGATAGATCCATCCATTGCTTCTTTTGACTGCTCCTTTTGCCACTCTTAACCTTGTGTATTTATACCTTCTTTTATATTGCCCCATGTACCTGAAATACTCTGTCTAGTAACACACATCAAGCTCCAGCCTTACTTGTTTTACTTTAAAAAACAAACAAAAACCCCAATAAATAAAAATCTCCTTAAAATCTCATGTATTCTGCATAGCATTCTTGCTTCACTACTCTTTGACTACTCATCACCGGTTTGTTATGCTTGCTTGTACTATACCCACTCATGCTTTTAGTTCAGTAGCTCCTCAAGGCAAAGACCCTGTTCTCTTTATGGACACCACCAACTGTAAATTCCTGTTTACATTTAGCAGTGTGTAAATAAATGTATTTATAAAGTGTGTATTTATTTCTATTATTTTTAATTCACTCAAATATCCAAGTCAATTTAAGTCTGGTCCTTGGTCTGACCATAGCAAAGAAAGAAACCATCTCTATCTATTTAACATCTTCAGCTGCTGCTGCTGATACCCCTCTCCTTCCTCATTATTCTTAACCTCTATGCAGTCTTTGTCACTTTAGATCATCCCATCCTCTGGAAAACTAACTCCACAGTTGTAAAACATTTTGGGATAGTTTGCTACACTAAATAAAATTGAACTGTACTGTCATTTTAGTAATACATATTGACTGCATCTGGTTTATTTTAAGATTTCGATAAGGTTATAATGAATATAGCTATAGTAACTGACATACAAGATCCAGCCAGAGGTCCTTCTAGTCAGGTAGCTTGTCTCTGACAGTGACCAGTAAAAGTTTCTTCAGAGGACAGGGGAAGGAATCTTATAATGGAGTATTATGGAATAAACTGCCCATTGTAGTGCTTCTCCAGACTCCTATCACTTTCTGGTTGCCCTATGTGTTGAAGCAGTTTTATAGCATTTATAACCCTTTTTAAATCTTAAAATCATTCCACAACAAAATCCTAATTACCTCATTTAACAGTGGGTGTTATCTATATATAAATATATACTTCTTTTTTAACTTCTATTAAGCTCTTGAATGCAGTAATATAGTGTGGTAATGAGTGGTACAGATTATGCGTATGTACAAACACATGATGTACAGGGACTAATCAGTGTGGAACAGACATTATTTAAGAAACTAATTATTATTAAATAGCTGCATAACTACAAAACTACTGAAAGGAAGTGTACTGCGAACATTTTGGAAACAAATCATCATAAGTTATTCCTAGGAGGGTTCTTTAACAGGCATAAACTGTGAAACAATTCATTTTCTGATTCTCTTTACTCAAGAACCAAACTACAAAATCTTCTGGTTTTCATCTGGTCACATGATGAAAATAGGAGCAAGCAAATGTAGGCAAGTCATGGGCCAGATTCTCAGCTGGCATAAGTCAGCCTATTAAATGGATCTACAGTGGTTTTTGCCCACTGAGGATCTAGCTCCATGTTTCTGAATGTTGTTCATTTGCTATCTTACAATAGATTTTTTTTAATTAAAAGGAAATGAGCAGTTTTGCTCTGCATTGCATCTGAAAGTTCACATGGTGAGCAGTACTTCACTGTCACTATCTGTAAACTGTGAAATGTATTTGAAAATAAGTGTTTGTTTAACACAGTGGGAAGCTTCTTGCTGATATTCTTTGGAGGTTTAATCAGTACTAATAAGAGACTAGAAACCTGTAAAATATCTTAGAGACCCAATCCTTCCTCATGTAAGCACTCATTGATTTCAATAAGACTACTCACATGAGTAGGACCATTGCCAACCTGATTGGTTGGCATATTTATAGGAGGCTGCGTAGCTTGCAATGGAAAAATATTAGATCTTCAGAATTTGTGAATACATGAAGAATTTAAAAGAGAAAAGTGGACTTGTCTTCATACCCCTCAAATACTTGTAAAGACACGTCAACTCCTGTAAGACATTGAGCATGTCACTAAATAATAGGGGAGGGCAAATAGACCATATTCATGTGATACTTGTCTCCAGCATTCTCCTGTTTGGACTCCTAAACATGAATTTCATTATCCCCACCCCCTACCCCTCACCCTCTTCTTTCTGATGCTTGCTGCTGCTGGTGGTGCCTTTGGAGTCTTCATCTCACAGCTTCAGCCATGAATTCTTTCACAGCATCAGCTGCTCCTCTCTCTCAATTCCAGCAATGCAGGGTGGGAAAGACCAGCACTAAGCACTGCTATTTCAGGGGACCTTTCCCTTCACCTAGCACTGGCTGCTCAAATTTTCTAGTCTCTACAGAGGAGGCAAAAGTAGTGCCCTTCTTAGGTACTGCTGAGCTGAAGGGCTCTTCTTCACCCAGTGCTGGCTTCTCCTCTTCCCAAAAGGTTTTAAGAAAATCTCTTTTCTCCCTTTATGAGCTACTCCTGCCCTCCAGTCTTTTTAGAAAGAATGACGTGGAAATGGCAGCAGCTCCTTCTGGTAGGGAATGGTCATCCTAATACCCAAATATGTCAAGTGTCAGCCAATATTATTCATCTGTATTCAGCAGTCCAGATATGCCCACAGATAATCTATTCTCCATCTTAACATGCTGAGTGAAATTTTAGTGTCTTTGAGTGGTGCTGGACTGAAGTCGTCATCTTCATTCAGTGAGCAGGTAGAACAACAACAATGCAAGCCTCCTCACACTGTCCGGGATACCTCAACCCTATCCTAGAGAGACTGTGTCTACAGGTGAAAAGTTAGGTTAGTTCCTATGCCCATTTAGTCCTTGACCTCTCTCCTGGTTCTTCCAAAATTCCAGTTATTGTAATTTGTAAATGATGATGACATCTGTCCTCTGGAAAGTAAAGTGTACTTCCCTTCCTTCTCATTCTTTTTTCTCAGCAAAACACTTGGCTTCATGCTCTTCCTTTTCATTTTCCTCCTCCTCCTTTTCCATATACCTTTTGCCCACCTCTCAGCTATTTCTCTCCCTCCCTCTCTCTTAATTATGTCTCTTTTCTGACATTCAACCCATCATCTTTCAATTCTTTCATCCATAGTCCCTAACTTCTAATCCTTCTCTCAAGTCATTCCTATTCCTTTTCATTTCCTACCCAACCTGTGTAGATGTTCACTATCTGTTCTCTCCTTCAGCAATCATGCTTAAATGCTTTGTCTTTTTATCTCTGAACAGCCACTCTCACTGTACATATAATTCCTTTCCTAAATAACCACTAATTAGTTCTCTAATCTATACTCAGTATACTCCACTCCTCACTGTCAGGTTCTTCTCCAACTGCAACAGTCCATTCCTTGCACTCAAATCCCTGTGAAATGTCTGTGACAATCGCCATCGTTCAAAGCAAGTCTTGTAAGACAATTCTCTAAACCGTCTGTTTATTTTGGCTGGATCTGGTCTGTCTAGCACACTACAGTGGGTCACAAATTTTGCACAGCCCAGTCCATTGTTTTGATTTGTTTTGCTGGCAGCCTTGGCACAATCCATCTGCCACAATTAAAGAGCAATTTAACAGCCATTAACAAAGACGTATTTATTTCTTTATACTAAGATTATTTGACCTGCTCTTTTGACAAATGCAGTTTGTGCTAATATAATAAACTGTTGCTAAAGTGGCCAGATGGTATGGGTAAGATTAGGATGTTATACAGAGGAAACAACCCTCCACCTCTATACCTAATTTTCTATTTTGAAACATGGAAGAAAAAGGAATCTGAGAACAATAAATAAATATGCTAATACAGCAAAAAGAGCTTATGAGTTCTGAGTGAGGACTGTCACTTGAGCTCACTAGTAGGGGAAACTCTTTGGTGTAAGATGCCCTGCTGATAAGCTAAAACCGTCATTGGTTATGTTAATATAATCAAAGATATGATTGTGATCATTTCAATTCTATGTGGAAAAACCTGTACAGAAAATAAGGAGCTACCAGTTGATCCTGCACACACTGAAGAAAATAATAATCAAAACATGTTGCTAATCCAACCTGATGACAAGATTGTGTGAAATTAAGAGATCTTTACTCCAAAAAAAAATCTTCAATGGCTGGAGGCAATGAATGTAGGAAATGTACTCTAGGCTGTAATAATTGCAGTCTGCCCTGGGAAATGGCATCAAGGCCAGAGAAGTCATGACTCCATGCAAGCACATCCTCCAATTATTGAAAAACCTGTGTAGAGTCTCAGTGTTAATCAGTCTCTCAGAGACTTCAGGTTTATATGGTTAGTGCAGATTTTATGGCATTTTTCCTTTCTTGTTATTAAAACTGGTATTTCACAAGAAAGAAGCTATCTCCAGACCACTGTTAAAATGCAAAGTTTCAGTCATAAAAGAAAACTGCAGGATTATTCTGAGAATATCCCACAGAGAATCCAAACAAGGAGGATAAGAAACAACATATCAAAGGCACAGAGAAAAAAAATTAAAAAGAGAAGATTTTAAAATTTTAACAAAAAATTCAACAGTTGGCCTATAGATTCAAGAGGTTATAGTGTAATTAATTTAAGTGCTGGTTACAATTATGGAAATAAACACTGCATACACAAATGCAATATGAATTATACATAATTATAGAAACGCAATACAAATTACAAGGTTTGCATGGATGTGTGCCTGCAGCAATTTGCATTGTTTCATCAATGATGTCATTAGAAAATGTACATATTTGTAAAGGGTTTTTGAATGAAATTACATAAGACCAAACTTTACCACCTTTACTGTACTTACTTGTTCTGCCAGGACACCCACTGTCAGCTTTCAGCTCCCCAGCCATTGCCTTTCTTTGTGGAGACCAGTGTCTCTCTCCCTTCAGACTGGGATATTTCTAGGTTGCACAGTTCCCAGCCTTCACCATGTATTTCCTAGCAAAGACAGTCTGTCTAAACAGACCTGCTTGCTTTCTCTTCAGAGACTGATAACAGAGTGATTGCTACAGATGTATGTTGCCACACAGCTCTTTGAAAGCAAGCACATTTATTCTTATGTTAAAAAGCATTACAGAGAAAATATACTAAAATCAATAAAAGAATGTACATGCATGTTAATAAGCTTACCAGAGATCAGCCCATCCGTAACATGGATTCTGGCAGGAAAATCCTTCAACCCATGATCCTAAAGGAGGTCTTGTGATTACCTCTTCATCACTGCTTCAGGTCAGAATAAGCACATTCATGACAAGTTTAGTCCACCCTTCTGTGCAATCAGGGTCTTTGAGCTGAAGTTCACAAAAACAGGTAATTAGCATAAAATGAGTCTCTCTCCTCAGGGAATAGTTGCAAAAGTTTGGTTTAAAGGGGGAAAACTTCCCCTCACCTCAAGGTACTTCCTAGGAAATCCACTTTACTTGTATTGTTTCAAAAAACCTTTGAACTTCCTCATACCTTCCAGAGATTGCATTAATCTTATTTCCTGCTAAAGAAGTTCCATACTATCTCAGAACAGTACACAAATGATTGCATTTCCAGTACAGTATACCCCAAATATATCAATTCTAATTCAGTAAGGAATAACTTGATTCAATAAAGTTCATTCAGGATACCATCAGCCTCATGTTACCTGTGGTAAAAAATTGTCAAATAATGTATTTGGTAAATATTTTTTCAGATTTTCTACCAGCTGTATTCCCAAACATCTGGCATTGGGAGTGAAAATCATGTCCACGAAATAAATAAAATGTTCCATTCTGAATCAAAATAGAAAACAAAATAAATCAGCTAATATAACTGAGTATAATTTAACTGGATGACTTAGGTTGCTCTTTATGTATGGAAAAACCTTATATTTTCAGCCTGAATAACTTGCTTTAAATTAAGGGAAACCCACAAAACAAGAAAACAAAATCTGAGTCAGGTTGTGCATTCTGACTCCTGTTGCCTTTGTACCACACCAGAGGCACAAAGGGAACTGAGAAAGAACCTAATACAGTGTCTGCGGATTTCCCTGATGTAGGATGGATTCTGCAGGTGTGAGGGGTGACTGTCATCTGACAGAGCTGTCTCTAGGGCACTCTAGTCAGTATAACTTAAAGCAGCCACTATCTGTCAGTTCTAGGATTGTTGAAGCAGAAATGTGCCCACAGACACCTTTTCTCCTACTGTAACATGCTGCATCAACTCTCCCTCACAAAATTATAGATAGTGCTGCAAACAGCGGAGACCTACAAATGTAACAGTGCAGTATACAGAAAACAAGATCATAACAATTACATAATTGTACATCACTGATTAGAATTGATAAGGATTTGGGATGGGGAGTAGATTGCCCACAACCAGATATGATAATCATGCATGTCAACCTGAAAAACCAGAACCAGCACTGCATATAATGTTGGCTACAGGGACTTTGGAGATCCTGGTTATAGTCTTGTTTGATTTGCCTACAACATTCAATTTACTAGTCATTATTGACTGCTCTTCATGATGCCATGAAATAACCATCCTAGGAAAAGTATCTTTAGACATAGCCTCTCTGGGGAAAAACATGTACACATGGGCTACCACAACACGTTATAACTGATGATAGGTCCTATTTCGTATCAGAGGACTGCCACACTCATTCTGTACAGGATGAGCAGTAGGTATCATAGTGAAATCTTATCAGCTACAGAGCATGAGAAGTTGGATAGATGAAACTGGACTTTGCCTAAAGCAATCTGAATAACTGAACTAGAGCACAAAGCCTGGAAAGAAAAACTGCTGATATTCTTTAGAACCTGCAAATTAATACCTCTCACCACTTCTTCATAAATCCAATGGAAAGGTTTGTATGGAAAAGAAATTATAGGTTAAGATACCATACATATCACTAGGATAGGAGCAGAGCAACTTAAAAGTCCAAATCACTATATTGAAGGGCGAGGTGTGTGTAGCCAAGAAGTGTCACACAAAAGAAGGAAGATCTTGGAACCTAGATGTAAAGTTAGTTTTGAGAGAGATGGTAGAGTTGTGGTAGAGAAGAAATGGGACAGTATCCTTTCAGACAGTGAAAGTGGCCGGAGTCTCATGCAGAACTCATCACTGGTGAAGACATTTCAGGACTGTCGTGGACTAACTCAGTCATGATCTGCAAACCAGTAGATAAGAACATAAGAATGGTCCATTCTGGGTCAGACCAATGGTTTATCTAGCCCAGTATTCTGTCTTCCAACAGTGGCTGGTGCCAGATGCTTTAGAAGGAGTGAATAAAACAGGGCAATTTATCAGATGATCCATCCCCTGTTGTCCAGTCTCAGCTTCTAGCAGTCAAAGGTTTAGGGACACCCAGAGAATGGATTTGCTTCCCTGACCATCTTGGCTAATAGGCATTGATGGACATATCTACCATGAACTTATCTAATTCTTTTTTGATCCCAGTTATACTTTTGGCTTTCACAACATCCTCTGGCAATGAGTTCCACAGGTTGACGATGTGTAGTGTGAAGAAGTAATTCCTTATGTTTGATTTAAACACAAAATGATGGAAAGATCACAAGATCAGATGTTCTTAGATTATAGCTGTGTCCAACTCCCAACCAAAAAATAGGGCCTTTCAGGATTTGGATCTGACCTAGAACCAAAACCATATAAGATTTTGAAAAGCATCTAGGGTAAAAGCTCCCACTGACTGCAGTGGGACCAGGATTTTACCCATAGAATTGTTTATAAAAAAATTCATCCCTACATAAAATCCATTATTCTCTTTTACCATGACTAATATTACGTCTGCTAAAAAATATAATAAAAAAAGTACAACAATATAAAGCTTTGCAGCAAGGAAGTTAGTGGGTTGTGTCAGCCACACAAAAGCAATTTTAGCTAATGTTTGTTTATTGGACAACATAATGTGAAAGTTCATCAAGGAGCAAAAAGACTTCAATAATACACCTGTCGATGGTCTGCACTAATAGGCATTGATATCCACATATACTCACCTTCGTTATATGTTGCTCTGGCTGTTCAGCCATTCCCAGAGATTATCTGTCACTGGTTATCTTGCTAATAGGATGTATACCCAAAAGGAGAAAGCAGGTTTTTGCACTATTCTAGTTACCATGCAGTCTTAAAACTACATATCTAGTTGCAAAAAGTATAGAGTAGATGAAGGGTCAAACTTCTAGATATTTAGAGACAAATTTTCAAATCAGCTTCTATATTTGCATGCCTATAATTGTGCACCTGCATTTTTACATGCCATCTTAGTTCAAATGTGCTAAAACTGTGTTTTAGTGAGTGAATTAGATCGTTAAATGCCACCCTTATAAAATATAACTGTATTCTACAATAATAGCCCCAAATTGTAATGTTGATATTGTTAGATGTAGTGTTTTGGATCATTACTATACTGTAGAACTTTTTGCAATTAGCTGATTTGTGCAGGCAAATACAGTTTGCATACCCATTACTGAATTTTTGAACACATGAAAATTCTCTTTTTAGAAAACTCCTAGTACTATAAACCACATGTAGGTTCCATTTAAATTTTAGGAAAGTGGCAGAATCAGGCTCTCCCCTTTTATTTGTGAAGTTAAGTTGGTGTCAATCATTGAAAATAATATCATGTAATATTAATAATGTGAAGAGAGAGTGGACTTCTGGCTAGTCAGCCTTCTTTATTTAACTGTCTTCTTTTCTAACTTGCCATTCAGTGGCTTTGTAGCAACACAGTATTACTCTTCCCCTTTTAAATAAAAAAAACCAAAAACTGGGTTTTGAAATAAGTAGTTAGAATGGTCATGCTAGATTGGCAGGTGTGATTGGACCATCTTCACTTATAAATAAAGCAAAAGATCTGCAGAGCCCCTTTAAAGTTCAAATCAATGATGTGCCAGAAAGCACTTCTTCCCTGGTTCATTTCCTGCTGTTAGCCAAGATGGAGACCATCCCATACACGGGCATTTACCAACCTGCACTGCCCCAGATATTCAGCACTTGGTGCCAGAAAAAAGGGTAACTTTAATCCTGGGGCCACCAAGCTGGTTCTTGGGTGCAACTTAGAGAAGCCTCAGTATTGCTGTACGTTTTTCCAGCTGCCAGTGACCTTTCAGGAGCTGATCTGCCAGCTGATGCTTGCTGAGGCACAGGCACTCCCAGGGCAAAGCCCCTATGGCTGGCTCTAGGGATGTGGCCAGGAATTCCTCTCAACTCATTCCCCTCAAACAAATCCAAAACCAGATTCAAAGGGGGCTGGGTAAGATGGCATTACAGCTGCTTTGTGCTGCAGGAGCAGATATTTTATTTCATTTCAATAAAGTTCAATAAAGCTTAAAATCTTTACCACTTCTGAGGCAACAGACTCAAGCTATTAGCCTGAAGTCCCTCTCTCAAATGAGCCATGTTACTGAGATATAATTTCAGTTCAGTTCTTTTGCGACAAAGAATGAAGTTCAATAGTGAGCCGAATCTGTCTGAATAACATTGCTCCAACATATCATGATCCTATGTGAAAATGCATCTCTGGCAACCGGGCATCACAGAACTAATAAAGACAGAAATTGTTAGGACATAAATAACAAGGGCAAATCAGTTATAAAGACTTCTTGTACTAACAGAGCTGTGCCAGGAAAACACACACATTGATATAATCCTCTCCCCTTTTTGTGGTGCAGGGATGTAATGAGATGAAAACTCAATGTTATTTTGAAGATAATAGACTTGAGCCAGGGAGACAACATCCCTCATCTTTCTGATTCTGAGGAACTCCCCAGGTACAAACTGCACATCTGGGCAATACAATTTCAGTAATAAGGAGTTTGGCTGTACAGGCAAGACACAAAGCCATGAACTTCAACTCTCTGCAGTATCTTCCCCCTTAAAACCCAGGGGGGTTCTCTCTCTGTGTCAGTATTAAGTGACACAGGCTCCTGCTTCACTCTGGGAAAGGGGTTGGCCCTCTAAAATTGTGGGTCCTTGGATATGGGCCATTTGTGCAAAGCCCTGCTCCACCTGCCCAGCTTTCAGAGCCAACCTCCATTCCCACAACAGCATGGCTCCCTCAGGAGACATGTTCCTTGTCTTTAACCCCCACTCTCCAAAAGGGGTTACACTGAATAGATGAGCAGCCAGCAAAAGATAATGCTGACTGAGTCAACGTTATCTTACACCTCACAGGGTTAAAGGAAGATAATGCAACAAACAGCAGCTCTTCCCCTCACCAATGCTACCCTAACCTGACTTTGAGTTACACCCATTGTGCACTTGTGAAAGCGTTCTACAGGATTGGGGGTGGGGGAGAGCATGCTGTAGAGCTGGTGCAAAATGGGCCTTATCTGCTGCCTCTCTTTGTACAGTAATAAATAGAAAAATCAGGCCAATGTTATTGATATATGACTGGCTTGCATAGCACAATTGTATTTGGTGCTCTGTATTCGGGTAGTACTTCTGCTCAATTCTTCAGCTTCAGCAGTTCACTTGTTTTTATTTTTATATTATCTGGTAATTTTAGATGCGGTTGTTTTACGTTTTTCAGCCTGTGTTAGATATTCTCTATAATCCCCAGAGTTTTGTATGCTGTTTTATACTACTTCTCTTGTTTTTATCAGTTGTCATCTACTGTGCCTGAGCATTTTACTCTCGGGTGCTTCAATTATATATGAATGTGATGTGCTTCACAGTAGTAGCTAGTTTCCATTTGCCATCTAAATCTCTTTGTACATGAATGGAGTAACCTATATTTAACTTCAGAGGCACTTGTGCAAATCTGTTGTATTTCAGCTTTTGCTTTTGTCTGCTTACTTTTATTTGATAATTGATTTCCAGTTGGTTCTTAGTTTTATTGTTTTCGGAATATATATTTTCTGTCAAAAACTAGCTAGGGAATGAATCACATTCATCAAAAGCTGGATGATTCCGGGGCCATCCATATAAATGCTCCATACTGGCTCAATGCCCTGCAGCAGCCCTCTCCAGACCTCAGCACAAAGAGTTCTTTACAAAAATGTCGGAATAAGGACTTCAGAATCTAGCCCTAAGCAGTGCAGCAACATATATAAAATTACAGATCAGATATATGTTGGAGAAAGGTGTCATTCCAAAAGAGCAAGGAGAAAGCAAATGCCTGAGCAGGCCAGATGTAAATCAATAAGCCACACAAACTAAAAACTAGAGCTGGGCAATGTTTTTTTGGACTAAATTTTTTTCACTGAAAAATGCAGGTTAGGGTCAACTGAAATATTTTGCAAGTTTTCATCGATTTTGGCAAATTGTATTAAACATAGGAATGGCCATAGTGGGTCAGACCAATGGTCCATCTAGCCCACTACCCTCTGTTCCGGAAGAGGCTGGTGCCACAGGCTTCAGAGGGAGTGAACACAACAGGACAATTAGCGAGTGATCCATCCCCTGCCATCCAGTCCCCGCTTCTAGCAGTCAGAGATTTAGGGACATCCAGAGCATAGGGTTGTATCTGTGATCATCTCAACTAATAGCCATTGATGGACCTATCCTCCATGAACTCATCTAATTATTTTTAAACCCAGTTCTGCTTTTGGCCTTCAACATCCCCTGGCAACAAGTTCCACATGTTAACTGTTTGTTGTGTGAAGAAGTACCTCTTTATGTTTGTTCTAAGCCTATTAATCTCATTGGGTGACCCCTGGTTTGTGTGTTATGTGAAAAGATAAACAACACTTCCTTATTCACATTCTCCATACTATTCATGCTGAAATGAAAAGAGGGGAAAAAATTCAGAATGTTGAGATTATCGGATGAAGCATTTTGACTTTTCTGACTAGAGTCACAAAGGGTTTTAGCCATCATTCACAAACCTGGTGGTGGGTAACTCAGACTTACCCTTATAACTATTATCCCAGTGGTTAGGGAACTCATGTGGGATATGGGAGACAAAGGGTCAAATCCTCACTCAGGAACAGACTGGAATCTAGGTCTCTCCCTTCCTAGGTAAATGCCCTAACTATGCTATTGAATACTGGGGGAGGGGGATTGTCTCAATCACTCCTGCTGAAGGTGTTCCACTTTGTATAAAATACTAGAATAGTCATTGGGCATGGCTCTATAGCCTGGTGGTTAGGGCATTCACTTGAGTGGCAGGACAGCACTGCCTGGGGTTCCAGTCCCTGCTCCAATGACTATTTAAATATATAGCTATAATGGAACAGCTTCAGCCGTTACAGGAGACATTGAAAGAGGCCCACAGCAGAATACCCAACAGCCCAGTGGTTAGGGCACTCACCTAAAAGTGGGGAGAGACCAGGTTCAAATCCCTGCTCTAGAGAAGGGATTCAAACCAGGGTCTCTCACATCCTAGGTGAGTGTACTAGCTACTGGGCTAAAGATTATAAAGGCACCATCACCTCTTCTTCCTCTGTTTTTAATTCCTTTGCTTTTATTAAAAATGTCTGACAGGAAACATTTTGTATAAGGTCAAATGAAATGTTTAGCTGAACCCAAAATACATTTTTCATACTTATTTCAATTAGCTGAAAATTCTGAAAAATATCAGTTTCAGTTTGATTGGCACCAATTTTTTTTTTTTAATATTTCACAACAGCCAGTGAACTGAAAAATCAGTTATTCACCCAGGTCTGGTAAAATTTAGAACATTTTTCAGAATTTCAAGTATCTCCAGCATGGATTCAAGTGTCTAACAGTTATAGGTATGACAGATGGCTTCCTCACTGACTCCTGTAGCATTATGAGTCAGTTTTTACAAAAGGATAAACAGTATTTCAACTACAGTTGGCTGGAGAATATTGATATTTTGAAGACAAAAACATTTTCTCAAAAAATATTGCAGAAAGTTCTGTCCGCTCTATTTTTAGTGTCTTATTTGTAGAAATTATTATTTGCATAGCTCCAGCAGTGTGTAGGTGGCTTGATTTTCAGAGGTTCTGAGCTCCCACAACTCCCATTCAAGTCAGTGAAACTGTTTGCTCAGTACTCTGAAAATTAGATGATAATCTGCAACTAGAAAGGCGATGTCCCTGCTCTGATATGATTATTATCACAGAGAAAGTACAGATAAAGATGGGGATGGAATGCAACAAAAAGCAATGTGGTTCAACAGTGACATTTTGCACCTGCCTTAGTAGTTCCATGATTTTGCTTTTTACTTTTTTTTTTTAGACAAAATCTGCAGTATGCGCAAATAGTTTTTCATAGTAGCTACACAGTTTCTGTTTAAATAAAGAGGAAATAAACACATGTGCAAATGCAAATAAATCTCATTCCCTGTTCATGTTTGCTTTCCTTTATCCCCACACAGTATCTTAGGTTAGTGATCTGATACAGAAGATTGTTCCAATCAAATCATAGTTGTAGAATTCTTCCTTAAGACTTCTCAGGCAAGTAGCAGTGTTTAAAGACTTTCTGCACCAGCAGAAAAGTTCTTCTAACACTGAAGTTATTTTTTCACCTATTCATGTGATAACTGTGCCTCATTTTATATTACTCAAAAATGTGATGAGTGAACAATATATAATATATAAAACCACAGGTCCACAGAGCTCATGCACTACCATGAGCGTTTTCACGCTGTTCCCACCTCTTCATTTATTTAATGAAATAGTTCATGTATCATGCATGCATACCAGTGGTTTTAAAAAAAAGTCAATAAACTAAGTTAAACTAAATTCCTTATTCTCCAAATGAGAAGTGGGTAAACTCCATATTCCCTCAAGGACCCCTATGTGCACTACTGGTGTACACTAACATTTCCTTCCAACTCACACGATAATGTAAAGTGTATAGCCAATGTGAAGAGGAGAGCCTGGTGTTAAAACTTGTATTGTTCCCTTAAGCAATGGGGGGGGGGGGAAAGGCGGGTGAGGGCAGTGGGTGAATAACCTTGGTACTCACATTTGAAGACCATATATACGTTTACACCAATTCATATATACGTTTACACCAATCCACATAGATGCCGGTAGTCAGGTGAACATTTGCAACAATAAACACATCTTCCTGTAGCAAAGATTTATAGAACAGAAAGTAGTTATCTGAGGACAAAAATAATCAAAACAGAGTCTTTAATATTTAGCTACATAATATTGTGTTTGTGCTTTTAAAAAAAAATCCATGAGCACCTAAAATGCCTTTCTGAATGTTGATAAAAATTTTAAAAAATAACAATTTGAAAAGATTTTTTGAATCAGTTGTTAATTCGTGACTTGACTGACAGTCTCACTAATCAGGAAAGCAGCATGAACAAGTGGCTAAGTAAATATGAGTCAAAAAGCATCAAGAAATAAATGACTAAAAAAATAACAACAGTACGCCGGGGGTTTTCTTGAATTCAAACCTGTTCAAACACAGATTGAGTTTAAGATGTGTGATTATTTGTTAAACTATGTTTAATGAAATGTAAAGACCTATGTGCTTTTAAATGGATAATTTATGTGCAATTTTATTGTCTCTCAAGGTTTAATTAAATGTTTGCCTTGTGGCTAATCAGCTACAATTAATAACAGAAGCTTATATTCATGTCACTTATAAGGAATGTTGAAATTGTCTCCATGAGAATTTCAATATCTTATTTATGGATGGCTGAGAACAACAGTCTAGTATACCAGATGCTTGCTCAAAATAACACTGAGGAAACTAAAACAAAATCTCACAAATATACCATGCCACACTTGTATCACAATACATTATGTTTTATAGGCTACTGTGAAGATAAATATAAGAAACTTTTTGTAATATATTTGTACAGCACTTTTCATCTTAAAGGTTTCAAAGTGCTAAGAAAAAGAGCTGCGTTGTACCTCTTAGCCTTATTGGAGAAAAGAAGCTTATATCTCATTGTTGAAGTATTTAGAGGAGAAGGAACTTTGTGCTGAAATTGGGCTGAAGCAAGATTCCACTTCTGGTGTGGACTCTGACTTAGGCCCCAGAGCCACTGTAATTGAAGGGTATGAGCTACAGTATTTTAGCAAAATAGAAAAAAAGGAAAGCGTACGGGCCAGTGGTGTAAGGCATTAAATGTCTTTGGTCGGATGATGACTGGTTATTATATTCCTACAAACTGTTCTGCCAAGTTCTGTTTCACACAAGCTGCATGAGGTTTTATAATGCTGCAAGTGTTTTTGATGCTCAGCAGGTCAACATTTAAAATGTAAATAACTGACTGCTAAAAGCTGTTCCCCAAGCTTAATATACTACATAAAACCATAGGCATCTACAAAGTTCATGCCAACAAAGGCAGTCCTTGCCTGTCACTGATTACATTCTGGAAGTTGGTCAGAGAGAGGATTCCAAATCACTTGAGGTGCACAAGACACCTCTCCTCTGTAGTTATAATTATTATTATAGGTTGGGTTAAACCTCACTGAAACTGGTAGTGTAACAGCTGCCCTTCATGTAGGATAAATGTAAGAAACAATAAGAGCCTCAAACCAGACACAGGCACATGTCACTGGCCAAAACAAAGGCACATCTGAGTCTGCTCAGGAAAGAGAACTATGTGGGAGGAGGGTTTTTGCTGGATATTCTTTGGTAGAGAGGAGTGCATGTGTCCATGAGAGAGAGGAGAAAAACACCAGAGAAGTAGAGAGGGGCGATAGCAAGGAAGCACCAGACATAACCTACACAAGCACTGGGAGCCTGGCCCCGAGCAAAGCCTTAGAGACAGCCTTTTGGGTTTAAGGAGGCTTGGAGCTGTGAGCAAAGAAATTATCGCCTGTTGTTCAGATGCTTTCTGTGTTTAGGAAAACAGGGTGTAGTACATTCTTTGTAATTAGACAGGATTGCATCCAAGATACACCTGACTCCACCAATTTGTCCTTCTAATGGAAACAATTTGCAAGATTCAGAACTTTGGCTCACTGCTCTGGCCAGAAAGGGGTAACATTATTTATTATTAGCATTGCAGTAGTGCCAAAAGGTCTCAATCAGGATTGGGTTCTCACTGTGAGTGATGTACAAATAAGACACGATCACTGCTCCAAATTGCTTACAGTCTAATTTAAAACAAGAGGCAGTAAGAGTTACAAACAGCAGGAGGGAATAGCAGAAGGAAGAAGAGGTTAACAATAATAAGAATGTATAGTTACCTAGGTGAGCTATATGCACAGGTTCATAGTTCCAAATCACTGGAAAAATATTTATCCTTCAATATATAAATATTATTCATCTCCATTGGCCCTGTTCCTACTTATTAATTTCTCTGATGTAAAATGAATATTTTTCTGTGGCTTAGTGCATTGTAACAAACAAAGAGAATTGTGTGAGAGAACTTGTGTGTCATCACTTGTTTAATATATTTTATAGTGTCTGTTTTGACTTTAAGGTCCTGGTTCCTACACAAGACCATGTTTAAAAAAAATCAATCTGAAATGCAGTGCTGTGCAATACATTTGGAGGAACACAAAGGATTGTACTACACTCATTTTTGCATTAGTTTAAATCATTAAAGACCTGTTTGTTTTTAATTCTTTAGAACACATCCAGAATGTTGGTTATTTATGTATTAAGTAATATAAATAATTTTTTCAGTTTTAATATAATTTATAGCTAAAAGTATAGTTTAAAGTAGAGTTATTCTAAAAGTAGAGTTAAACTAACATCATATAGTGAGATAAATGAATCTTTGGGCATGTCTACACTTGCAAAGTTACAGCACAGGCATATACAGCGCTGCTCAGAGAGCGCAGAAGGGAAACTGCTGTTGTGTGTTCACACTGACAGCTGCCTGCACAATAGCATGTTCACACTTGCATCAGCATTCGTAGCGGTGCACTCTGGGCAGCTATCCCACAGAACACCTCTTTCTCTTCTACCGCGAAGACTTGTGAGAAGGTGGAGGGGGTCGTGAGGCATCCTGGGTCCAGTCCCAATGCCCTTGATGCATTGTTTCGCATCCCAGCAATCCCTGTGCTTCCATCCACATTTGGCGCCATCTTTCAACGGTTTGTGTACTGCGCGCCCTGCCTCTTTCGGGTTTCAGGAATGGATCCCAAACTGCTGACCAATATGCTGCTCGCTCTGACCAACACGTCACAAGTGGCAGTGGAGTTATTCCTTAAACTACAAAGGCAAGAGGAGCGCGACATTGATCTCACCACGCGTAGTTGCTACGACACGAGATTGCTTGTGGCATTCACGGAGGTGCTGACCACAGTGGAGCTCTGCTTTTGGGCTTGGGAAACAAGCACTGAATGGCATCGAATCATGATGCATGTCTGGGATGACAAGCAGTGGCTGCAGAACTTTAGCATGAGGAAAGCCACATTCGTGGGACTGTGTGATGAGCTCCCCCCAGCCCTGCAGTGCAAGGACAGGAGAATGAGAGCTGGAGAAGTGTGTGGCAATAGCACTGTGGAAGCTGGCTACTCCAGACTGCTACTGATCAGTCGCTAACCAAGATTTCCTCCTCCTGGCTCGATCCACTCTCAACCGGCATGTGAGCCAATGAAGTATCCACAGGGGCCTTCACAGTGGAAGTGGGGTCATCACTGAATATCGCGTCCAGCTCTTTGTAGAAGTGGCAGCTCGTGGGTGCAGCATCGGAGTGACGGTTTGCCTCCCGCTCCTTGTGGTAGGCGTTCCACAGCTCCTTTACTTTTACCCTTCACTGCAATGTGTCCCGGTCATGGCCCCTTTCTATCATGCATTGTGAAATCTGTCCATAGGCATCATAATTCCTGCGGCTGGAGCGCAGCTGGGACTGCACAGCTTCCTCTCCCCAAATGCTGAAGAGGTCCAGCCGCTCGGCATTGCTTCAAGTGGGGGATCGCCTGGTGCGTGGAGCAGTGATGGCCACCTGGAAAGATGCACTGAGACCGCTACATGCATCACCGAGAAAATAGAAAGGGGACTTTCAAATTTGCAAAGGAATGTACAGGGTGGGGCTGATGGTTAGTCACCTAAGGGCAAGGCAGTACAGTTCAAACCAATGACCAGAGAGGTGAGAACAGGCATTGTGGGACACCTCCCAGAGGCCAGTCGCAGCACTGGAATCACCACAGTGTCTACACCTCCTGGAGGCCAATCACAGCACTGTAGCCGCGGCACAGAAAGCTTTACATCTCGGGCGTTACAGCGCTCAAAGCTGCTTTAGTGTGCAGAAACTTGCCAGTGTAGTCAGGGTCTTTGAGAATGAGAATATCTCACTTCTAAAGAGTGACTTATTTTTTTGTTAGGAATGTGAAAGACTCCTTTACCAAGAAGTCTACAGCCTTCTCAGATATGTTTCCATTTAGTGTAGCCTGAAGACCATCCAAAATGGACAAAGTTTGAAATATCTATATTGGTTAAACTTGGAGGGCCAAATTCACTTATCCATCCATAAGTGGGAGTTGTGCCCCCTTAAAATGGAGCTGAATTTTGTCCTGGAATAAGCAAAATGCAGTAGGGATTTCTGACTGTAACTACAATGAGAAAATTTTTGTGCTGACTTTTATGCTGTGCTACTCAAATGAAGTCAAAGGAGCTACTACAGAGTTCCAGTGATGTAACTCAGAGAGCAGAATTTAGCTCAGTTTGCGATGGCTAGTATCAGTTACTAATATGAATTCTGACTTCAAGTTTTTTAAACATTTCCTCAAAAAAACCCAAAAACCCTCTCCATAGAATAAACAGCAGCTCGACCTAGATATTGATTATTACCTTTCATTCACTCATGAAGGAGACCTTCAAACTCACTTGCCTGAGGCAGTCAGGAGCTCCAGGTCTTTCGTGTTTATGAAAGAAAGATAACACTCACTCTTCCGGGGAGAGACATCTGACTATACAAATTCACTATTCTTTTGTATCCTTTAGCAAACTGCACCTTTGTGGACTTCTAATTTCTTAACATTTTATTTAGCCTTTTCTGCGTAATTCATTATGCTAACCTAGATGTCATGTGGATTCTGAAATAGCAATGAAATGGACCAAGTATTGACCAGCTGCATCAGTGATGCTGAGTGATAAACTTTTATAAGTAAATCTTCCCTGATAAACTTTTAATGTTAAAAGTCGCTGAAGCAGATAAGGTGATCCCATTAGAAATGTTTTAGTAAGTCAACATCTATATGACACATATAAATCTATATGTTATACAAATTCACCCATACATGGGTGCACACACACATACCACATATATAAAGATGCTATCAACAGGATAAATTGTGGAGCCATGTGATAAATTGCAGAGCTATGTGATTCATATATTTATCATGCACCTTTAACTATTTTATAGCCCTCTTGCCCACTAATCCATCTCTACCTGACTTATTCTGAAAATCTAATTCCCTGGGCAGCTTCAAGCACTCATCATTTTCTTTAAATCAGCCTTCCAGAGAAAAGTTTCCTCCTCCTTTTCTTCTGTTTACAAGACCAATCCTCAGTGCAGAACTGAATGTTGCCTGCACTGAGGACTGGTCTTATAAACAGAAAAATGTCGCAGTTTTAAATACTGATATCTTTCAGCCATACAGGGCTAAAAACAAAAGCTTTTTACCAACTGGAGAGATTCCCAGCTTCCCAATGAAGACCAGTACTCATTTTGCCCTGAAAGGATCCCAGACATTCAGCGACTTTGAAAAATCCCATTGTTAGGCTCCCAAAGCCATATTTAGGTACCTAATTTTTTACCTGATTTTTTCAATGAGAAAAGAAAATTAGGTCCTTGACATGGGAGCCCTAAACTTAACTCCTATTTTTAAAGTCTCGTCCATTGGTTTCAAAATTGTGACTTTTTTTTTAGGTATTTTAGGTTATTTTAGGAGTATTTATGGCTCCTTCTGAGCCTCATATATTTAGACTCATGATAATGAAGGTGTCTGGCTTTACAAGTTGAGGGCTACAAAAATATCCCAATGAATATTTTAAAAAGTCTCTAAAATATTTCTAGAGTTGTTTATCTGTAAACATAAGTAGTAGTATATACCAGATATAGAATGCTGTGGTATGGGTCGTGTGGCGGGGGCAGTGCCCCACCCCCTGAGAAAAAGGGCTGATCCAGGCCAGAGAGGCTGCGCAAACTTGCAGCCAAACAGAGAAGGCCTGGGGCGAGCCAATCAGGGCAGGGGGAGATGCAGCCAATCAGGGCCGGGGTAGGCCCTATATAAAGGCTGGCTAGCAAAGAACAGGGAAGGGTCTCCCTGACTGGTAAGGGAGGTGGACTGGCTTCTAAGCAGAAAGGTAGCACCTTGGACAGAGCAGTGCTGGGGAAGGGCAGAAGGAGCTGGGGAGCTCCGGCCAAGGAAAACCCCAGGCTGCAGGCCTTGCTACAAAGGGCTGAGCAGGTGCACAGGGCCGAAGGGGAAGCAGCCCAGGGACAATAGATTGACAAGGGGAGAGAAGGAGGGCAGAGAGGCTGCCGCTAGAGGGTCCCTGGGTCAGGACCCAGAGTAGTGGGAGGGCCTGGTTCTCCCCGCCCCCCCCCCCTTCCCCCTTGTACTACACCTGGCTGAGGAGGAATGTGGCCTGATACAGGCTGTGGCTGGCCCCTGTGACAAAGGGGCTAGACTTTGAGGCTGCAGCCAGCCACTAGAGCTGGTGTAGATCAAAGACTGCTGATAACACCAAAACCCGGAAGGGGGTGAGACTGGAGCAGTGGGCACTGCCGGAGGGCAGTGTCCTGAAGAGGACGCCACTGTGTGGGGAGCAACACGGGTCCCCAAAGCAGCAGAGCAGACAAAGGGCAAGGCACCGCATGCAAGAGGTGCTCCATGACTGGACAGAGCTAATTTCCAGAGCAACCAGCGGGAGGCGCCAGCGGTGGTGAGTCTTGACCCCGTCACATATGGTATGAAGGTTTTATCAGCATGAGTTTTGGATGGCTATATTACTCATGAGTAATGGAGCCACAAGTGAGTTAAGCAGGTCAAGTAAGTGCTAATAATATTTCCATTACCACTCCACCACCTCATGTGTATGTGACATGGGTTATAGAAAAACTACTTTGGAAATGCCTGAGAGTTTTTGAAAAATGTATTGGGATGACTTAGTTACCATGAATTCAACTACGTAGGGCTCAAAGGGAGAGGAAAATTATAACGAATCCATTTAGAATACCTCAAAGAATTACTTCTAAAAGCTACACTTCAAAGTGCAATATGTCAGATTGTTTGGAGTTTTTTTCCCAAAAGACATATCCTTTAATTTCACTATAATTATCAGTTTTTAAATCATGCTAGATAGTCTTCAGAAATAGAGATAAGCATTTACTGAAATAACCAGAGAAAATAAAATATCATCTTTCCTATAACAACCTGTGAGCATAGGTGCTGGAACTATGGGTGCTGAGGGGTGCTATTGCACCCCCTGGGTTGAAGTGGTTTCCATCATATACAGAGTTTATAGTTTGGTCCAAAGGCTCTCAGCACCCACTATATACAAATTGTTCCAGCACCCCGCCCCGTGAGGTGGGTGTTTAGGGCTAGATTGTTTGCAAGCTTTCACTCACATGAGTAGTTGCATTGAAGTCAAGGGAAAAACTTGTGAGAATAAGTGGTCACCAGCACGTGTAAGACTAGCCTAACATGGCCCCAATTTTCTTTGTTTTGCATTATAGTGGTTTAATTGGCATAAACAGAAGGAATAAGAAAGTTGATAAAACAGAATCTTAAGGTGTCTAATCCTTTTGCTCTAATACTGTTTTGGAAGACTTCCATCTAAACAACTATTGATATGGTGAGACGAAATATGACAAGGAGCGAAAAGCTGAACTAAAGGTTTTGGAGGCTTGACTTCTTTCACAAATATTTGGCTCTTCCTTCAGCCTATCATGCCAGCAGTGGGACTTGACACTGATCAGGTATATTGAAGCATAATATGTATATAATGAACAGCAAGACTAGAGATCCAGACAGTGGTTTCTACACTGTAGGTTTTTGATCTTTGCCTGCTGTCTCCATCTCATCATTCAAACAGAAAGTTAAAAAAGGAGAGACATGATGTAGACACGCTGGTTGGTTGAACAGAGTGCAAGTGCCACATTAGAAGAGTAGAAATCTTTAATCAGCAAGATGCTGCTTATACAGATCCAGATATGTATTCACAAAAAATTGCAATGAAAGAAAAAATCAGATGCAAACCAGCAAGGTGAGTGTAAGCACCACATTTGTCTTTCAAATTAAAAATAGTTCTTATTGTAGAGGAAACGTTTAAATTCAAGTTACACTTTACTGCTGTCAAAAAAACCCCAATCATTTGGGTACATCAAAAGTTCACAGCCATTTCTGATGGAGCCCTCCTTGAGGTGGACTGGAAGACTGGGGCCACCTAACTTGGCAAAATGGCTAATTATTACGTTTTTGAGAAGTCCTTCCATTTGTGAAATCTATTTTTTTTCCCCATTCCACTTGCTGCTTGAGGTGCTACCTTCATGCTGCATCTGGCCTTAGGACTGATTCAGCAAGTTGCTCAGCTCCCACTGAAGTCATTCGTTGTTGAGGCTGCTTAGTATCTTGCAGGACTGAATCCCTTACTGGCAATTTTGTCCACAAACTCTTGCACATTTCTAATGGAAACAGAGAGGCAACAGCATGTATCTGGTGACTTTGAGTCTCTTGTTTCATGTACTGCATGCTGGGTAAGAATATGAGTGCTCCACATTTCTCTTTATTAATCAAACTATTTACAGATGTGCTGCAACTGCAGCTAACATTCAAACCAGATGCACATAGACTGGCTTCCTAGTGCCTCCTGCAAACAAATTTTTCTGCTGCAAACTGTGTTCCTCCCTCCAAGTGCCATGCAGGTTGCCAAAACACTAAAAGGGAGTTTTGAACATTGTGCACAGGGAGGGGGCTGTTTGTGTGACTGATACCTAATTCTGGCTGGAAAAACAAATGTTGTGGAAACTTGTGAACTCTCCCCTCTGCTGTCACCACTTGATTCAAATGGAAGTTCTTTATTGTCTTAAGTATATTTTAACTTCCCAAAATAATAACTTCATCATAAAAGTTGGTGGGGAAGAGATGTAGGGAGGTGTGCGTGTGTAAAAAATCACTGAAAGAAAATCCATTCTGTGAAATGATAGGTCTGTGATAGTTGTAAAGGAAAGCTAATATGATGAATATGGAATGCAAAACACTTTAAATGTTTCTGGGAAGTGACTCTTTACTCTTCTATGTTCATTTTATTTAGTGTCAAGAAGCATTACTGCTGCCACAGTTACTCTGGGCATGGTGTGACTTTCATCACTGGAGTGACTATTCATCTGTAACTTACCATCATTCCAGACAGCATTCCAGTTGTAGTCAGTGGGAGGTTTCTGAATGAAATGATGGCTGAGTGTTTTGCTAACTGCCTTGGAGGGGTGAATCCCTTGTTACAAGGCAAAGCATACAGTAATATGCTTACAGCTATGCAGTCGCTCTGGTGATGACTGGCAGCTGTGACTCTGAGAGACTTTAACAGCTGACAGAACATTTATGATGGGGCTTCCATAATTTTTAATATCTACAAGAAAGTATCATTACAGATACTGGTTGTTATGCACTTTAAAGCCTAAAAGCTTTCCTCCTCTCCAAGTTTTAAAACAATCATAACTAATAATGATAAAGTGTGCTCCTGTCTACTTTTCTATTAAATTAGAAGCATCACTCAGAGTATCCAAATGTAAGGCTCTGATCAGTCCTCACCACTATTGCATTTGCAGACAAGACACATTAACATCCATATTGTCCGTTTACCTTTCAATATGTGCCCACATATTTTGTGTATGTAAATGACTGCACATATATCCCAAAATACTGTAAAATTTTCATGTCCAGATTAGGTATTAAAGCATGCAAATAGCTGGACACCGTATTTTTGCTCATGCAAATGAATTTGAAAATTTGGCCTTGTGTGTTTTATAGGTACCTTATGTGTAAAGTTTAGGTAGTTTTTACCTTGCTCAATCAACAGTAGTAAAATCCAAACAAACAGAACCCCTCCAATTCACATCAACATTTACAGGATTGGTCCCATAATTTCCACTGAAAGGAATGGGAGCAGGACTGAGCCCAAACCTATCCACACACAAAATGTTAATCACTTTGAAATTTTTGTTCAGACTTTGCAAAAATGAACTCTCTTTTCTTCAGAGTGAATCCGACAATTTTCAGGCCAAACAAATTTCCAAGCCAGTTACAAGGATGCTAAAATACAGCTTTTTAATGGAAGCTGGTTTCATCCTTCACTACGGAAAGGCTACTGTCTCTCCATATTACTACACAGATACAGACTGGCTTTGATTCTGTATGTTAAAGACATGCCTCCTGTATGTTGTTTGGATTGAGGGATCCTTTTGAACTTCTAAAATATCTCCATAAGATTTTTTTTCTTACTAGTCTTCCAAGTAAAATGACTTGTAAATGTTTAATGCAGGAGACCCTAACATGGAGTAAAATCACTGCTTGTTCAGTGCTTAGCTAGATTCCCCCCCTCGTCCCCCGAATGTTGCCAATAAATGTCAGGCTGCCGTTTGAATCTTTTCCAGTTCTCACAAATTTTCTTTGTAACTGAGCAGGTGTGAAGGCCTCAAGCTCTTGTTTTTTCATTCAAGTTCTCCTCTGACATGCTGTACAGGTAATAGTCCATCTCTTTTATAAACAACTTTAGTGTCTGCCTGAAATAGCATTGTCAGCTTTGACAGGCTAAAAGTCTTACATATCAATTTGGTTAGAAGAAAAAAAAATTTCCTAAAACAGAGACTGAGGGAAAACAACAAACTGAGGATGCCACATTTATTTGGGATCATAGACACAAGTGTGCACATTACATGTAACCCATCCCTCTGGTCAGCTAGTGGCAGTCTAGCAGCTTTGTTTGTTTTTGGTCACCCATTTTATTAGCTTGGATTTTTTTAAATATTGGTGTTGTATCCTTCACTGTGGAGAGCTGATAGTATTTTCTCCTACAGGACGATATCTGTGTATGAAAAGTGCAAAATACAATTCATCATGGTGGGGATTAATCAAGTAGATATTGGCTTAGATTCTCCATTATGCAGCACAAAGTGGCCTGTATAGGAAGAAGCTCTGTTGGCATAAAGCTGGCAGACAGTACACATTTGCCTCCTATATGTGTCTGCCCTGCCACCTGACATAAGACGGCACCAAGAGGGAGTGTGGCAGAGCTGAACTCCACTACACCTGATACTCTGATGGCATAAATACTCTTATGCCAGCAGTTTAAACTAGAGCAGGACCCTTCTATGTTTAAGTGAAATCAGAGCCAATGTCAAAAATTTTCTGAGTTTATAAAAACAAAACACCCAAAAAAGATTGACAATACTGAGGCGCTTGAATCAGCTCAGTTTTGAAGGAAAAGGTTCATTTAAAAAATACAGACTTCATTTCACATACATTTCAAGCACAAAACAGTATGTATCATGTCTCTTTATAAATTATTGTTATATATATATATATAAATAAAATTTTGGAACAGAAAATTTATGAAAATTGATGTTTTTAACAATTATTTTTATATATATATAATTTATAGCAGCAATTTAAACTTATACAAAGACTTCTGGTAAAATGTCTAATAACAGTAATTATTAAAACTATGTATTATGGTAGTACCTAAAGGCCCCCACTGAGACTATATCCCCATTGTGCTAGACACTGTACATACACCTAATAAACTTCTGGGGCCAGGATTTGTTTCTTGTCATGTCAATAGACATGACACCAAAGGCTGCGAGGGAAAGAGGTCAGATTAGTGGCAGATCTGGGTAATTGCACCCACATCTTTGAAGTTCCAGTCCAGGGTCCTGTCCACTCAGTCACAGTACTTGCAATACTTCTGTGAAGCCTTTGGTGCTGCAGTTTTATAATAGAAGAATCATAAAAGATTAGGGTTGGAAGAGACCTCAGAAGGTCATCTAGTCCAACCCCCTGCTCAAAGCAGGACATCAACTAAATCATCCCAGCCAGGGCTTTGTCAAGCCAGGCCTTAAAAACCTCTAAGGATGGAGATTCCACCACCTCCCTAGGTAACCCATTCCAGTGCATCATCACCCTCCTAGTGAAACAGTGTTTCCTAATATCCAACCTAAACCTCCCCCACTACAATTTGAGACCATTGCTCCTTGTTCTGTCATCTGCCACCACTGAGAACAGCCGAGCTCTTTAGAACCGCCCTTCAGATAGTTGAAGGCTGCTATCACATTCCCCCCTCTTCTCTTCTGCAGACTAAATAAGCCCAGTTCCCTCAGCCTCTCCTCGTAAGTCACATGCCCCAACCCCCAGATCACTTTCATTGCCCTCTGCTGGACTCTCTCCAATTTGTCCACATCCTTTCTGTAGTGGGGGGCCCAAAACTGCACACAATACTCCAGATGTGGCCTCACCAGTGCTGAATAAAGGGGAATGATCACTTCCCTTGATCTGCTGGCAATGCTCCTACTAATGCAGCCCAATATGCTGTTAGCCTTCTTGGCAACAAGGGCACATTACTGACTCAGATCCAGCTTCTCATCCACTGTAATCCCCAGGTCCTTTTCTGCAGAACTGCTGTTTAGCCAGTCGGTCCCCAGCCTGTAGCAGTCCATGGGATTCTTCCTTCCTAAGTGCAGGACTCTGCACTTGTCCTTGTTGAACCTCATCAGATTTCTTTTGGCCCAATCCTCCAATTTGTCTAGCTCACTCTGGACCCTATCCCTCCCCTCCAGCATATCTACCTCTCCCCGCATTTTAGTGTCATCTGTGAACTTGCTGAGGGTGCAATCTATCCCATCGTCCAGTTCATTAATAAAGATGTTGAACAAAACTGGCCCCAGGACCGACCGCTGCTGCACTCTGCTTGTTACCGGCTGCCAACTAGACACCGAGCTGTTGATCACTACCTGTTGAGCCTGACAATCTAGCCAGCTTTCTATCCACCTTATAGTCCATTCATCCAATACATACTTTTTTAACTTGCTGGCAAGAATACTGTGGGAGACTGTATCAAAAGCTTTGCTAAAGTCAAGATATATCAGATCCGCTGCTTTCCCCATATCCACAGAGCCAGTTATCTCATCATAGACGGCAATCAGGTTGGTCAGGCATGATTTATTGAATCCATGTTGACTGTTCCTGATCACCTTCCTCTCCTCCAAGTGCTTCAAAATGGATTCCTTGAGGACCTGCTCCATGATTTTTCCAGGAACTGAGGTGAGGCTGTAGTTTCCTGGGTTCTCCTTCTTCCCTTTTTTTAAAGGTGGCCAGGAGACAAGTTAGAAGGGGGACAATAGCTAGGAGACAAGTTAGAAGGCAGCATTTTCTAAATCCAAGAATAAATAACTTTAAGGCTCTGATCCTGATACAGCCTCTGCATGGCTGTGTCTTTTATTTTCAGTGGGGTTCTGTGTGGGAACAGGTCTCCCACCTCTTTGGGGCAGGGATTCTGTGTGTTTTAACACCTAGCACAGTGGCGTGCTGATCCTCACTTGAGCCTCTAGGCCCTTCTGTGTTATATTCATTAATAATAAATACTAACAATAGGGAAGTGTCCTAGCAAAGATCAGCATCCTCTTCATGTTGTCATTTTTAGATTTTGTTTTCCCAGAGCTTTATGGGATGAAATATTTATTCTTTTGTGGTGGCATTAGACTGAAATTTCAAAAGATAACAGGGAAAATTCTATGACAAAGTCCATTGAACAGAACTGTCTGCATATCTTGGATGTTGGATTGTATTGGTCACACTGCTCCCTATTCCAGTTTGCCTCTGGTTCTCTTGACATGGAATACAGTAGCAGTGCTCCCTATAAATGTGGGATTCTCTTTTGCTTTTCATCCCAGCTAATCTGGGGTATTATGTGAGACCTTTCCCTATCAGATGGTATTCTCAGGATTCATTTATTCCTAACTAGGAATTAGTTTCTATACTTGCCCTTTATTTCCAGCTTCACACTTTATTTCACATCTCTTAATCCCTGCTAGATTGTGTTAGAACTAAACATGGATTTCCCAGTTAATTCTTTAATTTCAGTGAACAAATGCATTATTCTATCTGATTCCAATTCTTCCTTCTCAAATACCCCCTCAATTCAATCATCTCTCTTCAAGTGTAATTTCTGTATTTTATAACTCCACTATTACAAGCACTTGCTATGTTTTCCCCACAATCTAAGAAGCTTTCATCAAGTTACAGTAGCTTCCATTTAATAGCAACCTGGATAGTAACAACTTCCAGTTCCTAGTAACATTTTGTTGGCAAACAATTCTGCCTTGTTGACTTTAATATTAATGAGATTCAGCTATTGGCAACAGTATACAGCTTATTAAGAACACTTTTTTTTGTAAGAAAGGCCCCAGCTGCAGGCAGGTTTGCGAGCCTGCTACCAGGGAAGGAAGTGCTGGGATGTGCCCAGACACTGGAGCTGCACAGTGCGCTCTCCAAGCTGTGCCCCATTGGGACATTGTACCCATGGAAGGAAGCACTGGGGTGTGCTGAGTTGCGATCCCTGGATGGTGCGGGGAGAGGTACTATGAAACTCTGTGAACCCCCTCGCACCTTCACTCCTCTTAGAAAGCCACAATATCCAGGTTGAAGCTCCCCTCCCCACTGCTGCCCTGGCCAGATCAAGGTAATTTTTATGTGAGATAAAACTTGGGGGTACACAAGACAAATCAGGCTCCTGAAAGGGGTACAGTAGTCTGGAAAGGTTGAGAGCCACTGCCTTAAGGGATCAATTATTCCTCCTTTCAGTGCTGAGTCTATAGGCTGTGTCAGCGGGGGTGCACAAGGACATTATCTTGCCATGAGAATTGTTAGCAGTCAGGTGGTAAACATGGTGGTCATCTCTGGGGCTGAGGGATAAGTGAAGACAATGTCTCAAAAGCAATCCTCTGAGCAAGGGTAAATGGGAGATAACATTTTGCAAGTCTAGGGTGATGAGTGTAGAGTAGGCTCAGTTTTGAGTGGAGACCAGGTGTAGGCAGCTCCTCTTTGCTATAAATTGGACCTAAACCAAAGATCTGCTTGAGCAAAAAGTTATTTTGGGAACAGAGCACATAGGTACTATATAACAAAGTGCTCTGTAGCATCTGTAAGGGTAGAATGCCACCATGTATCTTACTGGTTTGTTGGTCAAAGCTCAAAGGGAGGAGATGAGCTAAGGCTGCATTGGAGGGATTGTGTGTACATTACTGTCAAGGTTCCTCCCCCACTCTGAACTCTAGGGTACAGATGTGGGGACCTGCATGAAAACCTCCTAAGCTTACTTTTACCAGCTTAGGTTAAAACTTCCCCAAGGTACAAATTAATTTTATCCTTTGTCCTTGGAATATCCACTGCCACCACCAAACTCTAACTGGGTTTACTGGGAAACGTTGTTTGGACACGTCTTTCCCCCCCAAATCCTCCCAACCCTTGCACCCCACTTCCTGGGAAAGGTTTGGTAAAATTCCTCACCAATTTGCATAGGTGACCACAGACCCAAACCCTTGGATCTGAGAACAATGAAAAAGCATTCAGTTTTCTTACAAGAAGACTTTTAATAGAAACAGAAGTAAAGGAATCACCTCTGTAAAATCAGGATGGTAGATACCTTACAGGGTAATTAGATTCAAAACATAGAGAATCCCTCTAGGAACAGACAGAAATAGTCATTCTATTCAGCACAGTTCTTTTCTCAGCCATTTAAAGAAATCATAATCTAACACATACCTAGCTAGATTACTTACTAAAAGTTCTAAGACTCCATTCCTGTTCTATCCCTGACAAAAGCAGCATATAGACAGACACAGACCCTTTGTTTTTCTCTCTCCTCCCAGCTTTTGAAAGTATCTTGTCTCCTCATTGGTCATTTTGGTCAGGTGCCAGCGAGGTTACCTTTAGCTTCTTAACCCTTTACAGGTGAGAGGATTTTTCCTCTGGCCAGGAGGGATTTACCCTTCCCTTTATATTTATGACAATTACCCTTGAATTTCTTGGTTTTCAGAGACTTAAGTTTAGCTACTCACCACATTCCAGAAGGGCACAAGGCACCACTAGGCAAGCTTTAACTCTGCCTTAATTAAGTTTTTGGGCAGTAAACTACCTTGTGTCTCGGTGGTTTTTTTGTATGTGATTTTTTTTTTTTAATAATCAAATTGTCCAAACGTGGAGAATAAGGTGATAAGTAAAAGCCAGCATCGGTTTGTCAAGAACAAATTGTGCTAACCCAACCTCACTTCCTTTGACAGGATAACCAGCCCAGTGGACGGGGGGGAATTAGTTGGCAGGATATACCTGGACTTGAGAGGTTTTTGGCACATTCTTATAAGCAAATGAGGGAAACAGGGCCTAGATGCCATTACTATAAGGTGAGTGCAAAACTTGTTGAAAGACCATTCTCAAAGACAACGAGGAGTCCTTGAGACCTTAAGCACCTTAAGACTGACAAATTTATTTGGGCATAAGCATGGAGTTTTATCCCACGAAAGCTTATGCCCAAATAAATTTGTTAGTCTTAAGGTGCCACAAGTACTCCTTGTTGTTTTTGCTGATACAAACTAACACTGCTACTACTCTGAAACCATTCTCAAAGAGTTTACTACTCAAGTCATACATGCAGGAGCACAATGATATCCATGTGCACAGTGATAACCAAGGTACAATATGTTTTGTGGACAATGAGTCATAAAAGTACTGCTTTTTTAAAAAATAAAATAAACTGACTGAAACTCAATTTCTAGTAAAAAGAAAAGGAGTACTAGTGGCACCTTACAGACTAACCAAATTATTTGAGCATAAGCTTTCATGAGCTACAGCTCATTTCATTGGATGCATTCAGTGGAAAATGCAGGGAGGAGATTTATATACACACACAACATGAAAAAATGGGTGTTACCATACATATTGTAAGGAGAGTGATCACTTAAGATGAGCTATTAAAAGCAGGCCCGGGGAGGGAAACCTTTTGTAGTGATAATCAAGGTGGGCCATTGCCAGCAGATAACAGGAACGTCTGAGGAACAGTTGGGGGGTTGGGGGGAAATAAACATGGGGAAATAGTTTTACGTTGTGTAATGACACATCCACTCCCAGTCTCTATTCAAGCCTAAGTTAATTGTATCCAGCTTGCAAATTAATTCCAATTCAGCAGTCTCTCGTTGGAGTCTGTTTTTTAAGTCTTTTTGTTGTAATATTGCAACCTTTAGGTCTGTAATCGAGTGACCAGAGCGATTGAAGTGTTCTCCAACTGGTTTACGAATGTTATAATTCTTGACATCTGATTTGTGTCCACTTATTCTTTTCACATCAGCCACACTATCAGAGGCTCGTTCACCTGCACATCTACCAATGTGATATATGCCGTCATGTGCCAGCAATGCCCCTCTGCCATGTACATTGGTCAAACTGGACGGTCTCTACGTAAAAGAATAAATGGACACAAATCAGATGTTCCTGTTAACTGCTGGCAATGGCCCACCTTGATTATCACTACAAAAGGTTTTCTCCCCCCCCCTTTTGCGGGTAATAGCTCATCTTAAGTGATCACTCCCCTTACAATATGTATGATAACACCCATTTTTTCATCTTCTGTGTATATAAATCTCCTCCCTGTATTTTCCCCTGAATGCATCCGATGAAGTGAGCTGTAGCTCACGAAAGCTTATGCTCAAATAAATTGATTACTCTCTAAGGTGCCACAAGTACTCCTTTTCTTTTTGCGAATACAGACTAACACGGCTGTTACTCTGAAACCTATCAATTTCTAGTGTATGACAGGAACTGGGAGTACTACTCCAGCCACCTGAGCAGCCCATTAGACAAATGTGTGAACTGTTCTGAGGCTCCATGCAGTCATGTCACACCTCTGTGCATTGACAAGGTGATATTTGAAACCCCAGAAAAGTATGTACGTTGGGTCTTGTTTAGAGTCTGTGTGCGCGCTAAGGGTTCATAGACTCCGGTCTCCTTTCGCAGCTGGGTACATCATTTCACAGAGGGAAGAGCTGCCCTGCCGAGGCACTGGGCCATGCTGCGGCTGCTGAGACGTTCCGTCCCGCCAGGAAACAAACCCCCCTCGGCCACCGACACCCAATTTCTGCAACCACTGCCGCGGGCTCACCCCAGGGGGGTCCCGTTCCAATCCCCCTGCTCCTCCCTACGCCGGGATCGCCGCGCCGCGGCTGGCTGGCAGCGCCCCTACCCGGTTCCAGCCTCCCGCCCCGCCCCATCTGCCTCTCATACCGGGCGCAATTCTATCCCCGCCCCGTTCACAGCAGCGAACAGATTGTGACGCCAACCAAGGGCAGAACCGAATGCCCCGACCTCAGCCGCGGTTACTGCGCATGCTCACATCACGCTCCGGCCCCTCCCCGCAGGCACGGCCCCGGTTCCCATGGTAACGACTCTGGGCGTCCTAGGACTCGCCTAGCTGCGGTAGGTGTAGCGGCACCGGCGGGTGAGCGGGGCCCGTGTGGGTATCGCTCCTTACCCGGCTCAGTCACCCCGCGGGGGTTCGGTGCTAGAGGCGGGGTTGGTCGGGTGAGGCCCCGCTTGCCGGGCCCCTGGGGTGGGGGGTGTTAATCCCTCTGTGGGTTTCCGGTTTGCCTCCTCCCGGGGTGGTGCCGTGCGAAGTGGGGGAGGACAGCGGGGATACACCCAGCCCTTCGTGTGGGCGGGGGGATCTTGCTGCTAGGAGCAGATCTGCACCGCACCGGCGCTCGCAGGGCTCTCCACTGGGAGTAAGCTGGAGAGTGTGTCTGGCGCTGTACCTCGCAAAGAGGCGTAGAAGCCGCGGTGCGATTCGTGCTGCATGCTTGGGCGGTGCCATGGTGTCAGGGCCCTTGCACTGAGCTGGAGGCTCGCGCCTGTGTTGTGTGCCACAAATGCTTTTCTTTTCAAAATATTATTTGCCCTGTTGCTATTGTAAATGCAACACAGTGACGTGGTTCCAGTCTCCTGGAGCTGAGTCCTGGGTGTGCTGGAAGAAGTGATTGAAAAAAATCCTGAGGGGAGCAGTAGGAGCACCGCTCACTCAACACTTATCAGTTCAAAATACTTTCCCTAGTTTCTTGCAAACTGGAGCATTTTTAAAAAATGAAATAAGCAAACAATTAAGAGTCTGCAGTTAAGTTACACAAAGAATAGTGTGTTCCCAGACAAATTTGCAGTTGGTTAATATAAGATTTCCTTTACCCTCCTCAAAGTTCATCAGATACTTAATTCGCAAAAATCTAAAATCTTGCAAATGGCAAGAGTCCTCAATCCTCCACTGTGTGACATGTTGTTCCATGTTATACATTAAAATGATGCATCACACAGTGAATTTCTTTAACTGTGTTTTTATCCATTATTCTTAAGCTCTTTGTTTTTAGTTCCCATCTCTCAAAGCCACTTCAGCCTTATCCCTCCTCTTCTGTTTTCATCCTTTTCTTACCTACATTTCTATCTTCATATTGCTGCTGGTCTTTCTCTTTTCCTGTTTCCTGATGGCATGGTTAGTGAAGCAGCACCAGTTCTCAGGAAGGCCGCCTCTTCACTAGGGAATGTTGAGAAAACATTGCTACTGGTGCTAACACTACTGGGAGCCCTAATGTAGGAAAAGCTCTGGTGAGATCCAGCATTTTGAGCAGCTGAAAGTTGTAGCACAGGGGGAATTTCCCCTTAGAAGTCTGTAACATAGACATGACTGAAAATGCTTTACTTCACACACTGTTCATGGATGTTGTTTCTTGAAGTCTTGATTCAGCACAGAGGGATGGAAGCATCACACTTTGGTGGTGGTCTTTTGTCAAGCTGACATTTTGTTATTCTTGAATATTTTATAAATAAGTATCAATTTTATACAGTTAGTCATATAATAGATAAATGGTTATACAGATATCTCTGTGACACCCATTCATGTAAGTGGATCATATGGGAGGATCTGGGCCCATGCAAAGTTCCGTTAACTTTTGACACACTCATCATGAACTTAAGAGTTTGCCTGCGTGAATCAGGTTGCAGAGTCGGGGCTTTTGTACAGTGCCATAAGCATTTATGGTGCTTTGCAGATGAAAAGTGACATGGCCTCTGCTCCGAGAGCTTAAAGTCAATACTCTATTTGAGGGCAACTAAATGTCTTGATCCCTATTACTGCAAAAGCTGATTGGTTTTAATGGTGTGTGGATTTGGAACATGCTTTAGAAGAGAGGTAGATGAAATAAAATGATATTAGCCATTATATAGAGTAAATTTAATAACTTCATTTGGATTCTATAGAGTCTATAAATTTGTTTTCCTTATTTTTAGCCATCTTAGGAGTGAACAAGTGCCTTCTATACAGTAAGTGTTCAGTTATATTCTCTATCCTCTACCACTCTCCAGTCCAAAGCCCTGTAAGATTGACTTTATTGATTTCTAGAACGCCTATTGTGGCAGCAAAGTCCTTAATCATAGGAACACAGGAATTGCCATACTGGATCAGTAGAGCCCTGCAAATCTGCAGATATCAGCTTTATATCTGTGGATATCTGCGTCTGCGGATGCAGTGAATATCCGCAGACCATGTTTGCAGATCTTGGATGGATAAGGATCCAGATTTTCTATCTAGAGCCCTGCAAATCTGCAGATATCCACTGACCATGTGTTTGGATCACTGATCGAATGCAGATACAAATTTTGTATTCTCACAAGGCTCTATGAATCAGACCCAGTCTGTCTAATCCGTTATTCTGTCTCTTACAATGGCCAACACCAGATGCTTCAGAGGAGAGAATAAGAATGCCATACTAGGCAATGTGGGATAACCTGTCCCCAACATACACAGCAATCATCACGCTATCTAATAGCGATTGGCTTAAACCCTGAAGCACAAGGTTTAATATCCCTTCCAAAATGTTGTCATTAGTTAAGATTGTCATGCTGCCTGGTATGGGACACAGCTAAGAGTGCCAATCTCAGGTCAGACTGCCATAAAAGAGGGCATGTACCCCAAACTGGTGGTCTATTCTATCATAAAATTTCACTAAGCCAGTAACAAATGTTTGCTTCCAAAATACTATATTAGTTATAATTAGGGTGACCAGACAGCAAATGTGAAAAATTGGGACGGGGGTGACGGGTAATAGGAGCCTACATAAGAGAGAGACCCCAAAATCAGGACTGTCCCTATAAAATCGGGATATCTGGTCACCCTAGTTATAATGAAGCCAAAGACAGCCCCCTTTCAGGCCCTCTAGCCCCTCATTACCAAACCAGACTTCTATGATAAATTATTATTAAAACCAAGAATCCCATATATTAGGTTCTTCCAGTTCAAAAGAACCAGAGGCACACCCAGATTAAATATATTTCAGTTCTTCCCCAAAACCCGCTCCAGTAGCCAATCCTTTAGTAACTACAAAACTAAACATTTATTAATGTATAAAAAAAGAAGAGTTAAGAGGTTAAAATGAATCATATGCATTACAGTTGTTTGTAGATCAGGATAATAGCAGTGATTTTTAAATCTGCCAGTTTGCAAAAGTCTCTCTGGTTCTCCCCAGATATTGGGGTCCTCAGGTCATTGTTCAAAGTTCTTCTTTGTTAGAAATCATAATCCAGAGATGTGGAGCAGGAAAGAGGCAAGAGAATGATGTCACTCTCTCCAATTTATACCCCGCAGCCCACGTGTATGGAGAATTACTATCTCAAACATGGAGTGAAGCATCACATGTTCTACATGCCCTGCTAAGTCAGTGGGCCTCCATTGTCCATATGCTCTCTGAGGCATTCTCAAGAGAGGCCTATTAGAAGAGTTGATTCTCCTTAACCATGTCTGGCTCGTCTGGATATAAATCTAGCTTGTGGGTGTTACCCAAGCACATATCAATGTGTAGGAAGTTATGAATCTTTGCTAATACACACAACATAAACAGGACAACATTGTGCAACAGATTTCAAATTTTCCAATGATACTTTATGGAAGATCTATTGCAATTGTATAACAGTTGTAACAAACAATGATATAAATGGTGACCTTTTTATAGAACATCACAGTGATAACCGTGGGTATTTTCATATCCGTATAACTATCCAATCCCTCTTTGAATCTTGTTAAATTATGGGTTCAGCAATTTCCTGAGTTAGTGAGCTTCATAGTTTAATCACATGTTGTGTGAAAAAGTATTTCCTTTATATTGGCTTTGAATTTCCCACCTTTTTAATTTCATTTCATGTCCCCTGAATCACTTGCTTAATTTTAATATGTACTTCATGCTTAAGTGATATGCTGAATCAGAGCCTTATGGTCTTCTCCAAAGCCCATGAAAATCAATAGAAGCCTTTCTATTGACTTTGGTGGGTTTTGGATCAGGCCCTTAGTGTCTAGTCCATCTCTCATTGAAACCAGTGGAAGGACTCCCATTGACTTCAGTGGGAGATAGATCTGGCCCCTATTTAAAGTCGAATTATGCTACTCTCTTTCACAGAATATCTGTTTATCCTGTGGATTGTCTGATTGCTATTAGTAAATGCAGTACAATTTGACCCATGCAGAATAAGTAAAATGTAGAGAGATTATCACTCATTTAAATGAACATCAAAATGAGTTTAAAGGAATATTAACATAAATTGCTTCACTGAAATGTATTACCAATACCTTCCTGTTTTTGTGTACTTATAATTTATATGTAAAGTTTGTCCTTAAGTTTTGGAAATAAAATAAATCACCAAAACTTTCATACACTTATGAAGAAAAAAACTAAAATAAATGAAAAACAAATTAAACACTAAACTAAAACATATATTGCATCTTGCCATGAAGCTAACTTGGGCTGTAAAATACAATTGCAGATGTGCAGTAAGAGATGAGACTTATAGAAGGGTTTGTTCTAAAGTCTTGTTCCATCTCTGGTCATTGATATTTTTGATCCAGTGACAGGAAGGCTAATCAGTGACTGACCATCTCTCAGTATAGACCACTGCCAAACAGAACTCCCTTTCATAGAAAAACTTATTTAATCACAGACACAAATACAAATCTAGAATTTCTAAAAATTATAATTCTTGACTGAGATTAATTGGTTTTTTTAATGACATGGTGGTTTGAGATGTTTAGATGAAAAGTGTCATCATATACTGTAAATCTGGGTGTTTGTATAATGTCTAGCTTTCACTTGGGCTGTGAAATACAATTGTAAATGTTATCAGTAATATTAAATCCCTATTAACCCCCACAGCCGCCTCAATGTAGTGCCCTACTGTATCTCTTTCCTTATCCTCCATTACCTTATTGATATGCTAGTCTAAGTGATGAGGAACAAATATGCATTTTAAAAATTTTAGCACAATATTTTTTGTGTGCTACTGCTCACTATAGCCGCAATGAAATGGATTTTGCTTTTTCAGAAAGGCTAATTTAAATAGGTTGTGCTACCTTTTGATTGATTGGTATCTATCAACTGCTTCTGACAAGTAACAGAAAATTTCCATTCAATAAATGTAACAAATAGCTAACTTTCTTTCCCCCTTTAAAATCCTGTTTCCCACTCCTATTAAAAGTTTATGTCTTGGGGCCTGCCAGCAGGTCTTGTAATACCTACATTTAAACCAAAATTAAAAGTAAGGGTGCTCCTGCTGCTAATGTCTCAGATCACAAACATGCAAAATGAAGGAACTGGCAGCTGAAGCTTTAATGGTGGGAAGTGTAGGCTGAGTACTTGAGAGGAAAGAACACAGTAGCTCTATGTGACAAAAAAGTCCTGTTAACATTTATGTACTTCAAAAAAGACAAACTAGACTGCTCTGTATAGCGATGGGGACTTTTTGGTTTTGTTCTCCATAAGTAAAAGCCTGTGTTCATACAGCATTACTTAGTTATAAAGTTAAGTGGTTTCTATTATTTATTTTGTAGGATAATACAATGCCTGCTGTTGCATCATTATTACACATTGCATGTTTTATCATTTCTGTATTTTACCTATCTATTTAATAAGATACTATTGACATTTGACAGCCCAGTAGACCCTTAAAAAAACCTGATTCTGATCTCAGTTACACCCATCTAAATCAGCAGTACCACAATGCAGTTACAAATGAGATCAGAATCAGTCCCAGGCATTATGTCCCAATCCATTAACTCCAAAGACCCAATCCTGCAAAGACATATGCACATTAATCACAGGTGCAAGTCTTTGCAGCAGAGGGACCTAATTTCACATATTATGAAACAAAAGGGGAAAAACCCTTACCCTTCCTCAGTCTTTCCCCATTTACTGTAAGTCATGGGTCACAGGAAAGACACTAATATTTTAAATTTTATGTGTATTTTTTTTTTTTTAGTTCAGAATGAGTACTTTGCCTCCTGTGCAGATACAGTGTCCAAAGGAACATCGCAGCCTTGTAGAGCAGATGGTTTGCCCTTCAATAAAACTTGCAAGGTATGTGTGTCTCATTGACTTTTGGAAGACTAACACTTTTGCTGTAAATAGCTTCAATCAGATATCTTAAAGAGAAGACAAATTATGGTTTGAGTAGTTGGGATATTTTAAAAAGCAAAAGTTTAAGACAAGAAAATCATCTATTAGCAAAATTACATGCACATAATGAATAAAAGGCAATAGGAAGTGCAAACTCACTTGTCCTTTTAAGATAGAACAATAAAACCCAAATGATCTTCTTGTCATCTAAAATATTATGTACTGAACATGTCCATACTTGAATTGGCATCATCTAATCCACAAAGTTGCCTGCAGTTTCAGTAAAATTATGTTCAATGAAATTTCAAGATGCTGCTTAAAGACTGAAGAAAAGCTTTCAAACAATCAGTGAAGTAAGTAAAGGCAGGAAAGATTAGTACCACCATTTTTCTTTGGCATTATGATAGATTTCAAAAGAGCTCTATTCATGGTATACGCTTTCTCCTAAGTTTTCAAAAGAGTCATTTCCTCTTAGTAGGTGTGTACAAATTGGCATGAAAAAATTACCCAACACTTGATAGTTCAAGGACTAAACCTACTCACCAGCCTGAAATACACCAGTGCCTCAAATCATACCCCATACCAAGTCATGTCTCCAGCTACCTGGTATGCCATTAGTTAGTTGCTCCCCACTGCTTGGGTTTGAAGACCCTAGTCTCCCACTGGTTGAGTACTGAGATCCCAATTAATGCTGCTTGCCACTCCAAATAAATCGGTTTAATATTGGGTCACAGTAAATTCATGCTAAGCAGCCCTGCTTAACCTCCCCCGGATCAATTTATTTTAGTCCTAAACAAAGAGTTCTCTGAATTGAGAGATGCATCAAGGCTGAGGGTTTTTCTTCCTCCTGGACCAGACTGCAGCATTTAGAGACTGAGAACAGGTTGTAGTGGGCTGAGGAGCAGAGATGCTCTAGCTGGCCTGAAGACCAGCAATGGCAGGACTCCTGCCTGATTTAGCAGAGAGCTCTTGTATGGGACAGTCCCTGCAGAGATTTAGCAGAGAGTTCTGTATGGGATAGGTGTTGGGGGTAAGGAGGGATGGAAGCAGCCTCTTGCCATCCTAGCAACGGGCTCCTTGCTATTGCCACACCCTATTAGAGTACTCTGGGATGGTGGCAGTGGAGCCCTGCATACACAGAATCCTCTGGGGTAGTAGGTGCCCTTGTTAGCAGAGTAATGTTGATGTGGGCACCATATAAACACATAGATCCCTTTGCTGGGATGGTTTGTCCCCTTTAGAATCCCTTCTGAGGGAGGCAAACTCCCAGTTCCCTCTGTGCCAGAAGGTAGGAGTAGCAGCCCCTTCAGGGTATTTTAGTCCTAACAGTAGCAGCCCCTCTCCAGTCTAATGCTAGCAGCAGCTTTGGAGCGGTCTCTGTGCAAGCTTCGAAAGATGTCACCACAGTCTGAGTGACACAGGAGCACACCTGCTATGCCACTAGCATTGGGACTCCATAGCAGATCAGTTGGATGCCTCCATTGCCTTCTGTTCCTGAAGCTTCACCCCCAATTACTTCTCTTTCCTCCCCGCATCCCCGTTGAACCTTTGCTCTCTGGTTCCAGCCATGCTCCCTTGCACCTCAGGCAGCCAGCTTCTTTCCCTATTCAAAACCTCCAACAAACTTATGCTATCCGGATCTGAAACAGGCAGAGGGGTGGGTGAAATGTTTAAAAGTTTAAGTACTTCAGTAGTTCACTTTAGTACGGCTTTCCAAGCCTCTGGCCACACACTGAGGCAACCTTTCAGTGCAATCCAGCCCAGTTCACGTCTTGCTGGATCTGGGGCAGAGAAATGGGGCTGGATCATTTACTCTGTGTAGCCCAGGCTTCCCTGAATCTCTCACTCCCCTCAGGCTTCCCTGAGCAAGCCCTGTCTTGCCATTTTCCCTTGAACATTCTTCCTTTCACTATGCCCATGCTCCCTTGGCATATACCTGCTCCCTCTGTGTCTCCTGCAAGGGTCCTTCAAAATCCTAGTAACATGGCCGGTAACTCTGACTTTGATTAATATAGCTTACCAATAGATAACCTTTGAGTAAAGGCTGTTACTATTAACTATCAAAACAATCCATGGTTGGCTTTATAAGCCTTTGTGTGATTGTGGTGTTGTTTTTTTTTTAAGAACTGGATATGGGTATGTGGTAATTTTATTTTGGAAATTAAAGGGAATTTGTTATGGATGTAAGGAATCTGTTGGCATGTTTGAGTATTATGGTTGAGTGATAAATCATGGGAGTGTTAATGTTACTGTAACTTGATTTCTTTGATATTTTGTGTCTGCATTGAAATGTTGGGAAACTTTGACTCTAAGTTAACAGTTTTTGAAGTGGGAATAAGATAAGATTTAAATCTTATTTATCGCTCTTTATCTTCGCGTGGTTCTGTTTTGTGTGAATGTTACAAGGCTGATTTTTTTTTCTTTGTTGTATGAATAAAGAATCTTTTCAGTAAAAGAAATTGGATAATTTTGCCCTATAAGCTGAGGAGGCAAACAATTGTAAAACAGCTGCTTCAAAATGCTAGCAAGTATGGATTGGTCATCAGGAAGAAGATGACAAAATTGATTTTTTCTCTTAAATGAGAAATCAGTTTAAAACTAAATAGAAATCAACTTAAAGGGAAAAGTTCTTTATATAATCTATATTTATAAAATGTGATGAGTCATGGCAACGTTGAAGTAGGGGGCTGAAGCTGATTGGTAAAACAAGTGACAACTTCTGGAAGAAAAAGGATAGTGATTCTTACCCTATTTCACCTCCACCCCATCTCTCAATTATGACAAAATGACATTTCCAAATAAGTGCACTTGACACCTCGAAACAGACATAAGACGCAGCCAGATAATTTTCACATTCATAATTTTTGTTCCTTTCAATTCTGATTGTTTAGAACACCCTGGTTAGAGCTTTATCCTTTTCCTATTTGGTAGTAATTGAACTGACTCTTGTGTTTTTATGGTGAATAAGCTAATATGGTTCTTCTGTCATTTCTTTCTTGTTTGTGCACAAACATCATTGATGGTGTCAGCACAGGTCTAAGAGAAGTGTTTATTTTTCCAAGTAGCTTGAATTCTTTATGATGGATATCTTCCTTGGCAGCCCCTTTAATACAGCACAAAATATTGTAGGTCTTTTGTAAACAGTAGCTGGTGTGTGTGTGTTCAATTCTTGGCTATGCTTAATTTTTTTTTAAACTCTGGAGCACATTTCCCCCCCCCCCCCCATCAGATTAGATAATTTTAAACCTGGACTACATGACAAGTGCGACTTTAAGCTTTGTGATTCATCTTTGCTGTCTACAGAGTGTAGTGTTTAAAATAAATAAATAAATAAAGATTCCCAAGAAGCAGAGGTGAGACAACAAACTTTCCGTCCATCTCACTGGAGATTATATTTAAATGGTGATTTAAATTAAATGTTGGTTAGATAATTGTGAAGTTGAACATTGCAACCTCTAGATATTTTCTGCCTTTTCTTTGTATTTGGAATGCCCGAAGGAGCAGGAGGGTTCCTTTTGCAGACTTCCGAAAGTGCATAGTTTCAGGGCACTTTGTGTCTAGCCAAACAGTTTTTGTTTTTAATTACATAGTCATATAGTATTTCTCAAATATATCTACATTCTTGGCTAAACATGTAGTATTGTGTAATACATCTTTTACATTATTGCACACTATTTGTATTGTCCTAATGGTCCATAATATCTTCATTGATTTAGGCTTGTAGGCTTAGTCTGCAGACTTTGATTTGGATTGTAATTAGATTATAATTTGATTATTATGATACATTTTTTTTTTCCTAAGGTATGTATTTTCATGTAACCAGCAGTGCGTTCTGTGTGCATGGCCTTTCTTAGGTACAATTGAGGAATGAGATAGTGTACTATAAGGCTAATGTACCTTAAGTGCAGTTAAGGCAGTAATAGTTAAGTATGAGATGAATTTAAGTGGCCTGTGTATGGCAGCAAATTTTTTTCATTTTTTTGTTTTTGTTTTTCTTTCCTACTTCATAGGGTTGCTAACTTTCTATCGCACAAAACTGAACACCCTAGCCCCGCCCTTCCCCCAAGGCCACACCCCTGCTCAGTACTTTTCCCCTCCCTTGGTGGCTCGCTCTCCCACACCCTCATTCACTTTCAGTGGGCTGGAGCAGGGGGTTGGGGTGTGTGTGGGGGTGAGGGCTGTAACTGGGGGGTGTGGGCTCCAAGGTGGGGCCAGAAATGAGGGGTTCAGGGTGCAGGAGGGAGTTCCAGGCTAGGGCAGGGGATTGGGGTATGGGCTCTGGCTTGGAGTGCGGGCTCTGGGGTGTGGCTGGGATGAGGGGTTTGGGGTACAGGAGGAGGCTCCAGGCTGGGAGATGGGGCCAAGGGATTTGGAATGTGGGAGGGGGCTGCGGGTTGAGGAAGGGTGTTGGGAGGGAGTAAAGACTCTGGGCTGGGGGTGTGGACTCTGGGTTGGGGCTGGGGATGAGGGGTTTGGGGTCCAGGAGGGGGCTCCAGGTTTGGAGTGGTTCAGGGCTGGGATAGGGGGTTGGGGCTCAGGGTTGGGGTGCGGGATTACCTCGGGCGGCTCCCAGTCAGTGGCGCAGTGAGGCTAAGGCAGGCTCCCTGTCTATCCTGGCACCGTGCTGTGCCCTGGAAGCAGCCAGCAGGTCTGGCTCCTAGGCAGGGGGGCCAGGAGGCTCTGTGTGCTGTTCTCACCCACAGGCACAGCCCCGCCCCCCAGCTGCGGTCCTGGTCAATGGGAGTGCAGCGCCAGTGCTCGGAGTGGGGACAATGCATGGAGCCCTGTGCTCCCTGCACCTAGGAGCAGGACCTGCTGGCCACTTCCGGGGTACAGTGCAGTGCCAGGATGCAGCACCAACGACCGCACTTTTAACTGCCCAGTTGGAGCTGCCAGGGTCCCTTTTCAACCGGGCGTTCTGGTAGAAAATCAGACACCTGGCAACCCTACTACTTCAGTGCGGTATATTTTGTAAACACCGTTTTATGTACACATAAATGATTTTTGTGGACTTTTTCTGGCATTCATAGAGTAATAGGCAATGCTACAAAATGTTATCCAGATGTCCATACAATTATGGAAAAAATATATCAGAGGGAGAGGATTTAATTAAGTAATTAAAGACTGCAATGTAATACATATCCACAAAGGGGAAGAGATATGGATTTACATGCAACAAGGCTTAACCATACAATCTTAATGTTCTTTTCTCATAGTTTTTTATTGAATAAAAGTTAATTCACATCACTGCTATAAAAGCAATATCCTCTAACATGATGCTCTCAGTATGTATAAGAAGGCATCATTCCTTTTCTGGTCAGTAAATAGTGCCTTTGCAACTCCAGGGCCTTTGTTATGTATGGGATTGGAGTCACGATTAAAGAACTGAAATATTGGCTGAAATTGAATTGTCTGTCAGTCCAATTTCCAACCTTAGCACTAGAACAGAACACACTGAAGTCAATGGGAGTCTTTTTGGTGACTTCAGTGGGCTTTGGGTCAGGCTTTAATGAAGGTCAACCATTAGGATATGCTCTTGAGATTTTTAGATAGGTAAAATTGTCTCTGAGCCTAAATTACACTACACAATCTGTGTGTGAGTAAATTTGGTTTCTAAAGAGTCTAGTACAAAACAGATTTGACGCTCTGCTTAGTCCATGCTGTCAAGGCAAAAACATAATGATTCCATTTTGGAAAAAAGTTTGAGTGTAGGGGGGTGCTAAACACTGATTTTACCTAAAAATGAACTCTGTAGTGTGTATATAAAACCACTGGATAACAGGGTCCCTAAATACCAAAGCCAAGTCTGCTTCCCTGCAAAAATAAAGATTTGAATAGCTACAGACCAAAAAGTTAATGTGATACTTGTAGGTGTTTATAAAATGTGTCTGATACATTACTTTGTCAATATTTCAGTATTTATCTGTCTAAGTGGCAATGATGATACATTATACATGCTGCAGACATCTACTTTAGCACCTCCAGTGTTTCTTTTAATTTTTTTTCATTTAAATTTAGGAGTCATTTGATCAAAGACAAAGATGCCATAGATCATTATTTGGCGATGAATATCAAAGGGTTGTCAAAACAAGAGGCTGCTGCGTAAGTATGGGCTTTTTGAGGCATTTTAACACACAGTAAGTTTATTGTTTCCTTTGTTTCTAGTCATCATATTCAATAAAATCTGAAATTCCCCAGGCCTTACACCTTCCTGAGTAAAACTTGGAACTTAAAAATGATTCACTTCTACTGATTTTACATTGATCAAAGCATTTAATCCCATGGTTTTATTAATTCTCACATTTAATGAGGTTGTATCACATTTGAAACATTATAGCTAGACTGTGCCAGTAATTATATTTGAAATCACCTTAAAAAAAAAAAAAGCCTGTGTGAAAACATCTCCTGTGGGTCTGAAGTTTTGTGAACGAAAAATAAATGTTCTTGTAATACTCAATTAACATTTAGCCAATCCCCACCCCCAAATGCTGATTTTAAGATGCAGCATTTCATACACCATTAATTCTTTAAAAAGCTAATGGATGAAAGCACACTAGATACATTTTTATTTCTTACTGTTGAGATATTTACATTTAAAAGTTACAAAAGACTACACACTGATTACTTTTTCTGCAGTGCTTTATCAGATCTGGGATTTTGCTCCATCAGAATTAATGAAGGGATCCTAAAAATTTGGAATTACTGGTAGCTTAAAGTGGGATTTATTTTTTCAATATTTAAATAATAAAAAGATGCCTCTAGAAAGTTAATTAACTATTAATATTGCAACATAATCCCATCAGTGTTAAAACAGTCCCTTGATCCAACAGGAGTTGGCCAGACAGCCACATAGGAAAAAAAAAAAGTACTTGTCTCTTCTACATTTCAAGAACGTACCCTCAACTCTGTCTCCATATTCTGGCAAATACATGTCTTTTGCAGCATGCCCTGAAGGTTCCCAAGTTCAAGCTATTTCTGACCAAAGAAATGGATGTAACAAGTTCAAGAGTCCTAACAGAGTGGCCTGCCAGCATCCCTCATTTCTTTTGTAATGTCTGGATTCAGCTTGAGTGCTTCTCTTTACCACAGTTGTGGCAGATTCAAGTGTTGCTCAAGCTCTCTAATGTGTCAGCAGGAAAGATCCTAATGTATCTTGGGAAGGATGTGTTCAGAAAGTAGTTTGTTAAAATAAACTTTAGAGTTGGGAAATTACTGGAAGATGATGGACTTCAAATAGATCCAAATTATGGGGCAGATTATGACTTTGTATACATTACAAAGGAGTAGAAAGATGTAAGGATGCTTCCATTCCTTATCTGTGTGAATTATCTGTATCATGGGTCACACTGCGAGATAGAGAGCAGGAGCAGAGAGTGGGCAGAACCTGTTCCACTGCATCTTTGTGCTAGCTAGCACAGATGGTGAAGGAATCTGCAACCAGTGTAAGGACTGGCTTGGATTCCTTCCCTAATGGGGAGAGGGGTAAACCAGGGACCAGATTGTCACTTTTTAAATCACACAGTATGATCCCTGGTCTGCTCCTGGGGCTTACCCTTACTTAGGGGTTCTGGCAGAGCCACAATCAAGACCTATTTAAGTAACAAATCTCTCCCTGGACAACTCTGTGGGTACAGATGGTCTGAATGAAGTGGAGCTAATGTGGTTCCAGTGTGCAGGGGGAGGAGGAGCAGAATACAGAGAGCCTACAGAGGAAGAAACATGTATTCACTCATTATTACCCCTAGCAACATGGAAGGGGAGAATACTAGCCATGGAGGACTACTACAGCTTTGAAACTGCAACAGTGGTTGCATACTGGCTTTCCTTCTTAATGGTGGAAGTTTGCTTCTCTGCCTGGCCCCATGTGGATCTCCCCAGCACACAACCTATGCAGGGAAAGAATGGTCTTCCTGTCCAACTTTGGGAAAGCTCTCATGCATCTATATTGTAGAGTTCTAATTTGATGAGATCAACTTTCAGCCATAATATTTCTGTAGAATTTTTTTTACATGTAAACCATGAGTGCTAAAAGAGTGAGGTTGCAAGACAGGAAAATGCAAGGAAATCCACAGTGGAATGGGAAATGTACCATCTGCCCTTTCGTATGGGGGGACACTGGGGTACAGTAACACAACATGCTGCTTTCAAAGTTATGAAAGCCTTTTGATGGACTAAAACTGAAATATGTGTAATTAATTGGGTGTATCTTTATTCGTATGTTAGAAGTGAACCTCTTTTAAATGGTTACGTTTTTTTCTTATCTTTAGAATTTTAATGAATACTAATAGTAACTCAGAAGAAAGAAACTGTATGTAGAAGTCAGGTTGTTAATCGGTGCTGTCCTGTGTACCTACTTAGTACATCCTGTGACAGGGTCGGGCCAGATGGCTACAGGAGAGTAATAGAAGGCAGATATATTAGCCCCAGCTTAAGTAGGTCCCTTTTCCCTGGGTAAGGGAACAGGAAAGGTTCCAGAACAATCAGGAACCTTCTGGAGACAATTAAGACAGACAGGCTGGTTAGAACACCTGCAGCCAATCAAGAAGCTGTTAGAATCAATTAAGGCAGGCTAATCAGGGCACCTGGGTTTAAAAAGGAGCTCACTTCAGTTTATGGTGCACATGTGAGGAGCAGGGATCAAGAGGCACTAGGAGCTGAGAATGCGGACTGTTGGAGGACTGAGGAGTACAAGCATTATCAGACACCAGGAGGAAGGTCCTATGGTGAGAATAAAGAAGGTGTTGGGAGGAGGCCATGGGGAAGTATCCCAGGGAGTTGTAGCTCTCGCACAGCTGTTCCAGGAGGCGCTCTATACAACTGCATTCCACAGGGCCCTGGGCTGGAACCCGGAGTAGAGGGCGTGCCCGGGTTCCCCCCAAACCTCCCAACTCCTGGTCAGACACAGGAGGAGTCAACCTGGACTGTGGGTTCAGAAAAACGGCCAAGCTGAGGGCTGGCGTGAAGCTCCAAGGCGAGCAAATCCGACAATAAGCGCAAACCCACCAAGGTAGAGGAGGAACTTTGTCACAATCCACAGGGAAGTGTCAAAAGAATATTAACACAGTACACCAACAAGAGAGCTGAGGTGTATTTATTAAGTTTATCTAGTTATTTAAAAAGTAAAATTAAAGTCAGTCAGCTGTCATATCTCTAAATGGCCTCACTGGAGCCTAATTTGTGTTTTGTATTGCTCAGACTACAGATACTTTTTATTATAGAAGCTGCAGGAAAACTTTTATATTTTGTCGGGTAATTTTTTTTTCTCCTAAGCGTGGATTATTATATTTTACTTTGGGTCTTATATTATATTGAAATAAAGGGGCAGGATGTTATCCACTTGCCACCAATTCTCTCGTGTTCATATTTGAAATTTATTTTAAAAGGTGTTAAGTGATGTAAAAAGAAACTTTTTCAGAACAGTTAGGCTTGCTAGAAATATTGCTAGAATTAAAATAAGAAAAAAACATTTTTGTAAGCAAATGTTCTGCTGTGTTAGCAACCCCAACATTGCAACACTAAGAACCTAAAAGTGAAATACTATTTTATATTAAAAAAGTGAAATTGACTGACTCTCTTGAATTTCATCATCCAAGCTGAGAGAATTACAAAAAAGTAAACAAAGCATAATCAGTTACAAGTGAACTGGAATTTTAAAATTCTTTAACATCTAATTATCTAGATCCAAACTGTGGAACTCGTAGTCCTTCTAGAGAACACTCAGATATATTTACACTTTGAACTCAGAGTGTGATTCTCAACTCAAGGAGATGTACTTTTGCTAGCTCTCATTGAGCTAGTGTGCTAAACATAAAGTGTATCTGTGGCAGGACGGGCTAGCTACCCCAAGTATGGGCCTAGGGTCTCAGATGGGCACATACTCTGAGCAGCTAGCTCTTCCCTCCCGCTCAAAGTATAGACATACCCAGTGCCAGTGGTAATACTCATGGAAGTATGTGCTTGCTATCATGAGTCAAGGTTGTCCTAATGCATGGGTTCTCAACCTGGGCATCAGGGTCACACTGTACCTTCCATATTGGTAACTGGAAAGATGTCCTGGTTAGATCATAGAATCCTAGAATATCAGGGTTGGAAGGGACCTCAGGAGGTCATCTAGTCCAACCCCCTGCTCAAAGCAGGACCAATCCCCAACTAAATCATCCCAGACAGGGCTTGGTCAAGCCTGACCTTAAAAACTTCTAAGGAAGGAGATTCCACCACCTCCCTAGGTAACACATTCCAGTGCTTCACCATCCTCCTAGTGAAAAAGTTTTTCCTAATATCCAACCTAAACCTCCCCCACTGCAACTTGAGACCATTACTTCTTGTTCTGTCATCTTGCTACCACTGAGAACAGTCTAGTTCCATCCTCTTTGGGACTCCCTTTTCAGGTAGTTGAAAGCAGCTATCAAATCCCCCCTTCATTCTTCTCTTCCGCAGACTAAACAATCCCAGTTCCCTCAGCCTCTCCTCATAAATCATGTGTTCCAGTCCCCTAATCATTTTTGTTGCCCTCCACTAGACGTTTTCCAATTTTTCCACATCCTTCTTGTAGTGTGGGGCCGAAAACTGGACACAATACTCCAGATGAGGCCTCACCAATGTCGAATAGAGGGGAACGATCACGTCCCTCAATCTGCTGGCAGTGCCCCTACTTATGCATCCCAAAATGCCACTAGCCGCCTTGGCAACAAGGGCACACTGTTGACTCATATCCAGCTTCTCGTCCACTGTAACCCCGAGGTCCTTTTCTGCAGAACTGCTGCCGAGCCATTCGGTCCCTAGTCTGTAGCAGTGCATGGGATTCTTCCGTCCTAAGTGCAGGACTCTGCACTTGTCCTTGTTGAACCCCATCAGATTTCTTTTGGCCCAATCCTCTAATTTGTCTAGGTCCCTCTGTATCCTATCCCTACCCTCCAGCGTATCTACCTCTCCTCCCAGTTTAGTGTCATCTGCAACCTTCCTTAGGGTGCAATCCACACCATCCTCCAGATCATTAATGAAGATATTGAACAAAACCGCCCCCAGGACCGAACCTTGGGGCACTCCACTTGATACTGGCTGCCAACTAGACATGGAGCCATTGATCACTGCCCGTTGAGCCCGACAATCTAGCTAGCTTTCTATCCACCTTATAGACCATTCATCCAGCCCATACTTCTTTAACTTGCTGGCAAGAATACTGTGGGAGACTGTGTCAGAAGCTTTGCTAAAGTCAAGGAATAACATGTCCAATGCTTTCCCCTCACCCACAGAGCCAGTTATCTCGTCCTAGAAGGCAATTAGATTAGTCAGGCATGACTTGCCCCTGGTGAATCCATGCTGACTCTGTTCCTGATCACTTTCCTCTCCTTTTAATGCTTCAGAATTGATTCCTTGAGGACCTGCTCCATGATTTTTCCAGGGATGGAGGTGAGGCTGACTGGCCTGTAGTTCCCCGGATCCTCCTCGTTCCCATCTTTAAAAAAGGGAAGTACATTAGCCTTTTTCCAGTCATCCGGGACCTCCCCCGATCGCCATGAATTTTCAAAGATAATGGCCAATGTCTCTGCAATCACATCTGCCAGCTCCTTTAGCACTCTCGGATGCAGCGCATCCAGCCCCATGGACTTGTGCTTGTCCAGCTTTTCTAAATAGTCCTGAACCACTTCTTTCTCCACAGAGGGCTGGTTATCTCCTCCCCATGCTGTGCTGACCTCTGCAGTAGTCTGGGAGCTGACCTTGTTTGTGAAGACAGAGGCAAAAAAAGCACTGAGTACATTAGCTTTTTCCACATCCTCTGTCACTAGTTTGCCTCCCTCATTTAGTAAGGGGCCCACACTTTCCATGACTGACTTCTTGTTGCTAACATACCTGAAGAAACCCTTCTTGTTACTCTTAACATCTCTTGCTAGCTGCAACTCCAGGTGTGATTTGGCCTTCCTGATTTCACTCCTGCATGCCTGAGCAATATTTTTATAGTCTTCCCTGGTCATTTGTCCAATCTTCCATTTCTTGTTAGCTTCTTTTTTTTGTTTAAGATCAGCAAGGATTTCGCTGTTAAGCGAAGCTGGTTGCCTGCCATATTTACAATTCTTTCTATACATTGGGATTTGTCCCTGTAACCTCAATAAGGATTCTTTAAAATACAGCCAGCTCTAAATAGATGGGATGTTCATGAGGGAGATCCAGATAGGGAAGACTGAGAATCACTGATAAGGTGTGTTGTTAGTAACTTAAGTAAGGAGATTTGTTTGATTACACAACATATTTTTAAACTGAAATTGTCCTTTTAAGCAACTTGATACTCTTATATGTATGAGATCATTATGTGAAGAGAAACTCTCCTAAATTACACTTCCGTTTAAAATTATACTCCCTGTAATTGTCAGTATATCCTGCGCAAGATTTGAGTGCCTCCCAAATAAGGGAATTTCTGTGGTTATCACTCCTTTGTGTCAAACAATTGAAAGAATATTATGGAGAAACACTAGTATGATGGGTTCAGCACGGCCAGCCCACAACATTTTGGCACCTGAGCCGGGGAGCTCAAATGACGCCCCCATGCTCCCTCGCTTGGGCCAAAACTTTGAAAGGTCTCCATTCTGCCTTCTTCCTGTTCTACTCCTCTCATGGTACTTTTTTTCAGAGTAGCAGCCGTGTTAGTCTGTATTCGCAAAAAGAAAAGGAGTACTTGTGGCACCCTAGAGAATTACAAATTTATTTGAGCATAAGCTTTTGTGAGCTACAGCTCTCTTCATCGGATGCATTCTCATGGTACTGCTCTGCTACCTACCCCAATAAAGGAGAACTAACAACTTAAAATGCCTTGTTCAAAAATTGTAAGTAACACTTAACTTCAAACGCCTGAATAGCAAATGTAAATTTTCTTGTCTGCATAGTAAACACTGGCATTTTTATCTGTTTGAATAATCAAAGTGGTGCTTTCTGTGCCTTCTTCGTTGCAAAGATTTGAACTGCTTCCTGCTGAAGGTCTACAGTCTGGGCCAGCTCATGCTCTGTTGAGATGGTTGCAAGGCCGACCAGCCTCTCCTGTGTCATTGTGGAGCGTAGATGTGTTTTTATTAACTTCAGCTTGGAGAAGCTGCGTTCTCCACTGGCAACTGTTACAGGAAGTGTTAGAAGTATGCGCAGAGCAACAAAAGCATTTGGAAAGAGGGTGGTCATCTTATTTGTGCACATAGATTCCAGAACAGCCTTTGGAATTGATCCTGCTGAAATGTATCTTGAAAGGGCTTTCAGTTCATCACCTAAATCACTCGCATCAATCTTGTGCATGTCGTCATGTCTCAACACTATCTCTAGTGCCCTGCATTGCTGGTGTAGGTCTTCTTCAGGTATAGTTAGGAGTTTTGGAATATCATACAACATCCCAAATATACTGCTGTGTTCCCTGAGCTGCATGAAACGTTCTTCAACTGACTGTATTGCACAATCTAGCACCTGGTTAAAGAATTAAATTTGAATTGTTTTTTGGGGTCTCTTATGGGATTATCCCATGCCTCGTAATCAAAATGTCGTCTTCTTCGGTGACTCTTGTATTCTTGAATGGCTGGGAAAATAGCTTCAGTGTGAAGTTCCTCTGCCAACTTCTGTGCACTCTTCAGAACATTTTGAAATCCCTCTTCTGACCGGTAAGACTGTAGGTATGACTTTGCTTTGTCCAGTTGTTCCATTGCTTCACATATATCAAGGTCAACACCTTGGAGTCTCTTACTGTTTGAAATGTTGTAAGTATGTTATGCCACAACACTAAGCCACACAGAAATTTGAAGTTATGTATGTTTCTGGTGATTCCATTTCCCTCTGCCACTGTTCTCCCACGAACGGTTTCTGTCATAGCATTATCCTCCATAATGGCAACTATGGCATCATCTGTCTGCCCAGTTTGGTGTTTAATAGGCTTTATCACCTCCACTCGACTTTCCCATTGTGTGGCAATCAGTGGTTTCAGTCTCAGAGGATGTTCCCAGATGTTGCTTCAAAATTTGCCATTGATGAGTTGATGCAGAGAAAAATACATAATGCTTTGAATTACATTAAAAAATTCAGCAGCCTCACTAGAAGCTGATGCTACATCACTGAGCACCAAGTTCAATGAATGAGAACTGTCTGGGACAAAAAGGCTCTCAGATCCGTGTCTGCACTCCTCTGTTCTTTCCTCTCATGTTGGCACCATCATCGTCGCCCTAACCTCTCATGTCAGCTATCGCAACTCCTGTGTCTTCCAGCTTTTTAAGAAGCACGTTTGTCATACCAGCTCCTGTAGTATCATCAATGTCAATAAATTCTAGAAAATGCTGCCTGACAGTCACCATTGCAGGGACATTTTCACTAGGCTCTGTTACAAAATGCACCATTAAAGTCATTTGTTCCGTATGGCTGATTTCAGGTGTGCAGTCCAGAAGAACAGAGTAATATCTTGCTGACTTCAGATCTGCTACAATCCTCTGTTTTGACTTTTGTTGCCAGTGACTGTATGATCTCATTTTGAATTGTTTTTCCAAGGTAGTGGTGTGTGCACATTTCTTGGGTAGTTTCAGAGTAGCAGCCGTGTTAGTCTGTATCCACAAAAAGAAAAGGAGGACTTGTGGCACCTTAGACTAACAAATTTATTTGAGCATAAGCTTTCGTGAGCTACAGCTCACTTCATCAGATGCATGCAGTGGAAAATACAGTGGGGAGGTTTATATACATAGAGAACGTGAAACAATGGGTGTTACCATACACACTGTAACGAGAGTGATCAGGTAAGCTGAGCTCTTACCAGCAGGAGAGCAGGGGGAAAAAAACCTTTTATAGTGATAATCAAGGTGGGCCATTTCCAGCAGTTGACAAGAACGTATGAGGAACAGTGTGGGAGGGGAATAAACACGGGGAAATAGCTTTACTTTGTGTAATGACACATCCACTCCCAGCCTTTATTCAAGCCTAAGGTAATTGTATCCAGTTTGCAAATTAATTCCAATTCAGCAGTCTCTCGCTGGAGTCTGTTTTTGAAGTTTTTTTGTTGAAGAATTGCCACTTTTAAGTCTGTAATCGAGTGACCAGAGAGATTGAAGTGTTCTCCGACTGGTTTTTGAATGTTATAATTCTTGACCTCTGATTTGTGTCCATTATTTCTTTTACGTAGAGACTGTCCAGTTTGGCCAATGTACATGGCAGAGGCGCATTGCTGGCACATGATGGCATATATCACATTGGTAGATGTGCAGGTGAACGAGCCTCTGATAGTGTGGCTGATGTGATTAGGCCCTATGATGATGTCCCTTGAATAGATATGTGGACACAATTGGCAACGGGCTTCGTTGCAAGGATAGGTTCCTGGGTTAGTGGTTCTGTTGTGTGGTGTGTGGTTGCTGGTGAGTATTTGCTTCAGGTTGGGGGGCTGTCTGTAAGCAAGGATTGGCCTGTCTCCCAAGATCTGAGAGAGTGATGGGTCATCCTTCAGGATAGGTTGTAGATCCTTGATGATGCGTTGGAGAGGTTTTAGTTGGGGGCTGAAGGTGACTTCTAGTGGCGTTCTGTTATTTTCTTTGTTGGGCCTGTCCTGTAGTAGGTAACTTCTCGGTACTCTTCTGGCTCTGTCAATCTGTTTCTTCACTTCAGCAGGTGGGTATTGTAGTTGTAAGAATGCTTGATAGAGATCTTGTTGGTGTTTGTCTGTGTCTGAGGGGTTGGAGCAAATGCGGTTGTATCTTAGAGCTTGGCTGTAGACAATGGATCGTGTGGTGTGGTCTGGATGGAAGCTGGAGTCATGTAGGTAAGTATAGTGGTCAGTAGGTTTCTGGTAGAGGGTGGTGTTTATGTGACCATCGCTTATTAGCACCGTAGTGCCCAGGAAGTGGATCTCTTGTGTGGACTGGTCCAGGCTGAGGTTGATGGTGAGATGGAAATTGTTGAAATCATGGTGGAATTCCTCAAAGGCTTCTTTTCCATGGGTCCAGATGAAGATGTCGTCAATGTAGCACAAGTAGAGGAGGGGCATTAGGGGACGAGAGCTGAGGAAGCGTTGTTCTAAGTCAGCCGTAAAAATGTTGGCATACTGTGGGGCCATGCGGGTACCCATAGCAGTGCCGCTGATTTGAAGGTATACATTGTCCCCAAATGTGAAATAGTTATGGGTAAGGACAAAGTCACAAAGTTCAGCCACCAGGTTTGCTGTGACGTTATCGGGGATACTGTTCCTGATGGCTTGTAGTCCATCTTTGTGTGGAATGTTGGAGTAGAGGGCTTCTACATCCATAGTGGCTAGGATGGTGTTTTCAGGAAGATCACCGATGGATTGCAGTTTCCTCAGGAAGTCAGGGGTGTCTCGAAGATAGCTGGGAGTGCTGGTAGCGTAGGGCCTGAGGAGGAAGTCTACATAGCCAGACAATCCTGCTGTCAGGGTGCCAGTGCCTGAGATGATGGGGCACCCAGGATTTCCAGGTTTATGGATCTTGGGTAGCAAATAAAATACCCCGGTTGGAGTTCCAGGGGTGTGTCTGTGCGGATTTGGATGGTGACTCTTCTTAGATGCTCCTGGAGTACAACATCAAACTCCGCCATCAGCCCCACAATTTTAGGGAAGTTTCCATGGTTGGCACATACAGTTGATCTGAAGTGCCACACAGTGCTAGGTTTTGGGTAGCAAGCATTCTCACAATGGCAATGAGCCTTTTCAGACCATTTTGCCAGTAAAGAGACTCTGATGCAATCTATAGTGATGCTGATCATCTACGGTGGCTTTTAACCTTAGTCTCCTCTCAAGCTCTTTTCACCTACGGAATGCTCTCTGGTGATTTGCTGCCTTCTCATGGCATGCCAAATTTCTAGCCAGATTTTTCCAGTCCTTTGTTCTTGTAGAACCCAATGTGGCTGGAACATTAGACTGGAAGAGTTTGCAACAAAAACAGTATGCAGCATTCTTCTTCGAGAGCTGTCCCTGTGGGTGCTCCACTCTAGGTGTTGGTGCATCCCTGCACCTTCTCTTGGAGATTTTTACAGCAGTACTCGTACTGGTCGCGCACGCGCAGAGCTTGTCCCCCTGCTCTGAGTGTACCTTAATAGTACGTGTGCACGACTGGTCCCCTCAGTTCCTTCTCTACCGTCCCCAGCCTGAGCTCAGCAGACTCGTTAGAAAACTTTCTCCCTTGTTACTTTTACCTTTTTAGATAGTTAGTTAGTTTTTGTAGTGTTAGTTATTAGTGTTACCAGTAGTGTGTTAGTTTCACTTTTTTTAAAAAAAATTTTCTTAGTTCCTGTCAGCACTGCTGCTTCCGACATGCCTGGCTCCCCAGGCTTTAAGCGCTGCTCTAATTGTAAGGATGCCATCCCTCTGTCTGATGGCCATTCAAAATGCATAAAATGTTTGGGGGAGTCCCACATCCCCCAGAAATGTGCCCACTGCAGCAAACTTAAATCTAGGGCACGAAAGGACAGGGAGTTGAGGCTAAAGCTGCTCCTGCTGCAAAAATCCTTAGGGTCAGCTTCAGACCCAGGCGCTGAATCCGGCTCTGCTTCACACCACAGCCCCCCCAGCCTCTAACAAGATGAATAAAACTTCAAAAAAAACATCACCTTCTGTCATCCGCAAAGCAAACTTCGTGGGAGAAGGCTTCTCCCGGCAGATCTACAGCCTCCATCCCTGTGCTCCCTCGGCTGAACAGTTTTGACGTGCCGAGCTCCTCCGGCACCGCGCGAAACCCAGCTGCGGCAGTAGTGCAAAGCTCCAGTGCCGAGGCTTCAGGCTTCCAGTTACCTGCCTCTCAGATGGCACCTTTCGGCACCGCGGTGGAAGCAGTGCCTACACATGCGGACGTGCCTGACCCCCCTCCCCCCCCCCGCAGGCTATTACCGCTCTCCCGGCACCAGCACCAACACCTGCTGAGCTGGCCGGCAGCCAAACAACTTTAAAGACACTGCTGCAGAGGAACTTTTCATCGCAGCAGATTCCTCTCGCACAGCCCTCACCACACAGAGGAGCTTCAGCACTCCAATTTACACAGTCAAGTGACCTGCTTGTGTCACCCATTCTGCAGTCACCCTTACTGAATGCCTACTTTTCACCAAATGCTCAGCCAGGTTCTGAACAGCCTTCCTCCAGTGAGGAGGAAGCTGGTCTCCAGAAGGATTTTTCACCATATGAAGTCTCTCATCCTCAGACCCCAATTAATAGAGGTCATAGAAACATCAGCTTGTCCTACTCTCAGGATCCTGCCCCGTGGTGTGTAAACACATGGATGGCACCACCTATGCCCTTCCCACCAGAGTGACAATATTGGGCCCCGTGGGTATCGTATCCTCAAGACCACACTCACTATGCCACCTCAACCAGGCCCAACACCTGCCCAGCGACCAGAAGCTAACGAACCTGCCACTGATGCCAGTCACCAGACAGCACCATTACTTGTGCAGAATCAGGCACAACCTGTCTCTATCCCAGTAGACCCAGTTGTTACGCCTGACGAAGCCCTGCTTCCTCCTCTCCTGTCATCTTCAGATGACTTTTTTCAAAATTTCAAGACCTTTTCAAGAGAGTGGCCAGTGAATTAAGAATTAATCTGGAGGAGGTTCCTGAACAGCAGCATGAGTTAACAGACATCCTGCAGCAGCCTCCTTCTTCTTCCAGGATTGCATTGCCGATCAATCCAGCCCTTCTGGAACCTGCCAAAGCCATCTGGCAGACTCTTGCTGCAAGCTTACCTACCTGCAAACAAGCAGACCACAAGTACTTCATCCCTTCCAAGGGCTCTGAATTTCTTTTCACTCATCCAGCACCTAATTCGTTGGTAGTTGACGCAGTCAACCAAAAGAACAAGCACCAGTATTCCCGCTCCACCCGAGCCAATAAAGACAGTAAGCGTTTAGATCTGCTTGGACATAAAGTATACGCATCTTCCACCCTGCAATTTCGAATTGCTAATTATATGGCCGTTCTGGCAAAATATGATCACAAAAATTACTACAAATTCATTGACTTTCTTGAGGATGTTCCAGAAGCAAAGAAACAACAATTCACTGCTTTAGTCTCTGAGGGACAAATCATATCACGTACCGCTCTTCAAGCGGCCCTCAATGTGGCCAATACTGCAGCAAGATCCATCGCTACAGCAGTAATCATGTGCCGAGGGTCGTGGCTCTCCTTTTCCTCGAGAGGTCCAGACTACTATTAAATACCTTCCATTCAACGGCGACAAACTCTTTGCCTCTACAACAAACGACGTCCTTCACTCTATGAAGGATTCAAGGGCAACTCTCCAGTCCTTAGGAATACAAACCCCTATGACCAGAAGGAGACAGTATAGATACCAACCCACCACCATCCACGCTGCCCCACATATACCCAGCACTTCCAGAGATCACATGACCAACAACGCCAGAGACCCAGATACCAGCGTCGCCGCCCCAATTCCGCATCAGTGTCTCAACCCCCTCCGATTAACAAGCAGATTTGAAGCCTTGGTCGAGGGTTTAGAAAACAATGTTCCCACTTCAGCGCTTACACTCCCTGTTCCAACTTTTGGACACCGCCTACGACCATTCTTCCATCAATGGCAGAACATTACCACCGACAAGTGGGTTTTAGAGGTTGTCACACTTGGCTATTCCATCCCTCTTCAGGGACCCCTCTCACGAGCAACTGCTCCTGCAAGAAGTACAACATCTCCTTCTATTGGGAGCAGTGGCCGCTTGTGCCTGAACGACACTGAGGGAAGGGGTTTTACTCCCATTATTTCTTAACAGAAAAGAAAACTGGGGTATGGCGACCGGTCCTCGACCTCAGCCGGCTCAACAATTTTATCAAGAAACAAAAGTTCAAAATGGTGACCCTGGCCACCATAATCCCAGCGCTGGAGCAGGGCAATTAGTTTTCAGCCCTCGACCTACAGGACGCCTATTTTTCATAAGACAATACATCCATCCCACAGACGCTTCCTTTGTTTCACCCTCGGCTCGACACATTTTCAATACAGGGTACTACCCTTCAGCCTATCCACAGCCCCTTTCCCCCCCACCCCATGTTTTTTCCAAGCTCCTGGCCGTAGTTACTGCCCACCTCAGGAAGCAAGGAATCATAATATTTCCTTACCTAGATGACACTCAGGGCCCCCTCTTGGATACACTATTAGGCAGAGCTGTTTTATCTACTGCATTTCTGCCCAATCCGAAGTCCCTACCTCCTTGAGATACGCTGCTTTTAAGTCCCCTAGAACGGAGCACCCACAGGGACTCCTCTCGAAGAAGAAGAGGAGGTTACTCACCCTGTGCAGTAACTGACATTCTTCAAGATGTGTCCCTGTGGGTGCTCCACTAGCCACCCTCATCCCCTCTACTTCGGAGTTGGGGTGGCCTCCGTTGTAGAGAAGGAACTGAGGGGACTGGTCGTGCATGCATACTATTAAGGTACACTCAGAGCAGGGGGGTAAGCTCTGCGCGTGCGCGACTGGTATGAGTACTGCTGTAAAAATCGCGAAGGTGCAGGGCTGCACCAACACCTAGAGTGGAGCACCCACAGGGACACTCATTTCGAAGAATGTCAGTTACTGCACAGGGTGAGTAACCCCCCCCCTTCTTCTGGGTTTTTGAGTACATAAGCCATGGCCTCTCCACTTTGTCACCATTGGGGATTTCACACCAGTAATGTGTTGGATGGAAACTTCTATTTTCATTGTCTTTGGGGAACATGAAGTTTTTCACTTGCTGTGGCCCATGCAGTACAAGGAAGTCCCTCAGGCTCAAGTGGGTCCACAGTCCTGGATCATCTAGACTTAAGGAACTAAACTCAGCAGCAGCTGTTTCTTATGCCTCCACCACACTCTTCTCTGATCTACACTTTTCTTCAGGAATGTGCATGGTTACATCCATTTGAGATGGATGCTGCAGTAGCTGCCAGGTCACCTGTACTCTGACTAACTGGAAGATCAGGCATCTCCTCACCACTCACATCCTCACTGGGGCCAGAGGGCTCACCATGAACATTTGTGTCTATGTATCTCAGGAGAGCTCCCTCAGGCTTAGATAAGAAAGCAAAGAGAGCTTTTCTTTTTCTGAATGCTGTCCCAGAGTGGCATTTTCTTTCACTCATGACTGTTGTTCTGTGCAGGGCCACCCAGAGGGGTGGGCAAGTGGGGCAATTTGCCCCGGACCCCACAGGGGCCCCCACAAGAGTTTTCAGGGGCCCTCACGAGAGTTTTCGGCTGCACTTCGGTGGCGGGGGGGTCCTTCAGTGCCGTCCAACACACCCGGAGTGAAGGACCCGCCTCCGCTTCTTCTGCTCGGGGTCTTCGGTGGCAATTTGGCGGTGGGGGTCCTTCAGCTCCACGTCTTCGGCGAAGTGCCCCAAAGACCCTAGGCCCCCTGAATCCTCTGGGCGGCCCTGGTTCTGTGCCAGCTATAGTGGCTCTCAAAACTCAATTGAAAGGGACAAATAAGCAGGCTGGTAGCAGGGCCTGAGTGAGGGAAGAGATCAGTGTCTTAAGGGCCTAATTGGCTCCTACTTCAGTTGACTGCTTGTTCTCCTCAAGTGGGTTCAAGGAAGCAGCAGGAAACTCCCTGAGAAGCTGGTGTTAATCGGTCCAGGCTTCTGGGGGTGCTAGAGAGGTACATAAGAGGTTCCTCCTCCTCCTCTCTCTCCCTGCAGCTCCTGCTGCTTTCTGTTATTCCCTCTCACCTTTTCTCCTGCCTGCCTGTTGTCTCTTGTGCCCTCCTTTCTCCAGCACAACACTCCACCATCTCTGTGCATCTAGAGCAGAGAGAATACATATGCACCAGCAGCAGACACAATTTTCTACATTCTGGGTCCTAGTGGTGCCCCCCGAGTCTGGCACCTGAGGCGGCCGCCTCAGTTCGCCTCATGGTAAGGCCAGCCCTGAGGAGTGAAGAGGGCATAGCAGTAGAAGAGGGCAGGTGTGAACTCCTCCTTCCCTCTCCTGCCAAGCCCCTACTGGGTCTAAGCTACTGCAAGATTTGTTGCTGTCAGCGATTTGATGTGAACCATTGTGCCAGCCTCCTTGTGACCCACTTTTGGGTTGTGTCCCATGTTTGAGAATTGTTGGCCTACTGTGTAAATTCATTTACATTTTAAATGGCTTTTTTCTTTATTTGTATATTTTGAAAATTTTTTTACAGAAAAACGGAAATATGCAAGCAAAAGTTATCCTTTCATAACAAAAGAGGTTCAACTTTAAGGCTCTGTATCCTAAACCCCCTTCTGAAGTGGTGCTTGTTTAAATATGTATTTTTTTCTGTCTGAATAATTCCTCATAATCTTACTTGTCATGACCAGGATTCAGTGTTTATTAAGTAACTTTCAAAAAGAGAATTTGATACCTAGAGACCACATTCTTTTTGGTCAAATGAATGCGATCTCTGAAATTCAGGTCTGGCGTACATGTGATTTAGCGTAATTAGACAATGATCTAAAAAATAGAACTGTGGGAGGGAGTGAATGGTTTACCTTTCCTGCAGAAACTTCTCTGTGCAGTTGTGTAATGTGAAAGGTTTTTCTTGAAAAGGTTAAAAAAAAGTTCTAATCAACTTCTGTACATTATGTAGAACTTCATTTTCTAAACTCTGCAAAAGAAAGTTTCATATTTAATGGGAAATCATGAATTATTCCATTTATTATCTACTTCCTCCTTTCAAAGACATGATCTGGATAAAAGGCGGGGTGAATAATTTCAAAAAATACAATACATTTTTAATGGGAAGGTGCAAACTACAGATTCTCATGACTATTAGTGAGTGTAGAGGAAACAGAATTTTACTTGCAAAAACTCATCAAACTCTTGCAAAGATAAAATACATGACATACTTTAATAAAAAAGAACAGAGTAAGCTGAAATTTTTTTTTTTTTTACGTGACTTGTTGTTTTTACTAAGTTTGGTCATATGGTTTTCAAGAGCTTTTATTTCTCAGTAGTACAACAATATTTTCTGCTGAAGAAAACATACAAGGTATACACAATTGAGTTCTATCTTTGAAACAGTGTGCAAAGGTAAAGCATCGGTCTATAATTTACAAAAAGAGTGAAGTATAAAAAGACAACTTAATTTGCTTTGAGACAATAATGACTTTCTAATAATTCTCAGTGATTTTGATTTCTATAAGACTCCTCTGTTTTCCCCTTTTAACTTCTGATTTTTCTATAGGTCCTTAGACTGTGAGCATCTTGGGACAGGGACTGTTCCTTCTTGAATGGTGTGATCATAAACAAATATAATGTACTGCAGGGGATAGGAATTGAATAGTAACTATGTGATAATAAATACTTAGCACTTATATAGTGCTTTCCATTTTCAGAGCATTTTACAAAAGTTAACTAATCCACAGGAACCCCTTGAGGAGGTGTAGTAGGTAAGTAATAGTACCATTATCCCTGTTGTCATACATATTATTATATTGTCTTTCTGAAAGAGCTTACAGTCTAAGACAAAAGACAACAGATGGATACAGACAAAGGGGAGAGTACGAGGAGACAGTGAGAAAATATGAGTATGAGAGGCACTGTACAGTTTTACATATAGTAAAAGAAAAGTACAGGGAGGTTAAATGACCTGTCTCAAACCACACAAAATGTCAAAGATGTAGCTGAGATTAGAACCTGGAAGTCCCTGGCTCCCAGCCTTGTATTCAGTCTATTAAGTACAGTATTAATAGAAGAATTAAGAAATCCTTAATTTTGGTAAACGACTATAACTGTGGCTCATGAGCTGCATGTGGCTCTGTTACTATTTAAAGTGTGGCTCCTAGAGGCCTCCTCCCGCCCCTTCTGCCTACCAGACTGGGATGGGGAGCTCGGGGCTTCCGCCCTGTGGCGGGGCTAGGGGCTTCTGCCAGAGATGACTGGTGCCTGCTGAGAGTGAGGGGGTACAATTTAAAGGTTCGATCCCCCACCAGCTTGAGTCATGCTCCCCCAGGCGCGCACACCCTCTTTCCCTCAGCGGCCCCTTCCTTCAGCTCCCAGGTCTTAGCTCTGCATTGAGAGGCAACGGCAAACAGCTGGGAGCTGCAGGGAGGGGCCTCCGCTCTAGCTCACTGGGGAGAGGCAGCAGCAAAAGCAGCGGCTCTTCTTGCAGCTCCCAGCTGTTAACTGCTGCCCCTATCCAAGGCACAGCTCCCAGCTTGTTGGTTCCAGCAGCTGCCATGCAGGGAGGGGCCCTGGTGGCCCCATGTGATCGAGCAGGGCCAGCAAACCCTGGCAAAAACCTGAAAGGGCACATGACCTCTCCAACATTGCCTCTGGCTTCAACCCCCTGGTTGCACACCCCGGCTCTCGAACTTCTGAAGATTGTCATATATGGCTTGGAGGGTCAGTAAGTTTGGCCACCCCATCTATAACAAAATTCGGATGCAACACTACAGGTTAGAGTTAATTTTGATTAATGAACATCCCTGAATTCCAGGAAAATGAGAAAAAATCATTATATTCTAAAGACTGTAAGATACAGTGAATTCCTAATTGCCATTTAAAAATCAACAAAGATCATAGAAAATCAACAAAGAGAATAACATTTTCTCTGACAGTGCCTGAAATATTCGCTAAAGATCACTGTTACATGTTGTGGTGCACAAAGAATATTTTCCTGTGCTTATCACTTTTATCTTTAATTGTTCTGCTTTTAGAGCATTTATATTTAGGGACAGAATATATCAAAAATAGGTTTCTACATGTATATTTCCATTTACCTGTATTACTGATGATTTTTAATTATTACAGGAATTGTATTCATTTGAAAACAGTTCTTCAGTGTCATCCTTTGATGTTTATAATTGATTAACTGTTCTATTCTTGTAATGTTAAAGTGGCAGTGTGGTTTTAAATAAAAGGAAGAGAGGCAGATATCCTCACTGACATGTTATGAATCCTGATTAAAGAATCCTCACTGACATGTTATGAATTCACACCTGATTGCATGATTGAGCTAAAAAAGTTGTTTGCCAATAAAGATGCGGAGAATATAAGACAACGGATGACTAATGCTGTATTACCACGCTGAAAATTGTTCCCAAATGGTTGTGTATTTATTTTTCATTTTCAACTTACTTATTCAGAACTCCTAAGTAGGAGTTCTGATAAATTGCTCCAACAAAGCTTTTTTATTTAATAGAAAGGGGGCAGGGGAGTTAAACCATTACTTTAACAACTTTCAGAGTTAATTCTATAGAAATGTCCTTCTCTTTAATTATGTGTACAATTGCATAGATAATTTTTCCATCTTCTTGTTGAAAACAAAAATGTTCATTTTACAAAATCTTGGTGTTTAGGTTGAGGGAATTAATATTTTTACGTTAGGATATTTCAAATTTTATATTTGAATTGCAACAAAACACAAAATTACTTCTCAACCTTGCTGACTAAAAAAAATCTGATTTGGAAGTTAATTATCTATTGCTAGTTAATGGGATCTACTGTACTTTCAAGTCTGCTATTTAATGAGAATTAATATACTCTGCAATTTAAAGTATTACTATCCAGTAAGAATTTAATGAAAGGGAAATATTTTAAGCAGCCAGGATGAATGAGGATAGCAAGGGAAGGGTCTCTGGTATTAGTTAAATAACACTGGGCCAATTCCAGCATCCAATGATAATATATGGGACACATATATTTAAGCCTTTAAGCCTCAATCCAGCAAAGCACTTACAATGTGTTTAGCTTTAAGCATATGGGCAGTCCCAGTGAATTCAGTGAGATTACATGCGTGCTTGACGTTAGGTTCGTACCTGAGTGCTTTGCTGGATTGGGGCCTAAATGTATGGTCCTGTGACTTGCAAGGGTATGTGTACATGGTCTTATACCAGTCTGACATAGCTTTAAGCATTACAGTCTGAGATATTTGTTGAATCGGTGAAATATTTCAGTTTTACGTATGTATGGACAGTCAAACTAAATCACAGCAATAATTCTACTTTTTGGTTAAGTGTTTAGATATCTTCAAGAATGCACTACAAAAACGTGTACCTTTATTTTAGCAGCAATTCACTACCTTGTGTTATGGAATGCTTCATTCTTAGGAAGAATTGCCTATAATTGACTTATAGGTATTTTCCATTTTGATTCTTATTAGTGGAATCCTGAAGGTTTTAACAGTGCAGCATTTTTTGGTTTTATGAACTTTCCAAATAGCATTCTTTATTATTACTTAAGCTATATACTTCTAAAATGTTAATGGAGTGGTTCTGTTTTCTCATGTTCACTTTTATATGTATATATGTTTGTATATATATTCAAACACACAGACAAAAACATTATGCTTCATAAGTCTCACAGTATATCTAAGTATTGAAACATTTAGTCATTTTTTTTTAACAATTTATTTTTAACAAGCAAAAATATCTTGATTTTTTTTTTCAGGATTTTGGATATTAATCTGCGTGATAACTTTATTGCCAGATGTTGACTTTCTTGCTAAAGAAAGAAACCCAGTTTAGGTTTGAGGAATATAATTAGGCTTAGAAGAATTCAGATTTATTTTTTTTTATAATTTTGATGGCTAATATCAATGTTCATTTTATCTATTTACATTTCTATAGGTACAGGAAATTATGAAGGGGGGAATCATTATTTAATGATGATAGATTTGATATTCAAAAAGTTAGAGCTTTATAACCATTAAAACACAAATTGTCAACATCACATGTCAAAATATAGAAAAGTAAATACCTTAAATTAAACTCTAACAAGTTCAAAAGAGGCATTTTTTCTTTGCCTATATGTAAACTTCAATTATTGATTGATAAAGATTTTATTTTGTCAGTGTATTTTCTGTCTATGCTGACTTTACAATACAATTAATACACTGTGCAATAATGTTACATTATAATAATGCCTTTTTAGTAAACTATATTATCATTGCTTACTGCATGTAATCCTGTGTTTTACTAACTACAATAGACTGTTTAGAAAAATTGACAGGTTTTTTAATTAAATACCAAAGACCTAAAGATATGAGGCCTGACATGGAAATGCTATCAAATGAGAATGGTAGTATTTTTCACCCATTTTGCAGAGGTGTAATTGACTACCCAAGGTATGAGCTGTGGGAAATCAGGACCATCAAAAGTAGCTCTGCCACAATATATTTTTAATGTGATTATTTTAATACAAGTGTAATTCTTTTGGCCTCTTAAAATGCAAACAGTAAAATAAATCAAAAATAGACTCTTTCACATTTGTCAACCTAACTTACATCATCTCCTGCAAGGAAATTTGAAAGTTAAAGCAAAAAATCTTGGATGATATTGAACTGAATTCAGAACATTTTTCTTTTAAAAGTACAATAGAATAACAAGAGAAATACCATGATTTGGGCCATTTACTACAGATTTCCTTGAGTTTGTAACATTTGTGCAACTTAATAACTTCAGTGGCGTTTCTTCTGATTTTATACTGGTTCAGGCAGATCAGTAAAGGCTTTTGGGTTTAAGCCAGATCTTCTGCATCACATGAGCATTACACAAGCATTTCCTTAGGTGCTTTTAAACTTTTTATTTTTTTTATACAGAGAAAAAGATAAACTAGCTATACAATGTAAGAAAGTTAAAATGATTATAACATTAAATGTAAATCTGAAATCTTACTAAAATACCTTGTGTTTTAAAAGTAGCAGTGCCTTTTAAGTTTACATATCCAGGTTTTTTGTAGCTGGTACCATACGTGTGATAACATAAGGTGCATGAAAATAACCTTATATAATTGTTTTTGTTAATGCAAAATAAACAGCTACTACAGAGTAATCTCCTAATTTTCAGAAGTCACTGGTAATTTCTGCAGTTGCTCAACACTTTGAAAATCAAACCAAGAGATACTATATTTCAATAACTGCTAGAGTAGGCTAAGGGCAAAATTCCCAATCAGATCTGCCCACTGGATCTCAATCCCAGTATTCTCCTTATCCTACATAAATGGACAATCCATTAACATCACCAGGCTTCCATCAGTGGGAGATCGAAGAATATATGGACAGATAAAGGGTAGACTCTGAATTGTATGGATTTGTGTTAAGAATTCTGCCCTTAGTTTGTTGAACTTTATACACTGAACAACAACAAAATCAAAATAAACAACATTGTCTAAAAATAAAAGCATTGTTTGGAATATTACTTTTTAAATGCTCTTCTATGTTCTAAATTTAGTAAAAACAATCTTTAAGTTCATGTTTTTAAAATGCTTTCTGAAATCTTGTTTAGGTTTTTTTCACATATTTTCGATGGTGATCACTCGCCAGGAAAGCAAAACCCCATGTTTTATCTTCATATTAGTCTTTGCAATTAAACATAGTTTGTGAATCATCTGATAAAGAAAAATGCATGCTTATACTGTGCTAAGTCCACATAGTATCATAGCTTGCCCAATAGTGCGTGCAGTATTTGCAGGTTTTGATAGTCTGTCTGTGTGACACTGAGAACAGTAGTCAAATTCACTATCAGTGTATGAAGTGCAGCTCCACTGACTTCATTAGAGTTGTTCCGATTTATTCCCACAGTGTATTTGTCTCAACATTTGTACTTTTCTTTGTTCTGCAATAGTGTGTTGTGGCAGTGGAAGTTGCTTGATTAACATGATCTGACTGCAGTTTTGCCAGATTTCCAGTAGATGCCCCCAGAGACCGTTCAACCTATTGACAAATTATTATTACAGTTACAATCCAAGTTCTTTTCTTTTCTTTTTTTTTTTTTTCCTACTTGGCTCTCAGTGAGTCTTGAAGTGGCCTAAATGTTGACAAGAAACCTCAAACCAGAATGGATAGAATGTAGACAAATAAGTTTTATAGTTAAATAATAACATCTTGCTATGCAGTAAGATTCACTATGGTCAACATAAATTTGTTTGTTTAAAAAAAAAAAGCAGACTATTCAGGTAAAAGTTCACAAGTAGTTTTAATCACTGAATCACTGAACTGTGTGCAGGATATTTTATGTCAATTGATAACTAATGGTCAATTATTGAAAACATGATCAATTTGATTTAGTATCTCTGTTTGTTCCTGTGCACTACATAATGTTATAATGAAACATATGCTTGGATATAAACAATAATGTTGGTAGGGATCTTTAATTCATCTTAAAATGTAATCCGAAGATTTACCTCCCTTGTCTCCACTACATCCATGTTAAAAACTAACATGCTTTACTACAGAACACTGACATTTTCAACAGGAATCATGTTGATAATTGAAAGAATTTCAGTATAATTGTCAAATGATCCCTTAGATTACATTCATAAAATGTATCCCCACAATGTGAATTTAAGACCATTATAACTCGTGCATGATTCATCACTTGTGGTTTATAAATACTTTACAGTAATTTAAAGAGGCAAAAGTGTTATGCTGCTCCATGCAGTAATTTCTGTCCTTTAAGTGTAACTTTGTCATATAAACTAGCTATTTTTTATTATACTGTAGTTGAAATGTTATTACTGTAGGTAGGCTTGTTATTGGTACAATATACAGTTATACAATTATCTTCCCCTGAGAAAACTAAATATTAAGTACAATGAGGTCACTCCAGCTGTAATTTAGTTTCTTTTCTTTTAGTTAATTGGCATAGCCTTTTGCTAGAAAATTGGTGACACAAATTGTAGTTACACCACTGTCTTCATCCTGCATGTAAATGTATTAGTTTGCAAATGATACTTCTCATTTGAGAAAATGTGCTTTGACCTTAAGTAAAATGCATTTGTCTAACGAGATTAGCACACTTGGCTGCGTCAATTTTATGCTACTCTATAAATACTAGTATAATGTTCAAATAATTATGATGGAACCTACAATTGAACTGAATAATGTTTTGACTAGTTACAAATATATTTTATATATTTGTTAAATGATGGCTAGTTATTTTATATCCGCTTCCTAAATTACTTTTAACATTCACTACTCTTCCCCCATCAACCCTCAAAGCTTTCACTACCCTCAATTATACTAATTTAGCGTTGACTGTTATTGAAGTCAGTGGGATTTCCTCCCACCCCCCAATAACTCTCCACAAGCATAGGTGAATTACTTATGCAGGATCAGTATGCATCAGTGGAAGAACAGATCCTTTATTAATGGCTTTTATTTTTATTGTGTTAATGGAATATAAACAACACAGATCATTGACACTTAAAGCTTATTTTAAAACTTGCCTGCTCCATTTTGACTTAAATAAAAAGGTGTTTACATAATTTTCATTAGTATAGAACTGGAAAATAACTACAGTAGTAATGAATGGAACAGAGACTGGGCCAGCCACAAAAAGGAAATGAGTATGCTTTCCACTATGGAAATGAAGATGATGTGATGGTCAAATGATTGCTTGGACACTCCTTGATGAGAAATGAAAAGAGGTTGTAAGGGGCGTACTGCAGGTTGCTCCAGTTGAAGACAAGTTGAGGTAGGTTGGTATGAGCTATGTTGGTAGGATGGCTGTTGCAATGATCGTCAGTGGAAGACGACCAACAGGGAGACCAAAGACTCAGTATAGGGGCTGGATATCAGCAGGCCTCAGAGATAACTATCTGTATGACAGCTTGGCATACAATCATGAGTAAGGCTGCAAGTCCTCACAAGTCACAGATTCCATGGCTTTCCAGGACCTCCGTGACTTCTACAGAGGCAGATGCAGCCGGCCCGGCGGCCCCCCCCCACCCCCTCCCCCACCAGCAGCAGCAGGGGTCTCGTGCCGCTGAGCCGCCCCTTCCCCCAGCAGCAGCAGCAGGCGTCCCGGGCCACACACTCCCCCCCGGCCCCTCCCCCCCAGCACCAGCCAAGGTCACCGTGCGTTGTCGCCCCCCTCCCCCCCCGAGCACCCACAACACTCCCTGGCCACCCCACCCCATAAGGAACCCAAGATTTAGTCAGGGGTATATAGTACAAGTCATGTATAGGTCACCGGCCATGAATTTTTGTTTACTGCCTGTGACCTGTCCATGACTTCTGCTAAAAATATCCGTGACTAAAACGTAGCCTTAGTCACGAGTTTTGGAAGAAGGCTATAAAAGTTGCCAATCCTGAATAGGGAAATGGCAAGAAAGAAGAGTTGTTCCTAGGCTAGAATTAGTCTTATTTTTAAATTGTTTAACATGAACCTCACTCAAAACCTGTTAAACGTACAGTAAACATCCAGTTTTCAGAATTCCTTATTTTCTTTTATAGGCTCTGAAAATTTTGTAGTAAAAAAGATAGTCTTTTAATGGGAAAAATTGTTTGGGAATATCAGTAGCATAATACAAAATCTAGAGGTTTGTCATTTTAGTGGGATAGAGATGGAATTTTTACCCCACACTAGAGGCCCAATCCTGGAAACTGTTAATTCTGGGCCCTAGATTGTTTCATGCCACTTGAAAGAAGTATTTGGATTATGTCCATAAATAATGTCTCAAAAGATGTATTACCTCTTGAAAATATTTAATTATGCATCTCTTTTTTTTTAATATGTATATCTTGCCCATGTTTATCAGTGGAATAACTTTGATATAAATTCTTCATTGTATCTCTGTGGACATGTCATTTGCTTTTAAAATTAGGCAGAAACTATGAAACTTCTGTATCACTAGCTAGTCCCAGATGAATTCAGGCACTGAACAGAGGCAAAATAATATGTAATGATTCTGTTTCTAACAAATACCAATCCACCATTAGCTCCAGTAAAACTATTTAACATGTACATTGTTTTGATATGAAGTATGTGCTTATTTTTTTTCCTATGTAGATTAACTCAGTTGACTGTCCTGACTGATTTCAGTTGAGGAACACCAGCGTATTTTGCATAACAATGCATTTGTATAATGCAGTTCCAATAAAAGTACTTATAGATTACCACTATTGCTATATTCTGTTCTATAGTATAGGGTTTAGTTAAAAACCATTCTGTAAAAAATCCTATGATTAAATGGTTCAAATATTACCTCTCCTTTGTTGCTTCTGAAGTCTGCATTTGAAAACCATTGTAGTATCTTTAATTATGTGTGTGGGGGAGGATTGTAGAGAACATAAATACTGATTTTAATCCTTTAAATCTGTATTTATTTCTTATTCCCAGTTACAGGAATTCATACAAGAAGAACATCTGCATAGACATGCTGCGACAGGGTTATCACAAGTCCTTCTCTGAGCTCTTCACTCTGATACAGAAGTGGAATGCCTTGAGGGAGGTTGCAGGGCCTGGGTCAGCCATATGGCAGCAGAAGTCCCTGGAGGAGCAGCCTGATAAGCTGGATCAGCTTCACCATTTCCTGACCAGGGCTGAGGCAGCCCAACGAGCAGGTAAATGGGGGAATTGTGGGTAACAGAACAGCAGGAGCTGCAGCAGTGAGTGCCTGAGGGAAGATTCTAAATTGTTTCATGTATGAATTTGAAACATTACTGCATCTTAGCACATTTCAGCCTTAGTCATCTGAGCAGTATTTATAGACTAAATGATAGGTAACTCTGAATTTCAACGCCACGGATACAGTGAGAGGTTCTGTGAAATAACTGGGAAAGAGCATCTAGAGTGTATTATGTCACTAGAAATCTTGAGATATATTTACAGCCTTGATAACATCTCAGTTATAACCTAGTTCATAGTTTCTTTATTTTTTTTGTTTTATCTATTGATTTTAACAGCTATTTTTGTACTTTACTAGAGAAATATAACTTTTAAAACATTCTTTTATGCTATCAATATTTTATAAATCTGATATTTTAAAACATAGATGCTGCTCAATGTGGTTAAATTTGGAACTGAAAAAATAAAAATGGATTGTAAATATGTCCAGTACAACATGATACACTGATGTGACATATTTTTAATTAAAAGGTGTTTGTGAAGTCATAACTCTGAATTACTGTATTTTTGCTGTTGCCTAAAAATAAGTTATTCTATTTATAGTATTCTTTTACTGTAAATACTAGATCATGCAATAAGTTTCTTTCTTATCCTTCATAATAATAGTAGGAGTTGAGGTTATATAAATTTGCATTACGCTCCACTAGTTTCAGTTTACATTTTTGATCATTTAGGGTAGGATAACTTAAAACAAGGTTTTGACAAGGAACATTCTTCATCTCAACTTTTTAGACAGGGCAAACTTTTTTTTTTACGGACTTCTCCTTTACTTGAATATTTTTACTTTAAAAACTGAATTTTAGGCCATTGTATTTATTCTGAATTGTAATTATAGCCAACAGACTCCACAATGGGCTAAGGTTCTGGAACAGCCTTCCAATGGTGTAGGGGAACAAACATCCTAACGAGTAGTAAGATGGAGCTTGATAAGTTAATGATTGGAATTGTATATTGTGGTTGCCTGTGATAGTATCAGACTGGACAAGATGATCCAAGAAGTCTTCCACTCCTATGTTCCTAAGACGGGTAAAAGTTAATGGACTGTCTTGGAGTGGGGATAAAGCCATCTTCACTTTGATGGAATACAAGGAGAAGAAATAGCCTTTTCACCTGAGCTGTCCTGATACAGGAATTTTGAGTATGATGCCTAAAAATAAAGGCTTCGACTGGACTTTATGTTGACTTATGGTTCATTTGTTTATTAACAAAATCAAAGTCCATGAGGGGAAGTGAGTTGTGACCCTATAGCGTGTGTGGGCTGTGTCTTAGAGCAGGTGGGAAAGGTAGGAAATATAACAAAATATTAGCATTACTACAGGTTTCAGAGTAGCAGCCGTGTTAGTCTGTATTCACAAAAAGAAAGGAGTACTAGTGGCACCTTAGAGACTAACCAATTTATTTGAGCATAAGCTTTCATGAGCTACACCTCACTTCATCGGCATCAGTAGCTGTAGCTGGAAAGCTTATGCTCAAATAAATTGGTTAGTCTCTAAGGTGCCACTAGTACTCCTTTTCTTTTAGCATTACTACAGTTAATACAATGTTGCACAATTTAAGGACCATAGCTAAGCATAAATTGTCTTCTAAAATTAAAAATACTAGAGCCAACCAAGATTTCGGGGAGGGGGATTAGTTTTAGGTTTATGCAAGTTTGCATTTGAAAATATAATTTTAATTTATAAATTAAATTCCATTTAGCCACATTGTTTAGATATTTTCCATATAATCATAGAGATGTAGGGCTGGAAGGAATTCAAGAGGTCATGTAGTCCATCCCCACCCCATGCTGAGACAGGATATAAGACTTGTTATATGTTCCATTTTGGATAATATCTCTTAAATGGTTTACCACTTATCTATAAATGGATGGTGCATGTTGTAACTTCTGCTCTGTTGCTGTAAGAGGTTGTTGGTTAACAGGAACAGTTGCACAAGAAGTTTATTTTCCAGTGCTGTGGATTAACTAACCATATCTTAGAAGGTCAGAGGTGGGGATAAGTGAATACCACTTTATGAAATACAAGGACGGTGAAAGTGAATTTACCTCCCAAATCTTAATAATGAATAAACCCATGTTGAAAGAGGCCTTTGGCTTCACAACCACTATTAGACATTCCGGATGCTTTTTTAAAATTCTCTAGCAGTGTTTGAGCTGAAATGGGCTATTTGGAATTCAGACACTTTTGTATTATATGATCTTACTACTTAATGATGGTCATGGAGTAAGAGCTGCTGCTGCCAGATTTAGAAGTTTATAACTCCTACAGATTGATTGCTAAGCTACTGTGTTGATAGCAAAAGCTACGTATTCATTTGGCTGCTTTCTACATCTCAGTAGGAGAATTTGTTACTTTTGTTTTTACTAAGTTATCATAAGGACAGGACACCACACTGCTCAGAAAGAATTTTCTGCATGGGAAATACCAATATGCTGTACAAATCAGCATTGGAAGGGCAATCATTTTTGTTGCTTTCTCGGTTATGAATATTGTGATGGGTTGATTTTTCTTTAGTGTTTTGTAAGAATATGTGTTTAGTTTTTTCATGTCCTTTATTGCTATTGCCTGGTGATGTATTTCTGGCTGGTGCAATGTTTGCTGATGATAGACATATAGTTTAGATAAAACTGAGTCTAGCCTGACGCAAACCAGAAAAACTTCTTCTTTGCCATCTACCTTTTTGTTTCATTTCAAGTCTGAGGTGGTGCTAATCAGCAGTCATAGCATAGCTCTTCTGAAGAAGCACAAGCCCAATATGTGTGTGAAAATGTTTCCTCATTACTGTGGTGTCCCGGTTACCAAAATTTCTTATTTTACCTAGCAATTTGAAATAAACAAGACTACATGGCATGGATCCTCAGTGTTCTGAGAACAGTGATCCCAAACAGCTAATGGATACCTTTGAAGAGAGCTCCCTGATTCTGGTGACGTAACAGATGATTTTACTCATACATGGACTAATATATAAGCAGTGTTAAGGTACAAGCTGTGATATTGGCATCAGAAGAAGCAGAACATTTTTTTTTCTTTTCAGCTTTTGGCAAACTGATCTTTGGTCTCTTTTTAGCACTTGTTTTCACCATATGTTCTTCTCACTGCTTTTTGCTTAGTCAGTTTGTGTTGCTGTTGTTAGTATGCCATATCTCTAAACTATTGGTTTTGTTACCATCATCAATAAAAGGCACATGTTCCCTGACATTGTAAGAGTCACCCACTGTGTTCTCCATATTGCTCCTGTTAATATCAATATACATCTCAAGCTTGTTTGTTCTTCATATCATTACAAAAGAAATTGAAGAATGCTTTACCATTCCTATTGCATGAATCAAAAAATGAGATGCATCAGTGCATGTTTTGCCAGTGTTACATTTTTTATGTACCATTTACCATTGCTCACAGTCAGTGAATTTTTGTTTTCATTTTTACTGGCAAATTATGATGGGCCTTCAGATCTTACAAGACTGCAAGATGCTTCCTCCAAATCAGCCACCAAAGCAGTATCATGCAAGGGACTGGTTATCGAATCTGGCCCCTTTCACCACAATATCTGAGTACCTCCCAAGTATTTAAAAATAGAATTAAAAGAGAGATACTATTGTCCCTTGCAGCTTGTAGGAAAAACAGCTGACAGTGATTTATCTTTCCCTGGATTAAAACAAGAACCACCAGCAGAAACTGGAAGAGTTATAGGTGATATGTGTAAAAGTGCAGGCTTGAAGTTTTATTGATGATGATATTTCAGATGCTGCTAATTTGAAAGTAATTTACAATTATCCTCCTGACCTCAGCTTAACTACTGTGGGCCTACCTCATCTTTTTGCTAGGTTTGTTTACAGAAATAAAACAAAAAGTCTGGGCTGCTTCTCCATGTTATGTTTTTATAATGTAAGATTGTAATAAATAAATAGGTTGCTCTGGCATTCATCTATCCTTTCTGTGTGACGTAGCACTTGGTGTAAACCTTTGCCGTTTGATGTGCTTGCGAAAATACTATTAATGTCTGTTCACTTAAAGCAAAATTGTGGTTGAGAAGCGGTATAGTACTAAGGATAGGTAGAAGGCGCACCACCTGAACAGTTGTATCTGGAGGCATATGTCCTTGAAAGGCAGAGTTAGTGCATTCAAGATGTGCTGGCAAACAGTTGTTGTTGTGCCTTTGAAGAGGGACAGCTAGACTTCCCCTCTCACCTCTTTCTCCTCCTTCCCTCCTCCCCCACCCCCGAGTTGTGCTGGTATGCAGTGAATATGAGGCCATAGTCCCACCCTTCTCAGCCATGCCTTCTCAGGTGCTGCTTGTACTGCCAGCAATGCTAGCTGTGGTCCCCAACATCTTCATGTCAAATTATGGCTAACCCCCAAATAGGTGCACTGACTGAGAAGAGTTCCTTGCATTCTTTTCCTTGGTATAGTGCCAGCCATAATTTGGCTGGCTATTAGTGTGTGTGTGTGTGTGTGTGTAAGCAACATTTACTTAAGAAATCTTTTACTTTGATTGGGTCTAGAACTTGTTAACAGCACCCAATTAAAACATACTAAGGAGAGCACCCCACCTCTGTGACGAAGTGTCTGACCCATCCCTACTATAAATAATTTAAAAGAAAATAGAGCCCAGAACACTGGATTTTAAGAGTTGCTGTGATCTTACATGGTGCATGTTGCTGACCCTGTAAACAGCTCTTCAGACACTGCTATCTTTCTTTGTTCATTTATGCTTTTGGGCTATGTAGGCCCCATTTAGGCTAACTAACTCATTTGAATCAACTCCCCAAATCACACATCTATTTTTTTAAGTACATAAACAAATACATAAATTTTTATTTTACTATTAGGGTCCTATACAAATTATACCGTAAAGGATCAGTGTTCCTGCCTTGATGAGTTTACAGTCTAGCAAGATAGGCAACACACACAAAGGTTTAGCAGTTGATACTAACTTAAACTTACGTTTTTCTCCAATAGTAGTGTGGAGACAGGTTTTGCCAATAAGTTAGTATTTGTTGACTTCACAAAATGCCTTTTCAGGAGGTATATGAATGAATGAAAGAGTGGGCACATGATTCATTGTTATTGGGAGGTTATAGCTCTGTCTTCCAGGAAAGATATTAACAGTTATGAAGGACTTACTGTTGAAAAGGCTTCGGCACCATACAATAAGAAACTTTCCAATAAAATTTTCAACCTGTGTCTTTGGCTGATTTACATATACTGCAATAACAATGTTGCTTGTGGTATTTAGGATGAAACCAGAAAGTGACTGTGTGAACCAAAAATAATAATAAATTAAAACGTGAAGATATCTGAACTTCAGAAAAGGATTGGTTGTAGAAGCTGTGGATGGTGGACTTTTTTTTCTAAACAGGTTTGTCCCTCCCTAATTTCTACTGTTACATAGAAACAATATCAGAATGAACAGTTAACAGAGACTGATCAACAGTAAGTGAAAGTTCTAGTTGCCTTGACCACCTCTCAATTCTCTTTTACTACTCATGGCAGTGAAATGGAACGCGGTGTTGTCTGCCTGCTATGCTGTAATGCCCTTTCATTGACTCAGTTTGTAACTCCTAACTTAGTGAGTTTCGTTTAGTGAGAAATTTCTGTCCTGTTGGCAGCCCTTTATAGTTTAAAATCTCTTTCCTTTCTTGTGACTACCACTCAGTGCCAAGGTGACTTTCTCTTCCCAGGGGTTCCCCAAGTAGATCAATTCCTGGACGTTTCCAGGCCAGAGCTCCTAAACACCCCCAAGTCACACTGATATCCCTTGGCATCTCTCAATCTTCTCATTAGTTTCCAACAGTATCCTTACTAGGCATTCTGGGGCCCCTTATAGATCCTCTAGGAGCTGCTCTCTTCCCACAAACAACCTAGATCCCCTTCACCGGTTATATCTTACTAGACCACTCAGGAAAGTAGACTTCCCAAGGGAATGGTGGAGAAAACAACTTGCGGAAAAGGCACAGGGTCAGGAGGAAAAATCAGAAGAGGACTCTCTCCAGGATCCACAGGAAACTTTTTAACCTCTTCTGGCTGACTACACCTAAAGATGTGTCGTCTTCCTCACCAAGTGAGGCAGTGATATCTGCTCCAATACCACCTCCTGATGATTTCAGGACCTTTCAGGAGTTGCTAGGAAGTCTAGCAGGCACTCTGGAATTATCTGTGTTAAGGAGAAAGCACATACATTATTTGACATTACCAGTTCTAATTTCCCAGACAAATTGGCAGTGCCAATAAATAGTCTTAAGAGTCTGCAAAAGGCATATGGCAGACTCCAGCTTCTGTACCTCCAATATCAAAATGAGCAGAGAAAATATACCAAGTCCTTCAAAAAAGATTTGAATACTTCTAATCATATGTGACTCTTGTGTCTCTAGTGGAAAATGCGGCACAGGAGAAATCCAAGAGGACAAGGCCATGTAAAACCACTTCTAGTAACAACGCTCTCAAGAGTCTTGACTGCACAGGCAGAAAGGCCTATTCCTTAGCATCTCTTCAACTCTAATATCCAGCTAGTCACTCGGTATGACGACCTGACCTAGGACAAAGTATCACCATTTGAGAAGCTCCCACAGTACGCAAGGGTTGATCAGAGATCCATCATTTCAGAGTGACAACTAACAGTGCAACTTTGCTCCAAGCAGCCCTCGGTGCCTCTCATACAGCAGCCCATTCCATGACTACAGCTATCCCCATGATAAAGATCATCCTGATTACAGTCCTCAAGGATTACCAGAGAACTCCAAATGATTATCTAAGATCTTCCTTTCAAAGCTCTCACACACACACACACGCATAAATCTCAGTGTATCCCCTCAGTTCTTTAGGTAGTGTAATGATTCATGTATCTGTTACCAGGGACAATTCAATCAGCAAACTTCTTTCTTTCAGCAACAGAAGCCTTCTCATTGTACTCCTAAAGGGGAAGTCTCACTTTTCCTCCCTCTTCTATTACCATCACTCTGCATATCTTCTGAGTAGGAGGTTTGACATTCTAGTCAAGAGCTGTGGACCAATCCCAGTAGACCATCCTTGTCTCTTTTTGGTTGCTGCTTTTCCATTTTTCTCTGGCATGGTTTTAGAATTACTTCATATTGATGGATATTAGAAATTACCAAAGGCTGCTCTATTTGATTCTAATCCTTTCCTGAATCTTGACCTTCAGAGAGCTTACTTTCATATAGCGATTCATCTAGCCTACAGAAAATATCTGTTTTATAGTGGGATATGACCACTGTCAATACAGGATTCTACTTTCCGACCTGTCTACAGCTCTGAGGGTATTCACAAAACGCATGTCAGCGGTAGCAGCCTGTCTGAGACAGGAAGGAATACATGTGTACCCATATATGGACAAGTGGCTTCTGAGAGGGAAATCCCACAGGAAGTATCCAGTGTCTTATCCACAGTCCTCAACCTGTTCCACTCCTTAAGACTGAGAATGAATTTCAAGCCATCCCTCACTCCTTCTTAGCCCATAGAATAAAGGGTTTTTTCTGGATTCCAAGTTGGTAAAGGCATTCCTCTCTCTAGAAATGATTTCAGACTATCATATATGAGAATCCTGGCAACACTAAGAATCTGGCTCAAACTATTATATCACATGGTATCATGCACTTATGTGATACCTCTTGCCAGATGTCCCCTTTCCAAATCTGGCTGAGATCTGTTTATCAACCCAGACATCATAGACACTCAGCTCCTGAATTATCTTCCCTGGATAGATGGACAAGCCCACAGATGGGCTGCAAAGGTGTAGAATTTTGTACCCCATTTCCCATTGTGACACTGATTACAGATGTGTCCACAGCAGATTGGAGGCCCAATCTAAAGCACCTACAAATTCAAGGCATGTGGTTCTGGAAAAGGTTGTTGCTCCATATCAGTGTGCTGGAACTCCAGACAATTTGACTGGCCTGCAGAGCCTTCCTACTGCTCCTGAAAAGAATCACAGTGCAGATACTGGCAGACCACAGCACTGCAACATGTTCTATCAAGAGGCAGCGGGTGCCTGTCAAGAAGCAACAAAAATGATGCCATCTTGATGGGATAACTCCCATGGCCCTTCACCTACAAGGACCAAACAACTATCTTGTGAATTACCTCAGCAGGCAGGTACTCTGCCAACCACGAGTGGTTGCTGAAGTAATCTATTCTCAAGCCTGTATTCCACAGATGAGGCTCCCTTGTGACAGGCCTATTAGCCACCAGCAAGAACAAATGCATCCTTTTCTGCTCCAGAACAGGTACCAGCTCAGGGTCCCTCTAGGATGCTTTTCTCATCCCTTGGTCTCAGGACAGCCTCTTGTTGACTGAACTCCCCACCACTGTCGTAGAACTGATAGAGTGCACTAGGAGTTGGGGCCCATTTATTCGTGTTATTTTAGCCATTTCTTCATCCACCTGCTGGCTATGCTGTCAGTGGCACATTTACTTCCTCAGCTTGAACTATCAGGCTTCTAGCAGGTCTGTCAGTACATTTACATTTAGCTGCCATTTCAACTTGCCACCCTCCTGTTCAAACATACAGTGTTCATGAATTCCACTGTTTCACAGTTTTTAAAAGATATGGTTCATGTTTATCACTCTATGCAGAAGCCTCCGACATCCTAAGACCTTAATGTACTTCTTCTAGGGACCCTCCATTTGAACCCTTATCCAAGTGCTCTCTTCACTGTCTCTCACTCAAAACCATTATCTTTATTGAAAGAGTGGTTTCACAATTACATACCTGACTCTTTCAACTTTCTGTTTCCATTCATGTGGTATCTCACTACTTGGCCAGTACTATCACCCATTTGATAAGTGTTTTTTGATGAGAAATGGTAATATTGTATTTTTCTATTCTAGTATAAACAATAAAACATTTAATATATATTTCCTGATGGCAGGAACACATTTTACAAAAACAGAGGGGTATAATGACTGACCCACCATATGGGAAATTTTATATCTTATGTGACGGGGCAAGGCCAGATGGCTATAAAAAAGTAGTGGGAGATAGATATATTAGCTCCAGGCTAAACAAATCCCTGGTACCAGGTTAAGTGAAATGGAAGCTGCTCCAGGTCAATTAAGACACCTGGGGCCAATTAAGAATTTCCAGAAGGCAGGGAGAATGCTAGGTTGATTGGGACACCTGAAGCCAATCAGGGGCTGGCTGAAACTAGTGAAAAGCCTCCCAGCCAGTCAGGTGGGTGTGCATGTCAGGAGCTGTGGAAGAAAGTTGCGCTGTTGGAGAGGCTGAGTAGTACACACCATATCAGGCACAAGGAAGGAGGCCCTGAGCTAAGGGTGAAGTGGAGCTTGAGGAAGTGAGGGCTACTGTGGGGGAAGTAGCCCAGGGAATTGTACATGTCATGTTTCTAAAAGGTCAGCTACCATAGCTGATACTATTAGGGTCCCTGGGCTGGAGCCCGGAGTAGAGGGTGGCCCCGGGCTCCCCTCCCCCCCACTTTTGCCCCCTGATTAATCACTGAGACTGGGAGACAACAGAGACTGTGCAAGGAAGGATAACTTCTCCTCACCTCCCTCGCTGGCTTATGATGAAAATGGCTCAGTAGACTGTGACCCTTGTCTCGAGAGAAAGAAGGGTTACGTGGAGGGTCACAGTGAGCCTCTGAGGCTAGCGAAATCCACCAGGAAACGCAGGACCCACGGAGGCAAGGACAGAGCTTCGTCACACTAATTTCTAATATTTTTTCCTCATGGGATTGTAAAAATTCACTCTGACTAAATCAGCTGTCATTTGTTGTTGTCAAACTAACCTCAGTACATTCCTAGATTTGAAAATCCAAGATGTTTAATCTAGAAGAAAATAAGGCTTTTGAAAGTCCATCTTTGTTGGATGTGCTTTCTTGTGACACCAGTGCATTTGATCAGCTTCTGTCCAAGACAGTTATTCAGAAATGGTTGTCTTTGTGCACTTCTCATTGTTATTCACTGGCAGGATCGTCACTGGAGGGTCAAATTAAAGTTCATTCAATCAAAGCTGCGGCAGTAACAGTAGTCAGCCTCAGGTCAGTTCCATCTCTTGAGATTTGTAGGGCAGCTACCTGAAGTTATTTGCATAATTTTACGTAATATTACTGCCTCGAAATTTTGTAACAAAGAGTTTAAAGGCAACCTATCTATAGCTAGGGCTCTTTGCCCAATTGAAAGTTCAAACTCGCCTTTGCCTTTTCCCATTTTTGTCTTTCTAGTAGTACCTCTTTTGGTCTGTGCATATTATGTCTCTTGTGGTATGTTTCAGGGTTTTTTACTTTGATATAATTAGTGTATAATGTGTAGTGTTATATACTTATACTTCCAAACCTATTAATAGCCAGTATTTTTGTGTGTGTGAATATTACTACTATTTCAAGGTGACCTCTGCTTGTTTCCTTTTCCAGAATGATCTTCAGAAGCCATCTGGAAAGCAGTGCCCACTGGGGGACACAAATGCCCTCATGTAGTAGCAAATAGTTAGTATCTGATTATAAAATGGTTGTGTGGTCCCAACCACTTGAGTTGCTTCCTTTCAAAGGCCGGTTGCAGGGACCTTCTATGCCCAGAGCCATTCTGAGAGATTTTGAGCCAAAATGCCATTCATTTCTAGTGTGTTGTATAGTTAGTAAATTTTAGGTAGTTTGCACTGTTGGACATTTAGTTTTTGTTCTGGACCTAGGTACTCAGATCATTTAGACATGGCTGGTCAGGCCTTCAAGTATTTGGACAGATTTAAGTGGTATGTATCACTTGTTACCAGAGGCTGGCTACCACAGGATGATTGTCCCCTTTAAGAGGGAATGGGTTCCCGTGCACTTGTGACTGATTACCTGCTGTCCAATTGGGCTTAAGGGAAGATATCTGTGCGCTATAAAGGGAGAGATAGCAACTGGGGAAGCTGAGAGAGGAGAGCTGCTGCTGAAAAGGCTCAAGAAGAAAGCAGCTAGGGAAGCTGCTAGAGGAATGGCCTCAGAATCCAGCAAACACAGGCCCACAGGGGGGCCTGTACAACTCCCTGACCTCAAGGAGAGAGACTGAATCAGCAGAGCCTAAGAAGGGCTGATGACTGACTGCCCATCAGAGAGGTTTGGAGCCAGACAGCCCCTCCTCCCTGAGGTCTCTCTCCCCCTAAAGGGACCAGTCACTCTGTGACAGTGGGGTGTGTGTGTGTGTGTGTGTATACATGCTGCTTGTTCTCACTGTGCTTGAGTAGAAGGCCTACACATATTGAGCCTGCAATCAGAGGCTCTGGAAATCCATGCCTTCTTCACTAAAGAGGTTTATAAGTCCAGTCCCTGGATCCAACATCAATTGAGCTGCCTGTTCCTATGAATAGAGATAGCAGGTTATCTTCCGCTTCAAAGCCAGGCAAGTTGAGGATGACCCCCGGCAACAAAGAAGTTTGTGCCAGATAGAGGTCCAGAGCTCTAGTACCTAAGTTTTCTACAGGCACTAAGGTCTCACTGGCATCAAGAACATCAGCTCAAAGAAGTGAACCATCCAGGGCCAATTTCACTGGTACCAAGGCCAAATTCAGCTTCTAGGGATCCCTTCACTAGGGTGGCAGGAATTTCTCAGGTATCTAAAACCAAGCTACAAAGCAGATACCTATTGATGTGTTGGATCTGCGGATTCCCTTGGAAATGGAGAGATTAATTTAATTGAAGCAAGCCAATGTGAGTACTCACTTGGTGTCAAGTAAGATAGTGTCAAAACATGAGGCTGTCAATACAGAGTTCTCTGGCACCATGGGCTCAGTCTCAAGCAGGTTCTCTTTTCAAGGATGCTTTGGTTTCTTTCTCAGCTGCCTTCCACAAAGGCAAGAGAAAGAGAAGTGCTGTCGGGCCTTCAGTACCAGAGTTCTCAACAATGTCCCTGAAGAGGAAGAGATATAACCATAAGGTCCAGGAACCATAAAGCTTAAGTTGCCTTCCGTGGCACCACCAGTGCCAATGACTTCAGCTTTATCAATGTTCCTGATACTTAAGATTCCTGGTTCCTTTCCTCCATCTGTAGTTTTTTAAGGACCTTTATCACCATGATCAAAGTAAATTGTCTTATTCTTGAGTATGCACTTTTCTGGGGAAGATTGAGCCCAGTCCCATTGGAGCTGGACACTGTAGTGGAGTCTCAATCAGGGCCCCAGTTCTGTGAATTTTTCAGGTTGGCTGTGAACCTAACCTCTCAGAGTGCCTCAGTGCCCTTGTAGTCTTGTTCTCTCAGGTTCTAAAAGGAACTCTTTCTCAGTTTCTTCAGCCTCTTGGCTGAAATCTGAAGTCTTGGCCTTTGGAAGTCTGGACATCATGAAGGTCAACAATAAAACCTACTACTCTTCTTCATCCATCTGACTCTCCCAGAACACCTAGGATGTTTGTTTTTCCCCACCTCCAGACCAATGCTAGTAGTTAAAGTCTGATCCTGTTTTTGGAAGACAAAACAAAATACACACAAAAGGGGAGAGAAAAGAACAGCAAAAATAGAAAATACAGTTTCTGGTTTTGACTCTCACTTGCAACCTCAGTGCTGGAGAAGCACAGGCACAGCACACAGTCTTATCAGCCACTTGGAGACTTGGAAAACTTGTACCAGCATTGTGCTGTTTAGGATATTGCTTTCAGTTGCTGCTTCCTGGTCATAGGCTTTCATCAATCTTGCAAAATATAAAGTCTTGACCATCTAAGCCAGACTCTTATTAGACAGAAGGAAAAAGGAGAGGGATAGGAAAGAGAAGAAATAAAGTGGGGAAGGAAAAAGACACATGGTGTGGGGAGAGGATATATGCAAAGTCACACATCCCAGGTGGTGGTTGAGATTCAACTGAAGCCAGTAGAAATGGCAATGCCATCTGGGCCCCTCTCTATGCGCCAATCTGTTGAAGATATTTCTCAGGATCAGAATGACAAAGGCCTGGGGAACCAAGAGATGGGTTGAGTAGAGCTATGATAGTGAAGATCTCTTTTAGTAGGCCAATTTTAGTTCACTGATTTTTGGTCTCTCACTGTCTTATTTAACAGGTATGATCTTAACACAATCCTTGAATTATATCAGTAGGCCTTTTTGTGCAGACTAATTCACTCTTTCTTTCTCCATTTTGTACCTTTTCCCATCAAAATTTGTGATTGTAGGTTATTTATAAACTTTACTCAGTTTTTACAATTGAGCTCGCAATTAGGGTAAATTTGAAGGCCCAGTTATCACAGTGCTGCTACTTCAACTTTCTCTGAGGATTTGGACCCTTCATCTCATTCATCACTAGACTATTTAAGACAGTTCCAGGAGTTGCTAGGACATAAGACAGAGGCTCTGGCATTGGAAATATCAGCAGTCCATGAAAAGACTCTCATGGCTATTCAACATTGTAGAACCTAACAGAAGGAAACTCCCTTGCCCCATTACTGTTAGACTGCTGGGCTCTGTTAAGAACATCCTCAATCCCAAGCACATCTGAGAAGTTACTACATCCTGTGGTTCCTAACCTACTATATTCCTGATTCATGGGTAGTCTGTTACCAATGAAAGGGTGAGAAGTTCCAGCACAGGTCAGACCTTCCTATCAGATAAGCATGACAAAATATTTACATTTTGGGAAGGAAAGTGTACTTTCTGTATGGCCAGACATCAGTTTCATCTTTGGGAGCAAATGCTCCCCCTAAATGACCACCTTCCTGAGGAGCAGAAAAATTCAGAAAAATTGCTGGTGATTGAGGAACAAGAAGTGACCAAGAACATTCTGTGAGGTAGTTTGAGGCTTGAGACATTCTGGCTCAGATGTTTCTTTAAGGTAGTACTCCTTGCTTATATCATTGAACCTTTCTCCTAAATCTCAGGCCTGTGTTGAAAATTTGCATTGCGGGTGAGGTGCTTTTTCAGCCTCAGGAGAGAATGAAAGACATCAAGTTCACCACAAGATCACTGAAACTCCTTCAGTAATGTCAGATGAGGAGCACCTCAACATTCCTGTTGTGGTATCAGAAATCTTCCTTGCCATCCTTAGCTTTCAGCCTCAATATCAGAAGAGGCAGAGCAATGGAAAACATCTAACAAAGACAGCTGCTTCATCTTCTGCTGTTTGTCTTTCTCAGAAAAAAAGAATGCAAATTTGATACATTGGCTGAAAACCCAAAGCCAGTTTTAACTTCTGATTTCTTCTCTTTACCTCTCCCTCCGATACACTGTTTGGGCACTTGTTTGACACATTTCGTTGTGGATTTACTATGAATTCTTGGGTACTCAACATCTTTCAGTTTAGATAGGTGGTCCAATTCCACTCCAGGGTGCCTCACAAAGTAGTATAGGCACCATGCTAAGTAATTTTTTTTTCTCCTTTGTGACACTGCCCCTATGTAACCACATTTTAAGAATTGAATGCCTGGCCATGAAACTTTTTTGACTTTCAGGGGTGTGTGCACACTGTCTTTGCGCCCAACATTTTACTAACTGATGGTATGAACATCTCATCCCTTCTAACTGCCTGTTGTCTCTTCTTTACCTCCAGAAGCTTTAGAATTGAACTCTGTGCAGCAAGAGGAAGGGTCAGCGTAGCTCTTTGGAAACATTCATTCAAATTTCAGAGAACACAAGTTACTTTGATAACCCCGTTTCATCTTAAAACTTCATAATTTAGAGGTTTACTGTGTGTTGTGGACTTTCAGATCATGGCTTGATGAAATATCTTCTTCCTGGGTACATATAAATGTATTTACTGTTAATTAAAATATCCCCCCACTTACCAGACTTGGGCATCCATCTTCAAATGAGCTTGTGGTATTGACAAATGAAACCTTGGAGGCATATTGAAGATACTGAGATCTGGGAGTAATTTTGGGGTTTCTCTATTTTAGTGTTTTTAAGGAGATTGCCAAGGACACCCAGATTTTGGGATGGATGATACTTCATTTAGCATAATAGAAATCTAAATATCATATATATGTAGGATCTAGAAACCCCATTATAGCCCGTTTTTGTTGTTCATGAATCATGTTAATTATAGAACACAGCCAACAATAACCTTAATCTAAATTAAGAATTTTGAGAATTCTGATGAAAGTTAAATAATATTTTAGAATCATAGAGCTGGAAGGGACCTGTAGAGGTCATGAAGCCCTGATTGACACAGGACCAAGTAAACCTAGACCATCCCTGATGGGTGTTTGTCCAGTTGGTTCTTAAAAACCTCCAGTAATGGGGATCCCACAACCTACTTTAGAAGTGTATTCCAGAGTTTTACTACCCTTTATAGTTAGAAAGTTTTTCCTAATATCTTTCCTAATATCTAGAACTCTGTTGCTGCGGATTGAACCGATTACTTCTTGTACTACTTTCAGTGGACATAGAGAACAATTCATCACAGTCCTCTTTATAACAGCCCTTATCAAATTTGAAGACCATTATTAGTCCCTTCTCGGTGTTCTTTTGTTTAGAATAAACATGCTCTATTTTCATAGGTGGAATTTTCTAACCCTTTATTATATTTGTTGCTCTCCTCTGCACTCCCTCCCATTTGTCCCCATCTTTCCTAAAGTGTGACACCCAGAACTGGACACAGTGCTTGAGCTGAGGCCTCATCATTGCTGAGTAGAGCAGGACAATTACTTCCCATGTTTTACATATGATGCTCTTGTTAATTACTGCAGAATGATATTAGCTGTTTTTTGCAACAGCATCACATTGTTGACTTGCATTCAATTTGTGATCCACTATAAACCTTGATATTTTTCAGTAATATTACCACCTAGTCAGTTATTCCCCATTTTCAGTTGTGCATTTGATTTTTCCTTCCTATGTGTGGTACTTTGCACTTGTCTTTATTGAATTTTACCTTCTTGATTTCAGACAAATTTGTCAAGGTCATTTTGAATTCTAATCCTGGCCTCCAAAGTGCTTGCAACTCATCCCAGTTTGGAGTCATCCACAGATTTTATAATCATACTCTCCATTCTGTTGTCCCAGTCATTTAATGGAAATATTGAATAGTACCTGACCCTACCAGACCCCACTAAATGCACCCTCCCAGTTTGACAGTGAACCATTGATAACTACTCTTTGAGTACGATCTTTCAATCAGCTGTGCACCTGCCTTACAGTAATTCCATGTAGATCACATTTCCCTAGTTTGCTTATGGAAGTGTCATGTGGAACAGTGTCGAAAGTCTCATTAAAATAAAGATATATTAAGTCTACTGCCTCACCCCATCTACCAGGCCAGTAACCCTGACAAAGAAGGAAATTAGGTTGATTTGGCATGATTTTGAGAGTTTTGATGAAGAATTGGGTTTTCAAAATAGTTTTTCTATGATCCCCTGACAAAGGATTGTCATCAAAGAAACCTTTGCTCTCTGGGAGCTTAGAAGTACTAATAGAGCAGAACTATAAGTGGAGGAAGCTAGGCACCTTCCCCTCCAGTGGCACATTCAAACTATGCCCCCAGTGACTCCATGTCAGTCTCTGCACTATTCCTGCATCCTCTTCCCAGCTCCTCGACCTGTAAGGTTGAGAAGGGAAGACTAAGTTGTGCTGGACAAGCAAAGAGATGGGACAAAAGGGAGTAGTGCAGGGGCAGTGAAAGGACTAATATGCAGCAATGTTTTCTGTGTCCAGATTAATCATTGCCAAGGAGCCAGAGGCAGTGGAGGCAGAGAACTGGACTATGGATAGGTGGGTACTGAATTTTTTTTTTAAATAAGGAAATTAACTGCTCCCAAACCTCCCTTAACACAGAGGTAAAATTGGCCACTGGTGCCTCATGCCCTACCAGCCATGATCAAACATCTGAAAATGAGGAATTAAGGTATATACCAGTGCTACATCACAACCTTTACTCTGCCCTCTTTGAGTGATTCCCTAATATGCCAGTAACTTACATACTAGCACTCTTCCCTTACAGATGCTACAAAATACTTCAGGAACTGAGCATATGAGCACTGTAGGACACATTTAGGCTTAAAATATCTATGCAAGGTGTCAGCCTCAGGCTCAATTAAAAAAAAAGTTTCAGCAAAACCTATTCAGTAGTTTCTGAGAAGTTAGGATAAAATACATTGTTTTGGCTATGTTAAAAAAAATTCTTACTATCATTTGAAATTTGGCAAGGGGGCTGCTCTAAGGACAAGAGATCTGCCTTTTGCTGCTGCCATGAAAGTTCACATAAATTTGTCCAAGTTATGAGACTCTGAAAAATTGTGATTTTCAGATGCTCATTAGAGATTTGTTAATTTGGCAGTTGTGTTCTTTGAAGATTCTTTCTGTACGGGGCATGGTCTTGCACAGGACTGCAGGTATCAAGGACTGTTCCTGCAGTTGCTCATTTTGGTAGTCAAGGCCTGCTGCGGTGCCACGTACCTCATTCAGTGCACAGGATGGGATGGTGCTCAGGGATTGCATTAGAGTCATCTGAGAATAAGCCCATTGTGGCATTACAGCCTATATTCATCATGATAATATTATTATAATATGAGTTTGGCATAATTATGACGTATTTCATGCAATATAAGACACGTGAGATCACTGGAAAGGTTATGATTTACTGAATGATTATCATATTTATGTGCATTTACCATTTTTGTATCTGACATTAGGAATATTGTCTATGCATCTATTGCAAATATGCTTACACCTGGGAAAAGCCCATTAGGCAGAATTCAATCAATCTAGCTGTCTCGCTGGGAAGAGCCATTAGGGAAAACAATAGGTTTATGAAGATACTACTCACCCACTGAGAAGTCTTCCTGGTGATGCTACAAACAGCCTTTGAGTTATGGCTGCAGGGTCGCATGATCAAGTCACCTGATACTGGACGCCATGATAATATTAGTATTTTTCCACTGACCGGGGAAGGGAATCACACTGGAAGACAAAGGATTCCCACCATATGTAAAACCTATTTAAGGCAGGGGAATGACATAATCAGGGGTCATTCTTCATGGTATCCCTGCCCAAGATGACTGCTATCAACATCTAAGAAACAAAGACTGAATGAGGGGAGAAGGACTGAGCCCAGGCTGGAAGGTTGTCTGACCTGTGAATGAAATATCTGAAGGTTTAAGCTGCAGGCAAGTGCAGATGGCTTTCAAGAATCTCTGCAATCTGCCTAAAACAACATTTAGGGCGAGAAATTACTACTTGTAACCAGTTACTTTAGAATCTTATGCTTAGATTACATTTTTGTTTTATTTGGTGGGTAATCTGCTTTGATCTGTTTGTTATCCCTTATACTCACTTAAAATCTATTTTTTGTAGTTAATAAACTTGTTTTTGTTTTGTCTAAAACCCAGTATGTGGCATTCATAACTGGGAGGGGGGGCAAAAAGCCGTTGCATATCTCTCTCCACATTGAGGGAGGGGGCAAATTTCAAAAGCTTATTCTGTACAATTTTCTGTGCAGTGCAAGACTATACAATTTTGGGTGTACCCTTTAGAGGGAGACGTGCACTTGAGTATTGGGCAATTCCTTAGCTGAGTCTTCCCATGCAGAGCTGATCTCAGCATCTGTGTGTAAAACTGCAGCTGTGTGTGTGTGCAGCTGTGTGTGTGCAGTCTGAATCCTGAGGGAGGGCTTGGCTGGCTCGCCTGAGCAATACAGTGTGAAGGAAACCCGGGCTGGTGGGTCAGACGGGCTCAGTGGTACCCCAGTTCCAAGTGGCACGTAATATGGGCCTGCACAAACTGAACATGTGCCAACAATGCAATGCAGTTGCAAAGAAAACTAATATAATTACGGGGTAATTAACAGGACTGTTGTATGTAAGATATAGGAGATAATTTTTCCACTCTACTTGGCATTGGTGAGGCCCCAGCTGGAGTACTGAGTTCAGTTTTGGGGCACCACACTTTGCAATTTGTCCAAGTTGTTTTTTAGAGAGTCCAGAGGAGAATAACAAAAACGATAAAAGGTTTAGAAAAGCTCACCTGTGAGGAAAGGTTAAAAAAAACTGGGCATGTTTAGGCTTGAGAAAAAAGACTGCGGGAGGGACCTGATAACAGTCTTCAAATATGTGAAGGGCTTTTATAAAGAGGATGATGATCAATTGTTCTCCAAGTCTCCATGTCAATGGCTATTATCCAAGATGGGCAGGAATGGTGTCCCTAGCCTCTGTTTGCCAGAGGCTGGGAATGAGCGACGGGATGAATCACTTGATGGTTACCTGTTCTCTTCATTCCCTCTGGGGCACTTGGCACTGGCCACTGTCAGAAGACAGGATACTGGGCTAGATGGACCTTTGGCCTGACCCAGTAGGGCCATTCTTATCTTCTTATGACCACTGAAAGTAGAACAAGAAATAGTGGGCTTAATTTGCAATAAGGGAGATTTAGGTTTATATATTAGGGAAAACATTCTAACTATAAGGATAGTTAAGTATTGGAATAGATTACCAAGGGAGGTTGTGGAATCCACATCATTGGAGGTTTTTTAAGAACAGTTTAGAGAAAGACCTCTGAGATAGTAGGTCTTGCCCCAGTACAGGGGGATGGATTAGATGACCTCAAGTTCCCTTGCAGCCATAAATTTCAGCAAGCATTAAGTTCAGTCTTGCATTGTGAAATTTTAATATCTGTCTCTTGGAGCAGTATTAAGTAAATTATTACAACTTGACCATTTCCAGCTGAAATGACTAAAATCTTTATCCATTACATGAAAGTTAATAGTTGTTTGTTTGGGAATAGAAGAAAATGCTGAACACTGGAACTGAATTTGCATCACATTATTGAGACAAAAATTAGAGTAAAATTTTCATTGAGGAAACACAGTGATTGGGAATGATAACACAACAAAGGACACAGGAAGCCTATTTGTGGTAACCAAGAAGCAAATGAATCTGTCAGAAGAATAAAACAGAGTAGCAGTGAGTTACAAGTGCTGAAAAGATAATTCAGAGTCACAGAATTTTTTGGCCTAAAAAAAATAACAGTCTTCAAATGAAAATTCTGTGTATTTTAAAGGAAGCTGATTATGGAATCTTAAAAAGGATGGAAACTGTGGAATGTAAGAATGCATGTGGTATTCACCCACGAAAGCTTACGCTCCAATACGTCTGTTAGTCTATAAGGTGTCACAGGACTCTTTGCCACTTTTACAGATCCAGACTAACACTGCTACCCTTCTGATACGTGAACAATTAAGATAACTCTGAGAAAACAAACAGGAATGGAGAAGGCAAAGGTTGAATTAACAAGAGGACAGAATTGTTTAACAAGGGAAGTAAGTTTAGTTGTCAAAAGAAAAAAAATAAATGGGCAGGAAGAGTGGCTTCAGAAAACATTAAACGGAAAAATCAGCTCACATTACTCAAATTGGCCAGGATCAGATAAAAAATGAAAGACGTTAAAGCACTAGCTAAATGTGTCAAGGATGGCAAGAAAGATGAACGGGTATGTGATACTTGGAAAAGTCAGAACAGGGAATAGCACACATGAAGAATAAAAAGACTTCTGTTATATGCTACTTGCTGCAGTGCTTCATCAAGGTTAACTTGAGGTGATAAAGAACTTAATCTTGTAAGCAGATAGTACAAGGCACTCAGAGTACTTCATATTAGCAAATATGTAATTCAAGTTTTGATTTTGAAATGAAAGATATAAAAATGGGGAGGCTGTGGAAAAAATCTCTCTTCCTGGTTAGAACTGAAGCAAGGAGCTGTAAATTTTGTACAGAAGTAATTACTAATAACTTTTTGTTCAGACAGCTGAAGTGACTGACATGAAAGTTATCATTTGCAATCCTTATATTAGTTCTTTACAGAGGTTTGACTTTTTTGGCTCCCCCTAAAACTTCTTTTGAAAAATATACATTAAGGCTTGAGTTTCCCTGAGTTTCCGTGTTAGATCAGCTATTATCTGAAGGCTTCAGCATAGAATTTAATAATGTTTTGATGTGGTGTCCTGATTTCTAAGCAGTAAGGAAACATTTGCACTCCAGGAGTGAAATCCTGGCCCCTTTGAAATCAATTGGATTTTTTCCATTGACTTCGGGAGGCCCAAGATTTCACTCCGAAGTGGGTTTCCTTGTTGAGAGAGAAGTGGATGCAAGTTCAGTGTATCTGTTCCTACTCCTGCATGTAGATCCTGTCATTGCTTTGAGCACAAAAGGTAATTAACTGTAAAAACAACAGCAAAACTTACAACTCACAGAACTCCTGAACACAAAGCAGCTGTGTTCACACCTTCAGCTAGCCAACAGTTTCTCTCATGAAACACTGTCTGACCTGCTGTGAGATATGCATGCAATTGTATCTGTCTTGGTCCCAGGATATTAGAGAGACAAGGTGGGTGTGGTAATATGTTTTATTGGACCAACTTCTGTTGGTGAGTGAGACAAGCTTTTGAGCTACACATCTCTTCTCTGTGTGGCTCAAAAGCTTGTCTCAGTCACAAATAGAAGTTGATCCAATAAAAGATATTACCTCGCCCACCGTGTCTTCCTGATGAGAGAGATGTCTGTTTTAACTCCTCCATCTCCCCAAATACATTCAAATCCTTTAAGAATATGTTCCTGGGCTTCCACTCAGTCACCAGCCACATACACAACATATCAATCAAATTTTAGTCAGTTGTCCAAATTTATCTCTGGCTTAAGTGGAGACAAATTCATTGCCTTATGTCAGCATTAAATTTGACCTGCTATTTTTGCATCTGTGAATTAGACAGAAGGGTTATATGTTCCGCTAATTAATTCTGTGGACCCTCTGAGCCCCTGAGAGAATAGGTGATTCAAACCCATGGTAAGAGGAGACAGTGTGGTAATTATTGTCAAAGTTCTTCAGTCCGATGCTTCTAAACACCAGATCATTAACCTAATTCAGCAGAGCATCGAGATAATCTCCTGTGATTTCTAACTGTACTCTTCTGATAGGAAATCTCTCCTATTTCATATAAGATGTAACTTACAGAAATAAATAATACATTTGATAATATATTAACACTCCTTGGATTTTGGACTTGCAGCTAGCAACAGTTTAATTAAGCTTCGTAAGGTGTCCAATGTGCAGTTACTTAGGTTGCTGAGAAGCTGAATAATGAATTACATTTCAAGTATCTTTATAAATTTTAGGGCAAGATTGTGACATACTGTTGGTTTGTACATGTGGAGAGAGCATACTCTGTGAGGCTGCTACTTCATCCTTACTTTCGCAGGATGGAGCCCTTGAGTGGTCCTCTGAGCGGGTCAACAAGCATGCAGACAAAGGAGATCCAGTGGATATAGTGTATTTTGATTTTCAGAAAGCCTTTGACAAGGTCCCTCACCAAAGGCTCTTAAGCAAAATAAGTAGGCATGGGATAAGAGGGAAGGTTCTTTCATGGATTGGTAACTGGTTAAAAGATAGGAAACAAAGGTTGGAATAAATGGAATAAATTTACTGAAAGGTAAAAAGTGGTGTTCCCCAGGGATCTGTACTGGGCCCAGTCCTATTTAACATATTCATAAAGTATCTGGAAAAAGAGGTAAACAGTGAGGTGGCAAAATTTGCAGATGATACAAAACTACTCAACATAGTTAAGAGCTACAAAAGGATCTCACAAAACTGAGCAACAAAATGGCAGATGAAATTTAATGTTGATAAATGCAAAGTAATGCACATTGGAAAACATAATTCTAACTATACATATACAATGATGGGGTCTAAATTAGCTGTTACCACTCAAGAAAGAGATCTTGGAGTCACTGTGAATAGTTCTCTGAAATCATCCACTCAATGTGCAGCAGCAGTCAACAAAAAGAACAGAATGTTGGGAATCATCAACAAAGGTGATCATCAAAATGATCATCAAAAATGATAATATTTTCTGTCGTATTATCATTATAGATAATACGACAGAAAATATCATATTGCCTTTATATAAATCCATGGTACACCCACACCTTGAATACTGCGTGCAGATGTGGTTGCCCCATCTCAAAAAAAGTTATATTGGAATTGGAAAAGGGCAACACACTGCCAACCTCTGGAACTCCTTGCCAGAGGGTGTTGTGAAGGCCACTACTATAACAGAGTTCAAAAGGGAGCTAGATAGATTCATGGAAGATAGGTCCATCAATGGCTATTAGCCAGGATGGGCAGGAATGGTGTCCCTAGCCTCTGTTTGCCAGAAGCTGGGATTGGGTGACAGGGAATGGATCACTTGATGATAACCTGTCTGTTCATTCCCTTTGGGGCACCTGCCATTGGCCACTGTCAGAGGACAGAATACTGGGCTTGATGGACCTTTGATCTGACCCGTATGGCCACGTTCTTATGTTCTCTCAACATGCCACTAGGAAGTAATCTGCTATTGGTAAAGAGCAGGAGCAGACTGTTTTCTCCTTTTAAGCCAAGGGATTTAGGGTTTGAGTCACATGTACTTTCCAGAGCTGCTTTGTGGGCAGCACCTCTATGCACTATCCCTTATTCGTAGCAAAATATAAAGTTTCAGTCTTGCCGTTAATTTGTAACACAGTTTTTAAGGAACTAGAAACAGAAATGTACATGAATACTATTAGCCTTTTTCATTATTCCTTTTTACTTGTAATGCTTAAAATGGATATGAAAATAGTCAAGATTAGTTAGATAAATATGTTTAATATAGGATTTTTTTCAGATATTATTGGTTTCCTTGTTTTCCCTTTACCTCCTTCACTACAACCACTAAGGGTATGTCTACACTGCAATTAAAAACCCGCAACTGGTCTGTGCCAGCTGACTCAGGCTCATAGGGCTCGGTCTTCAGGGCTGTTTAATTGCAGTATAGATATCCAGGCTCGGGCTGAAGCCTGAGCTCTAGGACCTTCCAGGGTGGGATGTCCTCATAATGTCTACACTGCACTTAAACAGCCCCTTAGCCCAAGTCAGCTGGCGTGGGCCAGCCACAGGTGTCTAATTGCAATGTATACATACCCTTAGACACAGACAGTGATTCTCTTTCAGACTCACGCCCATTCTGAATCCTGTCAATGCCTTTGCAGTCTCAATCAGTGGAGATTGTTTAAGAGTCATATAAAGCACTCCCTTCTTTAGTGGGATTTTGCTGCTCCAAGCTCTGACATTTGCATAGCATTGTGTTGTGCTGACACAGGAGTATGCTTTCTGGTAAGTCCATTTCTGTTACAGGTACTTTTTTCACATATTTTGATGAAATATATTTTGGTCTGTTATACAGAAAATAATATTCATGTATTCATATTCCTGCCACAATTCGTTTTTCAGTGGTGCTTTTATTTGGAAGTTTATCCCTTTTCCTTAGTTTATATTTGTTTAATCAAGTATTTATTTAAGAGAGTGTAACTATATGTAGATGAATGGGGCACAGTAAACATCCCTTTAACTGATATGTTTATTATGCGTTCACTACTACTATATGAAAAGAAATCTAATTTTACCAAACAGGCCTTCATCTTGAAAGTTGTTAATGTTCCATTGTTGTGACTGAGTTGTCATTTTTTTTACATTTTAAGAGTACTATGAGGAGGTGTACAATAACCAACTTAATTTGGCCTACTGCTTCAACAATCCTGAGGACAAATGGTTAAGGAATTACTTTTATGAACAATGCTTAAGCACTGCTCAGCTGATCAAAATAGATGGTGGGAAAAAAGAGGCTGAAGCGCATGCAAATATGGGCCTTGTCAATGAGGAACAAGGTAAGTAACAGTTTATATCATTACATCAAAATGTATTTCCATTTTCACACAGTCACATTCTGTTGGTTTATATCTAATTACTCTGCACAATATTATACCATAATCTATTATTTCATGCTAAAATATCTGTGGGTTTGTGAAGTTGTCATAATTTAAATTTTTAGATCAGCAAATCTACAAATAGAACAGTTCATCATTAGAGACAGAATTTTGCACCCCATTAACATGCCAGTTGTAGTTTGAAGGTTCTCATTCAACTGAAAACAAGATATATGAACAGAGGAAGAATTTCTTTATAAATGATGTTCCCTTGCTTTAAGGTTACTTCCTTTTGTCACGTGCTGTTTGTTCAACTTCTCACTAGCTAATGTTGTCTCAGACTGTGCGCCTGTGGTTATGTTATGTTAACCAATTACTCACCCCAAGGTGAGGGTTTACACCTACTTTAATCTGTGAGAATTCAGCCCCCAAGATTGACTGCAGTGGAAAGGTTACCAATAGAAGGGCGGACCTCACGGTGCATGAGACTACATAGTGCTTTTTCTGTAATAATTACTTTTACTAACCAACCAAACAATACACATACTGGAATCTGGTAAAGGAGAGAGACACCAGTACAGACTGTATAGTATTTGTATTACTCACACCAAGGCCTTATAAAAAAACCTCTCAGTTGTCATCCTGGCATCTCTCCTCAACAAAGGCACACAGGGTGGGATACAGCTTTCATAACATGTTACGTTGATGCCCACTGGGGTTCATACATATTTATGAAAGTTTTAGCCCCTTTTCCTTATTTGAATTTCCACATCCCACTACTTTTTGGGTTTCCTGTTTTTCACAGGGTAACTCATTAATTCCCCTTGTATTCATGAACATTTATGTCACCTTGTCACCTTAGGGAGGTCTCTAACATTTCACCCCAGCTATCAACGGTCATCTTCTGATATCTGCTGATCTCTCATAGACATTATTGTTCAAACAGCTATTATTTCCGAAACATCATCATATCACAAACATAGACACAAGCTCAGCAGGTTTATGATTAATGTACTTATGGTAACTTGTCCTATGGCCTAATTTGGCAATGCTAAATATCTTACAGGCCTAATTACAACATTAATTAATACTTATATTTCACCTCCATATCCTAAATATACCCGATATCTTTTATCCTTGGCTTCAGATTACAATTGGGTCCAGCAAAGAAAATCTTCCAAACATATACCAAGTATAAGTCAATACTGTGTGTGCCAGAATCCACTGACAATCTGAAACAGAAGCTGTGAGATGTGTGAATTATGCCATTCATCTCAATGGGAGTTTAACTTTGAATAATTATTTTAATTTATATTCTGGTACAACACAAAGGTTCTGTTCAGCACAAATGAAGAGAAAGTCCTTGCCCTGAAGAGTTTTATGTCCTAAAAGACAGGAGACAGACAAAGCTAGGGAGAGTGGGATACAGTATACAAACAAAGATCTAATTATGCCAGTATCAGTGTCTGCTATCTGGGGATTATGGTGGACGAGAAGCTGGATATGAGTCAACAGTGTGCCCTTGTTGCCAAGAAGGCTAACGGCATATTGGGCTGCATTAGTAGGAGCATTGCCACAGATCGAGGGAAGTGATTATTCCCCTCTATTCAACACTGGTGAGGCCACATCTGGAGTATTGCGTCCAGTTTTGGGCCCCCAACTGCAAAAAGGATGTGGACAAACTGGAGAGAGTCCAGCAGAGGGCAACGAAAATGATTAGGGGGCTGGGGTACATGACTGATGAGAAGAGGCTGAGGGAACTGGGCTTATTTAGTCTGCAGAAGAGAAGAGTGGGGTGGGGGGTTGATATCAGCCTTCAGCTATCTAGAGGGGGGTTCCAAATAAGAAGGAGCTCTGCTGTTCTCAGTGGTGGCAGATGACCAAACAAGGAGCAATGGGTCTCAAGTTGCAGTGAGGGAGGTCTAGGTTGGATATTAGGAAAAACTATTTCATTAGGAGGGTGGTGAAGCACTGGAAAGGGTTACCTAGGGAAGTAGTGGAGTCTCCATCCTTAGAGGTTTTTAAGGCCCTGCTTGACAAAGCCCTGGCTGCGATGATTTAGTTGGGGTTGGTCTTGCTTTGAGCAGGGGGTTGGACTAGATGACCTCCTGAGGTCTCTTCCAATGCTAATCTTCTATGACCTACTTGTTGTTAAGTATCTCACAGCTGATGATTATTATTACATCCAACTAATATGCTTGTATCATAAACTCACATGTTTCCAGATGCTCAAGGTCCCAACTATTCTCTACCCAGTTTCCCCTTGAGCATTCAGTATTGCATTCAGTATTGTCTTAATTCTGTTCCCAATGAAAACAATGTTAAAACTCCCATCGACATCAGTGGGAGCGGCATTAGACCAATTCTGTGCACTTTTGAAAACTCCTCCCTAAAAATGTAGACAGACCATCAAATAAATTAGATTTTATATTAAATTTAATAACAGGGGAGCTGCTGTTGCTGTTATATTCATTTTCATATTTAGTTCAATAAAAACCTCAATTGTTTTATTTATCTGAAGTAGCTGAAAAAATCTCCAGTCTGCTGGACTGGAGCGTCATAGAATGCAGGCTCCTTGCCATATAACTTAGGTCAAACTTTCTGTGGAATTGAGCCTTGGTCACCTGAATTTAGGCTCAGGATTGGTATGTTACATCTATCCTATCCTAACCTAGGTTAAAACTGGTTTAGTGGTTTGATCCAAGGCCTGCTGAAGCCAGTGGAAAGATTCCCATTGACTGTGGGCTTTGCATCAAGCCCTTGATGTTTAAGTATCTTATTACTAGGTGTGGTCATAGAACAATAATTTAAAATTGGATTCTTACATCTTGTTGTTCTGTAACATATTAAAATCAAATTCTGCCATCTTTTTCCCAGTGAATCCCAGTTAATCCATGATAATAAATGATTCATTTGGTGTTTGAATTGTTTATGGCTAGTTTTTGTCAATAAAAAAATTGCATTTATATTGTAAGAATTTTTGAGAGACGCTCAGAGGATTGTCTTGAGTATCTATGTGGAAGTTATATGCATACGTCTAAACCGGGTCTCCACAACTGCTATGCCTGCAGGCAGAAATAGTTTATGTTCAAATACAAAAATGTATTAGAAGAATGTTAATGTTGCAAAGTGAAGCACTCAAAAGTATTGAAATATCAAAGTTAAAGTTACACATGCTAGTTGTCCCTCTGTACATATACATTATAAGGCATGTTTTAATTCAGTGGTCACATACAATTTTTCCCTTGCAGGACTCTAGATTCATTCAGGGTGAACTTTACCCCCAACTGTGAATGGCAGCACTGGGAAAATATAGCAAATTTGCCCTATTTTTTATTTGTAGTGCTGTAATGCTTAGAACCCCCAGTTAGAGATCAAGATTCCATTGTGCTAGAGATTGTACAAAAAGATGAGCTCTGCCCTGAAAAGTTTACAATCTAAGTGTAAAATGAGAGACAGCTGATGGATAAAATGAACAGATTGGGTGAGTACAAAGAAATGATTTTGGTGCTAAAGTCTTGTGCTAGATTTCACTCACAGAGCAGTGAATGCAGCAACTGTTAAATACTATTTACCTCAATCACTGCAAACCATCCAACCTGTGGATGTAATGATGTAGGGATCCCCAGTAGGTTGCTTAGCCAGTATCTGGAGTTTTCCAAATATATTGCTGCAGACCAGTGTGCACACTTGTCAGTTGAGAAGGAAACAAAAATTCCAGCCTCCTAGTACGATTGGAGAAAAGATCCAATTTTTCAGGGCTTGCTTTTATTTCCAAAAACAAAATTCAAAATCATAACAAATCAAGTCAAACAGTTGGGTAATAACCACTCATGTCCAATTTCATCTCTCTGGGAGGAAGGAGGACACACCCATCCTCTGTGATAGTGTCCTCTATATCAGCTTCTCCTTTCCTTTTTACCATTCTACCCAGATCAGCAGTGCACCAGATGGGAAACTGGTAGCCCCAGAGTCCTTTTAAACTTGATCACAATTCTGTCACAGAACATAATCCCTCTCCTTCCATCTCCATTTCCAATTGGAATTTCCATGTACTGAACAGATGGGAAGGATTTGAAGATGGCAAGATCAATGTGGCTTTTTTATAGAAAGTCTCGGTGCCAATGAAGCATGTGACCCTCAACTAGGTAAAATACTTTTAATGGTTCCAGGTCAATGTGGAGCAATTCCAGGGGTTGTGAAGGCAATATGCCCTTTGTGACAGGGACCATCATTTTTGCACTTAGCACCCTGGAGTTCTGGTCCATGGCTGGGGTTCCTAGGTGCCACCACTATACAAATAATAGATAATATTCAGAGAACTGCTGCTGGTGCTGCTGCAAAGTAGCTTAGGTCCAGATTCTGAAACCCTCATGATGAGTAGTAGTTTACTCTCCAAGTACTCCTGTTGGGTATTAGAATCTGGCCCTTATTCTGTGTACATCTCTATGTGATGGCATGTGTCAAGGCTGAATCCCCACTCTGTCACTCCAAGTGCAGAAGTGGGGGCCCGCAAGGATTTTAAAAATTAATACTTGCCACTCTAGGCTTCTATTAAACTCCCAAGGTTACAGCTTTTCTCTGACCTTGGCTTGGTAAACGCTGCCACCACCCAAATGCAAAAAAAAAAAAAAAAACCTTTGAACCCAGGAAGGAGCACTTGGGAATTCCTCCCTGTGGGGTACCCTCAAGCCCTTTCACACCCCACACTCCCGGGAAGAGCTGAGAAAGTCACAGCTGATTTCCTATCAGCTAATCAAACAACATGCACAAACCTCTTAGGACACCAAAAATCCAATCCTGTTCTTAAAAAAGGTAAATTTTATTAAAAACAAAAAGGGAAAAAATACATCTGGCACTTAGGCTTTTTGCTAGATCTTAAAAGAAACAATGACAAAATGGAAGCACCCAAAACAGCTTTCTTGGGGGTTCAGCTTAAAGGTTACAAGCAAACAAAAGCATCTGGGGTTAGCACAGAGGAGATCCACAAGCCAAAATAAAGAAAATAAACCTGATCCCGTCTAGTTAAACATTCTGATCTACTTACACATTTGGAGTTCAGATAAGTAGTTCTAGGTATGATCTGATGATTTATGAGCACACCTGGCTTAAGCTGCTTACAGCATTGCTGCTCTGTCCCTCCAGCCCAGAGAGAACAGACAAAGGGAAAGTTTCTTTCCCCATTTTAAAAAGTTCTAGCCTTCCCGTTGGCTCTTTTGGTCAGGTGCCACTTTTTCTTACATAAGAATGGCCATACTGGGTCAGACCAAAGGTCCATCAAGCCCAGTATCCTGTCCTCTGATAGTGGCCAATGGCAGGTGCCCCAAAGGGAATGAACAGACAGGTAGGTTATCATCAAGTGATCCATTCCCTGTCACCCAATCCCAGCTTCTGGCAAACAGAGGCTAGGGACACCATTCCTGCCCATCCTGGCTAATAGCCATTGATGGACCTATCTTCCATGAATCTATCTAGCTCCCTTTTGAACCCTGTTATAGTAGTGGCCTTCAAAACACCCTCTGGCAAGGAGTTCCAGAGGTTGACAGTGTGTTGCATGAAAAAATACTTTCTTGTGTTTGTTTTAAACCTGCTACCTGTTAATTTCATTTGGTGGCCCCTTGTTCTTGTATTATGAGAAGGAGTAAATAACACTTCCTTATTTACTTTCTCTATACCACTCATGATTTTATAGACCTCTATCATATCCCCCCTTAGTTGCCTCTTTTCCAAGCTGAAAAGTCCCAGTCTTATTAATCTCTCCTCATACGGAAACCATTCTATACCCCTAATCATTTTTGTTGCCCTTTTCTGAACCTTTTCCAATTCCAATATATCTTTTCTGAGATGGGGCGACCACATCTGCAGCCAGTATTCAAGGTGTGGGCGTACCATGGATTTATATAGAGGCAATATGATATTTTCTGTCGTATTATCTAATTCTGTTCTTTTTGTTGACTGCTGCTGCACATTGAGTGGATGATTTCAGAGAACTATTCACAATGACTCCAAGATCTCTTTCTTGAGTGGTAACAGCTAATTTAGACCCCATCATTGTTTTCCAATGTGCGTTACTTTGCATTTATCAACATTAATTTCATCTGCCATTTTGTTGCCCAGTCACTCAGTTTTGTGAGATCCTTTTGTAGCTCTTCGCAGTCTTCCTGGGACTTAACTATCTTGAGTAGTTTTGTATCATCTGAAAATTTTGCCACCTCACTGTTTACCCCTTTTTCCAGAACGTTTATGAATATGTTAAATAGGACTGGGCCCAGTACAGATCCCTGGGGGACACCACTATTTACCTCTCTCCATTCTGAAAACTGACCATTTATTCCTACCCTTTGTTTCCTATCTTTTAACCAGTTACCAATCCATGAGAGAGCCTTCTGTCTTATCCTAGGACTGCTTATTTTGCTTAAGAGCCTTTGGTGAGGGACCTTGTCAAAGGCTTTGTTCGCATGCTTGTTGACCCCCTCAAAGGATTCTAGTAGATTGGTGAGGCATGATTTCCCTTTACAAAAACCATGTTGACTATTTCCCAACAAATTATGTTCATTTATGTGCCTGACAATTTTGTTCTTTACGATAGCTTCAACCAATTTGCCCGGTACTGAAGTGAGGCTTACTGGCCTGTAGTTGCCAGGGTCACCTCTGGAGCCCTTTTAAAAATTGGCATCACATTAGCTATCCTCCAGTCATTTGGTACAGAAGCTGATTTAAATGACAGGTTACAGATGACAGTTAGTAGTCCTGCAATTTCACATTTGAGTTCCTTCAGAACTCTTGGGTCAATACCATCAGGTCCTGGAGACTTATTGCTGTTTAGTTTATCAATTTGTTCCAAAACCTCCTCTAATGACACTTCAATTTGGGACAGTTCCTCAGATTTGTCACCCAAAAAGAATGGCTCAGGTTTGGGCATCTCCCTCATAGCCTCAACAGTGAAAACTGATGCAAAGAATTCATTTAGTTTCTCCACAATGGCCTTATCGTCTTTGAGTGCTCCTTTAGCATCTCGGTCGTCCAGTGGCCCCACTGGTTGTTCAGCAGGCTTTCCGCTTCTGATATATTTTAAAAAAAATTTGCTATTACTTTTGGAGTCTTTGGCTAAATGTTCTTCAAATTCTTTTTTGGTCTTTCTAATTATATTTTTACACTTCATTTGCCAGAGTTTATGCTCATTTCTATTTTCCTCATTAGGATTTACCTTCCACTTTTTAAAGGATGCCTTTTTGCCTCTCACTTTTACTTTTTTGCTTAACCATGGTGGCTCTTTTCTGGTTCTCTTACTATGTTTTTTAAATTGGGGTGTACATTTAAGTTGAACCTTTATTATGGTGTCTTTAAAAAGTTTCCACGCAGCTTGCAGGGATTTTACTTTTGGTACTATACCTTTTAATCTAACCTCCTCATTTTTGTGTAGTTCCCCTTTCTGAAATTAAATGCTACAGTGTTGGGCTGCTGTGCAGTTTTCCCCGCCACAAAGATGTTAAATTTAATTATATTGTGGTCACTATTACCAAGCAGTCCAGCTATATTCACCTCTTGGACCTGATCCTGTGCTCCACTTAGGACTAAATCAAGAATTGCCTCTCCTCTTATGGATTCCAGGACTAGCTGCTCCAAAAAGCAGCCATTTAAGGTATCAAGAAACTTTACCTCAGCATCCCTTCCTGAGGTGATATGTACCCAGTCAATATGGGGATAGTTGAAATCCCCGATTATTATTATTATTGAGTCTTTTATTTTAATAGCCTCTCTAATCTCCCTGAGCATTTCAGAGTCACTAACGCCATCCTGGTCAGGTGGTCTGTAATATAGCCCTACTGCTATATTCTTATTTTTTAAGCATGGAATTACTATCGATAGTACAATTTAGTTCATTTAAGATTTTTACGTCATTTGATTCTACGCTTTCTTTCACATATAGTTCCACTCCCCCACTGACCTGTTCTGTCCTTCCGATATATTTTGTACCCTGGTATTACTGTGTTCCATTGATTATCCTCATTCCACCAGGTTTCTGTGATGCCTATTATATCAATATCCTCATTTAATATTAGGCACTCTAGTTCACCCATCTTATTATTTAGACTTCTAGCATTGGTATATAAGATTTTAAAAACTTGTCCTTTTTTGGCTGTCCCCTATTGCATGACGTAATTGAACGGGACTTTTTTTCATTTGACTGTTTCTCTTCAAATCCTCCCTGTATTTTATCATTTTCCATCCTCTCCTCCTTATTAGGACATAGGAAATCTCCATTTATAGATCCTCCCCTAAGGGATGTCCGACCCACATGCTCCTCTGCACCTGTCGGCTTTCCTCCAGCCCTTAGTTTAAAAACTGTTCTATGACCTTTTTAATTTTAAGAGGCAGCAATCGGGTTCTGTTTTGGTTTAGGTGGAGCCCATCCTTCCTGTATAGGCTCCCCATCTCCCAAAAACTTCCCCAGTTCCTAATAAATCTAAACCCCTCCTCCCTACACCATCTTCTCATCCACGCATTGAGACCCTGCAGTTCTGCCTGTCTAACTGGCCCTGCATGTGGAACTGGAAGCATTTCAGAGAATGCTACCATGGAGGTCCTGGACTTCAATCTCTTACTTAGCAGCCTAAATTTGGCCTCCAGGACCGCTCTCCTATCCTTCCCCATGCCGTTGGTACATCCATAAACCACGACCACAGGCTCCTCCAATGCACTACACATAAGTCTATCTAGATGTCTCAAGAGATCCACAACCTTCACACCAGGCGGGCAAGTCACCATGCGGTTCTCCCGATCATCACAAACCCAGCTATCTATGATTCTAATGATCAAATCACCCATGACTAATACCTGTCTCTTCCTAATAACTGGAGTTCCCTCCCCTGGAGAAGTATCCTCAGTGTGAGAGGATACCACAACATCATCTGGGAGGAGGGTCCCAACTATGGGATTGTTTCCCTCTGCTCCAGTTGGATGTTCTCCTTCCCTGAGGCTTTCATCCTCCTCAACAGCACAGAGGCTGTGAGACGGGGGGTGGGACCATTCTACTGTGTCCCGGAAAGTCTCATCTATGTACCTCTGTCTCCCTTAGCTCCTCCAGTTCAGCCACCTTGGCCTCCAAAGTTGTACACCGTCTCTGAGGGCCAGGAGCTCTTTGCACCGAATGCATACATATGCCACCACCCCATAGGGCGGGTAATCATGCATGCTTCATTGGGTACAATAAACTGGGTAGCTCCCACTCTGTTGCTGGACTTCTACCTGCATTCTCTTTTTACTCCCGAAGCTTGTTCCCTTGTTGGTGCTTTGTTTTTATCAAGCAGTGTTTTGACCTTTAAGTGCAAACTTCCCCTGCTCACACTCCCCCGTAAACTCCCTCGCCAAACTCCCCTGTTAGCCGCTCTTCTTCGCCAGTTCCTCTGGTCGCTTAGGAGCGGACTTTTTAAAGCCCTGCTCTGCCTGAGTAGCCCTGCCCCCTGGTTAAGTGTTGATTGGATGCTTCGTCAAGAAGCTCCTAGCTCTCAGCCTTGCATAGCAGGCCACTAGGCTCAGCGCACACACAGTCACACACGGTCCCCAAAACAGCAGACCACATGGTATATTTCAGTCACGCAAACTTACCCCAAGGGTCCCGCAATCGCTCCTCCTTCACCTGGAGAAGTCCCTCGCCAAACTCCCCTGTTAGCCGCTCCTGTTCACTAGCTCTTTTTCTTTACCTGGGGGAATTTTTAACCCTTTAAAAATAAAGCGAGTAAAGAACAGCTACCAACAGGGATTTTACAGTTAACTGGCTGGCTGGGTGTCCATCAAAGGAAGCTATCCCCACACTTTATTTATCACAGCATGTTTTAGTTTCACTTTTTTAGAATGCAAAAATGCCTTTTTTCAAAAATGTCTATATAATGTAGTGATTTGGATTGACTTACAAGGGATATCTTGCTATTAAGAAAAAATGGACACAGCAACACTTCTAATATCTCTTTGTTTTAAACTCTGAAGTTTTAAAAGGATCAGAAAGAATATTCCTTGGGAAATAGTTTCTGGACTTTCACTTTGAGAAGGTATATGATTTTGTCTTCAGTCTTAAAACAATGAAGAGCTATTCAAAAATATTCACTTTTACACTGTTTCCTGTGGCATTAAAGTTTTTGATATACAAAATGAGCCATTAAAAAGAAACATTTGCCCACAGATATCAGTAGAGCCAGTTGAAAACTGGAATTCTCATTCCACAGGAAATTCTGAGATTTTGAAATTTGGTTTCATTCTGAATTGGAATGAAAAGTTGAAATTTTGGATTTTTTTTCAACATTAATTTTGATTTTATCATTTTGACTTGTTATATTATAATTTCAAATATAATATACAAGTTGGCTTGTATGTTATGTAATATTATAAACCTTGAACATTGCAATTATAAAATCAAAATTAATAATTGATTTCAATCTTAATGAAATTAAATGTTTTATTTCAGTTTCCTGCCATAAATTTTGACAGAACACTTCTATTTCATCAAATCAGTATTCTCTCATGAAAAACTGTTCCATCAGAAACGTTTCAACCAGTTCTAGTTATCAGGTATACCTCCTTTGCTAAATAAAGGAGGAAAACAGATAATCTCATATACCACTCAAATGCTAACTTTTTAATGGCAACTGTTGCACTTGTAATATTTGAAATGATGGTGAGTGTAGTATTTTGCAGGTTCTTATAATCTTGGGTGTTGTAACCGGAAAATAATATAAATTTTCTAATTTGTAAGCCTTTAAGAAATACACTAGTCTAGGTCACATGTAATATGTTTAGTTCTTAAATATTATTGTAACTCACAATTTGATTATGAAGAAATATGACTATTTGAATTTTTATTTATCATTATCTATTTATTGCATAATATACTAGTAGTTGTATTTTTATGGAGAATTTTCCATGTAGCATGTATTTAGTCTTTTAATCTTTATTAAAAAAAGATTAATATCCACTGGGAACCAGATACTATTATCTTGGCTGGCCAGGTTAGGTTAGGAAAGCAAAACAGGGAAAAGAGTTTCCATATATTTCATAACTCCGTGATTTACCAGGTGCATTTCCCTAGATTACAACTGGGAAGGAAAATTTTTGAGATTAGTAATTAAAGCCCATTTGTCCAAGCTACCTTTTGAGCAAAAAAAGAGGAGAACTATTAGTAGGTGAGTTCTGAAGACCATTTCATGTCTTTCCAAACATTATAGGCTTCATGTAGTGGCCCTGTCAGATCCCACAATTATCTTAGGTAGTCAGTCGAGAAATATCACTAACTCCTGTCTTTAGGTTCATATGCGTACTGCTATTTAAAGATTGTTATGTACATCAGAGGATCTGAAAGGCAGAAAATTGACTTTTCCTTCCTGTAAAAGAACGAGTTTTGCTCATCAGATCTCATCATTTGGAATCCTACCAAACATTGATTTTATGTAATCATATAAAAAAACCCACTGTTTCTAAATTATTCTACAACTTCATTATTTTGTACAATAGCTGTTTTATTGTTCTAGTTGCATGAGAAGTTAATGTGTCAGTTAGCTAAGGAAGCACTTGACTGGAGAGTGTGGCATAAGAGGCTTAAGAAGTAGTACAGTAGGAGAAGAGGTCTTCAGATGCTGCTGCTTTTCCCTGCCAGTCAATGGCCAGAGGGAAGCACCTATAAATCCAGATTGACAGATCTGAAGACTAGACAGATTGAAAAGGCTTATTAGATAATTGAGTCTATCCCCATCCAAATGCAGGATGTAGTTTCCATATAAAGGACAGCATATTATTACATAGAAATAATATATTGTTATTGATATTGAACTGACAGTTACCAGATTGAATTGATGTTACAGAGATTGTGTATTTTCAATTCAAATTAATACAATCTAATAAAATCTGAGAGTAACTCCTGAACATACAGCATGGAGGAGAAAATTGCAAATTGAATTGATGGAAAAATATAGTACATCTTATTAATGTTTATTCTTGTAAGAGGAAAAAAAATACTGGCGGGCACTGTGAATGTTTTGAATTAAGTGCTCCCGCAGATACTCCCAAAGGACTACTGTAAAAAAAAAAAAATTCAAAACTCTTATCATTCTATTCTTTTCAATGAATCTAACTTCCCTGTATGTTTATACTTCTTTAATGCAATAAAGTAAGCGTATCCTTTACAGTTCTAATCTTAAGAAAAGATAAACGGATCTGATTTTCACATTACAGAGAGTCTCTTCGTTTTAGTAGAATTTTTAGGGGCAGGAGACAAACTAATTCTATTCATATATTGTAGTGAAAACCTCCAAGTCAATCACAGTAATGCATTAGTGCAAACTCTAATAATCATAATTTACATGTTCCATAAAAGTTTTATGGCCTACGCATAAACAGTCTTATTTTTGACTCTTCAGGCATTTGGGGTTATAACTTTTAATTGAAGACTGAGTTCTTGAGATGAGTTCAAAAACTTCTTTAGTTATTTTATATTTTAAAAATTAAATTGAACTGCAGAAAGTAATTTATTAGAAACTTTTTTAACTTAGGCAAAATGAATTAAATATTTTAAAAACTTGCTATAATTCAAATGAATTAAAATATATCATCCTTATTTTTTCTATAAGTTCATTGTTAACATTTTTGTAGCATCAAGTATTGCTCTCTGCTTTATGTACATGTTTGTAAGACTATGGAATTTAATGAAGAGATCTTTTTAAAATATTGATAGTCACAAGTAAATTAAGCTATGTTTGATCTATGTTAAAGATTCAAAGTCCAAGGTCTTTGAGTAGAACTCAGAATAAAAATGTAATTAGGTTACATCCCTAAAGTCTGATATATCTTTAAACAAGACCACAAATGAAACTTTATTAAAACTTCATATGAATTATTTCATTGCTTTTTTTAATTCATTTTCCCCCTCTTCTCTTTCATGTCTATTACTGACATTGCTGCTTGTATTTTACCTGTCTTTTCCAGGGTATTTTAATTATTTACTGCTTAATGAGTAGTAATGAGATGAAGCTTCATTCAAAGCTGCACACTCAGAAACAGATTTTTTTGCTTCAAAACTTCACAAGGTCTTGGTCTACTGCAACTGGGCCTGCATTTCTCACCACATTATATAAACTTTTCTAGAGGCAGGATTTACGCCTACTAATTGACAGGGGAGACACTGCTTCTAGAGATGCCTTCTCAATGGGACTGATGGCCAGTGGGAGTGGCCTGGCTGTCAGTTGAATAATTTTTTCCTCAGTCTTCCATTGTTGCTAAGATTGCCTTAAATCTAAAAATCATTCATTTTCAACTTCTAAGGCATGATGAAGGGGCAGCCAGGTTAAATTTGAGTGCTATACAGTTTTGCGACCCTCTATGCCAAGTCAAATTGCCAACCAGCAGCACTTCTTGGTTGAAATACAGGATAAAAGGCATCCTGCACGATTTAGTATGGGACAGGGTAGTTTTTATTTAAATAGAGGACATCCCTCATAATATAGGACTGGTGGCAATCCTAAACTGTTGGTGGGTTCCCATAAACACACACTTTTTTTGGTAACAGATGATTCCTTTACTAGGGGTGTCAGAAATAAAAAGGTGCAAATACTAGGGCTGTCAAGTGATTAAAAAAATTAATCGCGAGATTAAAAAAATTAATCACGATTAATCGTGTGATTAATCGCACTGTTAAACAATAATAGAATACCATTTATTTAAATATTTTGGATGTTTTCTACATTTTTCAAATATATTGATTTTAATTACAACACAGAATACAAAGTGTACAGTGCTCACTTTATATTTATTTTTGATTACAAATATTTGCACTGTAAAAAACAAAAGGAATAGTATATTTCAATTCACCTAATATAAGTACTATAGTGCAATCTCTTTATCATGAAAGTTGAACTTACAAATGTAGAATTATGTACCAAAAAAACCCTGCATTCAAAAATAAAACAATGTACAACTTTAGAGCCTACAAGTCCATTTGGTCCTACTTCAGCCAATCGCTCAGGCAGACAAGTTTGGTTACATTTGCAGGAGATAATGCTGCCCACTTCTTGTTTACAGTGTCATCTGAAAGTGAGAATAGGTGTTCACATGGCACTGTTGTAACTGGCCTTGCAAGATATTTACGTGCCAGATGTGCTAAAGATTCATATGTCCCTTCATGCTTCAACCACCATTTCAGAGGACATGAGTCCATGCTCATGACAGGTTCTGCTCGATAACGGTCCAAAGCAGAACAGACTGATGCATGTTCATTTTCATCATCTGAGTCAGATGCCACGAGCAGAAGGTTGATTTTTTTGTGGTGGTTCGGGTTCTGTAGTTTCCGCATCAAAATGTTGCTCTTTTAAGACTTCTGAAAGCATGCTCCACACCTTGTCCATCTCAGATTTTGGAAGGCACTTCAGATTCTTAAACCTTGGGTCGAGTGCTGTAGCTATTTTTAGAAATCTCACATTGGTACCTTCTTTGCGTTTTGTCAAATCTGCAGTGACAGTGTTCGTAAATCAAACAACATGTGCTGGGTCATCATCCGAGACTGCTATAACATGAACTATATGGCAGAATGCAGGTAAAACAGAACAGGAGACATACAATTCTCCCCCAAGGAGTTCAGTCACAAATTTAATTAACACACTGTTTTTTTAATGAACATCATCAGCATGGAAGCATGTCCTCCAGAATGGTGGCTGAAGCATGAAGGAGCATATGAATGTTTAGCATATCTGGCACGTAAATACCTCTCCCGTCAATGTAAACAAACTTGTTTGTCTTAGCGATTGACTGAACAAGAAGTAGAACTGAGTGGACTTGCAGGTTCTAAAGTTTTACATTGTTTTGTTTTTGAGTGCAGGTATGTAACAACAAAACAATCTACATTTGTAAGTTACACTTGCACAATAAAGAGATTTCACTACAGTGCCTGTATTAATTGAAAAATACTATTTATTTTATCATTTTTACAGTGCAAATATTTGTAATAAAACTAATATAAAGTGAGTACTGTACCCTTTGTATTCTGTGTTGTAATAGAAATCAATATATTTTAAAATGTAGAAAAACACCCAAAATATTTAATAAATTTCAATTAGTATTCTACTGTTTAACATTGCAATTAATTTTTTTAATCACAGTTACATTTTTTGAGTTAATTGCATGAGTTAACTGCGATTAATCAACAGGCCTAGCAAATACCATTGGAACAATTACTTTAAATTACAACACAAAAAGGTTAAACCAATAGTTCCTAAACCAGCACTGAAGGATAGTTCAGTACAGTGGTATAACTATAAGAGTCCTGTAACCTCTCCACGTCATGCTTCTTGCAGGCTGCTGCCCTGCTTCCCCCTGCCGTGGCTATTGCTGCTCCCCTGGTAGTAAGTCTCAGCCCTCCAGTGCTAGCTTCCAGGCTGTTTGCTGCCCAGTCTTTCCTCTGTAGCCACTTTTCAGGCCTCCAGGCTGCTGCTTCTGCTCTCACAAAGCCTTTGGCTCTCTCTTGAGATTAATGTCCTTTGACCATAGGAAGTCCTTTTTCTTTCTGTACTCTGGGGATTATGGAGCCTGTAAGGAGTCCCACTGATTTCAATACAATCCACTTTGCCTCAGGAGTCCAGTCTAGCCTATCTATTTGCTGAATTAGGGCCTTGTTTTATCATTTTGTATGCTGTTTATTTCATCTTCCAACAAATCTCCACTGAAGATTTATAAAGCCTCCGTAAATAGTGGCTTATATTGGAAACTGTGACACATCCATAACTATTTCAGCATGAATAGTGCAACCATAATTATCATAATTGTATATATGAAACTAAAAATAATATCAATAGTTCAAGCAGTTAAATTGAAATGGAAGCCAATATCTTTTAAAATTGGCAATAACATTTTTCTTTTTTTGCTACCACTAAATATTGCTTCTAGCAGATTTTATGTGTACATTGTACAGTATAATAATTTATTACAAAAGATGCCCACTGGTTTTAGATTAAAATGCAATATAATATACATAAAGTTTTATTGTTCCTTTAAACAGGTTGTTTTAGACTAAAGTGGATATTTTGCTAAAGTCCCAACAAATGTTTACAATTTAGAACTAAATGTGCTTTCTCCTTGTACTAGTATTGCTTAGAAATGTGCATTACAGACCTGCCAATTTTTTTCATACAGTTTTTATACTGTATTATTTTCATTGTACAAATATACAAGCTGAGGAAATAATTAGGTACTCTCAATATTGCTAAGGCATGGAGCTAGAACAGGTCAGTCAGTGCATCTTATTGTGACATACTAAATTACCTGAACAATACTGGAAGCGATCTTTGGACCTAATTAACATCCCACCTAATTAATGTCATCTCTGTATGTACAGACCTCTAGACAGAGTCACACTTTATTTATATATTAAATATTATTCAAATTGCTGTCTTTAATTTCTGTATTGAAAACTTAAGATTTCTGTGCTGTTTTCTTAAGTGGGAGTAACTCTTCCTTTTTTTTTTCTCCTTCAAGTAATCAATGCACTGCTGAATGAGTTCATTTTAATGCACTCAATCATGCCTCTAATGTTTGTAGCTTACGGGCGCAAGCATCAGTAATGCAGGAATGTTATATGGCTTTAGTCTGGCCATTTCATAAAATATTCATGGAATCAAAAATGTGCATCAAAATAGCGGTTGGGAGAATTACATTTATGTGCCTGCTTTTATGGTAGCTTCACATTTAAACCCATTTGTGTTAATATCTAGTCAATCTTTCTACTTAAAAAATGGAAAATGGTAGTGATCATATACATCCTTCTTTGGTTAATATTTGTCTAAGATATCTGCTGTGATATAACATATATAAACTTTTGGAGTATTTTGTAGGAAGGAGATTTGTAAAGGAAGACTTGGATAATATTCAGAAATATAAAATGTTTGTCTACCATGCTTTTATGTTTATATCATGTTGACTTTTGTTCTTTGAATGGATGGATTCTCTTTTTTGTGGGCTTTTGGTCAAATAGTTTTATTCAAAAGTGCACTTTCCTTCCATTGAAAAACTATAACACAAACCTTAGTGTGTGTATATCTAGTTAGAATGAAAATAGTAATGATTTATAATATTTAATTTATTTAGTGGATGAATGATGCTTTGTATGAATATAATTGTTTAGAATGGGTCTCCTACTGTAAAAGATATGTAGTTATACCACTTCCTTCCAATTATTAAGATGAATTGATTACTGATAGCTTTTTGATGCCTTGTCCTGGGGCCCCAGTAAATTATAACATTTTTGTAGTACTTCTATATATTTTATAAGAATTACATTTGTGATTCTGACTCATTTGATTAAATGAGAGAAAGTGTCAGTATTTCTCAAAATTCAAGTTTGAGTCACATGGGGATAACTTCTGAGCACATTGCTTGGGGAAATTAGACATGCGGTTACTTTTGTTAACAATAACAATGGAAATTAATTAAATAATTTCCTGTGTAAACATTTTGAAAATATGTGCTATAGATTGTCTGGAAGCAATCATTTTTCTTCATGGAATCTGAGGTAGATATATGGGATATCCTTTCCCTTCTACAAAATATTCTTGAGGATCCTTCCCACTGTCTGTCCCTCTTCTTCTTTTCTCTATCTCTCTTTCTTTTCTCAAATGACAGTAAAAATCATTTTTAAGCTACCCTTCCCATAATTGAATTGATATAAAAATAAATCCTAACTTTTAATGCAGAGATGCTGTGTAACCAGCTTCCTTTCCTCCTAATACTTTCCATAATTTTTATCTATTTATTTATTTTTGAGTTATTACAAAAATGCCTATTCAAGCTCTAGCTACTTGTGCAACAAATAAAATAAACAACAACAATAATAAAAAAACAAAAATAACACAACACTTAAAATTAAAATACAGGAGCCAATCCAACTAAATACACCAACTCAAACTGAACCAACTAGCCAGACAGAATGAATAAATTGATTCCCCATCACCCTGAAGATTTTAGTCTCTCCAAGCTTTTGACTGTCTGTACTGAAATGCTTCAGAGAATGGATAAGCCTTGCAGGTGAAGATGAGCAATTTCAGGTTATTTTGGAGTTAGGAGTCAATTCCAAAAAATGAAATGTACTACTAATAGTAACTTCCCATTTAAATCTAAGAGGACTTCATCTTGAACTCTTCTGCTGATTGCAACTGGGTAGTATTGCAAAGTGATTCTCAAGTAGACAAATCCCAGGCCTGTTAAGTCAAAACCTTTCACTTTTTCTTTGCTTAGGAAATTCCCAGTCTATTTCTAAACTTATATTTCTTTTTATTTTCTGTTTAGCATCTTCACTCTTTTTCTTCTGTAACCAGATTGAGTTGTGTTTTCAATCTTGGCTTCTTTTTTTGTGTCTGTAATGGAACCACACTTAGATGCATTTTCACCTAATTCCATCTGAATAATACCAGAAAGCACAGTCTGCCTCTGTATTTTGGTGCTTATCGAATTCTGACAACAAAGATGTCAGGACAGGGCCCTTATGGCTAGTTCAAAGGCCAGTGGGGTATGTGGAATATATTACTTCAATTTCCACTCTGTCAGGAATGCTCTCAAGGGAGTCCCTCAAATATGAGATTTCATGGGAGAACAGAACCACCATATCCTATAGCTCCAAGCATCCTAAACAGGCAATAGAAAAGCATACTGAATCTGGAAGTGCACCTGAATGTGTCCATCTAAGAGATAACATCTCAGAATCTGAGGAGGAACAAGTACATTAGATTCACCTTCAACCTTCCTTGGATGACTTGCTTGTCACCTCTTCCTGTCCCTAGAAATTGTTTCTCCTGAAGGTGGTTTTTTTCTTTGTCGTTTCACCTGAATGAAACCACATGTCTGCCAGTCTTTTCCCTCCATAATACATCTGGTGAAATTAGGTTGCAGAAATTGAATGGCAAAAAAGCTTTGCATTATTACCTGAAAAGACTCCAGCCCTTTCAAAAGTCCAAGCCATTTGTTCATGGACTTTGGGGGAAAAAACAAAGAGGGAAGTGAGTTGTGTCAGAGACTAGCCAAGTGCATAAAACTCTATATCCAGCTCGTTGAGTCAGAGCCTCCAATTAATTTTCATAGTCGTCTATCCCAGAACCAAGGACAGCTTAATCTCCAGTCTCTGAACCTAGCAGTTTGGAGTGTGGTATCATGTTGACTTTTGATTTGGACTGTCCCTGAGCAGTTCACCAGACTGTGATAGAGGTTGTAAAGTTTCCTCAAGGAAGACTCATGCTTTGAAATGGAAGATAGATATTGTTATGGGTCTTTAATAAGTCTTCCTCTATTTGTCACAACACCTGTTATATTAGGCTATCAGTAGATGGTCCGCTTCCCTGGATTGACTGTAATCACAGTCAAGATTCATTTTGAAGCTGTATCAACTTAACTGTATCAACTTCTGATTTTGAGTCTTCATACATCCAACAGTTGAAGTTTTTGAAAGAACTAGTACATATCTTCCTATCTGTGTATGAGCCATTGCTTACATGGGACTTAAATTGCTTTAACAAAGCTCGTGACATTCCATATTTAAACTTCTTGAAGAATGTCTCCTTTACCATCTATCTTTGAAGACTATGTTGTCATGGCAATAACTTCAATCAGAAGATTTAGTGAGGAGCAATCCTTGATGACTGACCCTTGTTACACAGCATTCACAGGTATAAAATGGTACTTTGTCCAAACTCTAAATTCTTTACTAAAATTACCTTAAAGTTCCTTCTGAACCAATCTACCTGTCTCCTAGCATTTCTTGAAGCCCATTCTTTACCCAGGGAAAGCTAGTCTCCATAAATTAGAAGTTAAGAAGGCTTTGAATTACTATCTTGGGAGGACTAAATTAATTGTAAATCTACTAGGCTGCATCTGTATATAAATCCTGTAAGGGAGAAAATCCACTCAGATTGTCGAAATGGATTAGACTTTATCTTCAAACTTGTGTTTACCTTATCAGCGTTTCAGTAACTGAAGATCTTAGAGCACATTTGAAAAATTCTACCTTCTACTCCTTTCTTACTCCTTCAGAATCTTTCAGCTTAGGATCTGGACTGTGGTCCTTTACACACACTTGATTTTAAAATATCATACCCACAAGGTATGGCTTCTACTTTCTAGAAGATTCTGACTTCTGCTTCTTAACATTGTGGATCTATACAGGCAACCTACTCAAAAACTACATTTACTAGTAAGTAACTTGTAGCTTGGTCAACAAACTGTGAACTGAAGGTAAAGATGACTCACTGATACCTATAAGATGTGGAATATTTTTTCCATTATTCATATTTTTATTAAGTTACGGGTTGATGATTATTGGAACCTTTGTGAAGTGAAGTTAGAAACAATTTCTTTTGTAAGAAAATGATAATATGCAAAATGTTTTGGAATATTTTGTTAAGTATACTGCTTATATTTATGAATTAGTTGTGTTTTTCAGGTCAGTTCATGAAAGCTGCTGAGCATTATGAAACATTCCATCAATTGACACTGGGACGGATGTGGAAGGATGAGACAGGCCACACTTACAACTCACTGGCCTCTGAGCATCTCTGGAGAATTTACACTTTACTAGCAGACAAAATGCTAGAAAATACAGAACACCAACAGGCCATCAAAACTCTAATAAAAGCTTTTGAAATGGCAAAAAAAGGTGGGTGGAAAATAACACTCTCACATTCCTTTCTTTAATGTGCAGGCTCTGATTTTCCCAGGAGTAAGGTAAAAATCGTCAAGGATTTGAATGATTATTTCCTATGAAATTCAAAGACAAATGCCATCAATATACTTCCAAATCTCACTGTAAAACAGAAGTGCCTTCTTGCTGACAGCAAGGAATCCATTAGTTTCTTGAAAGCTTTATCTCCAAAAATGCAGTCTTCTGGGACTATAGTGTTGTAAAACAATGAACCCATAATCAGAAGTAAGGTCATTTACAGAAGTTGAGATTTTTGTAGGTTAGCCACTGTTGATTTTTCATTTCCTAACAGTAATGTTATCAGGCAGATCACTACTGTTTCATTCTGCATGACTGATAAATAATTATAGAAACAAGAACATTTGTTTTCCTTCTGCAGCCTTTCCAGTATACCTGAAATACTGAAAATAGTTTTAAAATTTAAGGTTCAGGAAATGCTGTATATGACAGCTAACATGACAGTCTTAGTGTTTTGACTATCCGTAGTAAGGATCCAAAAGCTGATGGAAATTTGAATGAGGATGGCATTTGAATATATGATGTCAGATGCTGAACAGCTACAAATCAGCTGCTTATTCATGGGGCATTATTACGTATGAGAGGGAGTAGAAAAAGGAGAGTCAACCATCACAGTTGATTTTAAGAAAGTACAGATTATTTTTCTGGTTTTGGGGTTATCTTAATAATGCTTATTTGCTGGAAGATGCCATTAGATTCCAACATCTACAGTTTTCTGTGTTCTGAAGGGGGAAAAAAATGATTGTATGTGTTTCCCAGAATTAGAATGGAAGATATTGTATAATCACCTTTATTCAGTTAGCATTGTTATGCTAACTTTGTGGCATCTTTAATAGTTTTTGCATAAGAATTATGGTTAATACACACTAGTAATTTGAAATTTATCAGTAGAGAAATTTTAATCTAAATGTTAAGAAAATATATACAAGTATTGATCAATCAGTCAGTTCCTAAGGAGTAAGCTACAGCCAGAGTCACAAAAAACAAGCTACAAACAAAAAAACAACCCCATTCTCCTTATGTGTTTAGTCTTGTAAAATAAAGTTTGTTACAGTGAAATAAAATAAAGTTTGTTCTGTGAAATATACAGAACAGTATAAAATGTATAGAATTAAGCATTAACTGTGCTATTCATTATTTAAAACAATATTGAATTATTTCTGTTTGTTTTCTTTAGTCATATTGTTTCTAAAGATCTAATGTTAAAATTTCTTTATACTGTTAAAAAGTTGAATACGTAAAAATACCAGCTTAAAAATCTATATTGCATTCCGACACTGTAATTTTTTGAGATTAAAGCAAAATGGTTTTTTTTTAATTTACTACACCCTGGGTCTGAGGTTTCCATTAATTCCATAACAGTCCTTTTGAACATGTCTTTTTTGAGTGCATTTGTCTGAATGTTGATTGGATGGTTCCTTCTTCCTTTGGATTTGGCCCTTAGGCAATCTGTCCTACTTCTTTTTCAACACAGAAGCTAATAGTTCTCTTCTGAGAGTTGCTTCTTTAGAACCCCACTCCTGGGAGCATGTGACTCAATAGTGTGAGTTCCAAGACCATTTAAAGCAATAACTGTTGCAAATAAGCGTATATTCTACCACAAAATGAAACCTTTCTTATGTCATGCTTATTATTATTTGTTTACATATTCAAGAGAATTGTTAAGAGATTATCAAAGTGGATCTGACTCTGCATTGACACCACCAGGCAGCTATCCCAATTTAGAGCTGGTCAAATATTTTTGACCAAAACTTATTTTGGAAAAAAATGCAGATTTGGCAGTTCCTAACCATTTCACAAATTTGTTGATTTCACCAAATTGTTCCAGTTAAAGAAACCAAACCAACTTTTTGGTTTGAAATTTCCTTTAATTTTGTTTAATTTAGAAATTTAAAAAATGCTCCAAATCTAAACAAACTTTTTTCAATATATCAATTTGCTGAAATTTTGAAAAAATTTCTTTTATGGGCTGACCCAAAACACCTTTTTTTCCCAAATTTTTCAGAATGCCAGAAAATTGAAAATCCATTATTCACTACCAGATGGCTTTAGAGCTCTTATTACATGAGCTAGACAGCTATTACAGCTTGCTGAGACATGTGTCTTTGAACCTTGTGGGAGTTCTGCAAGTTACGCCTTTACTCACCATTATTCTGTAGATATTTAAACGAGATCAGATGCTCATTTCAGATGGGCAGTCCTTCAATCTCTGTTCAAAAGCCTGCTCTCTCCCTCAAAGAAGCCCTGATTCAGCAAAATATTTAAGGACATGATTAAGTTTAAGCTAGTGCTTAAATCCATCTCTCTTCAGCATTCAATCTATTCCACCGGGCTTAAGCCTGTGGTTATGTGCTTTGCTGAATCTGGACCAGAAATTGATAAACAGTCTCTCAAAATTCAGGCTCTACAGAGACAGTTCTTGAAGGAAAAAGAAAGGTTTTGAGTGTATTTCCTCTATAGAGCCATATTTGCTCAACCTCCTTCCCTGCCCCTGTGGAATCTTAGGAAAAAGAACAGAAGGGTTTGGGATTGCCTGCTTTTATAATTTTACCAAGTGTGTTCAATTCTGTAGGTAGGGGGGTGTCCTAATGGGCTCAGCAATTGTGACTTTCAAAGATTTCAGGACACTTGGAGCCTAAACGCAAACTTCCATGAGTGTGGATCTGTAGAGACAATATATTAGGAGAACATGAGAGGTAAATAACCTTCCTTTTTCATGTGTAGCTGTTTATACTGGTGCAGAAGTTGGGAATTTGTTGACCTTCAGGACCCATTTCAAAGCTCATTTTCTAGGCTTTTTATGTGTTGAATGGGCAGTATTGCATGATGAAAGAAGGTTTTATATTTTCGACATGGATTCCAATTTGTTTGCTTTACTAATCAATTTTTGTATATATACCCAAACTCTGGGTTGGTGAATTTTGAAAAAATGATGTAAATAAATTATTTTATATAAATTAGAATATTAAATATACAAACCAAGTTTTCTTTTGCTGGAGCAGTGCAAAGAGCCAAGAAAGCAGTCCATTTTGGCCAGCTGAGAATTCCCTTTGCTTTTGGGAGCTCTCGGTGGGGCCAAATTAGCTTATCTAACTCAGTTGCCACCCCCAGTCTCTGGAATAAGGAAGAGCCACATCCAGAATGTGCTGTACTTCAGTTGTCCACCATTTGTGTAGCGTTTCCTGGAACCATTGCCAGCTAGTATAAAATACAGCAGCTTTCAGGCTGCTCTAGCCTATGCTGGTGTGGAAACCTATTCTGAGAATCAGGGAGCTGTAACTGATTTCCTGGCTTCTTTCTGCTGCACCAAGTTTCTGTTTATATGTAGCTAAATAACTGTATGGCGATATTGTACTGACCCTCTAAATGTAAGGTGTTTCATGACTGTCTTTGGAGAAGCGGTGGCAGTGCTGTGAAACAATTCATAATAGAGAACCTTATAGCATGACAAACTGTGTGCTCTGTTTCATGAAAACATTTGCACTTCCTATGTTTGTGGCTTTTTTTTTAATTGAGTATAAGTGCGCTAGATAAACATGGAAAACATCAATGTTTGGAAAGTGATAAATGACAAGCTATAAGGAAAAATGTAATATGTTATTAAAAATGACATGTACGTTATTTTCAAGAGCCGTCAGTAGTAGTGTAATTTGTTTAAAACTAAGAGTAATTATAACCCAACTCCTCCCCTTTAGGAGGTGATAAGAAGATGGAAGGAGAATCTGCCTATTGCTTAGGGCTAGCCTATCATTCTGCTGGAGAAGAACAGACAGCAATAATAGTGAGTTTACTTAACATTTCTTAACATGCATTTTATAATTTGTCCGGAAGCAATTACCTTGGCTTTATTATTAAGTGGCCTTAAATAAAGGTAGATTTTGATCTGCTATTTTTAGTGATGAAAGTTTTTATTACTGTTTAACATTTATTTTATGATTTTACTACAATAGCCTGTATGAAATATCTGCTGGGAATAGATGGTAAATAGAATGGGAAAGAGTTCTACATGTGAGAATTCTGGAAGGACAGGACCAGTAGTCCATCTCTGCATCTTGGATCAATTTTAGAGGAAAGATCAGTGACAACCCAGTATGCTTCTGCCAATCACTGCTGTATCTCTAGGGAGATATGGCAGCATTCTATGATCAACTGTAACAATGTTATGGGGAGATCCAGTAGTATGAGTATGGATGTATTTTGTCCTTGTCCGTGGACAAACAAAAGGGTATTCATCAAAACAACCAGTGCCATCTCTGTGCGTGCCCAAGCCTTAAACTCAGTTTGGAGGGATCCAGTGTTCTAGCAGCGGACATATTTCATGGAGAGGACTCTTCACTAGTTTCTTTTATTAACTTGCTCAAAAATTGAACCTTGGAAACTGGATAATAGTTGAAGTTGGTTGAGTTGAGCAATGATTTCTTCAGTATCAGCTGGTTTACTGTATGCTTATAGTTGATGATGGATTTCCCTCTTCAAAGGAGGCATTAATAATTTGATGTTCCAGAAACTTTCTATTATCTTTTTCATGATTCTTCAATGCTTCTTGGATTTTCTTCCATGCAAATTGACTGAACTGTGGAAAAGAGGGTGTTATGTTATTTGTCCTGTTATAAACATGTGGTTTCTGGTGTTCAGAGAAGTCAACCCTGATGCTGCAGATGATCAGTCTGAATAGGCTGATAAATCCTCATAGTCAGAGGTTCTGGGTTGTGAAGTTGAATGCAGATATTTCAGACTGAGAGAGCAGTTTATGATCCAGAATACTTTACAGAGTGAGATTTAGTGGTTGCAATGGCAAAGGAGAAATACGGATTTTTTGGCCTTTTCCAGGGTTCTGGAATAATAGATTAGACTAAAATTCCTTGTGCTGAAATCTTTCTGCATGTCCACAAGTTTTTGACCACACACACTCCAAGTTTTCTTTCCTTCTTGCTGCTGCATTAACAGGTGTTTGAGAACCTATGGGAATGAGGAGCAGAAAGACCGGTAATAGAGATAAAGAATTTGGCATGGACACTTGATTTGTTCATGACCAGGAGAAGCTCCTTGACCAACAAGATGAGCACAGTCTTCATTCCATTCAAAGGCCAAAACCATAGTTGAAAGCAGCCCAAGATTATCTGGGAATTATGATATTGTCAGACAGAGTTTCCTGGTCACCATCTCTTGCATTATTTTTTCTTAAAACAGGAGGGTTAGAAACCAGGTGATCATTTACTAACTTGTGGCTTTTTGATCCTGGGTCAAATAATTGCTTTTTTGGAGAATGCTGAAACCTTTGTTCTTTCAGTTAAGATGCTCAGCTTTATATATTAGTGTGTGTTTTATAATAATGTTTAATCAACAGATAAAAACAACTGACAGATGGTAGAAAACAAATTTGCCTTTTTTGTTAAATATGAAACACTCCCTATACAGTAGAGAATGTAAATGGGATTCACTAGGGTGGATCATAAAATAGTTTAAGTATCCTCACTTACGCTGTAGGTTATTAATATTTTCATCACTTGTGTGCTAATTAAAATAAACATATTAAATAGAGTTTAACTTACGAATGTTGTATAAAATTGCGAGATCAACTCTCTTTACATAAACTGAGAAGACTTTCATTTAGAAAAATAGGTTAGTTTTCACTTAAAAAAAAAGTACCACATTATGAGAATGAGAAAAGAAATAGGTAGTATTTTATTTCATGCATTCTTTTCATCCTCAACTGTGATCAATATATACAACAGTAAAATATCAATGGTTTCAGTGCCACTGAGCACAAGTTTTCTTTACTCTCCAATTAGAAATCATTGCCTAAAATTTACCCTTCTGTTCTCAATTTAATGGTCTCTGTATCCAAGGGGAGCTCAGATGCTTACAGAGATGAAATCATTGCATCCTGTTCCCAGAGGACTACTGGTTATCATTAAACATAACATACAAACAATACTGCTAGGAGCCAGTTTGCTTCATGGTAATGTATAGTTCATCACCAGCTTCTGTAGCATGCTAAAGAGGTCTTGCCACTCAGCTTGGGACTATTTGAGTGTAGACTCAGGGGTCTCAGCAGTTATTTTCCTGCTTTGCATCAGAGTTTTCATCTTCTTTATCCTTTTGTGCTGTGGCCCACCTCAGGCAGTCTTCTTCTGGGAAGAATCTAAAAGGAGCAGCTGTTACAAATACCATTTCCTCAAATTGTTGCCATTTGGTTCCTTTTGCTATTTAGTGTGTCACTTCCTCCCCCCCAACATGCAGACACACCAGTATGCATATAAACTTGTTTCTCTTTCATTATCTCTTCTAACAAAGTGGAGAAGCTTATGTTCAAAATATTCATTATCTGACACAGTAATTAAAAGGTTGAAATTATTAAGCTACAGTCTGTTATATCAAAAATATAGCCTCTTCTCTAGAGAATGGAATATTTTCAGTGAATATAATTTTTATTGCTAAGCATGTAGTATATAACGTGATTAATTGTTGATAAATTATTTATTTGATACATGTAACCTCAGTTTTGCAAAGACTGGGGGCAAGTCTACACTATAAAATTAAGTTTACCTAAGTTACCTTGATGTACAGCCACTATAGTAATTAAATTGCTTTTGCATGTCCACACTACGCTCCTTTTGTCGGCGGTGTGTGTCCTCACCAGGAGCGCATGCAGCGATTTAACTGTCACTGTGGGGCATTGTGAGATGGCTTCTGAAAGTCAGCAACAGTCAATGTAAGCAACGCAGCGACTATACTGACACTGCGTCGACCTAACTACATTACCTAAGTGCTGTACCTCTGGCAGAGGTGGAGTTATTAAGTCGGTGTAGTGGGAGAGATACATAGGTGGAAGAATATTTTAGTGTATTTAGATACTAACAGAGTTAGGTTGACGTAAGCTGTCTTACATGTAAACCAGGCCTGAGTTCAGTGGGACTATTCAAGTGTGTAGAGTTAAATACGTGTGTAAGTCTTTGCAAGATTGAGACTTAACTCCATTTAACATCTTTGTGGTATTTTTGGGTGTCAAGCAAGGTCCGCTTTATTATTGTATCTAATTGCTTTTGCCATGTTTGGAAAAAAGTATAAATGTCTGAAATATAAAAGTCTACTGTGGATTTTGCCATGAAAAGGTTAGCTGGTTGCTGTCTAGACTAACTTGACAGTAGATCTTGCTATAGATGCTTCTCTCCAAAATTGTATTGCTAACCAAATATTTGTTACAAATATTTTCATATAATTAGAAATCTTGTATATGGCAAAGTATTGCATATTTGACATGGTTTTTTAAAAGTATATTGCATATTTGATATGGTTTTTTAAACTGAATGTAGATTTTATGGCTAGAAACATTAGATAAGATCTGATCATACCTAGGCTCTGCATTCTGATTGTTTTTGAATATCGGAAATTCTTTAAGGGAAAGCAGTAGTGTTCCTCCTCTGGAGTCTGTCTGGTTTTTTTGGGGTGGGGAGGGGAACTTTGCATCTGAGTGAAGGAGCACTTCTGATTGATGTGAACTCAGGGAGCACAGTACATATAGGTCAGAATTCTTTGTGCAAATCCGGGGTTGATGAGAGAGTTGTCCAAATATTGATAAGTTTTCAAGGTTTACACAATTATGAGGTGTGCCACCATTACCAGGCATTTGATGAAGATTTGAAGATCCGTAGCAAAAGGAGACGGGGGCACTTGTATTGGTAGTGATCATTGCCCACAAAAAATCTTCTCTGTGTTACCCTGAGTGAAATGTGTAATTATGAATCTCTCAGGCTGAGAGTCTTGAACCAGTCCTACAACTTCAGGGAAGGGATGATTGTTGCCAGCGTCACCACATAAAACCTGAACATTCAGTTAATTTGTTCAGCTTCATATGGAAAGAAGATATAACTTTTTAATTTGGATTTGTATGGTGCTAGGCATTTCCCAGTACCATGAGGGATTTTGTTGATGGCTTTGTTTTAGAGAAGCATCTTCATCTCTAAGAAGTTTCTCATTACAGGGATCCCTGAAGAGGGATGGGAATAGAGGATTGAGGTAGCATGGAGTGGAACTGAATAGAGTGCCCTTTCTCAAAAAAGTCATGACATTTTTTCCCTTCAGTGCTCACCTATGTGACACCCAAATTTGCATCTTAGTGATGCCTTGTTTGTCTTGGAGCAAATCAGTGGTTTTCCTTTGGGGTCTGTGGTTAAAATGTGGTTAAAATGGAGCTATTCTGACACCAGTTAATGGTGTCAGAATAGCTCCATTACTAATGGACTGGATTTCTCTTGGGTAACATGCCCCAAATATATACTCTGAGGGGAAACCCCCTTAAAAGTGATTCAGTTAAAGAAAATTAGAATTAACATAAAAATCATATGCCATGGAAAAATAGAATATACTGAAAGCATATTACTAGATCAGAAGATTATCATGCTTTTGGAAAGCTTTGATTCAGCAGAAAATAATAGCATTTGTAAACATCCCTTCTTACAGTTAATAGCCTGACTTTTTTGTCTCGGGGTTGCTTCTCAAGAGTAGGAGACTCATGTCTCTTTAGTTCTCAGTTTTTATCACTTAAGCCCCCATTTCCCCACTTCCTCCTTCCCCAGAAAACTAAAAAGATGATGAGCTATAGTCTTGGCTACCTATCCTGATAGATTAATCTAAAATAAATCAACCTTTCGGCATAAACATGTTTACATGACCATCAGTATCCGTTGTTGGGGAATTTGTGTCACAGGCAGTAGGGGAATTGGCATTGTGAACCGGTGTCAGGAAGTCTAAAAGACTAACTTTGAGTATTTCTCTGTATCAGATAATGTTGTGTGAAACTTGCTGGCTTTGTTATTTGTGAATGTCACATCTGTGAAATTTTGCTTTAAGTTTCCAAATCTAGAGTTCCAAAGGCGAAACTCAAATTGAAACCATCAAGATTCATTTACCTTTATGCATTGCATATGATTGCTTAGACTTCACATAGTTATTGTACACAAGATTTTTGATTGTCTAGTTTTATTATGAAACTACAAAACATGCACACTAAGAATTAATGGCTATGCAAAGACAGTAAAGGACCATGGCTGGGTTCCTTCATGCTACCAAAATGAAAATAATAAATAATAAAAATTTGTTCCTGAGAATCAGTGAAAGATTCTCTGCAATCTAAATAATTTGCACAAAATGTAGCTGGTTTAGTTTTCATGTTCGAACATGAAGCTAGCAGAGTTTTACTTGGTTTCAGTTTCCTTGCAGAAGGCTCACGTAGCTGTAATTTCAAACTGTCTGAAGTGTTTGATCATTGAAAGCACAATCATAACACCGGCTATTCTGACATGCAAGGGAGTGAGAAAGTATATGGAGCCCTCTTATTCCCATGCCATGTCTTCACCGCTATTTCAACCCAAGTTACCTAACACGGTTTAGCTAACCCATGTTAAGAACTTTCCTTTTATTTGTAGAGAAGACAAACCCTATATGTCAGCCAGTGCAGCTGAGTTGGTGCAGCAGAAGATGTAATCATTGCTAAGTATAAGGCTGGTGCAGATTACATTTTCCCCATCCCCTAGTAGCAAGGTGGGAGCCAGGAACCAAATTGTGTGTGCCCCTTATACCATGCCCCTTACACAGACTTGTAGCAGTTTAAAGCCACAGTTAAGGCCTTTTGTCCCATTTGAGGCTTTTGAAACCTGAATTGTTTCCTTCCATGGGTCAAAATAGGTATATTAAAGGACATTTTCTGCCAATTATGGTGAAACTGTTCTCTGGTGCAGCCAGTTAAAAATGACCACCCTTCCATTTCCAGACACTGTTTCAATCTGTGTCATTCTCATAGGATAAAAAAGTAAAATTAAACACAAAACCATATAACAGTGAGTATACATTATGGGTTATTTAGTGCTTAATCTTTTTATTAAAAAACAGAAATGTAAGAACTCTGGTGTGTAGGGCTGTGGAAGATCTGGAAATGTTTTTGTGAAAAATTGTACAGTTCATTTCTCAGGTGATTAGATACTCACAAAAGCTTTTTACATGTTTTGAGAAATGGAGGATTTGCACCAAAATCATACAAACCCTATGAATTTGTACATTTTTGTTGCAAATCCACCTTACTTTAACTGAAATTGACCTTTTTGTGTAAAAACTTCAAAACAGTATGTGGATTTTCATGAAAATAAGGCAAAGTTCAGTTTCTTAATGGAAATACAAATATCATTAAATTCTGAAGAGACTTTTTAGTTTGATTTCAAACATTTTCCATAGCGCATATAGTTAACGTGAAAAGAGCAGGCATTTTAAAAGAATATTATAATTGAATATGAACAAACTGTTATAATGATTAGTTTCTTAAATTGTTATAAATCAGGCCCCAATCCAGCAATTCATTTACTTAGGCATGGTCTTAAATTTCAGCAGGTGAGTAGTTCCATTGACTTCAGTGGGATTACTCATGTATTTAAAATTAAGCACATGCTTAAAGTTTTTGCTGGATTGGAATCATAACAGTTATATAAGAGTGAGGGGGGAGATCTATTGTCTAGACTTAAAGAATTTAAACATTTGTCGTTTGACAGACAGATGAATAACTTGAAAAGCTAGAACATTGCAATATGCCAATTTATACTATAAAACCTAGAGCTTGCTGTGGCATTGCTAGCCGCAGTTTGTTTTGCTGTTTTACTTTCAGATTTTATATTATTTTAGAGCTGATCAAAAGAATTGGTAGCAAAGTGTGAAGTAAATTGTACATCTAAATAAATCGATTTAACATCCTTAGTGCTTTAAGTGATTTTAGTAATATTAATATTTAAAATATTTCTTTGTGAAATCTTTTTATGACTACATACAGCAATAATAGCCACCATTTCATTCTACTGTTTTTCATAGTACAACATTACACAGTGAACATTGTAAAAATATTATCTTTTAGCATTGAAATGGATGCTCAGAATTGATTTAAACTGTTTATTTGCATGTAAATGACTCAAGTTTTATTCAGTCAATAAAAATATAGTCTATTAATCCATTTGCTATATTTCTTACATAGGTTAAGACTTACAAAAATGCAAGGTTTCCTATTGAATTAGAACTTTGCCTTTAACTTTCATATCTGCACAGAGAAATTACATTCTTTAAATTGCATTTTAAATTTTATAAAATATTTCCCTAGCTTATCTCCCATTTTTTTTTCTGTCTATACAATGCAGCTTTCTATTTCTTGGTTGGTTTGTTTGTTTTATTTAGGAAGATTTTTATTATATAAACACATTTTTATGGATAGAAATAAAGATATAAATAAGCGTTAAGCAGAATATTGATAGAAACTCAGTGGCAAGAAGTTATGGGCACTGAAGCATGCACATGCATACACTATGATATTAGGGTCTTAGGAGGCTACAGCAATTTGACAGCCAGGTATATTAGTGTTGACACAGCTATGTGATAAAAGCAATTCAGACATCTGGATCACAGTGTTGCTCTACAAAGGCATTTCTGAACAGTTCATGCATTTGTACTTACCCAAGTCCCCAGTTTTGTCCACCCCCTCTCACTGTTTCCTTCTCTGCTTCTGTCTGACTTCGCTTTGTATGTACTTGAGGAATCTCATTTTTCCTTTACAAGTCACCTCCATCTGCTTATGTGGCCCTTACGCCACACATCATATTCAGCCATTCTCAAGGTGAAGGGCTGTATTCTTATCACTACCTCTGTCTCATGCTTGTCACTGCTCAGCACTCCGCGCCACACTGGCTTGTTTTGTCAATAACCGTTTATTTGTTGCTGGAATAGTAGCAACCATTACATCTGACCTCCCTGTTTCATCAATTATGGATAAATTATTGGATGTGAACATCTGCAAAAGCTTGCTGTTGAACTCACCTCCTGGCTGGGATTAGATAAAGTATTAAACTGTTGTTTATTGTCAGGCCAAAAGTCTACTGGGAAGCCAGGGAATTCCAAGACTAGCAGACCCCCATCAGCAAGCACCAAAAATTGTTTAGTATTGCCACTGTTTCCCACAAGATCGTAGCCATTTATTATTTACACTTATTACTAGTTGTTATAACATACTTGATAAAAGCTCTTGGCAGGCATAGTGTTTGTAGCCATTGTCACATCTGTCAGGATGGAAAGGATACATAAATTGTTTTTTCCTCTTATATCAGTGTTAAAGGATAACAGATGAAGCTTCTTCTCTCCAGATGGTTATACCATGTTTTATTTTGAAGAAATATGTCCAACTGGCTGGTTTTGAAAACATTACATTCCAGTTCTAAATTAGAGTTACAAAAACCTTTGCTATAGTAATGGCACATGCAATGAAGATTTCAAATTGTACAAAAATACTATACTAGAATGTCTGGGATTTTTTGAGGCATGTATAGGCTTCTGCACTAAGGGAACAGGTTGGAATATTTTTGTATTGAGTCAGACCTTACATGAGGTTCAGTAAGGGAGATTATATGCATTGCTTCTGAACTGATACATCCATTGCAGAAATAGAGTGAGAATTAAGAGTTACTGTTAGTGCTGATTACAGCATAGGAAAGCATGACAAGGAATAGTAGTACTGATGAAGAAAGAAGCATAAGAAGGAGTATCAACAACAAAATATTAGCGGGGAAAAGTGACCACAATTAACCTTTATTTAATCACCAAATAAATGTTTTGTGTCATTAAGGCCCCGATGCAGCAAAATGCTAAGCATATGAGGTGAAATCTTGGCTCCACTGAAGTCAGTGGGAGATTTATGTTACCCCTTGAAATAAGTTTTGGTGCTAAATTACTTGTAATTACATCCTATCAATTTGAATCCATTCTGCCAAAATATATACATTACATTACATTATATATACACATTACATTATATAAAATATACATTATGTAATATACATTATGTGTGTCAGCAAGAGATTTGTGGAATATTCTTCTTTCCGAGACATTAATCCTGCAAGCACATATGCACATTAATAGCTTGAAACACATGGTTTCAATGTGTCTACTCACATGCTTTATGTTACTCACATGCATAAATATTTTCAGGATTTGAGTGTTAGATTGCAAGTTCCTTGGGGGAAGGAACTGTATCTTCATACTTGTTTGTACAGTGTGTAGAGGAATGGGGCCTTGATCCTTACTGGGGCCTGTGGGCTCTACCATAATAAGTACATTATAAATAATCTTTGTTTGCCATTTGACTTCTCCCACTTTGCAATTTAGTCCATGTAATTATGCAGCAGGAGCCACATCATGAAACCCATACTCAGATTTTGCTTCGCCCTTACTCAGGTAGGTCTGTAGGCATGTAGACACTTGACCAATCAGTGTTAAAAACTGATAGATGAACCCGATATACATGCATAAGAACGGAGCGAACCAGGGTCAGAAGGACGCATACCACTCCCAACCCTCTGGAAATCTGAAAAAAAAATTGATGCAGCTTTGGGTTGCAGTAATTTTCCTAGAGAGACCTTCTGTTGTGTGGAACCTCTGCTTTAATGGGGTTGTAGGAGCAGTTGCAGCAGAAAGCCTCAAAGCCAATGTGAAGGCATAGGTCCTCTGTTTTGGTGACACTGCCTTTGGAAGATCCTGTCACCTCCAAACGGTTTAGAGACCAGCTCCCTTTTCTTCTGTATGGGGTTCAAACCCCACCCCAAAACAGAAGAAATTAAAGGAAACTCCAGGATGGAATCCTTTGGTAAATTTTCCTTCCTGTGCTCTAAGCCAATGTTTTTAAATACAGTAGTAGGATGAGCTGCCTTAAAAAAATCAACAAAATATAAATTTCTTTGACATCTTTTGTAGTGCCCTTCCCAAATTGCAGATTAAAATGCCCATGTAGCACCAGTGTCTTTATTTTAACTGCATAATCTGTCTAGAAAAAGATTCTGTTTACTGGCATGTCAGAATTATGTGCTTTTTCTGGAAGTGCATAAGAGGCATTAAGTGCACATTGCATCATCTATCTATCTACCAGCACCTATTGTTGGCTCCAGTAAAATATCCTCAGATGCTGCTACCCAGTCTAGGCCTTAGCCTGTTACTGCAGCGCTTGTCAGAAATCATTAGCTAGTGATCTCTTTGACTAATGTTGCGGTTGATTGTCTAAATCATGCTCAAGAACTGTAAATGAGGCAGAAACATCTTTACAGCTCACCGACTGTGAAATGGCTAAACAGGGTTAGACTGTCAGAAATCAAAATAAATGTATTTCCAATAAAATTTGACAACAATTTAAAGTGCAGGTTTGGAAGCAGAACTGTATTTTGTGTTTTTTAAATGTACAGTAGTAGAAATTAGTATCCTCCTGTCACTTTTTTTTGCAAGAGCAAATTGATAAAATATTGATAGCAGCAGTAATCTTTTGTTAACATGGATAGTCATTTTTCCAACATAAATTCTCACCTTAGAATCTCACTTTTGTGTCGTTTATCACCATATGTTCATATCATAGAATCATAGGACTGGAAGGGACCTCAAGAGGTCTTCTAGTCCAGTCCCTGCAGTCAAGACAGGACTAAGTATTATCTTCTAGTCCATCCCTGACAGGTGTTTATCTAACCTGCTCTTAAAAATCTCCAGTGATGGAGATTCCATAATCTCCCTAGGCAATTTATTCCAGTGCTTTACTACCCTGACCATTAAGAAGTTTTTCCTAATGTCTGACCAAAACTTCCCTTTCTGCAATTTAAGCCCATTGCTTCTTGTCCTATCCTCAGAGGTTAACGAGAACGAATTTTCTCCCTTCTCCTTGTAGCAATCTTTTATGTACTTGAAAACTGTTATGTCCCCTCACAGTCTTCTCTTCTCCAGACTAAACAAATCCAGTTTTTTCAATCTTTCCTCATAGGTCATGTTTTCTAGACCTTTAATCATTTTTGTCACTCTCCTCTGGACTTTCTCCAGTTTGTCCACATCTTTCCTGAAATGTGGTGCCTAGAGCTGAACACAATATTGTAGTTGAGGCCATATCAGCAGAGAGTAGAGTAGAATAATTACTTCTTGTGTCTTGCTTACAACGCTCCTTCTAATACATCCCAGAATGATGTTTGCTTTTTCTGCAATAGTGTTACACTGTTGACTCATATATAGCTTGTGATCCACTATGACCACCAGATCCCTTTCTGCAGTACTCCTTCCTAGGAAGTCATTTCCCATTTTGTATGTGTGCAATTGATTGTTCCTTCCTAAGTGGAGTATTTTGCATTTGTCCTTACTGAATTTCCTCCTATTTACTTCAAACCTTTTCTCCAGATCATCCTCCAAAGTACTTGTAGCCCCTCCCAGCTTGGTATCGTCTGCAAGCTTTATAAGTGTACCCTTTATGCCATTATCTAAATCATTGATCAAGATATTGAACAGAACTGGACCCAGGACCAGTCCCTGCAGGACCCCACTTGATATGCTCTTCCAGCTTGACTGTGAATCACTGATAACTAGTCTCTGGGAATGGTTTACAAACCAGGTATGCATCCACCTTATAGTAGCTTCATCTAGGTTGTATTTCCCTAGTTTGTTTACGAGAAGATCATGTGAGACAGTATCAAAAGCCTTAGTAAAGTCAAGATATACCACATCTACCGCTTCCCCCCATCCACAAGGTTTGCTACCCTGTCAAAGAAAGCTATTAGGTTGGTTTGACACGATTTGTTCTCGACAAATCCATGCTGACTGTTACTTATCACCTTATTATCTTCTAGGTGTTTGCAAATTGATTGCTTAATTATATGCCCCATTATCCTTCCGGGTACTGAAATTAAGCTGACTAGTTTATAATTCCCCAGGTTATCCTTATTCCCCTTTTTATAGATAGGCACTATATTTGCCCCTTTCCAGTCTTCTGGAATCTCACCCATCTTCCATGACTTTTCAAAGATAATCACTAATGGCTCAGATATCTCCTCAGTTAGTGCCTTGAGTATTCTAGGATGTATTTCATCAGGCCCAGGTGACTTGAAGATGATTGACTTGTGTAATTAATTTTTAACTCGTTCTTTCCCTATTTTAGCCTCAGATCCTACCTCATTTTCCTGGTGTTCACTGTGTTAGACATCCAGTCGCTACTAAACTTTTTGGTAAAAACTGAAAAAAAGTCATTTAGCACTTCTGCCATTTCCACATTTTCTGTTGTTATTCTCCCCCCCCCCCCCGCACTGAGTAACGGACCTTCCCTGTCCTTGGTCTTCCTCTTGTGTCTAATGTATTTATGGAATGTTTTCTTGTTACCCTTTATATCTCTATCTAGTTTAATCTTGTTTTGTACCTTGGTCTTTCTAATATCATATCCCTACACTGTCTATTTCCTTGTGAAAGGACCATCAAGGTATACCTATTGAGGTATTATGACAGATTCTCCAGTGTTGCAATGTATATGTTTTATATTGTTGGGACTCTACTGAAATCAGTGGGGTCACTTGTGTAAAATTAGAGTAATTGAGCAATGGATCTATTCCACAGTGCCTATCATTATGGACTGTTATTGGGATGAGGAGACCTTCCTCTAGTGTTCCTGAAACATAAACTCCTAAATGTTCAAAGGATCATACGGCGTTTTAGCCATACAGTTGTCATTGATATTAACAGGATTCAAGTGGCTAAAATCATTCAACTTACATGTACTTACAACTTGTAAGTTTAGGAGAGCATATTTTAGTGATATAATACTTAGTGAATAAAATTGATATGGTTTATTCTCTGAAGCATAAGGGGATGCGTGTGATGTTTGAACAGTTTTACTATATTTGGTGCTTTAGTATCAAGCAAGAAACTTGTTTATAAATTACAAGCTCTCATGTTGATTCAGAATTAAAGATAGACAAAGAAGGTGATTCAAATGCACTATGATGATGTGCCTCCCTCTCTCTCAAATGTACAGCCATAACGAGCTTTTTATTTGGCAAAGGACAAAAGGATGACCACTTCAGCCCTATTTTGAGGATTTATGTGGTGTATATAGACTTGCTTTCTGAGCTTGCTTTCTGCACCAAAGTGACTTTCAGCCACAACAGACCTGCTAAGACCCAGGGAGAGAGATGTTGTTCTCAGAACCAGCCTTTCTAAACAGAAATGCTGTTCACTCAAATATTCATCCTGTCCTGTGTCTTTACATAAGTCTATGTCCAGTGATTATCCTGGTAAGAGTTTGATACTCACTTGCAGTCTGCTGTTTTAAAAAATCCTAGCCTTGAGGCTTGACACTTGAGGCAGTGTTGTGGAGGAAATGATATGGGGAGGGAAAGATCAAGGTCAAAGATAATTCCAAGTTTATGGAAAACATAGGTATGAGTGGGAAACTTTCCCCACCTGTTGTAAGACACAGTTTACAGGCACTGTGTAGGATCAAAACTCATCATGCAATTTGACTTTCAAACAAATATATTAATAAGAAGATAACCTAAAGCCAAGTCCAAGCTTTCTCTCCAGATTTGGCTGCTCCTATGGTGCCTAGATAAGAGCTACTCATTGCACAGCCTTTGTGTCTCAGACCCAAAATCTCTGCCTTTTTTATTTCCTTCCACTAATGTTCTCTCATTGTTGGCAGGGGTTGTGGGTCACATTGACTTTAGCCCTGATGTGCAGGACAGATTACTAACCCTTTCTTGTCCTGATCCAGTATGGGTTTTGTCCACCATATCACCGGGGGCAAAAGAGGGGTCTACGTTGAGAAAGGAAATGTATTTGTTTATGAGGCTGCTTTTCTTGCTCAAAGAAAGCACTTAATGTTTTGAGTCATATAGTTGCAGGAGGTTGAGATAAAGCCATCAATATACTTGGTCAGCACAGGCTAAGAAGAGATATATGACAAAATCAGTGCTTCAATTATAATTTTTCTTCCATTAATTTTACTTCATATTTTCTTTTTCGATGGTTCAAAACAAAGTGAAAATAGCTATATCCTCTTATTTTGAGAACTGTACAATAATTTAATCAGTTCAACTGCACATAGAATATGAACTCATTCCACAAGATTCCAAAAGTACAAAAGTATCAACCTTTATTTGAAAAGATGTTATAATGGACCTAGCAACATCAAGTTCATGCATTTCAATAGTCAGCCTTCCTCAGAACCTCTTGTACAAAGCAAATTTTTTAAAACCCACTTTAAACCCCTCCAATAACTCTAAACCTCATAAACCCTACCTTCTGCTCTTTTGATGTGTCAGCAGGAAATTCATCAATCAGACTCATGCAGGTACCAAATAAACCTCTGTAATGTACATTAGCAGTATAGATTATCCTGTCTAGTCTAGTTTGTTATATCATATATATATATATATATATATAAACACAAAATGTGAGAAAACAGAATATGCTTGCATTTTCATTGCAAAGGAAATTACCAAAAGTCATGCTGAGTAGTATGCAATGCATAGTATTTTATCATAAAATGCATTTTTATTTCATGCTCTCAAGTAAAAATAAAGTAAAATCCATTTCTTTGCTGTACTTACTTGTAGTAGTTGACTAAATTCTGTGGGTATTTCAGCGTTGCAGCAGATATACACAAATGTACAGTTACTGTATGGCCTTCCAACCCTATTGACTTATCTCCTCCATGACTGCTGTGATTTCATAGCCACTGAACATCCTCTTCTAGACATCCATGTCCTCAGCACAGATTGGCCAAGAAGAAGGAGTGTAGCTGTTAGGGGGCTTATTCCTTCACCCACTTACTTCCCTGGTTCTTCTCACATGAACAGAGAGCAACAATACCTGAAGTCCAAAGGTGCAAACAGTTTGATATTTATTGGGGTGAACTTCCAGCAAGCATGATTCCAGTTTCCTTCCCTAGTGTCCCCCTTCCCAGCTCTGACACCACAGAGCCTTACCTTTGGCCCTGTTCCCATTCCTGCCCTTAGCTAAACATGATTCCAATTTCCCCACCCCCATTCCCTGTTCCCATTTCCCCCCTTAGCAAAACATGATTCTAATTTCCCCACCCCCATTCCCTGTTCCCATTCCCCCCCCCACACACACACACACTTCCTGATTGACTGCAGACTATATAGTAAAACTTGAGTTCTGCTTAGCTATATCTTAACCAATCATTTTACTGAAATTTAACTAACGAATCCTAACATATTGTAACTTGATTATTTAACCAATTATATCCCACCACCTTAATTAGTTTACATCCAGCAAAATTAATTATACTGCAGACAGAAACAATCACAGAACCAGACAGAGATTATACAGACAAACAATAGGGAAATGGGGAGTACAGTGATAGAACAACAAAGAAATGAGGATTTCACATCCCAGCTATTGATAAGTGAGTTCTTGCCAGACAGGATGCTATCAAACTAAGTTTCCTTTTACATCTTCTAGGCACTTCCCTTTCTCTGGAGGCGATAGGCATTATCAGGACAGGATTGTATTCCTAACAGCCCAATAGCACCTTATTTCAATGTGACTAGTTTGGAATGTGAGGATCTGACCATTCGCTTCCCAGCTTGTGGCTGCCTCTGCTGCTTAGCCAAAGATCTTAGCCTAAGCACAGGGCCTCAGACTGTCATAGTAAGAGAAGGACCTTACACTGGCAGACAGTGATTTTGATTCTTTCTTTTATACCTCTATAACTAGCTAAGTGATAAGAATACACCTAAATTCTTAGAGTATAGGCCTTTACAGACAGGCCTAAATATCTATATCCTAACAGTAGCTAGCAGCGGAATTACTTCCTTGACCTGATTCCTACAAATAAGCTACTGCCAAGTGACAGATCAATTTGTATAAGGAAGGATAGTGTGAATTTCTCTAGGTCTGAGCAGACGTGTACACATTTAAAGACAATGAGAACATTGTTCCCTCCTCCAAATGCCTACCCCAGCTCCTTTGCTAACGTTTGACCCTTCCTCGTGATTGCCCACTATCAGCAGCCAACTAGCTTTCCCAACCCCAGCTCGGCCCTTTCCCCCTCATCCTCTGCTTGACTCTTCAGTGTCTTCTCCAAGCTATGGCATCCCAGTACTCACCACATTCAGCCTCAGGTCCCCTCACTGGTGCGATCCCACCAGGCTCTACCCAGCTACATTCTCCTTGCACCACCAGACCACTTTATCAACATCCCTCCCATCCTACTTGTGCTATTAACTTACTATCACTAACTAAACTAACAGTCCCCTTGTAGAGGTATACAAGGGCTGGATTAAGGCAGTCTGTGCTATAGGCACACCATGATATGGTCTGTCCTGTGGCATGGGTCAGCCACATGGGGACTCCTTCACTTTCTAGGTGAGGCAACAGAGATTCCCCAGTATTTACTCCAGCAGCCAGAGTGTATCTGGGTGGATGGGTCAGGACTACTGTAATGATATTTTCTTGCCAGAAATACTCTGTTGGGTGGTGTTGGCAGGACCCCTCCCACCAAAAAAGTAGGTCTTGGAGTTAACACCCTGTTGTCAGATACATGAGGCTCTTCTCAGAGCTGGCTGTTTCAGGCTAACTGAAGACTCTGGCATTGGTAACACTTGAGTTATGGTTTCAAGCTTGTCTTTACAACCATGAAGGCCACATGCTTTTTTCTAAAATGAAAGTTACAATTTTGATGAAATCGTATGACTCCAGAACCTGGGGTTCTGGCACAGGTCTATAGTGCCTATATCTTAATCTGTCTCTTTAGGTATACAGTACCTCCTGATGTTTTCCCTCCCCAGCAGCTGTTAGTGAAACCTTGACAATAGATGAGGCTCTCAGGCTCCATTCACATATTCCGCTTGAGTGAACACTGAGCACACAGAGCATACAGAGACAATTCCACATCTCCTTTCCTTTGAGGATTCACCTCATTATGTGGTAGATCTGCAGCGGCTGAAGTTGGGGAAACAGTCTAAGGTGGACACATACAGTATATCTTGTCTGTTCCCCTCTTCATGTTCATGATTTATTTGGTTTATTTTTCTGCAGATCTTTTATGTGCAATTTGGGATTGTGTACACAAATATCTATCTCCTAAGCATCCTGTTCTGAGAAAGAGTTACAAGAGAGTAGGCCAGGCATACTTCTCAACTTGCCAAGTCCTAAATATGGGACACGGTGGGCCAGATCCTCAGCTGGTACCAATCAGCTTCAGTGGAGCTATGTCACCAGCTGAGACTCTGGCTCAGTGTGGGACCTTGACCCAAAATGAGGGACACAAAAAATCTTATTCAGACAGGAAAATTAAAATTCTACAGGATTTTTTCCTTTAGTGTAAATAGCTCTTTTTGTAACCTTGGTTGCACAAGTCTTTATTTCAGATAGATTTAAATAGTTTTCAACAATATATGTGACAGCATACCAGATTTGTGTAACTTTGGGACCAAAATAAGTAACGTCCCTCAAATGGGGGACATTTGAGAATTATGAGTGCCTTTGCACCTCCTTGTACAAGCAATGGCTTCAGCAATCCAGGTGGGAAAACCATTCTCTGGGGAGTGCAAGTGAGGTTACCACCTCTGCCTTCTCTAAGGATTTCTTCCTACGGGGAGCAGCTTTACTTTCTTTTGAGAGTTACCCTGGAACCTAGCTGCAGGGAGTACTAAGTCAGTTAATTGTCCCAGCATTCTGTCCAAGCCTCTTCCCTGGCCAATTCTACCTACTTTTCTGCTGTTGAACCCCTTGGTTAGAATGAAAGTGGCAGCCTCCTCACACCTAAGCAATCTTCCCTGACAGATTTTGGCCTCACGAGGCCCTGCTTAAACAAGGAGTGATATCAGCCCAGTATGGAATGCCTTTGGAAACGTCTCCGTATGGACATGGCAGAATGTCTGATGTGTACACAAATATTGCAAGGGGAATTGTATTCCCTCTGAGTTAATTGTAAAATTGCAAACTATTTCTTTAAATCTTGGACATTGGTGCTGTAAGGAGATTTTAATACTATCCATGACTGTGCCTTAAGCTGGAATCTTAGAAAGACTTATTGAGGCCTTGAAGTCCAGGCCTGGATTAACCAATGTACATGCAATGCATTTGCACAGAGCCCCCGTCTCAGGGGGCCCCAGGACCACAGGGGGAAACCTCTCTCCCCCACCTCCAAAACCACAATCTATGGAAGGAGGCAGGGTGGGGTGGGGCATAATTTGAGGAGGTCCCTGCTTGCACATTGTGTTGAGAGCCAACAGGCTGGAGCAGGGAGCCAGGACGGCCCCACGGGACAGGAGCTTTTGAGGGATGAATGTGGGGTGCGCTCAGACTGAACAGCTCACCAGGGCCTCCCATTCCACAAGGGGCAGGGAAGGTGGGAGGCTCCCCAATTGCCGTAGTGCACAGGACCCCAAAATTCTTTAATTCTGCACCATTGAAGACTTTAATTTGAGCAAGTATTCAGTCAAGAGAGAGTTCCAAGCTGGTGCTATGAGTCTTATGACCAATGTCATCTGTTCTCTTTTTGACATCTCATTTACTTCAATTCACAATGCCCTTCAAAACACAGGAAGTAATACTGCTGAATATGAAGAATGAAACTCTGTTGATGAGGTAGTGAAGAGGAAATAGTGCAGAATACACATTGGCAAATGTTGCTTTCCAGTGCAGACATAGTTTGATGACTCAAAAATAGAATGAGAATCCACTGAGGGTTGGATCAAATACCCTACCCAAGCCTATACCAGACCTGCACAGTAGACAACAAGAAATCTCTGAGTGGTAGAAGCAGCAGTAGGAGTGCTGAAATCCATGCTCACTGATGTTTGGCACACAGATGTTCTTCTTTGAACCCTCTACTTTACCAGATGAAGAGAGATGAGCTCTTAATACAAAATGCCCTTTCTTTTCCCACAACATGAACTGCCCTAGACAGGCATCATGGGGTAGGTAAGGTGCTGTCATATGTCCCTTTACACCTCCCATCCCCCTTCAGTCTGGTAAATGACATTCACTAATCCTTTCTTGGAAATGTGCAAAAAGGATTTCTATAGATAGTCTTTGGAGATTTCCTGTGTCCTCATGTGTGTAATAGGTTGGGTCAAGGAACAAAGAGAGAGGGAGGAAAGAATGGGATTTCATTTTATATGCCTTCCTTCCTCATCCCCATTGGAAAAAAATGGATGAAAAAGGGAAATTATGCAATACAGATTATGTCAGTGTTAAATTAAATTAAGATCATATGTTTCTTGGTGGCAGCTGTAATCCTTTGATTATAGAAGAGGTCACGTTAATGGAGTACATTCCAAACAAGTATTAACAAATTGCTTGTGTGCTGGAATAATTAGTAGTGCATGTAATGAAATGATCTACAATGATCTTTTTTGATTAACCCTAGCTTAAATATACAAACTACAATTTATTCAATTTCCTTTATGCCTCAGAACTGTACCAAAAGCAGAGTTCTCAAAATTAGTGTTTTAAAGAAAGAAAATGTGCATTTCAGTGTATCATCTCAAAATATATCACATATGAATGCAGAATGTTCTTAAAATATTGACTCACAGATTTCTTTAAAAATATGCACAGCTCCTAAAATCTGTTAAATTATAGATAAGCAAATTCTTTTGTAAATCACGTTTGTTTGGTTTTCTGCAGTGCTAAGAGTGATTTAAGGAAATTGGACATCCTTATGTTTATTACTTGTAATTATTACATATACAAAAATGAAATGGTGATTAAAAAGTAGCACTCTGTAGATAATAAAAATGGCATGTTAGCTCCTTGTATGGACAAATTGATTCTAAATCAAAAGCAGTAGTGTTTGATGTTATGTTTTTATTGTTTGTTTTTTCCTGCCTCACAGAATCTGAACACCTACAAAGAAATCTCCACAGAACTGTGTGATCTTGTTGGCCTAGGTAGAGCATATCAAGCTATAGCCAAGGTCCTGGTAAGGTAGGTTAGCACATCCTTGTCTTGCTGTCAGTGCAAATTCATTCAACTGTGAAAGACTTAAATTGTTAGAGGTCTGTCGCTTCCCATTACTGACTGCTTAAATTTTAAGCAGTGCCCTTCTTCCAGTAAGTGACCCTTTCATCGTAAGTTATTTTAAACCAGAACAGTTTTTTAAAAGTGCATGATCAAAGCTTTTCCTGTCTTTTTTGTTTGTTTGTTTGTTTTTGTTTTTATATTTTCAAAAAGTTAGGTAAAGGCCTTGCTGAAAGATAGAAATCCAGTCATATTTTACAGGTTAGAAAGCAGAAAGCCTAGAAAAGTATAGTATGCTCCAGTAAGTGTGCCTCAGTGTGACCTTTCAAGAACTCTTCTTAATAGAAGTTTCCATTTATTGTTCTACCTCACTTTTTCCATCGAGACATTTGTGTTTTGAGCAAGTCTGGGTAAACAATTTGTTGCAAATATAATTCTTCTCTGTTGTTTCAGTCCAGCATTTTGAGCCTTAAAAGCCTTTGCCAGATGGATTAATTTGAAATTAGAACTTTTACAAAAATCACGGATACCAAATAATATAATGCAATTAACATATGATCAATAAAATCAAGGAAATTCAAAGTTAAAGTTTATGGATTGTCCTTGACTTATTCTGTTGTGCATAGGTATTGCAAGATATATGATGTACACATACTATTCCAAGACTCCAGCAATATCTGCACAAATCAGCCTTTATGGGAAAGAGAGCACTTGTACAGGGCAGGGACGGAGAGAGAGGGCTGACCAGGCAGACACAACTTACATTTCCTTTCTCATCCTGGGTGCCATCAAAAGGTCCCAGCTTTGTATACAATGAGCACTTTCATAAAATCCCCCATTATTTCTCTATCACCAGTGCAGCACCACCATTGCCAGCAACAATGGGAGAGCTGGATCGGACTGACAACTGGTTCTTTTACCACTGTGCCATCTAAATCTGCTTTGAGCAGGGGAAAACTTGCTGCCTGACTTACATCAGCCAGACTTACCTCTAGCAGTCCCTTTACCTCCAAAGACTCTCTTTAGAGCTGGTTTCAGAGCCGTGTTAGTCTGTATTCGCCAAAAGAAAAGGAGGACTTGTGGCACCTTAGAGACTAACCAATTTATTTGAGCATAAGCTTTTGTGAGCTACAGCTCACTTAGCTCACGAAAGCTTATGCTCAAATAAATTGGTTAGTCTCTAAGGTGCCACAAGTACCCCTTTTCTCTTCAGAGCTGGGCTCTGAGGCAGAGGGGAGGAGAGAGTATCATCCTGTGGCTCTGTGGAAGCAATACACTTGGAGAACAGAGTTACTATTAAGTAACTCCTTTATCCTTTTAGTGATGCCTGGTTTAAAAAGAAATTAAAGCAACTAAGAAATTTAAGCCCTTAGGTCTCATTTTCAAAACTGACTTAAGCACTTAGCCTAAGGTCAGGTCTACACTATAAACTTACATCGGTATAACTGCGTTGCTCAGGGGTGTGAAAAATCCATACCCCTGAGCAACACAGTTATACCAACCTAACCCTCGGCGTAGACAGCGCTATGTCAACAGGAGGGCGTCTCCCATCGAAATAGCTACCACTTCTTGCAGAGGTGGATTATTTACGCTGATGGGAGAAGCTCTCCCATTGGTGTAGCAGCATCTTCACTGAAGCATAACAGGTCACAGCTGCATCAGTGTGGCTACACCGCTGCAGCATTTTAAGTGTAGACCTGCCCTTAGTCTCATTGAAAGTCAGTGAGTCTTAGACTTTTCAGTCTTTTAGGTGCTTTTGAAAATTTTACCCATTGTCTCCACAGAGCTCCATTGTAGGAGACCAGCTAGCACTGACTCCCAAAGGTTAACTGAGAAGTCCTGCTAACTGAACAGTGACTGAGACATTGCCCTCCTGAAACCAGCATCAGTTCTTGATGCAGTGTTGAGAGACTAGTGACTCATGAAAGTGTGAACTGAATTTCAAGATTTTAGATAATGGCACATTGTGGATTCTTGCCATTGATGCTGCTACCTCCCTAGCTGAGTGTGTCCCAAAATGTTTGGTACACAAACATCAGGTAGGTTATAACATGACTGGATGCATGGTTTTATCCACTTAAACAGCTTTAGAGCTGAGATGTCTTCACTGGTAAATTTTTTTCCAAAGTCCACAAGTACTCTGACTTTCTAAACAACTTTGTTCTGTCTAAGTAGTAACTAAAAGCTCTTTTATAATTCGTGGTATGTACCCTCTTTTTTCCAGCATGGCTATGGGGATTCTGGGGAAAATACAGACATTGATATAGACTGAGGTGAAACTCTGATATTGTTTTTGAAGAATTTTTGGGCAAAGCCTGCGTATCCCATTATCTTCGTGAAATGTAGTATAAGGTGGACAGGTCATCAGGCCCTGCAATTCCAAGCCCCTCTGGCTGATTTAATGGCCATGAAGAATGAGAACTTCAGCAAGAGATGGTACAGACCACAGGATCCCATAAACTTAAAGAGCCCTTCTATGAGATTGGGTAGTGCCACAAGTGCCAAGGATCAGCAGAATCCCAAATGGGAAGGTACAAGTCTGTAACATCCCTTTAATAAGTATTCTAAGAGGGGATGGTTACATTCCATGATATAGGCAGATATAACAGCTAAGTAGATGTTAGTGGAAGCTAACGACACTCTTAATACCATCAGAAACTAGAGAAATTCTAAAATAACTGAAACTGGCCATGAAAGTGGGTCCAGGTCTTTTTCTTAAGTCAACATTTTAAATTGGTTCCATTTGGCCATATAACACCTCCTAGTGGATGGCTTCTGGACGCTAACAGAACAGCCTTGATCTCTTTCGACAAGTGTAAGTCTACTTGACCTTAGAAATCTAGCAGCCATACTGTCAGTAGAAGTGACTTAAGATTTGAGAGAATTACCCTATTCTGCTCAGACGAGGTATCATGACTGGGTGAAGAGTAAATGAGAGCCAAAAGTTCCAAGAACCAGTTTTGCCCAGCCCAGATGATCATGACTAAGATCACTCTGGATCTGTTTTGTTGAATCTTCCTCAATATTGCGAGGATGAGGGGAAATGAAAGACAGGTGTAAAGGAGTGCTTTCCCCGGTATGAAAAAGGGCATGTGGTACACATTGTATGTCCCCGTTCACTCTCACACAGAACTTTGGGTGCTTATTGTTCTGACCTGTGTCTGGATGACCCCACTGGGAAAATACTGGATGAACCAGTGAAGGTTTGAATGACTTCCCATCATGATTCACAACCTTCAGAAAGGCAGATTTCTACCGACTCAGAAAAATAGTAGGCAAGGTCCCATGGAAAGACCAATTAAGAAGAAAAGGAGTCAAAGTCAACATCAAGCTATTCTGATGCAGAGAAAAGATAAGAAGAGCCACAGGAGGCCAATGTGGCTGCACAAGGAGCTTCTAACTATCTAAAAACCAAAAGGGCTACATACAGGAAATGGAAGGAAGGGCATGTCAGCTAGGAAGTATACATGGGAATAGCGTGAGTGTGTAGGAACAAAATCAGGAAAGCCCAAGGCAAAGAATGAGTTACAGCTGACAAGAAATGTTAGGGACAACAAGAAGGAGTTCTTCAAATATGTCAGAAAAAAAGAACGATCAAGGACGGTGTGGGTCCACTGCTCAATGGAGAAGGTGAGCTGGTAATGAAAGATGATAGGAAGGCAGAGCTGCTCAATGCCTGCTTTGCTTCAGTCTTCTCACAAAAAAATAAGAGGTGACCGGACAACTAATGAAGTTAAGGGAAGGAATGCAGTAAATATGAGATAAGTAAAGAACACGTCAGAGATCTTCTGACCAATTTGAATGAATTCAAATCAACAGGGCTGGATGCTATTCACCTGAGCGTACTGAAGGAATTAGCAGAAGAAATCTCAGAGTGACTGGCAATAATATTTACAAAGTCATGGATGACAGGAAAGATCCCAGAAGACTGGAAAAGCCTTGAGAACCAGCCGGTGGTCCTGTAAATTTTGCAGTTTTATATGGAGTCTTGAAGATCCTAACCATGCTACTGAAGCCTGATTGGAGGTTTCTAAGCCTATCATTATTTGAGGAGCAGTCTGGTATAAGGGCATCACCTTCAAGATAACCTCTGACAGTGTCCTCTGTAGTAACGAGTGACTTGTTGTGGACACTGGGTTTGTGCATCAGATTCAGTCATCCTTGCACGACTTGCTTGAGCAAATCACAAAAGGTTCAGGCCTCCATAATGCCTAACACTTGCAGAGAAAATTTCATTGGCTCATTTAGCCTGAATCGAGAAAACAAGAGTTACTACAGGTATGTAATGCCTTTTACTGAAGCAATCTTAACTGCCCTATGGAGTCATGAATGCCAGTGCTGTAAAAAAGCTGAATATCTCACAAGTATAGGAGGGTAATATCTTAGGAAGCAGAATGTGTATAGTTATACAAAGCATGTAGAAATTTTGAAAAATATGCATTTTTGAAAGAACCATAAAATTATAGATGATTGAGGTGAATAAGACCTATTTATAACATTATTAGGTGCATCCTACTGTCCAGTGCAGGGTTGTTTCTAACAGAATATATTTTAGTGATTTGTCTGGACTAGTTTTAAATGTCTCAAGCTATAGGCTTCCATAACTTCTTTTGGAAGACTATTCTACCATCTAGTAGCAGAGCTCTTTGGTAGTTGGCATAAATAAAGCTCTATCTGTGAGAATTACCTTTTTGTTATTAATCAAATTAATTTCCTTTTGCCTGAGAGAAATTATATGCCCTAGTAATGTTTATATTTTCTATAAATGGAACATAAGGTCTTTGATATGAAATATCCAAAAATGACCAAAAATACATCAAAACGTTTCTATTAATTCATGAGATTAAGAAAACCTTTTTACATTTTCTCCTGTCACTGATTCCATTTGCCTTATTACTTTCAGTCGCTAGCCCACAAACTTGGTGGCACATTCAACAAACCCCTTAGTGGCTGTTTCATCTCTGTTCTATTTGATTTCTCCACTCTGAGTAAATGATTAAGTTTTCATGCATTGGTTCAACCAAAATCTATGTTCACTCAACCACATCCTTTATTGATTACTTCTACTGCAAACAGTAGGCCAAGTGTGATATACATAATTGGACAGTTGTCAGGGGATGTGGGTGTTAACAGTCCTGTTTTCCCAGTTGGAAACTGGAATCACCTTGATACACAAATATTCTGCACTGTTTCATTCTCATCCTTTGGACCGAGGAGTTCTTTTCCTCAGAATATATGTTTTTAACTCTCTAAGGTCTGGTTGAATGGATTTAATGATTATACCATATAATATGCTGTTCAAGTTGCACCTGTGCACTGCATATAGAAAACTAGAAAAACTGGAATTAATATTTGTCTAACACTTTAACCTTGTCCTTTAACTTATATAAATCATGTGCCACGCTTCTGTGTGGAAATGTTTGATTTTCTCCCCTTTGGAAGAAAGGTAGGTTTCCAAATATGTTTCTAATTCTAAAATTCAGAAACCTTTTGACATTGGACAAATGTTTACAGTTCAGTACATTTCATATTCTAGTCCTGTTTAAATATGTTCATTTAATAATTTTGATAAATAGAATTCTATTCATTTAAAAATAAGTTCTTTACTGTAACATAACACTTGAACATTTTAAGCACCCTGTTAAATTCTGGATGTTTTGGCAGCCGATTGCAATAGTGCAGCTGACTCCACTTATCTAGAAGTGGTCACAGCAATATTAAAGATTTTCATCAAAGCTTCACTGTTTTTTCCTGTTCAGTGGCAGAAACTTCACTGTTCTGATTACTCTGTTTTGCATAAGCCAATTAAGGAACCATAGCAGACATAGCACCATCAAATTCTGGAAACACATATCCCTAATATGGTTTATATTAAAAAGGATTAGCTTAAATAAGCCTCAGTCAGTCATTTGTTGCAGGAATATAATTTTATAAGGTGTTTTAAAATAGTATGAAAATGTATCACTGTTTTTCATCACTTACAGGAACTTAAATTTGTGAGATTCTAAATTAGGACTGGATGTTTTTTGGCTGGCTTGGTGAGTTGACATATAGCGTGCTGCACTACTACATTAGAGACTCAGGTTCATGGCTTATATTGAGCTCAGCTGCAGTGACACTCCGCCTTAAAGAGAAAAAGAGTGCAGTGCTTCACTCGCAAGCAAACTCGAGCATCTGGCCTAGAGGGCAGAGATACTATATTGTTAACATAGCCAGCTTTATTAAAAATGATATGTGCAAATATTATTATCAAAGTCATTAGCCAATTTTCATCCTAGATTGGGAGTAACCTCAAGTAGCCTGAGTCTCAGTGGGAATTGGAGGTGACACCTGCAATCCACAGTTTATAGGGTAGCCTGTATGACTGTAGCAACCCGTAGTCTGTGCAGCCAAACAGCAGCATTACATCCTAAAGGAGGCTACCAGTTCTATGGTCTACAATGTTAGTGTCATTATATTGCAGCTGCTGTACAAGAAGGGAAAGGATTCTAAAGCAAAAAGTGGCATCCATGAGTGATGGGGGCAGAAAAATATAAAAGCAAGTTTCTCACTGACAAACTAATATGCTTAGTCCCCTCCCTCGGCATGTTCTCTCAATTTGGTCACTAGGCAAGGTCTGACCTATCTACAAAAATGTGTGACCAGATGCTGATTAAATAAAACATCATTTTTAGAGTACTGGAAACTCAGAAAAGCATTGCAAATAATAGCCTACCTATTTTTTTCATTCTTGGTACTAAAAATAATGCAACAATATACTGGCAATTTAGGAAAAGTATTTTTTTCTTTTTGTGTACAGAGGACGTAATTCTGCCCCTTCTCAGCTACAATTGGTTAATAACATAGTAAAAACATCCTGATTGACTAACAACTTAGATTGGTTAATAATTAAATCACACAGTGTTTTAATATCATGTGCTGTAAAGAGCTGCAGGAGACACAGTAAAGAGCCACTTACAGCTCGCAAGTCTCAGTCTGAGTATCACTGCCCTACAGACTTCCATAGAGTTAGCAGATGTGCATATGAGGACAGAATTGGGTTCCAAATTTCACCCGAAAGCAAGTTAGTAAATACAGTTTCTAGACTACTTCAAAATAAGGCTGCTGAGGGAAGCAATGACAGATTCTTAACTATAGTCTATTGCAGTGTATGAAGAAACAACCTCAATAAAAATGTAATTGCAACCTTTGTCATTTGTTTTAGTCAGGGGAAAGTGACTGAGGCTATTGAGTACTTGGAAAAGTTTGTGACGGTTGCCGAGAGTGCTCAGCTAAGCCGAAGTTTAGTGGATGCATGCATATCCCTTGGAGATATTTACAATGAAAGAGTAAGTATTAGTTATAATGATGATGCCCTAGAGTTGATTGTAATTCAGGATCAAAATCTGTGTTCTTGTATGAGAGACTGTCCCATCAGAAATCTGATGAATGTATTGATTCATATAGGAATTTCTCCTATATTGCCAAATGACTAGGTATGGTTGTGAACTGGAACGCTAAATCTGAACACTTTTGGGTAACGTTAAAATGTGTTCCTAAACCCAGATCCAAATTTCACAATAAGGATGCAGTTCTATAATGAGTCAAACCAAAACCCCAAATCCAAACCACCCCTATATTTCAATTCTGACAATAGTCTGGATCCAGATATGCAGCTTGGACACATCTATGCAAATTAACAATTAAATCACAAATAAATATCTTATAGTATACTACTGTACAGTATAACTACTGCTCTTTGAAAATTAACAAATGGACAAATAAAAATTCTAACCTACTGCACTGGTGGAGATTTAAACCTTTTAGCCTAATTTGCTATGTATGCTCTGCCAGCATAATTCAGGAAGTGACTTCCTGAATGAGAAAGTCCTCCGGGGGAGTGTATCAGTAACGCAAAATCTTTTTCCACACACACGTGCTCGCGTACACTCATACCCATTCTACTTGATGGCCTTGATTTGGTCTGTGCAACCCAGAAAATAGACAATGCTGGACAAGGCAAGGTTGGGGTAACCATGAAATATGCTGATTTAAAATATCTCCCAGACAGCTTCTTTTTGAACTAGGCCTGTTACTTAAAACTGTCCTTCTCTGGAGTCCTTGTGGCACCTTAGAGACTAACAAATTTATTTGGGCATAAGCTTTTGTGGGCTAAAACCCACTTCATCAGATGCATGGAGAGGAAATACAGTAGGCAGGTATAAATACACAGCACATGGAAAGATGGGAGTTGTGCTGTCTATTTATACCTGCCTACTGTATTTTCCACTCCATGCATCTGATGAAGTGGGTTTTAACCCGTGAAAGCTTATGCCCAGATAAACTTGTTAGTCTCTAAGGTGCCACAAGGATGCCTCATTGTTTTTGCTGATACAGACTAACACGGCTACCACTCTGAAATCTGTCCTCCTCTGGTGAAACCCCAAATGAAGGCACTAGCTGCCTTTCTTTCCATGCCAGTGCAGCTGCCCATACAGGGACAAATAAAACTCAAACAAGTATTCAGAAAAAAAATATTTTTATACCAACTGTTTTTAAAACATTTTTGAAGTTGAGATGATACATGGAATCATGTTGAAATAATAAGTAATAAAAGAAAATTGTACCCATCTTGCTCAACCCTGCTAGTTGCAGAAGGTGGAAAGGCACTTTCACCATGAATAAATTCTATATAAATACTGAAAATGAAGTTTTAAATTACTAAGATCATTTCTGAGCTAAGGCTACCATATTGCTGAAAAAGTGGGGGAACTCTATGGGTATGCAGCAACCATAAATCTGGTATTTCCTAACTTTCAAGTGCTTGTTTTGGTGACCTAAACAATGTTCTTTTAATTTATTCTACAGGCTGCATGTCCACCTTAGAAATTGCAACCACCAAATGACTCCTTACTTTTATGTTTTATCTTATACAGAATTCCCAATGCAAAGGTTACTGTCCTGTGGTGTTGCTTAAGCAATGAAACAAAGTCTATGCGGTAATCTTTGAATTAACCTGGGACTTCAATTTTACGATATTCTCACTTAAAGCTTTGCTCCTTAATGCAAATTCAGAAGACTCTGCCTTTTTAAAAATGATCTTGAAAGCCAAAGAATTTGCAAGATATCTAAGAAATATATTTAAAATGTACCTTTATTGTAGTTTAGTGGATTTGGAAGGCAGAATAAAATAGGTTTATATCAACAGTAGGGTTAAATATTTCCCCTCCACAGTTCAGGCAAGTATTGCAAAATATTTAACTCAGACTCTGGTTAACTGCCATTTACATTCTTCTGCCATCATTGTTGATTACCAACTGCATTCAAAGTGATCTTCTGTAAGAACTAGCCTTCTCCTATACATGTTCTTCTTAAGTTCTGTTTGTGATATCAGAATTCAGAATTGATTGATGTCTCAGCACTGAATCATGATATCACAAAAAGAAAGAAATACAGAGAAAGAAGATGACTTTTTAATATTCTTGGGGATTTTTGTAAAATAAATTACTTTAAAAATATGGCAATATTTCTTTAAAACTAAAAACATGTATAGTGAGAGTTCATTGCATTATGTTAAATGACGTCTCTTTTCAATTGTCTTTCTGAAACCGTGTATAAGTCTCCTGAAATTAAAAATACTAAAGCAAAAGCATATATCTGCTCTGCAGAGTTCTTTCCTTCATTTGGTTCATTTTTAAGGGATGTGTTGCTTTTCTTGTTACAGTTATTGTTGTTACTATTTAGTTTTAGAAATCATACTACTTGAAACATTAATAGCAAATTATATTTCTACTTGATAGGAAATAGGATTTTATTTTATTGGAATATATCAAATAAATGTAGTTTAACTAGCCTTAGGCTAGTATTAGCTCTTAGCATAAATATAGGAGTGATTTTGCAAGACTAAACAAATTCTGATGGTTCTAAATCCTAGTTAGTCTCAACAAAAATTGAGGAAAGAACTGTCCACAGTAAAATAGTGTGGGATTATCTAAATGAAAAGAACTCTCTGCTCCAATATGAAGCCAGGTTGCTACTTCTGTCACTGAAGAATTTTTTCTAGTGATTGGTGGTTCTTAAATCGTATCCCATTAAGTTGCATATTTAACATCAGAAATATACTTTTCCTTTTTACAGTGCTGACCATGCTCATGAGTTTTTGTGTGCATAAAAAAATCACATCCTACCCATAGCTCCTTCCCACCAGGAAGCCCTCAAAACCCTCTAACAGTCTAATCAGACTCCACAATTGCAAGGGGAATTGAAATCTTCAGGGAGGGACTTAGTCAAGTTAAAAGTAAAGGGGTCAAGCAGCTGACATCTCTGACAAAGACTTGTGTGTCAGGAAGGATGTACCCATCAAGGGCTACAGAATTCCATGGGGGTTTGAGGAATGGAAACTGATCCACTATGGCTGCTAATAATAGGAACATAGGAATTGCCTACTGGGTCAGACCAGTTGTCTATCTAGTACGTGTTCTCGGTCAGTGGCTGGTTTCAGCTGCTTCAGACAAAAACACAAAAAACCTGTAATAGGCAGTTATATGATAATTTGCCCGCAGGGAATGTTTCAATCTAACCCCACTAGTTAAAGTTTGGCTTATGCCCTAACACTTGATCCTTTATATCCCTTCCAAAACATTTATCTATTTTTAAAATATTTACGATTGTAATTTGGGTATTCTTGTTACTCATATCAATGTCCAGTCTCTTTTTTAAATCTTAAACTCTTGGCCTCCATGATATCTTGTGGCAATGAGTTTCACAGGCTAACTCTTCACTGTGTGAAAAAATATTTCCTTTAATTAGTTTTGAATTTGCTGCCTTTCAGTTATATCAAATGCCCCCTTGCTTTTTGTATCATGGGAAAGAATCTTCCCAATATATCTTTTCTGTACAATTTGTTGTTTGGTGTGCTTTTATCATGTCATATCTTATCTCCTGTCTAGTGTAGGCAGTTCAATTTTTTTTACTCTCTCTTCGTAGGGTAGTTTTTTCATGGCCCTAGTCATTCTCATGATATATCTCTGAACCTCATTTATTGCTGCTGTATCTTTTTTGAGGTGGAGTAAATAGAATTGAACACAGTATTCCAAGCCAGGGCATACCATTTATTTATATAATCTCACATTATAATATTTTGGGTATTCTTTTCCATCTCATTCCTTATGCATCCTAACATTTTGTTTGGTTTTATTAATATATTATATTTTATTTTTAAGGCTGCTGCACATTGAGCAGATGTCTTCACTGAGATGTTCATATGGATGCGTGGCTCTTTTTCCTGAGCTGATACAGTTAATTTATAGCCCAATAAGTGTTTAAGTAATTCAAATTATACCCTCCAATGTGCATTATTTGGCATTTTTCAACATTGAATTGCATTTGCCATCATGTTGCCCATTCACCGACTTTGATTAGGTCTTTCTGAAGTTCCTCCCAGTCTTCCGTGGTCTTGACTAACTGAAATAATTTTGTGTCCTTTGCAAATTTGCCACCTTATTACTCACCCCCTTTTCCAGATAACTAAACAAACAGATTAAACAACACTGATGCTCGTACAGAATCTTGTGGCACCCTATTTTTTTAAAACTTTCGGTGTGCCGCTTGCTACCCTCTATTATAGTATCTGATTTTTATGAGAGAGTCCATATATTTGCTTGCAACTCAGCCACTTCAATTTCAGGTTCCTTCAGAAACTCTGTGCTGTATACCATCTGGGCCTGGTGATATATTGCCTTCTAAATTGTCAGCTTGTTCCAGCATCTCTTCCTTAGACACATCCATCTTAGATTGTAGTTTGTCTTTATTACCAGAAAGGAATAGGTCCAGTGTAGGCATCTCCCCAACAAGCTTTGTGGTGAAGATAGATGCAGAGAAATCATTTACCTTCTCAGCAATGTCCTTATTTTATTTAATTGCTCCCTTTACTGCCCTGTGGTGCAGACCCATGGGTTCTCTCGGTCTTTCTGCTTCTGATGTATTTAAAGAATTACTTCTTATGTGTTTTTATTTCTTTTAGCTATTTGCTCTTCAAATTCCACCTTAGCCCTACTAATTCCTTCTTACATACTGCCTGCTATAGTTTATGCTCCTTTATTTTGGCTCCACTTGTGTTGGATTTCCATTTTCTGAAGGAAATCTGTGGCTTGAATAACCTCTTTAGCCTTGCCATTTACCCATAGGAGTTTACATCTTGCCCTCCTGTTTCCCTTTTTTTTGTATAGAGTGCATGCATTCAGAGACACTATTATTATTTCCAAAAATTTTAATTTCTGTACTTTTGACTGTAGGAGTTTTGACTAACTTCCTTGTTTCTTAAAAAAAAAAATCCCTGTTTCTAAATGTTAGTGTCACCATGCTAGTTTTTATCCTTTTCCAAGGATGTTGAATGTATTGAATTTCTGGTTACTGTTACTGAGTGGCTCAGCTATAATCAGAAATAGTATTTACCATTTATATAGAAGCTTACATGTTCAAAATGCTATACGAACAGAGACTAATAAATACAGTTCCCCAGAGAGACAGGTAAGTAAGTCATATTATCTGCATTTTACAGATTAGGAAACTGAGGCAGAGAGGTGTGATTTTTTCCAAGATCACACAGTGAATCATTTTGGGGTTGGAATAACAGCTGTGGCTTCTTTAAGGTTGTGAAGGGGGAAGTAAAAAGCACTAGGTTAAAGATGTGCTAGTTAAAAAAAAATGTAAAAACCTCTTCTTCACTTTTCTCTTCCTTATTAGGGGAACTATTACAAAGCCTGTGAATATTTCAATCAGGCTTTTGAGGCAGCAAACACCCTAACTGACTTGCCCGTGGTGAATGAAACTAAGGTTTATTACGGCATCGCAAAAGCTCATAACATGATGGTGGCAGTTAACAGTCATACTGACGCTGCAGATCACGTCAGCATTGAGTACCTGCTGGCATGGAAGGAGAACAGAAGTGACATGTGCACTGACCCTTTTACAGTTGGTAAGACATTGGTTATGAAACGCATTAGTGCTGCATTGTCCTTAATGGTTAAGTCATTTTTCTTGTAGAGTTTTATTAAATTATTTGCTGAGCTTAATCCTATTGGATTACCCTTGTACTGTATGGAGGTTGGATGTGCACTTCGTTGTGCACTTATTTAAAAAATTTAATTAAAAGAGGTTTAAACAATACATAGAAAAGAAACAGATAGTGGTAATCTATTTCAAATGCTAACTCTAACATTCACAATGCTGTTTTTCAGATCATCACAATTACAGGCAAATGAGTGATGTGTCAGTTTTAATCAAATGATGATGAGCTGAAACTTAAAAAATCTTCTCCTGTAGTCTGTTTTTACAAGAACAAGGTTAATATAAACTCTCTTATTAAGAATAAGAAATACTTTCTTAGTTCTCCCTAGCATGGTGGACTTCTTATAACCCTGAGCACTCAAGCATATTTTTGGCATCTTTGCCCACACCACTGATATCACTTGACCAAAGGAACTTAAAAAAAGAGCTTTTTCCCATTTCCCTAGTGTAATTTCTTGTTTCAAATAGGGTAAATGTGGGTGAAGTGGGATGGATCTTTCCTTCACTGTTTTAAATTTTCTTAAGTTTTTCTTATTTCCTTCTGTCTTCTTTAATGAAAGGAAGAGTGATAATACAGTACTAGCTGTCTAGTTCCTTGTTATCTCTAGTAACCTCATTTAGGCATTAAAGCGTTAATGCTGTTTTCCTGAGGATAAGCCTACTGTGTATTCTCAGGAAATAATTTCCTCTGCGGATTCCTGTGCTTGGGAGAATATGCACCTGGAATAATCTAGGAAGGAATGGCATTTGTGGCAAACTGCATAATACTCCCTTGCAGTAAATGTTTAATCTGCAAAAATGCCATTTACAAAGGAAAGTGCCTCAATTTCTTTTTTTACTCCCACAGGCAAAGGATCATTCTGTCTGTGTTTTCTTGTTTATCCTCTTTTTCCCTTTAATAGAATTAGGACAGCTAAGTGTAATTTCTACTGTAATTTTCATATGAAAATAATTGGTTAGGAGTTTTCTTGCTGAAGATTTTGGCAGCTGAATTGGAGACAGTTGGGTGTTGATACCTGGGAAAGCATGGGAGGCAACTGAGAATTGTGGGATGCTATGATATAATTGGATATTTCTGCTCAAATGACCAGCAGTGAAAGAGTTAACAATTAAATTATCATTAGGTTTGAGTTCCATATCTCACTGAGATTATTATGGCTGTTCACACTTCTGAGCTATGTTAAGGATGTCTGCAGGTCCAAGAAGGCAACAGCATATCTATTTACACTTGGGCCACGTATTCAAAGTTATAAAGCAACTATGTGGGATAGATGCAGGGGGCGGTGGTTAAAGTGAAAGCTTTAGCACAATTGTCTGGCAAGGAGTGAGCAAATAGGAGATTCTGCTGCAAACTTTATGGAATTGCAGAATGTTCAAGGCACTGATTACATGAGAAAATTTCTCACTCCAAAGGGAAAGGGTCTTTGTTCTGTACTGAACAAGTTTGTTTCAAGGTTCAGTTTTTGTATGGTGACACTGGTAGCCACCATGTCTTTTATCAGTTCACAGGACTGGTTTAGTGATCTCAGCCTGAGAGGCATTCTTCCACATTTCGTTCACTATTCAAAGTTTGCTTCCTGCTCAGGAATCAATAAAGTCCATCTTTACCCAGACATAGAAATTAACACTCATAGGGACCAGTCTAGATGCTTCAGTGGTTACTGCCTTTTAGCTCCACAAGAAATATTAAACATTCAAAGAAATAATGCTTCTGTAAATTGTCAGTCAGGTGTGGGGGGAAAAGGATAATTTTTTTGAGGTCTTATGGCTTCTTGCATTGATGGGAATACATTACACATGCTGATCGTGAGAAACCTACAGTCTTGGTTGAGTGCAAATGGCAAACCAGAAGTCAGCAGCTGATCATCATTTAATGCAAGATCCCCTCATCTGATGGATAGTGTCTTCAAACATTCTTTAGGATTTTTTCCCCTAAACCTCTCCAGAAATGGTGATAGGCATTTGGGCTGTAATGGAGAGTTCTCGAGAATATCTTAATATTTTGTATAAAGCCAGAGAAACCCAGAGTTTGCATCAGTGTATTGTAACTTAGCGCAGTGTGCCTGGCATTAAGAGCGGTGTTTATGTATTTGGCAGTTGATTCACAATTCAGTATACTCAGATACAGTAGTATAAACTCAGATGTACAACTCAAGAGCCATGTATTCTCAACCATTTGGGGCAGGACTCTCACTTAAACTGTATTATGAAGACAGAACCCTGTGGGATTGGTGCATCCTTCATAACTTTCTTACAGCTATTCATTTGATAGGGGGAAGCTAGTCTCCTGCAGACAATCTAAAAACTTTACAGTCAGCTCAAGTGCTCTTTGAAGACAGCAGTGCTGTAGCACTCCAGTGTAGATCTGCCTAGCTACAAGGTCAAGCACAAGAAAATGCACTATAGGAAACAATTCTGCATCTTCATAATGATGGACTGAATGATCTAATAGATCTTTTCCACATATAGATTCTATAACATCAAATGTCCTTGGGATTGGTAGGAGCTGGTAGGCATCCAGGTTCTCTGATTTTATGTTCCCTCTAGACTTAAGTCACAACCAGTTATTTTCCTTCCCTCAATTCCACATATTTCCACAGTCAAGAGAAAGGTATTTGCTTAGCATCAGTGAGAGTTTGCTCAATTGTGATCTTCCAATCTCCTGACCATGCCATTAGACCCAGCTTTCTTTCTTCCTCTGTCACCAGGCCTTTCATCTTACAGGTAAAGTCAGATTCCCCAGGGAGATCCAGACTTATTCCATCTGAGAGTATGCATCTTGGCACCTCTTAATGTGGCTCTTCAATGCTGTGACAATGTGGGACAGTTTCCAGTGGAATGCAGGAAGTCGGCTACAAAAACGGTAGAGGAAGAATGGAAGAGGAAGAGGAAGAACTCCATAATGAGAGTTCACAACAGCAACATAGATATCTTGTCTTCGCCAGCTCCTCAGATTCAGACTATTTACCTAAAAACTCAGGTCTTGTTTTGGCTGCTTTTAAGGGTCAACTAAAAGTGATAGTAGCCAATCATTTTATAGTATGGAAACCAGTAATTTGGGTTTATTCAACTTGTTTTTGGAATGCTCTGAACTTCTGATCTGTGTTTACCATCTGGCTTGGGACCCTCCTCCTTCCTAAATGTAGAACTTGGTGATAACAAGATGTCAGGGAACAGAGACTGAGGTGCAGAGCAGACACTTTGTATATACCACCAACAGAATATGAGTGTACAACTGGTGTAAGTGGTCTCTGGAGGAACCCCTAGTATAGAAGAATCTTCCAGTAGCACAGATCTATGTTAATGACTCCTTTTACAATTCTCTGACACCCATTTAGGGAGATGGTCAAGGGGTAATCGTCTCCGTTCAGAGTAGGGTGACCAGACAGCAAGTGTGAAAAATCAGGGGTGGGGGGTAATAGGAGCCTATATAAGAGAGAGACCCAAAAATCAGCACTGTCCCTATAAAATCAGGACATCTGGTCATCCTAGTTCAGAGACTGTCCAAGTGGATTATACTCTGTATCCATTATGATCCTGTAGATGTCAAACATCAGTGTTTTTTTTTCTTTCTTTGAGGTTTGCCCAGTGATACCTTTAAATAATATAAGTGTTTGTTTTGTGTGAGCCTTATATCCCCACTTCTCATGCACCCACTGGTAACAAGCTTTCAGATAGAAGTAAACAGAATATGATTTGAAAACTCCATTCAAATCATAGAATCATAGAATTTGAAAACTCCTTTACTCCTTTGCAAGTGTGGTATGAGAAACAAGTTCGACCTTCTTGAATCCCTTTGCTTCAAGCTTCTCTGGCCAATTCACACTATGCTGCTTTAATGTCAAAATTACCACTCTAGTTCCAGCAAGCTCCAGGCATCCTGTGACTACTGCATATTTAGGAGCTCTTCCAGTGCTGTATTCTTTTTCTCATTAGTGTCTCCAGGCTTACTCTCATGATACCCAGACTACATCCAAGAAAACATCATGTCACGCTGTCAACACAATCTGTAGCATTCTCTGCATTTTTCTTGCCAAATCGGTATATGGTGCTGGCATTACATTTTTGAATATCTTTGTGTGGCAAAGCAATAGTTTTGGCATGAATTCAGTATTAAGACTCACCAGCTTTCTGCTTCAAGCATTGACATCATCCTATCTTCTAATTGTAATATCTATATACTCTCTGATGAATTTTCAGTTGTCACTTTGTTATTTTGGAAATTTCTCTGGGCTAATATGATAGTATCTTCTAGTTAATGTTGCAAACAGATCAGATTGATACTCTGCAAGACTATTCTCAGTCAAATTAAGGATAAGAGAGTTAAAGATATCGTTTAGTGGCCTTCCTTATCCACATAGAAATATAATACAAGGAAGCAGGGGTGCAGTGAGCCCTTTAAAAGCATGTTGGAAGTTTCCATTTCCAACTGTTTTGTATGCATCATTTATAGCTAAAAATTAATAGCTTCTATATTCTTGAGTGAACTCATTAGTTGGTCTGTTCACAAACTATGACACTTAAACTCAAGAATTTCCAGATCACCCTTTCCTTTCTTCCCTGTTCTCTACACTTTCAATCTGTATTCATTTTCTTCATCAGTTATTTCAAGAACCCAACAAGATGAACCGTCAATTACTGAACTTTCCTCAAAATTAATGAATAAAATGGATACTTTGACCAAAGTTTCATGGACAACAGAGATGGGATTGTCCGAGAACAGAGACATGTTTCCTTCATTAGTATATCAATATCCTTAATTTCTGACCCAAGCAGTAAGAAAGTTATTTAATGCCATCCTAATTTCCAAGTGTGTCTTTACTAACCTTTAACAGAGGCATATATAAGAAGTTATTAATACAAGATGGCAGCAAAAAGACACTCAGATCTGCATCTAATCCATGTTAAAGCCCAAGAAGTAACCCATGTATCACAGGGTCCTTCTCACACTACCCTGTGAGCAGCACTGCCTAGTCTGTTTTTGTGGATTCCTATTCACGGACACACATAGTCTGTTTCTTCTTACACCACAGGTACCTTTAATCCTCAGTTTCCAAACATGGCGGGACATAACACCGGTATACAGCAGGAGGAGCTTTCACACAGCTTTCTCTCCTCCATCTGAGCTCTCCCTTTACTTTCTGTTCCTCCCAATTCTGTAACCTCCCATTACTAAGCCAATTATCTCAGTAGCCCAACAATTGCCACCAACTGTCAGTAACTCCACTAGGAACAGGTTGATTTATTTCAAATAGGCCTGTAACATCCTCTGTGACCAGGATGCTACAACTAGCACTCTGTCACATAGCTCCCCCTCCCTTATTTCAATTGAGACCTTTTCTGGCCTTTCTAGTCTGAGCCCTACTCTCTTTACAGGTCTGGGGTTCTGTTGGGGTTTCCTGGGCCCTCTCAGACTGGCCTTCCATGGGCTGCTGGTGAGGGTCTCCTGCCTTCCATCCACAAGACGTAAACTCAGAGAATGGAGATTTCCCCCTTGTGTCCATCTCTGCCCATAGGTCATCACACCAGTTGCATTCTATGGGCCTTTCCTCTAGTTTCCTTTTCCTCTGGTTTATATCTACTCTAGTAAGTTGTCCCTTCAGGGCCTCAATGTCAGGATTCCTCTCTTCCCCTGACTTACTTTGTCCCAGGCTCAGGTAAGTTCACCTGCCAAGGCCGCTTTATCAAGACCCTTCTCTCCCTCCTTGGTATGTCTTTCATCCTGGGCCTTGCCCCAGCTTGCTTCTCCTGGCAGTTGGCCAAACCTCTGCCCTCCTGTGCTGGGTGTCTCTCATCTTTCTCTCTTGGATGGTGAAAGGGCACACTGTTCACCACTGGACAGTGCCTCCTCCTGACCATTCTGGGAATTAGCTCTGCTATGCCAGTGCCTCTTCCTGCAGTTGCACTTTGTCACTCTGTCTTTCTCTCACTCTGAAGCTCCTCTCTTGCTCCAGGACCTGCAGCTTTCTCTTCATGACTCAGCCCTTTGGCTAGGTGACTAAGTGGTTTCTTCTTCTGGGGTAGAGTCCTCCAAAGTCTTTCTGCTCAAGTAGCATCAGGCTTTTCTCATGCCTGCCTCCCTGCCCCTGTCACTCCTGCAGCCTCTCTACACTATTGCCAGCTTCCTGGCTTTGTAGAAGCTCCTGCTTGTTCCCTCACAGGTGAGCTTCTTTCTAATCAAGGCTCTCCACACAGCCTAAATCTCCCTTGTTTGCTGCTTAATTGGTTGATTGGACCCACCTGGCCTAATTCATGTCTCTTGGGTCCGGTGTGTGATTACACCACATCCTATGAATCCACTTCCCCCTCCCTCTTCCTCTCAAGTCCTCCAGCATGTTATTCTGTCTGAGTTTGTTGTCTAGAATCATTTCACAGTGCACCTGGTAGATTACCTGGAGGGCCTACCATTGAGATTTCCTTAGGCAGACCCATTGTTTGGATGTCCCTCTTTGTCTTCCGCTCTTTTTACATAAGGGGACGGAGTCCAGTCAGTTCCTATCATCACTGCACACAGCAACAATATTACCACACCCACTCTCTGCCACTTAAAATTTTCCTTCTCCTTCCAATGGAACGACTGCCAGGGCATAAGAATTCTTTTTCCCATGTAGACAGTGGATTGTTATTGTCTCCCCATTCTGTTGACATTGCAGTATAACAAAGGTATTTCATACAAGGTTACACGTGACTGGTGAATCCACCACACCCCATGTGATTCTCCAGCCTACTTTGGCAGGAACTGTCACTGTCCTAGTCCTGCCTTTTATCCCCCACCCACCCACAAAACTCCGTGAACCCACAGTCCATGTATGGCCAGTCTTCCTTTAAATGTCCTTTGCCACCACATTGGTAACAAGCCACTAAGCGGGTGCTGTGGACACTCTTGTTTGCCTCTTGCATCCCCTTCCTAGGCTTCGATGAAGGTGGTTCCTCAACCATCCATTCCCCTGTCCCTAGTGTAGGGGAACGGAACTCTTTTCATGGAAAATCTGCTTCCATATACTCCTCTCTTAGTTTTACGTGACCCTTAGTGATTCCAGCTGATGACTTCGGACCCAAATTCTCGCCGCTTCGGGGAGGCTCTGCATAAACTGCTCATATATAATTGAGCCCCTTATGCCTCTGTGTCCTGTCTGTCTGACCTCAACCACCAATTGGCCCAGTCAGATAATTTTTGCACAAAAGCCTTGGGACATATCCCATCATTCCATCTGGCTATTCTGATTTTTGACAGTATTTTTCTGATGACCGGCCCACCCTGTCCAGAATAGTGGCCTTCAGCATATCATAATCTTTGGCTTGGTGCTCTCTCAGTGCCATATAAGCCTCTTGAGCCTTGTTGGTCAGATAAGGGGCTAGCCATAGTGCCCAGCCATCCTCGTCCCATCCAGCACTGATAGCCACCGGCTCACAAGTTAGCAAAAAAAACCCATCAGGGTGATGCCTGGGGTCATCTTACATAGTCAAAGTTCCACTGCCTGATTTCCAGTTCCTTCACTAGAACTCACCAATCTGCAGGAGCTGCTGCTGTACACTGAGACTGCTCATTGATAAACTCCTGCAGTGCCCACTGCTGCTCCACCTGCCAACCCAGAAGTACATGCCTCTGTCTGCTAGGTATTCTACCTCTCTTTTTTTTGTTCAATTAACCAATGCAGCATCTAATCCATTGCTCCCCTGCCCTCACAGAGGTCACCTCTCAAGCCTCTTTCTCTTCACCAAGAGGGTTAAGATCACAGACAAGTCCCCACATGTCACAGAGTCCTTCTCATGCTACCCCATGAGCAGCATTGCCTCGTTGGATTTTGTGGTCTGCTCACAAACACACACAGTTTCTTTTCTACCATGTGTGTCTTTAATCCTCAGTTTCCAAACATGGCAGGACATAGCACAGGTATACAGCAACAGCAGGAGGAGCTTTCACACAGCTTCCTCTCCTTTCCTCCACCCAGCTCACCCTCTGAGTTCCTCTCAATCCTATATCTTCCCATTGTTCAGCCAATCAGTTTATTAGCCCATCAGTTGCCACCAAGTGTCAGTAATCCCCACCAGTAACAGTTGATTGATTCCAATTAAGCCTACAGTCTTCTCTCTATTGCAGCAACTTCAGTGACCAGGGTTCTACAACTAGCATTGTGTCATACCATGGCAGAACTAACCATGACTGACGATAAAATATTTCTTAGATCTTCTAAAAAGTAATCTCCAGACTTGCTTCCTTCCTCAAAGAACAATAATTACAATTAAATGCTGTACTCTGAAATAATGAAAACTTTGTATGCAACCCCATAGATTTGCACAAAAAAAGATTCCTCAGCAAACTTGAGTGTATCCTACTGAATTCTTAGCAGAAAATTAATAAATAATATATGGCTACATTTTCATATTCATACTTCAATATCACAGTTCTCTCTGGGACAGAGTTAGAGAACTGGGACAGTCACTGATTGAACCCATGGCCATTTCCCCTTTTTTGTTTTTGAAAAAGGAAAGCTGCTTGTATAACACTAACCAACGATGTCTACAGATAGCAATATAGCCTTTCAAATAAAATCTTTATGCTGCAGCCCTGAGAAGATCTGACTAGTATGGAATTTCCAGATTTGCCTTTTCTATCTTGTGTCTTGTTGAAAGGATAAATGTGATTTTAAAACAGGCTGATCAAATAAATGAAATAGACAAGCTGTAAAAGCTGTGCATTTATGCTTACTTCAGAGACCTGTAAGCATACCATTAGCTCACAAAGCAGCAATGGTCTTCTAAGTAGATGTCACATAGATCATGTTAGTCTCTAGGTAACATAAACCATTGACTCTCCAACTATCCTCACTCATTTTTATATCTTTCACAGTGAACTAAGCAAATGATAAGAGCTCTTTCCATTCTACTAATCTGTTTCAATGGTGCTATTTTCCATTTCCTGCTTGAAAGAAATAACTTCATTTATATTACCATTCTGAAAAAAGCTGTAGCAACTTCTGAGAAGATCCATAATCATTAGATTCTGCTTAGTTTTAATAATCAGATTTTAACTTTCTAGAATTTTTAGAAGTTGAAAGATGCAATTTACTATGAAGCGTATGGGCCAGATCCTCTGTTGGAGTAATTCAGCATAGTTCCATTGAGGTCATGAAATGGTCATAACTCTCTATGTTCTTGTCTACTTCTTTAATTCTTACCCCTTTGGACATGTGAGATTAAGGTCTAAATTTGAACATTTCTGATCCTTGCTAACAAATGAGAAATTAATAGCTTTATAATGCTATTATTTATGAATAATCTATAAAGCTGTAAAAAGAAAAGGAGTACTTGTGGCACCTTAGAGACTAACCAATTTATTTGAGCATAAGCTTTCGTGAGCTACAGCTCACTTCATCGGATGCATACTGTGGAAACTGCAGAAGGTGCCACAAGTACTCCTTTTCTTTTTGCGAATACAGACTAACACGGCTGTTACTCTGAAACCTATAAAGCTGTACTGATTTACACCTATTTGAGATCTGGCCCATAGACTGCATAGTAAATTTAAATCATCAACTTCTACAAATTCTAAACATTTAACATTTGGTCATGGAAAATAAGTAGATTCTGAGAATTTACAGTCTTCTCATGGATTTTTACATGATGATGTAAATGAGATGGTAGCTCATCAAATTGTAACGATAACATTGAAACTGTAAAGTGAATCATCAATTTAAAACAAAACTTTGTCTGCCAGAACAAAAACTAATATAAGCAAAAAACATATCAAAAAGGAATATTAATCCATTGTAACAAACAAATCATATATATTAATGGCACCTGCTCATCTCTGATTTATGACATTGGAAGCATATATGTAAAACATATTTTTTTAAAATGGTTTGGCCAAAAACAGATTTTCAAGAGTGTGTTATGTTACAGCATACAGTAATAGCTCTGAAGTTCAAGCCATCAGTCATATCTTTAAACTGACTCATGAAGTCAGTTTAATAGTATGACTGATGGTTTGTACCTTAGAGCTATTTCTCTATGCAATAATGTAACATTTTCAATATTTTTTAATAAATGCCGTTACTCAAACAAATTATCCATCCCATTTATACAAGAACTAGGTCTGCCCACTGCCAAGTGCACTTCCAAATGGGCAGTGACTGTATTGAGAAGGCCTAACACCTAGATAAATAAGAAATTTTCATTCTTTTCTTCTGCCAGTCTAGTGAAGGTTTTGCTTGCTGGGCAGGCTAGGTCAAGAGATTAATTTCAATTTTTTTATACATTTAGTTTTTGACCTCAGCAACTCTGACAAGTGTAATTATAAAACGTACCCTATGGTTAAACTTGGCAGAAATCGATTTTTATTTTTTTTATAATTTTGACAGTTATCAATGTTGATATTTAAGCATTTTTAATATTTTACTGATTTTAATTTTCACAGTTGTGCGAAACTATGGGTGAAAGGCATTTATATTTTATTGATTGTAAATTTTCAGTTGCTAGAAATTGTGTGGGGTAGACAGCAGGGGGGTCAGACAATAATTATTTAATAGACGTTGAAATTCAAAAAAGTAAACTTTATATCCATTAAAACACAAATTATCCACATCATATCTCAAAATATACAAAATAAATATCCTTAAATAAAACTCAACGTTCTCATTTTTATTACTTTACTTATTTGTACATTTCTATTACTGATAGGAATATTTTTCCATTGGTTTGAGTGTGTGTACAGTGAGTTGATGTATACTGACATTTACTGATAAAACTAAAGTCTACTTATGGTGTTTATATGCAGTACTTGTATGTTGTTATCAGACCTACCTTTCTTATTATGACAACTTAGTCCAACCATTTCCCTTATTTGTGCCTATTTGATAGGCATACCTAACTGAGCTAAAGAAGCAAGTAGAAAATGGAATAGTTGGGTTATTTGCTCTAAAGGAGACCTTGTTCCATAAGTGTTGCTTCTTCCTCTTTTTGCTGAACTACAAGTACATATATCATTTTCTTTCTTTTGTTGGTTTTGTTGGCACACTCAAGTAAAGAAGACAGATATTGCAACCCTCTTTTCTCTGGAGGAATGCTTTTTGGACCAAATTCTGCATTCCCTAATTGGGGAAACTTCTTACTGAAGCCAGTAGAAGTTTTGCTTGACAAAGAAATGCAGTGTTTGGATCATAGTGACTGGGCAAGACTTCTGAAAATTCCTCTTGGACCCTGTAGATAGGGTGAAGTCCATATGATAAGGGTATTGCAGCATGCAAAAGAAACTAAAACAAAAAATGTATGGATATAAAACAGTTACACAACATTTCCAAGTGGTTCGTACTCCAATAATAAAGTGTTTCCTTTTTTCTATGTAAAGAAAACAACATTCATTTAATCCTTTAAGCTAATTATGGTTGTCAGTGTTGTTGATATCAAGAAGCAAAAGGGCACATATGTAGTTTTACTGTATCTTTTTACAAATTAACAATGTATAACTCAATTTAATATTACTTTTTAGAATGTTTTGAAAGTCATAATTTCAATAAATACTTTTGAACTGATTAAATTATAGGCCGAGCTGGTAACTATGCTACGGGTAAGGCTGCCTAACACTTTCCTTTATAAGACTCTGTTCTTCTTCGAGTCATTGCGCACGTCCATTCCACTGGAGGTGTGCATGCAATTCATGCACAGTTGTTGGAGCTTTTCCCTCAGCAGTACCCAGGAGGGTGGCACGAATGCTTTCTGCTGGCTTGTGCCACTGTGCATAGTTATAAAGGGTGGAGCCATCCCTTAAACACACTCCCAGTTCCTTCCTACCATCTGTGATGGTTGTTAGAGATGCTATCCTTGCATTTGCGAGTCCTACCCTCTTTAGTGTAAATAGTATCTGTTCTGTTAGTTTTAGGCTAGTTCAGAGTTTTTGTTCATAGTTTTGGATATAAGATTAAGTTTAGATTAGTAGTTAGTACCTTGGATTCATTGGTTCCCATTTGGGTATAGATACCAAACTCAGGCCTCATTCTCCCAGCTTCAGGTCCTGTTACTCTTATAGCAAGTCTATCCCAATGAGTGACCTGCACCCCAGCTGCCTGAAGTATCTGGGGAAGGAGCATGTGAGTGACAAATGTCACATTCATAGGGGGTTCAAATCCCACTCAAAGAAAGGCAGGGCAGCCAGACTTAAGTGTCTGCTGATGGAGTCTGCACTTCGCCCACCATCAAAGCCTTCCCCCTCGATGTGGGTACTGAGCATGTCCACATTTGTTAGGAGTGCTCCTCCTGATCTAACTGAGTTGAGAGGCAGATCTTCAGTGCCAGTAATGAAGATAGACAATATAAGTCTCCTAAAGACTCAATACTGCAGTTTTCAAAATCTTCAGGGCAGGCACCAAGTAGAGGTAAGGACACAGAGGTGCACTCAAAGAAGAGGCACTCCCAGACGCAGTCCTTAAGCCAACAAGGGTCATTGACTCCACCCTAGGACTGGCCCTTTGAGACCAGTCCCTTCAAGTACTGGCCACGTCATCATCAGTGCGGCTTTCAGTACTGCAGAGCCAAGAGCCTTTTGCTGGTGCTGTCTATGCCCAAAACTAATGAGGCAGCTCAGGAATTGTTGAACCTGTCAGTTCTGGTTCCCCCAGCTGTTCAAGACTTCCATCTGGTACCGGTGTCTAATGTACAATTTTCAACTGTTCCAGCTCCAATCCTGACACACCATTTGATATTGGCAGATGCTACCTGTCAAGGGGGTTCCGTCTAGCAGGAAGCCAGGAATGATCTCGCCAGTACCTCCATCTCCAGGCTCAGAACTAGTCTCTCCAGTACCAATGGTGTCAGCTCCTCCTTAGTTGGAAGAAGCAGAGTCTTCATCAGACTCCAAGGTCAGCTCTTACTTGTCTTGGCCTGGATATGTTCAGCAGCATCTGTGAGGTGCCTGCCCATTGTGAAACTGGCCAAGCCTCAGCATTCCAAAGACATCAATGTTCTGGACATAACTGGGTCCCACCTCCATATCAATGGCCCTTTTGGAATTCTTGGGGCTTCCCTCCACAATCTAGAGCATTTCTGTTCCCTTCCATCCTTCAGCTAGGTGTCAGGAACATCTACAACAGGGTCACCATCTGCCCACCCCTGGTACCAGGACTGGTGCTGTACATAAGGAAGTTCATGCTCTGGATTGCCCTAGAGAGAAATTGGAGGAGGTGCCACCTCAGCAACCCTTGGCCTCTACTCTTTTGTCACCTGATGAGGCAGTGATAAGAGTCTGCTTCTTCCCCACCTGATAATTTTGGAGCTCATCAGGACTTGTTGAAGAGGGTGGCTGTAGCTCTGGATATCCATCCAAATGAGGTACAGGAAAAGTAACACAGGCTGGTGGACATTTTGGCTTCGCCTGTCAGGGCAGTATAGCAGGCCCCGTTTTTCCTGTCTCCCACTAAAAAAAGGGTAGAGAGAAGATATGGCGTCCCTTCACAGAGGTTCGAGTGTTTTTCTAACTATCCCCTTCAGGGTTCCCTGGTAGTCTCTGCTGCTAACAAAAAAGAGAGACAGGGACACCAGATCTTGACACCAAAGGGAAAGAAGCTGAACCTATTTGGAAGGAATCTGTATTCCACAGGAAGTTTACAGTTTAGAATTGCAAACCAGCAGGTTCTACTGGGTTGGCATGATTTTAGCCTGTGGGATAACATCTTAAAATTTAAGGACAGGCTTTTGGATGAGGTAAAGCAGGAGTGGAGGAGGCAAGTTAGTTGCCAGAATGGCCTTGCAGGCAAGTCTAGATGTGGTGGACTCTGCGGCTTGAGCTATCACTATACAGTGCTCCTCATCAGCTGCAGTCATTAGGTCTTCCCCGTGAGGTTCAACAAATGATCCAAAACCTCCTGTTTGAAGGCCCCTCACTTTTTTCCCATAAAGACTGATGAGCGGCTATAGAGTCTTAGGGATTTAAGGAAGACCCTTAAGTCTCTTGTATTTATACAACAGTGACAAAAAGAAAGCCATTCCACTCACAGATTCCCCACTGTTCGCACCTTTCATTCCTTGTACCCAGAACCTATCCAGAGAAAGGGGCAGATGTTATAAAGTGTGACCTCCATCCTCCTCCTCTTCTGCAGCTGCTGGTTCATCTAGGCAGCTGGGCCCTCTAAACAAACATTTTGGTCTGTTGGTCGAGAGTGGTCTACCATTTCCCAGAGTTCCATCTTTCTCTACCCCACTGTTTGCAAACCACTTCATAAGAGCGTGGTCCCGCATCACTATGGATCAGTGGGTTCTAAGCACAGTGAAACTGGGATACACCCTTCAATTGGTTTCTATTCCTCCTTCCCACTCCCATTTCCCATCCCTCTTCAGGGCCTTGGAAGAAGTGCCTATGTAGCTCAGAGGAAAGGGATTTTATTCCCTATATTTCTTAATCCTGAAAGCGAGTGAGGGGGGCACCTTAGACTTATTTTACATATAAGAGAGCTAAACAAGTTCCTAAAGAAAATAAAATTCTGGATGGTCACTCTAGTTTCTGTTATCCCTTTCCTGGGACTGATATGCTGCCCTCAACTTAAAAGATGCTTATTTTCATGTGACAATTCACCAGAGCCACCAAAAATTCCTCAGGTTTGTAGCCAATGCATCCCATTGCCAATGGATCCCATTACCAATTCAGAGTGCCGCCTTTTGGCCTGTCAGCAGCTCCTTTTGTGTTTACAAAGTACATGACCATGATAGCAACATTCCTGCAAAAGTCAAGAGTCCATGTAAGTCCCTTACCTTAGGGTGACCATACATCCCTTCTTGGCCGGGACAGTCCCTTTTTTAAGCCCTGTTCTGGCCATCCCGACACTTTTTTGGCAAAAGTGGGCATTTATCCCATTTGCTCTTGCCGACTTGATCAAATGCCCACTTTTGTCAAAAAAAAGTGGGTGCTATGGGAGGAACGTGTGGGGGAGTGAGTGGCTATGTCCGCCTCACACAAGTGGTGAAGCAGGTCTCCACCGAGGGGCAGACAAGGCTTGAGGGAGCGCCTTGTGTGGGAGGCAGGCAGGGCTGTAGTGAGTGGCTCGGGCCAGCCCCCATGGGGGGGAGGGAGGCCCTCACATCAGCCCCGCACCATGTCCCATTTTCGCTTTGGGAAATATGGTCACCCTACCTTACCTAGATGACTGACCAGTAAGACAGTAGTCCAGGTCTTTGGTAGTGTGCAGTGTGCTCTTTATACAGTCCACCATCAACACACTGGGGCTGTTAATCACTATGGAGAAATCTACCCTGACTCCTGTTCAGCAAATAGAATTTATTGGGGCAGTTCTCCCAAAATTCTACAAAGGCCAAGGCTTTCCTGCTGGGGTTGAAATTCCAAACAATGCAAGTCATTGCTCTAGATCGAAAGGCACATCCCATCACTACAGTGTGAAACTGCCTCACGCTTCCAGGGCACATTGTGGAATGCACTTAACACGGTACAGCATGCCAAGCTGCACTTCAGGAAACTACAAGGGTGGCCAGCTTCAGTGTATTCACCAGCACATCATCTTATGGACATGGTGGTTCAAGTACCTACTTAGGTTTTGTCTTCCCTGTATTGGTGGACAGAACCCTCAGATGTTTTCATGGGAGTTCCCTTTGCTCCTCCACAATGGACATTCACCCTATTACAGAAGTGTCAGCTCTAAACTGGGGAGATAACTTAGGTCCCTTACAGACTCAAAGTATTTGGTCTATCCAACATCTAAAGCTCAATATAAATGTGAGGGAATTTCAAGCCATCCATTTGGCTTGCATAGCATTCCTTCCATATATCAAGGGGCAGAATCTGGTGGTGCTCACAGGCAACACAGCAGCCATGTTTTATGTAAACAAACAAGTGGACTCAGTCAATGAAATTATGCCAAAAAGTGTATCTGCTTTGGGATTTCTGCCTGTCCCATCAGCCTGAAAGCTGCTTACATTCCAGAGATTCAGAATGCCCTGTCAGGTCACCTAAGCAGGTCATTCACAAGTCACCATGAGTGTTATCTTCGTCCAGATGTGACCAAGTTCATTTTCAGCTGGGGGCTGGGGGACTCCTCAAGTGGATCTATTTGCAACAAGAGCTAACAAAAACATTATTTCTTTTGTTCCCAAGTGGGTTACAGCCCAGGTTCATTGACATATGCCTTCTTGCTATCATGGATAAAGAGCCTGCTGTATGACTTCCCTCCAGTTCCACTCCTGCCCAAGGGCTTATCCAAAATCAAAAAAGATCATGCTCACATTATACTTATAAACCAAGCATGGCCCCATCAACATTGGTTCTTGCCTTTACTAGCCCTATCGGTCAGACCTTCACTATCACTTCCATGGGACACAGTTGTGATCTACCAGGACCATGGCTGCCTCCTTCATCCCAACCTACAGGCGTTCCACCTGGCAGCTTGGATGCTTCAGGGATGACTCCCTGAGAGTCCTATTCAACATATATTAGACTCTTATGTTTCAGAAGCATAAAAGGGTTAACTACTAGTTCCATCAGAGTCCACCTAGTGGCTATCTCAGTTTTCCACCCTTCAGTGGCTAACCACTCATTTTTTTTCAGTGTTCTGTCCATCAGGTTTCTGAAAGGTTTGGACAGATTCTATTTACAGGTACATAGCCTGATGTCCCCAAACAACTTAAATTTTGTTCTAGCGAAGCTGGTGGATCCTCCTTTGAGTCACTGGAAGTTGTTCTCTATTACAACTTTCTATGAAAGTGGCTTTTTTGGTTGCTGTTCTCAGAGAACAACAGTTACAGAAAATGTTAAGTAACTGTTTATTTTTAGTTGCTTATAACTTTGCCAAACTTAACAGCCTTTATACTTAGAATCATAGTAGAAAGTACTATAGTAACTTTTTATTTTTAGCAAATGAGGAACACACACAAAAAGTAACAATACGCTTTTTAAAAATTCTCTAAAACATCACTACAACAGTTTTTCTCTAAAATACCTGGCTTAAAATAGCTGATGGGGTATGGTATGAGAGTTTCATTTGACTTCATTTAGGTTATCCACATAACTAATTTATGGCTTTGAAATTTGTTTGGCATGACTTCATTACTTATGAATGGCAGAGCCACAAGTGAAACATGCATGTCAAAGTTCATCCCAAATGAGCTCTGACGAAACCTTTATACAGTACTCCACCATGTAGTTTATGTACCATTATCTGGTGATGGCATCCATGTAGTAAATTCCTTTATTTAGCCAACAGCGGGTTAATTTGTACAACCATGTGATAAACTCAATAGAATTTGCATCTTTAGCCATCTAGCCTTCTCTAAAGTGCACTAATTCATTTCTTCTAGGAATACTTCTAACATTACAAATTCCTTCTTTCCCTCTATTAATAAATTATGGCCATCCTCTCAAATGAGTGCTAATAAAACCATTATGCCACAACACACCATCAGAAATATAAGGGTTTTACTGAAAATTGGTTTTGATTTGCCCAAATAACGTGCCTTATAAATCACACATTACATATGCGTAGTAAATATTTATGACTGATTACAGTATTTTTAAAAGTGATTGTTTAACTCTGAGAGAGAAGGTAAGATACATTGCTCTTGCATGTAAGTTATCTATGTATGCAAACATTTACTGAAGTTTTTAGTGAATGAGGAAAAGATCATTCTCTGTGCATCTTGAAAGTGGATAATGAGCCATGTACAGAAGTCCAATAAATAAGTCCTATTTTATTTACTGTGCCTTTTGAAGGTGTTCATTATTTAAATACACATTTTGTATGGTACATAGTGATTTGGTTAGGAGTCTGCATAAGCATTGCCTATTCACTGAATGTCTTGTTATATACATTATTTTCATGGACTCTGCGTACTGGAAGTAATACTACAAGATTTTATACATGTATATAAAGTTTCAGAAAAGAATGGTATTTATATATTGCATTATTTGAGAATTAGTTTCTTATTTCAAAACTATATTGTAATTAATATGCACAGGGGGCATATTTAAGGTTGCACATGCAGACTTAACTTGACATTGTCTGACTTGAATGCTTAACCGTGCAGCCTTAATATATCCTTTTAACACACACCTTTTGATAGATTATATATTACTGAACTGCATGAAGTAACATTCAGTGGCGTGAATGTCATTAAAGGTATAGAACTAGATGAATTGGCAGTGGAGAAGTGGATGGCAGTACAACTGGGTTGACCTGAACAGACAAAAAACTGGGTATTAAATGATTCCTTTTCTACTCAGTATTAAGAAATATACAATGATAAATCTAGAGTCAAAACTAAGAGAAGTGCATAGTAATCATAAGCTACAAAACAGTATGGATTTTTGGAATACTATGGATAATTCTGAACTGTGTGTGTGTGTGTGAGAGAGAGAGAGATCTTCAGAGCCTTGTCTTTTTACTGTGAAGTGTATTTTGTATAGTATATGTTTACAATGCAATATAAGGGCCTGATGCAATGCCTATGGAAGTCAGTGGTTCCATTGACATAAATGGATGCTAGCTCAAGCTATAAATTATTAATTGTGCTTTTATATTAAAGAGGGTATTACAGAAATTGAGAAAGTACAGAATTTTTCTTAATGTAGCTCAACTATGGTCAGAAATAAAGCGAATTAGAAAGGATGTTAGAGATGGGTACAATTTTGCGTTCAGCTTTCTGAGAAAAATCTCATGCACAGTGAAATGATGCATTCATACAGTGACTTGCACTGTTGGGTTACAAGGAAGTGCCTGGCCAAATACTGAACTCTAACACTGTCCCTATGCCAGAGCCACCTAAGACTTGGTTATTATTCAACATGTTCCCAAAAGTAATTCAAATACTTCAGTTTCTCCATTGGAATTCAGAGGACAGCTTCTACACATTTCTAAGGGATTTGTTGATTTGGAAAGTCCAGTAGATTGCTTACTTCTGGACAAAAATAGTATAGTTAAGAATGTCAGAATATATCAGTTCAGGAAAATCCATAGGAAGAATTAAAAGGTTTGGAGGTGGACTGGTTCCAATTCATCACCTTAGGAATTGCAAGTCTCTGGTAGGAAGGCAGCTGCTTTCCTCCTTCCTTTCATCTCAAGAAATATTGCTGTAGCATGAACCCCAGGGTTCAGAAAACCACTGCAAAAGGTGTACTAGTTGGAGTCATGGTTACAATGGGTTTGAAGATTTATTGCAACCATTGCTGCCAATTTTTTTAGACCTTTTTAATTATTTAGACTTTTAAGAAATTCCTACACCTGTATGTTGTAACCACTGTGGGACTCTCAGTGATTCCTGATATGTTTAGATTTAATAAACATAGGAATTACCACACTGGATCAGACCTGTGGTTCATCTAGTTCAGTTCCATATATCTGACCATGGCAACTACCAGATGCTCAGAGAAAGATACAAGGAACCTCATAATGTGCAATTATGGCATAACCTACCCATTGAGGAAGTTTCCTCCTAAACCTTGTTAGTTAGTGTTGGTACATGCACTGAAGCATGATGGCTTTATATACTTTTATAAAATTTTATTTTTATCTTATCTAATGTAACTGTAGATGTTCTTATCCATATGAAACCCTTCCTGTCCAAGGGAAGATATGCATGTTTTCCTGCATACTTTAGAGAAACTTCTCTCTTAGATCTCACAATAAATTTACTTTAGAGAGGCAGTATGTTGAATATCAGTGATCTCCAACCATGTGTCCTCAGACAAGATTTCTGGACCAGCAGAAAATGGTTTCCTGAACAAGTAAACTGTTCTTTCTTATGGCAAAGCTGTTGGAAGAGGTATTCAAACTACAGTACATCAGAGCCTTTTTCATAGCTTAATATACTCAGCACTTTCATCAAAAACTAGTTCCTTTGTTTTTCTGAGACTCCTTCCAGGCCTCGTTATACCTTTTAGGTTCCTTTTATATGTCTGGCTTATCAATGTGCCAGACACCATCACCCTCAAAGTGATGTCCCCCAATTATCTCCATCAAAAGGATGTGGGTCTTTCTCTGCTGTTTTCCCCAAAATTACTCTACAGTGTAATTACTACTTTAGATACAGAACTTATGTTCCTATTTACTTCTGGTTTTGTACTTGTTCTGAGGGTCAAATTATCATTTCTGTTAAGTGCCCATAGGTTGGGAGTAAAAAGTTCAAATGTTTTGTCCAACTACAGAGTGCACCTCTTTAATAGGATGAACATATTTCCCAAGGGAAAACGGGACATGGTGCGGGGCTGACCCAAGGGCCCTGCTCATGGGGGCTGGCCCGAGCCACTCACTTGAGCCCTGCCTGTCCCTCACGTGAGGCGCTCACTCAAGCCCTGTCTGCCCCCTGCACTCTGAAACCATGCCTGCCCCCCTGCTAGAGAGCTGCCTCCCCACCTGTGCTGGGCAGGCATCGGCACTTGCTCCTGCACACGTTCCTCCCACCGCACCCCACTTTTTTGACAAAAGTGGGCATTTGATCAAACTGGCAAGAGCAAACGGGACAAATGCCCACTTTTGCCAAAAAAGTCGGGACGGCCAGGACAGGGCTTAAAAAAGGGACTGTCCTGGCCAAAACGGACATGTGGTCACCTTACTCTTTGGGAAAGTCAAGTACCACTTTTAAAGATAATTAAAGACTTCTTTTAAAAGGTGACTGTATTTATGAAACCACATTCCCTCTGTCTGTTAATTTACCTTTCTTTTTATTCCCCTTCAAGAGCATCCTTACCCCAAGCATATTGTGAATTTTTTCTGTTTTCTCTCTAACTCCTCCACCCCTTAGAATATTTTTCTCAAACTCTATCATACCATTTAGGGTTTCACTCTTCTACCACTGGGGATTTTTCCTTATCCCAGCTCTCTTGAGTTCTCCCCCACTTGGCTGATCCTTTGTCCCCTTTCTCTTGTCCCCTTCCCTTTTTCTGTTCCTCCCCTTTTAGGATCCTCTCCCACCTTTTATCTTTCTTCCTTCTTAGGGATCCTTTTGTCTCCCCTCCCTCCCTCTCTGTTCTCCTTCCCACCCTTTTCTTTGTTTTTCCTTACGCCTTCTCCCATTCTCCACTTCTTCCTTGTGGATTCTTCCCTCTCTCTGTTCTCCCACCCACCTCTTTAGGGATTCTTTTTTGTCCCTCTTTCTGTACTCCCTCCACCGTTGGAGGAATCTCTTCACCCTCTCCTGCTTCTCTTCATCTCCACTCCCTTGCCCCTCCTTGGAGATTCTCTTTTGGGGTCCTGTACTCTGGAGAAAGTAGAAACAGGGAAGGAGCTGCTTCTCTGAATCTGTAGGTAGGGGGCCTTGTTTTGAACAGCTTCCCTGTGAATTTCCCATGTAGACAAGCCCTTACTTTAAGCACCCAAGTAGTCCCACTGAAGTCAGTAGGACTATTCAGGGGCTTATTTAGATATATTCTTAGCTGCCTTGCTGAATCAGGGCCTCAATGTATGTTTGCAATTATTGCAGTTGTGAACTTAAATCAAGTAATTGTACACACAAATGGCTAAATACCCAAATTATATATGTGATTGCACATACATCTGTGCCTGCAGTAGTGGTGCTGAGTTCTTTAAGAGTCGAGTGTTGCTGAGTCTTTAAGAGTCGAGTGTCATTTTTCTGTATGTATTTTGTTTTATGTTTTTTGACAGTGTTCTCTATATCTTGTAAATTTTGTAAAAATGTAAATTGTAGGATACATAAGAAAAATTCAGATTGGTTTTAAAATCAAATCTCCCCATAATTTTATTTTATAAAAATTGCAAATAAAGCATTAAAGTAGTATTTAAATAAATCTTAATTAATTGTGCAAATGGATTGACTAAGTTTAGGTATGCAATTAGATGACTAATTACGTTGAAAATCCAAGTGCATGCTTAAATAGATGACTGCGCCCCCAGGCTCATCTAGTTGTTCCCATTCACTTATTTAAGCATGTAGTATTATCTTTGATACAAAACATCCCCCATTACATATTTTTAAAGCTTATGTGAGCGTAACCACAGTACAAAATAACTCTTTTACTCGTGTAACAGAAGTTCGTCTTTTTGAATATTTAGGCTCCTATCATACAATAGATAGTAGAGTGCAGACAGACTATATTGTGTTTGCATGGACCCTATCGAAAGCCAGTGGGCTCCACATTGATGTAGCAGTCTGCTCACAGGCTATCAACTACAGGATCGGTGCCTATGTTTTCTGACCTCTGTTTGACTGGAACTACAAAAAATAAAAGGTATACTATGTATGAATAAGAGCAGAATACAGCTCTAAAACTATTAATCTATAGTTAGTGGCATCTTTTATTATAATTAATGTATTGCTTTCTGTCTTCCTCCCCAATTCTGTAGGAAGGGGTATTTTCTTGTTCTAAGTATGTGATTTTGATGGTGTTAATTGAAGGAAGGAGAGGTCAGAGAAAGTAATCTACTGAGTACAGTTTATTTACAGAGGACCCATTTCCTCAGAATTTTACTCCCACTGAATTAGAAACTTGTCATGTAGGTAAAGATTACTCACATTGTAGAAAAATGTGCAAAACAGAGTTCTTAGTCACCTCCAGCAGCACTGACTCAGGTAAGAAATCCCATTGTATTCTGTGGACTAAGTAAGGGCTGCAAGACTAGCCCACATCTGAGGAAAAGGTTGTAGGCCAAGCACATGAAAAGAAAGACAAAGAAGCTAAAAATAAAAGTTAGTGTGAAAAAAGACAAAGTATTTAATTGAAAAGTATAAAATATTAAATGTGGAAAATGTGCACTCTAGGTAATGTTTTAGTGGTCATATAGAAAATAGGGGAAAGGACATAAATTGCAAGTAAGAGGAGAATTCAGAATGAATGGTTGCACCTTTTTCAAGAAAAGATTCAGAAATATGTCAAATCTGCTGGGCCCACTTAAACTACAACACAGAGGTTATTAAATAAACACAAGGTAGAGTAACTGAAGGGAAGGGGATGATTTAAACTAGAAAGACGGTTCTTAACTGGCTGAACAGTATGCATTTATTCTTCCCCAATTGTAACAATATTTAATGAAATTCATCTTCATATGAATTTTGTTATTTTGTATAATTCCCAAAATACAATAATTACCAAATTATTCAAAGAGGTTTTAGATAAAGGGACCTAATCTTTAGTGGTACTGAGCACCTGCAACTCTCCTTGAAGAAAGTGGGAGATGCAAGGGCTCAGTGTCACCTATGATTAGGCCCATCATTCTTAGGCCAAAATACTGTATATAGGCAGGTTGATTTTTAGACTGGACCTTCATTGCTGAGCATGCAATTCTGCATATGCAATTTTTCACCTACAATTCATGTGGGCACCAGAGTTTTCCTTTAGACATCTAAGGACTGGTCTACACTTGAAACGCTACAGCGTAACAACTCTACCGCTGTATTGCTTCAGTGTAGACACTGCCTACACCAACTGGAGAGGTTCATCCATCAGCATAGATGGTCTACCTCCCCAAGACGCTGTAACTAGGTCACCAGAAGAATTCTTCCATCGACCTACTGCTGTCTGCTTAGGTTGGCTTACTTACACCACACTCAGGGGTGTGAATTTTTCACATTCCTTGGCAATGCAGTCAAGCAGACTTAATTTTCTAGTGTAGGCCAAGTCTAACTATCTACACCTACAAATTAGGTTTTAGTCATCTAAATGGTAGTATTTGTGCCCATAGTTATTTGCAGACATAAAATTGCACCTGAACAACAGAGGACAGGTTTAAAAATATTCCCATAAATTTGTGTTTCTCAATTTATGGGATGCACCTCATTGAAAGGCCTTGAGGATGGAGGTGCCAGATCACACCCTCAACAGCTGAGAGAAATCAAAACAATCAGCAATATTTGATAGATGTCAGGACTCAGTGGGAGTAGGGGAAAGAGATGATTGCTCATTTCCCCCATCCTACTGCTACTTCATATGACATCTGATCTCTCCCACTCTTACCCAGTCCCCACTGCTTCATCCCCGCATTTTTCTTCCACTACATTTGGGAAACTGCCACTTCAAGATGTTGTGGAATCAACTGCTTTCACCCTAGAGCTCCAGCTCTGCATTCAGCCTGCTCAGCAGCATTTTGAATGGTGCTCTTCCCCTGGGGCAGATCATCTCTAACAAGTACCTCTAGCAGTCCCTTTGTGGCTTGACTTTTGAGATTAATAATATCAAAACAAATGTATATTTTCTTAACTAGGTTTTGTTGGATATCACATATTGTATATCCCGTCCATTTGTTTTGTTTAAACATAATATATAGTTCATTTAATATATTCTCATATACAGAGTGAAATAAATAGTAAAATATGTACATTCTATACTACATTCATAACAAAATTAATATAGTAATATGAAACATCTCCTGAAACCCAGGTTAATCAATAGATTGAAACATTCGATTTAACTGTTTTCTTACCATTCCAAAGCATAGAAGAAGTGGCAGGAAAACACTGTGCTTATATGGGAGCAAGTGAAACTTCCCTGTACTAATAAAACTGTTAATTATTATGACTGCAACAGGTCAGTTATGATCACCAGAAAAGAGTTTTCAAGTGGATACTTGAAGTTTGACTCATATAGTTTCACTATTTTGTGGTAAAATAAAATAAATACATAAAAGCATTTCTTTCTCTCTCATAACCATAATTATAGATATGTTTGTGGGAATGTAATGCACTGCAATATATACCTGTAACTGTGTGTATACTTAAACAGTGTATATACATGCTTACCTATATAATAAAGGGGAAAATGCAAATATATAAAACATAGTGGGTCAAATTCTGTTCTTAGTTACACACACAAAATCCATTTGATTTCAGTTGGATTGTGGGTGTAACCGAGCAGAATTTGACCCAGTGTGGTATATTGTATGTACAGTCCAACCCCTTTTATCCAAAATATATCCTCATTCAGATAAGTAGGGGGTCCGAATAATGCAGTAGTTACTGAGTATGAGATTCATGCTGGGGGACATAATCAGATATGAGGGAGTTTCAGATTAGAGGGATTTGGATAAATATGTTTTTACTGCATTACATTTTTCACTGAAGAAGAGCTTACTTTGAGCATTGATATTGAGAAATATTAGAAAATAAATTACTCACTAATCTTATTACTAGTACATTAAAGGAATGATCTTCTGTCAATAAAGCTCCTGAAGCAGAAAGATGCATATAGAGTTCTTTATGTCCATAGGAAAACATGGGGTTAAAGTGGACTATATTTTAGGCAGTATTCAGTTGACTTGCTGTGTGGGGAGAGACTGAGCAGTCCTGGCTAATGACTTGTAGGTACTGAATCCTCAGGTCTCTCAGGTGGTTTCACTTGACCAGTTTCAGCAGAATGATGAAAAGGTTGAGATAAAATAAACTGACAGTTGCTACTCATCGCAGGCAGCAAGCTGTACCCCAGCAGCTGAGACCCTGGGAGCCCTCTTTTTTTAAACAAAGGCTTTCACTGCAGTGAGCAATGAACTCTACACAAAAAAAGAGAGAGAGAGATTGGCAGCTGGTGACCAACAGGAGGAGGGAAAGGAGGGAAACTGGGAAACACAGCAATTGTTGGCTAATTAGAAGCCATTCCCACCTACTTAATACCAACCCATTAAGCAGAAAACACTTTTCATCTTACTCTCGCTGCTACACATGACATTATACTCCAATCAATACCCTCCCAGTGGCTGCCTTAGTGCCCACAAATGAATACATTGCAGTTCAAGAATGCAGTAATTGAGTTGGGGCAGTGAAACTGCAGCTCTCGCAGTCAAGATTTTTCTCTGAAGATACTAATGTAGTATTTGTGATGCTCAGATAAATAAATCAAATCCCTATATTGACAGCTGTCAGAAATTGACAAATGGAAAAAGAGTCAGTGATTAATCTATTTTAACCTTTAAATCAAGAAATGAAGCAAGTCTTATTTTCCTATTATTTTTTTCTACTTCAGTAAAACACCTATTTTATTATACTCAAGTGTTGAGTCTTTCATTGGGTCTTTTGAACTCTGATCCTAAATTATACCTGCAAAATATGCACACATATACTTAATTGTATACATGTGACATGCATCTGAGCATGCCTTTTTTTTTAAGGGGCCCAAGTTTTAAAACTTTGACCCATTAACAGTATTAATGGTAGTTTATTTGTAGGAAGTGTTTAGTCAGGATATTATTTTTTTTTCAGTTTAAACAGAATTATTTCCTACTCATATTTTGGGAAATATACTTTAAAGTTTACAGTTTGAGCTGAGTGCCACACATGGGATCGGCATGTAGGTTTCAAGCTTAGTCCTTTGCACTCTGAACCAGCTGAAGTTGGGAACATTGTGAAGTAGTGCATACCACACACTATAAGTACTTCTTATGTCACTCTTAAGCAACTCTTGTCAGCATCTGACAGGCTCTGTAGATAACCCTCCTTGGCTAGAGTGTATGTGTTTTGGAAGTGCTGGAAGGAAATCCTCGAGCAGGGACCCTGAAAAAATACCTCTTTCCCGCTTCCATTCTCCTCCACGCCCTAAAAATACTCTTTGACTCCGTAGTGGTCTAAGTATCAGTTCAGGAATACCTGGGCTCCTAGGAATCACAGATTCAAATCACAGCAGGGTTAACTTTGCCCATCAGCCTTTTGAGGTCAGTACTCTCTGGACCATTGCTATTTAGTATGTGTGGTTCTCCAAAAGAAACTTCAAAAACTATTATCCTGTCTGCTCTTCCTGGACATAATTTATCTCATAGAATTTGTAAGAGTAGGGTTTTTTTCTGGTTTTCTTGACCAAACTGTTTCCAGCTTCTCTGTGGATTTTTGTACATGGCAGGATATTTGTGTTCTTCAACTTGCTGTATGCTATCTGCTTAGCTGCTCCCCTGTACCGCTAAGTTAGCCTACATTATTTGATGTATATAAGGCCAAATCCTCAGATTCTTTCTCAGTCAAATTCCTGTTGATTCCAATTGAGTAAAAACTGAATAAGGACCTGGAGATAGGTAATGTGGGATCTGTTAATATTAAAAGATCAAGTGACTATAGTGTGAGATCCAGCTGTCAGTTTGTAATTGTGTTATTAGATTGTTCCCTTTCCCCAAACTGCAGTTGCCATATTTTTTAAAAATTGTGCTGTTCAAGCTCACTATAATTAGTCAGGTTAAATATGTCTGATAAGTCTTTTAGGTTTCAAGCTGTGTTAATAGTAACAAATAAGTGTGTGATCATTTAAATTAAATTCACCATTTGATCTTACTAATAAAAAAAAGTCTAAACATTTTTCACTGACGTTTATTTTATTTCTCTGGCACTTAATCCAAAGCTCAAGTCACCTCCCAAAGTTTAACATACATTTAGAAAATCTAAATTTTTCACTACAGTGCTTTGAAAAATTTGTAATTGGAAACTTGCTTAACCAATACATAGGCACACTCACAATGACTAAAGACACTTTACTCAATCATATATTTCTCCTCCTCCTAAATCATTTTTCAGGCACCAGTGCCCCTAGCTTATGGAGCCCCCAAACCACCATAAATGCTTGTGAGAACAGATGGGTTTTGCAGTGAGGCAGAAGATTAACAATTCTGCATACAGGTGACTGAAGGAGGGAAGCGAATTCTAGAGCTAAGAGACCCCACAGAGAGAACACCCTGCCAGCAGCCCTCTCATTTACTGTATATCAAGGTTTCAGAGTAGCAGCCGTGTTAGTCTGTATTCGCAAAAAGAAAAGGAGTACTTGTGGCACCTTAGAGACTAACCAATTTATTTGAGCATAAGCTTTCGTGAGCTGCAGCTCACTTCATCGGATGCATAAAGTGGAAAGTACAGTGAGGAGATTTTATATACACACAGACCATGAAAAAATACACATTGAAAGGAGAGTGATCACTTAAGATGAGCTATTACCAGCAGGAGAGTGGGGTGGGGGGAGAGAAAACCTTTTGAAGTGATAATCAAGGTGGGCCATTTCCAGCACATTTCCAGGAGTTAACAAGAACGTCTGAGGAACAGTGGGGGAGTGGGGGAGGAATAAACAAGGGGAAATAGTTTTACTTAATATAATGACTCAACCACTCCCAGTCTCTATTCAAGCCTAAGTTAATTGTATCCAATTTGCAAATTAATTCCAATTCAGCAGTCTCTCATTGGAGTCTGTTTTTGAAGTTTTTTTGTTGAAGGATAGTCACTTTGAGATCAGAAATCGAGTGACAAGAGAGATTGAAGTGTTCTCCGACTGGTTTATGAATGTTATAATTCTTGACATCTGATTTGTGTCCATTTATTCTTTTATGTAGAGACTGTCCAGTTTGGCCAGTGTACATGGCAGAGGGGCGTTGCTGGTACATGATGGCATATATCACATTGGTAGATGTGCAGGTGAACGAGCCTCTGATAGTGTGGCTGATGTGATTAGGCCCTATATCAAGGGAGGTCCAGCTTATGTCACTCCACTGATATCCAGCTGTGGCAATATGATGTGGGGAGAAAGATGATCTCTCAGGTAACTGGGTCCCAAACCTTTCTTGGCTTTACTATGTTTACAGGCTTGACAAAGCCCTGGCTGGGATGATTTAACTGGGAATTGGTCCTGCTTCAAGCAGGGGGTTGGACTAGATGACCTTCTGGGGTCCCTTCCAACCCTGATATTCTATGATTCTATGATTCTATGTTAAAACCAGCACTTTGACCTCCACCTGAAAGCTCAATGGAAGACAGTCCAGCTCTTGGAATATTGGTGTTCTATGTTGTCTATGCTATACACTGCTCAGCAAGTAGGAAGCCTCATCACGCACTAGCTTCAGTCATTGGGTAGTCTGAATAGGCAGCCTCATGAAGAGCACATTACAGTAGTCTAGTGTTGAGGTGACAAAAATAAAAATGGTGTTAGCATGGTCTGCAGTGTAAAGAAAAGGTCACACCTTTCTAGTCAAGTGTAGATGGCAAAATGTTTTAAGTAATTGCAACTGTCTATCCAGCCACCTCCTACTGCCATGTTCTGTGGTTTGCTTTGATAAACATTAATAATAGTCTTGACAAAACATATGGATGCTGTCCTCAATACAACAGTGAAAATGAAGAAATAGAATTTTCTGATAGAGAAAACTAAAATGAACTAAATCACAGCAGATGCAAGAATCCAAGCTATTTAAAGGTTCAATATAGTAATCCGTGAGGTGGGGGGGCGGGGGGGGCAGAGAATGGGGGCTGAGTTCTTAACATCATAAAATAATATTTGCATAGGATCATCAAAGCCAAATTAAAGTTTCTGCCTAGGAATGCTCTTCTTAAGAAATGGTTTTAAAACATTTGTTTCTGAAGAACCATAAGACTTTGAATGATTCATTTTAACACAGACTTATGAATTCAGTCTTACTTTGACTTGATGCCAGTGCAGTCTTCCATTAAGAGAATCTGAGGCAGGCTAGGGGAAATAGGAGGAACAACTGGCAGTTTTTTACCAATTCTGAGTGCCAAAGCCTGCGGGGTTAATTTGGAGATACCCTGAATCACCTTGGCACTATCATTTCTACTCTTTTCCATCACCCTGGAATATGATGGCCTAGAGTGAAACATATAAACATGAAGAAAGGAATTTTTTGATATGATGTAAAAATATCTATATAAGCTGGTCTTCCTAGGAAGAACTAACCAGTGTGAAATATTTTTGTTACTAAATATTTTGTTACTTACAAAAGTGTGGTAGGCACCACACAGAAGTCAAAGCAAAACATGTTCCAAAGATCTTATCACCTAAATGTAGAGTGTTGTATGACAGTAGAGAGCGATTAGGGAGGAAGATTGAGGATTATAGCCATACAGTGTAACACTACTGAGTTTAGCATCAGAGTAGGTTAGGTTTTATTTCTAAATACCGTATGTTTAAAAATAAAGGAGTTAAGTGGGTTAATACTCACTCTTGAATATTCAAGGAAGAAGTGAGGTTTCAGGAGGGATTTAAATAGAGGCTGGTGGCTTAACAGAACACGAATTTGGCAGAATCACTGTTGTTTCTTACCAGAAAGGTCAATTGCAAGAATACCCCAGCTGTCCTGAATTAAATTACATAGCATGATGTCAAACTTCTGGAGTGGCCCAAGAGTGTGAGTATCAACCTCAGGGCAGACTGTTAAGAAGCAAGGCACAAACCCCAGACTGATGGTGAATTCTGTACTGAGATTTCACCAACCAAGTATCACATGTAACTCCGCAGGCACTTTAACAGCCCAACCATGGAGTCACAGACAGTCCCCTTGGGTATTTCAGTCTATCTTGTCACCTAGGCAAGCTTGCCTTTTTGATAGATGGTCCCTTACACCAAAAATCACAATATTCAGTCCCAAAGAATCAGTCACTTACCTCAGGTCAATTGATGGATGGATCCTTTCTTGAGAAAGAGGATATTTTTTCTCCTTAAATGAATATTTTGCTGTCTCATGATGATGCTATCCACCAATCCAGAGGCAACCGCCTTTTGTTACTATTTTTGCCTATTGTGCTTGAAATGATATATTTTTGTCAATTATTAACTACCTTTTGCTTGAGTTTTGGATTAGTTCTCCTGGAGTATCTGCAGCAGCACTTGGGTCTTCAGTGCTTCTCCAGCCATCAAAATTCTCAACCAGTTGTCTCTGAGGATGTGGGGAGGGTGGTCCTACCCAGCACTGAATCCTCTCTTTGGTGGATGGTTGCAGCATGAGCAATAAGATTTAGATAAAGAAAAAAAATATTTTTTCCTGACCTTGTAAGTCCTGTGTAATGTATAGTCAACTTCATAGTCTAGCTTTTAAGGAGGCTATTGCATTTTATTTAGGCTAGACTGAGATTTTTTGTCTTAAAATCTGTCAGCCTCCGTGGATAAAACAAAGGTTTAAGAGTTTTTAAGGTGATCATTACCTGGTAGATTGAAAGACTGTGTCCTCCAATGCCCTACAAAGAGGTGAAAAAAATTCCCCTCCACACACTTCAATGGCTATTCAGTTATGTTCTAACACCAACCTGATAGATGAGCAGTTGATGCATGTAGGGCTGCTAGTCAAGCTGGTTTAAAAAAATTCATTTAATATTTTAATGAAAATGTTCATTACAAATTGATTTTTGACAGGAAAAGAAACCACACAATTTTGGTGGTGAAGGGATTGACCAGCTACAGAGAAAAATGCTCAGGTTTTTTTTTTTTTTTTTTTTTTTTTTTTGACACAATAACTTTTGACCAGCTGGATAAAAAAAATTGTCAAAAAAATCATTTTTGATTTTAAAAAAATCAACAAATATGTTCAGATTTTGGGATTGGCTCTAGCTGCTACATAGTCCTTGCTGCCTAATTTTTTTCCCCTTGTTATCATATTACAAGGTTGATTTTGAACATAGAGTTCTCCAAGCTGCACTTAAGGAAATGTATCTTCTTATATTCACTGTCACTTGCATCTCTGCTTCCCTTTCCTTTTGTGGTATGGAATCTTGTGCTTGGGGTGGAAGAAAATGGGACCTATAACAAGGTAAAATTATGCACTGGCAGGTGTGTATTTTGTAATCCTTCCTTTTCTCCTATCCTATCTGGCTCCAGTCAAGTTCTCTAATACTTGCTTTGCAATATGCATCTATGTATTGTTAGCGTTGTTGGGATTTTGGTTGGCTTTAGGGAAGAAACCTGATTATAACTCTGATATGCCTCCTGCTGCGTGATAGTGGAGCTATAATGCGTGCTTTAAGGACTCTTGCCTTGTAAGATGGAGGGAAAGGAAGAACTATTCCTAAACACAACTACCAGAATAAAAAAAAAAAAAAAGGGTTGGTCCCTTCATGGCCTACCCATTTTTTAGGGAGCAATAACAATTGTATATGAAATCCTAGTAACTGAAAAATTGGCCCTAGACTGTTCATCTAAGTAAATCATAAAACAGTACTGATCATTACCTGTATGTTCAGGATAGTTGCATACTTTTTTAAAGGGGAAGATAGTTGCATTTCAAAATCTGTGCTACTAATAAAAATAATTGCCATGAAGAATAAAATCTAGTTCAACAGAAAAAGTCTCATAATTAAATGAGTAATTTTCTCCTTGAAAACTGAAATAATGAGACACTCAACAGGATTATTCAAAGGGGCATTGTCTTTCTTTAGTCTACTTTTCATGTAATTTAAATGGGAAAATAGCTTAGTACAGCTCTCCCACCTAATTTAAAAAATATCAGTATTCTACTTTCTGGATGTTTTATTGCACGGCAGTGTAGGGTACCAGAATGTGAAATGGCATGGAAAAGTAGGTAGAAAATTCATTAAAATGTGAGGAACTATGCCAACAAGAAAGTTTAAACCTATTAACAAATTCAATACTAGGAACCTTTAAAGGCAGCCTTGTCTTGTTTAACTGACATTTACAGGGCTGCTAACTCACATTTGAAAATCATCTCTGCAGCATTACATCAATAATAGTTTTTAAGGATAAATTGTTTTTGAAAAAGTTCTCCTGTGTACTGTAATATTAAATATACCCAAGCTTTTTTTCTCAACATTGGGGATGCATGCCATTTAGATCCATTTTGTGGGATATATTTAGGGCTCGACTCAGTTTCACTGAAGTCAATGTGAGCTTTCCCATTGACTCCAGTGGGAGGAGGATGCAGCCCTCATTTTGGACAGTGCAAAGAAAATCCCATTTGTTATTTATGTTTGTGCTCCTACAGAGCTCCAAGACACTAATTTTATAAAGGGTGTTGTTTCATAACCACGACCCTTTTGTAACATTTCCCAAATTACCCCGCTTCTGAACATTTATGGTAATTTCTTTTGGCAAGTGGAGTTCTAAGGCCAAATTTAACACTGGTGTAAGCAGGCTGAGGTGAGATTGAAGTGACTAGAAATTGTGCCCACTTCCTGCACAATTGAATTTAGCCTCTAGAGGGTGCAACTTGATCCCTCTTAATCATACAATAATTTTCTGTGACAAAAGCAACTGAGGCTGTGGATGCAGCAACTTACGCATGAACACATCATACAGCAGCAGACTCTGGTGAGGCAAGCCTCTTATCTTATGCAATAAAGCATTTCAGCTTATTTGTACTATTCAGAGATGGAGGTTGCCTGTTTGGTTGCTGAATAGTGTGTTAAGTATTAAATCAGTATTCAGATTTATGCATTCCTTTAGATGCTCAGAAAAGGAGACTCCTTCATCCCTGTGCCTGTGTCTGAAAATATGAAGTCAAATTGAGATGCTACTGCACAGTTTTCATATTTTGCAGATTATTTTCATAGAATATAATTATCAACACAGGTATCCTGCCATGTACAAAAATCCATAGAGATGCTGGAAATTTGAAGAGTTAGAACTTTGCAATACAAGGTTTTATTTTACATCATGCCTTCTTTATAAATTCCATTTCTTTTCTTTAATGTGAAGGGAGTCTTCAAGAAAATTGCTTATCATTTTGCTTTGATATATGTGTGTTTTTAAAATGTAGTCTAAATTCAGTGCAATGGAAATCATGTTCAGGATCTACTAATATAGGTGCATTCCAAAATGACTAGGAAGCTTATGTTACTGAATCTGGTTAAAAACAATGGTTTAATTGGGCAGCAAAATGTAGTTACCAGATGATAAAGATATGAAGTGAAGGGCAAGATGTGCCTTAAAACAAGCATTTTGCTGCCTAAAATTAGGCAAAGTTAATAGGTTAAATTTTGTTTATTGAATAAGAGAACCCAATGTTGATTGATACAGTAATTTCAGTGTTTGCTATGGCAAATATTTAGCTCATTATCAGTTTTAATAGCATTTTGCCGAACAAGCCTTTTCTTGACATGCTGAAAATACTATTAAATTTCCCTGCATAGATACATTGTTATGACATGCAATAACTACTTGAATATAAAGGGGATTAATAATTTAAAAGGTGTTAACAAATTAGGGCCATCATTAAAAATAGACTTTGAACCATTTTGTAAAAAAATCAGATTGAGGTAATGCTCTACTCTTATGATAAAGAATTACAGCATTAATTCTGCAAAGTGAACTTATTGCTCCTATTCGTCTCCAAAACCCTGGAGCATTAAAAGACAGGAAGAATGAAATGATCACTGCTTTTTTTCAGGCACAACAGCTCTAATATTTCCATCACAGTTTCACAGCTCAGCTTGCATGGCTGTGCTAGAGAAAAAAGCCCACAAACACCATCCTTTCCTTTGTTTTGCTTTTGCTGGGCTCATGAAATCAGGTCAAATTTTCTCAGACAGTTTGTAATAATATATTGAAAATTTTGCTTGAGCAGCATCTGTGTTCAGTACAAAGCAAACATTTCTTTTGTCAGCAGCTGTCTTTTTCTTGATTTCAAAATATAATCTGCTTTCTTTTGTTTTTTATTTTTTCTCTCTTGGACCAATTAAAAATCAGATGCATTTCACAGCTGAATTCTGTTTGGTTTGCAAAGTATTTATTTGTTTGTTCTAACTTGATATAAACAGTGAGGAAAATAATAATACTTTTGAAGCCTTTCATCATCATTTCATGTTACATCTAAATTGTGCACAAAAACTTTTCTGTCCTATTTGTGTTAGCATAAATATGTTATCCAATATATTTAATAGGGCCTCATCTGTAACTCTGGCTCATATGAGTAATTCCTCTTCATATGAATACTTGCTCTGAAATCCAGGTCAAAGGATTGGACGCTTATTCTGTAAGTAATTAACTCTTTCAAACTCACTGGTGCCTTCACCAATCAAAGTGTTTAAATCAGTTTTATGAAGTTCAAGCCTTTCTTTTTGCTTCATCCTTGCTTACTGTTTTTCTTCTTTCATAAATATTTTGGAGCAGAAAGAAATAGTTTCTGGGATTTAAATACTATACTTCACCTTGGTGAGGAAGATGCAAAAAGTTCATTTTTAAAATCTTGCTAAATAAGGATTGTTAAAGCAGATGTATTTTATTCTGGTGTCATTGTGACTTGTATACACTAATCTTTTATCCCTAAAGTTTTCCACTGGGTCGGTTCTTCCAGCAGTAGCAATGGTGGGCTCACTAGTTTTAGATTATGTGGTGGCACCTGGAAATGTTTTTACCATTATATCACCTAGGTGTGATCTTAGCAGGATTAGATAATGCTTTGGTTAAAATAATGGGGACATTAACATCTGCCTGCATTAGCACTTCCACCAATGCTTCTTCTGGAAGAGCTACAACAATGGGAAATTGTAGGGGGGAAAATGCACATGTAGACACAGCCAAAAAGAGTAGATCTATTCTGAGTTACCAATATACAATAAAACTTTGTTTTTATAACATTTTTCACATTAAGTGAAGTATGAACTGATTTCCAGCGGTAAATAATAATCATAGTGGATGGAGACATTGGAACATATAGACAGAGGGAACAGTTATGCTCTCAGATAAGATGTGAAATGAGAGTCAGTGTGGCGGAGAGATACAGGAAGTCTTTTTCAGAAGGTTCTCACACCAATAGTGTTGAGATTATGTGAAGGGAGGAATAGTAAGAGAGAAAGAGAGACAGACACTCAGCATAATGCAATAGGCTAGTAAGTACATGATAGCTTAAAATACCATGGGCCACTCACTCCATCATGTAAGTCAAAGGGAATTGAGCATACACAGTTGAAACAATAACTGAACCCAAAAGGTGCCATTTTAAACTGCATTCTAACCTGTAAGAGGGGTTGGTGGCATTGTCTGGGAGTGAATACAGTTTTACTTCGCTGTATAAGTGATAAGGCAGGCAGCAGCATTCTGGCAAGCTGGGACTTGAGGTGCCACTGAGAAAACAGTGTTGCCTAGTAGACAGAGAACAGAAGCTGGACTTGGTTTATTTCTGGCTTGGCCACACTGACTTCCTGGGTGCCCTTCAGCAAGTCACATCACTTTTCTGTGCCCTAGTTTCCCCAGCTGTAAAATGGGGATAATGATACTTACCTCCTTTGTAAAGCACTTTGAAATCTACTGATGAAAAGCTCTGTATAAGAGATAGGTGTTGTAATTATAAATAGTTGAGGCAAGCAGAAAAGAAAGTATTCAAATACATAGGGGAAAATGGTTGCAAATTCTCTGATGACTGACATTGACACACTGTAAAAATGCTGACTGTGTTTACAGTATACTTTACACATCTTTTCAATATGGATGGAATTTATTTCGCTTAAAGCCCATGTAATCAGGTTTTATATGAGTGAAGGCCACGGAGATTGGAAATGTGAAATTCATTGTTGCCACCTGCGAGCAGGGTTCAAGACTGTTGTGCAGACTTCCCCTCCCCCCAAATGGCTGCTACTCCAGTTTATGGCTGGAATAGCAAACGAGCCTCTCCATGCTACATGCACTGAATACGCATTATCATAGCTCCTTTCAGCTCTCTCCAGGCCCAGCCCTCCTTCCTTTTGCCAGCCTGTATGTTGCCAGCACAGAGATCCCCTTCACAGTGTGCAGGGAATGCAGAGATCCCCACATGTCAATGGGAGAACTCTCTCCCCTTGGCATAGAGCAGCTACAGAAGAGATCTTACAGCAGCGTGGCTGCATTGGTACAGCTGTGCTGTTGTAAGGTAGACATAGCCTTAGAAGCACTCTTTTTTGCAAATACAGAAATTTTCAAATACAAATACACAAATAAACACAAGGGGAATATACTGGGTTGATTCACTCCCTGTCAATAGAACCTGTGCTGCAGGCTTCAGTGGTGCAAAGTCTGTCCTGAGGGAGGTTACAGCAGTACACTGCACCTGCAGCACCCCTATCTGCCTGGGCCTGAAGGCAACCAATAGTGCCCCAAACTATGGCCAGAGAGAGTACATGGACGAGTGCCTGGGAAATGCAGTGATTCAGCATGTTGCTCAGAAAGCCTCAGATGAATGGTTTCTCCCGGGTCATATGGGCAGTGCAGGTACATGTATGTGTTGAAGGTACACATGTGTGCATGCATTGAGTAATGTGTGTTTCTGCATCTGCTGCTTTCTCCCAGCAGAATCCTCACCCCAAGAGAAAGAGAGATCAGTATGCAATCACTATCTCCCTCTCATGAGATGAGTCCTGGCTGGGGCACACATGTGCAAGAGGCTACAGACCACACTACCTTGTGCCATCAGGAATTATTCAAGCCCCCCATCTATGGAGTAGGCAGCATGTACTTGGTATTCTGATAATGGCGTCAAATCTGATCATTGTGACAATCCCAGGGAAGAGCTCCAGCACAAGTCATTTTAATGACTAAACAATGGATAAATGGCACACTGACCCTGTTTAAAGGGCAGGCCTGTTGTGATTGACAGTAGTTTAGAGATGAGAATTAGTTTTTCTTATATCCCACTGTGTGGTCCTTTGTTCACTTCAGGAAGCTTCCCTACTCTGCTGTTGCTGAAAGTCAGTCTTGTCTTCATATTTTTTACCATATGTTTTAATGCTCTGCATAATTCTAAACTAGTTCATAAGTAAAAATAAAATCTACCAGTATAATATTGTATTGGCTTCCCAGGAGCTTCTGATAATAGGCACCCACAGGATGATCACATACCGTAACTGAAATGTTTGTTTCCACTGGCTAGTGATTTCATGAGATTCCGTCACAAGCCCCTATGTTAAATCATTTGATATCATATAATTTGCATACTGGGTTTTTTTTTTTTTGCTAACACTGTTCAAAATTGAGAAGGGTTTTTCAGTTAAAAAAATTAGATTTTTGTATATTGCTATACCATACTTTTCCAGTTTGCCACAGGGTTGTGTACATTTTTATTCTGAAATTAGATATCAGTATTTAAAAAGTCAAATACGTTTTGTACAACTTCTATCATTTTACATTGTTTTCTGCCTCTGCTCAATAGTGAAGGATTGCGTACCGAGAAATGAAGCATTTAACATAAATGCAAAAACATTTGTTTTCTTATTATTTCAATTAATATTGAAGTTCTTTAAGTATTTTTCCATATTTATTTGCCTCTATAGGTAGCAAGTATTTAAGAGTTCTGAAATTCACACTATTTGAAAAATGAAAGAACTCACTAATTGTACTTTAAGGTTAAAAATATATAGAATTCAATATTTCCCAGACACTTCCTGAAATCATTTCAGTTCTTTGATTGTATGTTTTGTCCTGTAGAATGTTGGTAGTTGGTTTAGAATCTGACATAATAAATCTGACAGAGTCAAATATGAGAATTTTTATAAAGAGAGATAAGTGATGCTAGCCTGAAGGCTGAACTTAATGTCAAAGAGGGTATTCATGCAAAGTAAAACAGTGTATCTAGTAAACTAGAGAAAGATCATCTTTGGGGGAAAAATCTCTACAGATTTTATGCCACTTTTTACCGACAACAACAACAACAACAAAGCTCTAGTGGTACCTCAGGATATTATCAGCCTGTTTGAACTGAATTTGTTCAGTACATTTTTTTGTTCTTCAGCGCTGTCTCTGAGCATTCCTTTACTCACTCATAAGACTCAGGGTCTGGCTGTCTTATTTCTTTGTAATATTTTTATCATTTGGAGATAAAAAGTCAAGTACAAGTGATGTAATAGAAGCAAATGATACCTGTGTCTGAACATGAGGAAAAAAGGGTTCTTGTATACATTGAATCAATGAGTTTATTCTGTCAAAAAAATGCAGTTTTTAAAAATTATTGGTGATTTTTTTTTATGGTTAGCAAACTGCAGCTAGGCTCAGAACTTACGTTCAGTAGCCATCTCAGAAATAACATTTCCCAGGATAGCTGAGGTTGAGCGTGTTGTGGGTATGATACATTCAGACTCCATGGGAGAGGATGAAGGCTGTATCACTCTTGAGTAGCCCCTGGAGGTTAGCTTAGAGCAGCAGTACAGCTTTGGAGGAAGCTGTCAGCCCTCTGGGCTACAGGGATATGCTGTTTTTAATAAGTACATTGCACAAGACAGTATCGATGAATTGGAGTGTGTTTTCTCATAAAAAGGTCTCTTGAAATATAGTGATTAATAAGTTCTAATGCCAGATAGTTCATTTCTAAGGTGCATCCTATGTTCAAATTAGCAAACAGTCTTAGTGTATGGCTTTATTCAGATGAACAAAGCCTAAACAAATTAAATTCTACAGATGGGCAGTTTGGCTCAGTTCCTTTTTCCCTATTCTGAATCCCAATTCCCTTGTGTTGCCAGTCATGAAGGGGTTGGAGAGATGGAGTTAAATTCATCCCAGTCAACTATGTATTAATAGTGTCGGTTCTCTCTAGCTAAATACTATTTAACCTCAATAGTTAGTGTAATGTTTCTAGAACAAATTTTAACAGGGAGTTAGCAGATAATGTACATATGAACATTCATCTTCCATACCTCAGAAAGAATAAAGATGCACATTGAAAAATTGCTTTTCTGAATATATAGTCTGTATGTGCAGCAGTCTTTGAGGTCATTGTATATGACTTCCACTTTCAGTTCTCATTTTAGTATTGTTTCAGAGTAGCAGCCGTGTTAGTCTGAATCCACAAAAAGAAAAGGAGTACTTGCGGCACCTTAGAGACTAACAAATTTATTTGAGCATAAGCTTTCGTGAGCTACAGCTCACTTCATCGGTTGCATGCAGTGGAAAATACTGTGGGGAGATTTTATATACACAGAGAACATGAAACAATGGGTGTTACCATACACACTGTAACAAGAGTGATCAGGTAAGGTGAGCTATTACCAGCAAGAGAGCGGGGGGGGGGGGGAAACCTTTTGTAGTGATAATCAAGGTGGGCCATTTCCAGCAGTTGACAAGAATGTGTGAGGAACAGTGGGGGGGGGGGGAATAAACATGGGGAAATAGCTTTACTTTGTGTAATGACACATCCACTCCCAGTCTTTATTCAAGCCTAAGTTAATTGTATCCAGTTTGCAAATTAATTCCAATTCAGCAGTCTCTCGTTGCAGTCTGTTTTTGAAGTTTTTTTGTTGAAGAATTGCCACTTTTAGGTCTGTAATCGAGTGACCAAAGAGATCGAAGTGTTCTCCGACTGGTTTTTGAATGTTATAATTCTTGACATCTGATTTGTGTCCATTTATTCTTTTACGTAGAGACTGTCCAGTTTGGCTAATGTGCATGGCAGAGGGGCATTGCTGGCACATGATGGCATATATCACATTGGTAGATGTGCAGGTGAACAAGCCTCTGATAGTGTGGCTGATGTGATTAGGCCCTGTGATGGTGTCCCCTGAATAGATATGTGGATACAGTTAGCAATGGGCTTTGTTGCAAGGATAGGTTCCTGGGTTAGTGTTTTTGTTGTGTGGTGTGTGGTTGCTGGTGAGTATTTGCTTCAGGTTGGGGGGCTGTCTGTAAGCAAGGACAGGCCTGTCTCCCAAGATCTGTGAGAGTGTTGGGTCATCCTTCAGGATAGGTTGTAGATCCTTGATGATGCGTTGAAGAGGTTTTAGTTGGGGGCTGAAGGTGATGGCTAGTGGTGTTCTGTTATTTTCTTTTTGGGCCTGTCCTGTAGTAGGTAACTTCTGGGTACTCTCCTGGTTCTGTCAATCTCTTTCTTCACTTCTGGAGGTGAGTATTGTAGTTGTAAGAACGCTTGATAGAGATTTTGTAGGTGTTTGTCTCTGTCTGAGGGGTTGGAGCAAATGCGGTTGTATCGTAGAGCTTGGCTGCAGACAGTGGATCGTGTGGTGTCGTCTGGATGAAAGCTGGAGGCATGTAGGTAGGCATAGCGGTCAGTAGATTTCCAGTATAGGGTGGTGTTTATGTGACCATCGCTTATTAGCACCGTAGTGTCCAGGAAGTGGATCTCTTGTGAGGACTGGTCCAGGCTGAGGTTGATGGTGGGATGGAAATTGTTGAAATTTTAGTTTTGGTGATGGTGATAAAAAGAAAATGACATCTTGTATATCTCACAGTCTTCACATTTCTGTTGCTTCTCCTTTCAGTCAATTAACCACTGAAAGTGTTAAGCCTTTTTACTTGTCAGGTAAGTAAACACATCAGGAAGTTATCAGATAAGTACAGCAGCACATTGTATTACTTACTTAGAATGTCCTAAGCAAAACTCAGTTACTTGCTGCCTTTGATCAAACAATCTAAATCACATAATACTTAAACTTAAGATGAGGTGAATAAGAGTACTTTTCATTTTCTATTTCATAGCTTTTATGAGTTGTAAAATTTTATAAGTCTGAGATCCATAGCCATGACTCTGAAGTGTGTGTTGGATTGGTGTGGTTGTAATTAAATAAGCCTGTTGAACTTGCTGAACGTCACTCATGAACTGATCTACAAGACTATGAGATTTCCTAGAATTGTGTGTTCACGAGTATAGATGTTTTGCCAAAAATGGAGAATGAGGTTCTAGTTGTTTTAGAGTTGTTATGAGTGGAGATTATACAGAGGTTTATGAGATTGATTAACAGAGATCAGAGAGACCAGAACATGAATGAGGGCAGGAATTAGGAGATCAAAGACTCTAGAGGAGCTGAAGAGAGACAAAGGCTTTGTCTTTACTGCCAAAAATTGTAAGTTTTTACAGTGAGATAACTAATGCATGTGTTAACTTTCTCTCTGTAAGATCCTGGTGGAGACAAGGCTCTGTAGTCTTTTCCATGATGTAGTTTGGCTGGCTCAACTACGAGTGGGAAGATACAGTGCTGACCTCACCAAAAACTACATGAGCCCTAGCTCCTAGAATTTTACAGCAAGATAACTAACCCATATTAGTTATCTTGCTGTTTAAACAAAAAACAAAAAACCAACTATTTGGGCAATGAATATGTATCCTGAGAGTGACTGAGAGGAATATGGAGAAGTAGTTCCAGTATTGCCAAATGCAAGCATTCAAAAATCTTGAGTCAGGGCCCAAAAATCATGAGATTGTCTGTCTTAAAAACCATCATCTTTTTAAAAAGAAATTAATTTGGGTTCTTCTTATTTGCCACCCCATTTTTTAAAATCTTTTCCTTTCGGATGCACTTGGGTCACATTTCTAATTTTTTGCTGCAACCATGAGGGATAAAAGTTTTGGGTTTTTTTTAAATGCAAGCTAAGATTTTCACATAGTCTCATGACTCCAGGAGCTGGGGCTTTAAGATAAATGTCAAATATTGTGAGATTTATGAAAAAAGTTTTGAGAGTTTGCAACAATCAGAGAAGTCCATGCATAGCAATATGGTCCAGGTCAGAAGGCACTGAGGAGCGTGCAGCAGAAGACCTGAATTCTATTCTTGCCTCTGCCACTGACTTGCTGTGTGATTTTAGGCAAGTCACTTCACCCTCTCCATGCCTCTGTTTTCCCATCTGTTAGTTAGATTAAGATAATAACACATTTCTTGATAAACTGCCTTGATGTCTAAAGATGGAAATGCTACAAGAACTTAGTATTTATTTATTTGTATGTTCTTTACCATGAATTACTTAAGAGCAGACCAGAGCTCACTGAAAATTTAAGGCCAAATTTTCTGAATTTGGATGTCTGCAGTTAAGTACTTAAATCCATACGTAGGCACCTAAATGAATGTGGCATGATTTTCAGAGGTGCCTATCACCCACAGTTGAAGTCACACTGATTGTATAGGTGTCTAGATATGGATTTAACTGCCCAAATGTAAGCACCAAGTTAAAAAATGTTGGCATTAAGTTATAAATTTAGACTCCCAAGTAATGTCCATCCCAGTCACAGATTTGAAGAACTTTGACCAGTTCTGTCTCTTGTTGCCAGTGGACAACATTTTGTCCAAGGGTATTATGCAAAGAAGAATCTAGGAGGGCAGAGATTTATGTTGGGTGGATATTTTAGCAGTTTCCTTTGCCAATGATACATAAGTTGCTATAGAAGGAAATTAATGTAAAAAAATGCTTGCTAGTAGACTCAGTAATGGTGAAAATTAGGTACACAGTAGAATTTGTTAAATATGTAACTTAAAGTTTATACTGTGCTTCAAAGATGTAAATTGCCGTAGTTCTGAGTATGATACTCCGCTATAAATATGCACAGAAGCATACACATCTACCAATAGTCCCAATATTAGTAACTTTTAAAAGTGTGTGTTAATCCTCATATTAACACCTGAAAGTGAGGTAAGAAAAAAACCTTCTTGTCCACAAAGGTAAAAAGGTAATTAATTGAATTGAAAAGATGTATTTTCTGAGCAACAAACTAAAATCTACAGTATTCTCTTAAATGTGCAGCAAAAGAATAAACTTGTTAATAGAGTAAACTTTCCTCAAGGATTATGTATTTAACAGTATACCTTATCTAGGGAGTTGATTCTTTGTTTAATGTAAGTAGCATTGGGATCACAGTGAAGAGAAGGCTAGCCTCCTTTGCTGTCTGCAGAGTAGATTGCCTTAAGAGACATTGAGACCAATAGAGAAAAAAGAAATTACACTGATCCAATAGATATACTGCTGAGAGGTTTCTATTATATTCCTTCCTCAGACATTGTACCACCATTAAATTCACACTTTCAAGCTCTGGGAATCAGGCCAGCATGACAGAGAAGTTTGGCTAAAATGAATCTACTATATTAGTTTTTGTGAAAATGATTAAGCTCTGTGGGTTCAAGATCAGTACTATTTTTCAAGCAGTCATTGTTTTGAAGCTAGGCAAATAAACCCTAATATAAGAGAGAAAATGAGAGAGACAGAGATAAAATTGAGTATCAGAGTAAACATACTACCTGAATACATGATCTGAACTAGAAAACAACCAAGGTCACTTGTTTGGCACAGTAAAAAGAAAAAAGTGCTGTCAGGCAAATATTTGTTTAAAAGAAGTATTTTAAGTATACTGCCCATCAAATAAGCATAATTATAATCAAAATTCTTACAACGTTCACAAAAAATCCTAAAGGCAATCGGCTGCACTCAAATTAGTAACTCAGATAAATCACCACTAATTAGCTAATATAAGACAGCAAGTGGTTTTGAGCCCAGAGACATTCCCTGGTTATTTAAATTATGTATATTACACTACACCAAAAATAGATTAAGTGAAAGGGGAACAACAGACACAAGTTTATAAAAAAATAAAACCAACCCTGTTTAGAGCTAATGCTCAACTAAAGTCTCCTGCAACTCCCAGATCCTACCCAAAGGAATACAAGACAGCTTTGACCCCGCCTCCCCCACCCACACCCCTCAAATAATATAATCCAGTTCTGTGCAGCTCTTATTTCAACACTGATTATGCATGTGATGAACAAAAAGTATGAATTGAAAGCTTACTTGAATATATTTGTGCTAGAAAATTTTAAGATGACTAGAGGATGGACTGAGCAATAATCATGTTTTTTTAAAAATATATATATAATTGATGATGCAAAGATAGCATCAAAATACTAGCACTTTAGTCATAAATACAGGCCAACATTTTCATATTTGAGTGGTTGTGGTAGGCACCTAAATAAAACTGGCCTAATTTTCAGAGGCACCCCAGCTTCCACTGACATTCATGAGAGCAACAGGTACTCAAAAGCTTTAAAAGTAAGGTCACTTTTATTTAGGTGCCTAAACAGAAATTGCATCCGATGAAGTGAGCTGTAGCTCACGAAAGCTTATGCTCAAATAAATTGGTTAGTGTCTAAGGTACCACAAGTACTCGTTTTCTTTTTGTGAATACAGACTAACACGGCTGCTACTCTGAAACCTAAATAGAAATTTGTGTGCCTAACTTTAGTTTGGAACTTGGAAATTTTAAAATAATTGGGTAAATCTTTGCACAAGGTTTGCACAAGGGTCACCATTAACATGGTATGCTATCCTCAGAAAATGAGGAAATTAACTCAACACTTTCATCATAAGATACTGCTGCCCATAGTGCTCATGTTTGGTGATCACATACAGTCAGGTATCAGCTATATTCTGCTGTGTTTTTTGCCAGCAAGGACAAGCCATTGCCATTATGTATCAGAGACAGCAAGACTAGCATGAGCATTTTTGTCTGTGTTTATGGCATCTTTGGGGTCTGGGACTGTGGGAAATTGAACAATACTTGAAAGGAAAGGAAATCCTTCCAGGGACTACTGAATGATGTGCAGGTCTGGTAGTAATACTTACTTTGACTGCATACTCTTGGTGGTTGTTATAGCAATAAGGTGGGGCAATTCAGCCTGTCCATGCTTTGTACATTAGCAGTGCACAGCACAGCTCACTACAACATGCTGTTTACAGAGGGCTAAGGCTGCACATCACATCATTCCCACTGCTGTTTCTGTCAGGACTCGTATCTGAAGTGCTGTGGGGTACATTACTGTACATTTCTTTTGCATACCTTTCTGTGTATTTCCAGTCCATCCCTCTTTTTTTCAATATAGGGAAATATGTGATCTTCAGAATTGCTTTGCATGTGCATTGAAACATAGGTTTCTGTTAGTATAATATGCTAGAGGTTGGAGCAGACAGTATAGAAAAGAGTGAATGTTTAATTTTGCTAAATTCAGTGTTGTAACTCATAAATCCTGAAGCCCTTGGGAGTGGTGCCTGAGTAAAGTGAGAGTAAAAACTGAGTGCCAGGCTATCCCCACTCCTGCTATGTGCATATAGAGGGCACAAAAGTTGCCAACTTTCACATAGTAAATAAGCACCCCAACTTTCACATTAAGCCAAAAATCAAGCTAATCCCGTTTCAAAACAAGGCCAAAACAAGCCAATCTCTAAGAACCCCATCACTCTATGTGACTAGATCTTCCCTCCTCCCCGCCCCCTGGCGTGCAGTCTGGGACTGTGGTGGGCCTGCAGTGCACCCTTGACTCTCTCCCCACCCTTACCTCTGCTTGCCGAGAGCCGATTAAAAAAAAGAAGAAGCAACAAGCCCAACAAGCTACAAGCCAAATAAGCAACAAGCAACAAGCCAAAAACTAGCCAACAAGCAACTCACAAGCCAATTAAGCCAAAAAGAAGCCCAATTTCTGTGGAGTTTTTTTTGCAGGTTTCGCATGTCTGATAGAGGGAACCCTTCCATACAGATCTTGCCTTTCCAACATAGAAGGGGAGACAGATGCTTCCACAGCAGCTCCCCCAACACTGGGCCCCATGGAGTTTAGCCCATGGATCCAATGTCTGCACAGGGGAAGGGGACAGAGACTGGATGGGCCAGGGAGGAAGGGGGGGGATGGAAGCCATTCACAGACTCCACAGCCTGGCTTTTTATTCTTTCCCACTGATTCCCTCCCCCTCCCCAACACACCATTCTGAGGGCTGCTACCATGGTTCCATTGAGCCACAATGCTGGGAATGGTGTGGCAGCATGGACAGCCAGGGGATTTGCCAAGTTTGAGGACAGCCCTGCACCTTGTTCTTTGAGGAAAAGAGCAACCCCACTCTTTTCAATGGAGGAGACAGACAAGCAGATTTCCTTCCCAAAAGTGCTCTCACTCAGGTTCTACCACAAGAGGGGACCATCTTGGCCTGAGTAAGAGCTCAGAATATCACCTCCTAGGAATATAAAATATATATAAAGAAAAGAATGATTTATGTGAAGCTGATTACAACGTGTGCATTAAGCTTACATCACTTGTGTTTTATTTCTAAAATATTTTCTGCATCAAATGTAACTTCCTCTATTACCTTAAAAACATTTTTTCCAATCATGATATTGAAGTACTCCACAGTTCAGGAACAAAGACCCAGACTTGTTGCTCAACACATGTAACGGTGCCCTTTGATATCTTTTTTTGACGTTTGTAATAATGCTGTGACTACTGCTGTTCACAAATATTTTATTTATAAAAACTATCCTCCCCCAGGGCTGGTGCACATGATCTGCAAGCTGAAGGCTAGCCTGTAAACACCATTCTCTCTTGGAGACTGTACTTCTGTTTTTAACATCAATGGTTGGGCTGGGAGTTTCAGCACAGTAACTAGCAGTTTGCTCCCAATCTCAGTATATAAAGCAAAGGCTCTCTCTTCAAATAGTTATCCCATACCCTATCTCTTGGGGGAAATGACAGCATTGTGCTAGATCAATGTCCAGCCCTTCTATGACTGTTCTATCATGTTCAACTGTGGACAATAGTTGCATGAAACAAACCTGATGCTGCACATTAGCACAACAGAGAAAAATAATAAAGTTTTAGGGATGAAATTATAAACGGGCAATCATGTAAAAAATAATACAGTTTGAAAACTGTCATTTTTCAATAATTCTTAAAGGAAAGTTAACCAACCATTATTGCCTTGAAAATATAAAGATTAATTTGATGGTTTTAGATTACCAAACTCAGAGAATTGAGGCAATAATCAAAACCTTTTCACAGCGTTTAAGACAGGTGAGGTTATGCCAGACTTCATACAACCCAAACTTTGAATGGTTCTTATGCAGCGTTTTAACTTGAGCCCATCTCTACAGTTTGGTGCGTCATTGTTACAATAGTACAAAATGTCACAGTTTTCTGTAAATTAATTTTTCAAGGCATAACCAATTAGGGTTACTTGTTACTCATGCTGTTTAGTTAAACACACAAACTACAAAGGAACAAATGTCCTACATACTATGATGAACCCTGTTCCAGCTGTACAGTCCCAATAAAATAAAGCTAGGGTTAATGAGACCTGAATTTGGCCCAAATGTATTTGCTTGTCCATTCCTTGAATTCTTTCAGCCTTTACATTGTGGGAAAATACCACTGAGATTTTGACATTACAGATGTTGCCACTAGAGTTCAGAATAAAAACTCATTGTCATTGGCAGCTTGCGAGTGAAGTTACTATAATGCAGGGGTAGGCAAACTACGGCCCAGGGGCTGCATCCAGCCCTCCAGGCATTTTAATCTGGACCTTGAGCTCCCACCAGGGAGCGGAGTCAGGGGCTTGCCCCACTCCATGCGGCTCCTGGAAGCAGCAGCATGTCCCCCACTCTGGCTCCTACTGCTTGAGGTAAGTGCTGCCTGGAGCCTGCCCCCCTGTCCCAGTCCCACACCCCAACCCTCTGCCCCAGCTTTAATCCCCACCCTCTGAACCCCTGGGTCCCAGCCCGGAGCATCCTCCTGCACCTCTAACCCCTCATCCCCAGCCCCACCCTAGAGCCCACACCCCCAGCCGGAGCCCTCCTGCCCTCCCACACCCCAACCCCCAATTTCATGAGCATTCATGGCCTGCCATACAATTTCCATACTCAGATGTGGCCGTCGGGCCAAAAAGTTTGTCCACCCCGGCTATAATGTAAGATAGATGTTCTTAAATTATAATAGCATTCAACAAGTTGCTGTAGGCGAGCAGGATACAGAGCATCTGAAGAACTCTGTTTTGCTAACAAACAAAATCTCCTTTAAATAACTTTAGAACACTCAAAAACAGGGAAGTTTGAGGATTTCCACTTTATGCTACCCCCAGATAAAAGCAACAATCTTCATTCTGACTAAAAGCAAATGAAACAGCAAATGAAAACAGTCTCAGACTTTTCAAGATCACGGCCTAGCACACCACATACAGGCACTTAAGCAGACTGCAGCACTTGCAAGAAGATCTGGAGAACAGTGAGACACTATTAGAAATATGCTGAAAGAAAACTTACCTGGACAACCTAAACTACAAGTGGTTGTGACAGGGGTGTCAAATTCAGAGGATAAATCCAAATTCCATGTTTCATTGTGGTCTGTGAGCTGGGGTATAAATTCAGGAATATGTCCCCTCCACAATGCCCAGTGGAATGCCACTGACCTCATTCGGAAGTTTTCACAGAGATCAATGGTAGAATATGGCCTTTATGTAGTAACTAAATTATTGTGTAATTCATCGCTCAGTCAGAAAATCCTCTGTCCTTTATGTCCATCAGTTTCTGCCCTTTGTTTCACTTCCTTCCCTATCGTGCTTTTTCTTTATCCCCCTCCGTTACCTGTCTTTGGGAATCTCCTCTATTCTTTCCTCTGCATTTCCTTCCCTGCAAGGACTCTCAAAACCCAGTGCTGTGGGCTTTGTGCCCTTTCCACCTGCTAAAATTATCAGCAATTAAATGGTTACATTTATAAAGATATATCATTGGGATTTACAGTAGTATTGCAATGGAATATCAAACACATTTTCAAATATCTAGATTTTGATTTTTCTGTTGGATTTGTTAGCATAAAATATGTGTACAACAAAAGATAAATACTTAGGGCCTGTCCCAAAGCCCACTGCAGTCAATGGCAACTGATTATTGTAATAGCCTGGTCCTCAGGGCATTTGGTACCTGGTGCAGTTTTGGGAGAGGGGCCTGCAAAGGTGGCTTGCAACTGCCTTTTTGCATCAGTGAGGCTTGGGATGCTGAGCACTGGCCCAGTTGCAAGGAGAGAATGTAGGGCTTCTCTAAGGGTATATGTACACTGCAGTCAGAGGTGTGACTGCAGCACATGCAGACCTACCTGAGCTAGCTTTATTCTAGCTAGCACAAATACCAATGGCAGTGATTCTCTGCCTCTACAGCGACAGTCAGTTGGAGATTACACTGCTCCTGCTCCTTCTATTTCTATTTTTTCCCTTTTGGGGGGAAATGATAAGCAGTTTTCATATTTCAGGCTTCTTTCCTTCTCCCTGAGTCAGTCTTAGCCAGTCTGGTGGTTTAATCCAGCCTAAGCCTCTGCTGCAACATCTCCCTGCCAGTTCCTCTGCCCCTGTACAGGTATGGCAGAGCAGCCAAGAAAGCACCAGATCAAATCCAAGTGGTTCTCCATTTGTGAGGCAGCCTTGCTGGGTGCAGCAGATGGTGAGTTGTGCTCCAGCCTTTACCCAGCCAGCCAACCCTAATGCTGTCTTGGGGCTATGAGTGAGACAGACACTTGGGATCCCCTATCCAGCAAAGCAGCCATGTTTCCAATGTGTGAAGAAAAGGACCAGGAATCTCAGCGTACTACAGGAAAACACTGTAAAGATGTGGAGGATTCCAGCCAATTGACTCGGGGTGAATCCCAGGGGACCCCTGGAGAGCAAAGAGGGAAGGCTTGTGGGTCCACAGATCCTCCCCCCACCCCCACCACAAGTCTTCAAGTGAGTCTGAGTGCCCTGGGAAAAGAAGGAGGTGCTCTTAAACAGCCACCCTTCTTCCCAATTCAACCAGAAGGGTTCTGATCACGAGTCCCACCCCTAGAAGGAATGAGACCTAGAGGGGGAGGAGTCAGGTAGAACTTTCTGGAGGGCTGCAGGTCTTATGGAAAGCAAGTTGCAAAAGGCCTTACCAAAGCCACAATAGAGCTCTTATGTCCACAAAGCACGCAAAAATAGTTGAAAAATCGTAAAAAGGGGAAGAAAAAGCACAGAAAATACAGAGTCCTCTGACTCTTCTTTCTCCTCCCCCTCCATCACTGGGGAAGACAAACTATCAGACTCTGAATCCAAACAAAACTGGAAGGAAACACAGAGGCTTTTTCCCCCTAAGAAGTTTGAGGCCATGTGTGGAAAGATTGTCTCCACAATTCAAATCCAACCCAAATGGGCTCTTGAGAGCAAGCCTCAGAGTAAATTTCTCCCATCAAAATCCTCCCCTAAAGCTGCAATCCCCCTGCACTCCTTCAAGGACATGATCAGGGACAAATAGAACAAGTGTGATAAGAGCAAGTACATTAACAAAAATGACATCAGCTTCTACAAGATACAGGAATCAAAGGCCTCTATCACTGAGATACCACAGGTAGATGCCACTGTACCATTGTTAGCTACAGATATGCTCATTCCTTCAGAAGGGTCATTCTGCCGTAAGGATCCAACAGATAGAAAAGTGGAGGCCACTCTCATGAAGGACTTTGAGGCAGATGTGACCACCTTCAAGGCATCCCTTGCAGCTACCTGCTTTGCAATGGCATCTCTCTCCTGGCTAGAAGATCTCAGAGCCCTAAAGAACAGAGGTCATCCTGATTTTGGCTCCATTTTAAATAAAATCTCCCTAGTAACCGCATTTGTAGCTGACACCTCAATAGATGTTATGAGGTTCTCAGCCAGGGCCATAGCCTCCAGTTGAGTAGCCACCTATGGCGCTGACCCTAGAAGGTGGATACTCACTCTAAGTAGGTCCTGTGCTTGGCCAAGTTCACAGGCTCTCTCCTTTTTGGAGAAAAGCTAGACAATGTGGTGACTGACAATGCAGCAAAATCCATGTACTCCATCCCATGAGCACAAGTACTCTCAGGAGGGAATACAGACCTACCTTGCAACAGCGATGCTTCCTTTAAGCCCTCAGCCTCACAGAGGCAAGAGCGAAGGGGCAACAGATTTTCCAAAGGAAAGGCATGTAGCTGAGGTTCAGGCGAAAGCCCAGAGGAAGTTCTGCCTCCCCACCTGCCAGCCAAAGCCAAAGTTTATGACAAAGATCAAATAGGCCTCCATCCAGAGCTGAAGTTTGGAGGTGGACTTTCCCATTTCCCAGAGCTATTGTGGACTTCAATAGCTCAGACATAGGTGAGAGGTTTTTTGCAGGAGTGGGTGGGTGAAATTCTGTGTCCTGCGTTGTGCAGGAGGTCAGACTAGATGATCATAATGGTCCCTTCTGACCTTAGTATCTATGAATCTATGGAATGGTTCACATCAGCCATGGCCAAGTGGGTGAGGAAGCTAGTGAGCCAGAAACGATCACTTGATATACCCCATCCATTCTTTAGCCAGTCTCCCATCTCCAGTGATCCCATAAAGTGCAGTCTGATCCAGAACAAAATATCTCATCATCTGAATATTGGAGTGATGGAGAGCTCTTCCTCAGAAGAAAGGTTCTGAAGCTCTGAAGAGCAGCACCTCCCCAACACCCCTCAGTTCATTCTCACCTCCCGTGGTTTGAGCCAGAGCATTCTGTGTGGTATTTAGCTCATGCTTTTCTTGTAACTCAGAGTGTTTTTTCTCTGTTTTTTGTATATAGTATAATAGTTATACTTAGTAGTACCCTTAGCGTTAGATTCATTAGTTTGATAATTTGTTTTTGCCTGGTATAATGCCTTCACTAGGTTTCAAGCACTGTCCCTCATGTAGGATAGTCATTTCCAATAGTGATCTCCATACTTGTTGTTTATTGTGCTTGGGAGAGGGGCATATTAAAAGGGAGTGTTCCATTTCCAAGTCCTTCAAAAGAGGATGCAGGTGGCTAGAGACTTATGCCTGAAGCAGCATCTGATGCTGCAACTCATGAGACTTCCTTTGGTATTGAGATCAGATCACCTGGCCAATTCAGTGCCACCGTGAGACTGACTCTTCTCCAAGAAGAAACTGTTTTCTATCCCCTGAGAAAAAGGACTCATAAAACTGACCATAGTCACTCTAACGCTCGGGGAGATTCATCATCCTCTTTTAAGGCTATGTCTACACTATAAAGATAAGTTGACCTGTATTAGGTCAACTTACAGCCACTGCATTAATTACTTCAGTGGCTGATGTCCACACTACCCTCCTTCTGTCAGTGGTGCACATCCTCACCAGGAGCGCTTCCATCAACTAAAGAGGGGCAGTGTGCGGGGCTGAGAGCCAGGGCTTTCAGCTCCACTCAGCTCCCCACCAGGAACCCAACTGTCCCCTGGGGCTTCTCGCCTCTGGCAGGGAGATCCATGCCGGGAGTCTGGACACCTGTCGTGCTCCTGATGGGGGGCATGGAGCCAGAACCCCAGGGAGCAGCAGGACTCCCAGTGGGGAGCCCAGATGGCAGCCCAAGCCAGTAGCCTGGGTGGCAGCCTGGCTTGGAGAAGAGACCAGGCAACAACCCGGGAGCCGGCTTTCTTGTCAATTTCATGGCTTCATTGACAAGAATGACAGCCAACAGCCAATGTAAGGAACGCAATGTCTACACAGACACTGTGTTGCCCTAACTACACTGACATAAGCCCTACGCCTCTCATTGAGGTGGTTTTATTATGGCAGCATAGCAGGGGAGTTACATCACCAGGGGCAGCATTTCAGTGTGTATACCTCCACTGTTTTGTCAACAAAAGCTAACTTTTGTTGACCAAACTGTGTCGTGTAGACAAGGTCTAGGAGGAGTGCTGGCTGGTACCAGTATTCCTCAAATACTCAGGGTAGAGCAGGGCTGTCTGTGTGTTCTCTGGTACCTAGACAAGATATTTGAGGCACCATACCATCAACTCCAGGACCATCTGTGGGAAAAGCCATTGAGTCCAGTACTGACAACATTGGTCTCACCATTGACCAAATCAACACTACCAGCTTTTCACGTAGCTACAGATGTACTCAGCTTCAGTGTGCTGGATTCACCTGTGGTGAGGTCTTCTGCGATCCCTGGAACAACTGGGTTGATTGCCTCACAATATGGGCTGCTGCAGGCATTATCTCTGGCACCACTTAAAAATCAGGCTGCAGAGAAAAAAACCTGTCTCTGTGTCAATACTGATCCATTGTTGGTGCCAGTTGCATCTTCAGCCCCGAAGACCATATTGAGATCTGGGACGACACAGCACTATAAATACGGTACCATTAGGGTGACCAGACAGCAAGTATGAAAAATCGGGATGGGGGTGGAGGGTAATAGGTGCCTATATAAGACAAAGTCCCAAATATCAGGACTGTCCCTATAAAATCAGGACATCTGGTCGCCCTAGGTACCATCCTCTATTTTTGTATTAACATCTACTCCAGTACCAACTGTTAGTGGTGCCTCTATGACACTGCCTGTACTCCAAGGCACCTACTGGTTTGCACCTACTGGTTTGTTCGTATCAATGTGGCCCACATACTAGGCTTCTAATTAATCAGAATGTATGATAGGTCCTCTAGGGATGGCTCCTCCATTTTCTTTGGATTGTTTGGAGGGTTCCTCCTGTTCAAATTCAGAATCATCTTCCACTTCTCCTTCTTCATCCAGACATCAAGCTCGAAAGTCCTTGTGACCTTCAGGGGATCACCATTGGTACTGGGATTGGTACTGGTCTCGCAGTTCAGATAGGAGGTTTGGTCTCGCAGTACAGATAGGAGGTTCGTGCCCCACTTCCTACTGGCCACAGATGTTATATCTGTTTCCTCAGTGGCATTTCTGGTTCCCCGGGGATGTCCCTCAATCTCCAAGGATTTGATTCCCAGCTCATTCCAAGACACAGTCACCAAACCCTCCCGCTATCTCACCTCCTCACCCAACTAGGCTGGAAACACATAGTGAAGTTGCTTCCTCTGAGCTGGTTCAATCTGAGCCTTTATTGCAGGAGCAAGCAGGATCCCAGCAGATCACAGTGGCCTCACTTCCCTCTTTATCTTCTTCACTACATTCACTGCAAAGATTTTGTGGCATTCCCCAGCTTCCTTACCACACACAGCGAAGCGCATTAACAAGTGGTATTATGAGCGATTCACATAAAAGGGGACTTGAACTAAAAGGCAGACTGACTCAGCAGGCACAGGGTCAACAACTCCCAAGTGGTGCCTGAATCAGGATGTCTTCATCTAGTCATGCAGACGTTCGGTCTCCCTCCAGCTGACCTGTTCACAAATCGTATGAATGCAAAGAGATCAAATACTTCACCAGGGAGACAGTATCCAGATCCATGGGGACAGATGTCGTATCACACAGATGGCTTCAGGACCTCAGTTACACTTACCCTTCCCACTCCTAGGGAAGGTGGTCCAGGAAGTGAAGTGAGAGCAGGCCACAGTAACACTGATAACTCCCCATTGGTCAAGGAGACATTGGTTTTCAGATAGACCTGAAATTGGAGCCTCCACTTCAGCTTCTGTGGAGACTGGACATTCTCTTGCAAGGTCCTTTTCTCCATCCAAACCCAGCACTTCAACTAACAGACTGGCTATTGAGTGGGAAGCCGTAGTATTGGTGGGCCTGTACTCCAGAGTCGTCAAGACTTTGCTTTTGTCTATAGGATAATGGTGATACTAAAAGTGTATTCCTCTGTCTGATCCAGATTCAGCAGTTGGTGCCAAGGTCACGATGCCAATTCCAGAAATCCAAGAATTCCAGCCATTTTGGATTTTATCCATGAAGGCATTGAGAAAGGTCTTCAGCCCAGCTCCATAGCATGTCAGGTGTCTGCTCTTAGTAGAAAGAAAAAAGAAAAGGAGTACTTGTGGCACCTTAGAGACTAACCAGTTTATTTGAGCATGAGCTTTCGTGCTATGCATAGCTATGCATCCGATGAAGTGAGCTGTAGCTCACGAAAGCTCATGCTCAAATAAACTGGTTAGTCTCTAAGGTGCCACAAGTACTCCTTTTCTTTTTTCTTTTTACGAATACAGACTAACACGGCTGTTACTCTGAAACCTGCTCTTAGTAGGGTTCTGTTTGCAGGCTTGCTGGCAGAAAACCGCCAAGTAACAAAGGTTTCTTAGAGTAGTCCAGCCAGCCAGGTCAGTGGTCAGACCACTTTCCGCTGCCGCTCACATTGAGAGCCTTGACATCCCTTCAGATCTCTGATTTCAGTGTTGGCATTCTGCCTAGTCATCAAATCTTTCTCTTTCTATGCTAACTTCCATAATCCTCCTTACATCTATTCACTGCTCGCCACTTCCCAGAAGTCCAGAATTCTAGAATACACTGGTCTGCAGAACAGAAGATTTCCTTCTGATCATTTCTTTTTGCTAGCAGCATCTCCCACAATTCACCCACCCTAGATGTCTTATGAGCCAAAAGTCAGATTATAAGTGAACATGCCCATTTTGTTCATTACCTCTGGAGTATTTGTTAATATTGTTATACAAGTATTTTCACACCTTTGAAATAACTCACCTGCAGCAAGTGGAAGGAAAGAGGGTGTGATGTCAAATCTTTGATCTGCCTTCATGAGCTGCAGAGTGCAGGGAGCAGCCCAGATGTCTAGGATTATCAGAGATGCTGAGCCAAAAGGAAATTATTGGTAAGAAATTTTCCACAGTTAACTATGAGATCCAAATAACTTTGGTTCAATGTGATCATCTTGGCAAAGCTCTCTGGAAGCGGAATTGTGTCGATGAGTCTACTAATAACGTTCTCTTGATCTCTTCAGTCTCCTTGAGTAAATTTTCCTTATATGTTTGTGAGACTTTTTCCTGGCTTTGGTTCATAGCTTGCAACATCACTGACTAATCCAGATAGGGAGTAAATATGCTCAGGGCTTTGGGACTTATTTCTCTTGTGAAGTCAAGGTAAGAAGTAGGCTAGTGCTCTTGCTGGGGAAAAAACAACTACTAGGGGAATTTATTCTGCTAGCATATATTTTCTGTGTACCTGGTTTGTTTAAGCTGTTTTTTCAATTTCTTTTTCTGAAAAATTACATCTTTAGAAGAAAAGTACAAACCTACTTTTAATATGGTTGGTGTATTATATTGCATTTTAGTGGTAGCTTGAATCCAGGGTAAAAAATATGATCTAAAGTTTTAAAGAAAAACTCTTACATAACAGAAAATGTTCAAGTACATCTTTCATTACATCATTCATGTTGTAATACTTTGTCATTTTTATTAATTATCAAACATATTTATTGTTTAAACAAGAGTAGTCTCTCAAGTGTCCATCTGCGATCCCCACTTGACATTTCATTGATAGCAGCATTATGTTAAATGTGTCACTGAGTAATAAAAGTTAGCACTAGCACTTGTATAACACTTTTCATGTTCAAAACTTAACTGCAAAACAATTTATATGGAATTATTCTATGGTAAGATTTCAGAGTAACAGCCCACCTTGATTATCATACACATTGTAAGGAGAGTGATCACTTTAGATAAGCTATTACCAGCAGGAGAGTAGGGTGGGGGGAGAGAAAACCTTTTGTAGTGATAAACACCCATTTTTTCATGGTTTGTGTGTATAAAAACATCTTCTGTATTTTCCACAGTATGCATCCGATGAAGTGAGCTGTAGCTCATGAAAGCTTATGCTCAAATAAATTGGTTAGTCTCTAAGGTGCTACAAGTCCTCCTTTTCTATGGTAAGAGAATATTTTGTCACAATCAAAGGAGTGGGACTTCACTGCAGGATCAAGTAGAATGCAAGAGGGTGGGTGGTGAGACAAAGAGCTCTCACTGAAAAACTATTATAATAATAGCAAGGACAAAACAGCTATTGACACAAGAAATTGCTTTCTATTTTAGAGTTTTGACCAGAGTCTAACAGTATTATCTGGTTTGAGTTTGTCATAACCTTAATGGTTTATATCCTATCCAATTCTAATTAAGAAAGAGTGAAGCACTAGTTCCTCTTCTTCCTGTCACAGAAAGTGAATTTAGAAATTTCTTGACCCAGACTCTTGTGGAGCCATGAGCAATGACGCTCACCATGGTGATAAGAGTTATTTAAATTGATTCAAAAATGGCTCCTTCAGACTTACTGAAAATGGGATAATATGAATTTTTGTTGTTTCAGTACCTGTTTTACTAGTATCTTCAGTCAGCACTGTTATGTGATTAGACCTCTTAATAATAAAGTCTCTTGTAATAATTATAGAACAAAATCTATAGTTACACTCTTGTCAATTTGAACTCCATTACAGTCAATGGAATTAACCCGGATTGCGACAGATGTAACCAGGAGCAGAATCTGACCCTAAAATTCGCTATTTACCAGTTGTGTGACTAAATGGACTAAAATTTCAATCACCTAATTCAGTCCCTTTCTTTCTAAGATGATGATCTGATATTTTAAAATAGATGGACTGAGTCACTGTGCTGTATCTCCACCAGTGCTGTCAGAACTCCTCTCTTGCTGCTCTGAGCTAGTCATTGCAATTAAAACACCAACAAATTAAAATTGCCCCTTGCTTCCCACTCCTCCAAAAGACACAGAAATTTAAAAATACCTTCAAAATATCTAATTTCATTATTGTGAAAATAGAGGTCAATGGCAAAAAATCCACATCTTGTCAAAAGTGAGGCTTCCCCTTAGGCAAGAAAGATTGTGTGCTAAAGGGTATCCACAGAGTATGTGAAGTAATGGCCAAGAGCTATTATGAGTGGCATTTTAGGAATGTCTGTGTGTAGATGTGTATGTTTTATTTCACATTGTCCTCACCTTGCTCTGTAAGGATGACTGATAGCCTCACTTTGTGATTTCCTGGCTTTTAAGATTGTAGTTTTATTTATTTTTTATGACCAGCCTCACAGTTGTTAAATGTAATTTTTGCTTCATATAACATAAAAAAGCCCATCTGCAGTATGTTATCCCATGAATTAACAAGAATGACTGGACATAAGACAAGAAATCTTTTAAAAACATATGTTCACATTAAATACCTTGACTGTCTCAGTAAAGTGGGTCTTATGGGGTCATTTTTGATGCAGCACAAGTATACCATTTCTGTTCTTCTGAAATAGTTTTTTTCAGGTTTATACTGAGCGTGTATAAAGGCGTATTACATAAGTAAAGGCTTAGTTTGTACATTAGCATTTTATATCTTGGATTCTTACTAAATCCTTCCTTTTACCAACCTGAGCTGAATAGATCTATATTGATTTCTGCTACATGTGTTTATGGTGTTTATTTTGATATGTCTGGGATTAAAAACAAAATTAACAAGCATAATCAATTGTCTTAATGGTAAAAAATGGTGCTTTAGTACCCTTGCTTACATTCTTCTAGGGGGGAGAAGAGAGTGAAGGAGATGTTATAATAAAGGAATCGATTTATTCAATCACTGGGTATAAAAACATTAGCCCTGGGAAAGAGCCTTCCTGTAAGAGCTTTAGCTGCCCAGTCTCACTTGTGTGGCACAAAATGATTTGCATTTTTAGAGAAATTTCATGTCTTCAGTGAGCTCTAGTGAAACATGAATAAATTGCTTTCTTTTCCTCTTTTTCTGACTTTATGAAGCTGAATCCATTAGGGGCTGAGCCGAAGTGTAATGAAATAAAGGCAACAGCTGACATGATGGAAACCCTGGATTAGGTTTCTTACTAGTCCAAGCTCAGCTGTCGTGGCCTACATGTCAAGTTAGTGGTCTTCAGGGAGGCTCATGAGTACATGTGGATATTTTTTTTAGCTGCTACATTACAACTGGTCTCCAAAGCAGCCAGAAATTAAATAGAGAAGCAACGATTAAGAATTAGATAGAGACACAGCAAGCAGTTCACCAGAGAGAGTTGGAGTCAGGCAAATAAACCTTTCCAAGCTTGCTAAGTCACTTCTGTCTGCTAGGCAGGCCTGCTTGTGACCCACCCTGCTCCCTTTTTGCATACTGAGTTTATGTGATTGCTTAAGATGCATGTAAGAGATACTGCTGTTGAGATTACTGAGTACATTGGCCTGGCCGTGCACTAAAGCAGTCCACAGAGTTCAGCACAAGGGAACATCACTCAGCTTGGGAAGAGGACTGTCAGAGATTACAATTTTAATTCTTCAGTGTTATACAGCTTCTGAAATGTTTTAGTTGGTGCCTAATCTGGCACTGGGTAAAATCCAAACTGGACCTAGAAGAAATGGAAGTAAGATTGCTAGTTTTATTTTTAATAAATGTGTTTGCAGGTCAGAATGGGACTTTGCAATTGGGACACAGGCAAGTTTCAAGAGTTGTCTCTGTGAAACATCCATACTTCTGCTGTAACAAGTCTGGCTAGGAGACACTCAAACCTCAAAGCAGGAGCAGACATATTTGAAAGAAGCTTTAATTACACTTTATTTTGCCTTGTGAATTTCAGGATGGGCTTACATTATGGTTTGATCAGGACATGATGAAGAATGAAACAGACGCAGGATAGATTTTAAAGAAGAAAGCTGCAACTAAGGCTGATCATAAATTTTCCAACAGACCGTTTTTCCATCAGAAAATGCTAATTCATGAAAATCTAAATGTTCCGTAGGAACATGTCGATTATGACAAAATTTTGACAGAAGACAGACAAAGTTCCAACAGCAACCTGCCTAGTTTCTTGTAAGCTCACACCTACCTCTGCCATTCCTCCACAGCCCAACCTACCTAGCCCCATGACAGCTCACCTAGCCAGGAACCCTGGGATCCTAGGCTTCTCAGCAGCTTACCTGGGAGACAGAGGAGGTAGAAGCAGGATTTTTTAAAGTTTACATTCCACAGGAAATTTTGCATTTACAGCTTGTTGTTCTGAATCTAAATTCTTTTTTTTTTTTTTTTCAGAAATGAGAAAATTTTCAAGGGCCGGAAACTCCAGTCCTTGCCCAGTTCAAAATGCAACTATATTAACTTCAAGGAGGGTTTTCCAACCCCCCCCCCCCAAAAAAAACACCATGCATTTATTTGAGTCCTGTGTTCGCTGAATAGCACATAACAAATATTCAGAGTTGGCTCCCTTCAACTAATCCCTAGAGTTCAACCCACCTCTGAATCCACTAGCCCTCTCCTTGAAAGGAGGGAAGGTACACAAGAGGAGTACTTTGGTCTTCAAGACTTAAGGTCTTCCTTCCTTCTTCAAGCAAATTCGGGCAAAGAAAGTTTGTGAATTATCTCCTGGGTCTCATGTTTACCTCTGGGAATTGGCCCCTGTAAGGCTCTTGCCCTCAATGGTTCAAGTTGCAAGGAAATTACAAACTCACTCACAACTCCCGTCCTTACTCTTTATTAACCTAAAACCAGGCCTCTAGGATACTGCAAGGAAGGTGAAAAAACTCACCAGAAATCCTGTCAATCTTGCCCTGATACGCTTTGCCAGTATTGCCCCCAAGGGAGAAATCCCTTCCTGATCCCCAAAGCTGGTGACCTGGTCAAATGTACAGTTTTTTGGAAATAAAGTTCAAACTAATATAGGACAGGGAGGCTGGGACAGCACCTGCTGCAGAATGGCTGCTGCGTGCCCTGAAGGTTTCACATACACCAAAGGGAGGCAGTCAAGTCAAGTCAGGCAAGAGGCCCCTCCTGCCTCCACTAGTCACTGATAGTAAGTAGAGCTGGAGAAGTCTCTCCTCCTCCCACTAATTTCCTGTCCACCCAGACACACTTTTTGTTTGACTTCTGGCTAGGAGGAAGGCCCCAGTGCAGACAGTCCCTTCCTCTCAGGACCGCAGGGGTTTTCTCTCCTCAGCCAGGCTGATCAGACCTCTGTCACACTCAGAGTGTTCTGTATTAGTTCCTATACTGCTGTCCTCACCATAGTATGGGACTGGTGGTGAGGGGTGGGCATTGCTTTTAAATTAAATAAGTATATTTATTCACCTGCTGGATGTTTCTAGCGCCAACAATGTAATTTGTATGGCATAATCCAAAGAAAATGTTAATTGTTAGAGTAATACAATTTAAATAGCTAATAATTCTTTTGATATAATTTAACATATGGAGGGCCAGATCCTCATCTGATATAGTTCCATTGATTTCAGTACAGCTGCACTATTTTACGCCAGCAAAGGACATTTTTGGCAAAGCGTTTATTTTTAAATTCTATTGCTTGCTTACATGTTCTTAAAAATCTCTATAGTACTGTAACTTTCTACAGTAGCTCACAAACCACACGCTGACTGCTAATAAACAGAGCATCCATTTCCATTTTTCAGTGTACTCTTTTTCATGTGAATCTGTTTCTCATAAAAAGATCTAGATTGACTGGTCAGAAGGCTGGAGTCCTCTCCTTATCCACAGAAAGAGTTAAAAATGGGCTGTGACAATGTAAGCTTTCTCACACTGTCCCACCAATGTACCTCCACCCTGATCTGGAAGAACAGACCCATTAAATCCCAAAGCCTAAATAGACAAACCCAAACATTCTGTGCTGTACCCGTAGACTAACCTATCTTTTTAAAAGTAGATGCTGCAATGTCAGGTCTAATTAAGAGCATTGGGTCTAATCTCACTGTCTGGTGGGAAAATCAGCCAGGGAATCTTTCAGGTGGAAATCTCCACAAAGTTCACCAGGCAGAGGTTTCTTACCTACTGGTCTGTCTGGGTGGTGGAGGATGCAGGGCCTGCCCACAAACATGGTTCTTGGTCTCCAGCATTTATCATTATTATTTATGTGTATGTGTGTATTGCCATCGAACCTAGGACCCCAAGTCAGAGACCAAGACCCTATTGTGCTAGGCACTGTACAGAGACAGAACAAAATGACAGTCTCTGCCACATGAAATTTACAATCTAAGTGTAAGACAAGAGATAACAGATAGATGGAGACAGAGGGAGCACAAGGAAACAATGAGACAATACTGGTGTGCCTGATAAGCAGTGGTCTCAGTATACTAGCTGCCTAACTGTTGTTAAGTGTTCTGTAGGCTTTAAGGCAAAGGAGAGTTTTAAGGAGGGATTTGAAGAAAGATAATGAGATAGCTTGCAGATGTTTACAGAGAGCTCCTCCCATACATAAGGGACAGCATGGTAGAAACAACTCAATCTGTTTAGCTTAACAAAGAGAAAATTAAGGGATGACTTGATTACAGTCTGTAAGTGGCTACACGGGGAACAAATATTTAATAACAGGCTCATCAGTCTAACAGAGAAAGGTATAACATGATCCAATGGCTGGAAGTTGAAGCTAGACAAGTCCAGACTGGAAATAAGGCATATATTTTTAACAATGAGAGTAATTAACCATTGGAACAATTTACCAAGGTTGTGGTGGGTTCTCCTGTACTACCACTGGCAATTTTTAAATCAAGATTGCATGTTTTTCTAAAAGATGTGTTTTAGGGATAATTTGGGGGAAAGTTCTAAGGCCTGTGTTATACAAGAGGTCAGACTAGATGATCAAAATGGTCCCTTCTGGCCTTGAAATCTGTGAATCTAGGTGCTTGTTTGAAAATGTAACAAATAGGCAATGAAGGCTGTCATCATTGGGAGAGTTGAGGCAGGTTCTCCTGTACTCCCCTTCAGGTTCCTGGCAGCACAGTTCTATTTGTTCCCTGCTGTCAAGACTTCTACAACTAGTAGCTGCCCAGTTCCCCAGTGCTCTGAAGGTGGTAAGTCCATCTTCTACAGAGGAGGAAGGAAATCTATGCATGAATCTTAGAGGAAAAGGTGGGTCACTGCAGAGGATAACTTTCTTGCCTGCAAAGAACTCAGATACAGGAAAATGGATTCTTCTATAAAGTTCAATTGTAGGGATTCTGCCTCTGCTTTGATAGCATCATTGTCTTCTATCCGCTTCTTCCATACCTTCTTAGCCTGAATTGATGCATTCATGGTAAGACTCCTTCAAGATATAAAGCTTACAAAAAAATCTCCCTGGCATCCTGTTTTGTAGCAGATGCATTGCTAAATTCTTCTTTGCTTCACTGGCTTCGATTTCTGTACCCAGAAGATACCTTTGGCTAAGATCTTGGAAGACAAATTCCCAGGCAGAACACTAATTTACAGTGTCCTCCAAATACCCAGATGGCAAACAGTTTGGAAGCCACTGGGCAAAGTAGTCACTGAAGATCCTGAAAGGCATAAGTACATATAATTGTATAGAAGAGTAGGCCGGCCTTTAGAAGCTAGCAAATTGCAGAGCCACATTTTAGAAAACAACGATAGAATAATTTTTCCAGAATAGGAAACTCTCATTGGACTGCACAGAGCACTAGATTAAAAAGCAAAAGAAAGCTAAAATCAAGGACATTTATGTTGAAGCAGGACGATCTATCACTACAAAGTACAATTCAGCAACAGCAAATGTTAAAAGATTTAGTAACGACTAATGCGATCTTCGTCATCTTGAGACACCTCAGAGAGGCCCCAATTTTCAGAACATGGGTACTCAGCACTTGCTGATAATCAGAGACCTTGAAGACATCTCACATTGGGCACCCAAAAATTGACCCCAGAAATCATTAGTGATTTTTGAAAATCTTTGTTGCGTCTAATGATATATCTCTAATTATTTTGCTCCATAGGAAAAGATGGTGATTGTAAGATGTTAATGTAGTTTTGAATTGTTCCTCTATCGGTTTTTCTTTAATTGTTTATGATTGTATAAAAGCCCAGACTCAGTACAATATTTATTTGAGTTAAGAGTAAGGTATTAAAAGGTGTCATGCACAGCTGTGAAACACAGTTGCATATTAAATGCATAAAGTTGGTTTACAATTAGCAGTAGCTTGAAGTGTTTTGTTACAGGACCAGAGTTAAGGTGATTTCGGGGACAGTGAACAAGACTTTTTCTATTTATTGGAATTGGTGTGAATTAGTTGCTCTGGTAGTGCTAGAATTGCATTTCTAACCTTAGCTTGTGATTTCCATGTTGTTATAGTTTATTTATGTACTGGTGATGTGAGGTGTATTGTTTTGTTTTGCAGTATACATAGTAATTATAAGTTAACAGTTTTTTTGCATAGGAATTCATCAAGAATATGCTTGCCACACTAGCTATGATAATTGTATTGTCTAAACTCTTGGAGTTCTCATTGTTTCTCTGCCTCTTCATGGGATGGGTATGGTTTATTCACATTTCTTAAAATATGCATTACATACATAAAATATGCACACATAATTAATGCATTTGTAAAAAATCTGTATATGCCATCTATACTTTTGTATTCATGTGAAAACAAATGTAAATATCTTCAAAATTTGAAGAGAAAGCTCTTCAGAATTATTAAGACATCTCTTTGAGCAAAGTTATTTTTAAAAATGTTTTTTTAAAGCATCTTTCTGATTTGGTCTAAATCTTCAGCTGTGGCCAAGCTGTCCTCAGGGAGGGAGAAAAAGTGGTTTACGCCACCTTTTTGACCCCCTCACCCAAATCCTGGGGCCAGCCAGGAGCCAGTTTGGCTTCCACTGGAATTTAGAGCAACCTCAGGTCTGTTTTAAGTTGTGCTGGCTAGTAACAGCCCCCAAGGGACTGTTTTGCCGTCTTGGGAGCATAAGAGCACTCCAGCCATGCTCCCTTACTCTGACGCACCCCTTTCATCAGGGTTGAAGGGGGGTGAAAATAAGCCAGCTCTTTGCCTCGTGGGATTCCCTTACACAATGGGGAGTCCCCAACCAGCTGGTTTAGCTGACTTTCAAACTGCTTTGTGCAGCTGGAAAATGTTGAAATAATGAAAGAATAGGAAATTTTCAAAGCATCACATCTGAAAAATTCCTTTTTTGACTTCTCCCAAACTTGGGGAGGGGAGGGGAGTGGAGTGGACTCTAGCCACAGATAAGATGCTGTATTCAAATTTTAGGAGAATAATTTGGGTGAAGTGTCAGGAGGTTGAAGATTTAGGATAATAACAGTCAACTGTCCGCATCTTTTTTTTATGGAAGGACCAATTCCCCCAGGAGGAGGACCTTCTAGAAAGCTATCAGTGTTTTTGAGGACCAATGCTTGTTTATGTCACTAACATTCATTTATGTTTGCACAGATCACTATTGACAGTCCTCCTATCCTTTCTCTTTTGTTCTTACCTGACAATTTCCTTTTTTTGGCTATCTGTACAATCCCACTTATATTAAGGACGAGCCCATTCAGAGTTGAGTATTCAACAGGTGGCTTTTGTGAAGGTGTTATCTCACTATATGCTACACTTATGTGTAGTTTTCAGGATGATTACAGGACTGGAAAGATTTCAAAGATTTGCCCAAAAGTCTGATGTCTGCCCCAACCATGAAAGAGAGAAACTTGTCTGATTGCTGTTGGATATATGCATAAGCGAGGAAAGGAAGTTATCAAGTAGGGACAAATTTGTATCCCATTAGGCCTTCCCATCCTAATAAAAAAAAATTGTGCTTTCCTTACAGTTTTTGTGGTCCCAAATGTGGTCTACATTTAGCAGAACATAAAGTAAGTTCTGCTTCCAATTCATAAACCTGCCCCAAACTATTAAGCCTTTAATCAAATAATCCTACCTGTTCAGTATACCTGCTGTAATTTGTTTAGGGCTCCCATCGGTGCTCATAAAGACTCATTCATTGCCCCGTATAATACATAATCTCAAAAGAGAACCAAATGAAGCATTTTTACAATCTAAATTAAACAACTTTGTCTAATGAAAGTAGAGGTGTCTCCTTCCTAACTAGGCCGGAATCCCTAAGGGTCTTGTATTTATTTATTTATTTATTTATTTTTACGTTTAACAAATTGGCGTAGGAGGATCTGAAAGCTAAGTTAACTGAGCTGACTCTGATGTTTCTCTTTTTCTGCCTGCTCACCAAGCCTGAAATATGCGCAGGCAGGTCTACAATTGACTGTATTAAAGTAAATATTCAGCCACAAACTTATTCTAAAATGCGGCTGGGTAAATTCCCATCCCCTTGCTCACTCTACCGCGTAATATCTCTGATGTTCAGAATTCATCTCTATCGTACGTGGCTCTTAAAAATACCTATGATTAATAAATACTATGATTCACTAACCTGGCTCATTTGTATTGTTTCCCCCATGGAAGCATTTGCCTATGTTAGCATCTAGAGACACTCCATGCTTACAGTGCATGGCAGAACAGTAAGATGCTTTCAGTCTCATGTGATGTTCAGGTTTTAGTGTAAAATAAAATTAAAGCATTCACAAAATGGAAACTCTGCAGATAAAAATCTCCTTTCTATTAAGCAGTGAAAGCGTGTATGTGTGTATGAAAGAGAGAGAAAGAGACCCTAATCAGCAAACATTTTTCACTAAAAATGCAATTTTGGGCAAATATTTATATCAAAACCAGCTGATTTATGGTACAACTCCTCCAGTCAGCTATATGTTTTTTTAAGATTAAAAACAATACACTTCAACCATTTTCATAACTGTATATTGTTTCTCTGGTATGATTAACCTAGTAAAAATTACATAGCACCAATTTAAAACGGTAAACAGAATTATGTGTTTATTTCAAGCATGACAAGTTATCCTCCGTTTTTCAGGTATTTATTTTAAATACCCTTTACCTTCAGTATAAGGGTACACTACTCTTATCAGACTGCTGTATGGTCACAGTCACTTCACATAGCTTAAGAGAATGTATTGCATTTTTACATTGTATGATCAACTTTTTGACAGTGCGGGGCCAGCATAGCTAATGGAATAATAGCCTGCAGGGTCCAGCTAAATGATATACGAATATAATCAACCTTTGTGATGACTATTCAAAAGTAATCCCTTTAGCTTTCAACTGGAACATATATTTCAACAAGGCAAAGCCATATGAGGAAAATCTCTGCAGACTCCACTGATACAATATGGCCTTCATATCCCTACAGTGTGTTTGCTGCTCATAGTGAGTTTTAAATTTAAGGTAATGGCTACTGTATATTCATGTGAGCATAGAACAATACCTTTGATTTGTTGGAGAAACGTTACATTAGCTACCAAGGGCCCTATTCAGTAAACTTTGACACAACCCTTATATACGGTTTATTGCTTACTCTGAATAGAATGTTCCTGATAAAAATGCTTTGCATGCCCAAATTATACAAATTCATTAATCTTTATATTCATAAAACCACCAAGTACAACTGCCTCTATTTTAAGTATACCACTCAGAGTACATGGATAAAAGAGGCGGCCAAATCTGCTTTTAAAAAGAAAGCATTCAGTTACATTTCATTTATTGGGATGGAAAAAATTGGAAAATCTTTTGCACGTATAGGACACACGTACTTTGCTGATTGTGGCATTATTTGGTACAGTATTTTTATTTCTGCCTCACCACGACATTCTACAGTATATAACTAAGAACAGCTTCCTGAACTTTCAAAAGGCAGTAATTTTTAGATGAGAATAATGGGTCATATCTCATCATTTGGATTAAGCCAATTTGACGATATACATACTATAGTCTATCATGGGTAAGTTTTATAAAGAGTTTAATGAAGAATCTATAATACATATATAGCTGACAGAAAATGTCATATTTACTAATACTGAGTCAAATTATATGGAATATGTTGTATCAAATTGAATCATGTATAATGAAAATGCAGTATGCTGCCTTATATTAGTGCTTTGGTAAGTATAACATGCAGCAATGGGGTAAGAACTCAGAAACAACAGGAACATCTGCTGTTTATATATATATGTGTATATATATATATATATACACACGTATACACACAGAGCAACACATGTATATATGTTGTTGTGCATGTGTGTGTGTATATATAGGTAATACAATAGCACCATTGTTTATTTCTATTTGACATACTAACTTGAATATTTTAAGCACTTTGTGTAAATTAATAGCAAAAGCTACCAAAATGCAAGTAACCTCTATTTATTTCCTTTCCAACATAGTCCAGATTGTGGGTTGCTTTTAGCTTGTTTTTTTAATTTGGGGTTTGGTTTGGTTTGTTTCTTTACCTATAAGCAGAGCTACAAACAAGTCCGCTGAAATAAAAACATTTGCATAAAATTTGTTTTAAATAGCACTCCTCCTCCCTCTCCTGTCCCCCAAAATGTCTTTTCTTCTTTTTTGTGGGGAGGATTTCTGCATCAGACAATAGGGCTGTTGAGAGTTCTCATTTTTTTCTTAGTTAGTTATCATTAAGTGCCAACTTTCCTGCCCTGCAGAGTGTACAGTCTAAAAAACAGATGTTATACATTTCATTTTTATTAAAAACTTCTGAGTGCATGGAGTTTGGGTGAACTCTTGTTCTCACTGAAGTCAACTGGAGTTTTACCATTGACTTCAATGGGGCCAGAATTTCACCCTGTGTCTGTAAAATTCCATGCACACTAATGGTGCCAGACAAATAATGAGCCATATTTTCAAAAGAGCTTAGTTCCCATTTCGACACACAATGAAGTAGCTAAATTTCTCAAAAGTGTTCAGCACTTAGCAGCTGCCATTGAGGACAAAGGGAGCTGTCGAGAGCTTAGATGCTCTGAAAATTTCTCCCAGTAATTACAATTGCCAGTAAAGAAGCAATTATAATACATCAGAAACATCTTATTTTACATGCAAGGGAAGGCCCCTCTTTTCCAGTTTTTTATTTTGTTTACAATTTCCTGGAAATTTATTGGGCTTATTACAAACTTTAAAAATGGATGAAAATCAGTGCAAACATTAACTTCACAGTTTTCTGGGTAAATAGTGGGCTTAATATTGGGGGATGGAAGGACCAAAAAAAGCAACAGGTTACCAAGACGCCATTGCTCCTTCCGGAATGGGAAATCTGATCCAGGGAGTTCTGCACATTTCCTTTTTTAGGGCTCAAATACTGACATACACATACTGACATCCATGCACATGTGTGTATCTTCCAATGCATTGACTTACTTTAACAGACAGCCTTGCATATACACTTGGACTAATTTACTGTTAACGTAAACACATCTACCTCATGTAATGGATTGGATTTGCTTCACATAATCAGTATTTTCAGGTACTTAAGTAGTCCAAAATTAGGTGAAAATAGATTTAAAAAAACCAAATGATAGCTTTTGTAAAACCCAGGAAATTTTAGGTAAAAATCAGTAAAATCTGAAAACAAAGGGCCTTATATATATTATATATGCACATACACACAAATACATGTCTGTCCATCTGTATATCTATCTGTTCATATTTATACACTCACACAATGACTGATAGAGAATGCATGATGTCATAAATATAAAGGGAAGGGTAAACACCTTTAAAATCCCTCCTGGCCAGAGGAAAAATCCTCTCACCTGTAAAGGGTTAAGAAGCTAAAGGTAACCTCGCTGGCACCTGACCAAAATGACCAATGAGGAGACAAGATACTTTCAAAAGCTGGGGGGAGGGAGAAAACAAATCTCTCTCTGTCTGTTTGTGTGATGCTTTTGCCGGGGACAGAACAGGAATGGAGTCTTAGAACTTAGAAAGTAATCTAGCTAGATATGCGTTAGATTATGGTTTCTTTAAATGGCTGAGAAAATAAGCTGTGCTGAATAGAATGGATATTCCTGTCTGTGTGTCTTTTTGTAACTTAAGGTTTTGCCTAGAGGGATTCTCTATGTTTTGAATCTAACTACCCTGTAAGGTATTTACCATCCTGATTTTACAGAGGTAATTCTTTTTATTGTTACTTCTATTAAAATTCTTCTTTTCAAGAACTGAATGCTTTTTTTCATTGTTCTTAAGATCCAAGAGTTTGGGTCTGTGGTCACCTATGCAAATTGGTGAGGATTTTTACCAAACCTTCCCCAGGAAGTGGGGTGCAAGGGTTGGGAGGCTTTTGGGGGGAAAGACATTTCCAAACGGGCTCTTTCCTAATAAAATAAACCCGGATAAACGTTTGGTGGTGGCAGCGGAAGTCCAAGGACAAAGGGTAAAATAGTTTGTACCTTGGGGAAGTTTTAACCTAAGCTGGTAAAAGTAAGCTTAGGAGGTTTTCATGCAGGTCCCCACATCTGTACCCTAGAGTTCAGAGTGGGGAAGGAACCTTGACACATGATAGTATGGTTTTATTGACATGAGTATGAAAGAGTCTCATTGTTCACAAATGGGAAAGCCATGGCTGAGTTGTGTAGAAAATTGCCCCATAAATGTGCCAGTAAAAGATTCAGGCCAACCCCCACCATCAGTGTCTCCATATATGTTACATATTTTACAGGGGAAAAAACTGTTTTTAAAATTATTTTTAGAAGGTATTTTAAAAGTTTATTGCTGCCAGATTTCTTATCTCTCCATCTGTACAGGGGACTGACCGTATAGGCTGTATGGGCTTTCAAGAAAAAAGAAAGTTATAGCTGTAATTCTAATGAATTTTAGAAACATCTAAAAATTATCTAAAATTGCTTTTTTCATACTTAAAATGTCACAGTTTAAATATCTAGTATTTCAAGACCAGCTAGGGCTAGAAAAAATGGCTCTATGTCAGTGGGATTCCTAGCTTTCCAATAATATAAAGCTCCTATTTCTAGCCCTAATGGGTCACAAAATACAGTATAAGACCTTGAATATGTTAATAGTCCAGAGTTGACTATTTCCCAGTTTAAAGGGATAAGCTGTTGGGAAATACAAATATTTGTGACAGGCTGTTCTGGAATTTTTTGGTGATATTTTGAAGCTTCTCAGAAGTTTAGAATGTTAGAATGGCAGAAATAGATTAGTGAACAAATGCAGGCAAAACTTTCAAAGGTGTACAAAAATGCAATTTATCACAAAATTCCATAATTTTTCATGTGGGTATCTCCACCATTTGTGTAGGTATCCATGTATGTCAGATAAATAGATACATGTAAATATGTGTGTCTATATATCTATATTTTCACATATATACACATGCACACACGTCACCACTCTGTTACTAGTTTTACGACATTGTGATTCCATTGAAATCAGTGGTGCTGCTATGCCAACATAAAAATGGCATTGCCTGGTGATGTATCAGGGCCTTTATTGGTTTCAATCCTACAATGCAGTGTTGTCAGCTGCTTATGGGAATACGGACTTCAAAGGCCAAATTCAGAGGTAATTCCCGCACTCGCAATGCCACGCGTCGCCTGGGGAAGCACATAGGCTGCCGCGGGGAGTGGTGCAAGGAGCTCCAGGAGCTGGGAGTCCTGGTGCCGCAGATCAGGTCCGACGACAACACCATCGTCACCCCGAGTGCCAGGGGCATGTTGGAGAGGACCCTGAAGGCAGCCATCCACTCACTGTACATGGAAACCCTGAAGCGTAAACGGGACCAGGGTAAACCCTTTGAACTGACCAGCAAATGGGATGCGAGCAACCACTTCCTCACCGGGGGCGGCTTCACCTGTTTCACTGACTGGCGGTTCATCCACCATGCCCGGCTCAACTGCATCCCGCTCAACGGAGCCGTCGGCCACAGGAACCGAGACAAGCATTGCAGGAAGTGCGGCTACTCCAACGAGACCCTGCCCCACGTCCTGTGCAGCTGCAAGCCCCACTCCTGAGCCTGGCAGCTGCTCCACAACACCATCCAGAACCGCCTGGTGAAAGCCATCGCACCGCGCCTGGGGGAGGTCGCCGTGAACTGCGCCATCCCCGGTACTGACAGCCAGTTGTGACCTGACGTGGTAGTCACCGACGAGGCCCAGAAAAAGATCATCCTCGTTGATGTCACAGTCTCCTTTGAGAACAGGACCCCGGCCTTCCGCGAAGCCCAAGCTCGTAAGCTGGAAAAATACGCCCCCCTGGCCGACACCCTGAGAGCAAAGGGCTACGAGGTGCAGATGGATGCCCTGATCGTCTGAGCCCTGGGCGCTTGGGACCCCTGCAATAAGCGTGTGCTGCAGACCTGTGGGATCGGTCGACGCTATGTACTGCTCATGCGGTGCCTCATGGTCTCAGACACCATCTGATGGTCCAGGGACATCTACATCGAACACATCACCGGCCACCGACAGTACCAGGAGGTGTGAGCCGGTACAATATCATGCATCAACTATGGGAAAGGGACTGAGAGACTTTTTCCATTGGACCATATGAACTGGACCCATAAACTCACTGAACATTAAATCCCACCAAATGAGGGTAAATCCATCCTCATCATCGTATCCACTCATTATACTCCACACCTGAACATAGCCATTATATGAACAACGTACCCCCATATTTCAATGTCTGTACTTTGACCCGTTAAATTTTTATCCCCAATTGGGGAGATTGCAGATTATGTATTCCTTACGCCACCCGTTCCTAAACCGAATTTCGCACCCCTCGATAATCTGTACCTTATTCCCTGATAACCAGAAACTTCTATGCTTAAACTCTGTACCGTTTTCTTTTTACTTCAACATCATCTTAATAAAATTATTAAATATGTAAGCAGAGTCAGGATGAGCTCTATCCTGACATCTGGTGGCGAGTTGTGGGTTATGGAAAAGAACTTCAGGGGCTGATCTCATTTGCATAGGCACACCCCCCTGCCTAGATGGTCACTTTGGCTGCTGAAGGAGCCCCAGTTTCTCTGTTATTGGGGCAGGAAGAATAAACTGTTATTATCCTGATTATGTGAATCAAGGACAGTGGAACTGTACTTGGCCTTTTTTTAATGATGGAGGGATTCACCATCAACTAAGCAGCACTTGCTAGGCAAGGGTCATGGGTTCCAAAACCCAGTGAATTGAGAGAGGCTGGGGAAAGGTAATACTTGGTGGTATGGGTCCTTGATGAGGGCCTTACATGCCAATTGCACCTTCTCCTCTCTCCCTGGTGGAATGTCAGAGCTAGTTTTGATTTCACTACAAGTCTAGTTACAGGCTACTGAGCTGAATTCACTTTGGGCCAATGGTGTACCAGCACTGAGGCTCCCCTACTACAAGCTGAAATCACTAAAGAGCTAAAATTACTAAGAGCTGAAATCGCTGAGTGTTGTGTTAAGTAGCAGGGGGAGCTGAAGATATATTGCAGAGCAGTTTGTGGGATGGCTGGAGGAGCGGAGTGGCTGGCAGAGCAGAGCAATTCGTGGGATGGCTGGTGGAGCAGAGCGGAGAGGAGCTCCACAGACAGGTTGGGCAGTCAGCTTCAGACCACGTAAGGTGCCCCTTAACCCCCCCCCCCCGGCCGCCATTTCCACCCAGGTTGGGAGGTAAAACTCTGCAGATAAACTTTTGAACTCTAGGGCTGCACTGACCAGGGACAGAGACTTTTGGGTTGTTGGACTTTTGGGACTTTGGGTGACTTTTGGGTTGCTGGACTCAAGAACCAAAGGGAAAGGACACGGCCCAATTTACTTGGGGTGGGTTTTGGCTCATAGGTTGTGTTATGAATCCTGTTGGTGGTGTTTCCCCAACATAATGCCACATTGTTTCTCTCTGTTATTAAAAGGCTTTTGCTACACTCAGATTCTGTGCTTGCGAGAGGAGAAGTATTGCCTCTTAGAGGTGCCCAGCAGGGGTGGTGTATATATGTCCCAGGTCACTGGGTGGGGGCTCGAGCCGGTTTTGCATTGTGTTATTGGAATGGAACCCCTACATACTGAACCGAGCCCTTGTTGCTGCCAACTCTGATGGGCAGAAGAGTTACATGTGTAAGGCAGTGAAGTTAGACTCTCTTATACCCAGTTAGAATTCCCTTAGGCTTACTTATTCCCAGCCTGCTGCTGAAAGAATCTGAGCTGATAACTTAGGCCTGGTCTATCTGAGAATGTTTTAACTGGAATAACTAAATTGTTTCAATAATACTGGACAAACCTCCTAAAATAGACATGCAGCCTTGGCGCAAAGTGGGGCTCAATCTGGTTTGGTTTAATAGTATAAATTTTTTCATAAATTTAGTTATTTCCATTTTAGTTGCATACAGATATGGATACAGTATTAATATGAAGAGAGAGTGAGCAAAAGTGTATATGTTGAAAGTTTCTTTTTATTGAGTCAGAGGTGCTGTTCTGTCTGATTTCAGTCAATTCCAAACCTGGCACTGATGTGGAGATGGGACTCAATGATTTTTCTAAACGTCATGATTATAATGCTAAGGAGATGGTGCATTAATGTCTTTGGTTTGGAAAAAAATTTAGTTCTGCATTTCCTGTATTCCATGTAGTGATGTGCATGCCATCTTGTTACAATCTAAGAATTTCTATCCCCTATTACTATATACTGTACTGTAGGATGTTCACAGAAGCCTTCAGATTTGCTTAAATGCTACTATGCGAGCCATATGTTTAAAGCATTAATTCACATTTTTCTTAACAGAGCTTGCTAAAGACACAAGTGGTATTCTGGAGACCAATGAACTATTTCTGCAGACCCCAGTTCAAGAACCTCTCTGGTATAGTATTTGCCCCCATTCTAAACTCTATAGACCTGTTACCTAATAATAGTCAATTGATAAGAATTGATAATAAGAAGTATATTTTATGGGTTTGAATTTAGTTAATAATTAAAGAGACCTAAGATAACTCAGCTTGATTGAGTTTATTAAGCAATTGTTATTCAGAACGTAACAGAAAGGCATAGGTTACCCCAATCTGGAGAATGCCTTGCAGCTAGTGATAGTCTGATTTTGATACTGTCTAGTTCTGTTATTTGCTTATAGCTTGACACTTTTATATGCAACTTGTTTGCAGTTTCATTTATATTGTTTCCTTTTTTTCACAGACAGACATATCTTATTTTTAGTATTTTTCCTAACTTTCCAGCTACATAGTCAAATATATTTTATTTACTTTAAATTTTGCTAACTGAAGTATCTGTTACTTGTTGTTGTTAGTGCATTGCTGAAAATAGTATTCCTTACTTTAATTCTTGCAAAGATTATCATATCTTTTCCGGTAATTCTTGGGAAGCTGGTATTTTTCCTTTTCTTAACATAACTGCAAAGCATCAGTCAACAGGCCCATATTTGCTGTGCTTGCTCTCACAAAATTCACAGTGATGTCAAAGGGAACAGTTTACTCTGACTTTCCACAAGCTGTTTGGATGTCTTTTTTGTTTTGCTCTGTCCAAATACAATATTTTTTCTTCTCACAAAACTGACAAAGACATAAATTCAGACTTTTTTGCTGTTAGCATCCAACCAATTTTTGATTGCTGATCAGTTAATCTCCTTTCACTTCAGGGATATAAACCTCTGAGGCACAAACAAATCTATTAACAAGCTGCTGAGTCTGGAAAGAAAAATCCCAAACTTACACCACATGAAACTTACAGTAATATAATTTGATATTTTTAATTACAGAGAATTCCAGTTCACTGAGAGAAAAAGCTCTGAACCCTTTTGATGAAGTCAAGAAGATCCTTGTTAGAAAACATGCAGAAAAATGTTTGCGTTTCAGTTTGTAATTTTAAAAGGAGCACAGAGTTGCTGTGCAAGCGCCCAGGAACTGGTGTCAGGTTCAATATGTGTCACAAAGGTTTTTATCTTAACTATCCTGCATGTTGAAATAAAATACAAAAGGAATGGTAGCATTATAAAGGAAAACCAATATATTTACCTATTACATAATCTATCCTACAGTGTACCTCCTGTGAGGTGCTGAGCACCCTTAACTCCCATTGAAGTCAATGGGAGTGGGAGTTGAGGATGCTGAGCGAGATCAGGCTCTAAACATATATGCTAATTTTGTAAGATCAGGCTCTAAACATATATGCTAATTTTACATTAAAATCTAACATTTTGTCCATTTCTGTGACAGTACACTTAAATTTTGACCCCTTTTACACAGGGCCTTCAGTTGAGTTTAACAAAAGTGCTTAACAGCTGTGACTCAAATGGGTTTTAACATGGTTAGAAAAGATCCAGCCTGGTTGGTGCACTATAGCATGGTTTAGATCTAGGTTATAATACAGTTTGGTCCGAACCAGCTTCAGCCACAACTAGGTTTGTTTAAGCATAACTATTGAACTCTCTTGAAAGCCCTGTATGAACAAAGCATTTGAAATGCTGTTTACCGTTCCTAGTAAAACAATAACCCAATGTAACAGTGAAACAGGTATATTTAACATGGAAATTTTTTGTCGTATTAAAAATCTGTATTTGACATGTTTAAAGCTACACAAGACACCTTTTAAAAGTGCACCTTGTGCTTGTTCTTGTAATCAAACAAGCTAAAATCAATGGAGACTGATTTTAGCTAATAACCCACTAATAATCTAAAACTCTGATTCCTTTAGTACAGTGAAGTCTGCTTGGAGAATTTTATTCTAGTTTGAGTTGGTCAAATTCTTCTTGTCAGGAGATTCCCCTCATGATCCTTAGCAGGCAAACTTCAATAGGCCATTTTCAGGGCTGCTGTAACCCTTGACCTGTATAGAAGCTAGGAGGATAAAAGATTGAGGTTGTCCTTCTGAGAAATGTAGTAAAAGTAGACTGTTGGGGACCCTTTGAGTTTTATTTGGAAAAATTGATGCAGTCTACCATATATCAGATCGAGGGAAGTGATCATTTCCCTCTATTCAGCGTTGGTGAGGCCTCATCTGGACTACTGTGTCCAGTTTTGGGCCCTGCACTACAAGAAGGATGTGGAAAAATTGGAAAGAGTCCAGCGGAGGGCAACGAAAATTATTAGGGGGCTGGAGCACATGACTTATGAGGAGAGGCTGTGGGAACTGGAATTATTTAGTCTGCAAAAGAGAAGAATGAGGGGGGATTTGATAGCTGCTTTCAACTACCTGAAAGGGGATTCTAAAGAGGTTGGATCTAGACTGTTCTCAGTGGTAGCAAGATGACAGAACAAGAAGTAGTGGTCTCAAGTTGCAGTGGGGGAGGTTTATGTTGGATATTAGGAAAAACTTTTTCACTAGGAAGATGATGAAGCACTGGAATGGATTACCTAGGGAGGTGGTAGAATCTCCTTCCTTAGAGGTTTTTAAGATTAGGCTTAACAAAGCCCTGGCTGGGATGATTTAGCTGGGGCTTGGTCCTGCTTTGAGCAGGGAGTTGGACTAGATGACCTGAGGTCCCTTCCAACCCTGATATTCTATGATATCTCATATCTCAGAAAACCAGTTCTTTCAGATCTAAATAAACAAAGGTTTATGAGTCCAAATAATTGCGATTTTTTTTCTTTAACAACAAAGCCTCCCAGGTTCAGAGTCTGAAAGAGGCTCCATTAGGTCCTTTGGTCAGTTTTTATGACAGTCCTGTGAAAGTGAGAGCCTTAGCCATAACAATAACCCTGTCCACTCATTCTCTTCAGGGCTGCAATCTGTGTAACTGGTTAAGAACATCTGATAATAGGATTTGTTCTATTAAGGCTATGCAAAACATACAACATTTCTAACTCCATCTGCACATTTTTGATCAGGATGCATATATGCAACACACATACAATACATCTGACACAGTGTGACGAGTTCGGTCACAGAGACCCCCTTGGGACTGTCACCTGACGTGCTGAGATTACCTCTGAGCCCATTTTCCCTGCCTTGTTAGTTTCAGCAGACATCTTAGGTGGAAACTAGGGGTTTTCTTATGACTGGGCCTCCTTTGTTCTGTTCCACCCCCTTTTATAGCTTTGGTACAAGGCGGGAATCTATTGTCTCTCTGGGTCCCCACCTCTCCTTCTAAATGGAAACGTACCAGGTTTAAGATGGATTCCGGTATCAGGTGACATGTTCACATGTCCTGTGAGACCCCAGCCTCCATTCTTCCTGGGCTGGCTCACATGAACACAGGAAGGCTTACAAGTAAACAGAGACATTTACAACCAGTTGTCCTAGTCAATGGGAGCCATGAAGATTCTAAACCATCATTAATAGCCCACACTTTGTATAATTACAGTAGGACCTGGGAGTTATACTTCATATTTCTAGCTTCAGATACAAGAATAAGACATACGTACAAATAGGAGGAATATATTCAGTAGGTTATAACCTTTGTAATGATACCTTACAATAGACCTTTTGCATAAAGCATATTCCAGTTACGTCTGTGACGGTGCCCCCATAAGGCTCCATGGAAATATGCTTATGAATATATATGTGACATAAGTGGAATATGTTTTATGCTACATATGCCATGTAACATATCTGTGTAAAGGTTATGATCTACTGAATCTATTCATCCTATTTTTATGTATGTATCATTTTTGTATTCGAAGTTATGAATATTGGCTGTGTACTTGCTTGATTTTAAGTAGCCTTAGTAAAGCATTTGGTCAGCTTCTTGAGAAAGGAATGTGCAAGTTAAATACCCAATCAATATGCAATTAATGGACAATGGATCTTGGAAGGCTCCAATCCACATAAGAAGTCTACATGAGGACGTTCAAGCTAGCATGTGAGCCATGGCTGCTTCCTGTAAGTTCTGAGTCATGCATGGACATGTGACTTGCCCATGTGACTCCAAAACTCCATCTTGAAGCTGGACTTTGCATAGGAGAGAGGAGGGGGTCTCCACCCACAAGAGAGAGTCTATTTAAGCCTATGGGAGACTCCTCCATTTTGTCTTCAGCTGGCTAAAAGGAGAGCCTCTCCACCCCCAGGGATACCTGAAAGAAACTGGAACAAAGGAAGTAACTACTGTTTACCAGTGATTGCTGGACCCAGACTAGAAGGAGACTAGTCTGTAAAAGGAAGCTTACTGGAATTCCTCTGAGGGTGAGGTTTTATCTTTATTCAGTTTTCTTAGACACAGACTTGCGTTTTCTATTTTATTTTGCTTGGTATTTCACTTTGTTCTGTCTGTTACTACTTGGAACCACTTAAATCCTACTTTCTGTATTTAATAAAATCACTTTTTACTTATTAATTAACCCAGAGTATGTATTAATACCTGGGGGGGGGGAGGCAAACAGCTGTGCATACTCTCTATCAGTGTTATAGAGGGCGAACAATTTATTAGATTACCCTGTGTAAGCTTTATACAAGGTAAAACGGATTTATTTTGGGTTTGGACCCCATTGGGAGTTGGACATCTGAGTGTTAAAGACAGGAACACTTCTTAAGCTGCTTTCAGTTTAAGCCTACAGCTGTTAGGGGACGTGGTTCAGACCTGGGTCTGGGTTTGCAGCAGGCTAGCGGGTCTGGCTCAAACCAGGCAGGGCACTGAAGTCCCGAGCTGGTAGGGTAGGGAAAGCAAGGGCAGAAGTAGTCTTGGCACATCAGTTGGCAGGCCCCAGGGGGTTTCTGTGATCCAACCCATCACAACATCATATTCACACTCATAAGCATATTTCCATAAAACATATGGAGTGCAACGTCACACACACATTTTATTTTTTTAACCAGAAATCCTTACTGTAAGCATAAAGATTGTTACAGCAATGTTCATTTTAAAACTTGAATACATTTTGAAGGTCTGAGAAGAATACACTTCAGAGGTCTGAGACGTTTTATAGGGCTGTTCCTACATAAATATATGCATACAGTCTCATATATCTCTCTAATAAATGGTTAAAAAAACCCCACAGAACTGTAAATTAAATGCTAAATAATAATACTGTTGTCCTTTGAGGCTAAAGTGAACTGGTTTCCACAGAGTTCACCCCTTATATTTCAATATAAATATTATTAATGTGACACTGAAAATATCAGAAAAGCAAGATACATATTTTATAGATAATAGGTGAAAATCACTTTAGTTTAATTTGAAAACTTTTATATAGGTCTCTCAACCTCTGCACTTTGTAAGTAAGGGAGCAATGGAAAGCACTATTTCCAAATATCTGATTCTGCTGTTAACAAAAACGTATCCTAAGAAGTGGAGCATTTTAATTTGTCCTTTTTTGTTGAAAAAACCTACTCATGCTTTAGAAAAATAGACTATCAAGAGTATACCAGACAGACACTGACTTTTTACGTGGTAGCTCCCACAAATGTTAAGGATTATAAAACATGATATACTTTGCTCTTGTAATTGAATGTGATTTATTTCTGTCTCCCAAACTTTAACATGCAAATATGCTAATTAGCATTCATAAGCATCATTACTTTTTGTCAATCTACACTAGTTACTAGATGTCACTTTTTATAGGTGTTTGTAACAAAATGACCACGCATTCAAAATATAAGAAAATAACTTTAACACATTTTTGCCAATGCTTTTTACCCACATAGCTTTGAATGAAAATAATGAATTGTATTATCATAGATATATATGATATTATATATGTAGTGATTTTCAAAAGAATCAAGGCATTGTAGGATATCATATTTACAGAGAAAAATTAACCCAACAGTCTAATTCAACCACCTCTATGGTAGAGTGCAACCACCATCCCACTCCAGCAACAATTCACAGATTTTTTTTAATAGGGGAAATGAAATTTCAGTTTTCCAGGTCAAATAAACAGAGGAAGCAGAATGTAGTTCCCTACACTGGAATTTGGACAGGATTCTGTGATGAACACCCCTATTCTTGCAAACAGTACTATGAGGTATCTGATGTCTATAGATAATGGTGAGGACTCAGTTTAAAGTCTCATATAAAAATGACACGTCTAAAAACACAGTTCCCACTGTCACTCTGCTGGAGCATTGGTTCAGTACAGTTTGGAAGGATAGTGCCACCTACTGAATTACCAACTCCTTCAGCATCAGGGTTTTCTTTGATGATCTCCCATCCAAGCATTGACCAGATGTGGGCATAATTATGATATGAGATTTGATAAAATCATAGCTCTTTCAGAACGTCTCTAATCCACAGTCCCCTAAACATCAAGATCAGGAAATAAAACTGAGGACAATCAAAGTACACATTGTAAAGACACTGCAGCTTATACAAGAATATATAATAATAGTTGACGTGAGTGGAATTTACTTTGCGTACATCAGAGCTGAGTTTGGCCCATAGCTTCTAGCTGTGCAAAGTAGTTTCAAAAACAAGACTAGCCAAAAATATTGCAGCAAATCATTTTTTTTGAAATGGTAAAATTTTTGTCTTTAAAAGCAAGTTTTGTTACATAATGTAAGACTTGGCAATGACTCCACTTCATTGAATAAGTTTTTAAATAAAATTTTTGTGGATCAAACAGATGGCATCTTACATTAAATAACAATAGTTCATGACTAGGAAGAAAATGTGTGTGTTTGAAATCATTCTGTTTCTCATTTAAAAAAATAAAATGTACTGTAAGTTAATAGGTTGTATCCTCTAGATTAAGATATATACAATCTTTCACCACTTACTTGTAAAGCCATTTTGAAAAATACTGTCTGAGTCACTGAAAGGTCATTCTGTTCTGGAAGGAATCCATTCATCTCAATGTAGTCCGCTATAAATGTAGTGGTAGAAATACTATATATAATTATCTAGGGATAGATAGATTAGATGGTGGTTAATATCACTTTTTATGTTACTGCTAGGAAGCAAATGGAAGACACAATATTATCTTATTTGTAAATAAAATGCAAAGCATAGGTTTATAGTCACAGTCAATGCTATTTGTCAGGTAAGACTCATACCAGTACACTCCAAGGTCAAAATTCATCAGCCTACCACAACTTAGAATCATTAAAGACTATACCTGGTCATGAAATCCGTTTAAGCATTTCTAAAGACTCCTAACACAAACAAGAGAATGAGGATATAAAATATATTTGCAAATCTGCATCTGTTTTGCTAATGTATCTTTATATGTACATGTTTTGGCCTATCGATAGATAGATCGACTGAAAGGTTTGTGTTGTGTCTGAAAATGAAATAACATTTTTGAGGAAGGTCTTCGTGTTTAAGTCTTTGGTTGACATCACCGTACTGCTGCAGAGTGATAGCCAGAACACTGGGTGTCAAGGAGACTACATTCGTGATTGTAAAAGAGATTTCATAGGAATTTAGTAATTAAAAGATCAATTTCTTTCTTTATATTTGTAATATTCAGTTTCAATATTACAATATACAAGGCAAGAAAGACTTCTCGCCAAATGAACTTTTGAAAGGGACAAGGTTCAATGGAGATACAGATATCATTGGGTTGGGGGAAGGGAGGAGACAGGGCACTGGTGTGCCTTTAGCTGAAAATCTACCATTTAATCCCATAATTGTTTTCCATTGCTTCCTACTTCACGGGTAGTGAAAATACAAGATTCTACTCCCATGTGCCTCAATCCTAGCCTGGAGGGGTTAATCTCCACAGGTGAGAGGGTAGTTAAGTGTCCAGATAAAGTCCCTGACCTTCTGCCTAGACTGCTAACTATTTATTAAGTATTTGAGTGTTGTGGGAGTCTGTTCACTAGGGTCAAGAGTGGCGTTGTCAGTTCATTTCACAGAAATGGCAAACAACTGTCAGATTGTAGCAGTTTTGAGGCACGGCTGCCCTACGTCAGATCTGAACTACTGACATAAAACCTGGTCCTAAAGTAAATGAGAGTTGAGGGTGTGTAACACCTTACAAGTGTCATTCAGTACCTTGCTGGATCAGTCCCCTAGAAATGTAAAGTTCTGTCTCATGTGGCATCAGTCCACACAGCTAAGTAATCCTCTAAACCATCCAACTCCCCCATGTTATTCGTAATGAGTCTCTCCAGCCTCTGTGTAGTGGCCTGTCTGATTCACCAAAGCTGAATATTGTTCTTATTTCATTATAGATGCAATTTTTTAAAAATATGAAGTTTCTTAGAATTTGATTAGCTCACAGAAGGGCCTCTAGAGATGTCTCCCAGCATTATGTGATTTCCATCTTCTCTGAACGATGAAGGGCACTCTGACCATTTTCTACAGTTTTATTTTGTAAGTGTATTCCTTCAGCTTCCCGGAGCTTGATTGGTTGCAGGGAATAAACCTCAAAAGGCCTCCCTTCCCCTGTGTCTATCAGGAAATGTTGTCATGCACTTTCTAGGTCAGAGTTGTGGTGTTTGTTACAAACTATAAAGTTCTTTATGGTTCAGGACCTGAGTATCTTAAAGACCCCTCCTTCTTTGTGCTTTACCTCAACAGCTGAGGCAAGCTGGGACAATTGAGCTCATAGACCCTTTGGTTAAACAACATGGAGCTGGTATCAGAATTTCTTCAGGGGCGGACACACAACTACCCCTGGTCTTCCACACTCCCCAATTCTGACAAAGCCTGAGTGGACACCTAACTAGTGGTGCAAGGTCTAACTATCCATGCTGGTGAGCACTAACTTGAGTAGCTTTGCTGAAGTCATTTGGACTATAGCATATATACTCACCAGCATGAATGAAGGCTGCATGGCCAGGGTCCCAGGTTTTCACAGGGTAATGGGCTAGGCAGTTATTTTAATGTCATTTATTTCACATTATGTACATCTAGATCAGAGGTTACCCCACAGGGTGCTATGTTCTGCGAAGGGGACGATTCTACCCCAGCACCCAGCCCATCTACATAGACAGGCACTGGCCTCTCAATTTGCACCTGCAGACTTACGAAAGGTACACAATAACAATTACAACAGAATAATATTCCATGTTTGTAATACAGGCAGATCAGTGTTACATGGCCTGTGTTTCGAACCCCAGATTCTAAGCTCTGCAACAGCAATGTCTTTAGTTTTTATGTTCTGAATTTGAAATAAGCCTTCATGTCTGGTGAGACATGGAACTCCTCACAGGAGCTTTGTGACTTTAGAATATTTTGAGGAATCAGGAGCCTTTGCTTTTACTTTGCATCTCCCATACTCCCCTGTCGGAGAGCAATATCACGAGTGCATTCAAACTTTGTCATACATGTGGTGGAGGTGGCTGGAGAACTGCTTGAGATCAAGGTAAGCATTTCTAATCCTTCTTGTTACATTAAAGTTCTTGGAGCACTCTAAGAGAGGTGTCCATGTTCAGACATAATTCCCATTTATAATAAAAGTTACATGCACATATCAAGGAGCACCTTCATGGTAACTTATAAAGTTCAAGTGTTTATATGTGGATTGTATGGCATTCCATAATAGCAATCAGAAGGCAAGTGCTTTCTTAAAATTATAATTGTAGGCCAGCCTATGGGTAGTTCTTTAAACTGCTGTGCATGAGACCCAACCCCAAAGCTTGTGGAATGCTGTAGAAGCAACATTGTCAATCGAGACACAAATTGTCTCACGTGACTCAGTAGCTACCACTCCAGCCAAATAACAAGTATTGCTGATAACTTGAAGGGAGTCTCTCCTGCACCATAATATGAAACCTGAATTTGAATAAGACTTCAAATCTGCTGACACATTAATTTGTGGTGTATTGAGGAGGATTGGGAGAAGGGTGAATAAAAGTCAGAGCATGGAGTGACACCATACAGAAAAAATCATGATAGCATCTACCTGGAGCTAAACAAACAATTCACAATGAGCAGTTTATTCAGTGATTTGTCTCTTTTTCCGCTCATGGACTATCTGCAAACAGAGCATCATTTCCATGAATGTATTTGTTGTCTTAATGCATTTGTTGAATATCTTTTTTAACTGTTTTATTATTTGGATTGATTGAAAATATTCTAAATTTGGAGCAATGATCGTAGATTGTAAACTCTTTGTACAGGGATCACCTTTTTGGTTAAATGTGTGTACCATGCCTGATAGTGTGGGGTCCCGATCACTGACTGGTGCTTCTATTGCTGTACAAAAATAAAAATCCTGACAATAATCATTTGAGCTGTGTTTCTGGTTGTGATTGGTCAGATAAGTCACACGTTGTTTGTTTCCTGATTGGGTAAGTGCAAATGCTGAAATCTGCTTTGAAATTCACATTCTGTGAGCATGTATGCCAGTAAATTGGATGGCTCAAATGTTTATGGAAAGCCAACACAAAACAGGTCTGAGTGTAGCTAACACTGGTTAGTTTAAAAATATGAATTCCTATTCACAGGAATGTTTTTTCCTTATTCACCCAGATCTGCTTCAACCACATCACTGGCTGTTCTTGTGTAGATTCCATCAGCACAACAATACAACTTCCTTTGAAATCTGTTGGGCTTAATCTCACCATCATATGCTCTGATTCAGTACTGCAGTCCCCTGTTGTACATTTCCCAATATCAGACACGAGTGAAATATCTTCAGGACTGTGAGTGAGAGTGAAGTTAACTATTTTTTAATAAAAAAAGATGCTGGAAATATATAGTGGTCTTCAACTGAAAGAGTATATAAAACCTAGGCCTGCATCCTTTGATGCACATAGTGAACTCTGGGTGCTACTGATCGGAAAAGTTGTAAAGAAGATATTTCCAGTTGCCCAGTCACGGGGTTATTTCCATACCAGCCCTGTCCCGATCATAGTTCAGAGCAGCCTCAGGGCCAAAATACACCAGCTGGAGATTTCCAGAGCCAGCTCACTGCATCCTGCAGAGGTGGCATAGAGCCACCTATTGCAACTCTGTGATGTCCGAGAATTCCATCATCCTGGGTAAATCATCAGCCTTCCCCCACCCCCAAGTAGGGCAGCTTTAAGTCTCTTTTCTACTGCCAGAATGGCTCAACGGGAACTTATGGTGGATATAGCCCTGTAAGTGCTTTTAACTTATTCGCCATATACAGTAATGCCACCCAAAATGTTCAAAAATCATTTCAGGCCCCCCAAATCATGAGTTTTTTCTAAAAAAATATGACATCATTTTAACTAATAAATATTGGGTCTTTGTTTTTCCCCTTCTAGTTTCTACGCCTCTATGGTGCACTTAGGTCACATTTTAAAGCTTTTTTTCTGCACCCATAAGAACTAAAAACTTACTTTTTAAATGTCAGCTGAGATTTTCATGTAACCTCTTGACTTCAGAAGCTAGGACTTTAAGAACAGCCCCAAATATTGCGAGACTTGCAATAAAATTGTGAAACTTGCCAACACTGCATATGATGTCTTTACACAACTAGTTTCTATTATTTGTATTCAGTACTGTCAAGGTTCCTCCCCCACTCTGAACTCTAGGGTACAGATGTGGGGACCTGCATGAAAAACCTCCTAAGCTTATCTTTACCAGCTTAGGTCAAAACTTCCCCAAGGTACAAAATATTCCACCCTTTTGTCCTTGGATTGGCCGCTACCACCACCAAACAAATACTGGTTACTGGGGAAGAGCTGTTTGGACACGTCTTTCCCCCCAAAATACTTCCCAAAAACCTTGCACCCTACTTCCTCGACAAGGTTTGGTAAAAAGCCTCACCAATTTGCCTAGGTGACTACAGACCCAGACCCTTGGATCTTAAGAACAATGAACAATCCTCCCAACACTTGCACCCTCCCTTTCCTGGGAAATGTTGGATAAAAAGCCTCACCAATTTGCATAGGTGACCACAGACCCAAACCCCTGGATCTGAGAACAATGAAAAAGCATTCAGTTTTCTTACAAGAAGACTTTTAATAAAAATAGAATTAGAAATAAGAAATCCCCCCTGTAAAATCAGGATGGTAAATACCTTACAGGGTAATTAGATTCAAAACATAGAGAACCCCTCTAGGCAAAAACCTTAAGTTACAAAAAAGATACACAGGCAGAAATAGTTATTCTATTCAGCACAATTCTTTTCTCAGCCATTTAAAGAAATCATAATCTAACACATACCTAGCTAGATTACTTACTAAAAGTTCTAAGGCTTCATTCCTGGTCTATCCCCGGCAAAGACAAAATGTAGACAGACACACAAACCCTTTGTTTCTCTCCCTCCTACCAGCTTTTGAAAGTATCTTGTCTCCTCATTGGTCATTTTGGTCAGGTGCCAGCGAGGTTACCTTTAGCTTTTTAACCCTTTACAGGTGAGAGGAGATTTCCTCTGGCCAGGAGGGATTTTAAAGGGGTTTACCCTTCCCTTTCTATTTATGACAAGTACAATTTTGTATTTGTATATATGCATTGTTTTCAGTTTGTATGAAAAACAAATATACAACAAAAATTATTGTGCCTGGTGATGAAGTCTCTTCCGTAGTTCAGTTTTTATATCATAACTTTATCATTTCTAACTGCTTTTTCATATCCCTGAGTGACAGCCACAGATTTCTTCAGAAGTAATCTCAATGATCTTGACTGTTTTTTTCACTGATCATTTTCTGGGGAAAGTTTTCAGAAGTGTGTCATTCTACTTGTTTCACACTCTCCAAAATCACACCGTATTTAGTTCAAATAATGTCCCACTCTTTAGTTTGTAGCATCACTGTCTGCTTACCTTTTTTATTTTAACGTGCTCAGGAAGCTGTTGTTTGTGCAGTGCAAATGGACAGTTATTTTAGTCACGCAGAACCTCTAGAGACTCCCAACCGTGCCATGGAGGGTACTGAAATGTATTTGAGAGACAGAGCGAGTCTAAAACCGGAGTAGAGATGAGACTTTGAGACTGACTCTCCTCCTGTGCTCTCTTTCTCCTTCTCCATTCATTCACTTTCTCTTCTGTCATTATCCCCATTCACACTCTTTCCTCTCTGCTCTTCCCTCTATCTTTCCCTCTCCTCATCCACTCCCTTTCACTCATTCATTTGCTCAAACTGTCCTCTCTCACTCTCATTTCTTTTAATTAAGCTTAGCTTTTACTGAAGCTGATCAGCATCATCCATCATATGACCTGCCGAAAAGGGGGTCATGTGTAATCACATGTTCTGCATAGTCTAGGACCATCTCTGAAGCGCGATGCCAATTCTGTGACTTCCTGAAACTCTTGGTTAGCCAAAGGTAGGTCATAGTTCCATGAGAAACATTCACCTTCCTACCAAAGAACTCCATTTTTCCACAGGTTTCCAATGTCTGAAACTGTTGAGCCAATAAGATTTGGATTGTATTGATACAGTCTCCAGTAACTACTACTACCAAAGTGATGTGTGGCTGTCTAACATTTGTCAGGATAGGAAACTCACCTGAAATTTTTACTATCCACTCCTGTAGCCTTGTTATATCATAACTTTATCATTTCTAACTGCTTTTTCATATCCCTGAGTGACAGTCACACATTTCTTGCATACGTACTGATTGTAGACGTCAGATATATCTGAAATAAAAATCAGCACGTGATGCACTAATTCTAATTACATTTTGGTATAAACTTAGTTGGTTCCTAAAAGTTACGTTATGTCCTCTGGGAAAAAATGAAAATGTATAAGCCAAAAATGACATTGATTTCTGCATACCATGAGGACAGCCAAATGCCTACCAGATTCTGCTTTTCAGAAACCTTGATCTTACTGCAGCTCTGGCTGTGGGCCAAGTTAGTAGATCTGTATTTCAGAAGTACATGATCAGTGTTCAACTAACACCTAATTCTTTTTAATCTAATTTCATTCATAACAGGCTCCCTCATAATTTTCTTCCCTGGAAGTAAACTGATTGCCTCCATAACAAGAATTAGCATTATTTAACAAACATTTATGTTTGTGCTGTTAAAAGATCAAGATCCAAATCATATAAAATATTGTTCAGTAATGGATTATCCCTAATACTATTTAGCAAAAATGTCATAATATCTCACATGAGCCAACGTTATATAATGAACTCCTCATGGCAGTATTAATTTCAAGACACCATGGCTTTGTGTACTAAGATCTGTAACAAACTTGCAATTTTTTGCCCAGTCAGTGTTTTCAGCATCAGCATGTTTCTCTGTTATGCAGCCTGGCTGTTAGACATGGTAATGTGACACTGCTGGGGTTGCAGGAATCTGTGACTTAAAGGAGATCAGAGATTTGCTTATAGCGAATTTCCTAGGCGATATGGCAATATTGCTCTTTATGTCATGGAATATGTGTTCTGCCACACCAAAACCAACCAAACATGATTATTGTACATCAGTTAAGTTGGGAGATATTTATGTCAAAATAAAGTACTTCTCAATTTCTGTTCCATTCTACTTGCTCACATTTAGGCCTCGATCCAGCAAACCACTTATGCATGTGATCAAGGGCTTAGTCTTTAATTGGTTCAAAGAAAGCAGTACCCAATGTATTCATCACAGCAGAACGTACTGGTTTTGAGACTACACTAGGTTAATTGTCATGGTGCTTATTTTATTCATGCTTTGAGATGTTTATTTCCTTTACCTATTTCAGAGTGCCAGTTTGAAGAAAATTGGTTCTGTTTTTCTTTACATAACATGAACAATATTGAGAAAAGATTAAATTTGTCACAGATGAAAAATATACCCACTTTGCAAACTGGGTCAACTGTCCCCAAGGTTCGTTGGATGATCTGTCTCTAGGGCTAGAAGAGAAGCCCAGTTATCCTAACTAAGTGGTGTTTAGCATGTGTGGTAGAGAAAATGCATTTGTAGCAGCAAATAGGAGTATATGGGTGAGCAAGGGGTCAATAAATGCTTGTCCATTTAAATGGAATTAGGTGTATTCATTGCTATTGGATGATTGTAGAGATGATTATAAACAGGACTGGTGAGGTTTGTTGATTATGTGAGAAAGGAAATTCAGATTAGGCTTTCTCTGTGTGTACTGTTTATTCAGTAGATTTGAGTGACTTTTCAGTTTAGTAAAACTCTTGTTGCCATTATGATATAAATGAGCAAACTCAAAATGTTAATGTGATGAAGACAAAACACTTCTTTTATTTGTTGCTTTGACAAAGTGACTTTTCATGAATATAAGGCACTCCTGAGAGAAGCAGCAAAATGTTTATTACAAAAATGAAATATCAGTTGCACTATGTAAAATCTGACTGCATTTAGTGTCTGTCTTCGTACTACAGCTTCCACTTCATCAAAAATAGCATCAAATAGTGTAGGTGTGACAGAGTGCTGGGCAACAGCAACAGAGCCAGCACTCTGATCACTGCAACTCTAATGAATTACTCTAAAGTAGACCTCATTAAGAAGAGCTGTGTCTAAATGATGGATGGGGATAGGCTGAGGAGAACTAAGAGGCTAATTAGCCCATTAGGCAGATGATACAAATGACACAGGAAAGAAGGGAGAAAGGGGAAGTAGAAGAGAGAGAGACTTTTGACTTTTAAAGCACTGTTAATAAAATCAGTATAAAAACACAGTAAAAACAAGAAAATTCAAAAATAATTGCCCATTCCGAACAATACAAAGTGCATTTCCAATAGCCCATTGCTGTATAAATTGATCCACATTGCTTATGAGTGTAATATCTAAACAGAATGTTGTTTACCTGTGACACATTTTTCCTTTCCTCTCTTGCACTGTTTCTTTTATAATTTGCTGACCTTCTGTGACTACAGCCTGCAAGACAAGTAAAATGAGGCTTTCATGCCCACAGCTGTTTAAATGAGGACATGTTTTCCTTAAATAAAACACATCTATGCTGGCATTAAAAACATTGTAAGTGATGTGTTTTGCAAAAAAATGGAAATGTCATTTACATAAATATGCCACAATATGATAGTGTGTGGATCAAAGTGTTCAAAATGAGACAATTCTGAGACAGTAAGGTAAGAATCAAAATAACACATCCATGAGTATCGTGTAGGATACCAGTTGCTTAACTGCGGCTTTTTACACATACACATTTTACCAACTGTTGGGCTATATATCTATGTTCTTGTACAGGGCTCATCATTGTGATTTCTGAGCACCTTCAATTGTCTAGATTCATTAAAAGGTTAAGAAAAGGGTAATTTTGAAAATAAGAGTTAATAGATAATGGTGGTTAATTGTTTTAATTTTCTACTTTTGACAAAATGTTCTGGTGATAATTACTGAATTTCTATATTTTCATAACACTTATTCACCAAGTGTTTCTTGTTCAAGCTATCTGGGTTGAAGATAGCTAGTTCAAGGGAGGACTGGCTGGCTCAGCATATTGTGGTATCTTTCACGTCTAGGTCATTTGTTCAAATGTAGCCCAGCACCTAAGTGACAAGTCTTAATGATGAATAGATGATGATCCATGTGAAATGAAATGGTAGTATCAGTTCCTAGAGGGCAAGTGTCAATACCACAAAAGTGGCACTTGCCCTTGTTGGCAGTCTCAACTGAAAAGCCTTAAATCATATGGGCAAAAGAGCTTGTACTGTCCACCTGTCTTCATAATATGATCCTTCCAAGTCAGTGTTGATAATCTGGTTCTCCCCATGCCATACATGTTTGGTCAATAAGTACAGGACTTTAATTGCTAGGGTTGTTAATCCACCAAAATCACTTCTAAAATCTTGAAGGGAAAAAAGAATGTAAGGAACTCAAGTAGTGTGGCCAGCATCCTGGGAATGATTTCAACTTCTCTCTATTTTTCTGGATTCAGCAATGGATTTGAAGCATACATATTTCTTTTTGTTAACTATAGAAATTCAGCGGTAGTCTTCCTGCAACTATTCAAGGACATTCAAATAGTAAGGATATTTATTTGTTAAATAGTGAGAAACAAACACTAAGTCCCATTGCATAATTCCTTTTGTGTTAATCTGGCCTGCTGTCCATGAAGACTTCAGTTCTTGTTGAGGAAGAGCCATAAAGGAGGGTTTGTCGTATTATTTTTCTTAATAGAAAGCATCTAAATGTAAGAAACTTGAAAGATTCAAATAGGCAAGGCACCAAACATGTCTATTAGAATCTTTTAAAAGACCTATTTAAAAATAATAAACAGGAAGGGATGATCTATTTTCTTAAAGATGAAAAGCTGAAGAACAATCAGAAAATAAAGTAAATTTTACAATTAAGACTGATATATCTAATTTAAATGCCATAAAAAGAATTATCCCTATAATATCTTCTCCTGTCTCAAAAGATGTCTCCTCTTAATTTGGGATAAAACTTGCCTCCATTAAAAAGGAAGCCCAAGCCAACTCCTTGTTTAATTTAATTTCATGCCCAGTTTGATCAGACCTGTCGTTCTTTTCACTATAAGTAAGGGCTTGTCTACAATGGATACGCTACAGCGGCACAGCTGCAGCCCTGTCGCTGCACCACTATAGCATTTCAGTGTGGACATTATTACCCTGATGAGAGGTGTTCTCCAGTTGCCATAGCTTATCCATCTCCCCAAGAGGCAGGTTGATGGAAGAATTCTCCTGTCAATCTAGCACTGTCTACACATGGACTAAGGTCAGCTTAACTATACCACTCTGGGACATGGATTTTTCTAATGTAGGCCAGGCCTAAGAAATTCACTAGGGTTAAATTTACCACAGTATAGGCTCCAGAGCAAGTCTTATGTGCCACTTTAAGTTCCATTTCACTCTCCAAAATAGAGCAGAAAAGTGAATTGCTCTTTAGTGACATGAAAAGAATTGGTATCAATTGTGACAGCGTTGAAAGTGCTGCTGCTATAAAATGCTGTAATTGTTGTTAAACCAGACCTTTCACGAGACCTTCAACCACCATCTGGCTTGTTTTTTACTTGCTCAGCTGGTTTTTTAATTTTGACACTTGAAACCTTTTGATGTCTTTGTTAGACAAAAATAAAGACACTTTTATAGAAAGTAAAAATGCAAGGCACTTTGTGCATGCTGTTACATTTCCCCCATTCATTCTCTTAGCCTTCCCCTCAAAAAAATCCCATCCCAAAGGCAAAGGTAATGTAGTAGGACTTCCCATAAATGTCAATAAAAAGGGCCGTCCACAAGTTAATGGCAAATTTTCAAAAATAGGGTCAGGCAATGCTCAGCTGTAGCTCACGAAAGCTTATGCTCAAATAAATTTGTTAGTCTCTAAGGTGCCACAAGTCCTCCTTTTCTTTTTGCGGATACAGACTAACACGGCTGCTACTCTGAAACCTGCAAAAATAATTGCATACCCAATTATCACATTTGCGCATGCACATCAGATACATAGACCTACTAGTCAAGTACACGTATATGCAAATTTCTAGTTAAGCACCCAGCTTGTCCTTTTATCTCACTTGTGCTCCCTGGCAATGAGTATATGCACAACTGTGGTTACAGATTTGTGCATGGAATCTAAGCTATATCCTTTGAAAAGGTGGCTCTTAGTTTCTGGCTCACCCACTATGAGAATGATACTTTCCTAGCATATCTTCCATGTGATGTTCTCAAAGCATTCTCTTCTCCCCCATCTACAAAGTGATTGGCTTGTTCCGCAGGAGGAAATTGAACCCCAGAGAACTTAGGAAATGTGACTGAGGTCACACAGCAAGTGGGTGGCAGGCCCAGAATGGAAACTGATGCTCCTGATGCAACTCCCCTCTTCTAACTGCTGGACCCTTCCCTCCTACTATGTCCAGTGTGATCAGGCCACTTTTGGACAGAGAGCTTGCTTTAATGATTCAAGTGGTGATCTTGATGTGATTTGCAATTGGTGGAAGGCATGTAAAGCAGGCCTTTCTGCGCTGAGTTAATGGCAGGGGGAACCTCAGGGACCTTAGCACATCGGATAGCAGGGCGGTGGGACAGGAAGATAAGGCTTGTCTGTGTAACCTACCTACAACAAGGGCCTGGATCCAGTTCTTATATTAACCGCAGCGAGGAGGTGCTTTTGAATGATTCTGTATTTCCCCCTTTCAGTCACAACCCTCCCTCCCCCAAAAATAGTGACTGGTTACTAACAAAACAAACCCTAGTTAAAAGAAAAGGAGTACTTGTGGCACCTTAGAGACCAACCAATTTATTTGAGCATAAGCTTGCGTGAGCTACAGCTCACTCGAAGAAATGTTAACAATCCATGTCCCGTGGATTGTTCCAAATGGTGAATATCCCCTTGCTTCCGGCTTTGTGCCCTAAGTTTAATACACATTTGATCTTGTGTGGATGGCGTTGTGTGTAGATTTTTCTGTTTGTGGAGTTTTGCTGAGATGCACTCGGAGGATAAGGACCCCACCACAACACACACGCATTCCCCATTATTTTCCAGACTGGCTTTCTTTCTGGGGAGGAAAAATTCCTCCGCCATCCCCACCCCTGGTCCCAAAACCACGTCTCTCCGCAAGGGATTGCTCTTTGCGGCTGGGAGCTGAGGAAGGCCAGGCTAGGCTAGATCACAGTCCAACGTGCGACTCTGGCTTTTTCTCTTTTTGAACTCGAGTGCGTTTAGGAACCGATGTCTTTGCAAACAGATCAGGGGGAAACAGAGGCAACATGACAAGCAGCGTTTGCAGAATCCTTTCCGTACATCAAAGTGCCACACTCAGGAATGGAGATGTGGCTCAGGCATCCCTTAAGCAGCGGATCCCCCTTATGAAAGGGCCTCAGAGACGAAGCATGTCGTGTGCAACTGTGCAGCTCCAGCCCCGTGTGATGGCAGAGACGAGAGAACTGTTCAGCAAAGCAGGACACGTTTCTCTGATGGCTTCGGAAAGATCATAAAAGGGAAAGCGCTGCTCTAATTCCTGGGTTGATGGGAGAGAAAAGCTTTCGCGCTGAAACAATGGGGCAGGGTGAATATGCGCACGTCTGGTCCCCTCTCCCTGCTGCTCTTGAATGTAATTTTGCCCAGGCTGTCCCCAGTTTTGTCGCCTTAGGCCACTGGCACAGAAAGAGCGGTGTCATTTCTACCAACTGGGCTCCGGACCCAGCCACTCATCTGTCACCGCTGTCTCATTCCTGTTATTTACATCTGTCTTTAGCATTCTAATTACTCGCTTTATTACTTTAGCCTGGAGGAATCCCGTAAAAAACAGTGGAGATGAGGATCCTACCAACAATAAAACTGCCCCAAATCCCCACCTCCTATTATACAGAGCACTTGAGAATATTTGTGCTGTTATATGACCTCAATATGTCCTTAAATTGATCTTATTATATCTTCCTCTTTCCCCCCTCCCCCTGCTGAAATGAACTCTTTGGGGCAGGTGGTTAAAAACCAGAATATTCAGCCAAATGTGGAAGATGTGATTATTCCTTTGTCTTGGCCCCGGGAAGGGAGGGTGGGGGAGAGGGGACTTCACAAACTGAATCATATCACAACAAAATGTTGGAGAAAAAGCTGCAGTTTTGTTGTGGTGGATTCCAGATTTCCTCCGTCCTCTCCCGCCCCAACACACACACACACACACACACACACACGCCTGTTTTCATCTGTCAATGGGGGGAAATGTAGAAAACTTAACTAAAACGGTTGGGGTTTTTTTAGTCTATTTTCTTTTCAGTCTAGCAATTTTGAAAAGGCTTCATCTGGCTTCTATAATTCAGGGGAGAGCGTATGTACAGATTGAAGATAGCGATTTATTTACGTTCCTTTATAAAGTATAATAGAGAGAGAGAGACGAAAAGTTTGCAAACCCCTAGTTTCTTGCAGTTCACTACGTCCCTGAAATAAATGATCCAAACGCCGGACTAAGGCCCTGTAATTAATACAAACATATCCGGGGAGCCGGCTGCAAATGCAGATTTGTTATTTATCCCTGCTAGTGAAATGCTCGTTGCACTCACACTTTTCTGCCTGTGCTAATGGTTTTTCTTTATTGTGTTACACTGCCAGAATCTCCTCCAAAAAGAAAAAGACAGCGTGTGTGGATTTTTTAGCTAAATAACAGGTGATTTATTGGTCTTTACGCTCGTCTGATGGAGTGGTTGATAGATAACGTAATAATACGTACATAATTAAGCGGGTTTACTGTACCCCAGTCAAATTAGGTTCAGCTCCGTGGTATGTCCCTCCCCCTCTCAGAGCTGAGGGCTTCACTTCACTTCATCCCTCCTCATTAACTGGGGGGAATGGAGGGGGGAAGAGATGATGTAAAACCCAAACTCAATAACTAGACAAAGTGCAAGCTTAGGGGCTGCCCTGCTGGAATGAGCAGTATCTGGCTCAGGAAGCCCTGCTCTACAATACAATAACACAGACATCACCCCTGCACACGCGAGACCCAATCTTTGCGTAAGGCGAGAAAGAGTGTGTCAGACAATGGAAGTGTGTACAGTACAGGATATGCGTTGTGGCCACATTCTGTATGACGAACAGTGTCTTCGATGCAAGCCCAGTGCACCGAGTGCTACGCATGACTCACTGTCTGCTCCGGGGGTTGTTGATCAGGCTGTAAGATGAGTGCTTTAGAGGAAATCCTTTCCGACCAGCCTTTTGTAACTAAAGCTAACCCCTCTCCTTGTTCTTGTAGGTTGCCCATTCAAGGCATGGCGTACTTGCTCTTCCAAACTCATCTAAATTACATCAATAACAGAGCGCACTCTTTAATGAGCTCTCAACTTTAAAGACTTGAAGGATATTAACAAGCCGCTTGACAAATGGTGCTTAGAAGCACATTAAAGACGCGGCTAATGGAGCGCATAATGACGGCTAATTTTCGATCAGATATAAATTAGAGCCCCAACAGTTATTTGCCTTAAGGACTTTATGTAAATGATTCTGTTCTGTATAAACCGAAAGACGAAGCCAGCCCTGCCATGTTGGCAACCCTTGTGGATATGATTAATAGATCTGCAGCAGAACTGGGCGGACAACTCAGCTAAAAGTCATACACTGTTTGAGCACTAAATATTATACCTGCACTCAGACAATGTGACTTGCGAGTAAATAGGTAGATTATAGACCTCTACTGATACGCAGCTGGGGCTAAGAGCGTCTCCGGCCACTCCACAGTTTTAGGTGTCTGACCCTAAATGGAGATAAATTTTGTATTTATCTTCTCTGTGTGTGTGTGTATAATACCTCTCTCTCTCTCTCTCTCTGCCACACACACACACAAAGATAAATACTATCCCATAAAACCGGGAAGCAATTTCGAGGGAACTTGTCCCCATGAGGTTACGTCTCTGGTTCTGCTGCTTAGAGTGGACTGTGTTCATTCGCTTTTAGGTTGTCCTTTTCGGTTACAAATAATAGTAAGCACAACAGTACCCTCCTCTGAGCTGCCTTCTGCTGGTTAATCGCACGCAGCTCACAGTTCTGGACAATGTCAGGAAGCCCAAGTACCAGCCAACGAAGCCAGGCGACTAGGGTGTCACTTCCCAGCCCAGGCTCTTTGTTCCTGACTCGGAGAAGTTGGCGCACGTTTCCGATTGGTTTTCAAGTAGATCTGGTCAACGTGCAATGGCGTCGGTAACATGTGGAGCCCTTGCTCCGCCTCCCCTGAAAGGAACTCGCTTTCCACCCAGTCTCAGCACCCTGTCTAGGCTCTCGGGAAGGGTGCTCTGCATGCCCTTTGCGGGTCCCATATACTGCGGGAAAGGGCTATGGCCCGCGGTCAGCCTGCAGCCAAAGCCCTGTTCTCCGTAGTGCAGCACTAGCGGCCTGCCTTACCTGCACAGGCGCTGCCCTCACCCCGGCCCTGCGCCCTTGGCCCCTGGCCACGACACACAGGTGGCAGAGCTACTGGGGAGTGGGACCCGTGGCGTTGCTCTCGGCGCGTCCGGCTAGCGTTACCTCAACAACCAGTGGCGGGAAAGATGCTCGCCCTCCTCAGCGATGGCGTGCGCCCTTTGGGTCTTTCCAACTCTCCTGCGGTCGGGACTAGCCGTAGCTCCTCCTCTGACTGCGGGCTCCTCGCCAGCTGGGCGCCTGTGTCTGACAGCTCTGCGCGTGGCGCGGTATGTTGCACGGGGGGCAGGAAGGGCCTTACGGTTCATTGCCACCGCCAGGCGTGGGTGTTCCGCGCCTGCCCCCGCGCGCGCGCGGCCTCTCTCCTCCAGCGCGGGCGCTGCGGCCCGTCATGCACCGTGGGTCGTTAGGCAGCTGCTTCGTGCCAGTCCTAGCGAGGGGCTGGCGTGCGTGCAATCGTTCCAAATGCTCGGGCGAGGAGTGAAAGAAACTCTTTTCCCTCGCATGGGACGATGCTGCCCTGGGTCAACTTCTCCCCACCGTTAATACATGATGTAGTCGCTCCCCATGTGTGAACATAAATTAAATCCTACCAGTCTTCACCATTACAACTCTGGGTCTCTCCCACACACCTACAATAGGGGGAGGGTTCTGTCTGTTTATTCCTGTTGGGAGCCTTACACAAAAGGAACGGTGAAGTGGCAAATGAGTTATGACGGTCTCGCCCTTATATGAAAACTAAAATGCACCACGCCAAACCCCTAAAAATACGCCCGTTCTCTGTGCTTTTCATTTAAGTACTGTCTTTTGCAATGGTTTCAACTGATTCCACTGATGGAAATAAATACTGATGTGACTGTAAAAAACAAAACCAAAAACAACCACCAAGTAAGTAAATTCTTGTCCTGTCAACTCTCCCGAGCACTGTATGCATTTGGGGAAGAAGAAAAATCTCCAGGTTACTTATGTTGACTTTCCGGTATACAATACCTTACTTCTATACTATACTTCTATACTTTGATTCTTAAGCCTGTTTCACTAAAGGGTATAAATGGGGCATGCAACACCAAGTTCTTCCTACGCTCTTCAACATCAGCCAAAAGTGACATTTAACTCCACATCGAATGTCTTCCTGTTTAGATCCAAATTTTCCACATTATAAAGAATAATCACTGACATCGTTTTATCAGCAGACATCTCTTTTATAATAATTGTTTTGACAAAACAGAGCAGAAAACATGGTGGGAACTCTCCAAGCGGAGCTACCTGGGGTTTTAATAAAATCTAAAGTTGTTCTTATTAACTTCAGGAGCTGAATGACTGTGATAATGAGTCGAGAGAGAAATGTTGAGTACTTACCCCTGTTCCGGCGGGTATACAGCTTTACAACCGCAAGCTTATTCTCTGTGGATGAATTTAAGGGGGTACATTACCTCAGAACCTTCCTCCACAAGGTATTTCTACCAAATATTACACATGCAGTGCCTGCAGTTACAAGTAGCGTGGGGAAGTCAGTAACATTATGCAAGAGAGGAAAACCAAGAAATGTATTCTGCATACAAGCGTCTAGCAAAGTACTAATTAAAAAGTGTTTGAACTTAAAATATTTGGGCTAAAAAGAAGCACGTTAGCTCTTATCTAGACTCTTGGTGGTGCATTTTTATACGTGTTAATTTTAGTTTAAACGTTTGAACTTTAAGTGACAACACATACACGCACACTGTACTTTTGCAACTTAGAAGTAACCAGATTTGCTTCTTTTTGCTGTATTAAGGTGCCTTGACACGTTTCTTAAAATGCTGTGAAAGTTGGCTGTCGAAACTCCCTGGACCAAATGGAGAGCCAGTGGTTGTCATGCAAGAAGGTTTGTTATTCTAAGTGCTGGTCGCTAATGTTTATTTCAACATGTCCTGCGTGCATAGAGTAAATAAGCAATTTCACTTTAAAGAACGTGTACCGAAAAAAAACCCATGAACTCACGACACGTTTGTTTCGTAATTTGTGTTATTTGCATATAAGGCAAAAGGTAATGATGTAATGGCTTTCATTAATTGGATGAAACAGTTATATTTTTAGGAGTTTTCTTTGCAAATTCTAAAGTCTAAGGCCCCTTAATGTGTCCCCGTAGCTCTAAACTAGCCAGGTACATTCACTGTCCAGCACTTAGGGTCTGATACTGAGGCCACTGAAGTCAGCGTCAAAACTCCCTTTGGTTTCAGTGGTGCTGTATAGGGTCCGTAGTCAGTTACTTACCTCCATTAGCACTTCTCGGGTGATTGAGACAAACTGGATTTAGCTCCTGTTCAAGAAAATAAGTAAAAAATAAATAAGTTCTGCCTCGTTTTCTGATATCAGGAACCACAAATGAGATGTTCCCTAGCTGCTGCATTTCTCTGCTGTGTTGTGATTTCGATCAAGCTAGATGTTTAGCTTGCTTTATAGAAGTCCTTCTAAATCCTTTTGTCAGCGTTGTACAGGATTTAATACGAGCACATAGCACTCTCTGCATTCACACTTGTTCAGTTCCCTGGGATTATAAATGCTTGAAGAGCTCGGGTTAGTCATGTGGTGCCAAAATAAGGGGACTAATGTGTGACAAGACAAGCCAGAGTGAAGGCATATGCCAAGGGTTAGTTGATTGTGCTATGGTAGGTCTAACTTTCAACTTGAACCTTCATAAATATATTTCTTAGGATTGTGGCAACTAGAATTCCAAATAATTGAGTTTAGATTTTATAAAGAGCTCCTTTTCAGCTCCAAGACAAGTGCATTACTATCTGATAACTTTTTAAAAAATCTGGTAAATGTATTTTCTTCATTATCTTTAATGGATAGATAGATAGATGTAGCATCGCATTCCCAGTGTGTGTTTTAAGTCTATTGTTATTTAAATCAAATGCAGAATAACACATGTTCTGCAGTTCCTGTGGAATATATTTCATATTATTGTTTGAGGGTGATGTCCTTTAGCTACCCACAGAAACGGTTTTAAAACTAAAACTAGGCTGGGAGGAAATATGTGCCACTAGTTACAATGTGCTATTTTAATGTATTTCTATTATATGCTATTTTAATGTAACTATAACGTTAGAAGTATTTTCCAAATGCATTCATTCTTCATCAGCTTATTACTTCTAAGTTCGGTCCAGTGAAATAAAATAAAGAGAATGATGCAAGGAGAACACATTCAATATAAAATGCAATATTATAATCACTTTAGGAAATCGGAGTATATCAGGTCCAAAGTTGTTTAAACAGATTTCATCCCAACACACACAGCCCAGAACGTTTCCCCACGGTATCTAAGAGAGTGTGGGTCGGGATTTATTTAAAGAAACATTCCCTCAGCAGTCAACTCCTCGAGGAGAGATGATTACGTGAGACTGCAAAGTGACACCTTCTCTCCAACAAGGGACAGCTAGAGTAATGGATCTAGCCCCCAGATAATAACAGAGCTGCGGAGGGTGTTCGGGAGACGTTAATTACTCACAAGCATTAATATCATACAGGACCAGATCCTGCAGTCTTTCCTCAGACAAAACTCCCACTGAAGTAAGTGGGCGATCTGACCGATGGTACATTTTTATGCCTTAAGGGCTTTTTGCTGCATAATTGAAGTCAGTGGAAAGAGTACCATTGTCTTTAATGGTGCTGGATCAGTCTACTCTACGTGACTCCCTCTCTGCACCTGCCTACGCAGTGCCTGCGACTTTTGTGCATAATTTCAACCCAGCCTAAATGAGGAATTTTATTTCATTCATTTAATGGAATGAAAACTTCTGCTACTGCTCTGCAAAAGCTAGATGTGCGTTGGTGGCGCATGAAAGCAACCAGTCAGGTTAAGAAGCGTACTGCTCCCTTCCCCCTCCCCGTTTCTGAACAGGATGAATTAAATTTGTAGAAAGCGAAGCCGAGAAGGGAAACGATCTGTTCATTTGTATCTATCTGCTGTTCTCATCTTCAACAGCAAAGCGCTTTACCTTTCCTGTGCACGCTCAGGACAGTTTTCTCTTCTGCAAATATTGTTGGTGTTGCATCCACAGCCTGGGAAGTCACAGAGTTAGAATTAAACAACGCTGTATGCCTGGATAGCTTCACATGACTGTGATAATTGTATGGGAATCTGCCGGAGAGGAATTTAAAGACGATACCTTTAAGAAAGAGGCACATTTAAATACCGCCACTCCTCCTCCCCAACAGAATGTTTTGTAAACTTTGCCACTCAAAACGTGCTTAATGTTGCTTGGGAAACGTCGAAGGGAGCAGAGAGCAGATTGACTCTCAGTCTCCCCCCTTCTTCCCTCAATCTGGAAGCCTCAAGTAGCTTGGGATTTTTTAAGAATAATTTATGGGTCCAGTTCTCAAGAGCATTTCCTTGAAGCAAATGGTGGAACCATATTAGAATTTAAATAGACAGGATTATTAAAATACAATGGACTAAAATAGCCCCTAATTTCGTGATGACTGATTTTCACAGTGTCTCTAGGAAGAAATTGTTTTAAAGAATAAACCGACAGCAATGTAGTTAGCCAGCATAGACGCTTTTGGTGCGGCTCTGTCTTATTTATGCACCAGTTCTGTGGGCTGCGATTTTTCAGCAGTGGGTAGTTTGTTGTTTGTTAGGGGAATTTGCTGTGATGAATGTCCCTGCGTATAGCAAAGGGTTGAGAGACTCCTGTTATTTCCCCCACGTCTCAGATACTTTATTCGTATCCAATCTACAGCCGTTTGTTCTGGCTCTTTCTGCCATGAATACGCGTCTGATCAAGAACACAAACAGAACTGACAATCTGTACTCACCTAAAGCTCGGGGGGTATTTGAAAATGAAGTTATACCGCAAGCAGAGCGTTTACCTTTGCTTTCACATCCCAGACTCATCGATTTGTTCCCGAGAAACGCTGCGCAGTCTTATAACAGCTACAACCAATTAATATTGCATTAACCCTATTTAAAAAAAATCCAAAAACACAAGAATACTGTGCCCTATCAAAGCCATCTATTATTAAAGCAAATGTAATTGGAGACCTGAGCTAGATGCTTGTGTTATGGGGCAATGGAGGCAAACACAACCGTGACAGTATTCCAGAAAGACAGGGGAGCCGACGGTGTCTAATATTTAATTTCAGGTCTGTGGTTTTCTAATTCGAGATTAAAAGCAGTCACGTCTTTGAAGCCAGACAGTTGGTGTAAATGTACAGTTAAAATATTCGATTCCAGAGTCCCCAGACAGAGCTCTGCTAGTCCCAGGCTTCATTAAATTTTAATTATCATCCCAGACTGGAGCAAGGAAAGAGGAAAAAGACTGTCCACCTAATTGCAATTGATAAAGAAGCTTGGATTGTTTTCCATACACGAAGAACATTTTCTTTTATATGTGTAAACCTCATATAGGGAAGTATAAGCTTCTCTGCATATGCATTTGCTGTCTAGAAAGATCCCACTTGAATACAAAATGGAAAGGGATGGTAAATGGGACAAAAATGACATTCTCTCTCGGAGAGATCTGGCGAAAGATCAACAGAAGAGACAACGCGCCTCTAATTAAGATTCCACAGTTAAGAGATGAAAGCTCATTGTCTCAAAAACAAAGCACACTGATTCCTTGAACCTTCCCCAGTCCGGGCAGCCCTTTTGTTTTGCAATAGGAAAAGAGAGAGGCTTTTCCTTGTACCTTTATTACGTTTGTTGGAGCTCAGATTTCTTGCTCCCTGTCTCATTCCTTGTAATTTGTGATTAATCTGCATGCATGGGTCAGACAATTATTCAGAATTGGTCTAATTGCAGAATATTTTTTATTTGGGGCACCAGAAAGCTTTCTATCTCCAGGCAGTAAAAGGTAAAAAATAAAACCCGCAGCGTTTGCTTTCTAAGCAGCTTCCTATTATCACATCTCCACTTAATTTTATTTCCATTCGCTACAAGTTAAATAGAAAGACTGGCTCACAAGGGAGCTGCCATGTGCCTACAGACTAGGGATGTCAAGCAGAGAGACTCACTGGGCAAAGTTAATTTCAATTCCCGAGGAGGATTTCATATTCCAGCTCGCTCTGACCCACAGTAATTAGCTGAGCTAACTAATGATTACTTACTTATTCCTTGTAATTATCTGGATTTAATAATTCGCTGTGTAATTTATTAATTCGCCCATAATAGCCTTTAAGTGAATGGCTCATTTAAGAGGGCAAAGCGGAAGTTCAGAGACTACTCATTGTAGTGCACACGCCTATTGACAAATGCTGCCCTTCTGGTGATTTTAATTACCCGATTCACTCTTTCTGTGGAATAGGTAAGTGGCAGCGTGGATCTTTTTTGTTTATTTGTTTACATATTTGGTAGCTCTTCTCTCTTTCCCTTTCTTTTCCCTCTTTTTTAAGCCACATGAGAAGCTCACAGAGTATTCTTTGGTTTCCCTCCCCTCCTAGAGACACAAACGTTATTAACAAAGCAACTTCAAAGTCATCAATACTTCCATCACACTGGGAAACATGAACTTCATTGGAGAAGCTTCAAAATGTTGTTTTATTTCACGCCAATTAAGTGGGGAGGAGGAAGATTTTAGCTGAGGCAAATAAGAGGATTATTTTGTGTTGTTTAGCAAAGAAATGTACATATCCCTGAATAGAAGTTTAAAGGGAAGAAATCACGTTTTGTAGTTTTATTTCAAGTTGAAATTGTGATACTAAAACGATAGTCGCTTTGCTTACACGGCGTAAACGCCGTTTGCAAGCTTACTTCTATTCATTGCAATATTGGGTTTGTTTAGCTCATGAAAATGCATTTTTCCTTCTTAGGGAATTCAGAATAACTACTTCACACCTTCAACTCGCCACAATTTTAAACCAGTCTCTTACTGCATTTTAGTTTATTTAAAAACAAAAAACAACAACAACAACAAAACCGTGGTTACCAAGCCAGAGAATTGCACTTTCAAGAGATTTATTTTTTTTGTAAATGGAACTAGCTAACAAAGAGATATTTAGATGAAAGACTCTAACCCTGATTATTGATAAGGCGATTCACCACTGTAGTTTGCACGTTAGTTCACAATCCTTTGCCTCCCGCTTCCCTCCCCCCCCCCCCATTTAGTTCTTGATCACTGGGACGTGGAACCCAAAACCATGAAACGTTATGACTGAAAAGACTTACAACAGTAGCGACTAGCCTGTGACTCTTTAAAGAAAAATGAGGAAGTGAAGGAAGCAGGGTCTGAAACCTACGAATCCTCTCTTTCGCCGTCTCTGCGGTAAACATAGATATAAAATATCAGTCTGTATAACTTGAGTTCCTTCAGTTGTGAGGCTTGGCAAACATTTCAAAGAAACTGAGTCATGCGATACCGATTGATTTGATTGATACACCAGTGACATACGGTAATATCTGTCTATCAGTTATCACTCTCGGCGTGTTCAAGGTATTTTTAAAGCAAAATATCGATGTAATCCCTGAAGATAAAAAATAATATGTAACAACCATTTGTAGATTACATACTTTTTTCCTGTTCGGTGTTGGATGTTTCCGTCTCTTATGAATGCCAAAGGATCTGTTCTTAGTCAAATTACTTTTTGTTTGTTTTATTTTTCTAGTGAACAAATAAGCATTGCGTCAAGTGGAAACAATGGCCTATTAAACAGAAAATGAATCCAGATCTTTAAAATATGTTGGTGTCACTTTCAAAGTTATTTTAAAGCATTTGTTTATCTAATCTATGTATTCATCATGACTTTAAATCATAAAATCCTCAAAGAACCCAAAGCAAAAAGATTTACTAGCGGTCTGGGAAAGAAACGGCAAATTCTGAGGGGGAAAATGTTGCTATTGTAACTTACTGGAGTCAGTTTAACAATATGTGCTATTAACCCTTGACTATATCAATTCCCAGTGCAGCTCTCTATCCTAATCGATACTCTGCCATATCTGTAAAGCAGGCTTTCTTGTTATATTTAGCTGCCTCCCCTGACTTCAGGTTTTGTACTTTTTAAAAAATGTTATTTGTAAGAAGATTTAATATGGTGTTTCCCATCCTCCGCCTCCCCATTAGCGCTACATGGAAGGATTTGTCTAGGGCGAAGTAATATTTCGTTTAATTTGCTGAGTCCTAAAGCAATAAGCTGCTTCCCCTCCCCCCAGTCCATCTCTCTCTCTCTCTCTCTCTCTCTCTCTCTCTCTGCAGCAGGGTTTCTCGGATGCCTGGGCTGGAGGAGGCAGGCACTGGCAAGGTTGGAGGGCCGGACAGAGCCGAAGAGTTCTGTCCTTGGTGCTGAAAGCAAAGCCGGCATGAGGCAGAAGCAGCCACCATAACATAAAGGTGAGTGGAGAAGAGAAAGGGTTTGTATTTCAGCGCTCTCCGCTTTTACACTAATATGCGTCGCCCAGATCTTTTATGTACAAACTGCTCCTTCTCAAACACCCCACCCCATAGAGCGAGTAATGGCCTGGCACTTGCGAGGAGACTTTCTTTTACCATCGCTGTTGGTTTGGTGCGTCTTTTTCTCAGTTTTAGCAAAATAACAGCCCATAATCCCCATTCCCTACATTTGAAACGCGAAACGCCAAGGTTACAGCCCCATCGTAGCCGTTTATTCAAATTACTCTACATCAAAGAGCGCAACTCCTTGGGCAATAATGTTGTCAATCCCTACCTCTGTCTGACACACGAAGAATAGGCATGACACAGACCTTTCCAAGTGCTAAATCCGTTCTCTGTAGTACAAGGCAGCCTAGTTCTGGAGGGTATTTATATAGCACCTTCGGAATTATCTTTTCATCCCATCACATTTTAATTTGTCCTGCTAACCAAGAAACGCTCTTGGTCCAGGGCAATCTGTGGCTGTCTCTCAAATGGGGAAGGGGCTGAACTACACCTATATCTGATCTTTCCTCCCTGCTAGTCCCCCGTGCATTTTAAAATTCGTATGCATGTCCCCATGGCAGATGTTATAGGCATGAAACTGATCACACACGGTTGCGTTTAAACGCATTTCACCATGCCAGTCCATACTATTAATTTTAAAGTATTTCTATTACTTCGCTGACTGTTCCTGTTGCCTTTGTGACTGGTAATATCGATCTGTACTAGCCAATAAGCAAGTGGCATAATGGCGCCACATTTTAATCTCCTCCTCGGACTTCTTTGCTCCAGAATAAATGCCACAGGAAACGCCGGTAGGTAAGTAGGCAGCCCTTCCTCCTCGTGTGTGTGTGTGTGTGTGTGTGTGTGTGTGTGTGTGTGTGTGTGTGTGTGTGTGTGTTGTGCTGGGCACTGAGGCTCTGGAGCTGAGCTCCTGGGACCCAGCCTGCCCTCGTCATCACTCCCAGAGCCCAGCTAAGAAGACAGGTTAATTGAATAGCCATCTCCAGGCCACCCCAGCTTCCTTTCCACCATCCTTGCTTAGTAAATTCTATTGTGCAGTTAGCAAACTATTTATCTGGCTATGTGGCAGGCCACACAGAAGCTCTGCGATGCTGCCTGGGAAGGAACAGTCAGCACATCCTTGGCGACCAACAGTGTCTATAAAGGTATGTATTTTACCGTCTGACAAGGTAGGCAAACACAGGGACACTATCGGCTCACGGGTTACCCCCTCCCGCCTCCAAAAAATCGGGTAATGAGTTCACTTTCCATTTGATAAATACCGGATCAGACATATAAAGATGATCCAGCCACCATCCAGCCTGAAAGGAAGAGCTGGCAGGAGCTGTAAACCATTTAAAAAATCAAAATAGTCCTCCCACTTCAACTTTAAAATATGAGATGTGGAAGCAATTTAAATTCAGTAGTAGACTTTTAATTAAAAAAAACCAGCAAACATACTTTCCCAATAAAACGTTAAAATCTTTTTTTAATGAAAGACAATTCAACAACATTTTAAATAACTTAATACATTACTGTAATAAATAAACCTTCTATTAACAAAAACAACAAAATTGTATCAGATACAGAACTTAAGACTTCAAATAGTCTCAAATAGAACAGCAATACAGCGAAATCTGTAAGAATATATCTATATGTGTGTCAATTCGAATGAAATATTTACAGTACATATAGGTACCACAGTTCAAGTACCTTTCATTTTTCCTCAAAAGAATTGTACCAATAACGTGAATTTACAAGAGTGCACACTCTCTCTCTCTCTCTTTCTCTCTAAATTAAATTTGGCTTTTGTACAAACAAACCTCCAAAAAAGATTCTCCTCAAAGTATTGCAATTAAAGTAAATAAAAAGCTATCAGGTCTGAACACAGTTGTGATATAGCTTAGAAATCTAGAAGGACAAATATTGTGATGAAAACAAACCCTGAAACAACAAAACGCCACACTGTCACCTATTCAGCCACTTCTTTTCTCGCTTTAGAAGTGTGTGGGGGGGACAATATGGGAATCCCCATTAAATATGTAACGCAGTAAACAAATACCTCGGACAGTGAATCAATCTACACAAATAATGTAGGACATCTATTATAGAGTGCCAACGCCTTACAAATAAGAATACTGGCCAGAGAAATATTTTAGTTTCAGGTGACAATTTACAGATGGCCAAAAGGGATATTTTTATAAGAAGGAAAAAGCTACAGATAATCAATTCTATCAACACAAAGTATTTGATTTTCACTATCCATACCTTTTTTTTTTTTTTTACTTTTATCAAGACTTAGATTAAAGAGGTGTAATTAATTAGAATGAGCACAGAATGAAGTTGCTGGACAGATAAAATTAATAATTTACAAGGGGTTGTTTGGCAGTAATCTAATAATAGCTTTTAAAGATCAGTGAACACAGCAGGATCAATTCTTTTCCTAAGCATAATAACTTCAGCGAAGGAAAGGGTAATAATCACAGTAAAAATATATATATATTTATAATACGCAGTGTATATGCAGAAAAAACTGCCATTTTTTTTAAATCAAAATACTTTTGAGATGTCTCTCTCGCGGTATAGCCTCAACTCTAGATTAAAGTTTCAGTTTCCAGTCAATTTATGTTCTGAAAAATAGTTGCAAAGTGTACTTTTAAATTTTGAACACGGATGATGTCTTTAATAATAAAAACAAATCTTACTTGGTACGTCTTCGGTCCTTTAAAAAAGAATTTCTTATCTGCCTTCAAAAAGCCAGTCTCTGTTTGATAGTGTCATTCTGACCAAGCAGCCGTTCTGTCCAAGGGGAACTTTCCTAAACTTGACAATTTACTTCTTGTTTGGCAGACTCTCTGACAGTTTCTCTTTCTCTGTCGGTCTTTCTGTCTGTCTCTCTGTGTTTGTCTCTCTGTCTCACTACAGAGAAATATTAAAGTGTGTCTTGTTGCCGATTTTTTTTTTTTTTAAAAAAAGCTCCCATAGACTTTAAATCCCAGCGGAATATTTCATTCGTTTCTGTTTCTGTCTCTGATTACAGAACCAGACCCGGACCACGTTCTTCTTGAGGTCCAGTTTCTCTGCGATGGCCGCTATTTTTTCCGAGGAAGGACGTGGCTGGATGGCAAAATAGGCTTCCAAGGACCTCTTCTCAGGTGCAGCGATAGAGGTACGCTTCCTCTTCTTCTCTGCTCCATTGAAGAGCTCTGGTTTGGTGAGCTTCTCCCGGTGAGATTTCTCTGCTTCTTCTAGCCAGGCTTGCAAGATGGGTTTGAGGGCGATCATGTTATTGTGGGACAAGGTAAGGGACTCAAACCTGCAGATGGTGCTTTGGCTCAGTGAGCCTACCCCTGGGATCTTCAAGTTGGCCAGGGCAGAGCCCACATCTGCCTGGGTCACTCCGAGCTTGATCCTCCTCTGCTTGAACCTCTCCGCAAAAGCTTCTAAATCCCGGGGATCTGCGTCCACATCGCTCATGCATCCCATGTGAGAAGGCAGCCCGTGGGCATGGGCCATGCTTAGAGCCGCCTGGTGCATAGGGTTCATACTGGCCATGTGAGGAGCATGGGCTGGCGTGGAGACCACCGAGCCGTCTGGTCCGGTCATGGCCCCCAGCGCCAGCCCTGGGGTGATGTGATCTAAAAGCTCCCCTTCCAAAGCCTGGTGAGGCTGGTGGTGGTGGTGATGGTGGTGGTGGTGGTGGTGGTGAGTGCCGGACAGGGCTGACGGGTGGGAAATGGGAACCGACGAGGAGGAGGCAGCAGAGGTGCAAGGGATGGTGTTCATGGTGTGGTAAGTAGCGTCCGGCTTGAAGGGGCTGTGATGAGGCGGGTGATGATGGTGGCTCTTGGTCTGGGAAACTATATCCACCGCCGCCAGGGCTTCGGCGCGGGCCAGCAAACTCTCATCCAGACCGCCGAATATATTGCTCTGCAATTGCAAATAGAAGGCACACATTACTGTCAACAGGGGATCGCCCTCCCTCCGCATCCGCACGCCTCTGGGCCATTAACACAACCCCAGCATGGCAAAAGAGAGAGCCTGAACCAGGAGAGGGGGAGAGAGAGACACACAACACGAGGCACATGCAACTTCCCAGGTCATAAAAATTAATATGAAAGGCAAGCGCCGCTGCATGCATAAGGCGGAAGAGAGCCGGGGGGTGCTGGGTGTTTTGCTGGGCAGGCATGAAAGAAACACCGTGCAGATCAAGGGGGCTGTGGGCATGTGCCTCAAAGCGGGCGCTGCTGCAGGACGTGCCTACCGGAGGGGTTGGGAGGCAGGCTCGCCTCATCGCCTCCGAGCTGCTGCTGGTGCTGGTGCTGCTCCTGCCGGCCCCGCTGCTGGTGCTGCTGGGAGAGCTGGCCGAGGGGGCGGCGGCGGCGGAGGTGCAGGGGGAGGCGGTGTGCAGCGCCGAGTACTTGGGCTCGTGCAGGCTGCCGCTGCCGTGGGGCATGCTGAAGGGCTGCTTGCTGTTCAGAGACATCATCATCATCCTCGCCGGCGGTGGGGGGCCCGCCCAGCCCACAGCGGAGACGAGGGAGGAGGTGGGAAGTTGAGGCTGCCGCCGCAGCCGCCTTGAGAAGGAAGGTGGCGCGGGGACGCGAGGGGCTTTTCTCGCTCTCCTCCTTCAGCCCCCGGTGCAGCCTCCGCCGCCTCCTCTCCGGCGGCAGCCGGTCGGCAAACTGCCCCTCCAGCCGCCTGGCCGCTCCGCTCTGCCTCTGCCTAACTCTCCGCTCCGCTTCCCGCCTGGGCGCCGGGTCCCTCTCTGCCTCTCGCCCCCCGCCCAGCCCTCCGAGCGCCCCTCCCCGGCTCCCTGCTCCGCTCCCCGGGAGTCCCCCTCGCCTGCCCTCCCACCCACCCACCCACCCGGCGGGAAACTCCCTGCTGCAGCCCGCTGGCTCAGCCCCTTCTCCGGGCCGCCGAGCCACGAACCAGCCCCGAGCGGAGCGTGTCCCGCTCTCCTGCCTAGTCTGCGCCTCGCCCTCGCCCGGCTCCGAGCCCCCTTCCCCGCGCCGCTGGAGGAGGCGGGAGTCCGGCGCCCTATTGTTCTGGTGCTGCCTCTGCTCCGGCTGCCGCGCACCTTGGCCCGGCAGGTGCCTTGTGCAGAAGAGACATCACTGGAACTGGGCTGTGAGGCTTTCTCTCTCCCTCTGTTTCTGGCCGCTCTTCGCCCATTGGATGGAGGCGAGACCGGGGCGATGTGGACGCATGCGTCCTGCGAGTATGTGTGGGCAAATATTTAAGAGGGTTGGGGGTGGAAATCCGGGGAGAGGGGTGTGAGCGAAAAGGCATGGGGGCGGGGGGGAGGCTAGGGATGGCGAGAGAGCGCGCCTATGGGCGGATATATGGAGTGTGCGTTTGTGGGATGTGTAGATGGCGCGCCAGAGAGTATCTGGGTGTGAGGTGGGGGGTAGGGGGGCTGTATCTGAGCGTGTGTAAGTACAGAGTGTGTGTGTGGATGTATGGAGTGTCTGCACAGACAGTGTGGGTTTGTATGGAGTGTCTGAATGGGATTTATGTACGGCGTGTATATACCTGTACATGGGGAGTGTGCGTGTGTGGGGGAGCTGGTGGGGGGGGGCTGTGTGGAGGGTACCTCGTGTGGGGGAAGAGCTGTGTGTGGGGTACCTGATGTGGGGAGCTCTTTGGGGGGTACCTGATGTGGGGGAGGGTCTGTGTGTGGGATACCTAATGTGGGGGGGAGCTGTGTTGAAGGTACCTGATGTGGGGGAGGGTCTGTGGGGGGGTAGCTGATGTGGGGGGGAGCTGTGTGGAGGGTACCTGATGTGGGGGAGGGTCTGTGTGTGGGGTACCTGATGTGGAGGGGAGCTGTGTGGAGGGTACCTGATGTGGGGGAGGGTCTTTGTGAGGGGTACCTGATGTGGGGGGGAGCTGTGTGGAGGGTACCTGATGTGGGGGAGGGTCTTTGTGAGGGGTACCTGATGTGGGGGGGAGCTGTGTGGAGGGTACCTGATGTGGGGGAGGGTCTGTGTGTGGGGTACCTGAAGTGGGGGGATACTTGTTGTGGGTGGGGAAGGTGTATAGGAAGTGTTCCCGTCTCTGCTGTGGATCCATTTGAAAACCTTTCCCTTCCAAGTCTTCTTCTTCTTTAGACACAGTAAAGGAGGGAGCGGGGTGCCCAGGGAGCCTGCGCTGCGCAGATGCAGTAGGACACCCCCACCCTCACCCAGACAGGCTGGCACAAGCTCCACTTATCTTCATTTCCACCGCCGCTTGTTCCTATTTTTATCCTGTCACGCAGGCACTTTGGCAGCACTTTGTGCCCAGCCGCTTCTCTCTGAAGCGGACGCACTTTTATTCCCTGCAAACAAGGCGCTGCCTCCTCCCCCGCCCCGCTCCTCAGACCTTTGTCTCTAGCACTTCCACAGCCTCTTTAGCTTTAGCCGAGCGCGAGGGGCGCCTGAGAGGATGCAGGAGCCGGTGCCTGGGGGAGCTGGGGTTGGAGGGAGAGGTGCTGGAGCTGGTTCTGGAGAATCAGGGAGCTGGTGCATGGGGGTCTGGTGTTGGAGGAAGCCGAGGCAGGAGGGAGCTGGTGCCTGAGCCTGGGGGAGCATTCAAGAGCTGGGGATGGTTGTGTTGGAGATAGCAGGTGCTGGAGCTGGTATTGGAGGGAGCGGGTACAGGAGCTGAAGCGGGTAGAGCATGTGGCGAGCAGGAGCTCCCACCCTGCTTTCCCATATGTTGTTGCAGCCCGTTATCATGAGGCTCCATAAGGGCCCCATGCTGCTCCCTCTGAAGACACCAGGACTTCTAGCACTAACGTCACATTGGAGCAGGATCTGGCCCTACATTTCCAAAACAAGCAGTGAGGAGCATGGGCATCTCATCCCTCCGTCTGCACCTTCCCCCTGCTGCCCGATTCCTCCAGATACCACCAGGAGACATTGGGTACTCCCCGTTGTATCAAACTGGGATTTGTGATTAAAAACCACCCATCCACTCATCTGTACCGCCAACTTCATGCTTACCTCCCTTTTAAAATAAATAAAAAGTCCCTTTATTTAATGTGGACGGGTTTATTTCAATGAATTTTTGTTTGCACCAGGAGATTCAAATAAGTGCTTAGGTGTTTAATTTCTCACCTAAAGAGTAGACTTGGTAATTTTAAAGGAAATCAAAAAAATTACACCGTATCAGCTCTCACTGTCGCCAGCTCAGAGAAATGAAATAAATCAAAGTTAAAAGCTTGAGTATCATTTAATTATGGTGCGAATAGCGCTTGGAAAGAAGTAGAACAACATCTCTAAACAAATTATAGCCGGGCCAGGAAGGAATTATTAGATTGAAATTTCATTTAGGCTCGGGAGACACAGCGCTTCAATATGTAATCTGTTATGCCTCATCTGATTTGTATGCTTAATTCAGCTTGACGAATTTATTAGTTTTCATAATAGTAAAAAAATTGAGCAGCACTATGGGCTAATGCATTGTGTGTACAATAAATTGTATGTCACCGTTGAAAGGCTGAAGTCTATAGAAATCTTTTATTAATGACAACATAGGAAGGAGAATTTTCTTGCAAGCCTTTATGGAGTTCATGCCAAACCTCTGTGCTTAGTGTCTCAGCAGGCTATTAACATATCGTCATACTAATTAAGCTACTTCATGAGTGATATAATTTCAAACTTTAAATTATGTTCTAATTAACAAGAGTTGTCCAATTTGCTTAATCTTCAAAAGGCTTTCGGTTTGTCTAATTAGCCGAAACTATTGAGCATCTCAAATGCCTAATAAAATCCATAGATAATATTTTTGTACTTTCATTGTATAGTGTGTAAAGTTTACAAGAAAGAACTGAACGTCAGTGACGGGAAATAGTTGGAAAAAACGTCAATTCACCAGAGTCATTAAATTTAATTTCGCCATCCTTGTCTTATAGCTTCAAACTCCCAAACAATAATCACATTTTACATCTTATTTTGGCTTTGCGCTGAGTTTTAAGGGGGAAACAAAATAAAAGGCAAATATCTTACTTCTCAAAATGCTTAGATTTAAAGTAAAATTAATCCAACATTTTAAATGAACATTACTAGAGCAAGGACTTTAATTCAACACTCTTAACTGAACTTTGATACTAGCAATCTTTTAAAAACATAAATTTAACATCTTTGCATTCAGGTTAATTACTTGCAGTAGTTGTTTTAATGTATGTTGTCACATGGGAGAATTGAGAATGCATATCGTTAATATGAATTAATTTTGATTTTAATAGCAACTGACAACTGATCTCCAAATGCTAAACACTTATCACCACTTCATATGGTAAGTATGGTATTCTAATATATACATGAAATAAAGAGACCACTGGTGAAACAACAAAGCAAACTTTGTTTGGTGCTATATTGATTGACCAAAATTATTTAAACCCATCAGTCCCCGAGGCGGGCCGAAAAGATATCACTACATTTGTGTTTTTAATTTAGAGCCATCTTCAGCTTTCACTTATTTACAGGCAACACTCTTCTCTGTAACAATGTATTTATCAAGTTGACATTAAATGTGTTTATCTTGGTATAATAATTCCCATGTATGCGGCAGTCTTCGCTACGTCATCGGAAAACAATTATGCTTTTATTAAATAAAATAAAATAAATAAATAAATAAATACAAATAAAAATATCCGGTTATACTATTCCAATTCTTCCTTTACCTCTCCAATGTGACAACTGAAAAGCAGCGCATAGAACTGACACTTGTGTAAACAAAACGCAATCCTTCCCTGTAGTTTGCAATCTCCTGCTAATTACAGAAGTGCCCAGAATACCAACATATTCAGAAGGGGAAGGATATCAGTTAATATTCACTCTTTCTTCTGAACGGGTGTCACTGTCTCGAACAATAGCTCTGAAGCAAGGATACCAGTACCTCTAAAAAGGGGAAATAACAGAAAGTTTAGTGGGAACGGTGGAGGCCAATGTTAGAGTCCAATTGGGTGAACATCCCCGATCTACCTGAAATTAATGCAATATTACTAATATTAACTGTTACATTAATCATTTATAAAAATGACGACAATGACCTCACTAAGTGTACAACAAATTCATAAACTCAGAAAAGAAGTGGATTCCATAGGGCCATATCAAAGGCTGATCACCCTAGGTGATCCTGGACATGCCGGCCTCTTTGTCTGACTATAAGTTCTGCCGCTGTCCTCAGCCAGATGCAGACACATAAAATGTACCTGTTCCAAGTAATGACAAAGCTGCTGGTGAAAGCGCAAAGCTGCACTCGCAAGCCTTCAAATGCCATTAGTCTTTCAGCAGGCTTTGCACACAAATGGACTGCCTAAATAAAATTAGAGTCCCCTTTCATATCCTGACCCACGCAGACATCTGGGGAGAAATCACTGTCGCCTCTCATGGATCCACGTTCTGATTTATGATTAAAATTTAAAGCAATGCATTCATATTTTACTGAACCTAATGCGTTGTATGAATTTTTAATCCATTAAGATGCAGTATATACTTTACGGAAACTCTACCCTTGTTTTAAGCACAGAACAGAGTTTGGCTATAACTACCGTATTTATTTATTGAAAATGCAGCTGCTTTTCGCTCTGCTTTATAGTAATGTTCACACTTTTTTGTTTTTACACTTCAATTTTATTTTTCTTCTTTTAGTATGGAGACAAGCTCAGTGCTCACACCTTGCTAACCAATACGGTCTAAAGTGATCTGGTAAGATAAACACATTGTTTCCGTTCCTTTAATGCGGAGCACCTTAACAGGAGTGCTCTGATAAAATTTCAAAGGGATGACAGACAGTTCACATGGAAGCGAGTAAGAGAAACTAAGAATGGCAAAAGCTCCCTTCAGGACCCTGGTCAGAGCAGATCGGTTGATGCACTTTTCTTCCCTGCTAATCTGGAAAGTAGAAAATAAACGCAAGACCCTTCAGCACAGATGGAATAGCCCCACACAGTGAAGAGCAATCAATGAAGGCTTCTGCAAGATACCTCAGGCAAATGCTGTGGCCAGTTCATGCTGAGGTCAGGATATGCTCCCAAGCTGTTGTCAGGGAAGGAGATTCTCCCATATCGATTTATTCCCATTGTAGGTTCCATGGGGCAGATATTCAGACCCAGCACCTAGGGTTTACTAAAGGGATTGCCAAACAGCATATAGTTTGTGAAATATTAAATAAAAGTGATTATTTCTGTATAGTCCAGTTACCTTATTTGCATAAAATGCAGGAATAATTGTATAAGGATTACAGAGGCCACTTATGTACCGGAACATGATTAAATAAACAATTCCCTGCACGGTTTTGGGGTGACTCATTGGGTGCTCATTTACACGGGCGTATATCAGCGAAGTTACACCTCTGTGAAACCGGATCGAGAGGAGAGGCAGGCTTATGAATTGTATTCCCTGATCCTTGGAGCATGTCTCTAATGCTAAACATCAAACGGCAACCCTTTGGCCTTCTGCTTATGTATTCAGACACAAGCTGCCCCTCAGTCAGTGGCTGAGGTTAATATAACCTGAAAACACTGCAGCTTGCAAGCAGTTTCAGTGAACCTGTCTAGTCCTAATTAATAGGGAAGATCTGGCCCTGTGAGAATGGGGTGATGCTGTGGGTGCGTGGCGAAGCTTTCCCCTGTGCTTCTGGGAAGGAGGTGAAGCTCTCCGCAGCCCTTAAGAAAGGAATGAATCTCTCCGCGCTAAACGCTGGGCTGGGGCTGGGGTGGGGGGATGTCCCTCACAAAACACGAAAGCCCCCCCCCGTTGTGTCTGTTTCAGTGTCTGTTCCCCTCCAGAGGTAGGGTGATTATGCCTTTAGAACTGTCTCGTGCGCCCAGGGGTCTGTATTAAGGGCTGGAGCTCAACCCGGCTCCATCATACGATCTGTCTTCCTGAAAGCAGGGGGAGAAGGTGGCTCCTGAGTGTGTCAGACTAGTCTGGTCTCTCGCTGGCATCTCTGGGCGGTGACGCCTTGGCAAGCGTCAGCCTTGCCCCAGCAGAACTGGCATTTCACAATGGACAAGCGCCCCTTTCGGGGGCCCCCTCCCCGGCATCTCACCAGCGCCCCCGAAAGAGAAACTGTCCAGAAAGGGATTTGGCGATTTATACTTCTGGAGGAAACTCTCGTTTCAGTGTCTTAAACTGAGCCCCAGGCAGAGACACGTTCAATCCGCCAGCCCTGCTCTCCTACCTCTCCCGCACTGGTTGGCAGGACGGAAACTTCCGGAGGTCTCCCTCTCTCTAAGCCCCCGGCAGCGGTTGTTTGGCAGCCAACTCCTGACTTCCCCAGAGCCGGCGTGTTTACCCTTTTTGAAAGTTAAGTCAAGTCACGAAATCAAACTTAACGCACGGAACAATCAATGGAGACTTTTGCAATCCATGGTGCCTTGTGCTTCCTGGCACTAAAATAAATGCAAGAAATCGAAACGTAATTACTTGAAAGAAATCCCTCTGCATAATTTATCCAGTCATCTTTAGTAGAGTTTGTACTGAATGCATGCATTTAACTCTGTACCTCTGTCTCTCCCCCCTCCCGCCCCCACACCGTCCAATAGTTGTATTTGCATTTACATTGCTGATTATTGTACTCAGCCCTAGATTCTTTATTTGCAACTGTAACCTTCTTGAATCTGTTCTTGTTCTGCCCTCTTTTAAGTGTGTGTGTGTGTATTTACCGTTTTTGCATTTATTTGTAACCCAGTGTTGGCTGATTACCCGTACTGGAAACGGGGTCTAAGTACACACCAGAGCGGAATATTTCTCATGGAGAATTTGCACTATCAAAAAGTAGCACTATCAAAAAGTAGCATTCATCTGGTGGTGGAAACATTGATTAAAAGAAGGGTGCCCCCCCCCACACACACACAGACTTTTTGCTTTTGTTTGTTTGTTTGTTTCTTGTTTCTCTTCGGAGAGGAGTAATGTTCTATACTGGAGTTATTCAGTTCAGTATCCAATGTGGTTAACGGTGCTTCTCAGTGGTAAGGATGCTACAAGTGTTATGTACAGTATTTCTCTCTGCCCCCTTCCCCCAAACCCTCATGGTCTCTGTGTTAATTTTCTTAAAAGAACACTGTGTAAAGATTTTCTGATCAGAAGCACCTGGAAGGACAACTCCAGTCCCACAAACTTAATAGAAAGTGCCACCAAAGTAAGTAGCTGCTTTGTTAAACTTTCCCCTAGTGTCTGATGATACCCCGGATATCCTGCCACAGTCCTTTTATGATTAGGGTTTGTATAGCTGCAGTTAGTGTATTGATTGGAAGTGCAAGAATGGCCCTCTAATTTATCGTCCAGCTTGACAGATGAGGGTCTACACAACCAGATATCCTCTGAGTTCATTAGTTTTGGAATGGTGACTGTTCCGAGCCAAACTTTATCATAGATATAAAGTAGCATAGAACTTTATCACAGAACTTGAAGTAATGTTATGAAAGAATGAAAAATACATTTGGGAGCTGCCTGGAAACTGAAGTACTTTTTGATTTAACTTACATTAACAGAAATGCAATGTAAAAGTGAAGGGATCTAACAAAATCATTAATAATTTAAAAATAATTACAGATAGCCTATCCTTACTATTCATAACCACTCAACACTTTAGACAAAGAAGGCTGAATATTCTTAGTGTAAAAAGAATGTGAGCTGACTGCTAATCAGAAACTAAGCAAGGACTGCATGTTGGCAGTTTTATGCTGGCTCAATGTATGTTTCTTAGATTTCCATCTATACATATGCAGAATTTAAAGTCTCCAGATTTACTTCCCAGAGTGGAAGGCGGGAGCTAGTAGGTGGGGTGTTTGAGCCTGTGTGGAGAGTGGATTCTGGTGTGTGTAGTGAGGAAAAAGAGAACTTTCTATGGCTTACATTAGTCTTGCCTCGACCTGCTTGATCTGTTATATTTTATATTTAATGTAGGCCCCAATCCTGCACAGGGAGCCATGCAGGCAGCCACCTATGCTTCTGTGAAGTTCTGTTGATCTCAGCGCAGTTCTGGGCAGACCAGGAACAGTACCGTTATCCTTGCAAGGTCTTTTTTTCTGCTGTTTAGAACCAGACAAACCAATACTTACTCTATTTTGTTTCTTTATTGAATGGCTTTTCATATCAAGCCATTCAATGGCTTCTTGTACATTATCTGCTTGAACTTTTTCAAAAATCTCTGTGTGAAGGTTTTTAAATTCAGCCATTATTATTCTTGTTTCTATTGTATTGTTTTTATTTCTCACAGATCCTTAAATGTAACAAAAGCCCACTTGTTTGGTTTTATTTATGTTAGTTGTTATTTTCAGTATTTTCAGTATTTTCAGTATTTTCTGGTAACTAGACTCTGTATGAAAGCAAACTTCGCTGCTATTTTTCAGAGATAAAGACAAGATTACAAAAGGGGACATTCACAGACATGAAGCTACTATTAATGATCAAAAGAAACATACATGAGCCTATACAAAAGATTTGAAATTTGAACAAGAGTCTCACAATAGACCCACTTTATATAAATCAGGACATAGACGTTCCTCCCTTGCCTTATCTTCTGCCTGAGATAAAGAGTTTCTGGTCTTTCATGGATCATTTAACAAAAATATTAAAAATCAAAGTGTAGCTCTTATTATGACTCCATTCTTGCTGATTTTAAATATAAAGGGGCCTGATTCTCATCTCTCCTTGCATCTTCTTGCATATGTACCATCACAGATCATATTCCACACACATTTATATAGTAAGCAGGAAATTCCACTTAACTTTCTTACGTATACCTGTGCAAAGCCAATAGAACATTGAAGGGGCATCTATTTAGTGGACATTTTCCAGATTACACACACACACGGAGTATACCAACGGAATGTTAGTATAACAAAAAGGCAGGGCTTATGCACAAGATATTTTTAAACTATTATAATTCAGAAAAATATTGATTTTTCACTGAATCATTCAAAGGCATGACTGTATCCTAGAGACTATATCACTGCCAAACTTCAGTATCTACCACGGTCTTAGCTAGAGCTTTTCAAAAGAAGGTTGCACCATTTTTTTACAATAGTAAAATTGTATTTTTTCACTCTCTTCAGTCTTGATATTGGCTGGACCATTTTCCTACAAACTCCCCCAAAGCAACATTCCCTGGCTGAGAACAACCTGCCAAATTTCAGCCAAAAAGGTAAAAGTTTGAGGAAATTATATACATTTGAAAAGGACCCTCTAGAATGAAAGCAGTACCCCTATAATAATACTTACTATCACAAATGGATTGCTGCAATTTTTTAACTAAAATCCTACAGGGAAAGCCTGAATGAAAGATTTGCATTTGTACCTCTGACTCATTGGAAAGACTGTTAAAAACACATTCAATCAGACAATTTCCTATTGGCTACAGTAGTGGGGCAGATTGGCTGCCCACAGATCTGGAGTGGGAGGAGCCCCTCATTGAACCCTGGTGGACCAAGCCACACCATGCTCAACCCTCCTGCTGGAAGTTAGTGGGCAGGACAGGAAGTATAAAAGGCATGCTGGAGAATTCAGTTGGGAGGCAGCTGCTGGAGGAGCCAGATGCCTCCTGTGAGCTCCAGAGCTGGTAGGCCGCTGCAGACCCTGAGGGAGCCGAGGACTGGTCAGGACCACCAGGGCCATTTATGGACCCAAGCACGGAGGAGCTGCAAACACGGACAGAGGCCTTCTCCCCCGACAACCAGGTGACCGTCTACAGAGCCAGGTACACCCTGAGGGGGAGTTGAGAAGTGGCCCAGAGGTAGCTGACCCCTGTCTGGCTGCAACGCTGACAGCAAGCGAGTCAACGTGTTGCGGTCAGGATCCACACTTGACACAGTGGCAGACCGCTCTGCCACTGCTAGGGCCGTGGGCTGGGGTGCAGTGGAGTGGGTGGGCCTGTGTCCCCCCTGCTGCCCCAACCCATAGGTGGCAGTCTCCCCCTCTCTTAGGCAAGAAGCCTGTGCTTGTCAGCCCTCTGCCAGAGCTAGGAGGCCCGACTGTTTGCTGCCCAGACTGAGTACAGGCCTGAGCCAGAGACTCTTTGCTGCCCCCCCCACCCACCTCAGGCTCCATAACTGTGTGTGTTTGTTCTGCCGTGATCACAGGCCTGAGCCCACGTCTCCCATCGCCCCACTGCTTCCCCATGTCAGGCGACCCCCGGAGACGTAGAGTGGTGAATTGGCTGCCCGCAGACCCAGGAGGGGAGGAGCCACTCCCCCCAATGGACTACAGTTACACATCTGAGGAGTATAAACTGTGTCAGCTGAATGTCTTACCTTGTGTTCTTTAAATCACCTACAAGTCTTCTAAGGTCAGATGTTCCACCCATCTTAAATTTTCTTTGGGCTTCCCTCATGATACAAAGGGGGTGTAAAACTGCCTCCTAGTGGCAGTTGAAGATTCCCTTAGTATAATACCTACATAAATACCTCCTAGCCCACATTGATGTGAATAGTGTTCTGGGGTGGGCTAGGTGCAGAAAGGGGGCAAGGACTGAATGTGATGTGCTTTGGTGGTCCTTGCTGGCAGAACAACAATTTGGGGCCATTATCTATTAATGCAAATTAAAGCAGTCCTGAGGTTACACTAACTTGCAGCTGAGGCTATCAGCAATCCCCAGAATCAGTGGGAAGGAAAAATGGTATTAAGCCACTTAGCCTCCCTTCTCAAGGGTGTCAGCTGTTGTCCTTTTGGACATCTACCATCACAGATATTGGAGACAAGTGGATCTGAATGGAGAAAGTTTGGAACATGACATTAGCAGTACGTGAATAGTTAAGTGTGGAGGTCCCTCAGATGCAAATCATACCAAATTTAGAATGTGTCTCTTAATGGTCATTACATCTATTTTTTATTTGTAAATGTCATTATTGTTGAGTTCTTTTTTGTTTGCTTCAGGGCTCAGATTGGAAGGAATGACGGATACATGGCAATACAGCATACTACCACCTCTCCAAAAACACCATCTTCTGCTCCAGAAACTGTTTTCATTTTCTTAAAAATGATCATCACAACTCAGATGCCCAATGATGAAAATTTAAAACTAAATGTCAACATTATCAACTCTTTCACTGCTTATCACAGCATATAATAAAGAAGGGTAAGTATCATATTATGAATCTATACAATGTACTGTGAATCACAATTCAAGTACACTCTATCATGAAAAGAGAAAATATTGTCTATAGGTGAAATCACAGAACAGCAAGTCAGGTGATCTGGTATCTGTCCTAGGCTCTGCTGCATACTTCCTTTGTGATGTTGGGCAAGTTAATTTACTTCTCTGTACTTCATTTTCACCACCTATAAAGTGGACATGGGACATATTAAGGCTTCCTGTTCTTCAGAATTCAATAATTCACAGTAAAATCACTGCTCCACACTAGAGGTGATCAGAATTTTTTTTCCAATGGAAATTTTTGAGTTTTTGATGAAAAATCAAAAGTTGAAAACTTTTGATGAAAGCAAACAAATTAACAAAAAAAAGTGTCTGCGGTTTTTTTTTGTTTTTTTTTGGCCAAAAACTTCCAGTTTAGCACAGAACATTTTGACTTAGAAATTTTGCCATGATGTCTCATGGGCATTGTAGTTCGGATGCTTCTTACCTCCATTCTCCTCTAAGGGCCAGGCTGACTAGCGGGGCTACATCTCCCATGATGCACCATGGTCTCCCATCTTGCTGAGTCACCATGCTGCATTGTGGGAGTACAGGGTCATGGTGTATCACAGAAGATGTAGTCCAGCTAGGGAATACAGTCCAGTGAAATAGAGGTTTTTCAGGTGTTCTCTTTTTTTAATGAAAATTCAAAATTTCCCCTGTTATTTTGCAGACATTTTTGCAAAAATCTTCATTGTGTTGTAAGCCTAGTTTACTATTAAAAAAACCTTAAGACCAGTTTTTTTAAACCAGCTGTATTTTACACCTCTTGGTGTTCAGCTGGGAGCTTGAGTGTCCAGCAATTCTCAGGATAAGACCTTGTTTCCCTAAGGGCCTGTTACTGATCCCATTAAAACTAATGGAAGGTTTGCCATTGACTTCAATGGGAGGAGTCTCAGTCCTAATATTTGTAAAGTTCATGGAATCACAGAATATCAGGGTTGGAAGGGATCTCAGGAGGTCATGTAGTCCAACCCCCTGCTCAAAGCAGGACCAATCCCCAATTTTTGCCCCAGATCCCAAACGGCCCCCTCAAGGATTGAACTCACAACCCTGGGTTTAGCAGGCCAATGCTCGAGATTCTTGGATGAAAAGCAGTATAGTAGGGCAATATATTAATTAATTATGTATTATTATTATTATTATTATTTTTATTCACAAAATTACTGACCTGGAAGTCATTACAAATTACAATTTATTTTGTTGATCTGGCTGTCGCACATGCACACTAAGATACCAGTCCTGCAAGAGATGCATGCTGAAGGACCTCTCATTGCAGGATTGGGACCTATACGCACGAATCTGATCTCAAATAAACAGGCTCATGATCCTTTAAAATGAATCTTCACATTATGCTGTCTTGTTCCTTTAAAACAGATGTTTATATGTGTGCACCAGTAAAGTGTTTCCCCACAATATGTGGTGATAGGCACCAGCATATTTGAAATTTTAAGCTAATATTTTCTTTGTATCCCTTACTGGTTTTCAACATTCTACCTTTGGATACAAAAGCCAAATCAAAGCAAATCACTGCATGCAATGAGTGTGTGCAGATCTCCTCATATGTTCTACTCATTCTTTTTATGAATGAAATATGATTAAGGTTTGAAGAATGTTAAAGTAATGAAATGAAAGCAGGAAATAACTAAGTCATGCAAACATTCCATAACAGAAAAAGCTGAAGGTTATTGTTAGTATATAGGTCTGTTTGTCAGCCTGAGACAGAATTTGGGGTTTAACTTTTGATACTTTTACATCCTTACTAATATGTGTGAACAAAGACACAGTGTGTTGCATTTCCCACAACCAGATGGGGCTTTTAAACAATGAGAAAAGATAAGGAATAGAGCTAACATGTTTCTGTGTATAGTGGGAATGTAATATACGAGTGTACACTTAAAGACTGCCTGACTCCTATCTCAAGGCAAGGTCAAGCAACTAGTCAGGAGGGGAATGGGGGGGAGGGTATAAAAAATACTAAAAGCCAAAGAAAAGCCTGGCCTTGGCCAGTACATAACCTCACTCCTTACCCATCCCATGGGATACAAAAGATGTGCTACCAAGCTCCCAGACTCAAGACCCTCCAAAATAGAACATGACCATAAGTTGTAAGGATTACGACCGGGATGTGCACTGCAGATATATTTGGGCCTGCTAAAAAGGAAGAGGTGGGAACAGGGACACTGGGAAAAAGGCTCTGTGGCATCATAGCTATGGATAGGCTTGCTTGAAACTAACCCCAATAAACATCGCATTGCCTGCACTTCAGACTTCTGGCCTTCTGCTTTCTATCTATGTGATAAGAACCAGCGGAGGGGTGAAAGGAAAGCCCCTAAGAGTCATTATACCTTATTACAATTATATTATGTTTTTATAACATTGTTTTGTAAAGCAAACACCTGATGCAGACAAATTTGTATCTTGAAGTCAATCATATAAAAGTGTCAATGGGAGTTTTGCCTATAGGCTCAGGCATGATGAAATGGTTCAATGATTAAAACAGAAAAAATTCTGAAAAAGTTCAGTCCAGACAACAAATCAGAAAACCAGAAACACAAAGAAAATAAAGAAGAAATAATAAAAGGGAGACCAAAGGTTAACTGATGGTTCTGAGTTTGTTAGCCAGCTGACACACACAGCAAACTCATTCTGAACTAAAAAAGATTTGCATGGAGGCCCTGATTCAGAAAAGCACTTAAACACATTTAATTTTACATGCTGTGCTGAACAAAGATAGACTCAAGCATATGCTTCTTGAATCAGGACCAAAGGGATTTGTCATTGCAGGTATGTCTAGACTAGGTTATGCTTTTAATTTGAGTTAGTTTGAGGTATACCATTTCAGACATCACTTAGCTCCAAAATCTTTTTTAAATGTTAACACTTTAAATTAATGTTATCTGGTAGGGGTTGATCCTATAGACTGCCTTGATATAGCTAACTTGAATAAATAAAACACTTTTCTCCCTAGTCTAGGCTCGGAAGAGCTACCAAATGTGCACTTATTAAACATGTTAGTGCAAACTGGTGGTGCTGAGATAACATTTTCAAATGTGCCTAAGTGCCATTGACTTTCAAAAGGACTTAGTTTTCTAAATCACTTAAGCATCTTTGAAAATATTACCCATGAGTCTATAGGGCCTTCTCCAGGACAAGATGCTTTAAAAATTAAGTTAGCTAACAGCTTTGAATTCAGCATCAGACCTTGACCAGCTAACATGTTTTAAAGGCGTTAAAACCTGTCTGTATTAAGTGCTAACACATTTTTAACAAGTCTTAATTAAAACACATTCGCTAACACATTTTTTAAAAAATATTTTTTTTCCTAGTCTAGACAAGATCCATCTGAGTTAATCCCGCTCATGGTACTAGAAATGGCTAGTTGCCTTAGCAGTGTTGTGAGGGGAAGTGAGGTTTTGCATCTTCCTTGAAATAACAGGAGGTTCAATCCATGGAATCTGTACATTCCCAATGATCTACCTGGATCCCATAGATTCCCCTGCTCATAGCTGCTCACGCAATCTCCTCTCAGGTAGATTTCAGAGTGAAGGAGAATATGCCTAAATTAATGCTGACCCATCACTGTTAATTTGGGCAGGAATCCTGTTTCTAACACAGATACATATTATTAAGGGATTGGACTATAATGAAGACTGAAAGCATAATAAATTCTATTTTCTAGAAGAGAGCCATTTTTGAATTATAGGGGTGATAAAACATCTGGAACCAAGGGTAAGTATACTCCCTATCTGGGTCTTGGAGGACACTGGGCCTAGGGCCAGCTGCAAATGGTCATACTCAAAAAACCTTCCTTTCCCTCACACTTGTTTCCAAGACTCAGAGACCAGGCACATAAGGGTTAAGCATCTGGGAGGTCAAGGCAGCTGGAGCTCATCAGCGAACCAGGCCCAGCTGCTTTATGTACTAAAAGGCAAGAGAAAATGGTGGGGGGAGAGGAAGAAGGTTATTCTGTGTACATGTGAAGCAGGTTGTGGTCTAATGTTATGAGGTTTCTGTTTATTTCAGGATTGTGTTAGTATATTGAAAAGAGATCATTTTATTTTGTGTAATATTGGAGAGGAAAGGGAAGGAGGTATGGCTGCCCTGTATCTTTAGATGTGTAACAAAATATGGATAAGATATTTTTTTCTATAGAACTTGGTGCTTAGTATTCATGTGGTCAATTTCTAGCAGAGATGGGCTATCTACATATGGTTTTCCTCTTCACTATGTTGAAAGTAAGGCTGTGTTAGCATATCCATTATAAACCCATCTTTTCAAAGGTTTATGACATAACCATAAAAATTCACTCTGGGCTGATGTGTGCCATACAGTGTCTTAGTTAGGGAGCACATTTTCAAAAGCAGCTTTGATTTTTAAAACTGAGCCACATGACAAGGAATTAATCCATAATGCGACCTAATAAAAATGGATGATATTTTGAGGATTGCAGATTAACTCCTACACCTATACAATATCTTTTTAGTTAACACTAGATAGAGATTTTTAGTGTGCATGGGCAATGTGAATGACATGATAGATGGTAATAGTATTTCAGGAAACATTAGGGTCTATTATGTCAACTTTAATCTAATCAAAATTACTTCATATGTACAAAAAAAATCCAAGCTAGGTAACGGGTGTGGAGATCTTAATTCCAATAAAGATGCGTGGCCACTTTCTGCTCTTAAGCCATTTTAAAGCTGGAGCAACTCATTTGAAGTGCACTGGCTCAATAGAGAATCTGACCCAGACATTTAAATGTTCCTGTTAAACAAAAAAGACAACTGGGACTGTGTTGGTGTCCTTCTTCCCTTTGAAAGTTTAGATAGGTGGTTTTCTAACCCTATGGTGGTATCCATTAAAAAGATTTTTGAATACTATATCTGTTTTGAAAACACAGCACACAAATGTATCCAATATTTGATATTGGCAGGGCAATATTACAGATTCTCAATCAAGTTTAATTATCAGTAACATTCTCTTTTGAACACTTTGAAGTCACTCTGGGGGGAAATAACCTTCCAAATATATAAGAACAATTTAATTTTTATTTAAAAAATGAGGAAAATTCACAGACCCAAAATTACATGTAATATTAAGTGTATGTCAAAAACCAAGCAAAAGCCAGTAAATTGGAAACTGTGGGCTTGACACAGAACTTTAAGAGCAGTTACACAATGAGAGTTTTGCCTGAATAACGAAGGCAGAACTTGTTTTGAAGGGTGGCAGTCCCTGGGTGTAAATTAATAATAATAATTTTGTTTTGTAGATCATAACAAAAAGTAAACAACCCCTACATTATGAAAAAATAGAATGTGTTTGTGATATATAGATATATACACACACACAAGTATACACTTTAAAAAAGTCATCCTGCCTTCTTTTCTCCCTTGTATATGACTATACATTCATATATATCAATTCTTCTCTAATATGTTAAACTCATATACATATGTATCAATACTTGAATAATATATTAGTGTGTGTTCAGGTATCAATATTTCAATAATATTTTGGCAGCTACAGTCAAAAATAAATGTGGAGTTCAACATTAGTTCATTCAAACCCAAGTACACCTTATTGTAAAAATTTAATATAAGGGAGCTACAAATGAACGAAAATTTGATTTTAAATATTGTGTTCTCATTACCAGCTCTTCTGAAATCAAAGCAGAATTTGTCCTTGCTGGACCCAATCAGAAGATGAGTCTTGTAAGTAAAGGCAAGCAAGGGGGACAATATTTTATTTTGGATAAAACTCCACAAAACTTCTAAACCTTTCTTTTATTCTTCGCCTGACCAGCATTTGGATCTCTCTGGGTGTATACCTTCAAAGACACACTAATACAAGTTATACAGTCAGATCTAGCTCAGGCAGTAGAGCATCAGACTCTTAATTTCAGGGCTGTGAGACCCATGCTGGGCAAGTTGCCTGTCATTTTTGCTGCAGCTAATTCTCTGACTGCCTCCCCTATCCCACGTGGAGGGGAGGGCTCTTGGCCAGGAGGCAAGCCAGAGTAGCCAGGGTCAGAGCTGTATAGCAGCTATGTAAACAGCATGAGGAGGAGAGGGGCATTTATGTGAAAGCACATGAGTACCTGGAAAAGGGCTGCTCAGCTACCTCAGGTCTGCCACCTTCTTATTGGCTGGAGGTGGGGGAATGGACTAGCCATGTTCTCGTGGCTCCAGCCTCACAACATATTTAAATTGCCCCCAAGCTTTTCAAAAACCTCTTGCACCTGCTAGCTACCCCACAGTCCCTTCCCATAGTTGTAGGGTCAGTATTGTGTATGTGGGGGGTGGGATTGAATGGTATGGACCTGAAAAATTGTCTCTTTCAGGATCAGGAAGGAATATTTCCTGTTGGACCAAACTGACAAGAAATCTGGTGGACTTTTTCACCTTTCTCGCCACATCGTGGCAGGCACAGTTAGATTATGACCAGTAAGACCTTAAAAATGTAATATTAGGAAAGGTCTGACTATTCAACTTGTGGTCAATGTCCAGTGTGGATAAGGCTGAAAGCCAGAAACCAGCTCCCAGGTAGGGTTGCCAAGTGTTTGGTTTTTGACTGGAACAGCCAGTTGAAAAAGGACCCTGGCAGCTCTGGTCAGCACCTCTGACCGGGCTGTTAAAAGTCCATTTGGCGTGGGGTTGCCCGGCTCCCTACCCAGCTCCGCACAGCCCTCCGGAAGTAGCGACATGTCTCTCCAGCTCCTAGACGTAGGGGCGGCCACAGCGGCTTTGCGTGCTGCCCCCTGCCCTGAGCGCTGGCTCTGCAGTTCCCATTGGCCAGAAACTGTGGCCAATGGGAGCTTCGGGGGTGGCACCTGGTATGGAGACAGCACACAGAGTCTCCATGGCTGACTCTATGCCTAGGAGCCAGAGGGACATGTCTGCCACTTCCCAGGAGTCCTCTGAGGTAAGCGCCACCCAGAATCTGCACCCCTTATCCCCTCCTGCACCCCTGCCCCAGCCCAGAGCCCCCTCCTACACCCCTAACCCCTAATCCTCGGCCCCACTCCAGACTTTGCAACACCAGCCAGAGCCCTGCAAACCCCTTGGCCCAGCCTGGAACACCCTCCTGCTCCTCAAACCCCACACCCCCAGCAGAACCCTCACCCCTCCTGCACCCCAAACCGCTGCTCCAGCCCAGAGCCCCCTCCCACACTTTGAATCCCTCGGCGCCAGCCTGGAGCCACCGCCGCCACACCAAATCCCTCATCCCCAGCCCCACCCTAGATTCTGCACGCCCAGCTGGAGCCTTCACCTCCTCTTTGACCCCAACCCCCTGCCCCAGCCCAGAGGCCTCTCCTGCACCCTGAACCCCTCATTTCAGGCCCCATCCTGGAGCCTGCACCTCCAGCCAGAGCCCTCACCCTCTCCTGCAACCCAACCCACTTCCCCAGCCCAGTGAAAATAAGCGAGTGAGGGTGGAGGAGAGTGAGTGGGGTGGGGGGTGGAGTGAGTGAGGGCAGGGACTCAGGGAAGGGGCAGAATCTCAGGGAAGGGGTGGGGCAGGGACCAGGCAAGGGTGTTTGGTTTTCTGCGATAAGAAAGTTGGCAACCCTACTTCCAGAATAGAAGAGACCCAGGATTTTGCTGGTGGCCCTTTTGCCTATGGAAAAAATGGGGATGGATCACTTGATTACCTGTTCTGTTCATTGGCCACTGTCAGAAGACAGGATACTGGGCTAGATGGACCATTGGTTTGATCCAGTATGGATGTTCTTATGTTCTTCACAGACTGAGGTCCCTCTTTGGGAACCTCTTGTACACACACAAATTCCACCCCACCCTCCACTCCCAATTTTTCTGAAATAAAGTCACTTTCATTCCATAATAGAATACAGGGGGGAGTTATGCTAGCATAACTATAGCAGACAAATTATTCCTCTTAGCTATGCTGATTAATTTCCCTGGGTAGACCACGCCTCACTGTTACACCTCGTCTCAGTTTAGGCCTTATGCATGTGGGTGATAAAATGGGACTATTCATGTGCATATAGTTACTTACACTTTAAAGGGCTCGCAGCTGGTTTGGTGCAGTGGACTCTTGTGCCTGTGTGGAGCCCTGCGACGTTAGTGAAGCTGTATGTGGGTAGAAGGGGTTGCACAAATTACAGAAATAGGTGCCTTCAGGGGAGGGGCTGTGTCTTACTATGTGTTTGTACAGTGCTGAGCACAACTGGGTCCTGATTCTGACTAGGGCCTCAAGGTACAGCCTCAAGCTGTAACACAAATAAGACTTCATTACATTTTTTTCTATTTTAAAAAAAGGAAACTTTCTCTTTTAAGAATCTTATTTTACACACACCTGATTAGTCAATGCTACTAGTCACTGCAGGTTAGTTTAGTGTACAAACCTACCATTTTCAGGGGTCTGTAGTTCAGTGACTGTAAAACTGCTTTAGGGAGTGGGGAGGTAAGAGTGGGAAGACGTACAAGTAGAGGTGCTGAGCCTTTGAAGAGGTGTATATATAGTTAGCAACGTTTTGTATGGTTTCTTTCATCAAAATATCCCAACAGGCTTGGAAGTTTGTCAAAACATGAAAATGCACAAAGAGTTCTAGTTTTACATTTACTCTAACTCTGTCTAAGGTAACTATGTTTAAACTTTAAAATGTTCAGTATTTTAGAAGCTATTTTAGGTAACAGTTCTGCACGGTCAAGCTCTCTTTGCTTCTGGCATGTTTTCTTTAGAACCTAACATTTCTTCAAGATTCTTTAGACTCTTGTAGCATTAGAACCTTGTGTATTTTGCAAGCCTACAAGATGACTCTAACCCAGATGAGAACATGAAACAGCTCTTTCTAAAGTAAGTCACAGTCTGCAGTGAGTGAATTCTAGGCTATTTAACTTTAGAAGAGAGAGAGAAATTAGCTGAGAAAATAAGAAACATGTTGAGTGTTAGACCTGCTGAAATGTGAGTGCTATGCGCACAAACAGACAAGTACTTTTATGCCTCTGTAAATGGAGATGGGTCTTTCTGCAATGTCTGTAGCTGAGAGGCTCAGATAAAGCATTTCTTCTGTAACCTGCAGATGTAAGTGAGGGAGAGTTCATTTTTATCTATAAATTAATTGCTCTAGTCCTCGAAGGAAATGTAATATACCTTAATGTGATCAAAACAACTTCAGCATCTTCTATACCAAGCAGATAGTTGATGAAATGCATATATTTAGCCCAGTCCACTTTCCTATTAATAATAATAATTAAATAATAATATTATTAAAATTAATAATAACGGTTTTGTAGGGTAAACATGTCAATATGGTCAAAATTTTCATATTGTGACTTACAGACTTGATCATATTCTGCTTTTGGTTTACCATATGTCTCCAGTTCTTTGTGTTACTTATAGAAAAATGTGATGTAAAAATGGTGGTTTGTTTCTGACATAGTGATGTTCTCCCACCCCTAAATATTCACAGTCAGCTCTGCAGAAATGTCTAACTTTAATTCTTACTCTGCAGTCCTTTATTCATTCCTTATTCAGGTAAAATTTCTGTGGATGTCAATGAGAGTTTTTCCTAAGTAAGTATCTGTTCCTGATCCCACTTAAAACAGTGGCAGTCAATTGACTTGGGGCAGAATTGGGTCCCAAGCAGTGAGTACAGAATGCTGAATAAAGCATAGTGAAGGGCATATCCAGTGACCATGGTCAGAGCCACATAATCTCACTTGGTCTCTTCTTCCTTATCTGTAAAATGTTGATAATGATGCTAACTCTCCTTTGTATGGTGTTTTGAGATCTTCTAATGAAACGTGCTAGGTATTACAGATTTTTTTAAAGTGGCATGGCTGAACTCAGGCAAACTTTTCAAGTTCTCACCTTTAAAAACAAAACTAAGCAAACAATGCATATGCAGGGCATGATTGTATCAGCTTGCTGCATTTTCAAACAATGCAGTTTTTACAGCCAATAAAATTCTAACCATGTTCAATAATATGAAATATAAGTTCAAAGTTTCAGAACTGCTTGAAGTGCAAACTTAATAATGAAAAGAGAGATTCTTTTATTGCAATTTAGAAAACTATATAAGATGCAGCATCAGTTATTTTTCCTCCCTTGTATTTTTTTCTCTATTCTTCTCTTACTACTTCTAGATGTAAAATTTTTCACGTTCGCTTTTGTTACCTTCCCTCTAGGTCTCTAAAAATATGTCTACACTGCAAAAAAGGTGTTCTTAATAAGGCTATCAAGCGATTAAAAAAATTAATCGTGTGATTAATCATTCTGTTAAACAATAAGAGAATACCATTTATTTAAATAAAATCTGGATGTTTTCTACATTTTCAAATATATTGCTTTCGATTACAACACAGAAAACAGAGTGTAAAGTGCTCACTTTATATTTATTTTTATTACAAATATTTGCACTGTAAAAACAAAAGAAATAGTATTTTTCAATTCACCTAATAAAGCAATTGCATTACAGTACTTTGTATCATGAAAGTTGAACTTACAAATGTATAATTAAGTACAAAAAAACTGCATTAAAAATAAAACAGTAAAACAAATATTTAGCACATTGCCACGTAAATATCTTGCAATGCCGGCTACAAAAGTGCTGTGCAAAAGCCTGTTCTCACTTTCAGGTGACATTGTAAATAAGAAGCGGGCAGCATTATCTCCCGCAAATGTAAACAAACTTGTTTGTCTTAGTGATTGGCTGAACAAAAAGTAGGACTGAGTGGACTTGTAGGCTCTAAAGTTTTACATTGTTTTGTGTTTGAGTGCAGTTATGTAACAAAAAAATCTACATTTGTAATCTACTTTCACGATAAAGAGATTGCACTACAGTACTTGTATGAGGTGAATTGAAAAATACTATTTCTTTTGTGTTTTACAGTGCAAATATGTGTAATAAAATAATATAAAGTGAGCACTGTACACTTTGTATTCTGTGTTGTAATTGAAATCAATATATTTGAAAATGTAGGAAAACATGCAAAAATATTTAATAAATTTCAAGTGGTATTCTATTGTTTAACAGTGCGATTAATCGCAATTAATTTATTTAATTGCAATGAATTTTTTTTAGTTAGTTGCATGTTAACTGTGATTAATGGACAGCCCTAGTTCTTAACTCTAGTTAAAATAGCAATGGAGACACACAGCAACTATGCTTCTAACTTGGGTAAGCAGCCCCAGGCTCCTCAATAGGTTTTACTCAAGCTGCCAACCAAAGATTTTCTCTGGAACGTGCTGCTATCTGAAAATCTGAGTGAAATTCTGACCCCACTGAAGTTAATGGGAATTTGCCGTTGATTTCAATAGGGCCAGGATTTCACCTGTAAACTTTCACTACTTACACTTTCTATAAGGCCTTCAAGTCTACAATAAGAGATGAACTAACTTCACCCTACCTCCTTCAGTGTTGATGCTGATCATGATCTTGTTTCGCAATCTTCATATGGATAAAAGGCTAATATAACAAACCATTTAATTGCTGATCCTGGGCTAAGTTAATCTGTGAACCAGCATGCATTTGGTTCTCTATATATACCTTTGCAGGTACATGATATGATGATGATCTAATCATTTTTTTTCTCCATCTGATTCTATTATGTGACTAAAAACCAGCTCTTATGCTTATCCTGGGAATAATAATGCACTTCCCTGGTCTCTTCATTCATTGGAAAGATCACTGCAAAATAATAAGCCTGCAAGTATTTTGAATAGATAAATGTTTTATCAATAACAAATGAGGCTGCTCCATTGTATGTAGTTGATTCAGGATGTAGTGGCACAGTTAGTTATTTGATTTCAGGTGAGCACGTTATGCCCATCAAGCATTCTTTACATATGTTGTCCATAAACTTGTAGATTGACTTTAAATTGGCAGTTCTGATTTTTAAAGTCCTAACTGGTGGTGGTGGTACTACATTTATATTGACAGTTATCTGTGCATCAGTTACCCCTGTTGGCCAAATTTTCCCCGGTGCGAGCCCACTGACTTCAATGGGGGTATGCCAGGGATGAATTTGACTTGTTGTGTCTGACGTTTGCAGGCAATTACCTTCTGGAACTCACTAATTCCCAAAACAGCCTTATTTCATCCTTCTTGACTTCTTAAAATCTTTTTTCTTTTTCTTTTTTCAAAGGTGATTTTAGAATAGCCACTGTTGGGGGGCCCCCTCAATTGTCTGTAGGTGTTTGCATTTTAAGAAAGTAGAATATAATTGGTTTCATTTTGTATATGTTCTTGGTATCTCATCCAGTGCTCTGGCAGGGGGAGTGATATAAAAATAAAATTGTTCTATGTTGTAACCCATGGAATTCCCAATAGGATTTAAAGCTAAGTAGACCCCCTTCTCCCCACCTCCACGAGTAGAAAAATTGCTGTTTCCCCCTAGATTTAAGGAGCTAGACTGGTGATCTGTAAAGATGTCATATAGGCTACCTCTACATTGCACACCACTTGCAGCGGCATGTAGTGTATGTGTAGCTACGTGCTGCAGTGAAAAGCCTGTTGTGTCCGCATTGTGGTGTAGCTACATGTGTCAGTGAAAGGCTCTGGCAGGGGTGTGGTAGCGGGGAGCCCTTTCCTGCTGCCAGAGTCTTTTCCTGCAGTGGGGAAAGGCTCCAGTAGCTCCTTATGGCAGGGAAAGGCTCTGGCAGCTCGCTGCTGCAGGGAAAGATTCCAGCAGTGGGGAGGCAGTGGGACATTATACTGCTAGAAATAGTAGTGTAGACATAGAAGGCACAGCTTGGGCATCTTTAGAGAGCTGTTTAGGGTACATACCCACAGAGTTCAGGCATGTCTTTTCTCTACTAGCCTAAGCAGTGCCTCACCATCTACACTGGTATTTATACTCATGCTGGGGCTGTGGTGTAGTGTATGTATTCTACACGCTGCCAAAAGGAGTGTGCAGTAAAGATGTACCTATAGAGACAAGACACTTAGTAAAAACTATCAATGGCTCTGAGCATCCTAGTAGCTCACACAGCTACCTGTGAGTCACTTCTTCCTTATGGACTGATCCAAATTCTAAGGAAGTCATTGAAAAGATTTACGTTGACTTCAGTGGGGTTTGGATCAGGCCCTTGGAGAAGTCTGAAATCCGGTGAAGTCCACCAGAACCCAGACCAATGAAATGGATCCTAATGGAGGTGATGACAAGACCCTGCCAAAAATGTCATTCGCACCTCTTCCCCAGTCCAAAAAATACATGCCGAGTAGAATCAGTTATGAGTGCAATAGTCCCATGCTTGTCCTGGCATCCAGGAAACCCTGAATTAATCCAGAATCATTCACCTGTGTGTGGGCTTGAAGTTACCCAGGACAATAAGCCTCTGTGATTCTATCACCAAAATTGCCAGGAATTCATTAAATGGTGTGATGTTGCACTCCATGTTTTATGGAAATACTTTTATAAGTTTCAGAGTAGCAGCCATGTTAGTCTGTATTCGCAAAAAGAAAAGGAGTACTTGTGGCACCTTAGAGACTAACAAATTTATTTGAGCATAAGCTTTTGTGAGCTACAGCTCACTTCATCGGATGCATCAGCTACAGCTCACTTCATCGGATTCAACATCCGATGAAGTGAGCTGTAGTTCATGAAAGGTATCATTACAAAGATTTTAATCTACTGAGTGTGTTCATCCTATTTGTATGAATATATCATTCTTCTAACTGAAGCTAGAAATATAAAGTATTACTCTGAAGTCCTATTGTAACTATGCAAATTGTGGGCCATTAATGGTGGCTTGAAATCTTGATTGCGCCCATTAACTAGAACAATTGGTTGTGAATAGCTCTGTTTCCTTGTAAGCTTTCCTGTGTATGTGGGTGCCAGCCAGTGGGTAATGAAGTCTCAGAGGACATGTGAACATGTCACATGATACTGGAATCCATCTTAAATCTGTTTTTTCTATTAAGAAGGAAGGGTGGGAACTTAGAGAGAGACAAAGGATTCCCGCCCTGGGCCAAAGATATAAAAGGGGATGGAACAGAACAAAGAGGGCAACCAGTCATGAGAAATCCCTGAGTTACCACTTGAGCTGGAACTAACAAGAACTGTACCAGGGGAAAGGATTGGGCCCAAACTAGAAAGGAGTCTAGTCTGTGAAAGAAGCTTATTGGAACATCTCTAAGGGTGAGATTTACCTGTAAACAATTTCTTAATGTATTAGGCTTAGACTTCCGTGTTTTTTTTATTTTGCTTGGTAACCATGTTCTGTCTGTTATTACTTGAAACCACTTAAATCCTACTTTTTATACTTATTACAATCACTTTTGTTTATTAGTAAACCCAGAATAAGTGATTAATACCTCAGGGAGCAAACAGTTGTGCTTATCTTTCTGTCAGTGTTATAGAGGGCGGACAATTTGAGTTTACCCTGTATAAGCTTTATACAGAGTAAAACAGATTTATTTGGGGTTTGGATCCCATTGGGAACTGGAGATAGGTGACTTGCTGAGCAGTTTTTGGTTTAAAGTCTGCAGCTTTTCTGTGTTGCAGCAGGCTAGCGTGTCTGGCTCAACAAGGCAGGGTTCTGGAGTCCCAAGCTGGCAGGGAAAATGGGCTCAGAGGTAATTCCAGCATGTCAGGTGACAGTCCCAAGGGTGGGGGGGTCTCTGTGACCAAACCCATCACAAACGGGTTAGAAAATTAGAGCTGCAGTTAGGTGACCTGTCCCCCTCATGTATATGTAACAGATTCATACTGTGTGGTGACATCCAGTTTGTGCTCCACTATTACCTTTCTCACAATATTAATGCTTTCTTAGCAACCATGTCCAACTTCATACTTTTGCCTCCACTAAAATGGCAGTTATTAGCCTGAAAATAAATTACCAGCCAAATTAATGTCAGCCACTGCTCCTCCACAAAAAAGGGTTTTTATTTCCCCCCTTTTCCTCTATAGCTCAAAGGATGGGGCAGATTCTTTTCTTACACTGATGTAAATCAGGAGAAGATCTATAGAAATCAGTGGAGTTACACCAGGGTATGTGAGAACAAAATCAGGCCCAGATTGTATTTTGCTTACTGTACCGCTCTTACGGTATCTGTTTAGAATGAATGACAAACAGGCTCTGTGATGCCCCAACTTTTTAGGCCCTCTTACTTGACATCCATCTTTACTCCAATTGTCTTATTTTTCCTTTGGTGTATAGCTGGTAATGCATGTCTTCCATCTGACAACTTAACAGCAAGGGGAAAAGTGTGGCACTATGCTATTACTGTATCTATTCTTTAATATTCCAGGATGTGAAGTGAGCCTTTTAAGTGCCTGGCTTGTGGGTGGTCGTCATTATTCTGTCAAGATAGTTCTTTATTGCTATTTTCCATAAACATATTTAATACAGCAACCTCAACTCAAGTTGTTTTCCTAAGCAGTACATCTTGTCTCTTGGAAACAGACCTCTTGAAAACAAGCTGTTTTTACTATGTTTAAATGTGAGCAGTTTCTTCAGCAGGAATTTTGTGTAACAAGCATGAACAACAAAAAATTAGCTCTCTCGCTAATATATAATGTGTATATATAAACAAAGATTCTGTCTAAAAAAGGAGCATATTAGACTCGTTTGAGGTAGACTACACAACAGCATACCAAGGGGACATTATATTTTCCAAGATACCGGGAAAGCGAAAATATATTATTGAAGATAATGAAAGCAAATTTACAATTCTCTTCTGTGTGTGAATTAAAAGTTCCTATTGCACATAATGCATAGTTGCAAGAAAATATAACAATGAAAAAACCATATAACAGGTCATTAACATAATTCTAGATATAGCTAGTCCTTTCAAACCTAAGCAAATTTTGCTGCACACTTTACCACAACAATAGTCTGCCCAATCTAATATAGCCAAATTGGTTCACATTTCATTCTCTCATACTAAGATATGAAATGGAAATCCCCCCCCAAACCCACTGGGATTTCAAAACTGATTTGAAGTTTTATGTTTCACCTTAAAAGAAAAATTAGTGTCCACTGGTAGTCTCGGGCTTCCAAATTATAAGGTGATTTGGGAAACTTAGAATAACTTTCTGCCATGAATGAAAAAGTAAATGGCTATCTTAAGCCACCAATGCAATTAAAAATCCTTAAAAAAAAAAAAAACCCAACGTACTGATTAGTTGTTGTTTTAATTGCTTTATAATAAGGCTTAATCGTTTTGTTATGTATAGAGTTCTTCAGAATTTGGGTACCGTCACAGGAAATGAGTTTTTTAATAATCAAAATATCTTCTTAGGTAGTGGGAATTTTATATTAAAATACATATTTTAAGTGTGGGTTGTACTTTCCTGAACAATATCAGCTGAACTACAACATTCAGGGTGAAATCCTGGCCTTATTGCAGGCAATGGCCAGGATTTTACGCTTGCTCCGATGAATATTATGAAAATATTTTCAAAATAGGTAGACTTGAGATTCCATTTTAATGTGCATGTGGCCCTCTGCTCTGAATTTTCTTCCTGTTTTGTATTTTCAATATTTAGCCCTCTTACTGGAACTAAAGATATTGGAGATGCTCATGTACATAGAATTTTGTAGGAACTAACTCTTTTTAAGGACCCAGTCCTGCAAACACTCATTCATGTGACCAGTTCCATTGCCTTCCATTGATTTCAATGTGAGTACTCAAGTGAATAAGGAGTACTGTTTGCATGAAAAGAAATTTACAGAGTTGAGCCCTAATGAATAGGACTGTATGCAAGGCTAAGGAATGGGATTATGCTATAAAAAGCCTGACTCTGCAGACTTTTTTGTGAAGTATTTATCACTCATCTGAATATGCTCATGTGCCTTTAATAGCAGCAAGGGCTACTCACTTGAATAAGGTCTACAGCAGGAGTGGGCAAACTTTTTGGCCCTAGGGCCACATCGGTTACAGAAATTGTATGGAGGGCCAGGTAGGGAAGGCTGGGGGAGTCTATGCCTCCCCAAACAGTGGGGCATGGCCTGGCCCCCCACCCCCATTCCAGCCCCCTGGAACTCCCATCCCCATCCAACCCCCCCCTGCTCCCCACCCCTGACTGCCCCCCGGGACTCCTGCATCCTATCCAAACACCCCTGCTCTCTGCCCCTGACCATCCTCCCGGGACACCCGTCCCCTATCTAATCTCCCGTTCCCCACCCCTGACTGTCCCCCAGGGCGCCTCCACCCCTTATCCAACCCTCCCTGCTTTCCCTGCCCCACATTACCTGTGGGGTGGAGGAAAGAGGGGATCAGTCTTTTCCCTGTGCGTTTTCCCTGCTCGTTTGGCTGCTCTCCCTGGCAGTCAGGCAGGGCTTTCTCCCTGTCTGGGCTTGGCTGCTGGGGCAGGGGCCAAGCATGCTGGAGGGGGCCCTGGTTTGCTCTGCCCGTGTTCCCGGCAGCAGGGCCCAGACTCCTTGGCCACGCCCCTGCAGCCCCCCTGCTCCTCACCTCCCCCCCCCCCCCAACTCCCCCTGACTGTGCCACCCTGGAGCACCAGGTCTGGCCACACTATAGCCGTGCAACCCAGCCAGAGCTGCAGCCACACTACCCAGGTGCTGGGGGAACTGTGACTGTGAGGGAGGGAGGGGAGCAGAAGGCAGGGGGCCAGGGGCTAGCCTCCGCCCCGCTCACCAAGCTGCTGGGGAGTTGGGCTGGCTCCTCTGCAAGCCTGTCCTGACCCCGCTCCCTGGCAGGAGCTCAGGGGCCAGAGGGAAGGGTCCTGTGGGCCGGATGTGGTCTACAGGCTCAGGGTCAACATGTATGACTTCAAGGTGTATTTATCTCTGCAATATTAAATTGCTGTGTATGATTTTACTCAAATTGTTGCTTTTGACATACTGAAATGCCAGATGCTGATATGTTTAAAAAAAAAAAAAAAGTCCACAGAAAGAGTATCACTCCTTTCCGATCAAAATAAATTCTCTGACTCTTTATATGTTAATAACAAAGCAGTCTGCAATTTTTCCATCAAGAGATTTGTGGGGGGAGGGGGTATGGAAGGGGGGAATTTTTTTTAAAAAAAACTCCTTTTTTCAAAAGTAGAAAAATGTGAAAAACTGACTTTTTTTGAAAATTTCCACAAAATATTTTCCCCATTTTTACTGAAATCATCCATTTTTTCATTTATCAAAAATTGTGGTTTTGGGAAACAAAAGAATTTAAATAGCTGTTAACATTTTCATACAAGTTTTGATTATTTTTTTTCTGGTTTAAGAATAAAAAAAGTCTGTTTCAAACTATGAAAAACAATTTTGAAACTTCAAATCTGTTTTTATTTTTAGCTAGTTCTAGCTAATGCATCCCTTAAATAATTCTGTTGATTGATGGTTCAGAAAAATTTTATGACAAAAACGTCACAACACTTACTATATATTAGCTTTATTAAAATTGCTGGGTAATGAATTGGTTCCTGCTATTACAAGGAAAAAGAGAAATCTAAATTACAAATATCAAATTTCATTTGACAGCATGTTTCTCAGTTTGGCCTCTTAAATCTTGGTGAAAGTCTCCTGGGGCACCCCTGTCCTCAAGACGGGCAGAGTCCACTTTCTCCTTTGTCCTAAATTACTCAGTGTCCCGTTTTAGGGCCAATAGGCTTGGATTCATTCAGCAACTTGTGATGACTGGTCTTCTTAATTTCTCCACCTATTTGTTGTATGAATAGACAAACAGCCTCTAGGACATTAAACATTTTGTAAGGACTAACTAATTGTAAGAAGAAATAAATACTCTATTCTGGGAAAGGATAGGGTTGAATTTGAAAAAGGAGTAAGGGCAGGAATCAGAGACAAAAGGAAAAGTCAGGGGAGACAAAAGTAACAAAAAAAAAAACCAAACCTAATAAACCCCACAGCAATATTTAAATATTCCTTTCCTCAAATAATGATTAAAAGCTCACAAACTGAGCACAAAAGTAGAAAGGTGCAACCTAAAGTCTCCCCCACAGATCTCAGCTAGTCTGTAGATTAGAGCTCAGTAGGCAGAGGTGGTCTCTTGCTGGGAGGCTGAGAGGTCACACTTCAGGATGGAGCAAGGATGTCTCAAACTCTGGCTATCCCCAGGCTTCTGACATAGGTGTCATGAGTAGGGAGCCCTCTTTCATGTTGTGGGTCTGGGATCTCCTTCTCTCCTTTCCTCTAAGGAGAGCTGAGGGGCCTCATTTTACTGTATTGCTGGAAGCTGATGCCTTGCAGCTGGCTCCCTTCCCTCAAACAAGTGCACCTGTCGGGGCACTCCCAGCTGTGGGCAGACTATTATGACTGTATATTTGGTTGCCCTGAAATGTCAGTCACCCTACTGGTGCAGGCCAATGCCTACTTTTATTTGGCTTGGCCCCCCACAGGTTGCATAGATCTTAGGCTTCTGGGTTAGGCAGACCTTTCCCCATCTCCTTTCTGATAGGCTCCAACTGAGATTGCCAGACAAATATTTTAATTTGTAATTCCCCAACCACCATCACCAGCTACTGTTGCTTCTGGGCTGGTGCTCATTGGAACTTTTTCTCATAAGCCCCCAAATTATAGGGGGGTTACATGTGCATACGTTGATTTCAATTATAAATTTAAGAAGAAAAAATGGTGGCAGTTACCCATCTTTTCACTCTTTACATTCCTCCTTTAACTGGGCATGTGTCTGGCATAACATTCTTATTTATGTGACCTTTTTCTGGCTTGGAAACATCAGTAAGCAGTTGTCTATTAATATTCCATTGATATCCTGCATACAGTGCTATGAACAGTGCTTCTGTGGGCATAACAGGGATGTTGGTTGAATTTTATTTGCACCTGTGAATTTATTGAGTGGTATAGAAATAATTGTCTGCCTGAATGAGAAGGCCTGATTCTCCTCTAGCTTATATACTAGCTTTATATCATTGTAGCTTCATTGATTTCAGTGGATTTGCAACAGTATAAGTGAGAGGAAAATCAGGCTCAGGAAGTTTATAACTTGTGATAAGGACATTAGTAATTGTTCTTGAGTTTCTTAGTGAATGTTGGCTCCTCTTATATTTCTTACTGCTATTTCTATTTTCTTTCAATGACAGTTTAAGAGAAATAAAAATTGCATTAACACCAGAGGAGGTTATTGCATTATATGTTTTATTTAGCATCATAGATCCAGATGCTGGTCTGTTACATCAGTGTAGAACAGGAATAACATGTCTGAAATCAGTGGAGTTAGTCCTGACTTACACCAATTAAAAGTAGATTAGAATCTGCTCCATTGCAAAGTAGCTGATGTGATTTATAGGGGTCACAGGGCTATAATTCCATCTTTAGGGGATTCTGGTGGTATCAGAAAAGGAGATAAGCCTGAATAGTTTGTGTAAATATCCAAACTAGGAAAAACTGTACAGCCTTATAACTCAAAATCTATTTTGCATATAATGCAAAGATCCAGTAATAAAAATCTATTAGAGGAAAATAAACCAAGAGAGAAAAAAGTGACTGAAAGCCAAGTGCTGTTGCTATTAAAAAAATTATTGTAATTCAGATCTGTGATGTTGCTCTGAAAAATACAATTGTTTTTTCCAACTATGTTGGTTTGAAATCTGATTAAAGCAAGTATCCATGTGTTTCTTTCAATGGAACTGCAAACCATCTATTTGTTGCAGCAACTATTTAACTAGTCACCAGCACAATCAATTAAATTAATCCCATGAAATAAGACTTGAAATAAAGATGATATCTGAAATCATTTTTATTCATGGTTAGAGACCATGCAGATTCTTTTGACAAGCCTAAAAATCTTATGGGTGATGTTGAAAACTTCAATGTACAAGTGCTAATTCAATTTGAGGGGAAAAAAATTTGACTTGATAGAATGGTTTCTGTAGAGATATTACTAGAATAGCAAACCCCCAAGTAATACAAAGGCAACCAGAGTATTGTATGCTCATTACCTGAATTTTCAAATGCTTAACAACTGTGAGCAGTATGAATATGCAAAGCTTGCAGACTCTCTGACCAACATCTCCCAGTCTCTCCTATTTCTGGAATGCAAAAGTCAGTGGCCCAAATTTTGCCTTCCAGGTTGTGCAGGCAACTCTCACTGCGTTAATGGAAGTTAAGTGCACGCGTAAGGGCAAAGACCCCAATTCAGCAAAGCACTTAAGGATGTAATAAGTCCTCCATTGACTTCAACAGAACATAAAGTTGAACGTGTGCTTAAGTGCACTGTTGAATTAGGTCCAGAATTTGGCGAACTGTGTATGCAGCTCAATTCAAAGGTGCCCCTGAAGGGGAGACAAGATGAGGGGAGGGGAATGCATAGATAGTATGATCTTCAGAAATGAGTTCTATAGACTACAAAAATGTTTCCTCTCATCTCTAAACGCCTCCTTTTAGTGAACAGGGACAGAGGTAGAATAACCCCCTGAAGGAAAAACCCAGGGGCGGGAGCCTGGGTGAAAAATCCTCAGAGATTCCTCTCATGCTATGATCTGAAGAAGAGGAATTCTCTTTCCACATCCAGAAGTTTGCTTGATAGCCACACAGATTTCAGGGATGCACTTCTGCATCAGATCCCAAGGCTCTAATTTTAATGTTAACTTGGCTGCTTTGCACTTTCTGGACCAGATCCTTCAAACTCTTGCTCGCATAAATACTCCTAGTATACCTGAATGTTTTGTGTATTACATTTTATGATGAACAGTAATATAGTAAACTATATAGATACAAAATACTACATATGTGTACCATGACTGAATTAGCATTGCTGCAGGAATCTTAACTTTTTGCATTTCCAGACCTGAGACTTCAACTGAGCCAAAAATTTGTGATAAAAAGATATTTGTGAAAGATTTAAAACCCTCGTCCTTTGAAGTGAGGGCTCAAAGTTTTGAGTCCAATTCTCTAATCCTGAGGAGGAAATAACAGAAATTACAAGATTCTCTGTTCTAATATATCTAAGACAAAAACATGTCATGGCTAACAATAGTTGTTTGTATTAGCATAACACCTACAAGCCCTGGTCATGGACCAGGACCCCATTGTGCAAGGCACTGTACAAACACAGAACAAAGAGACCATTCCTACCCCATTATAGGTCATAAATGAGCAACCAATTTTTCCCTTTTGCAGTGCTAAATTAACAGGACGGCAGCAAATCAGTTTATATTGTGCTGCTGTATCTCTGCAATAGGGAATTTTTTTAAATGAAAACTTGAAATGTGCTTGGTATTTTAGAATGCAGCCTAACTTATTATTTGATTTTCTGCTGCCCTAGACTTATTTTGGGAGATTTTCCTGTGAGACGTTTACAGTCTTTCTCTTGCAAATTGTCCCAGCTGGAGATGGAGAGCAGCAGGCTCTGCGTGTGCTTGAGTCCCCTGGAAGAATGTGTAGTAATGTGACAAACTTAGCAGGGCTTCCAGCAGACATCCAGTGAGTACTGAGTTATAATAGAAACATTTCTGTAATCTTAGGGTGTGGTTGTATTTGGAAAAGAGACTGTAAAAATAGGGTTCTCTATTTGTCTGTCAATGACTCCAGATCAAATTTTCTCCATTTACAAGTTACTTAACCCAAGACGTGAAAATCTATCTGGGTTCTTTTCCTTCTTATGCATCATCGCCAGTAAACTTGCCCAAACTGAGGTGTATACTTCAATTGCACCTATACATTACTGCATTTTAGATAGGTCAGGGTATTGGTTGTGATAAAAAACCAAAATCTCTTTCAAATTCCAAAGTGAGTTTGTAGACTGAGCAACTTTGATGTGGAATCACTGAAACATACGTATCCCAAAACGCATTTTTTTTTTTAACTGTTACCATTTTGTTGTTGCCATGTTGGTCCTAGGATATGAGAGAGATGAGGTAATATCTTCTATTGGACCAACTTCTGCTGGCGGTAGGGAAAAGCTTTTGAGCTTCACAAAGCGCTTCTTCAGATCTAGGGAAGGTAAGACACTCTGGTTACCTTCCCCAGCCCTGACAAAGAGCTCTGTGAAACTCAAAAGCTAGTCACTTCCACCAACAGAAGTTGGTCCAATAAAAGATATTACCTCACCTACCTTGTCTCTCTCATTTTTCACTTTTCAGGGTACAACTACACTTTAACTATAATGTAAGGTAGAGTATATATGTCATGTAGCTTCCTGTCTGAGAATGGACAGGTAACTTTATTCTGGCAAGCATTTGTTCAGTTTCAACACTCTGCTGCTTTCTTGAATTATAGGCATTTTCCAATAATCAATCAAAAATGTTTGTTTGCTGTCATTGTTAAAGATGATCAGAAATTAAAGGATTTGTAAATATAAATTAAACATATAGCATGGCCTAGAGCAATGAGATGCAACTTGTGCAAAACGATATTACTCTTGACTCAAACAAGTAGCTTTCATTTTTGCATAAAAAGGCAAAAATGAATGGAATGCTATTTTGGAATGCTGAACAGAAAATAAAAAATGCAGGCCAGTGTTCAGGAACATTTTACTTACTGTTTTAATAAACTTTTGTTTATGCCTGGAGGTGCCATTAAATTACCAGCCAGACATTAATATACAGTACACAAGGGATCTTGTATATAAGCAGTGATTATTGCAGTGTGACTCACATGAAGCTTATTATATACAGATAGCTGCTGGACAGAAGAAAAGTAAATTTGTATTTATGGTGTATTACCTATCTGTGGATAAACAGTTGTGATACATGTGCAATAACACACCATTTGTGGACTGTTTCCCCCAAAAAAACCAGAAAGAGGGAGGAACACCATACACCCCCATGTTCATCTTTATAAAATGATTGTGTGGTATCCAATGCAAAGTTTGTCATGTTGGGTATCTTCGGAAGGCTCATGATGCACAGAGCACAGTTGTTACAGTGACGTTACAGTAATAGGTTATAATTTCATGTATAAAGTTATAAGGCTGAAAATGTATCCTCATGGCTTAAAGCAAGCCCAAACAAAAACTCTACAGAAGCAGAGGGGCAGTTCACACCTCATCAGGGCATTGATGGGACAAACCCAGCCCAGCCTCACAGGAACAATAGATGCTGGCCTAAGCAGCAGCAAAAGAATGTTAGACTCTCAAGTGAGTCACCCCCTGTAAAGGAGCTGACTCACCCCTGCGGTGCTTCCTGCTGGTCATTGGGAATTAGCTCTTTTCCAGCCTGGAGCACCTCTGCAGGCCGGTGATCTACCCAGCTCTGGCCCCTGTGTCCCTCACAAACCCCAGTGCCCATTTCTCTGGGGTTCTGCCCCCTGGCAGTACTCCCACACTCTGTCTCTGGGTCTCCCCTTCCTGGGGAACCCCCAACCCACTATCCCCACCTTGCCTCAGTCTGGGCTACTGCCAGTCATCACCAAGCCCCCGCTCCCTGGGGCAGACTGCAGTATAAAGGCCACTCATCATAGGCAAGGGAGTTCAGACCTGTTGCCTTCCTCTGCCTCCCAGTACCTCTATGGGCCTTGGACCAGGCCCTACAGCCTGGGGAGTTGCCAGCCTGGAGCGCCCCTGCTCAGCCTGCTCCTTCCCTAGCAGTGCACCACCCTCAGTACCCTGTCAGGCAGGCCCTGCTCTCTCCCAGCCTGGTGAGAGACTCCTTGGGCCTCTGGCTCACAGCCTTTTTATATAGGCCAGCTGGGGCCTGATTGGGGCGTGGCCCAGCTGTGGCTGCGTCCTCAATCAGCCATCCCCAGCCACAGCCCTCTCCAGGGCTGCTTTTAACCCCGTCTATTTTAGGAGTGGGGTAGCCACCCCACTACACCCCTCTTCCTTGGTCAGTTTGGGACTGCAATGAGGTAATGTTCACCTGACTTTGAAGGGGGGTGCAAAGCCAAGAGGGAAGAAAGGACATATCAAAGGGAGAGACATATGCCATGCTCTTCCTCTCTCTTCCACCTACATCTACAGACACCACACCAAGCGACAGAAGCATGATCAAAGAGGAGAACCTGGCTGAAAAGCAAACAGCCAGACTGTGGTGAGAAGCATCAGAGTTTGTAAGGGCACTGAACGTGTTAAGATCAGCTTAGAATATGTTTTGCTTTTATTTCATTTGACCAAATTTGACTTGTTATGTTTTGACTTATAATCACTTAAAATCTATCTTTATAGTTAATAATAAATTTGTTTGTTTGTTCTACCTGAAGCAGTGCATTTGGTTTGAAGTGAGTCAGAGGCTCCCCTTGCTAATTGGTGTTGTGAGACTCTAAATGTATAACTTATTAAATTATTTGTTAGGTATTTTCTCTCCTCCAAAAGTAGTGAATGCTTACACAATTATTTCAGGTGAGAATCGCAAAAGCACCTATGGGAGTTGGGCCCTCTAATCCAGTAGGCATTTCTGAAAAGCCTGCCTCTTATTCCTTGCAAAGGTTTTAGAATTACTAAAAGTGCTGATTAATTTTAATGGTAGAGGGCATATTTTACAATAGAAATTATTCTTTCCTTCTAAGGCTATATTGGCTTTATTTGACCTTCTTATGAAAAGGTAATGGATAAAAACTGTGAATAATACTAATAACCATAATTTTTAAATATCAGGGGTAGCCTGTAAAATTGTGTTCTTTAATGTTGAATATCCATCCAAAAATGCAATAGTTTATTCTATGCACAAGAACTGATTGGGGTTTCTTCATATTACCTTAATTGAGAAAAGTGGATTTTTAACAAAATCCATGTTTTGAATAAACCACAACTAGGAATCTATTTAATCTATTTGAACAGTTGGTAGTAGTTGAACTAGGTTGAAGGAAAAAATGAGCCATAGAAGATCTTAATAGAAGAATCTTGTTTCCTGGGTATCTGGATAACTACCTCATGGAGGGCTACTCAGACATATTGTTCTCTCTAGCAGTATGCGAAAAGATAAGCAGCAGAGTCTAGATAAATTGTAACTGGAATGATGTTTCAGCCAATCCTGCAAACTTCTACAAGAACTGTATCACTGATTTCAGTGGTACTACTCACATGAGTAAGGGCTACTTCCAAGAAAGGATTCAGGCCCAAGAGGCTAATAGGATATGTATGGCATGTATAGAAGAACAATATTTCTTCTTCAAGTGGTGTCCCTGTGGGTGCTCCACTGTAGGTATCAGTGCGTCCCTGCGCCGGAGATCAGAGATTTTTCGCAGCAGTACTTGGTCAGGGGAAGGGCGCTTACAGGAGCTGTCTCATGCAGCCATTGGCGCCTCCTGTAGCACGCTCACCCCCAACTGTTCCCTCCGTTCCTTCTCAACCATCCTCGGCTGCAGACGGAGCTCCGCGGCAGTGCTTGCCTTGATACTTTCTGGGGGAAAAATAGGAACTTCTTATTAGTTTATACTTAGTTACATAGTTTCATTAGTATTGGTCTATACATAGTTACATAGTTTTGTTAGTTCCTCTTAGAGGTTTTTCTTCAACAAAAAAAACCAACAAACAAATTTTTTTTCTTTACTTAGTTCTCCGTTTAGGAATAGTTCTACAGTTTACCACTACAATTAACTCCCACCCTCATCTATCGAGGGGGCGGGGCAGAGGCTTAACTGAAGTCATGCCGGACTCAACAGGATTTAAAAAGTGTGACTCCTGCCGTGAACCGATGCTGGTCTCTGTTGGCTACGCATCCCTCATCCGCTGTCTGGGAGAAACTCATATCTCCCAGAAATGCATACATTGCAGCAACTTGAAGTCAAGAGGCAGATGTGATAGGGATCTCCATTTGAAAATGCTTCTGATGGAGAAATCCCTCCAACCTCTGCAAGAGACGTCCTCCAGAGTGAGCACTTATGAGGCACCGAGCTCCTCTGGCACCGTCCCTCAGGGGACCTCTGCTGAGCCCCAACGCGCGGCACCAGAGTTGAGACGTCAAGTCTCCTCCGTGGCACCGATTACCCTGGTGCGGCACAGGCAGCCGCACTGCGATCAATGCTGCCGCCCACGGCACCAACCCCAGTCTTAATGCCAGCTAACAAGCCAAATCCAGCACTGGTCAGTGCTCCAACAGTTGACTGCAACCCCAAGGCGGGACCAGCACAACTCCCACATCATGCTGACAGCGGTTTCTTCTGCATCGCACTCACCACTGCTCAGCACCGAACATCCCCGAGCTACATAGCACGGTACCATCCTTCATCTCCTGCACCAATCTCCATGCATAGTGGCGAAGAAGGAGACATGAAGAACAACTGCTTCTCTTCCCAGCATTCATGGCCATCACAGATGAGACCTACATGGAGTGCTATGAAGCCTAAGACTCATCCCTCTGAGCCTTCACAGCCCTGGTATGCACAACACTGGCCTTACCCATTACCACCTTACCCTATGCAATGGCCACAATGTGGTCCTTGGGCCACATACCAGAGCCCCTATTCTTGACCCCCTTCCCCAGCCAGAAGAGGTTTCACAGTACACCCATCCTTACCACTCAGAGAAACCTCTGTTCCCTCTGAGACAGAGATAGAAGAGGAAGAGATACTATCACAGGCAGACCTGGATGATTCACCACCTGCCCCACACTCATTTTCTGCACCAGAGGAAGTGGTGACACCATCTACCCCAACGGCACCAGATGACCTGAAACAGTTCCAAGAACTCTTCAAAAGAGTAGCAAACTGCCAAGAAATTGCCTTACATGAGGTGCAGGAGAAACAACATAAGTTGTTAAAAATCTTACAGCTGGCATCATAGGCCAAGATTGCCCTCCCCATGGATGAGGCTATAATGGAGCCTGCAGAGGCCATATGGCAAATACCAGCATCAGCACCACCCACCAACAAACAGGCTGACAGGAAATCCTTTGTTCCAGCCAAAGGCATGAAATTTTTGTTTTTACACCCTCAAGCCTGTTCTCTGGTAGTAGAGGCTGCCAATCAGTGCAGTAAACAGCCTCATTTCCACTCCTCAGGAACACAAGAGACTGGACCTCTTTGGGCATCAAGTTTACTCATCAGCCACCCTTCTGCTCAGAGTTGCCAACTATTCTGCTCTACTAGCAAACTACGACTACTCTAACTATAGTAAAATACAAGAGCTTGTGGAAGACCTCCCCGAGCACAAACGTCCTCAATTCAATGCCATTATTAATGAGGGTCAGTTAGTAGCCCGCACAGTGCTGCAAGCCTCAATGGATGTAGCAGACACAGCTGCCTGAAAAACCACAACAGCTGTGGTTATGAGAAGAACATCATGGTTGCAGGCTTCAGGAATTCCAAAAGAACTACAGCTAAAAGTGGAGGACCTTCCCTTCAATAGGGGAAAAACTATTCCCATCTCAAACAGACGATGTCCTCCCTAGTATGAAGGACTCCTGAGTGAAGCTGTGTACACTAGGCATACACCCACCGCCTGACAAATGCCCATGCTTTACACCATACCAGAGTTCACGAGACACCTCATTTAACCATCAACAACCATGATACTTCACTCAGAACAGACCCAAACAACGGGCTCAGAGACAACAAGCTCCACAGAACCAGGCCTCGACCATCTACATCGAAGCCACAATTTTGAAGTATAGGTCGAGGGTATGCACAACCTCCCCACACCTCTAGCGCCAACAGTTACCCCATCCCACAACTTTGGTCACCGCCTACACCCATTTTACCGTGCCTGAGCTGTGATAACCACAGATCAATGGGTTTGGAGATCATACAATCTGGCTACATCATCCCTTTCACAACCATCCCCCCTTCCCCGTCCCTCCTCAGGGACCCCTCTCATGAGCACCTTCTGCAACAGGAAGCAGACCACCTTCTACTACTGGGTGCTGTAGAACCAGTACCACACCAATACCTAGGGAGGGGTTTTTATTCCAAATATTTTCCGACAGAGAAGAAAGGAGGGGGATGGAGACCAATCTTAGATCTCCGAAAACTCAACAGGTTCGTACACAACCACAGGTTCAAAATGGTCACTCTGGCCACAGTAATGCCAGCACTAGACAGGGGAGACTGTCCTTGCAGCCCTCAACCTCCAAGATGCATACTTCCGTATTACAATACATCCTGCCCACAGATGGTTCCTGTGGTTCACAGTAGGAACCAACCACTACCAATACAGGGTCCTTCCCTTCGGACTATCCACTGCTCCCTGCGTATTCTCAAAAACACTCAAGGGTGCCAATCGACAAACGGCAGACATGCTGAAGACCACAATAGACCTGTTTCACCAGCTAGGTCTACAGATAAATGAAAAGAAATCCACCCTGGAACCAACCCACCAATCGGAGTTTATCAGAGCCGACCTAGACTCCATACAAGCCAAGGCAATATTACCAAACCACTGATTCACTACATTCACCAATCTTATTTCCACGGTGACCATCAGCCCACAAACTTCAGTGAGGACATGCCTTCAGATTCTGGGACATATGGCAGCTATAACTTTCATAGTAAAGTGTGCCAAACTCTGTATGTGCTGTCTGCAGCATTGGTTGAGCATGGTCTATGCACCCAGCAAGCATTCTCTCAACAGACGTGTGACACTATCACCAAGGGTTATCCTCTCCCTACAATGGTGGACACAACCAGGGAATGTATGCTCCGGGATTCCCTTTCAACAAGACCCCCGCATCAGTGACTATTACAATTGATGCCTCCCTGATAGTTTGGGGCGCCCACTTGGGTCACCACAATGTACAAGGCAAATGGTCTGCAATGGAAACCCAACTATATATCAATCTTCTGGAACTCTGCTTGGTACACAATGCATGCCCCCACTTCCTCCCACTCATATGACAAACCTCAATCTCTATTCTCACCAACAATGTGGCATGCATGTTTTACATCAATCACCAAGGGGGAACCAGGTCTCACTTGCTATGTATAGAAGCCATGAACTTATGGAACTTGTGCATCCGCAACATTATAAACATCACAGCGTCATACCTACCGGGATGCCAAAACACTCCAGCTGACAACCTTAGCAGGCACTTCTTACAGGAACACGAGTGGGAAATCCACGACAGTGTTCTCAGCACGATATTCGAAAAATGGGGTCATCCAATAATCAACCTCTTCACCTCAGTGACAAACTACAAATGTCCACTCTTGCTCCAGAGCAGGCCTGGCGCCGGGATCATTAGGGGAGCCTTCCTCATCCCATGGAAAGGGTCGCTTATGCACACCTTCCCGCTGATCCCACGGGTCATCCGCAAGATACAATTCGACAGAGCATACATCATTCTCATTGTCCCCACATGGCCCAGACAGACTTGGTTTCCATACCTGTCACGACTAGCAGTCTGTGCCCCACAACCATGGTCTTTACGGATGGACCTCCTGTCCCAGAACAAGGCCCTGATGCTCCATCCAGACCCAGCAAAGCTCCATCTCAAAGCATGGCTCCTGTGTGGTTCCAACATGGAGAATTGAACTGCTCGGAGAAAGTAAAACTGGTATTACTAAATAGCCATTGCCTCACCACTAGAAATACTTACCACCACAAGTGGAGAAGATTCTCCCTTTGGTGTCAGCAAAAACAGCTGGACACAACCAAGGCACCTCTATCTGTGATCCTAGACTACCTACTAGAACTGAAGGAAACCGGGTTAGCCATAAGTTCTATTAAAGTACACCTGGCTGCCATCTCGGCCCTCCATGAACAGATAGAAGGGGCTTCAATATTCTCTCACCTGGTTACACGGCGCTTTCTCTCAGGTATACAGAACATGGACCCAGAAGGAGTCAACCTCTGCCACCATGGGATCTCAATCTTGTACTCAAATGTCTCACAAGACCACCCTTTGAACCTCTAGCAACCTGCTCTCTTACATATGTCAATGAAGGTTGTATTCCTGGTGGCAACCATGTCTGCATGACGTGTCAGCGAAATAAGAGCATTGACAGCTGAACCGCTGTACACTGTATTTACCAAAGACAATCCATGTTACATCCTTACCCAAAATTGTTGCCCAGAGTGGCTACACATTTTCATATTAACCAAACCATACACTTACCTGCCTTCTATCCCAAGCCACATAAGGATTCTTGAGAAGCAACGTTACACACGCTAGATGTCAGATGGGCTGCAGCCTTCTACTTGAACAGAACTAAATCATTTCACAAGTCACCAAGACTATTCGTCTCTACAGCAGAGCGCTCCAAGGGCTCTACAATATCAACCCAGAGACTCTCCAAATGGGTCTCTTCCTGTATTCAAACTTGCTATCATCTACATAACAAAGAACCCCCCCGTGGGCATCAGATCCCACTCAACACGAGCCATGGTGACATCGATTGCATTCTTGAAAAATATCCCCTTAATAGCTATTTGTATAGCTGCAACCTGGACATCAGAATACACTTTTTTGTAAAGCATTATGCTATCACCCAAGACCTTGTCTCAGACTCTATCATTGGCCTCACAGTGCTCTCATCACACACTTATACGTAACTCCTAACTTCTACCACCCCGGTGGGGTACTGCTCTACAAGCACCTAGAGTGGAGCACCCGCAGGGACACCACTTGAAGAAGAAGTTACTTGCCTTGTGCAGTAACGATGGTTCTTTGAGATGTGTGTCCCTGTGGGTGCTCCACTACCCACTCTCCTCCCCTCTACTTCGGAGTTCACAAAGCCAAGCTCTGCAATAGAGAAGGAACGGTGGGAACGGTCGGGGGTGCGCGCGCTACAGGAGGCGCCAATGGCTGTACAAGATAGCGCCTGTAAGCGCCCTTCCCCTGACCAAGTACTGCTGCGAAAAATCTCCGATCTCCGGCGCAGGAACGCATCGATACCTAGAGTGGAGCACCCACAGGGGGACACATCTCGAAGAACCATCGTTACTGCACAATGTGAGTAAATTCTTTTTCCTAGTATGTTTTTAAATGTTGACATGTTTCAACTAGAATAAGGATTAAAATGTTTCTTTCGTACTGCAGTAATGCCTAGGGGACCAAACTCATGATTGTAGGTTCTGTACAAATTCATAATAAGATGGTCTTTGCCCTGAACAGCTTCCAATCTAAGTATGAGATGAGAGATAACAGATGGATACAACAAACAGATGTAGGAAGCATACTGAGGAGACAACTATAAACGGTGTGATAAGCAGCAGTCTCAGCACACCAACTTGTCTAACCATTGTCAAGTTTTTGTAGGCCTCATGACAGAGGTTGGTTTTAAGTAGTGATTTGAAGTAGGACAATGAGGTGGCTTAGTGGATTTTTGAAGGGTGCTCCTTCCAGGCATAAGAGATGGTATGGGAGAGGAACTTGTTGGAAAATTTGACAAATGGACTATCAAGGCTGACATCAAAGGTGGAGTGAAGACAAGGGTTGATAGCATATAAGGAAAGATCAGTAGGGTACGGATAGATTATACAGGGCCTTAAAAGTGAACTTGAGTAGTTTGTGTTTGATGCATTAGAAAAGTCCAAAGAGGGATGCAAAGAGGGATTGACATGCTTGAAGCACAAACCAGGAAAATTATCTTTGCAGCACTGCTTTGGGATGGAGGAGGTTGCGGCAGACAGTATGTGAGATGATGAGGGATTTAGTTGTGTGGATGGAGAGGAAAGGCCAGGTCTTAGAGCTATGTAGGAAGATGTGACAAGATTTAGACCTCAACTGGATATGTGGGTCTAGAGAGAGGGCCAAGTCAAAGATGATGCCCAGGTTATGGGTCTGACTAGCAGTGAGGATATCTTAGTCACAGTGACAGGCAGATTGTGAGGAGGATTTAGGAGGAGAGAATAAGAGTTCTCTTGCTGGCCTGTTCAGGTGGTCTAACTTGCTGGGGGATCACAGTATAGGCAGGGAACTAACATAAAAATGGCCATAGTAGGTCAGACCAATGGTCCATCTAGCCCAGTATCTTGTCTCTGACAGTGGCCAATGTCAGGCTCTTCAGAGGGAATGAACAGAACAGACAGTCATCAAATGATCCATCCCCATCATCCAGCTTTAGCTTCTGGCAGTTGGAGGTTTAGTGGCGCCCAGAGCAGGTGGTTACATCTCTGACATCTTGGCTTATAGTCATTGATGGAACTATCTTCCATGAACTTAGCCAATTCTTTTTTGAACCCAGTTATACTTTTGGTCTTCAAACATCCTATGGCAATGAGTTCCACAGATTGACTAAGCGTTGTAGGAAGTATTTCCTTATGGTTGTTTTAAACCTGCTGCCTATTAATTTCAACAAATGACCCCTAGTTCTTGTATTATGTAAAGGGGTAAATAATATTTCTCTATCCACTTTCTCCACATCCTTATGATTTTATTGACCTCTATCAGATCCCCCCCCTTAGTCATCACTTTTCTAATCTCCCCTCATATGGAAGCTGTTCTATACCCCTGTTTGTTTTGTTTCCCTTCCAATATATCTTTTTATAGATGGGGTGACCAGAACTGCATACAGTATTCAAGGTGTGGATGAACCACTGATTTATATTATTTATCCCTTTCCTAATGGTTCCTAACATTCTTTTAGCTTCTTTGACTGCCACTGCACATTGAGCAGATGTTTTCAGAGAACTATACATGATGACTCCAAGATCTTTCTTGCATGATAACAGCTAATTTCGATCCTATCATACTGTGTGTATAGTTGGGATTATTTTTTCCAATGTGCTTTACTTTGCACTTATCAACACTGAATATCATCTGGCATTTTGTCAGCTAGTCACCAAGTTTTGTGAGATCCCATTGTACCTCTTCACAGTCTGCTTTGGACTTAATTATCTTGAGTAATTTTGTAACTGTGCAGTCTGGAAAAACTCTGGTCAGGAGGTAGAGAAACACAGGTCTCTGCCGAAAAGAGGTGACAGCGGAGGAGCCAGTAGCCTAAAAGTGGGTGCCCTTGCTGGACCACAGAAGGGATATACAGGTGCAGTTGCCCTGAACTGTGACAGTAAATGGAGATTGTACCGTGGCAGCAAGTTCTTCAGATTACTTTCCTCTGCCCACCAGAATCACCTCTGTCTTGCTTGGGTTCAGCTTCAGCCAGCTGCTCATCATCCATGAGCTGATCTCATTCAAACACTGGGCCATCTTTGCAGTAGTGCTGTGGTAGTACTTGATGAAGGATAGGTAGAGCTGTGTATCATATTGCTAGCACTTGAGTCCATGTCACTTGACCAGTTTACCTAATGGCTGCATGCAGATGTTGGAAAGGACGGGAGAGAGCTTGTGGAACTCCACAGGAGGAGGTTGAGTGTTAGAGGTGGAGTTTCCCATCACTATTCATTGAGTGTCCTCCAGGAAGACTCAAACTATTTTAGCACATTACTCTGGACTCCTGCCATCTCTCTCAAGCAAGATAGCAGTGCCTCATGGTCAACAGTGTCAAATACCGCAGGAAGGTCCAGGAGGATTGAGTCTGGATGTCTGCTCTCTCCTATCCATTGACAGGAGACCATCCTGGAGTGGTTTCAGTTCTGTGTCCCCACCCTGAAACAGGATTGTGTCAAGACTAGAACGTTAGCTTCAGTTACATGAGCTTGAAGTTGGCCTTTGGGTAGGTTTTCTATGAGCTTGCTCTGGAAGGGAAGATTTGACACTGGGCAGTAGTTGACAAGAACAATGTATCCATAGTAGGTTTCTTCAGTATTAGTCAGACTGCTGTGTGTTTTGAAAGAAGAAAGGAAAATTCCTTGTCTGAATAATTCACTATTCTCTTTCTCTTTGAAGGATGACTCAGGGTGAGGGAAGTGGGAGAAGGGTGGCATTGTACAACAGCATAGTTGCAAAACAAGGTATTCTAAGTCTCTGTAAGTCAGGAAATGGAAAGAAAAGAAGATGAAAATTTTGTGGAGGGCAATAACTTTGTTAGAGAGAGAACAGGCATTCCTGAAGGAGCAGGGAAATAGAGGGTGGAGGGTAGGACAGTAGGGAAAGGACTGGTGGGGCAGAAAGGATGATGGGGAGGACGTGGGGTGGAGCAAAATCGTGGGAAAAGAGGAAGTCCATGACTGGGGCACAAGTCACCAGATGCAAGCAAAACATATCCAAGGAAGAATAGAGGTGCAATGTGGATTTGTGAAACAGCCTTCTACAGGACCTCCACCTACCATAGGGGCTCCTGGGCAGGATTTATGCCTTGTTTACATTTAGCATGTTGGGCTTTATATTTCCTCTGGAGTAATAATTACATCCAAATCTTTCATCAGACAGTGTCAACTGCCATGTTTTGGATTTGATTAATATAACAAGAAGTTGCTATTATTTCTTTATGTTTATGATGTACACGGACAGCCTTTTGAGTTGTATTTTTGTTTTTGTTTTGAACTCACGTCATCATTCATTAGCAGTACACAATCAGGTCCTTTTGTTTGTTTTAGTTCAGCTTTATTCCTATGTCCTCATGTGATATTGCTAGGCACAAAGAGTGCTGACTTTTTTTTATTTGTCTTTATTCTTCATCATTTATTAATGCCACAGATTGTGTGATGAGGAGTTGTCAACATCATCATTTACAGGTATAATAACTGTACAGATGTATACATCTGTATTTACAGGTAGAATAAATGCACTGCAGTTGATTTGTCATTTAATAGCCTTTAAATGATCTCACCCTTTCTGGCTGCATTTTTCCTCATTATTTACTGTGCTTCCCAATAGCTTATCATCCATTCCTAACTACTCTTTTCTTGGTCTTTAATTTTCTGAGACAGCTTTCCTCTTAATAGTGAAATTCTAGGGGGAAAAGATTCCACAAACACTAGCAAATAGGTCCCATAACTAGACATGCTCACTTACCTTTCTAGGACATGGACTGTTCTATGTCTGTTTGCACAGCACCTGGTACAAAGAAACCCTGAATGTGATCAGGGCCCCTGGATACTACTCTAATATAGAAATAGCATTTTGGATAAATTAAAAGAAAAATTAGTTGATTCCATCCATGCAGTGAGGCATATTCTTATACTGATGGGTGGGAATGCACACACAACTCTCAGATCTGGCTCGCAGGATGTGGTATTTGTATATGTTCACATGGGGCCAAAACTTAGAATCAGAATTGGAAGGGACCTCGAGAGGTCATCTAGTCCAGTCCCTTGCACTCAAGGCAGGACTAAGTATTATCTAGACCATCCCTGGCAGGTGTTTGTCTAATCTGCTCTTAAAAATCCCCAATGATGGAGATTCCACAACCTCCCTAGGCAATTTATTCCAGTGCTTAACCACTCTGACAGTTAGGAAGTTTTTTCCTAATGTCCAACCTAAACCGTCCTTGCTGCAAATCAAGCCCATTGCTTCTTGTCCTATCCTCAGAGGTTAAGAACAATTTTTCTCCCTCTTCCTTGTAACAACTTTTTATGTACTTGAAAACTGTTATCATGTCCCCTCTCAGTCTTCTCTTCTCCAGACTAAACAAACCCATTTTTTTCCAATCTTCTGTCATAGGTCATGTTTGCTAGACCTTCAATCATTTTTGTTGCTCTTCTCTGGACTTTCTCCAATTTGTCCACATCTTTCCTGAAATGTGGTGCCTAGAGCTGGACACAATATTTTAGTTGAGGCCATATCAGCAGAGAGTAGAGTAGAAGAATTACTTCTTGTGTCTTGCTTACAACGCTCCTTCTAATACATCCCAGAACGATGTTTGCTTTTTCTGCAATAGTGTTACACTGTTGACTCATATATAGCTTGTGATCCACTATGATCAACAGATCCCTTTCTGCAGTACTCCTTCCTAAGAAGTCATTTCCCATTTTGTATGTGTGCAATTGATTGTTCCTTCCTAAGTGGAGTAATTTTGCATTTGTCCTTACTGAATTGCATCCTATTTACTTCAGACCATTTCTCCAGGTTGTCCACATCGTTTTAAATTTTAATCCTATCCTCCAAAGCACTTGCAACCCCTCCCAGCTTGGTCCATTGAAGCCAAAAGAAGTTTTGCCATGTGGGGCAAGGATTTGTCCCTTGATCTTCATGCCAAGTTTTCTAAAGCAGATGCATGGCTAGTCCAGGAAAAATGTGTGTGCCAATCAGGTAAACGTACTCTTGCCTGCCTACCTACCTGCACACAAAATAACCTGCTTTGTGCACACAAATCAGGGGTTTTGCAGGCACAAACTTCCTATGAAACCTTGTCTCTTAATGCGTTTCTTCTCCATCTTGTTGTCAGTTCTGTAATTGTTTATGCTGATGTACAGAAGTCACAGTGGGAGAAGACTGAATGGCCAGAGCACAATCAGAAAAGATGATGCCATGGTGCAGGGTCAGGAACAGTCAGTAAGTCAACACCACAAGCCAAGCACAGACTGATCGGGGTTCCAGCAAGGCCAAAGACTTCCCTTCTGGGCTTTTCCTTTCCTTCAAGGAGGCCTGGGGAATCTCTCCCGTTCACCTGAACTTTCAAACAGATTGGTATATTCAAATCAGAGGGAGTAACCAGTCCCAGATGGCTGAGTGGATTAAAAGTTTGTAGCCTGAGGTTCCCTTTCCCTCAGGGATGCTCTGATACTGTTACTCTCTGGCAGCTAGGCTGTAGATCTCTGGCTCCTGGTATCCAGTTCCTTCCAGGCTTAAAAGAAAAATCCTTCCTCTATCACAGAAGCCCTCTCTCTGAAGCCTGCTTCTTCTATTTTCAGTTTCTCTTTTGAGTATTCCCGCCAAACTTTTAGCAGGCATTGCACAGCTGAACTGACTATCTGCAGGCCTGATTGTTAGCCCCTTTCTGCCTTAACCTAGTAGAGAATTTGTACACCCTGTTGTGGTTGGTTAGTTACTTTCAAACTATAATTCAAAGCTTGAACACACCTACAACCTGGCCTACCCCGGCTAAAATGGCCATGTGCAGAAATCCCTATGCATTGAAATTACAGTACACTGTATGTGAGTAGACCAGGTTTTCTTATGTTGATAACTGTTAAAATATTAGTGTGTGTGTGTGACTTTAATACACTGTATATATAAAAAGGTTATCTCTGTAAGCTGGAGAGGGAATGTATATAAAAGAAAGTAGCATTACATTACCTCTGAAAAGTTGTTTAGCGGACTGAACCCAGCTTTGTGGTTTATTGTAGAAATCATCCAACAAGCTATTTTACATGTTCATGTTTCTTTGCTTGATAAAAAGTAATTTATTTGTTCTCTTTTTTGTATTCAAACAGCAGTTAAGGAAACCTGTACCTTATTTCAATCATAAATAATTCTGCTGATTGCTTTTGCATGTTTTTAAAAAAATCCAAACTTCAGAATACATCGATAGCTCTGGAGTCTGAGGTCCTAGAAATGTAAACAACAATTACAGCACAGGCACTGGTAATGTAACCTTCCCTATGTTGCTCTTTTAGTGGGCTGTCTTGGAAGGGGGCAACTGGTTGGGGCCAAAGAGTCTTATGGTAATGGGTTAAAACTCCATTTTATTCACTGTAAGAAAGAATGTACCCTGCTAACTGGACCAGCAAAACAACACTGTGTTTTGTTGCCTTTAACTTCTCTCTCTAAAACACTAGACTACGGCATGAGAGTTTTCACTGGCTAAACATTTTGAGGTCCAAGTCAGTGGTATCATCCCAGGCTGTGACCTTTTCATTAGCTAAATAGGATTTGTCCAGGGGTCAGAGAACTACTAAGGAAAACACAGGGGCTGTAAGAAGTGGTGACAACTATAAAGTGGTACTTTTCCACTAAGTCAGTACTGAATACTTTCCATAGGATCTACTGTGTCTCTGGATACAGTTTCTGAAGGCAGGCAAAACAGGGGTCCTGACCACTTTTACTCTTTAAGGGACAGCTTGTCCCTGGCCCTAACACAGGTGTGGGAAGGGCACAAAGGAGCCTTCCCTTGCTTGTACTCTCCAAGCAAAGGAAAGGTGCCTCAGCCCTTTTTTACTCTGTTTTTGCATCCCTAGAGAGCAAAATACCTCAAAGAGGAAAAGTTGGGCATGGGGTTGTGGTCCTGCCACTCCATACAAGTCTGTAGAGTGGCTAGCTGTACATAAAGAGACACACTGTGCTATCCAGGGGGCATAAGATGCCCTGGAGATGAATGGCACATAAATACTTCAAAAGAATGGGTGTGTATTCTCTATGCTCCCGGGAGCTAGAGAAAGATTTGCTCCCTGAGGCACAATCCCTCCGGAACACCCGCTGGGGCATGGTGGCTCCATACATTGTCACAATCCAGCTATGAAGATCAGCTGACCTTTTTTGCATGAACAGAGCTATTAGCCACAACGTTCAGCCCGAATACCAGTTTGAGCAATCACATTTTGTCTGACTAAATTCTATCTGTAGGTTCGATGGCTCTGCTATTCTTAATCTCCTGGCCAAAATTGTAGTAATGTTGTTGTTTGCTGTTAAATGGCTGCTGCACTTCAGAGTTGGCTACATTTCCACCAGTGGGTGAAGTGATTTCTGTGTGTATTTGTGGATCATAATTTCTAAAGCATTTTAGGATCAAAAAGACTGAGGAATACTCAATAATATTTGCATGGCAAAAGGGCAGCATAAATGACTGTGTGCTGAATGCTGTCCTGAGTTTGTAATATTCCCATTCATCAAGCAGGGTGCGTTAGTGGTTTTATCTCTATCCATTTTGCTACCTAGCCCACATATGGTTATTTATTAACCTTAACCAGGAAACTATTTTGCCATTGACAAATCATAGCTTTTATTTATGGGAATTATATGGATGTAATGGGGTGCCCTCACCTATCGTAAGCACCCCCTTCTGGTCAGGTGTGGGCCTGCTGTTTCTTAGTTCCTGGAACAGGATGGCACCCACCTCTTGCAAGCCCCCTACCCTCTTGGCTGATGGCTTCTTCAGCGGATCTTCAGTGACTCAGCCCTCCAGCTGAGTCTCACACGCTGCCTGTATGTGGAACAGAACAAACCCCTTCTGGGGTATACCATCTTTACTTTCAGACCAGGCTTCCTCCCTGGAGACACTGCCCTCTATATCAGTACAACAAGGCCCGCTGTGGTACCCTCCATTGGTGTGTTCTTTTTGGCAGCCTCCCCCTGGGTTCAGTCTTTAATCAGACCAATAAGACCCATCACAGTATCCTTGCTTGGCCTTGCTAGGTTCTGTGCTCATTCCTTGCTTGGTCCCTTCAGCCAGCCAGGAGCTCTTTCTTAGGGCTTGTCTACACTGGCAAGTTTTGTCGATGAAACTAATGTTGACACGAAAACATCGACAAAAGCAAAGTCGCCAGTGAGTCTACATTTGCTCCCTCTGTCGACAGATCCTGTGCACCATTGTTGACAGCATGAGCAATGCACTGTGGGTATGTATCCCACGGTGCCTGGCAACACCATCTGTTGCTAGGTGTTGTGGAAAGGTGGAAACGGAGCGCAGCACATCCTGGGATGTGCAAAATGTCCCATCATGCACCGCTTTGTGTCCCAGCTCTCCAATGGTTTCTGGCTTCCTTTCGCACCATTCTGTCTTTCCTTTCGCACCGTTTTTCCAAGTGTCAGTCTTTGTAGTGTGCGCCAGCATCTGCAGTGAGAGAGGATGGATCCCACACTTCTCTCCTATGTGCTGTTGACTGTCATGAGGACATCGCGCATGGCAGCAAAGTTACCGACAGAGGATGAATCGCAGGCACCCGAGTGTGATATAGAGAGCAGCAACGTATCAGTGCTTTTGACATTCACAGAGCAGCTGCATACAGTAGACCGTCACTTTTGGGCTAGGGAAACAAACACTGATTGGCGGGATCGCATTGTCATGCAGGTGTGGGATGACAACCAGTGGGTACGGAACTTTAGGATGGGTAAAGCAACCTTCATGGAGCTATGTGCTGAGCTGGCCCCCACCTGCGGCACAAGGACACCAGAATGAGAGCTGCCCTTTCGATAGAGAATTGTGTTGCTATTGCTATGTGGAAGCTGGCGAATCCAGGCTGCTACCGGTCAGTTGCAAATCAATTTGGAGTGGGGAAGTCCACTGTTAGGGCTGTATTACTCCAACTGTGCAGGGCAATAAATCGCATCTTGCTGCAGAGGACTGTGACTCTGGGAAATGTGCATAAAATAGTGGATGGCTTTGCAGAGATGAGTTTCCCTCACTGTGGCGGGGCAAATGATGGCACACACATTCCAATTTTAGCGCCAGACCACCTTGCCTCAGAATACATCACTAGGAAAGGATACTTCTCCATGGTGTTGCAGGCACTTGTGGATCACCAGGGGCATTTAACAGACATCAGTACAGGCTGGTCTGGAAAGATGCATGATGCACGCATCTTCAGGAACAGTGGCCTGTACAGAAAGCTGCAGGTGGGGACTTTCTTTCCAGACCAGAAGATCACAGTGGGGGATGTGGAAATGCCCATAGTAATCCTGGGAGACCCGGCTTACCCCTTACAGCCCTGGCTCATGAAACCTTGCACAGAGCACCTGGACATCAGCAAGGAGCGTTTTAACAGGCTGAGCAGGTGCCACATGGTAGTTGAACGTGCCTTTTGGCTGTTTGAAAGCTTGCTGGAGGTGTCTCAATGGCAGGCTAGACCTTACCAAGGATAGTATTCCCGTGGTCATAGCCGCGTGCTGCACTTTGCATAATCTGTGTGAATCTAAGGGTGAAATGTTTGCTCAGGTGTGGAGCACTGAGGCAGAGCACTTGGCTGCACAGTTTGAACAGCCGGATGCTCGGGCTGTCAGAGGAGCCCAGAGGGCTGCCCTTAAGATCAGAGAGGCTTTGAGGAGCCACTTTGACAATGAGGGGCACTAACACATGTCTGCTTTGGAGTTGCTTCCCTGGTGCATCCATGTACAATTTTGGGGCCCAAGATCCATGCAACAAAATGCTTTAGAAGCCTGTTCCCATGAGTGAATTGATTGCTATACACTTTTTGTAGAATACAGAATAAAAACACTGTACCATTAAATACCTTAGCCTTTATTTATTGTTAAAAAGGGTAAAACCTCACAACTGTGTGTAGCTCCAGCTATCATTGTTCAAACTGTGAGAGGGGGTGGAGTGATGGGGAAACTCAGGAGTGCTGTGAAGTGAAAAGGGACGTGTGGGCATAGAGAGGGGTGGGATTGGCAGAGAATTGTACATATGCATGTGCTGCCATGGAGGTCGACCACGGAACTGCTCAGTCTGCAGCTGTATCAAAGACTTGAGTATTTCTGTCTGATCCTCCATAACTTTTATCATCCTCTCTCTCTCGCTTGCCTAGCAAATGCTGCATTGGCTTCCCAGTACTCTGTGTTCCCTGCTCGTCTCTCATCAGGCTGAAGCACCTCCCTGAACATGTCTTCTTTGCTGCATCTCTGCTTCTGCCTTATCTGCTGAAGCCAGTTGGTAGGGGTGCCTGGTGTGTTCCTCAAGGTCTTGGCTGCTGTGGACAATGCACAGAAGGGGGATTGTTACATTCCAGCAAACGATTGAAACATTTCGGTAACAAGGGCCTTTTGCAACTAGTAGCAATCAGTTTCTCACTGACTCCAGGCAGGCACACAGCTCCGTGAGCACCCCAATCATGGTGAGTGTCGGGAGTGGGGGGAAGGCAGTTGTGTGTACGGACAAAACTGTCACGGCTTGCAGGGCAGCTTTGCAGAAAACTCATTCTAAAATTATCTCTCACTTTTTTTTTTTTCCACAGGTGGCTAACCTGTTTGCTGACATCTCACTGCTACAGGTGAGCAAGGAAACCAGGACACCACTACTGCATGCTTGCAGCTTTCACCCCAGTCTAGATGCAGCTCAGCTATGTGCTGCTTTGGTCCCAGCTCCAGGGATTGCTAAATGGCATTGTACAGTTTCCTACAATGGGGGAACTAACAAGGCTGCAATCCCTTGGAATCTACCGCAGAGGATTAACAAGTACCTCTTGGAAACTTTCCAGAGCCTCTCTCTGGAGGATTCCCTGCAGGTCTCTATGTCCATCCACACCCTGCTTGGCCATGCAGATTAGTACAGGGCAATGTCCAGCTCACAGAAAACACTACCTGCCTCCCACTTTTCGATTCCCTACACAAGCCACAGCAACTTACGTGGTGTCTCATCTGCTTTCTGCCCCATAAAGCACTTCTGGAGTGGAGAAAAGTTTCTGGCTGCCTGGCCCACCGGATGACCCCGCTGGGAGCTCCACATCCTCTTCCAGCTCCATTTCTTCATCCACAATTTCAGCCTCCGGGTTACCCCCCTCTTTCTGCTGCCTCCAAAGTATCCACTGGGCTATCGGTGGTGGAGGTGCAGTCACCACCGAGGATAGCATTCAGCTCCTTAGAAGCGGCAGGTCTTAGCTGCACCACCAGAGCGATGGTTTGCCTCCCGCACCTTATGGTACGCCTGCCTCACCTCCTTTATCTTCGCTGTGCACTGCTGCGTGTCCCGATCATAGCCCTTTTCACACAAGCCTCAAGAAATTTGCCCATATGTGTACCGATTCCTATGGGTCAATCGCAGCTATGACTGAACAGACTCCTCTCCCCATATATTGATCAGATCCAACAGCTCAGCGGTGGTCCAAGCAGGAGCGTGTTTGGTGCAATAGCCAGCCATGCTTACCTGGGAAGCCACCTGGGAAGCTCACATGGGAAACCAGCAAGCAGGAAATGAGATTTAAAATTCCCCGGGCTTGCAAGGGGGAGGGGCGGGTTGGCTGCAGGGCAGCGGCGTTCAAACTGCTGACAAGAGGCAGCATGGGAATTGTGGGACACTTTCTGGAGGCCAATAAAATAAAAAAGAGTGTCTACACCGGCTGTTCGTTGGCAATAAAGGGAGGGGAAAAGACAAAAGTCTCTTGTAGGGATGAAAGTTTTTTGTCGCCAAAAGTGGGCTTTTTTTTTTTGACAAAAGTCCCATTTCAGCGTGTACGCAATCGCTGTTTTGTAGCAAAAACCTGCCTTTTTTGGCAACAAAAAAATTTGCTAGTGTACACTAGCCTTTAGCTTCCCCTCAAGCATCATCAGCCCAATCTGGGCTCAGCCTTCCCACACTGAGCTATCCATGGTCCTGTTGTTCTTCCAGCCAGCCAGGAACCCAGTCCTCTCTCTTCCAACTCCAGGCAGCAACTGACTGCTCTGTCTCTTTTTTTATAAGGCCCTCCTTGCCCTTGATTGGCCTCTCCAGAATCCCCTCCAATTGGCTGCTTCCCCTGCAGCCACTCTAGGCTGCCTGGAAGACTTCTCTGCTCTTTCCTGGGGCAGGGTGAGGCAGGGCTGCAAGGCCTCCAGATCTAGTCCATCCTGTCACAATGGATCAACAGGATAATAAGACATTGGTTTTTATCCTTCATTCAAGCTTTGCTCTTTGTGTTGGCTTTCAAATACACAATTAATTTCTTTACATGTGCCAGGATTGATCTCATTACAAACTAAATGGAAATATCTGATGACTATTATTCATCTCATACTACAGAGTCCCAGTACAATCTTATAATAGTTAAATATGCATATATTTAAGAATCGTACTTCAGAAATATTGCCTGTGGAGTCAATCAGATTGGATGAGTGGCATACGGTATGTGGATGGGTTTTAATGACCACTGTTTGGTTTTAGTTATGACTGAGCTAAGTAACTATTTACTAAATATGAATACATGTTAAATTTTTTCCAATTACTTCTTAAAAGTAGCCCAGTTTCAATATCTTCATAGTTTAGGCCCTAACCCTACGGAGGGATCCATGTGAGTAGTCCCTCACACCCATATGATGAGGACCTTAATTTGTGAATGGGGCAGGTGTCTCAATAAGAACTACTGTTCTGATATTTCACAGCAAGAAATCCTGTTTGATTCTGCAGTTTTCAATTCAGGGAAGGATGTTTAGTTTGAATGCATGAAAAAGATGGGAAACTTTCAAAACTGTAATGTAAGTTATATGGAAAATAGATTTTTCAGTTGGTTAAACCACAGAAATTAACCATAATTTGTCATTGTACTTCCCTTTAATAGTCAGCCATGTATAAAAAATACAGCTCTAAAAATGAACTGACTCACCAGACAGCATTTACTTCTGGGAAAAGGCCAACCTACAAATATTTAACCATATCACAAACTATCTTTATATTCTGTAGTTTAAGATGTATCCTGCTTATTTGTTAAATGTCTAATTGTATGTAGTAAGATGGTCATTCCTATTACAGATTTAAAAAAGTGGTTGTATACTTGTGAAGAAAATACCAGTACAGAAACAAACATAATAAGATACAGAACCATGAAATCTAATGTCCTCTCTACAGTCCCTATTCAGGACAGCACTTGAGCATGTGTCATCCTATTGACAGTCAGTGACATCCTATTGACATCAAGGGAACTTAAATACACACTTAAGTGTTGTTCTAATTTGGAGCCATTGTGCATAATTCCTACTACCATTGGAGTAATGAACTAGTAAATCTTGCAACTGGTCGAAGACATTTTATAATACCCAGTAGTAACAAGCAGGAGAGACCTTACAAATATATAAAGCAGTGTAAGCACCTATACAATATAGATAAAGTAATGAACTCCATTTCCTTAAGTAAAACCAGTTAACTAATGTTAACACTATAGCAATCTCTTTCAACTGTTGAGAAAATCTGAGATTATGCCATTAAGTGACTGCGAGAAATATAAATGTGTTGTAAACTGTCTCCTATATATTTCCACTTTCTCTCCGCAACTTCTCTATAATTAACACCTCTCTTTATCTTGTTCTTCTTGACTATCTTTGTTCTTTTCAAGTTAAATAATTTAATACCTTCTCTTCCTCTCGTTTAAGCTCTTTATCTTGTGATCCGCGTTCCTTTATACTGAAATCTCTGCTGTCTAAATGCATAATCAGATGACATCCATTACTGTAGAATTTAAAAATCCCAGCACATTCACTAAAAACATCTAACTGTGTAGTTATTAGACATAAAGATATGTCATGCACGTGAGAGGATGAATACACAAAAGAGAGAGAAATTTAAGAGGCTGAATGTGCTGCAGAGGGAGCCAACTTCTAGATATGACTTAAGAATTACCTATATTGGATGTTCACATTAAGGGCTTGTCTACACTAGTGAGCTTACAGTGGCACAGCTGTACTGTTGCAACAGTACTATGTTGGCATAGTACTGTTGTACTATGCCAACAGGAGAGAGCTCTCCCATCGACAAAACAAAATCACTTCCATAAGTGGCGGTAGCTATTTCAGCGGGAGAAGCTCTCCCACCAACATAGCGCTGTCCACACCGGCGCTTCTGTCCGTGTAATTTATGTAACTCGGGAGAGAGGGGTTCACACCCCGGAGCGACATACGCTTTATACCAACAAAAGTGATTGATAGTTTTAGACAAGCCCTAAATTCAGAGTGGTCATTCTATTACTCTCTATCTTTTAAAATATGAAAAATGGTTACTGTTGACAAAATCCTGTTCACCGTACACAAATAGTCCTGTTGACATCAGTAGAGCTACTTGTGTGAATCAAGCAGGCAGGATTTGGTTCCACATAACTATACATCTCATGATGCTATTGGATCTTGCAGAAGGAGGTGCAAGGGGCATAAAGAGGCAGAAAAAGCATCTGGAAGTCTCTGAGGGGTATCACACATTCTTTTCTGGAAAAAAACGGAACAAGTTTGAAGGTTAGTAATGTGAAAACTGAGAGACACTATACAGTTTTCAACTGGTGTGCTGTGTCTAAGTGAATGACGTGAATGACGTGTAAGATGTGAATGATGTGAATGACGTGTAAGACTGGAGTAACATAGTGGCAAATCAGGCCTTCTAAGCATGTTATGAAAATTATCAATGGAATTGAGGGCTAACATTGAATAACGGGCTCTCTTTTTTTAGCATGTGCTAACAACTATACATGTACATCTCAAGCACAAATATTGTAGATGCATTGGCTGGAATTTGCATGTGCCAGTTACATCAACAAGACAAACCTGCCTGCACATACAGTTGTAAATGCACAAATGAAGGCTAGGTGGAGGCAACCTACAGACTGTTTTAAAAAATTACAAGGAAGCTTAGTGGCTAGACATAAAATGACTAGTTGAAACAATAGTAAAGCATAAAATTGTCAGATATATAGAAGAACATAAATTGTTGCGCAAAAGTCAACATGATTTCTGTAAACAGAAATCATGTTTTACTAATCTATTAGAAAAAAGAGAGTACTTGTGGCACTTTTGAGACTAACAAGTTTATTTGAAAACAAGCTTTCGAAAGCTTATGCTTAAATAAATTTGTTAGTCTCTAAGGTGCCACAAGTACTCCTTTTCTTTTTGCAGATACAGACTAACAGGGCTGCTACTCTGTAATCTATTAGAGTTCTTTGAGGGGGTCAACAAACATGTGGACAAGGGGGATCCAGTGGACACAGTGTACTTAGATTTCCAGAAAGCCTTTGACAAGGTCCCTCACCAAAGGCTCTTACGTAAATTAAGTTGTCATGGGAAGTTCCTTTCATGGATTGAGAACGAGTTAAAAGACAGGGAACAAAGGGTAGGAATAAATGGTAAATTTTCAGAATGGAGAGGGGTAGCTAGTGGTGTTCCCCTAGGATCAGTCCTATTCAATTTAATCATAAATGATCTGGAGAAAGGGGTAAACAGTGAGATGGCAAAGTTTGCATATGATACTAAACTGCTCAAGATGTTAAGACCAAAGCAGACTGTGAAGAACTTCAAAAAGATCTCACAAAACTAAGTGATTGGGCAACAAAATTGCAAAGGAAATTTAATGTGGATAAATGTAAAATAATGCACATTGGAAAAAATAACCCCAACTATACATACAATATGATGGGGGGAGGGGCTAATTTAGCTACAACTATTCAGGAGAAAGATCTTGGAGGCATTGTGGATAGTTCTCTGAAGATGTCCACGCAGTGTGCAGCGGCCGTCAAAAAAGCAAACAGGATGTTAGGAATAATTTAAAAAGGGATAGAGAATAAGACGGAGAATATCTTATTGCCCTTATATAAATCCATGGTACTTCCACATCTTGAATACTGTGTCCAGATGTGGTCCCCTCATCTCAAAAAAGGTATATTGGCATTAGAAGAGGTTCAGAAAAGGGCAACTAAAATGATTAGGGGTTTGGAACAGGTCCCATATGAGGAGAGATTAAAGAGGCTAGGCCTTTTCAGCTTGGAAAAGAGGAGAATAAGGGGGGGGGGGGATATGATAGAGGTATAAAAATCATGAGTGGTGTGGAGAAAGTGAATAAGGAAAAGTTATTTCCTTGTTCCCATAAGAACTAGGGGCCACCAAATGAAATTAATGGGTAGCAGGTTTAAAACAAATAAAAGGAAGTTCTTCTTCACTCAGCACACAGTCAACCTGTGGAACTCCTTGCCTGAGGAGATTGTGAAGGCTAGGACTATAACAGGGTTTAAAAGAGAACTGGATAAATTCATGGAGGTTAAGTCCATTAATGGCTATGAGCCAGGATGGGTAAGGAATGGTGTCCCTAGCCTCTGTTTGTCAGAGGGTGGAGATGGATGGCAGGAGAGAGATCACTAAATCATTACCTGTTAGGTTCACTCCCTCTGGGGCACCTGGCATTGGCCACTGTCGGTAGACAGGATACTGGGCTGGATGGACCTTTGGTCTGACCCGGTATGGCCTTATGATTCTATCTATGTCATTATTAGGGCTGCAGCTAAGTTGTGTCAGTAGTAATACCAGGTATTATTACCTGTATAGCATCTTATTATTGGCACTTCTCATTATAAGACCCTGGTTCAGTAGCTTATAGTTCTGCCAAACTTTAAATATTTACGCTGTAATTTTCCACAACGGGTGTCTCCCTCAGGTTGATTTTTTTTTTTTTTAATTTCAGCCATTTCTGAGATCTGGCAGTGTGGAGGAGAGGCCTGCCTGATTCAAATTCAGAAAGGACAAGAGTCAAACATGGGGTGGAGGGAGTAGATTGGGACATGGAGTACATGTGGGGAAACAGGGCTGGAGACTGGTGAGATGTGGGAAGAGGGAAACTGGGTATGGGCTTGGAGGGGAGAGTGGGTCAAGGAGCCTGGGGAGAAGACCATGAACCTGGATGAGAAGCCCTTGGAGGGAGATTTGGACTGGATCCAGTGGAGATGGAGAACATAGGTGGGGGCATGTGGAGGTGACTGGATGCCAGAGTGGGGGAGAGAGATTGGCTGAGAAGCCAGGAATAGGGGGTGGGACTTGGACTGGTTGAGCAAGGAGACTGGGGACAAGGAATTGGGAGTTTGTGTGGGGAACTAGGTATGATTAGGAGGGGGACTGGGACTGGGATTCCAGAGCAGTGAGAGTAGGACTTGTTCGCTAAAGGGACTGAAAAGACAAGCCTCAGGAGTGGAGACTATGACTAGCTAGGTGAGCAGGATGGGGTGAAGAGGAGAAAAGACTAGGGCAATAGATGGTAGGAGAGTATGGGCACAAGTAGTAATGCCCGGGGGAATGAGCAGAAGAATCTGTGCCCGCCACAGAACACTCCCCTCCAGAGCCTGGAATAAAAATATCGCAGCCTCTCACCATTCCTTTGCTCCCAGGAAATAGCAGTGAAACCCACTGCCAAAGTATGTCTCTCATCCCCTATTAGCCCTAGTCCACTAGAGGATGACAACCTACTATGAGGGTCATTCAGAAAGTGTCTGGCCTGATGATGCCCCTTCATATGCCTCAATAAAAAACTGGGCTCCTGAAGTTAAGTGAGGGAGAATCAGCACCGAGAATGAACCAATGTCAGGACACCCCAAGTGGGCCACCATATCAGAAAAAGTTGATGCAATCCACAAGATGGTGATCAATGACAGAAGATCAACAGTCAGGCACATAGCTGAAACAGTGGGCCTCAGCACTGGGTCTGTTCACACCACCCTCAGTGAAGACTTGGGGCATAAGAAAGTGCTGTGGAAAGTTGAGTCAAGGAGTGGTGCTTCTCCAGGCCAGTGCATCACCCCACAGCACTGTGACCACAGCAACCAAATGCGGCTTTCAACTGCTTTCCCAGATTTGGCTCTCTCAGACTGCTACCTGTTCCCTAAGTTGAAGGAAGACCTTTGTGGGAAGAGTTTCAATGATGATAATGAAGTGATCGTAGCAGTTGAGTTTCTGGACATACAGGACAACGACTTCTACAAGATGGTCACAGCCAAGCTGAAGCTGCACTGGACCAAGTGCACTGATGTCAAGGGGGACTATATTTAAAAAAAATAAACAAACAATTGAATGAAAATTATGTTTTTTTCTTTGTCAGGCTAGAACCTTTCTGAAATACAGCAATCAGTTACTTCATTAGCTCAAGTAACAGGTCAAAGCAGTGGATCTAAAGATTACAACCCTTCACACAAACTATGTTGGTATGAATACGATACTACATGATGGAAGGTTTTTCAAAGTTTGCCTTTTTTAAAACCTAGGAAGTTATGCACAAAGAAAGCTGTTAAAAGAACATTATTAAAGTTGCAAAGTCAAACACTCCAAAGTTAGAAAATGCCAGAATTAAGGTGACCCAGGCAACCTTAATTTGGTTCCCTTGTGGATATGCATTCTGATGCAGTCATTAACTACATGAACACATAATTTTTCCAGAGGCCCCTTGCCTACTTCAGTACATAGTATGGATCTGCTATAGAGACGAATCACAGTTAGATAGTGAAGAATGCTGTTGTCTGTGTAGGATTACTGCCTCATTTGTAGCAGATGTTGGAAGGTGTGTAATGATTGAGGCAAGAGATTGCAGGAAGAACAAGGATGGTCTCGTGCCCTAGAGAACTGGATTCTATCCCTGCCTCTGCTACAGTATCCCTTTGTGATTCTGGTCAAATCCCTTTAGCCCAACTTTTCACAGTTAGTCACTAATTGTGTATTCCTTGTTTTGTGAGTGTCTGACTTGAAACTTGGGGTCTGATGTGCAGAAGTGCTGATCACTCACAATTGAAGTCATTGGGAGCTGTGCTTTGAACATATAAAGTGCAATACAATTCTAAGATCCTAGGTGTGTCAAATAAGGCACCCAAAATTCAGGTACTTTTGACCTTAATCATTCTTTGCCTCAGTACCCCATCTGTAAAATGGAGATAACACCCTTTGTGTGACAGGGGTATTCTGAAAATAAATACATTAATATGCGTAAAACACTCATATATTATAGTGATGAGTGCCATATGAAAGCCCATCAGGAAATTAATAATCCTGTCTTCAGAGCAAATAGTATAGTGTACAGAGAATAGGGCATTGTGTCACACATCGAACACTGAGAATCATGGGTGGCAAGTCCTGTGGGCCCGGGGTGCCTGGGCACCAGGAATATTCCTGGCCCAGGGCCCGGTTCCAGCAATGGCTGAGGCTGGGTCTCTCCCTCGGCACCATTATTCTGTGAACTGCCAAAAAAGTATTGATCATGTAATTAAAGACTATCATAATGCATATACACAATGGGTGGGGGAGCAAATTAAGGGTGGACAGGAAGCCTTAATTCTGGAATTCCTTAACTTTTGAATGGTTGGCTTTGCAACCTTCATGATGTGTTTTAGTGTATTTTTGTCTTTGTGTTAACATTGAAGTAAATAATATAGGTGTTTATCTTTTGCTTAGTAACAATGGTAGCTCATTTAATGAGCCCTGATAAACTTGGACATGCCTTTCAGCCCTACTGGGGCAGAGTAAGGTCCCAAGTTCCCCAGCTGTAGAATAGGGCTGGTAATGTTTGTAAAATGCTTTGTGATCTATGGATGAACTGTCCATGTAAATACCGTTACATGATGAATAGTAGGTAAAAACCCATTCCAAATATATTTCAGTAGGTGCAGTCCCATAACTGTTGTAACCACCCATTGATATTGTGAAAACAGCTGCAGGACCATTTCAACTATTGCTGGGAGCAGTTTAAATATTAAGGTATACCACAAGAGAAGATCTATATATAAAATACAAGGACATTGACCAGAGGATGGTTCTAGTCAAATCAGGACTTGTGAAGTCTGACAGAAAACACATATATCAGCATGACTGCTTGCATTATAAAATCAGCTGCTGTGATCTATTTTTCAAAAGACAACCAACCCTTACACACATGCATGGTAGCGGATTTTGCAAGTTTTGCACTTATGTGTCTGAGATTGGAATTAGGTCCATAATGTGCTTTGATCAGCTATAGTAAAATACACAAACATTTTTAACTGTGCAAATTTCTCCTTATGGGGTGGGAGAAGATGCAGCCCTACATACTCTGAAAATTCAGCTCTGGCATGTGCACTTAAACATACAGTAAATTGTTCAGGATACCTGGCCATACACACTTACATAGGTGAGATCAGAACTGAGCTGTGAGCTACAAACAGTAAACATTTATATACTGGAAAGTAACAAAAAAGCATATGGTCCAACTGTTCTTTGAAGCCTGAATACACCCATGAAGAATGTGCAGCATAAACTTACCTTAACACTTAAAAATCAGATATCAGGAACAATTATGTGCTTAAAACACCACTGAACAAGGGGCACTATGAAAGTACTGGTGTGAGCAGTTACAATGATAAAACGTTTCATACTTTATCATTTCCTTGTTAATGTGATTTAGAGGAAGGGGGTCATGGCCAGTCTGAGACTGGACTAATGAATCCATCAAGGAAGCTGATACAAGAGAGGAATAGAAAATTGAAAGTGCAAGTCGAGCACCAGAATCAGATTTTTATGATACTCTGTTTTAATGGAGATTTATTTAGTATTGAAATAAGCCTGCTGACTTTCAGCTAAAGACTAGAAGAGAATCATATATATTTTTCTAAGTCTGAAAGCAAGCTAGTCATTCATATGATAAATCACAAAAGATTAAGTTGGCTTTAGTTTATAGTTAGTGTTCCTTTTCCTGGAGGCAGGGCAGATGAGTTAGAATGAGTTCAGACTGAGAGGGAATCTGCTTTTTGTGGTGATGCAGTGGTAATGATAAGTGGATAAACTTGAAGGCAATGATGATGAATCTGCCATATTTGGTTTTATCACATCATTTAAATGACCAAAAGTAATTCTTTTTTGCTCTCTGTAATTTGACTACATGGAAACATAGGATTATTAATTAAAGAGAATCAGATTTCACCGTGGAGAACTTCATCATTAAGGAAAAACACGGTTATTTGGTAAGGATCTATAGTGCTTGGTGCTCTACAAGACACAAAGGAAAACACAGTCCCAAAGAGTTTACAGTTGAAAGCCCTGCTCCAGCAAGAAATGTATGGACTCCAGTTCCCGCAATCCACTTTTCGTGAGCTGGAGTCTTACACTTGTGTGGATCAGACTGCAGGATCAAGGCCAATATAGACAACTTTGAAGCCATTAAGCCTCCATCTATTTAGATCAATTAGAGCACTTGAATTCTCAGAAAAGTACTTTGTAGGCTCTGTGGTAATCTGTATACAAACAAAAAATTTTTTATGCTAGTGTGTAGGAGCATATCTCAACCCAGGCACACACAGCCTACTCCAAACTACACACCAGTAACACCCAGTAATAATCTGAACAGAGAAACTAGTCTCCCTCGTTCAGTTTCTGACATTTTTTGTTTTATTGTGAACAACCTTCCTTCCAAATAAAGCGTATTCTACATGTCTTACACGCCTGTTTCACAAACTGTCCTAGTGATGAATTAATCTAAACGATATTACACAAGTCAGAACTATGATCATAGACTTAAGAACAAAATACGATATCTATATTTGTTTAAAGAAAAGAAGTATTTGTGGCACCTTAGACACTAAAAAATTTATTTGAGCGCATCTGATGAAGTGAGCTGTAGCTCACCAAAGCTTATGCTTAAATAAATTTGTTAGTCTCTAAGGTGCCACAAGTACTCCTTTTCTTTTTGTGGATACAGACTAACAGGGCTGCTACTCTGAAACCTGTATTTGTTTAGTAATTAGACTGCGAGATGTACTTTTCTATGCTGTTCCTATTGTCATATAAACAATAACTTCAACTGTCAATGTTATAAATCGAAGGGGGTCAGTTCAATGGCGTTCAGAAGCAAACTGGGGGATCCATTCTACAAGTTGGCCCAGTAAGTGAGCTTATCAGTTTGTTGGGGACACTGGGGCATGGCCACTAGGTAACTCGAGGGGATGGAAGACCATGAGTGTCAATGAAGCCCCCTCGCACTAGGCCCAGGTGTCCTTGGCCCCCCTTCCCGCCTGGAGGCACTCGCAGCAGCTCTGCGTACTAGGCCCAAATGTCCTTGGTCCCCCCCCGCCTGGAGGCACACACAGCAGTTATGCTGAGGATCTGCAACAATATGCTGCAGAGTCAGATTGCCTGAAACTAAGCAAGGCCAAACAGGGCAGATATGGAAGAACAATGCTGAATAAAGCAGCTTTATGTATAGTTTAACAAATGATACAGAGAACCAGGGAACTAGCTGGGAACTGGATTGGCTGGCTATATGGATACTTGGGGCAGCTTGCTATTGGATAAGTATGCTGGGAAAAAAGATGTATAAAAGCCTGTATAACTTCCTGCTCTGTGTGCAGGATTTGAGATTTTATTCTCCCTGTAGCTTTTTGCAGCTGCAAATAAACTTTTCTGCTTCTCCACCCTGTTGTGATTATTGGGTGTAGCACACCGGGTAACGAACCAACTCAAGCTGTTGTTCAGCCTCTTGGCACTGGGTGCCGGCAACAAGTTGTTGCTCAGAAGAAGCAATTGGTTAAACCACTTTTGGAAGGCCACTAATTGTGGTCTCCTGGGTGAAGAAAAACTTGCTGTGATGGTAGAGCCTGGAGGTGACAAACACTGAACTTTTGCTTGAATTTTGGCCGGTGTAGCCCTCTGGGCAACTAGTGGCTACAAACTAAGGGATGGGTCCATGCTCTCCTTGCTTGGTAGTTAAAAGAATCCTGAAAGGCCATTGGATCGAGGTCTACTTTTAACGGTAATTCACTCTTACATTTTATCAGACAATTTCCAGAACCTGAAACTTCCTTCTTTGCCAAAAATTGTTTCCTGCCAGATTGTGCAGCACAGGCACCGGTTGCTGATTACAGCCTAGTCTCCCCCTGCATACGGGAGTTTTCCACACCCCCTGCCACGAACAAAGAAGCGAGTCATTCCAGCAACCAGCCTCCCATTGCAAACGCGCCCACTGGTTTGCAAAGGTAGCTCGGGAGGAAGGCGCACGTGTTGCTCCGACTGTCCCGCGCGCCGTGGCTGTCCCTGCCCCAGGCGCCCCTTTACAGCGGGCCCAGCTGCGATTGAGGAGGAGGAGCGCGCGCTCCTCCAGCCCGGCCCCGGGGAAAGCCTCCAACCCCGGGAACTGAAGAGCCGAGTCACCCCTCCCCCCGGCTCGCGCGTCAAACGCCGGGCGTCACGGACACATTGTAATGTATCAAAAAAGCGCGCAGCCCCCTAATCTCATAAGCCTCCTGCACGGGCGCCAGCCCCGCCGCCCACGGAACCTAGAGGGGGCTCCCCGGGCGGGCCGCAGCAGAGCCCAGGCGGCAGGAGCAGCTCCCTGGCGCTGCCCCGCGGTCCTCGCGCGCTGGCCGGGCTGCAGCCGCCGGCGCCCGCCTGAGCTAGCGGAACTCCCCGCGCCGGGGGTAGCCGCGGAACTCCGCGCCGCGGAGGCAGCGGGCGCTGCAGCCCGACCCCCCTCTGATCTCGCGCGGCGCCCGCCCGGCCGGCGTTCCCTTGCCTGGGGGGAGCTCGGGGCTGCGGCGGGAGCCGGTGCGAGTCTATTAGCAGGCGCGTGGTAATGATGGCGGCGCTCAGTGAGACTTTCCCTGTCACTGGATACTACTCCCGGCTCCTGCCCGCCGCCGCGGCAGCCCCGCTCCGAGCTCGCCCTTTGCAGCAGCGCCGCCGGGCAGGGGCCAAAGGCGCGCGTGGGGCGGCCGGCGCGTGGGGGCGCCGCGCAGCATGGGGCTGCTGGAGCGGACGCGGAAAGAATGGTTCATTCTGGGGATCGTGCTGGTGATCGCCGTGGCGAAGCTGGAGCCCGCCGTCGGGGCGAAAGGGGGTAAGTCCGATCCCGGGCCGCGCCGGCTGCCGCCAGGGGCTCGCCAAGCCAGCGAGAGAGAGATGGGGGGCGGCGGGGGGCATTGAACAGGTGCCGGCCGTGCCCTGCGCGGCGCCCCTCGCCGAGCCCCCCTCTCGGCTCGTTCGCAGGCAGGCAAGCGAGGGGCTGAACCCGAGCGGGTGGGGGCAGCGTCCCCTGCCGCAGATCACAAGTTTTGGGGGGAACCAGACCAACCCCGGGGTTACTTTCAGGGCACAGCATCCTGTCGCCCCAGGAATGTAGCGTTACTCCGCCAAGCGTGGCCGTTGCTTCCAGTAACGGGGCAAAATCCCCCTCCCCCCAGCCCCCGTGGGGCGTTGGGCTGCGCAGGTTATGGGCCGCGGAGCCCCCAGCACAGGGCTCCCTTGCGGCTCCAGGGCCCGCGCTGACACGTTGCACTGAGACCCGGGCGCGACTTCCGTGTGCCGGGGTTGAATGGCGGTACAGTGCTAGCTACCAGCACAACCTTGCTCAGTCGGGAAGGGTGGATTTTTCTGCAGCTGTCCAACTTGAAGAGAAGGGTGGGTTTTTTGAGTGAGGTTTGTAAGTGTCTCATTGAAATATACACAAAAAAATCCCTGATCACAAGAGAAAGGAGACACTTTAAAATGATCTAAAATGAGTCCAAAATTAAGGAACCTCCTTCCAAATGAGTGACTCTAATAACTGGACAAATAACATTTAATCACACTCAAGTTTTAAGCGATGGCAAATTGTATTATAAGGGATATGTTTCAAATGTGGGGAATTCAGTCTTGCTAGTCCCAGTTTTTTTCCTGACTTTTTTTTAAAGTTGTGTATAGCGTAAGGTGTTTTGTATGCAATACACAGACCGTTTTTGTATCTCCTGGAGTCAGGCCTATGTAAATAGCTTGTCTCCAGCAATACAGAAGTTGGGTGGATTCAGTGTAGAATCAAGCTCTGTATGAACTTTGAGATCATTGACTTGTGTAGAGGATTCAGTTTCTCTGTGACCGTCAATAATATATCTTTCGTACGCGAGAGGAGACAGGATCTCCTCTTTTGGAGTAGAGCGTAAAGGCCTGCCTGCTTGCTACTGCAATTTTAGTCATGTCAGATTAGTACTACTAAAAGTATGAAATAAAAAGGAAAGAGAGAATTTTAAAATAAGATCCACTAATTGAGTTTAGATAGTGGCGTGGTCAGAACTCCATTAGTAATGTTTAAAAATGGAGGCTGGGTTTTTGTTTTCAGCATTCCCACATGAGGCATGGTTCCTACCCCAAAAGGGTATTTGTCATTTTTATAAGAGTGAAAAATGTTAATTCCTTTGAAACAGTGTACAAACATAGGCTTTTGATTCAGTGGGGTTCCTTGGAGGTGCAGGGGTCTGCCCATGCAGATCTAACTGCTGGATTGGGACCTTAGTGTGTTTAGAAATCATATACAGCTGGAGGTGTACTACACTGCCCCAGGGAGCCCTGTGTAGGGGTGCAGCTTGCTTTCCACTGTGCAGCCAGCCAGCCTGTCAACCTGCTGGCTGGTACATGTTGCAATTCTGACTGGCCCATATGTGTGCAGCCCAGAGGTGGGAGAAGGCTCCTTATTTGCCACTTACCACTTAATATTTCCGCATTAAGGCAAGGCAGAATCTGCCCCATGGTAACCAACAGGTTTTGTATACATAGGCATACTTTTCATTGCATCATGCCTTTCATTGCTATCTCTCTCCGTTAATTAGTCTTGTTTGTTTTTGTTTTAAAATAAGAATGACATTCACTTAAATAGCAAAACTTAGTCTTTTAAACAGACTTTAAAGTTAATGATCAAAGTGCTCCAAATATTTCTCTACATTCTGAAATATTTAATTACTTTGGTATATTATAACTTTTTATAGTGTTATTTCCTTAAGTGGTTCACTTTGTTTTTGTGGTTTTGTTTTGTTTTTTTAGGACCACTGAAGCCAGAAATTACCATAACATATATTGCTGTTTCAGCTATATTCTTTAACAGTGGACTCTCATTAAAAACTGAGGTACTGTAAATAAGTTCTCTTTGGTTCTTTCTTATTTTATTTTAGAAGTTTGGGCTGATCTTGAACAGGCCTGAATGTAGTTAGGCACATCAAATTACTGACTCTTTTTTGTTGGTAGGTAACTAATGGAACCATGTGAAAGTTACATGTGTACATAACTAGTTTGTGTGTTTTTAAAAAAATTACACAGCGCCGGAGGGAGAGAGGAGCAGGACACGCTGAGTGAAATTCACTCACGTGTGGAGGGTCTGCACAAGACACTTTATTGTTGCAGAAATCCCACAGTCAATCTCTAGTGAGATAGAGAGGGTGTAAATGGAGCCCCCATGCCTCTATGAACTACAGAGAAGGCTTAGCATCATCCCCAAATGAGGCTGACTGAGCAAGTAGCTACAGGATCCATGCTTATGATGATCCAGTGGCTTCAAACTGCTGCAGAGGTGGAGGCCTAAGGGATAGCAGTTGCTACAGCAGTTTATTGCCTGGAGTAATGGTCCCAGAAGAGTTTCTCTGCAGCTCCATAGCTTGCCTATGGCTTGGGAACAGTTTACTAGAAGATTCTCATGTATTCAGTTGTGCTTGGTGGAATGCTGAACTTCAAAGGAATATTGCTGCATTTGTGCTTTGACTCTGCTGCCACACTCAGTAGTGCTTCGGGGTGCCTGAGCCTATTTCAATTCTTATTCCCATTTTACTTTAAAAAAAGAAAAATTGGTGGGGGGGAAAAAAGTCTCAAGTAGCTTAAGAAATGTTGCCTAGTTGCCTGCAAAACTTTGGTGACTGGGTGAAGGGATGCAGCAGTTTTCTGCCAAATTTGTCTGCCAGCGCATCTCAGGTGACCTTACTTGAAAGAGAACCATTGCACTTCTCTGCCTGTGCAGCCTCTCTGTTCCTTTTCACTTTGTTGGCTGATTTGATCTGTTACTTAAGAGGATAACTGAAATAGCTCCTAATTCACCTGCTTAAGTAAGTAATTTAGCTAGCTGCAAAGCAATGATGAAATCAATAATTTGGCTAATACTTTGCACCAGGGTTTGACAAATCTACTTACCTGCTCACCTTTGTTAAGTGGGAAGTTTCTCTTGGCTATTGAGCCAAACTATATTATTGAATTCTGCAGAATTTAAGCTTTCATATTTTGTTTTAAGTTTCTAAGCTTATGGTTGTGAAGATAACCCTCCAACTGGGAGCCAAGTCTGAATTAATGCCATCCTGAGTCTATAGTCAGATTGTTCCAGCGCCACTGTTGATTCTCATGGTTTTGCCCGGTTATGGCAGCAGTGAAATTAATCTCTCTGGTTGGTTTCATTGCTGCTATTTCAGAAGCCTGTGGTTATCAGTGAAACTGTCAAGAATCCTGTCAGTTTCATCCTTTCACATGGAAAACCAATTAATACTAACAGAAGCTAGCAGTGGAGTTATTCACGGGGAAGAGGACCCAAAAACAGTGGCTGGGAAGTGGTGGTGTAGTTGAGTTCTCTTCTCTCAGCAGGCAGGAATTCCTGAAGTGCAGGGAAGAAATGGAAAGGTCCTTTTTCCTTTCAGTAATTTCAAGTCTTGATGCTTCAAATTAATAAAACAGCTGCTAACTAGAAGCTGATGAGAGATGTAGCCCCACACCTTGTCCAGGGACAGTACTGTGGTAGACATGCCAGCAAGTGAGGGTGGCAGAAGGGCTTGGCTTTTGTGTCTGGCTGGCGAGGCACCCCTCCCCACCCAAATCATTTTTTGTATCTACCTTTGTCTAGTAGGTTTAGTGCTTGGCAAGTTAAGTGCCTAATAAACTTTTCAAGCCCAGCTTTGGACTTACATGGCATCTTTTCATCCAAGGACCTCAAAGCAATTTATAAACATGAATAAGACCATGTGTACACTACAAAATTATGTTGACCTAAGTTATGATGGCATACAGCCGCTATGGTAATTAAATCACTTTTGCGGGTCCACACTATATTCGTTGTGTCATCAGTGAGCGTCCTCATCAGGAGACCTTGTACAGATTGTACTGTCAGTGTGGAGCATTGTGGGACAGCTTCTGAAAGCCAGTGACAGGTGAGGTAAACAATGCAGTGTCTACATTGATGCTACGTTGACCTAGCTACGTCAACCATAACTCAGTGCTGCTCGCAGAGGTGGCGTTATTAAGCTGGCACAATGGGGCAGTTATGTAAGCGGGAGCGAAATTTTAATGTAGACTCTTAGGTCTTACTCAATTAGGTTGATGCAAGGCAACTTACATCAGCCTGTCTTCCCATATTTTAATGTTACAGTATTTTGAGTTGCAGTGCAAGTTTTCTCCTCTTTTGGTTTTTATCAATTCTTGAGTGTGTGTGTACGTGTGTTGGGATCACTTTGTTTTTACATTTGTTAATTTTAATGGAGCATGCATTCAGTATATTCTGTAAAATCATAAGAAACTGTACAAATTTTATGTCATTAATAGACAAAATGTTCACACTTCCAGATTTTTATTTTAATTTATAAACTACAATATGCTTGCTTTTTTTTTTTTTTTTAATATTATCCTTCATGGTTCAGTGTTATCAGGAAAACAGAACTCATGCTCAACAATGCTATTGTAGATGTGGATTCAGAAGTTCTTTACAAAGCAGTGGGCAGCTTACTGGTATAGCTCTGTTTATGCACATACAAAAAGCATCTTGGTTGTATTTTCAAAAACATGAATTACCATAAGTAGACAGAATTTTATATTTGTACTAATAACTCTGTAGTCATGATACACGAGCAGAGTATTTGCCCATACCATCACGCCCATTCAACTTTCAGTTTATTGGCTGGTTTGGTCTTTGAAAGAGCTCTATTAACTAAGTCCCCACAGACCTAGAATTTGAAATCATATTCCTGAATATCTGGTTAGTGGCTACAGTTGTACAGTGGGGAATCTGACGAGTCATTGAAAAAGGTTTTACTGTGTGTATGTGCTGACACACAAAAAGCCATATTGTGCTCACTGGCCTGATTAGAGGGAGGAGTGGAACTGCGCTGCCCTGTAGGAGCTTGGGTGGCACAGAAATGCCCTGAATGTCCTGATATGTTGGGGAGATAGTGTAGCTTTCTCTGTTGGCTTGTGTAGGGAGGGGTGGGGCTATGGTTTGGCAGCTTCCCCTGCCCCTTTGAGGTGTCCTGAGAGAGTAGTCTCTGCATTTTCTCAAGTGCACCGACTGAAATTCTGACAGGCTTTTTTGTGAGATGCACAACAGGGTGAAGGTTCCTTATTCACTCCTTTCCTTTGTATCCATGATATAGACTATGACAATATGATTCAAAATGTATCCTTTGTAAGGGTCTCCTCTTAAAAGTGACCAGCAAAGACATTGAAAAACCAATAATTTGGGGAATATATTTCTTGTAACGCAAATCTCTTCCTCCACTCCCATCTTTTCAAGTCTGCAAAGGCCTATCCTATAAGTGTGGCACCACTGCATGCACTTCTGCAGCAATTTTCATTAAACCTATCTTGGGTTCCTTATAGGGCATTTCCCAAAAGATATAAGATGATACTATTGAAAACTGTATAATACTGTACAGTTCTAAAATCCAGCAATGGGTGGCAATTTCACACTCACCCAGACTGATTATGGGGTGAGTGTGACATTGCCACCCATACACTGTACAAGGGGTCTTGGACTGGTCTAGTGAATGATCTGTGGTGGGACAGAACTTTTCGGACCTGGCAAGAAATAAGACGGAATGTACGAATGGCCAGATAATTCTCTTATTCTAATTATTTGGGGTTTTAGCATACATAATAGTGTTTTTTTTTTTTTTTAAAAACCCTTGCTTTTAAAATAGCTATACTTTAATCACCTTCTGTGTTCTCTCACCTCATCTGGTCTTTAAAAAAATTCTTTCCTTTGCTGGTGATGAACCTCTATTCATCTTTGTTCTCCTTGTTGAAGAAAAGATGACGTCGTACTGTGATGAGACTATCTGTAGTGCAGTAGTTGATATGCAATGCTGGTTAAGAAGATGCTATTCTAATGCTTCTTCACAGATTGTATTGCATTGTGATCAGTCTCACAAGGATAAAGAGGCCCTTTTTCTTACTGACGATTTTCCATTCTTTAAAAATATTTTCACTTCTTAAAGGTCTTCTGTGTTTAAACAAAAAATTAATATATTGTTTCTTTTGTGATAATATTGTCAGTGTATATTTTAAATCCCTGTTTTCAGGGCTACGTGACTTCCTGAGAACACCTTGCAAATAGAAAAAAGGGGCAGATTTTTAGATCAAATGTGTTGTGGGGGTTTTTTTTTTTTTTAGTCAAGTTTGAGGGAAACACTTTTGGTTTGTTAAGAGAAGGCAAAAATACCTGACAAGGTTCCAATGCTGAATCCCTTATATTTCTAAAACTTTTATTTTCTTCAGTGGTGGATAAAGATGCAGTATTTGACCTTAGTGTGGGTCTTAAAGCTTGTTTGTTTGTTTTTTATTTATAAATTGCCTTTTTCTTAAAGTTGGCTAAATTTTAAAATTAAAAACTTCAACAGGCCCTTACTCTTTAAGCTGCTTGAAAAAGAATCCACTGCCAGCTGATACAAATTTACATTTTAAAAAGTGACTACTATGTATGTGCAATGAACTAGACTTTCTACATTTTTTTAAAATGTAGAATCTGACATATCTAACCTAATTAAAGATAGCTGGAGAAACCTAACAAATTAGCTTTCTCATAAGAGTTACATTAGATATCAGTTAAGTAAAGTGACTGAAAAGGACTCCAGTGTTTTTCTGAGGGAGACAGCTAAATAGGTTAGGGTGATCCATTTCCATTCAGATTTATTACATTCAGAAAGAGTTGATCTGACAACAAGAATTTTTCTTTTGTTTGAAAGGAAATGTATATACAAAACTACTAAGAGAATTGTTGCACAACAAGAGTACCAATGTGAAGAGACTCATAGTTAAGAGGGAAATATGTAATAATCTTTAATCACCCTTGTGAAGTGCTTTGAGGTTCTCTGATGAAAGGTGCTGTGTAGCAACAAAGTCTTATTTATTTTTCCTGCATCCAGGTGAATTTTACTCCTCACTTCTCTGAATTTTCTTGCTTTTGTTAGTTTGTCATAGCCTCAGCGTTCTTTCTGTGTAGTTCTTCCAAACCTTAATATTACTTGGTACGAATTTGCTGTCTATGGTTCTGGTGTATGTCAGTTTTTAAGCATTTCTGGGATGCTGAAGAAATAAAAACTGACGCTGAATTAATTTGCTATGTGAGTTTTAACTTTTCACTAGAGAAAGCATACCTGTGATTCTTTCTGCAGTGTAAAGGCCCTTTTCTGTTGGCATGCAAGAGACTTACACTCTTGTTGGCTCTATTTAGACTAGAGAAACTTTTAAAACTGTCTCCATATTGATTACATTAGTTCATCTCCCTTGTGGTATTCATAGAATCATAGAATATCAGGGTTGGAAGGGACCTCAGGAGGTCATCTAGTCCAACCCGCTGCTCAAAGCAGGACCAATCCCCAATTTCTGCCTCAGATCCCTAAATGGCCCCCTCAAGGATTGAACTCACAACCCTGGGTTTAGCAGGCCAATGCTCAAACCAGTATTAACAGTGGGAGCCTTAGTGTTGGGCTGTCAGCTGACAGTTCTTGGAAGGGTGACAGAGCCAGAGACTTTTCTGCACTAACCTACCATGATGGGAGCTGAGCTGGTGTTAGCAACAGTGGGAAATATTTTGACAAAAGACCCTTTAGTAGACAGGGCCTTGGTGTTAATGGTTTTGAAGGGGAGAATAGACTTCTAAAAGACTTAGAATGCGTGCATTTTTGTCTTAATGTAAAGGTGACCCTATTTCAAACAGCCCAAATGTGAACTTACCTTTGCTGTTATGACTGCAGCTTCCTCTCTTCTTGTTTTGCAGGAGCTGACAAGTGCTTTGATGCATGTGAAACTACACCTTTTTGTCCAGATCTTTACACTTGTGTTCTTCCCAACAGCAATATGGCTTTTTCTTCAAGTGTTATCAGTCACACCTATAAATGAATGGCTTTTAAAAGGGTATGTTTAAACATATTAGAGTGAAATATATTATGGCTACTTATTAAGGGCTGCTGTACCAGTAATATGTGTTTAACAGTTATATAGTGAAGAGATTTCACTGTGTAGTTTCATGCTTTGACACTTGCTATTGAAGAAGAAGTACACATAAGATTATCCTTTCAGAATTATGGTCTCATGTTTAGAAAGACTTGTCAGCTAATTTCATTTGTAGGGAGCTTGCAACAGATCAGCTTTCTCTTTGACATGCAGTCTGTTGAAGCTGCTATGTTTGATTTCAAGACGTATGGAAAAAAGTGATTGCTGAAGAGAGGCTTAAATCTATGAATACTTTTAAAAAAGCACAATATGTGGCATATGTGTTACAAGTATTGTGTGTATTTAGCATCACACTGTACACATCCAGATGATTGTTCGATATTGGTTCTTCCGCTAAGTTGTGGAAAAAAAATTAGAGTTTTTATGTTGGAACAAATCTCTTATTCTTTGAAATGGTGAATTAAGTAGTGGCTGTTTATCATGAGAATAAAAGGCATTGTCTTAAATGAATTTTTCTAATCTTCAAACAAATGTTTATAGATACAAAGTGACACCATAAATGATATGATAATAAACAGTACAAAAAAATCCTAAAATAGAGAAGCATCAAAATCAAACTTATATAGCAAGAACCACCAGGCTTTGCTGTGTAAATAAAATATAAAAATAAACTATTGTGTTAGAAATATCCCAGTTGTAAATAGAGAGCAGTGCTGTTCCATCCACTGGAAAGAAACCCCATTGTTCCAATAGTGTGGTGTTGCTTCAGAACAATCCTCCATGTAAATATCTTAGTTGTAAAGCTGCACATGTGTGTATGTCCTTAAAATAGAGCTGTTTTTGCTGTTTGTTTCAGTATTTCTCCAGACTGTTCTGATTTTCTAAGTATAAAGTGGTGCACACATTACAAGTGACGTTGAATTTGAGACAACAAAAACATCATTTAGGAAATGTTAGTGCTGTTCCTCATAATGGTGTCAATAGATCAGTTGGAGTAGAAGCATGCCAGTGTATCAGAATTAATTTAGACTTGGTGAAGCATAAAAACAGTTACAGTGAATATGAGTGCAAAGGTTTTGCACCAGCAAGACCAGTGACAGGCTTTCTCATCGTCATAGCCTGTCAAAATTCAGTCCTAACAAAGAACAGTCTCATTTGCTAGACTGCAAAGAGTTTTGATTCCTCTCTTCCCACTCTCTGCATTACCATCCCCATTCCCCTCTTCCTTTTGATGACGTTTTTCATGCCGATCTAGTCCTTAAGGATGCATTCTTATCTTAATACACAGGGGTATATACATGCAACTCCCTACATGCTGTTTTTCTCTCAAATTTGCATTTACGGCCATTTTTACACAGGGATCTAATGAGCAAATATGCTTTTTGTGATGCTTATAAATGCTTTTAGAGAGGCACCATCAACTTGCCAGACTGTTTATATATATATATATATATTGCCTCTTAAAAATAAATAAATAAAAATTTAGAGCTGATCCCGCAAAAACACCAAATTCTTTTAATTCCAACTGGCATTATTAGGCGTTGAGGGCACTCACCACCTCAAAGGAGGTACTCCAAATCTGGCATGACTGGATCCATATAACGCTCCTTTCCATCATCTGCAGTTTCCTTCTCTAACAATGGTAACTGTGACTGAATTGATCATCCTTTATCCATTCCTTCTCATTTATATTTTTTCTCATGTTTCTAAGCATTCACTAACAGCAAATCTATTCTGTAATATAGTTTCTTTCTGTGCTGGCTTATAAAGTGATATTAACACCAAAGGTGTATTGATACTACATCTCTGAGTGTGAGCTAACACTTTAAAATTCATAGTAGTTAATGTCTAGAGATGGCCTTGAACCAGAATAGTGGGTCAGAAACACAAATACTGGAAAGTTTAGGTTGGGCCCATTATCAGTTAAGAGCCTTAGCTGGTTTTGTTGCCCTTACCAGCCTCAAGTCCTAATGGGCAGAGTCTGAACTCTTGTTGCATATCTTGTAAAACCAGAGGCACTACTTGTGTAAGCTTAGCAACTGTGAATAGAAGATGCCCTGCAAGATTAGGGCATTGTGATCTTACTGATGTAATGCCTGCAACATTGCATATGTAATATAACACTTATTTAAGCCATAGTAGTTAACATTGTCCTGGTACGTGAACTCAAGATCCCTTACTTTCAAAAGACACGCTGTCAAGTATTTAGGCCTAAAACTTAACCTCCTAAATTTAAAGTAATCTGCTGTGGCATGTTTTCATATTAAATATATAATTAAAAATAACCAATGATTAATTTTTGTACATTTTACTATTTTTGTGGGATGTACTTAAAACAAACAAAAAGCTTACCTGCTATTTTTCTCTTGTGCTCACTCTGCGGTAGCATTCACAATATACTATACGCATTACTAAAGCATCATTGATGCACAAACGAGGACGTGAGCAACACAGCTATTTTAGTTTCTGCGTTTCTAAAAATTAGGGGGAAAAGCAATTGATGTTTGACTAATAGATGTGGAAAAAACCAGTAAGGAAGAAAATGTTTATATTCAGTCTTCTGAGAGTTTTAAGAGAGAGTGAAAATACATATGAAGATGAAACACTTGACAACTTCTCTAAACATACAATAAATAAAAATTTTAGTGGTGTTTTTAAAATATGTTTTAACTAAAAGTAGAAGAGGACAATGTGAACCTAAAATAATGAACCTACATCTTCTCCCTCTGCCACCTTCTTAATGGTCCATGTTTTTAGAACATGGTATCTTCTATAGAAAAATAAATGCATATGTCTTATGTTGCATATTTTCCATTATAGATGTGGTGTTTCAAAGCACTTTACACACATAAATCAAGACTGAATTTTGTGAATTATAAGCGTTATAATCTCCATGGTACAGATGGGGAAACAGAGTCACTAAGAGGTTAACTGATTTATTCAGGATCACAGAGCAGGGATGATCACAGTGCCATGGATGATAACAGAACACGTAAAAGTCTTGCTTCCTAGTGCTGTGCTCTAACCACTAGACAGTTGAGCTTGTGATAAATAATCATTTTTGTTCAGCTTTGATGGTTGTTTAGTGCTAGTGTCTTGCAGTGAATATTGCATTTCCTTTTTTGTGTTTAGTTTGCAGACAGTAGGCTGTATGCCGCCTCCTGTGTCTTCTGCAGTGATTTTAACCAAAGCTGTTGGTGGAAATGAGGTGAGTTTTTATTTTATTCACAATTGATTTTATTTGTTGTTGATTTATACAAAGAACTTTTGTGTAATCAAAGTCATGTGCTAAAATGTACAGCCTGGTGAAATAGAGCTTTTCATATTATTACAGTTTATGAAGACTCTCAAACTTAAAGCATGGATATGAAAAAAGGCAAATTTAAATTTATCATGTAAACTGGGGTTCTCAAAGTGGGGGTTGGGGCCCCTCAGGGGTTCATGAGGTTATTACATGGGGGGTTGCGAGCTATCAGCCTTCACCCCAAACCCCGCTTTGCATCCAGCATTTAAAATGATGTTAAATATATAAAAAAGTGTTTTTAATTTATAAGGGGGGCACACTCAGAGGATTGCTATTTGAAAGGCGTCACCAGTACGAAAGTTTGAGAACCACTGGTGTAACATCCTGACAAACTCCTGTGGCTACTGAGTCCACTGTTGCTACAAAGTAATATAATCACATCATCTCTATGATGGTTTATTTCTCCTTCCCCGACCAGTTTGTGTGTGTATTCACCTGTTGTATATTGTCTGAATCTTAGATAGTGAGCTCCCTGGGGCAGGGACAGTCTCTATGGTGGTTGTTTGTACAGTGCTTAGTATTATGAGGCCCTAAGCCCTCTTTAGGATCCTGAGGCAATACAAATAATTATTACACACAAAAAGCTACATTTAAAAGACCCTTCGAGGGTTGTAAAGTCAAGTGCTCAGAAAGTTAGGAAATGCCAGAATAAGCAACAGACAACTTTAATTAAATCCCCTTGTGCTATGCAGTATGATGCAGTCTTTAATTACTTGCTCATGTACTGGTTTTTTGCCCAGGATCCCTACCTTATTCAGTGCACATGATGGACAATGCTCACTGAATGGGTAGCTGTTCATTACTTTTTTCTCTCCTCATTTACTGCACACTATTCAAACCCTGCTCTGAAGTCAGAATTATTAATTTCCTCTTTGGCTTTTCTGTTGTACTTATTGCTATAGTATCTGAGTACTTCAAAAATATTCATGTTTGTTTTCATTGCACACCAGTGAGATTTGGAGGGGGAGGGTATTATCCCCATTTCACAGATGGGGGAATTGAGGCCCAGATGTTTACAGGAGTCTATCTCATTTTTCAAAGGGATTTAGGCACTTATGAGTCTAAATACCACAGATAGTGTATGGGTTTAGACTCCTAAGTGCCTAAGTCCCTTTTGAAGATGAGACATAGGATCTTAAATCAGTTAGGCATTGTGCTGCTGAGTAAAGCAATGCCTAAATAGCTTTAAAAATCAGGACAAGAGAGAGTAAGGGTAGGTCTACACGACCCACTGGATTGGCGGGTAGCAATCGATATATTAGGGGTCGATTTATCGTGTCTAGTCTAGACACGATAAATCGATCCCCGAGTGCTCTGCCATCGACTCCGGAACTCCAGCGCTGTGAGAGGCACAAACGGAGTCAACAGCAGAGTGGCGGCAGTCGACTCACCGCTGTGAAGATGCCACGGTAAGTCGATCTAGGTATGTCGACTTCAGCTATGCTATTCTCATAGCTGAAGTTGCATACCTTACATCGACTCTCCCCCTTGTGTAGACCAGGGCTAAGATCAAAAGTATCAACTGAGAAGCTCTAGAACTAATTTTTAGGTGTCCAGGACCTGGTTTTTCTTAGCAAACTTAATTCTGGCATTTTCTAACTTTTGAGTGCTTTGCAACTTTAATAATGTTCTTTTAATGTAGGGGTTTTTAAAGTGTAATTTCCTAGGTTTTTTGTTTTTGTTTTAAAGCAAGCTGGTGAAACAGAAATTCAATCATGAACCATCGTATTGACACCCCCATGGGTCATCAGCAGGGTTGGAACTTTTAAATCCTCTGCCACTTGAGCTCACTGAGCAACTTATAGCAGTAGTACGTTGTCATCCTTTGTGTGGACCAGGTTAGAGGGGGATGAGACATATGCTTTGCCAGTGGGTTGTGCACACGTTTTCTGATGTCAGGATTGGTGAAGCTTGGGTGTCTTGGTTCCACACTAGGTTCTGGAGGGGAGTGTGGTCTAGTGGTCACATATTTCTTCCTCTGTTCCCCCGAGCCAGACCCTTTCTGCCCTGTCCCCTCCAGACTGTCCCTGTCCCAATCATCTCTGCCTGCCCCCGTTACCCCTTAGCTTCTTGTCTCTTTGCCTAGCCAGTCCTAGTCTCCACCCCCATCTCGGATTTCACATCTTAATACCGATTTCCTTCACTACCTCATTGTCCCAATCTATTCCCTCACCTTCCTCCCTAACATGTCTGGCTCTTGTCCCTTCTGCATTCAAGTCAGGGTGCATTCTCCTCCAGACTCCCTGGGCACCAGAAGCGGGAGCATTGAAAGCACAGAAGAGACAGTCTCCCTGCTCTCAGTTCTGGTGCCTGGTGCTACAGCAGCCACTGGCTCCTGGAAATAGCAGTTGCAAGGAAATTTCCCTAAAGCCTCTCCAGCTCTGGGCTGAAGCATGCTCAATACAGATGGAATCTATAGAGAATTTATTTGCCAAATTCTGACAAATTCTACAGAGAATGTGCAATTATTTGTGGTTTACAGCATGGCCAGATTCTGGCTCTTTTGCTGCATGGGAACAGCAAAAGGCAAATGACTGACACCAGGGCAATGCTCCCTGCCAAATTTCAGTCCTTTGCCCCAAAGCACGGAGGTTCTAGAGCTTCTCAACTGAATGGTTGTGAGAATTTTTTAATGTAGGAAAAACAATGTATTTTTCTCTGTCACTGAAATCGCCTCTGATCTGTGAAGTTGTATTCAATACCTGAAGCGAAATTCAGCTTGCATGGTGGTAGTGATTGTTGACTATTATCCCTTCTAGTCTACTGTTGTCTCATCAAGCACTGATTCATCTTCTTACATGATCCTTCTTACTGAGTTAGAGATTTGTTAGGGCTTCAGTAGATTTTATAAGGGTAAAGAATGGAGAGGGTGGTGGATAGTTGCAATATGTTAGTAAGAAACATGAAGTGGTGAGTAGAGATGCCTAATTTGAAATAGCAGGCATTATTTAGTCTGTCTGGATTCAAGTACTGAGAGGAAAAAGAACCGTGAGTCTTTAAAGGAAGCATTAGACAGTGTGGCCTAAGACAGAGCACTTGACTGGGACACAGGAGACCTGGGTTCTATTTCCAGCAGGCCTGTGGCAGAGATGGGTAACTTTGAGCAACTCCCTTCACTGTTCAGTGCCTCAGTTTCCCCATCTTTAAAAATGCAGGTAAAGGTGCTTATCTTCTTTGTGAAGCACTTTGAGCTCTTCTAATGGAAAAGCACTATATAAAAAACGCATTAGATAAATGCTATATTTTTATTATTATTAGGTCTAGATAAGAGCAAGTAAGTATTTGTTAAAATGCTTGGGGAGATAGCTAACACCATTAGGCTAGAAGCCACTGGGATAACTGGAGATTTTGAAGCCTAATAATTGGGAAAACTTGGTCATGAAATTATGAAGATAAAGGGAGGATTTTTTAAAAAAAAATTTATAAGGATCTATTTTTATATCAGCATATGTACTAGAGGGGACATACTTTTGTTGAATAAGGAGGGTACAGTAAGTGAATTTAATCTTAAGGGTAGTTTGAGTAACTAATTGAGCTTTGTTCACTGATTCTGAATTTCAGCTGTACTGTGATTTTTGGTGCAAAACCAGGTAAATTTAAAAATCCAGTGTCAGTAAAATGAGGAATTTAATTAGGAGCATAAATTGGCATTTATGAAGTTATAAAATCTACCAATATTTATGTATTTATTTCTGTTTTGGTCTAAAGAAACTCTAGACCAAAGAGTGACCACCAAAGTGCTGGGTGCCCTTGATGCACATTTAAGAACACGACTCAGAAGTTACAGAACATAAAACCATCAAAAGCAGTAACACTTCTCCATCTTCCCTCACTTCACACATCATTTGGTCACTAAACACATGACCCGTACAGCATGAAACCTCTAGTGCACTCCACTACCTCTGCCATCCACAATGCCTGCTCAGATTGGCTTTGCAAGAGCACTTGGAAAACCAACAAACTGGGGCTATTTCAGAGTTTGAGGGTCAGAGCAGTTCAGAGGAAACTAGCTTTTATGGGGAGCCTGCTGCCAGTAGTCTCCTGCCTTTTATAGTGAGGGGGGAACCAAGATTGAGGGCCTCTGCTGGTTGCAACTGTGGCATTATGATATGGGGGAGGTATTCTCTCAAGTAGATGGCCTCAAACTCTGTAGGGTTTTGTAGGTCAAAACCAACATCTTAGACTCCACTCTGATATGTGGATGAATGGCAACTTGTTTAAGGTATTTGGGAGCAAAAGTAGAGCTCATAAAAATTCTAGGGAGGAATAAACTTTGCAGTTTTTTAAGAGAAATAAGGGAAATGCAAAGGGGTATGCAAAAGAGAAAAATGGAGTTCAAGTGTCTGGGATGCTAAGATCAATAATAAAATATATTTAAAATACTGTATTGGAGTTCAGAGGGTGGCAAAAGGGGGAATCCAGTGAGGCCATTAATAAGCTGGGAGAGCAAAATGGTCCTTGAGGGTTTCAAGAAGAGACAGCAGCTGTTCCTTTTCTGCAGATATTAGATGTAAGGGTAGTCATGAATGGCAGTTTTTTTTCTCTTCCTGCTGCAGGATATGCTGCACCTGTTGCTGATTAGGAAGAATCGCCTTCTCTGTAGGTCCCCCAGTTCATATCTATTGGGGCAGTTGGGAGGGTCGACAGTGTCAGCTCATTCTCATGTACCTCTGTTCATCTCCCTTTGAAAGAGGCCACACAAATCTTGAGAGTGGGCCATCCTCTCAACTCTCTCTCTGCTCTTGTTCCCTCCTTCCATTTAGCTTTCTCACTAATTTCCCTTTCTTCTTCTATCATTTCCCTCTGTGCACTGATACCTTCATCAACCCTACAAACAAAATTCTAAAACAGCTGCTGCTTATGTCACAAATCAATTTAGTTTATTTGGAAAACTAATTTCAGGTCCATGTGTAAATGTGTTGTGTGTAGGAAAACTCTGCTCCCATGAATGCTGGCAGAAAGTAAATACAAAAGGGGCTATTGTGAAAATGACGCATCAAGATCTAATATTTATTTGAGATGTTTGCCACACTATTTGTGTGGCTATGCCATTAATAATTTTTGGGAAATCTCTTGGTACTGGGGAAATACTAGAGAAGGATGGTCATGGAGTGAAAACACAGAATTGAAAGAGAGATCTGTCTTCAAATTCCAGCTCTGCCAGCATGCCAGACTCTCATCATGGCCTTGGGAATACCACTAAGGGCCAGACTATAAAGGTATTTAGGTGCCTAAAGATGCAGAATAGGTGCCTGATGGGATTTTCAGAAGCACCTAGGGGCTTATCTCCCATTGATTTTTTTGTTTAAAGAGCAAGGCACTTTTGTAAATCATACAAGATGATTATCTGCACCTAAATACCTTTAAAACTCTGCCCTAAATCTCTCTCTGTTTCTGTAAAATGGGGATTATAATTTTACCAACATTACGGGGAGTTGCGAATTCATAAAAGAGCTTTGAGATCTTCAGATGGAAGATTCTATGGAAGTGCAAAATATTATTAAAAGGTGTTTGGCAGAGAGCAAGTATAGTCCTTTCTTTGAAAAAAGAGGCTGAAAATTAGATTTGTAAGCCTATCATATTTTTTTGGAAAAAACAATTTGAGATGACTTTTATGGGCAGCTTAATGACACATTTTGAAAAGTTTAATTTACTACACAAGAGTCAGGATAGTATTGTGCAGATAAATCACATCAGACAATTTGTGTTATGGAAGACTGACCCTTTACTACTTCACAAGAGGAAATTGTAGAAGTGATTTTTTTTGTTTTGTTTTTTATTTTGACAGTTAATTAAAAAAACTGTAGTCTAAATAACTCCTTAATTTTAGTAACATTGACTTCTATTTTTGTATGTTCCTCCTGGCTTTGTATTTACTGGATTTGGTGCTTCCAAAATAAGATGCTGCTATATATTCAAGGCAGAGGACTTGTAAATACAAAAGACTGAAATACAATGAAAAAGCTAATAAATGTATTCCAGGACCAAGATAATTGGGGAAAGTACTAAAACTGATTTTTAAATTTTGTTTATTTAAGGATGTGTAAAAGATGAAAAACCAAATTGTAAAATGAAAGGTATACAAATAGTTATTTTCTCTTTGATTCCTTTCCTGAAAGGCTATGTACAAATAAATAAACTAATAGTTTTAACTGATATTTTAAAATGAACTGCATGGGAGTTGTCACACTGGCAAATAAATACTGGAAAATTCCAGTGATTTTTTTTATTAAAAACAAACAAAAAAGGTGAACCCTAACAACATGGCAAAGTCAGAAGAAAGATATTGATTTTTCTAAAAATATCAGAAAGCTTCTTTGAACTGTGTATATGTACATTAACCTTTTAAAAACAAAATACTATGAATTTAAAGGAATGTGCAAGCCTTAATGTTTTGTGTTTCTTACTTTGTACCACTGTGTGGGGTATTATTTGACACTGGATGGTAACGCACAAATATTACGAAAGAAGATCACTTAAGACCTGTACAGGAAATATGCATATTGCAATGTTTGGCTTCCTTCTCTAATATAACCTTTTTGTGACTGAATGTTAAATCTTCTCAAGTGATCTTTCCGAAGATGTTATGAAATGTAACTATGACCTGGAAGCTATAGTATGTGTTAATGGATATTTTTCAGATTTTGGCATATGTGTGGAGGGGGTGGGGTCGGGAAGAGTGCAGGACTAGTCCTGAAAGGCTGCATTTGTGAAAATCTTTAGTTAAGCTGCACTGTACACGTACACATGCAGAGAAATAACTATGAGCATGCACTTTGTGTATACATAGGGAACTGCCTTATTGTTACTGAGAAGTGGTCCATCTCCTGTATTCTGGTATTATTTTCTATACATCCTAATGTGGTGTTTACATTTTTGACCGCTGCTTTGCTTTGAGCAAATAGCTTTTATTTTACTGTCAGATGAGGCTCAGTTATTTTTCCATTGAATGGTTTGTTTGTACCCATCAGTGCATATGAGTAGTCCGAATTGTGACTTACAAATCTGGACTTAATCTGCCACAGTATCTGTTAAGAACCTCTAAAGTTCCTCACAGTCTTCTCAAGTCTTGACTAACCTAAAACATATTGATATCTGCAATTTTTTCTCCCACACTGTTTATATGTATTTAACAGCAGTAGTTCTAGTACAGATCCATAGGATGCCTCCTGTTAACCTTGTGAAAAGTTGAAAATTGACCACTTAGTCCTACTCTTTGTTTTTGCGAAAAGGAGGACTTGTGACACCTTAGAGACTAACAAATTTATTTGAGCATAAGCTATGGTGAGCTACAGCTCATTTCATCGGATGCATGCATTGGAAAATACAGTGGGGAGATTTATATACACAGAGAACACGAAACAATGGGTATTACCATACACACCATAATGAGAGTGATCAGGTAAGGTGAGCTATTACCAGCAGGAGAGCTGGGGGGAACCTTTTGTAGTGATGATCAAGGTGGGCCATTTCCAGCGGTTGACAAGAACGTGTGAGGAACAGTGTGGGAGGGGAATAAACACGGGGAAATAGTTTTACTTTGTATAATGACACATCCACTCCCAGTCTTTATTCAAGCCTAAGTTAATTGTATCCAGTTTGCAAATTAATTCCAATTCAGCAGTCTCTCGTTGGAGTCTGTTTTTGAATTTTTTTGTTGAAGAATTGCCACTTTTAGGTCTGTAATCGAGTGACCAAAGAGTTTGAAGTGTTCTCCGACTGGTTTTTGAATGTTATAATTCTTGACGTCTGATTTGTGTCCATTTATTCTTTTACGTAGAGACTGTCCAGTTTGACCAATGTACGTGGCAGAGGGGCATTGCTGGCACATGATGGCATATATGACATTGGTAGATGTGCAGGTGAACGAGCCTCTGATAGTGTGGCTGATGTGATTAGGCCCTATGATGGTGTCCCCTGAATAGATATGTGGACACAGTTGGCAACGGGCTTTATTGCAAGGATAGGTTTCTGGGTTAGTGTTTTTGTTGTGTGGTTGCTGGTGAGTATTTGCTTCAGGTTGGGGGGCTGTCTGTAAGCAAGGACGGGCCTGTCTCCCAAGATCTGTGAGAGTGTTGGGTCGTCCTTCAGGATAGGTTGTAGATCCTTGATGATGCGTTGAAGAGGTTTTAGTTGGGGGCTGAAGGTGATGGCTAGTGGCGTTCTGTTATTTTCTTTTTGGGCCTGTCCTGTAGTAGGTAACTTCTGGGTACTCTCCTGTCAATCTTCTGTCAATCTCTTTCTTCACTTCAGGAGGTGGGTATTGTAGTTGTAAGAACGCTTGATAGAGATTTTGTAGGTGTTTGTCTCTGTCTGAGGTGTTGGAGCAAATGCGGTTGTATTGTAGAGCTTGGCTGTAGATAATGGATCATGTGGTGTGGTCTGGATGAAAGCTGGAGGCATGTAGGTAGGCATAGCGGTCAGTAGGTTTCCTGTATAGGGTGGTGTTTATGTGACCATCACTTATTAGCACCGTAGTGTGTAGGAAGTAGATCTCTTGTGTGGACTGGTCCAGGCTAAGGTTGATGGTGGGATGGTATATGCCATCATGTGCCAGCAATGCCCCTCTGCCATGTACATTGGCCAAACTGGACAGTCTCTACGTAAAAGAATAAATGGACACACATCAGACGTCAAGAATTATAACATTCAAAAACCAGTCGGAGAACACTTCAAACTCTTTGGTCACTCGATTACAGACCTAAAAGTGGCAATTCTTCAACAAAAAAACTTCAAAAACAGACTCCAACGAGAGACTGCTGAATTGGAATTAATTTGCAAACTGGATACAATTAACTTAGGCTTGAATAAAGACTGGGAGTGGATGTGTCATTACACAAAGTAAAACTATTTCCCCGTGTTTATTTCCCCCACCCCCCCCCGGCACTGTTCCTCACATATTCTTGTCAACTGCTGGAAATGGCCCATCTTGATCATCACTACAAAAGGTTCCCCCGACCCCCCCGCTCTCCTGCTGGTAGTAGCTCACCTTAGCTGATCACTCTCTCTTTACAGTGTGTACGGTAACACCCATTGTTTCATGTTCTCTGTGTATATAAATCTCCCCACTGTATTTTCCACTGCATGCATCCGATGAAGTGAGCTGTAGCTCACGAAAGCTTATGCTCAAATAAATTTGTTAGTCTCTAAGGTGCCACAAGTACTCCTTTTCTTTTTGTGGATACAGAAACATGGCTGCTACTCTGAAACCTGTCTTTGTTTTTGGTCTCTTAGCCAGTTTCTGATTAATGGCAGAACCTTAACACCAACCCTGTTTCCTTAATATCCTCTTATTTACCAGGTACTGATGTAATATGCAACTGGGGAATTGTGCATGCAAATAGATATTTACACACATGTTCTAGTTAACATATGTAGCTACCCATTTTGCATTCATATATATGTATGTTTAGCTTAAACTCTGATTTATTGAACTTTTATTAGTCGATTTGTGGGAGCAAATAAATGAGGAAATAATTTAGAGGCCCAGTCCTGCAAAGGCATAATTCTGAGTTCAATACATTACACGTATGATTTTCAAAAGCATTTAACATTGCTCTTAAGCCAGTGGGAGCAGAGTTAAGCCAACAAAGAATACTTTTAATAATCCCCACCTTTATTGTCTTACGCCAAAGTTTTGTGCATCCCAAACTGTATTGAATTCAGTGGGAATTGTAAGTGACCTTCACCGTTTTGATTTATTAACTGTAGGCATTAGTGTTGGGGGAACTTTTATCTCAGCTTTCTTCCTGTTTACTCTTTGCCTGTATGCCCCCCGAATGCCCAGGTTGTCTGCTGAAAGAAGCCCCTCTTTTCACCTTGTAAAGTCTGCTGGAGAGCACTTGTCTCACAAAAGATAGGGCTGGAGAAGTTGCTTTATCCCTTTTTCGGCTACAGATCTAAGGCGTATTAGAGCAGGGATTTTTCTTTACCCTTTGTAACGTACACAGGAGCCATCCCTCTATTCCAGAACATCTTGAGAGATATCTTAGAAAGTGCATTTGGGCTGAGGAAGGACATAGTTGAGCTCCCCTCCTGTACTGCTCTCTGGGGACTCTTTTTCAGCTCACTTATTTATTTCATTTCTCTGGGGACTCTTTTTCAGCTCACTTATTTATTTAATTTCTCTTGTGGTAGCGCATTGAGGCTGAGGCCCCATTGTGTTCGGCACTGTACAAAAGTATAACAGAGTCCTTGCCCCAAGAACTTACAATCTAAATATTAGACTGCAGAAAGCCGGTGGATGCAGCAAATAGATGACTGGAGCAGAAGGAGACAATGAGATAATAATTACTTAGGCCTGGTCTACACTAGAGTGCGGGGGATCGATCTAAGTTACGCAACTTCAGCTACGTGAATAACGTAGCTGAAGTCGACGTACATAGACCTACTGAATGTGGTGTCTTCACTGCAGTGAGTCGACTGCTCTCGCTCCCCCATCGACTCTGCCTGCGCCTCTCATGGCCGTGGGGTACAGGAGAGCACTCGGGGGTCGATTCATCGCATCTAGACTAGACACGATAAATCGACCCCCCACTGGATCTATCGCTGCCCGTCGATCCAGCGGGTAGTATAGACATACCCTTAGAGTGAGACGATACTGTTGCCAGAGGCAGGAGGGTAAAGGACAGGTTAAGGTGGGTTTAAGACATCTTTATGCCCTCTCAATTCTGTGTTGCTCCAGGAGCTGGAGAGGTCCTCAATTTAGACAACCCAGAGTTACACCTGCTTCCCTGGACTGCCCTTTGGGCTGCAGTAGTGCCTGGAATCTTCACAGTGCTTTGTGCATTTGCTCTGCCCTGACATGCTCCCTACACCAGGGCTTGCGAGCGAGCCTTCAGAAGGCAGCCTCACAGTTGTGTCTGCAGTACCTGCACCAGTGGAATCTGGCCTCATCTGACCATGGGCTTTCAGGGACCCATGCTGCTCTGGCCCTTTTACCTGGTGTAAAGAGGTTAGAATGGGTGAGGATCTCATCTCCACATTTGACAAAACATGCCCTGATTGAATCCAAAGACATTTGCAAAACCTTTGCCGTGGCCCATGTGCAATTTATGCACATTTATGAGTACACAGAAGTTAGCCACACATTTATATGTGGCTTGAGCTTCCTTAGCAGCGTGGTTTGTTGGCATAGTAAGGGTGTGCAAAATCTGTTGCCCAGGCACAGCAAAAGATTTTTAGAAGGCTCATTACTTGGTCAAATAAGAGCCACTTTTCATTAGACACTGAAAGACGTTTTCCATTGAGGGCTATTACCTTGCTAAATTTCAAGTTCATACCCCCAATGGTTGAGAAGAGAGGTTGCAGAAATTTTATTATATAAACAGGGAAAGTGTTTTTCTTCGCTTTCCTTTACTCAAAAATGACAGAACCATTTTTGTATAAGCTTTCAATCACAATTGGAAATTTTCATTCTAAAGGTGAAAGTTTCAGAAAGTCATAAAGCCGAGATTTTTAAAGGTAATTAGGCAATGCTGTACTCAGTGTTCCAATGCTGATCTGATTTAGGTGCCTAAATCACATGAAATTTAGGTGCCTAAATCAGTTAGGCATTGCAATGCTGAGTTGCTGCAATGCCTAATTATGTATTTTAAAAATCTGGACCTAAGTGACTGAAAACAGGGGTTCACAATAGAAATGGCTGATATCACAGTTACTGGGCTGCATCCTTGTCCCTTTTTGAGGTCTCTGAGTGCTCCCCCACAGCAGTCAGGCTTTGGCCTGTTACCTCTCCTGCAGTGGGATTCTGTGGTTCTCCCACTCTCAGATAAGGGCCTAGGCTACCATCCCCTGGGTACCAAGTGTGACTAATTCAGCAGGTCCAACTGGGGTTGGAGCCTGCAAGCATTTCTCTTTGGAAACCTGTGATAGCTTACATTAGTAAGGATACAGACACAGCTTTTTCAAAACAAAGCCCAAGAGAAGTAGATTTAAAATAAAGAGGCCTGTATTCCCTTAGATTATCTTAGCCTCTCTATCCATAGCTCAGGTGGGTCTGGCTTGTTCCCCACCTCTGAGTTGGAAAAAATAGCCTACATGGCTTGCAACTTGGTCCCTCTGTCTTTTTCTGTCTCTCTCAGCGTATGTCTACACTCTGAGTTAATGGTATAAATTCCAGCTCAAGGAGATGCACATGCATTAGTTCTGATGAAGCTTGTTCACTAAAAATAGAGTAGCCATGATAGTGTGAGCAGTGGGAGGGGGATTAGCAACCCCAAGTACGTTCCTAGCATCTCAGGCGAGATTGTGTTTGGGTTGGCTAGGCCCTCCCACCATTCATGCTGCGGCGGCTACCTTCTATTTTGAGCACACTAGCTTGATCAGAACTAGCCTGGGTATGCCCTTGAGCTGGGAATTATGCCCCCGTTTCAAAGTGTAGATATACCCATAGTCCATCAGTCTTTCTACAGACTCCTGGCCGGCCAGCCTCTCTGACCAGCTCTTCCCTCCCTTCCTATCAGGATTATGTTTAGCGGACCAGTGTCTTTGGAATTCGCCGTGTTGCCAGTGTTGGGGCTGAGGAGTTCCTCATATGGCTATAAACCTGGCTATTGTTTGAGGGAATGTTCCTTGTCTGGGCCACTGTTTTAGCTTTCCTACATTCCTTAAGCCCCCTGTGATTTAACTCTGTGCTTTCAGGTAGGTGTTCAATAATAAACTAAGTCCCTGGCCATTACCATAAAGCAGCCTCCAGCTCCAGATTACAATTGGATCTGTGCTCATGGTACATTGAGCTCGTGGCAACTGTCAAATACATGGGCAGCGCCATGCAGTGCCAGAGGATGCTCAAAAGATGTGGACGCTCCTATAACAGCAGTTGCTGCTGTGCTTCGGGCCCCTCTCTGTCACAAAGCTGCAGATCTCTAGACCCCTGGTTATACCAGCTCTGTTTTATGGAAGTGAAACAAGCGCACTGAAGAACACTGGACTGACCTCTTGGATTCTTGTAATCTTCGTCAGTTGCTCCATTTTAAGCGGCAGGACAAGAGCAGAAATGGGGCTATCCTAAGCTGAACCCAGCAACCGCTTCCATCTGCACTGGTTGGCTTTCTTGGAATGGACATATTATTAGGACAGAAGACCAATGAATTACGATGTATGCTTACCAAAGAATGTCTCTACAATGGTCATTGATGACATGGTCATCAAAACCTTTGGTGACACAATAAGTTGAACTTAATATCCAAGTAGACCTTGTTATATGGATGGAGCTTGATCTGCAAGGAGGCTATGGCCCTTTGGGATTTGCCATGGTGAAAATGATTCAGGCAGGTAACAATGTCACACTGAACAGGGAAACTGAGTCACACATCATATTAATTAAATATATTCCACAGTTATTCACACCTCATGCAATTTTAATTCTTGCTGTTGCTTACATTCTAACAAAATTTTATAGAATAGGTGGTGTTTATGAACAGTATTCATTTGGTTGGGAAGTACCATTATTTTTTCACATTGGCATATTGAATCCTACTGTCAGACAGCTGTAGTTTCCACTATGCCTTTTACTGTAATAGCATAACAATAGGCAGGTATGAACAGAAGGGGAGCCCTTCCTGTCCTGTCTGCTTCTACTGCAGAGGGCATTGGATTTGCAAGAAGGCATTATTTCTGGTAGTTTTTATTAAAGATTCTAAAAATCAAGAGATTTTTCCTGATTTGGCCTCTTAAATTGATGGGTTGATTTTTTTCAGAAGTGCTCAGCACCTAGCAGCAATGAATGAGTAGAGTTGGTGCCTCAATGTTTTTTAAATTAGCCCTCTTTTAGGAGCCTAACTCTTTCAAAAGTAGGAGCCTAAAATCTTGACCTCCACATTAGAACTCCTGGTAAACTCTGTATGGGTTTGCCAAAGTAATGGCCTGTAGCCTTTACCAATTCATCATGCTTAAGACTGCCGTAGCTGAGCACTCGGCTAGGCAGTGGGGATTTTTTTTTTCAGGTGTTTGCTGCTGCATAGCATGTTTTCTGCAATGCAGAACCAAACACTGAACCTCCCTACCACCATTTGCTTCCATAATTGACATCGGTTAACATGGATGGATGGGAAATATGTATGAGTGGCAATAGCAGAGTGTTATTCGTTGTGCTCAACTACATGCATGCAGCTCCAATAGAAGCTGTTGGTATTCGGAAATGCATATCTGAGGGAAGAACTTAGTTCAGAATGTTTTGTACAAAAATTCAATATTTGAATAAGAACTACAGTGAGCAAACAAGCCAACAGCTGATTGCATCGGCAAGAGAGAAAGAGGCAGCAACAAGAGCCTCAATTTCTAGTAATTATGTAGCCTACAAACTAAAAAATACCCCAACCCTTGAAATACGTTTGAGCTAATGAATCCAGAACTATGGTTTGTTTTCAGAGTTTAATTTGGCAGTTTACATGTGTTACTTATATACAATTTTGAATCCTACAAAAATGTGTGGACTTGGGTTTTTTAAAATCATTTATATCTGCAGCAGAATTCTTTATTAAGTTTTTAATGTATAAAAGTGGTGTGGGGTCTACACATAAATAGATCATGTTCATGATACTGTTATATTTTATAATTTTTTAATTTAGTTTGCTTGTTATTCAAAGCATAATGAAAAATCAGCATTGTAGAAATGTTATGTTCTCCGTTCCAGCTGTGTATTCAAATCCTTTTCAAAGGCTATCTCTGAGTCCCATACGCCAAAGTAAATTATTACATGTGGTGAACTCTAAGTTATCGAGCAAGGTCATGGCAGTGAGAATATTTCAGAAAGGTTTTATCTTTGCTTGGAAAGCAAATGAAACCTCTCATCATCAACTTTAAAGTTATAGTTGTAAGAGAATTTTCACTAGGGGTGAAAGATCAAGTTCATGGGAGACATAATTCATTCTAAAAAGTTCTTCCTCAGACATAACACTGGGACATGAAACATTCACAGAGATTTTCATGTTGTTGGTGGGGTATTTACACATTCACTAATATTGAAGATCAGAATCATTGTAACTTTTCACAATCTATTCTGGTTTTAGTCCAAGTTTTCCTAAGTGAGGAAGACATTCATTCTATGATGATTTAAGAACTTAATTTTTTAAAATATTCGTTATTTTACAGCTATCATAATTTTTATAGTGTGCACCTTTTAGAGTATTTAATCAGTAATACCTGTTCTATTATTATTAATTTGTTAAATAGTAGCACTTACAGAGCCTAGATGATTAGAGCTCTATTGTGCTAATGAACGGACACATACACAATGAGATCATCCCTGCACTGAAGTGCTTATTATCTATAATAATGAGAAAAACAAAAGGTTGGAAGGGAATCCGGTACAGAGAGGTAAAGGGAATTGTTCAGGGTCACAAAGCAGGTCAGTGGCAGAGCAGAGGGAATAGAACCCAGATCTCCTGATTCCCATTCTAGAATTCTGTCCACTAGACCACTATTTATTTGCCCCGTTATCTAATAGACTTCTATATGATTTTAATCGATCAATGATACACCTGTCACAGATCATGGCAACCTGTACCTGTATTACCACTCTGTGGTCCAGCAAGGGCACCCGCTCCAGGCTCCTGAATATTTCTGGAATATTTCTCCCTCCTGACTGGGGTATTTCGGCTGCACAATTCTCTGACTATGCTGTAATATCCCCAGCAAAAAACAGACTGCCTAAGCAGGCCTGTTTTGCTTCTCTCCTCAGAGGCAGTAAGCAGTGTAGTTGTCCATAGTTACACTACCACACAGCTTTTCCTAAGCAAGCACTTTTATTCTGAGGGTAAAAACATTACAGCGAAACATACAAAAGAATCTACACACATGCAAATAAACTTCCCGGAGATCATCCCCTAACTCCAACAAGAGCTCTGCTTGGTGAACAGTCCTTCAAACCCCACCCAGGGTTTGTCTGTCACATGTTCATAATAGCTTTAATTCAGAACAAGGATGCAGACTGAGCCAAGTCCTTCTAACTCTTCCCAGGAAGGATTGGGGCCCCATCTTGGACCAAAGGTCCTGTCCTTTTGCTGGATCAGAAAGAAGGCCCTGAGTCAACTCAGGCTGTTTATCCTACAATCCTTTCTTTGTCTGTTGGTCCCTGGAGACTTCAGTTTGAAGGAGTTTACGTGAGCCTGTCTCTAAGTGGTGGTAGCTCTCTGCAAGTGTTACAATCTGAGTGAATTTGCGTAACCATCCCCCACTATTCTTAGTTCCTGCAGCATTGTGGTCTCCCCTCCCGCATAGAATTACATACAGTCCCTGCCTGGCCTGGAATGATGCATAAGATTATTTCAGTAAGGTTTGTCCAGAATGTTGCAGGAAATTGCCATGCCTGTCACAGCACCCACCCCAGTAATGTCTGAGTGCAGTAGAAATCTGCTCAGTAGTTTGTGCCCTCTTCAACAACCATTTCCGGGGGGTGGTGTTTTGGTACCTGCTGGCCTATGACAGCTGTCCTTTGTTAGGAGGGCTGCTAGTGGCCAATCCCTTTCCTTTTAAAAGGTGGGCAATGGGATGGGGCAATGATGTGCCACTTGTAATAGCATAACAATAGGCAGGTATGAACAGAAGGGGAGCCCTTCCTGTCCTGTCTGCTTCTACTGCAGAGGGCATTGGATTTGCAAGAAGGCATTATCTCCGGTAGTTTTATTTATATCCGCTTGTTTACACACTATTCAAATTCTAGGCCAAATTGACTCTACTTTTAAATCCTTCACATGATATTAAAACAAGAATATTTGCTTTAGGGTGCGCTTCTTTTATGTACTACAGATACAAATCTTAAGTACTTGTATATTTAACCGGTATATTTAAATTTCTTTTAAAATATAAGCTAATTTAAAAGGAAGCATGTTGATAATGGGAATTGTGGAAAGTTCTATCTGTCTTGGAAAGTATGTATGTGCTGTCAGGATCTTCCTACTTTGAGAAAAATAATTTGTTTCTTATGCAAGTTGTTTCCTTGTAAATGTTTGTTTTGAAATTATGTAATTTTATTACAAAAAAACTATTTTCAGAGGAAGTTACAGTTGGATTGTTAAACATCCAAAATTGAATAAATGATAAAATTAAGGTCACATATAGAACTGTAGCTCTGTTTTTATGGATACATTGATACTGTTATAAATTACACAATCATATGTTGTTTGCAAAATATTACATAATTTTTTCTTAGAGCTATATCTAAAAAAATAAATAAATTAAAAAAAATTCTGGTTGCATTTACTTATAGTTTCATTGCCCCAATGGTGTAATATGTATTTATTGAGCTAGACTTTTTTTATATGTTCTCTAAGGTATCTATTTTAATAATTAACAGCCATATATTATACAATTTATTTTCAGCCAGCAACACAGCTTGCTTAAGGTGCAAGTCTGGGAGGAATTGCTCAGTATTATCCTATTTACAAACTTTTGTGGCCTACAAATACTATCATGTTCCTATGTGTACTTCTTATACAGATTATTTTCATGTGACCTGATAGTCATCTCATGATGTTTTTACATAAGTGTATCTCTTCTTGAATGTAAAAAGTTTTATTCCTGATTTTCACAAGTGCAATTAGATCAGGACAGTGGGCTCTGTTTGTCTGGAATACACACAGAATAGCATGCAATACTACAGTATACTTAAGGCCCTTCATTTTCAAATTTTATTGATGTTTACCAAAATATTTTCAGGTTTTATGGAAGCTGTTATTGCATTGTTGATTTTTCACCCAAATTTTGGACTACTCAAGTAGATGAAAATACTAATTATGTTAAGAAAATCCAATATATTATATTACATAGATGTATTTGTTAGAAAATTACTCTAAATGTAAATGTGAGGCTGATTTAAATTAAGACCATGTTGTGGAAGATACATACACACATGTGTGTTTATATGTGTACTTAATGGTAATGTACAGTTCATGAAATAAATTACAGCATTAATCTGCCTTTACTTTCAGCATTCTTACTTTTTTGCTATTTGTTGCTTTTTTGATCCTCTTTTTCCGCAATATTAACCTCAATATTTACCCAGAAAACTGTAAAGTTAATATTTGCACAGATTTTCACCCATTTAATTTTTGTAATAAATGCTGTTAAATTGCTGGAAAATTTAAAACAAAATACAAATCAAAAATGAAGGGCCTTGAGGATGCTATACATGAATCCCTAATGAAAAGAAAGTCATTCACCACTACTATTGCTTCATAAACTCTACCATTGTGATCCCATAACTGACAAGTACATAACCCACTACTCCTGGCTTTTCAAACCCTCCTGACAGTCCCAACTGACAAGTCTCCAGACCGTTCCCAGATGTAGAAATTCTCTTTGCCTATAAATAATGGCAAAGTGCCTGACGAGCACTTGCATTTCTCTGTTTTTTTAAATTTATTTCTTTTCCATATTTTAAAAATCTAGGCATTACTTTCAAAACCCTACCTTAATTAAATTTTATAGTTAATATTTTTACATGCACAAAAGAATGAGAAATTTGGAGTAACGGTTTCCACAATACCTATGATTCAACCATATTGCATGAAAGTCCAAAATACTACATGTGTCTGGGGAAGCTAAGTCACAGTTGAGTGAATGGTAACCAAACTTTGTTTTTTGGCTGCAGTGTGTGAAAATTCTATTGCATTAACAGGATAGAGGGCTTTAAAAATGTATATATTTTGTTCTTGTTGTTCATATAATTCACTGCACTCCATTAAATAAGCATGTTACCTTGTTTGTAAAGACCATCCTGAATTTAATTGCCTTCCATATTTGTACTAATTATGCTCTTCCACATTTGTCAGCCAGTTTTAGCATATTACCTTGTAATCCTTCTTCCAGGTTACAATATGCAACATGATTAAAATCTGTAGTGAAGGATTCTGTCTCCCTGCATCCTAAACTGCTTACCCTCAGCAGTATCCTCTGCCTCCATTACTTAAAACAAAGCTTTATCTATTTAAGTAGCTCACGGCATGTACTAACCTAACATACAGTATCTCTGAGGAAGGCAGCTTCCTTATCAGATTGTGTTGCTGGGTGGTTATTTTATTTTTTTAGAATCTTTCATGTTTTTAATCCATTTTTTTGGAAATTAGTGCTGTTTATACAGTATAAGCCAAATTAAGCAACTTGTTGTTAGAGTTCCCCTATGTTTCAAACTTCTGTCTCTTTTTGAATCTTGTGGGAGGAGAAAAATGTCATTGTGTTGGGCTCTATCCTCCTATATTGTATACTGTAATCTGAAGTTTTATGATGTGACACTGCTCTTGTTAAAGTTTTCTTCAAATAGAAGAAGCAATTGTTGTATTGGGTTTTCCCAGATACTAGCTGCTATGGGCAAGAGAATGAACATTTATGTTAGGTAGAGGTACCTGAGAGCTCAGGGCCTGATTCTCTTCTCATTTGCACTAATATAAAAACACAAGTAATTCCGTTGAAGTCAAAGCAGTTACACTGGGGTAAAGAAAATCAGGCCTATGGTGTTTGCAGAGCCTGATTTAATCAACACTAATTGGCCTTGGCTAGTCTCCTTATGCAAAGTGTCCTGTTGACACAAAATGGTTAAATGTTTTTTAGCACAGCATTGTATTCTCATCCATTAATTGCTGACATGTTTACAAAGAAATTTAGTTTACAATTAAACGAAATTCAGGGACTCGACAGTATCACTGCACTGTTTAAAATGGCAAATAAAGTCAAGATTTCACTGTGGCCCATTGCAATAGATTTTATAGAAGAGAGAGCCTTCTCTGTGGTTTAAGTGATACTTGTATCTTTGTTGACTCATTCTTAGAACATTATTACCATTTATTTCAAAACTTTTCCTGTTGTATGTTGTTCTTCAGGAGACATAAATTAATCTATCCCAATAATTATTCAGTTCCAAGGGAGTATACAGTAAAAACTTTTGTAGGTTGAACAATTGCCTGACTTTGAGATGAGAAATAAGTTAACAAATACTACAGTTTTGCAACAAATGTAGCTCTGCAACATGGAAAAATGTATGGAGTTACCCTGAATATCCCTTCCTAAGTCCCAAGCCCCGATGAAGGTAGACGTCCACAATTTTGTTGCATTGGGGTGAAGGAAGGGTGCTCTTGTAGCTCCCAGGATCCTCGGTGAATTTCACCCTAAGTGATTTACAGCTGTTTTCTGCTAGTTCTGTTCATACACCTTGGATGTGAATGAAAAAAATAACATGCACATACAGTCTGCAATGAATCATGCGGCAATACTCATTTCTAGTTCAATGTCAAGGATAACAAATTGTCTGAAAAATTGTACATAAAATACATGTACCATTTGTTTAAATTGGAGACAGAATCTAGAGTGTCTAGTATTGGGAGCTGGGTTAAAGGTTCCCCACTTCTGCCACTTAAAATATGTATTTTAATTAAGACTGTTGATTGATCGCCGTTAACTCACTCGATTAACTCAAAAAAATTAATCACGATTAATCACAGTTTTAATTGCACTGTTGAACAACAGAATACTAATTTAAATTTATTAAATATTTTAGATGTTTTTCTACATTTTCAAATATATTGATTTCAATTACAACACAGAATAGAAAGTGTACAGTGCTTGCTTGCTTTTTTATTACAAATATTTGCACTGTAAAAATGATAAACAATAGAAAAAGTATTTTTCAATTCACCTAATACAATACTGTTGTGCAATCTCTTTATTGTGAAAGTACAGTTTACAAATGTAGATTTTTTGTTGTTACATAACTGCTCTCAAAAACAAAACAATGTAAAACTTTAGACCCTACAAGTCCACTCAGTCCTACTTCTTGTTCAGCCAATCGCTAAGACAAACAAGTTTGTTTACATTGACGGGAGATAATGCTGCCCGCTTGTTCACAATGTCACCTGAAAGTGAGAACAGATGGTTCTCATGGCATTTTTGTAGCCAGCATCCCAAGATATTTACATGCCAGATGCACTAAAGATTCATATGTCCCTTGATGCTTCAACCACCATTCCAGATGATGGGTTCTGCTCTGTAGAAATAATCAGATGGGGTATTGCAGGTTGACATCATGGAAAACCTTTCAATAGAAGAAAATTTTTTTTGAACAAATGTGTATTAAGGCCATAAAAAGAATGCTGATGTTTGTGAGGTTACTTAGCTGTGTGGGCTAATCCATGCTTACCCAAACAACATGCACATTTGGATATAAAGCAAGCAGAACTTACTTTAATCATATTAATTAAAAATATACATAACAGTTTTGTGCTCCATCAGATGTTCACTGTTTCCATTGCCAGGGGGCCCTATGGAGCTCAGAAGTAGTGGATAGGATTACTACAGAATGAGTGATCTGTAGTGTAAATTTCTTCTCTGTAATCTGATTTGCTGACTCTCCACTGCTTTCATCACACTTTAAACATGGCTAAAAAGACCTTCTTGTGCATAAACAACACCTATATGGAGCAGTCTTGCTGTTGAGTTCCTGCCTTCTGTATCATTCTAGAAGCTTTCATGAGGGTATAAGCAGCAACATCCTCCATTCTGATTCACTTAGCTGTTACATCAGAATGTATAGTATTTACAGCCATCTCTTGGAGTCTTTTACAGACTAGTCAAGAAAAGCCATGTCTTAGAAAAGTGTGGAAGTTCAGATGACAATAGCAGTAGCAGTAGGCACTGGCATCTTCAGAACGAAGATTAAAGACCCACTGGTGATTCAGGAAATAATTATTTTATTTTATTTCTCCAGTGGAGGTATTTGCATGCAAAGAAAATTTTTGTTCCTTTTAGGAGCACCTGTACTCATTGTAAAAAGAAAAGGAGTACTTGTGGCACCTTAGAGACTAACAAATTTATTTGAGCATAAGCATTCTCCACTAGAAGTCAGTCTAGTAGTGATGTAGTAGTTATTTGCAGTGTGGATGATTATTATGTCACAAACAAAAAAATGATTTCTAGTGGGGAGTAACCAGTATGAGCAAATCAGTTCCTAAGGAGTAAACACCCTGTTTTTATACAAATAACAATAACATTTAAAAAAGGGGGGAGATACCCAACAAGATATATTCAGTCTTCATAAACAATTTACACCACTGATGGGTTGCAGAGCACTTGTAGGTGATCCTAACAGAGTTAGTGAGGCACATGTTGCTTTGCATTCTCCTTGTTTCCAGCTGTTAAATTGCATTAAAAGACAACTGAAAATGCATTAAAATGATTTCTTAATATTATTTTTCTATTTAATTACTGTGATTGACTCAGGGAATTTATCTGATGATACTGGAAGAGAAAGCAGTCTGTGATTAGCCATAAAAGGGGAAATATCAGAGATGATTTCTCTTTGAAGATGTGGTCCATGCTAAGATTAACAACTCAGGATTATCAAACTATTTCTGTCTATATTGTTTCTAAGACACCTATGTTAACCTTTTTGTAGCTAAGAGTCAAATCTGTTATGGGTATATGATTTAAGGAATTTGTTCAAAGATTTCCAGAGAGCAACTGCATCCTTAAATAAATAAATAAAAAGAAACAAAGTTAAATAATACAGCTGGAACTAGGAAGCATTATGGGTACAATTAGAGATAATGTTTTAGCTAGCAGACATTCTTTAGTGTACTCTTTTTTATTTATTTATTTATTTATTGCTGGGGGCAGGAAAAAAATCAAGGTGAATGTTTTGAAACAGGATAAAAGGCAAAAAGAGATCTCCTTTAAGCTAGTGTTGGTATGTGATTGTTTTGTTTGTTTTTTCTCCCCAACTCCTTTAAACATTGTGGGCCTTACAGATGGTGTAATTGAGATAACGATCATAGTATTCAGAGTAGCAGCCGTGTTAGTCTGTGTTCGCAAAAAGAAAAGGAGTACTTGTGGCACCTTAGAGACTAACCAATTTATCCGAGCATAAGCTTTCGTGAGCTACAGCTCACTTCATCGGATGCACTGAGTGGAAAATGACATCCACTGAATGCATCCGATGAAGTGAGCTGTAGCTCATGAAAGCTTATGCTTAAATAAACTTGTTAGTCTCTAAGGTGCCACAAGTACTCCTTTTGATCATAGTATTGTATGACAAACGGATATTTATTGCCTTCAGAATCTTTTTTTTTTTTTTTTTTTTTTTTTAAATTTTCTCTTCCAAGTCTGGGCCCCTTGGTTTGTTCTTGTTCCAAATCTGGGCATTGAGAATCTTCTCTCTAAGTCTGTGTCCTTCTCAATATAGGACCAGGGCTCAGGGAAGGGTTATGGGGGTGGGGGGAAGAACCCTGTGCATTTTGCTGGTGCACCAGACTGTTAGCTATTCTCAGTGAAAAATCTGCTAGGAGTAGGGTGCAAGCTGGCTGCAACAGCACTTGCACTGAAGAGCCACATCCAACAATACCCACCAGTCGGGCAAGGTAAGTCCCAGGAGGGATGGGATCATGTAGCTGGAATACCTGCTGATTCTGCACTTCTCCCAGGCAGCTTCTACTTGTGGGATGTCTGTGTAGCCCCATCCCTAAAATAAAACTGCCTTCTAGTCATGGAAAACATCTCTTGGGATGGGGATGACCTGGTCGTACCTTGGGGCATGTGCCTGTGCCAAACCATCTGCCCCTGAAGACACAATGCATTATAAATTGCATATCTGATATTATGGTGATGAATCTGGCACTATCAGAGCAATAAGAGAAAGGGGTACTTTAATGATAACATTGACTGGCAGCAAAAACCCCTGAAAGCCAACCAATCAAAAGGAAGAAGTGTGAGGTAGGAAGTTGGAATTATATATCTCAAAATTATTCAATCATGCTGTGTGTTTCAGTTGATCATTCAATAAAACCTTGATTAAATTACTTGTCCTTTCTAATTTTTTCTTGTACTGTTTTCACTGTTATCATTCCATGGATTCTTAAAGGTGATTGATAGTCCTAAAAGATCGAATATGCATTCCCTTTCGTTATTGTAAAGTGAAACTGCACAACAGAGCAGCCCCCAAACCCCTGTAGAAATCAGAAGACAATTTTGATACTCTAGTCCACTCAAAGAATCTGCTGATAATGTAATGATTTTTCCCTTGCCAGGACCCTCCTTGCCCGGTGTCGTTTCTTGAGCTCTCGTGGGATGAGATTAGTCTAAAACAACAAAGTAGCCAGATGTCTGGTTCTGAGAGAGTCCCAGAGGCCAGGGTATGGTAGGCAACAGTAATTGCTTAGGGCTGAAGATCAAAGATACCTGAGAATTACTGATGGGTACATACTATGTGTCTTTCCCATTATTAACAGTATGAGAAAATTTGTATCCCTAATCAGTCCTTTTGTTGGTTATATTTAAGTGTGAGTTTAGTTCTGTCTGATATAAATATTTTGTGTGTGTGTTTTTTTAGTAGAATTAACAAGAGTAGAAGTTTACATTACATATATTGGCAAAATTATGCAGCCTAACATTTTGACTACAACCACTTCTCTGTATATAAAATATAATTGTATTTTAGTTTAAAAACACTAGAAGTTAGTGTTCAAAAATTACAATGCCATACGTGGGCCAATGTTGGTAGATTTTTTTTTCTTTTTATCCAGAATTGTCACTGAGAATGGATAACTTGTCTCAGTAAAAATTTTAGATCATTGCTTCATAGTTTAAAATGAATTCAGATCAAATCCCAGAGGCAGAATATCTGCACATCACTGCTTTTTTCCCACATAGATATTCCTAATGAAATGCTAATTAACATTTTTAGTGATCAACACCTGTTTGTGTTATATAAATTTGAGTCTGTGTTATTTTAGGGTAAGTGCTAGCTCTGAATTCTTGCAGTGCTTTTAGAGTGGGATAGCTCCTGGGGAGAGACAGAAATCTGACCTTAACCCTCTGTGTGTTACCATCCAGATGAAAATATCGAGATAAAAAAAATGAATGTTCTGTCCTTCATTTTATTCAGTGAAAATGTTAGCAGTCATGCAGAATTTAAAGCCTCAACACCATTTCATAGCTTTCAAGTAATAAACTCTTGTTATCAACAGTGGTGCAAGTAGAAATAATTTCTTGCTGGTACTTCACTCATGGGAGGGACATGGGGGAAGGGAAGAGGGGAGGCACATGGCCTTCCCACAAGACCCTCCATGTGACTCCTCCCTAGCCCAGGGCCCCCACGCTCTCCCCATCCCCTCAAATACCCCCTTTTATATATATATACAAACATCAACATGTTTAACTACCCTGTTCCCTAGTATGTAGCATTCAGTCTATTTATATGGAATATGGGAGTTGGGTGAGGAGCCATTTCAGCATATGTATGACTTATTAAAAGACAAATTTTAAGTAGAACTGTATACTAAAGTGCTTTATGGTATTGTACCCATACATTGCATTTCAATGGGGGATTCAACTTCCTTTATAGGAACAGACTCCTGAAACTTTTACCAGTCCACAAAAGTGGTCCATGGTCATGCAAATAGTCCCGTTGTCTTCAATGGGATTGATCAAATGATTAAGGGTTTAGAGGATTAGTTTCTAATTTTGTAAATTGTTCTGGACGAAACTGACAATGCCTGAGCTGTCAGATCAGAAGGAGCTTCATTCGAATAAAGGTGGGCAGATGTGTGATAAGATCCATTCTAAGCTCCGTTCTAAGCTCCGTTGCTAAGATGAGGAACATATTTTCAGCAAAGTTCTTGACAGATTCCTGAGCAGCTGGTTTAAGGCATTATAATATTCACTTATAGTTCTCTCACTCACAAAGCTGGAAAATGAGGCATTTGTTTTCTTTGTTTTGCTGCTCCAGTTTCAGTTAACCAAATGTGTGTTTGAGTAATTTGACTGCAAAGAAGAATTCTATGTACACTGGTGACAACACCTGATTCCTGTAAGGCTGCAGAACTGGGCTGACGTCAGCCAAACATCGTCTGGTCAGTTCAAGCAGAGGCATTCCTCTAATGATTTGGACTTGATGTGATGCACTATGAATGTCCTGGATAATTCAGACCAATGGGGAGAAACAGAATCGAAAACACTATTTAAACAGGTTTCAGAGTAGCAGCCGTGTTAGTCTGTAGTTGCAAAAGGAAAAGGAGTACTTGTGGCACCTTAGAGACTAACGAATTTATTTGAGCATAAGCTTTCGTAAGCTACAGCTCACTCTGGAGGACTCCTGACAATGTAATAGCACAATACATGTGCTTTTGTTTAAGTTTGTTAGCATATGTATTGTGCTGTTAAAGCCATATAAAGAATGAATGCCCTCCCTAGCTGCGTTTTGCCTCCTTTAAGGAGCAGAGCGCAGCCCCTACCCCACTCCGGAGGTGGGAGGAGGGCCTAGCCCCAAGTCTTTCTGGTACCCCCTAAAAATCTCTTGCCAGTGCTGTGTACTAGAGGGTACCACCCTACTTGCGCTCCTAGTTATCAAGGACAAGATTACATGCCTTATTTTCTGTGGTTTAGCTGCTACAATTTCACTGTCTTTAGGACAAAGTAATGTTAATGTGCTGTTAACAGTGGGACTGGGGGCAGGGTAGTTTCTGGTCACACTGAAAATGTGTTTGCAATGTATTGCCTATATTACATGTTTAACAATTCTATGGGACATTTTTAAGTGAGCAGGCATTTTAATTCTGAAGAAAAGATCCCTGGTTTAATTTAAGGAACAGAACTGATTTATCTGTTTTAAACTTGACAGTCTCTCTCATTCTCTCTAATACATTGTTCAAGAAAGAAGCCAAATAGTCTGAGTCCACTAGAAGAGTATCTTGTGTTTACGTTTAACTCTGCACATGTGTGCCCGAGGGACTACATCCAACAGCATAAACACAAGCTGCTGTTCTGGTGTTGATTGCATCAGTTTGACTGCTTTGCCTCTTCTTCCACTCCCTTTCCACCACTCAGATCAAGACACATAGAAGAAAACAGGCAAAAATGGAAGTTTGAACAAAAAGCTTGGTGACATTGCTGGGCCACATAAAACCTTGCTTTTGCCTTTTGGTTCTTTGGGTTGTTCACTCCTCAACTGAAGAAATCCTTTTCATTGAATATTTTGACCACTGCTCCTTTATGATGTGGTATGATGAAATTATTGCTCAGTAATTTTCACTTTTTGTTTAAACTTTTGTCTTTTGGTTTTGAGTCTTCCTTCTCCCTTCTATCCTGCACCTACAGTGTTTGTAGCAATCTGTAGCTGTTTATGGTCCTGGGAAAGATCAGTACAGACAAATCTGGGGGGGGGGGCCCTGTAGGTCATTGGATTGGGGCTTATGTCTGCAAGGGCAAAGTGACCTTTCCACTTGCTCCAAACTCCTTTGCCACGCACTCAGCAAGGGATTGAATCTCACAGGCACTGAAAATAGCAAAGAAAAATAATACATCTATAAGTGGTGTGTGTGGGGAGCATTATTAGATGGAGGTTTCCTTTTACAAGAAGGAGGACCTCCAATATGTCAGCTCAAATCATAAGAAGGGGAGATATTTGATTGCTTGGGCTATTCATTTTATTTTGTCCATAGAGGTTTCACATGGCATGAAGCAGTTAGTAATCAAAAAGTGGCAGGGGAGTATGGGCAGTAACATCATGCTAATATTTTGGTGCTCCTTTGTCCATCTGTAGTTTGTTGTCTGACAGACTTGACTGAACCAATCCCATGTTTGATTGTTGCACCTACCTACTGTGGGTGAAGAGGTGACAGGGACTATGTGGATGTGGAACACTAAGGTGCAGAATAGTGTGGGGAGAGCTTTGCAAACTAGAAAATCTGCCAGTCTCTGACAAATATGTGTCATTGTGCTCTGGAGTGGAATTTTGGAATGGGCTGGTTCTTAAACCAGTACTTGATCATTCTTGAGCTCTGAAACTGATGGAGTTGGTGACATCAGCTGGACTGGAGAAGGTAAAGATAGGAGTCTCGGAGCCCTGTTCATTTAGGGTTGCCTAGTGGAGAATTCTTTTTTTTAACTGATGGGAAGGTAGAGTCTCAAGAGGTTTGGTCATTTTATTAGTCTGGTGAATACATTTAAAAGTTCTTGATAAAAACTAAGGAAAATTTGGGCTGCGTATTCTGAGGCATCACATTGCAGGATAGTCCAGTACGAGTGTATGTTGGATATTATGTTCAGTTGTGGGAACTCAAGTAACAGGAGAGAATTACAATTTTTTGGAAATCTTGCAGAAGAGTAACAGAAATGAGGGGGCTAAAGAGACTGATTTTATGAGGGAAATCAAACACATATAAAAGGTCCAGATATTCATATCTTGGTTAAGTGATGCTTGAAGGGTAGAAGAGGGATATAACATTTGATGGTTATAAAAATGAAAGAGGCAATTTAGTTACCACAAAAAGAGGTTTTAACAAGGGGTAATGGAATGAAAATATGAAAGGGAAAATTTGGTCTGAATATGAAGATAACCTTCCTGATGAGCTTTGGGAGCCTGTGGAAGAATCCCCAAAGGGAAGTAATGGAAACTCCATCACTTGACGGAGGCTGGACAAAACATTAATAAATACATAGTAGGGAATAACTTGCACTGATACAGAGAGGAACTAAGTGATGTAATCTCAACATTGTATGATAAAATACATAAGGATAATATTATGCACATGGGGACTATGTGAAGATTTGAGAAAGGAGACTCTTGCAGAAGGTTTTGGAAGGGGAAAGTTATGGGCCCATTCAATTTGATTGAGTTAAAAGTATAAGTTGTGATCTAAATTAAAATGGCCAAAGTAGACCAACCGACTGCATATTCCCAATACATTAGGTGAAATTAACATCTCAAGAAATTAAATTTTTGACAGCATAAGTGGCATCTGTTGTTTGTATTCATTTTTGCCACATTACAGCCTTGGCTCTTTCAGTAATATAGGGAACGTTCACTGGTTAAAAATCATCTTGTCTACCTGAGCATCACCTTCATATGCCTCTAAAGCCCCAGCTTCCCTTCTGTGCTGGGTGAAAGACATTTCTGTTCTAATCTTGGTGTTGGGGATGTTTATGGAATATCTCCTGTTGACTTAATTGGAGATGGGATTTGACCTTAAAGGATAAAACCAACAGAAAATACATACTACTACTACTCAGAAGCCAAGGTAATAGTTCAAACACATATGAAAGTAGTAAACATATATAATATAGAGCATGTCCCTGGTATGGGCCCCTGCAGATCTGTCTGTAGGGGACTACTCTTTCTAAAATATAACAGTTCAGTTCTGCTGCAAGAATAAGGAATAGACGATGTAGCATTTTGACTGAAGTAATAAGGTTCTACGGGTGATACAAATTTAATGTAAATTCTGCTAAACCTATACATATAGTAATGTGGATTTTTATTCAACTGTGCCTCTTTCCAAATATCATTTTCTTTTTTGTTGCAATGTGTTTCTTGTGTAACTTATGATGATTTTTATTTGTGGACTTTTTTGCCTTTTTTAGTAGAGAACTATTCCCTTGGAAAGTGATGCTCATTCCCAGGGAGGTTTTTTCCAAATCTATCAGACTTCGACACTCATCCATTCCTTTTCCTAATTTTTCTTTCTATATTTGCTGCTACTTAGTGTTGTTTGTATTTACAGATAAAGAAGAAGCAAATCTCTATTTAGCTTTCCAACAAATTGTGCAGCAGAGTCATAATGCTGTCCTTCCCCTTACCACTAGGATAGGGCAATGTAAGGACCCCATTTGGCTGAAGTACACTCTTTAGAGCATCTCTGCAGCCTGGGGAGGATTCCTCAGCACCCTTCACTTTGTTTCTGCAACATATGGCCTGGCTTTGTGGGGTTGGTGCTGGACCCTGGGTTTGTGCCTTCATGCGTCTTGTCAAATGAGATTATAGAACCCTCTGTAGGAGCATAAAGCATGATTTTTGTTAAACCTGCAATATAGGTCTCCCTATGAGATGGGGATCAAGCAGATATCGGACACAGTGTTGGTATATAATACTCTAAATGCTCTTTATTGATTGCATCACAAACCTTACTCACTCCACATTTACACCCCAAACATACTATGCCAGAGTCCAAAGGTCAGAATGGTCCTGATGGCCAGTTGAGATTCCTTCCGATCATAAGATGCGGGGAGCTGGCAAAAATCACATCTATATCCACACGGAGCTCTGGATCAATAAACGACTCCGATTTGCAGAAATCATGGGCAACCATTTATAGTCCATTCCTCCGCGTCAGCAGTTCTTTGCCTTTGTTTATTAGGCTTTCTACGCACACAATTCCAAAGAGACAATCCTGTGTTGGCTGCCGTGATCCAAGGCGTGCCATTTCCTCCAATTCTTATATTTTATATCAGTCCAGCTGGTGTTGTTTCCTTTTCTGCTTATTCTCCTTATTTTTCCTGGAACATAACAAGATTGTTTTCGGACAAATAGTTCTTAACCTTAAGTTCTTGCTTCTGTTGCCAACTTGCAACACACATTTCATGTCAAGCATGCGTCATTCATACCAGGCCTCAATGACCTATAACATATATGGATATATGAATCACAATGTATGTGTATATATGTATATCCCAACAGTTTCATGTATGTACAAATATTTGTATCTGAGATCACTATTTTTGTATGTGCTTTTACATCAGTGTATAATGCAGAGATGGAGAGGATTTAGGGAAAGGAGGGTATTTTTAGGATTTTCTGAGATTTGTAAGGACAACGAACTTGCTTAGATTTTTATTGGAAGAATTATTTTTCATATCGTTTGTATTAAAGATTCGCAGAATTCATTATAAAGGGTAATACTAGGGTTGCCAACCTGGAGTCTTGGAGTCTCCAGGAATTAAAGATTAATTTTTAATTAAAGATTGTCAAGTGATGAAACCTCTAGGAATACATCCAACCAAAATTGGCAACCCTAGCTAATACTAGTGTGGGGTTGAGGCTATTGAAAAGAGGATTCTTACCTGCGTTAATTCCAGATATTTATTATTTTTGCAGTCCCATAGGATTTCATGGTGCTTTACAAACACATGAGGCAAGGACCTGAGTTTCTAAGAAACTTTCATCTAAAATATATAGATTCAATGCAAGGAGCTATTGCCAACTGAAGCACAGCTTCCCAATTTTGATGGCTACATTTTTTTTTTTTTAGTGATTGGTGGAATTGTGAAAATGAATTACTATTGTATAGATGTCATCATTTTTATGGGAGTTAGTTTTAGTTACTATTATTTAGTGTAAGAGAAGATTATTGGTAACTATATATTATACAAGGGTTTTTTAAAATGTTGTAAAGGCAGTCTTTGATATATTTATTCGTTGGGATGGTATTGCTATATGAAGACACTTTCTAAAAATTTTCTATTGTATTAAGGATAAAACCAATGAAATGTAAAAAAATAAAAGTAAAATCTAAAAATTACTTCAGAAAGCTTCTCTTGAAAATACTTGACTAGTGAAGACTGGTGTATCTTTATAGAACTGGTACGTAGCATTTATTTAAATAGCATGTTTTTTCACAGTCCCCAAAACGTTATTTTATTAGAATGAAATTAAGTGTCTGTTAGACACCTTTGGCACTGTCCCTTTGTTAAGGGGAAATAAGGGAAATGATTTAAGAAGGAAGACTATAATGTTTAATTGATTGAATTGAATTAGAATCCAAAATGTCTTTCTCGTTCTTTATAAGATCACATTGTGTAATATGTAATAAATAATACCTTTAAATGGCATTCACACTTTTCCTGTCCCTATTTGATATGTGCTGTAGCTTGTAAAAAGGAGTGTGCACACAGTAAATCAAAGGTATTTGTAATAGAACAGTGTTTAAATACACTGCATAATGCATTTGAAGACCTGCTTAACTTATGGAGCTCAGAAAGGGGGGCATTTTAATTTGATCTGTTTGATGTTTGTCTATTTAAAGGCACATTCTGCTAATTACTTTGTAGATATAGGAGGAGCAAATTTGTAGATTAAGATAAAGAGGATTAGTACAGTCTTAAGCAAAACCTTCAGTAAATCTTTTGTTGATCTTTTGTCTGAAATAGTTGTTCACAGAAATTCCTAACATGTATAGATGCGCACATACACATGAAACATGAGATAGAGCCATATCTTGTCCGGCAGTAGCCATGCCATATATCTGAGGGCAGAGTTTGGACCATAGAAATAAAAGATCTATGCTGCCGAAAGCCATCAGCTGTAGCAAATGTAAATACTACTGAGCCAGTTTTATTTGCTGAAAAGAAATAATGATGGCCTATATATATAGCTTCTGCACCACCCTCACCCCCACTGGCCCCCATATCCTTTCGTTCATTGGGAAATCACAGGAAATGTGGGGCTGAAAGTAACGTCTGCAAAGCTGTGTTTTGTATTTGAAATTTTGTTTCAAGGTCTTATTCCTGCTGGCTGTAGTAATATGTTCTTTAGACAGTTAGACTTTCAAAAGTTAAAAGGCAATAAGTCAGTCCCCTGGAAACGATGCAGAAATGTATATTCAAATCATAAATAAGGAAATGTATCAGGTACATTAAATAGACATAGAAAAATGGATTTCTGCCTTTTGTAGTAAGGTAATTGGGCACCACAGCTTGGCAGGAGTTGGTGCTATTGAATTGGCTGTAACTGCCACAGGTTGATAGGCAGGTGATCAGGCAGCTTCCACTAGGGTCTGCACAGGAGGCCTACCTAATATGCTGTCTGCCCTAAGGGCCTATGGGAACACAGTTGGATTATTATGTTAATGCATGAGCCTGCTGCCCTCTTCCTATCCCAGCTGGGTTCCCTGTTGTTAGGAACTGCTTTGCACTGACAGTGGAGTAATATGCTTCATGATTGAAAGGGCAAAGGGGCTTGGAAGAAAAAAGAACAGGCCCTCACAGATATGTAAATGAAGAAAGCAAATCTGTAGGAGGGTTTTCATATAGGTGTAGATAGAAAGTTTATTAGAAAAAGTGTAATATAAATCTGCTAATTAAATTGTTGTTTATAAACCCTTTTTTCAGATTCATTTCTTTGAGCATAACCCTTTCTAATGCTGATGTACACTGAATTTGAAGTGCTTACCAAAGCAGGCACTTACGTTGATTTATTTTGAATCAAGGTGCTATAATACACTGGTACCAGTGCATAATGCTGACAGTAGTGTATTTTTCAGGACTTTGATTACTGTTTCATACTCTGCCACTGTATTGCTACACTGTAGCATACAGCAATGATATGATTTTTTTATATATTGTAGGAAAGTACATCAGTCTGATTTTGTTGATACTTCAATAAGAGTAAGATACAGATAAATTTATTATGGCATAGGAAGCAAATTGAATTTTATTTTGCCTCTGTGGTGACTATGCAGTGATATTTTCTTTGAATCTTTCTTGCATTTGGAATTTCCTAAATGGTAACTCAGTCCTGGAACAAGTGTGTGACTCTTTGGTATGGCGGAAAACTGTCTGTTTTTGGTTTCATTGGATATATTGTGCAAACTCTTCTTAGGAAGAAGATACCCCCTTCCCCTTATTGATAAATAGCAAACCTCCATTCAAAATTCCAGCCACATGTAATTTCATAAATGGTTCTCGCTCTTCTAGTACACCCTAAAAATAAAGTAGCAGAGTACTCAAAAAATGATTAACTTGAAAAAGCCCCACTTTTACCATGTTATCACTTTTTATGAAATACATACAGCTAAAATGCCTACTATACATTTGTCTGATACATGACTTGCATATTCTGTATCTTTATCTTGCATTTCTGTATTACAGTGCATGTTTGTATTCATATTTTAATTAAAATAGTTTAAAATAGCAATTAGACTGTGTTTAGCTAACTTTTTGAAATAATATTCTGCAAGCAGCATACTATGGGAATTTTGTTGCTGTTGAGTATTCATTTGCCAAAATGTAACCTGCTCTCCAGTTATATTTCCCTATGCCAGGGTGACATACATGGCAATTCCTTATTATTAAAAGGAAGGTACTTCCTTCTTAGAATAAGGACCTATAGGTACACAGAAAGGCCACTGGCTGTTGCAACTTTGGAGTGCTTGACTTTGCAACCTTAAATGTTCTTTTAATGTAGGTTTTTATGGGTCTGTATTTTTATATGTATTTTATGCATGTGTGCATACACACACATACATACAAAAATCCTACATTTTAAAGAATGTTAAGGTTGCAAAGTCAAGCACTCCAGAGTTAGGAAATTCCAGATTTAAGGTCGCATGGGCAATTGTTGTTTTTGCCCCATTTATAAGGTTACTAAGTGTCCAGTTTTCATCCGGAACACCTTTTTGAAAAGGGACCCTGGCAGTTCCAGTCAGCAGTGCTGACCAGGCTGTTAAAAGTCCGGTTGGCAGCACAGTGGGGCTGGCAGGCTCCCTGCCCGACTCCTGGGAAGCAGCTGGCATATCCAGTTCCAAGGCAAAGGGGCGGCGAAGGGGACTCTGCCTCTGCCTGAGTTGCCGCCCCGAGCGTTGGCTCCACAGCTCCCATTGGCCAGGAAATGTGGCCAATAGGAGCTGTGAGTGCAGTGCCTGTGGGTGGGAGCAGCGTGCAGAGCCACCTTGCCACCCTTCACCTAGGAGCCAGAGGGACATGTCACCACTTCCTGAGGGCTGCCTGGAGCCCAGACTCCTAACCCCCTCCCCGACCCCAATCCCCTGCCCCAGGTCAGAACCCCCTCCCTCACCCAAACCCCCTCCCAGAGCCAACACCCCACACTCTGAACCCCTGGCCCTAGCCCAGAGCCCCCTCCTGCACCTCAAATCCCGCATCCCAATCACCTGCCCCAGTCCACAGCACCCTCCTGCGCTTGGAGCCCCCTCCTACACCCCAAACCTGTCATCCCTGGCCCCAAACTAGTGCCCGCATCCTCAGTTGGAGCCCTCACCCTCTCCTGCACCCCAACCTCCTGACCCAGCCTGGTGAAAATGAGCGAATGAGCAAGGGTGGGTGAGAGCGAGCAATGGAGGGAGGGGTGGAGCGAGTGGGGGCAGGATCTCGGGGAAGGGGCAGGGCAAGGGTATTCAGTTTTCTGCTATTAGAAAGTTGGCAACCCTATGTGCCTATATACTATGATTACATGATCACGTGCTTTTTTTACAATACCCTTGACTCATTCACAGGGTGGCCAGTGCTTGCTAAATGGGTAGTTACTTGATAGATCTTTTCATCCTCATCATTCAGTGTGTAGCCCCTCCCTTATTTACTACATAATATTTAAACACTGCACTGAATACAGAATTATAAATTTTCTCTAAGTTTTGTAATGGAACTCTTTACCGGAGTATCTGATCCTCACAAACAATGAATTTATTTATCTTCAGAACTCTCCGGTGAGATAGAAAGGCAATAGTATGCCCACTTTATAAATGGTGAAAATGAGGAACAGAGATTATGGCCAAAGTTTGCTGCAGTGCTTGCTAATTTTGGGAGTGTTTTCAGTGGTTGGGTGTTTAAGACACTTTGGTCTGTGTAAACTCTTGGTCTGTGTAGATTAGAACTGGTTAAGGATTTTCCCATTGAATTTTTTTTTATACATCCACAGGAAAATTTGGATTTTGCAGACATTTTTCACTTTTCTGTCAAGAAGATCTGAAAAAAATGTTTCATTTCAAGTGTGGCTGACCCAATTCAAAACTTTTCAGTTTGTTGAAGGGAACTGAAATGTTTTATTTCAGGTCAGCTTGACATAAACCTGCATCTACCTCAGCTGCCACTGTAGTTTGAGTGCCTTATACTTTTTTCTTATTTAATGTGTTTTTAATTGTAAAGGAAAAAATTATAATTCATGATAGTACTGTTACTGCTGACCAAAGAGACTGTGAGTTCAAGTCCACAACCAATATTTGGCTGATACTGAATGGCGACACTTGCAGCTCAATGTAGAGTAGTCACTGCTTTTTAGATTAGTGGATAAAATTGAGGACTCTGTTGTTTGTTCGGGACAGCTGTATAACTAGAAGTTAAAGACCCTTTGGCATTTATTAAGAAGAGTGAAGGTCGTGGCAGTGTTTTAGCCCAGCCTTTTCTTCCTTTATAGAACAGGTTCCGGTGCCCCAGATTGTGAGAGAGCTACTACTGAGAGCAAATGGTTATTCCAGTGGCCGACAGTCATTGTGCTCCTACTGCCTAACTGCTTACTTTGTAAAATGCTTTGAGATACTTTGAGTAGCAAAGGTGTTATATAAAAACATAATTAACACTTCATGAATAGCTTTCTGTCTGTCAAATGTAATCTAAATATATAGTACTATGCTTAACACAGTGATACCAGAGCATCTTTTAACTTGTAAAATTATATAATACAGATTTCTCCCCCCCCCCCCACCCCTCCTGGTGGAGGTATTGGTGTTTTTTACATGTAATTTTTGTCATGATACTACAGAGTGCAGAGCTTTGGCTTGACTCATAAACTGTGAGGGGGCCACCAGTACAACTCAGTACTGTTTTAGAGCTTTCCCAAGGCCACTTGAAAAAGGGCAGTTATGCCAAATTAGTGTTGGCTCTGTGATATGAACAGACGTCTACTATACCTGGAACTAGACAGAAACCTCCTAATATATTTCAGTTGTGACCTCTGACAAATTCTGACATTCCCTAGAGGTCAGGGCTCATGGATCTGTTCAGTGGCTCATTTGACCTTCTTTTTATTTTATAAAACAGGTAATTAAGCAAAAACTACAAACTTTGGCCTTCTGTACACTACTGATTTTCTTCAAATCTCTCACCAGTGTACTGCCAGCAGTGCAATGCTGCTGTAAATCACAGACTCAGCAAAATAACCACAATATCATCTAGTCCTGTTCTGAGCAAGCTTTGGGGAGCTAGTAGTTAAAAAGCCTGGCATGCTCTACACTGCACTCCCAGTGGTGGACCTGCACTGTAGTATGACAAAAAGAAAAGGAGTACTTGTGGCACCTTAGAGACTAACCAAATAAAGCTTATGCTCAAATAAATTGGTTAGTCTCTAAGGTGCCACAAGTACTCCTTTTCTTTTTGCGAATACAGACTAACACGGCTGCTACTCTGAAACCTGTATTATGACAGTGGGATATTAGTAGATAAATACTGGTATAAGCACAACTTTTGAGTTAATGCAAAAGGGCACCTTTTAGAAAATGGCCTTGTTCTTTCACTTCAGCAGAAAAGTAATACTCTTTGGAGTTGTTTAACTAGACCTCTAATCATGTTATGGATGATGTCTTCAGGAGGATCTGGGGACAAGACCTTTAAGTGTTTTTATCACAGCTTAAGATCTCAGAAAATTTGAACTTAAATAACAGTATGGTTGGGAGGTTGTTATTGCTCTGTATCCTTCTGAGGATACCTTCTGAGGTAATTTTTTAAAAAGAGAAAGTCACAAATATAAAATGTTTGACCAGAATAAAGCCTCCGGTTATCAGAGTAACTTATACACCATTATTCAGCTGGGCCTTTTTATTAAATCATCATTTAGCCGTCCATTTGTTTTGGTGCTACAGTTATTGCCTGGCCTACTCAGCTAATAAGTCTTCGGTCACTAACAAAAATGAATCCCATAAGATTTGCAGATAGTTCTCATGCCTGGGTGTTTGGTGGCTGGTTTTTATTCTTTCTATAATGACCATTTAATGATGTTACACAGGATTGGTTCCCTCTGCTGCTAATTTTGCAGATTCTGGCGCCCCAACCCGATATTGAAATGTTCCTGTGGGGTGGATAGGAGAGGGGGTTCAGCTGTTTCCTGATGGCTGGGAATAGTGTGGAAATAATTTCAATCCTTTGGTGAAAAATACATATACCAGTTCTGGATACACATACACCAGTTCTGGATATATTATTTCTTGGCTGCCGAACCTTTCCAAATCTGGCATGGCAGCGTTGTTTGAAATAGGTTGTAGAGGAGAAGGCCATATGCTGAATCTTGGATCTTGCAGATAGGCGCCCAGTCAAACAGCTTTGCAGAAGGAAGCAGGTTTCACTGAAAAAGTCCTGCTGTTCCAGGCATAAATTCAATGTGTACATACTCAAGAAAAGTCTGTAAATACAATGTTAAGATTAAAGTTAATGCTCCTGGTAATTTAAATGTGCGGAAACAAGGAAACGGAAGAAGTTATGACTTTCATAATATTTCTGATTACTTGTTAAATACATACAGTGTGTTCAATACAAGAGAAGCAACATAGCTATGAGATTGTCCACCTTTTATCATTTCTTGTTTTTTGTGTGTGCTAACAGTGCACAATGTTTTTAATTTTTGCATTTAATTTGTGTGACATTATTAAAGAAGGGAGGAAGAAAGAGAAACTGATTGTGCTGAGTAATGTTAGTATTTAAATGACCAATTAAGATTTTTGGGGCCCTGCCTCGCTGTGGTGAGTGGGCTGGGAATGTACATACAGGCATTGATGATTTCATAACAAATCCATATGTGTATACCACTGGTTCTTATGCTACTGTCCACTGAAGGACGGAGCAGGAGGCAGTAAGTTAGAGCCTTTTCAGCTTCAGCAGAACTCTGGACTTCAGCAACTTGAGCTCCCAGTCTTCCTGCACCTCTTACTTGAGTATCAAACACATGACTGGGCTGTTCTTCTAAAGGTTTGTGTGAAGGGAAATCTCAACTGATGGTCCAGCTGATTTGCAGGGATGTCGAGGCCACATAAAAGGATAGGCATCACGTAGCTGCAGGTTGGTTAAGTTCCTGAACTTAACAGCTTCACAAATGCTGCTGTCCCTTGTCCACCAGCCTCTATTCTGCTTCCACAGCCAACTCCACAGCTCTGTGCAGTGTCTCCTCTCTGTGCAGGACTTGTGAGCACCACACGGCCTCCTGTGTATTTTTAAGCTCTTCGGGCACTCATACACGAATTAGTAGCTCCACAAAGGCATTTGCTATGGGCAGAGCTACACCCCTGCAGAGTCTAGGGACATGGGAGAAGATGCACGACAATGAGAAGAAGGATTTGTGAAAGAGGGAATGTGGGTTAGTAGGGCAACATCTTCTGTGAAGCTCTTGAACTTAAGAAGACAAATCCCCTATCATTTTCACCAAGGGAGCAGACATTCCAATGTGTAGCAGAGGGCTTTCTCCACCCCACGTCCCTGGTCAGTTACAGTGACCTATGTGGCACTGTTCAGGGAGATTTTTACTTTACCAAATAGAATAAAAGCAAGACATCTCTAGTATCTGTAGGAAAATGACTCTACTATAAAAGGCCACAATGCTACTGGACCCATATTCATGGAGTTCCTACATCCAGGCACCTGTCTAACATTGAGACCGCATCAAATATAAATGATCCTTCATTGAAAAATGAGTGGAAATTGGGAGAGCACTGTATACATCATCACAAGATCTTAAGGTGCACTTAATTGAATGTTTATTGTTCACTTATTTTCTGATTTCACTATCTGGGGAAAAATCTTACCAGTCTGCACACCTTTCTGGACTGATTTCAGTCTCCATTTCCAATCACCACTGAAATCTGAAGTCCCACAAAGACACTTCAGATCCAGCTGGAAACACTCAAGCAGCTCACAAGTAGAAAACTGTAGCCATTTGCTGACTAAAGAAGAGGAAGGTACCTCTTTCAATATTGCCAAAGATGTTGGTGAAGTTGAAGGAGACTTTCAGAGAAGCAGCAGGAAAACTAAACAAATGTCTTCATGCCAGTTTTTAACAGAATATTTTATTGCTACGAGTATCATTGTTACCAAGGGCAGTGATTATTACATGGAACTATCAGTGTGGGAATCTGGACTGGTGGAAAGAATGGTTTCCCCACAAAGACCTTGGACCCAACTATGTGGTTAGCAATAATACATAATTCGGTAAAACCCTCCGTTTTAGCACAAAGCCTGTGGCTGGAATAGCACAGACTTATATGTAGTTGATGACAGTCTCTTCCAATGCAGAACAAATCTTCAGCATACAGAGCTTCATGTTCTGTGATTAATGTCAAGATGTTTCAGAGGACAGCATACTCTGGGTGGCATTCCCATCTTGCAGTGCAAATAAACATTATACACTTGTTACATTTGTATTTTATACTGCATTTTTTAGTATTTTCATAAAACGGATAGTTTTTGAACATTTTTGTAATCAAGAAACTTTGTCACAGAATTCAGTGCATGTCTGCTACAGAAATCCAGGGTTGCATGGTCCTGGGTCTAAATATGTAAAGTAATAACTCTTGTGACATTTTTAGTTGGTGGGAGGAGGAGGCTACAGAGTGTGCGCGCGTTTAGGGAAAAACCTTGTAATACCATTCTTTTACCAAAAGTGGGCAGTAATATAATATTTTTGTCAGTTTTGAAACAATACGTCTCTTTCCCTAATTTTTTGGGGCTTCATATAAGATTAGTCTTCATCAAAGCTTGCCTTATTGTGACTAAGTACTTTTGCAAGAATTACTAGTAAGAAATTATACACCTGGGGCCAAATGCTGCCTTAAGGTCCACATGTACGGCTCCCATTAAATTGAATGTGAATTGTATCTGCATCTTCAAGGCAGAATCTGGCCTCTTCATTTAAAAAAAAAATGATGTTGAAATGTGAAAAAGCATTTGCTTTGCCTTTGAGGGATACTTGTTCATCTGGAGGATTTGTTGAGCAGTTAGCACCATCCTTTTTTTTTTATTTTTGCCATTTTGTAACAGGGTTTTTATATGCATTTTAACAATAATTTAAGAGTCCCTGTATGCATAGAAAGGAATCTGAATATGTGTGCCTTTTTTAAAGCAGCATCAAAACTGGGTTATTCCATCAGTGCAATAGAATGACGGGAAGCTGTAGTTGGAACAATATGTAAAAATACAGCTTGTAAAAGATTTCCTTTATTAACTGTCATCATCCACAGAATATATGTTCAAATAAACGTTGTGTAATAACTAAATTTGAGATTAATAGGCCCCTTAAGAAACAGCGAAGTCATTCAGGATAGTCAGTGAAAAATAGGCTGTAAGACTGTAACATGCACATATTGTCCTGCTTACATGCTCTCTCTGGTGTCATTCCCATTTATCAATGTCGGCAGGCTCTGTTCTCATTAAAACACACTTGCACAAAAGCAACTTAATTTTCTTAAGAGGAGAGGACACCTGATTCAATTTAGCACCTACAACCTGGAACTCAAACATACATTTTTTTCTGTCTAAATTCGGATGAATAGTTATGAACAGCAACAAATAGATTAAACATATCAAGTAGATTTATATTCTTTTTGTAGTAAGAGACCTGTGGCTAACAGCTTTCTAGAACATTGTATCATTTTATTGGTGGAAACAGTGTTGAGTTAAGCTATGGTAACTGTAAAGATCATAGATTCAAGATATTTTTATTTTTAAACAAGGGGTAAGTTAAAGGGATATTGCCAGCCCATTCAGACCAGTCTTGATGCCCTGTTTATCATCTTCCACTGCTATGTCCTTGCCTTTTTTGCATGTTGCTCCATATGTGTAGATAAAATTCCCTTCCTGAGCTGGGCTCCCAACCCTCTATGCTCACCTCACTCAAATCTCTCCTTAAAAGTCTCTTCTACTGCAAAGCCTGTAAGAAATGGGTCAACAACATCCACTGTATTAATACAGAAGTAAAGGTTGCACCACCATACAATGTGTTCCAGCCCCTGCTGAGTAACCACATAATATTACTGCTGGAACCCTTCCCTCTACCAACTGTTCTGTTACCTCCTTCATTGTGTCATGTCTTAAATTAGGGAGCTGGGACCGTATTTTGCTCTTTGTACTGTAAGGCCCATAGTGCTCACGTGTAATTGTTAGGGCTGAATCCCACTTGATTATGGGCCACTTGGGCCTTTGAATTTCATTATTCTGCATCTGCAGAATTTGCTGTGGAATGTACCTCTCGCTGCAGAATTGTGCTCTAAAAATCAAAGTTCTTACCTAAAAAAAAAAATCCTCCTAGCCCTTTTAATGGCAAAGCAGCTTTTTTAAAAACCCAACCGAGTATAAATCTATGCAGTGTTGTTTTCCATTAATCTACAAGGAAAAAGCAATAGCACTAATAAAGCTGTGAACACCCATCTCCTATGGGATATGAATTCTGAAACCTAAGGATGACAATTTAATGTCAACATGTTAAACTATTTCATTCCTGATCTTTGCGATCAGAACTAAGAAGCATTTGAAGCAGAGAGTGAATACGTTGTACCTCTATGATGTGTCTAATAAACTAAGCTTTATTCGCACCATCCATCTAAGTATTTTAAAAAAAATTTCAGACAATGAATTAATTTTGACAACACACTTGTGAGGGTATTTCTCCCTTACAGAAGGAGAAATTGAGGCACAAAATGGTTAATTTCACAGGGTCATGCAGGAAGTGTTTGGCAGAGCCAAGAATAAACATAGATCTCCAGACTGCTGCTAGGCCATGCTTCTTTATTCCCTGAATACTTCCATTCATTAGAAGTAGTTGTTTCAGACAGATTTTATTTGAATTTGCAGTCAGCTGATACTCCATAAAGATTTCCTTATTTTAAACAAACACAAATGCTTTATTTAGTATATAGTTTCAGCATTTTTTTGTGTTACTATGTCACTAGGTGGTCAGTAGATGGTATGTAAACTATCAAGCTACTGGGTTTTAGTATATAACTACATTTATAAATGTTTAAAACAATAGATTGAATTATACTTAATTTTTGTATCACACTGAGCTAAGACATTTTCATTCTGTATCTGATTCTGCAAACTCTCATTCACATGGGTAGTCCTTACTCAGGTATGTAGTTGCAGAGTTTGCAGGGTTGTGCCCATTAATTTTTGCTTTACTTTTTTTCCACCAGAACTGTAATATATAGTTTAAACACAAAATTGAAAATAGCAAATCTTTGTGCTTTTTTAAAAAATTATTTGTCAATGTGGGGGTTGCTGCAGAATTGATCTTAATAGAATGAGTCCCTGTTGAAATACTTTGTTGCACACCCACTCTACTATCCTTGAATAGGAAAAACATGTCATCACCATTTTGATCACTGAAGAAATGATCATGCCAGTTTGTAAATACTTTGTATCGGTCAGGACCTTGTAGGTGCAGTCTATTACATGTTTATGTAATAAATTCCTGGTCAAAGTGGTTACCATAGACAAGTGTATATTAACTTACATCCAGAAATGCTGCACTTGCCCAGCATCCATTGCAAGTCAATGGGAGTAGAATGCTTATGCCCTTAGGTGAATTTGAAAAGATCACCCTTAATCAAGTCAGTATCAAAACATTTCCAATGTAGGGAGATACTGCCAAAATTTTAGCAAGGGACTTCCTCAAAAATTTTCCTTCCCTTGGTGATACAGCCTTTAAAACAAAACAGAACAAACATGGATTTCATACTCTTCTCCTCTGATGCCAAATCCTTCAGTCCTTCATCTCCCTACCATATTTTCTCTTCCCTATCTCTTCACGGAGACTCCTCTGGGGGCTTGCCAGCCTGGCAGGTGTTCCACTTGCCATCGCAGGTGCTATTATGAGGGTATACTGCTGGAAGAAATGGTTGCAGGCCCGTCATGCTGTGGCCATTGTCCGTGTGGTGGCTGGTTGGATGGGGAGCAAATCTCCTTCTGTGATTTGTTGGGAAGTCAGTTGTGGAGTGGTCCCTTTTTGGTTCTTGGGGTGGGTGTCTTTTCCCCTGCTGGTATGAGTAGTCAGTTCAGGGGGCTTGCTCAGGATGGGAAACCAGCTTTTCCTTGAGTGGTGATGGAGGTTTTGGGATGGAAGTAGTGCTCCAAGATTCCCTCCTAGAACCAGTTCTTCAAGCTCTGGGACAAGCAGGGCAGGTGCTTGAGGACATAAAAGGGCAGCAGGACTCCCACTCAATACAGCAATAAGTTGTCCCCAGCTCCCGTCATCTCATGCGTTGTGGGGGTGCCCAACAGGAGCGTTCAGGGATTCCTAGTGGGTGATGCCAGAGGGGTGTTTCTCCTGCACCACCTACTATTGCATAGCAGGCTCACCTGCAAGGTAGCAGTTGCCCAGGTGAGTAGAGGCTGGCTCAGTTGTAGCCGCAGAGCATCCTTCAATGGAGTGGGCCTTAACATTTTGGGATGAGCAGTTTTTTGGTCCATGATCCCACCATTGAGGGCTGGGCCAGCCTATGGATTCCGGGGAGAGCTCATAAAATAATTTTTTGAAATATACACATTTTATGTGAAGTGAGATGGTTACATTTCAGTGTATATGATGGGAAGTGTGTGCGGGGAGAGACCTTTATTTTTCTCTTCAGCCTTCTGGTGCAGAAGCAGAGCCCAGCGGTTTCTTCCTTTCATATCTGGCAATCAGTTTATGTTTTGAAGGCTATTTTTTGCAAGAAAAGGGGCTAGAAGTTTGCTTTTTGTTTTTGTTTTTGTTTTTTTTAAAAAGAGAGAGGAAAAAAAAATTAGTGAAAGCTGAGATTTTCCTTCATAGGTTCAGAGGCTGAATGTATTAAAAGGGGGCTCCATGGTCAACTACATACAGTCAGAGAGGCATGTTTCTAAGAAATACTGAAAGGATTTGATAAAGTGTAGTTCTTAATACAGTGATGGGAATTAGAGGGGTTATAAGCAAAAGATATCTACAGTATGTAGTCAGTGGTTATGATGTGTGTGTACGCGCACATGTATGCATTGTACATGTCATCTATATCTCTTTTCATATGAAAATATCAATCTCAAAGTTTCAAAACTCAAAGGTTAAAAAGCATGATTTAATTCACACTTCTTGAAGAATTAGTAGCGAGCAGTGCTCATTCTTGCTTTCACTATGATGTCTGGCAGGAAAAGCCATTTGGACTTATGCCTCCTTTTTATGTTCAAAAGAAGAATGCTGATGAGGAAGAGGTGTTAAAATATGGTGCCATAGTTTACAACTGTCAGCTATAATGTTTTATTTAGCTGTATCTATTCAGATGCTCCCTCCGCAATATGCAGTGCCATATGCCATTGTCCCTGTTAGTAAGCAAGTAAGCAAAGGTTTCCCAGTCTGCACTTGTTTTTGTGTTTGGGTCACCAAGGAGCTACGGTCCAGTGCCATCTTTTATTGATATGGCCAGCAGAGGAGGAATCTAATGAAATTATCAAAGCTTTGAATTAATTATGAACTTGAATAAGAAAGCTGAGCTCTCTAGAGCCAGAGATCTCATTACCCATTCATTCTCATTGCATCCTCTTATGGAGCAGAAGGCAGGTTCAGCAACAGCTTTTAGCCTGGATTTGGACTTGATTCAAACTTGCTAAAGTCGCTAGCGTCCACTTGTTATGGCTGAAAAAGTCTATGTTGATTAATTTGACTCTGCTCTAGAATCTTCATGTAATGGTAGGTTCTCACTCTCTCCTTCCCTTATAACTTGTCTCATGGCTTTTCATCATCGGACTGAGTTTCTTTCCATTCCTGATAATTGTGGAAGCTATTCATAATTTAAGTTTTAACTTCATGGAATTTAGTGATTTAAGGTTCAGAGCTAAAACTGCCATTTTATGTTTCCTGGATATTTAGGTAAGCAAAAAAGGCTTCTACAGACATTACCAGTTGTTTAAAAAGACTGTTAAATTGTAGGTAATGCTTGGACATTTTGGCCTAAGAGTTAACTGTATTATTCTGTTTTTACTACATTATTTCTATTTGCAATTTATTGCTCATTTTATAGAAACTTCTGAGCCTGTTAATAAGTGATTGTTCATAACTTCTTAGGTTACTTGCCCAATTAAGATACTGTGCTGAAAAATTAGTAAGAGGGCTATTCAAATTAACTATGTCTGTTTTAGTCCAACACAAATTAGAACTCTCTTTCTCTCCTGGGCCCCTTAAAAGTTTTGGGTTTCTTTTTAAATGACTTCGTCAATCATGTAAAATTCTTGTCAGTGATTTAGAGTAAAATCAGTGAGACTGAGATTCTGTCTCGTACTTTTGGTATCCATTATAAGTTTGTAAGATATAAAATACAGCGGCAATCTTGCTTTATACAACCCATTATTTATGAGTTTATAAGCTGGAATTCATCTGTCCTCATAAGCTACAGGACACTGGAAATTTTTATAAGCAATGGCTAACTTTGCTTAATCAGGTGTGTGTGTATTTGGAGGTTATGAAGGCTTGCTGGGAGGGGAAATAGCATTCTGTTCTTCGCTAGGGCTATTTTTACTTTGAGTGATATTTTCTTTTTTTCTCTCTCTCTCGCTCTCTAGGCAGCTGCTATATTTAACTCAGCCTTTGGAAGTTTTTTGGTAAGTAATGCAATGGTTACACCTACTGCTATAACGTTGTTTTTTATCTTATGGTTGGTGCTGGCTAGTCATTGAGTTAGGCTGGTAAATAACTGAATAATTTTAGTATTTCTTTCACCCCTTCTTTAATTAAGTAGAAATACTGCTATTTCTTTTCATTGAATCAGAGTCTCAAGAAAATTAGTGAATGAATAATCTTTGATCAATGTAAATAAATGTTTAAAGTACATCTTAATTTTCTCTTATCTATTATTAGGCAGATGTTTGAGATGTTTCAGAGATGGGTGTCCATACATTGATTTTTCTAAGGAAGTTTATTAGATAATCATTATTTTCTATCAAGGGGCCATGGACTTTGAAAAGAAAACATGACCTGGCTAATCGAAAGGAGATGGTAATTTACTCAGTGACATGTCATTTGTTTAGCATATTTTACTGTCAGCGAAGCCACTCTTTTCTGCGTCCCTGAGGATCAGACTGAAGTAGCTAGAAACAAGGAAACGAACAAGCTGTTGCTTTAAAAAAGCCAAAGTGATATTTGTGGGCATATTAGTCTGTAAAATTTCAGCAAACTAACTGGAAAAGAAGGCCAAACAAATTTGTTTTTCTAATAAATAAATGTATTTATGAAGAAAGAAAAAATATTTTGTACTGATATATTGTTTAGAGACATATTGGATTATTTTCTTACAATATGATATAAACTGATGAGACTGATTACTTGAGTGGTATAGTTAATCATGGATTTTACTTTACTTAGGTTTTTTCCTAAAATATGTAAATGCTTAAAAGTGGATGTTTTCAGTTCCAGTCTTGCTTACCCAAATAGAGAATTAATCTGATGTGTGATTTGAATGAAAGGCAAAACTATTAATGTAAAATATGTAGGTGAAATTGGAACTACAGACATGAAATTGTTCATTAAGCATGTAAAAAGATTTTTAGAATAGTGTATGTGTGTAAATATATAAACCATATGTATATAAAAACACACTGCAAAGAGTGTGATAGTAATACTGAGATTTGCAGTTGTGTACCATGTTTCTATAGTTGGATGTGTTTTAGAGTTACCCAATATGTACATATTGTGTAACTATGTTTATATGTAGTGTATACATGTACACACAAGTAAAATCTAAAAATGTCAACATCGAAATGTTTCTTCCCTTTTATGGGTTAGTGGGGCTCTAGTAATGTTGATCTTAAAAAAAAAAAAAAAAATCATCTCTGCACCAGGTTTTGGAATCTTTTTGTCAAATTACCTTTTAAATCAGGGGTGGCCAACTTGAGCCTGAGAAGGAGCCAGAATTTACCAATATACATTGCCAAAGAGCCACAGTAATACATCAGCAGCCCCCCATCAGCACCCCACCCCCCCACCGCTCCCAGCGCCTCCCATCCACTGGCAGCCCTGCCAATCAGCGTTTCCCCCCCCCTTCCTCTGCACACCTCCCGATCAGCTGTTTCGTGGCATGCAGGAGGCTCTTTGTGGGGGAGGAGTGAGGGCACGGCAGGCTCAGGGGAGAGGGCGGGAAGGGGCGGAGTGGGGGCAGGGCTGTGGTAGAGCCAGGGGTTGAGGAGTTAGCACCCTGCAGCACATTGGAAAGTTGGTGCCTGTAGGTCCAGCCTAAAAGTGGGTGCCTATACAAGGAGCCGCATATTAACTTCTGAAGAGCCGCATGTGGCTCCAGAGCCACAGGTTGGCCACCCCTGTTTTAAATAGTCACACTTTTCTTTCTTTGGTCTAATAAGAGAAAATGGTCAGCAAGGCCTAAATTCTCTGCAGTTCCCATTCCCACTTCAGTCAGAACTTTGAGTTCACAGAGAGCCCAATTCAGGGCTCATTTAAGCCATTTGTAGCCTATTGACGTCATTCGGAGTTTGAGTGAACCCTGTGTCACCCATAATATAATGTGTTATCAGACTAATTTAATATTTTAAAAGAATATTATTTAGAATTTCTAGACTCAAATTTGAAATACGTTTTAAACAAGTCTTGGTTAAAGAAGCTAGATCAAATTCTGACCTCATATAAATTTGTATTACCTCATTGATACAAATGTATTAGTTTTGAATTTAGTTCTAGGAATTTCTAATATTGTTTTTGAATTTCCCAAAATGTGTGATTACCTAAATTTCACTCTTGTGTGCAATACTGGAGAGATGTGATGAACATTCTTTTTTATAAATCCATAGAAGAGGAAAACAGATTATTAAAAAAAAATTGTTGTAAAATTAACTAAAGACAAACTATGGTACTAAACAATTTTTAAAATAAAATGTATTGTAAAAATACCCCCTCAAAAGTAAATTAAATCAGAGGTTATTAATGAGCCATTTGAAATTTTATTTCATTATACTGTAACTGTTTGAAAATGTGATTCTATGGGGGGAGTGTGTGTGCATGATATGTAGTCACTTATAAGCCGTGTATATAATATAACTGCATTGGTTGTGATCTTGTAAACACTTATGAACATATTTCATTTTAAGTAGGTGAGTAGTCCCATTAAAGTGAGGATTTTTGCAGAAGTGGGGCCATATGTAGCTGGATTCCAATCTCACACCATTTTATACTGGTGTATATCTATTCCCTTCAGGGGAGTTCCTCCTGGTTTATTCCCGTGTGAGATCAGAATCTGGTCCATAATATGTATGCTTTCTACTAACTTTTAGGATGAGATTTTTTCAAAAATCCGTAATTAGGCATGTAAATAAGTAATCTAATTATAAAAAGTCAATGGAAGCTACTGAATGGTCATCAACTTTGAAAATCAAATGACTTTGTGCCTAAGTATGGACTTTGGGCACCTAGAATTATGCTTCTGTTTTAAAAATCTTGATCTCAAAATGCCTCTAAAGTGCAAATATGAAACTGATATTGTCAAGGTTCCTCCCCCACTCTGAACTCTAGGGTACAAATGTGGGGACCTGCATGAAAACCTCCTAAGCTTACTTTTACCAGCTTAGGTTAAAACTTCCCCAAGGTACAAATTAATTTTATCTTTTAGTCCTTGGAATAACCACTGCCACCACCAAACTCTAACTGGCTTTACTGGGAAACGTAGTTTGGACACGTCTTTCCCCCCCAAATCCTCCCAACCCTTGCACCCCACTTCCTGGGAAAGGTTTGGTAAAAATCCTCACCAATTTGCATAGGTGACCACAGACCCAAACCCTTGGATCTGAGAACAATGAAAAAGCATTCAGTTTTCTTACAAGAAGACTTTTAATAGAAATAGAAGTAAATAGAAATAAAGGAATCACCCCTGTAAAATCAGGATGGTAGATACCTTACAGGGTAATTAGATTCAAAACATAGAGAATCCCTCTAGGCAAAACCTTAAGTTACAAAAAAGACACACAGACAGAAATAGTCATTCTATTCAGCACAATTCTTTTCTCAGCCATTTAAAGAAATCATAATCTAACGCATACCTAGCTAGATTACTTACTAAAGTTCTAAGACTCCATTCCTGGTCTATCCCCAGCAAAAGCAGCATACCAACAGACCCTTTGTTTCTCTCCCTCCTCCCAGCTTTTGAAAGTATCTTGTCTCCTCATTGGTCATTTTGGTCAGGTGCCAGCGAGGTTACCTTTAGCTTCTTAACCCTTTACAGGTGAGAGGATTTTTCCTCTGGCCAGGAGGGATTTTAAAGGGGTTTACCCTTCCCTTTATATTTATGACAGATAAACAAACAGATATCTAAAGCTATGCATCAGACAGTGTGTTTTCTATATATGCATCCGATGAAGTGAGCTGTAGCTCACGAAATCTTATGCTCAAATAAATTGGTTAGTCTCTCAGGTGCCACAAGTACTCCTTTTCTTTCTATATACAGTGATTTATTTACAGACCTACAATACCATAAGGCATATTGGTATAATGCTTGTTAAAGGTGAAGCTGGGAGATCTGGAAGAGCTGAATTAAGGGAAGAATTTGGCTCACTGTGGCTCCAATCCAATCCAATCCAGTTTGTAGCACATAGGCAGATTGCTGCGTCCACATATAGCTGTGGCAAAGTGAGTGGGACTCTGTGTGGCGGAGCAGTGTGCCCGCATGCTCTGCACCTTGTGGACTCAGGGCCTATGCACATTAGGTTAAATATAGGCTGCTTATGGAAGAATCCAAATTTTGAAAGATTAATTGTAATATTCTTGGGTATGCTATTTGGACTTCTAACTCCTCTAAGAGGATTGTGCATGGACTTTGGGAAGTTTTTCTCCTAAATAAACTGTTTGTGGTGAAAAGTATTGATTTGTAGAAAAGTTCTCTTAATGACGTTAGAATGATATTAAAATGTGATCTGACTGGGGGGGAGGGGTGTGTGTGTGTGAGAGAGAGACAGAGGGCATGGAGTGAGTAGGTTAGCCTGTACCCTGACCAGGAGAAGCTGAGTGGGGGTAATGGACTCAATTGGGCCATCCGCACAGGGCTGATAGGAGGCACAGAGGGAAGTGCAAGAGAGGAACAGGACTAGCTGGGGCTAGTCACAGAGAAGGCTCAGAGTAGGGAGACCTCTGTTCCCCATAGGTCCTGCTGAGAGGACCTAAACCTTGGCAAGCACTGTAAATAGGGGGAAGCATGAGGGACTATGGTGATATTGGTGAAGTAAAGCTTAACTGAGAGTACACCTGGAGGACTCTGCAGTTTCTGCAGGGAAGAAGATGGGCGTGGAGCAGGGTCCCTGTTACAGGGGGAATTAACTAGTGTCTGGTATTCATATAATAGAATTTGAAAGGCTATTTTGGTGGGTCATCGTGTTCTTAGGTCATGTAGGTTGTGATACTTTTGTTGGGGAGGAAAGTTTAAAAAACCGTACCCCAAACCAACTTCCTTCCTCCCTCCCATCTCCCCACACAAAAAAATTCCTGTAGATTTACATGCAGCAGGATGTGCAAAATGATACTGTACATATTCATAGCTAGTTTAATAATGTCCCAGGTCTAATTAAAACAGTGTTTTAAAGAACTAATTGTTACAGAAAACTGTTTTTTTATGTAGCTAGACTGGTAATAACTAATGATAGATGAATTCAATTTACATAAATTTCAGACCATGAGAATATTTTAGAATCATGCCACAGAGGATTGCTTTAAGTTAGGAAGTTAATATCGTTATCTCCTCCTCTCATTTTAACAGTTTGGTTTGCAATAATTGTGGAGCATAATAAGTGATTCAAGTTTCCCCCCTTGATGGGGTTTTAATAAAATCTGATATCCAACCACTCTGTATTACTAAAATGCTATCAGAGTGGTTGCTACTATAAAGCATGCAAATGTACTGCAATAGCAGTGCCATTGAGTTCAACAGCATTGCTGGCTACTGCTCCAACATCTAAAAGGAAAAGGCACTTTTTTAACTAAAGAAGTTGGTGATTTACAGTAGAAATAGTCTAGAAGTTCAAACATCTTTCTATCTAGGTTCTTATACTGAGCCCGTCCCCATGGTAACTAAGCACTTCTGTTTCATTTCTGATGATTGTCATGTTAGAAAAGAATGAATAGTTTTTAAATGCTAAAACCGGACCACCATATGTGGTGATCTGCTTTTCTAGTATTTTAAAACTTAACTGAATTATTCTACGTTAACCTAAAGAATTCATTTTAAATCTGGATGAAATAAATAATATGTGTAGATTTGTCTGACTGGATTTGTTGCACCTAGTCAGTTATTTGCAGTTGTGCCTACTGGAATATTCCAATAAATGGCGAGGCTGTATACCCAATCTGATAACTCTGGCTGAGATTTGTTAGAAGAGTGACTGAGCAAATTTGTGTGAACGTAATTAATCTCTCTGGGTTAGCTTTTGCACCCAGCACATAAAGAAGCTTGGTAGATTTGGAACTTGTAATGTGACTGCTAATAACTGACTTGGGAGTTAATACCATGGGGAATTGTATTCTATTTTATGTTCCTGCAGTATTCTACCCTCCTGCCATACAGGTGATTATTCTGATTTGTTTATCTGGGAAGCATCATCAGAGGACAGTCACCTTCCTTCTTGGCTTTAAAATTGTTTCCAGAAACTGGGCCAGCTAGATCCTTATGCACATGCAATTTCCTTGACTTCATTGAAGATGCACTTGTTCAGATGAGAACTGAATTTGGTTTTCTTTTGTTTTTCCAGTCACAATGTAATGCCATATGTGTGAGGAAGGGAGAGATTGGTTTCATACAATTCTCTGCATTGCTAGGCTAGAAACCAGGTTGGTTAGTCACTTCCTTCTTCCTCTTCAACTCCCTTCCTCTTGAACCAATGGGCTGGAAATCTGTAGAGGGTAGTATTGTTCAGCACTTGAAGTGAGGGACTGCCTTGCGTCTCTCAATGGTGATCCTTTCCAGTCAATTTGGGATTAATTATGATAGGCTTCAAAGGACCAGTCATCTCTTTTCTTGGATCAAAGAATTGTGGCTGAATCCTGAGATCTGTGGCAGTAGGAGACATAAAATTAGGAATATGTGGGAAACTGGAACCTTCAGATCCCTGAGTAAACGAGCAAAATGGCAGCCTAAAAATGAAACTCTTAGTTGAAACTCCTATGACTCTGTCTTGAACTAGCCTTTACTGGACTATTTCTATATTGCAGTTTATGGGAAAATGAGGGTATGTGTCCTGGATGAAGTGTGTCAGGGTGAGGAATAGCCCCTACTTGGTGCTCCATCAGTTGAAAAATCTCCCTCACATAGATCAAGCATATGTTATGCTTATCTTTGTAGCACGTTTATGGGTACAAGGCCCAGGACTTAACCTTTTTTGTTTAAGAGGACAGAATTTATTCTTATTGCTTGAAAACTCCATAATACCCATGTCATTTTATTTTTAGGGCAGCAACTTAGCTGGTCAAATCAAGGCCACTATTTTTTATAATTATGTTTTAAATTTAGATTTTAATTGGAAGTGTATGTAAAAGTTTAGCTTCCCACAAACAGAAGAAGCTTTGTTAGTTAATAAAAATGTATGGAATTCTTATCTACTCAGTTTTAGCGGGCATAATGCTTTACACACCCTGACAGGACTTGTGCAGCAAATAAATGCATTAGTCATAGTGTCCATTTTTCTTGCAAATTTGTGACATAGATTTAATTATGGGAATGACCAGCAACTTACAAATCAAATTTTGGTAGGCTGAACCAACTTTTTTTTTTATTTTAATAATGATGGATTTTTTTTAGCAATGATTTCATTACTATTTAAAGAAATCCAGCAGTGTGGAACTAACCAATTGACTGAATTAGTTTACTTTATTATGTTTGAGCAGATGGTGGGTGTATTTTCTTTTCTTTTAATTTGTTTTTTACATTTTAAAATGTTGTCCGGAAAACTGAAAAATACTTGTATATATACTTTTTTCCCCTTATTGTAACTTCATGCAGTGTAAAAAGGGGAACAAAAGTCTTCTGGGACTTGCTTTTTTGCTAGCTGCTTGCAAGAAGAACTTGCCAGGAAGCCTGTTCACTACAGGTGCTGAATTCTAGATTAAAACTTGTTAATTTCAAAGTATAGCTGCTGCAGCTGCTTTATGGTGTGCCACTGCATTCTCAGAAGTCGGCTCTTTTTTCTCTGTGAAGCAGCACAACGGTGCCACTGGACTGTGTTCTGAATTTGATTCCTGCAGCTCACAGAACCCTCAGGAAGCTCTTCCTGTTAATCAGCCACTTGGGAAGCCTTCTCAACCTCAGAAGGTGGGATTTTTTTTTCATTAGGGAGAGGAGGCCTGGTCTCTGCAGTAGAGAATCCTTGGACCACATATTATATACAAGGTACACAAGGCTTAGATGCCACGGAAGTTAAATCTGCTTGGGAGCCATTTACAGTTGTCTCACTGTAACTTTTCTATGTCCTAGGAATAGTGTTCAATCCTCCTTTATAATGATTGCTCTTGTTTGATTTTTGCTGGCTTGAGCTAGAAGCACGATATAATGTGGACATCATCCAGTGCTTTGAAATTCTCAGATTAAAAGTATTGTATATGTGCAGAGTATTAGTACTATTTTATTATGTATTTTTACTTGCAACTAACCCTGCACTTTCATTAGTGGAAGAAGGTAAAATGGGCATCAGTTATAAAACAGACATAAAAATGAAAACTGGATGCTCACATTGCTGCAATAGGCTGTGAATGGTGCTAATTCAGGTACCCCAGGGAGATGGGAGAAGGAGGAGGAGCAGCCATCACAGACTGAGGAAAAGTGGGTGGACATCTCTGATTCCAGTTCTAGTTGCAAGTTGGGGTGTTGTACTGTGCCCAACACTCTTACTGAGTAATAATGACTTATTTAGAGCTGTACAATTGTACTGCTGATCTTCCAAAAGAAAAACTAATTGAGAAAAGAGTGGTTCTGGCAACTACTGTTTTATAAGTCCAACTTCTATTCCCTGTATTCTTTTTTTAAGTATAGCAAATAGCAAGAGGAACATCACTAGATAAATGAAACCATTAACAATAAATCACAGAACTGGAAGGGACCGCAAGAGGTCATCTAGTCCAGTCCTCTGCACTCAAGGCAGGACTAAGTATTATCAAGACCATCCCTGACAGGTGTTCGTCCAACCTGCTCTTAAAAATCCCCAATACGGAGATTCATAAATAACCTTGGTTTATTAAAAAACAAATCAACAAACGACTAACGACATCTGTGTCTGAATTTTTATTTATTTTTTTTTTACAGCTTGACAGAATTAGTGGATCAAGAGAATTTGGGTGATGTATATTTGGGTTTTAATCAAGCATTGATAAGGTATCTTATTAAACCTTACACTCAAAATTACTTCTATTTGGCTTGGATAGGGACATTGTCACATGCAGTAAAAACAGGCTGCAGGGCCATAATCGAGTTTTGGGGAAGTTTTTGGCAGCCTATTTCAGGGAGTAATATTAGGTCTAGTTGTATTCGATGTCTCTAATGATTCAGAATAGGGAGTAAAACTGCATATTAATTAAATTTGCAGATGACGCTAAATTGGGAGGAGTTGCAAACAGCAGTGAGGCCTGAGAAATAATATAAAGAGGCCAACAGGGGGTTAGATACAAGGACCAAAAGCAGCCAAGTGAGATTTAATTTGGAAAAATAGTCTGATATATTTTTGGAGAAAAAAACTAAAACATATTGTGAGGGAGAAACCTGCAAAGCCAGTAATGCTGAAAGAGATTTAGCAGGCATAATGGCAGACAGCAAATTAGATGGGAATTTATAATATGACACAGCCAAAACACAAACAATCATTTTTTTTTGCTGGATATGTAGAAGCATCATATTCCATATCAGAATGGAAATAGTTCCTGTCTGTAGAGCTCTGGTGCAATAACAGCTGAAATACTGTGTTAATTTTTTAGCACCTCATTACTGGAAAGATATTGACAAATAGCTCAAAGAAGAGCAATGAAAATGGTTGGGAGGGGCTGGAAGGATCAGTTTGAGGACAGATGAAAGGTGCTATTTTTGTGTAGTTGGCTTAATGATGAGTATGTGGGAGACAAAATGGCCTGCAAATATTTGAGTGGAACAACGAGGGGGAGGATTTATATAGGCTGGTTCACAGGGTTCCCTTTTAACTAGAAGTAAGGAAATGGAATTAAGAAAGGGGATATTTAGACTGAATATCAGGAAAAGCTTCCGGGTATTTAGTTGCGTTAGACTGTGCCGTAGAATAGTTTCCCATGGGAAACTGTGGAAGACTCCACACATAGGACTTTTAAAACAAGATTGAACAAAATACTAGAGAAGGACTGCAGAGACAAGCCAGTATTGTCATGGAGATGGACTACATGTCCAAAAAGGTCTTTTTCTGTCTCTGATCATCTCTGTCAATGCAATCAAGGACAGAGTAACTTCCAGGGACAATTTGTGACTCAGGCACTCTGTGGCCAAGAAGAGGATTGCTCTCTAGGCAACAATGGCTGATATAAGATGATCTTCCCAAGAAATAAAAACCTCTCCACACCTCTTAATTTTCTGTCGCTTGTAATAATGCCATCATTCTGCCTGTCATTCCAGTCCCTTGACCTTCAGATCATCTGCCTCTTTTTCCTCTCTTGCTTCCCACATCCAGCTTGCACTCAGATGCTGCCATTCTAAAACATTTCCAGGATCTGTCTATTTCTTTCTGTTCTTACAGCTAAAATTACTATTCAGTCCCACATGTTTTCCCACCTTGACTATTGTAACTTCCTCTTTCTGGTTTCCCTGCCACCCATATCTCCCCCTCCAGTCTGTGCAAAAACTTATTTTTAAAATATTTTAGAGATTCCTGCCTATTGATCTGACCACATCACAAACTTTGTCACCCTTCCACTGAATCAAGTTCAGGTTTCTTATGTCTTCTGTCAAGGCCCTGCAGGACTCGGCCCCTCCCTGTTTTACCTTTTTTTTGCCTCTTGTCATGTCACTCCGGCCCCACTGTCACCACTCTACCAGCCTGGACTGCCTGGCATCCATACCATTCTACAAGTGTCTGTGTTTTTTCCCACTATGCCCTTCCTGAGCTGGTTCACAAGGTCACCTTTCTCTCTCTCTCTCTCTGCATTTGAGTCCTTCTTGAAGACCCACTTTTCCCATACTACTTACAAAAAACTAACTGGATAATTGTGGGTACAAAGAGAGTTTACATTTCATTTGTCATCTGAATCTTCTTTCTAACATTTTATAATAAGGCTATTTAAAAGCTTTTCTTTTAAATGTCACTTTTATGGATTTTGCCTATTTTGAATCTACTTGGAAGGTTGTTGCAGAATTTTCCACAGTCAAATGTTTATAAATAAAGTAGATCCTAGACTAGTTGGATTGTGTTTTTAGTTCTCCTCTTAACTTTTTGTACTTGTCAATGACTTCATTCATCTCTCCATTTTGTATGGCTTGAGTGGCCAGTTCCTTTGAAACAGGTTGGTTAATGGTGGTGGGGACAAGCCCATGGAGTGACCCTCTTCATGTTGTCTTTGCAGTGGAAAGCTATTCAAGCATCATTTTTTAAGCCTTTCCAGATGTTTCCACTTGTGTTGCCCCGTCTCTCCCATACAGTAATTAAGTGTGTTAATGGTAGTCAGGATTCTGTCCCTATGTCGTTTGGTCAGTAACCCCTTCTAGTGCTTGTTCTTGGTGTGATACAATAGCCGGATGTACCAGGCATTCTCTGCCCCTTGCTGGAGATCCCGGTGCCCTGGCCACCCCACCCAAGGAAGCCCTTTTTCTAAAAAGAAGGGCAGCGACTTTTGGACCTCTGCAGTTGCCGATTAAGACCTTCCCGGGACAGCTGCTGATGGAACCAGTGACTTGCTCCTCCCATGGCCAGAAGGACAGGGATCATGTGGCAGCCAATCAGGGACCAGCAGGCCAAATTAAAAGGACTGGCAGCTTCTACCAAATGGCACTTCCTGCATGAAGTCAGAGTGACAGGAAGGATTTTCCGTCTATCATAACCCAAGAAGCTTTGCATTTAGGTCACTGGGAGAGTTTCTCATTTACCCTGTGTAAGTGTAAGGCCCAAGCGGGTCCACCTGAGTTACATACTTGTTGGACTGTTGAAAATTAGCGAAAAACCCTTTAGGTCAGTCAAGCTGGTGATAGGTACTTTGGGACATTTGCCCCAGCATTTGTTTCTTGACATAGGGAATTTGATTTTTTCCCCTCCTGTTTGCTAAGCTTCACGATATCTAGTTCTCAGCGAAACTAGTAGTAGAGAATATCTGCAATACTATTGCTTGAGTTAACAAAACTAGCAGAAAAGTAGATGTTACAGGAGAAATTTCAGAGGCACACCTCTGTTATCAATAGAGCAATATCTGGCCAGATAGTCTGGGTTTACTCTTCCAATCCAGTAGCCATCCATAAATTGCAAAATAAAAACAAGTGATAGTTCAGCAAATGGAATTGAACATTTGCAGTATCTAAGGGCTTGGCTACTCTTGCAGATGAAGAGCACTGGAATTTAAATCAGCCTTCAGAGACCGCAGCAGGGAAAACGTTGCCGTGTGTTTACACTGTCATAGAATCATAGAATATCAGGGTTGGAAAGGACCTCAGGAGGTCATCTAGTCCAACCCCCTGCTCAAAGCAGGACCAATCCCCAACTAAGTCATCCCAGCCAGGGCTTTGTCAAGCCTGACCTTAAAAACTTCTAAGGAAGGAGATTCCATCGCCTCCCTAGGTAATGCATTCCAGTGTTTCACCACCCTCCTAGTGAAAAAGTTTTTCCTAATATCCAACCTAAACCTCCCCCACTGCAACTTGAGACCATTACTCCTTGTTCTGACATCTGCTACCACTGAGAACAGTCTAGATCCATCCTCTTTGGAACCCTCTTTCAGGTAGTTGAAAGCCACTATCAAATCCCCCCTCATTCTTCTCTTCCGCAGACTAAACAATCCCAGTTCCCTCAGCCTCTCCTCATAAATCATGTGTTCCAGTCCCCTAATCATTTTTATTGCCCTCCGCTGGACTCTCTCCAATTCTTCCACATCCTTCTTGTAGTGTGGGGCCCAAAACTGGACACAGTACTCCAGATGAGGCCTCACCAAAGTCGAATAGAGGGGAATGATCACGTCCCTCGATCTGCTGCAAATGCCCCTACTTATACATCCCAAAATGCCTTTGGCTTTCTTGGCAACAACGGCACACTGTTGACTCATATCCAGCTTCTCGTCCACTGTAACTCCTAGGTCTTTTTCTGCAGAACTGCTGCCTAGCCATTTGGTCCCTAGTCTGTAGTGGTGCATGGGATTCTTCCGTCCTAAGTGCAGGACTCTGCACTTGTCCTTGTTGAACCTCATCAGATTTCTTTTGGCCCAATCCTCTAATTTGTCTAGGTCCCTCTGTATCCCATCCCCACCCTCCAGCATATCTACCTCTCCTCCCAGTTTAGTGTCATCTGCAAACTTGCTGAGGGTGCAATCCACACCATCCTCCAGATCATTAATGAAGATACTGAACAAAACCGGCCCGAAGACCGACCCTTGGGGTACTCCACTTGACACCGGCTGCCAACTAGACATGGAGCCATTGATCACTACCCATTGAGCCCGACAATCTAGCCAGCTTTCTATCCACACTGGCATGGCCACATTAGCAGCTCTTGAAATGCCACAAAGAGCAGTGCATTGTGGTAGCTATCCTAGTGTGCAAGTGGCTGCAAGGTGCTTTTCAAATGGGGGTGGGGGTAGAGTGTGTTGTTTCACGAGGAGTGTTGTGTGTGTATGTGGGGGGAGAGACAAGTGTGTGTTGGGGGGCAGAGAGCATGTCAGCATGCTGTCTTTTAAGTTCAGACAGCAGCAGACCCCTCTCCCCCCCACTTCTCTCTCTCTCTCTCTCTCACACTCTCACAGCAACAGCATTCCACACTAATGGTTGCTTTGTCCCGGAGCAGATAAGCATGCTGACTGTCAGAAACTGAGCTTTGAAAGGGGATATCTGCATGCCTGCAGCTGAGTTCAAAACAATGACAAGAGCGGCCAATTGACTTCAGGGGATTATGGGACATTTCCAGGGGCCAATCACAGCGCAGTAATGCAACACGTCGTCCACACTGACACCCGGGCATTTCAGCCGGGGAGCAGCAAGCTTCTCGTGGAGGTGGATTACCAGGAACGCTACAGCTGCAGAGTCCAGGCGCTCTATGTGCCTTGCCAGTGTGGACACCTCAGGAGTTAGGGCTCCCGGGGCTGATTTAAAAATGCGCTCTAACTTGCAAGTGTAGCCAAACCCTTAAAATTAAAAAGTTGTTGTATTCCTTCTGATCACATTCCAAATGATATAAGGAGAAGTGAAAAGTATGGTGGGGAAACAATAACTAAACCTCATCTAGAAGGTAGAATATTCTAGGATTAACACTCTGTGGTTTTGACCAAAATAAAGATCTGCTATGAAAAGAAAGTGTTAAAGTGAGATGCTTTGGAAAACTTGATTACAGACTTTAATGAACAATGAAGCCATGAGGTTATGTACTGATGGTAGCTATTGTCTTGAGAACATCTGGAGGGGGAGACATAGATGTGTTTAATATTATTATATTACCAAGCAATTTACTGGATTAGCATGTAAATCACATTAGTACCTACATACAGATTTGGTTTAAAATCAATTTGTGATATAAAGATTACTTTTGTCATGACTTGTAAAACCCATCAGCTTGAACCTATTTGCATTTGTCACAAATTTCCCTTTTTACTGTGAAAGTACAACATTTTAATCAAGGGAACAATTTTTATTTAATTTCTTCAGATTTAATTTCAGGGTATTTTTGGTTTGTTTAAAGCTTGCTATTGGCTAGGTTTTGGGGAAACAATTTCACGAAGAAGGAATTTGCATATAGTTCACAACAATTTGATACATCAGGTACTCACTAAAGATCAGCTGTGGGTGTTTCTAATAATTATTCAGGAAAATATATGGACACTTTGTTTCAAACAGGATGATCATTTAATCTCACAAATTTTGATCAGGCTCATTATTAAATAAGAAAATAAGTTATTTGGCAGAATTTAAAATACATATGTAGGAACCAAAAAGAGGAGGGGATTTTACTAAGGCTTCAGTGTATAAAGGTCTATCACCAGAAAAGTCCAATGATGATTCTGCCTTTAGGAGTATCTTGGTTACAGATCTAATTAGAAAGATGTCGTTTTACTTTACTTCCAAAAGTGCCTCAAGTGAAGGCTTGAATGTGTCTCTATTGTGGTGTACAGAGGCAGGGCTGATAGAGGATGGGGCAGGAGGTAGAGGATTGGGAACTACGTGTGTTCTTAAAGCTAATCATTGCTTTGGGCTAGTGTACACTGGCAATGCTAAAGAAACCATCACGTACGAGGGGCGTAGCTCCTAGCGCTGGTGCACTGTCTACACTGGCGCTTTACAGCGCTGAAACTTGCTGTGCTCGGGGGGGGGGTTTCATATCCGCGAGTGAGGAAGTTCCAGCACTGTAAATTGCCAGTGTAGACAAGCCCTTTGTTGCGTGCATGCAGATGGGTGTAGGAAAAAAAGATTTTCATTTTATTGGGTATTTGCACCATGTGGCTGTTTAGATGGAAGCACAAGAAAGGAGACAGAAAGGTCTGGGATAATTTGTTCTTTGTTCTGTCCTTTCTGGAACCTTCTTTAGTGCTGTAAGTAGAGGTGCATTCCATTAAGGATGTGTGTATATGTATAAAAGTTACATTGCAGCTAAGGCTGGTCAAAAAAGGATGTGTTTTCTGCAAAAAAAAAATAAAATAAAATTGAGAGAAGCAATTTTTTAACATTAATTAATTAATTAATTAGTATTTTTGTTTGTTTTCATCCAAAAAATGTAAATTTTCATTTAGATTCTGTATAAAAAATGTTTAGATTCAAACCAAAATTAAAACAAATCTGTATTTTAGTTTTCCCCTCTTTCTTCTCCTTTCCCTCCCCTTCTGGAAAAGGCGGGGGAGGGGGAGACAGAGAAACCCCCAACCTCATACGTTTCTATTGGAATAGAAAATATTTAAATATTTGTAGTTTTGGTTTTTGAACTACTGGGTTTAGCATTAGTGCTGTAAGGAACTGTTTCACCTCAGGGTTTTTTTGTGTGTGTTGAAAGACAGACTTGTATTTTGAGGAGTTGACTGTGCACTGATCCATAATGGAGGTTGTAGATTTGCTCGCCCATATTTTACATCTGCCACAGATATTGGGTTCAACAGATAGTGGTGGATAAATTCAGAAATTAGAGGTTTATATAAAATGTGTACATGTATCATAGCCTGGCAGGCCTTTACAAACAATGTTGCTGTTGTAAATTATACAGTATCAGGTGCTATGCTTAAATTTCCATAATTTTAAGTTGACTCTTTAGGGGGAAAAACCAGGTATACATTAAGCCTTTTTGATTTTGCTCCAGAACTGTTAAAAGCCAGGCCTGTGTTGTCTAAATCCAGATCACTTTATTTCTTTGGTTCATTCTTATCTGGTCTGCTAATGCCTTTTCAAAAATCAGAGGTCCCTAAGGATAGAGAGAAAAAGGACACCACTGTTCTATAAACAGGCTAGTTCCAAACCTTTCACCTTGCTGTCAAGGTGACAAATGTTTGCCTTTATGGAAACACTGAAGGTTAAATCATAAGCTTCCCCAAAGTCCTTAACCAAACTGGCAGTTGAGAGAGTTGTCAGAGAACTGGCCCTTCTTTTGGAAATTCATATTACTTATTATTACTGACCTTTTAAAAAGTCAATCTTAGGAAAGCGTGATGAGCCACACAAGGAAAAGGCAATGATAGCTTTAGTGTACAAATGTTTACTAATTTTTTGAAAGGCATGTATATATATTGTTGCTGAGATGCTTCATTCATTATTTTTTTCCCTAAAGTTTTTTCACTGTGCCAAAACCACCTATAACTTTCAACCCCATGACACACATTTGGTAGAATGTTGTTGTGAGGGAGAAGAGTGAATGTCTTGATTAACGACTTTGAGATTATTTGGGCCCTTTCAACACTGTTGTGGGGAGGGCCTGGAGCAGGTATTTAAGTTGAAATTTATAAATTCATAAGAATATACTCATAGGGTATGTCTGCACAGCAACTAAACGCTCGTGGCTGGCCTGGGTCAAGCTGACTTGGGTTTGCAGGGCTCGGGCTGTGGTGCTGTAAAATTGCTGTGTAGATGTTCAGGCACAGGCTAGAGCTCTGGGAATCTGTGAGGGATGAAAGTCACAGAACCCAGCCTGTGCTTAAACATCTACACAGCAATTTTTAGCCCCGCAGCCCAAGCCCAGTTCAGCAGACCCCAGCCAGCCGTTGCCATTCTGAGGGTCAGTATAGATATGCCATTAGAGGTCTGTATGTTCAGCAATTTAGAGGCTTCCCCCAAAAAGTTTTCACATTTTATATGACAAAATGACAGCACCATTTCAACTCCCTTACTCCACCTCCTACACCCTTTCCTCTTCCCTTCCCTCCAAAATCCCCCCTCCTAATGTATTAATTTGGGGAATGGTTCATTTGTCTCCTCCGCATATGCAGCATATGTTTACTGTTCTGAAAGCCTTTCTAAAAATATGCTCTATCTCCACCACAAGATAAGGGCTTGATTCAGGAACTACTGAGTGAAGTTCTATGCCCTGTGTTTTGCAGAAAGTCAGACTGGAGGATCATCATTGTCCCTTCGGGCCTTAAAATCTATGAATCTAAGAAAAAATGGATATTTCATACAAAACTGGACCACACAGAAATTACAATTCCTGAGCTCTGATAGGCTCAATAAATTTATGACAAATATTTTATTACATTCTCCCATCCTTCCAATAAAGATCATAAATGTATCTATGAATAAAAATAAAGAGATGAAAAAAAATATATCAAAGCCTAAAGAGAGCATTTCTGTGCTTAGGTTACGATAATGTATTTAGAAATTGTGCTTGATAGAATTTTCTCTTTCCTCACAAAGTATCTTCTTTTCAGGAGACTGGGGGAGCGACACAGTAGATGCGTTTGTGAAGCCACTAACTTTAGGCTTCAGCCTACAAGGTCAGTGGGCATTAGTTTAGGCCCTGAGCCAGCAAATCATTTAACCATGTGAGTAGTCCCATTGAAGTCAGTGGGACTGTTTATATACTTAAAGTTAAGCATGTGCTTACATATTTTGCTGGATGGGATCTTAGTCTGTTGTATCAATAGATCTTGAATATAAAATGTATCTGAAAAGGTTGCATATAATCAGAGTTGTGTTCTTGCTTTCTTTAATCTGCATAATCCCAACAATAAATGTATTCTGTCGTTCAAAGCAAGTCTATATTCAAACCTTTTGTTATAGTTAAGAGAATCAACGCACCTTTGCAAAGATGCAGTTTTTCCCTGTTTTGTGTATCACTGATTGTTTGCTCTGTCTCTTCTTTCTCAATTTTTCTACAGTTTGAGTTTCACGGAGAATGTCTTACAACTCATCTATTTAGGAGAACAACATGCTCTAGGAGCCTGTGATTTCATTTAGAATTTCCAGTACGCTTGTTTTTTCCCTTTCATTGTCATTTTTCTCTAGCACCAAAAAAATGCTAAACCCAAAGTCAAGTATGAACGTGGTCCCTGCTCTTTAGAACGTACAATCTAGACACAACATGGCTGTCATGCCGTCTGGAGTGGCTCTCACCTGTGAGTGCCTACCTCAGGCCAGATTGTCCGAGCAGACACCCCAAACTGTTGGTGTGTTCTATAATTAGATTTTACCAAGCCAGTAACAAATGTGAACTCCTGGATCACCATACCAGTCTTACCATGGTGTCACAGACAGTTCCCTTAGACTCTCCAGTCTATCTTGCCACCCAGACAAGCTGGACTTTGTGATAAAAGGTCACTTAAACCAAAAATTGCACCACATCAGGATGCGCCCAGTCCCAAGAGGCCAGTCACTTATCCCAGATCAATTGATACTCTAGATCTTATATCAAAGACAATGCTGGTAGCCAATTCTATTGTAAACTAACTAAAGATTTATTCACTAAGAAAAGGAAGTGTGAGTTTAAAGCAGGTAAAATAAATGTACAGGTGAGTCATAGTTTGTAATTCCAAATGGTGGCAGTGATGTAATAAACTGCCAATTTCCCAAAAGTCTTTTCAGGGTACCCAGATTGTCTCTGGGAATCTCGGCTTTGCATCTGGTACCCTTCCCTGTAAGAGTCCAAACAGTTCAGAGATGGAAGCTCTTTCCTTGAATCCATCCACGGAAAACAAGCTGACAGTGTCACTACCTATGTGGGCTTTTCCTTCGATGACAGAGACCAGGGAATGCATTTTGATTCTTTGACCCCTGATCATCCCACAATGACCTCTTCCTTTAAAATTAACACTTTTCTGTTTAAAGTTCTTCATTTGCATTCCACAAGGCTTCTTTCTCCTTTGATGGGTTAGTTGTTACAGGGGTATATACAATATAAATGTTTGCTATTACATTATAATAGGATAGAGATAAGTGAAAATAATGAAAGTAACATCCCATTAGTTTTTGTGAAGTTTAAACACCAAATTCACTCTGATACATTTAATACTCATTTTGATCTATACTAATACACAAGTGAATTGTGGGGCTCTAGCATGGTCTCACCTGTTCTGCCAGCGTCACAATGGGCATAAACCAACAAGTGGGGAGAGAGAGAGAGGAGGTACAGGGGTGTAACAGTAACAGTTCCTCAGTAAAACTTTTGAAGATCTTGATGCATTAACTTTTCTTCCCTGTTTCTTTTTTCCTCTCCCATACCCCTCTCGTTCTCCACACAAGCATTCTAGTAGGTTAGATGACAGAAGTGAGTTTGTAGAGAGATTTGAATGGGGTGAGGGTAGGAGGTTTGGTGAAAAAGGCTTGGGACGGGTGTTCCATGCTTAGTGGCAGCATGGAATAAGGCTCAGAGGCAGGAGTGATGGAAAGGAACAAAGGGGGCACATCATCTTCTTAGTCTTTAAATTAGCTGTAGCAGATGCCATGTTTTCACTGAAGTATTTTTGGAATTTTTTATACACAAGCAAAACCTACTTGATAAAAGCTTGTTTATGATGATACCCACCTCATAACCTTAAAAAATACCAATTTAGGTTATCTGTTCCCTTTTGCAATAGCAATAAGTAATTCCAGGGCATGTACTAATGAGCCATTGGTACACTTATTGGTTGGTTAAAGTCATTCTGTCTTTGGCCTCCTGTATCCCAATGCACCTGAGGCATTGGGATACAGGACCCTGTTGTGTCTTATTGCTTAATTGCATTGTCGTTTATTTGCAACATTTTTGCTACTGTATGTAAAATTAATGTTAACTTTTTGAAGGGAAAATATATTACATAGAATTAGATAACATTAATAAAGAGAGATCCAGAGTTAAAAAACAACACACAAACTTTTATTAAAATGGAATTTCAAGCATATGAAAATGTCTTTCAAGAAATGATCAAAAATTGTGTGAATAGTTTCATATTCTTTTATAAGCAAAACGATTATCTGACATCATATAATTTTTTGTTAGATGGACAGTATAAAGATGAAGATTTTACAGATAACATTGAACTTCACAGCTGACTGAAGCAGATGTTAGAAATGCAGATGAACTGTATTGACTAAAAACTATACAAATTTGAAGTGAAAATGCCACTGGTCTGCTTACAGAGCTCTTCATATGCGAAGTTTCTGATAGTTAAATTATTAATTTTATTGTGTGAGATAGTTCAGCAGTTAGGGAAAAGGTGCCTTTTGCGTTTAAACTGTTTCCCCCCTGTTCCTTTATCATCATTTGACAATAAGCAAGCAGAATTTACTTCATTTTGTTAGTTTAATTCCACCAAATGAATAGATATCACAGCTATATATATACATATATATGTATACATATATATGTATATTACAGATGTATACACCGTGTATATGCTTATGCAATATTGGCATGTTATATAAATGTACAGCATGACTATACATTGTGTGTATAAAATCTGTATAGACAAAGGTGTCTAAATATTAGTTGACTTGCTGTACAAATCAACAAAACTGAGAAATTTAGTTAATGAGGATATTTGATCCTTCATTAAAATTTTTGTGAAAGAGGCACAAGTTGGTGAGCTAGATTTAGTGTCCTGGATTGTGTCACTTTTCATCAACTATCATGGTATTTCCTAGGTATATTTATTTTTCCCCATTTTTAAAGGAAAGCCATCTTTGTTCGAAGTAGAGCTGGGTGAATAATTGATTTTTCAGTTTGCTGTCAGCTCCAAAAAATAGACAAAAATTTTGGTTTGACCCAAACAAACATGAAAATTCCAAAACAATTAGATGAACACAAAGACAACAAAAACATTTTGTTCGACCAAAAATGAACTTTTATTTTTGGGCCATTTTTAACAAAAAAGGAAATTAAGGGCCAGAGGATGAATGGGTGGTGCTACTTCCTTAAAAGCTTTAGCCCAGTGATTAGGTTACTCACCTGGGATGTGGGGGAGACAGGTTCAGTTTCCCTTCTGCCTATGTCTACACTATGAAATTAGGTCGAATTTATAGAAGTCGATTTTTTAGGAAGTGATTTTATACAGTCGATTGTGTGTGTCTCCACTAAGCACATTAAGTCGGTGGAGTGCATCCACAGTACTGTGGCTAGCGTCAACTTTTGGAGCATTGCACTGTGAGTAGCTATCCCACAGTTCCCACAGTCTCCGCTGCCCATTGGAATTCTGGGTTAAGCTCCCAATGCCTGATGGGGGCAAAAACATTTTCGCGGGTGGTTTTGGGTACATGTCGTCAGTTGCCCCTCCCTCCATGAAAGCAACGGCAGACAGTCGTTTCATGCCTTTTTTCTGCGTGGACGCCATACTGCTTTCAGCAGACGGTGCAGTGGGACTGCTAACCGTCGTCATCAAACCACTGCTGCTTCTGCAACTCTGCTCTCCTGTTCTTGTCTCGATAGCGAATTTCTCCATGTTGGCTCTCATGTGCTCCTGCTTCCGCCGCAACTCTGCTCTCCTGCTCTCATGAATCCACCTTGCAGGTCGCCAGCCACCACTTCCGCTGCAACTCTACTTTCGTGCTCTCCTACAGATGCCATACCACGGCAAGTGTGCAGCCCACTCAGCTCAGCTCACCAACACCACCGCTGTTGTGTCCTGGTGCTGCTGGCAGCAGATGGTGCAGTAGGCCTGCTAACCATAGTCATCCACCGCTTCTGCTGCAACTCTGCTCTTCTGCAGACACCATACCATGGCAAGCATTGAGCCCTCTCAGATCATCGAGGCAATTATGAGCATTGTAAACACCTCACGCATTATCCTGCAGTATGTGCAGAACCAGAACCTGCAAAAGCAGGCGAGGAGGCAACGGCAGCGTGGTGACAAGAGTGATGAGGACATGGACACAGACTTCTCTCAAAGTACGGGCCCCAGCAATTTGGACATCCTGGTGGCAATGGGGCAGGTTTATGGAGTGGAACACTGATTCTGGGCCTGGAAAACAAGCACAGACTGGTGGGACCGCATAGTGTTGCAGGTCTGGGATGATTCCCAGTGGCTGCGAAACTTTCGCATGCGTAAGGGCACTTTCATGGAACTTTGTGACTTGCTTTCCCCTGCCCTGAAGCGTAAGAATACCAAGATGAGAGCAGCCCTCACAGTTCACAAGCGAGTGGCAATAGCCCTGTGGAAGCTTGCAACGCCAGACAGCTACCGGTCAGACGGGAATCAATTTGGAGTGGGCAGATCTACCGTGGGGGCTGTTGTGATGCAAGTTGCCAGCGCAATCACTGAGCTGCTGCTATCAAGGGTAGTGACTCTGGGAAACGTGCAGGTCATAGCGGATGGCTTTGTTGCAATGGGATTCCCTAACTGTGGTGAGGCGATAGATGGAACGCATATCCCTATCGTGGGACTGGACCACCTTGGCAGGAAGTACATAAACCGAAAGGGGTACTTTTTTCAATGTTGCTGCAAACACTGGTGGATCACAAGGGACATTTCACCAACATCAACATGGGATGGCTGGGAAAGGTACATGATGCTTGCATCTTCAGGAACTCCGGTCTGTTTAAATGGCTGCAGGAAGGGACTTACTTCCCAGACCAGAAAATAACTGTTGGGGATGTTGAAATGCCTATAGTTATCCTTGGGGACCCAGCCTACCCCTTAATGCCATGGCTCACAAAGCCATACACAGGCAGCCTGGACAGTAGTCAGGAGCTGTTCAACTATAGGCTGAGCAAGTGCAGAATGGTGGTAGAATGTGCATTTGGACATTTAAAAGCGCGCTGGTGGAGTTTACTGACTCGGTTAGACCTCAGCGAAACCAATATTCCCATTGTCATTACTGCTTGCTGTGTGCTCCACAATCTCTGTGAGAGTAAGGGGGAGACGTTTATGGCGGGGTGGGAGGTTGAGGCAAATCGCCTGGCCGCTGATTACGCGCAGCCAGACACCAGGGCAGTTAGAAGAGCACAGCAGGGTGTTCTCTGCATCAGAGAAGCTTTGACTGGCCAGGCTATGGTGTGAGAGTTCTGTTTGTTTCTCTTAATGAAAACCTGCCCCCTTGGTTCACTCTACTTCCCTGTAAGCCAACCGCCCTCCCCCCTTCTATCATCTCTTGCAGAGGCAATAAAGTCCTTGTTGTTTCAAATTCGTGTATTCTTTATTAATTCGTCACACAAATAGGGGGATAACTCCCAAGGTAGCCTAGGAGGGGTGGGGGAAGAGGGAAGCACTGGGTGGGGTGGGGGGAGGAGGGAAGGACAAGGCCACACTGCACTTCAAAACTTATTGAATGCCAGCCTTCTGTTGCTTGGGCAGCCCTCTGGGGTGGAGTGGTTGGGTGCCCGGACCCCCTCTCCCCGCGTTCTTGGGCATCTGGGTGAGGAGGCTATGGAACTTGGGGAGGAGGGCGGCTGCAGCAGCAGTCTGTGCTCATGTTGCCTTTCCTGAAGCTCAACCATACGCCGGAGCATATCAGTTTGATCCTCCAGTAGCCTCAGCATTGCCTCCTGCTGCCTCTCATCACGCTGCCACCACCTCTCCTCTTGCTCCCGCCACCTCTCCTCGCGTTCATTTTCTGCTTTCCTGGACGCTGCAATTTTCTGCCTCCATCATTCTGCTGAGCTCTTTCAGTGGGGGAGGACTGCATGAGCTCGCAGAACATTTCATCGTGAGTGCGTTTTTTTTGCCTTCTTATCTGCGTTAGCCTCTGGGATGGAGATGATGGGGGAGCGTTGAAACATTTGCAACTGTGGGAAGAAGAAAGGGGAGAGTAGTGTTTTAAAAGACACATTTTAGAGAACAATGGGTAGACTCTTTCACAGTGAATGGTTTCAAACAGCAGCACCCTCCTTTCCCATTTCAGGCACCCATTGGTTTGGCCATTTAAAAGGAGGGGTTGCAGTTTTTGGGTTAACATGCAGCACAAACCCAACTACCCCTCCCCCCCCCAATTCTCTGGGATGATCGCCTCCCACCGTGTGACTAGTATCAGGGAAGATCCCTGCCAGCCAAACAAGAACAGCTCAGTGTCAATGGCCCCCCCGCCCCGTCTCCCAACTGCTTGGCTAAAACAGGGATGATTTCTTTTCAGCCACAGGCAAACAGCTCAGCAGGAACGGCCACCTCTGAATGTCCCCTTAATAAAATTCCCCTATTTCATCCTCAGGAGAGTGATATAATTCATGGTAGACTCTCCTGAGGATAACACAATGGATGTTGTGTATCCATTATATCACTCTCCTGAGGATAACAACAATGGATGTTTTTTGAATGCCGGCAAACACCGTGACCATACACTGCCATGCTTTGTTATGCAGTGATTCCAGACTACGTGCTACTGGCCTGGCGTGGTAAAGTGTCCTACCATGGAGGACAGAATAAGGCTGCCCTCCCCAGAAATCTTTTGCAAAGGCTTTGGGAGTACATCCAGGAGAGCTTCATTGAGATGTCCATGGAGGATTTCCGTTCCATCCCCAGACATGTTAACAGACTTTTCCAGTAGCTGTACTGGCCGCGAATGCATCCCAAGTCTTCAGGGAAAATTAATCATTAAACATGCTTGCTTTTAAACCATGTATTATATTTACAAAGGTACACTCACCAGAGGTGCTTTCTCCGCCTTCAAGGTGCAGGAGCCTGCCTTGGGAGGGTATTGGATCCAGGGTGATAAGCACTTCCTGGCTGTTGGGGAGAACAGTTTCATCCTCCACCTCATCGTCATCTTCCTCGTCTCCAAAATCCTCATCCCTGTTGCGTGAGATTCCCCCCTTGCAGGAGTCCATGTACAGGGGTGGGGTAGTGGTAGGGGCACCACCTAGAATGGCATGCAGCTCATCACAGAAGCGACATGTCTGGGGGTCTGACCCAGAACGGCCATTTGTCTGTTTGGTTTTTTGGTAGCCTTGCCTGAGGTCCTTAATTTTCACGCGGCACTGCTGCGGGTCCCTGTTATAGCCTCTGTCCATCATGCCCTTGGAGATTTTTTTCAAATATTTTGGCATTTTGTCTTTTGGAACGGAGTTTTGATAGCACGGATTCACCTCCCCATACAGTGATTAGATCCAGTACCTCCCGTTTGGTCCATCCTGGAGCTATTTTGCGATTCTGGGACCGCATGGTCACGCCACGCTGGCCAAACAGGAAATGAAATTCAAAAGTTCCCGGTGCTTTTCCTGTGTACCTGGCTAGTGCATCTGAGTCGAAAGGGATAGCTCAGTGATTTGAGCATTGGCCTGCTGAACCAGGGTTGTGAGTTCAATCCTTGAGGGGGCCATTTAGGGATCTGGGCCAAAAATTGGGGATTGACCCTGCTTTGAGCAGGGGGTTGGACTAGATGACCTCCTGAGGTCCCTTCCAACCCTGATATTCTATGATTCTATGAAAGTACTGTCCAGAGCGGTCACAATGGAGCACTCTGGGATAGCTCCCAGAGGCCAATACCGTCGAATTGCGTCCACACTTTACCCCAAATTTGACCCAGCGATGTCGATTTCAGCACTAATCCCCTCGTCGGGGAGGAGTACAGATATCGATTTTAAGAGCCCTTTAAGTCGACAAAAATGGCTTCGTCATGTGGACGGGTGCAGGGTTAAATCGATCTAACGCTGCTAAATTCGACCTAAACTCGTAGTGTAGACCAGGGCTAAGCAGGGATTTGAACTTTGTTCTTCTACGTTGCAGGAGCATGTCCTAACCAGTGGGCTCTGGGATAGTCTGCTGTGGCCCCTTCTCAGTCTGTACTATGGCAGCGGTTCCACTGTGTATAAATAATTAAATAGTCATTGGAGAAAGGATATGAACTTGTGCCTCTCACCTCTTCGGTCAGTGCCCTGACTACTAGGCTATGGAGTCATTTGCCTGCTCTCTTTCTCTGGTCCAGTGACTATTTTTAAGTATTTTTATCCAAAATGGAACAGCTTCAACAAGGCAGACTGAGAAAGACCCACTCCAGACTATCTTATAACCCAGACAGGGGTAGTCAATAGGCAGACCGTGGGCCAAATCCAGACCGCCAGATGCTTTTGAACAGACCCTGAAATCTTTTAGTTTACTTATTATCATCATTATTGGGGGGTGTGGGGTGGCGTTGTTATTTTTTCTGGAGTCTGGACCTTGACTAGACCTTGACCAAGAAATTTGGACCTTGACAAAAAAGAATTGACTATCGATGGGAGAGGTTTGGGCACTCTTCTGCAATGGGTGAAACCTAAGTACAGATCCTGCACTCTGACTAATTGTGCTTTTTTGAAAATGTAACAAGTGGGCAATGGAGGCTGACATCATGGGCTAATCAAAGGCAGGGGTTGACCTTCTGATATGGATTGAGAGATGAACCAGGTGTGGGGCACTGACCAGAACAGATTACAAGGAAGAATGACCTGAACTGGCCGAGTATTACCAGATAGTTCCCTGATGTGTTACTTAATAAAGTTGCAGCCTAATTTAAACCACATTCCTGATGTCTTGCCTTCCTTCCTGCAGTGTGCAAGATGATTGTCATGGCAGGAACTGAACTCTGACTGAGAAGTGGTCTTTCAGGTAGTTCAGAAACAGCCTAGTTAGGATCAGGACTTTGAATTTGGTGAGAAGCCGTAGCAGTGTCAAGGGAAATGGGAGTGTGATTTCAGGAATTAGTGCTGCTGAGCTGATGTGCTGCTGAGCTCTGAACTGACAGAGGTTTTTGTGCATTAATCAAACCCTTCCTTTGTGTCATAATCTTTCCGGATCCTCCGTTTCTTGGGATAGCCAGAGGTGGGCAAAGGCATTTTTGTTGGCAGCAGCTATCTGACTATCCAGTAAATAATGAGAAGGCCTCCAAGCTCCATGCTCTGTAGAAGCTCTCAATATGAGTTGGTATAGTGTGCCTTGAAATATTTTCTTTTCCTCCTGAGAAATACTTTGACATGGATGAAGTTTTAATTAGCTTTATTTTATTCAGACAGTGATTTTACTTAGACTCATGGGCAGCTTTAGGATGGTGCCATCTGTACTGGAAGTAAAGGAGATATAGAGCTAGTGTCTTCTGCATACTGTTGGCATTAGTTTCTGCTGTCTGACTTTCTTTCCCAATGGCTATACACAGCTACTATATAACCAAGTTCGGGGATGAAGTCTTGCAGATCTTGATAGGTGAGTGCCCTAAATGCAGAGGTGCAGCTGCCTATAGTGACCCTTGGAGATCAGTCAAAAAGGAAGGATCTCCGCCTGCTCAGCACACTTCTGTGGACCCTGTCTAGCTCACTGTGACATATCAGCTGCGTTTCATGATTAATTGTTTTGAAAACAGCTGAGAGAGTGAGAAGGACAAGTATGGATACTTTCCTGTTCTGTGGCAAAAAGGAGTTTGTCTGCTAGTACAACAGGCACAGTCTCTGTGCCGTAACCAGGTCTAAAATTGTGTTGGGAAGGGTGAAAGATGTTGACAGAGGTCAGCTGAATTTGGAAACTGTTCCTTGTTAGCTTTTCAGTTACCTTGCTCAGGAGTGGGAGATACTATGTAACATGATAGTTGAAGTCAACTGCATGCAACAGTGTATTCTTTGTGCACTGGCCACACTATTACATGTTTTTTAAATTCATGGAAGATAGGTCCATCAATGGCTATTAGCCAGGATGGGAAGGGACAGTGTCCTTAGCCTCTGTTTGCCAGAAGCTGGGAATGAGTGACGGGATGGATCACTTGATGATTACCTGTTCATTCCCTCTAGGGCACCTGGCATTGGACACTGTCGGAAGACCAGATACTGGGCTAGAAGGACCTTTGATCTGACCCAGTATGGCCGTTCTTATGTTGTTGGTGCACCACATTCTTCAAAGGATACACTAATTTTTTACTAGCAGAAGGTCCAGAGGACTATGGCTACCATTTTTTTTAGCTATGGAAGCCAAGGGTTAAAGTCTAGGCCATTCCCTTGAAAATTCTGTGCATCCATGTATCCTACGTGCACTCCTGGATGCACATGTATATGGAGATCTGGGCCCATTAGCACAATTCTGGCTTATTTTACCCATCATGCAAAAATAAAACCTACATCATATAACACAGCTTTTCAAACAGATTTTGATTTAACTAAATTTGATTTTAAGTCTCTGCTGCCACACATGCTAATTCTTTCAAAAACACGTTAGTACGTAACTTATTACAAATGATAGCAGCAACAGTACTAAATTATATTCAGAATGTTTCATATAAAATGCATTTATCTTTTATTTTACCACTTTATGCAGGAAACACACTGTGTACTTAAATACTATATCATATGTTCTTCTGTTACTGCATTGAAGGAGGTCTGGCATTAGTGTGTGTGTGTTAGGTCTGAAACTGGTCACTTCTTTGTCAGTTTTTTTTCCCTGACATGTTAAGATATTGAGAATCCCTCATTTTTCACATTTAAAAGGAGCAAATTAATTTTTGGGGGGGAAATTATGTGTTAGTCTGACTAAAGAATCCAAAGTAACATGAAGAATACGTGCTGGGATTCACTTTTGTTGGTTATTGTCACAGTCGAAGGTCTGACTGACATTTGCCTAAGCTGTAGCAAGCAAAGGAGGAGGAGGTCTGTCTGTGTCACAAGGACGTGAAAGTGCTGGTGCAGAAAATTATTAACCCAGGCAAGTTATTATATGACTAGAGGCCATTGCAGGTGTCTTTGCTAAAGAAAGACACTATGTATAAAAACACAGAACAACTCTTTGCAGAACAGAAATCTGATGCCAAGGTTAGATGTGCACAGGGTTGCCAACTTTCTAATTGCACAAAACCGAACACCCTTGTCCTGGCCTGCCCCTGCCTTGCCCCTTCTCTGAGGCCCTGCCCACTCCAACCCCCTCCCACCCTCACTCACTTTCACCAGGCTGGGGCAGGCGGTTGGAGTGTGGGAGGGGGGTGAGTGGTGTGAGCTCTGGGGTTCAGGGTGTGGGGAGGGAGGCTACAGGCTGGGGCAGGGGACAGGGCTGTGGGACGGGGAGAGGGCCAGGGATAAGGGGTTTGGGGTGTAAGAAGGGGCCCTGGGCTCAGGCCGAGGGGTTCGCAGTGTGGGAGGGGGATCAGGGCTGGTGTAGGGGATTGGAGTATGGGAGGGGTGCAGACTCCGGCTGGGGATGCAGGCTCTGGTATGGGGCCAGGGATGAGGGGTTTGGGGCGTGGGAGGGGGTTCCGACTTAGGGCAGGGGGTTGGGTGCAGGAGGGGGTTCGGGGTATGGGCTTTGGCTGGGTGGTGCTTGCCTCAGGCGGTGCATGGAAGCGGCTACATGTCTGGTTTGTAGGCAGAGGGGCTAGGGGGCTCTGCAGCTTCCTTTGGCTGCGGTTCATGGCTAATGGGAACTGCGGAACCGGCGCTCAGGGTGGAGGCTGCGCGTGGAGCCCCTTGGCCAGTGCCTAGGAACCGGACATGTAGCCACTTCCAGGAGCTGCAGGGACGTTCCATCCTCTTCCAGGAGCCGTGAGGAGCCAGGCAGGCAGGGAGCCTGCCTCAGCTGCGCTACGCTGCTGACCAGACTTTTAGCAGCCTGGTCAGTGGTGCTGACCAGAGCCGCCAGGGTCCCTTTTTGGCCAGGTTTTCTGGTCGAAAACCGGATGCCTGGGAACCCTATCGTGCACACAATTCAAAGTATTTATTAATAAGAATAATAACTAAGTTCACTTAGGTGGAATTTTCAAAATGTCATAACTACCTAGGAGAGTACCAGAGTACACCACATGAGTCAAAGTGAACAAGCACAATGCTGTTGTGTGATACTGCTAATCCATCATAAAAAAATGAATTTAGAGAATAATGTACAGATTCTTGACATTATATCTGGATGTGAAACTTATGAAGCACCTTACACAAAACAGCACATTGCATTTTGTGTCATTTTGTTGTCAGAGAGCCTTAAATATTTATTACTGTTAGCCCCATAAGGGTTACTGATTTTCCCAGAATGCCTTCTCTCCTCCCTTTGATCCCTTTTAAACTCTCCAAGTTCTCTTTCACCAATCTGCTCTTCTTTTCTCAGCCTGATCTTTAGCTTTGGATGGAAGACACCACTCTTCTGCAATGCCCACTTGCTTCACCAGCTACTGCAGAGTGGCTTTTAGAGACAGGCACTACAGAGCTTTTGGGATTCAAAACAGGACCCTCAATATCATAGTTTCTCTCCATAATAAAAGAAAGCAGTGTCCTTAGCCAGTGGGATGCTGTGACCCAGTCTGGTACCCACAGGAGCTCAAGGGAAAGAAGGCAAGACAGCTGGACACAATTATCAGAAGAACCATATATAAATCAATCTGTCTGATTGAGGGTGGCTGCTGCTGCTTGAGGGAGATTGTCTCCCCTTCTTGAAGGAGTGTTCAGTGTCATGTGCATTTTGTTCTCCTTCTTTTGTTGTGAATTGTTGTTTACAATGAGCCGCCCACAGCGGTGAAGTACTTCTGAATAAACTGTATTTTGTGATGGCGCTCCTAAAATTGAATAGGCAAGCTTCATTCCCAAGATGTATTCCCCTCATGCACTGTGACCTGTAATTTATCAGAAGAACTGGGCTTTGCCACACCGTGCCTAGGGCAGCAGTCTAGTTTCTGTGGTAATGCATGCAGCAGTAAAAGAGGGAGGCATTATTAGCAACACCCTGCTGTTCCCATCTCCTTCCTCTTTTTCTTCTGGTCTCATCTCACAAGTGTCCCTTCTCCGGGAGGCAATGGTGCACTGACTAGATCAATCTGACCTGCACCCCTACACTCTGCTTCTGGTACACCACAAGGAACAGGTATCCAAATATCATCCGTTCCATTATTTTGCTAGAGGACAGTGAACATGCAGCTGGCAAAACAATGATTTGACATTTTAAAACACTAAAAATGTCCAGTTTCATATGTGTCAACTTCATTTTTTTTCCATAGGAAGAGTAAATAAATCCCAAACACCCATTCACTCTCACTGTTGTCCCTTCATTTCCATTCACAGGCTAACAGTATTTCTCCCATATTTTTATTAACAGGTGCTTAGAGACCTGCATGTTTGTTCCTGTAGAGTAACAGTCACTGAATCTTTCTCAGTACTATTGAATTGAGTTCCTTCCAGTAGCTGGCAAGTTATATGAAGCCATATGTAATTTTTGGCAAGGTTGCTTGATACATTTATAAGATGTTTAATATGTTTAATTCAATGGTCAATAAGATAATGGTGCAAATTTCACTCTACTCTGAAGATGTATGTTGCAGTGTTGTATCCAGGTTGGTCTCAGGATATGAGAGATATTGGACTCATTTTTGTTGGTGAACAAGAAGAGATTTCGAACTCCACAGAGCTCTTCTTCAGATCTGAGAAAGGTAATCAGAGTGTCATAGCTAAATACAAGGTGGAACAGATTGTTAAGCATAAAGAGCTAACACATGTTGCAAGAAACGATTCAGACTGAAGTGGACAATTAATACCTCTCCAGTCATAGGACAAAGGAGAGTTAGTGGGTTACAGGTTGCTGTAATGCAACATAAAACCAGTGTCTCTACTGAGTCCATGATTTTTGGTGTCTATCAGAGTTATGAATTTAAGCTCCCAAGCTTGTCTTTTGAAGGTGTTATGCAGGTTTCCTTTGAGCACAAGGACTGAGAACTCAGATACGGAGTGATCATTTTTTGATGTTTGCCCATGGGTGATAGGATTATTTTATTATTTTTCTGTGTGAGTTCATTTGAGAATGTAGTATTTGTCTGATTTCACCCACATAGTTGTTTGGGGACATTTGATGCACTGGATGAGGTACACCACATGTTGTGATAGGCATGAGAGAGAAATTTCCACCACAACTTCAACCACCACCACCCACCCCTCAAATTCACTTTAGAACACTCCCACGCTTGCATCAACTTCTGCAACACCATGATCCGTTTCAACACTGCAACCCTACGGACAATTATATATATGAAACTCATGGATCACCACATCCACAGATCCAGCTACCTCCCCAGACACACCAAGAAATCAACCTAATATGCTCTGAGGAGAAAGTCCAAGATACACATCTTAACACTCTTAAAATCACCTTCACCAAACAAGGACACTCCACCAGAGAAAAGAAAAGGAGTACTTGTGGCACCTTAGAGACTAACAAATTTATATGAGCATAAGCTTTCGTGAGCTACAGCTCACTTCATCGGATGCATGCAGTCGAAAATACAGTGGGGAGATTTTATATACACAGAGAACATGAAACATTGGGTGTTACCATACACACTGTAAAGGAGTGATCAGGTAAGGTGAGCTATTACCAGCAGGAGAGAAAAAAAACCTTTTGTAGTGATAATCAAGGTGGGCCATTTCCAGCAGTGACAAGAACGTGTGAGGAACAGTGGTGATGGGGGGAAGGAATAAACATGGGGAAATAGATTTACTTTGTGTAATGACACATCCACTCCCAGTCTTTATTCAAGCCTAATTTAATGGTGTCCAGTTTGCAAATTAATTCCAATTCAGCAGCCTCTCGTTGGAGTCTGTTTCTGAAGGTTTTTTGTTGAAGAATTGCCACTTTTAAGTCTGTAATCGAGTGACCAGAGAGATTGAAGTGTTCTCCGACTGGTTTTTGAATGTTATAATTCACACGATCCATTGTCCACAGCCAAGCTCTATAATACAACCGCATTTGCTCCAACCCCTCAGACAGAGACAAACACCTACAAAATCTCTATCAAGCGTTCTTACAACTACAATACCCACCTGCTGAAGTGAAGAAACAGATTGACAGAGCCAGAAGAGTACCTAGAAGTTACCTACTACAGGACAGGCCCAACAAAGAAAATAACAGAACGCCACTAGCCGTCACCTTCAGCCCCCAACTAAAACCTCTCCAACGCATCATCAAGGATCTACAACCTATCCTGAAGGATGACCCATCACTCTCACAGATCTTGGGAGACAGGCCCGTCCTTGCTTACAGACAGCCCCCCAATCTGAAGCAAATACTCACCAGCAACCACACACCACACAACAGGACCACTAACCCAGGAACCTATCCTTGCAATAAAACCCATTGCCAACTGTGTCCACATATCTATTCAGGGGACACCATCATAGGGCCTAATCACACCAGTCACATTATCAGAGGCTCGTTCACCTGCACATCTACCAACGTCATATATGCTATCATGTTCCAGCAATGCCCCTCTGCCACGTACATTGGTCAAACTGGACAGCTCTACGTAGAAGAATAAATGGACACAAATCAGATGTCAGGAATTATAACATTCAAAAACCAGTTGGAGAACACTTCAATCTCTCTGGTCACTCAGTTACAGACTTAAAAGTGGCAATTCTTCAACAAAAAACCTTCAGAAACAGACTGCAACGAGAGACTGCTGAATTGGAATTAATTTGCAAACTGGACACCATTAAATTAGGCTTGAATAAAGACTGTGAGTGGATGTGTCATTACACAAAGTAAAACTATTTCCCCGTGTTTATTCCCCCCCCCCATACTGTTCCTCGCATGTTCTTGTCAACTGCTGGAAATGGCCCACCTTGATTATCACTACAAAAGGGTTTTTTTTCTCTCCTGCTGGTAATAGCTCACCTTACCTGATCACTCTCGTTACAGTGTGTCTAGTAACACCCATTGTTCCTTGTTCTCTGTGTATATAAAATCTCCCCACTGTATTTTCGACTGCATGCATCTGATGAAGTGAGCTGCAGCTCACGAAAGCTTATGCTCAAATAAATTTGTTAGTCTCTAAGGTGCCACAAGTCCTCCTTTTCTTTTTGCGGATACAGACTAACACGGCTGCTACTCTGAAACCACCAGAGAAGTAGATCACATCACGGAACATGCCATCCTACTTTCCCAAGAGAAACTGCTTCAATACACAGCGGGGGAAACGCTGACCTCACACCCGAGTTTTCACCTACCACCCCACACTGGATCCCATATGGGGTATCATCAAAGAATTACAACCCATACTTGATGGGGACCATATCCTGAAAGAAATGTTTCCCATCCCCTCCATTCTGGCCTTCAAATAGCCCTCTCCCCCCTCCTCAACATTACCAAGCTCATAATCAGAAGCAAGCTCCCAAGAGACCAGGGCACACCAGCACAAAGAAGCACCAGACCCTATCATAAGAACAGATGCAAAACCTGCATCCATATTTCCACTACTACAGTGATCAATGCCTCCAACAACACACCTTTCAAGGTCCATGGATTCTACACATGCCTGGCAAAACATGTGGTCTACCTCATCCAGTGCATCAAATACCCCCAAAACAGCTAGGTGGGTGAAACTAGATAATCACTAAGCTCTTGAATGAACTTGCACAGAAAAATTATACAAGACAAAAACACCCATGTGTGAACACTTTTCACCAAGTGATAACTCCATATGTGAGCTCCCAGTCTTTGTCCTCAAAGGAAATCAGCTCAACACCTTCAAAATACGAGCCTGGGAACTTGAATGCATAACTGTTAGGCACCAGAAATCATGGTTTCAATAGAGACACTGGTTTTATGTCTCATTATAGCAATCTGTAACACACTAACTCTCCTTTGTCCTATGACTGTGGAGGTATTAATTGGCCACTTCATTTTGAATGGTGTCTTGCAACATATGTTAGCTCTTTATCCCTGACAATCTGTTCCACTTCGTATTTAGCTACGATTACCTTTCCCAGAACCTGAAGAAGAGATCTGTGGCGCTTGGAAGCTTGTCTCTTTCACCTACAGAAATTGGTCCAGTGAAAGATATTACCTCACTCACCTTGTCTCTTTAATACGTGTATAGCATTTCTGATTAATTTTAAATGTGGTCATTGATTCTGAGAAACAAACTGCATCCATTTTTAATTCTCGTTTGCAGAGCAAAACTATACTTGTCACAGCAAAAGAGCACAAATAACTCATTTTAAGGTTTTATAATTTGGAAATTATACCCAGCAAGGAATTGCCATCTGAATTAATTTATAAGCTGCGTGTGTTTGGCTAATATCATCGTCTCTCTTCTAGTAGATAGATTTTATATAAAAGACAAAGTATGAACTGGACTTAATAACAGCACTCAGAGAGCTGACAAAATAATAAAACTTCAATGCATTTAATAAATCCTCTAATTGATTAGTTTAATTACACAATTAATAGAAGCACAATTTTGCATTGTGCTTTTTTTTCTTTTTGGCTGATCTGGAGTTTGGGCTCACCAGGCAAAACCTGCTGCTATTCTTTGGCCCTTGTGTATCACTTCCTCAGCTTCCAGAGGTACGATCAGCTGGCTTAATATCACTGACCTGCACCTATAAGAAATCATAATACATAAGCAGGCCCCCACTCTTCCTACCCCCACAAAGACTGCTAATGGCTCTATCCCTCCATCTTACTTATAAAGATCTGGCAGAATGGGAGCAACTAGTCTGAAGATGCAGGTGAAAACCAATCCTTCAGAACACCTGTATATAGAGGTCTGGTTTATTTATTGCATCTCAGATGCTTGGAGTGCATAACAATAGTTATTTAATGACAAGATAATCTGTGCTTTTTGTCTGCTCTGTTTTAGATCTCTAAAATTATGGTAAACTGAAACATCAACAGCACAATTATATTTCTAACTCCACTTGACTTAAGATACATTTAGCACAAGATTTTCACATAATGTATGTAAAATTGATGTAGTTTATGTTGTTGTTTGCTGCTGAAATTATTTTCAGGTCCCTTGAAACCTTCCATAACCACTCCCAACTGACTATTATACCTACTTGTGAGAGCAGAACAGGTCCCTGTTCAGCATAACCAGGAAACTGCTATGGCTTTGGCATTTAAAGCATGAGATCTGTTTAAAATTGTTTTTCAAGCGCTCTGAGTTAGTGTAGTTTGAGTATACTTTTGCTAGATGCAATAAAACAGTATGTTTAATATTAAATATGAACATAATATTTCAGTTTATTAACCACAGAGTTGATACTGCTTCAAAGATGAACTTCCTATGTTGATTCTGTTGTAAATATCCCTCTTGATAAAAAATAATTGTGCTTTTTTATGACATTATATGATAAATCTCTTGAACTGAACTCAAAGGCACTCTGTTTCTTGGCTATTCATAAATAATTTTGTTAAACATATGGAGATTATCCTGAATGTTTTTATATGGATTGTTTTAAATCCTGGTTTAAAAAAAAAACTATTCAGCATTAAAAACTATTCAGCGTTAAAGATAAGGTGCGGAACCTATATTGTGAAGTCAGACTAAAATTCTCTTTCTGATCACTTATTATTTATCCAATTACTGAATTTCTAAAACTGAGATTTAGTTTTAGGGAATTAAAAATTGTTAAGGAACTTTACTGGAGTAGTAAAGAGCTACAGTGCATGGCGTGGTGCCTTAGTTTTGTGGGGAAGTCCTTTTGCCTCCCAGAAACTATGATTTATACCCATCCATGCTTACCTGGAATATTGATTTTGGAATATGGTTATGTTATAAAAAGTATGGCCAGAGCCTTTTTTGGAATGATTTTAAAATTTGCATTGTGAGTGTTAGACAAACTTCTCAAAAGAGGGCACACGTGGTGTGCCCACCAAAGACCATGTTATGTGCAAAAATGCATTTATGCCCAGTGATCCATTAATTGCACACCTAACTGCCTGTTTTATATGCAGAATTATTAGCTTTGCCCTTGCGAGAAAGTATTGTACCACATTGTATAGCCAAGACTGCCATCAGCCAACTCGTTTGCGCACATTCCAGTTGTTCTTTATGATGTGAAGATAAAAATCAAAATCATGTTAATGAGAGTGATTTAGAGAGGAGAACATGGAGAGAAAGTAAGATTTAAATGACAATATATTTAGAACCTGGGATTTGTATTGGATGTTGAGAGGTTTTATTGTGTAAACTTAAGGAAAGAAAAGAAAACTGAAATCCTTAAGAAAGAATCATGTTTTTTCCTGCATCGTGATGAATGTAGCAATTGTGTGTGTATACTGGAATAGATCATATTGAACATCCCCTAAGCTCTGTTTGCAGACAAGTCTCCACCATGACAAAAATCCCACAAGATTTTGAATTATTAATGCCTTGGAATCTGCAGGGTTCAGCAGATATGTTCAGTGTTCTTGATGACAAACTTTATCCCTTTTATTTGTAAGACATAATGAACTAGAGAGTCCCTCAAATAACTGCAGTTAGTGTTTAGGCTAATTTTGTAGGGGCCAGTGGGCTTGCTTTTGACTTGATATGTGTAAATGCAGTTTTTCTCTCTGATAGCAGATTGCATGGTAGATAGAGGGAGACTGATTTGGCACTAATTTATGAACCCCTCCAGCATTCTCTGTGTGCTGCACCCTGTGAGGGCAAGATGCTCTAATTACACTTACTCTGTATAATGAGAGCTTTTAATGACAATTACTGATTGTAGTTAGGAATGATGAGGGACCTTTTTCTCAGCTTAAGATGATGTATTGACATTCACAAGAGAAGACTTCATTTGCACTTTATACAATATCTCCCCTCCCTCCACATTCTTGATAACTGACCACCTACCTATTTGATGAAACTGCTAAGCTATAGTATATGTGGAATGCTTGTCTTTAACACGTAAGTTAACTGGACATAATTTTGAAATCATTTTTATTTCTTAAATCTAGTCTGCTGATAGAACTTGTTTTCTTTCATTGCAATTTAATTTTTATATTTAGTGATGTCACATAGACCGCATTTGTCTTATGTAACAAGACCAAAACTGCTCTTCAAATTGTGTTTGCCTCTGCCTCTGTAAAGTACAATCAGGTACAGAAACCTAACACTATTTCCCTCCGAATGTGTTGGTGTCAATGGTAGCACTTCTATCTTGAAAATTTCATAAAGAATTGCACATTTCAAATATGTGTAGATTTGCTGACTTGAACTGATCATTGGAATTAAGATCTGTAGTGGAAAACTATTGTTTCTCCTCCCAATCCCCAGTCTAGTCTCCCCAGTAAGGACTGTAACCACTTCTGTTTGACTATTATTCTAAGAGTTTTTCAGCAGACTTTGGAATTGATTTAAGCAGCAAACACTACTATAAATAAAATTTAAATATCAGATTTTATTCAATGATATGTAATTCTTTATTTAGGTGACAAGAAGAATCTTGTGTGGACACTTTTTTGTCTAGTGGTGTTAGTAGCTGGTGCTTAAGTCTGTCAGGAGTTGCTAGGAAAGCCCTTCAGTAAGTTTATTCCTTTCTCTGTCGAACCTGGATGGTGGTAATGAGTGCTTACTTTTCATCTGACGCACAGGTGCTGGGTAGTGCTGGTGGCCTACGATATACAGGATGTCAGATTAGATGATCTAGTGGTCCCTTCAGGCCTTAAACTTTATGACTCTTGCATGTAAGGTTCCATCTTCTCTTCAAGCCATGCATGTAGCAATTTGAGAGAAAGTGAATGGTTATGGTCCACAGTGCCACCAGTAGGAGGAGGATATTTGTGTCCACCTCTTCTTGTCAAAACTAGATAATATTACTCAGTGACTTGAGAGTCCAAGCATGAGGAGGTAACATGGGAGAAAGTATGAAGGTGCTTCTTTGAAAATTTAACAAGTAGGCAATGGATGCTAGCATTGTGGGCTGATCAGAGATGATAAGAAATGGATGAGAGTTTTAACTGTGGGTGGATGGATAGGAAAGGCCATGTCTTAGGGATGTTGTGCACAAAGAATCTGAAAATCTTAAACATAGCCTGGATGTGATGTCCTAGAGAGAGGACTGAGTCAAAGATGACATCTAGGTTACAGCCCTGAGTGACAGGCGGGATGGTGGTGGTGTCCACAGTGATTAAGGAAGGAGGTAGTGGAATGAGCTTGAAAGGGAAGATTAAAAGCTCTGTTTTAGCCATTTTGAACTTGAGCTGATGGCTAGACATCTATGAGAAGATGTCGGAGAGACAGGCTGAGATTTTAATTTGAACAGGAGACAGGTCTAGAGTAGACAAAAGAAAAAAGAAAAGGAGTACGTGTGGCACCTTAGAGACTAACCAGTTTATTTGAGCATGAGCTTTCGTGAGCTACAGCTCACTTCATTGGATGCATAGCATATCGTGGAAACTGCAGAAGACATTATATACACACAGAGACCATGAAACAAAACTTCCTCCCACCCCACTCTCCTGCTGGTAAGTGATCTTCAAGTAGGGCCATTTCCAGCACAAATCCAGGTTTTCTCACCCTTCCCCCCCCCCCCCCCCACATACACACATACAAACTCACTCTCCTGCTGGTAATAGCCCATCCCTCTTTGAAACCTCTCTTTATAATGCGCATGATAATCAAGGTGGGTTATTTCCAGCACTAATCCAGGTTTTCTCACACCCCCCCACACACCCCCCTCCAAAAACCACACACACAAACTCACTCTCCTGCTGGCAATAGGTCATCTTACAATGTGCACTTCTGTGAATTGTCTGCCTAGAGATGGTAGTTTAATTTGTGTTTTGTGGATGAGATAACTCACAATAAGGTGTTGAGGAAGAAGAAAAGGAAACCAGAGTGTTGAGGAGCCCCCATAGGAAGCTGAAGAAGGAGATGAGAAGGATCCTCTAAAGGACAAAATGAAGGAGTAATTAGAAAAGCAGGAAGAAGACCAAAAGAGGACGTTACAGAAGGCAATGGAGGACAAGAATTCAAGAAGAAAAGCATGGTCAACTGTGCTGAAGCCTGCTGACAGATCAAGGAAGATGAGGATGGAGAATCGGTTCAGAGATTTGGCTAAAAAAGAGCTCATTACAGACTTCGGCAAGAGTGCCCACCTCTAGTTCCACAGAGGAGCAGCACTGACTGCGTCTAGAGGGACCCCTGACCAATCTTTGTCTGGAATGAATGGAGGCTCAGGACGTCACTACAGGTACAGTCTCATCACTCACCACAAAAGGGGGAAATTCAAACAGCTACTTAAAGCTTCTTATAACACAAATTGAAAAATAGATTTAAGTGGAAATGAATGAATGGGGTTAAAATAATATCCTGCAAATTTTACTACATATATTAATATGAATTATATGCAATACAATGGCAAAGTATATGTTGTTTCACACTCTAGTATCTGATCCACTAGTAAGAGAACAACCTACTACTACTGCCAATTCCTTTAGCTCAACCAATCTGTACTGTGGATATGAAGGTTCAACCCCCACTGATGATCCCACTGCCAGGGTGGTATGCATATTTGATTAGTAATAAGCCCTAAATAGGCACATGCTTTAGATATGCAACTGAGAAAGCCATATCGAGTGCTAGATCACTGTGCCTTAAACCTACTCTGTAAAGGTCTGCTTACCTATTGAAGTTATTCTGGTGATGGAATAGATGAACATATACAGGCACTCATTATTAGTTTCTTCAGGCTACTTTTAAAGGGAGACTGTCAGATCGAAATCTAGTATATTTACAGAAATGAGTTCACTAGTTTCAGGTTGCTTTACCATTGTCTTGTATTCCACTTCTTGCCTTCTCTTCAGCCCCCCTCTCCCCAAGATTGTTTTATCTACATAGTATCTGATTGTAACCCAGATTATACATCTTCTGGGGGAAGGGACTGTCTGTTTAATAAAAGTGTGTACAGTGCCTCACATTAGAGCCTTTAGTCTCATGGAATCCCTGCAGTATTACCATAATACAAATAATAAAAATAAGTTTCTGTGCCTGCCCGTGTCCCCTGCTAATTTATACCTATACAATCGTATTCTCTGATTTAAAAAAAAAAAATTTTTTTATCCACTCTGTTGCTGTGTGAAAGGCCCACACAAACAAAATAGGAAACTGACTAAATGACGATACCCAAGTGGGCTGTCAAATACACAGAATAAACAAACCAAAAAAAGGAGCAAAAATTCTTCAGTCTCTTTCAATCACAGTAATCAAAAGAGTTGCTTGTAACAGTAAATTTAAAAAAAAGTCAAATTTTTATATGATTTGTTTAAGTTGGCTATATCTCTTTTAAAGCAAGTTTACTGGTAGTTTGATGCAGACAGCAGTATCTGTTTTCCAGTATGATGTTAATTAATATGAGGATGTGCCATTATTTCTTTTAACTTATTTTGACAATATTCCTACTCTAACTTTTAATTGTACAGGTAGGATTTGAGATGAGAGCGCTAGCTAAGATGATGGATAAGAAAAGCACTTTTTAAAAACTGAAAATATTCAATCTTCTTTCATTCTTTTAATTACTTTTTGGTGGTCTATGGCCCTCCATATGCAATTCAGGCAACAGTTCAAATAGAAAAGTCTCTTCTTTATTATGCCATTTCATAGAGGAAAGACTCTGAGATTTTGCTAGGGCATGATCATCAATTTCTATTCACTGGATGTGAGATATTGCATCAAAATATCAAACAGTTCTAATGTATTTTGTTCAAGAGTTGAAAGAAGTACTGCTATAATTGTACATTATTGGCATAACACCAACCGTTAGATACTGGAAAACTCTTCTCACATTTTCCCAAGGAAGTGTTTATAGTATATGATCATGTAAATTCTGCCTTTGGATGTGATCAATGACTTCCATTGATTTTAGTGGAAACACACATGTATATCTGACAGCAGAATTTGGTCATTACGTTACATAGGTATCAGATTATAGATTTTTAAAAACGCTGATTAATCTCTTTCTTTCTGAGGCTGAAGCCCCTCAGCCCAAATCACCCAAGATAATGATGTCTCTGTTGGAAAAATGAAACTGTGACATACCTCGTCTGTATATTTGGGAAGCTCACTGTGGTGGGCTTACCTTACCTTGGGGGAGTGGGGATTTCATCCAGGTGTTACACCTGATCAGATGGTATTTTGTGGAAATGTTGACGTAACTTCACTTGGCTAAGGTGATGAACTCAAACATCTCTGAGATAAACTTTGAATCAGGGGCTTGAAAGAGAGCAGTTTTGAGAACTGTGCATATCTTCCTTTGAGACCAAAAGGGGAGAAATGGTGTTTCAGGCTGGTCTGACCAAAGAGTTGGCAAGTAGCTCTTAATTTCTAGATATGGAAGATATTGAAATAGTCTCTAATCCCCATAAAATGATGATTGACCTTCATTCTGTTAGCAGCCTGACCCATCTAACTCTGGAAGTGTCCCCGAGCTTCCTGGCTCCAAATTTAACATTTCAAAGGTCATTTAGATTTTCTCTGTCTTAGCCAGCCTCAGAAGTCAAGGTGATTGAATTCTGATTTGCATGTCCATTATTCTTGGCTATTAGTGTTCCACAGGCCGGCTCTAGGCACCAGCAAAACAAGCAGGTGCTTGGGGCTGCACATTTCTAAGGGTGGCATTCTGGCGCTGGCCATGCCACCCCTAGAAATGTGCCCCAGCTCGCCTCGCCTCCGCTTGTTCCCCTGATCCTGCCTCTTCCCCCTCCCTCCCAGGCTTGCTGCTTCGCACGGCAAGCCTGGGAGGGAGGGAGAAGAAGCCAAGCGGCGGTGCGTTCGGGGGAGGCGGCAGTGGTGGAGCGGAGGTGAGCTGGGGCGGGGAGCAGTTCCTCTACCCCTCCCCCATTACTTCCTGTGCTCCCGCACACCCTAGCTCACCTCCGCTCTGCCTGCTCCCCTGAATGTGCTGCCTCTCCCTCGCCTGAGAGGGAGGGGGGAGAAGCAGAGCGGTGGCGTGTTCAGGGGAGCAGGCGGAGCGGCGGTGAGCTAGGGCAGGGGTTGTGGGTGGGGGGAGCCGCAGGAAGCAATGTGGGGGGGAATGCAGCACGCCCAGGGGTGGAGGCGGGGCCGGGGATTTGGGGAAGGGGTTTGGAAGGGGCGGAGTTGGGGGGGCACGAAAAAAAAGCGGGGCGGCCAAAAATGTTTTTGCTTGGGGTGGCAAAAATCCTAGAGCCGGCCCTGGTGTTGAATCATGTGTTCATTCTGTATACATTTTATATGGTGGCCCTTCAAAGAGGCAGAATAGATTTTCTTAAGTAAACTCCCTCTTACCACTTTTCTCTTGCAGTGAAATAAAACTTACTGATGTATATCGAATTCGGTCACTTTGTTTCATGTTTCTTTTTGTTTTATTATTTTTCACCAGTTCAGAGGCTGGCCCCTTCTTCCTTTATTACTGTTTTATCACTCCTTAGAAATGAGCAATGTCTTATGAGTTATAATCACAATTGCCTCATTTGTGTAAGATATTTTTAAAAATATGATAATAAGCAACCTCCCCTCAACTCCATAATTACAAAGTAGCTGATTTAGGGGTAGATATTCAAAGGCATAGGTGTCCAACTCCCATTCAGTGAAAGTTGGGTGCCTAACTGCCCTTTGTGCCTTTTGAAAATCTCTCACTTCATTATTTCAGCAATATCTCTTGATTTGCAAATAGTTTTTGTGTGCCCCTCACAATTTCCATCAGCCAAAGAATGCCTACATATTAAAATAAATGCACAAGATGCATGCACATGCTGACGAAAATTTGCGTGCACCATTTGACAGTTTATCCCATAAGGTTAAAACCTGTTTGTTTGGTTTATTTTTTTAATGTAGCAGTCGATATAAGAGAGAAACACAGATGTAACAAAGAATAACTAAACAGCGTCTTTGAATCATACTTCACAACAAATATCAAAGGGAAACACTATGCCACCTGTTAACATTGCATGAAAGGTTGTGTGCATCATTGTTTACTAAATTATGTTGCTCTATGAAAACAGAATGTTAAGCAGTTAAGATATGAAATTGTTACAGTAACTGGATCTTAATTTAATGATGTTAGTCCATGATGTGTCTTAGCGTTAGTACAAAAGAGCTGCCCAGGTGCTCTGTGCTGACGAAGCATCATTAGAAGCCTTCCTTGTGCAATGCAAACACATTTGCTTTTATCACAGAGCCATCAGCCATTATAGGTTTCTTTCATCCAACAAATAGCAAGAAAATAAGAAATAATTGAGGGCAATGATATTAAAAATCATTGTCGATCTTTTTACTGTGCTGTCAATATTACTTTATGTAGCTAGGTTTTGAAGAACTTTTTTTTTTCTTTCAAAGCTTGAAGCTGTTTTAGAGGGGAGAAGGAAAAAATAAGTTTTGTGTAAATGGATGGAGAATTTACAAAGTGTTTCTATGAATATTTTTTAGTTCAAATGAAAACATTTTCATAAACAAATACATATTCCCCTTCTATGTTTTTTGTTTGTCAACCCAAATTTTTGTATCATGATGTTAGTCTGTGAAAACTTAAAGGTGAAATTGTCCTAGAAATGGCTTATAAACATAAGTGAAAGTGACTGGTCTGTTTTCCTCTTCCAACCTGAGAGAAATGCAGCAAATAAACCAAAATTACAAGTAGTTAAACTAAAGTAGACTTAAAATATTCTGGATTTTAATAATCTAAAATGTTTAGTGGTAGCACAAGTAAATGGATGTGGTTTTTAAAAGTGACTTGCTTTTCAGCAGGTAACCTTTTCACATACAGAACTTTAGACACACTAGAAGAGACCTTTTCTTGCCTTCATAATGTACTATCAGGCACAGTAAATCTTTTTTCCCTGTAAGTTGTTCTGCCTTTTATGATTTATTCAAGCATTGCATTGCTTATGACCTAATACTACATGTAGGAACGATGCGTCATAGTTATTAAGCATTTTTGGCTGGCTTTATATTAAGTATTAACAAACTTGCATGTACGTCTAAGATTATTGGGGCCAAATCCTCATAGATGTACATAGAAAAGCCACGTCCGTGCAAATAGAGGGAACCTTACATTGCACTACAATGCCAACACCATAATGTGGCTGCAGTTTGATCCAGTTGGGCAGATTCCTGGCATGTACAAGCCTAGTAACGGAGAACCAGAAAGACCTCTGGGCTTCTACACGCACATGCCATTGTACTTGACCTGGACCTTTGGAGCCCCAGAGGGAGTGCATTTCTTGAAGTCCTTTCAGAGCTAGAAACTTTGCTGTTCCTTGCTGAGTCCCTTTCAGATGTCCCACCAAACGCCAACTAGTACAAGCAGAGGTGCTCATCTTTATTCAGCTCTTCTCTCTACCAGAAGTAGGCAGAAGCCGAGTTCTGGTATTCACTATTAATTCCAACTACAAACTGAAATAAGTTGTGGATAGTGTGCAGGTCACCGTATATGAAAGTAACCTCTGGATATAACAGGTCCCCCATCATCTTTCCTATGCACTCCTCTGCACGAGTGAAGGACAGATTGATGTCCCCATCTGCAGTTTTCACCACCTGTATGAAATGGAGTGTGCAAACAAAACCCACAGTTTTAAAGATATGCCTCCTTTAATCTTAACTTCATCCCTTTGTGTGAAGTCCACGTGGACAAACCTTGACTGAGAATTTAGGCCTAGAACTGTAGCAGCTTCAGACGTAAAAGGACCAGATGAGACATTGATAACCTGTGTAAGCACTAGCTTAATAAATAGGCAGCCAAATGACCCAAAAGGTGCTTCTGGTGCCACTGTTTCTCTATAGAATCTTACTCCATGATTATTTTGTGGCAGGGGGAGCAGAGAGCAAAGTGTGAATCAAGAAGTAATTAAGAGAATGCAGTTCCTGCCCTTCAAAATTAAATAAATTAATTTAAAATGTGAAGAAGGTGCAGAAAGAAGAATTTTCCTGCAAATGTTTATTATTCAAACCCTAGACAGATGGTGAAAAGCAAAAAGTCGAAGTGCTGCTGTTTATTTTGTGTGCCTGCAAAGGCTACAATTTTTTCCCTTTTGTTCAATACAATTTTAACAGAGCGAAACAGCAAGATGAATCCTGATTTGACCTTAAGTGCCTTGCCATTCAGCTCAGTGGTTTCCCTGTAGGAATAAAAGCTGACACTGCCTTGCCTGAATTTCCTTCAATCAATATCAGTGTGGCACCATACAAATTATACAGATAGGCAGACAGATATGAAATAAAAACATATCTGTTGATACAGATGGATAAATAGACAGGTTTCTATCTAAGAACTTCAAAGTTAGTCTCCAGGAGTAGAACATGACCGGATGGGATTTAAGAATAAACTCATTAGCAATATAATTTCAGACCTACAGACAATGATTTCAACCATTTTTAGGGGTTTTGAATTATTTGTGGTGTGTAAATCTGGTAAGTAAATGGCTGTTTTTGTGCACTAAAAATATATTGCTTTGACTTTTAGAACAAATCCCTGGAGATTATGCATTGTGTGACTGTAAATCTACAGTGGCAAAATTGTGTTAATTTGTCTGACTAGAAATATTAACCATATTATATCAAATAACTGCCAGAAACAATTTTCTGCCATTCCCTGTGACTTCATTTTAATTGATTTTTTTAAAACTTTTTTCAAGCTTCTGAGATTTTGTTTACTCTGACACAAAATTTATTAAATGTGTAAAAAAGGAAATTGTTTTGTAAATTGTTTCCGAGAGTGGGTTTTTTCTTCTCTAAATTGGTTGGCAGTTTAACATTTTTCCATCTACCTTTCTGTGATGCATCCCCTGCTCCGCCTCACATGTTTCCTTCTAGATGTGGTAATCAGCTACTGATACTGCTTGTTTTTAGTATTTTCAGATGCACCCTCAGGGCACAGTTGCATACACAATTAAACAGAGTGTTTGTGTGCTTAGCAGTATCGCTTAATCTCTTTTACAGATGTTGGTGAATTTGAAAATGAAAATGTACAAGAGTGATCACTGAAATAAGCCTAACGGGTAGTTTCTATGAGCAACAGTAAAAATAAACCATACATGGTAGTTCAGTAGAAGAATCCTCACATATCCTATAGTGTTTTCAATTATAAAGCTCCAACTAGTGTTCAGGCCTTACTCTAACCACACAGACTTCATTGGAAGTTCTGTTCAGTCAAGTTTTTCTTTTCTCCTAGATACAAAATACACAAATTTAGTACGGTAGATTCTTACAGAAATAATACTATAAAGGTTCATGAAGGAATGGTGCATTTTCATTTAAAAACTACATGGATATTTTCCATTACAAAACTGACACCTCTTCCTGCATACTACCAAGTCTACTGCTTACTGCTGTAAAGAAGTCTAATTGGTTTAAGTGGAAATCCAGGTAGTTGGTGTTTGCAGGATAAAGACCATACTAATTACTGTATATACTGAATAGGTGTTTGCAGCATTGTTTGTAGCCATGATGGTCCCGGGGATATTAGAAGGACAAGGTGGGTGAGGTAATATCTTTTATTGGAGATGTTGATGAAAGAGACAAGCTTTTGAGCTTACACAGAGCTCTTCTTTGGGTCTGGGAAAGGTACTTAGTGTTACAGCTAAATACAAGGAACAGATTGTTTAGCATAAGGAGTTAACATGTTGTAAAAGACCATTAAAGGTCAGGTGGGCAGGTAACATCTCTGCAGTTGTAGTACAAAGGAGAGTTAGTGGGTTACAGATTGTTGTAATAAGCAATAAATCCAGTGTCTTTATGAGTCCATGATTCTTAACCCTGGTCTACACTGGGGAGGGTGGGGGTTGACCTAAGATACGCAACTTCAGCTACTTAGGTCGACTTACCTGGTCGTGAGAACGGCGGTGAGTCGACCGCTGCCACTCCCCCTTTGACTCCGCTTCCACCTCCCGTAAGCTGGCGTTCCGGAGTCAACCGGGAGCGCGTTTGGGGATCGATTTACCATGTCTAGACGGGACGCGATAAATCGATCCTCAATAGGCCGATCCGGCGGGTAGTGAAGACCTGCCCTTAGTGTCTAACGTTATGAATTTAAGCTCCCAGGCTTGTCTTTTGAAGGTGTTGTGCAAGTTTCCTTTGAGGACAAGGTCTGAGAACTCAGATATGGAGTGATCGTTTTGTGAAAAGTGTGTGCCCATGAGTGATAGGATGCTTTTGTTTATTATTTTTCTGTCTCAGTTCATTCAAGAAAGTAGAGATTGTCTCGATTCACCTACACAGTTGTTACTGAGGCATTTGATGCACTGTTGAGGTACAGCGTATGTTTTGATATGCATGTGTAGGACCCATGGATCTTGAAAGGTATGTTGTGGGGGATATTGGATCATTGTAGCTGTGGAGTCTTCAGGCTTTGCATCTGTTGTTAAGGGAGGGACTGGTGCTGCTTTGAGTTGGTAGGTGCTGGTCTGAGAGTTACCATAGCTATTGATAACGTGGGGAGCCTGCTTCTGATGATGAGGTTGCCAAGATTGGGGGGTTGTTTGAAAGCCAAAAGAGGGAGTTCAGGAAAGATTTTGCCACAGCTTCAACAACCATCACCCATCCATCAGACTCTCTCTCTGAAACACTCCCACCCAGCATCAACTTTCTGGATACCACGATCAGCTTCAGCAATGGAACCCTGCAGACCATTATATACAAAAAAATCCATAAACCTCACACTTACCTTTGCAGATCCAGTAACCACCCCAAACACGCCAAGAAATCCATTATCTACAGACAGGCACTCAGATACCAGAGATTGTAGAAAGTCTGGGATACACACTTTAACACACTTAAAATCGTCTACACCAAATAAGGACAGTACACCAGAGAAGTAGATCGCATCCCAAATACTCTGAAAGAACCTGCTTCAGAACAGAAAAAAAAGCCCTCTGACTGCATGTCCATATTATCACCTGTCTCCCCACACTGGAACCCCATGAGGTATCATCAAACAATTTCAAACCATAGTTGATGGGGACCATATCCTGAAAGAAATGTTTCCCACCCCAAACACACTTAGAAATCTGTTATCTACAGCTGAGCACTCAGATATCACAGATTAGAATATGCTCAGAGGAGAAAGTCCAGGATATACACCTGTACACACTCATAATAATGGCTATATTGGGTCAGACCAAAGGTCCATCTAGCCCAATATCCTGTCTTCTGTCAGTGGCCAATTCCAGGTGCACCAGAGGGAATGAACAGAACAGGTAATGCTCAAGTGATCCATCCCCTGTTGCCCATTCCCAGCTTCTGGCAAACCAAGGCTAGGGACACCATTCCTGTCCATCCTGGCTAATAGCCATTGATGGACCTATCCTCCATCAATTTATCTAGTTCTTTTTTGAACCCTGTTATAGTCTTGGCCTTCACAGCATCCTCTGGCAAGGAGTTCCACAGGTTGACTTTGCTTTATGTGAAAAAATATATCCTTCTGTTTGTTTTAAACCTGTTGCCCATTAATTTCGTTTGGTGACCACTAGTTCTTACGTTATGAGTAGGGCACTACAAAATTCATGGCCATGAAAAACGCATCATGGACTATAAAATCTTGTCTCCCCCCGGTGAAATCTGGCCTTTTGTGTGTTTTTACCCTATTTTATACAGATTTCAAGAGAGAGGCCAGAGTTTCTCAAATTAGGGGTCCTGACCCAAAAAAGAGTTGCGGGGGGGGGGAGGGGGGTTGCAGTATTGCTACCCTTACTTCTGCGCTGACTTCAGAGCTGAGTGGCTGGAGAGCAGCAGCTGTAGGCCGGGCACCCAGCTCTGAAGGCAGCGCCCTGTCAGCAGCAGCGCAGAAGTAAGGGTAGCAGTACTGCAACACGCACCCTCCCACAATAACCTTGTGACCCTCCCACAACTCCTTTTTGGGTCAGGATCCCATCAATTAAAACGCGATGAAATTTCATATTTAAATAGCTGAAATCATGAGACTCTGCAATTGACCAAAATGGACCGTGAATTTGGTAGGACCCTAGTTATGAGGAGTAAATAACACTTCCTTATTTATTTTCTCCACACCAGTCATGATTTTATAGACCTCTATCATATCCCCCCTTAGGCGTCTCTTTTCCAAGGTGAAAAGTCCCAGTCTTATTAATCTCTCCTCATATGGCAACTGTTCCATACTGTTCCATACCCCTAATAATTTTTGTTGCCCTTTGCTGAACCTTTTCCAATCCAAATATATATTTTTTGAGATGGGGTGACCACATCTGCACGCAGTATTCAAGATGTGGACATACCATGGATTTATAGAGAGGCAATATGATATTTTCGGTTTTATTATCTGTCCCTTTCTTAATGATTCCCAACATAGTTTGCTTTTTGACTGCCGCTGCACATTGAGTGGATGTTTTCAGAGAACTATCCACAATGACTCCAAGATCTTTTTCTTGAGTGGTAACAGCTAATTTGGACACAATCATTTTATATGTATGGTTGGGATTATGTTTTCCGATGTGCATTACTTTGCATTTATCAACATTAAATTTCATCTGCCATTTTGTTCCCCGGTCACCCAATTTTATGAGGTTCTTTTGTAGCTCTTCGCAGTCTGCTTGGGACTTAACTATCTTGAGTAGTTTTGTATCATCTGCAAATTTTGCCACCTCACTGTTTACCCCTTTTTCCAGATCATTTATGAATATGTTGAATAGGAAAGGGCCCAGTACGGACCCCTGAGGACACCACTATTTACCTCTCTCCATTCTGAAATCTGACCATTTATTTCTACCTTTTGTTTCCTATGTTTTAACCAATTGCCAAGAGGACCATCCCTCTTATTCCATGACAGCTTACTTTGCTTAAGAGTCTTAAGTGAGTCTTCTCCAAGGCTTTCTGAAAATCTAATTACACTATGTCCACTGGATCCCCCTGCTTGTTGACCCCCTCAAAGAATTCTAGTAGATTGGTGAGGCATGATTTCCTTTTACAAAAACCATGTTGACTTCCCCCAACAAATTATGTTCATCTATGTATCTGACAATTTTGTTCTTTACTATATTTTCAACCAGTTTGCCCAATACTGAAATCGGACTTACTGGCCTATAATTGCCGGGATCAACTCTGGAGTCCTTTTTAAAAATTGGCATCACATTAGCTATCCTCAGTCATTTAGTATAGAAGCTGATTTAAATTATAGGTTACAAACTACAGTTACTCAAACTCAAAACCGTCTTCACCAAACAAGGACTCTCTATGAGAGTAGTAGATTGGATCATGGAATGGGCCACCCAAGTACCCTGAGACAACCTGCTTCCATAAAGAAATAAAACAATCCTCTGATTGCACTCCCCTAGTTGTCACTTACCACCCCACACTCAAACCCATATGGGGAAAATCATCAAACGACTGCCACCAATACCCGATGGGGACCTCATCCTGAAAGAAATCTTCCCTAAGCCCCCTCTTCTAGTAGAGAAGAGACTTGAATATAGATCTATGTGATGATGCATACAAACCCCACATTGGACAACAAGGGGTTAAGGAGCTGCTCTGGGTTCAGCCAGCCCTGCTCCACCACACCTACAAGACATGGACAGGCTGGAGGGGGTGTTCAAAGGGAAGCAGAACAGCTCATTTGTGGCAGACCAGGGAAGGGAACAGATTTTCAGCTCTCCGCTCCTGAGGAAAAGGCCAAGGGAAGGCAAGAGCTTCCCCAACAATAATTGCCTGAAGGTCCCTCCTGAATGGCCTGTTTCTGCTCCTGCTACAACTGAGAAGGAGGCATCCTGCTCTCCCTCAGGCTACCCCAGAAGGGGAGCGACTTTGTCACAGGAAGAGGCAAACCACCACTGAGGTGGAGCAGCCAGTGGCAGCAGACCCCAGTGTGCAGAGAGAGCTGCCATGCCACACCTATCCATGAGGAGGTACCACCAGTGAGCCGACTCCTTCACAACTGGTGGAGAATGAAGGTATCCTTCCCACCCCTAGAGACGGGGGAGGACTGACTGTCCTAGGCGGTCAAACACCCTAGACCTAGAGATATGGTAGGTCAAACAACATGGACCTAGAGCATCTTCCTAAATGGATGACTGATAACCACCAGCAGCAGCAACAACTCTTGCAGCAAATTGCTGCCCAGCAGCAATAGTTGGTCTGGGATTTCAGGGGCCAACAACAGGACCAGCAGCAAAGACTGGTCCAACAGGTCATGACTTTGATGCAGCCCCGGGTCTCCCACGGGCTTCCTCTGGCCCTCAGGATGGCTCAAAGGGCTTCCTGAGAACATTTGAATGAGTGGTGATGGCAGCTCAGTGGCCACCTGACTAGTGGGCCATCCTGCTGGTGCCTTACCAGATGGAATAAGCTCAGGCTGCAGATCAGGGATGGATGCTGCCCAAGACTATGTACAGGTGAAAGCAGCCATACTTGACTACCTTAACATCATGGAGGAGACCTTCCAACAGAGGTTCCATGGGGAGTAATACCCTGTGAAACTCAGCCCTGAGGGGTCATCCAGAAAGTAAGAGACCTATGCTGGAGGCAGCTATAGCTGGAGACTCGGACTAGAAGAAAGGTGGCCAAGCTCATTGTGGTGGAGCACTTCGCCCACATACTTCTGGCTGGGGGTAGGGATTGGGTGCTCAAACACTGGATGGAGTCCTTATCCAACATGGTCTGGCTGATGGAGAATTATTTAGTGGCAGAGATGGCTCTGGTTGCCTAACGCAAGCAACTGCATCAGGCCAAGGGGGCCCCTCTATTCAAGGGAGAGTCCACCCAGGGGCATCAGTGATTGGGGAGAGTGGTCTCAGAAGCTCCAGCTCTAAGGGGCCCAGCAGGCCATTGAGCCCTGGACTGTGCCCCAGTGGGAAAAAGCATCTCAGGCTCCAGCCTGGACAAAGACCCTTGGGACCCCTGTGGGCTCCTCTGCTGAAAAGCCAGGAAGTGGGAGCAGACAAGTCACATAGAGAAGGGCTACTTAGGATATCATTCTCAGAGTCAGCAGCCACTCGGCCAGCAGTGGGGGCTTACTTTTCATGTGGGCACCCCAGTCACAGGTACCATGAGTGCCCCTACATTGAGTGTGGTTATGGAAAGGTGTGGATGGCAGAAAGCCAGGCCCATTAGCAAAGTCCTGCTAAAGTAACGGTCCCTGTGCAGAAAAATTGAACTGAGGCAACAGGCCTGGTGGATTCAGGGTGTGAGCAGACCCTAGTCCAGGACAAGTTGGTCCCAAACTCTGAGGCTCCAGGGAGACTATCTTCCTGCAGTATATCCATGGAGGTGCTCAACCCTATTCTAATGCACATGTTCAACTGACTGTAAGGGAAACCACGAAGTTCCATGTAGTGGGGCTGGCCTTGACACTAGCCTACCCCATTATCTTGTGTTGGGTTTGAGTGTATTCCTCTGTGGTTCTTAAGGGGTTTAAACCAACTCCTGAGACCCCAGAGGGAGTATCAGAGGGACCCTGGGAGACAGGAGCCCAAAACCTGCAACATTGGCAGGTGTAGGTGAGGTGCTGGATCCTGGAGAGGGTGGGAGCTGGCCAAAGGGAAGCTCCTCCGGAAGGAGTTCATAACAATGAATCAATATTGGCCCTACCAAAGGAGAGGGACATTCTAACCGGAGACAGATTTCACAGCGGACCATACAGAGGTTGAAACCTTGAGTCGGGCTTAAGACCAACTTCCAGTGGTTAACTGTGAAGTGATAGTTCCACAGAGAGGAGAGCCTGGTTTGAACTCCAGGAAGAACTACCACCGGCTGGAGACAGACTAGCTGATGGGGGAAAGTTCAGTTGCAACTCCTCATTCCAAGGCCTCATGGGTGCAAAGTCAAGCAACTGGCTCATGCTATCCCCTTTGCGGCTCACCTCAGTCATGAGAAGATCCTGGCCAGGATTTTGGATCACTTCTTTTTGCCCAGAATTCACCAAGAAATTAGACTTTTGCAGCTCCTGCCCCAAATGCCAACTTGTAGGACCTAAAAGGGGGGCAAATCCACTCTGGTCCCCCTTCCTGTAGTCGACATCCCCTTTTAAAGGATTGGAATGAACCTCATCAGACCCTTGGAAAAATGTGCAGCTGGGTATAAATACATATTAGCTATAGTTTAATTATGCTACCTATCCTGAGGCAATCCCACTGCACAACACCAATGCAAAGACTATTACTGCAGAACTGCTAAAAGTCTTTGCCAGAATAGGGGTACCTAAGGAGATCCTCATGGATCAAGGCACCAACTTTACATGTTGGCTGCTGAAACAAGTATGTAATCTTCAAAAATAAAAATTTTACATACATCTGTCTGTCATTCACAAATGGATGGTTTGGTTGAACGATTCAACCAGACCCTAAAAAAAATGTTCATTGCTGAGGACCTTCATCACTGGGATCAGCTTATCCCTCCCCTGTTGTTTGCTATTCGAGAAGTCCCGCAGTCATCTACAGGGTTCTCCCCATTTGAACTCCCATATAGGAATTAACTCTGGGGGATTCTTGATCTGGTCTGTGAGAGGGACAGGCTCCTAGGATGAAGAATCTTATACAATATGTACTGAAGTTCCAGGAATGGCTTGAAACCCTTTCTTTGCTAAAGAAAACCATCTCAGTCCTCAATGGACCCAGGATCGCAACTATAAGAAAGGGGTGCGTATGTGCATATGTAAGCCGGGTGATCAGGTTCTACTTTTGCTCCCAAGTACAGAGTCCAAGTTACTTGTTAATTGGCAAGGACCATATGAAGTAGTATGCGAAGTTTGGCCAGTCAATTATGAAATCAGACAGCCCAACAAGAGGAAACTCACTCAGGTTTACCATGTTAATTTTCTGAAGCCCTGGAAGGAATGAGGGACTTTATTTTATTGCTCTTTATCCCCCTGAGCCAGAACTGGGGCCCTAAGTGCCCACATCACTGGAGCCACACCCTATACAGATAGGTGAACACATCTTCCCAGAACAGAGGGTCCAGGAGAAAAGCCTAGTAAAAGCCTTCTCGACAGAGTTGGTCTCCTGACCAGAGCAGATTCATCTTGTGCACCATCATATCCAAATTGAACCTGGGCAACTTGTCGAGGAGAATCTATGGTCACGTCCCCCCGCAAAATGTGGGAGGCTGTGAGGCAAGAGGTCCAGGCGATGCTGGAGCTAGGGGTCATTGAAGAATCCTGCAGTGAATGGCAAAGCCTGGTCATATTGGTCCCAAAGCTGGACAGCACATCTGGTTTTGCATAGACTTCAGAAAGGTCAATGCTGTTTCCAAATTTGATGCTACCCTATGCTCTGAGTAGAGAAACTATTAGACCAGCTGGATGAGGCCTGATATATAGCCATGTTAGACCTAATGAAGGGCTACTGGCAGATTCCACTCACACCAGAATCACAGGAGAAAACTGCCTTTGCCACACCCTTCGGCCTGTATGAACTTAGAACTATGGCTTTGGCTTCCACAGTGCCCCAGCAATGTTTCAGTGGCTCATCAATCAGGTTCTTCAGCCACATGGCTCATATGCAGCAGCCTGTTTACATGATGTGGTCACCTACAGCTGAGATTGGGAGGAACATTTAGCACAAGTAACTAAAGGACTTCAGTCTCTATGAGGGACTGGACTAACTGCAAACCCAGTAAAGTGCAAGACTGGGAAAGAAGAGACCATCTACATGGGATATACTTTGGAGAAAGGCCAGGTCTGACCCCTCATGTCCAGGCCCTCAAAGCATGCCAATGCCAGCCACGAAGAAGCAAGTTGAAAGGTTTTTGAGGCTCACAGGCTACTACCACTAATTTGTGCCAGGGTTTTCGATGATAGCAGAAAAAAAAAAATCTAATTAAGGACAGTAGCCCCGCTTGTGTAGAGAGCCTGTCCAGCTCAGTTCCAGCTTCTCAAAAGATTTCATTTTACAAACCAATGCCTCAGAATTGGGACTGGGTGCAGTATGGTCCCAGGAAACAAATAGAGAGGGACACTTGGTACTCTATTTAAGCTGCAACTGTTCCCTCGGGAGCAGTCATATTCCACGATAGAAATGGATGGACTCACCGTGGAATTTCTCCAATAATACCTCTTGGGAAATCCGTTCAAGCTTATGTACTGGTACTTGTCCTTTCAGCTGTACGCTTTCCCAATTCAGTATAGAGCGGAAAAAGTTCACCAAAATGCAGATTTTTTTTCCCAGGAAGAGACAGTCTACTGCTGAAGCAGAGCAACCAGCGGGAACAGATTCCAGTGGAGAGAGAGAGATCTGCCATGCCACACCCAGCCAGGAGCAGGCACCAGTGGTGAGCTGAACCTTTCACAGTCTCCCACTGCCCAGGTGAGTGTTCTGATCACAGAGTTGCTTGGGGGTGGGGTTTCCATCTGCTCCCCTTGCCCCAGTTTTGATCAAGATTTCTCTCTTGCACCTGAGAATCCTTTCCAAATGAAAGTATTGTTGAAACTGATACGCTCCCCTGAAGAGTTTCATTTTTGACAAATAGGCATTTTGTGACAAAAAAATTTTTTGTAAGAAAGTTTTAAATATTAACTGTTTCTAAATATTAATTGGACATTAAAGCTTATATGTAGATCTGCAAATTGTTGATTTGTCTTAGGAACGCTATAGATCTTTTCATTGTTGGCCCGCAGACAGTCAAGCAAGTTTGATAACCGTTGGGTCCTTTAACCTCTAAAGCTCCAATGCTGTGCTTGATTTGAGGATGAAACTTTTAGCTTCCGTTTAAAATGTATAAAATAATGAGTCTTAGGCTATGTCTACACTACCACTTATGTTGATATAACTTATGTCACTTAGGGGTGTGAATAAGCTGATATAGCGACTATTGTTCTTCGGGGGTGGATTTATTATGTCGATGGGAGAGCTGTCTCCTGTTGTCTTAGATTGGCTCCAATAATAACCATAGCCTGAGTTCATAAATGTAATTGTAATGTTTAAATGTACTTTATTCATGGGAGGAGCACTCTGTAAACATCCACAGAGCCCCTATGGGTAAAATTTTCAAAAGTCCTTAGGCCAGATTCTCAAAGGTATTTAAGCGCATAATAGGAGTTAGGCACTGAACCTGTTTAGCTGCTTTTGAAAATGCAACTTGGAGCTTATCTGCATCTTTAGGCACCTAAACACCTTTGAAAAATTCTCCCTAAGTGACTTAAGTGCCATTGACTTTCCATAGGACTTAGGCACCTTTGAAAATTTTACCTTACATCATCTTCCTACAGATCTCTCCTTAGTACTCACCTGTGTCAATATATGTACCAAATATTTGATAATGACTAAGCAGCAAGGCCCTCATCCTACTTATGCATGGGCTTAGCTTTATGCAATGTGAGTAGTCCTATTGAACTCAAAAGTTTAGTGAAGTATGTGCGTAAGTCTTTGTAGGATCAAGGCTTTAATGTGTAGAGACTACTTATTAAACTAATAATAGTCTCACTGTTTCCTGCCATTATCCTCATCTGTTTTTTTGTCTCTGGTCACATTGGGGCAGGAACTATCTTTTCATTATGTATAGACAGTGCTTAGTACATTGGAGCCCTAGGTTCTACCACTATTCAAATTAATAACTTGCCTCGTAAATATATTAAATTGTATTAATAGTTATGCAGGAAAAAGAACTAATTAGTTGGTATCTTTTTTTTTTTTTTTTAAATATGGGCATTATTCCAGACTTCCTGCATTTCTAGCACAGTTGTGCTTCTGGGTTTCTGTTCAAAATTATTTCTTCCTTTTTTCATTTTGACTTGGATAAATATTAGCCAGGGTAACCATAATAAATGTATTTTAATAATGATAAAACCCTCTCAGATAGAATTTGTCACTGATTGTCAGAACTCTTGAGAAGAGTAACAAACCCAGTAAATAAAGTAATGTGTAACATTATCATTGATGGAACATTTCTAACCATTAAGCCTTCAAACTCTTATTCAGCTGTCAACCCATGGGCACTTTCTGGAGCCAAATTCTCTCATGCTGTGCACTGCCTGCAGCTCGCCTGAAGCTCAACTTTGAGTAAAAGTGTTGATTTCACTTCTTTTAGCCTTGTTCTCATTTAGCATTAAAACCTGCGTAGAGTCTGCCTTTTATTCTGTAAAGTACACATGCATGTGTCATCCCTCGCACACTTCTGTTGTGAAGTTAAGGCGCTCAAAAGATATGCTAGTAATCTTAATAAATAATTGATTAGAAAGGAGTCTGGCAGTGTTAATTGTGAGGTGCAGCTGAGTGAATGTCAAAACAAAAGCTCTTCTGAATGTTTCCGAATACCTTGTAAAGTCTTTAGCACTGAGCAACAGGGTCAGTGCACTGAAGTGGAATTTAAAGGAGGTTCTTGAATGTAATGGATTTTGACTTGCTTTTGTCATGTGCCTCAGTGCATCATTGATTGAGCACTCGTTTATTAAATCAGCTGTATTTTTTGCTGTTTGTCAGACCATAGACGTTTATTGGAGCAGGTTTTTTTAAGCACAGGTTACTTGTCTTAATAACTCAGATATAATTAGTTGGATTTAAAAAAAAGATGATTGATTTTCATGTATAAAGACAGATGTGAAGAAGCTCATAAAGAAACATTTTGGGAGTATTTTATTGTATCATATACTGGGGGGGAAGAACAGGGTTACTGATCATTCAAGTCTTTAAAAGTACTGGAATACTGATAATTCAAGTGTTTAAAAGGTACCTTTAAATTCAGCTCTGAACAAATGCTCAAAAATTGTTTCATTTGGAAGGGTCTAAATGTGTGCATTGAATTAGTAGCTCATAGTAACCAGTGTTCAGTGAGTTCCTTAGAAATGAGCATATAGGAAATCTGAGCGCTAAAGAAACAAGTATGGTACACTGTAGGTTTCTCAGGTGCTGTTCTCTGATTAGCGGAAAGGCTAATCACCTGCAGTATGCTGGAATTGCTTTGGTGCTATGCATATCTGATTAGAGCATTGACAGCAGGGCAGAAGAAAGAAGACCTTGACAATGTGCCAAAATATCCCTTTACGTAAGCAGATGTTATTACCCTTGGAAGGAAAAGTCACTTCTCCAGAATGGTTATTGCTGATTGTGATAAGTACTCTACAGATGGGCTATCAACTTCTGAGAAATGTACATATGCAGTATTTAATATGGCAATTACTTGTCAAATCTGGAAATGTTCATCTTGATGCTCTATACTTGTTGGATAAATGGCTAAGTCAGCTGTTTGCAAATCATCATCAAAGCTCCCGATCTGAGGAAACAGATTGAAGACAAGCTCAAATTTGATTTTTCAGTATTGCTATTGGCAATGAGAATTGGGGGAGTTTCCTGATCTGAAAAATAAACAAGAGTTCCTTACAGGCATGGAGAGGGGAAAAAATCATGACAAAAAAAGTGAGGTGTTTTGATGTCTTGCCGGATATTGCACAAAATAACGTCCATGTGTGGAGGACCATTGGAATTTGGACCAGTGGAGCGTTCTTTCTTTTATCAGCAAAATCCTGGATAATGGCTTTTTAGAGGAGACTGATCTTGAGGAGTGAGGAAAGAAGAGGAATGCTGAAAGAAATAAGCTGGAGGACGATGGGGAGGAAAGGGAAGAAACAAACATGTTGAGACAGGAATTTTAAAAATGTCAGCGGTAATGTTTTGTTTGCACCATAAGTCACTAGATATGAATAGGCAAAATTCAAAAAATGTGAGTGGAGAGCCTAATCTTTAGTTCAGATCCTTATTACTAAAGCCACGTATCTATTAAGGACCTTTCTGCAAGGTGCTGAGTGCTTTCAATTCCCCTTTGTCTGTAGGAGTTGAAGATGCTCAGTACCAACCAGGGTTGGGCCCATTAAGGGCAAGAATTGTTAAATTACTGAAGACATGAAACTGAATTAAATGGTAGGCCATTCTCTTCTGTTGCAGTTAATTATAATACTGAAGTTAAATTCTAACTATGATTGTGAAGGTGTGTATGTATATACTTTTACTAATACCTTTTTGATAAATACATTCTGTTTTATCACCCATAAACTGCAGTGACACCTGCTGTAGTTGTGAAATCCACACTGGACACCTTGCTCTTAAACCCACTTGACAAGTAACTCATGATTTAAGCAGCTGGTTTTGCTTTTTAGGCTGTCAGGCACATGGGGACAGTTTTTTTTTCTTCTCTTTCTGGCTCCCCAGGCTCTTCCAAAAGATAGTAGTCTGAATTTGAAACCAAACAGACTAAAGCTTCAGTCCACATGTTTACGGAGATTTTCCATGTACATTTTCTTGTTTTGAGTTCTCTTAAACTACAGCTATGAGAGAGAATAAAATAGTGCTTTACCTAGTAAAGAACAAAAATGTTCACTCAAGCAGTTTTTTTCTCCCTGAAGTCAAACAACCAAAGCTTTTTATTACTGATTGCCTGAATTGTCTGTCTGATTTTTAGATAAAACAGTAAAGCAGATTTAATATTAAAATTAAAACGGGTTTAAATATAATACTTCAAAAATACCCCATGTTAACAATTTTTGCGGTGTTAAATTTTGTGGAATGATCAAGTAGGCTTTTAAAGATTATAAAACTCTCTGGGAGCTCATTCCACAGCATGCAACTTTGAAGGGGGACAGTTTTTTAATACTTCATGTAAAACAGTTAATAAAAATAAATTATGGTTGTCTTAAAATGTACACAAATTCACATCAGGGAAAAAAACCAGAAGAAACTGGAAACACTAAACTGTTTCTTTTCATCCACATACTGGTTTTCCTAATCTTTACATATAAGTAGGATTATGATATATATCATGTCTGATCCACTTTGTTTTACTATAGAAAACAGCTTTAATTATGACATTGCATCTAAATAGGGTCTTTCATTTTAAGATCCTTGTGTTTAAAGAGTGCCTTTCATCCAAAGGGGATCCCAAAGCACTTTATAAAGTTTATATATTGAATAGTGTATTTTATATAAGTAGTATAGCAGTTAACTAGATTTCAAAAAAGTGATTTCAAAAAGTGTGATTATATGTCTGTATGTATTTATAACAGCAATCACTTTTCTCATCACTGTCATCATGCAGCCATCTCTAGGGGAAATCATGACAACTGTTAAATAGTGTGCAGCAAAGTTTCAGAACTATTTAGGACACAAAGTGAAGAATAATACTGTGTCCTATTGAAATTACACCTTGAATAGTAAGAGGCAGGATATAGTTACCTACAGGCAACTAGAATTTGACCATATTGCTTGGATAGAAACCTCTGTCCTGGTAAAAAGTCCCATGGCACTTTTCACATGCAAGTAGCCAAGACCTGTTCTACATCTGATCTGACAGAGAGCACCAGCAGCAGCATAGTGGTCCCTAACACTGTGTTAGGACCATTAGTGCTGCATACAGGGGGATTAAACCTGCCAGCTGTTGGATAAATATTAGTTATTAACAGCTAGTACTGAGTAAGACTGTTACATAATGTTGGTAATTTTCAAAGTGGAAACAACCAGTAGGTGAAAGGTGATACTTGATTGTAATTAGGTCACACAACCTGATTTCTTTAATGTCAAATTAGTGCATTTGAAAGCTAGCCTACAAATAATTGTATATTATTTTGGAGTGTGCACAAACTTGTTACCATCTCTGAAAAATGTAGCCTCTAGGTAGATAAAAGGATGTGATTCATTCAGTGGATCCTGCAGCATTTACAGTGTGCTGTGTACCGGATCAAGTGGTTTATGAATAGTGATGAACACAACGGTAGATGCAAGTAAATGCTCCTTTTGGTTAGAAAATCCTAGGAATCCTCACTAAAATTCAGCCTTGCCTTGAGTGCCTTAGGACATGCATCATACATCCAGCTAAGGGGAATTCATATGGTGCTAAGAATGTGTGTGCCGCATGTCATTTGCTTCATTAATTATACTCACTCTCAATTAAGCTTGCAGGCAGAGCTTAATTGATTTGTATGCAGAGGGCTGTGGCTTTCGAAATGTAAGCACACAAATGATAACTCCAGGTAAGAGTTTCCAGAGCAGTATTGTCAGCAATTCAGCCTTACAGTGGTTCCCCAAGTATGGGGTTGGGGGCTGCAGGAAGGACTAAGAAGACATGTAGGCTAGAGCACATATCACCTCAAGGAACAGGACAGAGGACTACTGCCCTGAAAAAGGGAGGATAGAGTTCCCAGAGCACAGATCATTCCACTGCTTCCTTATTTTTGTTTTTCTTTTTTTTTTAAGAAAGGAAGCACCTCCTACAGTTCAAGACACCATCTTGGCATTGGGAAGTTCTCATTAAAAAGCTTTCTTGTGGGAGCTGCGGGGAAGTATTTTCTTTTTATACGCATCCACCCAGACATGCAGTCTCTCTGCTCTGCCTAAGCAGTCTCTCCTAAATCTAGGACTTCTTTTTCTTTTCAGGTTTCAGAGTAGTAGTTATGTTAGTCTGTATCCGCAAAAAGAAAAGGAGTACTTGTGGCACCTTAGAGACTAAATTTGTTAGTCTCTAAGGTGCCACAAGTACTCCTTTTCTTTTTGTTTTCAGTAACAAGTTTCCCCTCTGGAAATGTTCTCTTATGTTACTGAATCAAAGATCCAGGTTTCAGGGCAAACCATTTAAGCATAAGAACAGCATTCGTATCAGGTAGAGGAAATATCAGCTCCTCCTAATGGCAAGTTTGAGCAGCACAGTCAGGAAAGAAAATTGAAATTCAAAGCCAACCTCCTTGTAAGAGTTATTCAGAGCTCAGTTCCCAGTGAGGGGAACGTGGTGCATTTCTGGCTAAATCTCTGTGCTTTGACTGACTTGAACAAACTACAACACACTGTGTGTTTATACATCCTAATAGAATAGCCTAAATGGCACATGGCTGAAGGACCACCTTTCTCCTTCTTTGATACCTCCATGCACCCTTCCAGTGGAAGTATTTGAGCTAACAGCCGCCAGGTTTAAAAGGGAAGGAGTGGGTGGTAGGGCATTGTAAATGAGTGTTTCGCTTCTGGAGCACACTTCTTTGGTATGACAGAGCGCCTGTTTGTTGGCTTTCGGTGTGTGCTGCAAGGTTCATCTGTTTTCTTGGTGAGATGGAGTGAGGGATATCAGACACTGCAGTGAGGGACAGGCTATTATATATAATGGGTTGATTGAATGGATGATCTATGTTTTGAGAACATATACTTGAACAGATAAGCAAGTGAAATATGTAGATTCATATTATGATAATGGAGAGATTTGCATTGATATTTGGTGGGAAATAGACACACACACACACAAAAATGCACATCTTTGAGGTAGATATCCAGCATCTTGTTCTTTCTTACCTGCTTTAATAAATATATGACATTATTGACAAAGAAATGGGATTTATTTTTTTAGTGCCTGTTCCTCACCAGATATGAATGAAAAACTCTCCTTTGTGGTAATATGAATTACTTGTGCGTATTGAGCAGGCAGCACAGCCTTTTGCATCTCTGTGTTGAGAGCACGTTGTTGCTGTCTGTTACATGGACGTTTAAAATTTGCTGTGCCTGTATTTGGACAGTATACTAGATGGGTGGGCTAATTAGTCAAGAAAACACCTAGCAGAGAGGAAAGAAGCAGTTTATATGTTTGTAGGATTAGTGAAATAAATAGCAATCAGTCTGTTGTTTGAGTCTAATCCCTGTTTGCAAAAATACATTTGGAGTTAGACTTGAGAAATGGCTATTTGTCCGCTGTAAAATAATTTGAAAACTTTAGACAGGATGAGGATATTTGTTCACTAATAAAATGATCCTGATCTACAACTTGAGAAAAGACCTAATTAATTTAAATAAAATCATATTTTGGGAAGGAGGGTGCTTGCTTTAATATACATGCCATAGTCTCTAATTCATGCTTTTTTATGTCAGTTGTTTTAATGTATGATATAAGGAAACTAAGTTTTCTTCCCTTTCTCTTACCCAAAATCATTAGCAACACTTGTCTGCTTGATTCGAAACAGAATTTAGCTGAATAATATATCTTAAATTAACCAGGAATACAAAAGGCAACACACGATGGCATTAGGCCAGCACAGTGATTAGGCTACTGAAAATGTACTTAACTGCTGCATGAGAATTTTACTCAGTTGTTCCTAAACCAATGTTTTCATTTCATGTTTTCACCTAGAAAGCATAGCATGGCAGCATAATTTGAAGTGAAATATACTGTACTTCATGCACAGTTACATGACTTTAAAGTAGGTGTTTCTATACTTTCATTCCATTCAAAAATAGACTACTTTCAAGCTCTTTGAAACCAGAGCTATTTTGTAGCTTCTTAAACCTCGTTTAGCATCTCTCAGGAAATAGAGAATGTTTACCCACCTAGTACAGTAGCTCAGGGACTTCTACGGTTAACATTATGAAAACACAGTGTGAGACATCTTCTGGAATTTACTCAGATGCAGAAAGCAACAAAGGTTTGGCTTTGCATTGGGATTTCAATAAATTTAGTTTGTGTGCCTGCTGTAGAAATTTTGTTATCCACCACTCACCCTCCCAGGGGGATAGACTGGTAGTGTACCAGCTGGTGTGTTCTGTTTGTAAAATATGAGATAATCACTCTCATAATGCTACAGTCACAGCATCTATGGAAATGTGTTCAGGAAAATTGGAAAGAAATACAAGAGATAAAATGGCCAAATCTATTTTTAAACAGTGGCTAGCAACTCACAGTTAATAACGCTGTTGCTTTTCATTGCTTTATGTATTTTCACACACAAGGTTCTACTTTAGAAAAGGTTAGTAAGGTTCTACTTTAGAAAAGATTTTATTTTAAAGACTGAGTTTGTTAGCTTTGCTGGGGAAAGAAATTTATATTTATTTCCTCCATGTAAGAGATTACATATAAACCGTGATGCACTTGTGTACCCCTCTTTATATTTTCATTGTCTTAAAACTACATTGATCTTTCCCCCTCAAAATGAACACTATTATTGTTAGATTCCCAGGCCTATTCCACAGTTACTAGAGTACTGGTTGCAATACCGGCAAAGAAGTTTTGTTTGTGAGGAAAGTTCTTAGTTCTTAAAGGGTTAATCATATTTTCCCTTTCCAAATTTCCCCTTTGTTTTTTTTTCTGTCTTGTGTTTGCTAAAGAAGATACAGTCAAATGGCAAACCTGTGTTTTTGTTCCTTTTCAGAAATCCCTGACAAGCCCATGACACAGGCTACTGCTGTAGCTGTACATTTCTATTCATTATTGATGACTTGGGGCCTGGCAGACAGCACAGAGCACAAGCAATATGGATTACCATACTGAGGGGTTGTTTTTTTGAGATGGGGCGAGGGGTTTCCAAATCTGTGAATTGTCCAGTTATGAAAGGAAATCATAACTCCTCCTCATAGGAGATTCTGGAAAACAAACAAGTGAGTTTTGACATACATTTTGTTACGCAGTTTAGAGCACTTAGTGGAGCTAGAAGAAGATGATGTGGGTGAGCTCAAAAAGGACCGAGAACTCACAAACTAATTAGCAAAAAGAAAAGGAGTACTTGTGGCACCTTAGAGACTAACCAATTTATTTGATCATGAGCTTTCGTGAGCTACAGATGCATCCGATGAAGTGAGCTGTAGCTCACGAAAGCTCATGCTCAAATAAATTGGTTAGTCTCTAAGGTGCCACAAGTACTCCTTCTCTTTTTGCGAATACAGACTAACACGGCTGTTACTCTGAAACTAATTAGCATTGGCTTAACTTTCTAGCAAACTTTGGGCATGATCCTGAAAGGTGCTGAGTGCCATCAACTCCAATGGGTTCACCTTGCTGTGAGCCCCTCCTTAATGGTATTCTAGTTTGAGCTATTCATTGGTGCTAGTCTGGTTTCAGAGAGTTTTTCCTGAGAAAACTGACACAAATGGTCTAGTCTGTAACCATACAATTATAAATTCTCTGTTTCAGTGATTTATCCAATGGCATGTATACATTGGGCTCCAGTCTGTGAATGTGAGAGTAATTATGTCTGTGCTCTAGTGCTTTATCATAGATGATATTTCTGGATAATAAATAATCGAGTGACATTTGCAGTGCTAAGATAGTGTCCTGTCTCAGTGACCGGTGAATGAAGGTTTTCAGTTCTTCTAGTAACATGATACTTTTCCATCCATAATCTGAATAAAGCTTATTTTCTGCCACACACACAGGGTTGTGGAGTGTTTCATTGTTAGCATAATTAAGATTCTTGACTTTAGGAAAACAGGATTTTTTGTGTATGAATATAATATATCTTGATAATAGGGTGAACAGAATTAACTGTGCTTTGGTTAATATATGATGACATTTTCTGAATGGATTAATACTAGAACTGTTTTTCATTCATAAAGAGCAGGTTTCACAAAGAAATAAACAGATTCAGTTATGGGATTATGCTTATTGCTTCCTTTGTAGTTGAACGATTTTTCACAAACCTTTTCTCTGAGATGTGTGTGTAAGAGGGGTGATTGTTTTGAGGTTTTTTGTTTTTTATTTTACAAACATACCCACACTAATTATCACACCAGTGAAAGTTAAATTACTGTACAACTTTAATTTGCTAAAATCTTTTTCATTGGTACCCTGTTGATAACCTTCATTATAGTTAAGCACAGCTAATAAGCAAAGGTTTCATATGTGTGAATTATAATTTAAATTGTTATGGAGATTGAATTACAGTGATAATTAGATTAAGAATGCTATTTACTATCATTTGGGAGGGAAAGATGAGAGCATTCTGGAAGAGGGTTAAATTTCATTTAGCAGAAAAGGAATCTCTGCCAACATTTTTTTTCAGAGTATCTTTTTCATTCCTGTGTTGCTTTTGTTACCTCTTGGAAGTGACTTAACCCTGTTTTATATACATTTCAAAATATCGAATCAACAATCAAGCTAATTTAACAGCACAAAACTTCTCTTAGGAGGAACTGGTTGTTCTAGAAGGTCCAACAGCACCACCTAGTGTACCATCGTTTCATGTTAACATTATTTTGTCATTTAAGGTGCTAAGAATCGCATTTTGGTTTTAACGTATTGCTGATATTAATTTAAATAGGGTTTATCGGGTGATACCGGACATTTCCAAGTAAAGCAGAATTTTAGATTGTTTGTAATTTTCTTCTGCACTAAAGAGGGTTGTTTTTTTTTTTAAAAAAAATGGAGTAAAAGCTTTTCTTCTAAAATATATAAAAATGTAACTATTCATCTCAGTTTTCTACCTTGTAAAGCAATGGTGAAAATAGATCTAAAGCTTCCTAGGTAGCACTGTACATGTAGTTTACGGCAATATCTTTTGAAATGTATTTTGTTTATTGTTGTTATACATTCTTTAAATACTTGTACACAATACACAGAAACAGACAGCACTTGAATTTACAGTCAAAGACCCCTAATCCTGCAAGCTGCTTTGCATGGGTGGACCCCTGCACCTGTGCAGTGCCCCAATGGAATAACTGAGAGGTTTCTTTCTTTCTTATCCGTAATGAATATCTATGTACTGTACTGCAGAGATTGGTGGTACATAAATACAGTTTCTAAACTAGCCATATATAATTATAATAATCTCATTCCGTATGGGCACTGCACAAGAAAATTGTTTGAATAAGAACAGGGTTTGTTGAGAGCTGGCACTGAGGACTGACTGGGTACGGGGGGGAACAGGAAAAATAATCACAGAGAAGGAAGCAGGAGGAGGAAACGAAACTGGTGTTGAGGCTGGTACCGTTGGCAGAGCATGGGAAAGGGTGTGATAGGAGACCATCAGAGATGTAGGCCTGGCAGAGCTGTATAGTGCATTGAAGGTGAAGACAAGAAATTTAAAGTTGAATGTGGTGTTCAAGGGAGAACCAGTGAAGGGATGCATGCAGGTTTGTATATACGGTGTGGCCCCAGTCCTGGTCCATCTGTGTTTGTGAAGGATGCTCGAATTTATGCTGGCTGCCCGTGGAACCAAGGGGCCACTGTGGCAACAGGTGATAGCCAAAGTGCAGGGGAAACGTAACCAGGACCTCTTTCCTGTGGCAACACCTCATAGACTGGCTGTAGGAACTGTTATGCTGGCTGTACTTTGCTGGAAAATCCACCTATAATGGATATGCTGGCTTTAAGAAGCTTTGCACTAGCAGAACTGTGTAAAATGGCTCCATCACAGCATAGGATTGGTGCCTCTATCAATCACTCTCTCAATACTCATGCTGCCTGAAGCATAACATTTTATCCTCTTCTTTTTTAAACTGGAATTCTCAAACTCAATGTTATGTTATCTGGTAATATTAGATCTTGAATTTCAGACCTACATTGTTTTATTATAACAATCTAACTCCGAAATTCAGTCTCGAATATTAACTAATGATGTCCATTTCATGCTTAGAAACTGCCCCTTCTTACTCATATTTGGGGCATTTCATTTTGTGTGTTTCATTCTGACTGTGGGAGAACACTACTGAAATATAAGCTTCAGAAATATACAGAAATTGATACTCCATCTTTATTTTTCAACTTCAGGCTTCTTACTGGTGTGTGTTTTAAACTATTACTGTACAAGTAAGGTTTCAGAGTAGCAGCCGTGTTAGTCTGTATTCGCAAAAAGAAAAGGAGTACTTGTGGTACCTTAAAGACTAACCAATTTATTTGAGCAAAAGCTTTCGTGAGCTACAGCTCACTTCATCAGATGCATCTGATGAAGTGAGCTGTAGCTCACGAAAGCTTATGCTCAAATAAATTGGTTAGTCTCTAGGTGCCACAAGCACTCCTTTTCTTTTTGTACAAGTAAGGAAGAGGATTTTGAGAGTGTAGATGATGCCCTCTGCTGGGAAACTGGGCACATTGTGTTTTAAATTTCTAATATACTCTGTTTATATTCTCACATTGCAGGTCTATCATACTAAAACCCTTCTCTTCAAATTCATTTTAGGAAAACTGTATCTTTTTTCTGGCTTTACTGGTGGAAACCAAACCCTTGATCAATGTACCAGTGTAAACTTGGACTACTGACTGTATTTTTTCTTTCTCATATTATGCTTTCAAGGGCATCTTGTTGATGCTGGCAGCACTTCTGGGCCAAATCTTTACTTCTCTCACGCAACCCTGGTGGCTGCAGTTGGGCTTCATGTGTGTAATTGGTGGGAGAAATAATTCCTAGTGTCTAAAACTAGTTACTGTCATTAAATGATAGAAGCACTACCAGTGTCTGCCATCTAATGCTAGTAGTGCTTTTAGCATCTAATGTGAATAGTTATGTTAATGATCCTCTTCCCTCCCCAGAGGAGAGAACAATGTGCTGTCCTGGAGGATGAAAATTGTGCAACATCTGATTGGGATTGCATGCCCAGGGCATAATCCCACAGCCTGAAATTAAACCTGGCAGATTACGTCCCCTCTAATAAAGTGATGGCTGTCTCAGGATTGCACCTCTAATTTTACATTTCAGTCATTAAAATCCAAACATCGGTCTCCTTGGAAAGTTGCCGTTTCCTATGTCATACTTGCTATTTATAATTGATTTAGGAAAATGTATAGTTACGTTATCTGTAGATTTGTTTTTAATTTGTTGTCCTGATAATATGTAGTATGTGTTTATCGCTGTAGTCTTTGCAGAAAACTACATGCATATTAATCTTTTAAAAGGGCATAACATTCAATTCACACATGTATTCACGTTCTGATATATTAATTGTGGAGGAGTTGGATCAACTTAGTGCCCTAAAAGTTGTCAGTTCATAAAGCTTTTATTTCTCCCTTTGTTCATAATAATCTTTTGGAATAAAACAATATGATATGCAAATAAGTTAAATGTTTTACCCTTAACTCCCAAAACAAAACTGATTGTTTTTAAAATCAACAAACACATTCCTTTTAAATAGCTGATGAAAAAATAATGTGTGGAAGGGGAATGTTAAAAGCTTTTAGTATGTAACTTGGGAAAATATTGAAAATAATAAACTTGGAAAACAAAGAAGGAAAATAAAGGTGATTATGCATCAAATGCAGAGATGTACAGGGAGGAAAAAGCATGGGCTCTTTGAAGTTACAAAGGGGGAGTAATGACTGATGCAATGAAGACATCAGAAAGAGCTATTCTGATTTTAATCTATGAAATAATACAGCAGAAAAAATTAGCATGTTGATTGAAAGTGGGAAACATTTAAATGTTAATGTAGAAGTTGGTGACCTGGTTCAGTATACCAAAATCCCGTCCCTGTTGTTATATTTAAATTATGGTTGGGAACAATGGACAGAATATTTGTATCTATGCTGCACAAATTTTAAACAGTGTTAAAGAGTTGTGTTTGATCCGCAGAAGAAGGGTAGTCTCAAACATACTTCTGATGCTACCGTTCCACATATAAGTGTATTAAACGGTTTTTACAAATGATTTCACTAACATGTTTGAAACCATTTTCAAAAATGATTTAACACTCAAAAATTAGAAAATGCCAGATTTACAGTTGCCTACACAATCTTAACTCACTCTCCTTGTGGTGCTTTACAGTGGCAATGCATGTCACTGGTGCTTCATGTTCTGCACTAGCTGCATATTGGTTTCCATATGGAATTTAAGTGGTGATCACACCATCTTTTTTCCCTATCCCATAGCTTTGCAGTGTGATCAGTGGAGGAGCTCAAGTTGAATACCCCTTGTTTTAAGACAGGAGCAGGTGGTGTATTGTTTTCCCTGAAGAAGTTCCAGCCCTGGCCTGCCGACCTTCAGGACACCCAGTGAGGTGTATTTATTTGCTCTGGCTTCTGTGGAGGATGAGGTTTGATAGGGGTTAGATCTGTGTGCGAGGGAGGAATTCAGTGTTTCATGTGTGTGAGGGGGCTCTTTTGTTTTTGAGGCTAAGGCTGCTGTGCTATTATTAATTTTTGCGGAGGGTGTTAGTGTGTGTCATGAATGCTTAGAGCCTTGGATATTGTCCTTTTTAAAAACTGTAGAAAACCAAATAAATAAATACAAGGGCCTGTTCTTTGTTTTCTTTTGGTGGCAAGTTGTAATAAATTGCCTTAAACAGTGCCAGATTGCACCTAGAGTTTCTATCAATATTCTGTGGATTGAGGAATTCATTGCTGGCTTTCCCATATTGCCTTGACCAACAAATGTATTCCTTAACCCAGACCTGTAAGCACATTGTAGAAGGGTGAGGATGGAGTAATTCAGTTTCCAAGCTCTTTCAGTTGGTCTCTGCTGAGATTGCCAACAAAGTTGGCTCCCACATGGAGCTGTTTTCATTAACCTACTCTATACTAATAGAAATACTGACCATTCAACAGTACTGTACATTGAATAAAATGACACTGTGATCAGAGGCAAGACATTTACATTTTTAATCCTGTTATACCTCATCCCAACAAAGCACTTAAGCAGGTGCTTAACTTTAAGCATGAGTAGACCCATTGAAGTCAGTGGGGCTACACCCATACTTGAGTGCTTTCCTGGATCAGAGCTTTGATTACCAATAACTTTTTGTTCTTTCCAGTGCTGTTTCTGAAGACAAATTAAAGACTATGTTCATTGATTGATAGTCCCCATATACAGGTGTCGCTGAGTGCCTGTAATGATGGTGAAAAAGTAAAATTTGTGGGCTAAGAGGTATAAAGAAAGTCTGCCTGACTCATTGCTTAACTACAATAATGCAATACACCTTTTCCACCAGGTGCCTCTCTTCAGCCTGGCCTGTCTTATACATCCATTAACATCACCTGTTTCCTAATGATTAGCCATCATAGCTGTAAAATTCTTTATGCTTTTTGCTATCCAGTTTTGTCACTGATTACATGTATTGAGGGTACATGTTTTGTCAGAGAAGAAAACCTCTTCCAGTAACCAAGATGGGGTAGTGCTATACTGTAGGAAACAAAATTGGAAAACCAATGTGATCTATTTTTGAACATTTTCTTTGCAATGGAAATATGGTAAAATGCATCTCTCTGTACCTGTTTTCTGTTTTAAAAAAATTATAAATAGCACTCTTAACTGTGACATATTTTGTGATCCTTACTGTAAAGAGAAGTGCATTTACAAGTTTCTAATGTGACTGATTCTATGCAGAATGGTACTTATATCAGTGTTTCAGGTCAGGCTGTGATTCCCTCCCCCCCAGCCTTCCCACTAAAATCATTGAAATATATTCAGTCAGTCTTTCACATCTGAGGTGTAAATGGATTTCTTGAAAGTTTTTCTGCAGATAGCAAATGGCAGTCACTTTACAACTTAGATTCCATTATGGGCTGCACAGAGAGAGCTTAACATTCCACCCTAATTTTGAGGATGCTAAAACTGTGTAATGACCTTGCATCCACAAGGGCAGATGCTCAGCTTCTGCTGGAAGTGCTAATCTACAACCTGTTTATCTCCATACACTATGTGCTTGACCGCACTTGCTCAGAAAGTGAGGTAGGGAAAAGAGTAGTCAAATTTAGGTGTTTCTTCCTGGTAGTGTTTGTGTGCAATGGACTAGAAAGGAGAGATTTCCCTTTTTAGTTTCTTTTGTGGCATTCAGTAACTGTTGCTGCAGCAATGTAAGATTATAGTTCACATCCTGTACTTAGAGTACTTCTATCTCTGATTCAGCCTATTAGCATTTCAGTAGAGTAACATATAAATTGGACAGTCCTGAATAGCTATCATTTTCCTATTGTTCTTTGAATTGCTTATTCTAGAATGAACCAATGTTTTAGTTTTATCTCCTAAACCTTTGTATATTGGTACACGTTAATTTTACATTCTGTGATATCTATGGATTCTGAAATATCATACTGTTGGGTTATGAATACTTTTAAGGAGAGCTGCTTAATGAAAAGAGATATGGCTTGAAGTTTTAATTTAAATCTTTGCGTGTGCTGGAACTGATACTATTTATCTAAGTAAAATGTTAACATCAAATAACTATTTTCTTCTTAAATATGGGCCAGTCATCCCCTAAGATAATTGTGGGTGGCTCCTCTGAACTTCCTTGTGTACTGATTGTATAAAACTGAGGGCAGAATTTGACCGTATAAATAATGATTGTGTAGAGACCACATGTACCTCATTTCTGAGTTTATTAAGATCACCAGGGCTGGTCATAAAACTTATCCTAAGAATTGCTAGAATTACATTTTGAGAGCCAGTTTTTTTAACAAAGCAGTCAGGAATCTGACCTGTACAGGGATATTTCAACTCCACGTCCACCGTTACGTTATTATAAAAGAGGAATATTTCAACTCCACGTCCACCTTTACGTTATTATAAAATTTTTCTTTATATTGTGCCTGTTTAGAATTAGCAGCAGCAGTAGTAGAGTGGTAGCACCCAAAGGAACTAATCACTATCAGGACCCCATTATACTAAGTGTTGTGCAAACCCATAGGAAGACACAGGCCCTGTCCTGAAGAGCATAGTTGAGTAAGTGAAAAGGAAGGGACCACCGCTACCCAGACTCACCAGAAGGACAGTAATTTAACCTCTCTTTACATTCTTCCTAAATGAGATTTCTCTTGGCAAAAGGGAATCCCCAAGTGGTATAAACCCAGCAGAGCTGGCTCTGTAATACCCATTTCTGGACCCAAGCACAGGGGGCTTCTCGGGAGTGGGAGGTGATGTGCCCGAAGCTTATACATGGTCCTGAACCAGCGCCTCCACACATTGTGAGGAGTTAGTCAAATTTGCAGGCTGTTGCAGGAGTGGAGATGTGGCCCCTCCACCTCCCTGCTGTCTTTGGGATGATGTACAACCCCAGCACATGGACAGAGCAGTCACTGCACTGCTCCATCGCAAGCCTTCTGTATGTCACACAGGCTGCCGAGGATGAGGGATGTCATGGAACCCCCTCACCATGCAGTCATACAAGCCACCTTTCTGCTCCCCAAATTTTAGGGCTGGCCAGGCCCTAATTCAGCACCTTAGAGTAGCCTTGTTACACCAGTGGACTGTTCTACCGGGAGAATCATTAGAGTGCAAGTGTTTTGGGTACATAACCTCCACCCCTGACAATCCCCCTGTGCTTGGGTCTAGAAGTGGGCATCATAGAGCCAGCTATGCTAGCTTTATACCATCTGGGGATTCCTTTATGCCAGGGGAAGTTTCAGGTACTTGGCAGTGCGAAGTATTTCTTATACACAGGAGGGGAAGAGGGGGATCTAGCCCACATACTCAACAGTGTCTAATAAAACTCTGAGTATGTTATGTGGCACATTATACTGGAATGACTGCATTACATTCTCTCTATAAAGTTGTTCTCTATAGGCCATCATTTCAGGTGTTGTAACAACTACTTTGCATAATAACTGCTCAGCTCTTATTACATCCCACAGCCCCCGCCTGCTGCTTCCTGCACCACAAATTTTGCCATCCTTGAACACCCATGTGTCTACTTTTCCCACAAACATTGCTGCATTTTCTTCCATGCTGCTCCTCACACAGGGAACGCCACCCCTGGAGTAATCCTTAAAGCCATTGCTTGCTGTCCTTCCAGGATCCACCTCTGCTGGGACACACACAACAAGTCAGCTGACAAATGATGGCTAGATTGAGAAGCCATCAAAGACAGGATATATCATTTATTTATTTCAAGAAATACTTTAAAATAATTTGTAACTTTCAAGTTGGTGCAGCTAGCCTGTTACCTTCTGTTCTTATTCCTCTTTTCCTTGTCCTTTGTCCCCTCCTGTTTCTCACTTGTTGCATCTTGTTTTAAAGAAGGCACTTCAGAGCAAGAACCGTGTCTTCCTGTTTGTTCATAAGTGTCTGGTTCAATAGTTTCTCCTGCTTGGGGCCTGTTGATGCTGCTGTAATACAAATACATCAGATAAAGAGAGAGTTTTATATTGGATTTTAACAGCTTTGAAGAGCAGAGTGAAGCTGCATTATGACAAAAAAAAATTACCAAAAAGGGAGCACTGCTTTTAACTTGTATTTTTCACTTCATTGAAACCAAGAATATGTGGGAAAATTATCATTCTAGATTTGTATAAGTGGGTTGGCATCTTGCCCTTGGAAAATATATAGAGTTTTTGTGAGTGGGTCTCATTAATGGAATAATGGTATCTGATAAATACTAGGAAAAAAAATAATCTTTGTTTACAAAAGAAGTTCGAAGTGGGACTTGTGAATGAATATGCATTAAATGACAAACTGCTTTTATTAAATCTTGAGAAAATATTGAAGTATGATGGAGGGGTGAGGGAGACGTACCACTTGCAGCTATGAAAGTGAAGCATGCCATGTTAACTCCCAACCCAAACAATTCATTTTAAGATTTTCTTTCATGAAACTTAAAATCTTGTATTTTGTCCAGTCATGAGCCTTAAACCTGTTCCCTGTCAGTGAAGAAAATAAATCTTTTGCCTGTCTCTGCTTGGGGGATGTGGAGAGCTGAGGTGGTCCTGTGTGACTAAATTAGATGAAAGACTTGCCTTTCTCCATTGAGACATGGAGTCTAATCAAGTGAAATGAGTTTTGAGATCTCAGCTCATTTCCTAGGGGATATTAGTTTACATTATAAAATCAGGACACCTAATTCATCACAGCTGATGGAGCTTTTGCTCAAGAGAGGACCATGAATTAGGCAGCGTGGGACTGAACCACCTGTCTCCCCGACAGGAGGGGCATCTTAATCAAGTGAGAGTACAACATAGTGGTGGGGAAATCTTCACAAGATACTAGTCTGAACTTCTATATTGTGTATAGTTTGAGAAAGGAAGTCTTCAGTCTAAAAAGAAGAAAGCTAGGTCTAAGGAATATTATTTAAACTTCTAGCTACAGTAAGTAGAAATTATTCATATACAGATGCTAAAGAATCTGTACAGTAAAGAATGAAGCTAAACATTTCCTTTCGTTATCATTTAGCCTTGCTTTAATTTAACAAAATCTATGTATTTCCATGCATCAGGGTTTAAGATGGCAAAGAGAAGATTCTGCTTTCCTGGCTAATAAAACATTATCTTTTATTTCTTCCAGGGTATCATTATAACTCCACTTCTACTGCTGCTTTTTGTGAGTATTTTGGTATTAAGACTCCAATCCCTTTTTTTAAAGTAACTTACCACTTATTAAAAAATATACTGTAAACCAGAAGTTTCATTGATTTTTACATTGTTTTGATACTCAAAAGGAGTTGTGGTCAGTATTTCAGACAGACGTCTTCCAAACTGGTAATAAATAAAAATGTGTCACAGCAAACACAGTGCCCATTGCTTCCTTTTATAAGGGGGTGTGAGCCTGCTCATCTGACAGTATCACAAAAGCATATGCTATCAGACAAGCTGAGCCAAACACACGTTTGCAATGACAAAATGCTTACCCCAGTAGGAGAGCTATCTTATAGCATGTGCTGGGGTAGCATGGGATCATAATGAGCCAAAATGGACCTCAGGTCTGACTGTTTGGCCAGGTAAATGCAGTCTTACATTTGGGCAACTAAAACCTATGGGTATTTTTGTGTTAGAGGTGTGTGAGAGATTGGAAAGGGGATGACAAATTACTGAAGCCATTGGGTGCCACTAACAAGAACCTTGTTGACTCTTGTTTGTTCAAGTCTTACTCAGTCGTTGGTCATCCGTCAGGGTCTTGGTTACTTACAGTTCATGGAAGCAGACGGAGATCTGGTTGCAAGTGATGTTTATTTGTCATTACACAGTGAGTGACCCTGTAACAGGCTGGCAGTGTTTCCCTGAAATACCTAATATCATTTAGCAGGTGTTGATCCTGCTGGCAACAGGATACATGGGTTTCACGGAACCACTGAGGTATGTTGCTCTCTGGGGAGAGGAGATATAGGGTATGGGCGGAGAAGTCCTGAGGAGCGGCCAAGCCTGTCACAAAGGTTTAAGTTGAACTTTGTTGTCTTACTGTTAATTTCTGTATTATGACAATCAAACTCCCGGAAAGGGATGTAAGTATGGACTCATGGTGTGTAAACTGTGTTTTAGTGTAGGTTATGAAAGACACCTGTTCACAGACAGGCTAATATGACTTCCTTATAAGGAAGAGGGAAGGAACTGCTTCCGGATGGTCTGCTACTACTCCCCTCACTGTCTGCCCCTCTTCTGTTCTCCCTGATAGATGGTAATTCTTCCAGAGGGGTGGAGTTAGAAGACCAAAATCCCATTTTAAAAAGACAAAACTTTTGGTTTTATTACCTTGAACATGAGCATCTTTTTCACTTTCTAAGTGACGTCTTGAACCCTTGTACCCCGACTGAGATAGGACGTTTTTGAAACGGAGCCTGGGGGAAGGTGCATTTTTTGTAAAACCTGAAATTTATTTAATTTTTCAATTGTACAACTTTTGAAACAAGATAAAGGCTTGATTTATGTCAGTGACATCTCTTTATGGGCAAATAAAAGATTAGGTAACAAAATACTCCAGCCAGCTAGTAGTCAGCCGTAACGTTTTTCATCTTGTATCTCATCTTCTATTTCATCTTGTAGCAAGTGGTAAAAGTCTCTAATGTTCAAGAAGAAATAGGAGCCAGAGAATAGGCATATGTGCTTCCAATCAGTGCTGAAGTTACTAGTGTAACACTGTGCCACTTGACTGTTTATTATTTACCGTACTACTATTTGTAGCACTCTCAGCGGTTTGCTCTCCTGAAGAAAAAGAAGTTGTCACTTCTTAACAAAGCTCTAAACAAAATGTGTGGACTAAAAATCTGCAAAAGCTGCAGATTCTTTCATTATCACAGTGTTCAAAACTTGAGCCATGATTCTGTGGGATTTATTGATGTATAAAAGTCTAGTATGTGACAAGGGATGATTTGTCCTTTGCTACTCTATTCATGTTGGATGGAATTTTCAAAAACACTCAGCACCAAGGTAAAACTCTCATTGGAGTTAAGCCAACACTGGTTGTATTTATGTTGATTTCAATGGACGCTGAATGGTTTTCAAAAGCACTTCAATGGGCTTTGGATCAGGCCTATGATGCTCGCTAGTGTTAATAAAGCAATGGCCATGCTCCAACAGAGTAATAATACTATCATTAGAATACTGTATTATAGTAATAATATTTATAAGACTACCATAAGCTCTTAAGGCAAGGCCTGTATGTGTAAACAGTGCCTAACGCTTTCTGAGTGCTACCAGAATACACGTAAATTATTATTTATTAACTTGTTCTTTTGTTTTCTTTAGATAGCTTGGCCCTAGATGGTCACGGTTTAAATTTTTCCCTCTGTGTGCCCCATGTTAATTTCTGACAATATATAATGTTTTGAACTGCTTCCTTTGTTTGTAAATGTCTGTTAATGTAAACATGAGTTGTTTTAACAAAGTTGTTAAAGACATGTTGAAGTACACAAATGGAAGAAGAGTGAAAGCTTGTTATAAATTTTATATTTCCTGCAAATAATTTATTTCCCTAAATGAATGGTGTTAAATATAAGATTGTCAGTCACATTTCTGAAGAGAATACTTCTGCTACCAAACTTGTTATATAAAGCTTATTTAGCAAAATGGTCTGAGATTTGAAGACTGATTTTATGAAACCTCATATATTATACCCTCAGTTAGCAGACTTTATCTTTGTAGGTACCCTTTGTTAGATTTTAAAGGATAGCAACCGTGTCAGAAGCATCACTGATTATCACTGTAATAGGAAGCTATAGAACCTCGGCTTCCAGCTGCATTAAACCCCGGTATTGTTGTCCTCATTATAACTGTTATTTTTAACACTTACTGTGTTGGATTCCCAAGGATCGTGTTATAAAGGGGCAGTGTACCATAAACAATACACATTTGCATTCATATATGTGATGAGCAGAAAAGGGTTGAAACATAAAGCACTCTGAGACCCATTGGTTGCAAGTTAACGTGGGAATATGCCATTCTCCTTTCTTTGCAACGTTTTGCAAGGTTTTATTAGAGGGATGTGGGATCCTATATACTAGAGCACACACGACAAGTTCCTGCTCTCCTTGTGTCAGTTAGATATTTAAGTGAAACCAGTAGTGGCAGTACAGTAATCAAGATTTTTAAACTGAAGAGCCAGTTTTTTAAGCTGTTTTAAAAAAAAAAAATTCAGAAAAATAGTAAGCTAAGAATTCTCATAGACAAGAAGAAATCTCCTTTTGGGGGAATTTCTCTACTAATGAGTAATTGTCACAATGTAGAATTTAGAGAGTTCGTAGTTTAATTCCCCAGGCTTTGTCCCATCATGTGGGTATGGAGCAGTACCTTATGTTCACAATTATCTTATTACTTTGTTCTCTGTTTTCAACTAATGTCTGTACTTTTCCCAGTAGCAGTAATGATACTACATTTATAATAATCCCTATTCATCTAAATGGATTGCACAGTGCCTTACAAACTTTGCTGACTGGTTATAAAAGCTGTATCCTTTGCTGTGAATACTGAAATAACTGCCACCTCCTCTCAGGTGAAACAGAACAAATGTTAATAGCACATAATAACGATGAACAACAGTTTATGTTAGGAAGTGATGAACAATATCTAGTGAAACAACAGAGAGAATTTAGGTAAGCAGAATGTAATTACTTGAATCCCAAATGTGGCACCCCACTTAAGTTGATTAGCATTGTATTTCTTGAATAAGTTTTTTTGTCTTGTAGAGTACAATTCTACTTAACATGAGTAAGGATGCAGGAATCAAGCCCTCAACTTACAATTTGGCTGGAACACTAAGGCTAACACCTATACTCTTGTGAACGTTTATTATTTGAATTCTAAAAATATGCTGCCATTGCCAAAGCTTCTGGGCACATTTACGTTAATAAAAGACAGTTAAACAAATTGTAACATCATGCTGTGAAGGTAATAATGCTGTGATCTCTTTAATAACCTCAAGTTGTCAGCACCATTGTTTTTATGTCTTATCTGAAAGAGAGAAGCACAGCACCCTGGAACAATTTTAACTACATCATCACTCCTGTGTCTCCTTAAAATATAACATCATTAAGACAGTATGTGTACTGTATGTTTGTATTTGTGTCTATATCTTTGTTAAGGGCTGGAGTATGCCTTGTAAGCACTGCCCCAGGTGGGGGAAGAGCTGAATGCCTCAGGAAAACAGTCTCTTGGAGCTCCCCGGGAGCAGGGAGAGCATAGCTGTTGTGCCACAAGTGCCAGGTTCTATATGAAAATGGCTCTGCCCCTCCTCTCATCCCTCTTGGGATGGCTAGCACCACTATTCTCTCTGGTCCTGCCCTTGGACGAGTACATGGACTTGCAGTTATGCTCAGCTGAGGAGGTTGGAAGCTCCTTATATTTCTCCTGCTCTTATGCCCCTATTCGGGGTAGAACAATATAGCTCTGAGATTTTACTTTGCTACAATAGTGCAATGGTGCTGACATAATAAAACATAGCTGATTAATCACAATGTATTTGGTACCACAATATAACAAATCATTTGAATGTTTATGAAAACAAAATTTTACTTTGTTTACTTTTTGCACTTTTTTATGATATTACATTACAACTCTGCCGTGGTCTTGAAATTATTACCACTATTGTGTATGAACGGATGCTAGGTACTCTCTTTAATTTATGGAAGTATAGTTGGTTGGATAACAAAGTAACAAATACAAAGATGTATGAATCTATATATCTTTACTGAAGTCACCAAAGAAACGTCGGGCTAAGTGTGTATTTTACATTCTTGTGTATGTCAGTCTTCAGAGCTTGCCTGCAAAACCACTTAAACCTGGAATGCTAAAAAGCTCTTGCAACACTCATGTACATTTGTGAAAATATACTTAGCAAAACTCCATGTAAGTGTCATGTACTACTTCTATATTTGCCATACTATCAAAGGTGATTACCATGATACAGGTGTTGAAATAGAAGCTTTTCTACTTCCTAATCAGCTTGCTCCTTCTACTTGATTTATTCAGTGATTTTTTCCTATGTTCTGTATGTTATATCAGTCATTTTGATGGTGTGCTTGTGAACAGTGATACTACAAATATTAGAATATAGTATTAGTGAAAGAATCTAGGCTCAGTCAAGGGGAGAAAACTTCAGTTTAAACATCTTGGAGGAAAGGACTACTGAAAAGGAACATGAGTAAAACTACATGTTGCCATAAATATTAAAGTTTTATTATCTTTTAACGTTTGCTTTATGTAAACAGTCTTTAAATGAAACTACTATTCCTCAAAATGCTGGATTTCTCAGATTTTCAGGAAAAACAACCTGGATTTCTTTGCACTGTACTTTGTTTCCTTATTTCCCTGGTAAAATAGCTTCCCTTTTTCAGTATCATAGAACATACACACATTCATTTTCTGTGAGTTCTTGACAAGTGAAGGCTGATTGCTGGTCAACTGAAGAATGAATTGTTAAATAATATACTAATAGCTGAGAAGACACAGAAGTTGTTAAGGAAGTTGTGGCTAATGTATGTCACTGGTGTGTGACAACAGGTTGATTGTGGGAGTGAGGAAGACGATACAGTGCATTAACTGTTTACAGGTCAATTATTTCATCTGAATGATTTAAAGTGCACCATCTTCTTACTACCTTGTCTGTAATATCTATTTTGTATACAGATTAATTTCCTCCTTAATCTCTGAGGAATGAAATGATCAGTGGAAATCTTTCCGTTGACTTCAGTGAACTTGTGTACCTTTGTGTCAGACTAACTTTTGACTGCCTTACATTATACTTCTTTTTTAGTGGCCAAACAACAATACAAATCCTCCCATCCCCTACCACATATATAGATAATTGCACATCTGCAAGGGTAGAGGAATCTAATATCTGTACAATTTCTGTGGAGGACTTTCTATTCCACTTGTCTCTACTTTTGTAATTGTATACCGGATATCACTTTAAAACACATGGAGAGTCTTTTAAAGATGTCTTTTGCCTATTAAACTAAAATTGTTTTTATGGCTGGTAGAATATATTTACCTCTGAATAGAAAACTCACAAAATATTGCAGGAGTCTGCAAATTGCACCACAAACTCAAAAAGCCAATGACCCTTCCAGTCTGTCATCTCTTCTTTTTACCACCTTCCCCACTCTAATTATCTTTGGTGAGGCTTGCACAGATTCTCGGGGTGCATAGCAAGGGAGAAGGCTCAAGCTAGCTAACAGTGTACTTAGTAGAGTCTGAGGACACAGCCTGGAAAAACATGTTAAGTACAAGAAAATGCTGTAGAGCAGGGAGCCCAGAGTTCCTCTGAAGTGGACTCAATACGGGCAGCAAATGTGGCACTGGATTGTAATTTGGTACGACTGGTAGGAGGTGTTTCTTCTGAGTCTGTGGCAGTTCTGGGTGTAGCCTCTTCCTTGGGGAGGACACCCCAGCTGTGATATCTGCCTTGGCAGCCAGAAAAAAGAAGATTGACCAGCTGTCATGTGGAGTTAGGATAGGATTGGAAGTGCAGAGTGTTCTCATTTTCATGCGAGGAGGATTCCTTTATACAACAAAAGTTAATTATATCCTATCACTTCAGGCTCAGTCCGTGTCTCTCCTGTGAACTCTGCTATAAACAAACCCACTAAATAATTTGGCAGGTGTTGTTAAAATTGGCAGTCTCTGGAGCTGAGAGGTCTAGGGCTGGAGTAGCAGGAGCGTTGCAGGTCAAGTTTAAGTACTGCACAGTGACAGGATTGTGTGGAGAAACTCACCTGGAACTTGCTCCCAATATGGCCTTACCCTGCAAACCCTTATTCATGTGTTCATTCCTTACTCCTGTGAGTTACCCCGTTTAAGTCAATGGGACTATTTAAGTGAATAGGGACTACTCAAATTGGTCCCCTTGTCTGATTCTAGTTAGTGCTTCATAAGCCTGTGCTGTTAATGAGCACCATATTCAGACATAGATATCCAGAAGAACACAGGCTATACAGTACATATAAACAAGGTATCCATTAAATAAAAATCACATGTCGGTGCAAAGAATTATTGTTTTAAAATGAAATATACTGGCAAATCAATTTTGCAATATTTTGAAAGACAGACTTGTGATGAGATGTGATTAAATGCTAAACTTGATCTCCACAATTTATGTAACAAGTTAAATGGAAAATAAGTGATAAAAAAATCCAGTCACATTTTTACAGCTATTAATACATGATTGGTATTATTTTATTCCCAAAGTTGTTTAAGAAATGTTCCTTCTATTTGGCTTTCTCAAACAAACAAAAAAGGCAGCTCATTCTTAGGTGTTGGGATTATGATGATAAGGAGAGTAGCCAGTCGCTCTACCATTAACTTAAGATTTGGAGAAGTTTGAATAGCTCCTTACTTCACGTTTTTTTCCCAATCTAGCTCATTTTAGCTCTCTGCTAATAGATGAGACCATAAGTCCCAAAGTACAGTAAAATCTGGAAACAGCAAGTGCGGGTGATCAAGAAGGAACGTGTTCTTGTGAGATTTTCAGTCTAATTTTGCATACTATGTATGTCCAGATAGTTTCGATAAGGCTTAGCTAAGCATCATCTCAGAATCTGAATTATCTGAGATTCACTTATCAGTGGCCAGATTATGTCAGTGATCAGGGGCTGAAAAGTGTACTTGTGTTGGATGAATGAAAATTCCTCCTTCCTCCTGTCTTCTGTATCCTCTGGGCATAGATTCAGGGCCAGCTCTTTAATGGAGCTGTGATAGTTTACACCAGCTGAGGATCTGGCCTGTTGTCTTTAAACTTATAGACCTTTTTTTCTGGGACTTGACAGTGATAAAATATAGCCCACCAGTGACATCATTGTAGAGTGGGTAAGGGAAACAAGAAACCAGGAATCTATCTTTGAGGAAGGAATAACGGCAATACCCTGAGTGGGGGAGAGAAGGCTGGCACTGTAACTAACTATGTGTGAATAAAAGGCACTAGGATACAAGACAGGGCCAGGTGCATGCACTCGTCAAAAACAGGGGGTGTCAAAGTGATTATTCACATTTGTCATGAAAGAGCTGAACTTTTAAAACTCTGATTTGGACGATCATTGCTTTGTATAAAATAATTTTTCTCATAGGTATATTTGTTTGTGATATGGCTCCCTTTTCGTCTCCCATCCCTCACCCACTATAATTCAATTTCCTTTTCTTAAAAAACTTGACATCTGTGCTGATGAGTCCACAACTGCTTTTAATCTGAAGCCCTGAGATTCCTTTCAAATGCAGATTCTGTGCTTGGAAATGCTACATTTGAAATAATAGTCTGAAAAGATGGCAAGAATATTGGTGTCTAAATGGCTGTCTTTTTCAGCAATATTTTCTATCGTCAGACATCTTTTGATTCTTGACTTGGAATGTGATTATACACAACGTCTAATTGACATAAAACGTTCAAACATTCAGATAAGTCAGTGAATCCTTCACACAAATACAGTGTTGTTACTGTAAAAGTATTATAGCCTCAGGAAGCAAAGTGAAGGGTTCTGGAATCCTGACCACCCATTTTGATTTACTCCTCTGTGGTTGCTTTTAAAGTTTTAAAATCTTCATTTTCACTTGAAAAAGCTTATTTGAACATACAGTCGTTAATGCTTTTAACTCTCCAGCCCAAAAGTGGTGTCAAAATAGGGTTTGAAAACTTATTAACCTTTTAATGCTTCAAAAGTTGTTACAGGGATCATTAGAAGAGCAAATCCACCCCGGAGGCTGTGTATTGTGTGATGAGATTTTGGTTAATCTGCAATGGAATTTCTGCAAGGAACCAGGGCTCTACTTCTCTGTTCACATTTGCTTAAAATTGGAGGTTGAGAGGTTCATGTGCAAAAAGGATGAAATTTCTCCTTCGGAAAATGTCCAGGCAAGATTCTCCCTGATACTGCAGTCCCATGTGAGGTCACAGATGGAGCAGCAGCACATGAGCTCATGCATACCCAGTATGTGCCACAGCGGGGGCCGCTGCGCCACATCCAAATAGGCTGGTGTAGAAGGAAACACTGGGGAGTTACACAGAGAGTTATTCCAGAATAGCTATTCCTGGTTAAGTCCATGTGTGGATGTTTTCATTCCAAAATAAGAATGCCTTATTCCGAATTGGCTAATCCACTGTGGAAGTGGATTAAACCAATACGGAATAAGGCACTCTTATTCATGAATAAGAGCATCTACACATGGAGTTATTCAGGCATAGTTAATCCACTTTAAATTCATACCCTACCTTATTCTAGATTAATTTTCGTATGTAGATAAATATTGGCAGAATTGGGGCTTTAGATTATAGACTCTTCTGGCAGAGACTGTCCTTAATTTTGTAACTTGTGGAACATCACGTATATTAATTGGGCTTAACAGTTACACACGTGTGTGTAAGTAGGTATGTACACATAAGTAAAATTATACATCAGGACATCAGTCGATATAAGTAAATATTGCAGATCTTTTGCTGAGCTCAAAACAGATGTGAAGGAAAGGTTCAATATTAACAATGTATTTTTATTTTGTAGCTTGGATCATCCTCCTCTGTGCCTTTTACATCTATATTCTCACAGCTATTTATGACTGTTGTCGTTCCTCTTATTATTGGACAGGTATGTCTTTTAAATATACTTTTTGTTAAAAAAAGAATAAGATAAAGAGGGCTGTCTTAAAGATAAACTGTCAACACAGTATGCTGCCACATAGGACACAGCCTCAGGATGGTGGAGTCTAAGATCATAGAGAAGATACTACAGTGCTCCCTGGAGCCACGTTGATCTTTGTTGAGATTGAGCATCTGACCCTCACTGCCGCAGACATACACTACTGCGTATCAAGAAGAGAATTTGTGAATATAAAATGGGGGAAAATAGCAGTCCAGATTGAGAAACTTGCAGCCAATGCAAAATGAGCTTTGAGAACACTCTCTAGTTCTTTTGTCATATGCCCTTTACCTGGATGATGGAAAAAATTCTTCCTGTGTAATGGCTACTGCTAATTATGTTAATTAAAAAATCCTGTGTTAAAAGAACTTGAAGGTGGTAAAGTCAGGCCATCAAAAGTTAGAAAATGCCAGAATTAAGGCTGCCCGCACTCTTCTGAATGCACATTATATTACAGTCTTTAATTATGTGATCACATACTGTTTTTTTCCCACAGAACCTCTGCCTCATTCTGAGCACAGGATGGATGGCTCGGTGAATGAGCAGCTGTTCAATATTTCATTTTAGCCTCATCATTCAGTGTGTGGCCCCTGCCTTATTTATAGCATGCAATTTAACCTTGCACTGAACACAGAATTAATTTCCTCCTGAGCTTTTGTATTACACTTGTCACTGTAGTATCTGAGCGCTTCACAAACATTAATGAATCTTTAAAAAGTCCTGTGCAATAGGGAGGTTTTATCTCCATTTTACAGATTGTGAACTGAGGCACACAGATTTTTGAGTACCCAAATTGAGATACCTACAGGCCGATTTTTCAGAATACTTACCATTTTATAGCACTTTATGCATTCAAAGCACAACTCCCATTGACTTCAGTTGCAGTTCTGAACACTCAGTCCTTTTGCAAATCAGGCCAACGGTGCCTCATGCTGGACACCCAAAAAACAACATGCAACAACTGCTTACCTGTGAAAAGTTCGATACAAGTAACTTGCCCAGCATCTCATGGGAATCTGTGGCAGAAGCAGAGAGAATCCAGTTCTCCAGGGTGGTATTCAACTGCCTTAAACATGAGACTATCTTTTCTTTTCCTGCAATCCCCTGCCTCTTTCACAATAAACTTTCCAACTTCAGCAATACACATGGACAGGGGTCCGACAGAAAACAGCCTTATATGCCACATAATTCTGATTCATTTCCTGAACACTGTGCATCCTGTGCACTGGCATCTTCTAACTTTTGAGGGCTTGGTCTTTGCAACCTTAACTTCCTTTTAATGGATATTTAATGTAATTTCCTATTTTTTCAAAAAGGCAAACTGAAAAAAAAGAAAAAAGAAAGAAAAGAAAAGAAAATCCCATCATGTGGGACCATATTGCTGACCCCCCACATGGGTCATCATCAGGGTTCAGACCCTTAGATCCTCAACACAGAGTTCTTCCACTTGAGCTAACTAATTATCTAGTGGCAATAGTAGGCAGTTATCTTCTATGTCAGGGAATTCTCAACCTTTTGCTTCCTGAAGCCCACCCACACGCTATAAAAACTCCACGGCCCACCTGTGCAACAACTGTTTTTCTTCATATAAAAGCCAGGGCCAGCATTAAGGGGTAGCAAGCAGAGCAGTTGCCTGGGGCACCACGCAACAGTGGGCACCGCAAAGCTGAGTTACTCAGGATCGGGGGATGAGAGAGACACTTTGCCACGGGAATGCACAGCTATTTTCTAGAGATCACAGGGATGTTGAGACTCAGGAATCCTGGGGCCAGTTTCAGGTTTGGGAGGGGAACGTGCTGTAGTGATTATAGACCCTTCTGCCCCTAAGCTTCTCAGCTCCAGTCCCTGTCTTTATTTTGGCTCCTGTTCCATCACCACCACCCTCTACACCACATCCCTTTGCATTTGAATAAGGCTGCTTCCTCTTTCTTCTTCATGTTTGTCAAGGTTCCTTCCCCACTCTGAACTCTAGGGTACAGATGTGGGGACCTGCATGAAAACCTCCTAAGCTTACTTTTACCAGCTTAGGTTAAAACTTCCCCAAGGTACAAACTATTTTACCCTTTGCCCTGGGACTTCCACTGCCACCACCAAATGTTTATCTGGGTTTACTGGGAAAATGTTGTTTGGAAACGTCTTTCCCCCCAAAATCCTCCCAACCCTTGCACCCCACTTCCTGGGGAAGGTTTGGTAAAAATCCTCACCAATTTGCATAGGTGACCACAGACCCAAATCCTTGGATCTTAGAACAATGAAAAAAGCATTCAGTTCTTGAAAAGAAACATTTTAATAGAAGAAACAGTAAAAAGAATCACCTCTGTAAAATCTGGATGGTAAATATCTTACAGGGTAATTAGATTCAAAATATAGAGAATCCCTCTAGGCAAAACCTTAAGTTACAAAAAGACACACAGACAGGAATATTCATTCTATTCAGCACAACTTAATTTCTCAGCCATTTAAAGAAATCATAATCGAACGCATATCTAGCTAGATTACTTACTAAGTTCTAAGACTCCATTCCTGTTCTGTCCCCGGCAAAAGCATCACACAGACAGACCCAGACCCTTTGTTTTTCTCCCTCCTCCCAGCTTTTGAAAGTATCTTGTCTCCTCATTGGTCATTTTGGTCAGGTGCCAGCGAGGTTATTCTAGCTTCTTAACCCTTTACAGGTGAAAGGGTTTTTCCTCTGGCCAGGAGGGATTTTAAAGGTGTTTACCCTTCCCTTTATATTTATGACAATGTTCTAGTTGGGAGAGGGGAGGTCACTGAAAGCACGAGAGATGGTCTCCCTACCTCTCACTTCTGGTGCACAGCGCCACAGCATGTTCTAGCAGCTGCGAGGAGCAACTATGGGGAAAATGCTGTTCAGCTTTTACAGCCCAGGGATGGAGCATGCTCAGTTGCTGTGTGGGTGGTGCATGTGTAATCCAGTCAGCATGCAGGAGCTGTGTGTGAAAGGAGCATGCCGATGGAATCTTTGGAGAATAACATTTACAGCCTCCAACAAACCTCTGCTGAGCAGATGCAAGGTGTGATTTTTTTCATAGACTTATAACTTGGTCATATTTGAGCAGACTTTCATTGAGACAGCACCAGGCACACCCTCAGACACCAGGGCATCCCTCCTGCCAAGTTTCAAGGTCCTACTCTAAAGTATGGAGGCACGACTAGAACATCTCTATGAAACAGTGGTATGTATGTATAAATAAATAAAATAATTAACAGGGTCAGAATAACACAGTTTTCCCTAATTTCAGTCTCAGAAATGGCTTGACCATTTTGGTTAAAGTTTTCCAAAAAATTCAGCCTGAGGCAGACATGTGGCCTGTATCAACCCAAACAGTTAAAGTTTGGCAATAATAAAAGCAAATGAAAACATGGCCTTATAATGGAAAGGGTTGTGCAACCTTAACTATAAGGGCTTGTCTACATGGCCAGTTACTGCCCAAGAAGCAGTAACACAGTAACATCCCATGTGGACACTGCTATAGCAAAGCAAAAGTCCCAGAGTACGGCTTCATGTGTTACTGCTTGAAAGTGTAGTATGCCAGGTCATACTACAGGGTTTAAAGTGTACTGTAGCAGTGTCCACGTGGGTCATTGCTGCGTGGCAAGCTGGTGTACTATAGATTCACACCCTGGCTTTCTGCACAGTAAGTTGCCATGTAAACACCTATAATAGTAAATCATTTTACTGAATTTTAAGGCTAGCATATAGTACACCTTAAAAGGTTCTTGGAAAGTATTCTTGTTTGATAGAAGAAGTTAAGACCCACTAGGACTTCTATGGTGACAATAGCCACCGGACTCGAATACTGATCCCCTGCCATGTGACACAGGTATAACTTTTTGTAACTCTGACCATATCACATATTGAGGAAAGGAAGTAGGCCCCAATTCAGGGAAGTATATGAGCACATACTTAACTTCAAGCATGAGAATCAAACCATTGAAGTCTATTAGACTGCTTTTGAGTCAAGGAGATGCATAAATGCTTTTTTGAGTTGGGGCCATAAAGAGAAACCTCTTACCAGCATTTCTGTGTCACACCTTTATTGCATGTTGGAACTAAACTAAATCTTTGATAAAAATGGAGCAAGCAAAATTTCATGTATCCTTCAGTCCTGCAGGGACCCAGGCAGAAAATTGAAAGAGGGGATTGCAATATTCCAGTGTGCTTGGAAGCAAGTGATATTTCAGCAAAACTAAATAGAGTGAAATCCTCCACAGCGCTACATGTGGCAGGCCCAGAGATATTTTGGTAAGAGTCCTTAGAGGATTGCAAAAAATTTCAAAAATACTTTGATCCGTGCACAAATATTACTCAGGAAAGATGCATTGTATTACAAGAAACCAACTCCCACGTGAGATGACATACCCCAATATCAATTAATCAAGGTTTTGTCAGACCAAAGAGGGGAGCAAGTTCCATAGATGAAGGCTTTCCATTGGGAATGCCCTATCTTTAGCCCTAAAATATTCAGACTGAGGACTGTTAGCAGCTTTAGTAACTGATGTTAACTGAGAGAGTGCGTAGGGAGAGAGGCAGTCTTAGGACCAAAAAAAAACATATTTAGTAAGATTTTATAGCTCAATTCCAACACCTTCAATTGCACACAGAAATCAATAGGAAATCAGTGCTAAGTGGAGTGCGTCAGAAATTTTCCAATGGAGCATTCTTCCATTGGAAAATGCTGGTTCATCAACATTGAAATGTTGTGTGAGAGTGTGACTATTTCACCAGGTTTGTTTGCAATGGAACTGCCTGCCAGGCAGGTTTCTGCTGGAAACCAGCCTAAACCTGCCAGCTTTCCTGCTGGGCTTTGAAACTCCTTCCCCCTCAGCAGCCCAGAGTATGTCTACACAGCTCGTAGAAGAAAGTTCCCAGACTGAGTTGAGAGACTCAGGTTAGCAGGGCTCATGCCAGCACTATAAAAATAGCAGTGTAGACAGCACCTTGAAGTTGCAGCTTAGGCTTCTCCTTAGGCTTCAGCGCCCGAGTCCTAGCCTGAGCTGCAATTTTAGTAAAGCTTTTGATACTGTCTCGCATGACCTTCTCATAAACAAACTAGGGAAATGCAACCTAGATGGAGCTATTATAAGGTGGGTGCAAAACTGATTGGAAAACCGTTCCCAAAGAGTAGTTATCAGTGGTTCCCAGTCATGCTGGAAGGGCATAACGAGTGGGGTCCCGCTGGAATCAGTTCTGGGTCTGGTTCTGTTCAATATCTTCATCGATGATTTAGATAATGGCATAGAGAGTACACTTATAAAGTTTGCGGATGATACCAACCTGGGAGGGGTTGCAAGTGCTTTGAAGGATAGGATTAAAATTCAAAATGATCCAGACAAACTGGAGAAATGGTCTGAAGTAAACAGGATAAAATTCAATAAGGACAAATGCAAAGTACTCCACTTAGGAAGGAACAATCAGTTGCACACATACAAAATGGGAAATGACTGCCTTAGGAAGGAGTACTGCGGAAAGGGATCTGGGGGTCATAGTGGACCTTAAGCTAAATATGAGTCAACAGTTGACACTGTTGCAAAAAAACCAAACATCATTTTGGGATGTATTAGCAGGAGTGTTGTAAGTGAAACACAAGAAGTAATTCTTCTGCTCTACTCCATGCTGATTAGCCTCATCTGGAGTATTGTGTCCAGTTCTGGGCGCCACATTTCAGGAAAGATGTAGACAAATTGGAGAAAGTCCAGAGAAGGGCGACAAAAATGATTAAAGGTCTAGAAAACATGACCTATGAGGGAAGACTGAAAAAATTGGGTTTGTTTAGTCTAGAAAAGAGAAGACTGAGAGGGGACATAACAGTTTTCAAGTACATAAAAGGTTTTTACAAGGAGGAGGGAGAAAAATTATTGTTCTTAACCTCTAAGGATAGGACAAGAAGCAATGGGCTTAAATTGCTGCAAGGGAGGTTTAGGTTGAACATTAGGAAAAACTTCCTAACTGTCAGGGTGGTTGAGTACTGGAATAAATTGTCTAGGGAGGTTGTGGAATCTCCATCATTGGAGACTTTTAAGAGCAAGTTAGACAATGTCAGGGATGGTCTAGATCAGTGCTATTCAAAGTGGTGGTCCATGGACTGGTGCCGGTCCGCGAGCCATCGGCTGCTGGTCTGTGCACACATTGGGAAAAAAATTGCCAGTCCCCCACATCAGATAGCTTGAGAAGCACTGGTCTAGATAATATAGTCCTGCCTTAAGTGCAGGGGACTGGGCTAGATGACCTTTCGAGGTCCCTTCCAGTCCTATGATTCAAGGCACTGTCCAGACAGCTATTTTTAAAGCACTAGCATGAGCTTCACTAAACCGAATCTGTCAGCCTTGGCTGGGAGGCTTGCTGCTGTAGACATGCTCCCAGGGCTTCAGGTGGTCTGCCCCTGAATTGGTGCTTACAGGATCCCTGTGTTGCCTGACTCCTTGCCTAGCAGGGAAGCATTGGAAATGTTTTGAAAAGGTCAAAATGAAATGTCATGTTGACTTTTTGTAAATAACATTTTGGAATTCCTGTAGGGTAGGAGATTTTGACATTTCATTTTTCGTTCTGTTTAGAAACTTTTTTTTTTTAATTTTGGAATTTCCTGTGGAACAGGAATTCTAGTTTCTGGCCAGCTCTAATGCTAACTAATCAAGCACCCTTATAATGCATTAACTGTACTATAACTTTCAAGTGTGTTTTCAAATGAAAAATTACTGTAATCCAGTCTGGAGGTCAAAGGAATGCATAACTGTGGGCAGTGAAGGCAGTGAAAAATAGTCACAGATGACCATTTGGTGCACTGTGCAGTCTTAAGTGCACAAATTGGAAGCCTTTTGAAAGTGTGGGCCACAATGTACATGGGTTAACAAACAAGAGGCTCACTAAATAGCTACTTGTTTTAAATAATAGTAATTGAGGCTGTATTTTCAAAATCTATTAAAGTTGTATTATGTTCCTGATGTTAAGCAAATAACATTGAGCATACAGGTTTGGCAAGCCTCATATTAAGGTGTGAAGTACTGATAACTGGAAAACTGGGCCATGCTAGTTATATTTTGGCAATATTTTAATGAAATCGTCCATGAGAGATTGGATCTTCCAATGAAGTTCACATTGGTCACATGGGAGCTATGACAAACATGGTCAGTAGTTCACAGCTCTCTACCGTATGTGTGTGTCATAATTAATTGGCAATATTAGTCTAACATGGTTTATTTTATTGGTCTTGAAGATCAATAATTTATAACAACCTGAGATTTGTGCCCCCTATTGCGTGCACAGATAGGGGATTAGAGAACACCTGCTATATGAGATCTGTTATATTGTTAGAGATAATATTTATTTATATATATGTTATAGTGTCTTGAAGTTCTTATATATTCTGGTCAATATAGCATAGTGTTATACTGCATTTGATCTCATTATTGAAGGTTGCTATTCATGAGCTACATTGACGTGTTAGGGTAATTTTTGCCTTCATTACAGTAGGCGGTAAATACTTTTACACAGCCAAGTAGAGTTTAGATCAATCCCTAAGCAGTTTCATCTCGTCTTTCAGACTGGGGAGTTTGGCCAAAGATCATTGTTTCTTTGTTCCTTTTTTTTTCTTCCAAAAGTGACAGAAAACAGAAACAACAACTGCTGCTGCAATATTTCCTTTCCACATTCTGCAGATCTTCTCCTTTCTTTACACCTAAGTGCTTATGACAGACTTTTATTTTATGTTTTTATATTAGAGTGATTTATGATTAAATGTTAATGAAATAGAATTTTCACTGTGCTTTCATTATATTCTACTAGTTTGAACATTTTTCAAAACAGCACACCAAAACCCACTGTTTTCTATGAATAAATAATAAAAAGCATGTCTGTACATTATCATTCATGCATTCTCCAGTTGCCCCATCGGTGATTTGTCTGCCGGCGTAAAGTGGGCACTTCATTTTAAACAGATCTTAACTAAAGCTAAAATTCATGTTATGATTCCAGCAGTTCTTTTCCCCAAATCTATCGAATGAGGTTAGTTGTGTAAGTGCTGTAATATTTCATGGAATCTAGTCAACCGAAAAGATCTGTGATATTCTACAAGTGGAGGATTTTGGATCTGTCTTCTGCATCCTTGTTCAGACTATTCAACAGGAGTTTTGCCAACATTTAGAACTTGTATTTGTAAACAAAATTTTAAAAGGATGCTGTATTGATACATGAGCTGCCAAAGGAACCAGAAAATAGAAATCTTAGCAGTAAAATTTTTCCTATGAATACTTTTAAAGAACAATCTATAATGTTAAGGAAGTGGTATACGGGAATTAGTGAAGAGAGGTACAAAACATATGGGTTGAAAAACATAAATTAAATTAAATGTAATCTAATTTAAATGTGGTTTAAAATGAAAAATAAACCAAAGGTTAGAGAAACTTTCATCTAAAGGAACACTTTATCAAATAGATTATATTTGTAATTAAATCCACATGGAAGTGGCCTTACTTTTTATAATCAAACTTCAGGTGAGTTGCAGGAATAAGGAGTGATGTTCTGGGAAATCAACACTACTGAAAAGCAGTTGCAGAAAATTAAGATGACAGATTAACAGGATTCCAGCCATGATTCACTTTCTTATGACACTTACCTTCAATAAGTAACAGAACAAATTCGCCACAGAAATGCAAACAAAGTAACAACAAATATACACTTAACCATAAAGTGTCATAGGAGTATTTGTATATGTTGTTGTTGAATGTGTTGCTTTCTAATTTTATGAAAATAGCAGTTTTAAATTACTCAATGTTAGTAGGTAATTTTTAAAGTGTGTTCCATAGGGCCCATCTAGATGGAAAATAGAATCTTGGTTTACTTTGAGAGAGTTTCTGAGTGAGAGCTAATGCATGAAAGTAAATTGATTCACACACTTTAAATCACTTTTATATTATCCAGTAAGATGAAGATAAAAAAAGAAAAAAGCCAGAGCCTGGTAAACATTTTCTCCTCAAATTAAAAGAAGGAAGCAGTTAGTATTTCTCTTCATCCATTTTTAGGACAGGACATTCAATCAGAATTTGAGCTCTCTAATAAAGGACAAGTGACTCAACTGACATTTTTTAAAATTCCGCAGGCTGCAAGAATATGAGTGAATTGGTATACAGTCCTGAGGGTGGGCAAGGCTGTGACCCTCATAGTAATATACAGGAATTAACACAAAAACCTGCTATAAAGACAAAGATTCTGACCCTATAAAGAGACCTGCTCCGGGTCCCATTGAAATGAATGGAACTCTGCACTGAAGTAAGGGCCCATCTATGTGGATTCAAGTTGCAAACAAAAATACTAAAATAATGGGGAAAGGGTCTAGACCCCATTTTGTGTGTGCTGTGCTGCATATATACACTCATTGCCATCTGCTCCCCTTTTTGGTCCCTACACTCCTTACAAATCCAGTTTATTATCTTCTCCCTCTCTGAACTTGGTTCCTTCATTCATGTAATCCCCAGTATTTGTTTCTCTTCCTGGCCTTGTTACCATCACCTTGTAAGGGAAGGTGTGGTGAGATTATTGGACTGTTATGCAGTATTTTTTTTTAATGCTTCACTTTGAAGAGAGAGCTTTTGAAGGCAAAGAACACACAAAATGTAATATAAAGTTATGGTGCTATTTGTTTATTATGTTTATTAAATAATGGCTCTACTAAGACAAAACGGAGAATTAGGAATCCTAAATTTAAAAGAGAGAGAAAGTGAGTGAGAGGAAAAATCAGGTACTGGATTTGGGGCTAACAATGATCCAATATTGTTTGGTAAGGCACAAGGGAATAATGACTCATACTCTCAGCTGAGGGGTTAAAGTCGAGGCATTTTAGAAGGTTTAAAGGAGGATATAAGGTTAAAACTATCTTCTTTAAAAGATTAAATCAATCCCAGAACAGTGGGTATAAATAGAAGGCACATTCTGCTTTGTGTGATGATGTAACTTCCAAAACATTTGTTATATGACTATACAGCCGTTTTTGCAGTTTTTCAGTTTATTAGGGTTTAAACATCTTAAAGTTATAGATATATGTACTTTTTAATGACACCTATTGTACAAATTTTTCCTATTATATTACAAATGTCAAGGAAGGCTCCATTTCTATATAGTGTGAAAAAATACTAGATATAATTAACTTCAATTAATAACAAACAGTAATGGGCCACATAAATCATTCCTGAATAAGACAGTTACTCATGTATTAACTTGTATGTCCTCCACATGGGGGGAGGGACAAGGGGAGGGAGTCTAGCTGCATTTCACTAGCAGATCTCACTAAATACATGGTATAACTATAAGTAAGTGCTAATCAGAATAAAAAAATGTAAACTCCACGTATGTGATGGATTTCTTCTGCCATTTCAAAGTATTAATTTGTAATAGGCATGCAGTGTTTACATGGGGCATTGCACTGAGCGCTGTTCCTGCTGGCCAATATTAAGGAGCAGCACCTGAACATATGTCCTGACTCACAGAAGTAGGTTACCTCTTAACCATTAGGGTATAAGGGATGCGGGGTATCTGTCTAAAGAGAGGATCTGGGGTGTGGGCTGAACAGTCTAGAAGGAGAAATCCTAGGAGTTGTCAAGCCTGAGGAAAGATTTCTATTGAAATGTGTTATTGTTAATTTCTGTGTTGTTAAAACTGAACCCTAGAAAGTTCTCATGTGTGGAGCTGTGTTTTAGAGTAAATTGGGAAAGACACCAGCTCACAGAACTTTTAGTGGCTTTAAGTCACTAACAAGAGGTAGTATGAGGGCTAAAGCCATACAGCTTGTTTTGTTATCTTCTAATTTTTCAGTAAATTCTTCATCAACATTCACATTGTGCTTTTTAATCTTTTTAAGTGGGCAGTTTGCATATTTAATATCCCCAAAGCCACTAGGGGTTGGGGCGTGTGTGTCCTGCTCTTTGGGTTTGGAGTTAAATCTTCACAGCCCCTCACATCTGATATGGTTACTGGCATGTGATCCAATCCTATTCTCATAAGTGGTTCCACAGTGTTACTGGCAGGAGCAAGGGTTGCAGGATCAAGACCAGCATCTCCTCACTGCCATCTCTTGTAGGGATCCTATGATACTTGGCAGTGTGGAGTGTGTTTTCTTTAAGGTTTGAGAAGTTACTTGGCCAGTCATTTTCTTGTGAAAAGGAAGGGATGTGAGAACTCTCTGCCTGCAAGAAAGCTGAGCGATTTTATGTTCCACAATGGGACTTGGTTTTCAAACATCCCTGCCCTTTTTTCCTTTAGCAAGATGCTGCCTTTAAGATTTTCAGTTGTGAGGAATTTTCCTTTAATATGGAGAAGTGGGATTTACCTCTACAAAGCTCTGTCCTTTCCACTTCTTTCCATCAATATGCTTGTCTAGGTCACTTATTTTTGGATGTCATTGTTTCACATCTCCATTCCAGGCTGTAAGTTCTGTCTGCTCAGACACTTTGTTGACTTCATTGTCCTGCTTCTGAAACCATCAGTGAGGTGCAGGTGGCCAATGATGTTGGTGTCTGAATCTGCTGATCTTAGTGTAGGCCAAGGCTTGAAGAAATCTCTGTGTTGTCTTTGTTGTTAGACATTTTCTTTCTCAGTATTTTAACCTAGGTTGCAGTTTACTTTCAGAATTTTTTATTTGGCAGCTAGCTTGTGAAAAGGACCTGTGCTGCTGCATTGATTTTGATCTTGAATACCTCTAAAATGTTCTGTATTATTAAGTCATTATTAAGTCATATTAATGGTGATGTTTATTAATGGTATTGCAATAGGGAGGTAACATAATACTTTTAGCACCTTATCATTGCAAAGCCCCGTGATTTTGCATCATTATTTCTAAAAGAATGTGGCAACACAGAATGTAGGGAGATCTCATGAGAAATCAGGTAATACAGTATGATTGCTGAAAAATTAACACAAGTCATGGCCGTATGATTCTTTAAAGTTTTTCAAGCCATATAAAATAAAGCAAAAAAATAAAAGCAGTTCACCAAGAAGTGCTCAGATAGATATGTTGTCTCTAATGACGCTCAGTCCAATTTGACAAAATTTTAAAGTTTAAGTTACTTTCACTTTTAAACTTGTCTCTAAAACAAAATCTTGCAAAACAATTTCAGATTCAATTTCCTGAAAGTGGAAAAGTTACACTAAGCACTGTAGGTTTGTTCATTTTCATGTGTTAATTCTGGTATTCTAAAAGCATGCAAATTGCATTTGTCTTTAGATTTATAAAAAGTAGATATTCAGAGTTTGAATTATTTAAACTCCCACAACACATGCACTTTTGCTTTTCAAGCATGAGTTATAATTTAATTAAAAACTTCTGGTGCATCGCTAGCTATTTAAATATTAAAATGTTCCATGGATCACTTTCGATTATCTACCGTCATGAAATTCCTGAAGATGTCAGATTTTTAAGATTCCCAAAGTTGCACTTGGAATTGTCTGTTGATGCAAAGGGGACTGTGATAATTACATCCATCCATTAGTATCAGCAGAGGAGATAAACTTTGGGGAGGCTTAATGGGCATGTCTCAGTGACAGCTAGCAAAGAACATTTGGCATGATTAAGGATGGATTTGAATGTACTTGAAAATATACTCTCATTATGGATGCCCAGTGGAAGTTGCACTACAAATGTTAAATTCCCCAGAAGAAGAGTTGTGTGGCAGAGAAGCTTTGAAATCCACTGTGGCCGTCATCCGAATTATTCTCTTCTCTTTATGTCTTTCCGCTGTCAGATTCATTTTGTGATGCCCAACTTGCTCCTTGCATCTTTGAAAAGAGGCAACCTGTTGATTTCTGTGTTACAGATTGTCCGAAGACACATCAAGGATTGGCTTGAGAGGAAGAAACCTCCATTTGGTGCTATCAGCAGCTGTGTGCTCCTGATGATCATCTATACAACGTTCTGTGACACTTTCTCCAATCCAAATATTGACCTTGATAAATTTAGCTTGATTATAATAGTGTTCATAAGTAAGTTCGGTTTTAAACTATCCCTTTTATCACTTATTTGTCTCCCGTGTGCAATGAACAGCGTATACTGGAAAGAAAAAAGAAGGAAATACATTTAACTGCCATGAGGCTAGATTTTGTATTTTTAATGCATTTTGCAAGCAAGATAGATAAGAAAAATTCCTAGAGGCTGCATATTTTTAGGATGTTAAGTAAGCAGCAGCAGTAATAAAAGTATGAACCTTGCTATTATATACACTTGGGATTGCTCAAAGTAGCATTTCCTTTCTAAAGTAATAAGTTTTCAAATATCAGTGTCCATCTTGTTGAAGTTGTAGCTATTAAAGGGAAGTTCATGTTTTGATTTGGCACTCCTCACTGAAAGTGTAGATTCCAGTTGGAGCTATTATTGACAGAAAATTATGTTAATAGCTTATAAAAAGCTGGTTTTTACTTTCCTTACTATATTATAAATCTTGAAAATATTGGGATTTTTTACATGATAAATTTTTTGTGGTTGAAGTAATTTGTTAGAAAGTACATTTTTGGTGCTCTTTATTTTATTCATCAGATTTAAGTAATATATTTAAGAGAACAGTGTCCTGGTATCCATCAATTAAAAATACATTACACAATCATTAAGAACCAAAACAGCAGGATCCCTATCACCTCCTCACATATTATTTAATTATTAATTTTAAATAGTTCATGCAGACTAAGGTCTGTACTGTCTGTCTTTAGCAGAGGCTCCCTGGGAGTAGAAATTTGCCCTGAGAGCACGAAGTACTCACTGTCCCACTCCACCAGGGGAGCTGTAGGCAGCTAGTGTAACCCTAAAAGTGGGCAGCACTGCTTGGGAAAGGCATGTGGCCCAGACTCCAAAGGGGTTCACTGACTCAAGATTCCTATGTGACAGGGCTCCTCTGGAGCCTGAATGCATCTTAAAAGCTGCCCTCCCCTGTCAGAACTCCCAGTATCACCTGCCTTTCCAATAGGCATAATCTGCTCCCCCCTCTCCTCCCCACAGATACAGCAGCCCATATTAGTGTAGGGGGGTGTAACTTGGATCTCCCAATACCAGCACTGTAGATCAAATCCTGTTTAGTCTAAAACCATTGAATTTCAGGAAAGCACTTGAGTCGCCTTTTAGTATATAGGTGTCATAGAATATCAGGGTTGGAAGGGACCTCAGGAGGTCATCTAGTCCAACCCCCTGCTCAAAGCAGGACCAATCCCCAATTTTTGCCCCAGATCCCTAAATGGCCCCCTCAAGGATTGAGCTCACAACCCTGGGTTTAGCAGGCCAATGCTCAAACCACTAAGCTATCCCTCGTCCCTTGGTACAGTGTCCTTGATACAGTGAGTGAAATCCTGGCCCCATTGAAGTCAATAGAAGTTTTGCCATTTACTACATTTCATCTTGCATCCTTGGTTGCAAAAGTGTATATGCTCTTCAGATAGTCTGTCGCCTTACATACAAAAAGGAAATAAAATTTTTCACTTGTTCCAAGTAAATAGAAAAAGATCACACCTATAAGAGAATTAACAATTACATATCTTGTCTTTGTGTTTTAAAACACTCAATTCATAAAAAGCCCATCACTTAATGGAATAATGTTTGAATTTAGTAATAACAGCTGAGTTTGCTGTGGGATTTTTAGATACATTCTTGTCTAATTTGTGTAGATTTTATAGCTCTCATAGCACTACTTTTGTAAGGCTGGGTTTTGCACCCCCGTCCCACAGTGTTCACCCAGCTGTGGCTGTTTTCCAGTGGTGGATAATCTGTGGAGCACTTTCAGATGAAAAACACTATATACATGTAAAATATTACTTGTAATATTCGTTGCCAATTCAACATGATAAAATGCTTGTGTAATTGATAGTAAACTGCACAACTGACATTGTAAAATGAGAACAAATAAAAAGAGTGTACTTCTAGTGAGCTTTTTCAAAATTGCTGAGAAGGAAATATAAAACCAAAAAGAATTCAGATGAAGGGTATGCATGCTAAGAGGAATATTCTCCTCTGATGATGTGCGTGTAACTTCCATGCACAAATCTGTGCAAATGGAGGGGGAAAAAACGTAAATTCTCTGTTAAAATGTAAAGAAAGTAAAAGAGAAACTTTGAATAAAAGACACTCATGTTACTCAGACAGCATAACAACTGGTGTGAAAAACAGGCAAAGCTGCTTTGCAAACTCTGCTTTTTGGGACTGTTCATGCAGTCCAGTTGCTTCCATTGCTTTTCTTGTCATTTACAGTAGTGTTTTGAAAGATTAGTCTGTTTGCCACATTCAGGATAAAAAACTTCCTGTACAACATTGTGGTTCTTGTAATTGTGAAAATCATCCAACTTCATTTATTTTTTTGCCTATTCTATATTTAGTCAGTTCCAATGTGCATAACTAAAATTCCTTAGCAAAAACATTAATGTACACCTTGATACTTATAGATCTATAATTTGCTACAGATAAAGCATGTCTTTATTTCTAAAATATTTAGAAAATTGAAAAATGAGGAAAGTCTGTACTACTTCGTTGGCGTCATTGGCTATGTGCCGTGTTATTTCAGTGGCAAATTTGGTCTGAGATTTTTAACAGGAAAGTATATTTATCATTCTCCAGATTATTGTTTAAAGGTAACTTGTATGTTAATATTCTAGCCTCAGTGAAGTATATATAACATAGCATTGATAGCAACATTGGTGTTTATTTGTAGGTAGCTATTACAGAAAGGATGCATTTTCTGTGCATGGTAAATTAATGCATTTATGCCAAAGAAAAATGATTTACAATTCCGTAACAATTGGTTGATTCCTATGAAGTAAAATACCAAATGAAATGTGAGGCAAAAATTTTAGTGTGCCCATCTCAGGAAATTCTCAAAATAAATGGAAAATTTCATTGATAGTTAAGAGATTCTTTCAGTCTTGGTTTAATGTGTCAGTATTGCCCAGTACCAACACTATTGCCCAGTTATAAATTGGGGCCAAACTGTTGCCTTATCTTACCTTGTACTATGGGACACATTAGCTTCATGGTCATCACATACCCAGGCTTTGCAAGAGGGGGGGGTTTGCACCAGATTTCTAGCAAATGTAAAAGTGCGCCCTCCTCCTTCTAAAAGATCTCTGGAAATCCTAGTCTTATGCCTCACTTGCCCTATTCTCCCCACAGGGGGTTGCTGCGGTCCCACATTGAGGTGGATCCACTCAATCAGCCTGTGTGACCACACACATCATTCAGTTTCTTCAAGTGTCACACAGCCAGCCTGATTCCCACACGTGCTGAGATGTCTGGGAAGGCCACTTGTCAGTTGCCTTTCCATAATTGCCCCATTTCTTATATAGCATTTGGGTGGGATGTGGTCTCAGATTCCATGCTTGGGGACTGGGCTGCCATGTAGACATTAAGTAAGGTAGCTGAGAGGATGGTCCCCCTCAGGACTGTCAAATATGTCCACACCTGTAAAGTTCTGTTATGCTCAACAACTGCTGAGGGTTTCAGGCTGTGTGCACTGCTTGGTTCAGGAATTGGCTTTTTTCCAGTAGGAATGCAAACATATATATATAGGAGTCTCCTAACCCCTGTTAACAATTATGGAAAGTACAAAAATTTCATCAAGAGGGCAATATACACCAGAGTGTGGGCATGTTTGTGTCTGCAGTATTCACACTTACATGTGATTTTGCAATTTGTTAAGCAGAGATATATCTGGCACCTAAAGTATGTCAGAAGGTTGCACTATGTCATCACTCCTGTGAAGCAGTACTCTGGAAATGGATGCATGGCATTCACCAGTCAGCTTCTCTGTCAATGAGACATCATGTCAGGAAGTACCTTATTCAGAGGCAGTGCTTCTGCAAGTGCTGCCATAACCATAGTAATCGCATTTGCTACAGAAATGCTTCCTCAGACACGGTGATGTCCATTGCTCCTTCAGAAATAATTGTCCTTTCTGCAAGTCTTTATATGCCCACGCACTTGGCTGGATCAAATTTCTTTGAGTGTTTTGGCCCATCCTTAAGCATCAGATGTGTATCTTTTCATACTTTATGCAGCTGGAAAAGGTATGTACACAGCATACAGTACAGTGGTTTAGGTGAAATTTATTTTTACCATGTAAACTTAAATTTAACTTGTTTCTCTTTCAGTATTTTTTGTTCAGCTGAACTTCATGCTTTTAACTTTCCTCTTTTCTACAAGGTAAGTGGATTAGAATGTTTTGAACAAACGTACAATATAGAGTGTGTATATTTATTTATGCATACATTTAAGGGCATGCTTCCAAAACAGGGGTGACTTCATTCTAATGATGCTTTTGCTGCATCTCCCCCATTAGCATTGCAGAAGCAACACAGCTAAGAGAGAAGGAGCTGGATTCTATTCCTTCTTGTGCATTTTCTACTGAATTGTTAATCAAGTTCCAATTAATTACTCCAGTGGTTCTCAAACTATTGTACTGGTGACCCCTTTCACATAGCAAGCCTCTGAATATGACCCCCCCCCCTTATAAATTAAAAACACTTGTTTATATATTTAACACCATTATAAATGCTGGAAGCAAAGCGGGGTTTGGGATGGAGACTGACAGCTTGTGACCCCCCCATGTAATAACCTCACAACCTCCTGATGAGTCCTGACCCCCCAGTTTGAGAACCCCTGAATTACTTCTATTGAAGGCAGTGGATTTGCCCAGGTGTCACAGATGCGAGTTAGAGCAGCCACAGTCCTGCTCTAAGGCACCATTCTGCTGATTGGGGATTGCTAGAGTGCAGCATACTCTGGCTATGCCCCCGCCTAAAACATTCCCTATCTAGGGGGGATGCTGCACGTGGCATAGAGCCAGCTCTGCTAGTTTTATGCCACCAGAGTATTACCCTGTGAGAGGGGAATCCTAAATGATCCTTTAGGACATCTTTAAGTGCCTTTTGTAATGTTGGCCTTTTCCTGGACCAAGGATCTGACCCAGTTGTAGAACCCCACAATGCCATTTCTACAGGACCTTGAGTAGGATGCTACTTAAACTGTATAATAAATACATATCTGGAGTTTCAGGAAAAGCTATTTCCCATTTGGATTGAACATATGACCTCTACTGGGCAATCGTATGCCTCTGTTGGTCACTTTTCCGACCTTCCTGCCTTAATTTTATCCTATAAACCTCAAGCCCAGCTTCTCTCTCAATAGATAGAATGTATCCTATATCTCTTTACTGTCTGTTGGTCAGTTTTTGCAAAGGGGAGTTGGCTGCTAATGTGATACAGAATGTACGTAGAAGTAACCTTGGGTGGATTTAGGTTGTGGGAATTTATCCATTAGAGACTTTGCCACAACTGAGGGAAAAAAATATTTTTAAATAAATAAAACAAAAACCCACCACACACACACTGCTGTGCATTTGTGGGTAGAATTATTTCTGTCTAGCTGATCAAAGTGTTATGAACATGTGTGTGGATACTTAAAGTTGTACATTTGATCAATGATGTTTTAAGCAGATTTTTGCTAAAAGAGATTATTAAAATGTTTTTTTTCTAGGAATAACTCTGGTTTCACACCAGCAGACACCGTGGCTATCATTTTTTGTTCCACACACAAATCCCTCACCCTGGGTAAGTCATTATGAGAGGTCAAGTTTAGCTTTTCAGTGCAATCACAGTAATTCACTTTGTTGGAAAAAGTTGTTTTTTGTTAAATCAAAGTAGTAGTTGTTTCAGTGTGACAAGCATGCGAACATTGGTATATTAAGGATATTGGTATATTAATGATAACATTTTTGCACGGGGTAAATAAATGTTTATTAAAAAGGAGACAGCACAGTTTTCTCAACTGGGAGTTCAGTAGTTGTACTGCAGTGCCATTAATCTGCTCTTATTTTAGAGGGAGCTACTTCATTTTCTACTTGTGATGTTCCAATACCCTAATCCAATATTGATAAAGTTTGAGGTTCATTACTCATAATGTTCTGAGTTATTCCTACACTGTCACCCCAGAAAGATGATATTGCTCAAAACTGCTTAGCATTTGCCGTGCTTAGCATATTCCAAAATAGATCACTAAGGACAGTTCTGTTTTTTGTGTAGTTTAGCAGCTTAATTGTATTTATCTGAAGTCTGCAACATCTTTGGACTGTGTGTATAATTTATTACAATTCATTAGTCAAAAACATTATTGAAGTATTTGTCATTTAAAATTACTTAGTGATAACAAGCATGGTCTGATCGAAAGATACAAAATATAATTAAAATAGTTATGTTTAGAGTGTCATGAAAGTGCTCCATTCCTATTCCTGTTCTCTTCTGCCGATCAGTCAGTGGCACTATTGGTGGCTGTATGTTTTCTTATTTCTTTCCAAAACTGGAAAATGTTTGTTTGATAAAGTACAGCATATATAATTGAGTATTAACCTTTTCAAGCCTGTAACTATCAAAGATAAAACTTCAGTTATTAAATGGAGTTGGATATATTGGAAGGAATGGTAATGACGATCTTTACCATTGAGTAGCATTTCTACAGTTACATTTTAATATACAGAAAGTATTTATTTTGATTTCTTTTAAACTGCCTGGATACTTTGAATTCATTTTTAATAAAATCAGTTTGCATTGCCTTGAGTACAATTTCAGACAATCTGTAGTACATATGACTTCTCTTTCATATAAGTATAGCACAGTACAACATGTGTGATTAGACCAAGTTACCTGCAGACCTAGGGTACAACTGTGACCTGACAGAACAAAGGGCATTGATTTCAACTAGCTAAGAATGTGCAATTTTATCATTTTTTTTCTTGAGACTGTGATTTTGTGTGTAGACTGCACACACTTATATAATTGCTGTGCAAATAAAATCACTACAGTGGGTGCTTAAACATGAGAAGCCTCCAGGGGATTGCTTTCACCCAGAAAAAATCACGGATCTGTGTTCCCTTGTCACTAGTTGTTCTCATGCTATAAACCCTCCAATATAGCCCTGCCTGAATCACACATGGCATACACTGAAATCAGTGCTCCTTCTCTCCAGCCTTTTCCCCACTAGCTTGTGACTCAGTCCCCGTTCATTATATTTTTATTTTCTCCCTGAAGCTACCTGGTTCCTAGCTCCTAGCAGCTGCTGAATAAAAAGTAACTGCTCTCCCTGAGACATCTAAATTAGTCAGGTTTTGCTTGCACTTTGTAGTGCTCTGTGCACGTGCAACAGATGTGGGAAAACAGCAGCCAGCTAAAAGTTCAGGGCTCTTTGGAACCTGTTTTCTCCAGGACTCATAATTCCTCTCTACTAATATATGTAGCTAGTATAGGCAAAGAGGTGTGCAAGTGGATAGGTGGTGGGGGTGGTTGGCCAGAATATTGCAGCCCCTCCTCTTGGGTGTAAACTTTGCCACAGTTATGTTAGCCTTTGTCAGCTTTGGGGTAGATTGCTTCACTGGGGTTACCCTTGAAGAACACTCAGAAGTTCCAGCTGGTATTTCTTGCTGCAGTTTACCTCCCCAGTGGGCAGATAACTGGGAGCACACTCGTGCTCTGGGTGTTTGCACTAGCTTACTGTTTAAAGCTCTGAATAGCCTAGCACCCAGCTATCTGAGAGATTGCATCTGACTCTGTTACATCTCTGCTGTTAAGATCAGTTGCGTTGCTCTTGTTGATGGTTCCTGGAGTTTTGTTGTAAGAGACCACAACCAAGGCATTCTGAACGGAGCGCTCCCATTTGTGGAAAGTGGTTCTTTTGGCAGTTCACCAGAGCCCACAGTTAGCAAGTCTGAGGGCAGTGTGTGTAAGCATGCCTATTGTCCGTCAGTTGCCAATTACTGTTTATCCATTGCCTCTGACAGAGTATGCATTTTTGTTTCTGTTAATTATTGCTCGGGTTTCTAGATCCCACAGCAAAGGGAACTTCAAAAAAAAAAGGCATAGCTATGTAAATAAATAAGTGGATGGAGCTTATCAGAAAGATCTGGATTAACAAAGCTTTAGTATTATGAAAATTGCCCCCAAAGCTAGTGGCATAAATAGGAATCTTTAACCTATGCAATTAACATTTATTGTAAAGTTATCCCAAGTTCCTCTCCTGGTCTCTGGCAGCGTTACAGGGGTTGTGTGTGTGTGTGTGTGTGTGTATAACAATAAACTGTTCCTGAATGACCGTTCAGTGTACCAGATCCTTGTTTGTTTATATCAGAAACCCAAGCTGGCTCCCAATGAAATCAATGAGAGTTTTGCTTTTGACTTTAGTGGGAGCATAACAGGCAGAAGATGCCCATGCTATGTTGTTGTTCCATCACATTTTACAGGGAATATTTACTGTAAAGCATGCAAAAAAACTGCACTAATGTTCGTACTTCTGTCTCCAACATCACAGTATCTGAGAGAACCACTGCAGTTCAGGGTCTTGTTTTAAGCCCATTTTGGGCAGTTGTTTTCATTTACCTTCAAGACATGGCCATTAAGCAACTGGTAACATATAAATGACCTCCTACAACAGTAGCTTTATTTTGGGGCTTGAAATTCGTTTTTCTCATCTTGACATGTGAAGCTCCAATAGGTGTTTCTTGTCCATTCCCTGGGGATTTTAGAATGGAACCAACAGAAGAGGAGGAAGAGAGGACAGCTTTAAAGCTTTAGAAGTGGTAATAGGAGAAGCACCAGAAGACTTTTGTAAGATATTTCTCCCGCACCATATTAAGAAACCAACTAATTCTCATGCAATGCATGCTCAACTGCCATTTCCACTGCTGAATTCATGAAAAATTGCTCACTCTACACTGAGACAAGTGCTGTCCCCATAAGTCGGGGTTTATTTTATATACTGAACAGCTGACGCACCTATTTTTCCTCAAAGATCAGGTGCAGGCATAAGGATGAATTACACTGACTAGGTTCCTTATATTTTTCATTCGGTATCATAAACTGATTAATATTTCTTAATATAAATGGTCCTTTCAGTGTTTTCTAAAGAGTATACATCATGTTGGCACACAAAGCCATATTTATTTCTATTTCATTTAACTAGTGAATTAGGGATATAAACTTACAAATAGTGAAGATAAATGTGGTATCCTCACATATTCCCCCACACTTTGTTCTTTCTCTCCTTCTCCCCATATATACACAGTACATGTGAGTACGCACACATGCAGACATTTGATTCATGGCTTTTATTAGTGCATTTGCCAATGATTGATTAGTACTTAGTATTAGTACTTCTTCTATTGATTGATTGCAGATGAAGTGACTATTTGACCTTTAATTATGAGTCTTGCTATTGAAAATGACATTGAGCTATGGCTTCACATAATCCATCTGGAAAGCCTGACATGATGCCATTCCCTGGAGTTCGTTCAGCAAGAAAGAGGAGGCCTGAAGGAAGTGCAGAGCGATCAGTATGGTTCATCTAAAACAATACTGCAGGCTTGGTTGCCTGAACTTGTACATAGTCTCTGGCTAGTGTAGGAGATTATTGTATCTTTTATACTAGCTACAGGTCACCACTTAAAAAAATAAAAATGCAGACTCACCAGTAATTCAGTTTTTAATTTAAACCTTCATAATAGTTCAATAACTACAACCTATACGTATTTTATCCAGCAGAAAATAAATAGCTGCTACCTACTCTGTAACATCAGCATACCAGATATGATTGACAAAGGATTGTTAAAAAGCCCCTTATGGAATTAGGATTTTGTTTTCAATGCAGCGTACATTTTCTCATTTAGATGGCAATAAGGCAATGGCTTTTTAGATTCTTAAATAAACCCAATTAAATTTTTCAGTTTATATAAATACTCTGAGGAAGAAGCTGTAAATGTATTTATTTTGGTCAATTTCACTTGAAAATGTTTGTGGTTTAAATTCATTTGAAGGTTTTTTCTGTTTTGGTTTTCTTTTTTAATAAAAATGGATACACTGTTTTATTGCTTCAGTGCAGAGTGGACAATCTATGTTCAGACAATTTAAAAACAAGGTAGCATGCTGCTGCATTTGCCTATTTTATGACGATGAGAATCTAGCTGCTTTAAATATAAAAAGGCCAAAAGATTGGATTCAGATTACAGGCTGCGATAAAATAAGGCTTCTTTTAATTACTGCATAAGAGAAAAGAAACACGCTGAAACCAGAAATATTGCCAAGTTTCAGCCCAGAGTTAATTTGTATAGTCAACCATTGCAGACCCACTAAATATGGAGCTGAACCTGCAGGAATAATGAGCACTTCTTGCATGGTGCTGAATGCTTTCTGTTCCCAATGACTTCAAGTTTGTGCTCTGTAGCCCTGATTCAGCAAGTAATAAGGCATGTGCCTAATTTTAAGCATGTGAGTTATTCCATTGACTTCTCGTATAGAGTTCCCAAAGGGTAATGCTGTGCAATTACTGATGTTCTCCGAAGGCCTTCATTTGTGAGGTTATGGAGGATCCATCTTGTAACCCCTTTTGTTCGATATTTATATGAAGACTAAGAGGCAACATTTTAGGCTGCATAATCATCCACTTGCTGCTGATATTTAGTTTTATATGGCCTTTTCATCTAACTTGATTGAGAAAGGGATCTAGGTGAAAGTGACCTGCCTGCATAAGAGAGGGATGATTCTTGTTGGTAGGGGATGGCATTTGAAAGAACAGATGGCTGGAGGCTGTATCTGGACCAAGGTGTACTCCCAACTTCTACCAAAATTGTTAAAATCATAGGGGTCCTGTTGAATCCATTTTTGCTTTTGAATTCCTAGAAAGATACAAAGTCTCACAAGGGTTATTACTGTAGCCCACTCATTCCCAGCTCTAGCCTCCTTACTGTGCCTGCATAAGAAATCTCCTGGCCTTCTAATGGGTATGTTAAGAGCAAACTACTATGAAGAGCTGGGACCAAGGATAAAGTACCTACTGTTAGTGTGGGTTCTTCAAGTTCAAATCTGTGTTCCTGAGGTCAGTTTTAAAGTTTGTTTTTTGAAGTTCTTTTGTGTCTCCCCCCTTGCCACCAGCAGGGCGGTTGGGAGGGCTTTCTCCCTTCCCAGTAAGTGGCACTTATTTCAGAAGATTAGGCCTGGAGGGGCTAATGGTGCATGAGTTAGAAAGGAGAGCCTGGCACAAGAGGACAGTTCTAGGACCCCAGTTCACATACAGAAGTTCCCAGTACCTGTAAACAGTTCTGTTATTGTCACTTAAAGTCATTGAAATTACTCCCAAGCTACATTGCTGTAGCTGAAAGCAGAACCAAGAAGCCAAAGAAAGTTACTCCCTTTTTGGTGCTCCTTTCATAGACTGTCCTCCCTTTCCATGGCTGGCTGACCAACCAGCCCTTTAGTCTTCTCCTAAAAACTTTAAACTATTTCCGAGGAAGGAAAGAGCTATCTAGTCTAATGAGAAGCCGTGTAGGCCTCCGTGCATGGCTGGTCAGTTCTGTAGGACTGGCTACATACTTGCTTCGCTCTCCCAACCTTGCTCATTTGGGTCCCTACCAAACATGTTCTTGAGGTACAATATTATTTATCAAGTCATCGTTATGACCTAACAAGTCGCCACCTTCCTTTCTCGCTAGACTCCGAGGAGAGGCAGAACTTGATGGTCGGGATTTGCCAATGTTTTAAAGACATCACTCCACTGGGGGGACAGACAAAAACCAAATCCATTTTCAAGGCTTCTGGGATGGAGATAGTTTAAATGTTTTCCTTCTACATAAGCCTCTGCACCTTCCCTCCCCCACTCCCCAAACAGAGCTGGCAGTTTGCAGGCATGTACAGCGTTCCTACTCACCCAGAAGGAGTAATCCCCAAGGGATTTTTTTTTTTTTAAAACAGGAAAAAGGTTTTATTCAGCATGGTAACAAACACAGTTGTGTAACTGAGCTGAGATACATGCTTCCAAATCCCAACCGACGGATGGCCAGAGTCCAGTGACATGGCAGGCAGTTTTAGCCACAACACCGTACATGAGGCTTTTTGCTGGCATGTGGTGAATCAGCACATCCATCATCACACCCATCAGCTGTGCCTATTTATTTAGCAGTTCAAACCCCCCTACACACTCACCCCAGTCCAGCTGAAGTTGTGGACTTAGCAACTTTTTCCTTCAGCCAAATGCCCATCACCAGGGCTTTGCGGCAGGCACTTTGCCATCGTATGCTGACCTAGACCTGCCAGTGACTCTGGCCCCATATTCATGTATAGTTGTATATTTTGAAGTATTATTATTGGGATGAAGTGAAGCACCGTCTAGCTTGCCAGGTTAGTGTCTGGGAGTTTCAGATTGACCCACAACTTGAACATTTACCATATATTTCAGTGTGACCATTAGAATCAATAGGCAAGTAAACATATGGGGGGTCCAGGCACAAATCAGAGCAGACTCAGCCCTGCTCTCATGTGCCAGCTAGTGACAGCCTCTGGGAGTAGCAATGCTCTGCCAACACCTAGTCTCCCATCATGTCCACATGCTGGCTAGCTAAGTCAGCTTTATGACCTCTTTGCACCACCAGAGAAGCACAAAGGGGTTACAGTGGGGGCATATATTCAGGAAGATAATCTGCTAGTAGATCTACCTCAAAGAAAGAAATGTCAGAGTTTAAATGAGTCTTAGTGGCACTTGGACAGAGCACATGTTTTTCTATTGTTGTGTTTGGCATGAGGTTCATGATATCCTATGCCTCCTCTGTTTCTGTTTACTGAATTTTCATCTCTCTTATGATTCTAAAAGGGTAACTTTATAGGAAATTAGGGGATCTCCCTTCTTATGTGCCCTGAAACATATGCTTTTTGATTAGCCTTTGAATGTGGGCAAGAAATCCAGCACTGGGGCTTGTTTCCCAGTGCTTCCTATTCATCTGTACACTCTGCCAGTAGTAGTTTTTTATTAATATTTAGAAAGTTTGCCTCCAGCAGTACTAAAATGTGCATCAGAGAACAACAGTTGTTTACTGTGTTTGAACTGAAGAATCTCACCCAGGAGATCTCATTCACTTGAAGTTTACATCTCTCAATCTCTACTTGCAAAAAGAGATCGATGAATAACAATTGTCATTTCAGAGTTGCACCTCTCCAATTATTTATTTGGTTGTGTGTCTTGCCAGATGAACTCTTAATTAGATCAGACACTAAAAACCAGATCGCAGGTTTTTAATGACAGCAAGCTCATACCGCTTTATAATAATAAAAAAAAATGCTACAAACACCCAGCTGTAAAATGATAATGACACAAGAGCCCTCCCATCCCTCTCTCTCCACCAAAAACAGTTACAGTTAATGTATCTACTTTAAGGAACTACGTTATACTCAGCAGATAGCTGGCAGGTTACCCTTGGGGAGATCCGAATTTGGACATGACTCAAGATCACTTTATCCCAAGCTGGCAGAGGCTACAAATGTCACCTATAGTAAAGAGTATTGAAGATGTTGTTGAGTCTCCGTGGGAGTATCACATCTACATGTGCTGCTCTCAGTGCACCGTCTGGCAGCCAGTCTCAGCTGCTGGCTTCAGACACTTCTGAAACTGTGGGTGCAACGATTTTAAAAAAAAAAAAAAAACACTTGGAAAAAGTAGTGGCCCTGTTAGAAGGGGGGTTGCTGGGAGGTTGGAAGTGGATAAGTTCAGCGCTGCAAGTTGCACAACTCCCACCACCATCCTAATTGTCAGTGGTTTAGTGTGGAAAATAGACATAGGACAGTATTTCTCTCTCCTGTGGGTAGAGGACTGTTGGCTCCAAAGTCCCTGCCCAAGTGATGGGGAAAGTAAATCTTATTATCCTTTGTTCTACAAAAAAAAAAAAAGCTGAAAAGTTGTGGCCAGTGTTTTCAGATTCTGATATCTGGCATTTCCATGGCCTAAAAACATAGTAAAAGGAGGAAGAGAGAGGAGATGTTTAGTTTATGCATCCGTGTTTTTGCTTGCCTTGATGCATAAGGAGGGAATCACTGTGGGTTTCATTTCGTGCATGTGCTCAAATACAATAGGAATAATGTATATAAGTATTTCCATAATGTCTATTTTAATACATTAAATGAAATTCACTTCGCCAAAACTTTGATGCCTCCACAGATCCTGGCATCTGCTGTGCTGGAGAGAATAATTGTGTTCAAGGGAACAGCAAATTAATAAAACTTTCAATCTGTAGGATATTGTCTGTCTCTCTATGCATCCTTCCATTTATCACCATAATATCTGAGGCACTGACATGGCTCTGTTACATAAAAGTATACTAGAAATATAGAGAAAAAAGGGTGTTTCTGCAATCACTGAGTACACACATCTCAATGGCTTTCATGTTAGTAATGAAGTACAAGACGAACCTCTGAGTGCACTGAATGTATTGTCTGTGTGAACTATGACTTGATATACAGGCAGTAAAAAGTCTCTGAAGTAGACCAAGATCAACTACACCATAGCCATGCATGTGCCTAGGTCTCATTGTAGAGATAAGCTAGTGTTTAAAATAAGATTTATGGTGGTTTGATTCATTCTTGAATGACCTGTTAATTAATTACTACTACAATATTGTCAGATGGGTTAAGGTGTTCCTGAGTCTAAGGCAGTCTTCAGTTGTCAGTGTTTAATGTTTCATTGTTAGCATTTGGTGAGATTGCTCAGGTCATTCATTAAACATCACTTCCAATCTGAAAACACCCGTTGAAAAACCATAAATAGATCAAACAGCACATTCTCTCTTTCCCCCTTTTACATTTTTATTTACTTAAATCTTTGATAGTTGAAGATGTACTGTTTCTTGGTAGCTACATTTTACATTGCAGAATCTAATTTCTGTGGTAATATGAACAAGGTGAACCAGTGACCTGAACAACTAAAAACTAAAATTAGTAAAAGCATGCCTAGGGCACTAGCTTTTCTCCATCTTTTCCTTTAGTGTTAGTGACAAAAGAAATATCTGTCTCATTCTTCATTAATCTTCCTCCTCTTCCTTCGCCTTTATATGTATCACAGACCCATTGAATCTCTTGCAGCCAGTATGAATCTCACATAGACAGGACTGAATTTCAAAAAGTGATTCTCCTGCATCCCCGGGGTAACTTAGGGCCAATGTAATATGTTAACAGGTACTCAGTGATTCATCTGTATCCCAGTAGTGCTGTGCTCCCAAAGGAGGTAACAGGCACCCAGTCTCATGCTAGCCATGTGAGCACTATTTTGAATGCTCTAGTGTCATTGGCCTAGATTCACAAAGGTTCTTAGGCACCGAAGTCCCAGCTTTAGGCTCCATTGCTATTCACAAAACTGCTGCTGAATCCTGTGGGTGCCTAAACACACTCAGCACCTAAGTTTTTGCAGTAAAAAGTTCTCTCTGCTCCTGTGTTTCTGCCTCTGGACATGTGTACGACTGCCTCAACTCTGGGCACGTATCTCCCTCCTAAATCCCAGAGCAATTCACAAACCGAGGAGGACAAGGATTCACCTGCATAACTCATGTGGGGCCTGATCTCGCTCTGTGCACACCTACCAGGCCAGGCCCCTCAAGCAGATTCACACAAGACAGCAAGGGTAATGGGAGAGAGAGGACTTCACTCACAACTTTTAGCCCAGTGGTTAGGGTACTCCCCTGGGATGTGGAAGACCCCCAGTTCAAATTCCCCCTCCAACTGATTAGGAGAAGGGATTTCAACAGGAAAGCCACCTACTATGTTGGCTTTTGTGAATCTCTCCCCATTTAGGCACTAACTCAGGCTTCGTGAGTCAGTGTGGTGTTCCTGTGATTTTCCAGGCACACAAAATGTAGGTGCCGCAACGCTCAATGTCATGACTCCTGAGTATCTTTGTGAATCTAGGCCATTGTCCTTTCTTCAATGCACAGCATGAAAGTAAAGTGTTCTGTTCGTTTGGATAAATGCAGGCCAGCCAAAACTTCCAGCTGAAGGACTGTCCCCCATTTGGGACTCTCCCATGTTGCCCCACCAAGCTCCTTTAATCTCTCACCATTTCATTGTGCAACTTCCTCTTTCGACATTTTTTTCTTCTGCTGCTGCCTCAGTTTGTCCCTCTTCCTCCCCACGTTGAAACTGAATTGAGATCTGAAAATGTATTGAGTTCCTCACCTCTTAAAATACTTTAAGCGAGGGTTTCTTTCAGCATAATTTAGATGCTATCAAGAAGGCAGTGGCAAAATAACTCCAGCTGCTCCTGGACTCTTCCCAGTCAGACCTGAGACTTAGATATGGCACCAAAAAAGTGCTAATTGCACAGATGAAGGATCTTCTTATGCCCTTAGGCAGAGGAAAAATATCCACCGTAATACTTTTAGGATGGTCGGCCACCTTTGATACATTCAACCATAAAGTGCTGTTCGCAAGGCTACAAATGTGGACGTTGTTGATGGAACATAAGAACGGCCATACTGGATCAGACCAAAGGGCCGTCTAGCCCAGTACCCTGTCTTCCGACACTGGCCAATGCCAGGTGCCCCAGAGGGAATGAACAGAACAGGTAATCATCAAGTGATCCATCCCCTGCCACCCATTTCCAGCTTCTAGCAAGCAGAGGCTAGGGACACCATCCGTGCCCATCCTGGCTAATAGCCATTGATGGACCTATCCTCCATGAATGTATCTCGTTCTTTTTTGAACCCTGTTATAGTCTTATCCTTCACAACATCCTCTGGCAAAGAGTTCCACAGGTTGACTGTGCGTTTTGTGAAGAAAATACTTCCTTTTGTTTGTTTTAAACCTGCTGCCTATTAATTTCATTTGGTGACCCCTAGTTCTTGTGTTATGAGGAGTAAATAACACTTCCTTATTTACTTTCTTTCACACCTGTCATGATTTTATAGACCTCTAGCATATCCCCCCCACCAGTGATCTCTTTTCCAAGATGAAAAGTCCCAATCTTATTAATCTCTCTTCATATGGCAGACGCTCCGTACCCCTAATCATTTTTGCTGCCATTTTCTGAATCTTTTCCAATTCCAGTATATCTTTTTTGAGATTGGGCGACCACATCTGCACACAATATTCAAGATGTGGGCATATCATGGATTTATATAGAGACAATATGATATTTTCTGTCTTATTATTAAGGCTACATTTTAGTCATGGGTATTTTTAGTATAAGTCATGGACAGGTCACAGGCAGTGAACAAAAATTCAGGGCCCGTGACCTGTCCTTGACTTTTACTATATACCCCTAATTAAAACTTGGGCAGCAGGCCGTGGGTGCTCTGTCGGAGGTGGTCAGGTGTGCCACGGGTGCTGGGGGAGGTGGCCTGGTACCCTGCTAGTGCTGGCAGGGGAGGGTTGGTGGGGCTGGCAGGGGTTCCCTACCCAGATCCGCATGTCCCTGCGGCTCCTAGGCACCAGAGGGGCCGGGGGCTCCGCGCACAGCTCCCATTGGCCGGGAACCACAGCCAATGGGATTTGCGGGGGTGGGGCCTTCTGTAGCTCTTCGCAGTTCTTACATCATGCACAAGTGGGCAGAGAGTTGAATATAGTTTTCAATGATCAGCAAATAAAGCATGATTCACGTCCGGTCTAGGCATTATGTTGGATAGGACTCTCACATATCACGATCATCTTACAAAGACAATGACTAAGGTCAAAACACACAACAACCTACTCGGAAAACTGGCCAGAATGACATGGGCACCCAACACCCAAATGTTATGCACTTCAGGTTTGGCACTCTGTTACTCAGCAGCAGAGTACTGCACTCCAGTATGGGCTGGCTCATCTCACACAAGGATAATCAATGTACAACTTATTACCACCATGTGTATTATTTCAGGCACACTTAAATCTACTCCTCTACCATGGTTACCAGTTCTCTGCAATATTGCTCCACCCAGTGTTCGCAGAGATGAAAGAGTAGCAAAGCTTGTGATAAAATTGCATGATATACCACATCTACCATTAATTAAAGAATTCGTTAATCCACCACAGGGTCATCTGCCCTCACAGCACCCGTTGTGGATAAGTTTAAGTGTGAGAGATTTATGGTAGAGGATGCGTGGCGAGCTTCATGGTCTGCAGAGAAAGTGACAAATAATTATCTTGTCTCTGACTCAATGTCAACCCGTGTTTGATTTACCACAAACGCAATGGAGCCTTCTCAACCAGTTTCATACCAGACGTGGAATTTGTGCCGCAGCAGTATTTCAGTGACATTTCAGAGATAGTCCACTATGTCAGTGCGGGCAGCCACAAACCATGACACACATTCTTGAGGAATGCAAAATGACTCAACTTCCTGGAGGTCTTCATGCCCTGAACATTGCTGATAAGAACAGTGTGGCTTGGCTTGAATGCATTGCATATGCCAAATAATAAATACATCAAAGTGGTGTGCAGTTTCAAGATTTTAAAAAACAGTGGCCAAAAACACCACCTTCCATCTACAGCTAACCAGAAGTTTGTGTTCCTTCCTCTAGGACACAGACCTAGCCATAGTAATATATCCTGTGTCACCTCAAAGCTAAACTATTGCAGCGTGTTCTGTCTAGGATAACCATGAAAGCTCCATCTGGTACAACATGCAACATCTCCCCTGAACGAGACAGACTGATCACAGTACATCACCAGTACTCTGTGCTCAACAACAGCTCCCCATCCAAGTTCATGTCTGCTTTAACAGCTTTGTTCTCAACTTCTAAATCCTAAATAGGTTAGAACCTACTCATAACCATGACTACCTTTCTGCACCCCTCTGAGAATACTGCCATAGCAGGGAAGATGTGGCTGGCAAAACCACTAGGAGAATTCTCAGAGGCTGCTTGGCAGTGTGTTCTTAGTGGTAGGGTCTTATGAAACTCCCTGCTACTGGCAATCAAACTGAGCTAGTGTCTTGCCTGTCTTGGACAGATCCCAATGCAAGACTCACCTCTCTGAACAGGTATTTCCTCAATCAAGAAGGCTGCTAAATGTCCTGGCATCCCTCCTTTTGTAATCAACTTCCAAAGTGATCCTGCAGAAAGACAATATAACTTAGAAAAGCTACTATTATTCATAACTCATGTGACAAAGCTCCAAGCCTGTACTGGTGGGTCTCGTGCTTTCAGGCAGATTCAGTGGCCTCAGAAGCTCACTAAGGTCCTCAATATGACCTCCCTTTCTCAGTACAGCAGCAAAGGTTACAGCTTATTGAGCTACTTTCATCACAGGTCAGTATGGGAGGTGGAATACCCGTAGTCTCTGTTGCTCCTTAGAGCTCAGTAGGTGCAGTTTGGCCTCCTGCCTGGACAAAAGTCTGCTTCCCCTCTCAAGAGGATCTCTGTAAAGCATGGGGGGAAAGGGGGAACCCAGGCCCACCCTCTACTTCAGGTTCCAGCCCAGGGATCCTAATGGTAGCAGCTGTTAGCGGTTTTCTCTTCACCACTGACGCTGCTTTGATTCCCTGGGCCACTTCCCCGTGGTCCCCTTTTCCTAGCTTCACCCTTACCTCAGGATTCAGTGATGCTTTCTCTCCTCCAGCTCCTTTCACCTGGGCTTCCCCTGAGGGAACTGGAAAGGAGAGCTTTTAAGCAGTATGAGTGAGACCTTGATTGGTTCCAGCTGTCTCCATTAGCCTAACAGCCTTAATTGGTTAATTGGCATCAGATGTCTTGATTAGCCTGGAGTAGCCTTTGTTTGGCTATCTAGTGAACAGGGACCTTCTCATTCTGAAGCTTCTACTACTCTCTTATATCCTTCTGGTCTGAGTCTGTGACACTCAGTAATGTCTTATTTCTTGTATATGACTCTTAGATAGCGTGCTAATTGATTCACTAGAAATGTATAGACAAATAGAATAGAATATTACAAATCTATAGACCAAGGACAGTATTTTAATTCTTGTCATTGCTTTTGTGATATTTGCTTTTTCCTCTGATCTTCTGAATGGCTTGTGTGTCCCTACTTTCAGTGGTATTCTCTTTCTGTGGTTCCAACTATATTTCTCCAAGTAAAAATACTGCAATTTCTCATATGTGCAATGCACAAGTGGTTTGGAATGTGATTCAGTAATATAAGTGATAAAGTTTTAGGATAAATGGTTTGGTATACAGACATTTAAGGGGAAAACACTGAACAATAAAGAAAAGTATATCAGCTAGCAATAATTCGGGTTTGGGAGTGAAGGATAATAGCCTGTATTTTGGTAGCAATAAAATGTTATATTAAGTTCTCTCAAATCACAGTAGTACTATAGAAAACAGCAAGTGATGAAACGCTGCTATGAGGAAACTTCCAAATTCAGGGAGCATAAAATAAACATATTAAAATAGAAAAACTGAGCTACAGTACTTATTGTTTTATCCTTTCCATCATGGGTATAGGATAAAAGAAAACTCTTACTTGCTTGTTAGAAGAAGAAAGCTCTTACTTGAAGTTTCTTACTTGGCAGATGTCAGTTGAAAGCTCTGCTATGGAATATGCTGCAATGTCAAACTCTGTTGGGTAATTTTAGACAAATGTGTCATGTGTGACATGGAAATATGGCATGCTGTACATTAGTGATTTCCCAAGTGTTTGGATCAGGTAGTAATGTGTTGAGAAAGTGCTCTTTATCTATCCACCCTGTGTACTTGTATAGCAGTGGGGAAATGCTTTTGGTAGAAATTACTTTAGTCAGAAAAAGAATCCATTTACAATATGTGCCTTCTAACATCTTTCAGACAATGCATTGTATTAAAGAGGCACTTTTTGATTAATGTTTTATAAACATTTTTCAGCATGACAGCTTAAAGTCCCTGTAAAATTGTAAATGCGTGCACAGTGCTCACTTCCATAAAGTCAAATGCCATCTCATAAAGTCTGGTTGGATCCTGTCAACCATGGTGACACAGAATCAGTACCTTGGAGCATTAAAATTAATTTGCTTCATTTATATGACTGCAATGATAGCTAGATGAAAAGAGCCCTAAATTTAAATTTGCTTTAAAAATACCTTCAAATCTTGTAGGACTTTTTTATTATTTTACAGTTAACTAAATGTAATGAAGTGCCGCATGATATTTTCATAGGGCCTTTTATAAAGGAGACTAGAACATGTGAAAGTAACAACGGGGTTGTGGGGAGAGAGAGAGGAAGTGAAAGATGTGTGAGGTTACACTGGGTGCAAGGATGGGGGAGGGGAAAACGGATTTCATTTGAGTTAGTTACTTGGGAATCGGTAGCCTTAGATCAGGGATGTCCAAAGTACAATGTTGGGGCCAAATCAGCATAGGTGAGGGGAGAAAAAGAGCTTTTCTGGCACACCCACTCAGTACCCTTGTGTTGTAGATACCCCACCGTTATTGTTGGCCATGTTGATAGCCATGGAGGTTGGACAAGCAGATTTTCTCCTACTCGCATATCTGCTCCACATACGTAACAGGCTACCTTCTCCACCCTTTGAATCACCACAAACCAGGGTGGACACAAGCCCCACCATATTATTTATTACGTCCCTTCCACCAATTCACCAGTACAGCCTTGTGTAGCCACACACAACTGAAAGTAAACTTCCCCCTTAACACACTCTCTGGAGAGTGAGAAGGGAAGATCACCCCATCCTGAGATCCCGTATCCCCTGGTCTCTGCCTGCCACTTTCTTGTGCTTCCTTCTTGTCCTTTTAATTGTTCCCAGCTGATTGGTTGATTGCTTTGATTAGCTGGTCAGCCTCCTGTCTAATTAAGCCATTGAGCCCCCATCCGTCCTATTAATTCCATTCCAGGAGGGAAATAGCTAGTACCTTTAGTGACCAGAGCACTGGGTCAGCTCTAGGCCCCTAACACTGTATCACAAAATGCTTTAATGTTAGTAGTAAAAGAGTGGTGAAAGACATGGGAAAAGAGCAGAAACATCAGGAATAAATGGAAATCCAGCCCCACAAGCCTGGCCCTCCTCTCATAACATCTGTTTACACTGGTGTAACTCCATTGCCTTCAATGGAATTACACCTGATTCTCACAGCTGTAAATGAGAGGAGAATTGGGACCCTCGTGCAGCAGAATAACATGGGTTAAAAGGGCAAGAACTGAGAAAAAGAAGAAAAGAGAGTATGCAGGAACAGAAGGGTTAGGTGAGGGAGAACATCAAGGACCAGAAGAGGAAGAAAAAAGAGCCCATCGGAATACAGGAACCGAAGACTGAGAGGGAACACAGGAACAATGAGAGCAGACAGGAGAAGGAGAAGAAAGGAACAAGCCCAGGGGAGCAAGAAACAGGGAAAATCCAGCTGGAAAGATGCTTATTTTTTCCCCAGAAGTGAGGACATTTTTTGGACGATCCTTGGTTGGTGTTCCTCCTTTCTCCTTTTCATCTCCTGATCCTGTGAGGTGCTGTGCTCTCATCTAACTAGGCCCCATGGCTCCTTCTTTTCTTAGAGGTTAATATGTGTGTACCTGACCACATGTCTGTCAGAATATTTGACCACCTCTGCTTTACATCGTGGAGGTCATACAGTGAACCCATAGCAGAGTCAAAAATCCCAGCAAAAAATCTCCTCCTTCTGATTGCAGTGTAAATCAGGACTAACACCAGTGAAGTCAATCAGATTACACTAGTGTGAGGAAAAATCTGGCCCAATGACTCTTAAGAAAAAACAAAACAACAAAACCCACCACCCAAGCATACAGCAATATATGTCAGGGTACATATAACCACTTTTAAACCATCAGGTAGAACTGCACATATGCTAACAAAAATCCAAGAAAAATGAGGTCAGAAACGCTTAAAGTATTTTGAGAAAACCTGCGAGGTGTCTGTCTGACCTTATTTTATTTTAATGTATGTGCTCTGATGCTGTGCAAACTTATACTGAATTAATTTAATCTTGCTGTAGCTATCTTATTACATTAGAGTCAGTAGTAGTATGCTATAAGTGATGAGCAAAACAGGAGCGGACAGACCAAAATAAAGATAACCAGATCCTTTTTGCTTAGCACCTTCATTCCTTGCTATCCATCTGAAAGATTTAAATTCATCCCCTTCACTTTACTATTTTTGTTATGGCAGCACCTGCTTATGTCACTACTGTTTCAGTCAGTGTTTCTGTTATAGCTTCAGTTAACAGCAGTTCACAACCTCACCATTAAAATACATTGCAGGCTGAAACTTCGCATACATCCTCAGCCCAGGAATCAAGATGGGGGCTCTCTTTGTTTGCTTGTTTATTTTACAACATTTTTAAAAGTTTTGCTCTTTGTTATAGGAGAGCAAAACAAAATAATGTAACAGGTTTCCAATTTGAGTCTTTCTTCTTTTTTACCTTAAAAATTATGTATTTTTTTCCTAATTAAGGGTTTGCAAGATTTTCTTACATGGTATACGATAACATCTCTGGATACTTTTATTTTATAAATGGCTAAGTTTTACACAGAACTACAGCTACAGTCCTATGGACTCTTAGTAGGATAGAAGGCATTTTAAGTATTGTTTGGCACATTACACACAAACATTTCTATTTACCTTTTTTTTTTCTTTTTTTTAAATTTAGGGAGTAATTTTTAGCCAATGAAAAGCCAAACTTCCAACACTTTGTTTTCACCATTACTGACATGAGTTTCTGAGCATCCAGTCTGTGTTACTCCCCAATTCCATATTTAGTACAAACACGTAAAAGATGGCAAAGGCTGGGTTTGCAGTAAGCGGGAGCTGCATAAAAAATTAACAGGATTTTTTCTTAATTAATGCATACCTGAAAATTTACTCCACCCCCAGTCAGCTTTTCCTGGTAAATTATGAAACTTTACTCTAATTGCACATTAATGGCTCACAAAGAGCTACTGTTTTGACGTGTATCTAAACAGTCCATGAATTAAGGATCACTTAGTACCCAACAATCTAATTATATTGTCACACTAGTTATAATACTTCATAGTTATGGATGACAGTCTTCATTTTACTTCCCAGTTTTTACTGACTCATAACTTCCCCCCAAAAATCAACTTTTAGACTAACATTTCTCATGTTTATTCTCAACCCAGGACTTTGAAGAACATGTCCGTCACTTTGGATCTGGGACAGAATTGGGAGTCAGGGTTCTAGTTCTGCTTCTGCCGTTAGTTTCCTGTGTGACCTTAGGCTAGCCATTAAAGCTCTCTGTCTTAATTTCTCCATATGTAAATATGGAGAATGGGGCTTATTCACCTTTGTAAAGTGCATTCAGATCTCTGGATGAAACTGTGCTACCTAAATGCTAAGTACAGTATTATTATCATCATCAAGTTGAATGTAGTGCGTTCAGCAATTAAGTCATTTTTCAGATTGCTTTCTTGTATTTAGAGGACCATAGCTTTTTTTTTTATGCTTCAAGTTCTGAAGTTTGGGATGGCAAATTGTTATGCAATAAAACAGTTTCTAGTGTGCAAAAACAGCATGGTGGGCATGTGTAGCAAATTATATTCCTTTGCAATGCAAGTATCCATCATATGACTCTATCCAAATATAGTGTATTCACTAGCCTCAGAAAGTCCTTGAAAGATCTTTCATCCCTGCACTGTGGCAACCTCCCTTTCCACTGCAGGTTACCATGAATCCTCCAGGCCTTTCAGAAGTCCAGCAGGACTCGCATCCTTTTAATTGAGATATGGCACAACAAAACCAACTTTAAACGTCTCCCCCTTTTGGGTTGATGACAGACCCATAATGATGTTTGAAGGTGTTTGTTTAATAATATTGGACCCAGTCCTGCAGACCCTTATTATGTTAGTGGTTTTTCACTGGGAATACTCACATGAGTAAAGACTGCTAGTTATGAGTATGGTCTTGAAGGACTGGAACCAGTATTAGTGGTTTTGTGTAAAGAAACTGACAGTCTGGATTAAAAGGAGCTCCTGAGGCATGCTGTGGAGGCACCATGAATAAGGATGAGTTCGGGCAGCATCTTTGGATAGAGCATCACGCATAGATCAGGATTAGCTGGAGATGTGAATGTGGGGCAAGTAGGTTTTATGCTGCCTAACTAGGGAGGGAGACAGTACTTGGTCCGGGAGGCCAGTAAGAGGAAGAGTTCGCAAATGAAGGGGGTAGTTAGTGTTTTTTAGAAGTAGTAATTTTGGTGGATCCAAGCCATCAGCTGGTGGGAGCGAAGAAGTGTCTCACCAGCTCAGTAGTGTTGCTCTGGCCAATTAAGAAGCCACATAGGTGGACTCAGAAAGAAGACCTGTTCAGCCCACCTTGTCTGGAAGGATGAAGGCCAAAGTGTGAGTCCCCTGGAGTGACATTTAAATCAGGAATAAAATGGGATGAATTCGCAAGGCTCCCTTAGGGAATAGCTGGTACTTTCATGTGTAATCCTCTCTATGGTCCAAACAAGGCACTGATCGGTTACATGTTCTGTCTGCACCCCTGTTTGGTGGAGCATAGTAATAATTCTCTGTCTTAAAAGAAACATTTTTGAACAATGATGTGTTTGAAGAAAACACCTGGATAACTTCATTCTATATCATCTTTACACAAAATAACGTATTCTTTTAAATGGTAAGTAACCATGAAGTGCTTCTGAAAGGTGATAGGCTGAGGTCTCAAAGATATCCTGTATCTTTCTGTATCCGCATGGCAGAGCACAGACAGCATCAGTCCAAGTTTCCCCACACTGCCTTGTCAATGAACCGCAACCATGGCCAGACCCACTAACGGAGGAGCATGTGATTGACCCTCTAGTGACATGTTCATGCCTTCATTTCTCTTTTTAGGCTACCATTAATAGTGTTAATTCTGCAGATGATTTGTGTGATGTGACCACTTGTCCACTGGGGACGGAACTCACACCAGCAGCTCATTACACATAAGTCATTGAATAGCCATCAGATGGTGTGATCTCTTACATTCTCTGCTAGACCTCTGTGGAGCTTTGCAGGTTTGGCTCATGGCAGTTTGTCCAAACGTCTTGATTTTGGTTCATTTAGACTCCCACCATCCAGATGACAGCGAAGAGAAGAGGGGTTTAAGAAACCAGCTCCTAAGCGACCAGAGGAGCTAGCAAACGGGTCTTTTGCGAGGGAGTGTAAGGTGTGCATGTGTGAGAGGCACCTAACAAACATTCTCTAAACTTAGACCGATAACACTACCCACCCCAATGAAGAATAAAAACAAAAAAATCCTGCAAGAGTAAAAGAACGCCGGCAGAAGTTCAGCAGCAGAGTGGGGGCGGGGGAGGATATCCAGTTTATTGCACTGAATGCTGCATGCACGATTGTGGCATACGTGTGCGTTCAGTGCAGGTAGCTCCTGGCCTTCAGAGACCAACTATGGGCTCTGGAGACTAGAGTGGCTGAACTGGAGGAGCAAAGGGAGACAGAGGGGTTCACAGAGGAGACTTTCAGGGACATGGCAGAGCAGTCCCATCCCCACTCTGACAACCGCTGGGCTGTTGAGAAGGTTGAACGTCTCAGAAGGATAACATCAAGCTGGGATGGAGGAAAACAATCTCATAGTTGGGACCCTCCTTCCAGATGGTGTCACGGTGTCCTCGCATTGAGGATATCCCTCCAGAGGAGGGGACCCCAGTTATTGGGAAGAGACAGGTAATAGTCATGGGGGCTTTGGTTATTAGAAACATAGATAGATGGGTTTGTGATGGCCAGGAGAACAATGTGGTGCATTGCCTGCCGGGTGTGAAGGTTGCAGACCTCTTAAGACATCTAAACATACTTGTGTGCAGTGCTGGGGAGGAGCCGCTTGTCATGGCCAAGACCATAACAGGGTTCAAAAAAGAACTAGGTACATTCATGGAGGATAGGTCCATCAATGGCTATTAGCCAGGATGGGCAGGGATGGTGTCCCTAGCCTCTGGTTGCCAGAAGCTGGGAATGAGTGACGGGATGGATCACTTGATGATTACCTGTTCTGTTCATTTCCTCTGGGGCATCAGGCACTGGCTACTCTCAGAAGACATGGACCTTTAGTCTGACTCAGTAGGGCTATTCTTATGTTCAGATGGTTCATGTTTCCTCCAAACTCAGCTGAGATTTGCCAGCCTCTACAAACCCAAGTTTGGGTTTATGATAAAAATTTCACCTATGCGGGTTTTGTAATGAAAGTTTCGCAGATCTCATCCCTGCCATCCTTTCCCTAGAGTTGAATCAGTGACCTAAAGGTGAAGAGTTTTTTGTGTTTTATTTCCAGCCCTATATGGAAAAACATTCCGTAAAAAGAGATCCTCTCAGATTATATAAACTTATTTTACAGAACAAGTATTTTTAAAGATACCTTGTTTTAGTATATAATGGCTGAGTCAGACAGAGACATACAAATTCATTATCTATCAAGATTCTCCTTGGGAAAGTGTAATAGAAATAGCACTGCTGAGCTCAAACTAAGTCTCCTAGGAAAGATGTCCTACATTTGGGACTTTACTTCCACTCCTACCAACCCCCAGCCTCCTCTGTACTCTAACCATTTCCTAGTTCTCCACTAACTACTTCAGCTGATTTGTTCTGCCCCTTTAATTCATTAGGACTTTTGTCTTCCTCTCTTTCTTCAGAAACTCATTGCTAGAGTGGGAAGTGATATTATCTCGCTAACAAATGAATATTCCCTTTGACAGGCACTTGGCTCCACCTGAGCCATAAGCATCAGTCAGAGCAGGGAAGGTTGATGATTGAACACTTCTCTATGAAAAGAGAGTGGATCAGGCGTTTGTAGGTGCACAGTGCTCCCACACAGCTGGTAGGACTTGAGGAAGATTATGAGTGGGAGCAAATGGGCAGGTTCATAGGGAACAAGTGAGAAAAATGGGGATAGAGCAAAGGAGAGAAAAAAAAATAAAAAAAATCCAAGACTCCCTCCAGCACCTGTACAATCACTCTCCATCAAGGCAAATCTGCATCAAGCCTCTGGCTGGAGCTTGGCATCACTCCACTTAATTAGGGAACTTCTGTTTCAAGCCTTTCTGGTATTCTAAAGCTTTGCCAGAGGAGGAAAAGGTCCTCTGCAGTGGAGTTGTTGTGTAATAACCTTTTTTTTTTTTTTGCCTTTCACAAGATTCTTCTGTGTCTTCATTCTTGCAGAAATGTTCTTTTTCTGTAGTTGAAATCTTAGTAAAATGTAAAATGTTTTGCTGTGATCCTTGAAGTGAAAAGCAAAGTTGGAGTCTTAAGTCTGCTGTCTTTGTGTCCACAGGGATTCCAATGCTGAAGATAGTATTTTCCGGCTACGAGCACCTGTCGTTAATTTCCGTCCCCTTACTTATCTATCACCCAGCTCAGATTCTTCTTGGCAGTGTGTTGGTACCAACAATAAAATCTTGGATGGTTTCTAGACAGAAGGTAAGAAATTGCACCCACAGACATATTTATAATGCAGAGTACTTCTTTTTAAATGTAAGAAAAAATAACAGTAAGTAAATGTAACTCTGAAACCCTTCATTGTTCTTGTAGATCCTGGGCTAGGGGTTTCCTTTGTTCCTTTCTTGTTTTATGGTGTTGATATTCACAATAAGACTGAAAGAAAACCCAGGATTCAAACATCCCAGATTTTTGAGAAGTTCAGATCCAGATCAGACCTCTGCAGCTGGCTCCTTGCTCATTAGCAAGCCAGGCACCTGACTCAGAAAACCCCCAATAAGAAGGCCCTTCATAGATCTGAATTTAACAGCATGAGCCAATCTCTATCAAATAAAGCTAGCTTTGGAATTTCTCTTCTGGTGAGATTTCATATATCTATCATTTTGAGATCTTGTGTATATGCTGGGTTTTGTTGTTGTTTTTAAACAAGAGCCCTGTATGCAATGAATTAAAATCATTCAGGACTAAAGCTTTCATTGTTTTCTAACATTATGTTGTCCTTTATACTTAATGAAAAATATACAGATTACTAGGTGGATGGATGACTGGTATTTCATGTCAAGTTTTAAAAACAAAAATATAGCATTGGCTGGTTCATAGGGCTGCAACATGATACAGAGAGGTTTTTCATCTCCAAGTCACTGGGTCAAATTCAGTTTATTATAGCAGTGATTGGTGCTATTACCATTTGACAGCTGTTCAGTGGTCCACGTGAAATAAGTTTAGTGGTGTCTGTCCAGTTCTTAAGATAGAAATAACAACACCAGAGAAACAAATCCTTGTGATGGACACTAATTGGCACCTCTGGTTAGCAGAGATGACAAGGATTGAATGGATATGGAGACTGGGAAACTCTCAGCCATACAGGGAGTCCTTGTAGGTGAAAGTTGAGGTACATTACAGCACAGTGTGGGAAAGCTTACACTGCCACTGCCTAAGCCTCCTCAGTAGGCAGAGAAGAAAGATGACTGAAATTTTCAGAATTTCGAATTTTCAACAAAAATGTTGGGGTTGTTGAGTCAGCAGCCAAAGAGGCCATCAGCCTCCACTGCTGTCAGTCCAACGCCCGTGTCAAACTCTGAGGCTAGGATTTTGAAACTAGTGATTTGGGGTGCCTCGGTTTTTGGTTTCCTAATTTGAGACACCTCAAACGGTGCCAATTTCCAGAGAGTGGATCCTCAGCACTGTCTAAAAGTCAGGCCACTTTAAGGCATCTCAGGTTGGGAACCCAAAATCACTAGTCACTTTTGAAAATCATGGCCTAAAACTCAGATTAAAAATTTCATCCCCTAAAAAAGCCCTTTCAGGCAGACTTTATCAATAAAAGTACAGTAGTCCTGATCTTCAGCTGTGCTTGGGTCTAACTTTGTGCTAGTCCTGCAAAAAAGCCCAGTTAAACTGGCATCTCTGGCCAGAGGATGATCACCACACTGCTAGGGCATTACAGCTTGTGTATCACCTCTCTCTTCCCTGTGGCTAGGATAGGGAGTATGGCTGGAGCTAATCTGCACATCTGTGATCTCCACTTGTAGTAAAGGCCTCTTGAGGCTGTTGTCAGTTGCAAATTACAGCAGCCTTCAGGCAGGGTACAAGATTGGGGGAGAGCAAAAGTGATATGGAAACACCATTGCACCTCCTTTGGAGGTGCACCAAGCACTAGTTTCTTATTCATTAAGTACCAGACAAGTCATCTACTCAGACTATAATGCTGCAATAAAGATATTTTGAGAAACTGTCATTCTGCTGCACCAATATATTTCACTTGGTCTCTTGGGTTATTCACATGAATATTATTTTAATTACTCTATTTTTTTAAAATCAATGAAGTTTTTGGTACAGATGCAATAATTACAATAGAACTGAATGTTGTGACTGGATAATGGTCTCCTGCTTTGAAAATAAACATGTCATCATCGCCTTGATGTTTATTTTCTATAAACACCTTGGCTTCACTTTGGCATTTCTCTTGCAGTGGGAGACGGTTATCCAGTCACAGTTCTCAGTTCCACTGACATTCTTGCTTAATTATGATAGTACATGTGATCTGCTTGTATGAAATTGAATTTAAATATTTAGAGGTTCATCTGCAGTAGGATATTTCTAGCTTGTAAATATGGCAGCAAAATCTGCCAAACTACAAAGTAAAGGAAATTGTTACCCAAACAAAATGTGAAATTGTCTCTCTCTCCTGAACCCCTTGGTATATAATATCCAAGAGTACAGTTTCTAATGGCTAAATTTTGGCAGTTGTTAAATGGTGATAGTTGTTGGGAGACATGGCATTACATATGCCCAATTTATTTTTAAGGATTTTTTTTAAGTTGGTTTTAAATAGCATCTGCCAAGGAGCTTTTACAGGCTTGAAAAATGTATAAAACTAAAGGACAGATATTTGCAAAGACCCACCAAATTACATCTCTCAAAATATAATTCTCTTATTTAATCAACCCACCTCAAAATAATAGTCTCCATCCTCATACCAACTTACATCTGTTAAAGTACCCCTTCAGGATAAGCCCAGGAAAAAGCGTGACTGTTCTCTGATAAGGGTCAGCAAATCCCATCTCTCTAGGACCTATAGGAGTTGTGAGTTAACTTCCAGAGTTCAGAACTTCTCTTAGGAAATGTCCTGTCCTTCCTCCCTCCCCCTTTATAAAACAATGGGCTATTAGGACTAGCGCCATCCCAGATAGAAATTTCAGACTTATACCACAGGAAAGAGCTTGCCTCTCAAGTAATCAGGTCATGTAAAGCTTTTTTTCAACACTTTATATTTCATCTAGAAGCTAATTGGAAGCTTGTATAGATCACTGGTGTAATGTGCCATAGGACGCACTATTTAATAAATAGACAAGCACATTAAGTGCCATGTAGGGTGCATTGCAGCAATTTTATCTCCCCAGGACAGAGGCATGGCTAAATAAATAGGGTCTACACTCAAGAGAAGAAGCCATGCTTCTCTGACAAATGCAGCTGAAAGAAAGCGTTCTTCACAGCTACTATGTGAGCATCCAGGAGCAGTTACAGTCTAGCCCAGCACCAACACTGCAAGTCGGAGGACAAACCGCTACGTGTACTCCCTAAAACAAGAGGGTCTTCTCCCCACCAACCTACAGGCACTATCTCCACTTTGTATGAGTTGAGCCTCAGCTAGACAAGGACTAATTTGCTCGACTTCACTCGTTGGGTCATGCACCAAGATAATGTAGAGCTGGGTGTTGTCAGCATATTGGCGGCATCTAGTCTTGTGTAAGTATTTAATGGGATGGTTGACAAGCTGTAGAAACTGATACAGACATTACATATATTTAAAACTACTGTGTGAGAGGCCTCAGGACTGATAACCTATTTGCTTATTGTTACCATCTGGGACTTCTCGGAAAGGAAACAGTGATATTTGATCACCAGTCAATGCAACTGGTACAATTTCTGTACTATAATCAGGCCTGAAACCTAATGATCAGAAGTCAAGGGAATGCGAGGACTCCAGATATTATCTGAATAGCCTCTCCTTAACCTTCTCAACAATCTGTCCCCAAAAAGGGAATTTAAAACAGGTCAATAATTGGATTATCTGCCTCACAAGATGATTTCTTGAGCAGAGCCTACCAGTTGCTCTCTTATGGATAGCTGAGTCTCAGCCCACCAGCAGAGATGCTTTGACAGTCTCCTCCAACAGTTCCAGTGCTCTCCTGCTGGGCTTTGCCACTCAGGAAGGACACAGGTACTAGTCAAAAGTTGTAACACTAAACTCCCCAGCACCTCAGTGAGTGACAGTGACTGAAATGCAAGTAGAGGGGAGTTTGCATTTGCCCCCTCCAGCTGCTACTCTGCCTCCACAGAGGCACACAGCTCAGTTTAGAGTCAAGTGATTTTATTTTCCAGGTAAGATGAAAATCCTTCACAGCACAAAAAACTTGACTCTGTAACTGAGTGGAAACGACTTAGAACCTTTCAGTTATAAACTGTAATAAAGCTGGATAATATGGCTTCTCAGAGCCACCTGGAAATATACTGAACCCTTTGCACCCACTAAAATAAAAGCTTGCCTTGTATTTGGTTATAGTCTTTAGCAACGCCATAAATGACTGTTTTGTTTCATGTTTGCAGGCACTGAAATTAACAAGACAGCCCAAAGCACCTGTGAAGGTATAACAATGGAAGCAGTCCGTGTCTCAGTGAATGTATATATGTACTATACTGTACACACACAGACAATTGAGAAGACTGGTATTTGTGAATGTTGCTTTAGCGCATATTTTATTTTTCTATATATATTAAATAAGAGATACCTGTTTAAGTGCCTTAAAAATGCATTTTTGGCAAAAGCATTGATTCCAGAAGCCATTTTGTTAGTTACTGCAAGAGGTTGTACAGTATTTTGTAGTCATTTAGTTTTTATTTTTCTAACAGAACGAATTATCATAATAATTAAAAGCTGTGTTCCCTTCATCACCTCTCATTTGAAGCTAGGATGCACCACCTGTAAGTTAGTGTTTTAAACTAGCTAAAATGACCAGGGGCTATGCTGGCTAACTTTAGAGAAGTGCTTTCTGAAGTTCTGTTCAAGATTAACTTGAATTTCTATGCGATTCTCTTCTCCTCCCTAGTCATATGACTGTGACATGCCTTTTTCTTCTGAGTTTGTGTACACTCAGCATGGGGCCATCCATTGGGTAGGAGCTGAGAAGCATAAATTATTTGCATTTCTTGACACAGTTGTCTAGACATTCCTTCAAAGTTAATGGTTTCTCAAGAAATTTCTTTCAGTTCTGTATTATGATATTGTGGCATTGTATGTCTTAAGTGCATCATAAGCTTCTTCAAAGAAATGGTCTGGTGCTTGGGTTATGAGTGAAATATTTGTGTTTTGCAACTAAGAGGGTTTTTTTTATTATTTATCCAAGGTGAACACATTTTTTTTCTTTTTTTCAGTTCTTTCTCCCAAATGCAACTCAGAGATTTGCAGTGACAGGATTTAGTTGCTATTTTTAAAATAGAATCTTTACCATAGTAAAAGCAAAACTAAGTTATATATTGCCACGTTAATAAACCTCATGAGGACAAGAAAGTTGACAGTTTTTTTCTCTAATTAAGAAGGTTGTAAGGCAAATTAAGAAGGATGCTTCTACCAACAAAAACATTATCATGGTTAATTTTACAATCAATTGCAAATATTTTCTTTAAAAATATAGAATTTTTTTTTAATAAACAGAGAAAAGGGACCAAGGATACATGGAGAACAGGTATATAGTTGAACACACAACAAGCACCTTATTCAAAATGTCAGGCAATTAGAATGGGTGCATTAACATGAATTTTAAGATGTACCTCTCTGCTGGAATTGTGGTGGTGATTGTCCATTAAAAAATAAAAGGGAAAAAAAGAAAACTTCAAACAATAAGATAGATAAAAGTACAGAGTTCAGAGGTATCCTGTATGTCACTATTCCCCTTGCACTCAATTGCATTGCAAGCATTAACTGCAAACACAAAGGGGAAGATCCTCAGTTTCTCTGCCATAGCTCCATTGAGCTATGAAGATTTATACCAGCTGTCGATCTGTCTTAAGATGCTTGGGATGCATGTCCCCATGTGTTTGTCAAATTATTTTTCACTGTATCTCTCTTGTTATTCCTGTTGTTTTTCGCTGTATCTCTCCTGTTGGTTTAACATAAGAGGATTCCATTTGGTGCCAAGCAGAGATGCCTTGTGTTAGCAGAGGTCTGTAGTAGGCTGCTCCATTGCCACTGAGATTAAAATATCAGACATTATTACTGGCTGTCAGTGATGTGTTTTGAAATCATTAATCCCTGATCATAAAACATGCAAGCGACAAAGATTCTGCAAGGTGCTGACGCCCTCAGTTTCCATTAACTAGAGTTGAACCAATGAAACTAAACACGAATGAGAGTTGAGGGTGCTCAGTGCCTTCCAAGATTGGGCCTGTATTATCTAAGCTTCTTTTCAGCTGCAAATAATGCACAGAGCAGTGGCCAGTGAGCTCAAAGATGTTTTTGATAAGTGTGCCTTTAGAGGTGTGCTCAAACCCAGTTATGAAAGTAGATCAAACATAAGTTTTTAGCTCCAAATCATAAGCTTCGCTTTATCAAATGTTTTCCATAAAGTGGCTCCATATGCATCAAAATTCCTTTACCTAATGCTTAAGAACACTGAGAGCAGCCAAGGGTTAGCTAAAGGGCACAGTTCCATTATAGCTTTTTTGTTTTGTTTCCATGAATCTGTCTCTGAACCCTCAAAGTATAAAAAGGCCTGATCCAGCTCCAATTGAGATCAGTGAATTTTTCTGTTGGCTTTAATAGGCATTGAATCAAGCCCAAAGACAGCATGAGTTTGTGGTTGACTGTTATAAATTATTAAAAGAATTCTAGCACACACAATTGCTTTTCCCCCCTTTATTGATTGTGTCCTCTCTAAACAGTCAATACACTGCTAATATTCCAACTGATCTACCTCTATGTACTGAATCTAACGCCTTCGATAAATGCAACAACTAGTTTAGATTCCGTTGAAAATGTCTGTCTTTGTTATAATTTTATTGTGTTAAAAATATTCTTAAGACTATTTTCCAGAGAATTTTGTTAGATCCTTTAGTGTAATTAGTGATGGTTTAGAGCAGCCTAAATGGTGTATGTATATTCCTGTTTTTACATAAATTAATGTTGGATGTATTATTCTGAACGAGAGATAAAGCAAATCTGAAATAAGTTTTTAAATCCATACTTAGTGGAACTTAATTATTCATATCCAAAATATTCTGTTATGTTTAAAGATGGTTAAGCTGTTCATTTTATGCCTTCAATTATGCTTACATGCCTTTATAAAAGGAACACATGGGACTTAGTTTTGTTAATGTGAAATTAGGGGAAAGACAAACTTCCTTATCATCTGGGTCTGTGTTTTGGGGGTGGGGAGGGAGGGTTTGTAAGTTGAAGTTTCATTCTTTTGTCAGTGAAGTTGTAGAATTTTCTGCATGTTCCTTTTTAAAAAAAAAATGTGAAAACAATTTTTAAAATATTTTACTAATTAAATTGAAAAAAAGTTCTTTGTCTAGAGACAGTCCTTTTCTTGTGGATATAAATAACTTCAAGACCTGTTTTTATGTAGCAGGAAAGGTGAGAATCAAGCAGAAGATATGGCAAGTTGTAATCAGATTTAAATAAATTAATTGAATATAGTGCTGTTTTATAAGTAGAGGATTAGAAAACGTTCTGAATGTTTCTGGCCTTGGCTTCACATTTATTGGGAGAAATCCAGCGGTCTATATTCAGAATAAAACTCCTTTTAATATAAATGAGATTTTTGGACTATGTTTAGGACTTCAAGGATTCTTCTCACTCATTAATGCCTTACATTCTGTATATCTGAGGCTCCATATATTACTGTCAATGCAAAAAAAAAAAAAAAATTACACGTCGTATTGTCAACTCTGGCATTCAAGAGTTAACAGAACAGCTAATCATCTCTTATGTGTTGGAATAAACAAAGCTCCAAAGCTAAAAGGGTATAATGACCTAAGTAATATGTTCAAGTCAAATAATTTTCTAATTCTTTTGAAATCGTTATCCACTACTTTTTTGGGTTTTGTACTTTTTGTGTCAGTTGCTTAGTTTGTGCAGCACACAGGCTAAAAGAGCAGCAGTCATAGGAGAGACTGATGACTTGTATCCATCCACAGAGGAGAAACAGAAGAATTCAGCAGTTTGGTTTCACAAAAATACATATAAAATTTGTATAAATTATTCTGGTGAACAGGGAAAGAGGAAACCTTTGTAGTATGCTCCCTAATCACAATTTTCACCTTCAGTTGTACATGTGCATGATTTTCTGCAGGAATATCTTGATGCAGGAGTGAGATAGAAACCAGGATGAAAAATTGTGTGTAGTAAGCACACAAAAATTGTGTGTATATATACATACATACCTCTGTGTGTGTATGTATGCATACATCTCTAGAGAGAAACAAGTCCAAAATATATAATTGTTTGCAAGTTCACATGTGGAAGAGTTGTTTCTTTTTTTGATGTTATTCTGGCATTAAAAAATGAAATACAGAAAACACTGAATTGCATTTCGTATTGAATCATAATCTTCTACAGAATTCTGCATATCAGACTATCACAGTATCATACTTTTTAAAACTTGTGTCATGCAAGCTATTTTGCAATTAAATAGATGTTGCAGCACTGGAGTGATGTATTTGGGGAATTACTACCTGATAAGAGGCTAAATCATAAATTCTCCATTTTGTTATCATTCAAATTCAATTATATTACCATTATTATAAAGTGCCACATATACCCATGGCCTCTTGCAAACACATTAAATAGACAAGATATTAAACTCTGCCCTTCAGTTACATTTGTGGATCTCCAATGAGCTGTCTGTCAAACTATGAAGTAATCTTGCAAGGAAAGCTACTTGAGAAGCACTTCTATTGTTCTAAAACTGCTCTGTATTATGTAGCATGCTAAGAGAGTAAATGAAGAGTAGTTTTATTTTAAGTGTGATGGTTTGTCCTCTGCAACCCATAACAAACCTGATCTTCACTGGCCCAGATTACAAGAGTTCCGAAGTCAATCCAGCCTCCTAGATTGTACAGATTGTACCTTCTTAGGAGACCATACTTAGGTGTCTCTGTACTTTCTCATCTTTGAACCGCATACCAAGAATAGTTGTCAAATGTAAATTCTTTTGGATCTTTTAGATCAAAATCTTTTTGGTTATATGTAGGCTTTGAAGGATTAGATGATTATGGGTAAATGTTGGTACATGTCAATTCCACTGTGTACACACAAACCGACAAAAAAAAATTTCCATTGATGATGATCAAAATATACAGATATGAAAAGTAAGAAAAAATGCTGCTTGAGAATTTTATTAGAGTTTGATTTAAGGATATTTACTTTGTCTATTTTGACATGTGATGTTGACAATTTGTGTTTTAGCTGTTATAAAACTTTAACTTTTGGAGTCTGTGCCTACTGTCATTTAATAGTTGTCTGACCCTCCCTTAATTTTGCACAAGTGTGAAGACTTAAATTGATTTTTTTAAATGCTTAAAACCCGTAATTTTGTACAACTGTGGAAATGTAAATAGATAAAAAAAATGCTATTACATAAGCAGTAATATTAGACACCGAAACTATTAAAAAACAATTTCTACCCAGCTCTACATGTATAACCCCTTGAAGCTACCACTTAACACAGAACAAACTACAGAACAATACAGTTTGCTTCTCAAATAATTATAAATATGTGCTAAAACATTTTTAGCCTTGATTTTAAATATTGAAAATTACTCAGTGGTGCCATGGTTTACCACAAAAAGTAGTGATCTGCAAAACTGATGTGCATTGCATCTTCTAACTCACTCTCTCCAGAGCTCGTGGTAGGAGGCATCACTACATACAGGCCTACTTCGTGCTAGAAACTGGAGAACAAGCAGAGGTAAAAAAACAAGCTTGTTAAATGTTTTCTTTGCCTTAGTGAGAATGAGCTCTTCAGTAGGAAGTGGGATTTAATTTGTGGCCAATGCAATGATCAAAGAAATGGGGGAAATGTGTTGCAAACACGTCATGTTGATGTGATCTCTTGGCAGCTAACATGCCTAAATTGCAGTCTCTGTGGAATATCCGTTTCAGAATCCATTAAATTGCAATATTCGAGTCTGGAAGTGACCAGGGCATGAGTCACCACTTAGTTTTCTCAGCCGTGGAGGCAAAGTTTTCAAAATATTTTGAGTTGGATTTTTATAACAATCTCTGTCAGCCATCCGACCTACAGAATGACAATGAAATGAGCAACAGAGCCACTAGATGAAACCCCTCATCTAAAACCTGTTTTTTCTATTACAGATTTGGGCAGAAATTAACCTTGTTGTTTCAGATTTCCATTGTACTGACTGGTTACTGATTTTGACACCCACCCTGCTAAAATCTAGGAACTGTATTTCACTTATCGCTCTTATTTAATATGCTGAAACGAGGGACCCAGCTCATTTAAGGAAGTAAATGCACATGAGCGGTTAACAGCTGTGCGTGCAGCATAATCTAATTACACTGGAGCTATATGGCTACTAAAATAACCACAGACTAAACTCTTTTAGCTCTTAATGCATGGGATAAGCATGCCTTGGCCAGATTTCACTGCCTGGTTTCTGCTGGCCAACCCAGGTGGTGGGCCACCTGGAGCAGTGCCCGGTACCAGAAACTGCTGCAATTGCTGCTCAAAGGGTCATGAGTTGGCTGCTGCAGTGCACAAAATGAGTTGGCTTGCCTGAAGAGGACTGGGGCCAATGCACCTGGAGAATGGGTTAATTCAGAACATTTCCAGAAGAGCCACTGCCAGTGGGGTTTCTCTGGAGCCTCCCCAGAGTTTAAAGCTGCCCTCCTCTAGAGGATGGTTGTTACTGCCACCTGCCAGATCCAGCTCTTGTTCACCCAGTAAATAAAAAGAAAAATGCCTCTTTGCTTGATGGGCTGTCCAGGCACCTCCACCAGTGGATGGCACCTTTAGAGAAGGATAAAATAATTGTGACAAAAGCCAAAGCTACTCAACATTCAAATGTTTGCCCATTATGAATGTGCCACTTGGAGCATTTGCAGGGAAAAAAATAATTCATGGAAAAAAAAGTGTTTATACCAATGCTTCGGTGTTCAATAGGCCCTTGTGCCAAGAAATGGGCCTGTTTTTAAGCAAAAAGTTGGATCATCCATAAAGATATTTCATTGATAAAATGCAAACATATGGGGAGATTATGTGAAAATTAGCATTTTGCAGGAAGAAACTATAGAAAGTACTAACTGAGAGATTCAAAATCACATGAAAAAAACAAAAATCTGAGAGTGAAATTCCATTCATTGAAAATTTTATATTTTGTCGATTTCTAGTCAGCCTCACTCTATAATTCCTCCTGAGCGGTCTGTTCCTATCTACTTTCTCTGTTCCATCCTAGCAGTTGTAGATGAGACAGATTTGTTCAGTTACCCAGTTAGAGCAAGATTGTTTGCAGTGCACTAATGCTTTGGCCAGCCTTGGTTTTGATTGTTTCAAATGATGGGCCTTTCCGCCACTTCCCTGGGAGATTATTCCACGGATATTATTGTCAGGGAGGTTTTTTCCTTGATGTGCAGCCTAATTTTTTTCTTCATATCCAATTTACTCCAAGTTAAACTACCTTGTGTCCTCATAACCAAAATCTCTGTCATTTTAGGGCTAGATTGTGACATTTGGCCATAACCCAGAGTAGGAGATACCCCAAGAGGAGTTTGGGGAAGGAGGTTGTGCCTCAGGGAGGAACTCAGGGAACTCACTGACCCATCTCAACTCCCCTTTTCCCAGAAGTAACCCAGGATACTTCCGTGAGTCTGGAGCCATCTGTCACACTTCTGGGATTCCATTGCATCAACCTGCATGAGAAGTCACTGGGAAAGTGCCCTATAGGAACCAAAGTAGTAATACCTGCATTCCAAGCTCATCTCAGTGCTGGGGGTTGCTGGACAGGAAACCGAAAGTCAAGTGGTTATGTTGAAATTGGGAATTTAAAAAAAAAAAAAAAAAGTCATCCTCCAACTCTCATCTTGCCAGTAGCTAGACAAGTAGTTAGTAGTAGTTAGTGTATTGTGTCTGCTGGTTATTACATTAATCAGTTATTTTGTGCTCTCCCTGTTTGTTTGTTTATCTCCACCTGTGTTCTTTCATCATTTACTTACACTGTGAGCTCTTCTGGAGGCAAAAGCTGTCTTTTCATTGATTGCATTGGACACTGTACATACAAACAGCGGGGCCTTGATTCCTGATTGGGGCTTGTAGACACTACTGCAATACAAACAATGCATAATTACATCCACCAAAATGCCCCTGTTTAACCTCGTATTCCTGGAAAATCAGGACCCTGGCCACCTCAGTATAGAATCCAAACATTCTCTAGCGAAGAATTCCAATTGTCAGTACACTATGAATTGAAGGCCAGATTCTGCCACTCTTCCAGTTGTTTAGCAGTCATGTATGCTGCAAGGAATCCTATTGACTTCTTACTCAACACAAGTAAGGGGGACAGCATCTGGCCCAGAATAAGCCGGGGCCAGATCCCCTTTGATATCTCCTGCATCAAAGCCTTCATTTGATGTTTCTGAGCCTGACATAGGGTCATGTAAAGAGCCTGATGAGTCACTACAGAGTGTCTGATCACCAAGGTTTTCAGCGAACTGCATCTTTTTCCATTTCATGATTTTGCATCGTTAGAGAAATTCCAAAGGGGCTTTAATTTTTTTAATAATTAAGAAAACTCTTTTTCAGTGAAATCTTTTAGAACACTATTTATCTGAAATATTTAACATAACTACTGAACGGTGCTTTGTGGTGGAGAGAGAGACATAATACATGACATGTACAGTATGTGGCTCCTCAGCCCCACTTCCCTCCCCTTCAAAACACACACACGCCATGTCCTTCAAGTACCTGGTTGAGAGTTGCCTGAGCCTCCTGTAGAGAATTGGTTATATCATCTCTGTTTAGAGCTATTGCCTCAATAAATAAAATATCTCCCAGAAGCACAATACTGTACTAAAATGTAAGTATGACACATTTTCAAGCAGATATGATAACTGTGCTGGATGCTGTTCATGGAGTGTTAATGTGGGAAGGCGGTTTCTGTTCAGCTCAGCTGTAACTGCCTATGAATGTTAAACACTGCGATCTTTCCAAGTGGAAGTCAGATCCCTCGTACATTCACATTAACACCCCTGCTAGCAACATGGGGATCAGTACTTCTATTGTGTGCTTGTATTTTTGCCACCGTACTCTAGCAAACTCCCCTCTTCTTGGCCCCTTGGAGTGCAAGAGCATAGCTGAGTTGTGATACATGAGATTTTGTGAAGCAGTAGAAAACAGAATAAAAATACTGTAGCCTGTGGGAGCCCTGTGTGTGTGTGGTGTTATAATATCATATGTTGGCCCTTCAGTCTGGAAAGGCACAGGCAGATATATACAGCAATATTACCACATATGATGTTCCACAAATCACCTCATTTAACAGATCTTATCAGGTCATTTTTTAAAAACAATTTCATGTGTGGTGTTTACTCTGACAGATCCTAAGGTAGGAATTAAACAAAGGAAAATACCTGGAACTGGGTACTACATGTGAAAAACAGTTTTCCACATAAAAGGTGTAGTAAATCATTAACCTTTGTGTACTGTAATTTGATTTTTAAATAATATTTAAGAATTGTTAGTCTACCCTTTTGTTGTAAGAACAAACCCTGCTAATTTATCCAATCCCAACTGGTTACTTAGCTCTGGTTTATACATAAAATGAGGTTCCAATGTAATGTATGTGGAAGATTGCAGAAACAAAGGTTTATACTTTTTAAAAAGTAAGTGCCATTTTAACATAGGAAATTTCTGGATATATTTGTTAATATTAACCAAATATTTGAGAAACAAAACTTGAAATATTCAGAAATTGTCTTTAGATCATTCAGGTTGTTGTGATTCAGAATCCAATGGCATTTCTTAACTCCTGACTTCAGGGGTTTGCTGGCTACCAACTGTGTGGTATGGGTGAAATTTGGGAAGAACCATCTTACACCAAGATGGAAAAATGTTTAATGGGTAGTAAAAGATTTTAAACATTATGAGCGTAAGTAAAGAAAAATGGTTTCCTTTTAAAAAAAAAAACTGAAGAGCCAAATTCTGACTTCAGTGGCACTACTTGAGTAAAGTAATCCTCGTTATAAAAACAGAATCTGGCCCTTAGTTATAAAGGTGCTTTATTTCCATTTTAAAAAAATCTATTTAAAAAAAAAAACCCAAAGACTTTCCTGATGATCACTTTGTATAGTGCACTTGTTCTCAAATGAATTAGAAGTTTTTTTTCGCATAAATATGCTCTCCATGAGTGAAAGTCTTTTTTTCCCAGAGAAAATTTCCTAAGGCTTTTTTGTGTAAGTAGAACTCATGCTGATCCAATGGACATAATTGCTATGGTCTATTGGCTCAATGATCCACACACTAAAAAGCCCTAAAAGGCTTTGTCAAGATAAGCAGAGCTGTTGCAGGTTATCAACTATACCTAATATCTGTTTTTTAAAGGTCCGTATTTATTAATTCACGTGATAGCTATTGCATACAAATCACCCAAAGGAAAATATAACCTCAAACAGCTACTTTTTTACTTTGAAGTGATGTCAAGAGTCAAATCTAGGCTGATGCTTCTTGTACCTTTTCTTTTTTCTTTTCTTTTTTTTTTAGTCATGTGAATTAAGATGCATCTGTGAGGCTGGATTTTTAGCAGTAACTCCTTGATTTGTTTCTTTAACTTCTTTTGTTTTCTGTTTTGCTTTGGTTTATTAAGGATTCTGGAGCCCTTGACCACACATGATGTCCGTAAGGGCTAGTAAATTGTGTTTGAGGATATTAATAAACAGTTTTGTAATTATATTTCTGGCAAGCCCTGACCGTGGACCTGATTATTACCAAACTGGGTCCTCTGAGAGCTTGCCTAGAAGATTGAAATTCAGCCCTGTTCAGCCAGCCAGCATGAGATCTATGTACCACCTCTCCCCTCCAAAGAGGGCTCAGATGGGAGTCAAATGGTCCATAGACCTTGGGTGAAATCCACACTTGAACAAACTCAATGGAACACATTTCTGACTTTGGTGCGGCCAGGATTTCACCCCTGGCGCTGACCATCTGCACAGGGTTGAATTTCACCCTCTGATGACCACAATGGGCCTGACTGAGAGCCTATCAAAGTCAATGGGACCCTTTCCATTACTTTTAATTGGCTTTGGATCAAGCCCTATATATATTTAAAATAAATGTATGCCCTTAATCCATTGTTAATTGAAGAAGTTCTTCTATCACTTTCCACTGTTTTTTTTTAATTTATATCTTATTGTCTCTTAGGATGATTTCTCTTCAGAGAGAAAATAACGATAATTCCAGATGACTTTTTGCACTTTGTATAACAAGGACTTCTATGTATTCATACATACTTTGTTTTTCAGTATATCAAATGTATTGCAAGATTCAGTCATTTAAACTGAAAATCAAAGAAATATATTGCAAATCGAGTGTATTTAAAATCACCAGGGTAGTTGATTTAAATTCTCAGTGCTTTCCTCTTCCCCTATTAATACCATATTGAGATAAATACACTGGTTCCGGTCCTGAAATCATGTTTTTTTAATTGCACAGCCCTCGGGCTACAGCTTTGAGCTGCTTTGGCACTTTTCAAAGGAGTGAATCGATACCAGCCCATTATGTAAGCGCGTACAATCCTTAACAAAGAAGAAGAATAGCTAGAGGTGAGAATGTGCTAATAGTGGCTTTCACAGTTTTATCAAATGGTATCTTTCTTCTTCCCCTGTCCCTCTGCTCCAGAATTATAATGGCATATAATTTACAGAAAGACATGAAAATAACTCTGGGCTGAAGTTTGGATTTTACATAGCAGCTCTCATACTGGTATGTTGATATTGCTGTAAAAAAGCTGACAGAAGGTAAGGAGAATGCTTTGCTCCTGTATGTCCTTACACTGTAGCATTCTTTAACAATAATAAAACGTTTAAAATAGAAATTTTGTGCTGAAACTAAAGTGGTTTGGAAAAAAACCCAGAAAGATGCCACAGTTACGATAAATTTACCAATGCTACCCTCTAGTGGAAAACCAAAGCTTATGTTTTGGGGAGCAAGAAGCTGTAAGTCGGACAAACTAAGCTACAAGTTATATCTTATATAAACAAACTTAAGATATGTGGTCAAAGTAATTTCATGTTAATAATTGATATACCTGTAAGAGCTCCTACTAAATCCTGTTTTGTATCCTATTATTCTGAGAGTTCAGGTACAAAATAGTATAATATAGTATATAACAGTAATACGTTATGCAGTGCTCTAGATTTTCATTTCATATACACCAGTGAAAATCTAGATTAACTCCATTTAAATCAGTGGAGTTTACTCTAGTTTGATACTGCTGTAACTAAGGGTATGTCTACACTATGAAATTAGGTCGAATTTATAGAAGTTGGTTTTGTAGAAAGCGTTTTTATACAGTCGATTGTGTGTGTCCCCACACAAATGCTCTAAGTGCATGTAGTCGGCAGAATGTGTCCACAGTACCGAGGCAACCGTCAACTTCCGGAGCGTTGCACTGTGGGTAGCTATCCCACAGTTCCCACAGTCTCCACCGCCCATTTGAATTCTGGGTAGAAATTCCAGTGCCTGATGGGGCTAAAACATTGTCGCGGGTGGTTCTGGGTACATATCGTCAGGCCCCCCTTCCCTCCCTCCTTCCGTGAACGCAAGGGCAGACAATCGTTTTGCGCCTTTTTTCTTGAGTTACCTGTGCAGATGCCATACCACGGCAAGCATGGAGCCCGCTCAGCTAACCGTCATCGTATGTCTCCTGGGTGCTGGCAGACGCGGTACTGCATTGCTACACAGCAGCAGGTTATTGCCGTTTGGCAGCAGAAAGTGCAGTATGACTGGTGGCCGTCGTCGACGTAGTCCTGGGTGCTCTTTTAAACGACCTCGATGAGGTCAGGGGTGCCTGGGCAAACATGGGAGTGACTCAGCCAGGTCATTTCCCTTTTAAGTTTCGTCTCATGGCGATTGAGTCCTACCAGCAGTGCACTGTCTTTTAATCAGCAGCCAGCAGAAAATGATGGCCAGCAGTCATACTGCACCATCTTCTGCCGAGCACCCAGGAGATGACGATGGCTAGCGGTCGTACTGCACAGTCTGCTGCCAGCAAGATGTATAAAGATAGATGAAGTGACTCAAAACAAGAAATAGACCAGATGTGTTTTGTATTCATTTTCTCCTCCCTCCCTCCGTGAAATCAACAGCCTGCTAAACCCAGTTTTGAGTTCTATCCTTGAGGTTTTGAGTTCTGTCCTTGAGGGGGCCATTCAGTTTCTTGCAAAGCCACCCCCTTTGTTGATCTTAATTCCCTGTAAGCCAACCCTGTAAGCCATGTCGTCAGTCGCCCCTCCCTCCATCAGGGCAATGGCAGACAATCATTCCGTGCCTTTTTCCTGTGCAGATGCCATATCACGGCAAGCATGGAGCCCGCTCAGATCACTTTGGCAATTAGGAGCACATTAAACACCACACGCATTATCCAGCAGTATATGCAGCACCAGAACCTGGCAAAGTGAAACCGGGCGAGTAGGCGACGTCAGCGCGGTGACGAGAGTGATGAGGACATGGACACAGACTTCTCTCAAAACACGGGCCCTGGCAATGTGGGCATCATGGTGCTAATGGGGCAGGTTCATGTGCTGGAATGCTGATTCTGGGCTCGGGAAACAAGCACAGACTGGTGGGACCACATAGTGTTGCAGGTCTGGGACGATTCCCAGTGGCTGTGAAACTTTCGCATGCGTAAAGGCACTTTCATGAAACTTTGTGACTTGCTTTCCCCTGCCCTGAGGCACAAGAATACCAAGATGAGAGCAGCCCTCACAGTTGAGAAGCGAGTGGTAATAGCCCTGTGGAAGCTTGCAACGCCAGACAGCTACCGGTCAGTCGGGAATCAATTTGGAGTGGGCAAATCTACTGTGGGGGCTGCTGTGATACAAGTAGCCAATGCAATCAAAGATCTGCTGATATCAAGGGTAGTGACCCTGGGAAATGTGCAGGTCATAGTGGATGGCTTTGCTGCAATGGGATTCCCTAACTGTGGTGGGGCCATAGACGGAACCCATATCCCTATCTTGGCACCAACCCGGCGAGTACATAAACCGCAAGGGGTACTTTTCAATAGTGCTGCAAGCACTGGTGGATCACAAGGGACGTTTCACCAACATCAACGTGGGATGGCCGGGAAAGGTACATGACGCTCGCATCTTCAGGAACTCTGGTCTGTTTCAAAAGCTGCAGGAAGGGACTTTATTCCCAGACCAGAAAATAACCATTGGGGATGTTGAAATGCCTATAGTTATCCTTGGGGACCCAGCCTACCCCTTAATGCCATGGCTCACGAAGCCATACACAGGCAGCCTGGACAGTAGTCAGGAGCTGTTCAACTACAGGCTGAGCAAGTGCAGAATGGTGGTAGAATGTGCATTTGGATGTTTAAAAGCGCGCTGGCGCAGTTTACTGACTTGGTTAGACCTCAGCAAAACCAATATTCCCACTGTTATTACTGCTTGCTGTGCGCTCCACAATATCTGTGAGAGTAAAGGGGAGACGTTTATGGCGGGGTGGGAGGTTGAGGCAAATCGCCTGGCTGCTGGTTTCGCACAGCCAGACACCAGGGCGGTTAGAAGAGCACAGGAGGGTGCGGTGCGCATCAGAGAAGCTTTGAAAACCAGTTTCATGACTGGCCAGGCTACGGTGTGAAAGTTCTGCTTGTTTCTCTTTGATGAAACCCGCCGCCCCTTGATTCACTTTACTTCCCTGTAAGCTAACCACCCTCCCCTCCTCCCTTTGATCACCGCTTGCAGAGGCAATAAAGTCATTGTTGCTTCACATTCATGCATTCTTTATTCGTTCATCACACAAATAGGGGGATAACTACCAAGGTAGCCCAGGAGGGGTGGTGGAGGAGAGAAGCACCAGGAGGGGTGGTAGAGACAGGAAGGACAAAGCCACACAGCACTTTAAAAGTTTAAAACTTTAAAACTTATTGAATGCCAGCCTTCTGTTGCTTGGGCAATCCTCTGGGGTGGAGTGGCTGGGTGGCCGGAGGCTCCCGCACCACATTCTTGGGCGTCTGGGTGAGGAGGCTATGGAACTTGGGGAGGAGGGCGGTTGGTTACACAGGGGCTGTAGCGGCGGTCTGTGCTCCTGCTGCCTTTCCTGCAGCTCAACCATATGCTGGAGCATATTAGTTTGATCCTCCAGCAGCCTCAGCATTCAATCCTGCCTCCTCTCATCATGTTGCCACCACCTTTCAGCTTCAGCCCTCTCTTCAGGCCGCCACCTCTCTTCCCGGTCATTTTGTGCTTTCCTGCACTCTGACATTGTCTGCCTCCACGCATTCATCTGTGCTCTGTCAGTGTGGGAGGACAGCATGAGCTCAGAGAACATTTCATCACGCGTGCATTTTTTTCGCCTTCTAATCTTCGCTAGCCTCTGGGAAGGAGAAGATCCTGTGATCCTTGAAACACATGCAGCTGGTGGAGAAAAAAAAAGGGACAGTGGTATTTAAAAAGACACATTTTCTAGAACAATGGCTACACTCTTTCACGGTAAGCCTTGCTGTTAACATTACATACATAGCACATGTGCTTTCATTCCAAGGTCGCATTTTGCCTTCCCCCAGTGTGTGGCTAGCCCTTCCACCCTTCCCCCTCCCCCTGGCTAACAGCAGGGAACATTTCTGTTCAGCCACAGGCAAACAGTCCAGCAGGAACGGGCACCTCTGAATGTCCCCTGAAGAAAAGCACCCTATTTCAACCAGGTGACCATGAATGATATCTCACTCTCCTGAGGATAACACAGAGAGAGAAAGAACGGATGTTGTTTGAATGCCAGCAAACATAGACTGCAATGCTTTGTTTTCCAATGATTCCCAAGTACGTGCTACTGGCCTGGAGTGGGTAAAGTGTCCTACCGTGGTGGATGGAATAAGGCTGCCCTCCCCAGAAACCTTTTGCAAAGGCTTTGGGAGTACATCCAGGAGAGCCGCGAATGCCAGGGCAAATTAATCATTAAACATGCTTGCTTTTAAACCATGTATAGTATTTTAAAAGGTACACTCACCAGAGGTCCCTTCTCCACCTGGCAGGTCCGGGAGGCAGCCTTGGGTGGGTTCGGGGGGTACTGGCTCCAGGTCCAGGGTGAGAAACAGTTCCTGGCTGTCGGGAAAACCGGTTTCTCCGCTTGCTTGCTGTGAGCTATCTACAACCTCAACATCGTCATCTTCCTCATCCCCAAAACCTGCTTCTGTGTTGCCTCCATCTCCATTGAAGAAGTCAAACAACATGGCTGGGGTAGTGGTGGCCGAACCCCCTAAAATGGCATGCAGCTCATCAGAAAAGTGGCATGTTTTGGGCTCTGCCCTGGAGCGGCCGTTCGCCTTTCTGGTTTTCTGGTAGGCTTGCCTCAGCTCCTTAAGTTTCACATGGCACTGCTTCGGGTCCCTGTTATGGCCTCTGTCCTTCATGCCCTGGGAGATTTTGACAAATGTTTTGGCATTTCGAAAACTGGAACGTAGTTCTGATAGCACGGATTCCTCTCCTCATACAGCGATCAGATCCTGTACCTCCCATTCGGTCCATGCTGGAGCTCTTTTGCGATTCTGGGACTCCATCATGGTCACCTCTGCTGATGAGCTCTGCATGGTCACCTCAAGCTTGCCACGCTGGCCAAACAGGAAATTGAAATTCAAAAGTTCGCAGGCCTTTTCCTGTCTACCTGGCCAGTGCATCTGAGTTGAGAGTGCTGTCCAGAGCGGTCACAATGGAGCACTCTGGGATAGCTCCCGGAGGCCAATACCATCTAATTGTGTCCACAGTACCCCAAATTCGACCCAGCAAGGCTGATTTCAGCTCTAATCCCCTTGTCGGGGGTGGAATAAGGAAATCGATTTTAAGAGCCCTCTAAGTTGAAAAAAAGGGCTTCGTCATGTGGACGGGTGCAGAGTTAAATCGATTTAACACTGCTAAATTCAACCTCAACTCCTAGTATAGACCAGGGCTGAGAGCAGATTCTGACCCAGTGACTTTCATCTCTGGGGACCTGGGTACAAAGACTAGCTGAGGTCCTGCCAGGGGATGAATGGTCTTGGCAGGTGCTAACTGCCTTCAACTCCCACTCCTTTCAACTGGAGATGCTCAGTGCCTTGAAAAGATGTGTCCTTGTGTTGCAAGTGAGAATTAGTTTGAGACTCTCAAATCATACTCCATAATGGACACTTGGACAGCATCATAAAATCACAGCATAATTTTATGCTTGACAGACACTCCCAGGACTGAAATAGCCAAGTGGTTACAGGCTAGCATTAAGATGCAGAAGCCACTCAAAGCAATCTGTCGCCCTAGGCAACACTTTAGTGTGCTGCTCCCCCCCACACACACCTCCACCACCACCACTTAAATTTGGCCCATGACAGAGGAGCAGCTGTGTAGCTCGCCTACAGCTAGAACAGCCCCTGCTGAGGTTTACCACCTGGCACAGCCTTGTGAGCAAACTTACATGTCTTTCTCAGTGCCATTAGTCTCTCACCTCCAGGTTGGGCATTACATTCACACCCAGATTAAATACATACAATGGAATTCTGTCAGAAGCTCGTTAGTTTGTCTTTGGTTTTAAGGATGCTGTATGTGTATTGTAAATACAACATAGCATATTTTGGCACTTCGCACATCGTCAGATCTGTCTCAGAGCACTTTCTGCCACAGGATAGTCTGCCTCAGTTTCCCTGTTTGTCAAGTGGGGATTTAATTCTTATTTACTTTGGTAAAGCACTTTGAGAGCTAATGGTGAAAAATGCCATCCAAGCTCTAAGTATTATTTATTAGGACAACTTTATTAAAGCCTCATATCTTTGCTAAGATTACCACGGAGTATTTCTGATAAACTACTCAAATGAGGTCAAATTGTTACAGTAGCTAACAAACTAGCACTTCAACTCTGAAGACAAGAGTTCAAATGTTGCCTGCTTAACATGACTTTAGTAGTGTAAATTATGTGTATCCTCCACATCACAAACCAGCTGCACAAGTGGCAGTCTCAGTTCAGGAAAGGAAGAAGACTGGACCAGCCCAGCATGTTGCAGGTAAGAACTGAAGTGCAGTATGGTGTCAAGAATCTTTCAGAACGCTATCTGTACTATTCCTGGTGTTAGCCCCTCACTTTCAGCTGTATTAAATTTTATCCCACACCTACCCCAGGGCATCTGATTACTCTCCCTTCACTAGTGAGGGGATATTTCACAAAACATTTGTGCTCTACTTGATCTCATAGGTACAGGACACCCCCAAACCAAATAATCTGTGTATCTTTTTCTTTCTTTGTAATATACTTTTTAAAAATGTAATCGATATATGTAGAGCTAGAACCTGTGTATCATCAACCGTTCTTTAGGGGAAATGTTATCCACATTTGCAGTTCAATGAGGTTCATCTAGAATTCCAACATACGTAACCTGTGGCAGGCTTGTTTCAAATGACAGAAGGGCTAAGAAACCACCTTTTGGCCCTTATAGCAGATGTCCTAGGGAGATGACTGTCAAGCAGGCATTTATTTATTATGTGTATTATGGTAGTGCCTGGAAGCTCCAACTGAGAGCAGGGCCCCGCTGTGCTAGGGGCTGTAGCTGGAGACAGGCGAATGTACATTATCATCAATGCTTTCAGTTTGTCACAGCAAATTGCACTAATATGTGTATGAAAATCTATCTAGGTTATTTCTACCTCTTCCTTCGGATTAAATAACAGATAATTATATTGCATTGCAACTCCATATTTGTATATTTCAACTTGGAAAGAGATACACAAAAAATGTTGTTTGTTAAACACCTTTGTAAACATTTAGGAGCTGATTCTTAGGTCTTTAGGTCTTTTTACACCACTCTGGACAGGTAAAGTGAGTGTAAATTACATTTACATCCACATTTAGGCTGGCAAGCTTGGAGGAGGATGCTCACTCCAGATGGAACAAAACCTTCAGATCTCATCCAGAGTTTCTTTGGGATCTCTGGCCTACACACCTTTGACCATATCTTATCTACAATTCATAGCTGCGCTGATCATAAGAGATGAATATGCTGCACTTTTCCCACAGGAGAGCTTCTCATATTTTTGTTGTTGTACATTTATCCCTTCCACACATATTTCTACAGAAAGGGTTGGGCTGTGGCTAAAGGAGAAGATCACAGATAATGGAGTGCAAATGATACTTGTCAGACAAGTTAAGTGTTGGGAACTACTGGTGACATTTCACTTGACTGGGTTAATTATTTTTCCACTTTAGGCTATGTGTTTGCATAATAAAGATCAGCAAGTCACATTTTTTACATATCCCTTTAGATCAACAGCTTACCGTCCTTGGTACCTGCATGCCACTTCCTAACGTACATCAGTGTACATTGATATTCAGTGATTCTGATCTTTGACTTGCCTTTGAAATAGAAACACATTTCAGAACAACAAATTATGCTTTGACATTAGAAGATGCAATCTGTAATGGATATTACGAGCTGAAGATTAAGAGAGACCATCTGTGATATTTGACCTTAGCTTGATAAACTGGAGTCTCTCCTTCCTCCTACACATTATTTGATTGTAGAACATAACCTTGGAACATACTAATAATAATTACTCAGAGCTGATATATCCTTTATGTACCCACTCTGGTAAGAAAGGGAGATGTTCGCTAGAGCAACTGTAAATCAGCAAAGCATACACTGAAATATACAATAGAGTGTACTTTGAGATAGAGTCCTTCATACACTATCTAGCAGCATGCTTTGCAGAGAGAGTCAAACATAAGGAATGAGAAAAGAGCATTCTGGAAATGAGATCTGAAGAGGGGAAGTGATTCAGTGACTGAAAGGGAGGTGGGGGGAAAGTCCAGATAGGCAGGGAGTATTGTGATACCCCAACTGAACAGAGCAGAGGTGGGCAAACTACGGCCCCCGGGACCATCCTGCCCAGCCCCTGAGCTCCTGGCTGGGGAGGCTAGCTCCCAGTCCCGCCCCTGCTGTCCCCCCTCCCCTGCAGCCTCACCTCGCCACGCCGCCAGCGGTCTGGCCCACTGCTCCTGTCGGGCAGCGCGGCGGCATGGCTGGCTCTGGGATGGTAAGGGGGCAGGGAGCAGGGGGGGTTGGATGAGGGGCAGTCAGGGGACAGGGAGCAGGGGATGGTTGGATGGGGCGGAGGTTCGGGGGAGAAGTCAGGGGAAGTTGGATGGGAGCAGTTAAGGGCGGGGGTATGGATAGGGGTCGTGGCAGTCAGGGGTTAGGAAGCGGGGGGCGTTGGATGGGTCGGGGATTCTGAGGGGGGCAGTCAGTGGAAGGGGGTGGATAGGGGGCAGGGGCCAGGCTGTTTGCGGAGGCACAGCCTTCCCTACCCGGCCCTCCATACAGTTGCGCAACCCCGATGTGGCCCTCAGGCCAAAAAGTTTGCCCCGCCCTGGAATAGAGGGAACTAGCAAGATTAGAAGGTGCTTCTCTGCTGCTGTGTGACAAGACAAGACTTCACAGCATGGCACATCAGGGAGGGGGTTAAGGAATTGAAATGGGGCTGCACATAGGTCTTTACTTATTAACAGCCCAAATTCAATAACCTTCTGAACATGCTGCAAAAGCCATTTATCTGATAGGGGTCTGGGGGAAGGTTGAGGGTCTGAGGGTTTTTTAGGGGGGGGTTGCTAAAGGGGCTGTTTTTGCTGCTGCAATTTACTGGCTGGTTGGGTTGCTTTAGCTGTATACAATTCGGTTTTGCTGTTGGGTAGTCAGTTGTGATTGTAGATCTAAAGAATTGTTAGGGCACCTGGAGCTCTTTGCATGGGCATTTTTAAACGTCTGTGTGTAAATAAAGGCAACTCCTCAGCACAACATCCAGACCAAGTAGCTGGACTGGGCACTAGGCAGATTGGCAGAGGAATAGGAGGAGAGGAAACCTCACCCCCAGCCCATATTTTCTTCTGCCCCTGGACTTGCATGGCATGAACACATTGAATGCTTTCGTCTTCAGTATGTGTCCTCTTTTGCATCTGAGGTCCCATAAGAATAACATGGCTGCTTCACCTCAGCTGGCCTGTGTTGTAATGAGTAGCCTGGAGAACTGAGTCAATCCCGGGCTGGCAGAGTCTTCCAGCCAGATCTCAGTGGATATTTCTACACAGAAAAAAAAAAACAACAACAACACAGCAGCGAGTCTGAGATCCTGGGCTCAGGCTCATGGGGTTCATGCTGCAGTGCTAAAAATAGCAATGTCAGCATTTGGCTTGGGCTGGAGCCCAGGCTCAGAGACCCTCTTCCCTCCTGGGGTTTCAGAGCCCAGGCTCCAGCCCAAGCCTACACTGCTAGTTTGAACAGTGCAATACGAGCCCCATGAGGCTTGTCAGTTGATCCGGACTCGGAGACTCTCTGCTGCAAGTCTGGGGTTTTTTGCCATGTAGACATACCCAGTGACAGAGGCAAAATCTGAGGGTGGGGGGGAGCCTCATTCAAACTCAGTTTGTGAATAACCCTGCTTTTGTTGATGACTGCATTCATCAGCATGAACTTGTGAAGCCTTGTTGTACCAGCCACCAGAATTATGGTTGTAGCTGAGGTCAAGGGGACTGGCAGTACATTTTGACCATTGGGGGTGAAATCCTGGCTCCACTGAAGTCAATGACAAAAATCCCATTGATGTCAGTGGGTCCAGGATTTCACCCTGGATTCTTTCCTGTAGGGTTGGTCTCCCAGATAGTCTCCCCAGGCGTGTTTTCACTGGAAATGGTGAGGCTAGGATGCACTTGGGTCCTTGACCTCAGATGCATTCTCCAATTCAACAACTTCCAAAAAACAACATGACTGCACTATGTTCTTGGAGCCGGAGTCTTTACCCTGCACTACATTACTAAAGCTGAGCCAACAGGGTAGCCAAGAGTTCTGTGGATGCTGGAGAGCCCCCCGGTGGAGCAGAGGTAGCATAGCATGAAGATCCAATGTCAAACAGTCAGGGGCAGAATTATCCAAAGTCTTGAAGGTGAGCTGCAGTTGAGGTTAGACCGTGACACTGGAAAAGAGTGAGCCAATGAAGGGATTCAAAAATAGTCAGATCACCATGCCAGGAAGGTGATCTGAGCAGCAGTGGTTTGTATGGGCAGGAGAAGGATGGCACGGGAAGTGTCAGGGAAGAGACATTTACAGTAAGCAGGTGAGGAGAAGAATGGGTGTATTTGTACAGAGGTTAGCTTGAAAGAATTTTTTTTATTGCTAAAGCTTTCATTTTTTTTAAATGTAGACCAGATAAGGTCAGAGGATTGTTGCAAAAGCTTTGGACAACCAATACAGGTGGCACAGGAATCGTGTTTGTCGTCCTCTTGTTGTGTAGCCCAGCACTACAACTTGGAATGGATACTTATTAGAACTGAACTTCTGCTTTTTGTTGCTCTTCCACCAATGATACTCATGCAAACACCATCACTTTGCTGCACGATGCCAGCATAAAACAACATACAGACCACCTTCTGCCAACTTGTGGTTTAAGCATTGGGATCCTGTAGTAAAAATAAAGTCAAAGGCATACATTCAAGTTTTTTGCCACCCCCATGTTAATATCAGCAGTTTGTTGAGAGAGGGGAAAATAAATTTTCACTTACTAAAATTCAAATCACATTTTGATTAAGAAGTCAATGTACTGATATTTGTAGATGACAGAAGAAAAGCACTGTATGTAGGTATTAAATATTAGAGATTCAATTATTAATAATCATATTAACACCCTTTTTCACAGCACTTATATTAAAAGAAACATTCAGAAGCACAAAAATAATGGGTTCCTCGGGGGCCTAGCAAAATGCGCATATTCACATTAGTCATTCCCAGTATCAGTTTAGATGAACTCTTGGTGTGCAAATCTCATCACCAACCATCACAGTGGACAACCAGTGGGGAGGGTAACAATTGCTTAGTTTGCAAGCTCTGTGGGACAGGGACCATCTTTTTGGTCTGTGTTTGTAAAGTGCCTAACACAGTGGGATCGTGGTCCATAACTAGGATTCCTAGGCACTACCACAATGCAAATATTACTACAGTACTAATAAAAAATGGATTTGCGTGACTGTAACAAAGTAGGATTTTGGCCCGGGTCTCCACCAAATCTTTCCCAACTCTGGTGTCCTTCGCCTTCACCAATTAACCTGCTAAAAGGTGGGGGTGGGAGGGTTAAGCTTCCTAAGCTATAACTATCTGCTAATGTAAAACATAGACAGGCAGAGAAATAGTGAGAGAGGACATAAGCATTTGTAATTTATTCATAAACTGCTAAGCCGTCATAGGAAACTTTTTAAATAAAATGTGATAGTTGTTTAAATATTTACTAGCTTGTTGACCTATTTTCTCAGTTAATTAGGACTTTTTTGGATGCATTAACAATGACTTGAATACAGTCAGCTTTAGAAACTACAGTTCACCTATATTGGGTTATATAAAGTTGTAGGGTTTTTTTAAAGGGTGACATAGGACAGAACCTCCATTGGATATACCAGAAAAAGTGTTCTACATGTGGGACAAATGAACTTTTTCCCCTAATAGATAATGTATAATCATCCTGCTCATCTAACACAATGAAGGTAAGAACATTCACTTCACAATGAGTGCTGTTTAATAACAGCTTTTTACTGAGTTTTGCAACAAAAATATTTCACAATAAGTGTTTTACACCCAAGATTTGCTTATTCTGCAGCGAAAGGATGCAGGCGTTGTCATTAGAATAATTTCCTTGTAATAATAAAGAACGATTCAGCCTATCAAGAAAAAGAGGACTTGTGGCACCTTAGAGACTAACAAATTTATTTGAGCATAAGCTTTCGTGAGCTACAGCTCACTTCATCGGATGCATCTTCTCTTTTTGCGAATACAGACTAACACGGCTGCTACTCTGAAATCAGCCTATCAAGTTTACCTTTATAAGTTTTTGTGTATTTGGATAGTTCCACAGAGCTAGACCTTTCTCCACCCACTGTGTCTCTAGTTCACTGTGCGTGTGAAGTTGGTTTCAGAAGAATTTGGCCACGTATGGACTGCAACGTTTAACACCACTGATCATAGTATTGCAAAAATCAAACTCCTTCTGCATAGAGAAGCAGGATACGAATGTATAGGCAAACAAACTAAATCCATTATGCTCATCACATTTCAAGAATAGGGATAGTAGGGAAACCACATACTGGACCAATTTCTGGGCTGACTTACCCCCCAGGCATCACTGTTGAAGACAGTGTGCGAAGCGAAATGAAACTGTACAAAGCGTAAGTCAGAGTATAATCAGTCTCATGGTCACTATCAAAGATAAGATGGTACAGTTAGTCTTGGGCTGATCCATTGAGTTCTAGGTGACACCCTGCCTGCGTCCTCATCTTTCAATAAAGAGGTGTGGCCCATACAGGTCCTGGCAGAGTCTGCTTAGGTTAAGATGGAGCATTGCATGCTGTGACATGGCCTCTTCACGGGCTGTTCCTTCATGTAAATGGGCTTCATTTAATGCAATTAAACATGTCTCTGATAAGCTCCCAACATGGCCCTACATAAGGGAACGGTTAGGCACCTCTACATTAGAAGCATAGGCAGGAGGGGACACTTACTGGCAAAATAACGTAAGCATGCTCTAAAATTTGCATTCTTCCAGGGTATTGTTACTGCTTGCTTATTCAAAGCTTCATTATACAAATAATTTGCTGTTGCTCATATAGCTGTTCTACCTACATCTTATTCTGAAAATATTGAGCATAATGCTGTCCAAGTGCCCATTCTGTTAGCTGCCTGCACCTAACGCTGCACAATCTGAATCAGAGAAAAGTTTTGCTAAAGTTCAGAGTACAAAGATGGGGTTCCCTGGAAAGACCTGAGGAGGATCACTCAATAGCAGCACTGAACTGAATTGAGGGGGGAAAAAAAAAAAGGGAAATGCTGGCTGTTAGCCTTAAACATGTCTCCTCATCAGGTGTAAATGGACAGGAAAGGTTTTCTTTCCATTTACACCTGCAAGGAGACATGTTTCTCCCCAAAAGCTAGTGTTTACTTCTGTGTGTTTCATTCCTTTAGATCTCTTCAATAATGCCAGCCAGCTGCTGCCTTCTTCAGATCAATTTTCTCAACTGACATGTCATCTCTTTGTATTTTTAAATAGGAACTTGAATTCAAGTGTCAAATATTTTACTGATTTGAGAAGTCTCTCTCACACAGTCAAAATATATGAAGTTTTAAGTGAGAACTGAGGTTAAGATCACCTTTGTCTGTTTTCTAGAAGAAGAAAATAAGACACCAGAAACTTTTGCCGAGAATAAATAAGAGACGACACCAAAGTGCAATGGAATAATTTCTATTTTTGATTATACCTTAAGGCAACAAAGGAAATGTAATGGCTACAATAGCACAGTTAATGAGTAGCTATACAATATTTATTGTGTTAAGTGTAACACTTTAAACAATACGTCTACTTATATTTTCATAGCATCTGTAATTTAGAACATCTAATTTTCATAACATCTGTAACTGAGTTGCATGCATTTGTACTGTGATCAGAACATGCATCTACTTCCATCATTTTTCAGTTCGAGTATATTTACTGAGATGGTTTTATGTATAGGAGCTACACTACAACAGCTTCCTGTATTCACGTTAGACATTCTGATTAATTTTTACCATTTGCCCTACATATGACGCTACCTAATCTATAAAGCACTATGTGGGATTTTCAGGTATTTTTAGATGACTGTCTTTTTTCCACTGCCTGATGGGCTGATCCAGTTGTACTCGGCCTGCACCAGGACAAAGCTGTTTTCCCGTATCTTCCTGAATTGCATCATCTCCCCACCTTCTCTCATTGTGATGACATCATTGTCTGGTTCACTAAAGGACACTTCTGTTCGCTTGTGACAATACTGGGCATGGATGTAGCGCAGCCCAGCAGCCAGGGCCATGCCGAGGGCAGCCGTGCAGCCAAGGAGAATGCCAAGTTGGGCTGCTATGAATTGTGTCCCTCTTCTGGGGTATTCTGCTCCTTTCCCAGGAACAGCAGCGTCAGGTATGGGTCTGGTCACCCATGGAAGTGTATTGCCAGCAACCTCCTCTTGGTTCTCCTCCTCCCCTCCGGAAACTGCTTGTTCTGACTGCAGCAAGAAGTTTGCTGAAGCCTTCTGTGTCACTGACTGCCTCTCTGTCATCTGCCTCGAAGCTGATGATAAACTGCTGGAGACATCCAAGTCAGCCTCCCTGTCTTTATGCTGTGACACTGTCCCTGGAACTGCAAGCAGGTAAGTGTACCAAAGCTGGGTGGAAAGTGAAGCTGTAGCATGCAACACAGGTTTTGTCATCTCCTGGTTGGAGTTCACAGCAATCTCCTTAAAAGCAAAAATGTGACAAAATATCTGATGAGAGTCTAAATAGCTTGTAGGATTTAACTGGCTCTTTCAGCTCCTTGTCACTGGTTCAAATCCACCTAGTTTGGGAATAACCAAGAACAATAGCCAATGGTTGTTTATTGGTCTTTGTGAAACGAGTTGGTGCATTCAGCAGAGTTCCTAATGGGCACAACTGACACCCTTGCTTGATATCTCATCAGAGAATGCCATAGATGGAATAGACACTCTCAGCTGGTCCCATTGCTCAGAGAGGAAGCAAGTTGGAAGGGCAGAGTAGGAAGCTTACCCCATCTAGGTGCCAGTCTCTGTATAAAGGACTCCAATTTCTGGGGCTGGTACCTGGCACCTTTCACCAGGCCTACAGTCACTTAACATATCTTGCTCAAAAATGTAAAATAGACACCTGAGCACACCGAATGATTACACTTCACTAATGCCAGGATCATGCTGCCACATCAACAGAAAGATGCCCATTAACTTTCCTGGGCTTTGGATCAGGCCTTTGGGGCAGGGGAGTCACAGAAGAATTTAGTTTACCTCCCCCTTTGCTACTATTTAAATAAAAGGAAAAGGCCCCATAGGATTTTAAAGTTCAATAACCCAGCCCTGGCCTAAAATTGCCTGCTTTCCCATGCTGCGCTGTCAGTTGGAAAACTGCCACCTGTAAATAATGCTGAACCATCCCAAACAATGTGAATTAGTATTTTGTTAACACTCTTGTTTCTCAGTTTCTTCTTGTTTCAAAGCACCTTGTTTTAGCAGTCACAAAATGAGACCCCAGGCTAGACTTTAGCCTAGACTTCACTATAGATCTTAATCAAGACTGACTGCAGAGGCAATCTGAGGATTTTAGAGATGCCCCTGAAAGAAATGAATCTGAGACCTACACTGAACTCTTACCTTCACATTGCACAGTTGCCGCCTGATCCAGAACCAGTGGTGTCTATGGGTGACCAGTTTGAGTTTGGATCAGGCCCTTAGTAGCTGGTTTCTATGCAACTTGAGCAGTCCAGCAGGCTCTTTAGCACATCCATCAATTACACCAGAAAAGCTCTTGGCCTCTGATGTCATTAGTGGGTGTTTAAAAAGCTTGCTGGGTAGCCAGTCTGGCAGGAGTCCTGGTGAGCTGTGAGACCAAGTAGGGGATAGACAGCAATAGCTTAGTTTGTGGGAGAGGTTACCACTGAAGAAGGTAAATGTGACAGTAAAATGTAGACAGCAAACAAGAGAATTTCAGTGATTAAACTGCAGAATCTAGAGTAGCTAACTAGCAGTTTCAATACAGCACAGATACTTGGAACAGCCCAGTCCTTTCCCCCAGATGGAAAAAGGGCTATCTACCTGGAAAATACTATGGGATGCAGAGACTTCTTCACTACAGAGGAGTAGCCGTGTTAGCCTGGATCTGTAAAAGCGGCAAAGAGTCCTGTGGCACTTTATAGACTAACAGATGTATTGGAGCATAAGCTTTCGTGGGTGAATACCCACATCCAACGAAGTGGGTATTCACCCATGTAAGCTTATGCTCCAATACGTCTGTTAGTCCATAAGGTGCCACAGGTCTCTTTGCCGCTTCTTCACTACAATTAACTAACCTGAAAACATGTCTTTTCCTGCAGATTCCTACCTCCATTATTTCACCCTTTGTTTCTCTCCTTCCATTTTGGATTCATTCTGTCCTTTCTTTCTTGATTTGTAAAATTCTCTTCTCCTTTGTTCTCGGTGTGTCCTTTCTTTCTCTCTCCTTTCCCTTCTTTCATTTTTTCTTGCCCATCCCCTTTGCCCAAATGATCCACATTATCTCACCTTTGACTCCACTGCACCTGTTCTCTTGTCCAATTTCTCACTGCTCTCTCCTCTATTTCCCTCTCTTCTCCTTTTTCTCTTCTGGATTCTCCTAAATACTTCTCATTTGTTCTCTCCCTTGATTCTCTGGGTTCCCATGTTTCTCTCTCCTTATGGCATCCTCTTACTTTATTGTCCCTTGTTGCTCCCCTTCTCTGTATTCTGCGTAGTATTCTCCCTCTTACCACATAACCTCTCTATTCCCTTTGTCCCCCACTCGAATCCACTCTCCCTCTCCATCTCCTGCCCTAGTTCCCATCCAGGTCCCCAGTTCATCTCTCCTCCTCAACTTCAGGCTCCACCTGTTTATCTCCTGACAGTTCTTCTTTCCCCAGCATCTCCCAACCGCCTCTTTCCTTCCTAGTTAATCTCCAGTTTGTCCCCTTCCAAGTCATTGCTCCAGCCACCCAGCCCCAGTTGATCTCTCCAGGCCTTCCTTTTCCCAGTTCATACCTCTCCAAGTCTCTGTCAGTTCATCCCTTCAGCCCTTACTGCCATCACCTCAGTTCAGGCCCTGCCCTCACCTCGCCCCCCATTCATGCAGGACCCCTCAGTTCATCCACCACCCATAACTTTCCTAGTTTATCCAAACCCCCAATTCAGACGCTGTCTCCAATTACACACACACACACACACACTTGTTCTCAGTGTATCGTCCCTAAATCCTACCATCTCTGAAACACGGGAGAGGAGGAAACATGCTGCTACTTGTATGGGATGGGACAAGCGCTGTACCTAGAATCAGCTCTTCTCCCTGCTGCTTGCTTTCTGCCTCCCCTAAAGCACAGAGACACCAGGGAGACAGCAGGAAGCAGCAGGCACAAAACAAAGAAAAAGCTGGGTCCGGCGGCACCACTGCAAACCCTGGCTGCCGAAGGAGGATGCTGCACATGAAGTAACAAGCTGCAGTTGGAGGCCTCCTGCAGCAGTGCATTTCACAAATTGGCTAGGGTGACTCCAGCTGTCTGGTCAAAGCAGGAACAGGCCAGATACCCATAAACACAATGGGTTTGAATCCAGTCTCGCCCACAATGCTTTTACATTAGTGTAAATGCTTTGACTTCAATGGAGTTGATCCTGTTTTACACCAAAGTAAGCGGTAACAGAATCAGCCCCACTGCCTGGGTCTGTACACCTCATTCAGGCTAAAGAGGATTTCAGGATGTTGACTGCCCTCTAAGAGGTACAGCTCAGAACAACAGCTCATACAATCTCATCACTATGTCTGAACATATACTGAAAGGAGAGAGAGGAAATGGCCTGAAATGTTTCTAGCTGGTGTACTTTGCTTTAAAACAAGATGTAGGGCATTTAGCTGCCTAAACAAAGCCAAGTTGTCCTTGTACATTCAGAAGCGCTACATTCCCATGCCGGAGTGCCTGTTTAAGCTTACTGTACTTCTTATAAATTTGTGTGAGCACTTTATATATTATGATTTATTTTTGTTATTTCAGAGTTCAAAGGAATAGTAAATTGCTGTACATGTGCTATATGTTATGAGGGTCAATGAGCCGGACCGTGGATATGTTTTGAAGTCAGTATTTACAGCAGGGTGAACTAGAACTCTTTTAAAGAGTTTTAGGTTTTGCAAATGTTTAAAGCTAAGCAGGAAAACAAAGCAGTAAACTCATCCATTTCTGCAAGAAAAGATCACTGAGAGAAGTAGTGTGCAATGAAGACACAGGTAGTGCTCAGCGGTAAAACAGATTAACATAGATCCATCTCTGGGTCAGGCTTGTTTCATTAATTCATTCATATAGAGAGAGATAGATAGTGTGATACAGGAGGGCCAGGGAGCAGTGGCAGAGGGGAAATATATAAGCCCTAGGCTAATTAAGGCGTGGTTCCCTGTAGACTAGGAAGGGTTGTTACAGGTTAATCGGAGCACCTGTAGTCAATTAAGGCCCTGTCAGGAACCTAATAAAACCCCCTGCTTCAGGCAGTCAGGTTGTGTGAGGAAGGAGAGAGGACTGGAGCTTAGAGGTGTGTTGCTGAGACCTGAAAAACCAGAGAACTGAAGTAAGGGAGACTCCCTCCCCCAGCATCTAAGGACCAAGGGTAACCCTACCCAAGGGGGAAGAGGGTAAGAAACCCGCGGGGCTGAGAGGGGCTGGGGCTCAGGCTCAGAATGTAGAGTAAACCCAGACCCCTCCCCCGATTCCCTCCTTTACTACCTTCCCGGGCCACTAGCAGGGTCCTCACCTCCCCAAGAGCTGCGGCAAGGGGTGATGTCTTAGCCCCCTGCCAAGAAAAGCACGGGGCCCACCATACCAACATCAGCCGTTTTGTCACAATAGATATAGAGAGATAGTGGCATCTCCCCCAAAAGAATACAACTGCCTGATTTCAGAGTAGCAGCTGTGTTAGTCTGTATCCGCAAAAAGAAAAGGAGGACTTGTGGCACCTTAGAGACTAACCAATTTATTTGAGCATAAGCTTTCGTGAGATACATTAATGCATCCGATGATGTGAGCTGTAGCTCACGAAAGCTTATGCTCAAATAAATTGGTTAGTCTCTAAGGTGCCACAACTGCCTGAGACTCAGAACAGACCATATTAAGTCTTAGACACTGACAGCTTTAATATGTCAGCCTTTCAGGGCTAGAAACAGGATCACTGGAAAAAGGAGCTTTCCAGCTTCCCCATGGCAACCAATGCAGGGTTCTAAACCAAAAACATCTCAAATTGTTGCACTTTAAAATCATGTCATTGGTATGTAGTGAAAAGGTTTTTTAGATCATTTTACAGTTGAACTCCTAGTAATCAAGGCACGTGGCTCTACTGGTAGTGAAAATATTCAAAACTCTAACAGTGTTAAAATAGCTTTAGTAACATGTGGCATATTCAGAACACATGTTGCTGTTAAGATGCAAAAGGTTTTATTGTCATCTGCTGCTAAAACTTCCACCTGCTTCCAATAATTTTCCATTTCAGCAGATGCAGGCCTGGTTTGATGTGAGTAATTGGACATGGGTGAGGCCTCATTTCTTGGGAGATGGGATTAGGGAGGTAAATGGATCAGCAGGCTGGAAACAGAACGTCTGTACTAAGCTAAAATAAGGGGAAACATCCAGGGAATCACTTAAATGGCCAAGATAAAAATGGATCAGATAAGCCTAGAATATAAAATGAGGTTAAGAGTAAGTTGTCCATGGACAGCGTGTAGGTAGAGCATGCTGTACAGGGATTGGTTCCTACAAAAAGACAACGCCAATCCCAAATCATGTGATGCACTGTAAGTGTATATAAAGGAATAGGGTTGGATGTGTGGCATACCCTGTACCCAACCCCTACGCTTAAGCCTGGTCAACTCAAATGTAATTTGATTCTATGCTGATAAAGGAAGCTGAGTGATGAGACTAGAGCCAAACTTAGTTTTTAGGGAACTGAAGAGGTCTTAGGGGAACCCGAACAATAGAAAACACCCCACTCAGTTCTTACCTGTATATCTTCCTTACATGTCAAACACAACTGTGATGTGGAAGCACCTGAGATGCTTGGTGGTCTAAAATATTGGAAAAGGAAGGATAAGTTTAATATATTTGGTCTAGTTGTACAAATTGTAATGAAAAAACAGAATCTGTACTTTATTAAAAATGTTGCCCGCTAGAATAGCCTCATGAGATACACATTTATTGTGATGAGAGGGGCCCATAGAGACAGCAGTCATGCAATCCGACCCAAGTACTGTACAGATAAGATAATGCAGAATGTTCAGTACCAAATTTCTCTTCCTCCCCACCCCAATTATATAGACGCCTATTGGACCCAATCCTGCCCAAGTCCCATTGAATTCAAACTTTTGCAATCCACTAGTTCAGTTCTCCTTTTCCTTCTCCACAGTGATGGAAGGATAGCCCTGCTAGATTTGTAATTTCTTTGATTATTTTTAGAAAAATCTAAATATAAGTTGATTTTTTTATTACATCTTGAGCCTTGTAAGTCTAAACACTCTTCAGTCTCGTCTGTCTATCTAGGCATTTGTACTGTGCTTATCACTGTGGTGTCTGAATAACTTCTCCACAGTTCTATTTAAAGAGAGTCCGATTGTCGTATTAGCTTCAGTTTACATCACACCCAGCCCCAAAAGGGGCTGAATAATTTTCAAAATCTCAATATGCAAATACCTAATAGGAATGCACAGCTTGCCACATGGGCACCACTTGCCCCATGGAGAAACAGGTGCTAATTTACTCCTTCCATAACTTTTGGAGAAGTAGTTGTATTGATATTCAGTACATTACATTCACTGTTCACACATTACCCATCAGGTGTGCTGGGGCTGGAGGTATAATCTTGTAAAATGAAACTTCGCAAGATGTTCGCCATGTCCAGCCCTTGAAACTCAAGTGATGGCTCCAGGCTTTGATCACTGTAGATGCTGCTTCTGTTGGCTTGCCCTCCTCCATGTCTGCTGCTGACCCTCAAGGCTACTGAATCCACAGAGGTCTCAGAGTGTTGCTTTCCCTTATCAAGTTGCTCTGTGTCTTGTCCGCTTCCAAAAGCAGGCTCCAGTACTTTTGTCACTGCAATTCTAGTCAGTCTGGCAGGCATAAATTTTGCAGTCTGAGTAAAGACAGTAATACTGTTGGGTGTAGTAGAGCCTTAAGAAACACAGAAAAGTGAACAAGTATATTTTCTTTGTATTGTTTGTTTCAAACTTTGATTTGTAATGACATTGATTAATATATCTGCATTCATATACTAAAAAATAATAACTTTGATTTCTACAGCACAAAGCTAAAATAGAAATCTAGGCATCCCATGGAAACTCGAGAGTAGATCAATAAAGCCCTCCCCAAATTAAGTTCAGATAAAATAATTAAATTAAAGTCAAGGTGCCATGCTGAATACTTTCAGAAATAAGGCTCATTTTTTAAGTCTAGATCCATGGTTTACTCCATCTTGGAAGGAGGGTATTTTCACTCACCTGAGACGGCTGAAGCAATGATAAAATTGTTATCTGCTCTTCCTAGATGTTCATTCACTTTGAAAAAGCCCTGCTCAGTCCAAACTGAGAGAAACAACATATGACCTGCCTTTTGTCCAATACACATAGTTGAGGTCATGCAAACAGTCACACTGACGATAAATATAGAACTTTCTCTTATTTAGACAATAACGCCACACCCAAGCATCCAAAAACCATGAGTCAGGCCTCCAAAATCATGAGACTGGCTTAAAGTTTTGAGATTTAAAAAAAAAGTACATTTTGGGTTCTTTTTCTTTTCATTTGAATCTACAGAGTGCACTCAGGTCATGTTTTCATGCTGTTCTTTGCAACTGTGAAGGCTAGAAACTCTTTTGTTTTAAATGAAAGCTGAAATTCTCATGAACTCAAGTCTCCAGGAGCTGGGGCTTTAGGTAAAACATCAACTGTAGCAAGACTCAAGATAAAATCATGGAAGTTGGCAACACTCTTTGCATCCGATGAAGTGAGCCATAGCTCACGAAAGCTTATGCTCAAATAAATTTGTTAGTCTCTAAGGTGCCACAAGTACTCCTTTTTTCTTTTTGCAGATACAGACTAACACAGCTGCTACTTTGAAACCACTCTTTAAACTGTATATCGCCACCATCATTCAGACAAAAGCCCGGACCCTGAATGGTGATGAGTGCTGTCACTTCAATCAGCCCCCAGTAACTATGTAAGTGAACCCCTGAGGTTAATTTATGTCACTTGTGTTAGGTGGATGAAGGAATATACCATAAAAATATTCTACTGGAACTAAGTTGTCAGTAAAATAACACATACCTTTGCTTGCTGTAACAGTTACTTTCAGATCAGTAGGTTTTTGCAGTGGTGTTGGCATTATAATGCTGGATTTCTTGCTACTATCAGCAGGTGTTCTGTTTTGTATTCGGTGGGATACAATAGCAGATTCAATCCTTACCCAGTAAACAAAATATGACTGGACTACCGATAAACTGTCAAAAATAACATATGTTAGTCAAGAATTTAGTCACCCTGTACCATTAATAGAATATCATAATATTCTGCTAATCAGAAGGCCTTTAAAAAAAAAACCTAAAAACAAACAATGCAAAAAATATTAATAGATTAGCCCGTCACACTTTTTATATTAAAATCAAAACACACTAAAAACCATAGGGAAAATGTAGTGTAATTATAATTAGGGCTGGTGAAAAACTGAAAGGGAAAACTTTTACTAGCTCTGCTTCCATGGGCAAGGAGGCAAGTGGGAGTTACTGATTAAAAAGTCTCATTAGTTAAATTGGATATGATGGGGATCAATAGGAAAATTGAAAGGTGGATAAGGAATTGGTTAAAGGGGAGACTACAACGGGTTCTACTGAAAGGTGAACTGTCAGGCTGGAGGGAGGTTACCAGTGGAGTTCCTCAAGGATAGGTTTTGGGACCAATCTTATTTAATCTTTTTATTACTGACCTCAGCACAAAAAGTGGGAGTGTGCTAATAAAGTTTGCGGATGATACAAAGCTGGGAGGTATTGCCAATTTAGAGAAGGACAGGGATATCCTACAGGAGGATCTGGATGACCTTGTAAACTGGAGTAATAGTAATAGGATGAAATTTAATAGTGAGAAGTGTAAGGTCATGCATTAAGGGATTAATAACAAGAATTTTAGTTATAAGCTAGGGACGCATCAATTAGAAGTAATGGAGGAGGAAAAGGACCTTGGAGTATTGGAGTATCACAGGATGACTATGAGCCGCCAATGTGATATCGCCATGAAAAAAGCTAATGCGGTCTTGGGATGCATCAGGAGAGGTATTTCCAGTAGGGATAAGGAGGTTTTAGTACTGTTATACAAGGCACTGGTGAGACCTCACCTGGAATACTGTGTGCAGTTCTGGTCTCCCATGTTTAAGAAGGATGAATTCAAACTGGAACAGGTACAGAGAAGAGCTACTAGGATGATCCGAGGAATGGAAAACTTGTCTTATGAAAGGAGATTCAAGCAGCTTGGCTTGTTTAGCCTAACCAAAAGAAGGTTGAGGGGAGATATGATTGCTCTCTATAAATATATCAGAGGGATAAATACCGGAGAGGGAGAGGAATTATTTAAGCTCAGTAACAATGTGGACACAAGAACAAATGAATATAAACTGGCCACCAGGAAATTTAGACTAGAAATTAGGTGAAGGTTTCTAACCATCAGAGGAGTGAAGTTTTGGAATAGCCTTCCAAGAGAAGCAGTGGGGGCAAAAGATCTATCTGGCTTTAAGATTAAACTCAATAAGTTTATGGAGGAGATGGTATGATGAGATAACATGGTTTTGGTAATTAAATATTCATGGTAAATAGGCCCAATGGCCTGTGATGGGATATTAGATGGGGTGGGATCTGAGTTACCCAGGAAAGAATTTTCTGTAGTATCTGGCTGATGAATCTTGCCCATATGCTCAGGGTTTAGCTGATCGCCATATTTGGGGTCAGGAAGGAATTTTCCTCCAGGGCAGATTGGAAGAGGCCCTGGAGGTTTTTCGCCTTCCTCTGTAGCATGGGGCATGGGTCACTTGCTGGAGGATTCTCTGTTCCTTGAAGTCTTTAAACTACGATTTGAGGACTTCAATAGCACAGACATAGGTGAGAGGTTTTTTGCAGGAGTGGGTGGGTGAAATTCTGTGGCCTGCGTTGTGCAGGAGGTCAGACTAGATGATCATAATGGTCCCTTCTGACCTAAATATCTATGAATCAGTTTTACTGTTATAATAGTATTCTAGCAGGGCTGGTAGCACCACCTACAACTGAGACTGTTAGACATTTTCTATTGTAAGTCCCTTTATTCAGTTGCTTATAACTTTGCCATGCTTTAATCATTCAAGCTCATATTTTCCATGCTGCTTTTCTGCCAGAGGAGGACAGACAAGCTTGGGGATGGACAAGAAAGGTCTAAAACTACTAAAAAAACGCTCTCCTACAGACCCTGAAATTGAACCTAGGAGTCCTCTGTCTCTTGGGGTGTGGCTACACAGCAATTAAACACCTGTGGCAGCAACAGATCAGCTGCCATTTCCTAATTCTGGAGTATTTCACTTTGCAACTTTAGCGTTCTTTTAACGACTGTATTTTTGGATGCAATATGTATTAGTGTAACTCATAACTTATACTGCCTAAACTGAGCTATATTATCTTATCTTGGCTATCTGGCTATCTAGTGTCCTCTCTGTTACTATCTGATGCAAGACAATAACTTGTTCTGTGAACAATTCTATTTATATTTAACTTTTTAAAGGAGGTAAATAAAAATCAGTGAAATCGTATACAACGCTACTGATTTCCAAAGTATTTAGGCTGTCATTTTTTCATCTGCAGAATTGTTTAATAGTAGGAGAAAGCTGACTATGTAAATACAAAGGAGCAGTAAATTGCCACTGAAGACAATAAATCTCTGAGAATTTACAGCAGCTAAGAAATTACTCCAATATTTGAATTTCAAGCAATATCTAACCCCTGTTCCCTGCCCCTCCCCAACTGAACATGGCAAACAAACTGTAAGGGCATTGGGACTCCTTTCCGTAGATATGAACTAGGGTTAGGAACCATATATTCTTACAAGAACTTGATGTCTCCAATGGGCTGGGCAGGTGCCTTCCATACAAATGACAGGTTTCTTTTCAGTGATTTGTCAGAATGGGTTACAGAATCACCATCTTCAAAACAAGTCAGCAGTTTGGAACCCGGAGGAATGAAAACAAAAGTGCCAGCAACTTGATCATTAGATACCCTGCGAGCTTGAAGTAAAAAGCCCATGAAATCACGAGTGCTCCTCACTGTCACTGCAAAACAAACCACGGTACAGAAAGAAATTTGTCCACAGCATCCACTTGCATTTCTGACATGAATCATTTTCAATGGAATTTTCATTGGAATTGATTAATTTAGGAGGAATCCGTATGGAACCAAGCTTGCCATTTTGCCTCTACATTTATCTCTTAAGAACATAAGAACGGCCCTACTGGGTCAGACCAAAGGTCCATCCAGCCCAGTATCCTGTCTGCCGACGGTGGCCAATGCCAGGTGCCCCAGAGGGAGTGAACCTAACAGGTAATGATCAAGTGATCTCTCTCCTGCCATCCATCTCCACCCTCTGACAAACAGAGGCTAAGGACACCATTCCTTACCCATCCTGGCTAAAAGCATTCTGAAAATATCAGAACATTCTTTAATGTTGACTTTTTTTTTCCCCATGAAAGTTACATGGAAATTTTGCCTGAGTCATTTTTTTAATCATGAACTAATCATCAGGTGATACTTGGAAAAATACAGCTATCTATACACTAGTAATATATACATCATATTGATTGATTTTGAAAAGAACTCTTGTATAAGAACTAAACTGTCCTGTTGAACAAAAGAGTGCATGCTCCATTTCTGTTTAAGACCTGGTCTTTTGAATAGGAATGAGTAGGTAGGATGGATGATGTGTTTACGGGTCAGGTTCCTCTTCATTGCCATTTAAAATACGTAGGGCCCGGTCCTACAAAGTTCTCTGTGTGAGAATTTCCCATTATATCTATGGGTCTGATTGACTTCAGTGGGGATTATCTCAGGCCCAGCATCTGTAATATGGGGAAAATCTGAAGAAGACCCCATTGAAATGTACAATTTCATTCTCTGAATTTACCAAAGTGTAACTGATTGCAGAATATAATCCTTTCAGTCTTGATGAACAATGAGGAAAAAAGAATGCATATTTTACATAGCAACCTCCATTTATGGTATGTATCTGTAATTACATTTATTCCTTGTGAGGAGAGCTGCTATAACTCATTCATGGCATTTCTATGTGTAGATTATCCCTCTTCTCCTTACTCACAGATGAATGTCTTAACTGAGATTAGCTATCATGTATTTTTTATATATATGAAAGTTTCCTTTTAAATAATTACTCCTTATGAGTCAATAGTGCAGTCTAGAAAACTTCCCTGCTAGGTACACAGTAATCACAATCCGTGCTGCTGTGCTTTGCATTTTTCTGCTTGACCCACAACAGGAGAGAACGACTAGCAGCACTGTGACTTTTTCATGAATGTTCTATGTCAGGTGTGGGCAAACTTTTTTGCCTGAGGGGCACATCGGGGTTTCGAAACTGTATGGAGGGCCGGGTAGGGAAGGCTGTGCCTCCCCAAACAACCTAGCCCCCGCCCCCCTATCCGCCCCTTCCCACTTCCCGCCCCCGACTGCCCCCCTCAGAAACTCCAGCCACCCAACCCCCCCGCTCCTTCTCACTTCCCCTGAGTGCCCCATCCTAGGACCCCCTGCACCTATCCAACCCCCCCCCCCCCCAGCTCCCTGTCCCCTGACTGCCCTCACCCCTATCCACACCTTTGCCCCCTGACAGGCCCCCCAGGACTCCCACGCCTATCCAACCACCCGTTCCTCATCCCCTGACTGCCCCCAGGACCCCCTGCCCCTTATACAACCCCCCCGCTCCCCACCCCCTTACCATGCCACTCAGACCAGCAGGACTGGCAGCCGCGCTGCCCAGCAGGAGCTCACAGCCCCGCTGCCCAGAGCACTGGCGGCACAGCGAGCTGAGGCTGCAGGGGAGGGGGGACAGCAGGGGAGGAGCCAGGAGCTCAAGGGCTGGGCAGGACAATCCCGTGGGCCGTAATTTGCCCACCTCTGTTCTATGTTGTAAAGTTAATGAATACTCCTTACCTGGTACCTTATCACCTGGAAAGTAGAAGGACATATTGGTGTGGACAGTGATATAGTTGTTCCGGGGGTTCTGAAGCTGAGCTCTTATATGTTTGGGTGTCATGTCACCACAGGCAGAAAGACTCGCACCATGGGAGAAGGCAGCAGTGTACGAAAGCGAGCACAAGATTGTGCATGCCCATCCAGTGATAACTACTTGGACTTTCATTCCATCCTCCACCTTGTTATTCAAAATAACAGGCATTACACTCCAGGTTAAGTTCAAAGTAATAATCTCCAGGAAGATACAATCAGTAAGCACGGCACACGTGTCATCTTTGAATTCACTGAGACATGCAATAATACTTCCCCAAACCTTTCAATTAATTAAAAAAAAAAAGTTATCCATGACTCATGGAGCCCTTCCTAGTAACCCACAAAAAAGGAACATTTTAAGAAGTGGTTTGGGAGGTGGGGGATGATCCATAAGAGGATTCTTTTTCTTGTGAAGTTGTCCACAGAGCAAAAAAGCTGGAAAACCATCGCTGTACCGAGTCTTGTTACCATTAGTGTCAGCAGAAAGGATTCTGCAAGTTCTCATTCATCTACACAGAGTACAAAATCCGCAAGTAACAGCGCAGTACACAAGATGGAAACATCTATCTTGCAAGTCTGTAGAGCTGCTCCATGGAAACTACTTCAGGTCCATCCCAGTGAAAGATTCCATGTAGCAGCAGATCTTCTGTCCCTGCTCCACCTGCACTCTGATACCTGGAGCCAACACCAAGCTGGACTCTGAATCAGTGGCAGTGGGTGTGGGAAGAGCACATACATACCCTGACTCCACTGTGCACAACAGAACCACAACAATTTTGCTGCGAGCAAACCCTTCAAGGCACTGGAAGTATGGGTTGTATTGACCCCAGAATGTCTATGCTAACTATGTCCATCAACGTTTAATATTTAACTATTTTTCTAAATTTTTCTCTTCTGTTGACATTGTTTGGTGATAGTGAAACATACAAGATGCAAAATCTGAAATCAACATTTGAAGCCCAAGATAAATCCCTATTTATTTTTGGTTAAAGATCAAGATTTCATCTTTAAACCCTAATATAAATATGAGGAAGCACTATTCACAAAGTTAACACCTGCTATCTATCCAGGAACGTATAGCTCTCTTTGCCCAGAGTCTACAGTAACGGGCATTAAATAAATGCCTAAGACAGACAGAATATACTTATTCCTGTTTCTTATCATCGGTGCTGTCTCCATGTAGCAGTGTGCAGGTTTGAAAAGTAATAACAGAGAATGTGTACACAAATATTTATCACACATGTGAATGAATGTGTACATGAAAGCAGGCTAGCCCTATTTTAATGTATATCTTCAAATACCTCCTTTTCAACATGTAAATTATATTGGCTTCGCTTTCGTTGGCTCATGAATCAGTAAGTGGATGTATAAAAGACAGAGGGAGTCTGAGACTAAAGAAGTCTCGGTTACATCACCTCGGAAGTTGCCACAGATTCTGAAAAATTGCCACTGAACGTGAAACAGTTTGTTCCCAGCCTCAAGCAGAAAGCAGCTCGGCAGTTTAGCCTTCTCTAGGGCTCCATCACTCCAATCACTTAAGTGCCATAAGGAGCTTGTGGCAGCGATAGGAGCCCCTCTTAAAATTCCAACCCCCAAACTGAAGAGAAAGCTGGTGTGATACCCCTGGCTGGGATGCCACTCTCCCACTCCCTGAGTACGCTTCAATCAGCAGTTCTCAAACTGTGGGTCGGGACCTCAAAGTGGGTTGTGACCCCATTTTAATGGGGTCGCCAGGGCCAGCGTTAAATTTGCTGGAGCCCAGGGCTGAAGCTGAAGCCAAGGAGCTTCAGCCTGGGGTGGCAGGGCTCAGGCTCCACCCTTTTGCCTCCCGCCCAGGGTCCTGTAGTAATTTTTGTTGTCAGAAGGGAGTCGCGGTGCAATGAAGTTTGAGAATCCCCTGGCTTAAACCATCTTTGCAAGAGATGGTTTCTCCCTGGGCCTCAAAAAATACTGCTGAACTGCAACTTTTTGCCTTTGGAATTCACCAGATTCTGCTTTTTAACCCTGGGGTGTTTGTTCCCCATGTATCTCGCCCCTTTAAAAGCGTCTGTCACTATCAGCCAGGGAGGCCTTAGTCCCCAGTACCATTTCAGCTCTGTTCCCTGCCACTGACATTCACTTACCTTGGGATACATTCCTTCAGGCTCACTGTAACTGTTCCCCCTCAGCCTGCCAGAGACACATCCTTTAAGGCAAGTTCTTCACTTTCTCCTCTAATGGGAAGTGCACCAGCTGTTACTCTAATACCGACAGGAACTCTCTGCCAGTGCCCAAATCAGCTTTAATCGTATTAGTTTTCCTCCTCCTCTCCCGCTCACTCATTTTATTTATTAATTCATTTTATCATCAAGTCTCTGGGATGAAAATAAAAACAAAGCAAGGGGGACAAAGTAGTATGTTCTGTACAGGATCACCCTAGAACTCCGTTACTGATGCTTAGTCGGATGGGGCCCTTCTTCTTTTTAATTAGCATGGTAAAGATTTGTAAAACAAAGACATCAGCTTCCTTTAGTCCTTAAGGCCCTGGGAGCTGGATTTTTTTGTCTCTCGTGCGTTTACATGGAAGCAAAAGCAATACTTTGCTAGAAATAAGCAGAACAATTCTCATACATATTAGAGTAACCACAAGAAGCTGACTTAAATGTACCAGAGCCAAAACATTGAAAGTTAAGTCTCCCACTCCATCTGTAAGTCTCACTTCATTGTCTTTAGTTCCTGGGTATTAGTAAATAATATAGGTGACACCCAATTCGCAGCATGAAACCAGACTAAGTAGTATGTATGCTGCAGCTGGGTGCTGTGTAAAATTTGTTCCATAATCTTAGACACCCCTTCTTCTCCCCCCCCCGCCCAAACCCATCACCAAAACAAACTTCATTAGAGTTAATGGTGACACTATATTGTCCTTTAAAACAACGTTAATAAAATATATTTTTAAGGCTAAGATTTCAGAAAATGGGTTTTTACCCCTTTCCTCTCAGTAAAATGGAGAGGTATTAGATTAGAGGTAGACAGCTGTACTATGAATTTTAGGTCTGGAGATCATCAAGACCTCCTTAAGAGCATTAGATTATCAATTCTTTGCTCAAGAAACACTCACTTGATTCTGAGAATATCACCCAGTCTAATCTCCCTCTTTTATGAAACATTATGCAGAAGGTGATGGCAATACCTGGAGTTCTCAGATTTCCTCGATTTGTCACTCCAGCTTTAAGCCTGTGTTTGGGATAGAGACTACACTGTTTTCATCAGTCGGTGACTTCTTCCTAGCAATAGATTAAGATTAGCAGGCAAATTCTCTACTTTGATACAGCACTTTTGTACCATTAGCTTACAGATATATGAAGAGACTTTGATACCATTTGTATGCTGCAGACCCTGGCAGGGTTAGCCAGAATGACTTGGCTAGTCCATTTTTGTCTGTTTGTGAGATTCCCAAAAGAATAGTTTTGGATGATTTCTCATCAGTGCCTACAGCTCTCTCATCACAGAGTTCTGTTCTGTCACATCTCTTTATTCAATGGGTATGGGAGGTCATTAAGCTACATAATGAGGCACTGTAGACTGAGTTGTCTTCTCGATGTGGATGACACTCAGTTGTACATCTCAGTTTCACGAGCCCCAGATAGTACGTGTATTTGATTTTTCCCAGCGCTTAGAGGCTTGAATGAAAGCTAGTTAGCCGAGACTAAACATGCATTGAAAGGAGGTAATGCTGGTAGGCTGGGGGGACTAACCAGAGGAAATGGGCAAGGTCATATTGGCTCCCTCAGTTGAAGGAGTGTGTTAACCTATTGTTACTCAGGTTCATACATTGGGGGCATTATTGACTCCTGGGCTGATTCTGGATGTCCAGATAGCCCCAGTAGCCAAAAGTGCATTTTTCTATGGCTAGGAGATTGTGACCTTTTCTCTCACACATACATTTAGTCACTGTTATTCATGTCACTTCCAGCTTAGATTATTATAATGGACTGTTTGAGGCTTAGCCTGAAAATCATTTGGAATTCTCAGCTGAGGCAGACTACAGAACCCCTCTTACTTAACAGTGGCACCCAGTGCTCAGAAGTCAGCACTGACTTCTAGTCTGTTCCCAGGTGTTGATTTTGACCAATAAAGCTCTAAAAGCTTTGAACACTGACTACCATAAAGAGTACCTGCTGCCCCACTTGAGGTCAGTAGATGTTGTAAGCTAAGAGAGGAGAGTCTTAGGAAAGGTTAGAGGAGGCAGCAGTAGCTTGTTCAGCTTCTGTTGTTCCAACCTGTAACTGCCTCTATTTTGTACAGAAATGAATACATGTATCTAATGCTAGGATGTATTCATTTTAAATAAATCAGTTTGCAGATTGGAAAAAGTGCTATTTTCCCTGTGAACTTTCAGCCCGCTGAGCGCAGCGGAATAGCTACACACTAGTTCACTTCAGAAATGAGTGAACCTGTCCAAATAAATAAGAACCAATATGAACGTGAATTTAGTTTGAATCCTTCAAACTAAATTTTATTTGAGGTTTGAAATAATTTTGTTGCCATTCTAAAGTTAAATCCTCACTGGTATTTTAAACACGCTTGTTTTTAATTGTAATGCACTTTAAGATGAGCATAAAATTGTGTATAAATAATACTACATCACATAAAAATCTGTTAGTAGGATAGAGCACAGATAAGTCACTGCCCAGAGGAAAAGCAGCAGCACTTGATAACAGGTTTCTACTTTGCTTACTCCCATAATAAAATGTATAGGAGGTTTACATACTTGAATGCACTGAGACTTTCCATATTAATGATATACACATATATATTCCCACATAATATTCAGTGCTGGCTGGTGTATCTAACATGCAGGGCCCCAGGTACTTTGCAATTCTTGCCATAGAATTCTACTCCAGAATCTAAGCATTCATTGCAGTAAAAAAATTCCAGCCTCTGGGGTGGCAAAGAAAAAATCAAGTGCAAACTGATGCAGTCTGCAGAGAGGATGAAGCAGTAGCTCTTAGAAGCATGAATTCTCACTCCAGTCATCTCGATGGATTAACTCTGAAGCCTAATGCTAACACTTAAAATGTCAATATGTTTCAGAACTACAGAAACCTTCTACTAATGCATTTATCCCATACTCACAGCTGTTCCCTGCAAAATACTTATTTTTCATGAAATACAGGAACATGGGAATTACCATACTGGATCAGACCAGTGGTCAACTAGTCCAGTATCTGGCCTCTGATAATGGCCTATACCAGCTGCTTCAGAGAAGATTGCATTATGAAACTTCCTAACGGATATATATGGAAAAAGCCTGCCCACAGAGGAAATTTCTTCCTAACTCCCATCAGTTACTAGCAGACATGCCTTGAAGAATTACTGTTTATAACAATTCAAAAATTATGTTTTAAATCCTTTCTAAAGTAACTACAGATGCTCTCATTGTCCATATGACCAAGCTTTCCTGAACCTTACCAATCTCTTGGCTTTAGTGATGTCACGGGCAATGAGTCCTGTAGGTTCATTGTACAATATTTCCTGTAATCAGTTTTAATTTTTTTACTTTTCTGTTTCACTGATCGCCCTTGTTCTTGTGTTACATGAGAGGATAAATCGGACAGCCCAATTTACCTTTTCTGTACCGTTATTATTTTGTATATTCCTGTCATATCCCCTTTTGTCTCTAAACTAAACTGTCCCCGTCTTTTTACTCTTATTATAGAAGTAGTTTCATGCCTTTGATCATCTTTATGGCTAACATTAGATCCTTTCTGGGTCAAAGTGACCAGAACTGCACACAATATTCCAGATGAGCACATGCCATTGATTCATATCATAGCAATTTATTTTCCATATTATTTTCTATCCCGTTCCTTCTGCACCCAAAAATTTTTTGTTCTCTTTTTTCATTGTTCTTACACACATAAGAAACCAGTAGGAAGACCATGCAGAACACAAAGCAGTGGTGTCATATGCTACCAGCAAGACAAATTGTTTAAGAATCAGGCTGCAGCATTTTAAACTACCTTAGTTTCTGGGCTGATTTCAAGCATATTTCTCTGTAAAGTACATCACAGTACTCTACTCTTTGTTGTCAAACGCCTGGTTTACAAGCTACAAGGTCTGCATCCAAATGAAAGATTCACAATCTAATCAAACAGAAATGGAAAAAATCCCATCATGATCAGTACTGCTATATGACCACTCAACAGCAACCTCCAAGTGTGAGCTTGAACAACAGCTGGCAGGCATACACATTCAGTGAAAAGAAGATACAGTCCTCAGATACAGATATCTTCTGGTTGCAACTCCCAAGTGAGCAACATTGCCTTTTCTGGATTCACCTTCAGACAGCTAAACCTCATCCATGCCCCAGTCTCAACCAGACACTGGATAAGGCACTTGACAGCACTCGCTCTCATTACCCTGATAACGTGACACACAAAATACCACATTACATTTCTGTCAACAGGGAAATAATTTCCTTTTTGATTCTGCTGTGACTTGCTTTGCAGGGGGCAAGACAACCTGTGTCCTATTTATTCTTTTCTTATCAGTAGTCTCTGTAAAGAAGCTATTCAGAAACCTCATTTCGGACATAAAAATATCAGCCATAATTCTATAGCAGCTTGATAACTTATATAGAGAAACCACTAATTCTCAACTTTAAATTTCAACAAATTTAGGGGGTCAGATTCAACATCAACCCAATAATACTCTTGTTCCAGGCTTTTACGTAGCACATTCCTTCTACTCGCAATCTACACTCAACATGTACTCTTTTAGCTTACACTAGAAATTCCATGTATGTTGCAGAGAGAGACCCCTATTTTCAGTTCAAGGAACTGAAAAGCGTTTTACCTGCCATGGCCAGAAATCAGGGGGTTGTGTTCCACCTTCAAAAGCTGATGTCAACACTACTGTCAGGGTTCCTTCCCCACTCTGAACTTTAGGGTACGGATGTGGGGACCCGCATGAAAGACCCCCTAAGCTTATTTTTACCAGCTTAGGTAAAAACTTCCCCAAGGTACAAACTTTGCCTTGTCCTTGAACAGTATGCTGCCACCACCAAGCGTTTTAAACAAAGAACAGGGAAAGAGACCACTTGGAGATGTCTTCCCCCAAAATACCCCCCCCCAAGCCTACACACCCCCTTTCCTGGGGAGGCTTGAGAATAATATCCTAACCGATTGGTTACAAAATCATCAAAGACCCAAACCCCTGGATCTTGGAACAATGGAGAAATCAGTCAGGTTCTTAAAAGAACGATTTTATTAAAAACAAAAACAAAAAAAGAGAGAGGTAAAAATCACCTCTGTAAAATCAGGATGGAAAATACTTTACAGGGTATTCAGATTCAAAACATTTGCCCAGAGGATCCTCCTCTGGGCAAAACCTTAAAGTTACAGAAAACAGGAATAAACCTCCCTCCCTCTTAACACAGGGAAAATTCACATAAAACAAAAGATAAACTAATCTGCCTTGCCTGGCTTACCTATACTGGTTGCAGTATTGGAGACTTGGATTAGGATGGGTTGGAGAAGATGGATTTCTGTCTGGCCTCTCTCAGTCCTAAGAGAGAACAACCACGTAAACAAAGAGCACAACAAAAGTGTTCCCCTGCCCCCACCCAAGATTTGAAAGTATCTTGTCCCCTTATTGGTCCTTTGGTCAGGTGCCAGCCAGGTTAGTTGAGCTTCTTAACGATTTACAGGTAACAGGATGTTGCCTCTGGCCAGGAGGGATTTTATAGCACTGTATACAGAAAGGTGGTTACCCTTCCCTTTATATTTATGAGAACTACCATCTAAAATGGTGCAGGGAGCAGCATTCACTTTAGGTGTTAGCACTGTAGTAGGAGAAAAAACCCAAGGAGAAATGTTCAGATATTTTACTTTAAAATGCATTGGTAAATGTGTGCAAGTATATCTGGCCCAACTGGGGCCCTGCACTATGGGCACAATGTTAGCAATGGCAGGGCCACATGTCGAGTTACAGTAACGGGCCCTTAAATAATTGAGATCAAAGCAGAACTTTATTTTTTTTTTAAAAGCACTTCAATTCATCTTTAAAACAGATAGCAATGGCCTACATCTAAAGGAGGCTGGGGATGAAGAAGAGAACACTTAAAAAACCCTTTATTTGGTGAATAGCCACAGCCTGTAAAAACCACGGGAGAAGTTCTGCTCCCACTTACACCTATAAATTTCCATTGCCTTCAACAGGGTTGTACAGGTATCACGGAGTACAATTTGGCACTGAAATAACAAAATATCAAGCAATTTTCTGAGCAGCTGCTTGCTTTCAAAAATGACAATAGGTCAAAGCTGGCAACAAGCAAAGGGATACAAATTAAAGATGTAAGCACTATTTCTTCCATTGTTCCAATGCTATTAGGCCCAAATCCTGCAGACACACGTTTAATTTTAATTAGGGCTGTTGAGCAATTAAAAATATTAATCATGATTAATCGAGCAATTAATCGCACTTTTACACAATAATAGAATACCATTTATTTAAATATTTCTACATTTTCAAATATATTTTCAGTTACAACACAGAAGACAAAGAATACTATGCTCACTTTATATTTATTTTTGATTACAAATATTTTCACTGTAAAAAACAAAAGAAATAGTATTTTTCAATTCACCTCATACAAATACTGTAGTACAATCTCTTTACCATGAAAGTTGAACTTACAAATATAGAATTATGTACAAAAATAACTGCATTCAAAAATAAAACAAAATGTAAAATTTTAGAGCCTACAAGTCCACTCAGTCCTATTTCTTGTTCAGCCAATTGCTCAGACAAACAAGTTTGTTTACATTTGCAGGAGATAATGCTGCCCACTTCTTGTTCACAATGTCACCTGAAAGTGAGAACAGGTGTTCGCATGGCACTGTTGCAGCCAGTGTTGTGAGATATTAACATGCGAGATGCGCTAAAGATTCATACGTCCCTTCATGCCTCTTCCCTCCATTCCAGAGGACATGCTGATGACAGGTTCTGCTCGATAACAATCTAAAGCAGTGCGGACCAGTACATGTTCATTTTCCTCATCTGAGTCAGATGCTAACAGCAGAAGGTTGATTTTCTTTTTTGGTGGTTCGGGGTCTGTAGTTTCTTCATCAGAATATTGCTCTTTTAAGACTTTGGAAAGCATGCTCCATACCTTGTCCCGCTCAGATTTTGGAAGGTATTTCAGATTCTTAAACCTTGGGTGGACTCCTATAGCTATCTTTAGAAATCTCACATTGGAACCTTCTTTGCATTTTGTCAAACCTGCAGCGAAAGTGTTCTTAAAATGAACACCACATGCTGGGTCATTGTCTGAGACTGAATGCTATAACATGAACTATATGGCAGAATGTGGGTAAAACAGAGCCAGAGACATACAACTCTCCCCCAAGGAGTTCAGTCACAAATTTAATTAATGCATTATTTTTTTTAACGAGGGTCATCAGCATGGAAACTTGTCCTCTGGAATGGTGGCTGAAGCATGAAGGGGCATATGAAGGTTTAGCATGTCTGGCACGTAAATACCTTGCAATGCTGGCTACCAAAGTCCCCTGCGAACACCTGTTCTCATTTTCTGGTAACATTGTATGAGGAAAGGAGTACTTGTGGCACCTTAGAGCCTAACCAATTTATTTGAGCATAAGCTTTCGTGAGCTACAGCTCACTTCATCGCATGCATTGTAAGAGGGCAGCAGTATCTCCCGTAAATGTAAACAAACTTGTTTGTCTTAGCGATTGGCTGAACAAGAAGTAGAACTGAGGGGACTTGTAGGCTCTAAAGTTCTGCATTGTTTTGTTTTTGAGTGCAGTTATGTGACAAAAAAATCTACATTTTATAAGTTGCATTTTCACAATAAAGAGATTGCACTACAGTACTTGTATGAGGTGAACTGAAGACTATTCCTTTTATCATTTTTACAGTGCATATATCCGTAATAAAAAAATAATATAAAGCGAGCAGTGTAGACTTTGTATTTTGTGTTGTAATTTAAAACAATACAGGGAGTCCTTACGTCAGATGCCACTTACAATGTTTTTCAATTGACTGCCCGTTTTGCCCCTACAATGCTTGTTTTGCCCTTACGATGCTTGATTTGCATAAAGTTGTCTGAAATCACTTCGTGGTTGCGTTATACTGGTATGGAGCTGGAAGGGGTCGCTTCTGATTGGTTTTGAGCAGGGTCGGCTCTAGGCACCAGCCTAGCAAGCAGGTGCCTGGGGCGGCAAACGGGGAAAGGGCGGCACTGCGGCGGCATGCTGGGGGCAGCTCCTCCGCTTCCCTCTTCCGCGGCACGCCTGCGGCAGCCCCTCCTCCTGTTTCCTGTTGGCAGCATTTCCCTTCGCCGCTTGGGGTGGCAAAAAAGGTAGAGCCGGCCCTGGTTTTGAGGCAGCAGAGTAGTTTATTGCTGGGTAGGGTTGCTGCTTGTTTTTGGTTGGCTGAGCCCAGGGCCGGGAGCCAAACAGGAAGCTTGAACGGTGACTGTCCGAGGCTCAGCATGTATACCATTCTCCCTGGCTTTCTGAGCCTGTGTTGCCAGTATTCTGAGCAGCATATATGAGTTTATATGTTTGTTTGAATGCTGTTTGTTTACAAAATACAGTGTACAGTAAATACATTGATGTTGCTACATTAGTCATCTATAATTCATTTCATACAAAAATCTGGATTAGTGTGGTGAAATCAAGCCTTGGTTCAGGAATCTATCGCCCCTTCATATCATTGATTCCTATGGGAAAAGCGGTTTTGACTTACGACACAATTCTGAGGAACACATTGTGTCGTAAGTCCAAGGACTCCCTGTATATTTGAAAATGGAGAGAAACATCCAAAAATATTTAATAAATTTCAATTGGTGTTCTATTGTTTAACAGTGCAATTAAAACTATGATTAATCGCAATTAATTTGAGTTAATTGCAGGAGTTAACTGTGATTAATTGACACCCCTACTTTTAATCCCATTGAAGTCAATGAGTTATGGTAATAAAGTGGGTTTATTTGCAAGCTTGGGCAGTAGCATGATGACAAATCTCAAGTAAAGGCAGCAACTAAAAAGGGATCTAGACATTTATATGTCAATGTAATGTCATAGCACAGGAAAGATGGACAGAACTAACCCAAATATAAAAAACAGTAGGCCTTCAAAATCCTATGCTAGTTTTCATGAGTCCCTCAGAAATAGGATGTCTGTTCTTTGCCCTTTCCCTAAGAACTGACTGCATGGCCATTGATTTGGGTTTACATTTTTAAGGGGATTCTTTAAAGCGATCCCAGCACGCTCTTGTAGTAATTAGCCCTTTATATCTGGGGGGATACAGCCAGCTGGAGGCCCAGAAGGGTCATTTGCTTTTGACTGACTTCCATTTCTTCAACTATTTAGTTACCTTTAAGATTTTTCCCCCCCTTTCTTTTCTCATTCTTGATGGTGCCACGCATCTTCATGTGTATTCACCCTGACCAGGCTATTAGTTAAGATGTTATAGCTAACTTAATTTAAATGTAGCTAGCCCAAATTTCACATGCTGGTGGGAAATAGTGTTTCTGGCCAGATTTAGGGATCATGCATATCCCAGGTCACGACTCTTTCTTGAGTTTATTTTTGGACATATGTGCGGATGGGAGATTAAGTGACACATCCTCTCCTTCTACAGCTAGGTGCTTGGGCTTCAGAACCATCAGAGCTTATTTCTTAATAGAGGGAGATAGTCTCCCCACCCATTAAATACAATGCTTCAATCAAGTGGCACCTTCTTGGGAGCTCTAGAACCAACACCTCTTTACAGTGACACAGAACAGCCTCTTTAAAACAAGACATGATTGATTAGTCAGCTGGAACAGTGTTTAGGAACATTAGATTAGAATGGTAAAGTAAAGCCTAGATGCACACAACCTCCCTGGGTTGACTCTCTGCACTGAGTCAGGAATCTTACTGCAGTCTGCTCAGACTTCCGTTCTTTGTCTTTAGTACCAATCATGCTGTTTTCACAAGTAGTGCCCCTTGGCCAGCAGTTGTTAAAAGTCAATGGTCCAATCATTAGTCTCCATTCACATACTGACAGTTCTTGATAGACTACTCATACTGACCCTGACATGCCTACTGACTCATGGCCAGTCACTTCCCTGTTTATATACTGTGCCTGAGAAGAAATTAATCTCTTCACACCCAGTGGGTAGCATACAAAAGTGAATGGAGAAGCTAAGTCACATACATTGCATAAAAATAGGAACGTCCTACATTCTCCACAGTAACTATATTCAGTATCTTATGTCTGTACACTTGACTGGCATGCTATTTTGCTTTTACAGGCTGATGGATTTTACATGACAATCTTCTAAAACTTACAACATATGTTTGGATAACAGGGAACCATCCCTGCCTGATTCACCTGCAGTTGGTTTATTGTGGTACAAACAATGGTGACATAACAGCCTTTCATTCATCTCTTGAACTAAATCCATGGTGGAAGATATCAGACACCCAAAATGAGCTACATCTAAATGTGGGAATTCTTGGACAAAGACCAGAGTGATGTTCATTAATACCTTCTTGGGACTTAAGGGTGACATTTCCCAAAAGTGGCTAAAGGAGCAGAGCACCTAACTCCCTTTGAAAGTCACACATCTTTAGTCACTTTTGGAAGTCTCATCTGGAAAAAACACTTAATTAAAAAATAATAATAATTAAAATCACTGAATGAACATCACAACTGTACATCAGTAACATGGAAATGCTATCTACGTCACAAGGGGCATAGGGGATTAACCAATATTTTTCCAGAACTCTGAAGATAATTTTAAGTATTTTATTCATTTTTATTCTTAAAGTAAATAAGAAAATTTTAGCACTTGGCAGAAACTCTACAAGTTCTGGTTCTCAATGTTAAACAACTTGCATGATTACAAATCATGTGTTCTGGTGACATTTCAGAAGTAGCATCTTATATAGCTGTCATGATTACAAAGTTGTTCCATGGCTAAACCTAAAGAAATAGAAAAATGGCACTTATGAAGTTGGAGATTCATAATTTTTGTAATAAAATAGAAGCTTCACAATATAAGTTGTTCTAGATTTTGGAGAAACCAAATAAAATTAGTTACTTCTAAAACAATTTCAGTGAATGGAGAACACAGTAACCTTCCAACCACACACATACTACAAAACTAATGAGAAACTGCATGCTCCACTTGGAGGCACATCCATTTTCTTCTTAAAAGTCATTTATAGAAGAGTACATTGGTGATCTCTTCTTACATGCTGGATCCTTCTCAAGAAATTATAAGTTATGAAGCATATTATAATGCGGTATCTCTGTATTTTCTGCAGAGTCCTTCACAATGTTTAATGTAGAAGGTTAACTATTAATTGCAAAATAATTGTTTGGAATTATTCCATCTTTAAAAAAAAAAAAAAGCCACATGCCATGCATTTCCCTCCCCTGGATAATTGAAATGTTACCATTGCCTATTGACATTCAGAACCTGTTGGTATTTGAAGAGAATGGGCCACTGTAATATTCACACAATTGTTTGTTGCTCATTCATCCACAACTCAGAAGTATTTGTTGTTCCTGAAGACAGCATAAACTGCTCAGAGAATAAAGCAAGGTTTCAGAAATCTCATTAACAAATTGGTTAAACAACCTCAGCATGAGGTACATTACCCAAAGTTGTAACCTTGCACTGAGCAACAGAAAAGCATTAAGTACTGGGTATTAGTGCAATTTTCCACTCTGATTTTGCTTCATAGGTACCCTAAAGCTATTTATTGCAATCAAGCAGAAATTAAAGAGAAAGTATTTTATAAGCTAGTAAGTAGCCATCCAGAACGTAGCTGAGTTTACTCACTGAGCTTTGACTTAATCTCTTAAAGTTGCTGTGGGACACACGCACGGTTTTTTACTTCATTGCTTGTGCAGCAATTCCTCTCTCTCTCCCCCTCCCCCCCCCCATCCTGCTGACACACTCTATGCTGAGAGCTTGATATTTGTTCATATTGCTGGCTAGCACGCAGTTGAAGGATGGAAGGGGCTGAGTGGTATAAGAAAGGGGTGGGAATAATGAAAAAACATGAACAGGACACACAATGTGTTTATGTACATACACAGCACTGAGACTAACAGCCTCAATTTGAAAAAAGCTTTAGACGTATTTTAAAATAAAACCAATTTTAACTTTTTAAAAAACTTCATTATTGTGTTGGTGGGGAGAAGAGAAAGAAGGAAAGAAAACAAAGTAACTGCAATCTGGAGGAAAGAAAGTTGCTAGGATTTGAAGTGACCTACTGGTTCTGTTGGCATACCAACGAAAGAGCTGTTCACTTGTGTGACTGACTTCTATAGCTGCCACAGTGTTAATCCCTTGGGCTTTTCTTCCATCTGATTCAATTCTTTCCCTGCCCCCATTGTTGAAGTATCGCTGTTACATCCCCTATTCAAATTGATAATTCAAGGGTTTGGGGCCAATTTTGCCAGTCAGCAGCTGAACTTTTTACCCTGTTGACTCTTAGTGTAATTCACTATTTAAACTTGGCCCTATTTTTTTCCCCAAGTGGGCCACATTATTTTCAACAAAGCATTTATATAGCTGAGGGAGGGGAGTTACAATTATCACCTGGCCAACGCTATAAAGTTCCAATGTGGGATAATTCTCAAAACCCTCATTTTCCACTCTGCGGTACCAGAAGTAATCAAACACTGCTTCAAATTTATCTTGTAGCAATACATACATGACATACTTTTCCATTTTTTATTTCTGCACAGTGTAACAAAGCACTTTTTCACAACTCAAGTGTTCAGGAAAGTTTACAATTGTATTTTGGTAGTCTGGAATTTAAAAAAACCCTTCTCTCCATAGTCACTGCAGTAAATCCAGCTTTACAGCAAATAAGAGAAATATTTAAACAGCTGTATTGTTCAACCAAGAATTACTAACTACAAATCAAACAGTTATCATTTAGGAAAAAATGCAGCAGTACAAAACATCTCTCTTTAGGCATCTTCACATCCTCCTCTTCTGTGTGCTTATATACAGAACTGTGAAAAGGAAGAAGTGAAACGTTATAAAATTCCGTACATAAGGTGCCTTGTTTACCCTATCAATTAAATCAGGAAGTGTAAAAGTTGAAGTTCCAACAGCAATATTACCTGAGTCAAACTAACATATACATAGTTTCTATTTCACTTTTCCTTGTTGAACACTTAGTTTAATATATTACTTTGTCAAATTGTGCCCCATAATAGATAGAGGATGTACAGATAGGTTCTATAATGTGACTGTTTCTAAAACCAATTTAATTGGAACTGCCTTCTGTGATGCCGAGGAGAGTCCTACCGGATTTTCAGGATGCGTAGATTAAGGGTGTTAGAAATCAGTCTTGATCTGACAACAAAAGGTTCAGGATCCTCACTCCTTTTCATTTAAAACTTTTGCAAAGGTCACAGAAACCTATGAAGTAGTCTGTACATTCCACTTACTGGGCCAGTACCAGGGTGTCTTGTGATAAAAGGTTTCCTGCAAGTTTTTAGGAAAGGGTCTCCTTTGGGGCATAGGGAAAGGAGGAGGAAGCCATGATACTTGCAGTTTGGGTGCCCAGTGTGTGAAATATTTCAGAACTAACTATGCTCTCAAACTGAGGTGTCTCATTTCTCAGCTCAACCTGTTTTCTAGAGTCTATCACAGCCCACCCAATAATGAGACGTGGGGTAAGACTTCTCGCTACCTCACCATCATCCAGGTTCTTCCCTGAGCCTTTCAAACATGCTCTTATTTCCAAGTCTTTAAAAAAAAAAAAAAAAAAAAGGTGGGGGGGGGAGAGGTGAAATGGAGGCAAAAAACCCTTGACCATAGTTGCTTCAACCTCACCTATCCAAATTCTGTAAGAGATGCCTGACCAACCCTCAAGGTGACTTCTCTATTCTCAGCCTCCTATTAAGAAAAAGACTGTCTAATTTCTCTCTTTCTCATGGGCTCTGTGCTCTTCTTGTTTTCCTCTTTCTGTCCTCGCCTGTGGATGTCCACAGAGTTCAGTTCCTGGCCCTCTCCTTTTTTCCTCTTCACATTTTGCTCCTGGGTGACTTCATCCATTCCTGTGCCTTCACTTCCCTTCTCTACACTGATTCTTCTGCACATGTGATCTCTGCCCCTCTGTTCATTCTTGAATCTTTGCCCTCAACCACCTCCCAACCTCTCTTCCTGGCATTTCTTGCTACCAGGGTGAAAGGTATGGCTATATTACAAATACCTCCATCTCAAGGGGTTGGGTTACACTACCATTATCCCTCAATACAGTTAAAGATGGGCCATTTTGTAGTGGGGATAGGACCGTAACTGTCTTTGAACCACACTAAAATTTATCTAGTTGCTTATACTCCACCTATTTCCATGGTAGCTGAGCCTTGGAAAGTCTCATTATAATGTGTCATGGGTCAGTGTTAATTATTGCAATCTTTTTGAATGAGAGTAAAGTCTTCACCTGTAAGTACAGTCTTAAATTATTAATAAGATGCATCAGACAGTTAAGTTAGTCAACATTCAATTTTGGACAATCAAACTGAGTATATATGAAATGCAATCAATATCCACAGAACCCTATAAATGTACACACTGCTTTACAGAGCAAGACATGATAAGCTCTGTGAAACAAGGGACACCTAGATAGACAAGACAGGTCTGGTGAATGTTATTGATTGGCTGACTAAGAAAAGAAAGGGTCCTGTGATGAGTGGGTTAGAAGGAGGGATAGAAAAGAGAGGGTGCTTGGTAAAAGATAGGGAGAGGGGAAGGAGTCACAGGGATCAATAAGGAAGAGCATAGGACCAGAACAGCGGAGCAGGAGGAAATGAGAACACAGATGGTAGGTAAAAGAAAGATTATGTAAGGCCTCTTGCAAGAGTAAAAAGTTTGAAATGGATGTGGCTGGAGACAGGCAGTCACCTAATTTTATTTTCATACATGCCTCAAATTAAAAATTCCATGCCAAAAAACAAATCCGAATCAAGAGTATTGCAAGGAGGGAGAGTTACCATTATTTCCTCGGATAAATGCATCCCCATATTTGTTCTTTAATTGACCATTTACATATTCTTCTGTCTGCTCCAGAGCTATGTTCATATACCCATCCAGGCAAGCCAGGACACCTGAAGACATTAACAAGTTTTAAAAAATTTAAAAAACAAAACAAAAAATTAGATTTAAAAAATCAGGGTAAACATAAATCTGACAGTTTTTTATTCTTCAAACACAACTCAAACCTCTCTTTCTAGATAAACTGCTCTGATTAACTGAAACATACAGTCTCCTCTAAGCCAATTAGAAAGCAGGTCAACAATGGTACAATGAAAAATTGTCACCATATCCTCACCATCCATCAGGTAGTGATTAAATCTTCATCAACGCTCCGTAAATGAAAAATATTGCTTGTGATAAAACAGAACTCTGTCACAAGATCAATGGCTTCTGCTCTGAAAGTTGAAAATGGTGCAATTCATTTATGTATTAGCAAGAGATGAGTGGTCCTTAATATTCTACAGAAGAGCCCCATGTATTAGAAAGGAACTGGGCACACTGAATTTAGCTAGAAAAATGAATGGAAAGTCTATATAAAAGAGGTTGAGTTTTTTATCTAAATGACATGTCAGAGACGTCATGGTGTTTAAGGCCAGAAGGGACAACCAGATCATCTAGTCTGACCTTCTGTATATCACAGACCACCAACATTCCCCATCACTGGCACTAAACTGAAATTAGATGAAAGTATTATAGACCACAGGAGATTAGACTATTATGTGCCACAGGCAGAGAACTGAAGGGACTGAGGTGCACCAGAGCCCAAGGTCCCACACAACGGCAGGGAAATGATTAAGTGAGATATATCCAGATAACTGTGGCAAATGATCCACACCCACATGCTGCAGAGAAAAGCAAAAAACCTCCAAAGTCACTGCCAATCTGACCTGGGGGAAAATTCCTTCACGACCCCTCAAACAAAGACCAGTTAAACCCTAAGCAGGTAAGCAAAAACCAGCCAGCCAAGGAGCAGAGAGTAAGCAAGCTCGGTGCCTCTCAGAGCCCTGGTCCCCCTTGTCCAATGTCCCATTTCCAGGCAGGCCCATCCCACAAGCTTCAGAGAAAGGAGATTTAAAAACACCAACAACAAACAGAAGATATGAGGTTTGTGGGGGGTATGAATTCCTTCCTGACTCCTGCAGGTGGCTGGCTGAAATCCTGAAGCATGAGCTTTTAGGAACATAAAACAAGCTGGAAATAGGCCTCAGGACTCTTGGGTCCTACCCCCTACCATCACAAGCTACCCCGTCTTACAATCACACTCAAATTTGTCCATCTCTTTCTTAAAGCTCATTAAGTCGTTTGGCCCCACAACTCCTATGGGAGGGTGATCCAGAACCTCACTCCTGTGATAGTTACAAGCCTTCTTCTAATTTCCAGCCTGTATTTGTTCACAGCCAGTTTATAGCCATTTGTTCTTGTGCCAACATTCACAGATTCTAAGGCCAGAAAGGACCATTTGTGACCATCTAGTCTGACCTCTGGTATAGCACAGGCCATAGAACTTTCCCAAAATAATTCCTGGAGCAGATCTTTTAGAACATCCAATCTTCATTTAAAAATCGTCAGTGATGGAGACTCCACCATGACCCTTAGTAAATTGTTCCAAAGGTTAATTGCTCTCCCCACTGAAAATTTACACCTTATTTAAAGTCAGGGGTGGCGAGTTGTATGGGCCCATGGTGCCTGGCCTCCAGGAATATTCAGGGCTGGGGGCCCTGCTCCACCAATGTTTGGAGCTGGGTCTCTCCCCTCCCCCGGAGCATCCCCCCACAAGCCCCGGGAGCGTCCCTGCCTGAATGAAAGCGGTGCGGCTCTCCCTTGCCTGCCTGCACTGGTGGCTGCTCCTGCTGCCTAAGGCTACAGCACAAGAGCAGAGCTGGTGGCAGGCTGAAGCAGCTGGCTGTTGCTGAATCTCAGGAGGGGGAGAGGGAGAAGGCATAAACATGCTTGGCAGCCCTCCCCCTGCACCCACCAGGAGGAGACACTGAGGGAGCTTCCTTCCGGCAGGAGATATCTGGAGTGGACCTCACTCACCTGAGCAGCTGCTGTGGCGTCAATGAGTGTTTGATCCTGTTATCCGCACCGCCCTGCCACCATTCCTGCCCAACGCTGGGCAAGGGGCAGCCCCATCCCCCACCCCCAGTGAGGCTAAGGTGAGGGGCAGCAGGGGAGGAAGGAAGCCACATGTGATGGCAGTCCCCTCCCCTAAGTGCTGCACCCCACCACCCCCTCCCAGAGCCTGCACCCGCACCCCCCCCCCACACCCCCCCCTCCAGCCCCCAAACTCCCTCCCAGAACCTGCACCCCCTTCCTAAGCACCCCTCCTGCCCCCGAACTCCCTCCCAGAGCCTGCACCCCTCACCCCCTCTTGCATCCCCTGCCCCAGCCCAACTCCCTCCCAGAGCTTGAACTCCCACCCCCTTCCCACACACCCTCTCCTACCCCCAAACTCCCTCCAAGAGCCTTCACCCCTCACCCACTCCTGCACCCCACCCTCTGCCCCAGCCCAGAGCCTGCACCCAGCACCCAAACTCCATCTGAGAGCCCGCACCCCAGACTCCATCCCAGAGCCCAACCTCTCAACTGTCCTATGCCCCAATCCCCTGCCCCAGCCGAGGGCCTGTACCTCAGACCTCCTCCCCCGACCCAAACTCCGTCGCAGAGCATTAGGCAGGTGGGGGGGCGGAGTTGAGGGGGGAGCCCTCTGGGCGCCACCAAAATTTCTACAAACCTGACGCCCGTTTCCAGTCTGAATTTGTTCAATTTCAACTTCTAGCCATTGAATCATGTTCTCTGCTAGACAGAAAAGCCCATTATTAAGTATTTGCTCCCTAGGTAGATTCTTATAGACTGTAACCAAGTCATCCCTTAACCTTCTCTTTGCCATGATAAATAGATTGAGCTCTTTGAGTTTATCATTATAAGGCATGTTTTCTAATCCTTTAATCATTCTCCTGGCTCTTCTTCCCCTCCAATTTATCACAATCCTTCCTGAACTGTGGGCATCAGAACTATACGCCAGTGCTAAATACAGATGTAAAATAATCTCTTTTATCTTACTAAAGATTCCCATGCTTATGTGTCCCAGGATCACATTAGCTCTTTTGTCCACAGTGGGAGTTCATGTTCAGCTGATTATCCACTAGAACCCCCAAATCTTTTTCAGAGTCAATGCTTCATATGATTGAGTTCTCCATCTGTAAGTATGGCCTACATTCTTTGTTACCAGATGTATACATTTATATTTATCTATATTAAAACACATTGTCTGCTTGTGCATAGTTTACCAAGTAATCTAGATCGTTCTGACTCAGTGACCTGTCCTCGTCATGATTTACTGTTTCCCCAATTCTTGTCATCTGCAAACTTTATCAGTGATAATTTTATGTTTTTTTCCAAGTCACTGATCAAGATGTTAAATAGCGTAGGGCCAAGAACTGATCCCTGCACAATCCCACGGGAAGAACACCTACATGATGATGATATCCCATCTACAGTTACATTCTGAGACCTATCATTGAGCTAGTTTTTAATCCATTTAATGTGTGCCATGTTAATTTTATATCATTCTAATTTTGTTAAAACAAAATGTCATGTGGTACCAAGTCTGATGCTTAACAGAAGTCTAAGTATATTATGTCAACACCATTACCTTTGTCAACCAAACTTGTAATCTGATCAAAAAAAAAATCAACTTAGTCTGACGGGATCAATTTTCCATAAACCCATGTTAATTTGCATTAATTACACTCTTTCTGTTAGGTTTTTTTTTAAATTAATCGAGCCCTGTATCAGCCTCTCCATTATCTTGGCTGAGACTGATGTCAGGCTGACAGGTCTATAATTACCCGGGTCATCCCAATCACCTTTTTAAAAACGGCATAACATTAGCTTTCTTCCAGCCTCCTGGAACTTCCCCAGTGATCCAAGTCTTATTGAAAAGCAACATTAACGGTCCAGAGGTCACCTCAGACAGCTCTCTTAGTCCTTTAGTTTAAATAAATAACTTCAATATCCATGAAGTGATCACCTTAATATAGGATAGCATAATGCCCCATATGATGCCACATTTTATAACAATTTTGATCTACAATATCTTTAAAGAAAAAACTTTTTCTTTGACCGGCAGCTGTTATCTTCATGCTATAAATTACACATTTCAATAAACTTCTCAACATTTTTCTTGAACACAACTCAGCTAAAATTGTAGTAACTGACATATTTACTTTTAAAAATACTATACATTTTTATTTCAATATAATTAAGTTTGCAATATTTTAAAATGCACACATTTTTAAACATGCCACAGGCATCGATTTTCCAAAATAGTTATACAGTTTAGTTACTGGATCACGAAGAAAAATTCCCTGCCCTTTAGTACTTTATTTTCTTGAATTTAAACAAATGAATACAAAACCAATGTTGCTTTTAAAAAAATAAATAACCTCTTTTCCCACTTTTCTCTTAGTCCTCTTCTGCACTGCACTCTATATACAGAATGCACTTTCTGAGCTGGTCCACTAAGCCCCTTAAATCCCTCCTCAAGATCTGCTTCTTTTGTGACACCCATGAATCCCAGTTTCTTCAAAAGAGCTCCACCAGTATGGAACTCAAGGCAGGATTAGGATTTTAGCCATCTACTTATGTATTCTGTTTACTTAATAAACAAATTGTTCATTTATGTAGAGAGAAGGGGTTTAATGTTGGGAGGAACAGGTGCTAGGGACACTAGAACTGAAGCCTGAGGACAATTTGAAGAACTATTTAAAAAAAATTTTTTTTTTGTTAAAACACACTAAATTTGCAACTAGTAAGATGTGTGCCTTGTCACACTGGCCTTTTTGTATGTTGTATCCCTTCCCCTACTACTCATCATTTTTGTTGTCTTAGACTGTATTCTTTAGGGTTGGGACTATGCTTTCCTCTGGGATCGGAAAGCATCTGGTACTTTTTGGGTTCTAAATAATTATTATAATTTAACTGTATAACTGTCTGGATTAAAGAACAGCAATGTGGAAAAACAGTCCAGTTTGATTCTCCTCTAGCACATATCCCCACATCTCAGCAGTGCTACTGTAAGATCTTCCATTAAATAACTGGGAATTTGAACTCTCCTGCCAACTTTTATGGTCTTAGGATCACATTTTCCTAAGTGTTTTTCTTTCTTCTCTTTCCACACAAATAGGAGAAATTGACTGACTACACACAAAGTGCTGTTAACTGCACGAAATAAACAAAATGAAAGGTTTTCCCCCCCTCTGATCTCTGTTTTAGTAATCTCAGGAATTACTTTTAACAATAGCAGGTAAAAAATAATTTCATACAAGTGAGACTAAAGTTGACTACATACCCTTTAAAAATATCACTCAATATGCCTTAAATGGCAGTGTTTTCACAGCCTTTTTTGTTCCTAGTATGCGTTCAGGCTTATTTCATTCTCTCTTCTTCCCCCTTGTATTTTTCCACTCTACTAACAGGACTGGCATAAAATGTTATCATTACCCAACCTCCTATTTACATTTTAAATGTATATATACACACACAGAGGCAAGCAAGTCACACACTGTAATTTACCAAATATGGTTTGTGCTTTTTCATGGCCTCTTTCCTTAAATGTGGCATTCACTTGGCACAGAATGAGACATTTTGACATTTTTTATATACAGTCATATCTGCATTAGGTGATATTTGTCAAAAAAGTACAATTAGCAACATGGCCTAGAAACAGAAGTAGATAAATCTGTCAACAAATTTGTAACAAGAGTTTGGAATCCTTTTTGAACAAAAAGTTTTAAGGAATTTCACAAATCTAGCTTACATTATAGTTTCATGTACTATAATAAATCCCGAAGTAAATTTTCCTCACCACAACACATGTGCTATTCTCTCAAACAGTGTACAGTGAAGTCAGCTGAATTATACCTATGTAAAAACTAGTGTGATCAATATCTGGCCCATAACATTTAAATATTTGAAGCACTCAGTAAAATAGTTTTGGGCCAGATACTGATCACACCAGTTTTTACATAGGTATAACTCAGCTGACTTCACTTTACAGCCAGTCCCCTCTTCCTCACTGAAAGCAAGCAGTGAGATATAAACCTCTGATGACACTGCTTAAAAAAAAAAAAAAAAAAAAAAAAAAAAAAAAATCAGGGAGCCAACAGACCTATTCTGGTTGAAGTCACGCTGGTACACTAGACCTGTAAGAGAAGATTCTCCTTGATAATCCTATGAGAGGATAAGTCCATGACTAACTTGGATTTTCAAAAGCATTTAAGGGATGTTAGAACAAGAATCCCACTTAGAGCCATTAGAACTTTTTCTCCTACATTACTTAGGTTCTTTTAAAAAAATCCCACTCTGAGGCCTCAATCCAACATTTAAACATATGCATAACTCAAAGGGATTCGAAATTTCTATGCTGGGAGCCTACACTGCTTCTTTCAAGACCACTGACCTAGACAAATTGTTTTAATCAAACTAAACACGTTTTTTTTTTCCAATCAGCAATTTGTCCAGACTTATTTATTTAACATTATGCCACCCTTTCCCAAATCTAAAATTGGCTATTCTAACACTTCAGATCACTGCACTACTAACTGGGATCCCCAGTTCAAGATTCCCAACCAAAATTCTCTCTGGAGCTTATGTAAATCACTAAAATGAACATGTCACTCTGGGGCCACAGTATACAGGAATTGCACCAGTCACAACACGAACTTGAGAATCCAACTCAAGCTATTATTACTATAGCAATAATTCCTGATATATGCAAGCCACCATGTGAATACAGCCTCAGAAAGCAAATACAGGTACGAAGAAATTAACATTCCTGCAAAGTTCTCTTGCTTTTATTAGTTATGGGACAGTCATTGTTTTAAAGTTAAGCATTGGGGGAGGAAGGGACAAATACAAACAGTGAGAATGTAGACATTCATTATGGGAGAGAGTGGGGAGAACTTACCTCGATAATCAACTCCAGAATTTAACTTTACAACAACAGGCCTTCCTATAATTTGTTTTAAGAAGTCACTAGGGGTTTGCTTCCGGAGACTCATTGTGATAGTCCTGGTGGGCTGGAAGGGAAAAAATGTTTAGATAAATAACTCAAATACAGATCTTAAAACATATATGCAACTAAGACAGGCAGTCTTGTGGCTCTCAAAGTGTTCAGCAGGGAAAAAATATCAAAATGGATAAAAGTGAAATCTGCAGAAAAAGAGGACAGACTTAAAACTGCAGTTCCACAGCCATAGCATGAAACATTCCATTTAACTTTTTTGCAGTTTCTGAAATTCTTAATAGGAATCCTCATATGTTTTTCTGTTAAACATCTGTTCACCATGCTGTGCCTCTTACAAACTTCCAATGTAGCCAGCAAAGGCTTTTCTTTTCCATAACACCTTTCGTTACAGCAGCTTTACTTGAATTATGGAATCAAGAATAGTTAATGAGTGTTTCATATCTAAAAAAAAAAAAAAACAGTTATATGCAGACTGCTATGTTAAAATGGAAAGAGCAAGGAGACTGTGTTAAAAGTAAAATTCTGGCCACGATTCTAATCTTAGTTACACTAATGAAAGTCAAGAATAATTTGGCTGAAGTCACTCTCTCAAACTTAATGAAGTTACACACTGGTGTGAGAGTTCAGAATAGAGCCACTGTATATCATGTACACAACATATAGAAATAATCAGTACATGAGTATGTATTGTGCATGCTTTAGATTCAGTTAAAAACATACTGAGAACTGATCTGTATTATCAACTCATCTACAAAGTTTCACTTTCAGAAACAAAGCTAACAGCAGCAAATAAAACTACTAAAACAAAACTCTAAACATATTTTAACAAAACTAAAAACAGAAGAAACATTTTAAAGATGTTTTTATACAAAAGACCAAAGAAGTATCTGAACATGACTATTCTCTTTACTGACTTTTACTTTAAAAATAAATAAATAAAAAGCAAAAGTAGTTTCTAAAACTAATGTCTAGCATCACACACAGCCTACATGAACCACCTAGCTCCCCCCACAAAGGCTCAGGTTTAGTATACTAGTTTTTCCAATATAAAGACTTCCACAGAATGGGGAGCGAGAAGGAAGAGGGAATGCAAAAGTTAGCATGTCAGAGTCCTGCATGTGCAGAAGCTTTTCTTAATGGATTTAATATTACTGCAATGGGCACAATAGTAAAATCAGTATGGTGTGTCTGCAAATGCATGTATATATCTTTTATTAGAGGAAAGGCCACAATTTTAGGTCTACCAGCATGTTATTTTACTTGCTGACATTAAGTTCACTGCTAATTTTCAGTATGATGTAAATTCAACAATCAAGTTTTAGAACCCATTAAAAATATTACGTAAGTTTACACTGGAAAGTCTACTCAGGAACACTCCCACATTATTATTTGTAAAAAGAAAAGGAGTACTTGTGGCACCTTAGAGACTAACAAATTTATTTGAGCATAAGCTTTCGTGAGCTACAGCTCACTTCATTAGAGCTGTAGCTCACGAAAGCTTATGCTCAAATAAATTTGTTAGTCTCTAAGGTGCCACAAGTACTCCTTTTCTTTTTGCAAATACAGACTAACAAGGCTGCTACTCTGAAACCTATTATTATTTGTATTATACTAGCAACTAGAGATCCCAACTGAATTTGGGGCTCCATTATGCTATGCACGGTACAAACTATACTGCAAGGGAAAGTCCCCGAAAACTTACAACCTAAATATACAAGACAGCCAATTTGTATTAACACCATAAGCAATCTGATCATTTTTAGAGAAGTAATCAGAAAAGACAGCTGTTCATTCTGGTTCAGCATGATTTCTAAATGTAGATTACAGGTCCTTCTATCACAGTGTAACAGCATCTTGCCATGCTATTTTCAATTACCCACATTAACCATTGGACAGCCATACTCAGAAAAACTTTTACCACTTTCACGTGTTTTAAACACAGTAGTCAATTAAAAGTATGAATTGTCCTGGGTCATTGTACTTCTTCAGTAGTCAGAATACATATTATCCAGTCTATTCTTATATCTGGGCTAGGTTTTTGTATGTGAATTCTAACATCCCTTTTCTACTTCTCAACTTCTAAATGAGGTAAGACATGACCAGCAACTCTGTAAAACTGTTTCTCAGCTTCCAGGGCAGAAGGATAGGACTAGTAAGCCATAGAACCTTGACTGAAGCCAATGGTGTAAAATGACTTTATTGATCAAAGATGAAGGCCGAACAACTTAATTTTAATTCCTAGGTCTTTAAGATAACACTTCTCTATTAGATGGGGGGGGGGGGTGGAGGGGAGGTGTCAAACTTTTGTACCATGTGGACAGCATAGTGTTTCATGAACCACTTCCCTTTCTGTTGCGATTACAAACCATCATCTGTGTGTCAACTATAGCAAAAGATACAGAAAAAAATACTGAGTGTATTTAATGTATTTTAACAGTCTAAGGGCTGGTCTGCACTTGAAAGTTAGGTTGACTTAACTATGTTACTCAGTTCTGTGTGGCTCAGGGACACAGAATCTTTAAATGTGTAGATTTGTCAACATCAAGCAAACTCTGTGATATACAAATAAGATAAAGATCCAACAAAACTCCCTTACTTTATATAAAAATGCATAACAGCATCACAAGGGAAGCAGTAGAGACCCCATTGATTAAAAGATTTTTAAAGTTCTTGAGAATATTGCCAAGGTAACAATTTTGCATTACATGAATAGGCACATGTATTGGCTTACTTTTTCATCTCTCATTTAGGATACTTCAGATCAGAAATGGTAATGCAGATTTTAATGGGACTTTACACATTGTCACTCATCCAGTAACAGTTACATTGAATTTAGGTGCACCACATAGAAAACCCCCAGCAAATGAAACAAGCTATGAAAAACACAGACTATATGTAAAAATACCAGCCAAAGGCTGACACTGCAACAGCTCAGAAATAGAGAAGAGAACCCCAAGCGAGAACAGCCGCCCCTGGTGGGCACGGAGTGGTGATGGACTTGGGCAGGCTCTACTACCCACTATTCACCCTGCTTTGTGGGCTGCTCCACCCCACTTAGTTAGATCCTTTCTGGGCTTCACAATGGAGGGGAGCAAAAGGGCCTGTGCAAAGCCAAACGCTATGACGGGATGCAGCTACCGTCCAACCCTCCCTGTAAGGTACTGGGGCTCCTCTCGCTGTTAGCGCGCCCAGCCTGACCCTACACCCCTCGCTCGCGACACGCAGCTCCCTCGAACCCAACAGGGCTGCAAGCGGCGGTAGCAGGCCCGGGGCGTTGAATTCAGCTGTGGAACCGCTGCCCGATCAGCCCCACTCCGCTCCCGGGGCCGCCGCCGCGCCCCCCAAGCTGGGATTTTACTCCGAGCCCCAGCGGCTGCTCGGGCCGTTTTCGGGCAGGGCCCGGCGCGGAGCCGCACGCGCCTTTCGCTGCAGCAAGATCCTCCCGCCCCCCGGACCGCGCGGGGCCCCGGCGCACGCAGGGAGCGAGGGCCAGAGGAGCCGCGCCCCGGCTGCGCACGGCGGCCCTGACCACGTGGAGCCCGTGCGGACACAGCGGCCCGGGCGCGCGGCGGCCACCCCCCTGCTGCCCCGAGCTCCCGCGCACCCACCTCGCTCGCTCACCCGCGCCCTGTCCGCCGGCGGCCACTCAGCCGGCCAGTTCCCAAGCCAAGCGAGGGACTGGCAGCGCTCGCAACCAATCAACGCCCCCTCCCAGACTTCCGGCTCCGCTACGGTCAGGTGGCTGAGCCAAAACACCCAACAAACTGAGCGCGCGTTTGGCGAGGGGCGGGGGAGCGTTTGGTCCTGGGGGTTGCTGGCCAGTGCTTGGGTTTGAAGGGTCCTCTGCCCTTCAGCCGCCGCTCCCAAGTCTCTGCGGCAGGTACCCGTCCCTCCAGCTCCCCGCCTGCCCTGCTGCCACTGCCAGCCTGGGGCGAGCTCAGTACTGACCAGGGCCTAGCCAGAGACCAGACCAGGTCAGCTGTCTGTCCGATTTGCTCAAACTAGGTATGAGTCATGTAAGAGTGCAGGTTTCAGAGGAGCAGCCGTGTTAGTCTGTGTTCGCAAAAAGAACAGGAGGACTTGTGGCACCATAGAGACTAACCAATTTATTTGAGCATAAGCTTTCGTGAGCTACATACAGCTCACTTCTGCTTCGAGTCTGGTGTCCCTAGCCTCTGTTTGCCAAAAGCTGGGCATGGGTGACGGGATGGATCCCTTAATGACTCCCTGTTCTGTTCCTTCCCACTGGGGCACTGGCCACTGTCGGCAGACAGGATACTGGGCTAGATGGACCCTTGGTCTGACCCAATAGGGCCGTTCTTATGTTCTTATGACTCTATGAAATGCTTGTACGAGGGGGGCATGTGACTACCCCACCTGTCTTCTCTGGCCCCTTTCCCACACCTGCTCCAAGCCACACCCACCTTGCCCCCACTCTCCTCACAGCTCCTTCCCCTCTTACTTCTCCCATCGCCTCCCCGCTGTGGGCATGGTGTGGGCCAGAGCAGGTAACTGCGGCTGCAGGCGAGGAAGGGACGGGACTTGGCTTCCCTGTGCTATCTCTGGCAGAGCTGCTGCCAGCCCCACCTCTGGTCCCTGCTCTGGGTACCTCCTAGTGGGGCTCAGCTAGGGTGACCAGGTGTCTGGTTTTCAACCTGGACAAAAAGGGACCCTAGTGGCTCCGGTCAGCACAGCCGACCGGGCCGTTAAAAGCCCGATCAGCGATGCTGCAGCGCTAAGGCAGGCTAGTCCCTACCTGTCCTGGGGCACTACACTGCACCCCAGAAGCGGCCAGCAGGTCCGGCTCCTATTCCGGGGGACCACGGGGCTCCACATGCCCCTGCCCCGAGCACTGGCTCCACATTCCCATTGGCCAGGAACCATGGCCAATGGGAGCTGCGGGGCGGTGCCTGTGGGCTAGAGCAGCGCGCAGAGCTGCCTGACGCGCCTCTGCCTAAGAGCCAGACCTGCTGGCCACTTCCAGGGTGCAGTGCAGAGTCAGGACAGGCAGGAAGCCTGACTTACCACCTCCCCCCCTGCCGCTGCCACTGCATCGCTGACTGGGAGCCGCCGGAGGTAAGCCTCCACCCCAGCCCTGAGCCCAAATCCAGAGCCCTCTCCTGCACCCCAAACCCTTCATCCCCAGCCCTATCCCAGAGCCTGCACCTCCAGATGGAGCCCTCACCCCCCCACACACCCAAACCCCCTGCCCAAGCCCAGAGCCCCCTCCCACACCCTGAACCCCTCTGCCCCACCCCCCGAGCCTGGAACCCCCTCCTGCACCCCAAACCCCTCATCCCCAGCCCCACCCCAGAGCCTGCACTCCTTCCCGCACTCTAAACCCCTGCCCTAGCCCAGTGAAAGTGAGTGAGGGTGCAGGAGAGTGAGCCACCCAGGGAAGGGGAATGTAGTGAGTGGAGGGCAGGGCCTTGGGGAAGGGGGCATGGCCTCAGTGAAGGGGTGGGACTAGGGTGTTCGGTTTGTGTGATTAGAAAGTTGGCAACCCTAGGCTCAGCGGGAGCACAAGGTGCCTTTTCCAGGCACATCTCCATCAGCGGCACTCAGCTCGACTCCTGCCCTGACAGAAATCTGGAAGGGGGCACATGAACCCATGTGTCCTCCCCTACGTGTCACCTCTGTCTCCTGCTACATGATGACAGGGCCAAAGGATCAGTCCATCCTAACACAGGAGGTCTGTGAGAGCTGAAGGGTGTCATGTCATGCAGTTTGCTGGTGTTTCAGATATGTTTTGTTGCAATACTATTAATTTTAGAGCCATGTGAAAAGTTCTCCCTGGCCTTCACTTCTCTTTTCAGAGGATATCATTTAAAGGGTTAATGGTACAAACTTTCAAATACACTCACTCCTTTGTCTTGTTTCTCCCACTAAGAAAGCTGTTAACTAGTCAAGTCTGAGGAGCTGGAATGTATGAAGAAGGGGTAGTGGCAAGTCGTGGTGTGAATGCCTTCCAGCCATGCTCTAACTTCTTGCACACACTCACTTATAGCTGATATTGAAAACTTTTCTAACACGTTCTATTTGCCCAACACATTTGACAGTGCTTAATATGAACTTCACTAGTATATAAAAACTCCACTTGTGTTTATTTTCAGTATTTTGTAAGTGAATGTTATGCTTCGGAAAGATTTTTGATTGACAACAGTGGAAATTTAATTCTTCTATTCATAGAGCAGGTACAGCAACATGCAAGCTTCCTCATACTGAGTCTCCACGTGTGCCACAAACTTGTTCTGGAGAGACCTAAATTTAATCTAGTTTAATCTCTATGACCATTCGGTTCTTGTCTTCTATGGCTTCTACTGTCAATAAAGCATAATTTAGCATAATTTGTGATAATGTTTTTGTTGATGTTTTTAAATAACTAGAGCTACCACTAGAAAATTTGGCTAGTGCTACAAAAGTCATTGGGGGAGGTCTTTTCAGCTGCCAGGGGGTGGGATGACTATCACTGGATGGGGGAGGGAGGGATCTGCTGATTAGCATCTTCCCCTTGCAAGCCTTCTTCTAACATATATAACTCCACACTTTCTCCCCAGTTAACCATAACTCCCTCCCTTGACCTCTATCCTCATACTACTTGGAAAGATGAAGTGAGGACACAGCTGCCTCTGTACTGGATCTCTCTGAAGCAGCTGCCTCGGAATTTTTCTATAATATGGTGTGCAATGGAATCTAGTATATTCCAAACTAATCTGGGACAAAATTCATGTATGGAGTTCCACATTCCCTCTTGAGCTATATAGTATTTTGAAAATTGACCTTGAAGATCCTCCCAACCAGATACCTGAAGTCGTGAAATTATGCAATAAACATGCTGGGAAATAATCTGTAATAGTTCTCTCTTTTTGTCCTTTTAATATAATTGTCGTTTTTGCTTTTCCCATTAATAGAGAGAGAATTCTGCACAAAATTGAAGGGGTGGGGAGGAGAAAGAAGTTATCAAAATTCTAGTCGGTATATTTTCCTAATATAGTGAAAGCTTCTCTGCCTCATAGCAAGAAACTTCTACTTCTTAAATCTGAGTATTTTTGTATTGAGTTAGTCCATTTCTATTTTATATCATGTGAAACTTCATCTTGTTATAGACCATAAATCCTATCTATTTTAGAATTATGACAATGCAAAAGTATTACTGATTTCTCATAAAACCACTGAGAAATCTGTCTGAATGTTCCAAGGCAGATTCACCTTTGGAGTCTACTTTTGAATTTTTTGTGTCTTATTCACATTTATAGAAGAAAATAACATGTAAATAGAGTTCTTATAGAGGGATAGCCGTGTGAGTCTGTATCCACAAAAACAACGAGGAGCTTATGCCCCAATAAATCTGTGAGTCTTTAAGGTGCCACCAGACTCCTCATTCTTATAGAAAAATGTTGATGCAGAATATAATTTTATTACAATATTATTCCATTAATGCCCAAATATTCTTGTCTCTATCTTAAGTACTCATAAGGACTCTATTACTGAAGTATTGTATACCTCACAAGTTTTAGTATATTTTTCCTGACTATACCCCGTGAGGTAGGGAAATACTATTATCTTCATTTTACAGATGGAGAACTGAGACACAGAGGAATTATGGGTGGTATTCATAGGGAGGACTCCTGGGAGCAGGGAGACCCAAGTTCAGATCCCTTCTCCACATCAGGCAGAGGGGGTGAACTTGGGTGTCCTACATCCTGGCACCACCTCCTCATTCTCTGGCTCTTTTGTGTGGGTTTAGGTGTACTCTGAGCATGCCTACTGGATGAGGCCCAAAAGGCAAGTCTAGTCTGTGAATTGTGCTGTAATTGTGATGGGGCTTACTCATAAGTTAGGTGCCAAATTGCTAGTGTCAGAACTAAGGTGGTTGTGTGCATGACCAGATGCTGAAATGTAGGCACTTTGGGGACTTTCATGTGGAAATTTGGGTGCCTAGAGACTATAGGCACCAGTTGAGCAGGGGTTTTGTGAATGTCAGTGATACCTAAATTCTTCTTATGAATCCCACCCAAAGTGACTTGCCTAAGGTCACCCAGCAAGGCTGGGGCAGAGCAAGGAATTGAGTCTCCTGGTCTAGCCCCTAACCACTGGACCATGCATCATTCTCTTTAGGGCGATAGTACTAGGATAGGACTGCTTGTGTTTACTTAGAAATGTTTCTGGGATCTAGATTTTATATTCATCCTGTCTCTTCAGTCATTATTGTATTAATAACTTATTAAATGATATATGACAAATAATAAAAGGAGAGCAGAGAGTGGAGCTTTAGAAAACAGGTTGATGAAGGTCTCCCTCTCCTCCCTCTGGAGTTATTTAACATATTTTTATTATGTTCTTGGTAACATTTTTCTCAAAGCCTAAAAAGTTTTACAAAGCAAGATCTGTGGACCTGATAAAGTTCATCTTACTGGCCCAGGAGTTCTGAAATGGGCATGGCCAAATAAATGGAGCCACATTGCAATTGGGTTGCCAGGCAATTATTGTATTATCAGGAGCCTCCAACACTGCTTGATTATATCTAATACTTGAAGCAGGAAACGAACCTAAAATAGTTATTGCTAGGGACAGCCTTGCAAAATTTAACTTGGCCACTAGTCTTCAGTATGTAATATTTTTGATGGTAAAATAGTAGTTTTCCCATTATTATTAGTCAGTATCGTAAAGACTGAGCAAAGAGATTTTGTGGGTTGCTCAATTTTCATAACAATTTTTGCAAATCTGAACAGTGATATTTTGTCATTGTTGGGCTCTCCTTTTTTGTAATTTGTATTTATTTTTCTATGTTGTGTTTAAATAAATTCTGTTTGTTCATCACTCGTCTCCAGGATCCTAACTTGCAGAACCATTTAGCCTATAGGTTGCTCCCTATTCATGTTGGCTTTATATATATTTTTTCTTTTTATTTTATACTATTCAACAGATGAAATGCCTCTGTTTTTTGTCTTGGATGTCCTATCAAGCTCACAAACAAGATAACGTTCTACCACCTCCCTAACCTGCCCTGTTTCAGGCCTGGGAATTGAGTTTGTGAACTGCACACACTGGTTGCCCCTCAGTTCAGAGTTAAAGATATTGAATCAGGAATCCAAACGCTGGTTCCCTTTCTTTGGTGACTTGCAGTGTTTCCTTTAGGGCTTGAAGCTCTGTGATGAATTGACCTCAGTGCAATAAGAGGTATATTGTTGAGTATTTTGGTGTAGTGTGATTTGCATCTGGGATGAAAGACTGTTGAATTCCTAATATATTCAGAAAGATTATGTAAGCACATCTGTTAATGGGCAGCCTAAAGAATGCTACATTTTCTGAGTGACAAAGTGACCTCAGAAAGGTGGTCTTCGAAGGACTTACAAAATCCATATTTAACTCATCCAAATGAAAATGGATTTAGATCTAAAACTTTGTATGTTTCCATCACAATAGATTCTTTTAAATACCATATTGCTTTATCTTTTCATCATGACCTAGGATAAAGCCTTTTCAGGTTTATAATTCAATGAAATCAGTGAGAAGCTGCCCTTGTGTTTTAATCAAGATGAACCTGAAAGGTGAACACTGTAAGTGGTAGAAATTATTTATAATTTGGTAATAAAAGTTTATGTCTAACACTCCAAATTTCATACAACTGCTATGTGCTGGCCTTGAGATATAAAACAATTGCAGTTGCCTTTACATTTAGCCGGAGATGTAAGGTCATAAATTACACTGATGGAGTCCATAGTCATTCCCAGCTCCCAAAATTTCCATATTAACATCTTCACCTCAAACATAAATGGTTACAAAATTTAAAAAAAAAGAGTTGTGTTGACCTTTGTCAATTGAGCTGAATGATGGAAATCTGTGTAACATATACCTATTGCTAAGCCTTAAACATGAAGCATTTCAAAATCCTTGTGCAGAGGACCTAATTAAAACTTTAAAAATCTGATGGTCTCTCTCTTCTTTTAATGCGGTAAAAACTGCTTCAAAATTAAGGAGTCCCTCCACCACCCCCACCCCCTACTTAAAATGAAAGCCTTTCAAGAGTGAGAAAATGTTGTATAACAGAGTAAAATATGTGTTAAAGGAGGGCCCAATTCCTCACCTATTTCTTGTGGGGAAAAACATTTATATAACTTAGACACAAAATCAACAATTTGGATGACAAGAGAAAGAACCCAGTTAAGTACAGAGAGTCTGAGCAATTCCAGGCTACAATCACTGGAAGATAAAAGGAAGATACAGTAAACAGGAGGACAAAGGCAGCACCTGAAACTAGGGTCTTGGAGGATGAACTTATGCTGCCCCCGAAAGAACGAAGAAAATTGGGCAGAAAATAACTCAGACCTCAGCGATTTTAAATACCTAGTCCAGTGAACTCAACTGGAAGAAAATGATGCATAGTGTATTTGTGCTAGTTCAGAGCATATGAGTATGCGGGGAGGGGAAGGGAAGCAAACTCTTCTGGAACAGCAAGTGGAAGCATCTCACTGCAAAAGGGAGAAGCGTGAAAGTTCAAGGTCTCCATGGGAACATAAGAACTAGAGTTGTCTGAGGGAACGGGGGAAACACTATTATATTTCTTGAAAATCAGAGATAAGGGGTGAAAACCTGGATCCACTGAAGTCAACAGAAGTTTTGCCAATGGAGCCAAATTTCACCCTGAAATTCTCCAAATGGATGTAAAAATGAAAAATTCAAAATGAAGCCAATCCATTGAATTGATGTCTCCCCCAACACCGTAGCCGCTAGTGTAAGGCCCCATAGGTCTATACCCCAGGTCTGCAGAACAAGCATCTCCAGGTTGCCACCTGGCAGAAGTTGAAGCCTGCTTGCACTGCACTTCTCATGACCTGCTATGAACACAAAGCATAGAAAGTTCCATCTCAAGGATTTGACAGATAGCTTCATGGCTCCTGATGGACTCCCTGCCCTATATAAACCCAAGGGACAGTCCGGAAGTATCTAGGCAACAATGTGGATCTAGCTGCTATGACTGTTCCTGAATTCCTGGCTTTGACCTCCCCTTGATTTGGATTTTGCCTCCTGACTCTGATGCTGAAACCTGATTCTGACCGTTGGTATCAACCCTGGTCTGGAACCTGTGAACTATGAACTCTCCTCTGTGACTCCCAGCCTCAGGTTTGCTCCTGCTCTGACCCTTGGCCCTGATTGCCCTTGTTGGGATCCTCACAGGCTGAGAAATTTAAGTTTTTACAACTCTGAGCTGCAAAAGCAATGAAGAGCCTAAGGGTCTGATCCAAAACCCATTGAATTCAATTAAAGTCTTTCCAAGGGACTTTGGATCAGGCTCTAATCAAGGGAAATCGAGATGGGCCCAAGCAGAAAAGACTGATCCAAATTCCAACTCAAATTTTTCCAAAGTTTGGAGTTCCTTAGGTCCAGGTTTGCATGGCTCATTGTAAAGTAGGGTTATTTGCAAAAGTAAGATCCGAACTTTGATTTGATTTTTTCAAAGTTTAAGGGTGCTAGGAGCTAAAGTTTCGTTAGCATCTATCTTTCGAAAGACGCTACCAAGTGTATGTTTTAAAGACTGTTCCTCTGGAATCCAAAAGGATAACTGGATACACTAATATATGCCAAGAGCTCTGCTTTACCTGGCAATAGCAATACATTTTCAATCTGATAATACGTTTGTGCTGCTCTATCTCATCTACCAGACAAGCACTGCAGCTCCAGTTCAGAGAGAATAGGGATGTTGGATCAGATTCTGTTCTCATTTACACCACTGTAACTCCACTGATTTCCGTGGAGTTGTTTCTGGATCAGGCCCATCAAGTTACCATTGTAAGCCTAATTCTGTGTTCACGTATGAAGCTGTACATTAGAGCAACTCTCTGCTGAAGTCAATTGAGTTACGATGGTATGAAACCACAGAGAGAGAGTGAGAGAGCCTATAGGTTTAGAATTCCAATATTTGGGTTTGTGATGATAGTGCCTAATTCAGAGGGATGTTGAGCGTCTGCAACTCCAATTGAAATCAGTACTTCTCATGATCATCCCCTCTCTATGTACAAGGTGATTAGTAACCCTCATTTTTTTTCCGGTCAGCCTCACCTCAGTCCCCGGAAAAATCATGGAGCAGGTCCTCAAGGAATCAATCCTGATTACTGATTCTGTGGATGAAGGGAAAGCAGTGGATGTATTGTTTCTTGACTTTAGCAATGCTTTTGACACGGTCTCCCACAGTATTCTTGTCAGCAAGTTAAAGAAGTATGGGCTGGATGAATGCACTATAAGATGGGTAGAAAGTTGGCTAGATTGTCGGGCTCAACGGGTAGTGATCAATGGCTCCATGTCTAGTTGGCAGCCGGTGTCAAGTGGAGTGCCCCAGGGGTCGGTCCTGGGGCCGGTTTTGTTCAATATCTTCATAAATGATCTGGAGGATAGTGTGGATTGCACTCTCAGCAAATTTGCGGATGATACTAAACTAGGAGGAGTGGTAGATACGTTGGAGGGCAGAGATAGGATACAGAGGGACCTGGACAAATTGGAGGATTGGGCCAAAAGAAACCTGATGAGGTTCAATAAGGATAAATGCAGGGTCCTGCACTTAGGACGGAAGAACCCAATGCACAGCTACAGACTAGGGACCGAATGGCTAGGCAGCAGTTCTGCGGAAAAGGACCTAGGGGTTACAGTGGACGAGAAGCTGGATATGAGTCAGCAGTGTGCCCTTGTTGCCAAGAAGGCCAATGGCATTTTGGGATGTATAAGTAGGGGCATAGCGAGCAGATCGAGGGACGTGATTGTTCCCCTCTATTCGACATTGGTGAGGCCTCATCTGGAGTACTGTGTCCAGTTTTGGGCCCCACACTACAAGAAGGATGTGGATAAATTGGAGAGAGTCCAGCGAAGGGCAACAAAAATGATTAGGGGTCTGGAAGACATGACTTATGAGGAGAGGCTGAGGGAACTGGGATTGTTTAGTCTGCGGAAGAGATGAATGAGGGGGGATTTGATAGCTGCTTTCAACTACCTGAGAGGTGGTTCCAAAGAGGATGGTTCTAGACTATTCTCAGTGGTAGAAGATGACAGGACAAGGAGTAATGGTCTCAAGTTACAGTGGGGGAGGTTTAGGTTGGATATTAGGAATAACTTTTTCACTAGGAGGGTGGTGAAACACTGGAATGCGTTACCTAGGGAGGTGGTAGAATCTCCTTCCTTAGAAGTTTTTAAGGTCAGGCTTGACAAAGCCCTGGCTGGGATGATTTAATTGGGGATTGGTCCTGCTTTGAGCAGGGGGTTGGACTAGATGACCTCCTGAGGTCCCTTCCAACCCTGATATTCTATGATTCTATGATTCTAAGTGAGCTGTAGCTCACGAAAGCTTATGCTCAAATAAATTGGTTAGTCTCTAAGGTGCCGCAAGTACTCCTTTTCTTTTTGCGAATACAGACTAACACGGCTGTTACTCTGAAACCTATCTTATTTTAGGCTTCTTCCCTCTACTCCAGCCTACCGGGCTTTCTTTTATCCCTGTTATCTTTTATTATTTAAAATCTGTCTAACCCATTTGTGAACATATACACAAATTGCCTCAACTACTGGGTTGGGAATCCATTTTACACAAATAATCACGCTCTTAGTAAATGTGTCTTCCCAAATTCTCCCTATGCTCAGTTTTGTACTTATTGGTAATTATTTGTACTCCTATTTCTTTTAATTTGTCACAAGGGAAACAGGTGACACACCGACAGTCAGATATTGCTACTTTAGCTCTGTGACGGGTTGGACCCCTTTGGAAGTCACCTGATGTGCTGAGGTACCACTAAGTTTACCTGTTCTGCCAGCATGGGCCCCCTTTAACTGAACCAGGCTCTTAAAACCTCCTCTAACATACACACAGGCAGAGCCACACCCGGCTGCAGATCAGCTCTGGGAAGACTCAGCTTAAGGGACTTGCTCCAGCACTCAGGTGTCCACCTCCCTTGGAGTAGAGACCCAAAGATGACACATCACAAGCTCTAACATGTTCTTCTAGAAGAGGCTACACATTGCATTTCCAGAAAGGATCATGAAGACTGGTCTAATCCAAGTGCAGAATAACTAAGGCATAATTCTCTGAGTACAGATGTCAAATAGTCAAAGTTTGGACTGTCCACCTGGGGCTTGATCCATGATCCAATACTTTGAAATCAACTGAGAGGCTCTGAGGTTCCTGATAAGAAGAGGGCAACACAGAATTTCCCATGTATGAAGAACCTGTGAGAATACAGAACAGTGGCAAAAGTAGGCTGAGTGACCAGAAAAAAAAATCAGGTGATAGAGGATTTCCTTCTGAGTCCCTGTAAAGAGACATATTATACTCATTCTGCAGGCCAGGGATTTATTTGCCTTGTAGCATGATTCAGCTGACTGTGCTGTAGATCCTTCTTTGATACTGTAGACAATGGACTAGATCCTTAAATCCAACTGAAGTCCGTTGAGCACAAAGCACATGTTCTTTGGGGGGAAAGGTGTCTGAACACTTTTAAATTTACTTCTCCCCTTGAATCTTGGAGCTAGCTGGGTATTGGTTCAGCCTGAGTGCAAATTAGAGCAATCACATGGCCACTCCTCATTTCCTCAGGTCATGTTCTCTATGTCAGGAAAATCCTTAGGTTGCTGGGTAAACTGGCTTTGCAGCTGCTTTGCACTAGCTTACAGAGCAAAGCAGCCACAGTGATTTCATCCCTTAGATCTGTTCTTGAACTTGACCCTACTAGTTTTCAATCTGATGTACTGAATCTGCACCACCAAGTTGGCTGTGGAAACATTTGAACTGAAAAGGCATATGGATTTGATATTCCACACTGGAAAAATCAAGGACATGTGTTTCTTTAACATAAATATTTCAAAAAGTCTAAACATAAAACAATGAGTCCAATTTGTTAATGTTGTGGACAGAATTTAGTTATGATAAATGTCACAGGCGAAATTAAATGGAGTTGCCATACTTTATTTAGTACACGAGAAACAATTTTTTCACATGATCTGTTAAACTATGCTTTAACTGAACAGAAAACAGGAGAGACAAACATGACACATGTAAGTAACATTAGTTAATGCATAGTATAGGATCTTACATAGAATAGAATTTTACTAGGTTCCTTTAGCTGAAATCTAGTGCAAGAACCAATATTTTATTGTTAAGCTCTAATTTTAAAATGCATTAACTATTTAATTGGGAACATGACTCTGAATAAGCAGTTCTAGTGTTCTTAGTATAGCACGGCAAAGAAATGCTGAAGAACTAAACTTTCACTTAGGAAAAAAAAGAGGTAAGTCTCCAGCCCTTGTCTTGAACAGAGCTCTTAAAAGATAACCGAATTGCTAAGGAGGCTTGAATTTTACCATCAAAAGACATCTGCCAAGCCTTTGAAGGCTCATGAAAGTATATATTAGGGGGAACCAAAGGGAACCCTCATAAGGCTTGTGTGGGGGTTCAAGTGTTCTGGAAGTTTTCCCTATTTGCACACCTGAGAAACTACATGAGAAGGAAAGAAATGACCCCTGACTTCCTCTCCTTCCCCAAGCCCAGTTCTCACACAATCCTTTCTCCCTCCCTGAAGACCTCGTAATATCCTCCTATAATCTTTTGTGATTTGCAGCATGAGGGGTCCTGCAATGGTCATTGTGGACAGCACCTCTACCACCTGATGGTACCGTATCTTTATCTTTGTGTTAAGTTGTCATTTATTTAATGATGCTCTTGATCTGATTTAGGGGCAAGCCGGAAGAATAGTCCTGACAGTCTGTGCTGAAGTTGATACTTGCAGTGTTCCAGTAAATCCCTGTGATTCTATTTGTGAGTATTACAACTGATGGCAGTGGCTTCTAGATGGCAAAAGTCCTTTTGCCTAAGAAGAAATTTACTGTTCATACAGATGAGACTGGAATCTGTGAATACTTAGACTTTGAGCTGTTGCTCTCTGTGAATGAGTAGACTGATGAGAAAGCAGCACCGTGTCTAGCAGTGTATTGGATGGTCATGCCAAAGCCTTTCACCAACAGCTCCCCTGTGCAAATTGTGGTTCTTATAGACAGTTATGCAAACACTTCTACAACCACTACGAGGGGGGTATTGGCTCTTTTGTTTCAACTCTGCAGAATGCCTTTCAGATTCATGAATGCACAAGAGACATTTCAGAGGTGTCCCTGAATGAATATATGACTAAAGCAGGTAGATCAACATGGAAACCTACATGGATAGCAGACTACTTGGATTCCAACCAGTTACTATTTTCAGTTCTTATTTAGCTAAAGGGGAGGGAAGTTGTAAAGTTCAGTGCAGATAGTACCTCCACCAATAGATGGTGCTGCATCTTTATCTTAGCGTTGTCATCTTGTATGGGGCTGCCCATAACTTACATAACACATTAGGGTGTGGGAGGGTCCTTAATTCTGTGTGTTTGTTTCAGTGTTACAAAAGGTAGGTGGTCTTGAAAATCATTTTAAAAAAGTGTTACATAATTAATGGACAGCTCCTGTGTTATTATATTTGATCTGGGGGGTTAGCAGGAAATTCAGTCCAGCCTGTGGTGCTGGAGTTACTTGCTGTGTTCCAAAAAAATCTGTGATTCTACAAGTGAATATTATGCTCTTCTGTAACTAGAGGTCTGTTAAGGAGAAAAGGAATGGAGGTGCTAATACGTCCTCTCTGCCTTCTCTTCCTGCATCCTTGAAACTCCTGAGTGACCCACTCCCCAAATGCTCTGGTGGGAGGTCATGGAACCAGTGGGTCTCTAAAAGGGGTGAGGGTGAGCATGAGTTGAGAAGGAACATAGAATCATAGGACTGGAAGGGATCTCAAGAGGTCATCTAGTCCAATTTCCTGTACTCATGGCAGGACAAGTATTATCTAGACTTGGGGCATAGCTGACTGGGGGCATGAGGATGGGTCAGGGATTATAGTGGGTATGAGGACATTGAGGGAGTGGGTCTTTTTCTGGGAGACATGAGATGCTTCAAGAGTAGAGGGGTCTACTTTTGTAGACTACTACCTTTTGTAGTGGTAAACACCCATTTTTTCATGCTTTGTGTGTATAAAAAGATCTTCTACACTTTCCACAGTATGCATCTGATGAAGTGAGCTGTAGCTCACGAAAGCTTATGCTCAAATAAATTGGTTAGTCTCTAAGGTGCCACAAGTACTCCTTTTCTTTTTGTAAAATAAGATAAGAAATGCTTCCTTCCATCCTCACAGTGTGTATTTTCCAGAGACCAGGAAATGTAAGTCAATCCCAATGGCAGTATTTCATTGGATAGAGTAGTTAACAAAATTTAGGTACATAATACGTTGAAAAGTAGTGAACTGAAATTCACAGACACAGGCCAATATATCATATAGAAAAGGGCAGAGTAACTAAGTGAAATGTGAAAAGTCTGCACTGGAAAAGGTTAGAAAAATGATAGGAAGATGAAGGACTGAGACCATAGATTGTCAACTCTTTGGGGCAGGAACCGTCTCTGTGTTATATGTTTGTACGGGCATAGCATCAGGGGACTGGAGCCTCTAGACACTACTGCAAAACAAATAATTAGTCATAATCATATTTTAGAGAAAAGAAAAAATAGGTACAGTATGTGAAAATGATTCAGTAGATTAGTGTGAGAAGAGTACTTTCTTGGATATCAGCCAGCTTGCCAGCCAGCCACAGGGGGTAGCTGCAAAGTAGCTGTTCAGCTACAATGATACAGTACTATCATGAGGAAAAAGAGAATGGCTGAGGGACTGAAAATGAACTGAAATGAAGGATGGTGTTGGTTATACAGCACAGGGATCGGAACTCAAGAGATCTGGTTTGTCTCCTGGCTCTTCCATAGACTTTGTGAAACACTAAATGCTCAGTACCTCCATTCTCCCGCTTGTAAAATGAATATAATATCTAACTGACAGAGGTTTGGTTAGATGGAAGATGTAATGAAAGGGCTAAACATTATTAGTATAAATTTTAAAAGTGATGGGGAAATATGGTTGAAATGTGGAAAATCTCAATTATTAACAGTTTCAGTATTTTTAAACATAAAGATTTAATCCACAGCTAAACTAGGAAACTGAAACTTTAATCTGTTAAGTACTTAAAATATTAGCGATTGTGATGCAATCATCCTGTTCTTGCTATGCCATTATTAGCTGGCGCCCTGGAGAGTTCAGTTTCATTAGGAAGGGGAAGTGATTTAGTGTCATTGTTAGGTCACTCTTAGAGCCGTCATGAGCAGAGACTTTCAGTGGTCTCAACTCATGGTCATTGACCACAAAATCATTATGTCTGAGGTTAAGGCAGTGAAACTGAATATGAAAACAATTTTGCTATTTAATAACAAGAATAGATAAAATCAAAAGACATGACTAGAAATAAAGCTTTATATAAAGTTACAATTTCAAGTTTTTAATGAAAAAGATGACATTCTACATCCTAAGTCTTTCCTTTTAACTTTGTTTCTTTTTCAGTAGGTACAGTATTCCATTTATTTTTAATAATCTGTAAACATAGAATCAGCCAAAGACCATTTGTCTGTGAACCAGTCCTGATATCTGATGCTTCGGAGGTAGATGAAAAATAAACCATAATATACTTGATTGTGTAGGGTTTGCACATGAGAGGAAATATTCCTTCCTACTTCATTTCTTGATCTCTTTTTAAAAAATAAAAGCCTAAACCATCAAAAATAAAACAAAGTAAAATCAGCCACTAAAGGTTATGTATTAATGTCTCTCTGCTTTATGGCCAGAGATAGGAATGTAACATTCTAGGAAAGGGCAACAGCATAGGGCAAGTGGCTCACTACTCCATTGTCCACACTGAGCTTTTCATAAAACTACCCATCAGTGCAGCTCCTCTAGCACTAGGAACAGTGGGAGTACTATTGCAGACAAGGTGCCAGGGTTTTACCATCATGTCATATAATGCTTTTCAGAAAGTCTCTAGGTGACACAATGGTAAAAATGCCTGTAACCACCAATGCCTTTCATTAGACATCATACTGTTGCTATCACTGGTGGAGCCATGCTGATGTTAGCAACAATGGGAAATTTTGAGAAGAAGCTCTATGTAGATAAGATCTATGACTGTGGAGTTGAAAATGTTTGATTTGTTCTTCTGGAAATAGGATAGATGCCACAAGGGCAGGATCTGTAGCTTCTCGGGGCTTGTCTGGCTGGGAAAGTGTTAGATATATTCAGCTGAACTGGGCTATAAAGTCTTATGAATTGGACCATAAAAAAAAAACCTACACTTCTCACTACTTGGTCTGCTTTATTGAAAATGAAACCTTCTATTTATTCACCTTCTACATAGAGGAAGAGAGTCACAGAGAGCAGGAGACAGCCTGAAGGTGAGAGGCACGTCATAGAGGAACAGTGAAAAGCTAGGGCAGAGGGGAGTAGTGGAACACCAAAGGGGAAGCTGGAAGGCTAAGGTGAAGTGATGCTGGAACGTGGTGTGATGGTAGTGGGAGAGTTACAGCTGGAAGACAGGAGGAGGAGGAAAAGAATCCCTCCCTCCCTCCACAACTATGTGCCACGTACCCATTCTACTTTCTCTCCATTCCTGTGATCTATTCCTACCTCATTCCCCCTCTAACCCCAGCCTATTAACATGAGCTTCAGTCTCTTTCCTCTTTCCTTCCAACACATATCTACCTCAAACCCTATTTCTACCCACTTCTAGTGACATGTCCCAACTTGACCCCCTCTTCAGCTGCCAAGACCTCTGTCACTGTGCCTCAGTGGATCACAGCTGAGGATACCAAATTCAGGACAAACTGATGAGAAATAGGGCAGACTCACCCCAAACTTAGGTTATTATATCATTAGCTTATCAAGAGAGTAACAAAGGTAAACTTCTGTCTCACTACACTGGTTAACAAGAAATCAAAAATGCAGTCTCCTTAGGCATTGCAGCCCTTGACTCGCCACCCAGACACTGTACTCTATGATGAGTAATTACTGAAAACCAATTTCATCGAAAATAGGGTCCTTCTAATCCAGTGGTCCCCAAAGTTTTCCTCTCGCACCCCCACTTACCAGTAATTGAATGTGTCCACACACACCCTGGGCCAGGAGCACACTTGCAGTGGAGGGTAGAAGCTAACACCAGGGGGTGGGGGCTGGTGTCTGGAGGCTGGAGAGAAGGCTGGCAGCTGGGAGCAGGGTTGTGGCTGGGGGCTGGGGCTGCAGCTGGGAGCAGAGCTGGGGATGGAGGCAGGCAGCCAAGCTGCGGCCAGGAGCAAGGCTGCAGGCGGGGATGGGGGCTGAGCTGGAGCAGAGCTGGAGTTGTGGGGGCTGGGTGATGCCCCACAGTTTGCGGACCACTGTTCTAATCCCAAGGGATCAGCCACTTATCAGGTCAATATAAAACTCAGATGTTACCCAATAATCATGCTGATGCCAATCCTTTAGTAACTAAAACTAAAGGTTTAATAATAATAATAATAAAAAAAGAGAGAGTTAAGAATGGTTAATAGATCATAGACATGCAAATAACTGCAAAGTCCTTATATCAGGTTTGTAGCAATGATGGAATAGGCTGCCAGCTTTTTAAGTCTCTCTGGTAACTTCCAAAAGATTGGAAGGTCCTCAGTCCATAGTTCAAAATGCTCCTTTTAGTTGTAAATCCACAGTCCAGAGAATCAGGGCAGGAAAGAGGCATAATGGAGATATCTCAGGGGTCTTCTATATCCTCTGCCATGTGCCTGGAAATGTACTGTCCCAAACAAAGCCCACAGACCCTGCTTATGGAAAGTTTCATAGATATTAGATTCATAGATATTAAGGTCAGAAGGGACCATTATGATCATCTAGTCTGACCTCCTGCACAATGCAGACCACAGAATCTCACGCACCCACTCATGCCCAGGATGAAGTCCAGCATATCCCATGTCCTTACATGGCTTGATGACTCACAGAGGGTGGCCATTGGTCCCTTGGAGTCTGAGGCATCCACAGGAAGAGCTATCTGGGTGGAAAGAGTTTCTTCTATGGCCTATTGTGGCCTTAATACATCAATACCTCAATATATAGCTGGCCATCAATACATGTCTGACTTCAATGTAAATTTTATCTGGTGCGAGTTACCCAGGAATACAACACATGCATAAGATACAAGTCCATAGCCAAGATTCATCACTTCAGATACAAAGATGATACATGCATATAAACAGGATAATCAGACTTAGCAAATCATACCTTTTCCATTAATACCTTACATGATATACTTTGTACAAGATTTGTTGCAATTGTATAACAGTGCTAATATCAATGATATAAATGGTCATATTCAGTCATACATCATCACAACCTCCCTATCCCAATCATAAGAAAGTTGTTCTAAGTTTTGCCTTCAACAACGTAGTTGCCCTGGATACTCGCCCACTTGGAACTGGACTGAGATCAATTAATTTCACGATATACACAATAGACAGTAAAACAACTATTTCTGTCCCAACTGACATGGGGCTCATATGTGAACCAGTGGCTTGGAGATGAAAGGTTTCATAATCCAGTAATAACTCCTTGAGCCATTCATTCTCTACTCAATGAATAGAGTATGAACAATAGAATATTTTATGTGGATAATGACATTTGTCAGTGCTCTGTTCTGAAAGTTATCAGTTTGAGAATGATTCCATGTTCTTAAAGAAATTACCAATACAAGTCTCTCAAAATTTTATAGTGCAATCTCAAAAAAGTAGTATCCCATTTCTGTGATGATTTTTAGATACAATTCAGATATACTCCACTGCTTGAAACAAACTAAGCACTGAATAACAAATTTAAGCAGTGGCTATGTTACTGAACTGGGAGTCAAGGAACATGGATCTATACCCAGTTTTGCCACTGACCTGCTCTATACTTGGGGCAAGTCACTTCACCTCCCTGTACCTCAATTTCCCTTCTGTAAATTGGGGATAATGATAGATCCCATCCTACGTAAAGGGCTTTCCGTTCAATAGATAGAAAACACTACATAGCAGCTAAGTATTATTAAAATGATGCCATGAGATGAAGATCAATAATTATTTAGGAGGTATTTTGCTACCAGACATTTTCTAAAATAGTGTATATAATAGCTGAATACTGTTATGCTGTTTCTTACAGACCACATAGGTCTTTTGATTTAAAGATGAAAAACAGGTTAAATTCTTGTATGGCGTTTCTCTCAAGGCTGGAGGGCTAACGTCAAAGGAAAAGATTAGTGATTTACTGCATGAGCAAGTGTAAAATGTATGCATTAATAAATTTTACAGCACTGTATATTCATGCTTTACTCATATGGTTTTAAGCCTGGATTTTTAAAAAAAGGAAATAAAAGGATTTCTTTTGAAAATTGCCCCCACTTTATATAGTTCACAGTTAAGAAAATGTAAATTTATTTTTTAAAGTAACCTCATTACTAGCAGGCTGCTTTTTTTCTTTTGACAGTAAAACAGAGCGCTTATCTTCATATTTTCATAATGAAAGCTCCCCAAGCACAGGCTACTGTGGCAGATTTACAGCCTTTGAGCAGGAGAACTGACAGGCATTTTAATATGAAAGGAGATATGATGTCTTTAATGTACAGTGATGTCACTTCTAACAAGGTAGAAGCCGCTTTTTTCACTGCAATCACCATAAAAAGTGAAACCTGCCTGCTGCATGAGTGACCTTTTAACCCAGGGAAAGGTCACAAATAATAGAAAAAAGCAGGGACTCTTCTTACTCAGGTGGAAGGGTGCACTCCGAGGTTAGAGAAGTGAGTCTGTTGTAGATGTGCATTAGCTGCAGGAAGTAGAAGCCAGGAACAGTCTAGCCAGAGCTAACCTTGAGAACAGAAAAGGGAAGGGTAATGAAAATCCTCAAGGGAGTGTTAAAATAAAAGCTAGATTGCCTGTTGACCATCTTTTTTTCCTTTTATGCCACATCGACTGGGCCTAATCATTTCAAAATGATGTTGACAGCAATATTGTCAGTCATTAGCTAGGTGCATGATTATTTCACCAAGAGAAAGGACAGCAAGCAAATATCAAAACCTGGGGTCTTTTATTTGTAAATTAGGCCTTCAGGGTTTAGTGTGTTGCTTAGGAAATATTGCCATTGATTCTGAGATGGCTTGACGTTCTTAAACTGATTTCAAATGTTCTTCTTTTAAGCTTCTACTTAAACCTGCTACCTGCTTCTGACTAAGCTGCATGGGTTTTTAGCATGTAATCCTGAAGCTGTAACTAACATAAGAGAAAATATGTATTGGGAATTGAGTTTTCTGGCCATCTTAAGAGCTTTCGAACCTGCTTTCACATACACAAGACTTAATAACAGATTCAAAAGACCTTAAGATGGCCAGAAAACTCAATGCCCTATATGTATTTTCTCTTTTGATAGTATATAACTGGTGATTTGGGTCAATGAACAGTGGTGAAGAAAAATAAAGTGCCCAGGGAAATACACCAGGTTTAGGAACTCAAGTAGATCCGAATCATTTAAGATTCCAGAAGATCAAGTTATCAACACAGAATATCACATTGTCTAGTATTTTGACACTTCAGTCTTGAAGGACATACTGAGGAATGAATAGAGTACTGTTGCCATGAGAAGTAGAGTTCTCTTTTCCTGCTACTTGTACAGAAAAGCTTAATTTTCAACAACAACAACAACAACGAAAAGTTCTCCCAGTAGGGTCTGAACCCCTCCTAGAATGGTGCTGCAATAGCACCTGGAGCCCTTCACTCAAATAGTAATAGGCAGGCTGGAGGAATAAGGAAAAAGCCAGGTTGTTGGCCAGGTTTCATAGTATTCTCCCTGGAGCACATGTCAAGGCCAGTACACCTATATGTGCAGGTTTCCTGTGATATCAGCAATCATCACTGGTCTAATGGAGTTCCCATGAAGATTGAATAGTTACAATTTTTAGTTTAGTTTTCACACAAATTTGTATTCTCAGAGCTGAAGTAGTAGACTTTTCCCTCCATTGAAAAAGCTGTCTCATTTCAGTCCTCTTAAAATGTAGGGGAGACAAGCTGCAAAATAAAGTTTATATATAAACATAATAAACCCAAGGCTGGATTACTCAATAGGCAGACTAAGCACATGCTTAGGGCACCAGCAAAGTAGGGGGCACCAAAAAAATGAGATTTGTTTTGGAAAAAAATTGATATTTGATATTTCAAAAAAAGCACCGAAGTAGTCATCATGGGAAAAATCAGAACTTTGTTAGACTTCCTTACACTCCACTGCACACTCAGAGACTGACCCTTCTTCTATTGGTGAAACAAACACCATTCCAGAACATGTGGATGTGTCAGAGACTGTAACTGATCATCCTACTCCTGGTGATAAAACAGACATTGTTGTAGACGGTGTGGATGTGTCAGAGACTGAACCTGCTCATGCTGTAAATAATAGGAGAAAAGATCCTGGTATGTGGGTTGATTTAGGTACTGATGATGTAGCTTACTGGATAGATCGTGGACCAAATGACTGTCAACACCACACTGGGCCATTTGAGAAATCACGTTGGACTTTTACCAATGGCAAACAAACAAGATATTGTCCACAAAAAATATTTTTTGGCATGAAAGCGAATGGCGAGAAATACACTTGAGAATGGCTACTGTATTCACCATCAACAGGGTCTGTGTACTGTTTTGTTTGCAAACTTTTTGCTGCAGATGGATTTAGTGACTGGCGGAAAACTGTTTTACTTGAACAACATGAAAATAGCACTACTCACAGAGATTCAATGTTGACATTTAAATTGAAAACAGGGCTTTGGATTGACACAAAAATTGGAAGAACAAATTAAAGGGGAGCGTGAATACTGGCAACATGTCTTGCAGCGTGTTATAGCTGTTATTCAAACATTAGCTGAACGTGGTCTGCCTTTCTGGGGAACAAATGACACATTTGGATCATTGCAGAATGGGAATTTCTTGGGATTGTTGGAGCTTGTGGTTCAGTTTGACCCATTTTTAGCAGGCCATATCTCAAAATATGGGAATGCTGGCAAAGGTAACCCATCATACTTATCCAAGACAATATGTGATGAACTCATTGATCTAATGAGTAACAAAGTTCGTTCAGCTATTGTGGATGAAATAAGTACTGCTGGGTACTTCAGTTTATCTGTCGACTCTACACCTGATCATTCACATATTGATCAATTGAGTATTGTACTAAGATATGTGTCTCCCACAGACGGAAAACCAGTTGAACAACTTATAACATTCCTCAATTTGAAAAGCCACACTGGTGAAGAAATGGCAAATCAAGCACTGCATTATCTGTGCCAAGTTTGCAAAATAGATTTCTCAAAGTGCAGAGGTCAATCTTATGACAATGATGCCAACATGTCAGGGCGTTATCAAGGAATGCAGAAGAAGCTTTTAGAACAGAACAAATATGCCATATTCATACCATGTGCTGCACACTCTCTCAATCTTGTTGGCCGCCGTGCTGTTGATTGTTGTCCAGTGGCAGTAAGTTTTTTCTCAACATCCAGCTACTTTATACATTTTTCTCTGCCTCAATGCACCGATGGGCAGTTCTTAAAACATATTTGGGCAATGATCGTGTGTTGAAATCTCTTTCTAATACTCGCTGGGAGGCACATGCAGTGGCAACAAGTGCAATTCTGGAGTCCTACTCAAAGATTGTGGATGCATTAGAAAGTACAGCCGAAGACCAATCACAAAAGGAGAAACTATACGAGAGGCAGAAAACATTGCAAACAAGATGCAAGAACTAGAGTTTGTATTCATGTTGACCATGTGGAATGAAATTTTACAACACTTTTACCACACAAGTCAAGCTCTCCAAGAAAACGAATTGGATTTGAAAACATGTGCAGACCTCTGTCAATCATTAGCAGACCACTTACACACTTTGAGGAATGATTTTGAAAGATCTGAAGACATATCAAAAGCTATCTTGCCTGATACTAACTACAAAGAGGCCCAGTCCCACAAGCGAATCAGGAAAAAACAAGCAAATGATAGCAGCGCAACAGAAACAGCATTGAATCCTAGAGACAAATTTCACATATCTACTTACTACACTATAATTGATACACTTGAAGCTCATACGAAGAGGAGAGGTGAAGTGTACAAAGAAGTATCAAGTAGGTTTTCTTTTCTAAACGATACGGACTTATCTGATGAACAATATTCACAAGGGTTCCCAAAAGCTAGTTGACTCATACCCTGTTGACTTGAACATGAATCTCTGTGGAGAAGTATGGCAGTTCCACTGTTATATGCACGCAAAGTTTAATGAAACAAGAAAAATGAAATTCAGTCACATTGATCTTCATGACACAATATTGAAAGATGGAATACAATGTGTATTTCCAAATGTAGAGATCGCACTACGTATTTTTCTAACATTGATGATTACTAACTGTTCCGCTGAACTCTCTTTTTCTCAGCTGAAAAGAATAAAAAACCCTCAGAGAACAACAATGTGTCAGGACAGACTTGATTCACTTTCCCTATTGTGTATGGAAGCAGACATGCTTTGTCCAGTCAGCTTCGATGAACTTATCCAGAATTTTGCAACTAGAAAATCTAGAAAGAAGCTATTTTAATTTCAGCATACATATAAGTTTTGTGTCATTTCAAAAAATAAAATTTTATTTTACAGTATAGTATTGTTTTTATTTTGAATTACATATGGGGGGGCACCACAATCTTTTCAGTGCTTAGGGCCTCTAAAGGTCTTAATCCGGCCCTGAATAAACCCAAATTATAATAAGCAATATTAGAAATGCTGGTACTGGTAGTAATTTCTTCTCTCTGTTTTATGCCTGTTAATGTACTCTGACAGCGCTGAAACATTTCAAAGACCAGTCCTGTGAGTTGTTGGAGATATGACAGTTATATCTTGCAAAAAAATTGTGATTCCTCTGAAGATTCATATATATCTGCAAACTTTCAGATGCCAATAATGTAATTTAAGTTTTAAATGGTTCGGTAATGATTTGAAAAGTCATGGTCTTGTTCAGGACCTGACACAATCAAGGCATGAACTGCTTTCCTTTTTCCTAGCATCATACTTTTGTCAAATGGGTTATGGAGCTCTGCAGAGGGCAGTCTTGAAAGACAGAGTTCTCACGCTCTCTGGAGTGGCTCATGACTGTGAGTGCCTACCTCACGGCAGACTCTCATACACAGGGCAGATATCCCAAACTGGTGTTGTGTTCTATAATTAGATTTCACCAAGCCAGTAACAAATGTGAACTCCTGGATCACTGTACCAGTCTTACTATGGAGTCACAGACAGTCCCCTTAGACCCTCCAGCCTATCTTGCCACCCTGACAAACTGGACTTAGTAGTCACTTACAGCAAAAATCACACCACATTCTTCCAGTCCCAAGAGACCAGTCACTTACCCCATATCAATTGGTAGCCTAAATCTCACACCAAAGATAATGTCTGTAGCCAATCCTATAATAAACTATGTAAAAGTTTAACAGCTAGGAAAAAGAAATAATTTATTTACAGGTTAAAGCAAGCGAACCTATACACACAAATGAGTTATCATCTAAAGCCTAAGAGTGACAGTGTTGTAGTGATCTGTCAATTCAAAGTGTCTTTCAGGGTGGTGCCAGGAGGTAAACCCTGGGGATCTCTGGCTCTAGTTTGGTATCTCTAGCCCTGTCAGAGTTCAAACAGCGAAGAGATAGAAAATTTTCCGGTGACTTTGTTTCATTTCCTTCATTCAGCTTCCAAGTCCACAGGATGAGCTCCCTTCACCTTAGTAATACCATCTTCAGTCTCAGATGAATAGACCACCAATAGTGAAGCACCGGGGTCTCATGTAGCTTGTCCACCAGAAAGATCTTCTCGCACAAGACATGTCATTTGCTGTAGTCTCCCTTTGTCTAAACAAGGTTTCATAAATTCTTTCAAGGTATAGCTCACCTCTCTCAAGAAAAGCTGCCCCATAAATCACCTCCCCATATATTTATGTATAAGGATTAGCGGGACTAGAACCCACATCTGTAAAGCCTGGGACAACTGAGTTCCTATGTTGTCATTGGATGGACATGTAGGGCTCTATACAAACAGCACTGTGGAGATTAGGTGCTGCAGGAAGTACTGCCCCAAGGGTCCAGAGTGACAGCACCCTGCAGCCTTCTGATTGGCCATGCACACTATTTAAACCTGGAAAGTGGCCCAGGAAGTTGTCTGGGTAATCATACAGGCTTTTGGCTTGCAGGGATTCCAGGCTGTTTCTTGTTTTCTGTTCTCTAGTCTAACCTTGAGTCCAACCTGATAATTGCCTCTGGTCTCTGACCTGACCCCGACCTCCTTTGATTTCAACCTGGTAACTACCTCTGGTCTCTTAACCCAGCCTAACTCTGATTTCCAGCCTCCAACTCCTACCCTGACTCTTTCTTGTTGATCCCAGCTCTAGTCATTACTCTGATCCCTGCTCACTGCCTACTACCTCATGGCTGTCCTTGACTTGTGGATACCGGCCCAGCTGTAACTGCTAGGCAAGACTATGGACTATGCCTAGTCCATTACATCATGACTGTGTGGACCAACTGCTTTCTCATTGGTGACACACAATTTCTGTGGCAAGTACAGCAATTGTTCACAGGGAAAAATATTAGGAAAGAACTTAATGCAACTTTAACTGTCTCTTAATGAAATTTGGCAACTAGAACCATGAAGGAGGAGCCAGCACCATGTGATCAGTCAGGTCTTTGCAAACATTCAGCAAGTGTTCTGCAATCACTAGCAATCTATAGACCACTATTTTGGAATCTCTAGTCTAAGCCTATGTTTGATTTGAGTCTTGCTTTATTAAAATTAGCTTCTTGTCTTCCTGTCTTAAAGAACCCTGAAGGTAGTATTGAGGGAATTCTACCACCCATCCTTTTCAATGTGTATGTGAAACTATACAAGAAGATAGTGAGTAGTTTGACTTGTAGTGCCATTAGTATGTGGATAACACACAGCTGTTTTGTCAAATCTAGATCATATAGTGTCTGGAAGCAGAGCACTTTCTATAGAGGGCTCTCTGCACTAGAATTTTATTCACCAGTTATTTTTGAGCCTTGGTTTGCATACTTTAAGCCATGATGCTAAACCCATCTGTATGCTCAGGGAAGCATTTAAGCACTGCTTTTAAGCACAAGTAATCCCACTGATTACTAGTCAAGGAGCACACATTCCACTGAAAGTTGCAAATAGGCATATGCAGTGTTACTGTAGCTGTGTGAGTCCCAGGATATTAGAGAGACAAGGTGGGTCAGGTAATATCTTTTACTGGACCAACTTCTGTTGGTGAGAGAGATACGCTTTCGGTTTCCCAGACCTGAAGAAGAGCTCTGTGTAAGCTTGAAAGCTTGTCTGTCTCACCAACAGAAATTGGTCCAATAAAAGATATTACCTCACCCACCTTGTCTCCAAAATAGGAATATATAATATAAAGTTCTCGACTCAAAATTAGCTAACTTCAATGGGACCACTTGCATGCTTAAAGTTAGTTATGTGCTTAAGTGCATTTGAGTTGAGGCCTTATGCTTTTGCCATGTGAGAACTATTAGAGGATATGCCGGCAGTTTACCTGGGGTTTGATTCTGGCATATGCAGTTTGATTAGCTAAATCTGTAGTGGTTTAGGACCTTGGTTTATATGTGCCCATTAAGAAGGCTGATAGACATTATTTGAAAGTGAAAAATAAACTACATCTGGTGTTTGCACAACTTTCAGTAGTGCTATGTACGGCTACATACATACCCCTGTGTCGTTAAGGCAAGAATATATCATATCCTTAAACATTAATTTCCTCATTTAAACAAGTCTGGATTCAAACTGCATCAATTATTATTCCATCCAATGAAACTTCTTTTGGATTCCTTCCACATATATAGCATCATTCACATTCAGTTTAAATATCCAGGTTGGTAAGAATGATATTTGATGTTTTAAGCATCTTCTATTTATGACAAATTAAAGGTCATAGTTGGAAAACTGGTCACTTTAGCTCAGTCATTTCTATGTCATTTGTTAATTCTTCCTGGTTAATGGTCCTTTCAAATTCAGATTGCATGGTTACATCTGACTCCCATCAAATACTCCTCAGAAACAGCAACTTGTGGTGGGAAAAGAGACGCTATTTCCTTCAAGTATTCCAGTTTTATCTGTGAATTATTGGTATCACAAGAACATTGATTGGGGTTCTATAGGTACCCAAAATGCTAAAATACTTTGCTGTCATGGTCTGTTGCAAAAGATAGATATCTCACTTCTAGTCAACTGTGTCTGAGGTCTGAAACCACCTGAATCTGGCTATCAATTAGGGTGCCCGTGTTTATAACAATATTCTGAGTATAATGGTAATGAGGGACCACAGTCATGGCTCTGGTAGAACATATTAGTATTAACCTCAGTGCTAGGTCACGCACTGTCCTTTTTAATGAGTGATGTTAGGGCTTCTTAGACAAGTGCATTCCAAGCTGAAAAGTAACCTAACCTCTTCTAGTCTATTATTTCAGGTGGCATATTTAAACCATAGTAGGATAGATTAAGCCAATCTCTCACTACAGATAATTTAATTTCTAAATCATCTTTCTCCCTTATCCCCCACTGAGCTGCTTTTGGTGCAATAAAAACATGAAAATAAACAAAAAAGATTGGGGGGATGACACACTAGCTCTTGTCCTCTTCCTCCACCTTAGCAAATTGATTGATTGGAAGGCATTTCTCATGCATTAACTGTAGACAGGCAAGCCATTTGTAAGGAAAATAATTGGTGAATTTAGATATCCTCTTTGTTGACTGCCCTGCTTTTGAGGTCATCTGTCTGTGCTTCGTTGTGAAGTAACAGTGCCCTCAGAAGCCTGATGGGTACCTCAGGCAGCCATACCTTCCAACTGTACCTAATTTTCAAGTCCAGTGACTATTTTTCACAGGTGGTAGGGTGGTAAATGAAACTGAATCCATTTGTTAGAGGCCCCTGTTAGGAGCCTTGCTCTCATTTTCTCATACTCACTCTCATGTGCATACACGGATTTTTTTTGTTATCTACATTTTAAAATATACATGCACAATTTAAGAAAATTGAGTAATTTTAGGTTTATAATTGAAAGTTTCCTAGGTGCACCTTCCCTCTTTATCTACTCTGAGACGTGCTCTCTCTCTCTCATAGCAAATTTGAAATGTACCTATTTCTCTCTCACTTGCTTTCTCAAATATTGAAGGATAAAAGCAACTAATTCCATTAGCCATCACTCAGAGGCAGTGCAGTTTGTACCTCTTGCTGTGCTGATTCATTGCACTGTAGTTTATAGTCGGGAGGCAGTATGATCCAGTGGAATATGTTGCCTACTGCCTGTAGTTACAGGATAATTTGGTTCTAGTCCCTAGGTCAACTTATAATGTACTTTGTGACCCTTGATGAGTCACCTAAACGCGTTGTGCCTCGGTTTCCTCATCTATAAAATGGTATAGTAATACTACCCAATTATATCCTCCTTTGTAAATTGCTTTAAATTGATTACAAGCATTATAAGTGCTATTTATTAGTAGTATTATCGGAGATAGATTACACTAAATAGGTGTGCCCAGTGTATCTTGGGAGTAGAATAAGACAGGTGTATGACTAAATTGCTCTACGCCCTCTGAAATCAACTCAATCCTTCCCTTATAGACAGTCTGAAATTAAAGCAGCAACACCACAAGTTTGTGACTGCCTAGAGCATGGTTCAATGCAGAGTGATCAGTCAATGTCCTGTCGATCAAATTAGCAGAAGTAGGGTAACAATATGTCAGCACTAACAAGGAGTTCTGGTTTTTATATTGTCCATCTATTCCTATAGAATTGATCTAATTTCAGTGTAATTATATGTAACTTACTATTATGAATAGCAGTGTATTTTAGTCATATGAAGTCATTCTCAGAGTTTCTTTGGTAGGTTCTAGAATTTCCTTTCTTTGAGAACTACAGTGACTCTACATATTGCTAGAAAGCCAGTTGTTTCCAGAACTTACGGGAAGTTTTACTTAGTGGAGTGAGCACTAGCATCAACAGAAACATGTTGTTGCTGAAATGAGCATTCCTCTCTTAGCCCTCCCATTCATTGATGCCAGTTAGGGACAGCTCTACATCTGAGTTAAGATTCTGATACCAGCTGGATGAGCAATAGCTGGTCAGTCAAGATCTGTTTCTGGTGATTGATTTCAGATGTTGAAGTAAATTTAGTTATCTTTTTATGATGATAAAATTGTTTCTAGTGCATCAAAGTGTTGAATTACACCTCTGGAGCACAGCAGAGGGCATCTGAAATATGGCTTCTTAATCCATTCAGATTCAAGGAAAGAATATGCCTTTGAGTTGCCTGAGGGACAGTGTGATTGGCATCATGCACAGTATAAGCCTGTCTTCTGTTCAAGTTTTTCTCTTGTGTTCAGTTCTGATCAATGCCACCCAAACATATCCATCAATAATAAAAGAAATCCAGGACAGAAAAGGATTGTCTCATATCACAAAGTGCCTCTTGTTAACAGCAATGCTATGCTACTCGGTGCTGGGCTGATAGGCTGAGGAATAAAATGACATCCATTTTTATGCCTGCATAACATAATTGCTTGTTATGTTAAAACTTGTGTATTATATAGCGGGTTATTTTACAACATCGACTTATGTATTTTCTTTTTATGGTTGGTCATATTATGGTAGAAAACCATACAACTAAAGTGAAGTGTCAGTTTTTGCTTCAGATCTTGCAGTATGTCCTTTGCTGTATGTGAATTGAGAGGAACTGTATTTTGCGCCGTATCAATACCTGATTTGTTTATTCATTTTCATGTTCTCCATCTAGCTCCTCTTCTGTTACATAAAACAATGTCTGACCTCCCTCCCACTTTTTTTCTTCCATTTAGTACTGCTTTAAGCAGCAACATGATTGAGAACAGCTGGGATCCAGGAACACCTGAGTTGTAATCTTAGCTCTGCTCACAATCATTATAGGCCTGATCCAAGCCCATTGAAGTTAATGGAAAGACTCTCATTGACTTCAGTGCATTTTAGATCAGGCATTATGTAGCATTTGCCAAGTTTCTTAGACCAAAACTTTCAACAGTTGGGTGTCAAACTTAGGGCCTAATTCTCAGAGTTGCGAAACACCCATAATTCTAACTGAAGTCAATGGAAATTGTGGAAGCTCAGAACCTCTGAAAATTGAGCCATAGACATCTAAAGGTGGGAATCAAACATCTGATGCATTAAAAGTTATAGACCACCTGAAAATGTGAGCCTTAACTTTTGCGTTCTGTTTCTCCACCTGTAAAATGGGGTTATCAATGCATACATACACACCCAAGAGTATTTTGGAGGTTTTTGTCGACATCAGGCTTTGAAAATGTAAAGCACTATGTAAGTACAAAGTGTTTTAACTTCTCTGATTCCTGTACAAACTATGTCCTGGGCAAACCATAGAATGTTTACTGAATTAGTCTGATACTGAATAAAAATAAAATCAATAACTCAGCAGAATAAATTAAGCTACCATGTAGATATTTTGCTTTCCCCCAAATTGAATGATTGAGCAGAGGATTATGAACAACAGCCAAAGCAGGATGTTCTGTAGCCTCACTTTTTAACTAATTAGAGCTGTGCAAAATGTTGGACTCAAGCCTTAAATGCAGTTGCAATCAGCCCTGGTTCAAGTTCTGCTTATTCTGGTGAATCAGCAGTGGATTTTGCTTTGATATTTTTATGTCCATGAACCACATCAATTATGGATGTGAATTTTTTTTCCTCTGGATGTTGGTAAATATTTTGAAGCTGCTGTTCATGGATTCCCATCAAGTTTGAACCTTGTTCACTGAGACTGAAAACATGGAGCAAGCTACATCAGGTTTCTCTCCTGTGTCCCTGAATGGCTGAGCCTCTCTCTTTTTGATACCTCCGTCATGTCTGCCTCCAGGCTTTTTTTTATGGTTTAGAGTAACAGCTGTGTTAGTCTGTATTCGCAAAAAGAAAAGGAGTACTTGTGGCACCTTAGAGACTAACCAATTTATTTGAGCAGGAGAGTGGGTTTGTGGGGGGGGGGGGTGAGAAAACCTGGATTTGTCCTGGAAATGGCCCAATTTCATTATCATACACACTGTAAGGAGAGTGATCACTTTAGATAAGCTATTACCAGCAGGAGAGTGGGGTGGGAGGAGGTATTTTTTCATGCTTTGTGTGTATATAAAAAGATCTTCTACACTTTCCACAGTATGCATCCGATGAAGTGAGCTGTAGCTCACGAAAGCTTATGCTCAAATAAATTGGTTAGTCTCTAAGGTGCCACAAGTACTCCTTTTCTTTTTTTTATGCTGTCCCTATGCACACAGTGCCCTCCCTATCCGCTAATCCACTTCCTTCACCCCATCCAAATCCCTCCTCAGAATGTATTCCTGTCATATTGCCTGCATGTGTCTATATTACAATCGCTAATCTGGCTAGCTCTGGTACCTGAGCACAGAAGCCATGGCAGTGCACTCTTCATTGTGTGCCAGCCCCCTGAGTAATTACCCAGGACTCCAGGCAGACTTGTATGGCTCTGAAGCTTGCACTGCTACAGGTTCTCTGCTCTGGTACCTGAACTAGCTAGAGTAAAGCTAGCTCCAGTATGGCTGCATGAGTTGAAATCGCACCCTGTGATTGCAGAGCTAATTTGCTAACAAACAAAACCTACATAAATGACATATTCCACTGAACTATTAATTTGCGCAAATAACTTAAATTAATTAACTGCATGACCTGTCTGATGTAGGGAGAGGTCTTCATAAGCACAATGGAGTTGTACACCTAATAACCTGTGTTTTGTCTTTGAAAGTCTTCCTTGACCCGCCTTTTCTTTTCCCACCTTTTCTCTAACGTTTGCTACCTACATTTGTTGCCACATGTGTATCGATGATAAAGTCTCTTGGACAGGAATCGTGTCTTTTTATTTAGTTTGTAAAATGCCTAACCCACTGCTCGGCATTGTAAAGATAAATAAACAATTAAAATCAATGTGATTAGTAGGGTCAGAGGAGGTATTGTCACTCTTTCTCTGAAAGAGAGGCTATGGTTTAGCTGTTCATTCTGATCCAGTTTAAAATAAGGGAAATGTTCTTACCTTTTTTAGATCACATACAAAATAATGAAAATAGAGGAAGGAAGCATAATTGGCAAAAAATCCATGACCATCTCATTCACAAGTGAAAAAGGTCTAATAAAATAACACACTACAACACAGGAAGTCCTAACCAGCACAGAGAAAAATCCAGCAGGTAATCTGTGTACTTGGTAGTGGCCAAACACTGGTCTAATACAAAAGCTCTCAGAATAGGTTCTGTGGCCTAAGCTCAGTGCAGCCAATGGCATCTGTAACATTGCTACCACCAGCTTTGTTAGCGGCCCAAACTCCAACTTTTCCTTCTTGCCATTTGAAGTATATGATAAGGGAGTAGAACTGCAGGTTGTCCAGATATCAGCTCTACAACTACCCTGTCTCCTCCCAATATGGAGTTCACAGGGAAAGCAGTCAGAGCTAGCCTATTTCTCTTCATCAGAGGGATCTGACTACCATGGCTTTCTTTTCCCCACAAGACCCTTATGCTTCCACCACTTCAGTATATTCAGTAATTTATACAATGTGAGTTCATCAAAAGCAATTGCACCAAACTCTCTGCATCAGCCTCCAGCCCTGAAAAACAGTGAAACCTGAGCCTCAGCTCAGACAGCAGCACTAGCACAAATGAAGGTAGAAAGAAGGGGAAAATCTATTTTTATTAAAAGTAATGAAAACGTTTGGCGGAGGGCTGTGGTTTTTGGAAGAAAATAGTGAGGGGTCTCCAAGCTCAAGACCAGTGGTTCTCAGGCTTATAGTGTATTTAATTCCATCAATTAAAAGAAATTGTATTCACCTGTACAGTATTTAAAATTTGTTAGTTTTGTAAGTATTGGCACAGGCAGCAGTGTACATAAATGAGGCCTGCGTCAGTTAAATCAGTTTTGTCTATCAGGCAATAAATGTCCTAGTAGGACACTATCAACTATATCAGATTGAGGGAACTGGTTTCAGCCTAATAAAGCTATTGTTTTTGAAGGCAAAAGTTCCCTGATCTCTGTGTGCAACAGTCTGACATAAACAGTACATCAGGAAAGTCTAGCTTATGCATCTATCTTGCAGGCCTACCATACAAATTCCATCCGTAAACCTGTGAAACGTTTTGGAACCTATGAATAGATGGACAAACCTGCAGGCAATACAGTTTAGCAAACCTCTCTGAGGCCCCAACCCACAAATGCTTATGTGTGTTTAACTGTAAGCAAATGAACAGTCCCACTGAAGTCACTGACTACCCTCATGCTCAAAGCTATTGTGTGAGTGTTTGCAAATTTGAGACCTTGCCAATTAGCAATGAGATTAATATATGGGGGGAAATAAATTAATTTGATCTCAACCCTTTTGACTCTCAGGGTTTGCAAACTTAGCATGAACTGGTTCTGAAGAAAACATTTGAACCAATTTGAATCCAAACTTGAAAGGGTCCAAACTGCAGATGCAGTAAACAAGCTTTGGGAATGACGGCATCCAAGTGAAAGTCATTTAGAAAAAACAAAATGTTTGAACAATCTTATTCCAAGTCATAAGAAAACCATGACCTAAAGTATGTCATAGTCATCATACTAAAAAAAAATGCGAACTGGCTAAAAACTTATTACTGAATTTGCTTTCAATAGTTCACATGCAGAAATATGTCCTTGAACAGGTAGCCTCATTCATGAACAGTTTCATATATTTTACTGAAATGAAAAGGAGCACCTTAGAGACTAACAAATTTATTTGAGCATCAGCTTTCGTGAGCTACAGAGCCCACTTCATTGGATACATTCAGTGGAAAATACAGTGGGGAGATTTATATACTCAGAAAACATGAAACAATGTGTGTTATCATACACACTGTAAGGAGAGTGATCACTTAAGATGAGCTAATACCAGCAGGAGAGCTGGGGGAGAGCGGGGAAGAAAACCTTTTGTAGTGATAATCAAGGTGGGCCATTTCCAGCAGTTGACAAGAACGTCTGAGGAACAGTGGGGGGGGGGGGAGGGGAGGGGAGGGGAGGGGAGGGGGGGATAAACATGGGGAAATAGTTTTACTTTGTGTAATGACCCATCCACTCCCAGTCTCTATTCAAGCCTAAGTTAATTGTATCCAGTTTGCAAATTAATTCCAATTCAGCAGTCTCTCGTTGGAGTCTGTTTTTGAAGTCTTTTTCTTGTAATATTGCAACTTTTAGGGCTAGTCCAGACAGTGGACTAGTAGCATCACTGTTAGCTTGAAGATAAGCTTCACACATGCTTATTGTAATATTTTTACGTGAAGAGAACTAGACAACGTTTGCACTTCACCTGCTTTTATGAAGTATGCACTAAAAGAAGAACAGAGCCCCCATCAAGAAATCACTGAGACTTTGCAGATTAGTCAAATTGCCTCACGTTGTGGTGTCCCTCTCTATTGGTTGGAACAGATCTAATTCTCTCCATGAAGCATCACATTATCTTGAGCTGTTGTGAAGTAATGTAAGATTGTGATACCTCTGGTTATTCAAATTCTCCCTCTGATGGGGAAAAAACAGCTAGTAGTTTGTAGCCATCAGATCCAATAAAGTAGATGTCACATCACCGAGATACATATCACTTCACCACTGAATCATAGAATCATAGAATATCAGGGTTGGAAGGGACCCCAGAAGGTCATCTAGTCCAACCCCCTGCTCGAAGCAGGACCAATTCCCAGTTAAATCATCCCAGCCAGGGCTTTGTCAAGCCTGACCTTAAAAACCTCTAAGGAAGGAGATTCTACCACCTCCCTAGGTAACGCATTCCAGTGTTTCACCACCCTCTTAGTGAAAAAGTTTTTCCTAATATCCAATCTAAACCTCCCCCATTGCAACTTGAGACCATTACTCCTCGTTCTGTCATCTGCTACCATTGAGAACAGTCTAGAGCCATCCTCTTTGGAACCCCCTTTCAAGTAGTTGAAAGCAGCTATCAAATCCCCCCTCATTCTTCCTTCTGCAGACTAAACAATCCCAGCTCCCTCAGCCTCTCCTCATAAGTCATGTGCTCTAGACCCCTAATCATTTTTGTTGCCCTTCGCTGGACTCTCTCCAATTTATCCACATCCTTCTTGTAGTGTGGGGCCCAAAACTGGACACAGTACTCCAGATGAGGCCTCACCAGTGTGGAATAGAGGGGAACGATCACGTCCCTCGATCTGCTCGCTATGCCCCTACTTATACATCCCAAAATGCCATTGGCCTTCTTGGCAACAAGGGCACACTGCTGACTCATATCCAGCTTCTCGTCCACTGTCACCCCTAGGTCCTTTTCCGCAGAACTGCTGCCTAGCCATTCGGTCCCTAGTCTGTAGCGGTGCATTGGATTCTTCCATCCTAAGTGTAGGACCCTGCACTTATCCTTATTGAACCTCATCAGATTTCTTTTGGCCCAATCCTCCAATTTGTCTAGGTCCTTCTGTATCCTATCCCTCCCCTCCAGCGTATCTACCACTCCTCCCAGTTTAGTATCATCCGCAAATTTGCTGAGAGTTCAATCCACACCATCCTCCAGATCATTTATGAAGATATTGAACAAAACCGGCCCCAGGACTGACCCCTGGGGCACTCCACTTGACACCGGCTGCCAACTAGACATGGAGCCATTGATCACTACCCGTTGAGCCCGACAATCTAGCCAGCTTTCTACCCACCTTATAGTGCATTCATCCAGCCCATACTTCCTTAACTTGCTAACAAGAATACTGTGGGACACCATGTCAAAAGCTTTGCTAAAGTCAAGGAACACGTCCACTGCTTTCCCCTCATCCACAGAGCCAGTTATCTCATCAGAGAAGGCAATTAGATTAGTCAGGCATGACTTGCCCTTGGTGAATCCATGCTGACTGTTCCTGATCATTTTCCTCTCCTCTAAGTGCTTCAGAATTGGTTCCTTGAGGATCTGCTCCATGATTTTTCCAGGGACTGAGGTGAGGCTGACTGGCCTATAGTTCCCAGGATCCTCCTTCTTCCCTTTTTTAAAGATTGGCACTACATTAGCCTTTTTCCAGTCATCCGGGACTTCCCCCGTTCGCCACGAGTTTTCAAAGATAATGGCCAAGGGCTCTGCAATCACAGCCGCCAATTCCTTCAGCACTCTCGGATGCAACTCGTCCGGCCCCATGGACTTGTGCACGTCCAGCTGGCTTGGGGAATGGCAGGCGTATGGAGAAATGGAATTCAACACAGTGGACAATAGCTGGGGGAGTGACATTTTTGGCCAGTGGCACTAGGGCAAATTCTTACTTTCAAGAAAAGTTCCATGGGGTCTTTAATATTCATCAGACTATAAGAATCTAGGTTTATAAGGACTTGCCTGAAAGACCAAAGCCAGTCAAATGCTGATGTTGTCTCACATTAAATGTCATGGCAGTTGGTTTATCTACTTCAGTAAAGTAAAAGGCTCAAATGACCCTGTTGGGATTTGAGCCTGTGGCATAAGATGGGTAGGTCTTTTTCAAATCGAATACATTATGCTCTTCTCTCAGATTCAACCTTACATCAGGAGGTATTATCCTCATACAGCTGAACCAATGTGCAATTTTTTTGTAGATTTACCAAGATTCCGTTAATTTACAAGGATGCACTCGGGGCCTGATTCTGCAAAGTGCTGAGCACTTCTTGTGAGGTGCTTTCATTTTCCATTAGCTTCAGAGGGACTTCAAGATGCTCGTCATCTCATAGCAGGTGCCCAGCATTCTGGTCGGGCTGAGATCTGATCAAATGCAGAGACAGCTTACAGGATGCTCAGATTTAAACACAAAAATCTAGCTGGGTTTGGTGTTGCCAATTCTCATAACTGTTGTCAGTAGTCTTATGATATTTACTATTTTTCTTCAAGCCTCATCTCCAGGAGTCCTGGGATTATACAAGACTATTCACTTTCACTGGACAGGAGAAAAGTTTGAAATCATGAACCCTAAAGGCTCAAAAGCCAGGAACAAAAAAGAAGACTAACATTTTATTATGTTTTAAAGTGATTTGGGGAAAGCCTGATTCATGATTTTTGAATATTTAGGGTTGGCATTACTTGGGCTTGCAGGTTTATTTCAGCAATTCTAATTTAACTAAAATAAGATAAACTTGGCAGAAGTCTCTGGCTATGTTCCTGCCATGGAGCTTTATAGTCAGTTCGCTTTCCAACACAAAACAAATGTATAAACCAACAAACATGGAAGTTTTTCTGCTATCCCAGAGCTCCCTTCCTATCTTCTGGACAGCAAAATCCTCTCTCCCTACACAACATGAGTAACCTAGCACCTCTTCAAATTACTGAGACTGACTAGCTAAATCTATATATTTTCTCCCAGCTTGGAATACTTCCTTGGGCCTACTATGGACACCAACAGTGAAAGTGTGTGAGGGCTATGGGGACACAGAAATGGGATGCTGGAGAGGCAGAGAGAGGAGTGCTGTGGACACTGTGTCAGATACCTTAGAGATGTAGTCCCTCAGATAATAGCACTCATTAATTTCTAAAATACCATTTTTTTACACTGAACACACAAATCCTTCTCATGGGCAGCTATAATTCCATTAGAGAAAAATTAATGAAGATTGTAATGTTCTTACATAACACCAAGTACTGTCTGCCATGAATTGGTCATCTTTCCTTGATATGTCAAGATTTTGCTATCTTCTATAGCTCCCTAATTTTTTAATGATTTCATGTATTTTTATTATATTAATTGTAAGTTTTATATAGTGACCGTTGTAAAAGCAGGATTGGGTTGGGATGTGAGCCAGCACCTTTCATATGAGCCCCCTGCTACTACATCACTAGACTTTTAGTATACATAAATAATTCGCATTATTCTTTTTTCGAAGTAGTTGGCTATCCTATTAGAAAACCACTCTAATTTCGTAAAACTTTCTTCTGTGTAATGTTTTAGTATTAACATATAAAAGATGCTTTTCTGCTTGCCTGCCTGGATTATGAATCTTACATCTGAAAGATGCAATTTATTATCAATACATGAAGTGGATTGCTGTGCTTCTGCACTTTATTAATAGCTGTATCCATTATTTTCTTTAAAAAAAAAAAAAAGCTTCTACGCCCTTCCTGTGATATAAGCAATACTGTTAACGGAAGAGTTGGCTGGAAAGTATGATAGTGTACCCTGCTATTATAAATCTAGTGAGCTCACCTTTAAATGTCTGTCTTGCTAGCCTTATTCTCCCCTTTGGGCATTGTTCCAGTCACTTTTTGGCCTTTTTTATTTTAAAGAAAAATCCTATCCATATGGCCGAATGACAGAAGTTTACTTGCCCTCAGATTCAATTATTGTGTGCTTTTTCTATATATTATACAAGACTGCCATTGTGCGAGGGGGTGGAGGTTGTAAAGGTTTCAACTGCAAATAGTAAATTACTAAGCTAGCTGCATCAAACAATAAAAGACCATGTTGGAAAATACAATTCATCTAAATATGCATGCCGTGTTTCACATGGGTGGTAAAACTCTTTGAGACATAGGCATTATTTGACCTATATAATAATTCAAGCCATGTAATGAAGTTTACAAACGCCACACTGGAGAGCAAGGGGTTAAGAAGCAGTTCTGGGCCCAACTGGCCTCGCCCAGCCACACCTACAAAGCCTGCACAAGCTGGCAGTGGGACTTAAAAGGGGAAGTAGAGGAGCTCAGAAGGAAGCAAGCAAGCAAGCAGACAGACAGACAGACTGACTGACTGACTGACTGCTGTTCTGAGGTAAGTTCTGCCTAGTAGCTGACTGTCTGAGACCTGAGCAAACCTGGCAAGAAGATGCATGTGAGAGACTTTATCTGAGATCCTTTGATTTTACTCTGTGGGGAAAAGGAAACTTTGCTAGGAAGTGGTCAAGGGGGGTGGTTGCTTATCACCCCAAGATCTAGAGGGTAACTTCCCACTAGTGGGCACCAGAAACTGGTGGACCTGGACTCCCCTAAGAAGACAGAACAACAACAGGAGTCTTCACACCACAGAAGAAACCAGCTGAGAAAGACCCTGACCATTCAGGGGCCCAGACCCACAAAGTCCCTGTGCTAAAGGGGAGGACTGGAAACCTTAGGGACAGTATTTGCAACAGGGAAATGACCTGCCACATGCCTGCCTCAACACCAGATAGCACTGTTTGTTGGTTCACCTTCTACAAGTCATTATTATGAAGAGACTGTAGCCTATAGTAAGGATGTCACTAGCTCCATTATTAGGAAGCACTAATTTTGCGTACCTATATCTGCCTTAAACTAATTTGGCTGTAAAATGGCTAGATTTGCTCTAACAACGAAGAAAATAGGTCCAAATTTTTTGAGTTACAGATCATTATTTTATTTTAAATGTTGACATTTTGAGTTACAGATCATTTAAAATACCATTATTTTAATGTCGACATTTCCCCTGTAACTCAAAATTATCTTACTACTCCTTCCATCTTTCCATATAGGGGTTTTTAAGAAGATACAACTATATTGGAAAAAAAAAAAGGCTGTAATTAAGCAAAATTTTTTAAGTTTTTGTGATGGATGGTTTGGGGTCCGATCTTCCTTTCATTTATGTCAATAGGCTTTTTTTGCCACTCTTTTCACTGGGAATAGGATCCGGAACTGTATGCATAAAATGTTTGGGTCAGATCTATAAAGGGACTTATGGATTGTGAATATTGCAACACCAAACTTTTAGGCACCTTGAAAATCACTGAATTTACAAAGCCTGAATTAGGCCTCTAGGCTCCCTATCCACAAAAGCCAGCACTAGGTGGAGAGCTGCCTAAACTAGCCAGGGATGAGTGTTGTGTCCTAAGACCCACCCCTTCTATGAAGTTAGGTGCTCTCTTTGCTTGTGATCCACAGCTGGGAACCCTTCTCCTGGAGTTAGGCAGCGTAGGGCCCCTAAGCTGTTTCTTGGAAGACTGGCTTAGGTGCCTGCCTAACCGCATACGGCGTAGAGAGGCAGCAGCCTGTGGAAGATTCCAGTTCAAATCCCTTCTCTGCCTGATGAGGAGAAGGGATTTGAATAGGAATTTCTCACCTCTCAAGTGAGTGCTCTAGCCACTGGCCTGTTCTGCTGTAGGGCTGTGTCTCTCTTGTTGAAGCTGTTGTTCCACTTTGTATCAAATATTAATCGGGCCAGGGAGTGCATGAGTGGCACTATAGCCTAGGGGGTAGGGCACTCACCAGGAATGTGGGAAACCCCTGTTTAAATAACTTCTCATCAGGCAGCAGGAAGGGGGGCAATTTAACTGGAGTTTTCCACATTCCAGGTGAGTGCCCTAACCAGTGGTCTAAAGATTACAATAGAAGCCTGCCACTTTGGGTGAAATTAAACATACTCAGCATATACCTACCAGAGTGGGCCCTGCAGGCACGATAATCATCACTCTACCTATCTTCACCTGGTTTAAGGATCACGCTGGGGCTTAGGTGCAAGAGAGCCATCTGGGTGCCTGCCTGAGGCAGCAGTATGGATGCCCAGAGGCAGAAAGGTAGTATCTATGGGAACTCTTACAGCACAAATTTAGGTGCCACGTGAGTTTAGGTATCTACAGAGTTAGGTGGCAGCTGAACAAGGGTTTTGTGGATCACAGTGGTGCCTTAGGTGTCTAAATCCCTTTGAATCTGGGTTTTTCTTTCTGTTGCACTTTATAAAATAACATAATGGTTTTTCTATAGGGAGTAGCTCATGGGAACTTTCCTGTAGCTGAAGGGGAAGATACACATGTTTTGGATCTGTACTGGGCCCAGTCCTATTCAGTATATTCATAAATGATCTGGGGAAAGCGTAAACAGTGAGGTGGCAAAATTTGCAAATGATACAAAATTGTTCAAGATAGTTAAGTCCCAGGCAGACTGTGAAGACCTGCAAAAGGACCTCTCAAAACTGGGTGACTGGGCAACAAAATGGCAGATGAAATTTGGTGTTGATAAATGCAAAGTAATGTACATTGGGAAACATAACCCCAACTATACATACAAAAGGATGGTGTCTAAATTGGTTGTTACTACTCTACAAAGATTTTGGAGTCATTGTGGATAGTTCTCTGAAAACATCCACTCAATGTGCAGCTGCAGTCAAAAAAGCAAACAGAGTGTTGGGAGTCATTAAGAAAGGGATAGATAAGACAGAAAATATCATACTGCCTCTATATAAATCCATGGCATGCCCACACCTTGAATACTGCGTGCAGATGTGGTCGCCTCATCTCAGAAAAGATATATTGGAACTGGAAAAGGTTCAGAAAAGGGCAACAAAAATTATTAGGTATATGGAACGGCTACCATATGAGGAGAGATTAATAAGACTGGGACTTTTCAGCTTGGAAAAGAGATGACTAAGAGGTATATGATAGAGGTCAAAAAACATGACTGGTGTGGAGAAAGTAAATACGGAAGTGTTATTTACTCCTTCTCATAACACAAGAACTAGGGGTCACCAAATCAAATTAATAGGCAGCAGGTTTAAAATGCAAAAAAGGACTTCAGATATTAGGACTTCACATATTTTAAAAAAGAGAGCACAGTGTCTCAGATCTTTGTGTTCCTCCATCTGCCTAATGAAATCACACTACCATCACATTTGAAATATTGGCAGATTCTGACACTGGCTCACAAGACAGGTTTTAAGGGCCGGGGAGCAAACTGCTTAGAAAATTGTATCTATCGGTTCAAAATAACCACAACTTCTTGTCATTAAAAGCCAACAGAGAAAAAAATGTGATGGAGAATAATTTTGTTCAAAAATGGTTTTGAAAATACTTTTCAAAACTGAAAAGGAACTCCAAGAGCTGGTCAAATGACTGCTCTTTTGCATTCCCCTTCAACGTGTCCCCTTTACCTTTGAGAAAGATATGTAGGTCCTGAATTCTAGGCCTACTTCGTACAGTGAAAAGCCTCACTTAAACCTCTGCCCTTCAAAACCCTTACTTAGTGTCTGCTCATACCATTTCCAAAAGACCACAGTTGTTACCCCCATTTTCTAGTGAGGTGATAGAGTTTAAGCAACTTGCCAAAGGCCACAGAAGAGATCTTCTGCAGATGGACGAAAAGAAACCTAACCTCTGACGGAGTAGACTGACATTCTAGATACTAGACCAGAGTGCCTCTCTTACAAACTGCTTCTAATCTTGCTGCTTAAAACAGCTGTAAAATCAGGCTAATAATTCTTACTCACTTTCATAAAGAGCTTTGAGACTTAAAAATGAAAAGTCATCTCAGCAAATGCTTAACATTATTTTTCAGCTGGGGTAATTAAAATACAGGGGATATTTTCAAAACATTTATGGGATTTAGGAGCACAATGAGTTTCAATGGGACTTCCCTTGTGCTCCTAAACTCCTTAAACACTTTTGAAAATCCTTCCTAGAGAAGTTCAGGCCCAGCTCCACAAAGGTATTTAGGTTCTATCTTCTAGGCCTCACTGATGAGGCTTTGAAAAACTGTATAGTTAATCGGAATTGAAAAGAAAAGTTGTGGCTCTAGTTCTGGAACTTCCAATTAACATGCTATGAATTTTTTTAGTACTTTTTACCAAATTTGAAAGTGAAGGTATAATGAGCTACATATATGTAGTGAAAGCTGCATACTTAAATGTACATGGTGTTAAATCTGTATTAACATAGGCAGGGCTTCAAAAATTTGAATCATTGGATACTTGATAAGATCTCTTAAGGTATGCAGGAAATGGTACTCTGGTGTCTAGCCAAATAATTCCAGGTTATGGAATTTGTCTTTCCTTTCCCCTCTCTTCTCCTCCCCCTCTCCCCCGCATCTAAAATTCCATATAAAAATAATGTTGATAATATTAGCTGTTTAACCATGCATCATAAAAGTCAGGAAATGTGAAAGGTCAGATTACACATATATAGCCAATATGTTACATTAATTTATTACATGATGATTTCTTACACAATGAAAGCATCCATTTTTTACAACTTCGTATCAGGTACATTAATGACTCCCCCTCCCATGGTTAGTCAGCTAGAATGGAACCTAGGATCTTTTGCACCAAAAGCACAAGCTTATACTACTTAAGCTAAAAGTTGTCTATAAATAGTTGGTAGAGTCTTTTGTTCTGTGTGAGCCAGCTACTATGTGATCACTGACATTGTGGCCTCGTTTTCAAAGAATCTGAGCACCTGCATGTCCCACTGACTTTGGTGAGGTGTAAGGGTGTTCAGTCTTTCTGAAAATCAGGCCATTAGTGTTACACACTTGCCTCTTTTAGTGGAAGCTTGTCCCAAACAGCAGTTCACGACCTCATAGGACCCCATTTTGTACTAGGGCCATCATGAATCTCTATCAGGGATAGGAACTATGGACGTAAGCACAAACACTTACCACCTGAGCATATGACTGCTCTCTTCTAGAGACCCCATCAGTGCAAAAAAAAAAAAAAAAGCTTCAGGGACAGAGGAGGGGACCATCAGCGAATAGCAAATGGGAGTTCAGCGAGTAACATATGGGAGTATGCTGCACTGTGTCAAGGCATCTCCACATTGCCCCACTGCAGGCCAGTGTACAAAGGGCCTAGAGATGGAATAAAACCAGAATCCCAGATACAATCCCCTCCAGACTTTGGAGAAGTTCAGATCTGGATCCAAACTTTGCAGCTTGGTCCAATCTCTGCTTTGAGAAACCAGCCACCATTGATGAATTAACTCAGTCATAGGCAAAATAAATTAGTTTTCAATACAACAAACCACATCCTGCTATTTTTGGGTTCTCCTTTTTCAAAAGATTTTAGACCAACATAGTAACATTCTTATTCTAACAACTGTTTGACTCTGAAAAGAGAATGTTTTAATCCAGGGGTTTAGCGTGAGTACCCCAGAATCTAACCACTGGCTTGCAGAATGGCTCATCAATCTCTGCCTACAGTTGCTGTACATTTGAACTTTTGTATCCTTTCTCCATTATGTAATAGACTAGAGGTCACATGTGTTCCTCTGCTTTGAATAATACATGTCTATGAAACTTCAGTATTTCTGTTTTATAAATTTATTTCTTTCATTTTAATATTTTATCAATTTTGTCCTAAAAGGATGACCTTAACTGATTGCAGTTCATTTCATTTTTTTGTCTGCTTAAATATTTTAAAGGTTCCAAAGTACTAACATTACTCATACCATGTATAACAAATCTTCATCTTAAATTGAAGTTATTTAATTGTAATTAGCAGGCTTTTATTAAATAGGATTTTTACTTTTTCCAGTTTTTTTCCCTTTTTGGTTTTTATCCTTTTGTTGTGTGCATAGCTGGTACATGAGCTATACAATATCACTGCCTAACACCATAGATTATAAAGCCAGAAGAGATCACTGTGATTGTCTAGTCTGATCTCAAGTCTAGGCTATGGGCCTTCCCTAAATTTAATTCCTCTTTGAACCAGAGCACCAGTGCCCTCAGTTGGTGGTAACAGCCTGCTTCTTCTGAGCTTCTGCCAAGAACTACAAAGACTACATGGTGGCGGGCAGGTAGCATGTTAGGTCATGCTAATACCTAGAGAAAATACTTACTTATAGTAGCAAATCCAGCACTAAGTATAGTAATCTGTTTTAGGCTACGTACAGCTATTGATGGTCTTTCTTATGGAAAAAATTATGACCTGGTACTGCTTTGTGCTGTGGATTCTCTTGGATTTTACTGAGGTGGGAAAGGGCAATACTAGAATGGTAAACCTCCAGGAAACATGTATTTGCAGCAGGAAGTGATGGCAGTGAATGAGCTGCCAGCACCCTTAATTAATGGGGGCGCTGTGCTGCTGCACTTGTCCTTTTAGATGAGACATAAAATCAGTGTCCAGCTTTGTCTTGACAATGTCTTTGGTAAAGATGCCATTGCATTCTGTGTAATAATAGCAGCTCTAGCCGTTCCCAAATCTCATTCAGATAATTAAATCCTGGCTACATAAACTTCTCCTTCAGTTTCAATTGGATATGGGTTTTGTCACATCCTGTCCTGAACGGCCAAGTGCTCTTTCACACCAAGGGTATTTTATTTCTGGGGTTGGTGACCCTTATAATCTGTAATGTGCTTTGGGATCCTTGGAGATGAAAGTTAGTAAATACTGGTAAATGCAAGCTATTTTTAGTATTATTATTCTGCATATATGCTATGGTAAGGCAAAACATATATATACACATCAAACATACAGTAACATTGTTTATTTATATCTTTAATAAAACTGATTCATCACTTAGAGTGATTCTAGAAGAACTTTACATTTTGTTGCAAATAAGTTAAAAATCAATGCAAGCTGTTCTTTAACACTTTAAAAGGAAATAAAGTCATTACATTGAGGGGTTATTTTAGTTGGGTTTACATTTATTCTGGTAGTTACCTTTCCCATTTTCTTTATTCTGTTCTTTAGTTAACACTAAAATCTTTGGCAATCGCAAGCCTATCAGCATCTTTTGTTCAAACTTAGGCTTGTGCCATGTTGCAGCATGGTAGGGGAAGCAAAAGTGGATGGAAACCTGGGAGGCAGTGACCATGAGATGGTCAAGTTCAGGATCCTGACACAGGGAAGAAAGGAGAGCAGCAGAATACAGACCCTGGACTTCAGAAAAGCAGACTTTGACAACCTCAGGGAACTGATGGGCAGGATCCCCTGGGAGAATAACATGAGGGGGAAAGGAGTCCAGGAGAGCTGGCGGTATTTTAAAGAATCCTTATTGAGGTTACAGGGACAAACCATCCCGATGTGTAGAAAGAATAGTAAATATGGCAGGCAACCGTTTGGCTTAACAGTGAAATCCTTGCTGATCTTAAACACCAAAAAGAAGCTAACAAGAAGTGGAAGATGGGACAAATGACCAGGGAAGAATATAAAAATATTGCTCGGGCATGCAGGAGTGAAATCAGGAAGGCCAAATGACACCTGGAGTTGTAGCTAGCAAGAGATGTTAAGAGTAACAAGAAGGGTTTCTTCAGGTATGTTAGCAACAAGAAGAAAGTCAAGGAAAGTGTAGGCCCCTTACTGAATGAGGGAGGCAACCTAGTGACAGAGGATGTGGAAAAAGCTAATGTACTCTATGCTTTTTTTGCCTCTGTCTTCACGAACAAGGTGAGCTCCCAGACTGCTGCACTGGGCAGCACAGCATGGGGAGGAGGTGACCAGCCCTCTGTGAAGAAAGAAGTGGTTCAGGACTATTTAGAAAAGCTGGACAAGCACAAGTCCATGGGGCTAGATGCGCTGCATCCCAGAGTGCTAAAGGAGTTGGCAGATGTGATTGCAGAGCCATTGGCCATTATCTTTGAAAACTCATGGCGATCGGGGGAGGTCCCGGACGACTGGAAAAAGGCTAATGTAGTGCCCATCTTTTAAAAAGGGAAGAAGGAGGATCCTGGGAACTATAGGCCAGTCAGCCTCACCTCAGTCCCTGGAAAAATCATGGAGCAGATCCTCAAGGAACCAATTCTGAAGCACTTAGAGGAGAGGAAAATGATCAGGAACAGTCAGCATGGATTCACCAAGGGCAAGTCATGCCTGACTAATCTAATTGCCTTCTCTGATGAGATAACTGGCTCTGTGGATGAGGGGAAAGCAGTGGACGTGTTCCTTGACTTTAGCAAAGCTTTTGACATGGTGTCCCACAGTATTCTTGCCAGCAAGTTAAAGAAGTATGGGCTGGATGAATGGACGATAAGGTGGATAGAAAGCTGGCTAGATTGTTGGGCTCAATGGGTAGTGATCAAAGGCTCCATGTCTAGTTGGCAGCTGGTATCAAGTGAAGTGCCCCAAGGGTCGGTCCTCGGGCCGGTTTTGTTCAATATCTTCATTAATGATCTGGAGGATGGTGTGGATTGCACCCTCAGCAAGTTTGCAGATGACACTAAACTGGGAGGAGAGGTAGATAGGATACAGAGGGCCCTAGACAAATTAGAGGATTGGGCCAAAAGAAATCTGATGAGGTTCAACAAGGACAAGTGCAGAGTACTGCACTTAGGACAGAAGAATCCCATGCACCACTACAGACTAGGGACCGAAGGGCTCAGCAGCAGTTCTGCATAAAAGGCGCTAGGGGTTACAATGGACAAGAAGCTGGATATGAGTCAACAGTGTGCCCTTCTTGCCAAGAAGGCCAATGGCATTCTGGGATGTATAAGTAGGGCATTTCCAGCAGATCGAGGGACGTGATCGTTCCCCTCTATTCGACATTGGTGAGGCCTCATCTGGAGTGCTGTGTCCAGTTTTGGGCCCCACACTACAAGATGGATGTGGAAAAATTGGAAAATGTCCAGCAGAGGGCAACAAAAATGATTAGGGGACTGGAACACATGACTTATGAGGAGAGACTGAGGGAACTGGGATTATTTAGTCTGTGGAAGAAAAGAATGAGAGGGGATTTGATAGCTGCTTTCAACAACCTGAAAGGGGGTTCCAAAGAGGATGGATCTAGACTGTTCTCAGTGGTAGCAGATGACAGAATGAGGAGTAATGGTCTCAAGTTGCAGTGGGGGAGGTTTAGGTTGGATATTAGGAAAAACTTTTTCACTAGGAGGATGGTGAAACACTGGAATGGGTTACCTAGGGAGGTCATGGAATCTCCTTCCTTAGAAGTTTTTAAGGTCAGGCTTGACCAAGCCCTGTCTGGGATGATTTAGTTCGGGATTGGTCCTGCTTTGAGCAGGGGGTTGGACTAGATGACCTCCTGAGGTCCCTTCCAACCCTGATATTCTGTGATCTTCAGGGGTCTAATTCTGGTATAATATCCCACACTAGAAATGCAAATTAAATCCCGTTTTTTCTCAGTCATTAACTGCCATAATGAGTGTGGAGTGAAAGAAATGAATATCTCTTTGGGTGGTACCACAACAGCTGAGATCATCTGAGGCACTCAAGTTATCATCTTCATAGTTTACAAACAGGGGTTAGATGCTGATTATTTTCAGTGAGATTCTTAAATTGTGGGATTAACTTCCCTTTGTACAGGAATGAGGAATGGCAGAGCTGCTAGGAAGTATAGTGGGTGGCTGGATATGGAGTTTAGTTGACCATGGGATGAAGCTCTGGGAGGGTCTGGTTCCACTGAACATTGGTGCAACTGTTTGCTCTGGTAGTTGTTTTTAAAGTAATTATATATTCAGCAAGAGCTTTGGCTGGCTGTGTGTAAATTATGATAAATGCTATGAATGTATTTTCAAAAAACACTTGAAACATACTGAATGGTTCCTCATCTCGCAGAAATAATTGTCCAAGTTCCTGGTGCTATTTCAAATGGAATCAGCAGGCTAAACAATGGTGCTTTTGTATCTACATTTGTATCTTATTTCAGATGATGTGGGTCAGGCTTTCTTCACCTAATAGGCAGTGTGCTCAACATAATCCTTCAGAAAGTTTATGCAAACACATCTCCACCTCCCTAAATACAAAAGTAAAAGTACTGAAAATCCTACTTCAATACTTTATCTACAGTCTAAAATCTCCCTACACTGAAGTATCAGATTAGACAAGAATGTGATAAAGTTTAGCAATGTTTCTGGGTTCTACTGGAGTTTCTCAGTCTCTCAGTTGTGCACATGATCTCTGTATTAATGAAAAGCAAATATCAAGATCACAAGTGTTGTATGATAATTTTAATGTAGTTGAAAACTCATTTCCCAGCAGATATTGGTTGTATAAATAAACAAGGTAGACAAAGAGTGGGAGAAAAGGATAGAATCTACAAGCAAAAGATTAGGAACTGAGGCACAGTAATTTAGTAAAAATCACTACCAAGAATGTTCAAAGAATATCCTATACATGGCTAATGGTCTAGATCTGACAGGCGCTGCTCATCAGTAGCTCAACAATAGGCATAAGTACTCTGAAAACCATATGAAGCTGGCATTTTTCTAGAAGTAGAGTTGCCTGGGAATTATGTTACTCTAGAATATATTGGCTTAAGGGGAAAATGTACTGCTACCTTTTACCACAACATGGTAAAATTGCTCATGTATAATGGTATTTTCTAAGGGTACAGCTGCTCTTTTAACTTGCTAGATAAAGACCTGTGCTTGGGGAGCTTAAGGTTATGATTTCAAATTCCAGTCTCCAAGATTCATGGATACTGTTGGCTGAAAACAATGGCGTCTGTATGTGTACAGCCATGGATCATTACAGCAGCACAAGTCAATTAGCCTTTTGTGATGGTCCATCACCCTGTGAAATAATTTTATGAATACTTAAGGGGATACTGCAAAAGGATGGCACTGAGAACCAACAGTACAGAAAGGGTAAGTGTAGCACAATAACCAGCTTTTCCACAAGCCCCCAAGTACCTCTGTGTTTACAGATACCTGAACTCTTCTAAGCCTGTCTGGTCTCTCCTGAAAAGTATAACAATTAACCTTTACTTATCACAAACCATGAAAAACAGTTGAAGCTACTCCAAGGCTACATGTCTTTTTTGATCTGTCTGCTGATGCCTGCAGTGATATGCATTATGTGCAAGTGAAGATGACTAGCACTGAGGTCCCTGATTAAAATGTGATTCTATCAGTCCTGATTTGTCTAAGCAGTGACACGCAGGTTGTCATCTAAATTAACATATGACACATCACAACTATAATATTAGTATAAGATGTTGTCCATTAATTCCATAGTATCTCCCTTTTACTCATGATATGGTGTGAAATAGCAAAAGCTTGCCAGGAGAATAATTCATATCACCAGCACTTTGTAGATGGTTGTCCACTTTTTCCACCGAAATCTGTTTGTCCCAAAGTCTTAATTTAGCTTGGATTCACCTAACAGTGTAAGGATCCAAAGGACTGGAACCTAGGTCTGTAGGTGACCAACATGTCCATGCCACAGCAGCTATGGCACACCTTTAATCCATGGCCTAGAAATGCTGGGGAACTAAGCGCCACAGGAAGTGCTGCCATGGGGGACCCGATTGGCCGCACTGCCTATGAATGCTGATTGGTCCAGGTGCACTATTTAAACATGAAGGGAGTTAGAGGAAGCTGTCTGTGCAACCTGACAGTATATGACCTGTTGGTACAACAGACCCTGCTCTTGTTCTCTGACTCTGATCCCTGGCTAGTCTCCTGATTCCTGACTCTGGCTCTGACCCTTGCCTTGACTCCTCTGACCCCTTAAGCCAGACTCCTGGTCAGACTCCCCATATCCTGATGTCCTTTCAGTGAAATCAGTTGGTCGCTCAAGGTCTGTGACCTTTGCTTGCTCCTTTTGACTACAGAGTAGGGTGACCAGATGTCCTGATTTTATAGGGGCAGTCCCGTTTTTTGGGTCTTTTTCTGATATAGGCTCCTCTTACCCCCCCTCCCCACCCACTGTTCCGATTTTTCACACTTGCTGTCAGCTCACGCTACTACAGAGCCAACAGAAACCTCTCATGGTGAGCAGTAAATCTAATATAAGACATTCACTGCAATACTTAGCTCATATGATTGTGAGCCTAAAGAGAAAACGTAAGCCTTAATTTCCCATATCCGTGCTCTTGCTGGGTTTTGGTTTTTTGGTTTTTTTAATGCCATAATCTTCACATTATTTTAATGTAGCTTTTTATGTATGAATTTCCTTCTCTTTTTAAAAAAAAATCCATGGAAATCTTTGAGAGCTGAGAATTTCCTTGGAAGAAAAAGTCAATAGAGACTAAATGAAGTAGATGTAGTATATAGTGACATTAAACATGGTTCCTCACGACATGCTTGTGGGAAACGTAATAAGTATGGATTAGATGGAAATGTTATATCAGGGGGATGAATACACAGCTAGCTTTAAAAAAAAATCAAGGATTTAGGGCTAAATACTGTTTGGTTTAATAGTACCAGTAAAGTCAAATGCATAGTCCCATTGACCATAGTGCCAGGTGGGATTTCAGATCCAATACTTCAACAGCTTGGAGGATGTAATGGAAAGTACACTGACTGTGCAGAGGATCTGAAGCTGGGAGGATTGCAAACACCCTGTAGAACAGGAGTAAGATACAATACAATCATGATAAATTGCAGAAATGGGCAATATATATATGTATCTTTAGCTGTTTACTAATACTAGCTTAGATTATTAAAACTGAAATGTAATGAAAAAACTGTACTTATTTTTACCACTTATGTTTTCTACTTACTTTCTGCATTCCACAGAGCTTGAATAATAAAACTAGATGAATTTACCAATAGTCCCTTTCACTTCTCATTCACTAGCATAGTTTGACTTTGCTTGGATTGCAAATGTCTGCAGGGGAATACTGCATTATTTAAAATTAATGTAAAATTGTATTCAAAATTAACAAAGACATTTTACGTTAAATATGACCAGCAAAGGAAAAGTGTGGTTTTGGACCACTTTTTGCTGCTTTATGATCCTCCAAGAAAGCCCCCCCGGCCCCCACACTTGTCATTTGCAAAACAAATTTAGGTCTTGTCTACTGTTTTTTTGTGGAAGACTCTATGGATGACTGGAGATTTAATAGACTTATGAAATCCTAGATACCAAAGAAGTGAAACAATCTAGAACAAAGTAGTCTTTAGATAGGATTGATAAGTCTTTGTTTTGTTAATTATTAAACTCAAACACCTTATGTACAATTGAAACCAAAACCTCTTTGGTAAACATTCAATATTCTTATAACTTCAGTTAAAGACTAAGAAATCTCACAGTTCACTTTATTTTTTTCTCCAGTTGAGACCTGCAGCAAAAACTGAGAAGACAGGACTTGCTATTCTTGACATCTAAGGTAAAAAGTGAGTGGGAGGGAGGGAAATGACGACAAAGCCACCTAAAAACCCAACAGTAACAACAAGTAATTCAGCCCTACTTTATATATCATTTAAAAGTCAAAGAGGCATTGGCCTAATTTTCCCCCATTTTGTAGTTGCCTTTTAATGTTAAAAACTAGACCAGGTTGTAACTTTTTGCTGAAAAAACCCCAACCCCAGCCCCGACCCCATTTTTCCACAGAACAAAATGTGTGTGTTGGGGGGGAACATTTCTGGTCCATTTTTACTTAGCATGACAAAAGTACTAACACTTTTTAAAAAACTTTTTTTCACACTTTTCCAATGTGGGGGAAGTATATAAATGAGAGATTTATTTCCCTCACTGTTTTTTTTTACCTTTTTGCCATTGGGAAAGCATGAAAAGTTTGTTTTTATAACTTTTTTTCAAAATAACTCTTAAAGAAAGTAACACTCAGATTTCACTCAGCTGAATAAAATCACAATAAATCGTATCTCATGGGTAGTGTAAAATTGTTCACTGGTTAATATGGTAACCCCTGTTAAATAGAGAAATCTATTACTGTATATTTCTCTAACAAAATCTCACTGTTGTAGGGATTGTTTTGTCTCTTAACATTTACATGGCAAGGATCTGCAAACCTGCTAAAATGTCCGATAATGGTTATATATAATATAAACAGCATCACCCCTCAATTTTTACATTGAAATAAGAACAGCAGAAAAAAGAAAACATGGAGCAGGGAATATTTAAATAACTGAAAGAAAAGGGCGAAGTGAAAATGGTTTGAGGGGACTCCATAAGAAAATCAAAACAACACAACTAAAATTTTTCATTTGGTTTCAAACTTTGTCAAATCAAACTTTTTTTTTGTAGAAAAACTTTGAATGAAAACCATTTAATTCAAAGTCTCCCCCGCCCCCAGGAAACCTCCCCCCCACCCCCACCCCCTTTTTTAAACCAACATTTTAGGCTTAGCTTAACCTGTACTTGACATTATCTGATTAACTATGAGTTGGAAATGAGACGTTACCATTAAAAAGCCTAATGCTATATTGGTTGTATAATGTGAGTATTACGTAGTAAAACAGGCAAGGTAACTTAGATTCTATTTTCAATGCCATATTCTGTTGTTGGCCCTATATTTGAACATGACTTCAGTAAATTGGAGAGAATTGAGAAGATGGCAATAAATGCTAAAAGGTTTGAAAAGTAAGACCAAAAAGAAGGGCTAAAGATGCCCTACATGGGACATCAGCAGGGTTGGACCCTTTAGATCCCCACTGCACATACTGCTGCCATTTGTTTAAGAGTAACTGATAACACTCGCTGGCTGTCATCCTCTGTGTAGATCAGTACCACAGGGAATGAGACGTGGTTTTCACAGATATTTGCTGACAGCAGAAGAATGGCAAGATTCAGGAATTTGGGGTTCCATCCTTGGCTCTGAAAGAGAAGTGTTCTCTAGTGAGCACAGTCTCCATTTCCCCCAAGCTGGACCCATTTTGCATAGTCATCCTCAGCTGGTCCCTGTCCCAGTCCTGTCTCTTCCCCACCTGTTTTTGTCCCAATTCCATTTTCCTTCCCTCTGTCTCCACTCCTCAGGCTTCTCATCCTAGTCCCAGCCTCCTTGCCCAACCATCCCTGTATTCTCCCCGCAGACGTTTGCTTATCCTCCATTCACCCATTCCCAGTTCTCCCAGTCTACTCCTGTCCCTCCATCCTAGTCTCACTTTTGTCCCCCCTGCATTCTAATCAGATGGCTTCTTCTTTCATGCTGCATAGGTGTCAGTAGGCAGGGTCATTGGGAGCACAGGAGACACAGGCTCTCTGCTCTCAGTTCCAATGCCTGGCTTCACCCAGACTTGAGCATGCTCAGTCAGTCAATGGGGATGGTGCATATGCCATCTGGTCAACACTAGGAGCTAAGAGAGGCTGAATCAAGCTCACTGAGGACAGATTTTTTGGAGAATTTACCTGCTAAGTTCTAGAAAGTATCTATTGAACATGTGTGAGTTGGAATTTTTCAAAAGCTTATAACTTGGCTAAATCTGGGCAGACTTTCACAGGAATGACAAAAGATACAACCTTAACATCAAAGCCACCCCTTTGCCAAATTTCAAATGCGCATTCCAAAAAGGGGGGAGGAGGTAATTTCAAAGAAAAGGTCTCAAATTTTTTTAATACAGTATGGATGAAACAATGTGTTTGTTTTTCCTTAGCTTTATTCTCAGAAATGGCTGAACTATTTTGGCTGAAAATCTCCAAAACACTCAACCTGAGGCAGATACCCACCATGGACAACAGCAGCCCAAATGGTTGAAGTTTTGGCAAAGTTCTGGGAAGTTTTGGACAACCCTAATAGGCAGTTGTGACGTTCTGTACCTTGGGGGAACACTGAGCACCCTCACGTTCATCCTTATAAAATGACTGTGTGGTATCCAAAGCAAAGTTTGTCATTCGGGTGTCTTCAGAAGGCTCATGATGCACTGAGCATTGTTGTTATAGTAATGTTATAGGTTGTAATTTCATGTATATAGTTATGAGGCTGAAAATGTGTCGTCATGGCTTACAACAAGCCCAGATAAAAACTCTCCAAGAGCAGAGGGGCAGTTCATACCTCATCAGGGCATGTGTGGGACAAATCCAGCCCAGCTCATACAGGAACAAAAGACACTGGACTAGGCAACAACAAAGGATCTGTTGGACTCTTGAATGAGTCATCCCCCTTCCTTGGTCAGTTTGGGACTGTGGTGAGGTAATGCTCACCTGACTCTGAAGGAGGTGGGGAGGCAAAGCCAAGAGGGAAGAAAGAACATGATAAAAAGGAGAGACATTTGCCATGCTCTTCCTCTCTTCAACCTACATTTACAGACATCACCACCACCAAGTGACTGAAGCGTTGATCAAAGGGGAGAGCCTGGCTGAAGGGCAACCAGCCAGTCTGTGGTGAGAAGCATCTAAGTTTGTAAGGGCATCGACAGTGTTAAGATCAGTTTAGAATGTGTTTTGCTTTTATTTCATTTGACCAAATCTGACTTGTTATGCTCTGACTTATAATCACTTAAAATCTGTCTTTGTAGTTGATAAATCTGTTTGTTTGTTCTACCTGAAGCAGTGCATTTGGTTTGAAGCATGTCAGACTCCTTTTGGGATAACAAGCCTGGTACATATCAATTTCTTTGTTAAACTGACGAACTCATATAAGCTTGCAGCGTCCAGCGGGCATAACTGGACTCTGCAAGATGGAGGTTCCTAGGGTTGTGTCTAGGACTGGGGATATTGGCTAGTGTCATTCGGTTGCACAATCCAAGGAGAAGCTTACATACAAGAGGCTGTGCATGAACAGCCCAGGAGTGGGGGCTCTCACAGCAGAGTAGGGTACGGCTGGCTCCGAGAGTCAAGGATTGGAGTGACCTAGCAGATCACTGGTGCAGATAACACCAGGGTAACGTGCTAAAGTGCTCTGCCTTTAGCATAATCTGTCATAATTCTTTTCCCTGAATTCATAGAAAGATCTAAGGCAGGATTCATTCCTGTTACAAGGAAACATTACAAAGTGAAATCTCAGTTCACAGCTAAGGAAAAACGGTAAGTCAGATATCAGGAATGGCTTCTTATAGAGAATAATCAATATGTGGAACCAAGCTGCTAAACAAAATAGTTAAGATGGATAAAATAACTTAAGGATATGGAAATTGTGCTATATCTAGATATTCTTGCTGAGAGGCAGAATAAATCTGCTTTGAGACAGCGGATTGATCAGATGACTTACTAATGATTGCAGCCATAATATTTCTATTATGGAAGATCTAGAGAAGTGAGCAATTCATGATTGACTTTTTGGCTTATGTCTTTATATTGATGCTTATCTATCATGGAAAAATTAGGAGGTGCCTCTACATTAGAGGAGTATGGTATATTAGTTCAGGGTTGTCAAGGCACTGGGGTATCACATTTTCTGAACCACCTTCATAATTATATCAAAATTCTAGATTATGGACCTTCTGGGGGCAGGGACTGCCTCTGTATTTTTTTTTTTTTTTTTTTTTTTTACAGCATCTAGTAAAATGGGTTCTTCATTCTTGTTTGTGGTTCTTAGGCACTACTGTACTAGAAATAATAAATACCTCTGTCTTCCTTTCTCATTTACCAATCAAATATCACATTGTGAGCCAGATCATTACCTAATGTAAATCAACATAGCTCCATTGACTTCAATAGAGCTATGACAATTTACAGCCTCTGAGAATCTGATCCTGTATTTCCATACAGGAATGAATTGGATTTATAAGAGCTATAGTTTTTGTAATCTAGCAGCTGCACATAAGTTGCTTGGGGTGGGGGAGAGACTTTGTTACAGAGCATCTGAGGAAGAAGAGAATTATATCACTGGCCTATGTAGATAAATTATAAGAAGGCATGCTACCAGTGAATTATTTTGCAAATGTACTGACATGTTTTCTCTGGTATGATTCCTGTCCACTTCCCCTGATTGGAGGATATTTGTAAAAGATTGAACTTAATTATGAAAATACTAATATGTAGCTCCTTCAAATATTTTAAGACTTCTTAATCTGACTATCACCACAAATTGGTAGAGAGAACCTTTGTGCAACTTTATGGGCCTGATCCTCCATTAATCTATCCCTTCTGTAGTCATTTGCACCTGTGCAAAGCGTGTGTAAAATGCTATCATTCCAATCTGATAACATTTTTATACCTACTTTGTACACTTGGCAGTGACTACACAAGGCATAAACCAGTAGGAAATCAGGTCTAGTGTGCCTGTTTTCTTGCATTATTCATGTGTTTGTGTATATACTGATATGGTTACTGTTTCAAGACAAAAAAACCTTTGGAATCAGGGTTGTAAATATAAGTTATTTAAGGGTAGGGGGACCTCTCCTCTTCCTTCTTTCTATACCTTTCCCTTACTTCCTCTGCTTCCTTTAGTTTTCTTTCTTTCTCTCCCTTCCTCTGTTGATCTTACCATTCTCTTCTTCTCTCCTCCCCACACCCATTGCTGCCCTTCTCCTGCTCCTTCACTTCCCAGTCACGCAGAAAAATTCCAAAAATGGAATCTTACTTCCACGTAACAAAAAAAGCCCCTTTATTTAGGGCCAGATTGAACATCATGAGTAATCATAATCAAGCAGACTAATTGAGGAGTAAAGTAAAACTCAGTATGAGTATGGGGTAGAGATTTAAAATCTAGTTATGGCCCTTAGGAAGAATACAAGGAAAAATGAACTTGTTGCCTCAGTTTTCAAAAAGGATGATAATATAGATCATGGAGACAACGGCAGGATAACTAATGGGAATGGGTGTGTAGAAATAGAAATTACTACATCCAAGGTAGAAGCAAAACTTAGTGCACTAAAACTGTGGGGATTGGATAATCTCCATCCCAGAACACTGAAAGACCTGGCCTCTAGAATTGCATGTCCAACAGGAAGGATTTTTAATAAAAATATCAAATGGGGGTTGTGGTACCAGATGACAGGAGATCAGCAAATGTAGTACTACCTTTATGTAAGGGGGTGGGGTGAAGTGATCTGGGCCACTACAGACATGTTAGTCGGACCCCAATAGTATGCAAGGCTTTAGAACAAATTTGGAAGGAAAGAATAAAGCCATGGAAGTAAACAGAAAATAGGATAAAAAGCAAACATTGTTTTAACACAAGTAAATCATGGTAGACTAACCTGATATTTTTTTATAAGATAACTGAATATTTAAGCAAGGTAAAATGAAGTAGATCTAAACTCTCTGGATTTTAGTCAAGTATTTGGTATGGTACCACAAGGGAAAACTTAGTTAAACTGGAGAAGGTGGGGATTAGTACAAGAATTGTAAGGTAGATAAGGAACTGGCTAAAGGGGAGTCAACAACAACAGGCTGTGCTGAATGGGAACCTATTGGGCTGGGGGAAAGTTACTAATGGAGTTTCTCGATGACTGGTCTTGGGACCGATCTTATTTAATATTTTAAATAATGACCTTGGCAAAAAAGTAGGCATGTACTAATGAAATTTGCTGATGGCACAAAGTTGGGAGGCAGTGTCAATACCGAGGAGGATTGCAATACTACATATGAGGAATTGAATAATCTTGAGGACTGGAGTAGTAGAAATGGGATGAAATGTAATAGTACAAAATGCAAAGTCATGCATTTAGGGACAAATAACAAGAATTTCTGCTACCATCCGGGGGCTCATCAGTTGGAAACAACAGAAGAAGTTAAAGACCTGGGTGTATTAGTTGATCACAGGATGACTATGAACCACAAATGTAATGAAGCTATGAAATAGACAAGTAAGATCGTGGGATATATCAGGTGAGATGTTTCCAGTAGAAATAGGAAAGTATTAATGTCATTGTACAAAGCATTAACAAGTAAGACCTCATCTGTGTGCAATTCTGGTCACCCATGTTAAAGAAAGATGCATTCAAACCAGAACAGGTGCAAAGACGGGCTGCTAGGATGATCAGGACAATGGACAGCCTCTTTTCTGGGAGGAGACTATAAGAGCTTGGATTATTTAGCCTAGCAAAAAGAAGGATGAGAGGGGATAGGATTGCTCTCTATAAATATGTCAGGTGAGTAAACTCCAGAAAGGAAGAAGAGCTGTTTAAGCTAAAGGACAATGTTGACATAAGAACAAATGGGTAGAAACTGGCCATGAGTAAATTGAAGTTGGAGATTAGAAAAAGGGTTTCTAACCCTCAAAGGGGTGAGGTTCTGGAATAGCCTTCCAATAGGAGCTCTAGGGGCAAACAACATAACTAGTTTTAAGATGGAGCTTGCTATATTTATGTTTTGGAAATACAATGGGGTTGCCTGCAATAGCCGGGGACTGGAAACAAGGACCCAGGAGGTGCCGTCCAATCTTATATTCCTATGATGTAACCTCATTTACAGGGAGAACTGGATGGCTGAAAATGGGTGAAACAAAAAGGAGGAACGTTTCACTTGTGCCCTCACCTCCAATTAATATGTACATTAGAATTCGTTTTAAATATAAAGTACAGACCCTGGGGAGGAGGCCATTAAGCTGCCTACCCAGAAGACAACTGAAAGTAAGTGGAGCAACCCAGGCCTGTGTAGAATAAGAGGTTTCTGCAAATGACAGAGAAGAAACTGTTTGGCTTCCTCATCCGCTTTTAGGAACATGTGGTGTTTTACTTGACTCATCCCTAAAGAAAACTTTTGTATTCATGTGTGCACTCAAACATAATACATTGGCTATGAGAAGTCTCCAGTCAGACAGATGTTTAGCAGCCACAGTTTTACATAATCTGGCCTTGTTCAACTCTGTGGGTGTGTGGCAGGTTTTTCTTAATGATACCTTTTCTTTGAACCATAATCAGTTATTTTCCAGATTTTAAGATCCTCAAAGCCCAAATACAAATGGGAATGAAATTAATAGTGGTGCCATATCAGTATATTTAGTGCCAAATGGCTGGGTCAGGGAGCATTGTGATACATGCATACCTTTTGTCCTATTGAACTGAATCTGCTCCTGGACCTTCTTCTCTGGATGGTGCCATCTTATAAGAAATTCATCATCATCATCAGAGTGCTTTGTTCCAGTAATGTATTACACTAATACATCTGTTGCTTTAATGATATATTTAGTGTAATACATTATCAGAGTGAAGCATACCAATGATATATTACTTAAAAGGTGATGCCATTCAGGAATGAAAGGATTCATGGGCATAGTCAACGTAATTAGAAGATAAAAGCCAGGATGCAGCACCATGGAAATGCTTTCTTGGAACCAGGGAGAAATGCCAGCATTATGTTAGCCTCTTTTGGTGCCATTTTCTGGTGCCATAGCACCAGATTTGTAGAACTGTGGTTGTTATATCTCATAAACCTTTTAAATATACTAAGAGCAACTACCATGGATCATTGTGAAGTATACAGTTACATTATTTTTGCTGTATAGTAGTACAGTACTTTATTTCATATGGTTCTAGGTAACTAACATTAACCTCCAGATATATGCCTTTCAGGCTATCTCATTACAATAATCTGGACTCAATTTTTTTTTTACTCATTAATTATTGTCTATTCTCAAATATTTTTCTGTTGCTTGACAATTGAACTTGAGCGTATCATTAACTGTAGGTCTCTTTAATCTTAACCTCCATTCTGCAGAAAAGGACCTGGGGATTACAGTGGACAAGAGGCTGCATATGAGTCAACAGTGTGCCCTTGTTGTCAAGAAGGCTAATGGCATATTGGGCTGCATTAGTAAGAGCATTGCCAGCAGATCGAGGGACGTCATAATTCGGCACTGGTGAGGCCACATCTGGAGTACTGCATCCAGTTTTGGGTCCCCCATTACAGAAAGGTTGTGCACAAATTGGAGAGAGTCCAGCGGAGGGCAAGGAAAATGATTAGGGGACTGGGGCACATGCCTTATGAGGAGAGGCTGAGGGAACTGGGGTTATTTAGTCTGCAGAAGAGAAGAGTGAGGGGGGATTTGATAGCAGCCATCAACTACCTGAAGGGGGTTCAAAGAGGATGGAGCTAGGCTGTTCTCATGTTATCAGATGACAGAACAAGGAGCAGTGGTCTCAAGTTGCAGTGGGGGAGGTTTAGGTTGGATATTAGGAAAAACTAATTCACTAGAAGGATGGTGAAGCACTGGAATGGGTTACTTAGGGAAGTGTTGGAATCTCCATCCTTAGAGGTTTTTAAGGCCTGGGTTGACAAAGCCCTGGCTGGGATGATTTAGCTGGGGTTGGCCCTGCTTTGAGCAGGGGGTTGGACTAGATGACCTCCTGAGGTCTCTTCCAAACCTAATCTTCTATGATTCTATGATTTTCTCCACTATCACAAAGCTTTTTTGCCTTTTTTAACCTCTGCAGGACAGTCAGCCTGATTTACATTAATTAGCATAATCCACAAAACAAACATTTCTAAACAAATTCCAGACATCATAGCGCAAAAAAAAAAAGTCCTTGTTCTTTTCTGTTTCTATTTTCCAAAAAGTATGGCTATTTAAGAAAGGTGAGAGAGACAATAAAAGCTCAGAATTCTAACCCTTCTCCTCCTCATCCCTAAAATGATTTTGATCCAGTCTAAGGAAACATGTTCATGTGGGGGAGGATCACAAGAGCCATATTTCCATCAAGCAGTAGTTTAACTAATGCATAAGTACCAATTCATATTTATTTTCTCTTTCTTCCAAATGCATTGACAAAACTGGAAGTGGGGACTTTGCATTAACCTCTACCTAGGTATTCCCCAGGAAATTCACTTAACATTTATTGTACCAGAAGTCCATTCTTGTCTAGCATATTTTCAGTATAGTCCTTTGAACTCCCAGGTCTCTCATCTATCACATCTGCCCCACTGAGAGGTTATACAATCCTGGTCCACAACAAAACATACTCCATTCATTTAGTACAATGGACCCCAAAGATACTTGAACTTAATTCAATAAGGTCTCCCAAGGATGTCACAGGACATTGCCATATCTGTCTCATTTTATGTTGTCTTGAAAATTAGCAACTTTAAGGAATAGATTCTGCCCTCACTTCAGTCTTGATCCAAAAACCACTGAAGTCAATGATTCTGTGCATTCATTTCAATGAGCTTTGGATCAGGTCCCTGTACTAGCGCATGTCAAAAGAGCTCCATCAAAGTCAATGGAGATATCCTGGTGTGAAGCTATCATGAGTGAGGGGAGAATTAGGCACGAAGGTCCAGATATACAAAGAGTGATTTAGCCTAGATTTAGGGGGAAGATTATAAGGGGGAAGTCCTCCTCACTTCCATACATTCAGCGTGGGGATAAGTGGCCTCTGAGCTTACTTATTGGATTGGGTCCTGCAGGCAATATAGGCTTTCCTTACCTTCCCCAATTTTAGGATTATACTGGGGTTTAGGCATAATTTAGGTGTCCGAACATCTGCTTAAGGCTGCAGTATGCATGCTCAGAGGCAGAAACCTGCAGCACCTACATCCCTTTGTGGATCTGGGCCTAAGATTGAAATCCTGGGCCCCCTGAAGTCATCAGAAGTTTTGCAATTGATTCCAACGGTGACAAGATTTTACTCTAATTGATAGAGGATGGTGTTTCTTTTTCTCTTCTTTTTTTTAAGGGGTAGGGGCATTTAGATGGGCTCAGCAAGATGGCAGATGTACAGCATTGTAGTAACCTTTGTGCAAAGTATGCTTTGTGTGCTATCATTTGAAAATTCCTAATTTGCTGGTCAATATTGTCCTGATAAACTGTGTTGCAACATTGTACATAAAGTTATAAGATTCCATTCTATGGTGTTATTAACACGTTTCAAACCACAGCCCTGCCCAAATAGAAGTTGGCTAACATGTCTGTCTCAAACAAAAGAATATGTGCCCTGCTTAATTTGCTATTAAGCAATAAACAGAGTGATCAAGCACAAAGGAAGTTCTAACAGGTGGGGAAACCAGCAGGAGATGCCCTCCCCTGTAGACTTTTTGTCTCCTGAATCTCAGTTGGAAATGTTTGCTAAGAGGGGGACTGACACTATAAAAATGAGACAAACACCTCAAGGCACCCCTCCTCCTCTCTGACTCTCTGTCCATTGATTGACTGCACCATAAGGAACAAAGGAAGCAGTCATTCCACAGAAGAAGGTGTCCTGACTAAGAAGCTTGGCTAGTAAAAATGTTAAGAGCATGTGGTGAGAGAAACTATGTTTTGAATTTAACATAGATTGTTACATTATATCTTTATTTTTCTCATAACGATTTCTGACTTTTATGCCTTATTACTTGTTTTCACTTAAAATCTATCTCTTTGTAGTTAATTAGTTAATTGTTTGAGCTAAACCAACGTTTACACTGAACTGTTCGGGATAGCAGGCTTTGTGCATATTATTTCTATTACTAAAATGATAGACTTAATATGAGCTTATATTGTCCTGGAGAGAACGGGGTAGTACACAGGGTTGCCAATATTGTACAGTATTTCAAAAATAAGGGACTGTTTTCTTAGCACCCCCAGCCCATTTCTCCTCCCGATGGTATTATTAATTATTATTTATTAATTTATATAATAATAAGCCATAATAATAATAAGCATGGGATATTTCTTGCTGCTTTTTGCAGCACTCAGCAACTCCTGATCTTGTTATACAGAGATGAAAAAATAAGGGACATCCCTTGTAATAAGGGACTGTTGGCAATCCTAGCAGTTCAAGACATACATTTCTGGGGGGAAATGTGGGACTGGGAGTGTGCTGGGATCACCCTGCTGTATAATTCAGGCAGATAAAAGCCTGGGTGTGAGTGGCAGGCTTCAAGTACATACAGGCATAACTGGGAGTGACTTGCATGCTGGAAGCTGTTTGTGAGCAATCCAGCCTGGAAGCTACAGCAGCAAAGCACGCCCCAGGTTGGAGGGCAGGGGTGACACAGCTACTCACTTGTCTAGATTGTACCCCGGGTATGTCAGAGGGGGTGTTTCTTTCTCTTTTTTTAAGGGGTAGGGACATTCAGATGGGCTAGGCAAGATGGCAGATATACAGTAGCTGTGCTGTGGCTTATAGTATTGCCAAACCTCCTGGGTAGGGCTGGAGTCTCCCGGAATCGGCACTGATTTCCCGGTGACTATTGAAAGCAATCTTGGAGATTTTAATAGGCTATTTTAAGAAAATGACATTACCTCATGTTAGGGAAAAATAACCTCCCAGAATAGCTTCAGTTAGAGGTGGCAATGCTAGTGGCTTATAGGCGTTGCCTTCTACTAGCGCCAGTGTGTGCTCGACCCCCACTCTGCTCCTGGCCCCGCCCTGACTCCACCCAGGCCCCGCCCCCTCCTGCCCCCATTCCAACCCCTTCACCAAAGTCCCCGCCCCAACTCCACCCCTCCCTGCCCCTATTCCAACTCCTTCCCCAAATCTCCGCCCTGGCCCCACCTCTTCCCCACCTCCTCCCCTGAGCCCGCCATGTTCCTGCTCCTCCCCTCTCCCTCCCGGAGCTTGCTACAGCTGTTTGGCAGTGGCAAGCGCTGAGAGGTAGGTGGAGAAGCGGGGATGCGGCGCGCTCAGAGGAGGTGGGGTGGGGTGGGGCGGGGAGCTTGGTTGCCAGTGGGTGCAGAGCACCCACTAATTTTTCCCCGTGGGTGCTCCAGCCCCGGAGCACCTACGGAATCGGCACCTATGTAGTGGCTTAGCTTTTGTTTCATCACTTCCAGTTTGTTGTCCCTTACAGAAATAGGGTCTCTTCAGATTTCTAGGCCTGAAAAAGAATGGTCAGGGATCCATTTTGGCACCTACATTTGGAGGAGTGTGGCTTAAAAAATAGGATTTGGCCAAAGAGAGGCTGTGTGGAAAAATAACTCCACCAAATGAGTGGTGAGTTCTGATATTGCTTTCCTCCTCTAGACCTTCAGACACAGCATGCTGACCTAAGTGCATTAAATAACTGCATAAAATATTTGTGTGCTCTGTCTCATCAGGTTTTTCTACTATGCTGTAAAGAATGATCTGCAGCAAAGGCTTTTTTAAGCCTGCTGGAATTGTCCATAGCATTTCAGGCAGTGCCATCTCTAATTGCTGATGTGGTATCCGTCCCTGATCTGTTAACAAATAGTTCTCGGGTGATTTTTGCAAAGTAGCTATCCTCCACTTAAAGACTAGATGATCTCCAAAGGGCTATGATAGTCAGTAAAAGATTTACAAGACTGGAATAAGAATTCAGAGAATTGGTAGCTATATCTGGAATACTGAAAACAGTTCAGATTTGAGATTATGGCTAGTCAAAAACTTATAGTCAAAATTGTTCGATGGAAAATTGGGGTTTTGTCTAGCAAAAAATGTAGTTTGCTTTCTGCAGAAAATGTAGATTATTTTTTGTCAAAAAAACAAATGAACAGACAAAAATGGAAACGTTTGGTTTTGGCCAAAACAAATTTGGAGCTGAAGCCCAGCCCATAGAGGAAAATGAGGGCATAAGGCACCCAAACAACAACTCCTAGAGGCATCATGGAGGTATTTCCAAATTGATATTTTCAGCTTTTGATTTATTTTTTCACCAGAAAGCTGAAATGGTCCATGGAGTGAGAGGGAATTCTGATCAGTTCTACTTAAAACTCTTCCCAGAGATTCTTAAAGACCTAAAAGTATATAAAGAACACATGAAGGAAATGGAGAAGAGGTTGATCATCCAAAATGTAAAGATTGTTCTGCTCAAAGAGAGGCTAACATGAGAAGAGCTAGAGACTGTTCATGCAAACTAAGAATTTGAAATCATCTAGCATTTGGGGACACATGTCATGTGTCATTGCAGGATACCTCATTTGGACACACAGACCAATTTAGAAGAAGACCATGGAGGAAGAACAATTATTATTATTTTTTCTGCTTTCTGGACACACAGTAATATCTTAGCAGCAGCAAGACCAGCTGCTGGCATATGGCTAATGAGTCCCACATTTCCCTCTGCAGACTACACCACAGCATTGTTAAGGAAGTGTGTATGTGTGTTTCCTTTCTATATGGATCGCCTAACACATTTGTGCATTGGTAACATTGTGCTGCTATGAAAAATTATTAATCAGTGTAAATTATGAGGAGAAGGTATGAACTTGCAGAAATCACTTTCCTTTTTCAGGATTAAAAGCAGAAATTTGCACACAGTATATGTTCATTAAAAAGGTAATTAAAATATTAAAACTAAAACAAGTAATGACAGTTGAAAAATTTTTTTGGTCTTAAACTGAGTGAGCTGGCACCTTTAGTGTTTGTTTTTTATTATTATTGTCATCGCTGTTTTAGCATGAGTCCTTCGATTCAAAACCTAAAATGAATGCAGGTCTCCAGCTTTTTATTTTATCCCTTTCCTCGCTGCTGCCATTGGAAGGTTCATGTGTTTTAGCAACTGTTCCCTGTGGCTTGTTGGGACATAGCAGGTTTGGTTAGCAATACTTATAAAAACAAGTTGTGAGGAAGAGTCTTGGGGTGGGAATCATGAGCAGACCATCATGCAGCAGTTAAATAGTTACTAGTGTTGGCCTTTTATGCAATTATGACTGGCTTAAAAGTTGGCTTAAAATGAATGGAGAAAATTTACACCTCTCTAAAAGCCTGAGTCTGATCTCACACAGGCTGGTGTAAAAGAGGAGCAACTTCACTGAAATCAGTAGAGTTACACAGGTATACATGTGGCCTAAGTGAAAGACGTATTAGGTCACTTATTGCATCAGTCCAGTTAAAGATTCAACATGACATCAAGTTGCTGGTGAAACTACTATTTTTAGTTTGGGGGGGTGGGGGGGCACGGAGGGGGGAGTTAGTTGGAACCTTAAATTATGAAGAACCTATTAAAATACATTAGGAGACCTTAAATCTGTGCACAGAACATACTGTACTATCCTACATAGTTTTCTCCAAAAATTAGCTGTTAAAGTAGTATGAATGGCAATGTTTTAATTAAGCAACAGGAAAAGGTTGGCTACTATACATGGTGGCAGCTTGGAGTGCACAGTGAGGCCTGAGTCCAGCCTGGCAAGAAAATGACCAGGAAGCTTAAATATTTTTTTTAATGGCATTGATGAATTCCTTTAAGTAGTACTTTCCAATTAGTGCTAAAAGCTGACATACACTACTGTTTTAATGACACAATAGTTAAAGGCCTGTCTGAAATTCCAATCTAAACCTCTATTTTTAGCGATTCAGCATATGTAACTTTAAGTAACAGAAATAGTCATATAACAGACTGTTTCATACACTTCCAAGAGATTTTCTTTCTTCAGTTGTTTTTATATGGCAAGTCTCTTTTAAAAAAAAGAGAGAGAGAGAGAAATCCAATAACAAAACCGTGTTAAAATGACCTTAAGAGTCTAAGTTAATTTAGGCTTTTTTTGCTTTTGTTTTTAAGAATGAAATGCACCCAATATCCTCTGTATCTCAGCATAATGGGACATACCCTTAACTACTTTCTTAAAATGCATCCTATTGTGCTTGCTAATTAGAGGATTTATTGCACATTTCACTTTGGCTTGGTGTGCCAAGTTCATTTTTTGGTTTAACTCCACTGTCTTCTGAAGGTTTACCTCAGCGCTGGATTTGGCCCTCTGTGTTTAAATCAGACCCTTCATATTGCTTTAAAAGAGACGGTGTGGGTTTTTTAGGTGGAGTTACTCAGTTTATGTAATTATGTTCAGTTAATGGAAGTCGTTCCAACCAATACCTTTGCTATATAAATATGACCATGCAGAAAAACTGTTTCAATCATCAGATCAAAGAAAATATAATTTCATTGTGTAATATTCTTTGTAATTAAGAATGCTTTTACTATAAATTTAGTGAGTGGGAGTTAATGTGTTTAATTTAATTCTTCCTTTGGTTATCCCCTACTGTATGCACAGTAGGCACAATATAGGAAAAAGTGTGAGCTGTCTAGCTTTGGCCACGGTGCCAAAATCTGACTGGGGAGCCGTACATTTTTCCACACTGCTCCCACAGTGCTAACACTCAGCAATTTGTCAACACTCCCTGGAATAAAACAAAGCAAGAAGGCACGCCCCTCTTTCACAGCCCATATATGGACTACAGGCCACTCTGAAACTGTTACACTGACTTAAAGGAGCATGCCCAGAGAGAACACTGACATGGACACATGGTGAAGACTGTCAGAGGAACACTGACAAAACCCCCGCAGCTGCCCTTTCTTAAAGGGAAACACATGTGTCTGGCTTATGCCTGCCAGCATTTTGCTAACAGACGTTTATGGGCTCTGGCTCCTGAGTGGAGCAAAGTTAAAGGAAACACACCTAGCAAGTAAGCTAGATATGCTTTTTTTTTTTTTTTTAAGTTTTTCTTAAATGTACAAAACAAGGGGAAAAAATGGAGAAATGCCTCCAAGAACAAAAATCAGCATTTTAAAAGCTGTGGTTTTGCTATGGGCACAAAATCTCTTCCAACCTGGTGCCAATTATTCTACAGCAAAATACACCTTTAAGAAAATATTTATTTTTAAATGGCTGTAATTTTTTTAGGCTAACAAATATCATTTACTGTTCCTGTACTGTTGGATTTTATTCCTATGCTCATAAAGCCAGTTTACTTTCATCACAAATAAACAAGAAGTGGCCTAAAACCAATAATTCTGCATTCATGATTTTTTTTATAGTTGTAAGTCTGATTCTTTTCTTGTGCAGCCTTCTCCTCTGGCAACCTCTCCCTCACAAGACAAAGGAAAGAGGTTTGAGTTACTCCTTATTCAAGGGGTGAGGGAAGCCTCCATGAGAAATGAAAAAGCAGGAGTGCAAAGTGGGAGTCAGACCAGCATGGGAAGTATTACTGGAAATACTGGCTTCTTACTTAGTGATTAGTGGTGAAGGGCAGCCTGAGTACTTTGAAAGAGCCAAATACAGGTTTGTAAATATTTATTAAGTCTGTGCTGAGGGAGGTTGTCAGAAGACAACCATCTACTCCAGGATTTTCCTGAGGAACAGGAGTTTGGAGCTAGGATGGCAGGAACCGAGTATCAGAGGGGTAGTTGTGTTAGTCTGTATACACAGAAACAACGGGGAGTCTGGTGGCACCTTAAAGACTAACAGATTTATTTGGGCATAAGCTTTCGTGGGTAAAAAACCCACTTCTTCAGATGCATAGAGTGACAGGTAATAAGTGAGGAAGGGGCAGGTGACAATTATTTTCAATAGTGAAAATAGACCAGCACTTCTAAATGGGATAGGATGGCTGATAAAGGAAAAGATATAAAGACTAAGGGCTAGATTCACATGGGAAACTTAGGTGCCTAACTGCCACTTTAAGCCCCTAAGTCCAACATTGAGGTCCCTGTGGCATTCAGAAAACTACCTTTGAGCTGTGCCTAACCCTGCAGGTATCTAAAGTTTGTGTTTCCACTGGGAAAGTCCTCTAGGTGCCTAAATTTCTGCTGATGGGCATGTGCAAAACCACCTAATTCCTAATGCTAACAAGCAGCTCAGTACCTAACCACTGGTGGGCTTCACAAAGTAGGCATTCTCCCTCACAAAGTCCAACAGACCATTCAAGACCTACCCTCTGAACGTCAGGCCCTATTCTCTGAAAAGACAGACAGGAGACTGCACAGTTTAAAAGACTTGAGGGCCACCTTCAAGTCCCTGGGCATAAACACCCCCACTACACACCAGGCACTTCAGGCCGCAGCTTCCTCCACAGTTTTACCAGCAAAACCGACAGGATGGTTCCCAGAGGAGGAATGGGGCAGCAGGAAGAGGCCATACGCATCCTCAGGCCAGGTTCTGGCAAACCCAACCCACCTTCCGGCCCCTAACTGGCCTTTTGAAGGTGCGGTTGAGGGTGGCGCACCAGAACAAGAACTGGATCTACCCCGTCTCACTTTTTCGTCCCGCCTGTCTCCTTTCCTCTGTGCATGGTCCCGTGTCACTCCGTCCAATTCTGTGCCATCCCACCCTTCCACCACCCTTCCCCATCCCTCTTCAGGGACCCCTCTCACAAGCAACTCCTTATACAGGAGGTGCACTCACTCCTTTTGCTAGGGGCAGTAGAAAAGGTTCCTCAGGAGCAGAAGGGCAAGGATTTCTATTCCCGGTATTTGCTAATACCGAAAGCCAAAGGTGGGCTCAGACCCATCTAGATCTGCAAGAACTCAACAAGTTTGAGAAGAAGCTCAAGTTCTGCATGGTCTCTTTGGCTTCCATCATTCCTTCATTGGATCCAGGAGACTGGTACGCTGTCCTTGACCTGAAGGACGTGTACTTTCACATAGCAATAACTGTCTCACAGAAAATACCTCAGGTTTGTGGTGAACAACACCCACTACCAGTTCAGTCCTCCCATTCAGCCTGTCAGCAGCACCTCAAGTGTTCACCAAGTGCATGGCGGTCATGGCTGCATTCCTGTGCAGGTGGCACGTACAGGTGTTCACGTACCTCGATGAATGGCTCATCAAGGGCCGCTCCAGGTCTCAAGTGGAGGCACAAGTCGACTTCATAAGAATGCTGTTCGACAAACTGGGCCTCCTTCTGAACAAGGGGAAATCAATGCTGTCCCCTGTTCAGTGGATGCAGTTTATAGGGGTAGTACTGGACTCAACACAAGCCAGGGCATACCTCCCGGAAGCAACATTTCGGTCCCTTGGCAACATCATACGAGATCTCAGGAAGTTCCCCACCATCACAGCAAGGAATTGCCTGAAACTCCTGGGACACATGGCAGCTTGCGCCTGCGTAGTACAGCATGCCAGACTCAGACTTCGATCTCTTCAGTCATGGCTAGAGTCAGTGTATCGGCCAGTCCGGGACAGCTTGGACAGGATCATAACCCTGCATTGGCCGGTACTCGACTCCTTCCTATGGTGGCTTGACCCACAGGTAGTATGTACAGGGGTCCCTTTCACCAGCCCCCAGTTGTATCTCTCGCTAGTGATGGATGTATCAGCCTTGGGCTGGGGAATAGTACATTTGGGAGACTTCAGGAAACAAGGTCTCTGATCTCAGGTGGAACTTTCTCTCCACATCAATGTCAGAGAGCTGAGAGCAATGCACCTTGCGTGCCAGACTTTCCGAGCCCACTTGACAGGGAGATGTGTATCAGTTATGACAGACAACACCATGGCGATGTTTTATATCAACAAACAGGTGGGTGCACATTCCTCTCCCCTGTGCCAGGAAGCCCTCATACAGTGGGACTTCTGTGTAGAGCATTTGATACACTTGCAAGCATCGTACCTCCCTAGAGTACAGAACGAGTTGGCAGATTATCTCAGCAGGTTGTTCCCTGGCCACGAGTGGTCCCTTTGCCCAGATGTTGCGAACTCAATCTTCCATCACTGCGGTTTTCCTCAGATCTGTTCGCCACGCGACGCAACAGGAAGTGCCAGCAGATTTGCTCCTTCCTGAATCACAGTCCAGGCTCCATCGCAAATGCGTTCCTCCTCCCATGGGAGGAGGCTATCTCCTATACACGTGTCTGCTTATCCCTCTTGTTCACAAGGTGCTCTTCAAGATACAGAGGCAACAAGCTTTGGTGATATTGATAGCCCCAGCCTGGCCTCACCAGCACTGGTACACATCACTCCTGGAAATGTCCGTAGAAGCTCCAGATACCTTGACGCTCTTCCCGGACATACTAACTCAGGATCACGGTCATCTCCAGCACCTGAACCTTGAGTTGCTACACCTCATGGCATGGAAGCTCCATGGCTGAACCTGATGGAGCTCTCTTGCTTGAACCCGGTTAGACAAGTCCTCCTTGGCAGTAGAAAGCCCTCCACCAGGCCTACCTACCTTGCCAAGTGGAAGAGATTTTCAATCTGGTCAGCGTAGCATCATTGATTCCTGATGCTTGCCTCTACCAGACTGGACTACCTTCTCCATCTCAAGCAGCAGGGGCTGTCCATGTCGTCAATAAAGGTTCACTTGGCTGCCATCTCTGCCTTCCATCCAGGCGCAGAGGGCCGGTCAGTCTTCGCCAACCCTCTGGTCAGCCGTTTCCTCAAAGGTCTCAACAGGCTATACCCGCAAGTCAGACAGCCAGTTCCAGCTTGGGACCTCAACCTGGTCCTTTCCAGACTGACGGGGCCACCCTTCAAACTGCTGGTAATGTGCTCCCTGCTTTACCTCTCGTACAAGGTGGCATTTCTGGTGGCTATAACCTCAGCCAGGAGAGTGTCTGAGCTCAAGGCCTAACATCAGAGCCCCCTTACACCATGTTCTACGAGGACAAGGTTCAGCTCAGGCCACATCCAGCTTTCCTCCCGACTCACATCAACCAGGACATCTTCCTCCCAGTGTCCTATCCTAAACCACACTCAAGCAGTAGGGAGCAGAGGCTTCACTTGCTGGATGTCTACAGAGCATTAGCCTTTTAAATCGAGAAAACAAGGCTGTTCTGAAAGTCCATCGAACTATTCGTGGCTGTGGCAGACAGAATGAAGGGTCTTCCTGTCTCCTCTCAATGAATTTCGTCATGGATCACGACTTGCATCCGAGAGTGCTACAACCTGGCAGGGGTACTTGCCACTCCAATCACTGTGCCCTCCACCAGGGCACAGGCCTCTTCAACAGCTTTCCTGTCTCAGGTTCTTACCCAGGAAATATGCAGAGCAGCAACATCCATACACACTTTCACCACACATTATGCAATTACCCAGCAGGCCAGAGAAGACGTGGTCTTTGGTAGAGCGGTACTCCAAACGGTGGACAACTCTGATCCCACCTCCGGAACTTAAGCTTGTGATTCACCTGATTGATTGGAACTGACATGAACAAGCACTCAAAGAAGAAAAAACAATAACTTACCTTATCATAACTGTTGTTCTTCAAGATGTGTTGTTCTTGTCCATTCCAATACCCACCCTCCTTCCCCTCTGTCAGAGTACCCAGCAAGAAGGAATTGAGGGTCGGGTCGGCAGTGCCCTATATTGGGCGCCATGAAGGCACGACTCCAGGGGGCTCCCAGGCCGACCTGACAGATACTGCTAAGGGAAAAATCTTTTGGCTGTCGTGCATGCGGCGCGCGCACACCTGATTGGAATGGACATGAAGAACACATCTCGAAGAGCAACAGTTACGAGCAGGTGAGTAACCATTTTATCCCTGCCCTGAAGGACTCGTATTCTATTCCCTCAGTCTTCCTTCCAACACTTCTCCTGCATACCCTTTATCAACTGAACACTGAGTAGCTTGCTATATTTTACCTTTTAAATATCAGAAAGAAACTCCCTCTGTTCCTGCTTTAAACCCAGGAATATTTTTCTTCCCTAATTCACCTTCAGCTTGGCACCCTTTACATCTCTCTCCTCCAGCTTTAATTTCCCTTGAAAATCTATCACTGACCTCATCTCCTTTGAACAAAAGCACCCCCAACACCATAAACACGCTGCTCCCCTGCCAAACTCACTTGATGCCACCTGGTCTGTGTACATGCTCTTAGGGGAAAATAAAAGAATGAGACAAAAGGGTTTGTCACACAATTGGCAGATGTGAGTTTTGCATTAGCCAGAGGGCCATCTGACTTAGTCTTAATGACCAGAAGACAGCAAGAAGGGAATACAAAATGTAAAAAATACAACAGCTTTATTTGTTTTCTCATTAGATGTAGTACAATCCAACAACACCCTCACAAATGAGTGTGTGTGTGTGTGTGTGTGTGTGTGTAAATAAGAGCTTTAACAACACAGTTCTGTCTTGCTCAACCCTACTGCCTCATTAGATGCTTACTCTCTTATTCTGCTGGTCTGGGACCCCTCCTTACCAATCAGTGACTTTTAAAATATATGCTGGTAGCTCCTCCCCAATCTGGCCACAGGGTTGTGGAGTACTTTCTTTCCATCCTCTTTCAAACCATCCACTGATTTGACTGGTGCAAATCCTCCCCAAATGTGTGAAAGGATGGGGACAGAAGCAATCCTGTCCTCAGAAACTCTTCCTGCTTCTGTATCCTCTAATTTCCTCTTCAGAGAAATATACTCTAAAGTCACAAAAATGAAGAGGAGTTTGTTGTTGCAGGTGTAAAAAGGAACAAACCAGATGCATGCTTTACTGTTCTGGTAAATCACATTGCTTTCCATTACAGTCCTTCCCCCAAACTTCATGTGTACACTGCCTATTTAGAACAAGATTTTGTAGGGTAGTAGAGGGACAAAAAGCCACACTGCACAATTCTCCTCCTTAACCTGCCCACATTGCGGCTCCAGGTATGGGAGCAGAGGAAGCTGAATGGGGCCGTATTCCTGTCTATAAGTGAGAATATATTACTCCTTGCTGAAAGCCACCATTATCTATGTTGAGCAGTACTTTAGGCCAGGAGTAGTCCTACTGAAATCAATTGGAAGATGTCATATATGCAGCTTAAGGTACTACTGACTAAAAGTAAGGGAATCAGAATCTGGCCTGAATAAATAAGAGAAAACAAATGAAGAAAAACAAGGAGAGCAAAAGACTGAATTGATGCATGTACTTACCAATTAATATTTGTTTCCATGAAGAAAGAAGGATCCATTCGGTCATGGTGGGCAATATACTCCAGGCAGTTTAAAGCTGGATCCTTTTTGGTAAAAAAAAAAAAAAAAGAGGATTGCAGAGATGAAGTGGAAATGTGGATCAATAAGAAAGAGAATTTAAATTCAGTTTCGGTGGTGATAGGCATATTTTCTACATGCTTAGATGGTAGTCAGGAATAGGAACCTTCAATTCTATGCTTGGCTCTGTCATGGAAAAGCTTTGTGACCTTGGTAAGTCACTTCCTTTTTCTGTGCCTCAGTTTCCCCATATGTCAAATTGGGATAATGGTACTTATCCTTCTTTGTAAAGGAATTTGAGATCTATGGATCAGAAGAGGTAAGTATTCTTATTAAGAAGAAAAGGAAAAAGATCAAATCTTGAGTATGCAGTCTGTCAGGTATAAAATACCAGTACTGTACCTGCTCCCTTTTCAGTTTGTCTTCACTTGTCATGTTGCAGCTTCATTTAGACTGTAAATTCTTCAGAGAAGAATCATCTACCACACTGTGGGCACTGTTTAAATAATAATAATTACTACATTTGTTATCAAGAAGATCATAAACCAACAGGGATTTCTTGATAAATGTTCTGATGTTAAGAAAAGAAAGTTTGATGTTAAGAGTTAGGGGGAGATGGGCAATGAAATACCTTTGTTAGTAATAAATGCTGTGGAATATCTGTGTTTGTGTAAACTAATCCTAATCCCAAATACACCAATATTACATGTAGGAATGGAAGAAGCTAGTGATTCAGCATTATATGCTTCCTCTTCCCTGTTTTAAATACTGGTCTTCAGGTATCCCACATCTGACTGGGGACTCAGAATCTCTGGGATATCTCTTCCTTACTAAACCAATAAGTCTGCATGTACTGTTCAAACTGTTCAGATACATAGTGCTCAAACTGTTTCTTTAAAGAGAAAGTAGGGGGATTAGGTTATATCTAGGACTGGCTACTTTTTGAGAGATAGCAGTTCCTTGTTGGGTAGTGCTATTTAGTGCAACCATTCAGGTAAAGGGGACAGCTTGTTGTGTTTGGCTCATCCTGCTATGTACCGCTGATATTTTCACTGCAATTTTGGCATAAGAGGTGCGCCATCACCATAGAAGCTCTTCAGTGGTTGGGATAGTGCTGTGGGAAAAGTAAGAAGTTGCAGTAATAATTATTCTTATCTGCTACAGCTAATCAAACAGCAATCTGGATAGTTTGGGTAATGCCCCTTTAACAGGAAAAGGAGTGAAATGTTGGAGTCGGAAGTTTTCTGTAAGGTTCTATGGCAGTTGTGAATGACAGTTGAGAGCTGGCAGTTATAAATTATGAGATTTGAAAATAAAACAAAAAATCATTGTTTTGTTTTGCCTCTTTTAATTTTTTTTCATCTTTTAAAAGGAAGTCACTCACCCCCGGTTTGTGTGACCATTTTAAGGTCAAAATTCAAACTGAAATACATACAAAAATGCAGCTTCCCTGTTCTCTGATTGGAGGGCACTCCATTTACCTTCCCCTCTACCCTGAGGTGTGGAGACATAACATTCTATTCCCCTCTATCTACCTGCCTAGCTACACAAGATAGGAAGCTGTACCACTCATGCTCCCTTACACAGTCTCCTGCCCTCTCCCCCTGTCCATATTACCTTCCCTTCCCTCATGCCATATTCTCCAGCACTCCACTCAGTCGCCCGCCTGCTCAGTGCCCGCTGCAACTCTTCTCAAGCCCTTCATATTTCTGCACCCCTTCAGTCTGCCTCTAGCTCCCCATATCACCCCTCTTCAGAGCTGCCAAGTATTGTGCTACTCCGTGCATGACATTTTATGCAAATTATTTAATTAGTTAATTTTTATCTATCTAAATAATTTGCAAATTGCCAGAAACATCAAGTTTAAAAACACTAGGTGGGTTTAGTGGTGGTGAAAGGCATTGGCTAGAGAGTAAATGTCCACTGAGCAGTAGGAGCAGGTATGGGAAGGCAGAATCTTATTCCTTGCATTTCCCAAAGAGAGGGGACACTGATTCTATGATGCCTCACTCGTTGCCTCCCCTCTGCTGCTCCACGTGCTGGAGAAAGCAGAGAGCACCGAGAAGAGAGGACAAATGATACGTCTACACTGCAAAATTAAACAACTCACAGCAGTCTTAGGGCCCAGGTTTACAGACGCGGGCTTGCACTACAGCACCAAAAATAGCAATGTAGATGTTCCTGCTCCAGCTGGAGATCAGGGTGTGAGACCCACCCCCTTCGCAGGGTTTCAGAGAAGTATAATAGGTAAATGTGGCTTGATTGTCCTTCTCAGAAGCCATGCTAGTTGTCTCATAATATATCATCTTCATCTACGTTTTTTATTTTATATTTTTCTTCACTACTCTGCTTTCTTTGTGTCACTGGAGTGGTGTAAAGGGGATGAACACTGGCCTCACCTCCCAACAGGGGATAAGAGGTGGCAAAGTCATTTTCTACACCCTCCTTTCCCCTATGCTCTACACCCTGGTATAGGGCTGGTATCAGGGCAGAGAGGGTATGTGAGCAGAGCAAAATCCCCAACTGGCAGACAGTCCCTTAGGGACCATTGCCACTTCTCAGGGGTTAGAGCAGTCTCCGGTAAGCTCTCCTGCCCCTCAGCATTGACACAAAATCAACCAGAGAAGCAAGAAGTAGTAATTGGCTGAGAATCCCACCCCTCCTATGCTGCACTGAACTGAGCTACGGCCAAGCAGAGAGTCTTGCCCTATATGATCACAGTTTGGAAGTCAAATCAGTGGCCAACAAAATGTTAACAAAGCAAAATGGCAAGAGTGAAAACTCTGGGTCTAATTCTGATCTAACTTACACCAGGGTAACTCTGTTGTAGCGCCATTAACTTGAATGGAGATACTTCTAACGTACAAGATCAAAATCAGGCCCTATGTTTGTCTATCTGTCCAGACTGGAGACTGCAGCAATCCAGAGTTAAGTATCTACATTAAAGATGTTGTCACTCACAAAATCCTTCCTTAGAACAACAAAAATATTTGAAATGCAGTCCAAATCTCCTGGCTTGCCAAATTTGCAGGGGCATATACCCATGGAGATTTAAGATCAGCTACCGTGCATGGATCTTATTAATATTGATTTTTTAATAGAAATTGGGCTCTGTATCATCTGTTATATGCAGAGACTGTAGTATTCAAACAGCAGCAAAATGTAAATGCCACCATTATTGTAAAGAGTACATGCTAACATTTGCATAGCAGCTAACGGTATTTTGTGGCGTTGTTAGTGCAAAACAATTCATGCTAGTTCATTTGCCAGGTTTTGTTAGAGACACTTGCAAAAACCAGTTGTGCTTTGGATGTTAGATATCAGCATGGCAGACTGTGCTTTTCCTTCCTTGTGGCTTTCAGCTCTAGATCTATGAGTGTGCAGAATTTATTGAAATTTACAATAATTTTGATCTTTGAGCACTTCCAAGAGACTTATTTCAATGTACTATCTGCTCACAAGCATGGTGCAGATGCTTAAGAGTGAGAGAAGTGGCATCAGTGCAGATCTCTGATTTCAGAGAAGAACTCTGTATTGGGTTGTTATAGTGAGCTCACAAACAGTGCACTTTTTTGTTTTTGTTAAATAAATGTACTTAGAGATGTTAGGGTGGTGGTCTTTGGAGGAAGGCAGGGTGCTCTGTCTGTTTAAAAACTAAAGCAGGGGGCTGAATGGGTTAGAACTGATGGGCTACACAGCTTTTCACCTTTGGGTGGTTCTTCATAATCTGTTCCTAGGCGATCATGATCAAAAATTGATGGGTGTTCATCAGCCTCTGCGAAACAAATTGGTAGCCTCGCCAGTTGTTGTTAACTTTTCCATTGTTCATTATTTAAAAAAAAAAATTACACAGTGCTATTCCTTTGCATAGGAAATCAATGGGACTTAGGCACCTAAATACCTTTGAGAATCTGGGCCTTACTGTTGAGTGTGGTGCCATTGACATCAGTAGTGGTAGAGAGAAGATGAGTTTGAGACAGCGCTTGAGGGATGTGCCTTCTAGAGTGGGTGGGATAATTGATGTATGCTTGGTGGTAAATGCTACACTTGATAATAAGGTAAGGGTTATGAAGATTAGGCCTATAGGTAAGATTAGATTGTAATATCGTCTTCTTTGCCCCGCAAAATTACAATTTTAATAAAACAAAACTGGACACCATTTCAGGAGAGCCCAGGAAACCTGATTAGCATTCATATTATACATGTACGCACACTCAGCTGGCCTGACAGAACAGTTTGGGGCAGATTAAAAGATCATACTTCTTGAAATTACTACTGGGGTGATCCACTTATTATTAGTAGTATGGCTTCACAGGGGGCCCAAGATTTGCTTACACTGGCTTTGCTTTTCATAACCACTGAATTCCCCTTTTTGTTGTGTTTTGTTGTTTTGTTTAAATCAGGGCCCTGGGAAAAAATGGATTGTAAGGTAGAAAAATAAGAACATAAGAATGGTCATACTGGGTCAGACCAATGGTCCATCCAGCCCAGTATCTTGTCTTCCAACAGTGTCTGGTGCCAGATGTTTCAGGGAATGAACAAAACAGGGCAATTATCAAATGATCCATCCCCTGTCGCCCAGTTCCAGCTTCTGGCCGAAATGTTAGCCTACCATTCTTAGGTGTCTCATTAATAACTCTTTCAGGTACCCATCATACTGTTGGCACTATACAAATAATGTCTTATTACACAAATACAGAGCCCAGGCAGTTAGAATGCTCTGTCTGTGGATAGACTGAAGTGGATATTCAGTTGAAGGTTCCAAGGATGTAATATCAACAGAGTATTCCATTTACGCTGTTATATCATTTATGACTTTGAGGCAGACACCTACTATTCATGCCTCAGTTTCCTCATCTGTCAAATGCTTACTTTAGCCACAAGGATTTACTGAGGCTGTATTAATTTGTGTCTGTAACAAGGTTTGTGGTTTGAAAGATGATGTAGCCATGGAAAGTATTAACTGTAATTGATTATTAGTAGGGCCTGCAGATGGAATTCATTTTTTATATTATTTAGACAACAAAAAGACTTGTCATTGTTTTGTGTTCATATATCAAGTTCAAAGGATCCGAGAAATCTCAGAAATGTGGTCAGTTGAATTTTTTCAACATTTTAAAATATTTCAGCCATTACTATCATGATGGAAGTTGAATACAAAAATTGCATAATATTAGTCATATCATCTGCCCTAAGCCAATAAACAAACGTTAAGACTGTTGCTGCATCTCTGATTTTCATGTTTTGCCTAGAAAATACAGCATGTTATATTCTTCTAAGACCCATGCAATATTTACGTACAATACAGTTAGGCAAGAAAGACCAAAAAGCTAAGTTGTCCCTATATGGGTTATTCACACACACACAGGACTAGAAACCCTACAAGTTTGGATTTATAGTTTCTGCCAGATAGTTTGTTCAAGATGTAGGATTTCTTCCTCCATGGAACAGAATTAGGATTTGGCCTCAAAAACCTTTGGATCACTGAAGATCTACACAGGCCCTCTGCTACTGTAGTGCTTGCCAATCCCCATGACCCTACAGCTCTTTCAAGGGATCCGTGTACTTATAATGTCTCTGATTGCTGCAGCCACCTAAACTCCCCTAAAGGGGGTTTCAAATGAGGGACAGGAAATTGGCATATTGTAAATTAATGCTGACACTGTCTGTGTTAATTTGTGCCAGAAATCCATGCGGGAGGGGTAGAGGTGATATTGCAGAAAGCAACAGTCCTCACACCCCATCCTCTCCTGAGCAGTGACAATATCCTAGAGCCAGCACTCCCTCCCTATGTGAATCCACTGCTCTATGATCTCCTTCATTGCAGGGAACATTTGGACAGAAGATCAGTCCTAGTCAGAAAGCCTGTGTAGTTCAGTGCAAAAAGAGCTGCATATGGGGTATATTTTAAAAACAGTACAAGGGCACCACTTCTATTAATTTTAACAAAAGGTATGTATCTAAAGTCCCACATATTTAGGCATTAATATTAAGGAAGGACTCACCTGCCAAGATGTGGATTATAACGAAGGGTATTTTATGACATTGTTAGTACACATTATTAATTTTATATAATATGTTTAGGGAAACAGCACAGTCTGGAGAACTGAGTTCAGGACCTAAGAACTGAGGCACTCCTGCTCTGCCATTAACAGGATTTGGCCTTGGGCAAGTATTTTAACCTTTCTGTATCTTAGTTCTTCCGGCTGTAAAATGGGTATAATGGTATTACTTAATTACCCCACAGGATTGTTATATTAAGTAATAAATGAGTATACTGTGCTTCAAAGATGTAGTGTGCCTCACTATTGCTGTGTATCCATCTAACCCTATCTAATATGTGAGCATTTTGAAGTTAGCAGGATAAAATGTAATGTGATAAAATGATGAGTCAGATTGTCAAAAGCAAAAATCCAAAAAGGTATACATAGCAGAATAATGCATTTTTTAAATTTTTACTACCTCTGACTCATGATTTATATTATGCATTCTACTAAGTTCAAAGTTTCCTTTCACAAAGAGAGAGCTATATGAAACAGCTGTGCTTCAAACCATTTTACTTCAATTGTAGTAGCAGGTTTTAGAGTTTAAATCATTAACAACCTCTTAGTGAACTTTTATCCAAATGACTGCAAGTCACAAAGAGAACACTTCTCTTTCACCAACTACCTTTTGTGCTTTAGTGAGACCTAGTCCCTTTTCTATTTTTTTCCTCCTCCTCATGTCTTTCTTTGAAGAAAGATGTGTGATTTGTGAAGTAATGAAAGTAGGTATCAGTTAATGAAAACTGCTATACTGGGTTCTTAATGCACATTGGAATTGCTTCAGGATAAAGCTTCATATACCTGCTTTACAGCAGGAAAAAAGTAAATTTCAGAAGTCAAGATTGCTGTGTGCACTGTCCGAGCATTATGGAGCAGTTAAACCATCCATTGGGGTGATCTAATCTTGATCCCCCCCTCCCCTTTTTGTCAAGGAGTTGTGATTTGCATGCTGACTGCATTTTTTCATATTTTAACTGCACTAGGGATTTTTAAAACCTGGTATTATATTATTGCATCAGTGCAGTTATTTATCCATCACGCTTTTCGTTTTTTCCCCATATAATAATTTATTTTTCAGAGGGGGGAGGGGAAAGAGGTTATCCACACCTTTCCCCAATTAATTTAAATTGAAATTAACTACACAAGCTGTTTCTTTTTCTCCAAACATCCCATAGAATTCTCTTTAAAAGCTGGTAATTTTTCCTCCCCCCCCCCCTTTAATCAGATTTGTTTTAAAAAATAATCAGTTATTTTATTTGGTTTTATAGGAAACGTGACTGAATTGCAATGTGAACGATCGACATATAAACTGCCCCCCCTTCAGATCGAAGACAACTGGGCAAATAATTTAGGAATTGCATCCTCCCCTTGTGAACCCTTCCTAAACGGAGCGCTTGCAATTCGGTGTCTAAAGTACAGCCTGGGAGCCTGGGGGCACCTTCCTCTTTGCTCTGCCTCTGTGTGTCTGTCTCTCTTTCCAGCCTGTGTGTGAGCTGGGAGCTCGGCTGCCGCCGCCGCCGCCGCTGCCCTTTGATCCCTGCATTAGTGTTAGTTAGGGGCTTGGAGACACACAGGGAGCAGCCATAGACACCGCCGCACCAGCCCTCCTTATTGACACCGCACAGAGCACACACTCACTCTCCCACAGATTAGATCCATTCCCATTGAAGAATATTGCGACCGGGGACAAGCCAGGTGCACGACCGGGGGAGGGGGAGCGGGGGGGGACGAAAGAAAGAAAAGGGGGAAGCAAAAGAAACCCCCCTTCTTGTTGGCTCCAGGAAAACCAGCTTCAATCCCATTCCCCAGCAGAAGAGGAAACCCCCCGCTACCAGCCGCCCCCGGCCCCCGCTTTGTGCCTGCCTTTGCCCCCCTTTGGTTTTATTTGATCTCCCATTAAACCAAGGAGGAGAATGTGAAAAAAGGGGGAAAATGCCCAGGAGGAAGCAGGAGCAGCCCAAGCGCCTCTCTTCACGTAAGTGCCCCCTCTTTTGCCATTTTCTCCTTCCTTCTCTCCCTGTCTCCTTCCCCTCTGCAGCCGCCTCCGTTGTTTTGTGCATTAGTTTAGGGTTACAGAGGTGAAACTGACAAAGACACAGCCTGGGTTATTCCTCTTTTAGGTCTGAGCTAAGGCAGCCATGTTGGTGATGAACAGCCTTGTGCCCTTTTAATTTTTCCTCTCTCCCTCTCCTTTCCCCCCTTGCTTTGCAGCCTTCGCCCTCTCCCCCCTTCCCTCCCCTCTTCTCTCCGCTGATTGTGCATTTGTGCGGGAGTGCGGGTTTCTCCCGGGGGCCGGCCGGGGGGCTCTTTTATTGGGGTGGGGAGGGGGGTGGCACTGGAGGGGAAGCGGCTGCTGGCGTCTTGTGCAGAATCAATCGAGAGGTCCGTCTCCGGCTAAAGGTTGCGGCTGGGCTTGTCGGCCCCGGAGCCGGGGAGGGCGAGGCGGGGAGCGGCCGAGGAGGGCATAAGGGGTGGGGGACCCACACACACGGAGCCGGGGCTGCCGCTGGGGGGGAGGCAGGGGGCAGATCGTGGCATGCGAGGTCCCTGCAGAGCAAGGGAGGCGGCGGCGGCGGCAGCAGCGGGAGGCAGCATGGGGGCTGCTCCTGGCCGCAATAAAATGAAGGGTCAGGCGAGCCAGGCTAGACTCAGGCTTCGCTACTGCTGCCCCAGCCTTGAGAAGCAGAGCTCGGGACTAAAGTGCATCGCAGCCCTCCTAGCCTGCAGGCTACGCATTGACACCGAGCTCACGCTCCCCCGGCTCCTTTTCTGCCCGCTCCCCAGGCTCCTTTTCTGCCCCCTCCCCCATTTTTTCCTCTTTGCAAAACAGTTAACTTTTCTTCCTCTCTCCTTCCATTAAGCGATCGGATGCTATCGAGCGAGGCAGAGGGGGAAAGAAAACCTATAAATATCGTGCCCCGGCGTGGCGTTAGGGTCGGTCTAAGGAGAGCGGGGGGTAGATTTAGGGGTCATTTTGCTGTCTCCAGCACATATGTTCAGTGCCTGTCTGCAGCCCCTCCTCGCTGTGCCCCAGGGTTCAGTGTCTGGTGAGAGCTGAACTGCTTATGTGTCAAAGCCATGGTCGGTCACCTGAAGTTCACCAGGGAGGGGGAGGGTTAAGGTTGTGGTATATGGTGTGCTGTGTTTTTTCCGCCGCAGACAGAGTGCGATCGATTACCTCTCTCCATATATTTTTAGCTATCGGGGAAGGGGTTTGAGGCACCGCTTCCCCTCCTAGCCCTTTACCACCTCCCGGACACTGTCAACCTGGCACATTAGCCAACGCAGAGGTGGGGGAAGAAATGGCACTTGCAGCTCCACAAATATTTCTCTCTCCCTTTCTTTCCGCTGGAGCCGACTCACAGGGCTTGGGGGTGTGTGTGTGTGTGTGTGTGTGTTTTATTTGCCCCTGTACAGTCCTTTCACCGTCTGCCCGCTAGAGGATCTGAGTCTGAAACACACACACACACACAGAGAATTCCCCATATAGAAATCTATCTAGTTCAGGAAGCTTGCACAAGTGAGTTCATGAAAGTGCAGTGGTCTGTGTTTGCACCACTGCTGCTTTCCTCCAGTTCACTGATCTCTAATAAGGGAAAGGAGAGGAGGGGGGGCTAATCTCTCCTTTGTATGTATGATTTGGGTGTTGGCATGAACATCAAACTTCCACAAAATAACAACTTTGAGAATAGTGGTTGAGAAAACAAGATTTTAATTTTAAACTTTTGTGGGTGGGTGGGGGAGGAGGGGAGGGATGGCTGGTGAGGGCAGAAAATTCTTCTGGATTGACAGAATTTGGAAATTGAGTTCTGTGTGTGCAGATCAGATAGCTTTGCAGGCAGCTGCAGACTGCCCTGCTGGTGACCTTGACCCTGACCTGGTGCGACTATCCTCTGTTTCTCTAGGGCTGAGATGAAATTCAGTCTCCATTTTAGTTCACTTGGGGTGTGCCTCTCATGTGCACAGACCGCTACTAATTATGCTCAGTTTTATGTACTGGCTTTTCCTCACCCCTCAAGTTGCATGCTGTTACCCACTCACCCCCAGACTCCCTGCTCTAGTAAAGTAACATTTGCTGAACTGAGGAGCAATTGCCTTTGTTGAAGTACTGTGCAAAGCTAGGGTGTTTAAACTCAGGGCCTAATTTGCAGAGTTTTTACACTAATTTTTGAGCTAAGTAGTGGGTTTTTTTCCTGATGTGTGCTGTATGCACTAGATTTTTCTAAACTAATGTCAGTTTTGCTTGGTGGGATTTATATTTTTATAGACAAATTGCACTGGGATTAAAAGATATTCTTGGAAAATAATGTATTAGGTAATTCAGTAAGAATTGTTCAAATGCTGTTATGCATTCAAAGGGTCCTACAGAGTTAGAAAATGTCTTGGGAGTCCATTGCAATTAGTGTGCAAATGCTAGAAATAGTGACTTTTGTGACATTTTAGTGTTAACGTGTACTAAATGTAAAATATATTTTGATTTTAAGGTTCAAATTGATTTTAGCAATATGTTTCCTAGATAAACAGTATTTACATATTTCATTCAAAAAGATCCCCAAATCTGAAACTGCAGTAGGAGAATGTTAAGGTTGCATAGTTAAGCACTAAAGTCTGGAAATGAAATAGTTAAGAATGTACTTGCAACCTTAACTCTTCCATCCATTATGCATTTACATTATGATAAAGTCTTTATTTACATAATAACTTGCTAATTCTTAAATGCAATATAATATGCATATATTGTGTATCTAAGGTTGCTATGTACGACATATGGGCCAAACAGAGTGTATTAAAGTGAATTATATGAAAATACACAGTAAAACATTGTTACACAGCATACTACAGGTTCACTATAACAGAGAATATAGTGAAAATTTGCTGACATACCTTGTATACTTAAAGGTGTAACTTTTCTCATATAAATAGTCCTGTTGACTTTAATAGGATTTCATATAGGACTAGTCTTGTCCATAAATTTAAGCACATATGTAAGTACTGTATTTTCAGGACCTACGCCCTAGTTATTTCTTAGTTAACAGTCTTATTCCTTGAATTGCATTTAAGGAAGTCTGTATTGTCCATCAAAAAGAAATTGCAGCAGAATAATACATGGTTACTGACTAATGCCACAATTCTGTACTTACAGAAACTGACCACAGTTGAAACCACTTACATGTGTAAAGTTACAAGTATTTGCAAGGTTGGGGCCTCAATTATTAAAACACATGCCTCAGAGAGAAAGTGTATAAAAAGTTTATCAAAGTTATACTGGACCATTACAACAATTAAAATAGTGTAAATATAGGAGAATGAAAATAATTGCAAGATGGTAGCCGTATGTTTCTAAGGTTGTAGAATAAAAAGTATATTATGTTGTTTTGAGAAACAATATTGCCTATTTTTGGTGGCTTTTTTTTTTTATGAACAAGAAATTCCATAATTAAAGTTTTTAGCTAGACACGGCCAGAATGCCTACCCTTCCCCACCTTACAAAATACAGTGAATGCTTCTTTCCTACTTTTAAAGGTGCAAATTAATAAGGCTAAGGTTTAACAAATTGCTATGGAGCCCGTGGCTCAGTCGCTACCCATCCTCACTAAATTTTTCACAGCCATGTGTAGCATACTCTTTCTTAATTTACAAACCTAGCTATATTACCTTTATTAAAAACTTGCCATGCATGTGGAGAGTGTGGTTTTCAAATGCTCATAACTCACATAAATCAATCAGTTTCAACTGGAACACTCAAAGGCTGTCTCCTCAATGAGGGATATTTCCATAGCATAGCTACTTCAGTGCTTAGAGATAATTAAAAGAAAAAGTTGTAGGTGTGTGTTTTAAAATGGAGAAAATATTTTCTTGTTTACTTCCTCTCTTCCTTCCCTCATTTTGAATTGTTTTTTCTTGGACTTTCCAACAAAAATTCACTTTCTGGCAGAAAGTGGAAACATGGCAGTCTGAAAAGTGAAAGTTTCAGAAAGTAGTGAGGCTTGAAACAGGTGATTAGAATGTCAACTTTCAAGTCACCTTTACTATAGCAGTCACTATTGCTTTGACTTTAATTCAGTTTCAAGGGCTTACAAGAAGTGTAAAATGCAAACTAGTAGACTGGTATTATATGAGTTCAAACTAAATTTATAAGACTGATCTGGACAATGTCCTCCTAAATGTTAAATGGCTATTGTCTGAGGAATGTATTTAATCAAGTACAAACTTCAATATAACTGTGGAATTTATTTTGCTAATTAAGTAAATGTAATTGTGGCACTATATTGGTACAAACAGCATAGTTGAATTTTTAGGAGGAGCCTCATAACTGTTCAGTCATCATGCCTAGGATACAGTCCTGAACATTCCCTTATACGAAGGGTTCTCAAACTGGGGGTCCGGACCTCTCAGGGGGTCGCGAGGTTATTACATGGGGGGGGGTCACGAGGTGTCAGCCTCCAGCATTTATAATGGTGTTAAATATATAAACAAGTGTTTTTAATTTATAAGGGGGGTCGCACTCAGAGGCTTGCTATGTGAAAGGGGTCACCAGTACAATAGTTTGAGAACCACTGCCTTATACTATTCTGAAACTGAATTTCAACTGACTCATATTCTACACCTAATTTACCGCGTGTTCCATTTAGCCTTTTGTTATCTCATTTTTTGTTGTAGTAATTTATTGACAAAGAGCGTAAAGAAAATGTTGCTAGATAAATTCAATATTATTTAAAGTTTCTTTCTTTTTCCTCTTTCTATTCTTTGTTTGTTTGGGGATTTGATAGTTTGAGACTACAGTAGGCATTATGGATGGGACTTTCAAAAGGCTCCCCATACATCACAACAGTCTTTTGCCTTCGTGCAGGAATCTAGAGCTGCCAGTGAAAAGGGCTTTTATCAGCAACAGGAGTCTCTCTCTTTTAATAGTATTTATTAACTTACTAGCAGACATCACATGTACATGGAGAAGCTTTTAACATAGTTTCTATTTATTATTTTTAACCTCTTGCCACGGCGGGGGTCATGGTATAGCTCATTGCTGACAAGAGAATACATGTAGGGAAAATTATTATTCTTAGTGAATTTGGGTTAATAATTTCATTGCTATCATCGTAGTTAACCTTGTGGTATTGTAGTGCATCTTTTACCTAAAGAGCAATGTGAGATGCATACAGTGTTGTCTGCATTGCTCCACCTAAAAAAAACATTGATCTTGTTTGGTCCCTCCCATTGTTTTCCTTGAGGAAGAAAGATCACATAAATAAAGTATGTCCAAATAAATTAGATACCACAAAAAGAAAAAGAATCAACCTCTTATGATTGTATTTTTAAAAATAATTTCTCAGCATTACACTGGGACACTTGTCAAAAGTCAGACAATGGTAGTATGTGTCTTAGTGTTGTGCGATAGTACAAAACATTAATAAATCATGTTGCCAGAGCATAAATTAGACTGCCCAAGAGCCAGCTTTGGAGCTCACTGAGCCATGTACAATTTTAGGATCTTTTGAATGAAATTTGGGACAGGGTGGGGATGCAAATTAGCGTAAAGTACAAATGCAACTTTTTACAGCCCCAACAGAAGGAACCACTGTGGTGGAGTGGTGTGGAGGGTTGGGGTATGGAGACATCAGAACAGAATGCATTCTTTTAAATATATGAGAAAATTAATTTAACCTCACCTTTTGCAGAACAGTGATTTTCTTCTTTCTTTTTCATATGTAAGAAGGTAGGGATGGAGGGAATTAAGGAAATAAATAAAACCGAACAGCCCAAGAGGAGCTGGTCTGTTCAGAATGAAGTATTAGTAATTTCCTATAATTTAATCAGACCAGATCCCAGAACAAGATAATGAGAGCGTGACCTACAAAAGAGAACTTTTTGGAAGTTAAAAGGTTTTTTAGCATGAGGTTTCATAAGCCATGTGATTTGTCATGAAGCACCATATATGAGACTATTTTTGTTTTACCCCTATTGAAAGAAATCAAGATCTAGACATCAGTTCAGATGTCTATGAAGAGGTAATTTGGCTTACTCCTAGAATCCCTTCACAGTTATATTTTAGTTGAGTGTATTTTGTAAATAATGATGTTTCTGTTGTACCATTTTCTGTTGCCTAGTTTGCCAGGTGTAGTACTGTAATGAATACCATTTAGGTGTAAGTGTAAAAAACACTTCATGATGTAAGGAGGCTGAAAGATCTACCGATATATTTTATAAGAAAATGTTTGCAAAAGCCTAGACTTCAAAGTAGCTAACAGTACATGATGAACTCCAGTTTGAGGGTTTTCTCTTTTATTTTTTTCTCCTACAAGCAAGTCTTGTATTTTCATGCTAAGTTTGTAAATTACATTTTTATGGCATGAAAGTAAAGTACATGTCTAGTTGCTGAAGCAAAAAGTCCCAGGTAGGTGAATATTATCATTCCCTAAAGCCTACTTTTAGAGGGAATTTCTTCCACTAGAAAATAGTTTCATAAATTAAAATAATAAAACTTAGGCTTGATTCTGATCTTAGATACATGGGTACATGTTGCTGAGTATCTTGTAAAATCAGCTACTGGATCTACACACATACATTGCAGTGTAGCTGATTTTACAAAATGTTCAGTGATACACAGCCAGAGATCTGTGATAAGAATATGTCCTTTAGGAGCTTTCTTTTCACAGATTGACTGAGGGTCATAGTTAAATGCAGTAAGTGTTGTGCTCCCAAGAGGCAGTTTTTCTTTTCCAGATGTATCTGTGTCAGCATGAACAGTCTGACTTCCTCTTGGGTCAAGACACTAAAGTTTTTTGGGTGCTTAATTCCAATCTCAGTCAACTCAGAGGTGCAGTCCTGGCCCTTAAAGTTATTCCTATCCTACAGAGGATTTCCTGCTGTGCATACAATATTTAGAATAGAATACAAGATTTGATTGAATAATAGACTCCCTGGTTAAAATAAACAAAATACCCACTCCTTTTCTGCAGGACAGGTTGAATTTTAATACTCCAGACTGAGAAACAGAGAAGAGGAAAAAGCAGACTTCATGAAGCAGGGCCTTTTCTCCTTTTGTTCCAGCACTTTGGCAGCACAAATGGAATGGGAGAGTGGGTAGAACTGATGAAGACTAGCTTATGTAGCAGGCAAAAGCACAAGAAGAGAAGTTAGGTGTTAGGACAAACTGTTTACAAGACCTGTGAGGAAACCAAATTCTCTTTTCCTTTGCTCTCTCCGTCCCTGTCCCAAGTGCAGAAAAAGAGTAAGAATCAGTCACTAGTTGCCAGTTCTGCCTTTGAAATAGTGACCTAGATGTGAAATGTTCTGCCTGTAATTCAAAAGCCAGACAAAACACTGGAACTTGCACATAGGCTCCCATTCCCTATATCTGAAGCAGGGGAGCAAATTCAAGGTCAAGGAAGGAGCTGGGAGAGGGATCTTCACACTTGTCAGTCAGGAGGCCTGGGATGGAGACACCTGTAGGGAGCAGGAGCCAGGTGAAGGGAAGCCTCAGCTGAGTAGGGCCCTAGCCCTGGAGGAAGGGGTATAAGGATGGCAAAGCCCTGGAGACAAAGGCAAGACAAGACTTTGAGACTGGGTTGCTTTGAGCTATTCTGAATCTATGTTTCTGCGTTAACAAAGAAAAGCCCAGATCAAAGGAACTGGAACAGTGCACCAGTGCAGTTGTTTGGGTCACTATTTCACTCTTCTTGCTGGTGGATCAGCCTGCCAACTTACAAGAACATTTACCACTTACTGTAGAACTTCAGAGTTACAAACACCTTGGGAATGGAGGTTGTTTGTAACTCTGAAATGTTTGTAACGCTGAACAAAATGTTATGGTTGTTCTTAAAAGTTTACAACTGAACAGTGACTTAATACAGCTTTGAAACTGTATTATGCAGAAGAAAAATGCTGCTTTTAACCATCTTAATTTAAATGAAACAAGCACAGAAACAGTTTCCTTACCTTGTCAAATCCTTTTTTTAAAATTTCCCTTTATTTTTTTTAGTAACTTACATTTAACACAGTACTGTACTGTATTTGCTTTTTCTTTTTTGGGAGGGTCTCTGCTGCCGCCTGATTGTGCACCTCCTATTCCAAATTAGGTATGTGGTCGACCGATCAGTTCTTAACTCTGAGGTTCTACTGTACTACACATTCTACTTGTAATGTAACTTCTTCTACCCTGGCATTTCTCATATTCTGGGTCCCTTACCAGTCACCAGTGTAAGGTAGAGCAACCTTAGGGCTGTTCTAATTTATACTCTGCTTCCCATGGGCCCAGAACCAGTGCATTCTAAGCATACTCTGATTCATCCCTTTTTCTGAAAACTAACGTAGAACCCTTTTGCCATTTCTACACTGAGAAGGGAAACCCTCTGCACAGGGGCTGTTCTGAGGGGGCATCTTCTGTCCACTTTTAATGTCCCTTTAAACTGGTGTAAAAGGGCCTTTGCAAAAACTGTGAATCAGACTCTTGAAATCATTGTATTTGAAGGCAGTTTAGCGGCCTGTATGAAATGAGTTGGTAAACTCAGTAGCGTTCCTAAAGGAGAAGTGTGCATATATATTTTTTAAAAGATCACACTTGGCGCACTTGTTGACTGTCTCAGCAGAGAAGCCAAAGACTGGGCATGAAGAGGAAACTTCCCTCGCTCCTTGATGTGGTTCCCTCCAGGTCAGAGTTTAGATGCGTTGTTAGGGCAGGATGGAGAAATGCGTTGCTGTTTTTTATGCAGTACCTGTTCTCTGGGTAATTACAAGACTTTATTTTCCTGTATCAGCAAGTTGGAATGAAATCTAGATTCTCTTTAAAATAAAACAAGGTTTGAGAAAAGAAGGTCTTTTATTCAGTCCTAGAATGTTGATTATATGACCTCTGAACTCTGTCAAGGGTCGAAAGCTGGGGCAGTGTCTTAAACAGCATGTCGAAGAGTGAGCAATGCCTATTCTACATGGAGAGGACTGCTTCACTGTTTTAGCCTATAACTATGGGTAGCTTCCTAATCCTCTCTTGTTTGGCTCTGCTTGTTAACCCCCGCAATCCTCTCAGGGGCACAGAAAGCAGCTGTCTTTGGTAGAAAACACAGCACAACAAAAAAAACTCTTCTTGAAATTTCCCATAGATACGTACCAGAATGCCTTCACTGTGTGGGAAAAATTAAAAACACAAAGAACATAATTTACCATGTTCTAATCTGACTTTAGGAAACAGCAAAGTCAAATTACAGTGAGCTAGATTTCTGTGACATTTATAGCATATAGGAGTAATTTCACCATCAAGAGGCAGGAACAGCACAACCTGAAACCATTGTCTCTGAACCCATGGGAATGCTACCAGACTTAAAGTACCATGAGTGAGCAGGAGAGAGAACAAAAGTAAATATTTTAAATGGTAAATCAGCTTCATATTATTTACGAGAGATATAGCAGTAGAAATTAAATTAGCAAAATGAAACACAAACCAATTAAAAAGAAAAAAGAAAAGGAGTACTTGTGGCACCTTAGAGACTAACCAGTTTATTTGAGCATGAGCTTTCGTGAGCTACAGCTCACTTCATCGGATGCATAGCATATCGTGGAAACTGCAGAAGACATTATATATACACAGAGACCATGAAACAAAACTTCCTCCCACCCCACTGTCCTGCTGCTAACAGCTTATCTAAAGTGATCATCAAGGAAGGCCATTTCCGGCACAAATCCAGGTATTCTCACCCTCCCCCCCCCCCCCCCACAGACACACATACAAACTCACTCTCCTGCTGGTAATAGCCCATCCCTCTTTGAAACCTCTCTTTATAATGCGCATGATAATCAAGGTGGGTCATTTCCAGCACTAATCCAGGTTTTCTCACCACCCCCCCCCCCACACACACACCCCTCCAAAAACCACACACACAAACTCACTCTCCTGCTGGCAATAGCTCATCTTACAATGTGCACAGCAATAATCCAAGTTTAACCAGAACGTCTTGGGGGGGGGGGGGGGGGTTTGTAGGAAAAAAACAAGGGGAGATAGAGACTGGGAGTGGCTAAGTCATTATGCAAGGTAGCCTATCTCCCCTTGTTTTTTTCCTACAAACCCCCCCCCCCCCCCAAGACGTTCTGGTTAAACTTGGATTATTGCTGTGCACATTGTAAGATGAGCTATTGCCAGCAGGAGAGTGAGTTTGTGTGTGTGGTTTTTGGAGGGGTGTGTGTGTGTGGGGGGGGGGGGGTGAGAAAACCTGGATTAGTGCTGGAAATGACCCACCTTGATTATCATGCGCATTATAAAGAGAGGTTTCAAAGAGGGATGGGCTATTACCAGCAGGAGAGTGAGTTTGTATGTGTGTCTGTGGGGGGGGGGGGGAAGGGTGAGAGAACCTGGATTTGTGCTGGAAATGGCCTTCCTTGATGATCACTTTAGATAAGCTGTTACCAGCAGGAGAGTGGGGTGGGAGGAAATTTTGTTTCATGGTCTCTGTGTGTATATAATGTCTTCTGCAGTTTCCACGATATGCTATGCATCCGATGAAGTGAGCTGTAGCTCACGAAAGCTCATGCTCAAATAAACTGGTTAGTCTCTAAGGTGCCACAAGTACTCCTTTTCTTTTTTCTTTTTACGAATACAGACTAACACGGCTGTTACTCTGAAACCAATTAAAAACAAACATCTCTGTTAGAGCTGCCATGCTGTCTTGATGTCACCTGTTATGCTTGAGTATTGCAGTGCATATGGTATATGAGATCACCTTTTACTTTGTGACCCTTTGATAGAGGACGTGAGCACAATAGGGATAACTAAGGCCACTGTAGCAGCTTGAGCTTGTTTTGTTTATCTCAGCCTAAATACTATGGTAACAAGGTTTTTTAATTGATTTCCTTGGTTGTTTTATTAGACTAATCACTTGAACAACCATTACAAAGCTAGTTTCTAGCAATAACTCCAAATACTATAGTAGCACTAGTAAGATTTAGTGTTTTGAACCATTACTATAGAAAACTGTGGTGTTTTTTTATAAAAAGGAAACAATTAATTACAACATACGCTCTATAGCTACTTTTAAACTTTAAATATTTGAATAATATAATTCCACTGAATTCAAATTAACTTTATTTTTAAATTACAACTTAAAACTAACAGCATTGTCATCTATGGGCCAGATTCACAGGCTCACTCTGCTCCTTTTGCATTGCTAAGATGATGCAACAGCAGTGGAAGCTGTTTGTGCGTTCCTAGCTGGGGATGGTATTGGAGTTCCCAGAGGGTCGAGAGCCACCATAACTCTTTTATTTTTCTATCCTTCTACAGCCCAGTGTGGGGGGTGTGTCAGGGATGGAAAGGGTAGAGAGGAGGGTGTGGTTGGAGCACTCAGCATTCCAGCTATCCACAGCTAGACAGCCATGCCAGCTGACCTAGGTTAGAGAAGTCTGTGAGCCTAAACAGAATATAAAGTGATACCTCTGTTTTGGGAGCTTTCTGGGTCAGGCACAATGCCAACTAAGATGAACTTTAAGGTTCATCTGGACAGCTCACAGGACAAGGGGGGCTTTAGATTTCAGGGGTTCTTGTTTTTCCTCTGGATCAACTAGGAACTTCTGTTGAGAGGCTACCCTTGTCCATTGGGCTAACACGTTGCAGGCTTCTTTTCTTTGCCCCCAGCTTACTCTTTGGTTGATATTGATACTGACAAGAACCTCTCTGAATACAGTGGGGGTAAGGAGAAATCTGCTTTCCAGTTTTCCTCTTCTGCCTCTCCTAAAAGAGTTAGCTTATAATAACCACTTGCTTCATTCCTGCAACTGATTATAAATCTTGTTCTGTTTCCCTCTCTGGCCAATGTTCATGATATCTTTTCCAGACCAGATGGAGAGGACCTGGCATGTGATATTGACCAGTCTTTCCCTACAGATAAGGAAGCTGCAGCATCATCCATTTCTCCTCTTGATAATATCATTTCGTCATCAGTGTCATTTCCTGATGACTACAACCTGTTTCAGGAACTGATAGTTCAAAAGAGAGATTATTTGGAACTCGACTCTACTATGGTTCAGGAGAAGACACATTGTTTCTTTAATGTCTTGGAGACTAAGGAAAAGGTGACGATTACTCTTCCCATTAATGAAGGCATGTAAAACCCTGCTTGGGATATCTGGTTGACTCTGGCATCTGTGCTCATCAAGAAGAGCGATCACTTATACCAGGTCCTTCTTTAGCTTTCTTCACTCACCCATCCATCTCGAAGGGCTGTAAAGTACTATGTCATCTGAGAAAGAGGCTCAAAAGAATGACTTCTTAGTACGAAGATATACTCCTCACTTACTCTGGGAATTCAAGTTGTTGATTATCAGCCCATCTTGGCTAGATACCAGTACTTATGGATCTGGATGTTTCTCTTCGTGACCATCTCTTTGAGGGGCAGGGGTAAGTAGTGAAGGGCATTAATCTAACAGGGTCAAATGGTTTCTACACTTGTTTGATGAACATTTTACAATGTTTTTGAAACCTCCTCAAGTGTGTTTGCTCAGGTGTCACTCTTCAAAGATCTCGCTGGCTTAAATCATCTAGTCTTTCAGCTGGAGCGAGGCCAAGGTAGAAATTCTCCCCTTAAAAGGAGAGGGTCTTCTCCATTCTAAAACAGATGATTTTTTTGAAAGATAAAAGAAACCAGATATATTGCCAAATCTCTGGGACTGATTCATTATATTTAGAAGCAGAAGAGCATTATTTCCTCTTCTTTCAGATTCCAGAGTCAGTACGGACACTTTCCAGGAGTTCTAGATTCACCAGCAACTGAGGAGATAGGGTAGAAGGAAGTTCATTTCAGAGATGAAGTTCTTTTTCAGCATTCAGGTCATCTTCTGCATCTGCCCAGCCACTAATTTGACAATTCATCCTGAAACCTAGATCTGTCTTCCACTTGTAGGCTGGGACCATATCTTTGTCTCATTTGTGCAGCATCTAGCACAATGGAGTCCTGATCTTCAGGCGTCACTACATTACACCATTGGAATTGTACTGTTCTTTAGACTCCCACAAGTGGGAATATGCAGCGTTCCCCCTAGAAAAGAAACTAGTGACTATAGTTCTTTGAGAGTGTTGCCTCAGAGTTCTACGCTCACGTAGGACTTTGGGATGTAGTACAAGGAACTGAGATGGCAGGGGACTGCATGGCCCTTCTATATATCGTTGGCTGCACAATGGGGCACTGCTTTTCTGGAAGATTCTTGTAGCCCACTGGTGCTAGGGGCAGGAAAGGTGCAGATCACAAAAATTTAAATATGCATAGACAACATTTTCAAAGAGTACTTGTGAGTAATCTTTATTTTCTTTTATTTTTATTTTCTACAGCTTTGTTTTTAGAATCCTTTTTTAATAAGCCAACTGTAATTCCATTTAGCTCAATTAAGGATCTCCTGATAATTTAAACAGTTGTTTTGGCAATGCACACATCATCTTGTAACAGGTATTGGTAATGTAAGGATGAAAACATTTACACAAGAAGAATAAAAGTCAAGGAGGCATATAATTGACCAATTTATCAACCTTAGCAGACAATTTTTTCTGATAGCATTGTGGCAGCTATGGTAAATTTACTTCTGATTGCTTAAGGGGACAGATCCTATATAGTGGGTACAACACATAACAGCAGCCCCTTCAAATGAATGGGTAAAGGAGCAGGTAATCAGCCTGTGCAACTTTGGTTCCTAGATTGGCCTTTTGGCTAATGGTGTGTCCATAGGTGATGGAACTAGGGGTACTGGGGGTGCAGAAGCACCCTCTGGTTTGAAGTGATTTCCATCATGTACAGGGTTTACAGTTTCAATGGCTTTCTTCACCTCCACTATACAAATTGTTCCAGCATGGCTGGGTGTGTCCTGTGAGGAAAATTTAAAATGATCCTGCTCTGCTCAATTAATAACTCCAGTACTTTACTGCCTTTTCCAATAGTCTTTAAACCAATTTCAGGCTTTCAGATGGCTGTCAGAATTATTGTGATCATTGAAGTGCCTTTGGTAGACCTTGATAATAAGTTGCAGTTATGATCAGAGAACTCTTAGCTTCATTGCAAATTGTGTGTGTGCAACAAGGCATGCTTATATACTTTTCTTACTTTTAGTCAGTCCTTTGTGCTATCTGAACTGATGCTCAAACTTCCTCTTGTCCACCCTCTTTTTCAGTTGCAAGGGTGACTGAAATCTAGACTCATAGACTCAAAGATATTAAGGTCAGAAGGGACCATTATGATCATCTAGTCTGACCTCCTGCACAATGCAGCATCTCATCCACCCACTCCTGCAATAAACCTCTCACCTATGTCTGAGCTAGTTGTCTTGACGACCCTGGCAGGTTTAAATGACTGGCTGCACTCAAATAAGTTGCATGCATCGAGGTGCATTGAAGTTTTAATAATCTATAGCCTAAACAAATCACTTAGTCTTGGCTGCTCTAAATTGCCCAGTATGTAGAAGTATGCTTATGCCTACTTTTGGCTGTAGGACCTGAAGGTGTGGCGGGGATTGCAATACATTTCAGGTGAAGAAAGTTGCACTTTGTTTCAGGAAGCAGTCAAAACAGCTATTGGTGCATCCATTTATGGCGGTGGCAGGCCCCGTACAGGCTCTAATTTAGATGAGTCAGACACAATTGAAGGCCCTGAGAGAATAGGCAGGAGGCTCTGGGGAGTAAGAATTTGGTGAAATCAATAGTAGGAATATAGATATTGTGCAAAACAGATTGGACCAACAGTTTTTATCTGATGTGGCTATCCAGTTAAATCAGGATTAGAAGGTAAGATGTTCTTGCCCTTTTTTTTTTTTTTAACAATAAGAACTTAGAAGACACATTTTGCATAAATAGCACGTACACTAAGCACCCCTCTCCAGTCTCTTCTCAGATGCTCCGTTTCTCGTGAATGGCCACTCCATAAAAACTAAGCTGCATAGGAACTCTCCCTCTCCTTTTGGTGCTTGACAGGAGGGAAGAATATAGTAACCTTAAGATAGATGCCTTGATCTATCCTGTTGGCAGATACATCCTCCAAAACACGTGTTAGGCTTGGGGAGTGAGCATGACAACTCCACAGCACCATTTACAAAAATGGCTTACAGATTTTTTTTTTTTATAAACAGGAGGGAAATGTTGCTGGTATTACTTGAGCTGTTCAAGGCAGTGGCCTACCTGTAACCATTCATTCCTCTCCAAAAATGTGGATGATCCATTTTCTGAGCCCTCTGACTCAGATTGCTATATTTAAGTCTTATCTGGTCTCATGATCATTCCTCCTTTAAATCTCTGAGCCCCTCCCTCCAATGCATTGCCCTTAAGGGGATAAAAGAAATCCCAAAGAACAAAGATCATTGTTCCACTCCTTTACCCTCACGTACCCTAAGCATGTGGTGTGGTTCTCCCCATTGCCTCAAATAGAGGTATTCCCCTAACTAGATTTCACATTCCACAAGCCTTAGATAAAACTGCATGCTGATGGGTGAAACCATTATGCTGCTTTGCTGGTCGACACTATGGTGATACCTTCACTTGACCCTATTTTCCTCATTTGCTGTGTCTAGGGAGGACAAAACACTGATAGCACCATGGGCTCTTGTCTGAACAAATTTGTGGTTGTGACTTGTCTTTAGATTAGGGTCTCTGAGGCGGCAGACCATTCCTTAGAATCTGGTCATTGTGCAAGGTTCTGATCCATTTGAAAGTGGGCTGCCAGGTAACTGAGTCTGCCGATCTGCAGACTCAGGTATCTGCAGATAGCCAGGATTCAGCCCTCCTGTGTTTCTGCTCAAAATGCCCCAATCTGGACTGTGGTTCTGTGACTAATGTGAAACTTTTCAATGTGAACTTCATTAATGAGCAGCTGAAGTTCTTTCAGTATCCACAGGGCCAAATTCTTGTTCAAGAATGTCCCAAAACCATTGCAGGTCCCTCGGGGCAAGCAGGAAGGATCATTCACTTGGCCATCACTTAAAACAATTTGACTCAGAACAGACACTGCGAAGATCTTGTATAGGCTGCAGATGTCAAGATCGTATATCTAGGGATCCTTTTGGATACAGAGCCAGCTTTTCCAGACAGCTATCTAGACTGGTGTATGGGTTAATACCCATATTGATATGCTGTATGGGAAAGCTTAAATGGTCTTTTCCAGACAACTTCTGTTAGCAGCAAGACTCCAGTTTCTCTTCCTACCCCAAATGGAAACAGATGACAAGGCTTCCTTGTGTGCTAGAGATGGCAGAACTGTTGAGATGACAGCTGACCTTATTTGCATTTCAGGAAAGCCAGCATCTCTGCCAACCCTGGGATCTGACACTTCCTGATTGGAACAACTTGTCATTGTAGAAAGACATTCAGAAGATGTCAAAGCAAAACGCCTCCCAAAAAAGTAAACAATCTGTTGTGTAACTCAGGAGAATCTTATCGAATTTAAAAGTTCTCTTTTCCTGGTAGCCAAAGGAAGGCGAAGTTTTCAGTGGTCCACCTGTGAGCCCTGGTGTGTAAATGTACCCACCATTTTAAGTGTACAGTGAGGAATGTGGTGCATTGCCACTTGAGTATGGAGAGACCATAAGGAGAGAATCCATGTCCTCAAGTACAATCACCTTCTAGACAACTTCATGGGCCAGGTGGACTATGAAATCACTCGTGCTGACTGCAGGTTCAGTGGGAGGTATAGAAGTAGTAATTGAGCTCCCTCCCATTTGGTCAGCTTCATAGGGCTTCATCAAAATCTCTAACTGACAGCTTGGCTGATTTAAGGGGACTCAGAGAAAACCCAGGGCTTTGGTAAATGGCTTCCCAGTCTTTAGTCTCAGATTTGAAAAAGGTCTAGATGGTTTATGCCAGCAAAGGTATTTGGATCTCAGTCACAGTTTATCTCTTTCTTCATATAAACAAGGTGAACTCTCTTGATCTATTAATGTACAGACAGGGCAGCTCGTTCCTTTAAAGGTAAGTCAGTGAGGTCGCCATTTGGTGGTAAGGTTATGAAAGTTGTGTCCAAATATCTGTTATGGGATGTTACTTCATAGAGCATTAGTTATCTTTCAGCAAAGTTGGCTACTGTAGTTTACTCATTCCCCATTAAACCTAAAAGCATTAGATACTATGAGATATGTTGCGGGAGGAGTGGAATATTTTGTTGCATTTTAGGTCTTTGAACTGCTCCTCTGTGTAGTTGGTTGACATCAACAGTGCTAAGGGAGGTTTATTTCCTTTTGACTCTCTCAAAAGGAGATAAGGGCTTTTTCTCATTTTATAAACATCTGCTATCATTGTCCACTCTATCAGGTGGATAGTGGTCCAAGCAGGTATTGATAGCACTTTTTGTAGCCTGCTCTTGTATGACATGCTACGGCCTACAAGGTGGTTTCCTTTGAAAATATTCTTATGGCATCTGACTAATCTGAGTGTTATGGTTAAAAAAGTTCTCTCATAGAGTATTCAACCTAATGATTTCTTTTAAGGTTTATAATGACAATTTAAACAAAGAATGGTAATAGAGCTGCTGTCTTGCCTTAAAATTGTGATTTTTCTTTTTCCTTGGGGAAAATCGTTATTTTAGAAGACATGGAGATGAAATATAGGATCACTCCTAGGGCTTTTCTCTCTAGCTAATTGTGTTTATATTTGCACATATTCTAAATATGAGGGAGAAAGACAGAATGTAGGAGCAGTTGTTTTCTGGCTTTTTCTTCTTATAGCTGTGCTACTCTTTAGGTCAGTCTACAATGGAGATGCTTGGGGTTGACCCCATTGGTTCGGGCCCAGCCACATTGATAAACCATTTTGTGATGAGGCCAAGAGTTGAATGGTCCTTAGATGAATCATCAGTGAACCAAAAGTTCCACTGAGAGAAGAGACAGACTTCCTGTGCTTCTTATCTATTATAGGTCACCAGCATCATGAGGAAACTATGGGGGATGGTGTGCACTCCAGCATCCATGTGCTGTTTATGCAACTGTGTCTTTTCAGTTTTAGTTGGTGCTGTGAATGTAGTACAGAAGCTAAGGCAGGCCTTTATTAAAATCATGATTTTTCTTCAGCATCCCTGTGGGAAAATCAGCATTCTACTACTCTGAATGTATAGTCTATTCCGAGACTGCTGTAAATGCCATTCTGTGGAGGGGAGTTTCTGGAACTTCAGTGGGAACGTATTCCCCACTCCATAGCAGTCCCTGCAAGATTGGTACAGTCCAGTCAGTGCAGAAAACCATAAAAGTTCCCCAACCCTCAAAACTGCCTAATAGCTTTTATTATTCTAACTGGTTAAAACGCAGCCTTTTTCAGCATTTCAAATAATAAAAAGTTAGTCGGCAGGTTTTTGGGCTGGGTTGGACAACTTTTATGGGATTCTGTAAAATTAACTTCCCAGGTATTTTTTATCATATGGTTGCACAGCTACTATTCTTTAGCCCTACTGTTGCTGACTTTCTATCACATCTTGGTGTGAAACTAACAAAGATTCATGTGGAGTTGGCAGCCAGAGGCACACAGATAAAAGTGACGCAGAATTAGCATGTGATCTTTGGGGGAGGGAAGGGTTTCAGAGTTAAAAATAATGTATTTGAAGGTAAGTTATTTATATGGTACAGATATGTACTGTATTAGGAAAGCTGACAGAGCCATTATTTTCCCATTATTTTCTTCCATATATTTCCAGTAGGGTTGCCAGGTGTCCGGTTTTGACTGTAACACGCAGTTGAAAAGGGACCCTGGTGGCTCCAGTCAGCAATGCTGACTGGGCTGTTAAAAGTCCAGTTGGCAGGGCTGGCAGGCTCCCTACCTGGCTCCGCACAGCTACCAGGAAGGGTGACATTTCCCTGCAAGGGCGGCCAGGGAGGCTCCGCGTGATGCCCCCACCCTGAGCGCCGGCTCTGCAGCTCCCATTGGCCAGGAACTGCATCCTGACCTCTGCATTTCTGGCCCCAGCCGGAGCCCGCACCCCAACCCTTTGCCCCAGCACAGTGAAAATGAGTGAGCGAGTGAGGGTGGGTGAGAGCGAGCGACAGAGGGAGGGGCGATAGAGTGAGCAGGGATGGGGCCTCAGAGAAGGGGCAGGACAGGGCCTCAAGGCAGGGGCGGGGCAAGGGTGCTCGGAGTTCTGTGCAATTTGAAAGCTGGCAATACTAATTTTCAGGTTTGTATTAAATTCTGAGTTACAATTCCATTGTTGGTTGATATAGTACCCACTGAATGTGCTGTTCACAAGCACTGCTTTGAGTTCCTCTACACTAATTTCATGCTGGATCACCTCCAATCTGGTTTCTGTCCTCTCCACTCCACTGACACTATTCTGTCCAAGGTCTCCAGCGACTTTTTACTGGCTAAATTTCAAGTCCTCTGCTCCTTCATCCTCCTTGACCCCCTGGCTGCATTTGACACTGATTGACAATACCTGACTTCTCAAAATCTTGCCCTTCCATGACACCATCTTCTCCTGATTCCACTTCTTTTCCTTTCCCACTCTCCTTAGTTTTCCTCCCAGATCATCTTCAAGCTGATAATCTGGAAGTCATTCAATGCCTCCTTTTTCCTAACTGTGTCTAGGTTTTCCCATTCTGCCTCTGTAACATTTTTGCGGTCTGATCATTTATTTCTATCCACACAGCTAAAGCTTGTTCAGGCTTTCTGTTTGGCCTGTGTTGTACTGCACCCTCCTCATCCCTGGACTCTCTGACATCTATATTACCCTACCTCTAGTTCATTCATCTCCCTTGCCTTTCACTCTCCTGTGTGGCAAGCATGTATTGTATTGGTGCCAGAGAAACAATTCCAGCAGTTGATTTAGGCTGGATAAGTCCAAGGCATAATTGACTGGGGTTTTTTTAGTTTTCAGAAATGTGCTTTTTTAAAAAAAAAAAAATAAATAAATAAAAAATTGAAGCTTGTGTAATATCCACAGCAAATCAGCAAATTCTAATGTACTGATACTTTTAAATAAAAAGGGAAAATACCCATAGGGTAGAATCATAAAATATAATTTCGTAAGAACATAAGAACGGACATAATGGGTCAGACCAAAGGTCCATCTAGCCCAGTACCCTGTCTTCCGACAGTGGCCAGTGCCAGGTGCGCCAGAGGGAATGAACAGAACAGGTAATCATCAAGTGATCCATCCCCTGTCGCCCATTCCCAGCTTCTGGCAAACAGAGGCTAGGGACACCACCCTTACCTATCCTGGCTAATAGCCATTGATGCACCTATCCTCCATGAACTTATCTAGTTCTTTTTTGAACTCTCTCTATGCATTAACCTAGTCATTATTTCTGGTCATTAGGATTTGCCTTTGAATCTGATTTCCTCTCAAAGCAGAGTGTCACTATATTTTTTACAAGGTAAATAAGTTATTAAAGAGGGTTTGGCACTTTTACTGTTGCACATATTTGGGGTTCTACCGAAACATGCCTCACACTGAGCTAAATCAGTGGCAACAGCTGTCGAAGTATTTGGTTGGATTTTTAACACTGTTAGCAAGTTTAGGATGTACTTTGACTGGCTCATTTCTGTCCTCTAATCATAGAATATTAGGGTTGGAAGAGAACTCAGGAGGTCATCTAGTCCAACCCCCTGCTCAAAGCAGGACCAACACCAACTAAATTATCCCAGCCAAGGCTTTGTCAAGCAGTGCCTTAAAAACCTCTAAGGATGGAGATTCCACCTCCTCCCTAGGTAACTCATTCCAGTGCTTCACCACCCTTCTAGTGAATTAGTTTTTCCTAATATCCAACCTAGACCTCCCACACTGCAACTTGAGACCATTACTTCTTGTTCTGTCATCTGCCACCATTGAGAACAGCCTAGCTCCATCCTCTTTGGAACCCCCCCTTCAGGTAGTTGAAGGCTGCTATCAAATCCCCCCTCACTCTTCTCTTCTGCAAACTAAATAACCCCAGTTCCCTCAGCGTCTCCTCACAAATCATGTGCCCCAGCCCCCTAATCATTTTCGTTGCCCTCCGCTGGACTCTTTCCAATTTTTCCACATCCCTTCGGTAGTGGGGGGACCAAAACAGGACTCAGTACTCTAGGTGTGGCCTCACCAGTGTCGAATAGAGGGGAATAATCACTTACCTTGATCTGTTTGCAATGCTCCTACTAATACAGCCCAATATGCCATTGGCCTTCTTGGCAATGAGGGCACACTGTCGACTCTCATCCAGCTTCTTGTCCACTGTAATCCCCAGGTCCTTTTCTGCAGAACTGCTGCTTAGCCAGTCGGTCCCCAGCCTGTAGCGGTGCATGGGATTCTTCCGTCGTAAGTGCAGGACGCTGCACTTGTCCTTTCTGAACCTCATCAGATTTCTTTTGGCCCAATACTCCAATTTGTCTAGATGTGATCCTGAGACATGCTGAGTACTTACAACTTCCACTGATGTCAAATATTGACAAACAATTCAAGGACCAATCCTACAAATGCTCTGTGTGTACAGAGTTCCCATGGGAGTAAGCAAAGAAGAGTCTTTACAGGATCAGCCCCATAATCCTTGACAAGAGACACTCGAACAATTGTTGAATAATTTACATAGAAGTTAGTGAGATGCTCCAGCCAAATTCTGCTCCCACTGAAGTTACATTAAATTTTCAGTCAAATTCTCATTAACTTATCCATTTGCAAAGTCCAGGCAATTTATACTCCCCAAGACTAGAACTTAATTTTCTAATTAAAAAAAATTCAATACCAACCCTTATGCTCATAAGTATCCCTGCAGTAACAATGTATAGCGTGTATATGATGGAAAAATTCAGTAAGGAAATATATTTTCCTTCCAAGTTTTCCAGGACTACTCATAAGCAGTGAGTCAGATATAATTATGAGAAAATCTTGTGTCTTTTCAAATAGTGCTGTGCAAATCGTCCAACACAAATTCAAAATACAGCCAGAGTTTGTTGATAGGCTCCCTGAGGATGACACACAGTTCAAGCAGATCAGCTCCAACTGTCAAATGAACATCCTGGATTCTGGGGAGGGGATTATGATTTAATTTGAAACCATAGGAAAGTTGGTGGGTTCAGGTGTGTTTCTTTGAGTTTTCAGGTTCGCTCAAGCACAGGGGGGCATGAATCCATATGAACTAAACTCCTCCCCAACATGCACCTGCTCCCATGTGATACAAAACCATCAGGCTTCATACAGCTTCTTTAAAACCAAAACACTAATGTTTAAATGGAAGTTGAACTGTGTTCATGATAGGATTCGGATGCCAGCTCTCAACATTAGCCTTAAAGTAAAGAGGCCTTGATGCTGCAGGGAAGTACTGAGAAGTGGAGAACTAGAACAGTGCCAGCAGTTAGAAGAGATCCTGTTTCAGGGGACTAAGGAGCTGATGGGTAAAAAATCCAAGCTGGTGTTGGGGATAGAGATACTGGGGAAGAACTTTCTCTCCACTGTTGGAGGCAAGTTTGGGATCTGGAGGCAGCCACATTGCAGTAGTTAAAGTAGAGTGGAACAGGAGGAGGAACTCTCGCTTCATATATTTTCTATGGCAGGTTTTATTTAAATATCTGAGGCTGCATGTGTGGATGAAATGTGCAATATAAGTGCTAGGTATTAATTATTACTTGTTCATCAGCTGCTATGTAAAGTTTTTTTAACTTGTTGGAAATGAATAAGGAATCAGGGAATATACAGTATGTACCATAAAATCGTAATAGCAGTGTCCATATTTTTTTAAATCCTTTTGTTGACTTGCTGTAGTATGAGTCCTATGACTCTTTCATACTGTGGGACATTCAGTCTAAAAGCAAGATATGTGAGAAAGGTACCTGGCAAGAGGAGATAACACAAATTTAATTCTAACATTGCTATTGTTCTTTACGACATTCTGATTGGCCAGCTAGATGGACAAAAATCTTTAGTCACATCTATATCTCTCTGAATAACCATTGTGAAGAAGAGCAGTCCAGGGTCACCACACTTTAAACACTGCTAGTCAGCTCTCCAGAGAGAGACTAGATATGTTGGAATCACCTGTCAAGAAAAAATGTGGCTAACTGTACAAAAGAAACCCTTTTCATTTGATAAAACAAAATTCCATTTAGTATGTTCTTTGTTTTAACTTTTAGCGCTTCCTTAAGATTTTTTGTTAAAGCATGTCTCCACTGCAAGAAAATTTGTTGTATGTTAGTTTCCTCGCTAAATAGCTGGCAAGATCAATACATTAGCTTGCAGTTCAAGTGTTATTACTCCCAGCTATTCAGAAAAGAAACATGTATTACAGCAACAAATTTTCATTTTTTCAAAAATAGGGCGCAGTGCAGATTGGACTAAGATTAAAATAACTGTAGGCAACTACTATTAATATAAGTGATTCAACACCTGGTCTGCCTTTTGAAGACATCTCTGCACTAAGCTTACAGAGTTTTAGGTACCGTATATAGTATTCAGTGGGTCAAATACGTCACTGCTTTTACACCACTGAAATTATAACATTGTGAGAAATTAGCAGACCATGTTGGTTTAAATAATAGCCATCTATAAATGATGCCCATGCTCTGGTCATGCAAATACCTTACTACAATTATACAGTTACACTGACTTAGCAAGTTTTTAGGGACTTACTGATAACAAGTCCATCAAGCTTTCATTTTTATTCCACTATTTCCTTTTATTATTCCACTCTTTCATTCTTTTTTTCCTGAAAGCCACCTCTTCTGACTAGTCCAGAAGCCAAATGAAAGCACTCGAGACAAATGTTTAGTAACTGTTCAAAATGGTCCAGCTTTAGGGCTCACCCTGATGCAATTGTCCCTAGCATTCATTAGAATCTTGTTGGGGTGAGACAAGAACTGGAGGTATTAAGAGAGCTTCACACACTTAGCATTAAGGACACATTAATATTTTGGAAATAAACTTGTGGTTCTTGGTATCCCACAGATGGTACTAGACAGGAGGAAGTGGAAGGTGAACTTAGTGAAGAAGAACACTGGTTTGGAAACTCTTCAGAGACCCCATCAGAAGCATCATATGGAGAAGTCCAGGAAAACTTTAAGTTATCTCTTGAGGATAGAATCCAGGCACAGTCCACTTCCCCGGATACTTCTCTGGGAAGTGCAACTCCTAGCAGCAACACGCTGGAGCTGGTAGCTATTGACAATGAGGCTTTAAGAGACACATTACAGAGCAAAGAACACCTTTCTCCTGATGTGTCCTCTTTGTGTGAAGATGAACCTCCTGGCCCAAATAAGCCACTGAGCAGTAACCTGAGAAGGCTTCTGGAGGCCGGTTCTCTCAAGCTGGACACTGCTGTTACAGTCAATGGCAAGGTCGAGTCCCCTGTAAATGTTGGTTCAAATCTCTCCTTTTCTCCACCTTCTCATCATGCCCAGCAGCTAAGTGTTCTTGCCAGAAAGCTTGCTGAGAAACAGGAACAAAATGATCAATACAATGCAAGTAATCGGTTTATATGGAATCAAGGTAAATGGTTGCCAAACTCAGCCACCACCTGTGGTTTGTCCCCAGATTCAGCTATCCTGAAATTGAAAGCCGCAGCCAATGCAGTTCTTCAGGACCAATCACTTTCAAGGACTGAAGATACTATAAGATTTGAATCCTTTTCTTCACCTTTTAGTTCTCAGTCTGCCAGCTCAACCTTAGCGGCTTTATCAAAGAAAGTTAGTGAAAGAAGCATGACTCCTGGGCAGGACCACCCACCTCCAGCTAGTTCTTTCCTTTCCCTGGCCTCAATGACCTCTTCAGCTGCCCTACTCAAGGAGGTGGCTGCAAGGGCTGCGGGCAGCCTGTTGGCTGAGAAGAAAAAGTCACTACTTGCAGCGGATCCCCTGCAGCTTTCAGAGATGAAGCAAGAGAAAGTAACTCCACCACAGTCTTTGGAATTATTGCTACTTCCAGTCCCTAAAGGAAGAATTTCTAAGCCCACTAATACAGGTATGGACACTTATCTTAACCGTCAAGTAAGGCATGTTTGTTTTGCTCTAGATTTATTTAACTCTTATTCTCTGGTCTGGTTTGTATTGTTTCCACCTATTATGAAAATAAGAACAAAATAAACAATAGGATAGCTTTTGAACTACCATTTGAAGATCAAACCTTCACAAATGTTTCCATATTTGAAAAGTAATGAGTGTACAGTTCAATACATTTTTTTTTTATTCCATACAAATGTATTTTTTCCTCACCAAGTTCAGAATAGGTCCACACAAGAAATATTTAATGGGGAAGATCAAAGAATCCCTGTCAGGGAGCTTATGGTATCAGTGAACATGTACAAAACCAGTGCTTTTGAAATATTGGACAAGGGAGAATTTTCCCTCCTGCTGTCTGTGTCACAAATGGACTTTTGTATAATAGCTTACTACCCTGTCCTAATTTACCAGAGTATATTATTGTGTTGCCACTTTTCATTAAAATTTTCTGCAGAAGTACAAACAAATCTCTCATGTTCATTCTTTCACAATTCTTTATCATGAAAAATAGAAGAATATGAACTGCTTTTTCCTAATTCTGCTCAACAAAACCCGCTTTATACTTCTTGGCCCACCCCCTCCCTCTTCCTCCCTTAGTTCTGTCAGCATTCTAAGATATAGGCCTATTGCAAACAGTACTATTAACAAAAGAAATCAGGAAAGAATGTGAGTAATTATATTATTTCAATTATCAAAATAAGAAATATTTTCTTTTATACATACTGACATTTCTTTTTTAAAAAATTGCATGCATCAAATGTTCATATTTCCACGGACATCTCCATGGAATTTAGGTGTTATCTTGCTAACAATGAAATTCTGATAATTAGGATGAGGAAGCTGGTCAAAAGCCTTCACAAGATAAAAGGTTTGGGTGTTAGTTTGTTAAGGATTGTCTACATCGCGCAGTTTTAGCAGTATAGTTAAACTGATATAGTTTTGTGGGCACTTTTATTCCTGCATAAACTGGGTTTTTTTCAGGTAAGCTTACGTTGCTTTGGAAGGGGTTTACATTAAATTGGAAAAAACCTCTTATACAGGAATAAGACTGTCCACATATGGAGTTATACTAGTGTAAATGTATTCATTTAAATTCACACCTTTAATGTTATACCGGTATAACTTTCTCACATAGACAAGCCCTTGAAGAGAGGGAATAGCAAGGATTCAGTTATATTTACTATACTACACCATTCCAAAAATGTTAATATTATCTGCTTATTTACTGCATGTGCAAAAGGCATTCACATGATTAGTTACTTGATACGGAAGAGTAATGCAGAAGAGAAACTTTTTTATTGTAGTAAAATCCAACTTCTATATGTTTGGCTAACGAATTGTGAATTTTTATCTGTACACCTTGGAAAAGAGGAGTGCATCTAAGTATATATGCAGTGCTGGCAATTCATAAACTGGCTGTGATGCAGTGAAATCTCTAGCGTCTACTCTGCTTAAGACACAGGAATGCTGAAAGGCAGTAATGGGAGCATGTTACCTCAGGGCCTTGGTAACCATGAAACAATCATTTCCCTTTGCTTTATATATAAAAAATATGATCAGTTTATATGTACTGGGCCTTCACCAACCTCAGTTGGCATCCAAACAAACTTTATCACAATAGATTAATAACAAAGATTTTTGTTGAATTCTAGCTCCCTTTCTGACATGCTCATTAGTTTTTGACTGGAAAGGAATTGACCAAATGAAAATAAGGGACCAAGAAAAGCAATGAGGTAGGGTATTTGGATTTTGAAGGAATTTGGTTCTCTGTAATCATTCTTTCTGCTGTAGAGACATACAGCTTGCAGAAAGAGGTCACTGTTGTGTGACTTTTGAGCAGTAGACATTACAGTACTCCTCTAAAATACTGAGTTGGGCACTTGATCATGTATATTTGCTATGAAAATAAATGTCACACATTCCTTTGATTCTTTTTTGCAGCCATGGTTTTATGGCAGTAATTCTTTTTGCAGCCACGTTTTTATGGCACTGAAAGCATAATATAATATTTCATTTTCTAAAGTTTTGTCTGTTTGTGTGGGTCTTCTCTTAAGGACATGCTTGTGTTGCCAGTAAAATAAACATATTTTCCCTGAAGGCACTGATTGGCAGATTTTCCCATATATTTTATAGCTGAAGAAAGTCTGCTTCCAGTTATTATGAGTCAGCTTCTTTCATCAGCAATGAAGATATCCGTATAGCCAATGGTCACTGAGATCAACTTTTTAGATATTGGAAAAAATAAGGAGGCAGTAAAGGGGGAAATATGCTTAACAGGCCTACTGCATGAAGTAAGCTCTGAGTTCATAAACTTTTTTTAGTATATAAGGAGCAATAGCACATCAGATTGTGGTCTTGTCAGATCTCACATGCTAACCTTAGTTAGGCCTGATCATTACTTGGATGGGAGATGCCCAGTAAATCTCAAGGTGGTGCACGAAGAGACTGAAATGGCACCCACTAAATCACTGTACCAGTGGTGTTATGAAACATTTTAGAGTTGGTATTGCTGTCTTTTGGATGAAATGTAAAATGAAGTCCTGACCTATGTTCCCTCTAAAGTGCATGCATGCGCGGCCATGCAGGAGGCTACCAAGGGACGTGCACTTAATTAGCAGAGCCGCGCAGTGCACACTGCTCTCAGGGGTGTGGCCACAGGTGCGCCTGGAAGATGGTAGTGTGGTGAGGTGGGAAATAGGGGGTATGTGGAGGTGTGGGGTGAGGTGGAGGGTGGTGGTGGGGGAGCTTGGGGCGTGCGGGGCCGCGGCGAGACACCTCTCCCTCCCAGCTGCAGGGCTGCTGCGGCGAGGCCAGACGCCTTTCCCCTGCCAAGCCCCGGGGCTGCTGCGCTGGGGGGAGACGCCTCTTCCTCCCCACCCCCACAGTCCTGGGACTGCTGTGGGAAGAGAGGGCTGGGGGGAGTCCTCTCTCCCTGCTGCACCCCTGGGGAAGCCTGCACCCCAAACCTCTCATCCCAGCCCCACCCCAGAGCCCGCACCCCCAGTCGGAGCCCTCACCCCCTGGACTCCAACCTTCTGCCCTAGCCCTGAGCCCCCCCCACACTCCGAAACTCTCGGCCCCACCCCTGCTACACATCAACTCCATATTAGTGCACATAACAAAATTCATTCCGCACATGGATGGGAAAAATTAGAGGGAACATTGGTCCTGACTCCCTGTTTAAGATCCCATGCCACTTTTGCAAGAATGAGTGTTAGTCCCTATGCCTGGATCACATTCCCATTTGAGCAATAACACTTTGCCTGGAACACCTACAATATTCTTCCTGATTTTCAGTTGGATTCAGTGAGTCTGATTCTCCTCTCACATCAGTTTTACAGTCATGTAGCTCCATAGAATTAATTGGAGTTGTTCCTGATGTTACGTCAGTATAAGTGAGAGGCAACGCAGGCCCAGTATTCTTTGTTTCTTATGCTAAAACATTGTGTAGTGTTATAAGCAACTCTTGTGTTCCAGCCCAGAAATGGCTGCATTTTTGTGGTGGATTACACAATTCCTGTATATTAGGAATTCTCATTGTTATCAACGGAGTTGTACTCGCTCACTCCAGTTCTGGGTTTGGCCTAAAGTAATGTGCAAAATTGCTGGTAAGCCACCTTGTTTATAGACCTATTATTAATGGGTTAGAAAATAGGTGACAGAACTTGCTACATTTATTTCTGATTCCCTTCTGATGATAACCAGTTACTCAAAAGGAGACATGATAGAAAGAAATTACTTGATGAATAAAAAATGCTACTAATATATATTTCTGTAGTTTCTCTTACATTTTATAAAGAAATAAGGAAAGACATGAAAAAAGTGAAACACTAGCAATTATAGTGTTGGTTTCTGCAGATTTTTCAGAGATGCAATGATGGAGCAATTTAATAATATATTGAATGTGATAGAAATTCTACTCATGAAGTTTTCTGAAGCTGCAAAACACATATTGAAAATGTACTCTTTTTCTCAGGCTTGTTGATTAGGTCAGAAGGACTATGTAATCAGACAAATTATATTTTTGTCTCCTACCAGCTAGTAGGAATTATCCTGAAACACATTACAAAATCATTCTGGAGGTTTTATTAGTTGGTTTCCAATCACAGGAAATGTTAAATTTCATGAATTCTTGCAGGTAGAAAATAGCTGATGAATACGTTAGATAATGAACTGAAATAGTCTGGAAATAATTCCAAATAACAGGATAGACACTACTGACTTCTGGATTTTCGGAAATAATCAAACTGCCTTTTAGCAATCACAAAAATAGTCTTCTAGTTCAATGACAACACTACAGACTTCCTTGTAATGGGCAGAGACATTTGTAGTGAGATGTCAGAATGTTTAATTGTGTCAAGTCAAAGAATCTCCTTCTCCTTAGCATGGTGATTATTCCATACTTAGTAGGTAAATTTCCTGGGCCTTGGTTGCCATTCCCTCCTACAATGGATGATACTGTGCAAAATAGCATCCAAATGTCTAGAAAAAGGCAGTAGGTTTAATGCTCTGACAACCAGAGAAACAGGATAGAAGAATAAAAAAAATCCCATGACCCTAAAATCACCTGATGACTGAAGCAGCAGCAGCATCTGCTTGAGCCATAAGTAAACCAGTTCAACAGCAGGGATTCTGAAAACACTCAGTATTGGCCTTGAGCGTGTCCGGTTTATGACGCCAGCATGGTTTATGGTTAAGAAGTGTGAATTATTCTGTATTTAATATCTTATTTTTTCATTATCCATCAAATACTGGAATTAACCACTTTTAAAATCAAGAGTTAAGCATTTTTTCCCTGATCAAGTTGGCAGCGGATAGGAAATTTGGCTACCGAATGATGTTTGTGAGAAGTATAGGGCCAGGTGAGGAAGAGTAGCATCGCCTATTGGCTATCCAATGAGTTTTTGAGACTTTTAACTTGATAAATGAATCTTAAATTACAGCTTTCAAGGGGAGCATAACTAGATTAGGGAGGTTTGAATATGGAAGGAGAGGAACTGAAACCTTTGTTGGGCGTTGGTGTTTAACCAGTACTATGTCTGTCTTTGCAGATGAAAATCTAAAGTTGTAAAATGATATTTTGGTATGTTTATGAGGGGAAAGTATTCTACCAGTGGCTGTAAAGGACCTTCTCTTTTTCTTTTCTCCCTCCACCAAGCCCCAGAAGAAGAAGGAGGAAAACCTTTTCAGTGTCCAATCTGTGGGTTGGTTATAAAGAGGAAGAGTTACTGGAAACGACACATGGTGATTCATACAGGTTTAAAAAGTCATCAGTGCCCACTCTGTCCATTTCGTTGTGCACGCAAGGACAATCTCAAATCACACATGAAGGTAAGGGCAGTGTTCATGACAATGAAGAGACTGGCTTAGTGAGCAAAAATATATAGAAAAAAATCTATCTGGTTAAAAATCACATAATTAAAAAAAAATATCTCATTTCCGTACCTGTGTTACTAATAACATCTTATTAAAAATGAAAGTACAAAAAGTTTTAGATTTTAAAATTTCAATTTGTTTGCCTTTTGGAGTTGGTATAACTTGGGCAATGAAAACAGACTGGTCAGTTTCACCTTCTGGCTCTCCTACAATGCTGTAAAGTTTGCAGGCATTTCAGGGGAATGTTCAAAACCAAAACAATAACTGTTTTCACTGTAATACGTTTTTGTAAATAATGTTTTTATTATTTATTTATACACAACTTATATTTCAAGCCTAACCTACCTGAAGGTTAAATGTCCATGTTAAACTGGCAAAAATGAACAAATTCAACAAAGAAACTTAATGGAGAGGCAGTAAAGTGCTGCAGGGGTTAAAGAATGTGGTGTGATGGTTCTTGCTTACCATAATGTGTACTTCAATGCATGGACACCGGATGGTGAAGTGAAGATGGGCTTTGGCTTATCCAGTCTCTATATAAAGTTACTGATCAGAACTGTTGAGTTTCCTTCATTGGCATACTTGATCTGTTATAATAGCAGTACAATTTTTTGTTAGTGGCTAAATTTGTTGTTTATAGTTATTAGCACAGATAAATATCTTTAAAATACACAGGGAAATAGTGGGCTTTTAGGCATGATTTGTTACAGCAGAGGTTGGCAAACTACAACCCGCGGGCCACATCCAGCCCGTGGGACCCTCCTGCCCGGCCCCTGAGCTCCTGGCCCAGGAGGCTAGCTCCCGGCCCCTCCCCCACTGTTCCCCCTCCCCCGCAGCCTCAGCTCATTGCACTGCTGGCACAGTGCTCTGGGCAGCAGGGCTGCAAACTCCTGGAGCAGCGCAGCTGCAGAGCCGCGGCCTGACCCGGTGCTCTGTGCTGCACAGTAACGTGGCTGGCTCCAGCCAGGAGGCGCAGCTGTAGAGCTGCCAGCCACCAGTGCTCCAGGCAAGCAGTAAGGGGGCAGGGAGCGGGGGAGGGAGGGTTGGATAGAGGGCAGGGATGGTCAGGGGGCGGGGGTGTGGATAGGGGTCAGGGTGGTCAGAGAGCAGGGAACAGGGGGGTTGAATGGGGGCAGGGATCCCGGGGGGGGCAGTCAGGAAGGAGGGGGGGTTGGATGGGGTGGCAGGGGGCAGTCAGGGGCAGGGGTTCTGGGGGTGGTCAGGGAGAAGGGGTGGTTGGATGGGGCAGGGTTCCCGCGGGGGCAGTCAGGATGAGAGGAGGGGTTGGATGGGGCAGGGGTCCCGGGTGGGGGCTCCAGGAGTGGTCAGGGGATGGGGGGTGGATGGAGCAGGGGTCCCTGGGGGGTCGTCAAGAAACGGGGGGGTTGGATGGAGCAGGAGTCCCGGGGAGGGGCATCGGGGGCGAGAAGCAGGGTGGCGGCCGGCCCATGCCTGGCTGTTTGGGAAGGCACAGCCTCCCCTAACCGGCCCACCATAAAATTTCCAAAACCCAATGCCAAAAAGTTTGCTCACCCCTGTGTTACAGCATTTGTTACGTTAAAACATTTTAGAACACTGGGCCAGATTCTGATCTCACTTACACCAGAGCAACTATTGACTTCAGTGGAGTCATCTTGATTTACACTTGTCATGGATACAGGGCTAGCTGCACCTCTCTTTCCTCTCCAGTCTCTGAGTGCACCACATCAGGTCTCAGACCTTGTGCCTTTACCTCTCCTGACGTGGAACCAAGCAATTCTCCCACTCTTAGACAGGGTTCTGGGCTACAGTGCCCTGTGTATCGATTGTGCGTACCTGGCAGGTCTGACTAGATTCAGTACCTGTAGTTCTTTGGGAGTCCGTGACCAGTGGTAAATACAGTGACCAGACAGCCTTCTCAAACCAAAATATTGTTTAATCTTGGTAAGAACAAAGCATAACATAAGGGGGAAAAAGGGTTTTTTAAAACAATAAACAGCCTATACACAGGTCTGTCTTACCTAGAGGCTTGTCATCCTGTGTTAGAAACCCTAGGCAGGCCTCTCTTTACTGTCTCCTGCAAACAACTCTCCCTTCCCTAGAAAGCGTCACTTTTAATCCCTCTGAGAAGTCCTCTGTTTCAGTTTCCAGGGCCTTTAGGTTCTCTTTTGTTTACTTGATGGGACCCCTGTCTTGACAAGCTTTTCTGGTGAGTTTAGCAGAGGGTCAGAGGTATGACATCAACGTGAATGATTGGTTCTTGCACTGTCTCTTAATTGTTGGTTGCTGGATGGCTATTTGAAGCCATTCTACTCTTTCCTGCCTATGGGTAATCAACCTCTCCTTGAATTATCTCTGTCTTCATACAGTAAAGCCCTCTTACAACAATCGGACAAATATACAGATCATATAGTATTTATGCAATAATGTGGTGGTGATTTTATGAAAACTTCTCTGTAACACGGATAAAAACATTAAACTGTCCAATAGCCATTTTTCAAAATTTGTCTTCAACAAAAAATACCAAGGAATTAATTAGGTAAAGCAGAGTCCTCAAAATAATCTGACAGCACCAAAAATTATTTTTAGTTGTTCTACTACATATTGAGAAACAGTGCTTAACCAAGTCAAGCTATTCATGAGCAGAAAAATTGCAATTACTTTGCCAACTAGTATGCCAGTTTTATCCCAATATCAGTTAAAACAATGTATTTATAAATCCATAAAAGCAAAACTGTAATAGAAATTACAACTTATCTTTACCTCCTGCGACACTAGCTAGCTGTGTGCACCTTTATGATACAGACTCTAGCTTGTGACGGTATCACAACTGAGAGTTGCAAGGTTTATATAGGTTATATTGTCTTAAAATGCTTTCAGAACAAATCAGTAACCAGTACAGTAAAGGATTTATGTATGTAAGGAATATATTTAAATTCTTGGTCATAACCATTGAGACAAGTATTTATATTGCTGTGTGGTGGGTTAGGAATAAAACTAAAAACAAACCCTGAATTAAAATTTTTATAAATATGATTAACCCTACCACCACCACTGTATGCACACGCTCTTCTCCAGCGCTGGCAACATTTTGCAGAAGACTTGGTTACATCACTGCTTTCTCTAATATGTTTACACATGAGAAGTGTCCACATACTGCCCAACCAAGGGCCACTTAGATATAAAATTACTTTAGTGGTTACTCAACACCACCCTCTAGTGCAGAGGTGGGCAAACTATGGCCTGGGGGCCACATCTGGCCCGCGGGACTGTCCTACCCAGTCCTTGAGGTCCTGGCCCGGATGGCTAGTCCCCAGCCCCTCCGCTGCTGTCCTCCACTCCCCCGCAGCAAAACCGCCGCATGGGCAGCGCTCTGGACGGCGGGGCTGTGCGCTCCCGCTCCTGCAGGGCAGTGCGGCAGCATGTCTGGCTCCAGCCGGCGGTGCAGCTGCCAGACATTCTGCTCTGAGTGGCATGGTAAGGGGGCCGGGAGGGGGGATTGGATAAGGGACAGGGAGAAGGGGGTGGTTGGATGGGGCGGAGGTTCTGGGGCGGGCAGGGGACGGGAAACAGTGGGGCTTAGATAGGGGGTGGGGTCCTGGGGGGCGGTTAGGGGTGGGGGTCCTGGGAGGGGCCGGTCAGGGGACAAGGAGCAGGGCAGGGTTGGATGGCTGGAGGTTCTGAGGGGGGCCGTCAGGGGTCGGGAAGTGGGAGGGGGTGGATAGGGGGCGGGGCCAGGCTGTTTGGGGAGGCACAGCCTTCCCTACCTGGCCCTCCATACAGTTTCACACCCTGATGTGGCCCTCAGGCCAAAAAGTTGGCCCATCCTTCTTCTAGTGTCACTATGAACTAACCTGCCCTGAGGCTGGTCTCATGGAGGGTCCCACAAGGTCTCACTCTGACACCCTTTCTGCTCAATGTGTGTGTGAGGCCTTTCTGCATCCAGATGCGATTCAAAGTTTTGATAGTGATCTTTAAAAGCCTTTATGTCTCAGGTAACTTGTATCTGTAAGCCTGTATTTTCCCCCCATTTCACCATAATGAGTGAGATCAACTGAAATGTACTTGAACAAAGTGTTCCCAGATTTAAACCTCTGCAGGTTGGTGACAAAGTGTTCTGAGTGGAGGGCCCTCAACTCTGTCATTCATTCCTCCTCTGTTCTAACAGAGTCTGCATATCAATATGAAGTAAAAGCCCATCAATTTTCTCTTTATTTTAAGTGGGTGGGTATAGGGATGTTGTGTTAAGTTTACTCCTGGTTTGCAGGGTGACGTGTATCTACTAGGGATTAGTATTGATTAACTAACTTGGTGGGGTTTTAAAAAAAAAAACCCAACAATATTGTTACACCCTCAGTCAATTGTAAGAGATGAGATTTTATAAATGAATCAACAAGTAAAATAAACTGGAGCAAATTACAGCCCCCTTATCCATGATATAGAGGTGAGGCCTGCAGACTGCAAATATCAGCACTCAACACAGTGTGATATCACAGGTCAAAATGGACCATTACATGGTGGGAACTGTGGCCTTCACTGGTCACACCACCCTATTAGAGGTGAGGGCATACAAGGATCGTATGGGCCACATTCAGTCTCACATGCTCACTTTGGCAGTCTCTGGTTTACAGATACATTCAAATGATCAGACTTACAGTATAAGGGTTTGGAAAATATTTTCTGTTGACATTGGGGCTTGATATATATTCTCTTCTGAGTAGGCCTCTGGTGACAATGTGGTGCATCAGGGAGGACAAAATCAAGATGAATCCAAAATGCATGTGTGGCTGGTGAGGGGGATAGAGAATATATGTTTGATGAAGTCACTGTCACCCTACCAGAATGACATGAGTTTTCTTTGGTGATGGAGTAAGCTGATGACAAATTGGGGTAAGCTGAGGCACAGATTTATTTTACCACAATATAAAATGTTTCCTTAACCCTCTCTATTTAAAAAATAAAAAAAAATTCCAAAAACAAAAAGTACATAGACATAAAATACAAACAAAAAAACTGAGAAATAAAACCAAAAGAAAAATTAAATAGAAGTAATAAGGTAAAACAAAAACTGAAGCTGTTATTCAGAGGCACAGTATACTTTCTCTTGTTGGAGATTTCGTAGCTTTTCAGTGTCCTGTCATTTCTCTGGAACTACTTTATCTTACTCTGGCAGATAGGATAAAGAGGAGAGACTCCTACACAAACTGTTGCCACTAGCCACACCCACTGAGTCTACTATAAATTCAGGCTAAATCCCTGGCTGCAGCCAAGATTGTATGCCATCTCCAGAGCCCATGGTTTCCAGAACAAAAGAATGACAAAAAATGAAGTCTGTAATGGAATGGATTTGTTTGTCCATCTGCACCATCTGCTCAGACAGGATTCCATCAAAATCCAGCATTTTTTTTATATAAGTGTGTTGAGAGATTTGTGTCTCCTGTTTTATGTTTAGTAGAGCAGGATGGCAGACAGGATTGTTCAAGGCATTAATCTATTGCAGTCCTGTCACACTGTCATCAAAATCTAGGAGCCTTTTCTTAATTTTGTTTCTTACAGCAGCATAGCCTTGAGGCACAGTACCTTTACCCACTTCTAGAATTATAGATGTTCATCTTTTTTCAGACTTCCATTTTTAATTAGGGATTCTGAGTTTTGATTTCTGTTAGTGACATGTAGCTGTTTGTTTATGGCATCTTTTTTTCCCTTTTCATTTCTTAAAAAATCAGTTTTGATAGCTTTCTGTTAAGTATGTCATGCTAATGAGTTTGGACCAGAATACAACATTGCAAGGAGCAGAGCACTTCTGGTGTCTTGACTCCAGCTATAGAGCATTTGGCTGCAGGGTATTGGGCTGATTCTAACGCTGACAGTGTTTAGATTTATACCTATCTTTTGGATAAAGACTTTATCCAAGAAGGACCCCTTTCCACTGCCAACTTGCAACTGTTGGCAAGGAAGTGAAAGGCAGGAAGGAAAAATACCCACAGGTGCCTTTTGTAAACAAGGGAGGCTGAGAGAATATTGTCATTTAGGGCACACATTTTTATGTTTAATAGTTGTATGACATTTGGATTCAATAATCATACCCATAGAAAAACCTAAAATAGATTCAGTACAGAAATATAAACTAAAATTAGTTTTTATTCACCTGGGATGGGACAAAAATCATAATTCATAACCCAAAGTTTCAGTCCTTACGCTTGGGCCTTTGGAAGGCCTATCAAGCCTGCTCCCAGGAACTCAGGACTCATTTCTGCTATTGCATCATGATTTAAACTGGTGCTACAACTGTGGAAAGTGATGTTGACCAGCATAAGGGTGGAACAAAGAGGATTTCTGAAGGAAAAAAAAAATTAAGAATAAAAAAGCAAGACGACAGTTTTTGAGCCCTTCCCTGTCTGGGTTTAATATACAACAGGAATTTATTTTCCTAATTTAAAAAAATATTATGTACTTATTTTGAAGTGTCAAAATGTAACATAAGGGAGAGTGATAATCTGGGAAGAAAATCTCAGTTTTTTCAATTTCCCCTCATAGGTAAGTATGGATGAAATTCACCTCAGAACACTGCTGCAGGCTTCAGTCACCCAGCTTCCGGCCACTCCCGTATCTATGGAGCATGCACATACTAGTACGCAGCTTCCTGCTCCACTTCCAACACTACTTGCAGAGGGATTGGTTAAGATCACAAAGTTATGCTCCAGAAGAGCAACTGGGTATCCACATAAGGATTTAAGAATAAGCATATGGCCAAAAATAAGTATAAGTGTGTCATAAATATAAAGGGAAGGGTAAACATCTTTAAAATCCCTCCTGGCCAGAGGAAAAACCCTTTCACCTGTAAAGGGTTAAGAAGCTAGGATAAGCTCGCTGGCACCTGACCAAAATGACCAATGAGGAGACAAGATACTTTCAAAAGCTGGAGAGAGGGAGAAACAAAGTCTCTCTCTGTCTGTGTGATGCTTTTGCCAGGAACAGAACAGGAATGGAATCTTAGAACTTAGTAAGTAATCTAGCTAGATATGCGTTAGATTCTGATTTCTTTAAATGGCTGAGAAAATAAGCGGTGCTGAATGGAATGTAGATTCCTGTTTTTGTGTCTTTTTGAAACTTAAGGTTTTGCCTAGAGGGATTCTCTATGTTTTGAATCGGATTACCCTGTAAGGTATTTACCATCCTGATTTTACAGAGGTGATTCTTTTTACTTTTTCTTCTGTTAACATTCTTCTTTTAAGAATCTGAATGCTTTTTCATTGTTCTTAAGATCCAAGGGTTTGGGTCTGTGTTCACCTATGCAAATTGGTGAGGAGTTTTATCAAACCTTCCCCAGGAAAGGGGGTGTAAGGTAAGGGAGGATTTTGGGGGGAAAGACGTTTCCAAATGGGCTCTTTCCCAATTATATACCTGTTAAATGTTTGGTGGTGGCAGCGATAAAGTCCAAGGGCATAAGGTAAAATAGTTTGTACCTTGGGGAAGTTTTAACCTAAGCTGGTAAAAGTAAGCTTAGGAGGTTTTCATGTTGGTCCCCTCATCTGTACCCTAGAGTTCAGAGTGGGGAAGGAACCTTGACAAAGTGTCTTTATAACAATACAAGAATCTTAAAGCAAAAGTAGGGGTGAACTCGATTGCCTGGCAATTGAAGTGCACCTTGACACAGTGGACATAGTAAACATGGCTGAATCGCTGTGGAATAACAAAAAAACCAACAAGAATCTGAATTACATGGGTATAAACTATTCAGAAAACATGGATAAGTAGAATTATACCCAACTAAAGATTCTGTGTTAAGAGGACCATACTGTGGAATCTGTAAAAATCCCATGCCATAAGAATAGAAATATATTAGCCTCCTGATTAGACAATGGATACTGAATGCACAACATTGAGGAATAGCAAAGCAGCAGCTAAGTGTAATATGATAATAAATGGGTGACTTCAAAGATCTGTATATAAACTGGTCAATTTTCACATTAGAACAAGATAGAGAAGAAATTTGATACCTTGAATTATTTTTCCTGGAACAGCTAGTCCTAGAGCACACAGGCAGAGAGGCTAGTCTCAACTTAGTTTAAATAATACACAGGAGTTGGTTCAAGAAGTAACTTTTGTTGAAGTGCTCATTAAGAGTGGCCCCAGTGTAAGTAAAGTCAACATCGTTAGGGGAGGGATCATACCAAAACTAGCATGGTGTAATGGGTTTGGCATCCACCTCTCATGAGTGCCCCCTCTGGTTGGGTGTGTCTACGGTCTTAAACAAATTTAAAACTGATGAAAAGGAAATATTTTAACCCCCACCTAACTGGGACCAGTTCTGCAAACATGCACATGCTAAAGTTTAAGTGAGTAGATCCATTGAAGCCAATGGGACTAACTAGCATGCGTCAGGTTAACTGATGCAAAAGTCATTTCAGGATCAGGGCCTGGAACTTTATAACCCATTGCCACAGGAAGTCATTTCAGACCAAGAACATTGCAGGATTAAAACAAAGTTTAGACAATTATACAGACAAGGAGAACATCCACAGTTATGTTAAATAGGATTTTAAAAAAAAGGTCCTTATGCTCCAAGGCATAAACTTAATAGGATTTTGGAAGAAACTTGCCATATAGACAGGTTATATTATAGCTATCCACTTCAGGGTTTATTGCTTCTCCCTGTGAAACATCTGGAAGTAGTCATTACCTGAGAGAGGAGACTGGACAACTGTAGATGGACCATCCAATGTGTCAATAACTAAATTCTTTCCTGCAGTCAAGGACCAGGAAGTGAATGACAGTTAAAATCCCTTTAAATGAAAATGATCATTTTCTGTTTTTATCATTGTTTGTTTTCAAACCAATTTATTTATTGAAATTTTTTAAATACTACTATAGGCATGCTAGCCAGTGCTCTGGAAACTTCTTTCATCCATTTCCTGTGGTTTAAACAGGAATCCCTGAATTTGGATCCAGTGAGCAAGAATTTTTCCTTTTTTATTTATTGTATAATCTGCAAAATTGTAACCTAATGTGCATTTTGTTTCAAACTAAAGCAAGTCATGATCAGCTGGGTGATTTTGCTGTTGTGACCTGTCACAAGAGAAATCCAAAACGGACAGACCCGTCACCTCTCTCTGAACTCTGGAAACTGCAGAGGTGGCATTCTGAGCCCCTGGGAAAAGAAACTGGGCTTCCACACAAACTTTGCCACCTCTCAGCAGCAGTGGCTTTGACAGCCTTCAAAAGGAGTCATATTTATGACATCAGTCCTCTGGCAGAAGTGGTTAAATATGGGCGCTGGGAGACATTGATTGGTGGGGATCCTAAAGATGCAGCCTGGCATATAGGAATTCAGTGGGGGCAGCAGATAAAGTTGACATACTGAAGGTGCTTGCAACTGTTAGCACATCTCAGTGCCATGTGATAAAGAAGAAAGTCACTTCTATATCACAGTATTTCCAGTAGTACAGATAATTAATTTTGTTGACATTTCATTACAAATTCTTATTATTTATGATATATTATACAAATGTTCTGCTGTAAGTGGGGGGTTGTTTTAAAACCCACTTTGGGTGCTATAAGGACTGGGCTTCAGCATTAGCTTGTAATATCTTAATTTTTGTTAGCTGCAACTTTTAACATCTTAAAATTATTTTTGGCTGTAAATACCCATATTTCTATCACATTGAGAATGTCATTTTGTAAACTCTGTACAACAAGGATTATCTTGAACTGAGTGTTTGTACAGCACTTACACAATGAGACCTGATCCTGTTTGGGGCATTTGGGTGCTGCTGCAGTACAAATCTTAGCAGCATCAATGAAACGTACTTTCACTGAATGCAGAAGGGCTAAATGGCAAGCGAGATTTTGATTGCTTCGCTAACCTTACATCTCTGCAGGCCTGAGTTCAAATCCTGTTTAGGTCACAAGTGAAAATGAGTGTGTTTATCTCAGCTGAGTGCCATTTTGTCCAGATTATACAATCACCAAACAGCATGGAACAAATTTACATCTCTAGCAGTATTTGTAAAAGGAATACCCAGGGTTGGAATAGCATGGTTGCTAGAGTCTGAATTTAAAGTTGTCAAGGTTCCTTCCCCACTCTGAACTCTAGGGTACAGATGTGGGGACCTGCATGAAAACCTCCTAAACTTACTTTTACCAGCTTAGGTTAAAACTTCTCCAAGGTACAAACTATTTTACCTTATGCCCTTGGACTTTATCGCTGCCACCACCAAACGTTTATCCGGGTTTATTTTATTAAGAAAGAGCCCATTTGGAAACGTCTTTCCCCCCCAAAACCTCCCAACCCTTGCACCCCACTTCCTGGGGAAGGTTTGGTAAAACTCCTCACCAATTTGCATAGGTGAACACAGACCCAAACCCTTGGATCTTAAGAACAATGAAAAAGCATTCAGATTCTTAAAAGAAGAATGTTAATAGAAGAAAAAAGTAAAAAGAATCACCTCTGTAAAATCAGGATGGTAAATACCTTACAGGGTAATCCAATTCAAAACATAGAGAATCCCTCTAGGCAAAACCTTAAGTTACAAAAAGTTACAAAAACAAGAATCTACATTCCATTCAGCACAGCTTATTTTCTCAGCCATTTAAAGAAATCAGAATCTAACACATATCTAGCTAGATTACTTACTAAGTTCTAAGACCCCATTCCTGTTCTGTCCCTGGCAAAAGCATCACACACAGAGAGAGAGAGGCTTTGTTTCTCCCTCCCCCCAGCTTTTGAAAGTATCTTGTCTCCTCATTGGTCACTTTGGTCAGGTGCCAGCGAGATTATCCTAGCTTCTTAACCCCTTACAGGTGAAAGGGTTTTTCCTCTGGCCAGGAGGGATTTTAAAGGTGTTTACCCTTCCCTTTATATTTATGACAAAAGTGCATTGGGAAAGTTTGCTAGCATTATGCTTAGGGTCCTACCAAATTCATGGTCCATTTTGGTCAATTTCACAGTCATAAGATTTTTTTAAATAGCAAATTTCATGATTTCAGCTATTATAATCAGAAATTTCAAGGTGTTGTAATTTTAGAGGTCCTGATCCATAAAGGAGTTGTGTGTGTGTGTGTGTGGGGGGGGTTTACAAGGTTATTGTAAGGGGGGGTTGCGGTACTGCTACCCTAACTTCTGCACTGCTGCTGGAGAGCGGCGGCTGCTGGCCGGGAGCCCAGCTCTGAAGGCAGAGCTGCCGCAAGCAGCAGCGCAGAAGTAAGAATGGCAAGGTATGGTATTGCCACCCTTACTTCTGTGATGCTGCCTGCAGAGCTGGGCTGTCAGTCAGCAGCCGCCACTATCCGGATGCCCAGCTCTGAAGGCAGCAGCACAGAAGTAAGAGTGGCAGGGTATGGCATTGCCACCCTTACTTTCGCGCTGCAGCTGGCGGGGTGCTGCCTTCAGAGCTGGGTGCCCGGCTAACAGCCACCACTCTCCAGCTGCCCAGCTCTGAAGGCAACACAGAAGTAAGGGTGGCAATACTGTGATCCCCCTAAAATAACCTTCTGACCCGCCTGCAACTCCCTTTTCGGGTCAGGCCCCTCAATTTGAGAAACGCTGGTCTCTCCTGTGACATCTATATAATATAGGGTAAAAGCACACAAAAGACCAGATTTCACAGTGAGGGGGAGACCAGATTTCACGGTCCGTGACACATTTTTCATGGCCATGAATTTGGTAGGGCCCTAATTATGCTTGTTCCCTCCCTGTCGTGAATACTAAATTAATTTACAAATTAGAGAGAGAGTGTGTGTACATACACAAATGGTAGCTCCCAAAGGCCATAGTTGGGACTGGAGTCCCATTGTACTGGGAAGTATACAAACACACAGGAAGACATGGTCCCTGTGTGAAAGAACTTGTAGTCTAAAAATATGGAAGATAAAAGAAAATGTTCACCAGGTAACATCTGATAAATCAGAACATGATGCAAATACTTTATTGTCTCGTGTCATAACAGAATCTTTCATTTTCTGCTGGAATTAGTTCTCAACAAACTATTTCAGTGACTATAAACAAGAACTGTGTTTTTCTCATAATGAAGGATTAATATGGGACCTAAATTGTTTAAAGTATTTGTTATACAAGTTAACATTTTCAAGGTTTGCACTGAAACATCATTATTTACAGAATGTTATAGGCATAACGCTCAACAAAATACACAATAAATAAGGTTCTTGTCCAAGAACAAGCTGCCTGTCTGAATTGAGGAGTCAGAATTTTATACAATAGGCATTACAGCCAGGTCATAAAGGTTGATTCGTACAAAAAGGACTTCCAGTTTTTATGGTGCGGAAACAGGACATATCTGGTTTTTGAACTGGGTTCAGAACTTATGTTCTTTGCTGCCTAGGTGGTGCCATACTATTTTTATTAGAAATTGATCTTTTAGCAAGAGTCTTGTAATGACATGTTCACTAATGAGTTGAAGTATTTATAAAAATGTGTGTGAGAAAGATATATAGGAGAGACCGTTAGAATATTTTTATAACATTTTCTTTAAATGTATGTTTGTTTTCAATCATATAATCAGGTTCATCAGCACCAGGACAGGGGAGAAACCTTCCAATGCCAGCTATGCCCTTTCACGTCCTCACGCCACTTCAGCCTGAAACTCCACATGCGTTGCCATCAGCACTTCCTCAGGACAGAAGCCAAAGTGAAGGAGGAAATCCCAGAAACTGAAGTCAAGGGATCACCACAGCTAAATAATGATTCCTGCCCTGGGCCACAGAGGGAAAGAGGATCTGAGCTTACAGGGACAGCGTCTGTGTCTAAAACACTTGAGGTGGCTGGGCAGGCCAGTGCTGGTGTCCCACCTTTAGTAGTAAAGGAAGAACCCAAAGATGACAAGAGCATCTCAGCTACATCCTTTGCTTTCAGCACCGTTGACAGAGCCACCAACAACACAAAGCTGAAAGACTCCTCTGACTATGTGGCCAATACAGCCTCGGCACTATTCAGCCAGGACATCTCTGTCAAGATGGCATCAGACTTTCTCATGAAGCTGTCAGGTAACTGAATGGCAGGCAGCAGCTGCTGCTCCTCCTCCAACCTTAAGAACCCCCTCTGTTCTGCGTTCACTATTTCTTGGAATTGCCATACGTTGTTTTTTTTTTCACCTGACTTTAAAAAAATAACAATTTCCTGTTTATTCTTTGGGAGGTCACACCTAATTATTATATTAGAGAGCTGGGAATAGGAACTCCAGATTCTGTTATTGAGTCAATGTGACCATATACAAGTCCTCTTGGGCACGCTTTTCAGAAATGCTGAGCAGCCACAATTGCAGCTGAAGTCAATCAGAGCTATTGTTGCCCAGCATCTCTGGAAATCTAGTCTTTAACCTTCCTCGGCCTTTTACCATCTCTTAAATGGGGCTTATAATGCTTGACCCCACTTCACAGGAGTATGTGAGGCCTAGTTAATCAGTGCTATTAAAGAATGGAAGATGTTACTTCATTTTATTGATTATTATCATCAAAATGTTGGTAGCCTAAGAAGTATGTGAAGAACATCTGAAAACCTTTGTTTTTAATTGAAGTCCTTATTTAATGCATACCACGCTTCTATTTTTTTCCCCTCCTTTGGAGAGTTGTCTGCAGAATAATTTTATGAAATGGAGTATATGTGCCTAGGGAGAATCTGTTGTATTTTCTGTCTTCTGTTGTTGGTTTGACTGAACATTTCAGTTTTGGGAATATGCCAGAGGTGGGGTGGGGCATTATTAGCTAAACATCTTCAAAGGTTGGGCTTGAAAATTTAAAGGAGAGGAAGGGGGAGAATGGTTGATAGAGAATCAGTTCTGTCTTACATGGAGATGGCAGTCCCCAAGGTGATTTCCATATACCATTTCTGCCCTTTGGAGGTTAACAATACCCTTTTAAATGGAGACTAACTGGTCACTGCATTCCTTTAAATGGAATGTGACTTGCATTTCTTTAAATGTCATTGCCAGGTGAACCAGAGGATCAAGGTCTGGCCTAATGTCCTTTTGCTCAGTGACAATGCAGTCTTGTCTTTTGGAATGGCTTAATGTCCTCATCTGACCCAGATCTTTGTACCTCTGGGAGTACGTAGACTCTTACCTGAGAACACAGGATGGAATGAAGAGAGCTGGAAAATAAAGTCTCAGGGTTCGTAGAGCCAACCCAACACAAAGCAAAAGGGAGGGGAAAAGAGGAATGAGAAGTCAGGGATGGGATAGCAAACAGCTCTCATTATGTTTCAAAAGAAGCTCTGGAAACTTCTGGATTTTAGTTTTTTTCCATTTTTTGTTATGGAAAAATATTTTTTGTTTGTCCGCACCTTATTTTGTTGTTGCTGTTGAGTTTCAAACTTAATCCATAGAAAAAGCCCATTTTTTGTTGTGGTTCTGACAACTGGTTTAGATTAGTGTTGCTTAAGAGCATGTTATGCAGTAAATGGCTCTCTAGACCTCGGCTGGACTGCACTGTAGATAATAGAGCTCATGATGGCTGCTTAGAGCATGAATTGAGAGCGGAAAGCAAGAGGCGAAAAAGCCTGCTGATAACTGGGGGAAAAAAACCCACAACATTTTGATCTGTTGTTTTTCATGTAACAGTTGATGGGGAGCTGTTTACAGTTTGGCAGACAGTCATGTTTTCAATGATTGATCTGTTGGCATCAGAAAAAGGATACAAATGTACATTATTCATGCAAAAAGACCCATGCAGTTATTTTATAGTGACTTACTAAAGGTCCTGAAACCTGACTTGTATGCACTGTTACCTAGCAACATGCTATAAAGTCACTCGGGGAGTGAGATGTATCTGTAATTTTGTGTGTGTGCATATTTGGATGAAAATGTACTGCCACCGTCACCAAGTTTACAATACAAGAAAAGCTATGTTAAAGGGGAAGGAATGTATTTTCCAAAGGGGTTGATATTTTGCAACATAATTTGTAAGTTGGTGCTATTCTCTATGCAATATGCGTGGCTATATCGCAGTAGTAGTGCTCTTTTATTTAGCAGGTCTGATAAATATTAGCGGTGTTTTTTCTGTTTCCAGGTTTTTCAGTTAGTGTACTGAATTCAGTCCCTTTGATTAGTTTCTTATAATGACACTATTAACTCTCAGCCCTTAACTTTTCAAGAATATAAATCTCTTGACTTCTCAAATAGCATGTGACAGACTCTTTCCAGAGAAATTGTCAGGCTAGATGTGACTCTTTAGTTTGTTTCAACTTTCCCGATTTTATCATTCAGAGTCAAAACAGTTTAATTTAGAAAGATACTTGCAAGGTGTGTGTGCTAATGCTTCCTAGTGTTCTGTTTTAAATGAGGCTGATCTACAGATTTTATTTGGTTAGGGGCACAGGTCTGGAAGGGACCAACTGGGTCATCGAGTCCTGTCCCCAGCTGTTGCAGGGAACCCAGTCATAGAATCCTATTCACAAACTTATCAAGCTCTATCTTAAAACTAAGGTTGTTTGCCCCGACTACTCCTATTGAAAGTTTGTACTAGAACTTCGCTCCTCTGATGGTTAGAAACCTTCTTCTCATTTCCAGCCTAAATTTATTCATGGCCAGTTTATATCCATTTGTTCTTGTGCCAACATTGTCCTTTAGCTGAAATAGCTCATCTCCCTCCCTGGTGGTTACTCCTCCCCACAATGTATTTATAAAAACCAATCATGTCCTCTCTGAGTCATCTTTTTGGCTTTTAAATTAACCAAGCCCTTTTACTCTCCCATCAGAAAATAGGCTCCCTATTCCCTAATCATCTTAGTAGATCTTCTCTGCACCTGTTCCAGTTCAAATTCAACTTTCTGGTGAACGCTGGTGAGCAGAATTGTACACAATATTTGAGGTGAGGTGTCACAGATCCACAGGTCCAGTGCTCTGGAACTGCTTTGGAGCAATCCCTGGGAGGACCCCTTCAGTGTGCCAGACTCCCTTAGGGTCTCACTCTTTCATTAGGGTTAAGCCATTGGACTGAACCTTGGAGCCTTGGACTGAACCTCAGAGCCTTCAGCACCCTGATTCACACCATGAGCTCCCTTTAACGAATCCACCTGAGGTGGGCACCTGAGGGAGACTTATACACCCAAAGGAGGCAATGCATCCCCACCTTCAGCATCTGCAGTGACTCTCAGCCAGCACTGTAAAAACAGTAGGGTTTATTACAGCAGTTCTCAACCAGGGGTCCAGGGCCCTCTTGGGGTGGGACGGGGGGATGGACGTGAACAGGTTTCAGAGGGTCCACCAAGCAGGGCTGGCATTAGAGTCACAGGGAAGAAAGCCAAAGCCCCGCTGTGTGGGGCTGAAGCCACAGCCTGAGCAACTTAGCTTCACGGGGCCCCTGTGGTGTGGGGCCCCGAGCAATTGCCCTGCTTGCTACCCCATAATGCCAGCCTTGGCTTTTATATGCAGAAAAACAGTCATTGTGGCACAGGTGGGCTGTGGAGTTTTTATAGCATGTTGGGGGGGCCTCAGAAAGAAAAAGGATGAGAATCTCTGCTTTATTAGGTGTGTGGAATAGTAGAAAGATCTTGGTTAGCACAGAGAGAAGAAAGTTACACCTTGGTCCATTCTGGTTAGCCCAGAGTCCCAGCCAAGCAGTGTGTCCCTTCTTGGCTCCTGCTCTGTCCCCTTCTGTCCTCTTTGTGCAGATTTCCCAGTGAGTCACACCTGGCCTCTCCTCAGACTTTTGTTCTCCAGCTGGTCAAACATGGCTGGCTTCCTGACCATCCATGATCGTTAGTTGCTAGGAACCAAATGTCCCAGGGGTCGGCTTTGCCATTGTCTTCATGGACTCTCCACTCACATGGCCCACAAACTCAAGACAGCTAGGCTTCATCCACATTGTGTGGTAGCCTGCCTAAGAGTAAACAGCCCTTTTCCACTCCCAAGATGATCATGCAACATATAAGGGAAATTGAGGTACTCACAGTATTCCTACAAAATATTACAGAAAATTCCCACTCCGTTACATGAGGTCTTTGCTGTACCTTGTACAATGGTATTCATACGTCTACTGGAAATGGCTTGCTTGATACATCATAGGATTGTATTTGCCTTTTTCACAGCCACATCAGATTGGTCATAGTCATCTTGTGATCGACTAATACACTGAGGTCTTCTCCTCTTCTGTTGTTTCCAATTGATAGCAGAAGTTCTTATTTGTCCCTATGTGCATGACTTTGCACTATTAAATTTCATCCCATTTCTATTGCTCCAGTCCTCAAGCTTTTCCAATTCTTCCTTTATAATATCCCAACCTTCCTCTGTATGGGTGGTATCTCCCAACTTTTTATCATCAGCCGATTTCATTAGCACATGCTGATCTTTTGAGCCAAGGTCATTAATTAAAATATAAAATAAGATTGATCCTTGAGAAACTCCACCAGTTACCTCCTTCCAGCTCGATAGTTCTCCTTTCAGCACAACCTGTTGCCAGTTTCATACCCACTTTATAATTCTTCTACTGATCCCCATCTTCTCCAGTTTAATAATTTCCCTTTAGCTTGTTAGCTACTGGTTATGGTCATGTAGTCTGTTTGACTCTGTTTAATGACCTCTGATCCAGCAAATCAATTAAGCATGGGCTTTACTTTTTTGCATTTACTTCAGTTCAAACAGGCCTAAAGTTAAACACGTGCTTAAGTGCTTTGTTGAATCAGAGCCAACACGTTTTTTCATTTTGTTTTAGTTTGTTTTCTGTACATCAATTCTATACAGAAACCCTGTAACTGCATTTGTAACTTAATCTGCAGAATGTTAGTTTCTATTTTTATGGTTTCAATTTCAGCAGATTCAAAGTATGTGTCTGTGTGAAAATTTTTCCCTTACACTCATTTTAAAAATTGTGTTTCCTATTGTTATAAAACAGCGTTTTCTCACATTAAGCCAAATTGCCATGGCCAGCATAGTATAATAACATCCTTACTGTGCTAGTTTTTGTGAAGTGTTTACTTTTCATCACAGTTTAAAATAAATGAGTCCCATTGAAATAAATGTCATTCTTGAGCTACTGATTTCAAAGGGACTTTGTGTGGGAACAATAATTGTGAAGCATACTTCATTCCCTTTCTCCTCCTGGTGTTCACCCAATTGCATTGCGCTAGACAACAACTCTTTTTATCTTAGGATGTACTTTGCATCTACAGTTCTTTTTATGCTGTTTAAACTGCTCATGTGAAAACGCTCTAATATGGGGGAAAACTAACAGGAGCACTTATCAATATATAAAGTTTGGCCAGCCTTGCTTGTTAGAGAAACTACAGTCTGTGTTTAAGGAGGGTGGGGGAAACCCCTTTTAATTCATAACTGATATCACAGCCATACAGTGATAAACATTTTAGGAAATAATACTATCTTGGGATTCTGATGACTGAAAAACACTAAACTCTGTACTCATGTTTTCTCAGCTGAATCCATTGATAGAATAATAAACTACTAAATCAGCTGACTGCTCCATACAGTACATTATGAGGTAAATTGCATTATTAGTTAGAAAGATCATCCGTACTGTGTGGGTTCTTGAAAACCTTGGTACTTACGTGGTGTCAAGCAAAATCTCCCTGCAAAGTTTCCTATCAACAGTGCTGAATTGGCTGGTTTGGAGACTCTTCAGAAGGTTATTTTTAAAATAATAAAAAGTACACCCAATTAAATTGTCAAAACTGATATATTTCTTTTGCAATTCCAAGGAAAAGAATATACTGCATATGTGTAAAGTCCATCGTTTATGCTCATATCAGAGATTTCAAATAGAATATGTAAGCACACATGGCTGGCAAATATTTGGTCATGTCCTTAAGTTAAAAACATTGTAAATTCCATAATGCTGCTGTCAGTGTAGATATTACTGATGTCAAGATAGCTCTTTGAAGTGTCTCTTCAGATTCACATTTTCATAATTTCCATCTAGATCTTTAATTGAAAATAAAACCCAAAAAGGGCAATAGCACAGTTAATTAAAAGTTGGACAAATAAAAGCTTTTAATAACCTCTGCTTCTGATATATCACCAGCTTCGTCTTTCCCTTCCCCAGTAGATTGCTGTTTTATATCCAAGAATTTCTTGGCATCATCAAAATCAAATCTCTCATATTTTACACCTCCCAGAAACGCACAGAATTTAGCAGCGTACAGGAATGGAAAGTCTGTGCTAATGAAGCGTGATTTGAACTTCAGTACAACAAACTGCTTCCCAGTGCATTTCCCCAAGACACAGCAAGAAATATACAACCCTGTGCTTCTAGAAAGTGTATATTTTCAACCTAGATTTAAATTGTGCACAAATTACTATTCACAGAAACAAACATAATGATAATTCTCTTTGTTCTGTGATGGGATCTACTGCTCTGAGCAGAAGTCATAACTCATAGGCCTTTCAGTCAGATCCACTGGCAAAAAGGCGGAGTTTCATTCGCTCATTCTTTGAAAGCTCCTTCCCCAGTATCTCTGCTTTCATGGAGGTGAGCAGATGTTTTCTCTGCTGCTCTCTGTGAGAGAGCCTTTTGCAAGAAATTCTTTCTCATGGGAAACAAGTTGTCCCCCCCCCCCCCATCTTCCTCCAGCTTGGTCTTCATCTGTTAGGGTGGAAAGGGCCCTCGCAGAGGGTCTCACTTTGCTGCACAACAGACTAGGGACATATCAGTGGGTTCAGCAGGATGGTTTTAGCACTTGGTACTGACCTGCTTTCCGTTCAGGATCATGCCTCTGTTGCAATGGGCCATGCACCATGTTGCTGGCAAACAGGGGGATGGCCCTGAAGACAGTAGTAGAGGGGTTTTTAAACCAAAAATTTCCTGTCTTCACCCTACCAGAATCTGCATCACACCATGTAGCCTGCAAGCAGGTTCCAGTAAGGGAACAAAAACTCATTCAGTGGGCTCACACAGACAAGCAGCCTCCATTTTTCTGTGCACCTCTCCCTATGGCCAGTCACACTCCTGCTCTGCATGCTCTCTCTTCTGGGTTCACTGTTCAGAACTAGCTGTAATTTAGCCAGTAGTGGTGACGGAAGGGATTTCTTGTGGCAATACTTGTGTGTGAACTAGCGCTCTATGGTTTCCTTAAACCTCCATCCCCCCGCCCCAAGCACTTAGGTTCAAAGCAGTTTAAGAAAAGGTGGAGCTAGGTAGCTAACTTTTTTCGAACACTTCGCTTCTACTATTACTTCCAATTTGCCTTAATATTCCTAAACAAGATGATTTGGATAACCATGAATTTAAATAGAGTGTTGCACCTGATAGGTTGTTGCTCAGGGGTAAGTCTTAACACTCATATCCCTTCCCTTTAGGCATGCCTACACTACAGTTTCACCACCCTAGTTCATATGGAACTAGGGTTTCACTTTGACAATGTATATTTCAATTCAGATCCTTGTGGAGGATCTCAAACGCACACAGTGAATTTGCTGGCGATAGTTCCCACAGAGGCAAATTTCTTTCAGTGGGGAGCTTAGGTGGTAGCCTACTTGGTTTTCCTGAGGCAGAGATTGAGTACACAAGGAGTTGGAATCTGAACAGAATTGTGTTACAGCACCTCACGTACGGTGAATGACAACCGGTGTTCTATAATCTATCAGATCCTTTGAGGAGAGGGCACCGGAAAGAACAAGAGCAAGTGAGAGACCCAGCTAGATTCTGTCCTGTCAGGAGAATGGCATTTCTATTTCCAAGCCATGTATAGTCTCTTTCTAATAAGTCAAACAGAAATTATCAGGCAAATGGGATCTTATTCTGAAAAGTCAATAACAGATCTCAACCACATAGTTTCTTCCTGCAAAGAGATCAGTTCACCACTTGCTCCTTTTGCAGAGTTTGCAGATTTTACAAACTTCCTGGCCATCTGCAAGTGTGAACTAGGGTCTCGTATATAGTTTGCCAAAGTTTACTCCAGCCCCCCAACTTTCCCAATATAATAGCAAAAATAGCTAGGAATACTTATCAGTCATACTGTTAGTCTTTTACTCATCACAGCTTCTCTTTAGGGTGTGAATGTTCAACATCAAACAATGGATCCTTCCAAATATAATGAATATGAATCATCAGAATTCTTTGGTTCTTCCTGATCCCCAATGCCCACAACTTCCCACCTGGAATCTTAGTAAGTATTCACTTATTGAGTCACTCAGGCATTCTAGCCTCAGTGGGATCCCAGCTAAAACATTATTCCTTTCTTTTCTTCCCATAAACCCTAGGGTTCCTTGTAGAAAGTTTTCCTTTCTTAGCTTACTTAGCTTCATGTCTCAGCACTTTGTGCCATTGATCCTCACATCTCCCACTGCTCTCTTTGGTTGGATCCTGCTATCTCATGCCTTTGTAGTTGTGGCTCACAAGCACCACTTATAAAGCATCCTGGGGCCCAAGGTTATTGCTGTGTGGTTCTAGAGCCCTTCATTAGAGCTACTTTCAACCATGGTGTGTCTATTTATTGGCTCTGTAGATCTCTTTTTTTGCAGCCTTCCCTTCAGCAGGAAGGTTGAGTGGGGATTGTTTTATTTTCTTAAATTCTTACTTTCAACCCATTAGTAGCTGGACCACAGACCAGTCTTTCACTGGGCCCAACTTATAACACCAAGCTTCACTTGAAGCAGATAATTCCTTTTCCTTTTTTCAATCATAAGTGTTGTAAGCACTGAGAAATACACAGTAAGTGAATTGGTTTGGTCAGCAGCTTCTGCTGAAAACTTTCTGATTCCTTTATTTGTAATGACTATTATATCTGTTCACTATTTCTCCCAATGTGGTTGGTGATTGGTCACTGTGTGCTACTTCCCATGTGTTATGATGAATTCTGTCTGGAGCAGTGAAACCGGTACTGAAGAGAGACAAGATTAGTCTTCTCACCTGTAATTTTAATTTATCCTAGTGCAGATCCATCACTCTGGAAAATCTTATTTATGTTTATCTACTCTTCTATATAGACTTGGTTTAGCTTGGAATCCTCTTTGTTATCTTTCAGGTTAGAGCAACAGGGAATGTTAAATGGATATCAACACAATAGTTGGTTCTTTTTTCAATTAATTGTAATAACCAGGGCTGAAATTCAGCTGGGGCTATCCAGAGATGAGCTCTGATAAATATTTTCAAATCTGCGGGAGCTCTGGCAGGGCTGAAGTCCCGAGCCCTGGCACCTCCCGTGGGGCTGAAGCCCCCAAAAGCCCCAGCCCACAGCTGAAGCCCGGAGCCCCAAATGGGGGAGGGACCTGGGGATTCCAGGAAATAGTCTCTGAGAATTTAAGCCCTGGTAACCTGTCCTAGGTTTGTGTGTCCTCTGGGTTGGACGTATTCATCTGGGGAGGGTTTTGACAGTTCAGGAAATGTTCCAGGAGGAAGAGCTTTCAGTTAACCAAACAAATATATATTCTGCTGGATGAGTTATGACTTCTGACCAGAATAATGCATCTATACAAGAGAAAGCAGGAAAGGCAGGAACATCAGTTTAGCCTTTTTCCTTGTATAATTTAGCCAAAACCACATCTCTAAAGCCCTGTCTAGACATGGGCCCTGATCCTGCATTGAATTCCATGTGAATGGACCCCTGTACCTCCGAGAGCCAAATTGATTCAAATGTAAGTTGAGACTGAGATAAAAGTTGAGATTCTGGACCCCAAGAGGTGCTGCTACACTCCTCTTGGGAGATGTGCTGGTACACAATGCCACCGCACATGGGCCAAATTGGAACCCTAGAATAGACTATCTAGTTTAGAAATGGGGCATGAGAGACAGAGCTAGACAGAAGGGTCAGACCTGGACAACGGATGGTGGAGGTGTTTGGAGGGCTTACATATGTAACTTGGTGAGGTTAGCATAACTATGTTAACCATAACCTGTATTTTGGTGAATTTAATGCAATGCTTATCATTGCATTAATGCATATTTTTGCATTAGATTACCTAAAATTGTAAAGGTAAAAAATCCATATGGTGGCATAAGTGCTAAAAATGCATATTAAAATGTTCACATTTAAGATGATTTAATTCCTTAAGAGTGAGTATTGTCAACATGCACTGAAATGTGCATACTTACTGGGTGAGCCCAATCCACATCACTTCCTTAAATGATCTGTGATAGCATCGTGCCAACCCTAAGCCCAACTAAAAATATAAATCATCCAAAGGCAACCCAAGCAGCTCCATAGTGTAAATTGCAAAGCTTTTAAAATGTGTATTAGAGGTCCGGATATTTTTTTTTTTTAAGGCACAGTGGAATGTGTGTCCAAGAGTTGTATCCTTTTTAAGCACCCTCAAATTGATTGTGGCCGCCAGCTTCAAGTTTCTCATCATCTGAGAAGCAACTATGATTGCACTTAAAACTTCATTATCTCTTCCTTTGAGCACTTCAGATAGGGTTACAAAGCAGAAGACCAAGCTTCAAAAGTAGCTTTATGTATGCTTGCTCTGAGAAGGAGCAATTGTTTATGTGAGGTTTCAGAGTAACAGCCGTGTTAGTCTGTATTCGTAAAAAGAAAAAAGAAAAGGAGTACTTGTGGCACCTTAGAGACTAACCAGTTTATTTGAGCATGAGCTTTCGTGAGCTACAGCTCACTTCATCGGATGCATAGCATATCGTGGAAACTGCAGAAGACATTATATACACACAGAGACCATGAAACAAAACTTCCTCCCACCCCACTGTCCTGCTGCTAACAGCTTATCTAAAGTGATCATCAAGGAAGGCCATTTCCAGCACAAATCCAGGTTTTCTCACTCTTCCCCCCCCCCCCCCACAGACACACATACAAACTCACTCTCCTGCTGGTAATAGCCCATCCCTCTTTGAAACCTCTCTTTATAATGGGCATGATAATCAAGGTGGGTCATTTCCAGCACTAATCCAGGTTTTCTCACACCCCCCCCCCCCCACACACACACCCCCCTCCAAAAACCACACACACAAACTCACTCTCCTGCTGGCAATAGCTCATCTTACAACGTGCACAGCAATAATCCAAGTTTAACCAGAACGTCTTGGGGAGGGGGTTTGTAGGAAAAAAACAAGGGGAAATAGGCTACCTTGCATAATGACTTAGCCACTCCCAGTCTCTATTCAAGCCCAAATTAATAGTATCCAATTTGCAAATGAATTCCAATTCAGCAGTTTCTCGCTGGAGTCTGGATTTGAAGTTTTTTTGCTTTAAGATAGCGACCCTCATGTCTGTGATTGCGTGACCAGAGAGATTGAAGTGTTCTCCGACTGGTTTATGAATGTTATAATTCTTAACATCTGATTTGTGTCCATTTATTCTTTTACGTAGAGACTGTCCAGTTTGACCAATGTACATGGCAGAGGGGCATTGCTGGCACATGATGGCATATATCACATTGGTGGATGTGCAGGTGAACGAGCCTCTGATAGTGTGGCTGATGTTGTTAGGCCCTGTGATGGTGTTCCCTGAATAGATATGTGGGCACAGTTGGCAACGGGCTTTGTTGCAAGGATAGGTTCCTGGGTTAGTGGTTCTGTTGTGTGGTATGTGGTTGTTGGTGAGTATTCGCTTCAGGTTGGGGGGCTGTCTGTAGGCAAGGACTGGCCTTTCTCCCAAGATTTGTGAGAGTGTTGGGTCATCCTTCAGGATAGGTTGTAGATCCTTAATAATGCGTTGGAGGGGTTTTAGTTGGGGGCTGAAGGTGACGGCTAGTGGCGTTCTGTTATTTTCTTTGTTAGGCCTGTCCTGTAGTAGGTGACTTCTGGGAACTCTTCTGGCTCTATCAATCTGTTTCTTCACTTCCGCAGGTGGGTATTGTAGTTGTAAGAATGCTTGATAGAGATCTTGTAGGTGTTTGTCTCTGTCTGAGGGGTTGGAGCAAATGCGGTTGTATCGCAGAGCTTGGCTGTAGATGATGGATCGTGTGGTGTGGTCAGGGTGAAAGCTGGAGGCATGTAGGTAGGAATAGCGGTCAGTAGGTTTCCGGTATAGGGTGGTGGTGATGTGACCATCGTTTATTAGCACTGTAGTGTCCAGGAAGTGGATCTCATGTGTGGACTGGACCAGGCTGAGGTTGATGGTGGGATGGAAATTGTTGAAATCATGGTGGAATTCCTCAAGGGCTTCTTTTCCATGGGTCCAGATGATGAAGATGTCATCAATATAGCGCAAGTAAAGTAGGGGCGTTAGGGGACGAGAGCTGAGGAAGCGTTGTTCTAAATCAGCCATAAAAATGTTGGCATACTGTGGGGCCATGCGGGTACCCATAGCAGTGCCGCTGATCTGAAGGTATACATTGTCCCCAAATGTAAAATAGTTATGGGTAAGGACAAAGTCACAAAGTTCAGCCACCAGGTTAGCCGTGACATTATCGGGGATAGTGTTCTTGATGGCTTGTAGTCCATCTTTGTGTGGAATGTTGGTGTAGAGGGCTTCTACATCCATAGTGGCCAGGATGGTGTTATCAGGAAGATCACCAATGGATTGTAGTTTCCTCAGGAAGTCAGTGGTGTCTCGAAGGTAGCTGGGAGTGCTGGTAGCGTAGGGCCTGAGGAGTGAGTCTACATAGCCGGACAATCCTGCTGTCAGGGTGCCAATGCCTGAGATGATGGGGCGTCCAGGATTTCCAGGTTTATGGATCTTGGGTAGTAGATAGAATATCCCAGGTTGGGGTTCCAGGGGTGTGTCTGTGCGGATTTGATCTTGCGCTTTTTCAGGAAGTTTCTTGAGCAAATGCTGTAGATGCTTTTGGTAACTCTCAGTGGGATCAGAGGGTAATGGCTTGTAGAAAGTGGTGTTGGAGAGCTGCCGAGCAGCCTCTTGTTCAAATTCCGACCTATTCATGATGACAACAGCACCTCCTTTGTCAGCCTTTTTGATTATGATGTCAGAGTTGTTTCTGAGGCTGTGGATGGCATTGTGTTCTGCACGGCTGAGGTTATGGGGCAAGTGATGCTGCTTTTCCACAATTTCAGCCCGTGCACGTCGGCGGAAGCACTCTATGTAGAAGTCCAGTCTGCTGTTTCGACCTTCAGGAGGAGTCCACCTAGAATCCTTCTTTTTGTAATGTTGGTAGGCAGGCCTCTGTGGATCACTATGTTGTTCAGAGGTATCTTGGAAATATTCCTTGAGTCGGAGACGTCGAAAATAGGATTCTAGGTCACCACAGAACTGTATCATGTTCGAGGGGGTGGAGGGGCAGAAGGAGAGACCCCGAGATAGGACAGCTGCTTCTGCTGGGCTGAGAGTATAGGGTAATTGTAAAAGCAACCCCCCTGTTCTTCTTTGAGGTGTATTCTTCATATTTTCCACTCTTGGGCTACGCATGCCTCCTGCAACATAAGCTCGATAACTTCCAGGGAGCTGTGATTGTTGGAGCCACTACACTCTTCCCCATGCCTCCCACTGAGCAACATTCTGAGAAGCAGTGGCCTCAGCTGCCCTTCTGTTAATTCCTTCTGGCCACCAACGATTCAGTTAGCCTGGAGCTTGCTTAGTATCCTCAGTGTTTCCCTCGTTCGTTTGTCTTTTCTTTCGCCCATTTGGGGTCTATTTTTGTTTATAGTTAGCTAATTACCCAGCCAGTTTTTCTTTCAATATCCTCCCTCAAGTTCTGCTTCTCTTCTCTCCAACCTTCCTCCACATCAAAAACAAAGAAGGCCTGTAAGTCACAGACATCATCCAGACCTGTGAAGAGCGGGAAGGCTGTATCAAACCCCTGATGTTTGGGGCAGTCTCTTCAGCCTTAGTCAACTAAGTCTGGTGCTGTGTGGCCAGCATTGACTCTATAAGTCACTCGCTGAGCTTGAGTAGTGTTGTCATGCAACACTCGTGACTTTGTCACTAGTCTTGCAATATTTGTTTTAAGGATTTTCATGCCTTCCATCTCATATAATTTGGCCCTTAGCCAAAATGGGTGTCATCTCTCATTTCTGCCTTTGTACCTGATGCCAAAGGCTGCAGCCAGATCTGGTCACCATGTCTCTTTTAACCTTCACGAGGGAAAGTGAAGCTGCCCATGGCAAAGATGGCCATCAGCTCCCACTCTTTCCAAAGAGACTTAAGCCAGACTGCCCTCAGGGAAGATGATGGCCCCTTAGTCGGGCAGGGGAATGTGGAGGTGCATGAGCAGCCAGGAGGGGGAATACATTAGGAGACAGGTAAGGAATCTGTGAGAAGCTAGGAGAATGGTTGGAGGCATGAGGAAGATTGAGGTGGTGGGCAAGAAGCAAACTGAGAGGAGTGGAGAGGGGCAATGTGAGAAGCAGACTGGGGGAGTGTGCCAGGGACTGCGGTGTGGCAGAGAGGGAGAATGTGATGAGAAAGAGGAATATGTGAGAGAAGTGAATGTAGCGGGTAGGTGAAGGATGGATGACTGAAGGAGGGAGACTGTTGTGAGGGAGCTGCTTACTCTGTTCCTAGGTAGGTATGGGATTAGAGAGGAATAGAATGGCAGCTCCCCAGTGCCCTGGGGAGCTGGTAAGGAGAGTCCGCCTGCAACAGGGAGGCCTGCATTTTGAGTACACTTGAAGTGGAATTTTGAACAAGAGATAATCACAAGCAAATTGGGGGCAGGTGGCTTTGCCTAAAGGTTAAAAAATTAAGAGGCAGGGGAAAAATAATATCACAATTTTTAAAATAAATGTAATGATTTAAGGCATTCTCATAATTTTAGGGGGCCTGACTCATAAGTTTAGAATGTTTGGAGTTGGCAATATTGTTTAAGTGGTATCCAGGTCCCTGGTTTCACCAAGTTGACCAAATCCAGTGCCATGGATCAACACTAGCAACTACTAACTGAAGAGCTATTTGCCAAAGTGATTCTGTGCCAAGCCAACATAAGCAGCACCAAGATCTATGGAACTTGCTCCCAAAAGCATCAGTTGCTCACATGAAGCATTTAAAAAGAAAACCTATTTGCTTTGTTTGGTTTTTCTCCAGGGTGGGGACTGGGGTTAAAATATTTTAACAAAATCTCCAAATATTTTGATAATGCAGGGCTCTTTTCCCCAAGAAGTATTTGGGACCTCTAAAATTCCTTCTATTCACACCTGTAAGATTATTACAACAAACCATTTGGATTTGGTTAACTAATTTGCTCTTCTCCATTTCCTTTTGCTCTCCTCTTCTGCCTCCTCTCTTGCTATCCTTTATTATTCCTCTCTTTCATATCTAGTTTTTAAAAAATAGCTTCATAATTAAATGGTTATGGGTTGTGCCAAATTGGCTATTATGCGATGTGGTATCTTTAGGTGTCCATCAGGCTTGTGGGAGACATACAAGACAGCACAAGCAATGGGAAAGCTGTTGTGGGGGTAGGGGCAGAAGAAGAAAGGGAGGAGTGGGAAATGCACGTTTCCTTGAGATTCAACACACTGAGCTCTTATGTGCCAAAGATGCTCTTTGTACAAAAGGTGCAGATACCTACCTACCTCACCAGCCATCTCTAAATGGTGTCATGTTCTAGCGCCCAGTATCTGCACCAGCTGTTCTTGGGTTGCGGTTCACTCCTGTTTCTTGCTGCTGTGTGATTATGCACTACACATCTCATTAAGTCCAGCCTTTTAACTCCCTTGACAGCTGCAAATCAAAAAGAGCCCTTGACTCCTACATTTAAAGTGAAAGACGAGCCTCGGGATGAAGAAGCTGCAAGCTCAACTTTGTCTCAGTCCAGCTATGTGTTCAACCCGGGATCTGAAGCCTCAGCCCCAAGCATCCCTGAGGAGACTGTCAAGCCACAGGAAGTGCAGACAAATGTGTTAAGGCAGGACATGTCTGTCAAGGCAGCATCTGAGCTCCTCATGAAGCTATCAGGTAATTGATTAATTTAAAAATATTCAGCTTCTTAAATGTTCACCTGTATGCTAGCAGGGACACACTGAAAAAAAGGCATATGGTATCAGTTACACCTGAAGGAGCAGCAAAGATACCTCTACTTACCCTCAGATAGGCAAATCTAAGGTGCCTATCAACCTGGTGTCTAATTATTCCAGTGCACAGATTTCAGTGGTCTTTAAGTTAATGACTATAAAATTAGGCAACAGAACTGGTAACTTAAAATTTGCATATGTTGAAATAGTTTTATAATGTCCCAAAACACTTCCATACCTAATTTATTTACGTCTGTTTCTCTCTTCATTAACACCATCAGAGTGTGTATTTGTATTGTACACATGGTGTAGGTATCTGACATAACCTTACACACTACGGGCTTTAGAGCCTTTTGGTTGAGTGCAGTATCCTAAATTGTAAGAACATATTATAAAGTAGATACTGTAGATTGAACAGGCTTTATAGTGAGTTACAAACCACTTGAACTTGACTCCATTGCTTTACTTTTTCTCTCTATACCCCCAATAGAAATATAACCTTTTGCATTCTGTTGGCTGTTTGGTGTGGGCATATGTGTGTGTATATAATATGCTCTATATTTGAGCGTAGAAAGGAGGAACATAATTTTTGCCTTCAGTCCTCCTCCAACTATAGTAGTGTGCACATGCACATAGACACATGCATACATATTTCAGGTGTGAGGGTTGTGAGGCAGGGGATTAATTTGATGGCTTTTTTGGTATTTAAGTTAGTGATGATGGGACCTTGTTGCCCTTATAATAAACTTCAGTTTTTAGCACAGATCAGTGAACATTAGAACCTTGAATTGAAACTATGAACGGGTGTGGAGGGGAGGGGCAGGAGAAAGGGGAGTGATAATATTCATAGATTCCAAGGCTAGAAGGGACCATTGTGATCATATTGTCTGACCTCCTGTATAATACGGGCCATAGAACTTCCCAGAATAATTTCTAGAGCGTATATTTTAGGAAAACATTTAATTTTTATTTAAAATTCCTCCAATGGTTAATTACCCTCACTGTGAAAAATGTGTGCCTTATTTCCAGTCTGAAAACTAGGATTCATATCTCCATATCCAAAATTGGAAGAGGTTTTTTCGCAGTTTGGATATGTCAGTCTTTCAAGAAACACCAGTGGAAATTCAGTGATCAGTGACTTTCGTGATCTCTGCCATTTACATCTGAAATTCGTCGACAAGATTTTCGAATTGTCAGATTAGAAGCTAAACTCAGAGTCCTACTTAAACTCCTGGAACTAAGCAATGTCTGTTATCTCTTGTTTTCAATTCATCCTTTCAGTGTGGATGTCTCAGGTTAGAACTAACGGGGGTAGGGAGTGAGAGACAGACAGAAAGATACATGGACACTTGTAGAAATACTTTAGTCTGGAAGCATCCACTTTGAATGAAAAATTACTGATTTGGGTTTTGGGGTGGGAATTTCCCCTAGAATACTGAACATTATAAGATGTGTTTTGTATTGACATAGCATGCTATCATTACTAGTAGGAGGTGTTTTGAATGGAAGTAGACAGAATTCCAAGCATGGTGTTCTAATGATAAAACCCTCCAATCTGATGGATATTAAATGGTGGTTTTCTATTTTTCTTCATACTTACAAATGTGTTTATACTCAATAAAGTAATAGCTCTGTAATTTAATATAATTCCTCCAGTGTTCTGGAGATACTATAAATCATGACAGTGACGTCTGAGTAATAACAGTACTAACGTGGAATCTCCTTGTCTTATTGTAAAATACAGGGTTTTTTTGTTTTTATTATAGTAGGTTAGAATATTCCTTTTTGAAATATCTATTCAAATAGGATGAAATCTTGTTGGCCCCTCCACATCTGCTATTCAAAAGGAATTTTCAGAGACTATATAGAATCTTACACAAATCTTCAGTCATTTTCAGTTGGGAATTGACTGAACGCTGCAAGTAAGAAATGCATTAAGTAAATGTTTCTCCTGTGATCATTTCAGTGATTCAGCAAAGCTTGCTGATGGTATTTCCGGCTAATCAATAGTTTAGAAAGTAAGGAATTAATTGTAGCAGTTGATATTCCTAAATTAGCCTGTGGATGGGGTTATACCGTGTTGGTGGTTAAACATTTCAGCTTTATAGTCTGTGACAGCTCTTGAGGGGCATAATGATAGAGGTCAGTGTGGGTCATGTTGAAAAATATTTCACAAATGAAAAGCCCTTTTTAATTTTTTCTTGGGGCTTGTCTACACAGCACCAGCAAAGCACACTAGAGGGGTGTGATTTCAAATGGGACTAGATCAGTACGAACTAGGTACCATTTAGAGTGTGTCAGCAAGGTCTACATAGGGCAGTAATGTAGCACATTAGAGTGCTTTTACAGAATGTTTGGAGTCACATGGGCAAGTCACATGTTCATGCCCAATTTCACTCAGTCATTGCAGGAAGCCATTACTTATATACCAGACAGCACGTTTATAAGACAGTCCACTCCCATGTCGCCCATGGTCCATTGTGAGTTAAGTGTCCTTTTGATGGGCCACTCAGTTTGAATAGTCTCTCCAAGATGTGCTGGCTAACTACTTTGTGGGTGTTACCCCAGGAGCAAACATTTGAAATCCATGTATAAAGCCAGTACTTACAACTTCAAATACAAAAATGATACGTGCATACAAATAGCATAATCATAACCAGCAAATCATAACCTTTTCATAGATACCTTACATACCACATTTTGTGCAAGATTCATTGCCAATATATAATAGTGGTTGTAACAATGATCTATATAGTCATATTTTAATCCAATAACGTCACAACATTCCAAAAAGTCTTTCCAGAAATCTGTTTTTTCAAATGTAGCTAAACTGCTTTTTCTATAAATTTATCCATTCTCAAATATAGAAAAGCAACAGTTCATCCCCAAAATGTTGAAGTAGGTTATTCAAGCACTGCACTGTACTCATCTAAGTTTAATGCATCCAGTCTCGCTGCAGGCATTTCTTGTAAATTTCAGTAGCCAGTGCAACCTGTCTTGTTAACTTTCATTTACACTCTAATGTTACACTCAAAAAACTCCTTTCTACTGAAACAGTAGAGAGATTTTGTTTTGTGTATGTATTATCTTTCAGAATCATTGAATGCTTTATCGTCTTGTGCAAAGACTATCACAGACCTGGAAATATATAAAACTTTTTCTGCTGTATACCATCTTAATTTCCTCACTATCTGAATGATTTTATCTATTCCACTGAGTCAGCTCTGTCTTGAAGGTGTGTGAGCTGAAACATGATTTGGTCAAATTCTTAATTGTTGTGGTACATATAGAGAAAATCTGCTTGTTGTTTAACAGTGATATTTGCCACTCAAACCCAGATGAAGTCAAAAATATTTTAGTAGAAAATCTGGCTCTTCTGCTAAAAAAAAAAAACAAAAACAAAAACAAAAAAAAAAAAACCCACGATTTTTTTTCTCTTTCTGAGACCATATGGTTTAGTGGATTGTGAACCTGACTGGAAGTGTCCGTGAATTCCTATCTTTGCCAGTAACTTCCAGTGTGACCTTGGGCAAGTCACCTAACCTCTCTGTGCCTCCATTTTCCCATATCTAAAATGGGGCTAATAATGCCATCATGGTAAAGCACTTTCAGCTCTATGACTGAAAAGTCCTAAGTATTAGTTATTTATCTTCCATTGACTTGAAGTAATTTGAAACAGTGCAAGGCTGACATTTCTATACAAAGAAGCAGCACATGGGTGTTTGAAGAAAACTCTTTGGGAGCACATGGCACCAAGTTGTCTTGAAATAAAAGGGCTGGTTTTTCTGCTAAACGTTTAATTGCTCAAAAAGAACTTCCAATGTTTTTGGAAAATAAATAACAAGAAACAGAAGCATCAGAAATAGAGAGGTATTATATAACATACAGTGTCTGAGACAGACTTATAAATACAGTCTTCAGTGTGAATTATATACTTGTAATCAATGATGTGTTATGATTGGTTTTTTGTTTGTGACAGGCCGCCTCACCCCCTGATAAGACAATATGTTTATATTAAAACAAACCCCTCAATTTATGAAGCAGTAGAAAAGGAAGGATATGTCTACTCAATTAGACACCCACAGCTGGCCCATGCCTGCTGACTCGGGCTCGTGGGGTGTGGGCTAAGGAGCTGTTTAAATGCAGTGTAGAAGTTTGGTCTCGGGATGGAGCCTGGGCTCTAGGAGCCTGCAAGGTGGGAGGCTTGCGGAGCTCAGTCAGTAGCCCAAGCCGGAACGTCTACACCGCAGTTAAACAGCCCCTAAGCCTGAGCCCAACGAGCCTGAGTCAGCAGGCACAAGTCAGCCATGAGTGTCTAACTGCAGCATAGACATACCCCATGTGACCCATTTTGCATCTCTCAGTTGTCCCTTATTTCAAGGAATGTCTCTAATTTTAGATGCAGATTTCCCTGTCTCACCCTGCTGGTATAGTATCTAATTTTCATTGCTGTAAATTGCGCACATTTGGCCTTCAGGAGGTTGACAGGGTGTGGTGCATCACATTCTTGTGTGCGAGATGAAAAACATTTGGTTTTAATTTGTCCCTTGAACAACAGCTATGCATCTTTGAAGGTTAGAGATCACATGATCCTGTCCCTGCTGTGTAAGGGCAGCCTTCTTGGGATTCTGTTTTAATTTTTATTTTAATGCCAGCTCTTAAGAGTGAAGAACCTGGTTGTAAGCTGCAAAACAAATCCTCCTAGAAGCTGTGGAAAAGTAGAAAGACAGGTGGTTTGGTAATGGAGTACGGTGAAGTACATGCTTTATTTTGTTTTTCTTGTTTATATAATTATTGGGATTTTCTTCAGCTGATCTTGAAAAGCCAACGAAATCTGCTGTCAGGAATAAAACTATACTGAAACCTTCCTGAAGAACTTCTCAACAGATCAACCCTTAGTTTAAAAAATCCTCTATGACCTTTTTAATTTTACATACAAGCAGTCTGGTTCCATTTTGGTTTAGATGGAGCCCATCATTTCTCTACAGTCCCTTCTTTTCCCCAACGGTTCCCCAGTTCCTAATAAACTTAAAACCCTGCTGCCTACACCATTGTCTCATCCACGCATTGAGACCCTGCAGTACTGCCTGTCTTTCTGGCCTTTGTGCGTGGAATTGGAAGCATTTCAGAACATGCTACCATGGAGGTCCTGTACTTGAATCTCTTACCTAGAAGCCTAAATTTGGCCTCCAAGACCTCTCTTCTCCCTTTCCCTATATCATTGCACCACAACCACCAGCTTCTCCCCAGAACTGCCCATAAGTCTGTCTAAATATCTTGTGAGATCCTCAACCTTTGCACTCGGTTGGTAATTTACTATGCAGATCTCCTGGTCATCACAAACCCACATAGCTATATTTCTAATAATCAAATCCCCCATTTCTCTTACTGTGCTTTCCAAAGTAACTGGGGTTCCCTCCCCAGGATGAGTGTCCTCAGTGCGAGAGGATACTATGACATCATCTGGAATGAAGGTCCCCACTAGAGGATTGTTTCTGTCTGCTGCAGCTTGATAGTCCCCTTCCCCGAGACTGCCATCCTTAACAGCACAGAGGCTGTCAGACTGGGGGTGGGACCACTCTATTTTGTCCCTGAAAGTCTCCTCTCTGTACCATCTGTATCTCATAGGTCCTCCAGTTCAATCACCCCGGCTTCCAGAGTCCATACTGTCTCTCTGAAGGCCATGAGTTGCTTGCATCCATGATTACCCATAAGGCAGGTACATGTTGCAGTCAGTGCAATAAAGTGGATAGCCCCCCACTCAGCAGCTGGACTTCTGCCTGCATTCTTTTTACTCTTGCAGGGTTTTGATTTTTGTTTTGGACGGGTCGGGGATAATTGGCTTAAGTTTAGAATTAGTTGGTTAGGTGTATTGGGTTTTTCTGTCTCTTTCCTTCTCCCACCTCCCTCCCCTCAATGTTTCTTTCCCAAGGGCTTTGCTGGTGCCCTTCCAGTCATTAGGTTATAGTCCCTCAGCCTTAGAATCATAGAACTGGAAGGGATCTGGAGAGGCCATCTAGTCCAGTCCCCTGCACTCAAGTCAGGACTAAGTATTATCTAGATACTTCTCCCCTTGCTGCTGAAGTCTCACTGCAGCTACACTCTCCTTACCTTGGCAGTTAACTCTGTCTGGTGATTGCTGTCTGTCCCAGGGCACTCTCTGCTTGAGAGCTGGATGTGGAAGGAATAAGGAATGCCTCTCTCCCTCTGTCTTTAAACTCCTTCGCAAAATTCACCTGGTTGCTGCTCCTGTTCGCTTAGCTCAGCACACAGCCCCCCGAAACAGACCACAATATGATCTTCAAGCAAGCACACAACAAACTAAATAAGATTGTTGTGAAAATCTTAAGAATTTCTGTAACTAGATTAATTCTGTTATAGTACAGTGGTCTTACTTTGGACCAGTTGAGATCAAATTGATACATTTTCTTCAGGAGCCTCTGACCTATTATGCAAAATACTAGTGATTTACTTAATGTTTGATAATAAGAAATTTTATTTTCTTATTTTAAAGAGATCGTCAGCTTTAAAACACATTTTAATCTGATTTTTTTCAAAATTGCTGTCTCAAGTGACACCTGTGATTGCTATAATTCAACAAAACGGGGGTAAATATTTTCCCTGTTTTTTCCAGTTTGTGTGCATTGGACAGTTCTTTGTATATAATTTCGCTGTTTTTTGACAGAGAGTTAAACTTCTCATCTCACGCTCTTGCATCTTGACAGCATATTCATTGCACTTCCCTGGGGAGATCTCACAACCCGGAATCTTCCCCAGGCCCTGCAAGAGGGTTTTTACTAGTGTCACAGCACCAATGCTGCTGCTGTTCCTGAGTTTAGTATTGAGTCAATGTCTCTGAGGGGCAAAGAGCAACAGAAGCCTGGGGGAGCCGCGTCTTCGCTGTGTAGATCCCTGCTTAGTGCTAGGGAGCACTTGGGAGCCCGGCAAGGGATGGGAGTAGGGAAGTCCTTGTCTTAATTTCCTAGACCCCTACGTGGGGCTTTGGAGGCATTTGGCAGAAGCAGCAGCTTCTGCTTCACCTCTCTGTAAGAGCCCAGCAAGTAAGAGAGAAGGTGTTTGACCAGGAGATAGGTGCCACTCTGCAAGAGCCAAAGTGATTCCAGAAGACTGTGGACCAAGCAGGGAAGGATATGGCCCCTCTGAGGAAGGGCAGAGATGGGAAATAATAGGAGACGGGAGGTTTGCAGGGGCTGAGAACCTAGCGAAGGCTTGGGGAACTGACCTCTTCTGCTGTAGCCAGTATGAGTGATAGTCCGGGACCAAGACGCAGTAGGATCACCCCTCATGAGCCCCTCAACCGGAGCCCAGAGAAGGAAAAAGAAAATAAAGGAAATATTTTCAAACTAAAAATAGAAATGTAATGATACAGTAGAAGAGAAATCTTTTGTCTAAAGCTCATGGTAAAACTATAAGATTATGAGACTTTTGATTACTACAACAGAAATATGATAACAGTAGTGCAATGTTATAGAGCTAATCCATTTTTTCTAGTTATTTACAAAGATGTAACCTGTTGAAGAGCTAGATTTACTATGTGTTAAGGCAAATCTAGGATTTTTTGCTGTATTTTGAGGTTTACTCCTAGCAGCGATATACTGCAGAAAGTTCATATCGTTCATTTAACTTAATAGGTTTTTCCATGACAATTGCATAAATATGTAGCCCCAAAAGAATGTGAATAGTAATGGACTTCTATCTGGGGATGGGACTTGTCATGTTTCATGACACCATTAATGACTCAACCAAAGAGCAGGCAGAATGGTGGAAGTATACTGCCTAATTGCAGGGGAGAAAAACTCATTTGATTGCAAATTTAGTTTCTGGTGAAAAAATCACTGTGTTCAGGATACTGAGCATGGAAAAGGAGAGATGCATGGCAAGCTGATTGCATGTTAATACCCAGAATTCTCTTCCAGCACACCAAGGTCTAATACAGCGTTTCCCAAATGGAGGATCACATCAGTTGAGTCACAGGAAGGTTCTAAATGGATTGTGGGCCCGGTTAGGAGAGGAGGTCCTTGGGGTGGAGGCATTGCAGAGCAAGCCCACCCCGATTCACCCTGCAGCAGCGGCTTCTATCCCCTGGGGCTGAGCTTGGCTCCCTACTATGAGTGTTGCAATCTGACACATGGAGTTGCAGCACTACTCAACTTTGGCCCAATTTTAGTGAGCAGTGATGATGGGGCGTGGTCATTTGCCAGGAGACGGCCAGGCCAAACCTGGGTGGTGCTGCAACCAGTGCAACACCTGGAGCAGGGAGCTGGGCCCAGCCCAATGGGAGGGGCCCAAGAGCCACTGATGTGGGTGAGTGCTGGGCTGGCTTGCTCTCTACAATCTTCCTCCCCCTTTCCTCACCCCCGGCACCTCCACTTACAGACTCCTATACTTTAAGGCCAGAAGGGATCATCAGCAGGGGCGGATTTACCATGAAACACACTGTATCCTGGCATGGGGCCCCCCAACAACAGGCGCACCCCCTGTGGGAGGGCTGCTCCATGGGATGGGGCTTGCAGGGGTAGAAGCTGTGGAGAGCAGGAAAGCAGGGAGGGAGGTTCACCCACAGCCTCAAGGGAGCAGGTGGGAGGTGCGGGTGGCAGGAGCGCTGCAAATGCGGGCTGGAGGACTCAGGAGGAGCACAGGGCAGATTTTACCAGCATGTGTGTGCTCTTTAAAGTTTTAAATGATTAACAAGGACACTATTCACTTCTTACATTGCTGTTGACTTTCACTGTTTGAATTAAATTGTTTGTGCATGGAAGTGAGAATAAAACCCTTGAGTGAAGATCTGCAAGTCCTTCCAAAGCCCGCTGAGTCAAAGGGATGCTGTTCATTGCATTCAGTAGGCTTTAGATAAGGCCACTAATTAAGGTGCCACTTAGGTGCAAGTAACAGTAAGTCTGTGTATGTCTGTTTCTCATGTTTGTCACAAAGGTCGCAACTTTATGAAATAAACCACCATGAAGAATGCAAACAAACAGCAGGAGTTTTTGTGACAAAGGGTGTCTAGTAGCTCGGCCCAAGCATGAGCTGCCTTTTTTATGGTCCTGGCTGACAGACCTCAAGACCCAATCAGAGCTACCATCCAGACCCCCCCTTGCCTCGACATGGCTTACACTAAGCCACGCTCCACCTCTGTAGAGAATGTTAGAGCCATCATTGAGACAGATTCCCATAGGCATAGTTTGACTTCTGTATTTGGGGGGGCTGGGGCAGCAGCTCCAGTCAGGCCAACGGGGCTGCACGTTGGGAGGGTGAGGACAAATTTCATGCCTGCCCACAGGGGCACCATTTCAGATTTGGGGAGGGGGAGGGCACAGCCTTAACCATGATTCCAGAGGCTACTTAGGCAACTGAAAACTCTAGAGTTTTTGCATAACTTACACTCAGCTCTAATACTAACATGTTCTGACATCTTGTGGCAAGTAACTTATGGGATACTGGTTAGGTTTAAAATTGTAATGTATATTCTTACTCAGATACTCTTACTAAAGTTAGAAGGGACCATCGTGATCATCTAGTCTGACCTCCTCCACATTGCAGGCCACAGAACCTCACCCACTCACTCCTGTAATAGACCCCTAACCTTTTGCTGAGTTACTGAAGTCCTCAAATCATGATTTAAAGACTTCAAGTTACAGAGAATTTACCATTTACACTAGTTTAAACCTGCAAGTGACCTATGCCCCATGCTGCAGAGGAAGCGAAAGATCTGCCCTGGGGGGAAATTCCTTTCCAACCCCAAATATGCTGATCAGTTAGACCCTGAGCATGTGGGCAAGACCCACCAGACAGATACCTGGGAAAGAATTCTCTGTAGTAACTCAGAGTCCTCCCCATCTAGTGTCCCATCTCCAGCCATTGGGGATTTTTGCCCAGGCAGTCACCAATGGGCCACATGCCACTGTAGGCAGTCTGTCATACTATCCCCTCTGTAAACTTATCAAGCTCAGTCTTGAAGCCAGTTAAGACTTTTGCCCACACTGTTCCACTTGGGAGGCTGCTCCAGAACTTCACTCTTTTGATGGTTAGAAGTGTTCACCTAATTTCAAGTCTAAACTTGTTTATGACCAATTGATATGTGTTTGTTCTGGGGTCCACATTGATGCTTAACTTAAATAACTCCTCTCCCTCCCTGGTATTTATCTCTCTGATGTATTTATGTAGGATAATCATATCTCCCTTCAGCTTTCTATTGGTTAGACTAAACAAGCCAAGCTCTTTGACTCTCTTCTCATAAAATAGATTTTCTATTCCTCAGATCATCCTAGTAACCCTTCTCTGCACCTGTTCCAGTTTGAATTCATCTTTCTTAAACATGGGAGACCAGAATTGCACACAGCATTCCAGATGAGGTCTCACCAGTACCTTGTATAATGGTATTAACACTTCCCTGTCTCTGCTGGAAATACCTTGCCTGATGCACCCCAGGACTGTGTTGGCCTTTTCACGGCCGCATCACATTGATGGCTTATAGTTATCCTGTGATCAACCAATACCCCCAGCTCTTTCTCCTCCACTGTCACTTCCAACTGATAGGTCCCCAGTTAATGCTTGTTGTTAGTCCCTAAACGCATGACTTTTCACTTTGCACTATTAAATATCATCCCATTTCTATTAATCCCGTTTACAAGATCATCCAGATCTTCTTGTATGGTATTCCGGTCCTCCTCGGTATTGGCAATTCCTCCCAACTTTGTCTCATCTGCAAGTGTTATTAGCACACTCCCATTTTTTTGTGCCAAGGTCAGCAATAACAATGTTAAATAAAGTTGGTGCCAAGACTGATGCCTGAGGAATTCCACTAGTAACCTTCCTCTACCTGAGAGTTCACTTTCAGTATGACCTGTTGTTGTCTTCCCTTTAACTAGTTTCTTATCCACCTTTCAGTTCTCATATTAATCTCTATCTTCTCCAATTTAACTAATAATTTCTCACGTGGAACTGTATCAACTGCCTTACTGACATCCAGGTAGATTAGACCTACTGCATTTCCTTTGTCTAAAAAAATCAGTTATCTTCTCAAAGAAAGATATTAGTAACTTTGTTACCACCTCTTGAATACAACAATAGAAACAATTGTAGAAAAATCTACAATTACTTTCTATCATTTAGTGGCTTATGTGGTCGTGGCACAGGGCCCCCACGCTCTAAAAAAAGCACCTCCACGAGGGGCGTAGTCCCAGCACTGGTGCACTGTCTACACTGGCGCTTTACAGCACTGAAACTTGCTGTGCTCACAGGGATGTTTTTTCACCCCCGAGCGAGAAAGTTGCAGCGCTGTAAATTGCCAGTGTAGACAAGCCCTTAGGCTATTTACTTTTTGAGCTCACCAAGTTTGAAACAGATCATTTAACTTTAGGAAATATTCTAAAAGCCCTTTCTTATCTTAATCACCTGCTAATCACTCTGTTTATAAACAAAATTCTGACTCCCTTCCTCCAGGGTGCAAGCTGGCAGCAGCACCTCCTCTGCAGAACTCTTTGCACTGCACATTGAGGGTATGTCTTCTCTACCAATGTTAAAGTGCTTCCGCGGCAGCGCTTTAACATGGCTGTGTAGTCGCGGCACCAGCGCTGGGAGAGAGCTCTCCCAGCGCTGTAAAAAATCCGTCCCCACGAGGGGAGTAGCTCCCAGCGCTCGGCACGCGGCTCCCAGCACTGGTGCACTGTCTACAATGCAACTTTACAGCGCTGAAACTTGCATCGCTCAAGGGGGTATTTTTTCACACCCCTAAGCGAGAAAGTTTCAGCGCTGTAAAGTGGCAGTGTAGACAAGGCCTCAGACTGCCTGCCCCTGAGGCTTGCAGTTTGGGGGGGCAATGCCCTCCCTTGCCCCCCCAAACTCCGCCTATGCAGACTCCACACAGTCTTTGCTGGCAAGTCTTTTGGTTCCAGCTATCCACGAATCCTACAAATCTGGAAGATATATATCCCTCCCTCCTTACCAGTATGACCTAACCAGACAGATAAATTTACCTTCCTGCGAAGACTATGTCCGCTCCTAAAATTGTGACGTATTGTGGAACATATGGAAACCTGACCGCAGTGCTGGCTTGATGCAAACAGAAACCGGAATGCAATGGTTAGTCAGTATAATAATAACATACATTCAGCTATTCTACACCAATACAGTTTTGCAAAGATAAGAACCAGCGACTTACCTTAGGTTTCAGAATAGCAGCCGTGTTGGTCTGTATCCGCAAAAAGAAAAGGAGGACTTGTGGCACCTTAGAGACTAACCAATTTATTTGAGCATAAGCTTAAGCTTAGTCTCTAAGGTGCCACAAGTACTCCTTTCTTTTTGCGACTTACCTTAAGCTCGGTTATCAAGTGGTACATCAAGAGGAGAATCTGAATGTCCTTTACTCCTTGCCCAGCTAAACCTAATGGGTGAAGCTCCCTTTTGGCCAATAAGAGAGCTCCTTAGAGCAAGGGGAATGACTTCGCACAGTCAGCTAGCAGGCCAGACTGTTGTTGGTTATGAGAACCAAGCAGCTCCTGGTATCCCTCTAGGGAATCACTCAGCAAACCCAGCCACCTGTACATCACCTTGTTAGCCTATGTGGAGAGCAGAGTGGCCAAGAAGGACAGCTGAGCTGAATTCCACACAGCAGCGCAAAGCACTAGCTGCAGCAGCATCTGGCAAAAGTGGCACTTTTCTAATGTGTATCTGAAGTCCTGTGAGATCACAATTTTTCTACAAAATGCAAAAGGCACTAGTTGGAAAAGTTCATGTTCATAGAGATGTACAAGCATATTAATCACAACTGAACAGAGCTTAAAGTTTAGTAGATGTTAATGGATAATAGATCTTTAAATAGGTTAGATCAGAGATTATAATTGACCTTCCCTTTTTTATGTAAGTGTAATCTTGACATCTATTGAAAAGCATATTAATTTAAAAGATGAGGTCATTTGGAATAACGAATGCTAATGTCCACAGTTTAAATGTACCTTCTTTGTTAACTTTCAGATAAAAGTTTAAACAAAAAGCAAGAGCCCGGATTCTTAGCGCTGCTTTTGTCCCTCTATATTGTTCAACCACCATACAGAAGCCACAGAGTTGGTAAAACTGGCCATATGGATATGGGAATTGCCCGGAGTAAGGGATTCCCTGGATGTATAGGGCCATTGGAAAGGCTCTGTGCTTTCCTAGCATAGTAGCATGCTGGGTAGAGAGGGAATGTATCTGAGATTGTCACACTCAAGCTGTTATGAGCTGCTGTGAACCCATACAGAACCTTTGAAGAAGACTGCAAACTAGAGCAGTCTCTGGGGGTGCTCTGACTTTTGCCAGGAACCCATTCAGTCCCTGTGTGCTCCCAGAATCTTGGAGGTGCAAAGTTTGCATGAAGCCACCTTTGTGTCCCCTTCTTCCCTTTGCTTATTTCTGCATAGAATACAGTGCAGTAAGATGCCAAGGTGAATAAGAGCCAAGGTGTTTGTGACTTTATAAGTATCCACAGATACTCTTGAAGTTCAGTAGATGAATCTTGAAATATGAGAGAACTATATTGATTGGAATGTGTTGGGTGAGCAACAACATTGGTCACTGCATGTGTAGACTTTAAAACACTTTTCAGTTATTTTTTTTTAATCTTAAAGGGTTGATAATCTTGTAATCAGAATCTCTAAAATTAGCATCCACAGTTTTATAATTTAAAAAGGAGAAGTGAAATGTGTATTGCGTGACTCTGATGTATCCCTATGTTGGTGGTTTACTTGCCTTTGCCAGTTTTTTCTAGTTCTAGTTGTTACTAAATTGGATTTTTTAGTTATAAAATGCTACAGCATGGAATTTTGTTAAAGTGGAAACTCAAAACAGAAGCCATTTTCCAATTTTGTTCTTTTATGCAAAGCCCTGTTGCATTGATTCCAGCTTTATCAACATTGCCTTACATAAAACATCAGTAAGAAAAAAGAAAAAGTTACAGCGGAATAAAGCATCAAGCACAGAGCCCTAGGGAAAATCAGATGTTACTTGTTGTGGCTCTGAAGCTGAACCTCTGAGGCTCACCAACTGTTTCCTACCACTAAGGTTTTATTTAAGCTGTTTTAGGGCATGTTTATTTCTAGCAAATGAGAACAATTAGCATAACAAAATGCCTGATTCACATATTGAATGCTTTTGAAGAGACAGTACAAGTTGACCCACTAGTTACCCCTGTCCACTTGATTGTGAAAACTAATGCACAAATTCAACTTATCAGACATTCAAGGAAAATTTTTTTCACCCAAATTGCCAGTTGGCATGTGAACCTGACTGGCATCCCAGCTAATAATCAGGTAATTCTGGCTCTTGGTTATCAGACACAAAGATTCTAGGTCTGAGGTATAACACCTGAAATTACTCTGGAAGCCAAATTTTTGGAGACTTATGGTATTGCCAACATCAGGCTTTACTACCTGATTCGTGATGTTTTAAATAACCTATATAGTAGGGCTGTCGAGCGATTAAAAAATTAATCACGATTAATTGCAATAATAGAATAACATTTATTTAGATATTTTTGAATTTTTTTCTACATTTTCAAATATACTGATTTCAGTTACAACACAGAATACAAAGTGTACATGCTCACTTTATATTTATGATTACAAATATTTGTGCTATAAAAATAATAAAAGAAATTGTATTTTTCAATTCACCTCATACAAGTACTGTAATACAATCTCTTTATCATGAAAACTGAACTTACAAATGTAGAATAATTTACAAAAAAATAACTGCATTCAAAAATAAAACAATGAAAGACTTTAGAGCATACAAGTCCACTCAGTCATACTTCTTGTTCAGCTAGTCACCCAGACAAACAAGTTTGTTTACAGTTGCGGGAGACAATGCTGCCCGCTTCTTGTTTACAATGTCACCTAAAAGTGAGAACAGGCGTTCACATGGCACTCTTGTAGCCAGTGTTGCAAGATATTTACATACCATATGCGTTAAAGATTCATATGTCCCTTCATGCTTCAACCACCATTCTAGAGGACATGTATCCATGCTAATGAGAGGTTCTGCTTGATAACAGTCCAAAGCAGTGCAGACCAACACATGTTCACTTTCATTATCCGAGTCAGATGTCACCAGCAGAAGGTTGATTTTCTTTTTTGGTGGTTCAGGTTCTGTAGTTTCCACTTTGGAGAGTTACTATTTTAAGACTTTTGAAAGCATGCTCCACACCTCATCCCTCTCAGATTTTGGAAGGCACTTCAGATTCATAAACCTTGGGTCGAGTGCTGTAACTATCTTTAGAAGTCTCACATTGGTACCTTCTTTATGTTTTGTGAATTCTGCAGTGAAAGTGTTCTTAAAATGAACAACACATGCTGGGTCATTGTCTGAAACTGACTGCTATAACATGAAATATATGGCAGAATGCGGGTAAAACAGAGCAGGAGACATACTATTCTCTCCCAAGGAGTTCAGTCACAAATTTAATTAATGCGTTATTTTTTTTAATGAGGGTCATCAGCATGGAAGCATGTCCTCTGGAATGGTGGCCGAAGCATGAAGGGGGATACGAATGTTTAGCATATCTGGCACATAAATACCTTGCAATGCCGGCTACAAAAGTTCCATGCGAACACCTGTTCTCGCTTTCAGGTGATATTGTAAGTAAGAAGCCAGCAGCATTATCTCCCAGAAATGTAAACAAACTTGTTTGTCTTAGTGATGGGCTGAACAAGAAGTATGATTGGGTGGACTTGTAGGCTCTAAAGTTTTACATTGTTTTGGTTTTGAGTGCAGTTACGAAACAAAAAAATCTACCTTTGCAAGTTGCACTTTCACGATAAAGAGATTGCATTACGGTATTATATGAGGTGAACTGAAAAGTACTATTTCTTTTATCATTTTACAGTGCAAATATTTGTAATAAAAATAATAATACAAAGTGAGCACTGTACACTTTGTATTCTGTGTTGTAATTGAAATCAATGTGTTTGAAAATGTAGAAAAACATCCCAAAATATTTAATACATTTAAATTGGTATTTTATTGTTTAGCAGTGCGATTAAAATGGCAATTAATCGCGATTAATTTTTTTAATCATGATTAATTTTTTGGAGTTAATCACTTGAGTTAACTGCAATTAATCGACAGCTCTACTATATAGGCTTGATTCTGAATTTGCACCAATCTCCGTAAGTAACTGCCAACTGAGTCAACAGAGTTACACTGGTGTAAAATTGAATGATGAGACTCAGACCCTCTCTATGTAAATAACATTTATTTTTATAAAGTATAAACCAAAAGAAATAGCCATTGCTGGGCATCATTTACCCCACCATGTGTAAAATGGTTAGTGATCATCAAATGAAAGATGCTATACAAAATAAGTTTATTGGTATATTGATACTAACTTTATTTTGCATGGAGGTAGTTTAATCTCCGTAATTTAACATTGGTGGGCTTTTTACACTTTGTATGAGCTGACAGCTTATGAGTTAGCTCCATTTCTATTTTAAGATACTATGGAAGCAATGAACTCACAGTAGAGGCTTATTTTATTGGAATAAAATCTTATGTGATCATTTTTACTTGTCTTCCGCTTTATTTCTACCTTAATGGCTCATACTGGCAGCCCAACCTTTTGATGGAAGAAACTTGGACATGGTCTTTGTGAAGTTAGTCAATACTGGTTCTAAACAGAGCAGAGGGTGTTACTTTAGAGTGGATTTCTGCACAACTCTCAGGCCCTGCTGCCTGGGGGATTGGGAGAAATCTCTGGAGGTGAATGCCGATCTCTGTAGTTTCACCATGGCAGTGCATTGTGCTACAATTAGACTGTTAGGATCTCCCTTATGGTTTGGTTTGGTCTTTTTGAACGTTCCTACTTTACAATTCCTTCTGTTCATGAACACAAAAGAGGCTGTAACCTCTGATGAATGCACTTCAGACCAAAATAAACCATATACAGTACTCTGTTTTCATGACTGAGTTGGAAAATAGTGTCTCTTGATATGAATAGCTGTACCTGAGGGTTTTATGGGTCACCTGATTGAAAGGCTTACTGATGTGTAAAGTAACAACTCTTGGTGGTTTGATGTTAGTTCTTTCATAGATGCAATAAGTTTCCCTTATTTCGTTAAACTAGTTGGGCATCATGTAAATTAGCAACAGAAAATCAGTCCAAAATTACAGGTTTCAGAGCAGCAGCTGTGTCTGTCCGTATCCGCAAAAAGAACAGGAGTACTTGTGGCACCTTAGATACTAACGAATTTATTAGAGCATAAGCTTTTGTGGGCTACAGCCCATTTCATCGGATGCATAGAATGGAACATATAGTAAGAAGATATGTATACACACACACACATACAGAGAAAGTGAAAGTTGCCATACAAACTGTAAGAGGCTAATTATTTAAGATGAGCTATTATCAGCAGGAGAAAAAAACTTTTGTACTGATAATCAAGATGTCCCGTGTAGACAGTTGACAAGAAGGTGTGAGGATACTTAACATGGGGAAATAGATTCAATATTAGATCATCTAGTCCAGCAGTTCTCAAACTGCGACTCCTGATGGGGTCTCGAGGTTATTGCCTGGGAGTTGCAAGTTGTCAGCCCCATACCTGGTGGGGCTCCAGCTGTCAGCTCTGCCATGCATGGAGCTGACAGCCCCAGTTAAATTAAATTAAAATTACCCTCTTTCCCCCTGTTTTTAATTTATAAGGAGACAGGGTTGCACTCAGAGGCTTGCTGAGTGAAAGGGGTCGCCAGTACAAAAAGTCTGACTAGTCCATCCACAATTGTTCTCTGCAGTATTTTTACTGTGCTTCATCCAGTGTATTTTTAAGTGAACAACAGACTATATTTTAGGGTGACCAGATGTCCTGATTTTATAGGGACAGTCCTGATTTTGGGGTCTTTTTCTTATATAGGCACCTATTACCCTCCACCCCATCCCGATTTTTCACACTTGCCCTCTGGTCACCCTACTATATTTTGCAGACCAGGATAACAGCTCTGTCACGCTACAAGTTAATTTGGCCATCAAAGTTTATTTGAATAGTGCATAAACCATGATGATAATTTAACCCTGCCCAGCTACCCAGGTGTAATGCAAAAGAAAAGAAAAATCAAAGTAGTTGTCGTGTTACATATTCAACCTTAGTCTTTTCAATGTGCTAACCTCATTCCTAATAACACTTGGCCCAGTTCTGACCATGTGTAAAGCTATGCAGGAGTGCAAGGAGCCTTTTACTCCCTTGCATGAAGGGGAAAACCACTTCCATGCTGTACTATTCTCCCACCTGTGCAAGTGGGTAGGGAGTGGGCAGAGACTTGACATCCCCCACCATGTGGGCCAGCATAGCTAAACAGGTGCAGAAGTAGTAGTAATCTGTGCCAGGAGTTGGACTGATTCATGTTGCTTCACCACCTAGCCCCAGGGCAAGAATGAACCAGAGACCATGTTGTGACACTGAGTCACAACATGGTCCCCAGTCATCTGCTTGGACAACATGACTATGTGCTTCCCCTTACCCAGGTCTTGTGATAAAATTACAGTCTAGCTATGTATCACTTTTTCTTTGCTTTGCTGTTAGGAAAGAGGCTAAGGCATGACTCATGTTTATTTTTTTTCTGACAGGATGGAATGGGGGCCTAGAATAAGATAGGGAAGGAAGAGAGAAATATCTCTAATGTGTAAAGTTAGCTTGAGCTGTGGAAGTCTCCCCGATCATGAGAGAAAGGAAGCGCTTGTATTATTCCATTCTTGCCTCTGCCTGGCTTATGTCAGTGTCTCTCAATCAAAAGAGTAAGCAGGACAGGGGATTAAACTGTATGGAATGGAAACAGAAATCGAATATTTTGAAAGAGAGGCGGAGCAGCAAAGGTTAACCCGTATCTCTTCATCTAAATGTGGAGGCTGGTCCCAGAACTCTGGATGTCACACATCTGAGGAACATATTTGTTTGCCAAGTTACCTGAAATTTTGATTAATAATAATAATAACTGATGTAGACCTTCCAAGCTCACTTTCAGTGCACTATATTTTATTTTTTATCCTTCACCATTGATACAATTTTCTATGGCTTATTATAAGAGGGTGAGAGAAGCTTTAGGGAAAGAAGAAATATGCTTGATAGAGCAAAAAATAGTATTGAATTATAATATTTCTACCTTGCTTTCCATTGAGAACCCAATATAAAATGTTCTTAAGTTTGAAATAAATCAGGTAGCTCGTGAATGGTGGAGATTTTTTATCAGTTTGGCCTTTTTTCAAAAAAATGCACAAAGGTTGTCATAAGATAGGATAGAAAACACTTCATGTAAATCATTCTTGGAACATTCCCATGCAGCTGTTAACTGCTAGCTTCATTTCTATTAGTGCTGCAAATAATAAAGCCTCTTTTCTCCATTTAACAACAAAAGCAACCCAAAACAATCTCCCCTTCCAGGTCCACAATCTAGGGAAATACAAATGAGTCAGTGAATAAGTCAACTTGATCTTGCATGAAAAGGGTTCCTGTATGAAAACTTAATATTTGTATTAAAGCAATATAAAAACACTAGGACTATATTGGGGTCGCATGACATCGTGAATGGCTGAACCATGTTATACTACCTTACAGTATTCTGTAAATATTTAGCAGCTCAGGACAAAATGCATGGCAGAGCTTGAAGATTTGATGGCCAAGATTAGAGAAAAATGGAAATCAAGGAAGGTGCTATATAAACACATCCTTAATTGGCACAGGGGGAAACAGAGAAGGCAGAATCAGAGTAACTACCAAGTGAAGTTAGTTGAACCAGTGAACTTTTGTTGGTGAACTGAAGTTGAAACAGCTATAGGGTGGTGGTTTTGATTTTTAAAAACATCCCTAATATCCTTACACTTCAAAGAAAAGATTGGCAAAGAGGAACTGCCTACCCTTCCAAACCTCACTAGTAGGCTGTATCCTCCTCCTCCCCCAGGAACAGATTAGTGGTCAGATACTGCAGCTATGATCTCCTACCGTCTACACCAATTAATATTCTGACCCACAAATGCCCATTAGTACTACACTAAGCACACAGCTCTCCATGGTGCTCTGATGAAGTCAGACAATGAGGAAAGACTGAGGAAAATTATGAATGAAATTGACTGGGAGGTAAAATTGAGACAGGAAAACACGGACAAAAATTGGAAGTTCCGTAAGAAGAGTTTATTAGATCAAAAAGTCATGATTCCACAATCAAGAAAGAGGAGAGGACAAATTTGGCTAAAAGCCCATCCTGGTCAGTGGCAAAGTGAAACCAACAATTAGAAATATTTATTTTAACAAATGGGAAATGGAGGAAACAAATAGGAAATAGCATAAATTAGAATTCATGATGAGGAAAATTGATAAGGGGAGCTAATGCAAGGGAAAAATCCATAGCTGGCAGAAGTAAGGACTATAAGAAGGAGTTTAAGTACATTAGGGGCAAAAGAAATCCTAGCAATGATGTAGGCTCATTACTAGGTGGAGATGGTAAAATTGTTGATGATGCAGAAGAGGCGGGAAGTGTTCAATAAATATTTCTGTTTTGTATTCAAAAAGAAGCAGTTTGATGTACCCCTATCACATGAGGAAGATGAAGTACTTTTCAGTCCATTAGTAACTAAGGAGGATGTTAAACAAATCTACTAGGGATAAACGTTTTGAATCAGCAGGCCCATATAACTTGCACTCAGGAGTCCTAAAGAGTTGGCTGAGGAGATTGCTGGGCTGTTGCTGTTAATTCTTAACAAGTGTTGGTATTCTGGGGAAATTTTAGAAGACTGGAAGAGAGCTAATGTTTTTCCAGTATTCAAAAAGAGCAAGTGGGATGATCTCAGTAACTATAGACTGGTTTAGTGTGATCTCAGTCACTGGCAAATTTAATGGAAAAGCTGATAATGGGTTCAATTGATAAAGAATTAAGTCATAGTAATGTAATTGATGCTAGGCAACATGGTTTTATGGAAAATAGGTCACATCAAATAAACGTGATTTTATTCTTTGAGGAGATTACAAGTTATCCCTAACTGGGTGAAATGTAATGGCCTGCAATACACAAGAAATCAGATTAGATGAGCTGATGGTCCCTTTTTGCCTTAAACTCTATGAATCTTTGAAAGGCTGGAATGCTGATGGAGGAAGACCAGGACTCTGCCAGTACCATGGGTTGGACAATTATAGCTGCCTTGGCCAGTTTTGGAATGCAGTGTAATAACTGAGATAGTGTGGCCCTGTCCCATTAAGGGTTTTATAGATCAGCATCAGACTATGAAGTGAATCTGGAAGTGAACAAGAGCCAGTGCAGATTGAATGTTTGCCTAGAGCCACATAGGAAGTTACAGTACTCTAGACTGGAGCTGACAAATGCATGGATTGCTGTGACAGATTTCCTCATCTGAAAGGAATGGACAAAGTCTTCATGCTAGCCAGAGAAGGAAGGCAGCATTTCTGGTTACTGCTGCTGTTTGGATGTCCAGTGTTAGTCATGAATCTAGCATGACTAAATGTTACAAAATGTTAGCTACCAGACTGCAGATGGTAAGAAAGTGGAATTTACTAGTTCCTCATAGAGTTTCTCTCTTCTAATTGGTATTACTTCTGTTTGTTCAGGGGTCAATTTGAGCCAGCTGTTCTTTATCCAGGCTCTACCTTCCTACATATGCTAAAATATCTGGGCCACTTTGTGCTATGTAAGAAAGCTGCAGAGCTGCATTTATGTAGGAAGACTGGTCTAGTAGATAGGGCACTTGAGACCAGGATGCAGTCCTTGGCTCAGCCACAGACTTCCTGTGTGAACTTGGACAATTCACATATGTACCTTGTGCCTCAGTTCCACATCTGTAAAATGGAAATAATACTTCCCTGCTGCACCAGGGTATTGTGAAGATAAAAATCTGTTAATGATTGTGAGTTGCTTGGATACCATGGTGATGAGGACTATATAAATATCGAAATAGGTAGACAGACACATTATCAAATCTTTTGCTGTCATCGTAGCTAATATTTATCTCATGATGTCCTCTAATACTAAACAAGAAGAGTGACAGAATTAAGGCTTGTGAAACTCCATGTATCAGAGGTCTCAGGATCGAGTAACAGCTGCCTATCATCACTGCAGGTGATCTTAAGGAAAGGAAAGAGCACAGTTAGGCACAATTTAAATCCGCTCATGCCAGGACATATAGGTGAAGCAGCACCTCGTGGTGGATTGTGTCAAAAGCAACTCACATCAGAGTATCAGCATTGTTGTTTTGCTTCTGTTCAGTTCTGTAAAGTTGTCCATCCGTGTTACCAATGCTTTGCCAGTTGTAACTTAGCCTGAAGCCAGGTTGGAAGGGGTCAGATGTTGTTAGAGCTAGTTCACTATCTCTTTCCCAGGAAAAACAGGGTTGAGAGCAGATGGTAGTTGATGATGATGGCATCGACCACTGATTTTTGGAAGCTAGATCACAGTATTTCATGCTTCCTGGTGGTTGATTAACACCTTTGAGAAAGCCATTGACTACTTCTATTTCTGGTCCATTACATTTGCTGCTGACTCTAGCAAGAGTCAGATTTGAGGCACAGATTTTTTAAAAAAGATTATAGTACCTCTCGTTATTGAGAGTGGACTTAATTCTGAGAAGAAGAATAGTGAACGTGCTTCCTGCAAATGAGAGGCTATCATGGATTTTCAGTTTTCTGAGCAAAGTAGGAGGGCGGCCGTCAGGTTGGTGGAGAAAAAACATTCTTATTGGTTGGCTTACAAATCAGAACAGTTCCTTTAGATAGGATTTGGTGGATGCTGTAAGTCAATGAGAAGAGCAATTTTTGACCTTCTCACCAGCATGGCCCAGACCTCTTCAAATTCTTTATGCTATGCTTCAGTCAAAAAGAACCTTATCGGTAGGGAAGCCAAAGCTCTGGAGTAGAGCTGTTCAAAACTGGAAATTTCCATCCCACTGGAAATTCCAAAATTTTGAAATTTCCGGCAAAATGAAATTTTTTGTGGGGGGAAAATGTATCTGGTCAGTCAAATCATTCAGTCATTCAATTGAAATGTTGTTTTGTTCTGATTTTGATGTTTTAAAAATTAATACTATAATTTATAATGTGGAAACGAAAAGGGGTTTCAAAACCAAACAACCCCTAGGGCCTTCCACTCTCCTTTAACTGAAAAAACTTAAGTGGGAGTCTGGAACCAACTCTCAATTCAGGTTCTTAAAGTGAAATTACACTTCAGAGCAGCCCACCTGCTTTATAGGTATTTTGGTGTGCCATGATCAAGCTGCCTTGAAGTGCAGCCTTTGAGGTTCTTTTGAAGTGGAAGGGAGCCAATATTTAAAGGGGATAAGGTCACTTCACCCTGCACCTGCATCACAGCACTCATGAATACACATGAATAATCTAAGTGTACCTACACCGTAGAAAACTGAACTGAGAGTTGGTTTTTAGATTATCACATCATTTTCTTAATTTAAAAGACCAAGTTTTAGGGCACTGGGGAAGAAGACAGAACAGGGGAAAATTGGATTTGGAGAGTTGGACAGGAAGGGTACTATGGGTTTGTAGTGTTTTAAGAGAAAATTCCTATGCCTGTTATCGAAAATGGGTTTTAAGAAAGAGAGGAGGCATAAAAATGTTCCTCCTAATATATTTGCTCTTAACATGTGCATAGGATAACTTTGTGTGTGTGATGAGGTTTCAGCTATGCACCTTTGGGAATTGGTGTCCAGCTGTGACATCATTTAAAAAAAACAAAAACCTTGGCCAATTAGAATATGACTGATTAATCAGTGCCCACAGCCAGTAAATTAAATAACTATAGTTTTTTTAAAAACAAAAATACGTTTTTGGGCGATCTTCCCATTTCTGTTTAGAAAAATAGTCTGATGAATATAATTCGGATAGGTTTAAGAGGGGTAGTCGTGTTAGTCTGTATCAGTAAAAACAACGAGGAGTCCTTGTGGCACCTTAGAGACTAACAAATTTATTTGGGCATAAGCTTTCGTGGGATATAACGCACTTCATCAAATGCATGGAGTGGAAAATACAGTAAGCAGGTATAAATATACAGCACATGAAAAGATGGGAGTTGCTTTACCAAGTGAGGGGTCAGTGCTAATGAGGCCAATTCAATTAGGGTGGATATAACCCATTCCCAACAGTTGACAAGAGGGGGTGAATATCAACAGAGGGAAAATTTACTTTCTGTAGTGCTAACGAGGCCAATTCAATCAAAGTGGGTGTGGCGGATAGTGATTCCCGCTCTTCCCTCCAGAGATCTAAATCAGACCAGTACCGCTATACTCAGCTACTTGCTTTCAGTCCTGTTTATGATGATATCCTAGTAATATGTAAAACTAGTATTTGTTATTCCTCCTTACTTGCTTTGAAAATTTTTAATTGAATTAAACAATTTTGTTTGTTGTTTTGTTTATTTTAACACATATTTGCAGCGGAAAGTTACAAGGAAACCCAGATGGTAAAGATTAAAGAAGAACCAATGGAAGTTGACATTCATCAGTCCCAGCCCTCAATTTCACCCAGCCAGACTGTTGGTTACAGCACTTTATTAGGGAGAGAGATTACTGAACACATACAAAAGGTACCAGAGGGCCGAGTGCTCCCGGAGAGAAACCTCTTCAGCCAGGATATATCAGTGAAGATGGCTTCAGAGCTGCTCTTCCAACTGTCAGGTAAAGACGGTAGACATAGCTGCCACTGTGTGCTCTTTGGAAGTGGAATTTAAAGAACAAAAGAAGATAGCTAACATTGTTCTGATTTTACACACAGTTAAGTCTAGTATGGTATAGAAAATAATAGAAATGAAAAACACTTTCTTCTACGCCTTACATTAGAAATTCAAAAGCTTCCCCATAGTATTGGCCAAGAATTCTTTAGCTATTTAGAATATGGTTTTGGGTGTTGTCAGTCAGAGCAGTTTCATAACATTTTAACTGTTTTGGAAAAGCCAGAGTTCATCTCTTGTGTCTTGAAAGCTAATTAAATAATTCCTGACAGCTGGTAGATACAGATCTGAAAATAAAGTAAAGGAGGGTTTCTGTGCACGACATCTATTGGAATAAGCACATGATGGTTGCAGCATCAGTAGTTCTTCTGGCTGCTTTACAGATTCCCACTCACAGAGGGGGCAAGCAGCCGAGAACACAGAAAGGTTTTCATTGCCATAAACTGAACAAATGCAAGAATTGTGAATAGTGATGCTAAAATATGCAGCAAGACTAATATTGTGATAGTTACAGTTTAAAATAAAAATGATTCTAGTGTTCTTAGCTCATTCTAATTATTGGATAAAAGTTTTCCTGTACTGTAGTATAAAGCAGCAAGGATATAAAATAATTAAAAATCTGAAAAAATGGTTCTCATGCTAATTAAAATTATCTTTGTTCTTCTGCAGAAAAGGTGAGCAAAGAGCACAATCACACTAAAGATAACACCATCAGAACCACAACCAGGTAAGTTCCATCCATGTAGTGCTGCAGCATAAATTGCATGGGTTAGCTTTACATTGCAGTTCATAATTTAAAATGACACCATTTCACAATTGTAATATCATATTGTAAATGTAAGAGAGTTTTCTGTGCCCAGGGTAACATATATGACTAAAAAAATTAGGCCTATAAATCAGTGCATATTATGAGGCCATAAAACAAGACAAGATGGCACCTTGGCAAGGGAAACTCCATACCAGAGCTCTCTGTGGTAATGGTTCTTCCTTTCCCTGACCAAATGTGTAAACGTTCCACTGGAAATTGATTTTCCTAGTTTATTTTTTTCTGCAAAACAAAATGTTATTTCAGTAAATTATAACTTAAAAGAATATCAGGGACAATTGGTGAGTAAGGAATTATCTGACAGTACAGTTTTTAACACTTTTTTTGTATTGGTCCATGTCTTGTGATTCATTTCCTGACAAACTCAGACTTCTCAAATAACAGTTCAGTTTTGTGATTTGGTCCCACTGAGATGGACCCTCGTAGTTTCTTTCAGGTATTGTGTGAGATAAAAGCTAATGAAATATTTGATGTAGACTAATTGTCAGGGTTAGGAAAATGGGGCAAAATTGGCGGAGAATTAAGAGAACTAACATATGATTCAACCAGCCTATATTCTTAGAGGGCTGATGTACAGTATGTTGCATGAGAACAAGCCCATAAGGTGCTTACGTTTAAATGAGGAATGGTGACTTATGTCCCTGATATAAGGAGCTTCCTAATCTCTTCACTAAATGGAGGCTGGGAGATCTCTTTGAAAACTGTATTGCACTAAGCACTTATTTACCAAACCTCCTCTTCTAACTCTGCCATTCAGTTTGAATTAATATACATTATGTACAATATATAGCCAAAGGGCTATATGAATAGCACTTTTTTCTAAACACTTTGTATGCATTTAAGAGAGTAAACAAAAGGGCACATTGAATTAATAATGACCTTATTCTCTTGGAGCTGGTACCTAGCTTAACTTCAGGACTTTGTATTTTAATTATGCCTTATATTTAAGATAAGACTAGCTGAGATCTCAGCATGTCAAATGAGTACTTTGCTCCGTGAGCCTGAAAATTCCAACTTCATGTTAGAAGCTAAACTGCATAAGGTATGCAGTGAAGTGTAGGTACCTAAAGAGAATTTGCTCACCTCAAAAAGTTTCCCTCCTCTGGCAATTTTCACATCTACTTTGAACCCATTATCCATAATGTTCTCATACCTGTGCTCAATTAGATGGGAAATAAGTTTGTAGGGTTTAATGGACAGGAACTTTTTACTGTTCTTCAGCCAGCCTTGGAGTGTATTAACTCACAAATATTTGTACAACACTGTGATGGTGTGGACTAGGCCCAAAGGCCCCCTGTCGGAGGCCTCAGGGTTCTGCCACACCCATCCCAGGAAAGGAGCAGTAGAGAGGTCCTCCAAGCAGGCTAGAGTGGCTGCAGGTGAAGCAGCCAATCAGGGCCCAGGAGAGCCATATAAAAGGAGCTGCAGAGCCCCACAGGCAGTCCTCAGACTTATGACACAGTTGGTTCCTGAATATCGCATCTTGAGTTGAAAACGTCGTAACTCGAATTTTCCATAGTAACAATGTTGGATTGAATGTCATAATGTCGAAACCAACATCATAAAGTCGCAACACAGTGACAGTTTATAAACATCGTAAGTGAAGTTCATCGTAACTCTAACATCGTAAAGTCGAGGACTGGCTGTAGTTGTTCGCTGTTTGGAGCAGGAGAAGAAAGGACTGCAGGTCTGGCTGCCTGGAAGAGCAGCAAGGTCCCATACGGTTTGCTAGCAGGGATCGCGGGAGCATTGAGGAAGCTCCTGGCTGGTTGCTAGGACTGAGTAGGGACTGAGCCTGGGGAGGGCAGCAGAAAGATAGTGTCTCCCGGGAGGAAGCCCTGAGGATACAACTGCATACCAGGGCTGGACTACTTAAAGACCAAAGCACAGGGAGGGCTAGCGAGAGAGACAGGCCCCGGTGGACCGTATACACCAGAAGGGGTTTGTGCTGGTTAACATGCAGACAGTGACTCGGACGGAGCGCTGAGTCACTGAAGACCTGCCTGAGAACCACCAAAAGGCGTCACCAGAACTAAAGAATGCGGACACGCCCAACCAGAAGGGGGCGCTCGCGAGAGGTGGGTTCCAACCCCATTACAAACACCTAACACTTTTTAGGCACTACTGTAATATACATAATAAAAATTTTTAAATGTCATTTGGTCACCACCAAGCGAGGGCTAGTAGGACTCACGTAAAGTGTTCTAGCGTTCCTGATTCTTATCAGCTGAGCTTATAATTAATACTCAGGGCTGCCTAGTGTTATGCATCTTGCATGAAACATCTTTGGCAGCCCTGTCACATGCCATGCATTTAGCTGGGCTGCAGGAGTACCCTGTAATTGCTGCTGCTGTTCACTAGGGGCTGCTGTAGTGCCTGCTGAACAGGCAGCTTCTCTGCCTTCCTTTGCTGCTCCCCTTGCTGGATCTGAGCAGGGCAGGGGCAGCCAGGAGGAGATGGTGACGGCAGCAGCAGCAGCAGCAAGAGCAAGCAGAGGAGGCAGTGGCAGAGACAGAAGTTGAGAGGTCCCATTACAGACTCCAAACGTCCCCAGCTTTCCTCCCATCATCCTCCAGACACAACCACTCCGCTTCCCTTTCACTCATCCTCTCTCAGCCTCTGGCTACTCCCTTCCAGCAGCATCCCCATACACTTCCACCCGTCCTCAGCCAGCTTCCCCCACCATCCAGTCACCACCGAGACCCACACTCGGTTCCCGTCTGTTTCTTTCAGACATCTACAGGCACCCTCCCTCAACCTCCCCACTGCCACCTCTGCCAAAGCAAACCCCACCCACCAGCACTTAGCTACTCCTCAGACCTGCAGATGGTCTCCTGCACCCACCCATCCGAAACACCCTAGCTTCTTCCAGCCCACTTCCAGCACCCACCCATCTACCTAGCACACCCCCCCCAGCACATATGATGGCTGCCATCTTGAGCAGCATATTGGGGATTGAACCAGTGGCCTCCAGAGCTTGAAACAAAGAGCAGTCTTTATAGTTGGAAGCTATAACAGATTCATTCTTTGTGGATAAGGCAAAAGAGGTGCTTGTAACATTTACCGACCAGTGGATTACTTTCTCTGGACAAAGTATAGCTCATCCTGGGCATCTGAGGCTCACAGCCCTTTGATTCCTATATGTGCCCCTGCTTATGTGAGACAACAGCTGCTGCCAGCAAGCTCCCTCCATCCTGAGCCCTGTCGGGTGTCCCCCTGCTCTGTGGAGATGGGCTACAGGAGGGGGGGCAGGAGTGGGGGGACACCCTGACATTATCACCTCTCTTCCTCCACACCCTCTCTGCACAGCAAGCAGGAGGCTCCTCGGAGCAGCTCCAAGGCAGAGGGCAGGAGCAGCACTTGGCAGTGGGGGAGGGACAGCTGAACTGCCTGGCAATTGATACCCTGCTGGGCAGCTCCTGCACAGGGAACTTAGGGGAGCGGGGAGCTGATGGGGGGCTGCCGGCCCACCCTGGTTCCAAGCCCCCACCATCTAGCTGCAATGGGCTGCTCTTCCTGCAAGCAGTGGACAAAGTAGGCGGCTGCCAAACAACTTTATAAGGAAGCATTGCACAACTTTAAACGAGCATGTTCCCTAATTGATCAGCAACATAACGAAACAACATTAACTGGGATGACGTTAAGTGAGGCGTTACTGTAAAACTTTACGGCCTACAAGTCCACTCAGTCCTACATCTTGTTCAGCCAATTGCTAAGATAAACAAGTTTGTTTACATTTACGGGAGATAATGCTGCCCACTTCTTATTTACAATGTCACCTGAAAGTGAGAACACATGGTTCTCATGGCACTTTTGTAGCCGGCATTGTAAGGTATTTTACATGCCAGTTCTGCTAAACATTTGTATGCCCCTTCATGCTTTGGCCACCATTCCAGAGGACGTGCTTCCATGCTGATGACACTTGTTAAAAAAATAACGCATTAATTAAATTTGTGACTGAACTCCCTGAGGGAGAATTGTATGTCTCCTACTCTGGTTTTACTCACATTCTGCCATATATTTCATGTTATAGCAGTCTCGGATGATGACCCAGTACATGTTGTTGTTCATTTTGAGAACACTTTCACTGCAGATTTGACAAAACACAAAGAAGGTACCAATGTGAGATTTCTAAAGATAGCTACAGCACTCGACCCAAGATTTAAGAATCTGACGTGCCTTCCAAAATCTGAGGAGGACGGGGTGTGGAGCATGCTTTTAGAAGTCTTAAAAGAGCAACACTCCAGTGTGGAAACTACAGAACCCGAACCACCAAAAAAGAAAATCAACCTTCTGCTGGTGGCATCTGAATCAGATGATGAAAGTGAACATGCGTTGGTCTGCACTGCTTTGGATTGTTATCAAGCAGAACCCGTCGTCAGCATGGATGCTTGTCCTCTGGAATGGTGGTTGAAGCATGAAGGGACATATGAATCTTTAGCGCTTCTGGCACATAACTATCTTGCAACGCCGTCTATGGGAGTGCCATGAGAACTCCTGTTCTCACTTTCAGGTGACATTGTAAACAAGAAGTGGGCAGCATTATCTCCTGCTAATGTAAACAAACTTGTTTATCCTAAAAAGAAAAGGAGGACTTGTGGCACCTTAGAGACTAACCAATTTCTATGAGCATAAGCTTTCGTGAGCTACAGCTCACTTCATCGGATGCATTCAGTGGAAAATACAGTGAGGAGATTTATATAAAGACGGAGCCACAAGTACTCCTTTTCTTTTTGCGAATACAGACTAACACGGGTGCTACTCTGAAACTTGTTTATCTTAGGTTTCAGAGTAGCAGCCGTGTTAGACTGTATTCGCAAAAAGAAAAGGAGTACTTGTGGCACCTTAGAGACTAACCAATTTATTTGAGCATAAGCTTGCGTGAGCTACAGCTCGCTTCATCGGATGCCACTAGTACTCCTTTAATTTTTGTTTATCTTAGTGATTGGCTGAACAAGAAGTACGACTGAGTGGACTTGTGGGCTCTAAATTTTACTTTGTTTTATATTTGAATGCAGTTATTTTTTGTACATAATTCTACATTTGTAAGTTCAACTTTCATGATAAAGAGAGTGCAGTACAGTACTTTTATTAAGTGAATTGAAAAAATACTATTTTTTTATCATTCCAGTGCAAATATTTATAATAAAAATAAATATAAAGTGAGCACTGTACACTTCGTATTCTGTGTTGTAGTTGAAATAAATATATTTGAAAATGTGGAAAAAATCCAAAAACATTTATATAAATAGTATTCTAGTTATTGTTTAACAGCATGATTAATCGTGCAATTAATTTTTTAAATCACTTTGACAGCCTTAGTAAATATAAAAATTAGCTGATTAAATGTGATGTGGAGCAGCACAAAATTTGGCAGCTATGAGTACTAGATTTCTTTGACTTCTGTCTGGATAATGTCCATGTAGTACAATAAGGAGAGTAAAGAGAGTGAATGGGGAAAAGAAAAGAGAGGTTTACTAGATCAGTTTAACTGTAATTATCAGTGAGCTTCCCAATGGCAAATAACCTTTCATTGTGAATGCAAACCTCTCACTCAGACCACATCAGTAGAAATCATTGTCCTTTCTCTATAGGAGAAGATTGTGACAGGAGATGTATGTCTGTGTCAGTCTTCAGATTGACAGTTATTGTATCCAGACCAGCAGGATTAACTTGCTTGGGTATGCTGCTGGCACATATGCTCTGAGTCTGGACTCCTCACAGTGTAACACTTCATAAAACCCAATACTTTGTTCCATGGCCTGAAAAGGTTCCTAGTTCTTTACGGAAGCAATGTGTTTCTTTACAATTTCTATTTCATCAATTTTTTTTTTAAGTTGGCCAGATCAACTCAATGAAAATGTTTAGCTATCGCCAAACTTCCCCCGCAAAAGTATGCCAGGTTTGTTCTGTACATAATTACTAATTACTTGTGATGGTACAATGCAGATGTGGTTAATCCCATTCTGGAAACAATCACTTCCTCCATCCTGCCTCATGATGCCTTTTAAAATACAGTTCTCCCTATCTATTATACATTCTCAATTTAGCAGCTATCAGGTTTAAATGTAATTTTCATTTTGTTCTGGGTAAAATCATATTTAACATGCCAGGGAAAAAGAATGACTTTCCAACAAATAGACTATTCTTTTCTATTTTAATTTTTGTGTACCTCTTGGTATTTGTGTTGTAGGCAAGTCTTGTTTCTGTTCAGGTCTTTAGCTGAATGCAAAACAAAACTGCTCTATGACATATGACAATCAGTATCAAAACTAACTTCTTATTAACTGTTACGGTTAATAAAGAAGGTATACTTTCAAAGTCAGATGAAAGTGAATTCAAAATAGTGTTTGTATTCTGCAGTCTTTGAGAAGGCACCATTCTGGTCAGTTATAACAATTTTTTCCTGCTTCTGCATTTGATTATTTGATAAAACTGTCCAGGATAGGGAAGGATACAAGGAAAGCCAACTAAACTTTAGCTGAGTTGCAGAATACCACGTTACAAGAGAACCACACAGGGTATTTCATGACTTGTTTAGAATTCCATTCCTAATTATCTTAACTGATTAGATAGTTAAATGATCTCATTAAGAGATATAATCAAAATAATCCCACTCCTTCCCTGCCTCCCACAATAAAGTTCAGATTGGATAGAAGAGTACAAATTTTAAAAAAAAAATCAATTTTTAGTTACTGATACATATCTTGATGTTGGGTTGTCACTAAATTATCCTGAAGTGATGCCATTAAAAGCATTTTGGAGAGAGAGTTTTCACTTTGATAGGAAATTTGATGTAGGGGTGCCACTGAAGTAAGACCACTGTATGCAGCATCACATACTGCATCTGTTTCAGTAGGAGCCTTATACACCAAAAAAACTTAATTGAACATGAGCTGTAAATGTATTAGGATCAGCTGTCACACTTACTTCTTTAGCTAGCCAGTGTTTTGTTTACTAAAAGAAATCTCTTTCCCCCTCAGCCCGTTCTTTTCTGAAGATACATTTAGACAATCGCCATTCACTTCCAACTCAAAAGATCTCCTGCCCAATGAAACTGCTCTTCATGGAAGGATATCAGCACCAGGTATGGCCTTTTTTCTATTTAATTACTTTTAATTTGTTCAGCATAAAAAGACCTGTGACAATATTTACTAGACAAATTTTTGACTAGACAAAGACAAATATTTACTAGATATTCTAGATATAGTACTATCTGTACTATATTTATTCAGTACTTTAATCATCTATATCTCCCCTTAATAAAACTTAGTTTGCTGTGTAAAAACAAATAACTCAGCCACCAAAAAAATGAATATTTTTAAAAAGAAAAAAACAGAATAAGTTAAGTTTCTTCATAATTGCCTGAGCACTTGTTATTAGCCTTTAAACAACTGTCTCAAAAAAAACAAACAAAAAACCCAAAGCAAGAACCTAAAAAGGATGTACCTCAATATTATAAATTGAGTGTGTTTCTTTTCACATCCTATATTTAAGGGAAGTATAAAGCTGTCTGATAAGAAATAATTATTGCCCTCTGACTCCCTCATTGGTGACTAAGCCCTTCCAACTCATAAAATACAGGAAAACTCCCTGTAATTTCCACATATGCAGTTCATGTGCCTGAACGGTTCAGCTTTCCAATACAATTCTCTTACCCATATCATTCATTTAGGACCCTATCCTGAAAGGTGATAAGCACCTCCTATAGCATGCTGAGTGTTGTCAATACCCATTAGGAGATAGCAACTCTCAGCATCTTTCAAGATGTGCTCAGAACTGCAGAAGACATAGCCTGTAGAGCCAACATTCTTGTACCATACCAGAAGAATCATACCACAGCATGAAATCTTGATTTATAGTATCAGAATTATTGCAATTAAATTATGATTATTCTCAAGAGTCAGTGTTTTAACTGAGGTAATTGGAACCATAGTGTATGTTTTTGTATCAGATAAGTTTCAATAGTCAAAAAAAAGTTGTTATCCAGAAAGCGATTGCTCAGGAATCATTTTTAACTATTGGTTTGTCCCTTATTGTTACCATTTACATGTAGCATATAAGGGCTACTTATTTATATATAATATATTGGTTACAAAGTGCATATTGTTTACTGGTCATATTGTAAGGAGTCTATATGTTGGATCAATATGTAATTTGTATGGATAGGTATGCATAAATACTAGTTTCCTTTTCATTGTTTACTGCATACTTTTGGAATAACTCTATTTTATGAGATTTTTCATCACTTTTCACGAGCAAATAACCCTTTGATAAATGAGGTTTGGAACCGAAATGTTGAAACAACTTTACAGTAGCAATGTGGTGGTGATTTAAAAAAATAAAAATAATGATGTATAATCTCAGAGTGCTGATAATTCGTTCTTTGTTAGTAGAAGGTCGTAGTCCTTCTCTGTTTCTGGTGAAAATTGTGGATGTTCTGGAATGAATGAATAAATAATCCATGGTATCGTCAAATCTACCCTCAGGAGCTTCCTTCTAAACAAAATCTGTTTTAAGCAACCACTCAAGAAATGGACAAATTGACTGATTAAATAAGGTGTTCTAATGACAGATCAGAATTGTACTCAGTACTTTGGGACTACTTTAGGTTGGTCTCTTAAGATAGAACATTACCTAATAAGAGTTGTGTCCAGTACTTCAGAAGTTCTTAACCTTTTTCTCTCTGAGTCCCCGTCGCCAACCCATGCTACAAAAACTCCAGGGCCCACCTGTGCCACAACTGTTTTTCTGCATATAAGAGTCCGGGTCAGCATTAGAGGGTAGCAAGCAGGGCAGTTGCTCAGGGCCCTATGCCACACGGTGCCCTGTAAAGCTAAGCTGCTCAGACTTTGGCTTCATCCTCGCACGGCAGGGCTCAGGCTTGGGCTTTCTGCCCTGGGCCCTATCGAGTCTAACGCCATGCCTGCTTGGTGAACCCGCTGCAATCTGCTTGCAGCCCCCCAGAGAGCCCTGGATCCCCAGTTGAGAACTGCTGCTGTACGTGTTTCAGTGTGTTTTCAAAAAGCTTTGGATAAAGTCCCTCTGAATGTAGATATAAGAAAGCTTGCTACTATAGAGTGAGGAATAGTCATTTCATGGAGTAGAAGCTGATCAAGAATAGGGTAAAAGGAGTAAAAATGGCTAATTAGTATGGAAATTGATGCTGTAGTAAAAAGATGTACTTACAAACAAGGCTGTGCCATATATTAAAGAGTTGGAAGAGCAACTGCATAGTGAAACTTGCTGAGAACACAACATTATTTAGGTTAGTCAAGACTCAGAAGGATTGTGAGGAAATCCAGAAGGATCTAAGAAAACTCGGCAATTAGGCAATGTGAATGCAGATTAAATTTAATAAAGGTAAGTAAAATACACATGGAAGGAACTGTTTAAACCATTTATATCCAAGTCTGTGCAGAAGACAGTTTTCTTGAAGATTGGTCTGAGTCTGTGGAATGAACTCCCACAGACCAACTGCAAGAGTTAAGGTCCAGGTCGTGTCAGGTGTGAAAACAGCTCTCCTCCACCTCCATGTGGGGGTCAGTGGAGTGGCAGCTAGGTACCCTGCACCTGCTTGCCATCACCACCTTGCTATGCTCTGTGTTGTGAAGTGAGTGTGCCAAGGAGTTGCAGCGCCCCTTTTATTCTGTAGTGCACAGGAGACAGCAGTGTACTGAGGTGCAACTTACAAGCATTGTCTATATAGCTACTTTTAGGGCAGTAGCACAAGCCCCACTTGCCTAAGTCTTTTGACCTGGGCTGGGATGCTCACTCCAAAATGCTGTTTAGACGTACCTTTAGTTGACAGCAGCAGGGTCCATGTGAACACTTAGTTGCGGCAGGCTAATATGGGGTAGATTTACACCCAAGCTTTCCACAAACTAAATGTTCATGTAGGCAAGCCCTAAGAATTAAAAATGAAATGAATTAACATCAGAGAAAAAAGACCAGCAGCCACATCACATGAAAGAAGAGCTACTGTCATATTGCACCACTTTGGCTGGGCAACCAAGGAAATAAGACTGAAATTGCAATAGCTGTCTGAACTGCAACCCAGTCAACATGCTAATAATTTGTGATGAGTCATGACTTTGAGGGGAAAATGTAGTATCCTTTAAAAGTAATACCTAAACTAAATATCTTTAAGAAGGCCCCACACCAAAGGTTCTTGAGCAAAATAAGTAGTCATGGGATAAGAAGGAAGGTCCTCTTATGAATTAGTAACTGGTTAAAAGATAGAAAACAGAGGGTAGGAATAAATGGTCAGTTTTCACAATGGAAAGAGGTAAAAAGTGGGGTCCTCAAGAATCTGTACTGGGACCTGTGCTGTTCAACCTATTCATAAATGATCTGGAAAGGGGAGTGAATAATGAGATGGCAAAATTTGCAGGCAATACAAAATTACTCAAGATAGTTAAGTCCAAAGCTGACTGCAAAAAGTTACAAAGGGATCTCTCCATACTGGGTGATTGGGCAACAAAATGGAGATAAAATGCAACACTGATAAGTGCATAGTAATGCTCAGTGGGGAAAAATAATCCCAACTATACATATAAAATGATTGGATCTAAATTAGCTGTTAACACTCAAGAAAGAGATCTTGGAGTCATCATGAATAGTTCTCTGAAAACATCTACTCAATGTGCAGCAGAAGTCAAAAAAGCTAACCATGTTAGGACCCATTAGGAAAGGAATAGATAATAAGAAAATATTATAATGCCAATATACAAATCCATGGTACCCACATGCCTTGAATACCCCATCTCAAAAAAGATATATTAAAGTTGGAAAAGATACAAAGAAGGGGAACAAAAATTATTAGTATGGCATGGAACAAATTCTATATAAGGAAATATTAAAAAGACTGGTACTGTTCGGCTCAGAGAAGAAAGGACTAAAGGGGGATATGATGGAGGTTTATAAAATTATGAATGCTGTGGGGAAAGTGAATAGGGAAGTGTTATTTACCCCATCACATACCACAAGGGGTCACCCAATGAAGCTAATAGTCACCTTGTTTAAAACAAACATAAGGAAATATTTCTCCACCCAACATACAGTCAACCCATGGAATTCATTGCCAAGGGGTGTTGAAGGCCAAGTGTTTTAACTGGGTTAAAAAAAGAATTAGATGAGTTCATGGAGAATAGGTCCATCAATGCCTCTTAGCCAGGATGGTCAGGGATGCAACCTCCTGTTCTGGGCATCCCGAAGCCTCTGACTGTCAGAAGCCAGGACTGAACAAAAGGGATGGATTACTTGATAATTGCCCTGTTCTGTTCATTCCTCTGACACTGGCCGCTGTTGGAAGACAGGATACTGGGTGAGGTGAACGATTGGCCTGATCCAGTATGGCTGTTCTTATATTCTAATGTTTGGGGGACTTTTTTTCTTCTTTTCCCTTTGTTTATTGAACATTCCCATCTCTTCCTGTGGTGTTGGTATCAGCCAAATAAAATCATTTTTGATAAAGAAAATAATGACCTGTGATCAGCAACTGTTCTGTGTACATTGAGAACTTTATTGTTAAGAGCTATCAATCCAATATCACACACAGTTTTCACAAAAATTAGTACTAGTCACACACACAATACATTTTAAGAAAACCAAAAAAACACACTGTCTTGCACAGAATCACTGTAAAGAGACTCCACTTTTCACATTTTAATTCATTGAACCTATCTGAGAGAGAATCTCATTTTATTTAACAATAAATAGAGAATTTTAAACAGATTCCACTGTACTTGATTTGGAAATAAGACGAGTAATAGGTGGGAGGAGGTTGAAACTCAGTTCTCAATTAAACTCTTCCATGTCACTGCGGCTTGATATTTATATAACTGTGAGAGATGCAGACATTCATAGGTTCCAGGATCAGAAGGGACCATTGTGATCATCTATAACACAAGCCTTTGAACTTCCCTAAATTATTCATAGAGTATATCTTTTAGAAATACGTCCAATTTTGACTTTAAAACAGTCTATGATGGAGACTCCACTACAACTCTTGGTAAATTATTCCAGTAGTTAATCTCTTTTGCTGAATTTGTCTAGCTTCAACTTCCAGTCATTGGATAGTGTTTTACATTTCTCTAAAAGAAAAGGAGTACTTGTGGCACCTTAGAGACTAACCAATTTATTTGAACATAAGCTTTCGTGAGCTACAGCTCACTTCATCGGATGCATACTGTGGAAAATACATAAGATGTTTTTATACACACAAATCATGAAAAAATGGGTGTTTATCACTACAAAAGGTTTTCTCTCCCCCCACCCCACTCTCCTGCTGGTAATAGCTTATGTAAAGTGATCACTCTCCTTACAATGTGTATGATAGTCAAGGTGGGCCATTTCCAGCACAAATCCAGGTTTTCTCCCCCCCACACACACACCCCCCAAACAAACCCACTCTTCTGTTGGTGTGTGGGGGGGGGGGGGAAGAAAACCTGGATTAGTGCTGGAAATGGCCCACCTTGACTATCATACACATTGTAAGGAGAGTGATCACTTTACATAAGCTATTACCAGCAGGAGAGTGGGGTGGGGGGAGAGAAAACCTTTTGTAGTGATAAACACCCATTTTTTCATGATTTGTGTGTATAAAAACATCTTCTGTATTTTCCACAGTATGCATCTGATGAAGTGAGCTGTAGCTCACGAGAGCTTATGCTCAAATAAATTGGTTAGTCTCTAAGGTGCCACAAGTACTCCTTTTCTTTTTGCGAATACAGACTAACACGGCTGTTACTCTGATACATTTCTCTGCTAGATTAAAGAACCCACTATTAAATATTTGTTCCCCATGAAGATACTTAGACTGTAAGCAAGTCATACCTTAACCTCTTCTTTGTTAAACTAAATAAAATGAGCTTTTTGAGTCTGTCACTATAAGGCATGTTTTCTAACCCTTTAATCGTTCTTGTGGCTCTTCTGTGAACCCTCTCCAATTTATCAACATTCTTCTTGAATTATGGGCACTAGAACTGAACAGAGGATTCTAGCAGAGGTTGCACGAGTGCCAAATACAGAGGTAAAATAATCTCTCTACTACTCTCAAGATTCCCTTGTTTATGCATCGTTTGGCCACAGCATTATATTGGGAGTTCATGTTCCGATGATTATCTACTGCAAGCCACAAATCTTTTACAGAGTCACTGCTTCCCCCATAACAGACCCCCCATTCTGTAAGTATGGCCTACGTTCTTTGTTCCTAGATATGGACGTTTACGTTTAGCTGTATTAAAACACATATTGTTTATTTGGGTCCTGTTTACCAAGCAGTCCAGATTTCCCCAAATCATTATTGCTCTGTCCTCTTCATTATTTACCACGCCCCAAATTTTTGTGTCATCTGCAGATTTTATCAGTGGTGATTTTATTTATTTTAAACAGCACAGGGCCAAGAATAGATCCCTCTGGGACCCCACTAGAAACGTATCCATTCGATGATGATTCACCATTGCAGTTACATTTTGAGACCCATCAGTTAGCCAGATTTTAATCCATGTAATGTGTATGCCATGTTAATTTTATTTTTCAAGTTTTTTAATCGAAGTGTCATGTTGTACAGAGTCAAATGCCATACAGAAGTCTAGTAACACTAATGCCTTTATCAACCAAACTTGTAATCTCAGCCAAAAAAAAAAAAAATCAAGTTAGCTTGACAGGAACTATTTTCCATAAACTCATGTTGATATGCATTAATTACATTGTTCTCCTTTAGCTGTTAATTAATTGAGTCCCATATCAGCCTCTTCATTATCTTGTCTGGGATTGATGTCAGGCTGACAGGCATATAATTACCCAGGTCATCTCATTTACCCATTTTGAAAATTGGCACAACATTAGCTTTCTTTCGGTCTTCTGGAACTTCTCCAGTGCTCCAAGACTTATTAAAAATCAACATTAATGGTCAAGTGAGCTCCTCATCCAGTTCTTTTAAAACTATTATCTGGAGCTGCTGATGTAAAAATGTCTAGCTTTAGCAGCTTCTGTTTAACATTCTCCAGAGATTCTAGTGAAATGGAAAGAGCTTTATCACCCTATGAGGAGACTGTCATGTTTTTTTCCCCCAATACAGAACAGAAAAATGTACTGAATACTTCTCTGCAATATTATTGATAATATTATAATTTTATTGATAATTCTACCATTTCCATCTAGTATTGAACCAATAACATTGTCAGGGTTCTTTCTGTTCTTACAGTATTTTAAAAATTCCTCCTTACTGTCCTCAATTCTGCTAAATTTGTTTCTTGTCTTTTTGCTTTCCTTATCAGTTTTCTACAATTACCAACTTTCGGTTTATATTCATTACTATCAATTTCCCCTTCCTTCCATTTGGTAAATATTATTTTTCTGATTTGTATAGCTGCCTTTCACTTAGTTTTTAACCCATATGGCCTTCTTCCTTGATTGTGGCTTTTGGGGTATCTAGTAAGGTGTTCTTCAATGATTCCCAATTATCATTCACATTTTTCTGATTAAATTCTTCCTCCCAGCTGATTTGGCTCCTAGTTGTTTTCACTTTTGTGAAATTGGTACTATTAAAGCACCAGGTGTGGGTGTGTGTATATATGTGTGGGTGTGTGTATATTCAGCTTGTACATTATAAATGTGATCAAGTCATGATCGCGTGTATCTAAGCTACCATTAGTTTTCAGTTCTGTGATCGGTTCCTCTCTGTTAAGACAAGGTCTAATAAAGAATTCCTCTGGGTTGATTGCTACACTTTGAGTTAGGAAATTGCATCTATAGTCTTTAGAAATTCCAAGGATGTTTTAGTACTGGTAGAGTGAGACCTCCACATGTCACTTGATTACAACAGTTTTTTCCCCCTACACCTTATAGTTAAGTGCGTAAAGACACTGTTATCCTTTTCCCTAGCATGATATGGTGATCTGTAACAGACACCAACTAATACCCCATCTTGCGTCTTATTGGTTAGGACATTGATCCATAAGCATTCAAGATCATTTTCTTCTGAGTTATCAGTGACTTTGGAACAGGTAATACCATTTTTTACATAGTTCTAGTCCCTTTCCTCTTTTGCCCACTTGATCCTTCCTAAATAGGCTATAACCATTGATTTTAACATTCCTGTAGTGTGACTTGTCCCACCACATTTCAGTAATATCAACTAGATTGAATTTATTCTCATAAATGAGCAATTCCAATTCCTCTGTTTGTTCCCCAGACTCAGAATAGGCAATTCAAGAATTTCTTCTCTTCATGTCCTCTGGTTCCTTGATTAATTTTGTTTTCAAAATCTCAGTTTTGTGTGGAGTGTTCATATCTTTCCTCTTTTTACCCTACCCTTTGCTATTACTTTAACACCTTTTGACTACTTCTAGACAGCCTGTCCCTGAGGAGTTTGGTTCCCCTTCTTCTGGGGGGGAGGCCAAACAAACTATCCAGGCCTGTAGTGGGTTAGCAGTGGTCCCTCCCCCTCTGGCTCGATTGGAGGCCACTCCGCTTCATTACATCTCTGGGGCACTGCTCCCTATCAGTGATTAGAGCTCTGGCCCTTTGGCAGAACAGCACAATCCAGCAGTCTTAAGGAGCCCAGGCCCTCAGGCAGATCAGGGGAGATAAACAGTCTTCGGTTTCAAGTCCCTAGGCAGGACAAAGCAAACAAATAGTCGTAGAGCTCAGACTCTCAGGCAGGACAGAGTCGGCACCAACAGTTTAGAGGTCCAGGGGTCTCTGAACCTTTTATGCAGGGCAGAGAAGTAGGCAGTCTATCATCTGACATTTGGCTCAGGTAGACAGCAGACAAACGCAGGCCCCTTGGCCTAAGGTGGGGAGGCTGCCACCCTGGGGCGGGGGTTGGCTGCAGGGGATTGGAGGACGTGGGCCCATCATACTCTACCGGATCCCAGCCCAGGGCCATAACAGTGGCAGAAGGTTTAATCACTGGGTCAGTGGGGATCCTACCACAACACACTGACCAATGTTCAGGCAGCAACACAACCTACCTGTAGCCTGCTGTCCCTGGGCTACTTCCTACTCTTCCACCGTAATGTACCTGTGGCTTGGGATTGTCCCCTGTCTCTTTGGGGTATACTGCGAGCAGCAGTCCTGGCAACTTTTCACCTTTACCGGGTCAGTCTCCTCCAGGAGCAGGGCATGGCATAGTGCAGGTTCAGCTTCAGGGATCTGCAGTGGCCTGGAGGTGTCTGCTCCCTTTCCTGGTTTAGACTCAACTGAGTTAGAGGCTCCGCCTTTTATATTTCTTGTCCTGCCTCTTAGCTTCCAGTGGGAGGGGCAAGCTCAGCCTGGCTCTGCCCAGCAGGGATCAGAGAGTGGTCCCTCCCCTTCCGGTTCAGTTGGAGGCCACTCCGCCTCCGTACAAGCCCCCTCTCCTCACAGAAGGTGGACCAATGTTCCACAAAACCAAAACCCTTTACACTACACCACTTGCCTAGCCAGTGGTTCACTTCCTTCATTCACTCGTCGGACAGGACAAGATCTCAGAGAAGATCACTTGGACATGAAACAATTCAGAAATTATGACTTTAAAAAAAAATCACTGATTTGCCTAACAAATTACAAAGAAGATATGAAGTTATTCAGAATGAGAAAATGGGAAGAAGAGGACATCTCTATTTCATGCCTTTTGAGACTGACTTCCATTGATAAGTATAGTGTAGTTCTGTATGGAACTGCATACCTAGGTCTATATCTCTAGATAGATTAAAATTTTAATCTTCTGTTGACTTTCTTGACCCTGAGACAATTTTTAATCTATTTTAATAGATCTCCACTACCTTGCTGTCTCATTCTGTAAATCAAATTGCTCTTCTGAAATACAGATAAGTGATTTCCACAGTTTCAACTTTTCCAGTCAGTTCAGCAATATAGTCAAAGAATTCAACTACAGTTTTTGAGGCCCAGTCTTTATCTATGAGTAGTTCTGAAATATACATTATTTTATTACTATTTTATCACCCATTTCTAGTTCAATGAAATACATATTATTTTATCATCCATTCATCACAGTTGAAGTCTTGTGACCTACATCTTCCCTCGTCCATTCTTAAATATTGGGACCTCCTTGTTTATTGCCCCCACCCTTTTTGGAAATACTTGTTGTGAGGTGGAAACCAGGGTGTTGAATATGGTATAAATACCTAGATAGATTAGATAAATTGCATCCCAAAATTCCAAAAAAAATCTATCTGGGCTTTTTCCAGTAGTTCTAATTACTTGAGTTTTGGTCATTTGTGTTATGGCTAAATTTGCCCTAAAGTATCAAAAAAAACCCCAAAACAAAACAAAAACGAATAAACAAAACCAATTCCCAGCTCATTCCTAGAAAATGTATCTGTCTCACCATCAGTAACCTTCCACTCTTGTTCTCTAATAGCCTTTGTCTCCTTATTGACCTTACTTCCTCTATATTAGTGTCCATTAGTCCTATATTTAATCAATTTAAATTTTCCTGTTTTTACCAGTATTGCAACTTGTTTTTATTTATTTTTTTAGTTAAAAATCAAATAACATTCTGGAGGAATTTGGATTCTGATAGTCCCATCCATTTGCCCTTATGTCAATTATAACTCTATTCAAATCGGACAACTTGACTGATGAAATCAATGGAACATTTACACTGGTGCAACTATGGTAAATTGTGTAACAAAGACACTTATACAAGTACAGGACCATTAATTAGACTGTGTAATTATCTGATTGAGTCTGTGATGGAGTGGCATTTTTCATAATATATACCCTTCTTTCCTCTCTCTCCATTCTTCCTGTATTGCTTTTTTTTTCTGCAGCTATAGTTCAAAAATCTCACCTCTTTAGCAACATATCTTTAATATGATAAGTAAGCCATTCAGACTGTATAGGTTTCATGTTCTTCAAAATGGAGACCTTACAGTGTAAATCTCTTCTTTTTTTAAACTATTTTTCAAGCCAGGCATTAAATTTCTAGGCAACAGCACTCAAAGAAGAACTGAATGGATTACTTGACATCAGGGGCGGGGCAAAGCTGAAACTGTAACTGAAAAAAAAGTCATGAATGAGGTGACCATCAGCTCCAGTAATGGGACAAGATAGAAACTTTGCTTTATATTCCTCAATTCGTATGTTAATTTACTTCCTCCAAACCACTCCCTCCATGAAGAATGCCACTCCATCACAGACTCAGTCACACATTAAGGAAGTACAGAAACTGCTCCCACAATCCAGTGAGGGGCACAACCTTTCTCGTGCAATGGTCAGAACCATTGATGTATGTCTTCTGTCCCATCCTTCTCCTGCCTCACATCCTCTGAACTATCAAGTGAGACAAGGCAACAGTGATCATAATAGCACCATGGTGGCTGCAACAGTTCTGATTCACCATGGCTCTGCAGCTGACCTCGTTCGTGTGCATTCACCTACAGCCATTTCTGGACCTACTGTCAAAGAATGGAGACAAAACCAACCATCCCCACCTGGAAGCCTGGTTTTTGCCTGGGCAAGAGACTTAAGAGAGATTGTGCTCAGAGGAGGTCCAATGCATCCTTCTCAATAGCAGGAAACTCTACAAGAAAGTTTTATGTTGCCAAATGGAATAGATTCGCCATCTGACAAAAGCATCATTGCTTCCTAAGGAGTCCGGGATTCCTCTTATCTTGTACTGTCTCCTCTCCTTGAAGTCATCGGGCCTACCCATTATAAGTTCATTATAGTACATTAGCCGCTATTAGTGCATTTCATCCTCTAGTGGAGAACTGCTCCCTTTTCTGCCCCACAGTAAAGTTCTAAAAAGGCACTGTCAGGACATTCCTGTCAGTAGCAAGACCTACTCCTGCTTGAGATCTGAACCTGGTACTGCCAGAACTTATGAACCTGCCATTTGAACACTTAGCCTCCTGCCTCCTCTTGCACTTATCAGTGAAGGTGGTCTTTCTAACAGCTATCACCTTGGCCAGAAGAGTAGGTGAGCTCAGGGCCCTTAGGGCAGACCCACCTTATATGATCTTCCAAGGACATAAAGTATCTCTGAGATTGCATTCCAAATTTATCCACAAAGTTCTTTCTGACTTTCACTTGAACCAGACAGTTCACCTACCTGTAACCTCATAATATTAGAGAGGACAGGAAACACCACTCCCTGAAGGTACACAGGGCTCTGGCCTAATCTGGGGCTTCATTCACACATTTATTGGGAAGTATGCCTTGGTTCAAGACTCAGTTGGGGATGCTTCATTTGGTTCAGCAGTCCTGAGAACTGATACAGAAGACATCCTCTCACTCACATCCTCAATGAACACTGCTTGGGAGTCACCCACAGTGAAACACCTTTAGGGACCAGCACTCAGAGAAGAAAGGAAGGTTACTTACGTTACAGTAACTGGAGTTCTTCAAGATGTGTGGTCTCTTTGGGTATTCACGTCCCGTCCTCCTTCCCCTCTGCTCAGATCCTCTCAGATGTGCAGTAGGGTGAGAACTGGAGAGTCAGTCTGTGCCGCCCTTTATGCCCGCAGTTGAGAGCACAATGACAGGAAGAGCACAGGTGCAAATCTACGAATACTGCTGTTGGAAACATTTCCAGTCCCAGATGCATAGAGCACATGTGCACCCACAGCAAAAACCCATAGGGACCACATCTCAAAGAACTCCAGTTACTATGAGGTAAGTAATATTCCTTTCTTCTTTGAATGCTTGTCCCTATGGATATTCCCTAGGGAGGCAGGTGCAAAGGCATGTTCTGCAGCACAGTGTTGGGGATGCCTAGAGATTTCTGTAGGTCCCTCTTTATTTTGTCTATAAATCCAAATAGATAAAATATATTGACATAATCAATCAGACATAACAGACCTCTGTGACAAGCCCTGGATTTGCAGGAAATTCCCTATGGCAGAGTGGTCAATCAGTTTGAGTTATAATGGCTCCTGGTTCCTTATCGCCTTCATATGCAGTTATGATTTTTCATAAACAGAAAACTAATTTAAGGTATCTGTTATATGGTATGCTTTCTCTACATTGCTGCCCTTTAGAAGAGAGAGGATTTGTCAGCTAGTCTTGTTACTCTCTGGTAGCAGGAGACAGATGACTCATTACAGCTTGTGGAAAGCTGTTCTAGGAAAGCCAGTTCACTTGGAATACTGTAGGAGCGGGCACATTTGGCATATTTCTTCCTAGAGACACAGATTTAACAGCATTTGTTCAACTTAATTTAGCACTGAACTATATTTCAGTGGTTCTGGCTTTAGCACATTGCATCACATTGTTCTTTATCTCATCATATCTTTAAATTCCCATGATCATGTGCCTAACTGAAGCATAGACAGTTACATTGCTGGACACGCATTCTCCAACTGCCTTGACGGACAGCTTGAATTGCATATAGCGAGCAGAGGGAATGGTGTTCCAGATCCCTGGCTCCCTTTCTGGGGCTATAACCAGCTAGGATGCGTATGATTCTAACTTTATTCTATTATATTCTGTCTCTATAGTACATTTCCGTTGTCACTTTTTCTAGGGCTGCTACCAGATAGGTTTGCATGTAATGCATATGTGTTCCCTAGCAGGGATGTCACGGTCACTAAGAATTCCATGTGTTGCAGGTCTCTGATATTGTAATAATGACCGTCTCCTGTTATCCATTATAGTCACTGTAACTAACATGATCTCAGCAGCCAAACAAATCTTTCCATTTTGAAAGAATTTTCAGGGCATGGTAATGTGTAACTGTGCAGAACAATGAACACTTCAAAATGATTGCACAAAAGAGAAACTCACAGCATGAGGGTGTTTATGAAATTAATAGTCTATATGTGGCCTAGATTCTCTATTTACAGTACTTGTAGCCATCCATAAAAGAGGGAGAAAATAATAATGATGTGGGTTATAAGGTAGCTTTCTCACCTCTGGCCTGTAATTTCATGGGTTCAAGTTAACCATTTTTCTTGTAGAAGATTGAACAAAACCCTAGCTATGACCATCCCCTGCTCTTTGAGAACATTCAGGTCTGGATCAAAGCTGTGCAGCCCAAGCCCATCTCTAATTCAGACACTGGCAAAGTCCTTTGGGTAAAATAATAAAACCAAGCCCTTTTTTGTTGTTTACCAGTCACTGTTTGGTGGCCTTCCAGGCAGAATTTAAAGATCTCTTTGAAGTATATATGAAACTCGTGGTGTTCTGGCTATTACTCCTTTCCACAGTATGACAGATGCTATATGCCTGGAACTAATGTTGAGCGCACAATGGCTGCTCTCTTTGACTGCGGAGTCACTGCACTCACTAATTACTTTGTAAACACTTCAAGGGACCATCAGGATGAAAGATGCTATAGAAACCCAAAGTCTGGTCTATGTTTAATGACTGTGTGGAAGAGTACTTGTTTTATAACTGAAACATTGTGACTCTTGTTTTATTATGGGCTAATTTTAATTGGCACAGCCTTTCTTCTCTCACACTGTACATTCCTCCCACACAAGCAAAAATGTATATTTTCATTTTGTGTAATATCCCTTTTTGCGTTTGTTCCTTTCTAAAGCGAGATCAACGTTGGGTAACCAACACAAGAACAAAGTAATTTCACAAAGTAAATTCAACAAATACCTTCCTGGTTTCATTCAAAATAAATCTACTCTGGATCCCAATCATTAAACCCAGCAAGCCAATGACTGTGTTAATAAATTTCACAAACACCAAATCCAGGGCAAAACAGCAAAAGATAACTGTTTCCTTCTGTGTGGGAAACAAAGCACGTGGGCAATGACTTTTTCACTCTTTCATACCGGATGCACTTTTGAACCGTGGTAACATTTTTCATCTCTCCAAAGTCCATGTCATAGACGCAGTAAGAAACCTAGCACTTACTCCACCAAAACCAACTTTACAAGAAGTAAAATAATTAGTCACAAATGTTTTACTATCATTAGGATTTTAATATAAATACATAAAATGAATGGAGATATTACAGGTGGAACTTTCTACACTGTCATTAATTTGAGTGCTACAGATGTGTCATATATTAAATTACCAGCTGTGTGGCTCTTGATAGAAGGAGCCTTTGGTTTACAAATACTCGTTGTATTGTATTGGGCTCTTATTTATATGTGGGTCTAAATATGATGAAGCCCAAATTTTGTCTTGATTTTTTTATGTCAGAATATTTGTGGAAATTTAATGTCAGGGTTTAGTTGTACTCCTTTCTAAATGTGAAATTTACCTGAATACAAGCTAAACATAAAGTAATAAGACAGATTTTTAAAACAACTTTTCTGTTTTTACTAACAAATGGAGACCTGTCCCAGACATTTATTTTAAAAGTTAATGTGGGACTCTCTCCTCCTCACCCCGTCTTCTATCTTGTGCACAGCTGTCTTCTACAACAGCTCAGTCCGCTTAGGAGGAAGTTAATTAAAAACAAATCCCATCAGCCACTAGTGAGGGTGGGCTGGCAGAAGACAGTTTTTTAAAAAATAGTACCTTATGAGAGGGTGGGGAGAAGACTTTCATACCTTTCTTCTAATGGCTTCTGAGTTAGACCTCAGTTAAAATTTGCCACATTGGTTGTTGGGAGTTATAGTCAACTCCATTACGGGCAGCCCAATATGCTGACTAGACTGATGCCACAAAATGCTACTGGATACAAGATAAACAGGGAGAGCTCCTACATGGAATCTTTTCACCTCTTATTTGTGTGTGTGAGACAAGGTATAAAGCTCTCCTTAAGTCCCAGTATGTAAGGGGTTTCAAGCACAGCCCAGGTTCACTGTCTATCATGTAAGTGAGCTGCAGTGAGGTTGTAAAAGCAAAGGGGAAGGGGCTGCAGCTGTGTAGGGGAAAGGATTTGTCCTCTCCCTTACTAGCTTGCTGAAAGCTGGAAAAGTGGCTGAAACCAAGTGTTCTGATCTTTTTGTATCAATAAAGCTAGCCCTGAGGAAAGGGACTTGATCTGAGCTAGTTTGGGCTGTATTTTTACCTCCCTCTACTGGTGTATCTGCCCACTGGCTTAACAGTTTGTATATTATTTTTTGTGTAGCTTTTTGGCTGGAAAATTGAAAGGGTTGCTGAAGCCCAGAGTGAAAAATGTAACCGTAAGGCAAATTCATTTTTATTAACCTCGAACTTCTGGATGGAGAATATTAATATTAATCTCTGTGCAAATCCCTAATTGTATTATTGCCTTCTTTCTGTGAAAGAGAAGTCACCATTTCAACAGGACTCATAAAGGAAAGTGTCACATTGACAGATAAAGCAAGCATTAAATATGTACACAGCCCAGAATGGTCCAAAAGGTATGTATGAGTAGCTTAGATTGGTTTTGAGTAGGATTTTCTCTGAAGTTTATCATAACAAACTGAATTGCAAGGAACAAATAAACCTGCACTGGCTTTTATTAGAAGATAAGTGCATTCTATTTTCCAAATACAGTAGTCACTCAGACATACAGAAATAGATGCAGATTGGATTTCATAGCACCCAAAATAAATGTAACAAGCAATATAAACGAGCTAAAAATGATGGTGAGCTACATGGAACTGAATTAGGAGAGTAGTTGATGTAAATTCCTTATGGCACATACGTATCTCTCCCTTATGGCTGTAGTGAAGATATTTTAAAGAAGTAATCCCATCCATACAATAAAGTTAAAATAAATTGAAACATGCAAGAAGAACAGAGAACAGTTTCAGGTTCTGTGTTGGGAATGGATACACACTCTCTTTTTTTAAGATATACAATACTTTTTTAGAATAAGGCAAAGAGAATGACATTTTTTGTTACTCAGATGATTGATTGTCCAATTTGTCAGCAGTGATCAGTTAAGCTTTTAAAAGCATATATGTTGGAAGGAAAAGAGGATTTTTCATCAGTTTCACCCACTTTCCTGATTTTGTAATGTCACAATTCCCTCAATGAAAAACTAATTCAATTTCCATTCCCCTCTCCCCTCCCCCACTCGGGGGAATTGTTTCTGCTACAGTTAGAAAATGAAATGTCAGACTGATTGACCTTCCACATCATGACCGTCATTAATGATGGTTAAGGTGTTAGATAAACTTCTGAAGCCAATGCAGTGATCTGAAAGGACTTCTGGTTGACGATGTTTTTGCTATCAGTGTTACTTTTCATGACCAGTGCCCATCTGACTTTAGCATATGTCATACATTTTACATTGCCTTTTCCTTTTGTCTTGGTAAAGACTGACGTTTCTGAGAAGGCAGTCCTGTTTATGACTCACATTGAAGAGGGCAGTACAATATATGGTGGAATTTGGGGCCTCTTCCATGTTATATGCAGTCTGAAGTTGATGAAAAGAGGTTATTACGTTTGCTGTAAAAACTAGTTTCTGTAAAGGAACTACAGCAGAATTATCTCTGTTTCAGGGTTTGTTTAAAACCTGCAACTGAGACTAGCTTCACCAAGATTCATGAACTTGCACTGATTTAAGGTATGGGAAACCTCTCTAAAATGAGTGGTTTTTCATGATTTATCTTCAAACCAAAAAAAAACCTTGATGGCTTCGCTTCATATTCCTGGGATCATTTGAAACTCACATCAGTGTGAGAAGCAAACTGGAAAAAAGTTTCACTTCATCCCCTATTTGTTCATATTGGATTTTAAATGACTCTCTTTAAAAGCAAGCTTTGAAGAGAGAGAGATGGGGCAAATAGTTTTGTATTTGTTTTTGAAAACTCACAGTTTAAAAAATAAAATCTCAAAATTTGAAAAGTACTTGCTAGGTTTTTGTTTGTCAGTTCGGTACATTTCACAGGATGTGATATGATGTACCATGAGACTCATAGGTCTGTTCAATAGTTTTACAATGGTCACATTAAAATATTTCTCCTTTTCAGCTAGATAATTGCCACTTTTGTCCATCAAGGCTTAGCTATCCTCCTGAATCTTTATTCTTGTCTGTTGGTTCAGTCCAACCTCAGACAAAGCACCAAAGGCAACTTGTGTTTCATTTTTGGCAACTGAGAACTCAAGCTAGGTTTAGGGTCAGATATCCCTCTGCCTCTCCTCAGAAGTCAAAGGATTGTTTGCCTCTGCATAGATAACAGCCAGTAACTTTATATTGCTTAAATCAACAAATGTATCCAATATGGAAAAAAAGAGAGAATCGGTTAAAATAAAAGCAAATCTCAAAGTTGTGGTATTCAGTTTAAGGTTACCATAAACCTTGCTGCTTAGGTGAAAAAATTATTTGTATTACAAGTGAAGTTTATGTAGAAATGCTGTTTAAAGACAAGAGAAAATAAGTCCTCTCGTCTTGGGCTCACCTATGTTGCTGTAATTTCCTCTGCCTCCTGTCTCCTAGTCTACCTCCTGTTTTATTCAGATTCCAGCTCTTATGTTTGTCACCATCTTTGTGAACTTCCATTTTCTAGCAACCTGGCCTATCCCTGGTGTGTGTGGTGGTGGATTCCTGCTCCCACCTTTCGTTGTCTCATCCAACCACTTTGCTTGAGCAGATAGTTGACTGCATGTTTTTCCTGACTCCTATCTGAGGTTCATTAAAGCTCCATCTCCTCATTATCTCCCTTCATGGAAATAGACATCTTTATCTATCACTTTTCAGTGACTTCTTCAAACACTTTTGGGCAATTCTGTTGTTCATTTGGAGTACCTCAGTGCATAAAGTTAATGCTGCCTTGTGAGGGGCATGTTGGCTCCTTGGTCCAATACTTCCACACCTAGTACCAGGTAATTTTAGAAATACCATATGTAAAACTTAGAAGTATCATACTGTGGACATACAAATAGTCGTCTTATTTTGCTCTATCAAGTAAGGATCTTTGTGGTCAGTCAGACTACCATAATAACATTACTTTGATATTCACCGAATTTCCGCAGTAATGATAATTATTTGCAAAAACATTTCAAAAACCTTAAGAGTATCCACTAAGGTTTAGTTAATTAAATTGTTTTATTTAGCAATGAGTTTTTTCTCCTTCTACCAGATGGATCAAAGATTATTATATTTGGATGATAAATTAGTAAAAATGGAAACTTGACATCCCCTTAACAACCATTCTTATCTGACATGCATTGTGACTAAAAAATATTGCAGGTGACAATACTGAACGTTTTTATAATTACAAAAAGCATAACAAAAATATTAAGGAGACAGACAAACTTGTAGTATTTCAACTGAAGTGAGGTTAAGAAATAGGATCTCTTTAAAAAAAAATTATGGAGATGCATATGAGAGTTTAAAGTAAAAAAAATCAAAGTTGCTCGTAACAGATTGATCACATAAAACAAGATTCCATGAATGATTATGTTCACAATGAAAAATATTATCCAAAAATAAAGTACTAGTTAGTTCAGTGTGGTAGTGACAATGATAAATGAAAACAGCGTTCACCCAGGGCCACAATTACAGTAGGTAAATAGGAGAGCATATTTTATAAAGGAACTGGAAAGAATCCACAATTTATTTTAACTGGATTACTAGCAACATAATTGTTGGCAGTGCAGGTAGAATCACTTTGAAAGTGAGTGGGGGAATGAGAGTAAGATATATTGTATTTGGAGAAGATGCAACTTCATACAGTCAATATATTATTAAGCTTGTAAGAGGTTTGTGGGCTTTTAGGGTCCAAATTTGCAGTGGTACTTTAATTGCATAGTTCAGGAAAGGAGTTCTCTAGTCAGCTTTTAAGTACTGTGCTATTGGCACAGAAGATGGATGAGCATGTAAGTGGAAATTTCTAAAGCAAAAAAAAAATCTCAAATGAGGCACTGCACAAAAACAGAGAGCCAATGAAATATCTTAGTTGAGTGCAGTGATAAGAGTGGAGAGGAGAATTTCCAAATGCATGTTTTTAAAGCAATGTTTACTTGACTGGTTGAATATTACAACAACTATTTTTCTGAATAAAACTTTTATTAAACTTTTCATCTTTAAAACATAAAGAAACAGAACTAGGCTTTCAAGTGATACAAGCCTCGGTGATACAGATGCAACACTATGTACAGTGTATTCTATCCTCTTTGAATGGTAAATATGAGGCATCTGAACGAACCAAAAGTTATTTGATGGCTGTTCAAGTGACCTCTGTGAAATATTTGTTTTGGTCCAAAGTGGCCCTTCAGCTCAGAGCTGAATCACACTTGCATGGGAAGCGTGCACAGTAGCTACCTGTGCTACCCCTGTTTTCAGGCCTCTATCTCCGTGCACTAACAGAAACCTAGTCACCTATTTGACACTGCCTCTCCAGCTGCTTTGTCCCAAAGTGGCTTCTCTTTCACACACATTGCCCTGAGTTGTTCCATAAGAAATGTGGTGGGTGTGTTGAGTAGATCTGGGCAAAAAATTTTGACCAAAACTTTTCTCGGTGAAAAACGCAGATTTGGTTACACTAAAACATTTGGCAAATTTGCGTCGATTTTGCCAAATTGTTTTAGTTTTAAAAAAAATATTAAAAAATTTCAAAAAAAATCTAAATTTTTAGTTTCAACATTTTCTAAACTGAATTTTGAGTTTTCAATTCAAAATGACTTTTTGTTTCAAAATTTCCTTTAAAATTATTGAAAACTAAAAGTGAAATTAAAAAAATTCTCAAATATTGAAACTTTTTGTTTTGGGTCGACTCAAAATAACATTTAATTTTTTTTAAATTTTTTGATTCACTAAAAATTTTTTAAAAAATATTTTTTGTATGGCCCACAATGAAATGTCTGTTCAATTTTTCATAATTGCCAGTGAACTGAAAAATCTATTATTCGCATAGCTCTACTGTTGATCTCCTACTCCCCCACTTCTGCCATTTCCATCTTCTCCTCACTTCCTACTCATTCTCTTAAAGTATCTTTTCCCTTCCTTTTCCCTCCATCTTGTGCCTTCTGTTCGGAATTTGATATCCATCTCTCCCTCTCTGTCTCATTCTTGGTTACTTCAACTTCCATGTTGACCTATTCTCTTGACACCTGGCTCTCACCTCCTCATTTAACCTTCAACGGGACTGATCAAAATGGCCACTCACTCCATCTTGTTTTCACTAAGCACTGCTCCTTCTCTGATTTCTCCATCATAATGTTCTCTTTCTGACCTTCACCTGTGACACGGCGTCCCTGGGCGATGCTCTGGAACTGCTCCACATGAAGCCAGTCAGGATTCTGGGGCAGTCGCCTTTCTGTGCGCAGCCTGTCTTCAGGACACACAGCTTCCACCTTCCTGGGTCTGACCTCGGAGCATTCAGCATCCTCTGCCCCTCCGTGCACTTCCCACAGCGAGTCCACTCAGGTGGGGCTCCTGGGGAAGCCAGAGGGTCCTGCACCCCAACTTTGCAGTCAGACGTGACTCTCAGCCAGCCAGTAAAACAGAGGTTTATTAGACGACAGGAACATGGTCTAACACAGAGCTTGCAGGTGCAGAGAACAGGACCCCTCAGCTGGGTCCATTTTGGGGGGCAGTGAGCCAGACAACCACGTCTGCACTTCACTCCATGTCCCAGCTAGCCCCCAACTGAAACTCCCTCCAGCCCCACCTCCTCTGGGCTTTCCCCTTTCCCGGGCCAGGAGGTCGCCTGATTCCTTTGTTCTCCAACCCTTTAGCTCTCACCTTGCAGGGGGGAAGGGCCCAGGCCATCAGTTGCCAGGAAACAGGGTGTCGGCCATTCTCTGTGTCTAGACTCCTGCACACACCTGCCCTCTAGGGCTCTGCAATGATCATACACCCTTACCCCACCACCTAGATACTTAAGAACTGCATAGGGGAAACTGAGACACCCCCACACTATTCAGAGGAAACATTAAGAACAGTCCCACTTCGTCACAACCTCATCTTATGAGGAGAGGCTGAGGGGAACTGGGATTGTTTAGTCTACGGAAGAGAAGAATGAGGGGGGATTTGATAGCTGTTTTTAACTACCTGAAAGGTGGATCCAAAGAGGATGGATCTAGATTATTCTCAGTGATAGCAGATGACAGGACAAGGAGTAATGGTCTCAAGTTGCAGTGGGGGAGATTTAGGTTGGATATTAGGAAAAACTTTTTCACTAGGAGGGTGGTGAAACACTGGAATGCGTTACCTAGGGAGGTGGTGGAATCCCCTTCCTTAAAATTTTTTAAGGTCAGGCTTGACCAAGCCCTGGCTGGGATGATTTAGTTGGGGATTGGTCCTGCTCTGGGCAGGGGGTTGGACTAGATGACCTCCAGAGGTCCCTTCCAACTCTGATATTCTATGATTCAAAATCACTGTCCTGGCTTCCACTTGACCATGTGGAGTGGGTCTGCTTGTGTGAATCCCATCCTGAAGTTGTAACCTTATATCAACAACCCCAAATGCTTCCTAAATATAAAAAATGATACACAGTTTCAGAGGAATTATGATATTGTAAATGCTAAAAGCGCCTGTTAGGTTTCATCAGCATGTTTAATTTCAACCTTTTCAGGGGGTATTTTTAGCACAGGAAAACCCTTATAATTCATTCAAGTGGGACTCTACATGGCCACAAGGATCTGCCCATGCAGATTGCTTTGCACTGCTAGGACCACTGCTTGCAGAACATGGAATCTTTGATTCCTTGTGACTGCATGGAGGTTTGAAATGGAACCAGTTGAAGCAGCCATTTACATGGGGTTTAGGATGAGAGATGGTATAGCTAGTGAAACAACCAAAAGTATAAACATTAATTTCTCCTTCATGTGACTTTTTCTTTTTTTTGGTGACCCAAAGCTTTATTCTTTTATAATAATTTTATTTATAAAGCATCCTCACTGTCTTCCCCCATCAAGGTAATGCTGGTGCTATACAGTAGCTTAAAATACAATACAGTTAAAACATTGTGAAGCAATAATGTAAAAACAGCTAAAAAGCTAAGTAAAGCGAAAGTTTGATTATTTTCTTTTATCGTGTCTCATAGTCTAAAACCAGAGTCGGCACATTCCCTTTTGTGAACTACCAGCAGTGATTACAATGCTGATTTAGTGAATCTGGACAGTTATTTATGTGCTCAGGTCACACTTTGTTCTCTTCTTTGCTTATACCTTCAACCAAACGAAGCAGCCTCTCTCAGCATTTCTCAAGCAAAAGTCAATTTAAAGGCTTTTTATAAGGGATGGTGGAATATGCTATCCATACTGATGTCATTAATTTGAGGATAGAAAACCAAGCTTGCCAATATACATGAAACATCCATTGAATTTACATGAAATATTTGGTATAATGGGGCAAATTTCTGCAGTTATAATACTGACTTGTGCTTTCTCCCACCTTCTTCTAGCCTTTTTTCAGACCATCAGCCTTACACTGCTTGTCAGTATGCAATTACTAGGATTGGTGGCAAAATGACATCTGGGTGTAGCATAAAGGACAGAAATGTTGCTAACAAATTTTACTATTTTTTTTTATCAAGAAATTTATTGAAGATTCAAATTCAGCTTTTTAAAGTAACACATTAATTATTTAATGTGGTACACAGTGTGTAGTCTTAATTCCATACATTTACATTTCAAAACCATTTTAAATCTGTGAGTTCAGAACTCTCTGTATTATTACTTTTTAAAATTATGAATTTCAGTAGTACTTAGAAACCTTGCATTTCACCAAGAGTACTTTGTTTTAAAACATTTTTAACTCTTAAGTCTACACATAATAGTATATTCTGATTTGGGAACATCAGTATTTTACATATGTTCTATTTTCACTTAAAAGTTTGAAATTTGCCTTTCACTTTGCTCTTTTTCCAGCAGCATTTTTGCTATTAAATACGGGTTTAAATCAGAAATCTTGCACCAAACACGCTTACCTATTTTTAAAAAGGTAAGGATTTCTTGGCATACAAAACAATTACGGATGCAAAGAAATTGCAAAAGAAAAATGACTGTTAGACTGGTTTCTCTACTCACCCAGTGTCTACAGTACCTTTTCAATCAACAGATGAGCCTGTCTTTCTCCCTATCTATAGTACTATCAGTATTTTGTACACAATTTGGGAAAAATTTATTTTGGAGTTTAGTGAGGGAACAGTTTGATTTGATAATTTGATGAAGGATGGATTTCTGTGGGAAGCCTTCCATATAATGGTGATTTATTATGCAACATCAGTTGGTATCAATCCAGTTCCTTCCTGTCTGACTGACTGATCCTCTGTCTAAAGTATCTGTAAGATATCTACTATAATACTGTCGTATTTGAGTTGGTACGTACATACCCACTTCAGAAAAATAACCATCACAACTGGCACTAATCAGCACCCCTCTTTGCCGTCCCACAAAGGAACCAAGAATTGAGTGGATATGATGACTGAACTATCCACTCACTCCCAGAAGTGACTCTTCAGGTCGTTGGTGAGGTAAATTACAGGAAGGTTGTGGGAAAGTTTGCTGTACCTGTTCTTTGAACAAAGAGCTTTGGTTACCATGGATGACAAATAGTGTCCTTTCACAGCATGAAATCACTCAGTGATTGATTTCTATGAGAGTGAAGAGCTCAAAGAACCTTGTGGGAGGTGGTCAGCACCACATTGCACCAGATGCTTACTTTAGTCATGATAGCTAAAGTAAGGGGTACGCTGACTAGAATACTTTGCAGTATCCTAGCCAGGAAAGCAAGTCAGCAACTACTGAAGAAAAATCACTGAAAGTTGCAACCCAGCAGTACAGCTTTAAAATAAAACTAAATAATTAAAAGCATCAAAAGTATCTTATTCTACATAAATGGAACTAGTTTTTAACAGCTCTGGATAATCTGAAAATGGATATTTTTCAAGCTTTCTATGAGTTTCCCACAACTCTGATAGATATAAATCCAGCATAGGGAACAGGATATTGTATATCAGCTTCTTGAGAGATAAAAGAAGGCCAATGACTAATACTGGAAGGAATTGTTAAGAGATGTATTTACTTCTATTTGAGTCTGCTTGTTTAGTGTGTGTCCCAATTAATTCATTTTTGTTGTGACGCTATTGAAGAAACCTGCACACTCTTGACCTTTTCTTATAATTATGACCATATTCCCCTTTTGAAGCACTGTTTTCATTATGTACTCTGAAAGCTCTACTAAAATATCCATAGCATTGCTACAGAGTCAAAATGTTCATTGTTTTGAGCTCAAGAATATAATCAAATGAGTTGTTTATTGATGTTCTTGGACGTTGTGATACATAAGGTCAGCATTCTTTTTCGTATTAATTTTTACAAAATGACTGATTTCACAGATTCATGAGTCCTCTCACTAGAAAAAATTATTTGTTATTTATATTATAGTAACATCCAAAGGCCTCTATCAAATATCAAGTCCCTGTTGTACAAATAGATATGGGATCATAGCAGAAACAAAAAAAACCCCCAAACCAACAACATGTAGCTGTGATGGTGCTGACAGATGTGACCTCCAATAAAACATGCTATAATAACTACATAAATTCCCCCCTCCCAAATAAAGAGCCTTTCTGTTATTACTTAACTTGTCAAGTATGGGAATTAATTTTTCATTCAACTGAAAAGCTGCCCAGCCAGCTCTATTCTATAAATGGAAGCAGAATTGGCACAGATAAGGAGGCCAAACCTGCAACTGCAGGGGGCTCTTGTTCATGGGAGCATCACTAGTGCTAGTGTAATGTTTACTGCTCATGGTTCAGTGCTTCATTGCTTTGTGCAGACAGGGACCTGCAGTGATAACTTGAGCCCTACAGGACATTACAATGTCTCAGCCTTTGTGCCTCACCTCCGGTCCTGGGTGAGTCATACTATATTTTCCTCCCCCTGCTCCCGTTTAACAGGAAATCCCAAACCAGATTTCCTCTATTGCTCTAAATAAACACATACCAGTTCTATAGTCCTTGACTTGTGAGCTAGTCACATGATACATCCAGAATCCCACAGATGGTGTAGAATATAGGAGAAAGTCCCACTGAATCCTGGCCTTTTAGTCAAGGGGACCCTGACTGGAAATGATGGTCCTTAAACAAAGAAAGAACACAATCCGTCTGTGGTGTATCTGGAATATTACTGAATACATTTTCCTTCTTTGATCTTGTGAACTTCTAAGTATAGAAGTCCTCCTGCTCAAGCTTAATGAGGTATTGTATAAAAGCGTCTCCTCTGATATAGCATGCTGATGCTCAGCTTCTGACATGTACGAAGTAGGGTTGCCAATTTTCTACTCCCACAAAACCGAACACCCTTGTCCCGCCCCTTATCTGAGGCTCTGATCCCCACTCGTTCCATCCCCCCTCCCTCTGTCTCTCGCTCTCCCCCACCCTCACTTACTCACTCGTTTTCATCAGGCTGGCTCAGGGGGTTGGGGTGCAGGAGGGGGTGAAGGCTCCAGCCTGGGGTTGCAGGCTCCGGGGTGGGACCAGAAATGAGGAGTTCAGGGTATGGGAGGGGGCTGCAGACTGAGGCAGTGGGTTAGGATACGGGAGGGTTGAGGACTCTGGCTGGGGTGCGGGCTCTGGGGTGGGGCCAGGGATGATGGGTTTGGGGTCCAGGAGGGGGCTCCGAGCTGGGGGTGGAGCAGAGGGTTCGGAGTATTGGAGGGGGCTCCGGGCTGAGGTAGGGGCTGGGGTGTGAGAGGGAGTATGGGCTCTGGGCTGGGAGTGCGGGTTCTGGGGTGGGGCCAGAAATTAGGGGTTCAGGGCATGGGAGGGGGCTCTAGGCTGGGGCAGGGAATTGGGATGTGTGAGGGCTAGGGGTGCAGACTCTGGGGTTGGCCTGGGGATGAGGAGTTTGGGGTGTAGGAGGGTGCTCTGGGTTGGGACCGAGGAGTTTGGAGGGTGGGAGGGAGATCAAGGCTGGGGCAGGGGGTTCGGGTACAGGAGGGGGTCAGGGGTGCAGGATCTAGGCAGCACTTACCTGAAGCAGCTCCTGGAAGCAGTGGCATGTCCCCACTCTGGTTCCTATACAGAGGTGCAGCCAGGCGGCTCTGCATGCTGCCTCGTCTGCAGGTTCCGCCCCTGCAGCTCCCATTGGCCATGGTTCCTGGCCAATGGGAGCAGCATGCGGAGCCCCCATGGCTGCCCCTACTCGTAGGAGCGAGAAGAGGGACATGCCACTGCTTCTGGGAGCCAAGAAGAGTCATGGCAGGCAGGGAGCCTGCCTTAGCCCCACTGTGGCACTGACCGGACTTTTAACGGGCCGCTCAGTGGTGCTGACCAGAGCCTCCAGGGTCCCTTTTCAACCGGGGGTTCCGGTCTAAAACTGGACACCTGGCAACCCTCGTACGAAGCAGCAAGATGACATCACCACTGTCCTCAAGCTCTCCATTTGTTCGAGGATCCAGTTCAAAATTGCCCTCTATATCCTTGCTGCTCTAACTTATCTTGTGAACATTATCTATTTCTACTCCCCCTCATTCCCTGGGATCTAAAACTGCCCTTTTCTCTATCCCTCCCCTGAGTCTGGTGGTATGAGAGCCTTCACCTCTGCATTTTCTGTCATCTGGAACAGAATTTCACCAATGGAGATTTCATCTAGTCTTAAAGTAGTTAAAACTCCCTCTTCTCTAAAGATGACTCACTCCTGGTCCTCAGCTTCTTAGTGCAAGAAAAGCAGAACTCCCCAAGCTGTTGAAAGTTTTTGATCCCTAAGGGCCCTGGGAGCAGGATGGAACACAATTCAACTTTCATCAGTTGATGATCATGCTTTGCTCTCTTAGCTTAGCTGCTGCCTTTGCAACATTCCAATCAGTTTTGAACTGACCAGGTGTCAAAAGTTCCCCAAAGAAGTAAGCCAATAAAAATGAAAATGTTTGAAAACATTGCCTGAGAAAGTGAATAATAAAAATTAGTGTAAAACTTACCACTGCCTCAAAAGAGAGACCCGACAAACACTGAGGGGGAGTGAGAAGACCGGTGAAATGATCTATTTAGAAAAAATCAGTGCTTTTCTCTGCTCTGTCTTGCCTGTACCTCTTCCTCTACTATTTATGGTTTGCCTCTTCAACTTTATAGTAACTCTAAAGTGTTCTGCAATACAGTTTGTTGGAAAGATGCCATACAAAATAGTCAGATCTACAATAGGCTTTTGATGGAAAAAAATTACAGTACATATTGTGTTGCAAAATTCCTTGTATAGTAGCTGAGTGGAGTAACACTGATGTGGTGGAGCCTCAGTTGCCTTAGAATAGTCTGTACAGCAGCCAGTTTGTTGACTTTGTAGGGATAAAAACAAAACAAAAAAGCATCTTTTGTTGCCTTTTTGTTTTCTTAGTTTTATGATGGATTTGAGGTTTTATCAGATTATTGCTACCTGTCTATACTATTCTTATAATGTCATCTGTAACATTGCTTTTTTTTTTCGTGTTCTGCCAGAGTCCCCAAGGGTGTTCTGGTTCTGTGCAAGCCCTGCTTTGAGATTTTGTATCAGAAACTCAAATTGCTATGGACCGTGAAGCAGAGGAATATTTGCAGTTTAGGTTACAGATTAAATTAATCTCTGCTTCAGAGTTCATGTGAACTCGCGCGCCATGAACAGCAAAGTAGAGTTAAGAGTGTTCTCTTTTACATGACACATGGAAGTAGTCCATACAGTGAAATCTAAGAGTTCTTTAAGTTGTTAAAATAAGACTTCGTATTTATGCATTTTTGGTATAGACACAGAAAGGATAGGGCTGGATGCAGGAAACGGATTGCCATCTTGGAAATTTAATGACCAACTTTTTCCCTGTGACGTGTGTGGAAAAGTATTTGGCCGACAGCAGACATTGTCCCGACATCTCTCACTGCACACAGGTAAATCAAACATTTTGGCGTTCTCATTTACAGTGTCATGCAAGTTTGTTGCAAGAAAAACATGATGCAAGTTTCACTGCAAGGTGTTGTGGAAAGAGACATCCTCTGTTCCCTTCACTCGGGATGAAGACAAGTAGAACTGGGCTAAAGATTCAAGAAACTAACCTAACTCATTATGGCCCAACCATCATCCATTTTAGAAAACAAATGGTTAAATGGAGATTTGTCCAGTTGCCAGGTTCTGACAATATCAAACTACCTTTTGGTTACCACCAATTAAGCAAGCCTGTAAACAGGGTTCTAAAGAGAGGAGGAAAGTTGTATTTTGTTTTGTTTTTGTTTATATGACAGGCTCTTTAAACATTAGTGACCAGCAGAGGAAAAAGCTCATAGTGTTTCAGATATTAGTTAGCCTCTGGGATGTTCACTTTCATGAACTGTTAGCTCAAGTTAAGATAGTAGAGGATGACTCTTTTCTACAACACCCTTTTCCATAAAGTCAATGGAGCTAGATCTATTAAAGTCATCTGAGAATCTGACTCCATGCCCAGTAGTTTTATACAGAGGATTTGCCTAACCAGATGTTACAGCCAGTGTATGGTGCAAGCTTTTTTGGGAGAATGTCTCAAACTCAGGCCAAAGGACAAATGTGTTGAGATGCAATGCACAGATTAATAAGATTAGGAAGCAAAAATGTCAGACATAGTGCTGAAAAATATTGTTAGAATAATGCTGGTATATACAGTATGGCCATGCTAGAAAACCCCCAAATGGTGTTTTCTACGGTTTTGTGATTTTTGTCTTCTTCGGATTCTGAATTTCTCTTTGTTAGCGCTTGCACATTGTATTATTGTATTCCAAAAGCGAAGCAGCTCTTCTTAAAGAGGAAAGGTTTTAAAGGCAATTTAATGTTTGGTTGTTTTTTTTAATCAAGTAAATACAAAATAAGACCTGCTGTGTGCGATGACTTTGTTGCCAAGATTTAGAGATGTTAATCAAAAATTGTGAAGCATCAGAAACTGCCGAGGAGTTTGGTTTGGATTTGTTTTATTATTCTTCAAGGGGTTTTGGCTGACTTGTGCTCAGAACTTGACTACCTGCACGGACTCTTTTCTCCAAGTTTTGGTAAATAAGCATCAAACACCATAGATAGAAAGATAGATAATATGCACACAACCACCTTCAAGAACTAAAACCCTACAGAAAAAATAGTGCTAGGTGAAGAAATGAGTGGCACATTACTGACCTGAATCTATAGTAGCTGAGGGGCAGTTCTCAGAGCTGCAGTTACACCAGTTTTCCACAGCCTAAAAAGTTTTGTATTAACTTCATACAGTCATTATATCAAATTTCAAAAATACCCCTAAATTAGCTGAAAATGAGTCATCTATATAAATTACTATTGTGAATCCTGATAACTTTCTGAAGTTTTCCAACCTCCTAAATGTGTCAGCCTGGATGATTCTAAAAGCTGCTCAGATTTTTTAACCCAAGCAACGTGTAGTTGCATATTTGAAATGAGGTTTTTAAAGTATCTCACTTAAGATTGATACACACACTCGAGATGATTTGTTTGTTTTTCAGAAGAGAGAAAATACAAATGCCATTTGTGCCCCTATGCTGCTAAGTGCCGTGCTAATCTGAACCAGCACCTGACTGTCCATTCTGTGAAGTTAGTGAGTACAGACACTGAGGACATTGTCAGCGCTGTCACTTCTGAAGGCAGTGGGAAGAAGCACCCTTATTATTACAGGTAAGGACCCCAGTAGAGGGCCACACATGAGAGACCAGAATCCAAATGTCTTATATGCCTGTCTGCTTGCTAAAGACAAATTATGAGGATGGTCCTTTTTGTTCTAAGGTAGAACGTGACTGAAGTATTTGGCTTAGCCACATTTGACTTCAGGTGCAGCAACAAAACCCAGCTGGCTATGTCATGCTTCTGGGCCTTGCTGGACACTTTGAAAGACTGTGCACTTTTTAAATGGCTTTGAAAGGCAGATAGGCCTTTAAATACCTCATGAACTTTTACCACATGTACGACATACATCTAATAAGTTCCCTTTTGTGGATACTAGTGTGTATACACATTTGCAGTAATTTATAGTGCCTTCCACTTGATGCAATTAGTTCAATCATTTCAACTAAAATTTCTGTTATAAATATAAACATTTCCTCTATTTGATTTACCTCTTTGATTGCCTTAGGCAGGTATGTTTTATAATTCAGCTACCTGTGAAATAATGTTTCCATATAATAAAGAAGGCCAAAATTATGAAGGTGAGAATAGGAGCATTAGGAAAACTCATGATGGTAAAAGAATGGTACAGATACAATTGTGTTGCTCAGGCATTTATTATTGACGTAAGCACTATCACATGTTCTTCAAGCTTTGATATGAACCCTAGTGTACATATAGATTACAAAAATCACTCTTATTTCAATCTAAGTGGTGGGAACAGATTTAATTACAATCATAGAAATCAGAAATACACAAGCTCTGTTAGATTATCTCATCTATCCCTCTGCAAGTGCAAGATTGTTTTCAGTGTTCTGGCTTTGTTTTAAATGTTAATGCCTCAATTAAAACAACAGTATAAAAAAAGTTAAACTATAAGTTCCTTTCTATTACCTGTGAACATCGTTGTTGTTATCTGCTAGATGTAAAATTTGCATCAGTGCTGATTATTTGCATTGGTGGTAATTGCTTTTGTCCAGTCACGTAGAAGGAATCCCTGAACTCATTTTTGCTTGCTTGTACTCAGAAAGTCAGGCAGTTCTGCAGGAGATCCTGATCTGACATGGGACTGTTTCCAGGGCTTGAGAATGGCTCCTGGAGAGTGCAGCAAACTCTCAGTTTCAGAGTACCAGCCCTACTAAACATCTTGGCAAGACTGCAGTGCATCTTATTGCCCAAAGGATCCAGCTAGGTGATGTGCAGCATCTGGAATCTGTAGTTTTTAATTAACTTTATGATTATTGAGCATCATCATAGCATGTTTGGGATTGTTGCATTGGGCCTCCCTTTAATCAGGTTGGCATGGCCCTCGGTTCAGAGGCAGTTCAGCTGGCAAAAGAATTTTCCATTGAAAATTCAACAGTAGAGAAGAGAAGAAATTAGTGAAGCAAGAGTTTTCTTATGAAAATGAGCAGAAGCTTTGTACATTTGTTATGGGGATTTTTTTTTAATGTTTCTTACTCTTTCTCTTTAATTCCCTTCTGTCTGCAGCTGTCATGTCTGTGGGTTTGAGACCGAGATGAATGTCCAGTTCGTCAGTCATATGTCCCTTCATGTGGATAAAGAGCAGTGGATGTTTTCTCTTTGCTGCACAGCCTGTGATTTTGTCACCATGGAAGAGTCCGATATGAAGGCTCATGTCAGCACCAAGCACACAGGTGATGATCCCGCACTTTCTGCTCCTGTGATCTCTCTTCTCCCCCCCATTTTTCAGTGCAATCATTCACACTTCCTATCAACACTCCTTTTCTCCATGGAAATTCATACTAATTATGGTCATGATCCCACAAAGTTGAAGTCAGTTGGCCCCCACCAGGTAAGAAGTCTGCTTGGGGAGATCACTTTGCAGTCAGGGGGCATAAATAAAGGACTTCTATGAAGTTAAAGTTGTCAAAAACACAAGTTATTGTTTTACTTATTTATTTGTTTGTTTACTGGCTTATTAAAATGTAATTTGACTTCAGTAGCTGTATGGTGATTTCTGGGTGTTAACTACCTGCCCCAGATTGTAAGTGTGTAATACACTCAAATTGTACTGAGTTGTGCCAATATTTGGAGTTTGTTCCCTCCCCCTCACTCTTTTGTCTGGAAACTTTGTTGCCTGAGCTCTGATTCAGTAACTAAACTAATGCAGCTGTTGTTTTACTGTCCCAACATCATATTAAATAGTTGAACAGATCGTGATTTTTAACTTCTGTGTTTCTCTGGTTCTATTCACTTACCAGCAGAAGAAAAGAACTTCTACATTACCTCTGATTCATGACAATTTTCAAATAAACCACATATATTTATACCAACTAATGAAGCCTGGCGTGATGTAAGGAGAGGAAAATTAGAATACTCTTAATTTCTCTCTCAGTATCAGCAGTCATAAGGATTTTGTCATTAGAAACTAGCTGACAATTTTGTAGACAATTATATTGGGAGAATTGAATTCAGCTGTCTCTTCCATCACTGTATTGGCTCTACAGTTCTACGAGGAATACAATTAGATTTTTTCCCCCTCAACTTGCAAATAGATGCACTAAATGCAACTACAGAAATATGAAGTCAGTGAAAGTCCACAGAGGGTTCTGTGCTAGTGCAAAGTACTGATATGATTCCCATCTCCATAATATCTGAACACCTCAGAAACATTAATTTATCCTCACAAAACCCTTATAATTATCCCCCTTTTACAAATGAGGCAAATGGAGATTGTCATCCAAGGTCACATGGAGAGTCTGTAGCAGAGCTGGGAATTGAATCCAGATCTGCTGAGTCCCATTCTAGTGTCTTAAGGATTGGAGCCCTTGTCGGTGAAATTAAACACTATGACTTGAAAACATGCTGAAAGCACACATATTGTTGACGAAGAAGGTGCCTTCAAACACTCACTGTTCTGACCAGACAATCCGTAAGGTGTACAGTTTTAGCTCTACACAAGTGATGTGCGAAACCTTCATTAATTAGTGGGAGATGAGTTCCTAGTGTGCTGTGTACAATGCTGAAAAATATACCTTAAAAATGTTAAATATTGAAAAGCTGTATTTAAAATATATGTATGTGGTAAGCACAAGTAACTGCTTGTATCAATTATTCTTCTATATAAGCCTGCATTTATTCCTAGGGCTTTACTGCTGGTGTCATAAATGGTAGGAGTGCAGCATTCTCAATTTAGACATCAGCAAAGAATTTTTGGAGATTTATATGCTTCTGTACCTTCTGGAATCATCTGTTATCCTGTGCAGTAGTCTTTGTGTTAAAAGCTCATATCATTTTAGAGTCAGAATTAGGAAATGCCTCTGTTACACATTTTTGTTCTCTAAGTAGATCAGTGACCTATAGAGCAAGTTTTCACTCTTTCACTTCTTCCTCCTTCCCCCACTTCCTCTATTTGCAATAATACTGTAGCCATTTGGACCCATATTTTAAAAACCTGAGGCCCAAGACCAGTGTGCAAATGGGTATGGGTAAACACATGTAGGTAGGTAATTAGCCATTTTTGGCATATTTGCCCAATTTGTGCATATAATTTCTGTAATATGCAGGTAACAAATTACACCTGTATTTTTGTACGGGAATCAGGGGCTGCCATTTTTAAAAATGAAGCCGATAAAATGAATCCAACTTGGTGTTCTGCAAACCATTGTGGAACTTAAAAAATGCAAACTCAGAAATAGCCTTATGCATCCATATGCATCTCTAACTGTTCTCCATAAACACTGGTTACAGGTACTTACTTTTAGTTATATATTTTATGGTCAATCACTGCAGCATTTCATCGAAAACTTAATCTGTACTGGGCAAAGCTGGAGAGGAGTTTCTTAGTGAATTTAAATGTGGCAGGATTTCAGGAGAAACTCACACCCTAAGGATGGCCTCTCTCACGTACTCTGTTTTAAAAAATAATTTCAGATCTCATCTGTAAATTATGTTTCAAGAGTGCATATTCAAGACTCAGACTTTGGCATCTCTGCATTCTGCAGGTCTTTGTTCTGAAAATGAAGCACATTTCTTTATGGAGTCATTGTGCTTTGAACTTTCTCTTTTGGGTTCAGTAAGTGATGCTCATGGCACAGATGTTAAGAAGGCCTTAATTTTACACAGATGTGCTTTATTCTGAGCATGATTTCTAGTCAAATGAAATCACCATTTCATCCCTAAGAGGAACAATGGTGAAAACTGTACAGTTTGTTTTAGACACATATATATAAGATAATAAAGTGGTTGAAAAGGCAAAGAATAAAACTTTGGACAGGACCAAACCATGAGTTTTTCTATCTGGTTCTTTGATTTTTTTTGTTTCAAATATTTCAGTATTGGATATCAAATCCAGTTTTACAAATATTTCTGTGTATTTTGTCGTCTTCTGATGACTCTTTATCTTAAAAAATATTTTCCATTCATCATATTGAATTCAGCTATTTTAGGTGCTGATTGAGCAAACTCTTATGCTTATGTTTAACCTAACTTTGTCTTAATGAAACTACTCACCTTTTTAGAGTTAAGCCTGTCCATTACTGTTTACAGGATACAGACTTTAGTTAAGAAATCTTATCACATACATAAGATTAGGATTTTTAGTTAGGTTCTGCTTTTTATGCAACTGATTAGACTGAGGCAAAGACAGATCCAATAATTTGCCTATTGCCAAATAAGGTTCATTGCAGATTATTACCCAAATCCTCCTTGCTCCCAGTCTATTGCTATAACATCTAGGCAACCTAGTCTCCATACTTAGCTAGCATGTATTACAGTTCTGAATTGCCGCCCTTTGGAATGTTATGTGCTTATTGTACACACATGAAATCCCTGACTGATTTGAACTCTGTATCCAGTTGGGTGAAGTCTGTATGTATGTGTGTGGTGTGTGTATGTGTTTGTTTTTTCTTAAAATTAGTTTTTCCTCATTAAAAAATTCTAATGATAATCAAACCTTGAGAGAAGACTACTAACTTCATGCATCCAGCAACATGGAAGTCTTCTATAAATTTCATCTTTGTAACACAAACTATTACATAGCTGTCAACAACCCAGATTTATCTCAAATGTAGTTTGTAGTGCTATGCAGTAGATGACAATGGTACTTTTAGTTTTAAGTGCACTAGCACCTAAGCAGAGAGGACCAGATTTTTACAGGTATTTAAGCACCTAAAGATGAAGATGAAGTCAATGGAAGTAAGACATCTAAGCACTTCTGGAAATCCCACTAAGTGCTTATCTGAATATGTAGGCACCTAAGTACGTTTAAAATCTGGTCCTAGAACACTAACCCCAGAGAAGAGGCTGCAGAGAAATTTTATAATAATATACAAGGCTTCTGATCTTTCCTCTCTATGACATGATGACAAATTCACCAATGGCTTGACTGGAGTTACACCGGAATGAATGTGTTTTCTCTCTTACCAGCAGCAGTAACATCTTCCAAATGTTTATAATTTGGTCTCTTCCCTCTGGTGTTCTGTAAAAGTCTGGAGCACCAATGGAGTGAAAAATAGCACTGCCTATGGGACAGAAGTAGTAATCAGAGAGAGAGAGGTGGAGGAAGAGACTTAAAGTATGAGGAAACTCTCCTCAGGAGAATGAGTGGAGCGGGTTGTGAGATTTTTCTCCTTTCTCCCGTTTCTCCTCCTAAAGTAACCAAATGGATAAACTACAATGTAAGTTAGAAAAAGTCGAGCTGGAACAGCCATGATGTAGAAATACATGTGAGTTCAAAGGTGATGTAAAAACAAAACCTAAAGGAACTTAATAAACTAACAAAGAACCAAATTCCCATTAAGTTGTAAATTCTATGCTAATTAGAAAAAATTCCTTTAACCTTTCTTAATTTGGTAGTAGAACAAAATTACAAACATTCTCTTCTCATTGCCTATATGGACTAAAAGTCAACAGTGGTAAATTGGTAGGTGCACTGTTATAACTCTTGTACTTTGAGACTAGCCCTGCAGAAGGGAGGCAATGTAGCCATGATGCTTAAGAACAAATTGATTTATACTAAACAAGCTCACCTGTGAGTTCAGAATAACTTTGCATCTCCTTTTAACACAAGTCACTTTTTTTTTTAAACTATGAATACATAGGATAGGATAACTGGAAATCTATCACAGAGATTGAGTTTTTCCCCTTATACTAATGATCAAGTGGACTTTATTCTTGTTTTTCAGGTGAAGAGCGGAAGACACCCAGTGAATCAAACAGCCCTTCTTCATCTTCTCTGTCAGCACTTAGTGATTCTGCCAATAGCAAAGAAGATGCAGATGTTACCCAAAAAAATAACGGTTCAAACAACCTACTAGTAATTTCCGTAGTGCCTGGTAGCCAGACCTTACTGAACACTGAAGAGAAATCAGAGAAAGGTAAAAGCTAGTTAAACAGACAGACTCCTTTCTTCTAGGCAAGGGAACTGGATGGAACTTGGGTAATGTGTCCGTATTTTTATTTTTCAGGTTTTGAATGTGTTTTCTGTAACTTTGTCTGCAAAACAAAAAATATGTTTGAGCGCCATTTGCAAATCCATCTGATTACACGGATGTTTGAGTGTGACGTGTGCCATAAGTTCATGAAGACACCTGAGCAATTATTGGAGCACAAGAAATGCCACACTGTCCCCACCGGAGGACTCAAGTAAGGAAAGCAAGTACACAAACTTTTACTGTGTTAAGCATCTCCAATACTGTGTGGCGATAGGTAATAAAGGAAGTAAATTAGAAGGGATTAGTTAATGTCTGATGATCCAAAGTCAGGGCTACCATTTTACCTTTAATTGGGTAACAATAGACTCAGCCCTCTAGGTTGAATGTAGTTTATTATATTATTATTATTTATTTATGTATTTATTTATTATGTGTGTTACCATAGTGCCTAAAAGCCCTAGTCATGGAGCAGGACCACAATGTGCTAGGCATGTACAAACACAGTCCCTGCCCCAAAGAGCTTACAATCTAAATATAAGACAAGAGGCAACTAGAGGAAGACAAGTCAGACAGAGGAGTACAAGGAAACAGTGTTGGACATCATGGCAGGCTGTGGTCTCACACACCAGCAGCCTAATTGTTGCCGAGTGTATTGTAGGTATCATGGCAAAGGATAGTTTAGAGCCAACCACTGGGTTTGAAAGCAGTGGTCAGTGGATGCCACAGATGTAATGGATGACAAAATTATTTCACTTAGTTTGCAGCCTGCCTGTCAAAGGAAAAGGGAAAAAGAAAAATAATATAAAAACCTAAGGCTGAGCAGTTTTTACCCTGAGGCTAGCTCAGATAAAGTCTGCAAGCTTTTGTTTATGTAACAAAGTATAAAGTCATTCTAACTTTCCCAATTATTTACAGCCTTTTTCAGGTCCTAATGCAAAGGCAATCTTCACCAGTAATCACGCATGTTTTTGTTTTCAAAGTGGAAAAGATTTTTGGATCCCAAGATTTTGGATCCCTAATTTTTGTTCCTTTTTAAGGTTTTTTTAGGGGAGTGGGAAGAAGTGATGTGCATACAGTGAATACATAGAGCCCCTATTTTTTTCCCTATTAATCCCTGAAGAAATGTCCTTATTACAAATGCAGGTGAATAACAGAAGCAGATATTGTCCAGTGTTTTGGTTTGTTTTTTTTTCCTTCTCCAAGTATCTTTTCAGTTCTGGGTAATTTTTGTTGTCCTCTCTAGTTGTATGAGTATGGAATATACTGATGTGACAGCACTTTTTGTTTCATATTATTAATTTTGTGTTCTCTGTTGTAAAAATACAGAATCTGTAAATGTAACAAGGAAGGAAGTAGTTTAGCTGTACATTTATATACATGTTCCCGCAGTCATTTCTTACATTACAGTATTGTTTTTAAATTATAGGCTAGTCACAGGCTTTAATAATTAATTTATAAATTGTAAGGTGACCAGTAACAAATACTTTCAAAATATCCTGATATCCTCTGCTAGTACAGCATTTTCTTTGACCATTTGAGTGGATTAACTTGCTTGAAAAGGTATTGTTAATGAGTCAGAAAAAAATGTTGTCTTTGCCTGAGCTGCAATTGAGAGACCAATCTGTGGTCACAGAAATGTCCTTACAATGTAACAGACTGGAAATGTCTAAATTACTTTTCTGTGATGGAACTACTTGTGCTGTATTTCCTGTTCATTATGTAGATAATACAATTTTTGTGCATAGCTGAGGACAGTGAAAGACTTTCAGAATTGTCCAGGAAAAGTACAGATTTATGTAGGTGTGTCTGAGTTGGGCATGGGTTACTGCATTAAATTGCAACTTGTCTGTTCCTTTTACCAATCTTCCTTTTAAGAAAGCTTCATTAGTTTTAAGAAATAAGCGTTGTCCTTTGAGAATTGTCTGTATAGACCCCTATTTCTAGAGTGCATGTGTGCCTTTGTGTCAAAGTTGGAACCCTCAGACAAGCAGTGACTTTTGGGTATGCATGCATGCTCCCTCCCGGATCTAAACATTCAATATGATGTCATATAAGGACTCACGTTCCATTCCTCTGTGTGTTCCAGCCACTTCAGACAATAAGGTTGGAACTGTTTCAGCCGTGAGTAGGGTTCAACACACTAGCACGCCCTGCTTCCCACCTTGTGTTGCATTTGTTGACCAAATTAATGTTAGTGTATTGTAAATGTTACATTAATACTTTTCTGGTTTAGTTTTTATTAGCAGTAAGGTAAGCCATTTTTAGTTTAGCTAAATCTGTGCATTGCGCATTTTGGTGGATTGGTTCCATCTGCCAATCAAACTCTTGCATCAAGCTCAATAGTTCCATCAGTCGGGGGGTCTGTATTTGATTCCGATGTGATGACTGAATCTGGGAAGAAAACCAGATTTAGACAGTATGCATCTTGCAAGAACAAGACATCTGTCTCGGATGCACATACCAGTTGCCTTTTGTGCCTGGGTGTAATATATGCTGAATCTATTCTCTGTGCCAGGAAAGACTGTGCATCTTGACTCAAGTCTTCCTGATGTAAGGAGCTTTGTAGGTTTCTCAGGTTAGCTCTGACAGACAAGGTGAGCGAGGTAATCTCTTTTATTGGACCAACTTCTGACAGTGAGAGAGACAAGCTTTCAAGCTACATACTGCATACATCAGGCTAGCTCTGGCAGTCCAGCTAAGTTATCTCCTTGTCCTTCTTCAGTTACACAATGTAGAGGCAAGTTAAGAGCTGGATCTAATAAAAAGTTATGTTCTGAAGGCATCCAAGAAGCCCAAAGAGATCTAAATATCAAATAGGTTTGTACTTTTCTGCTTCCTGTTCAACACTGAGGATTGAGCAAAAGATGAGGAAAACCATTATTCCTCCAGTTTCTATCCAGAAAGAAATCTTAAGATTCTGATCCAAAGAGGAGTCAGCACCAAGAGAGGTAAGTATGAGTGATGTCTTGACATCAAAATCCTTGGTTCTAGTACAGTTAATTGCTTTGGCATCGTCTTTGCAAGGCTGCTTTTTTGGTTTAGCGTATTTTTATGGACCAAGAATATTGATTGGTTGCTACTATCCGTCTGTCCTTTTGTTCGTCATCATCTTCCTCCCTATGTTTAAAGGTGACTTGTTTAGATAAAATTAAACTTATGTGTATGCCTCCTAGATTTTTTTTTATTGTAGATGTAACAAGTCTGTGAGAGAGATGATATCTGCTCAGAGATTGTCGTAAATGTACTAAAATTTTCTGCGTATCTGTAAGGCTGCTACCTGGAGCGTTAGTCATATTTTACTTAGCATTACTCTTTTAGCTTGGCAGGTAGATCTAAAACAAGTTTGGGAGAACAGTTCTGCAATCTTTATTTAATTAATATACTTCAGAGCCACTGCAAACAGCTGCCTTCTCCAGCCTCCTCTCAAATACAGTACACATGCTAAATAGAGTCAAAACTCACACACTTTCTTTGGTTTGGTTTGGTTTTATTGATGAAGAAATGAACTATCGCAATGTTTAAACCTACCTTCAGCCACACACTGTTGCTCCTAATGTTCCTCTCTCCTGACTACTGAGCCCACAACCTAGATGATCCTCCCTTTACAATGAGCCACCCCCACCTCCCTAATATCCAGGTGGACTAATGAGTCACTTGCTTCAATGAGTCAGCAGAACCCACTCAACTTTCCCCAGCAGTATGAAGACCTGCCAACAAGGAGTATTTCAGGCAAACACTGCCAGCCACTTTTACCCATCTCTTTTGAGTTAGTGCTGCTAATTAATTTCCCAGAAATGACTATCTCTACAGACAGTACTCAAATGAGAAACCTTACTTACCAGAAATTGTAGTTCTTTGCATAGATTGTATAGACCTACCTTCCACCCCCACTTCTTTTTAGTCCTTTTATCAAAGATTTTGAGTAAGTGGAAGGAAGTGAAGGGAGTGGAGCTGTGGCATTCAGTTTCACAAGGGAGCATATGCTTGGTGCCAGTAGTTACTGACTTCAGTTTTGTCTTCAGTGCCAGGAGTGGGGATCAGTACAATCTACTTGAAAAAAAACTACAGTTACTGGTAAGTTACCTTTTTGTTTGTCTGGTAAACAGAGTAGGTACTGACTGAACTTCCCACTGACAAACCAACTTTCTGTTGTTTCTTTTGGTACACTGTCAGTTTATCCTTGAAAGCTATTTTAAAGGAATTCCCGACATTCCCTTTCTGTATATGTTTGGTTTCATGCATGGTGAGTTTATTCTTACTTTACACAAGTGGACACTCATACATTTCTGCACAAACTCCCTTTCCATTAAGAGATGAAGTAAGATTAGACACGCACTTTTGTGGGATGAATCAATGTTTTCCTAGGATTAAGTTAGCCCTGCTGTAGTAAATCATCCTGCTCATACATTTTTATTCTAGAGGCACAGGCTAAGAAGAGCAAAATATACTAAAACAAACTGAAAAATAATTTTGTTTGCCCTGTATTTAGACTCAGATGGATTGAATGAGAAGCTAAACCAAGAATGTCAATGGGTAGAAAAAGGTGAAAAAATTCTATTCAGAACTGACTGTCTTTTCTTTGGTTTTGTTCTTTTGATAGGTGCCCGTTCTGCATTTACTCCACAAATCGCCCTGCAGCAATGGAATGCCACCTGAAGACCCACTACAAGATGGAGTACAAGTGTCGGATCTGCCAGACAGTGAAAGCAAATCAGCTGGAGCTAGAAATGCACATCCGGGAACATCGTCTTGGTAACCATTACAAGTGTGACCAGTGTGGCTATCTTTCAAAGACAGCCAACAAGCTGATAGAGCATGTGCGTGTCCACACTGGGGAGCGCCCTTTTCACTGTGACCAGTGCAGCTACAGCTGCAAACGCAAAGACAATCTCAACTTGCACAAGAAACTGAAGCATGCTCCACGCCAGACTTTCAGCTGTGATGAGTGCCTGTTCAAGACCACCCACCCTTTTGTCTTCAGCCGCCACGTGAAGAAGCACCAGAATGGGGACTGCCCTGAAGAGGAGAAGAAGGGCCAATATTCAACCTCTAAGCAAGCCAGCCCTCTCATAACAGTCAATAGCTCCAGGAACCTCTTGTCACCCCTCTCGGTCATGTCTGCCTCCCAGGCTCTTCAAACAGTGGCCATGTCAGCTGCACACAGCAGTGGAGCAGAGCCAAACTTGGGAGTGAAGGCCTTGGCCATAAATGGCACCTCTTTGTGCTTTGATAAATACTGGAACTCTGATTTTGCCCATCTCATTCCCTTAACAATGTTTTTCCCCAAGAACCACTTTGATCTCACATTCCATCCACCCAGACCTCAGACTGCACCTCTAGGTGGCACCTCACCTAAACACTCCTTCCTCGCCTACCTTGGACTAACAGAAAGGGCAGAAACTGTCTGAGGACAGTTACATTCTGTACCAAAAATACCCTAACAAACCCAGCAGGTATACATTGCTGCAAAACCTAGACTGAAGAGGTATGAACACTTGTACTATATATCATTAGTAAGATTTAGAAAATGGCTCTGTGTGTATACTTACTGCATTGACCTGAAAAGCTGCTTTATTAAATCTTCAGAGAGGTGAACCTACTGCATACTTCTACCTTCAGAGGCATGTTCCCAGTACTCTTATCTAAGAAACAATTTTGTCTTGTTAAGCTGAAGAAGAGTGTCCTTAATGGCAATCAGCACTTGTAAGATTACATATTGATGCGTTTTATTTTTGGTTTGTGTGTGAGTGCGAATGTGTGAAAGAGAGCCTGTCTGTAGTGTGCCATGACATTGCTTTTGCACATCCTTTGTATTGGCTTATTTAATAATTATTTTTAAAAAATTTCCTTTTTATTTACCTTCCCCCTTCCTTCTGCCTCCCCCCACCCTCCTTTTCATTTTAGAATTTTGTAACTCCAGGATTGTTGAGAAGAGCAATGCTTGGTTCAGTGAGGATTGGTATATTGGCTTAGTGCTGTTTGCAGTTTCCTATAGTGTGTTTGGTGCCTTGTCCTCAGATAATCAGTTGTAAAGATTTGAGGATTAAGGTGGAACAGATCTGGAAGAAATTACTTTCAGCACTGTAAGATGAGTGTGTGAAATTGAAGTATGTGTGTGTGTATATACATACACATGCCTTTAGTGTGTGCATTATATATACACACATTCACAGGGCCAGATCCTTTACTGTTACGCTGGTGTAACTACGATCAGAATCTGGCCCATAGTGTACATCTTTTGTTTTAAAAGGGCATATATAGAGATATAAATATATATACTGTATTAATGCAGTGGTTACCTTTAGTTTGCAGGAACAACTTGTATAACTAGAATTCTATGGTGGTTAAATCCAGCAAAGGGGATTAAAAAAAAGATATGGATAAATTCTGGGTATAAATGCTCAGACTAAAAAAGGCAGTTTTGCACAGTGCTTTAGTCTTGCACTAGTTTGTTTCTCACTTGCAAAAAAAAGAAAAAAAGGAAGAAAACATTTCTTTTATGGGATGAAGTAACATCAGATTGTATGTTTGAAAAGGTACCGGCAACTTCTTTGAAAGAGAAAGATATGAAAAGGTGCTGTTTAATCATACAGTTCTCTTTTTATACTCTCAACTTTTCAGTTGTATCTGCAAATTACGTGGTCCTATCAATATTATCCTCCATGTTATTAGTACTATTTTATTCCTTTTTGTTAATGGCTGATAGAGTGTACACTGCTAGAAGGCTAACTTTATACTTATTTAATGCTCTTACTTTGTGGTCATTAAAATGACAACTTTATATGTAGCACTTTATTGCAGTAAGAAGCAAAAGTGGATTGGTTGTATAACCTTTGTTAATCTTAAAAAGCAAACAGTGATCTTAAAGAAAGAGGAAAAAACTTTGGCTGCATGTTAATAGATCTCTATTTCTTAAGATAACAGTTTCCAGAGCAAAACAGACAGAAAGGTCAGGAATAAAAGTTTCTTTCGATTGAAATTTGAAGTATAAAGTATTGAACCTTTAAAAATTATTTCTCTCTTAAAATCAGTTGATGTACAAGAATGCTTTCTTATTGTGTTACTGTTTTCCATGGTATTGGCATTTGGTCTAGATCTTTGTTTCATCATTTGTTTAGAGATCTCCCTAGCTTTCTTCAGGGTTTCCCCCAAACAAGCTTTAAAAGAAGTGGCCCTAATCAGATTTAATTTTCTATCCCCACATCTTCCCTATCTGAAAGCATCCTCTCACACACACATTTAAGGGTCTAATCCAAATCTCCTTGAAGTATGTGGGGAGACTCCTAACAACTTCAGTGGCTCTGAATCAGGCCTGTTGTCTATGACTGTACCAAAATAAGGCCCCAATCAGGAAAGCTTCCTTGTTCAGGGAAGGCTCTTAGTCATATGTTGAACTTTAAACATGTTCTTAAATTCTGTTGTACTTAAGAACTTAAGTTAAGCATATGGTGAAATGCTTTCCCGAGCCAGGACCTAAGACATTAAGTCATTGAGCTCATTTGTAAGTTTCCACACCTTTTAATACGTGTTAAAACATTGGAAGCTGTCTGCAATGAGAAAACACAGAATGAGGAGAACCTCACATTTTAGCAGACTGTAATATACCAATTTAAAAGTAAAGTAATAATGACAAAATATTTCCCACCTAATTGTTTAAGTTCCATCAGATATTTTTGGTCCTGTGAGCATGTGGCTATTCTAGCTAAGCTATTAATATAAGTCATCTGTTCCAAATTTCTGTCTAAATCTATTAATAGGCAAGGCAAACAGTTCAGGCCCTGTTTATCATATTATTGCACCTACGCCATCAAAACCCTCTTTGACTTCTTTGGGAGTATTGACAAAAATAGAGAGTGCTGAGTAGTGCTCTCCATTAGTAACCCATTCAGAATAAGAACTGTTAAAAGATGAGTTTCTTTACCCCCTGAATTATGCAGTCTGCATTTCAGTTAATACAACTGTTACAAAAATACATTCACAGTGTTTCTGACTGACCCTACTACAATAGAGCAGACACTTTAAAAAGAAGAAAAAAGCCCACGTGTGCATCAGTGAGTAAACTACAGATGTATAAGAGCAAAGAAGTAGGAATGTTTAAAGAATATTTTCTGTAAACCAAATTGCAATATAATAAGGCTGGAACTCACCCAGGAATGAGTGTTATGAAGCTGTCAGCATATTAATCCCATGTGTTTAAGTTTTCTGCCAAACCTATATTTGAATGACAATAACGTTTGATATAACTGAGCAACTTTGTTTAGCACTTTGGAAAAAGACATTTAATTCTTTCTGGTGAGGGAGAAAAGATGTATTTGGAGGTGTTTTATTTTTGTTAAGAAAAATATACAGTATTTATCAGAGCCCTCACATATACATAATTGGTTTGCAGTTCAAAGCTAAGGAAAGGAATGTTCTCCATAGATATCTCTGACCTATTAAAGACTAAAAGTTCTGGTAAACTTCCACCACCCCAAAGCTGATTTCATAGCCGTTTTCACTATGCATTCTTAAATGAAGGTTGACTTGGTTTTCCATCCAGTAATTCAGTTAAAGTTCTCAGCACTTTCTTCCTTTCTCCTGTCCTTTTTTACTTGTATTATGTTCAAATATCACACTGTCAAGGTTTGTGTACATTAATAAAATTTGTATTGTATAAAGCTTTTTGCATTATAAGGCTGTACAGGGTCATTTTGACAGTAACTGGTATATTCCTTTGCATCTTATGTTGCATTGCCAATTTCTAGTGTATCCAGTTTGGAAGTACAATATACGCTAATTAAAAAAGGTTGGCTATACTCTTGTTTCTTTTCATTTTTCCCCTCCCCCTCCATTGGTTTGTTAACTAATCTATCTAACTTTAAGGATTTTTTAAAAATGCGGATAGGGAAGTATTCCCAACAGGAGTAACAGACCTAAAAAGGTAAGACAGGCATTTTATTCAGTTTTAACCATGGGAAAATTCTGTGGCTTTTTTGTAATTCTAGTTGTTGTTACATTTTATATATTTCTTGATCAAAAGTATGAAAATGTAAGTAAATTAATAATTGACTATTTGGCCTTCTGCCATACTGTGTTGTGTTGGAATCTTTTCTAATCTTACAAGCTAAGCAGAGTGGGACCTGCTTAGTACCGGGATGGGAGACCTCCAAGTAGCACTTGTATACTGTTTGAAGTGGTGCTGCATGATTCAGGATGTGGTACTTTTTCCTTTGATTCAATAATGAACCAATGCTCCAGTATATTTTTAAGGGGCATACTGCGTGGCTGAAAGTGCTGTCTTTCAGATGAGATATAAATGAGGTCTTGATCTGAGCCATTGTAAGAGCAAAAAAATAATCTTACTTGCTAGCCAAATGTAACTTTATGTAACTACATTCTATCTACCTTCCAAATATCCCCCCTGTATTTCAATTGAATGTAGCATCCTTCACTTCCTTTCCTAAAGCTAATGTGTAGTATTGTTGTGTACTGTTAAAAAGTTGCTGTATTCCACCACAGATATTTTAGTAGTGATCCCTAAATATAATTTGTATATGATTTCCTTGTAAAGTACTTTGAGATCCTTCAGATTAAAGGTTGGGCATATAAATGAAAGCCTTGTTGTGACAGCCACAACACAGAATTTAATAAAGGTCCCTCTTACTATCCCTTGTAAAAGTATGACCAATTATTCGTGATAGCCTTTAGGTAAATTATGAAGAAATAGTGTCAATGACAGGGTGATTAGATCAGATTAGATTATCGTAACGGTCCTTTCTCTCCTTAAAAGCTATGACATGCTGATTTACAACCAGATTCTGCCACCCTTACTCATATTGAGTAGTATCTTACTCCACAGATAACCCAACTGAAACCAGTGGAACTAATTGTGGAGTAAGGTGCTCCTTTGTATGAGTAAAGGTGGTAGAATCTGGCCTTTAATATTCATTTAGTACATTTTGGTGAAATAATGTGAATTTTTCTGTCATCCAACACAGCGTGTATGTTTTGTCAACGTCTTGTAAAGATCAACATAAAAAAAGGATAATGCCATTAAGACATTCCGATGCACAGGAGAGATGGAGAGAGGGGAAACATCTACACAGATCCAAGATCAGACATAAATTGCCAAGAGTCATGGAGGTGAGGGCACTAGTTACCAAAACAAGAGCTTGACGCTTTGAAATGAAGTTAGAATAGAATATTGAACCACTGTAATGAGAGAATTCTTTTATTCAAAGCAATCTTCAGTGCAAATCAAGACATGGTATAAACTTCTAATTAGCTGGAGCATTCTTGGTTGTATTCCTAGAGCAAATATTCTAATCCTTGGGTACCATGTTAGCACCTAGTAGTGATTACGACAATGCTTTATCATGCTTTTTCAGTCTTGTGTTTAATCCTGCTCCTGCATCAATTGGTAACTAGTTATGTTCTAGGAAAGGTGTTTCTATTTTTTACATGGCCCTGGCTGCATAATCAGTTACGTTTGAGAAAAGATTGCCTCACACTCTCCACTTCAGCTGTTTCTATAACAAAGGAAAAGTAAAATGAATATTCTTCGTATACTTCGAGTTATAAATATTAATAAATCTGCATCAATAGTAAAAAGATAGAGGATAAACTAGACCCTGGGCAGCTTCTATAATATCTTTCATATACAATACCAGAAACTGATCTATCAGACCCTCATTATGTCTTAATCCCTCCCTTACAATAAACATTTTGGCCAGATCATCAGCTTTCGTAAATTATCATAGCTCAGTTGAAGTCAGTGGAGCTGTCACAATTACCATTAGCTGAGGATCTGGTCATTTTGTGTAATTTAAAGAAAGAAAGAAAAAAAATCTGGTTTGTCAGATTTGCCATATTAACTAAAATGACAATATTTAGTTCCTAATTAGAGATGGAACAAAACCAACCCAAACAGGTCCAAACTTTCACAAAGCTTAGAGTCCCTCTGGACTCAAATTTGTGACAAAAGAGTTCTAGAGATGACTAACAGCAGAGTCTATATCTTACCAAGCCACACACTGATCAGTATACATCCATACAGAACATAGGTCTATTACAGGAGTGGGTGGGTGGGTGAGGTTCTGTTGCCTGCAATGTGCAGGAGGTCAGACTAGATGATCATGATGGTCCCTTCTGGCCTTAAAGTCTATGACAACCGTAAATATTCAAATAGTAAGACTAAAATTAATCAAAGTTTGGTATGGGGGAAGAGAGAGATCAGAAAATGACATTCGCATATCTAGAAAAGCTAGATCACTTTTTAAAGGTCTCTGGCTCCCTCGGAACACTGCACGGTTTGATTTATGTTATTAAAACTTTATTAAATTAATTTTTCTGACATGTACAGAATATGTTTGTGTGGTGATATAAAGGCTTTATTGGTACACAGATGGGATGATTCCCTCAATTAAAATTAGAGGGAGCAAATACCTGACGATATAGTATAAAGATTTTGTGTGTGCTGCATATGCCTCATATATTATTGAGAAGCTATTTTAGAAAAGTTTTAGAGCATTTTAAACATTTGAATTGGCACTATTTCCTGTAATCCTCTACCTGTCACACTGTAAAGCCAAGTGCCTCTGTCATGATGAATCCAACAGGGCTCCAAAGGATACATTAAAAACCTATAACAGTTACCTAAGATAGCTTCTCTATACCCATATCTAAATTGATGCTAACTGTAGAGATTTTTGTCGTAGATCATATCAGTTTTGCATAGCCATATTTTAAAATATATATGTGTTGTTGTTTTAAAATATCACTTGTTCCTAGTGAACAGATGTCCACATTACAACAACTGCAATAATATTTGGTGCTAATTAGCTTCCTTTTTGGCAAGTCTCAGCAGAGAGGCTAAAGACTGATGGTGAAAGTAAGCTACTATCTCACCCCTAGAAATGGTCCCTTCAGGTCAGGACCAAGGCCCTATGTGCAGAAGGTTGCACTGTACCTTTCAAACAGATCCTGTTCTGTGGGCTAATAAAGGATGTATTCTCCAGGGCTGTCAATTAGGCACCCTTTGCAAACACTTAATTCACATTTTTTAAAAGTCAACTGTACTCGACACACTTGATTGGCTGTCTAGTAGCAATATGCTCCCACAAGGCAGGAATCACATTTTTTGACCCATGTTCATGTTTGAGCTCCCCAAACTGGCAGAAATGTTTTATTCAGTATTTTATTAATACTTGGTTTGTATACAGCCCTTGTCATCCACAGAACTCAAAATACGTGACAAAAAAAGGGGTCAATATTCTAATACCCAGGTTAAGTATCGGAGAAGCTGAAGCCCATAGAGTGACATGACTTGCTGTAAATCACACAGCAAGCCAATGAGAGAGGCATGGTGGATGAGGTAATATCTTTGAATGGGTCATCTTCTGTTGGAAAGTACTCATTTCTGAACTACACAGAGCTCTTGTTCAGGTCTGGGGAAAGAAGCAGAGTGTCTGTCTTTCTTCTGCAGACTGAGAAAGAGTTCTGTGTAGCTCGAAAGCTTGTAACTTCCACCAACAGAAGTTGGTCCAATAAAAGATACTACCTCATATACTTTGCCTGGGACCAACACAGCTATGACAACACTGCAAAAAGGTCAATGGTAGAATAGAAACAACCTTCCTAGAAAATTACTATGCTATCTTTTAAATCTCTTCTCTTCGGCTATCCCTTGATATGAGGATGATGTGTGCCAACGGGGTCGGTTCATTGATCGGTTTTTAAGTGGCTGAGAAGCCCAATACGTGACCTGCAGATTTTCCCACAGAAGTGGCAGTTGTAATCTTGGAGGAGACATAGTTGCTGGCTGGACTGTTGTGCCCTTTCTTTCCTCCTTTGTTGCTTCTCTGTCTCATAAGCAGGTCTGTTTTCCTCAAAGTGAGCTGTGGCTCGGTGTATGGTGTGGTGCCACTGTGTTCTGTTCTGCGCCAAGTCCTCCCAGTTTGCTGGGTTGATGCCTCCCTTTTTAAGATGTACTTTCAGCATGTCTTTGAAGTGCTTCCACTGCCCTCCAAGAGCCCTTCTTCCCTGACTTAACCGAGAGAAGAGTACTTGCTTTGGGAGGCGAGTGTCAGGCATATGTACACAGTGACCAGCCCAGCGGAACTGGTGTTTTATGACCTGCACTTCTATACTGCTGATGTTGGCTGCAGAGAGAATGCTGATGTTAGTGCATGGCTCTTCCCAGCTGATCCTGAGAATCCTCCTGAGGGAGCGCTGTTGGAACCACTCCAGCTGCTTGAGATGTCATCTATAGGTTACCCAGGTCTCACATCCTTATAGAAGGGTGGGGATGATAACTGCCTTGTAAACCAAGACCTTGGTGCCAATTTGCAGATCCCTATCATTGAAGACTCGTTTCAGTAGTCTTCCAAAGGATGTGCTGGCACAGCAGATCCTGTATTCAATTTCTGTGTCAATGCTGGCTGTTTGGAGAGGTGGCCCCCAAGGTATGGAAAATGGTCCGCATTTTCCAGGGGTTCTCCACTGATGGTGATTTGTGGAGTATGAAGAGTAGTTTGTGCAGGTGAGGGCTGGTAGAGTACTTTGTTTTCCCGATGTTGAGAGAGACACCCAGGCTGTGATAGGCATCTGCAAAAAGATTTAGGGTACTTTGCAGGTCAGCCTCTATGTGTGCAAGAATGACGCAGTCATCTGCATACTGAAGGTCGGTGATGCCAATTTTCATGATCTTAGATTTTTTTTGGAGCTGTCAGAGATTGAGGCGTTGACCATCCATATGATACTCAATCCTGATTCCATCAGAAAGGTGGTCACGGATGAGAATCAGGACCACAGCAAAGTAAATGGAGAAGAGTGTTGGAGCAATGACACAGCCCTGCTTGACACTAGTGCAAATGATGAATAGTTTGGTCTCTGAGCCGTTGCTCAAAATGGTGGCAGTCATCCCATCATGGAGTAGTCTGATGATAGAAATGAATTTCTGTGGACAGCCAAACCTACACAGCACCTTCCATAGGACATCAGGATTGATAGTCTAAGGCCTTGGTTAGATTGATGAATGCCCTGAACAGTTCCGGGTGTTGCTCTCTGCACTTCTCCTGAATCTGTCATGCCATGAAGATCATGTCATTTGTGCCTCGGGATGGCCTGAAGCCACACTGTGATTCAGGGAGGAGTTCCTCAGTAAGGGGGAGAAGGCGGTTTAGTAGGATCCAGGCAAGGACTGTCCCTGCGATGAAGAGGAGGCAATACTGCTGTAGTTCCTGCACAAAGATTTGTCCCCTTTCTTGAATATTGTAACAATGTTGGCATTCTTAAAGTCAGGTGGAATTTCTTTGCAGGTCCAGAGTTTGTTGAGAAGTTGGCAAAGTTTGTGCTGGAGTATTGTTCCACCAGCTTTAAAAACCTCAGCTGGGATGCCATCTGGCCTGGTGCCTTGTGATTTTTTGTCAGGATGAATCTTTTAAATACACATAAAGTAGTCACCATTGTAATATTAAAAAATAGATCATAATACAGAAATATTCCTTCTACTTACTATAGGAAATACCTAGGGAGTAACACCAATATTTACTTGCCAAATAGCTGTAAAGATTTTAATAGCAACTTCTTTCGTTTTTCTACTGCAGGATAAATAAAACTCAAGTTTGTCGCATATTCTCATCCCTTTGCAGAGGGATCAGTGTAAATAACCTTCCACTACTTGCTGTACTGAGGTGGTTTAGGGTCTCATCAATTCCTATTCAAGTCAGGGAAAAGATTCCTATTGACTAGAATAGGAATTGGATCAGGCCCTAGGAGCTGTGTTGAAACTCACTAGCTTCAATTCACAGTTGTTTCATATGAAAACCTTTCCGTCAGTTTTACTTTCTGTGGGTTTGCACCTCCTCAGCCTAAAAACGCAATGCAAAGTTCAGTTGAGATTACTAACTTTCAACTGGCTTCTCATGAAAATCATGTGGATCTGTGAATCTCACACCCTTTTGGTATGAAACCAAAAATCTGCTCAAGAGTCACAAATGTTTTGACAAATCTAAGCTAAGTTTTGAGCTTCTATCTAAACCCAGTAAGAACATGGTTTTACTTGGCTTGTGGTCTTGTTACAAACATGTTGCACAGCTCTTGCATAGTATCTTGCATCGATGTTGCCTGGTATCTTGCACAGTTGCAAGATACTATCCAACATCAAGACTAGATGCTGCATAGTATTAGTATCCCAAGATACTATGTAGGCTAGAGATATGGCTATGCCGCATGTCAATCCAGCTGTTGTGCTTGCATGCATGTGCACAGCAGCTGATTTTTACAAGTTGGATGTGAGAATATCTATGAGGGACTGAATTCCATGAGTGACTACTGTGCAGTAACAATACTGATGAGATGCAGCAGTACTGAACGATCTGATTCTTCAGTCTGCTTGCCTACTTTCACATAATTGGTGACAACTTCCCATTCTTGGAAGATTTCATGCTTCTGTTCTTTTTTTCCTTTCCCCGAATTGTGTCTAATATTTGGAGATGCCCCTTCCCTCACACATGGAAAAAATCTCTAAGAAAAATATGGACTAAGGACAGAGTTACTGAAATGGTGGCCCATGTTCCTGTATTGTCCTCTGTAATACAGAAACCTGGTGTTCCCACTATGCTTTACCTTTATAGATTTTAAAACTAATGTACCTTCTTTTCCAGCTTTCTTCAACCAGTGATTCATTGAAACGACAAACTCAGGCTTGTTACTCTGCTGGGAAGTTGCCTGTTTTAATAAAACATAGCAAAGTGCTCTTTAGCTCTGATTACTGTGCTCATACTCCCCACGCTGATGTTCTGATGTTACTGGCCTGATGTGACCAGTAACGCTAAAAGGGTCTCATTTTGTGGCTGGCTAGACCATAGGTAAGGACTTGTGAAGTTGTTTGCTATTTTTGATTGAAGCCTGGAATCTTCAGCCAAGGGCTGGAACAAAAGATTTGATTTTTAAAAGGGTTTCATAGAATATCCAATTGGGAGTTTCACAGAAACATTTGCCTCAGACAGTGGCAATTGACTTGGGTTTTAGAACCCATCACATATTTCAGTGTTTAAAGGTGCCAAAAAGTGGGACATATTTTCTATTACTTCCCATTCACCCTTGTGCTCACTTCTTATAATTACAGTTTTGAAGGTGGCCAAGATATTCTGGTGCAATTTGGGAGACCCACATTTTAACGGCAAATCCTGACTTCAGTGTAGGCCTAAGAGGAAAGGCCATTTCACTTTTCCACAGCCCATCAGCTGAGAGATTGAAGTACTGGCAGTGATTGCATCCTGGTCAAAAAACAACTTTCTGCCCTTCATTCATGTGGAAAACACAATCCCAGTGAACAGTAAGTTCCAAGGGGGTCTTCACTGGAGACCTAGAGCAGCCATTGGATGGATGGGTTTAAGGCAAAAAGCAATCTGGGATTCCTACAAAAATCATTCACTCTAAAACAAGCTGAAAAGCTAATGCAAAATCTCCTGCTAGGTCCAGCAGAATAGATTATTATTAGGAACAAATTAATTCACATGACTAAAATCTCTTGTATTGTTTGAACGAATAGATTTTTTTATAATGCATTACATAGAATTGTAATGCATTATAACAAGGAACTGTTGCCCTACTACTTATAAACCATTAGTATCTCTTGCTAAATAATAATTTTTTTAAATTGGTATGAAAGTGTAAATATGAACAAATATTTGCAGGAGTTATTGCTCTATAAGCATGATGCTGTGGAATAACGCTCTAGGCATATATTGCTCTCTGTCACTCATACAAGAGACATTTCTTAAATGTAACTGAATAGCTCCTTTTTCTTGTGTAACTAGACTGATGCCTGTTTGCACTCTAAATATTTATTACACAATCATCTTTAAGAGTTCATTTTTGTATATCTAGCTATTTCTAATGTGACTATGTAAGTAGAACCTAATGAAAAAGCTAAACAAAATGTTAATGTAATTAAGGAATATGCACTATCTTTTAAGTAAGCATTTCAATTAAAAATAAATAAAACCCGTTACATGGTGGTACAGTGCAGAGATCTCATTTTCATCAGTCAAGATTCATTCTTACTCAAAAAGTGACAGATTTCTCTCGAGAGAACTGGAAGCAGCAGTCTTCTCTCTCCATTCAAACCAGGCAGATGTAGATAATTAAGGGTCCACAGACAGATCACTTTCCCAAAGTTCAGACATCTCTCGATACCACATTTTATGCATCAAATGCCTTTCAAGATTGTTGTTGTTTTTCGGTGGTCTCTCTGATACGGTCAGTAATTTTATAATAAAATTTAAATCACATCTAATTATTATTAGGAGAGAATTCTAAGTGCATTATAAAAGCTTATATATGTATGAATTGCTTTAACGCTTCAGTAACATGACTGTAGCCATATCACCTTGCGGTGTTAGCCTGTCCGCTCTCATAAAACTAAAGAGTATGAGGCTGGGTTAATTTTTGAATAGAAGATCTCATAAGACCCTCCAGTGGTAGGTGGTGCAGATGTTTCAATGGGAGGCACTCCTCCCATTTGTCTATACTGCAGTCATGGGTTGTGACTGCAGCTCCAATAGACATACCTAAGCTACCTTTAATTTAGCTAGCATAGGTACCAAAGCAGTGAAGCCATGGCAGCGTGCGGGGTGTACAAGCCCACCCAGTACCCTGGGTAATTACTAATGGGGCTATCCCACGTGTCAGTACACGCTGCCAGTACCTGAGCTAGCTAGATTAAAGCTAGCTCCAGTATGTCTACTCAAGCTTTAGTCACACCCTGTGACTGCATTATAGACATACTCTTAGTGATGAATCAAAGCCTGGTGTGGTGCTGAACACAGCTGCTGGAGGTTCCACCTTTGCAGTCAGCATCATGGCCACTTGTGTTGATTAAAGATCACTTGGCACTTTTCAGTATCCTAGTGAAATTCCAACTCATATGACAGGTCGTTATGGAACAATCTACAATTGTGTTTCCTCACAGGCTGTATCCAGTGAAATAAGTTGGCATTCACACATGCATGTCGCATGTCTTCTGTCCTCTGTCCCTTATGCAGAAACAGGATTTGTTCTGCCTGGATCACATCATTGGTTCCTCTGTTTTGGTATGCTGCTCCACTAAATGCCACTGATGACTCAGAAGAAAGCAAAAATAAAAGCCAGCAATTAGAGCTGACTGAAAATTTTCTGAGTGTTTTTCAAGCAGAAAATGCCAATCCATTTACCTCAAAATGTTCTACAGGAACACATCAATTTTGATGAAATTTTGTTTTGGGGAAAAAAAATCAAAATGAGGATTTTGATAAGGGCAAATCATTCAATTTTGAGCTTATAAGAATGGAACATTGTGATTTTAATTTTGAAATGATTTTGTATTGAAGTTTGTTTAAATTATGTATAAAATAATACAATTTAAAATATAATTAAAATAAGTCAACATAGAAATGAATTAAAACAGGTTCACTGACCTAAAGCAAACTTTTTTGTTCAGATTCTTAGTTAATTTTTCCCCCCAAAATGTCAGAATTTCACATGGAACAGAAATTTCGGTTCCTGGCCACTATTACCAACAATGCATCTGACCAATGGGCTTTGAATCAGATCCCCAAAGTAGTTTCCACAGAGAAGAGTCCCTGCAGATTCTTTATTAAGGTGGTCCTTTTCCAATAGTTTTTCTGTTACAGGAATGAGAGTCTTTTTTCCTACTTTGCTAGTGTATGGTCCAGCTCCTCAACTAGGTAACTATGCAAAAAGAATGCATGTTCTTTCATTTTTCTTGACAGGAGTGCAAGCCATATGTGGTCCTGCCATTGGCTTTTTATCATTTATTCAAGATTTTCCCAAATATCCCACTTCCTATTTGGCAGTAGAGGTGGTTTCAGGAATTCTCCACAGTTATCTGAGACACACAAAACAACCACAGATAATTTCTTGTTTCTCTATGGCTTGGAAAATGCATTGTTTTGTGGAGCCCTTTTTAAGCTTTTTAGCCTCTAAGAGTAGTAATCCAGTCAATTTAGTCTGTGCAGAGAAGGGAAAATTAACCTGCAAGTTAGCTTCTCTGAAGTTATAATTTGACTTGCTTCCCTGCTTGCCTACTCAACTTCCACTGAAAGTTGGGAAGTAAAAGCTTTTGATTACTTTCTTTCTGATCATACTATCATATATATCAGGGGTCAGCAACCTTTCAGAAGCGGTGTGCCGAGTCTTCATTTATTCACTCTAATTTAAGGTTCCACGTGCCTTTAATACATTTTAACATTTTTTAGAAGGTCTCTTTCTATAAGTCTATAATATATAACTAAACTATTGTTGTATGTAAAGTAAATACGGTTTTTAAAATGTTTAAGAAGCTTCATTTAAAATTAATTTAAAATGCAGAGCCCCCCGGACCAGGGCCAGGACCCGGGCAGTGTGAGTGCCACTGAAAATCAGCTCGTGTGCTGCCTTTGGCACGCGTGCCATAGGTTGCCTACCCCTGGTATAAATATTTATTTCTGGCATAAACTATTCAGGGGGGATTAGAAGCACTTTGCTGCTGAGACACTGACAGTCTGTTCATGACACTCACCTACCCAGAGCAAAATAACTTAAGTAAAGAACTCCACTAGCTCTCCATCTCCCACCAAAAGCACAAGACTCAAAACCAGGAATTCAGTCAAATTTTATCTTCAGAGAAGATCAATCATAGGTAAGTAACTGTCCCTTCCCATCCTTTGATCAAATACATCTACTCTTCCTGCTTTGTTTAGGTTGCCAAAACATCTAAATTTACCTCACTACAGCGTTTCCTTTAGGTAGCATATGAAATGTTGCAAATACCAGATGCCATATAGCAGTAAATCACTTTGCTTTTTTATTTTAGTGGCAACATCTTTTTTCTTCTTCTTCTTCTCTGCAGGAAGATGGCTTCAAAGAACCCTGATCAGAAGGCAAAACAGAATAAAGAGGTGTCTCTTCTGAACCACAAAGGTGAACCTTCTATGGATTCTGTGAATTTTTAACTCTTGGTATTTTAGTCTCTCGGTGTTTGCTGGTCTCTTAAGTTTCTGGAAAATGTATGTATATAATGGAATATATTTTAGAGCGTAGATGTTTGATTTGCTTTTTATATTTTAATTGCTTCTACATCTGATACGAAAAAAAGAGAGATTTTCCTTCAAGTTTAGATTAAGTTGATTGAAAGTTTGTTTCATGACTCTATAAAGCAGATTTACCTAGCTGGCGATATTGAAGTTCTATCAGTGCCAGAGACCTCTAGCTTGTATCTTTAGAGCACCAACCACGATACTATCTGGTGCTTTTAGTCTTTTTTGTGTCTTTACATCTGGATCAACATCATTTAGCCTCATTGTGATGAGACAGACCCAAAAAACATAGTGTAAATCAGGAAGTCCTGGGATTCTGAGCTAGGACTTTATACTGAAGTATCACTCACACTTGTGAAGGAAGTTCTATATATGCTGGAGAGAAGCCAGAAGCATTTTGACAGTGGACTGGTGGGAAACCTTATCCAACACCATGATTTTAAGTGGTAGGTGATGCATCATTATTTCCCTTACCATCTTCAGCAGTGGTACAGAAGATTACATCTGACAGGTGTCTCTTGCTGTCAAGATCTCTACCTTGCCTGGCAATCTAGCACTGGAGAAAGATCTGTCAGAATTTACAAGGTAGGAGATTCTGACACACAATAAAGTTGAATCAATTGCAATGTTAGTAATAGGTAGACGGCTCACCTCCAAGAAGGTGCAAAGATATGGTCAGTGAAGAAGTTAGCGCAAAAGGGCTTTGCAAAAGTGGGATTTGTTGTTGTTTATTTATAGCACATAATGGGCACTGCCAGGCACTTTCCAAATATTTGAGAAGGATGGTACCTGCTCAGAGGAGATCACAATATAAAGATGGATAGACAAGTAAACAGAGGCTAGGAAAATGGGAACAATAATAGGCAATTGCTATACAAATCAACTTGATTCACTGTAAACAACGTGACAAAAATGGGTCTTTAAGAGGGACTTAAATATGGACAGGGTAGAGTATGGATGAGTTCAGGAAGGTCATACCTAGATTTGTGCAAATAACTGATATTATTTGGTTTGCTGGCAATTCCAATAAAATTGTTTGGGGTGGAAATAAATGCTTTGTTTCTAAATGTTTCATTTTGATTTTGAGCTTTTTAAAGCCTTTTTTTAAATTACAGAAAATTTTGAATTAAAAAAATCAAAATGTTTCAGTTTTTAAACGTTAAAATGAAACAGTTGGATTTTGGGGGGATTTTTTTTCTGACAGAAACAATTTGGTGAATTCTGCATGAATTTTTAAAATGTTTCAGTTCACCCAAATCTGCATTTGTTGCTGAAAAAAGTTTTGATCAGAAAATTTGCCCAGCACCTGGGCATACTGTGTACTGGAAGCTGCATGGAAGAAGGCGCAGAGGTGTTATAAAGAGGGATTTGAATTTCTTCCTTCAGAGAAGATGGCTGGTTTTGAGTAGCTCTAGAACCTGGGTCTTCTGCCTAGGCCACACAAGGGGCCTTTTCTAGAAAAGTTATACAATGAAAGCTACTTACATGACAGCTGTAGGACTTTACCTTGTGTGGTGTAGTCTGCATCTTCTGACTTTCCACTGCAAAATTTTTCATTTTCTTAATCGTTCTGCCCCCTGTCATGAAGTGGCGAAAAAAAATAGGCTGAAAACCAGCAGGGAATTTGAAACATGGAAGCTTTATATTTTAGGGAAGCAAATGAGGCCTCAGGGGAGTGATTTAGGGTTATACTCACCATTTTCACTGGCATTTTTTATCCAGTTCTGAGCTGCCTGATGTGGCTTTGAAGCACCACAGTACATATTTTGATACACCTGTATAAAGACAGTAACAAATCATTGCTCCTTTTACCAAGGTTGCCAATCTGAATACATCACAATACATCACGAGCAAGTGTCTATATTCAGATATATTGTGTAATGCTGTCCTAACAGTTCCACAGAGCAGCAGCAAACAGAAATGAGAGCACTGCAGTGATATGGGAAAACAAGCAGGCCTGCTGTAACTAGGCATTTTTTATTATATGGGCTTGATTTTAAGAAGAGCTGCCTACTCACAACTCCAGCTGACATCAATAGGAGCTCCAGCACTTCTGAAAATCAGGCCCACTATCTCTGGGTATTATCTATGATTAGCAGGTATAGCTTCTGAGAGAGAGAGAGAGAGAGAGTGTGTGTGTGTGTGTAGTTCAGCACACAGAATGATGACAGGATGGTTGAGCAAATGCCCCAGTGCCATTCAAGAAATACAGGCTAGCATTTAGGGCTCAATCGTCCTCCAAATGAAGTCAATATCAAAACTTCCATTGACTTCAGTGGTGCAATAACTTGCCCTTACAAAGAAGTCACAAAACTAAATTTGATGAGGGTACATCTTCCAAGTCCATTGCCAAATGGCTGGTTAGACTCCAAACAATCAAAAATGCAATACTAAGGCAGGCCAGATAGAGGGGGAAAACAGAACAGTATTTAAAAGTGGTAAAACATTAAACCCATTTTAAACGTATTGCCCACTGGGAGCTATTCAGAGCAGACCCTCCAATGTTTTGACCTCCAATAGGTCTTGTTCACAAGTCATTGGCCATAGAAGCCCAGCAGGTATTCCTAATGAACACAATAACAGATCCAATTACTTCAACCAATAAGCATTAAAAAGAAAATGCAGCACCAAAAGCCTTTATTGCTTTGTTAATGCAAATACATCTGCAGATATTACAATAAAGACAAGAGCACTGCATCCTTACCCCTTCACTTGTCTTTTCTGCAGACTACACATGCTCTAGTCTTTAACTCTTTCCTCACAGGTTTTATTTTCCAAACCTTGTATCTTTGTTGCTTTCTCCTAAATTCTCTTTCCAGTTTGCCTGAAACAGGCTGTCCCAAAATGAACGCCTTTGTCTAACTGAAGTCAAATTGATGCTGAGTAGATTGGTTTAATTACCCCCATTTGCTTCAAGTGTGTTTCTCCCATCATAATTTATAATCTTCTTCAAGTAGTTGCAGCCGTATATTCCATGTGGGCATGTGCACATGCTGTGCACCAGAGCCGGAGAACTTTGCCTAGCAGTCCCTGTCGGGAAGGCGCTCACACCTTGCCGATGTATCCCCTCCCCTGGCCAAATAAGGGTGGTGCCATCCCAAACCCCTCTGTTCCTTCTCACCGCCCATGGCTAGAGTCAGAGCTGTTTGGTGTCTTCACCTCACACTTCCACCGTCAGTTTTTTGAGAACTTTGCTTGTACATAGTAGTAACAGTATCTTAGATGTAGTTTAAAAGTTAGTTTTGTGTTAGTAGAGTAGTTGGCTTCCCTGTGAGATGCCCTCATTGGGGTTCGAGCATTGTACATCATGTAGGGCGGCCATCCCCAGCAGCAACCCCCACCCAAGGTGCTTGTTGTGTCTTAGTGAGGGACACATTAAAGATTGGTGCTCCATCTGCAAGTTATTCACAAAGAGGACTCGGGTCAAGAGACTTGTGGTTGAAGAAGCACCTTCTGGAGCAGGCTGTGAGTAGAACTCTGTGTCTGTCACGGAGGTCACAGAAGTCACAGATTCCATGACTTCCTGCAACTTCCATGACTTCTGCAGCAGCCAGTATGCCTGACCCCAGGGCTGCCCATGCAGATGCTCCAGGGCAGATGCTCAGGTCGCCTTGGGGACAGCCACACCAGCCGCTGCTTGGGCAGCTCCAGGCAGCAGTCCCGGGCCAGCGGAGCAGCCTCAGTCTGCAGCCCCAGGCAGCGGTCCCCGGCGGTTTCAGCCACGGGGTGTCCATTAAGTCCAGTACCGACGACAACGGCACCAGAGCCAACCATCTCCATGCCAATAGCATACCAGGCAGCACCCGACATTCTTTGCCTCTCAATCCTGGACTCTAGTTCAGGAGTTCTCCAGTGCTATGACTTTTACCAGCTCTTCCTCCATTCTGCCTCCAGCACCTTCTGGCCAGGTTGCAGAGCCGCCAGGTCTGTCAGCACCGCAGCTCACATCACCTGGGCTGCAGACTGTGGCATCGAGACTGGGTCTGGCACCGAATACCCTCTTAATGTTGTGCATCCTTGGGTCCTGTCATTGTAATGGTGGCAGATCCCGTCATCCAGTTTGGTACTGGCCTCGGTGTCAGTGTCTCTCCCGGTACCAAGCAGGAGTGGGTTCCATTTGGTGCCACTGGTGCTAATTCCCCACTCCTCTTCAGCACCGATGATGCCTCCATATTGGGCTTCAGATTAGTCTGATCAGTTTGGCTCATCAGGGCTGGCTCCCCCGTTTGTCACCACAGAACCTCCAAGATTCCTCAAGATCCAGGTCAGTGTCCTCGTCAGATTGCCCTTTGATCTCTATCGGTACTGAGATCATGATAGGGGCTCTTGGTTTGGTGCCTACTGACCACCAATACCTTATCTGTATACCTAGTGGTTTCCTTGGAATCCCTGGGACACTCCACAGTCCCTAGTGTCCTACTCCTTGACCTAATCCAGAGAGATATCACTGGTCCCGCAAGTGACTCCTGCTCCCATACTGTCTCAGCTGCAAGTGACCACTGAGTCCATTCCCTCGGCACCTACGGGGCTCTTCTGACCCAATCCTGTGGTGTAAGAACATGATTCATTGTTGGCGCAGTGAACCGCCTCCTCACCCTCCCTCAATGACTCTACCATGACAGAATCTTCCTCTCCCTTGGTGCCCGAGGACTTTAAAGTGTATCAGGAGCTCTGGAGGAATATGACCACTACTTTGGGCATCCATGGGGAATTCCTGCAGGAGATTATGCATAAACTGCTGGATATTCTCCAATCATCAGCTCCAGAGAGAGTAGCCCTCCCAATAAATTAAAGGCCTGCACAGGCCCTCTGGAATACCCCCTCTTAATTGCCCTTATGGCAAAGCATTCAGAGAAACAATAGTTCATTCCCATGCAAGGGTTTGAGGGTTTCTACTCTCACCAGGCCCCTAACTCCCTGGTTGTGACTGCTTGGCTAAATGAGGAGGAGGAGGACTGATGTTCAGAGTGTGTCCAGCAGGTCTTGCTTGACGGGGGAAGCCCTCCACTGGGCAGCCTATTCAGCCAAATGGAAGTGATTCTCAGTATGATAGTTAGCCCAGGGAGATCAACCGACACTCCAAAATATCCTGGATACAAGCCAGTATCTGTTATACCTTCAGTCTTCTGGTCTTATAAAGTCCACCTGGTGGAAATTTTGGCATTTCATCCACCTATGCGTGGGAAGTTGGTGTTTTCAAATTCCATGGCAGTGAGGTTCTTGAAAGCAGTCACTCATCTCCACACATCAGTTAAAGAGCTGGTTCCTTTGTAGGGCCTTAATTCAGTTTTAGAAGCTCTTATGAGACCTCCATTTGAGCCTCTGGCGGCAACTTCTTCTTTCCCCTTTGTGTGTCAGAAAAATGCCTTCCTTGTGGCAGTAACATCTGCAAGGAGAGTGCGTGAGTTGCAGGCTTTGATGGCAGAGCCTCCTTACACTCAGTTTTGTAGAGACAAAGGACCCCTGCAGCCACACCCTAAAGTTTTTATCTAAGGTGATTTCCCAGTTTCACTTGAACCAAGTTAAATATCCTCCCTAAATTGCATACAATCCCAGAGAAGCAGCATCTTCGCACATTGGATGTCAAGTAATGTTTAGCTTTTTATCTGGATAGAACTAAGCCTTTCCATTCCTCACCTCTTCTATTTGTTTCATATGCAGACTGAATGAAGGGTCAAGCAGTCCCTTCACAGACAGTCTCCAGGTGGATGACTTCCTGTATCATGACAGCATGAAATAGCCCAGACTACACTGACTCAAGGGATATCAGCTTATTCCATGAAAACTCAGGTGATGTCAACGGCATTTCTAGGTGACGTTCCTATATTGGACATGTGCAGGGCTGCTACTTGGTCCTCTGTGTGTACTTTTGCAAACCACTATGCCATTACGGCTGCATCCAGATGAAATCCAAACTTTGGGAAGGCAGTCCTGTAGTCCTTCTGTAAGTACACTCAGCCCCGCCTCCTATTAGTACTGTTTGCGAGTCGCCCACAAGGAACGCACAGCTGCATCTCCTCAAAGAAGAAAAAACACCCATCTGTTGCTTTTGTTCTTCGAGATGTATTCCATGATCCACCCTCCATCCTGTCTGCATCAGAGTCTGTACTCCTGATATTCGGTGCGAAGGAACTGAAGGGTTTGGGGGCAATGCCATCCTTATATGAGCAGGGGAGGAGCCTTATATACGGCTCCAAGGCATGAGCGCCCCCCCTAAGGATACTGCTAGGCAAAGTTCTCTGGCTCAAGTGAGTGGGGCATGCACATGCCCACATGGAATACTTGTCTGCATCACATCTCGAAGAACAACAGACACAAGAAGCTAACCATTTGTTTATAAATCTTCAGTCATTTGACTAGGATAAAATGCTGATGCCTTCTATTGTCAACACAAGATCTATAGATTTAAATAATCAGGTACAAATTCACTTCAAATTCTGTACTTACTACTCGTTGTCCGAGATACTTTGAATCGTCTCTGTAACCTGGATATTCATAGCATTTGCCTGGAAGGAAAACAAGAAATGAAAGCCTTAGAGTGAGTAAAATGTTCAGTCCAATTTCTTGATACATTATCAAGCTGATTATCGTTTTTAAGTTCAAAAGATGTTTTGTTGAATTTTACAGTACACAAATATACACAGAGAGGAAAATTAGGCTACCAAATTAAACAGTGTTTCCCCAGCTCATCCTCCACCCTCCTGGGGAAATTTTGTGGGATGGGGCCACAGAGGAGGTGATCTCCTTGCAGTTATTCACCTTGCCTGCCACATTTTGCCATGTGAGAAGCAGGTTTGCCTCCCTGAATGAAAGGCCCAAGGCCTGCTCCCAAACTTGGCAGCTCCCCAAGGATCTGAAGGATATCAGGTCCATCTGCATGGAGGCTTTGTGCCTCCTCAGCAGCCACCTTCTCCCACCCCACTCACTGGCTCCCCAGCGACACCAGTCCATTGGAACTGTAATACCAGGTTGTCCGCTGACCATGGCTGCCTCCAGCACATTCCGGCAGAAAAGTAATACAACTTGGGCTTGTATTTATTAAATTATCAGAGAAATTTCCACTTGGTCAGATGTGGGGCAATGTGCATCCTCCCCCTAACCTGGCCGGTCCCTTCCACTTCACCAGTGCAGAGCATGGACCATGCCAGGTCGCCGCTGCAGTGGTGGGGAAAGAGCCCCACCGGTGCACATGGGTCCAAGAAGCACAATCTGGGTTAAATAGTTAAACAAGATCTGAGAGCTGAGTATATCTAATATACTAAGTAATATAAATGTTAGTTACAAATATTTACATCTACTTTTTGAATGCGATTCGTTTTAATTAAAACTGTGTTGAAACAACCTGCACAAAAAATGCATATATGGAGCAATGAGAAATAACTATGGATGCATTGCTGCCCCATAACAATGGAACGCTACAATTCTTTTACTGAGTTGCTAATTCTGGATTATTAAAGATATTATACAATGACTCTTTAATACAGCTAGAGCCCTTTATTAGATCATTATCAATAATAAACTGTAACTTTGTGCACCATTCTGGGATATGACCTTTTTAAACAGCAGTGTAGTCTAGTGAGAGCCAGGAACCTCCTGGGGTGTAATCCCAGCTGTACTACTGACTTGCTGTGTGCTATTGGGCAAGTCACTTTAACCTCTCCTTGGCTGTTTCCTCCCCTATAAAATCAAGGTGATACTTGCCTCCCTCACAGTGGTGTATAGACGATTACTGAGCTGAAGATTTGAACAGCACGAGGAAGATGCAAAGTGCTAGATCCGTGCAAAATATTGTTCCTGGTGTTTAAGGATTTTCATTCTGCAAAACTCAGCTATAGCTAGAGGTAAACGGCCAGTGTAGAAGTGGGACTTCCCATTCTTTGACAGATGAGAGTTTACCACTCTATTTGGACCATTGATGTGGCACTTTTCATTGGTGTGGTGGAAAAGCATCATGGAGGTTTCTTTGGTAGTTTTCAAAAAAAAATTCTGGCGGAGACAAGTGAAGGAGACTAACCTGGTAACTTGACACTTTGTCAGTCAGTGACTTCAGCAGTACAGTTTCTCAAGGTACAGAGAGAGACAAGAGACTCAGATAAATTTTGTTCCCAGCTACATGCTGGCAGCTCCCATTCAAGTGAATGAGGGTAATGATAACGTGGCCCATATAATAATAACGAATACTTGTAACACAGCAGGATGCAGGCTTTGGGATGACTAGAACTTACGGTACATCTCCAAGTTACGTAGTCTTTACCTTTCAATTGCTGAGTTACCATGGTTACAGGAAATCACAAAGACTGTTGAAGGTTTTTAACTAGTATTTTAATATAGACTATTACACAGAAGATGATTGAGACAACAATAAATAAGGTGTTTCTTAAATATTAGATCAATATAATTGGCTTCAGTCAGACTACTCGTGCTTGCGTATCTTGCTGAATTGTGCAAGTTTAGAAAGAATTTGAAATATCTCAAACTGATAGAAACCAGGAGGAGCACCCTATTATACTGGAGGGAGTCACATTCCCTAACAGTAACAAACTTAATTTTTACCTTCTCTCACAGAAAAATCTCCACCTTTACTGTAGCTCATTTTTCCTCATCCTCCTTACAGAAGTGACAGCTAGATATTTGCTATTTATGAACTATTGATAATGTAGATGGAGAGTACTTACAATTGCCTTTCACAAGTTCACCAACAGCTTCAAAATAAAACCTACATTACAGCTTGAACTCTGTCTTGCTGAAAAAGATCTTAGTTTCAATATATTTTTAATTAAGGTCATTTCATATAGCCCTAATTTGTTGGCATGTCTCCAGTCCCCAATCCAGATCCCCAATCCATGAACTCTAACTTCAGAAATAAATTGTGTTATACAGTGAGAAAGACTGATGGTGAAAGTGATGATACTACACTGTAATTATGTGAAGAAGCTCCAGGAGTTAATACTGTACTTCTGTAATTGTGATCCCCAAATCTTATGCTGCTATTAATGAAATGCTGTGGGTGTTTTATTTAAAAGTAATGCTGCTTACACATGTATAGACAGACATACTAAAACATCCCATGGTTTAAGTTTAGTAGGAGGAATAAATTCTAGCAATTACTGCAGTCTGCGTTCAAATGTAATATTAAAATGTGTCTAATGACAGATGACATTTAGTGACCTTAATAAATGGTGTCTGCAGCCAGTGTTCCCTTGTTCCCATGGGTGAATTAACTTAGCCTCCATGGATTTGGGACCTGGGATCAGAGGGGGCCTATGGACCCACAAACTTTGGATCTATGGGGGGACATTACCCAGAAAGTGCTGGAGGTAGCATTGGCTGGGCCAGGAATTTTCCACAGGTGGAGGGAAAAGATTTGATTGGGGAGGGTGAGGAGGATGGACTTCGGTTGGATCAGATCCAGGTTCCTTTGAGTTTCAGTCAACCCCTGTTTGTACCCATTGTCCATGGGCCATTTTGCAACTGCTTGTCTTTCATCTGACAAGTCCCTGAAACAATTGTTTATCTTTCTGTGGCAGTCCTGGACTGGTGGCCTACGTGGTAACTGCCCGGGTTGCCTGGCCCATTTGACCAGACTAGCTAGAGGGAGCACCCCCAGAAGGCGCAGAGGCATACTGAATGCTGAGCTGCCCTTGCCTCAGATTCTGGCTAGCTGGTGGCTGCAGGGCTGAGGAACACTGCTCCACAGCACCATCTAGGCACTGCCTGTAAACGCTGCAGCCCAGGTCCAGTCATCCTGCAGCTGCTCTGGCCAGCTCCCAGTTGCTCTGTTATGTCTCTTCATTGCCTCCCATCTACATGAAACTTTCCAAGTGTTTTCACTCTCCCCCCAACCTACATCTCTCCATACCTCTAAATCATTGTCATTGCTCCATCAGTAACAAGAATCTGGAAATCACAGAGGTTGCCAGATTGGCTAAGGAACCATCTTCAGAATAACCAAGCGTGTTAGATTTACCTTTGTCATCTGAAGCAGTTTGTTTATCACTGTTGTAATATCCAGGTATATAATGAAGCTGGTTTACCATAAATACTCTAGAGAACACACAGGGGGAGAGAATGTTTAAGTCTTTTAGATCAAACAAAAGGCTGCTTTATTTCTATAAGCTTGTGCAATATGATAAATTTGCAGCATCTTTACCTTGTCATTGGTCAGGTTTATTTATTTACAATAAGTTATGCAGGCAGTTTTTAATATCTGTTTTATTTAGGTTCTTAACACCATGCCCATCAACACAAGAACAAGAGCCCAATGGTCCATCTGGTTGGGTATCCTGTCTCTGACAGTGCCCAGTACAAGCTGCTTTGGCAGAAGAAACCTTAGGGAATTAAGCACCAAAAAAAGTCTGTTCTTTTCCCCTGGTACTTAGAACATTCATTATGCTCTAGCTGGTCAATAAGGCATAACTTTTCAAAATGTTACATGGGAGATGCCATTCTAGTTCTATAGTTGTTTTACAGGATTCGTATGTATGTCTCTAGGAGCAGGATGGCAGGAGACAATTCTTAACTCTCTGAGACCGTCTGCAGCTAAGGATCCCGAATGGAAGAAGGAATCTTATCTGTGGCTCATCAGCCAGGCACAGCAGGTCAACTTCTTAGGCACCTTAGACCCGCCCCCCTTCTCCCCACCACTCTTCTCAGCATTTCACTCCTGGCTAGCTTAGATGGCTGACTCGTGAAAACCCCCTTTTCAAGTGCTTAACTATCCCCAAGGATTCTATAGGTAGCATGGAGCCACCTAACTTGGGGCTGAAAATTCCACTAAGCAACCCAGGGGTTGTGTGTTGGCGCACTCAGCTGACCAACACCTAAATCCCTTTAAAAATCTGGCCCTGAATGCCTAACACATTTTTGAAAATGGGACTTAGATGCCTAAATCACTGAAGTGCTTTGGAATATTTTACCCTAAATCCTGCTGTGTCTGGCATTGTGAGATTGAACAGTGATCAACTACAAAACTCTGCCAGCCAGGGCAAGATTCTCCACTGCCAGAAGGGACAATGTCAGTGTGTGAGTGGGGGTAATCTGAGCTCTCAGTGCGTGGTGCTGACAGCACCGGCTGCCTGGTAGGTTGGAAAGACACCCCATTAACCAAATGGTAAATTTCTGTCCCTTAGAGACATGATGCACAGGCCAGCAAGCCTTCCCCCTCACTCTCTCAAAGATCCTGCTCTGCTGCTTGGGTGAGGGAAAGTTGTTCACTACATCTTCCTCTTCCTCCTCCTCTTGGGAACTAGTACAGCAGAAGACAGGCCCCAAATTTGCTACAACATTATGCAAGGAAGGAATACATACATCATAAAGTCAGAAAACTGTCAATTAATGTTCCAGAACCTACTTCATTTCCAAACCCTGTACTCCAGCCCACCTCCCGCATGCAGTCCGAACTCTTCCCCATTAGTACACCATTCTGATGCATTCTTCACCTATGTGCAGACATATCCCTGCCTGCTCTCCTGATCTAACACAGATTTAATTTACTGGGAAGCACCTAGATACTTCCAGAATGGGAACTAGAGAAAACCCTCAGAACAAAGTTATATTGTGAATGTAGGGGATGGAGCCCAGAGTTGAAGAAACAACTGCTCATATATGTATGTAGAGTGTTTTGGGCCCATATATTGAGTGACAGGAGGATGCAGGGTGGAGAACAGTCCATGATATGAGGAGCAGAATTACAGTTGTTTTTATAATGAGTAGGAAGGGGGCCTGCATATGCCATGTATGGCAGGTGAGACTCGAGAGCAGCAAAAATTAGGTTGGTGCCGCAACTGTACCTGAGAATTCATGACATTTAGGCATTTAAAGTCTCACCTACAACAACGTAGCATATTTTAGGGTGAAATCCTAGCCCCACTGAAGTCAGTGATAAAACTCCCATTGATTTCAATTTGGCCAGGATTTCACCCTTAGTTTTTTGGTAAGGTAATATATTTTTACTCTTTAGCCTGCATTATAAGAGGTTTTTTGCTTGTTTTTTAAAGGAACAACACTATGTATTTTAGATCTTCTAGTTAGGCCAGTGGTTCCATACTGGGACCCCTTTTTCATACCAAGGCCTTGCTCCCATCTAGCTGGGATCCCCCTTCAGACTTAGCAATATGGGAAGGCCAAGATGGTTGCAATCGTGCAACACCTGGGGTCTCAACTCCCATATCACAAACTCAGACTTTAGGCAATTGCTAAGTTACTGAATGTCTTTCAATACTCTATTTCTGATTAACGACATGAGTCATATACATGTTTTGGCTCTATCAGACAACAAATACTAGCAGATGTTTTCCCTCAGACCCAATATTAATCAGGATAAACAATGACATCACATTCTCTCGACAGCTTGCAAAAAGCGTGCTACTGTGGCAAACTAAATTTGCTTCCACCAAGTAGGGATGCTGAACCAAAAGAAGGCAATTTTTTTTGACCTTCAAGTACTTTCTGAGATTTCTTGATGGATGGTTCCTGTTTCTTGTTAGACTTGAATAAGGATTTCATCAAAAATGGATTTTTATAAGAATGTACACTGCAAATGTTTCCATCTTCTTAGTGTATTCAAGTTTACACAGTGCTAGATGTGTGCATGATATCATCAACTGTTCTTCAATACAGCACTGCTGCTAATTGCTGTTCTACTAACAGGTTCAGAGAATCTGGTAGAGGACAGGAGCCAAAAAGCAGAGAGGAAGAGAGAGAAGCTACAGCCTGCCCCATCAAATTCTTGAATGTAATGCCTGAATTGTGAAAGTTGTCTCCATCGTTAAATGGATAGATAAGCTGTACTGTATATATATGTATCTCTAGTTCTTTAACTTATAAAACAGAGCTAGATCTAGAATTAAAATCTGAGTAGCAAGGCAATGATAAAACGACTCTAGGTTAAGATTCTGATGACATAATAAAGAATACGAGCCCTTGTAGTTTATGATCTCATTAGAAACCCTCCTTGCAGTTCTTTACTAGCTGTTCCCATTCCAGGATTGAAAATGAAATGTGGCTAACTTAATCCTGGGTCTTAAACAGAACCTGCCAAATTTGATTAGGTGATCTTTTTATACGTTATTTTTGATTTCTAAACTGATCCTACTCATTTTCTATAGCAGTCAGGTTTCATTCCAGTTCAGTATGTTCAAATTCCTCTTAGAAGAGATGAAGAATAAGAAAGGCCTACTGTAATAAACCTCTCCTAGCCTCTACCTCTAAGAGGAATTTATTTTTCCACTCACATAAACTACGTATTGTAGGCTCCACTAAATAGGAATAAACCTTACTCTGGTGGATGAGGTCTGTTTATCCTGGTAGGAGAGGAGGGTTTGGTGCTCCACCTTGTGGGGTCAGCCAGCTCCTTTTTTCCATAACCAGCAGAATAGGTTGTTGCACAGTTGGCCTCTCTTTGAGCCTCCCGTCTCCAGGCTTCCCCAGCATGGCGCTGGATTTCTTTAAAAGCTTGAGGAGAGAGAGGACTAAAGGGCAAAGGCAATTCAGGAGATAAGAAGAGATAGCTCATCCTGGATGCAGCTCATAGATTCTGAGCAGCAACTTTACCTTACTTTAGAAATAATTTTCCTCAGCTGATGAGTGCTAAAGGTGATCAAGCCTAACTTTAACAAGGTTAAGGAAAGGGAAAGTGCTTTGCTGTTGTTGATAAAAGTTGCTAAGCAACAGGTCATAAAAACTCTACCAGCACTACACCCAGTAAAAGAAGTAGTAGTAATTAGCAAACTACAAACTGGATTTTTGTGTATATTTATATACCTGCTGGGAGGAAATATTTAGAAATGAGACTTATGTTAGGGCACTGTCTATGCGTGCAGTGATAATTTTTTATTCTTCTTATGTGGGTACTAGCATCACAATCAGTCAAAGGACAGGTCAGCTGACTAGTCTCCCCTTTGACACTTCCTTTTAATTGTTAATTTTTTCATGGCAAAAATGAGGAAGGTGGTGGTAAAATAGCAGATAAAGCTATGTAGTAGAAATATATCCGATTGATAAAAAAAAGGGGGGGGCCTTAAAGTGATCTTAAATTACATTTATGTAAATAAGAATAAAGCCTTAGCTAATTACTTTACAGCAGTGTTGCAATAAGGGAAGCATTTACTTTTCAGTGTCAACTACTGTGGAACACACACATTGTAAAGTTTCTCATTTTTGTAACAGGTGAATAGATATCATCTACTCAAACATCTAAGACCTGTGAGTACTTCAATCTCTTTGTAGCAAAATCGTGATTTTTAATCTCCATTTGGTTCCTAAAGGACAAATATTTTCTTTGCAATTGTGCCGCTAGGTAAGCGGAAACAACAATCGTGGAGACTGAAATAACCATTCAGTCTTTAATGTAGTCCATGCAGCCCAGAAATGAAGGATGTTCACAGTGGATTACATCAGTCTCTAAGTGTTGACAATCAGGCATCTTTCACAAATACTACAGTCCCATTTAAAAAAAAAAAAAAATCCAACCACCCCCAAAAACAGAGATTTTCTTATTTGGTTACATAACATTCCCTTGTTTCAGGCTACCGTGCATGTCATGTTTCTCCTTTTTTGTCTTTTTCTTTCCATTTGTTGTTTAGCAAGATCGTAAATTGTAAAGGTAATAAGGAACATTTTAGGTATGTGTGTTTCCGCTCTAAAATGTTCTTTTCAGTTGTTTACAACTTTTTTCTTTTCTAAAAAAATGCAATCAACTTTTTAAGGGAACTAGGAACATGATTAAAAAATATATTTGCAACATCTTTTGAATTGTAGATTTAGAAGCTGAACATTGGACAGGGACAGAGTTGTCTACCTGTTGGTAGTTCAGTGAAAATTGCCTGTCTGTGAACTGTCAAAGCTGTAAAGGTTTAAAAATCATACTTTGTGCCTGCACGCTGTTTTTCTAAAATAAACATGCTCATGTAGCAGTCTGCCACTTTTCTATCAGCATTGCACAGATACCCTATGTTAGGAAAGTTCATCAGGAGTGCTGTCCCTGCCCCCCTATGCGAAGGCACCGAGGAAAAAGGCCGGGCTTCTCCCTCGCTGAGTGCTCATGTGTGTAAAAGGGTTCGGCTGCTGCCTAGCAAACAGTGGCACATCATGTTCAATTACATTTTTACAAAAAACAGTTTATTATTCATTGTTGTTTATTTGTATTACAGTAGTACCCAGATGCCCCAACTCAGATCACAGCCCCATTGCACAAAAAGATCAGGAAGGCTGCAACATGCTCCATGTATATTCTGAGCTGAAAACTGGACTGATAGAGCGTTATTTGAGAAATGGTATGTGACATCATAGTACTGAATTATAATATATATGCCAAACAGGATGGAGTTAAAGTTATACATCCACCCTTAATTTTGTAATTTCCTGATTTAAGTGGTTTGCATGACATCTATTATCCAGCTATTGTTAGGGAAAATATGTATCCAAGGAAAAGTATTGCTATCGAAGTCTTAAACTATGTGAAGATCCATTTCTTATTCCAAAAAGTGGAAAAAAACAGAAAAGGGGTGATGTAGATTTTCTCTGAACATCCCTGAAAAACAGAATAAAAATTGTGGAGTTAGGGAGAAAACTGAGGTAGTTACTGCAGTGTGGAGGGAGTGGATACCATAGCAAGACGTGGCTACTTTTTAAAAGTAAACATCAGGAAGGGAGTTCTTCTCCAAGGTTAAAAAAACAATTTTATTTACATACAGTAGCCTCAGCAAACACACAGGAAGCGAGTCAGTGCAGCTTGTAGCGCTACACACATAAGGAACAGACAAGAGGAGACTTATTAAAGGCTGACAAGCTTGTAAAACAGGAGGTAATGAATTTACAAAAGCAATAATTTTGACAATGGAGCAGTCAACCAAGCATGGGTCACTTGGCCCTATCACTGAAAACAGAGATTAGATATGAAGAGAATAATCCAAGCTAGGAGAAAGGGATTGAATTTGCCGAGGGCACTTCAGCTGTAGATTCCTTTTAGCAAGTTTGACTGTTTAAGTAGAATAGTTTCAGATTTTCCCAGGAGATGGAAAATGGCAGCCGTTAGCACTCGAACAAAAAGTCAAAAGGGTAAAGTTTTGTTTTAATAGATTAGCCTGGATGAACTCCACTATTTTTCATCACACAGATGGTCTAGAAAAATATTGAGAAAACCAGTCTAAATGCTGTTCTCATCACTTTCTAGATCAAGCCAGTTTCCAACCAAAAGTTACGTAGCATATTAGTCCATCCACAAGTTTTCTCCATACGGAAACTGCCTTTCACCCTCACCAGCCAAACCATGGTTGTCCTGCTGTTCAGTACTATAATCCCTGAAAATGTACTTCAGCAGGGCTAGTCCTGTGAACGCACATGCATGTTTGCAGGATGGGGTCCTTCCATCGAATTTTATCCTTTCTTTTTTTATCATAATGAAGTATAATGGAAAATAAGGCAAAAGCTGTCACCTGTCAGGCAAACTAACTTTAATCCTGGCAGCAAGAATTAAAGTAGCAGGACTTAGACAATGAAGAACCCCCCCTTGTTAAAGGATTAAAAAAAAAATTCCCAGTGTCTTCAAAAGCTAACTTTTCTGATGTATTGCAATTTACCTAGAAGATTAAAAAAAAAAAAAAAAGCTGAAGATCTAGAGAAATAAATATAGATGCAAAATCAAGTATCCCCACTTTTAACATAATTCAAAAATTCAATTTACCTATGCAAGATATGAAGAATTCTTCATAGAACTCCAATTATTATTTTATTGCTTTTCTGCAGTTTCCAAAATTGGCATTTTTTCTGTAATAATACATTTCTGCCAAACAGACCATGTTTTCAAAATAATATTTTAGAAGATCCTCCAATTTATTATTAAAGGATATCAAAATGTGCGTATAGACCTTGAATAGTCAAAGTATTTAAGGTGAATTTAACAGGAGAAAGTTTAGAAATTGAAGCTTTCATCCAGCCAAATGGCCTTAAAACCCTATAGACAAAGTTGTTTTTTTAACTATAGCTCTTTAGTTATGGAAATACTTATCTTTATCATTAAACTCTGATGTGGGTTCCACTTGAAGTCTTTATCATTAGCTATATTACCTAATGAAACTTCACCTTTTGTTTTAAAAAATTTCTATTCAGGAGACACGAGTAGGGTGTTTCCTTGGATAAATATAGCTCCCAGGCGAGGCTACTTCAGTGCTATATCTGTTTGTAACACAAAGAACAGGTTTTGCTTAGGTAATTATACAGCACCCAACACTTTTGTTGTCACTCACAGTGAGGAGATGGGCAATGATCCATGCTGGCAACCGCTCCCCTTGCAGCATCTACCACTATACCAGAGCTGAAATCTGTAGCGTGGATACAATCTAATTGTAGCCCTAAACCACAGAAGGCTCCAGCAGCAGTAAGCTGTGTTATACTATAGCCATGTTTAAACACTTATTTTTGTTGTGTAAATGAGACTTTGGAGACTCGTTGTTTAATGTGCTTACTGAATCAGAAAAATCTCAGGTTTTTGGTAAATTTTACAGTGCATACATGACCTGTCTGTATAACTTAACAGGCATGTCCCCTGCAGTAAAAGACACAGATGAGCCCAAGAGCAGTTATCCTTATTTTGTGTGGGGGTTTTGTTGGTAAATATAATAGGACAAGTGCTGAAAAATTTGGAAAACAGGCAAACAAATTAACGAGCTTGCTGTGACAAACAGTACCATAGTTATTTTGTTTTAACAATTTCTATTACAATCTCATTAAGAGCTTTAAAACAACCAACATCCTTCACTATGCTGTACTCAAATAAGAGTTTTAGACGTGTACATTTTTCTTTTTGAATATAATCTGTAGTACTCCCAGAAACTAGCTTTGTTCCTCATGTGTATTATCTTTGCCTGAGTCTAGTACTATATGCAAGTATGCTGCAGTAATAAAAATATGAAGCCATGCTTAGGAAAATTTTATTTAATGTTTAAATAATTTGTGCAAATTGATCAATGACACAGTAGAACATGGTATCTTAAGGTCTGTCTTTGAATGCTTTCAGCAATAGGTCTGCTGCCAGCCCTGGAGCTAAGACACCACTGAGAACCTTTTCTTCTAAAAGTGGAATTTTATCCCTCACTGCTAAATGACTCCGAAAATGGTCCAGCATATTTTCTTGGATTAGATTCCACATCCACACTTTCTGCTGTTTCTGTCGTTTCGTGGTCAACTCACCACTTGTAAGCATGAGATCATGAAATTCTGTCATCTTATCCCACATATCTGAAATGCCTTCTCCAGTTTTAGCAGAGATGCGCATTACCTGTTGGATTAAGGACGACATCTTAAAAGAAATTAAGTAATCATTGGGTTGGGGAGGGTGTTTACACCTGAGTTCTGCATCAGCTAGATTCTACTAGTTCCAATTCTAGTAAGGCAAACTCATCCTTCAGTGCTACTGTAGACCTTTTTCTTCCCCCCCATGCAGCTTATGTTGTGTCCTCCTGATGAGACTTGAAAACCAAGTTTCTGCCACCTCCAAAATGTTACTCACATCCTATAGTACTTGTGACAAAGAGGGTTTGCCTACGTATTCTTGAACAAAGTTCCCCCTGTACTGTCTGATGGCTTACACCCAAGCAGTTGCTGCAGTTCAGTAATTTGTAGAAGGTTTTAGGATCCAAAGGTAAAGTATACAATATTACTACTTAAATGGGAAGTCAATTAGGTCTTTGCATAACCACATTAATATGAAACCCTGGATAGTTTCAATACTATACCAACAGTATTAACTTCCCTTTGTACATTGGAAGAGTGATTGTAGGCTAGAAAGCAAACATCCAAGCCATTTGAAACAAGTTCTAAAAACACCCTAGTTAGAGAAGTGTTTTTAGTCAGCCAAAAAAACCCACACGGGTCCATTTTTTTTTTTTTTACTATTAACACTTGACAGAGATGCCTGGTCTGTTAAATGTGTAGAGAGAGAGCTTTCACACAATGTAATAAAATCTCTAGAAATTACACATTATAGGTGTTGTAATGATGCTAACTCTATAATATGGTAACACTCTAAAAAGAAAGACCTGATGACTCTATTCCTGTGTAATTTGAAACTTAAGCTTACTGTTGTAAGGATTGTTTTGTTGCTGATATTTACAGGGCAAGGATTTGTAAACTTCTTAAAATTTCCTAAATAAAAAAGCATGTCTCTCAAAAGCTTCCATATCTAAACTTCTGCTTGGCAGTGCTGAGGAGGGGAGTGTGTGGCTTCTGCCAGTTGATATAAATCTCAAGTCACCTATCAGCCCTCCTGGTTCATGTTTATATGGAGCAGAACTGAACCAGACAGCGAAAGGCTACATTCCCTATTAAACTTTATGGGGTAAAGGTTTCAGCTCTGTGTAAATTGCTCTGCCGCTTGAACAAATTAATCACTAGACACTGCAAAGCACAAATGTATGTGCCACCTATGTAAGTATGTTAAAAGCTGAACACATTTGCATTGCAACAGAAGCAGTCTATAACACTGTTTCAAAGGGCACATTCAGGTCAGTTTGCATAACTTCCTGGGTTTTGTTTCAAAGGGATAAGCCAGAGGACTAAAAATCTGATCAGGAAGCAAAGTAAAAGTTGTTCTACAGTGATGTCCAATCACTAATTTGGTTTCAAATGACTGGGAGTTGAGGCACTCTAAGTGTAGGGGGTAGAATGGGAACAGAAAACCATTACCAAGGAAGCCTCATTTATATATAAAAGCATTTTACTACCGACTCTTTGCCGCAATTATGAATTCTAATTATTTGTATTGCAGTAGTACCTAAAGGCCCACAGGATCAGGGACCCTTCGTGCTAGGTGCTGTACACACAGAGGAAGACAAGGTCATTGCACTAAAATCCCATGACACACATCACAAGTGGGTATAACAAGGAGGAGAAAATAAAACATGGATAATAGTAGTTACATAGGTTAGTATGGTTTACAACAAGATGGTTTCCAAACTTCTTAAAAATGTACAGAAATGATTAAAATTCAGCAAGCCCCCCTGACCCTAGGTCTAGCCATTATCAGTTTGCTGTAGGCAACGTGGTAGATGTGAGTTTTGAGGAAGGATCTGGAGGCGAGAGAGAGCGAGCAAGTAATGGCTTTCTAAACTAGTTCAGGGAGGTACCCAATAAATAAGGGATTGCGTGAAAGTAGCAGCAAAGATGTTTCAGGCACTGGTGCACAAGTGGTGCAGGAGAGACTTTTACATAAATGTCCAGGTGGTTAATATGTAGTTAGGATTAAGTTAAGTCCTGTAAGCTACACACCACCTCTTCGGAAATAAAAAGAAGAAAATTGTGAAAACATACAAACCTTTGGTCTCCAAACCTTAGAGCGCTTGCGAAGTAGTTTCATAGCACTAACATATTCTGCTTGTATCCGCCGTGCAGGCACAACTAAATCCCCATCAGCTTTAGTTATAGCAACTAGATCTGCCATCTCAATTATACCCCGTTTAATACCCTGAATGGAACAAGGAAAAGGAGAAAAAAATGAATATGTTAATGCTCAGTCATAAAACTTTGATAAACTAATGGGGCTTGTCTGTTGTATTATCTTACCCCCTGACTTTCTTCTTAGAGTCACAGACTTTAAGGTCAGAAGGGACCATCATGATCATCTAGTCTGACCTGCACAATGCAGGCCACAGAATCCCACCCACTCTTGTAATAAACCCCTAACCTATGTCTGAGCTACTGAAGTCCTCAAATCATGGTTTAAAGACTTCAAGGTACAGAGAATCCTCCAGCAAGTGACCCATGCCCCACTCTGCAGAGGATGGTGAAAAAACCCCAGGACCTCTTCTAATCTGCCCTGGAGGAAAATTCCTTCCCAACCCCAAATATGGGGATCAGCTAAACCCTGAGCATGTGGGCCAGACACCCAGAATTCTCTGTAGTAACCCAGATCCCATCCCATCACAGGCCATGGGGCACATTTACCGCTCATAATCAAAGATCAATTAATTGCCAAAATTAGGCTATCCCATCATACCATCTCCTCCATAAACTTATCAAGCTTAGTCTTGAAGCCAGATGTGTCTTTTGCCCCCACTGCTCCCCTAGGAAGGCTTAATCTTTAGGCACCAGGAATTTCCTAATATTAGGACTGTCTGAGGTTTCATTAGTAGTTAGGCAGTTGTTATGACTCTGAACCATTAAATTCACATATTTATTCCTCTACCATGAGAAACTAACACCCTTCATGTATGTATAGCATGGGTTGGCATATATTACCTGAAAGGAGCATAACTGAATTTGCTAAACCAGTGGCTCTCAAACTTTTTTTTACTGGTGACCCCTTTCACACAGCAAGCCTCGGAGTGCGAATATATACACTTTTTAATATATTTAAACACCATTATAAATGCTGGAGGCAGAGCCAGGCTTGGGGTGGAGGTTGACGGCTCGCGACCTCCTGAGGGGTCCTGACCCCCGGTCTGAGGACCCCTCTGCTAAACTAATCAGTTATTACACAATTGATTGTTGTTGTCGTCGTCATGTACATATATGAGCATTCAAAAGTGAGAAGTTAATCATATCTAATGAGTAATGTGGATCGTAAGAGACTGGCCAGAACCAAAACTTCAAATCCTAACACCTGTAACATTTGGGAAAATTCAGATCCAAATTTTGTGGGTCAAGTTGGTAAGATTCTGACTTCAGTGGGAGAAGAGTGAGGCCACCACCAAGCACTTCGGAAAATACTACTACTACTTGCTTACTCAGACTTAATGCACACACACATTCCAAATTCAGACTTATGTTTTAGGTCATAATTCGCATTTGAGAAAGATAAATACCTGTAACTCATCTCCTCCTGCTGGTGGTAGCAGCAAAACAAACATATCAACCATGTCAGCAACTGCAAATTCAGATTGCCCCACACCTGAAAAATTGAAACCAGAATTGAACTTTCACAGCCATTCTAATGACAGTACTAAGGAGAAGTCCCACTATGGCTCCCTCTCTTTCTGAGCTCAACAAAGTTGGATACAATGAAGGTCAGTATGAAATCTAGTTTTATAAAATTCTCTCAGAATTTACAAGGGCTTAAAGACATAACAGAAAGGCCCCATTGGGTGAAGTCAACACACACTTACGAAAGGAATGGACCAAAATGGAACAGAAAAGATGAAGTACCAGAAACAGACAAGGCAGAAGAAAAGCTGTAAGAGGAAATATATGCATCATTAGTGCCATAAGTTGGCCTGGACAGTACAGTGGGGTGCAGGTGCAAGCGCTAAATTTTTAATTTTTACTTTTAAATCACATACCTACTGTTTCCACAAGAATGATGTCATAGCCTCCTCCCTCACATAGCAGAATAGCTTCATTTGTGGTCCTAGTCACACCTCCTAACGTTCCCCTGGTTGGAGATGGCCTGATGTAAGCATTCATGTCCCTTGACAACTCAGTCATCCGTGTTTTATCACCCAAGAGCGAGCCTTAAACATTTAACATTAACAATTTCAAAAAGGGCAAGTAGTCTGTTAATTTTCAATAGTCAATAACATAGGTGGGAAGGTGAGTGTCTCTGCTGAGGAATCAAACGAGAATTTCCCAGTGTTGTGTGCTACCAAGTTCCTGTGTGGCTCTTCTGGCTTGCAAGATGTGAGAATATCACAAAAGTGTAACGGCAAGTTAATGCAACCCACTGTCCCTAAACTCAGAGGGCTCCCTCTATGCCAGCACAGACTCTGCAAGTCCTGAACCCTTTTATGTGACCTGAGCACAGCTGGGTCAGCAAACTCTTACCTATCTGTTATCCCTCCCTGAGGGCAAAGCCTCATCTCCCACTCCATAGGAAACTGCCCAAAGACAAGCAGTGTCCTCCCAAGACGAAACTCTCCTATAGTCATTTTTTTATTTGAACTTAATGAAAATTTACTGGTATGACAAGTGTTGCTAAAGTTTAAAAGGAGACAGACCCTCTCAGTCCTCCTTTGTTCCTTATCCTGACCCTTTCTCTGGTGACCTATAAGTCTTGTCTCCACTACACATTCAAGGCATATTCCGTCTAGCCACAACTAATTGCACAGTCGTTATTCATAGTTAACCTGTAACATCTCCCAGTAGTAGAATTATAACAAGTTTCAAGAGACAGATATACAGAAAATGATAACGTATTAGTCAGATACAGCCATCTATGACAAAAGGATTAAAATCTGAGTTTCTACTGGTTAGGTCCCAGATAAGTTTTCTAAATCAAGCTTAGTCAGCATTGCACCATAGGATTTAAATTTTGGGAGGGGTAGGGTTTGCAGACGAATGCAACATGGGTTTGGAGAGCCTGTTGCTGAAGAGCAGGTAGCCCACAAAAGTTAGTCAAGTTCAGTGGCACTGCAACATCACCATGACTTACTACACAGAAGAGTCAATCTTGGCACCAAGATAGTCCCACAGAAGTTAAACAATTTGTTCCCATTCAAGGATGATAGTGTATTTTTCCAAGATCCAAGGCAAAGCAGGAATATATTGGTGGGGAGAGGGGGAGGTTCAGCTGCAAGTGTATTCTGATGGCCTCTAAATGAAGAGATTATTTGGCATCACTTCCAGTCTACATCGCAAAGTTTTAACAATAACAGTGCTGATCACAGAAAAGGAAGTTTTCCCTTTCCCCATACAATACCAGGAGAGAGAGGCTGTACAAGGCCACCAGAAGACAGCACAAGTTTGGGGACCTCACAAAACTGGGACTATGATGCCTAATTCCACAGCACACAAAAAATGACTAAAAAGCAATATATAGTTCATTAATGTAACTTTATAGGATAAATTTTCAACCACACACACCAGAAGCACCAGATACTGTCAAGATTAAATGCAGGAGAGCTGACAAAAAGCTTTAAGACACACTCACCACCACTTGTGCTAGAGGAAGGGTCCACAGCCAGCACAGACACTTTGTGTCCCCGGTCTGTAAGCATTTTCCCAAAGCATTCTATAAATGTTGATTTCCCAGCACCAGGGGGACCAGACAATCCTAAGTAGTAGGAGGACAAAAAACTCTAGTTTAATGAAATAGGCAACAGCCTCTACTGATCTTTCCTTCTCAATGCTCTTCACATGTTATGAACTAATCCCCAACACATTCCTTTGACAATAACGTGAAAGAAATCATTTGTCTTAAAAATATAATTCAGAAAAATAGTACGAGACCCTATTCCAGTTATTTACTACAAATAATCTGAGGCTTGTCACTTCTAGTAAATTACCCCTCCTCTTTTGTACACACTCCCACCTCCATACAAAACCCTCTACTAATAGAGGGGTGTGGGTTTTTTTAATTTAGATTTGACTGAAAAAGTAACTTCCCCCTTTCCCTCCTCCAGATATATCACAAAATGCAACCAACTGCTACAATTAATCACCTTCATAAACCACATACTGGTAGATTTCATCTTCCCGTTAAGGCACCTAGAATTACATGTTAATATTGAATTTTCTAATGAAGAAATCCAAACCTTCTTATTTTGGATTTGCAGTGTATTACATCAGTCTGCTCTGGAGGGGATCACTCACTTCTCTAACGCTTATTCATTCTGCCCATAGCAACATAAGATTGATTTCTTTAACCTCTTCTCCTCTTCCCAAACAGAGGTTTCTCAATATTGGTTTGCACTGCAGAACTTTAAAAATGCAACATGTCAAATCTACAATTTTCAGAAATCATTTAGTATTTAAAGCTGCTGCTTCAGATAAGAAGGTGGATGACTTGCATTCTAATTTAAGACAACTAAACTAGGACTGGCCTGTTGCTTTGGGCTTTGTGCTCTTCACTAACATTTAAGATGCCATGCTCCAGTTCTTGCTTCCTTTGGGCATACAAATGCATAAGGTAATTGTGCACTACACCACTCTACAGTGATCCTTCCAACTGATATTGAAGCATTTGATAGGCTGTAAAGGAAATCTCACCCACCTCTCCTCAGCTAAAAGGTAGGTTGCTTTAAGGTGGGGCCTTTACTAATGATAAAACAACTGAAACAATTTTTCCTCCTCCTTTTTTTGGGGAAAACACATGCACCTCAAGAAAAAAAGATACAGCCATTTGGTAATGCTCATCTAAACTTTGAACAGCTGGTGCAACTACGCCTTCTAGCCCCCCACATTCTTCAGCTCAGCAAAACTAATCCTATCATCCATGAGAAATTCCCCTATATCCTCTCCAGAAATTGAGGGGCCATTTTTAAAGCCTCCCTAAGAGTATTTTCCAGCATTGTGGAGAAGCTATTCTTATGAACAATACAAGTGACTTAAAGATGGTTACAAACTATTAATAACCCAATGATTTCAGAGTCTACTCCATATTTGCTTAAAAATTATAAATATCGGAAACAAGAGATGATATCATCATAAGATCACAACAGTTACTGGACAGACAAAAGAGGACTGACCCACTCTAAAGGCTAGTGGTTTTCCTTTATTTAACTTTTCTTGTTCTCTGTGGTAGGATAATACCTTCTGAATGAGCACCTGGGCTATCTCCTTTTTCCTGCTCTGAGTTGATTCTACGAGGGTAATGGCCTCTGCCAAGCAGGCTCTGTGCCCTTGGATTAATCCACTGTAAAGTTTGTCTACAAGTCTCTGTTCCTTGTCACAAAGTCCCTGTGTTTGTTGGTCCACGGTTGCTTGATAACACATCCCTCTTTTCAAATCACTTGCTGGCAACATCCACTTTGTACAATACAAGCATACTGAATTAAAAGATTGGGTATATGGAAATAATGGTCTAGGAGTGAAATTTGAGTGGAAGCTTTTGGAAGAAATCTCTCTCAGAAAACGGTAGTGAGGGAATCTTAGCAGCAATGACAACGTGTTCATCTTGTTTGGAATCAGAGAGTATCAGTGGTATCTGTTCAACTGTGTTTGCAGCCAGCCTAAAAGGAGAGAAAAACCACTTTAGTTTCTTAAAAATACCTCTAAACATTGAAATTAACAGATGTAGATGATCAATCTTTTCAGTCAAATCATTAGATTTTACTTTATCCACACCTGTGTCCATAACATGTACAAAGGAGATTTGCACACAAAACAGTTGTGTTAACTACTCTCTCTAAAAGATGACATTTTATTCTTGTTGGAAAAATATCACCATGGGAAACCACCCATTAGGTGGATTTAGGAAGACACACAATTGTTAATTTTTAAAGCTGAAGTTAATAAACTAAACCATTTGTTTAAAAAGTTTGTACTCTAGTTATAGGGAGAAAAAAATCATCTATCCTCTTGAGCACCAGAAAGCTGTTTTAACAAAAAACAAAAAAACCAAAAAAATTCACCTCAACAGGTAAGAAAGTTCTCATACACATCCCCCCTTCTGTGCTCTTGACACAACAAACCTTATATGTTTATTCAATAGTTTCCTCAGGTCTGTTCTGCTCTGAAGCCCATAATAAAATCAAATAAAACAACCCTCTGGAGTTTACCTTTTGTACCTTTTCTCCAGAAGTAGATGTCGTTAGGTGCACTAAATAAGCGTGGGGAACTTGGAAATAATTTGATAACTTTGAGGATTTAAGATGGAGCCTATTAGGTCTCATCTACATGGAGGTTATTTTCTGGAAAGAAAAAAAAAAGTCCCATAATTGCACCCTCATAAACAAGTTGCCAGAAGCACTACAACACCTACTCTGAACAGGTTTAGACACTGGTTAAAATGTTGGCAACTACCTGAAGCTGCATCTATATTACTGCTCAGCTCAGTGGAGCTATGCCAAAATTAGCAATGATGGGAACTTTCTCAGAAAGAAGTCTAATGTAGAAACAGCCTCGCAATGCAAGAGACATTCTATTCTACAATCCTATTTTCACTTCCTTGTAAATTTCACAAGCAGCACATTTCTAGAGCCCTGCAAATCTGCAGATATCCCCAGTCCATGTTTGCGGATTGCAGATCAGATGTGGGCACAAATTTTCTATCTGCACAGGGCTCTACGCACACCTACAGTTAGCGAGCTTCAGCGAAGAGGCTCCCCCTGCATAGAACTGTATTCACTTTAAACTACCTATACGCCTTTTCCAAGGCACCCGGTTTGTCTTTTAACTGGGCTACTGTAACTCTAGTAGCTTCAGACAAAATCAGATGCATTAACAATAGGACAAGATTTGACTACACTCCATAGCATGTGCACTCACTTTATACAGTGTATTGTGTATTCTGCTTATTTTTACTGCAGCAAATCTTCAGAAAAAAAGCACAGACAAAACTGTACTAGTTCACTGTGATTGGGAAACACATTGACCAAAATTTTAAAATCTATGGGACTAAAGTTAGACTCCTAAATCAATATTTAGGCATCTAAGCAAAGTAGCCCTTATTCTGAGGGACTGAGCATCTCACATTCTCATTGACTTAAATGGAAGCTGGTATGCTTCTGAAAAATGAGGCCACTTCTATTTAGATGCCTACAGCCCAGGTCTTGCAATGACATCTGTGCAGGTGAATCTCTGCACACACACACACACACACAGATGTCATTGCAGAATCTGGGCCTTGACATGGATTTAGGAACCTAACTTTTGGGCAGACAAATTCAAAAAGGGTGGCCATTCTGAATCACTGGATTCTGCAAAACATCAAGTTTGTTAACAGATGACATAAGGAAACTGAACCACCAAGTGACGATTGTTCACTTATTTTGACAATGAAAATTTAGAAAATAAGAATGACCCCCCAGACCAGCAACCCCAGGGGTGAGGCAATGGCAGGGGCTGGAGCAGCTGTAGTCAGCTCCCCCGCAGGAGCAGCGGCCAGAGGTCAGCCCCGAGCAGCGCTCTGTTCGCGCCCCCCCCGAATTTTCAGTAAGAGCCAAGGACAGGTCATGGGATTCTGTGAATTCTTCTTGATTGCCCATGGCCTGTCCCTGACTTGACTAAAAATATCCATGACAGAATCTTAACCTCACTCCTTAGCGATCCTCCAGTCGCCTGGCACAGAGGCCAGTTTAAGTGATAAGTTACATATCTCAGTGAGCAGTTCCGCAATGTCAAACGAGAGTTCCTTCAGTGAATCCCAGCGGGCCCTGGGGCCTCACTACGGTTCAATTCATTCAGTCTGCCCCCCAACTGCATAATGGTTCCACCGCCTATCCGTGCCGTTCACCCCCGTTCAGAGATCTGTGCTCTCTGCGCGCTGACACGGCCAGGACATGGGCTGGAAAAGTATCACCGGGTTCTCTGGACAACCCCAGCGCCCGGGAGCCCGCCGCACTCGCGCCCCGCCGCGCAGCAAGGGCGGCGGGTCTACGTGGGGCTGCTCGTGTGAACAATGACGCGCATAACCCACGACGCACCTCCCCCGCCGCCCCAGACACACAGTCCCCATACGCCGCTCGACACAGGCCCCCGGCGCCCCGCATCACCCACGGACCCCCCAAGGCCCAGCCCTACCCGCCCAGCAACAGGTTCCGGCTCCGGCGGCTTCCCCCGGCCTCCCAGCACGGCCGAGCGGGACATCCGGGGCAAAGGGCGCGGTTGGTGGGAGGGGGGGCGTGTGTGAGCGCCAGGCATGCGCAATGCGCATTAGAGGGCACGGCGCGTGCACTTTTCTAGAGCTCGTGTGTACAACGACTAGAACAATCCCCCCCAGAGAGACCGCTTCCCCCGTGTCCCCCAACGCCCCCAGCCACCCCCCGTACACACCCCTCTCCCAACAGACCCCCCCACACCCGCAGCCACCGCTCTAGGGGTCATCCCTGCACCCCAGCCCCCACACACACCCTGAATCCCTGGCCCCACCACAGAGCCCGCACCCCCCCCGACCCTCAACCTGCAGCCCCCTCCCACACGCCAAATCCCTCGCCCCACCCCCCAGCCTGGAGCCCAAGCCCCTCAGCCCCGCCCCTGAGCCATCACCCCCCACCAGAGCCATCACCCCCTCCCACACCCCAAGTCCCTGCCTGGAGCCCCCTCCTTTCTGGCCCCACCCCACTTAGAGCCCTCCCCCAGCCCAGTGAAAGTGAGTGAGAATGGGGGAGAGCAAGCCACAGAGGGAAGGGGACTGTTAATGAGCAGGGGCGGGGCTAGGGTGTTTGGTTTTGTGCAATTAGAAAGCTGGCAACCGTACCCTGTACACACACCTCTCCCAGCTGACACCCCCTATGCACACCCCTCTCCCAACACCCACAGCCACCCCCTGTGCACACACTTCTCCAAACACCCCCAACAGACACCTCCCAGACACACCACTACTCATATAACTGTCTCAGTGCCCAGACAGACACCTCCCAGTGCACACAGACATCCCACATATGCACCTACACCCCTCACTGTATATACACTCACCTCTCCCAACACCCCCAACAGACACCTCCATACACACCCCTCCCAACACCCACAGACTTCCCCACACACACATATAGACAACCTCTACCCAGACATCCCCAACACCCACTGCCCTTTCCCCTGACCCCCCGTACTGTTCTGCTATTACATTCTAGTCCTGGCCAGCAGATCTCATAGGAACAGCCACAAAGAGGAGCAGGTAGGGTGAAGAGGGCATAGTATCCTGTCACCTGTCCTGAGCTCTGCTAAACAACTCTCAATTAGACTTCAAACAGTGGGGTTTCTACACGCCCCTGACAACTTCACCCCCACAACAACTCACTCATTCACCAACATGCTGTCCCCCTATGAAAAAAGACACAAGAATGTGTGTATACCTGTTTATAATGGAAAACTGAAAAACCTGAGATTGCCCCTTGGCTGCTTTCCCCACACTCCCTAGCTTTTCTTCCATTTGCAAGGCCAAGGGCCAGGAGAAAGGGTGAGTATGTTAGAAATTACTGAACAGCCATCCAGTCAGTTTTAATTTTACTCACTACAGCTACAGATCAGTCAAGATCCATTCTGCTGATCTGTGGACTTATCCCTGACAGAGAAACAGTTATCTGATCCCAGGACATTTGATTTTGAATTTTTTTCCCATCCTGAATCAGGATGAAAACTTGAAATCTCAAAAATTTGCACAAACCAATAATCTATAAATATGTTGGATTGGGTCAATCAAAACATTTCATTAATTTCTAAAAATTTTGTTTCAACTTTGACCTTTCTAAATGTTAAACTTTTTGTGTAAATTACCTAAATTTTCAAAACAAAAAGTCATTTCAAACTGGAAAAACAAAAAACTTGTCCTGTTTCCACATTTTCAAAACTTCTGTAAAAAAAATTTCAAATCTGAAGATTTATTAGAATGGATCCTTTCCCACCTACAATTTTGGGTTTAACAAATGGACATTGTCTGACAAAAAAGAGTGCTTTCTCAGAAAATTCCCAAATGTCTCTATTGAATAGCTTACCATCTAGTTTAAGACAAGATACAATAAATAGGTGCAAACAACAATAGGAGGGAATGGGGTGAAAGGTAGGAAAAATGGTGATGTACATGAAGAAATAAAATCCAGTTCACTTGGTCTCTATTGGGGCAGTGCTGTCATTGAAAGACTGATGCCAAGTCGACATTAGAAAAAGTTTGCTCGTATAGTTATAATGGCAAACCGTCCCAGTGTAGACATACTTCATACCAGCAAAAAGTGCTTTTTCTGGGATTGCTTATAGCAGTTTCCTAAGTAAAATAAGCTATACTGGCAAAAACACTTTCTGCCATAACTGCATCTACACTAGGGCTTTTACCAGGATAGAAATGTTGCAAAAACACCCCTAAGCTACATTGCTATACTGACAAAGTTTCTAGATTAGACCTGGCCTAAGAGGAGTAAAAATGTATATGTCCCTAATGTCAGCAGATCAGATTCTGAAAATACAGAGGCATGTTGCAGAAAAGGTGCCAGTTTTATCTAGTAACTTTTCACAGTAAGACCACACTTTCAGAGAAACTTTGTTTCTCTTCTATCCCATGTTTTCAGACATAGCAGCTTTCCCCCCACCCCCAGTAATATATTGACTTGAGTGCTATGACCCACAGCCCTTACCTCAATGGCAGTCAGATAATGGAGGTGGATATATCTTGGTGATACAAAACATGTTAATAATCCATATCTTAAGCATATACAAGAATATAGACCTACATTTCTGTAAAACTTTTCCTGCCGAGGGATTGCTGCTCCCTTTGGCCAGAAGGGGAAGCTAGTGCTATACCTTTGTCTAATACAGCTTGAATGTGCCCTGATTTCACTGGAATTTTTATAAATTACATCATAAATCTGTACTGTTCAGCCAGAGCAGTTTTAAATCACTTGTCCTTAAAAACATTCAGAGTTCATTAGGTAAGACTCCAGAACGTGTGATATAAAATCACAGAGCTCAACCTTTGTCTATGTGAAAAGATTTAAATCCATGTTTTATTTTAACATTTAATCAAACATGACCAGCAGTGAGTGACCTTAACCCTGTTTAAAAGTCCTGGATTCTGCAGTGAACCTCTGACTTTTTAGACCCTGGTAGAATTGCATTGTTGCCCTCTCTGTGGGCTCTGCAGTAGGTCAGAGAGCTTTCTAAAGTATATGGTACTTGTGGGGACTACATCTTGTTAGTTACAGAAGCAGATGTCAGGTTTCAGAGTAACAGCCGTGTTAGTCTGTATTGTAAAAAGAAAAAAGAAAAGGAGTACTTGAAGCAGATGTGGAATGCAAAGCATAATTTTAACTCGTAGTTCTGCTTTTGTGACAGAGCATTTATTCAGAAGGTGGATGTGGGGAAAAAACGGGAAACAGAGCTTATTAAAGGTATGAACAGTTGCCCTGTGGCATAATTCAATATTTATCAGATTATTTGTGGGTTATTGCTGAGAGGCTGAAAAAAGAAAACTGCAGCTTTTGCCTCAGATGACTCATGCTCAGCTGTATATGATAAACACCCTTCACACTCTCTAAACCAAATTCAACTTATGTTGACTGTGCTTATTTTGATGCTTTGCAATTTTAGTCGAGAAGGAGACAGACTGAACCACTGTTTCTTTTTTGATCAAATATCCTATTTCAGCTTGTCAGCATTAAGCAGAAATGTCTGCTTATTTGATTAAAACTAATCCATTGCCAATGTTAGCTTGTCTTTCTCCTGATGCTGTGGGCTGTAACACTAGCACACAATCAGACATCAAAAGCTGTGTTCAATTCCTTTTAAATTTTCTAGTTTTACATCTGTCACGTGGGTGTTATCTGGCAAGTTCTCTGAAGACTTTTTGCCATTTTAGAAAGGCCACTGGCTATCCCAGGTTTCAGGAGTGCCCCACATACCTCAGCTAGGGGGCAGTCTGCTGCTGCCTGCCATCAAATCTTCACAGGACAAAGCAAAGAGGAACACAAAGATTGCCAGAATAATAGTTTGCATTACATATTCATACCATTTCCTGCTCCCATTACATTTCTTCCAGGAGATTGGATTCCTGTTGTGCCATTTTCTGTTCTTACCAGTACTTTGACACTAGAAAGTCTTATCTGAATACCTCATTTAGGGTAACATTTACACAGGTGTAGAGGCCCACAGGAGGCCCAACACACCCTTTATATCCTTTGTTAAGTTCTTAAACATAACCCAGAAGGGGGAGGAAGGAGTGAACTGGGCTTGTTCCCAGTCATGTATGAAGGGACCTAAACGTTTTTGCTTTTAAAAAGGTTTTTCCTCTTCCCTACTGATTTAGCTCAGGAATTCAAGCCCTGCTTACCCTGGAAGACTCTATGGATGACTAGAGAGTTGCTAGGATTATTAAATTAAAAGTGCCAAGGAAGATTTGCCTTTTTAAGTGAGAGGGTAAGTGGTTTTTATTCAGACATTTTTGGTCAGCTTTATTCACAACTATTTATTTCAACCTCTTAAGTGAAAAGATGTCTTTGTTAAGGCTTCAACAGGCTACCGCTTTCAATTAAGAGCTGAGAAAACTCCCAATATACAATTCTGGGATCCCCAATGAGTCCACCATGAAACCAGGAAAGACCGGCCTTGACATTTTCAAAGTTAAAAGCAAACAAACAATACCTTTGATAAATGTCTCCACCCTTGTAGGTTTTGTTTAAAGATAAGTGAAAAAAATGGGGGGACAACACAAACCTACCTTTCCTCCTACCCCCACTCTGCTGGTTGCTTTTAAGTGGTGATTATAGCTTTGTGTGGGTGGATTTTACAAAACGCTACTGCCTACGGTGAGCCAACATGCTGTGTGTTAATTTGGTTCACCATTCCAATTCTCCTACAGTTAGAGCAGTGGTGAAGACTAGGGAGAAGAGAACCCAGTGAAACAGTAAAGAAGAGGTTTCAGAGTAGCAGCCGTGTTAGTCAGTATCCGCAAAAAGAAAAGGAGGACTTGCGGCACCTGCATCCGATGAAGTGAGCTGTAGCTCAAGAAAGCTTATGCTCAAATAAATTTGTTAGTCTCTAAGGTGCCACAAGTCCTCCTGGTCTAGTAAAGAAGAGGGTAATGAAGAGCACCATTCCTCCTTTACCTGATTGCTCATCTAATTGGAGGCAAAGGGGAAGGGTGAAGCATATCAAGATTCTGAATACACACCAGTCCTCAATTTAATTTGGCTGGCATTCTGGAAAAATGGCCAGTGTTCTAAGTGTTAAACATTTATGGTCCATCCTGAACTGAGCAAGACATACAAATTCTGTTGGCATCTTCTTAAAATGAATCCATTCTTCTAACTAAGCCAGTGCCAAGAATCTGTATCATTTCTCATTATAAAAGTAGTATCTCCAGTACAATGTCAAAGTCGTTGCCCATCAGCCTATAGGGCTGTCACCACCTTCCCATGTTCTCTGCAGGGAGTGGAGAGAGTTTTAGTAGTTCCCTTTCCAGAACATTAATAAGCCTTTAGGACAGTCTCACATTAGGGCAGTGTTTTTCAACTTATATGGTCCACAGACTAGGCCTAAGATTTTGAAAGGAGTCCTCACCTCCATTCAAAAATTTTTAGAGGTCCCTAAATGAAAACCACTGCATTAGGGAATACCTACGTTAGGCTTTTTTACTGCTGTATAGTTTCAAACCAAGGTTAAATTATACTGGCAGTGCCAGCCCCACTTTACACTGGTGACCAGACAGCACATCTACATTGGGGAAACAACAAAGAAACAACACAGCAGCACGTGCACCGCTGTAGTGCTTAAGTGCAGACCCCACCTATGCTGATGGGAGGGGGTTCTTGTTCTGGGGCGTGAAAAAAAACACCCCCCTGAGCGCAGCAAGTTTCAGTGCTGTAAAGTGCCAGTGTAGACAGTGCACCAGCGCTGGGAGCTGCGCCCCTCGCGCTGGGAGCTAGGCAGTGCTTTAGCATTGCCAGTGTAGACTAGCCCTTACTTGTAGAGCAAGCTTTTCCACAAAGCATTAGTAATACAATCGCAGACATTGAGTGAACCCTGATATGCAGTTTCCCCAGTTGATTTTCCTCCTTTCAAAATTCAGCCACCAGGGCTGCGAGTATTTTAGTGATGGTTATTTTTGAAAAGTTTACAGCTGACCTTTTTTGGAAGACTGAGTAGACAGCTAAGGCTGATTATCCTCATCACATGTTGTTTGTAATTCATACAGTAATTCTAAATTGGAATTTAAAAGAGGGATCTACAGAGAGAAGATGCAGAGGGAGGCTGTCACTGTTTTTTTTTTTGGGGGGGGGGGGGGTGGAGTGGAGAGTTCTTTATGATGCATAAGGACCTGAAAGATGTGTGTTTTCCAAAGGAAGAACAAAGAACTGCTTTTCCCCCTTTTGGATGATCAATTAATGTCAAGTCTTGTCTTTTCTGTCTTTTTTTTTTTTTTTTTTTTTTTAAAGACTTTTTGGATGATTTGCAGATGTTTATTGGGAAATCTCTCAGCCTTTATCTGAAGTAGGGGGAGTGTTAAATTCTTAAACAGCTTTTCTTCTAAGAGCTATAGTTTAAAAGGTGTTAAAGAAACAAACAAAAAATCTTTCAATCTGAATAAATATCACTGAGGGAACTGATCTGATTGCCAATTCATTTGAGGTAGTTAACACTTTTGTAAAGACTAGTCTGGATACACCCCAATCCTTTGCTTCAGGCTAGAAACTTTTGTAGTTTAGCCTAGGCTGACCCTGACTGTTAATTTTGTTTCCATCAAAATTCTACGAATTCTAATTATTCATCAAGTCTTCCAGGAAAGCAGGACAGAAAGACCTAAGTTTTTAATGTAAAAAACCAAGCATGAAAACCCCCCATTACACCCTCCCTTCAACACAACTAACCATTCCAGAGGCAGAAATCCACTGTTTATCCACAGACCAGTACAATGTGGGCTACAGTGACAATTTCCCTACGCTGCTGGGCCTCAGTCCTGACCTAGAGGAACCACCTGGAGGGGTGAGAAGCTAGGTCTGAAGGGCTCCATGCTGAAACTGTCAGAAAGGTGGGTCACTTGAGAACTGTAGTGGTTTTGTGGACACTTGTCCATTGGTAACTGCTGAGAAAACATCTAATTCATTTCACATACATCCCCCAGCAACCTTAAAATGAAGACAACTTTCCATGGCTTGGAAAACATGGTCTGATGGACTGAGAATATGACAGAGCTCCTAAATTTAGTCCCATCATTAGTTAATCCTTACTATAATACCTTTAAGCTATAAAATGCTAAATATTATTGCTGACCTGAGCTTGAACGGACAAGGAGCGCAACACGAACGCTGATGGGATGCATCCCTGACTATCTTGGCCAATTTACCATTGATGGACCATTCCTCCATGGAAGTTATCTAATTCTTTTTTTGAACAGTTATAATTTTGGCCTTCACAACATCCACTGGCAATGAGTTCCATGGGTTGATTGAGCTGTGTGAAAAAGTACTTCCCTGTGCTTGTTTTAAACCTGCTGTCTATTTTATCGGGTGACCCCTGGGTCTTGTTACGTGAAGAAGTAGTAACACTTCCTTATTCACTTGCTCCATATCATTCATGATTTTATAGACTTCCTTCATATCCCCCCTTAGTTGTCAGCTTGGAAAAGAGACCGCCCCAGTCTTTTTAATCTTTCCTCATATGAAAGCTGTTCCATACCCCTAATCATTTTTGTTGCCTTTCTCCGTACTTTTTCCAGTTCTATTTTTTCTGATGAGGTGACCATAACTTCAGGCAGTGCCATGGATTTATATAGTGGCATCATAATATTTACTGTTTTTCTATCTATCCCTTTCCTAATGTTTGTTGACCCCCTCAAAGAATTCGAGTAGATTGGTGAGGCACGATTTCCCTTTATAAAAGCCATGTTGATTCTTCCCCAACAAATCATGTTCATCTAGGTGTCTGATAATTCTGTTCTTCATTATAGTTTCAACCAATCTGCCTGGTATTGAAGTTAGGCTTACTGACCTGTAATTGCCAGGATTGCTTCTGGAGCCTTTTTTAAAAATTGGTGCCACATTAGCAAGCCTCCAGTCTTCTGGTCCAGAAGCTGATTTAAGTTATAGATTACATACCACAGTTAATGATTCTGCAATTTCATATTTGAGTTATTTCAAAACTCTTGGGTGAATACATAGGTGCTGAAACTAGGGGTGCTGTCTCACTCCCTGGCTTGAAGTGGTTTCCATCATATAGGGTTTACAGTTTTGTTCAATGGTTCAACCCCACTATACAAAGTGAGTAAATACCATCTGGTCCTGGTGACTTATTGCTGTTCAATTTATCAGTTTCTTCCAAAATTACAACTGACACCTCAATCTGGGACAATTCCTCAGATTTGTCATCTAAAAAGAATGGCTCAGGAATGGGAATCTCCCTCACATCCTCTGCAGGGAAGATTGACGTGAAGAATTCATTTAGCTTTCCACAATGGCCTTATCTTCCTTGAGTGCTCTGTTAGCACCTTGATTGTCCAGTGACCCCACTGATTGCTTGGAAGGCTTCCTGCTTCTGACACATTTAATTTTTTTTGCTATTAGTTTTTGAGTCTTTGGCTAGTTGCTCTTCAAATTCTTTTTTGGCCTGCCTAATTATAACTTTACACACTTGATTTGCCAGAGTTTATGCTCCTTTCTATTTGCGTTCCTGTATAGCAGTGGTCACAAACTTTTCAGGGTCCCCTGTTCCCCCCACCCCGTGGCTGGGCCAGAGCAGAGCTGGGAGTGGAACGGAGCAGGGCTGGGTGCTGCTCCCTCCCCACCTCCCGTGGGAGCTGGCCCAAGCCCCACTGCACTTCCCCAAACATTCCTCTGCACACACACCCCCGGGGGGAGGGGGGGGGTCACATCCCACAGTTTCAGGACCTCTGCTATATAGGCTCCTCCTTTCCCAAAAGGCTCCCAAGTTCCTAATAAACCTAAATCTCTCCTCCCTACACCATTGTCTGATCCACACATTGAGACCCTGTCTAACTGGCCCTGCGTGTGGAACTAAAAGCATTTCAGAGAATGCTACCATAGAGGTCCTGGACTTCAATCTCTTACCTAGAAGTCTAAATTTGGCCTCCAAGCCCTCTCTTCTCTCTTTTCCTATATCATTGGTATCTACATGAACCACAACTATCAGTTCCTCCCCCGGGCTGCATATAAGCCTGTTCAGATGTCTCAAGAGATCCGCAACCTTCGCACCCGGCAGGCAAGTCACTATGCAGTTCTCCTGGTCATCAGAAACCTACCTATATTTCTAATGATCAAATCCCGCATTACTATTAACTGTCTTCCTAATTACCAGCATCCCCTCCTGCAAAGAGGTATTCTCAGTGTGAGAGGATACCCTGACATCATAGGAAAGGAGGGTCCCAACTATGGGATCATTTCCTTCCACTCCACTTGAAAGTCTCAGGGAAGGAGAACATCCATCTTCCTCAACAGAAGACAGGCTGTAAAACTGAGGTTGGCACTGCCCTACTGTGTCACAAAGTCTTATCTATGTACCTCTCTGTGTCCCTGAGCTCCTCCAGTTCAGCCACTCTGGTCTTCAGAGCCCATACTCTCTCAGAGCCATGAGCTCCTTACACACGCCACCAGCCCACAAGACAGGTGATCATACATGCTACATTCAGTGCAATAAGCTGAATAGCTCCCACTCTGCTGCTGGACTTCTGCCTGCATTCTCTTTACTCCTGCGGCTTTTACTCCTGGGGGTTTTGTTTTTTGTTGGGGTTCTTTTTGGGGGGTGGGGGGAGGAGAAGAGTGCTTATTGGCCTAAGATTAGACAATGTTAATCAGGTATGAGTGGATCTCAGGTACCCCCTCTAAATTTCCTCACAAAACACCCATTAGCTGATCTTGTTCACCAGCCCCCTGGTCACCTAGGAGCTGGCTTTTTAAACTCCTGTTCTCTCTGAGTAGCCCCCCCACTTAACAGGTGTTAACAGGCTTAGGGATTAAAGCCTTGTTAAGAAATTCTAAGCCAGTTAAATATTTTTTGTCAAGGTCCAAAATTTCTTGGTCAGGTATAGTCAAGGTCCAGACTCAGAAACATTTTTCACACTGCAATAACAATAGCAATAATAAGTAAATAGAAAGATTTCACGGCCCATTCAAAAAGCTTCTGGCAGTCTGGATTTTGCCCACGGTCCGCCTTATTGACTACCCCTGCTTAAATGTTGCCTGGTAGGCTCAGCACACAGCCCTCCAAACAGACCACACTATATACTTCAGTCAAGCAGCAAGCACACAGACAGCAAACTCACCCCAAGATCAGAGTCACTCCTCCTTCAGCTGGAGAACTCTCTCGACATATTCCCTGTTAGCTGCTCCTGTTCACTAGTTCCTCTGGTCGCTTAGGTCGCTATAATCCAAATTATATTGATAACCAGTTTAAAGGGGAGCTATGTTTGAACCATGCTTTGAACCAAATTTTTAACAGTGTGTAGAGAGAACTTTGGAGGTATCAACAAGACAAGCAGGCCCTCAAATTATAAAAAGTAACTGGCTGGAGAGGCGCCAGCTTGGAGTCTTAGGACTTGTCTCCACTGGCACTTTACAGTGCTGCAACGTTCTTGCTCAGGGGTGTGAAAAAACACCCCCCCAAGCACTGCAAGTTTCAGCACTAAGGTGCCAGCATAGACAGTGCACCAGCGCTGGGAGCTATGTCCCTCGTGGAGATGGGTTTATTAGAGTGCTGGGAGAGCTCTCTCCCAGCGCTCTGCTGCGACCATGCAAGCCACGTTAAAGCGCTGCCACGGCAGCACTTTAATGTTGCCAGTAAAGATATGCCCTTAATGTAAAGCCATTCAGTGCAACTGCTCATCTCGGAATGCTGTTGGATTTCAGAAACATGGGTTCTGTCAGGTGAAATCGTTCTCACTGTGGCAGCTTCTGAGCATTCAATGCAATTATTGGGTTTCACTCCCCATTTCTTAGACACCAGAGGATGACTGAGGCCAGAAGAATTATTCCATCAACCTAGCTGTACCTACACAGAGTTAGGTTGACATAACTACACAACACAGGGCATGAAATTTTTCACAATCATGAGTGACATAGCTAGGTTGAGCTAATTTTTAAAAGTAGACCAGGCCTAAGTCCTATCTACACACTGGTGTTGGTTACCAAGAACAGTATCTCTTGTGAGACTTTCCCTCACAAGGTCTCATAAGAGATGAGCAAGGAGCTGCATACCCTGATTTATTTGCTTTAGTCCTGGTCTACACTATAAAGTTACATTGACCTAAAGTGACTTACTTAGTTTTGAATGTGTCCATGCCTAAAGTTTGTCTCCCGCAGACACTGGCACCCCGTTACATTGACATGGTAGATTCATAGATTCCAAGTCCAGAAGGGACCACTGTGATAATTTTGTCTGACAACCTCTATAAACGCAGGCCATAGAATTTTCCCCGAAATAATTCCTACTGCATATCTTTTAGAAAAACATCTACTCTTGATTTAAATATTGCCACTGATAGAGAATACACCATTCCCCTTGGTTAATTGTTCCAATAGTTAATTACCTTCACTGTCAAAAATTCACATCTTATTTCCAGTCTGAATTTGTCTCGCTGCAACTTCCAGACATTGGCTCATGTTATATCTTTCTCGGGTAGATTGAAAAGCCCATTATGAAGAATCTGTTCTCCACTTAAGTATTTCTAAATAATCAAGTCACCCCTTAATGTTCCTTGTTAAGCTAAATAGTCTATCATAATAGGGCATATTTTCTAATCCTTTAATCATTCTTGTGACTCTTCTCTGAACCCTCTCCAATGTATTCTTGAATTGTGGATACCAGAACTGGACATAGTATTCCAGCAGTGGATGCACCAGTACCAAATGCAGAGGTAACAACCTCTCTAATTCTATTCAAGATTCCTGTTTATGCATCCAAGGATCCCTTTTGGCCACAGAGTCACACTAGAGCTCATGTTTAGTTGCAAAAAGAAAAGGAGTACTTGTGGCACCTTAGAGACTAACCAATTTATTTGAGCATGAGCTTTCGTGAGCTACAGCTCACTTCATCGGATGTTTAGTTGATTATCCGTACACATCCACCCCATCCCAAATATTTTTCAGAGTCACTGCTTCCCAGGTTAGAGTCCCCCAAATAGCATCATCTTCCCCTGAACAACTTGGGGCTAAAGCTGACCTATTTCCATCAATGTAGTGCTAGTGTAGACATTGCATTACCTGTGTCCACTAACTGACTTCCAGCTGGAGAAGAGGCAAAGGGACCAAAAGTTTCATTGGGAAATGCACTAGGACATTATGGCTTCGTTCAGGCTGCAAATGCAGATGTTGCACTACATTAATGAGCTAAATGCCTAAAGACCCTATACACCGCAGCCTCTCCTTCCATGGGAAACTCCACACATTGCTCCCCACACCACCCAGAACAACACATGGCAGCATGGCATAAATCTTTACCTCTATCACTTCACATCTGGGGAACACAAGGAGAACCATGACTATACCTATACTGGCCTGTGATTACTGCAGGCTCCACCAGCAAACACACGGCACTGTTTGTTTTTACCATGAATGAAGATTTTAATATGTAAACAAATGTTTGTTTTACTGGTGCTTTATAAGTATGGGTCACCCTAAGACAGTGCTCTAAAATATTTTCATCTTGTTTATTTGCACTTCAAGTTTGTTGCTTGTTCAGTTACGCACAATAAACTTTTAGTTTTTGAAAACCAGAGTATATGTATTGATTAGTTTGCACAGAGTAGACATGTCACATAGTCTACCCCTACGCAAAAATAACAATGGGAGTCAATACCCTACCCAGAGTTAGTGTAAACACACAACACTACTATGGCTGACTGTTCAAATGTTATTTTAAGGCCTCCCTCAGCCACATAGCCTTTGTGTCTGGGCAAAAGCAGCAGTTGGCACGCTTCACCCTTCCATCCTGCTGGTAGCCTTTCCCCTTTTGCTTCTCAAACATTATGTAATACACAACATGCAGCAACAGTAGGAACATTTGCCTCACTGAGATCCAATCTAGCATTAAACATCACCAGCAAGCTTGAAGTCTTCCAAAGCACATTCAACAGTCATCCTGCACCTGCTCAGCCAATAGTTCAGTCATTCCTTGGTTCTCTCAAGGTGGCCAGTGTATGATTTCATAAGCCAGGTGAGCAAATGTCGCCCCAAATCATTACTGGCATGTCAACTTCACCAATGTTAGTAAGCCAGTCAGGCAAGAATGTCCCTGCTTGCAGCTTTTGGAAAAGTCCTGCATTCTTAAAGATGACAGCATCCCTCACCTTCCACGACCAGCCCACATTGGTGTCAGTGAAGCATCCTTGGTGACCCACTAGCACTTGCATAACCAGGGAGAAGCACCCCTTTCAATTTATTACTCACTGGCAAGGTGGGGTGCTGCCAGAATAGGGATGTGTCCTGTATATCTCACCACAGTTCAGGAACTACAGTGCTTCAAATCCATCTGCTATTTTCTGTACATTGCCAAGAGCCACAGTTCTGTACAGCAGACAGAATGGCCTTGCGTAGGTAGAGGACAATGGAAAAAATCTACAGATGGCCCACTGACTAATAGCAATCTAGTATTGCAAGCTTCCAGACCATGATTACCCCTCACTTTTCCACTGTCAGTGCAGCTCTCATTCTGTTGTCCCAACGCTGGAGGGTTCGGGCAAGCTTGGCACTCAGATCCAGGAATGGGGCCTATTGCATCTCCAAGTTCTGCAGCCACGGCTCCTCATCCCAGATCTGCATTACAACATGATCCCACCACTCAGTGCTAATTTTTCAGGACCAGAAGTACCTGTCCATCATGCCTCTCCATGAATGCCTGCACCAACCTATTTTTATTTGCTGTCTCCTTCATCCATACATCATCCTCAGGCATCTCATCTTCATTACTGCACCACTGGTAGTGGTAATTGTTCTTCTGCAGATAAAGGAGAATTGTGGCATCCTATATTTGCAAAAGACATGAGCATTGTGCTGAGCTATACAGGGTCCATGCTTCTGCCACAGAGATGGCAACCACCGAAGAGTGGCATGTGGAACTGTGAGAATTTAAAAAATTATGTGATGGAATAAATGTTATGGGATGAAGAAAATGACCCTGTGGGAAACTGACTCTTAGGTTCACAGAAATCCTTGAGTGAATTGCTGGTATCTCAAAAAGCACAGCAAAAATGTCCCACAAGGCATTGCCCCAGACAGCAGTGCAAGGTACACTGTACCTGAGAGACACCACATCTTCTGTCGATGCCATCACTCGTGGTGAGGACACAGCACGACACAGGCAGCCAAGTGTGCATGTACTCAAGCAACATAAAAAGTTGGCAGCTGTAAGCCACCAAGACTTCAGTCAACCAAATTTTGTAGTGTAGATACAGCTTTAGATGTGGTAGGGTTTACAGCCATGGTAAGGAGAACACAGAATCCTGAACTCCGCCTTGATGGTTACATATAAGGGGAAACTGATTGGTATATAGGAAGTGTCCGTTTCTAAAATAAACTTCTAGATGGCTTTCAAGACACTATCTTTAAAAAGAGAACACACTTTTTTCCTTTTTAAATAAACACAAGTTTAAGGATGGACTGGCTATCATAAATCTGAATTCTCTGCTTGTGCCCATTTAAGTTACCCAGTTAAAATTATAACATTTGTTAAAACCAGCAGCATAGGGAAAACAAATTAAAATATCTATTGATATTACCATAGCGTTTTCATCAACATAATGGCTATAGATGGAGATGCAAGACTAAAATCTTAGTGAAAACACCACTCCCCTTTCCATTCACTGGAACAGTACTGTACAGGACTGTGGCCCCTTCAAACTCAGTGTAATACAAATGGAGCTGCAAGGGTATTCTCTCAGTGAATTAACAACATTGTTTGCAACTAGCGAGACTATGACATGTGTAGTAGCTGCTTGTCAAAGTGATTAACTCAGTCATTAAAAAAAAAACTTGGGGGGAAAAATGCAATCAAGTCACCTGTCTAAGGAAAGACAGAGTTTGTTTGTAAAACTGGAGGCAGCAGGCAGGGAATCAAACCACTGAACACAAACAAAAATTGTGCATATGGGCGGACAACTCACGTGGTTTCAGTTGGATGAAAATAAAATGATGACTACTGGAAAAAGGGCTTTAAAATGAAAATGACCTTTAAAATGAGAGCTGGTACATAACCCAGAGCAAAACTAAGATAAAATTACAGGGATCCTCCTCCTTCATTGGACGGGGTAAAGCAGCAACAAATGTGGTGTCTATGAAATTTGCATCTTTATCTGGTTGGTTTCCAGAACCAATGGAAATCTGTAATTCGTCATCTGCCTTTTGGCAACTGCACTTTAAAGCCTTGTTGTCTGACTGGAACATATGCTATCCAGCACTTATGAGAAAACCATTTGGCAAAAAGAGAGTTGTGTGGAAGGAGTTGGACAAAACAAGGGAATGGATTAGCCATGAAGTAGAGAAAAGGTGGTTCAGAGATAGACAGGGTAAAATGACAGTGACCCCAGAATGATGTGGTAGAAAGTCTGCCTTGAGTGATCTGTAGAGCATAAGGCACAGCAAGGGAGAATCTGAACTTAAGCGCCCGCTTACTTCTCTCTCCCCACATGCAATATAGCCGTGTGCAAAATGAATTGTGAGATGCATGTGAAAGATATATTGCTATACCATGACTGGTGATGGTACGAGTTACACTGTATATTTAGGCACACACCCAAAGTAGGGTGACTGCCAGTTCACACAGTTCTGAATCATGAATCTCAAGAAGCTGAACAAGAGGCTAGTGTGCTGAACAGAAGGAACCAGAAAGTAATTAATAAATCAGACTATGAAAACACTAGTAACTCGCAAAGGAGTGAACAGGGATTTGGAATATGACAATACAAAAAAACCCCCACCAAAACGAATGGTGCATACCATGAAAGGTTCATAACGCAAAAGGTCACAACATTGAGATGTCCAAAGCCTTTGGAAAGCTGAAGAAATGTATAAACAGTTCTGTAATGGGAAAAGAAATAGCCATAGAGAATAAAACCATTTACATTCATTCCAGTTAGAAAAAGACAACCGAAGTTGTGAAAGCATGACCATAGTAGGAGGAGAAGGAGGATTGATTTTAGTGCCCTGGCAAACAGGATACCAAGGCCAGACTAAAAACAGATTAGTGGCCTTCTGTATTGTATGTGTTTTTGACATACACTACAATTACAAATAAATAGCAGCAGAAATCGCTAAGAGAAGGTGTAGTTGAAGGCGATGTCACAAAGATTGTGACCTACAAAAATAGCTCCAGTCAAAATCTTTGAATGAGACTGTGCTCCAAACAGCACACATTTTATGCATTTCTGAATTCAAGTTTAGGAATAGCCGTGCTGGAGAATTACTGCAATATAGTCAAAGAGATGGGGCCTCAAAATGCAGTTGATTATAAAACAGCAGTGACATCAGGAGACTAAGAACCCTGATACAGTACTTCAATATGGAAGGAAGGAAGACAGGTTTCAAATATATAAGGGAACACTAACACTATTTGTTTTAAATTTTCAAAAGGAAGGCTTTCCAAAGGAGGTTTCAAAATCCTTCCAAGTTACTTATATCTTCATCAAATTGTACATCAGACAAATCTCACTCCCACTGCCTCAGACATCCCAAACTATTTGGAAAAAAATGTTATACATTTTGTAAAAGTATTATTAAAATACTAGCAAAGGTATCTTTTTGATTATTAGAAAGGTTACACGGTGCAATGTAGTCAAGAACTCCCAGTGAAACCACCCTTTGGTCCAAGATCATTGTAGAGTTCTCCAAAACTTGTTTGGATTGATCCAAATGGAAAAAATCTTGTTCTCAAGCTGTGCATCACTTATTGTAATATTACTCTGCTTACAAAGGCCACCATCAAGTGCAATACTGAATATACCTCTCAACAAATGCAGCTGTTGGGAACATCTCAGCACAGAGATTGGAGGGCTGGAAAGAGTGAAAAGATCACATTTATTCAGCAGTATCATTCACTCCCTCTTAAATGTGTCCAGAAATTGTGTGTCCAGATTTAAGAATTAGGTTTATGTCCATTATTGTTTGTTTATTTTATATAAATATAATAATATATATATAAAATATATTCTAAATATTTTATAATATTATATATATACACACACATATTATATATATATATACACACACACACACACACACACACACATATATATAAGTGCCTGAATTGTTTTTGGAAAAAACAAAAGTCTGTTTTTTTTGTTTTTGTTTTAAATTTTCTGAAACATCAGGAAAATCAAATTCTGATCTCCCTAAAATAAAATACCTGGAAGACCTTCTGGACATCTTAGACTATATAGACCATTAGTTTGCAAACCTTTATTAAACCAATAAGGATTGATTCAATAACCTCTAAAACGGTAATTCACTTAAGCATTCACACTGAAAAAGAAAATTTCAAACCATCTGACTAAACACACATTCAAGTCTCCAATGCTCAGCTTTCACTCTCATTCTTGTGATATCACCACATCATTTCACTAGTTCTCTAGTCATCAGTGGATTCCAGGCTAGACAGGAAATGAATTTCTAATGTAAAAAACAAGCAGAACACACACCTTTAACAATCCAGCACACCACCTTACAGGCTTTTTTTACATGCTACAAAAACGAAACGAAAAAGAGGCAAAATAGTATTTTGTATCCATTCTAATTGAATTACCTTTTAGGCCCCATCTACACAATGTCTTACTCTTATGAAGCTCCATGTAATGATTGTGCCCCAGCCTTTGCAACACAGCTCAGTCTTATTTACACAAGTAAGATCCAGGCCTCACTCTTCCCCACCCTATTATACCAGTTTTATGCCAGCGTAACTATTTAGTCAGCGGAATTACAGTGGCATACCTGAGTGGAGAATCAGGCTCTGGGTTTATAACATGTTAAAGCTTCATTATAGCAGCATTCCAATATGAGGAAGTCTAGTAAAAACAAAAATTTAGGCATGGTTTACACCTAGGGCCTGCTTTTTTTTAGGGGGCTGAAAGAAAATATCCAACTGGCCTCCTCTAGGCTACACAATTTGTTTTTTGTTCTTATATATTACACACAAAAAACTGTAGTAAAAGAGAATTAAGGTTACAAAGTCAAGCATTCAAGTTAGGAAATGCCAGAATTAAGATTGCTGTGCTCCCTGTCCCAATCTCCTTTTCTCCAGGCTCCTCACCCAATCTCAATGTCTCTCCCACCCCAAACTTCTTTATCCAGTGTCTTTGTCCAGCTAGTCCCAGTTCTGCCCCAGTGCCTCAACTCCTTGTCAGAGCTCTCACCTCTCACCCCCCCCACCCCCGCCCTTCCCACACTGGTTCCTACTTCAAGTCAGCCTCCCTTGCTCCAACTACGAATCATTATTTCTTTCTCCCATAGTCCCAAACTCACCACCTACTCCTTTCCCTCTCCCATCCAAGTTTGTTGTTGTTGCCTCTGCATTTATATCAGGCACTTTCTCCTCCATACTGCCAGCTGGGAGTGGAGCAACTGAAAGCACAGGAGAGATAGGCTCCTCCCTGCTCAGTTCTGGTGCCCAGTCCCACCGTGGCCCAGAGCAGCAATTTCAGGAAAAGTCCTTCTGAGTTCCATAGCCCTGGGCTGGAGCATGCCTCGCTGCTCTGTAGGGACGGCACATACAAAGTCTAGTTGGCACCAGGAACTGTGAGGGGGATGGTGTAAGGTCAGTGAGGACAAACTTTGGAAATTTTAGCTGCTTTTAAAAAAAAAAAGGGGGGGGGGGGGAGTTCCTATGGAAAATGCACAAATTGTGGATTTTTCAAAGGCTTATAACTAGGCCAACATTTGGATATTTTCACTGGGATGGCAAAAAGGAACATCTTGGACACAAAAGCCAGGCCCTTGCCAAATTCTGAGTCCTTGCTCCAAAGCATGGGGACACTAGAGCATTTCAAAGAAAAGCTCTCAAGACTTTATCATGGGTAAAACAAACTATTTTTCCATAGCCTCATTCTCAAAAATGCCAGACTTTCCAAAAAGGTTTAGCATGAGGCAGACACCTGACATGGAAAGTTTAAGTCCAAAGAGTTTAAGTTTGGCAAAGTTATAAGCAACTGACAGAAGGGTCTAATAATGGAAAGTGTCTGGCAACCTTAATAGGCAGTGCTACCTACCCCAACTATATTAACCCCTCACCACACACCAGATCCTACTTCCTTCAAAAACTAGATCAGTGTATTTCCCTTGTCTCTGCTAGTATGAAAACTTCCCTCCCACAAATGCCGCCAAAGATTTTTACAGTGCCCTTTTTTGGATCTTTGCTGTCACATTTGAATTGAGATGAGAGACTGAATACAAGTGCTGACAATATTATTCTCTAACCCCAGGGTTAATTACAGTTTAACATCTTATTTGCTCTCCTCTCCCTGAGCAATGGTGCATTTTTCTTCAGCTGATCACAAGGATTGCTAGGGTTTGTGTCTTTCTTCCCCGCCCCGGGGAGATTTACCACTAGTTCAGACATTTTTTCCAGAATCCTGCCACCAAGGCTTTGCAGTTCAAAGCAATTGTCTACCTGGGGAAGGAGGCTACCAGACTAGTCTAAGGCAGGAACAGAATCAAAGACAAGAAATCAAGAGGAGGCGACTGCATAACCTCAGATCTATCCAGCTCTTCACTTTCCAGTGCTCCCACTACTGTGGATAAAGCAGCATATGGATCTTGGAAAGCTATTTCCCCTCCCACTGCTTCTTCTGGCTCACTGTACGGAGCAGAACAGGGGCAGCCTGATGCTATTCCCCCACCTGAAGCATCTTGTAGACTTTGGGTGAGAGCATGTGTGGGGGAAATGACAATGGGGGGACAAACAATAAAAAATTAAAGCACTTCACAACCCAGGGAAAAAAAAGATGCTGTCCATTGTGCCAGAGAATGGCATAAGAAGCTGCTGTGGGTGCACTTTAATTCCAATAAGAAAAGGAGGACTTGTGGCACCTTAGAGACTAACCAATTTATTTGAGCCTAAGCTTTCGTGAGCTACAGCTCACTTCATTGGATGCATCCGATGAAGTGAGCTGTAGCTCACGAAAGCTTAGGCTCAAATAAATTGGTTAGTCTCTAAGGTGCCACAAGTACTCCTTTTCTTTTTGCGAATACAGACTAACACGGCTGCTACTCTGAAACCTTTAATTCCAATGGGTCTCAAACAAAATGGCTTGAAACCAGAGGTGGGTAGCGTATGCCATAATCTCGCCCTCACACAAAGAGCCAGTAAATGCTTTTCCTTTGTGTCAGTCCCAAGTATGTTCAAACAATACCTTCTCCTAAATCCTTCATTAAACATAGGCAGGTCCTGAGACCAATATAATTTTGCAACAGTGCTATTCTTAGGGGAATTTCTGACTCTGAGCTCCCAATATTTTAGTCAGTTAGAAGTCTCCAGTAAAGGGTGGAAAAGTGGCAGTTTAGACCCAAATCTCTGATCCGTCCTCACTGGAGGTATACAAGGTTTCTGCAGATATTCCATACTTGGAGAAGGGGGGCAAAGGGAAATCAGTGAAAGTCTATTAAGTTATATGGGCACATTAGTTCTACTGAATCTATTCTATTCTCACCTAATGAAGAAATCCATCTCCTCCACAAAATTCTCTCATCACCAGTACTGATTTAACATTGCTACCAAGCTGCATCAGAAGTTAAAACGCAGAGTAAATTTTTTTTCCATTTGAAGCAGTATTATCCAAGAGAATCTTTTTTTCTGGGTTGTTATAAAGCTGCCAAGAAGTAGACAAGACAAGGCATTAATCAAAGTAAGCAATAACAATGGTTTTATTTAAAACTTCCAGTAAAGACGACCCACTAGTTTTGGAATAAAAGTACTTAAAGTACTACAGAGTACGTGAATATAAAAGATTAGCAGAAAACAAAAAACAAAACAAAAAATCAGTAAAAAAATTAAAAATATTTTTTTAAAAAAAGTTTGAAATAGATCCAAACAGGGTTTTTAAATCCTCCAAACATTTAACAGTTACTAGGTTTGGCAAAACAAAATTCTTTTACACAATTAAAAGTCTACTTCTTTTATGTAAACTGCCTAAAATCGCTCAATAATTCAAGAACAGACTGTACAATTTGTCTTGAAATATACAGAGCTGCAGTCTCAGGACCGCAGGAATGATTAATTTTGCCTTCTTCTCAACTATATGAATTAACCAGCTACATAAACTGTTTTTGGGGGGAGGGAGGAGGCAAAAATAATCAGAGTTAACAAGATAAAGCCACTATAAAAAAAATTAATGAAATGCACAGCAAAGTTCAGACCTCTGTTTCATTTCTTTAAACTAACAAGCTACGTTTACAGTATATTCTGCATGTCAATTGCCATTTCCCCCTCCCCTTTTCCCCATTCAAATATTCCTAAATCCTCTAGTCCAAGCGAATTAATTCTAAACTTTCAAATACACTGTACATACATTTAGCAAAGAGCATACCTAACATTATTCTTACAGCAGTATGGTCAGTACACAATTTCATAAAGATTATTACACATGACCATGATTAAACCTCCCACTCCATTATTTCTTTCTTTCAAGAAAACAGCAAACTATTACTAGACAAATGGTTTTAAAATATTTTGTAGAAAGCCTGTGGAAAGCAGACTTCATCAATATGGGCTATCAACCCCAGAGAACATAATGAATGCTGAACATATAAAAGAAAGGTAACCTCAGAGTGCCAAGGAAGATCCCTTGGGAACACTGTCTAAAAGATTATTAGCTTGGTCATCCCTAACTATTACACAAAGTCCTGCTAAACAATTTGCATGTATCAATTTTACAAGAGACGGGTACAATGTAAACTGAAATTTTTGACACCAACAGTGTGTTAAAGGCTTTTTTTTTTTTTGCGCTTTTTCCCTGAATCCAAAAGTTGGTCACAGAGGTCAAGTATTATCAAGGCTCTTATTCAGCTGCTGCCAGTTCATAAATGTGTCTGACTCATACATCCTTCAAGTACATGCAAGGCTCAATAGTTTCCAAACTGCAGAAGCTTGGGACCCTTTAAGACACAGAGGAAATAGGATTATGAGGTGAGCCCATCTGAGTAAGAACTTTATCCAGCCACTGAAGGGGACCATGCAGGTGTATTTCAATCCAGCATGGAGTGCTCGTTACATCTTGGCGATGATATTCGGCTCCCCAACCCTACAAACAAAAATCACATAGAAAAGTTATTACTTTTACCTTATTTTACCATGTCAAGGAAGTGGAAAATGCTTCTCTCTCATTTTATATAGTACAAAGGCAACAGATATAACCTAGCCTCACAGGTGGAGGTTACCACGGTTGAGGAACCATTTTTGCATGAGTTATGTTACCACATTTCCCCATGTGAATCTGAAGCAGATTTAAGAGAATCTGGGTTAGGTGACAGACAGATACTTGAAAACTGAAGTCTCACTTCAAATTTGGCAATGGTAATGCATGCTTCCCCATATCGCCCAGCCAGTATGCCCCTATGTTGCCCTTGAGACACCACTCTTCTGGATTCCATCTACACTAGGGAAGCGACCTATGAACAATCTCTCCCCACCCCCCCGCCAATGACCTTGGTACTGAACAGTTCGGGTACCACTGCATGTGGGGACCAGAACATTTTTGAACACCATGGCAGAAAGCGTTCTGTAATGAAAGTGGTGCACACCTTTTGAGATGGGTGTTAAAAATGGTTTGGCCTTACAGGCAGACAATCTGACTATTAGAGTATGTGGGGCCAAACCATTTTTAATACCACGGCAGAAAGCGTGCACTACTTTCATAACAGAATATTAGAATACTATAGCATTAAATACAGTTTGGCTCAACATATACTAGTAGTCAAACTGTTTTCAACACCTGTGGAGGAGCTAGGGGCCCTTTGGGGGGTTTGTTGACCAAGTTACCAACCTGAGGTTATTTTCCTAGGGCAAACAAACAGGGTGAGTGGACAGCTCAGCCCCCATGCCTTTTTGGTCCTTGCCTTCTCTAGTGTGACTGCCACAAGGGTGTAATTAGTGCAAAGTCTGAGGCTGGATTTTTTTTTTTTTTTTTTAACTAATGGACATCTGTGCACTAGGAACTGGATTAAGCCCACAAACTCAGGTCCATCAGCCAGTGAACATCATCTTCAGCTTTCACTCAGTACTGACCTGGGCTGAACAGGAAATAGTAACCTAGAAGAGGAAAGGCTCCATGTGTCCCATTATGAATCCCAAAGCAAATATTGCTTTTGATTTTTTCACAAGGTGACATTCATTTTCACACCTGTTTATACTGACTCAAAGGGGAGTCCTACAGCAGATTCATATAGCAATGCATTTTGCAGAACATACATTAAAATGAAAAGGAAACTCTTTGACTCCCAAACCCATGGCTCTTGTGTTGCCCATGGTAGTCCTAGTCCTACTGAAGATTCCCCGCAAGTCTCTCCTCTTTCAGAGGACATGGAGGGAGGCAGGATGCAGTATTCTCTTGGAGGAGAGGGAAGTATAACTGATTAAAAACAATGAAATACAAACAGGATTGAGGCTACCACGTTTGTGTATTTTTGCACTTCTGGAGAGGTACAGGTAAAAGGATTGAAGATAAGGGCTACTGGAATCCCATAAAGCCTCTAGAAAAAGACTGAAGAAACCTCATGTACTAAGGCTAAAAAGAGTGAGATGGGAAGATACACTGCCAAACAAATTAACAGGCATAAAAACAAGACATCATGGATCAACATTAAGGTTGATCTACTCCATGCAGATAGGGCCAAGGTTTCTTTACAGGAAGGATGGGAGTACTGAAACAGATAAAGCTTCCCAAGACATCTCGGGCACTCTTGTAGCTATAAAAACAGCCAATGGAAGAAAGTAGTGTACACAAGAAGGTGTTGTTAAACTGGACAATTTTGGGGGAGAGAGGTGGCACTGGTCATATCCTAGATGGGCTGATGATATTTCCTAAATTAACAGGTCGAGCACCAATGGGTTCTCTTTTAGCTAAAACTGAGTCAGCTATAAGATTTACTAATTATCTGGAAAGAAATCTAACAAAGTTCATTGTGTAGTTTGATAAAGTAAATTATCTTTTTTGGGACAGGCTGTGGGGCAGTAGATGGACCACAGGAATCAAGAGTAAAAAAAAATATTTTGTATTAACCTCAGATTAACCCATAAGGCATGTGCACAAAGAAGTCACCTTATCCCTTTAAGCCACCATTTTAGGATACTGTGCAATTAATTTGGCAGTCTTGAAATATTTGACTGATCCACATTTCTGTCCCTCACACCACTGATCCTTTTATCCCGATCCACATTTCTGTCCCTCACATCATTGCTACAATCCTTACACGTACCCTGAGAACAGAACGGTATGCACTTTGTTTATAGAATTTCTAATCACCAGACAGACCCCAGGGAACAAAGCTACCCATCTTCCAATCACTTACATGACAGTCCCAGCTATTCTGTCCAAGAAATGCCCACTACTTCACAATTTTGATCCTTCGGACAGAAGGAGATTGTTACTGAATACAATGTGGTTATTTGAAGGGCATGGAAAAGACAAAGCCTGGAAAAGTTGCTTGTTAATTACCAAACTTTAACTTGACCCACTGTGCATCAACTCTGTTCATAAACACTCTTGGAGAAGTGGACTAAACACTGGGTAAATGGAGAGGAGTGCCACAAAAATGCTAAAAATTCAGAAAACCTGACCAATGAGAAAAGGTTAAAAAACTGTGCATGTTTAGTGTTGTGTAAAAAGACAACTGAGGGGGACCTGATAACTATTTTCAAATATGTTAAAGGTTGTTAGATGACAGATCAATTGTTCTCCACATCCACTGACAGTAGGACAAATAGCAAGGGGCTTAATCTGCTTCAAAGGAGATTTAGGTTAGACATTAGGAAAAACTTTCTAACCATAAGGGTAGTTAAGCACTGGAATAGTCCTCCAAGGGAAGCTGTGGAATCCGCATCCTTGGGAGGTTTTTAAGAAGTCAGAGGAATCTGTTTCTTAAGAACCTGTCACAGACATTTAGGTTTAGTTGGTCCTGCCTCAGTGCAGGGGGCTGAAGTGATGACCTCTCAGGGTCCCTTCTCACCCCTACATTTCTATGATTCTAATGCAGGGGTGGGCAAACTGTGGCCCATGGGCTGGATCCGGCCCGTCAGGGCTTTGGATCCGGCCCACGGGATTGCCACCCCCGTGGCGCTGCGGGGCTAAGGCAGGCTTCCTGCCTGCCCTGGCCCCTCGCCGCTCCCGGAAGCGGCTGGCACCATGTCCCTGTGGGCCCTGGAGGAGGCGGCGGGGGAGGCAGAGGGTTCTGTGCACTGTCCTTGCCTGCAGGCGCCACCCCCCACAGCTCCCACTGGCCGGGAACAGGGAACCATGGCCAGTGGGAGCTTCGGGGGTGGTACCCACAGGCAAGGGCAGGGAGGAGCCGCCTGCCCCGCCCCACCCCCAGGAACCACTGCCAGACAAGCTGGCCACTTCTGGGAGCAGCGCGGGACCAGGGCAGGCAGGGAGACTGCCTTAGCCCTGCTGCGTGCTGCTGCCACCCTGGAGCCACTCAAGGTAAGTGGCACCGGGCCGGAGCCCGCACCCCAAATCCCACACCCAGAATCCCTCCTGCACCCCAACCCCCTACCCTGAGCCCCCTTCCACACACTCTCCTGCGCCCCAACCCTCTGCCCTGAGCCCCCTTGTACACCCCGCACCCTTCCTGTGCCCCAACCCCTTGTCCTGAGCCCCTTCCTGCACACCGCACCCCCTCCCACACCCCAACCCCCTGCCCCAGCCCTACATTCATGGCCCTGCATGCAATTTCCCCATCCAGATGTGGCCCTCAGGCCAAAAAGTTTGCCCACCCCTCTTTTAATGTAACATTCTATTGAGGCAGTAAGAATAGTTGCTAGGCATGATGGAAACTACTTAACTGTGCCATTATCAGACCTACAAAAAAAATGTAATGGGGAGAAATCTGAAACCAAGAACCTACAGAATGTACCTTTGATTTTAAAATTCTGTACACCAACAAAATGATGTTTGTCCAAACAGATAGCTTTGTATGTTTAAGGACATGCATACAGCTTTTGTTTTATAGAAAAAGTGTTTATAAAATATAACACACATTTACAATCAATGTAATTGTTGATAGGGGAACTTCTCCAATATAAGGCAGGGAGCTGTTTGCACTAGGATTATTGAACAAAATTCAAAAGGGAATATTCTTTTGCTTACAAAACACAAGCCCAATTGAACTCTTACCTACCTTTACAAAACTCATACGGATAGTGCACATCTTAGTAAGCTCGTACACTGTTTCAAAGCCGTGGTTCACTGATTGAGCCAGAAGCTGCGCAAACTCTTGGTTGTTGAAAATTTTCAAACTGCAGCCACTGGGAATTTTACAAACTGTGGTTGGATGGAACCCATGGTGGTAGTTGCAGTTTCGACTTTGAACAAAAATACTGCTGTCACTAAGGCATTCAGCATACACTTCTCCCCCAACATAATAGAGGTGAACTCCTAAGAGGAAAAAGTATTTGTTACGGAGAGGTCAAATGAATTCATATCACATGCAGTGTCTGGCACACATCTTTGTGGAGATGCTTTTGTGCTTCTCCAGTTTAAAGAGAGACATTATATTTCACTCACTAGTAGGACTCTCTTAAAGCTTTGTTGTACCTGTCCCTCCAGATTCCACGAAAGTTTGTTTTTCAAATCAACCGTTCATTAAAGTTTTACTTCTTGTAAACTGCACAGAAGAAAACTACTGTAACAGTACAAGATGACAGATTTACAGGGCCAGAACATCTGCTCAGATCCCATGGGTTCATATTTGGGGGACAGAAGATTGACTGGGCCCAGGGTAGGGAGAAGAGACATTGTTCCCCTTCCAGCAGCACAAAGAATCCTCGGAAAATAGTAATACAGCTCCAAGATGGATTCTCCTCCAGCATGTACTAGCTAGGATGAGTCTCGGTTAGGATAGCTTCAACAGAGGTGCACTTCCAGGGAGCCAGAGCACAGTGCAGCGTCCAGAGGAACAGCTTAACGCCGCATGAATCCAATGGTTTCTCATGGACCACTCAAGATCTGAGCCCATGCCTTCGGCGTTTTCTATAGGGGACAGCAAACCCCTCTGGGATATTGGTGGGGGGTGGGGAATCTCCAGAGATCTCTCCCCCCAGAACCCTATACACAGGCTTTTAAACTTTACGAACTTTGGGGTTCAAGTTCTCCACTGTTGGAATAATCAGTGTGAAATAGCAAAACCAGAAAAAACACACAGAAGGTATTAAAGTAAATCAAATTCTGAGAAAGAAAATCTTGATGGCATTTAATAGTATGGTCCATGTAAAATTTTGCTGAGGACATAACTCCCATATCATCTTAACAACAAAACAATCTGTGGCCACGTCTTCAAGCTGTGAATCTGTTCTTCTTACAAAGGGGGAGATTTAAATGGCATTTCTATATAAGAACATGAAAACAGAAGAAAGGCCATACTGGGTCAGATCAATGGTCCATCTCACCCAGCATCCTGTCTCCAACAGTGGCTAATACAGAGCTTCAGGGGAACGGTCTTAAACAGGGCAGTTGGAGTGATCCTTCCCTATGTTCCCCCTCCTGGCTTCTGGCAATCAGAGGTTTATAGGGTCACCCTGAGCCTGGGGTTGCATCCTTGACCATCTTGGCTAATAGCCATCAACAGACCTATCCTCAGTGAACTTATTTAACTCTTTTTTTTAACCCAGCTATACTTTTGCCATTACAACATTCCATGGCAATGAGTTCCACAAGTTAATTGTACGTTGTGTGAAAAAGTACTTCATCTTGTTTGTATTAAACCTGCTCCCTATTAATTTCATTGGGTGACCCTGATTTTTGCATTGTGGGAAAGGTTAAATGCTTCTCTATTCAGTTTTTCCACAGCATTCATGTTTTTATAGAGCTCTATCATAGCCTCCCTTCGTCATATCGTTTCTAAAACTGAACAGCCCTAATCTTTTTAGTCCCTCCTCGTAGGGAAGCCATTCCATACTCTTATCATCTTAGTTGCCCTTTTCTGAATCTTTCCAGTTCCACTATATCCTTTTTGAGATGGGTGACTATAATTGGACACAATATTCAAGGTTTGGGCACCCCAGGGATTTATATAGTGGACTTATATTTTCGGTCTTATTTTCTATCCCTTCCTAAATAGTTCCTAACATTCCATTAGCCTTTTTGACTGCTGCTGTGCAGTGAGCTGAAATTTTCAGAGAATTATCCACGGTGACTCCAAGATCTCTTTACTGAGTGGTAACAGCTAATTTAGAACCCATCCTTGTATATGTGTAGTTGGGATTTTTTTCCCCCAGCATTCATTACTTTGTACTTCTCAACCTAGAATTTCACGTGCCATTATGTTGTTCAGTTACCCAGTATTGTGATATCCCTTTGCAACTCTTCACAGTCAGCTTTGGATTTAGCTACCTTGAATAATTTTTCATCATTTGCAAACTTTGCCACATCACTGTTCTCTCCCTTTTCCAGGTCATTAATGAATATGCTGAACAGCACAGGTTCTAGTACAGATCCTTGGGGGACCCTGCTGTTTGCCTCTTCATTCGTAAAACTGACTATTTATTCCTACTCTTTGTTTCCCATCTTTCAACCAGTATGAGAGGCCCTTTCCTGTTAGGCCATAACTACTTAGTTTTCTTAGGATCCTTTGGTGAGGGATCTTGTCAAAGGCTTTCTGAAAATCCAAGTACACTATATCAACTTGATCACCCTTACCCACATGCTTGCTGACACACTCAAAGAATTCTAGTAGACTGGTGAGGCATAACTTCTCTTTACAAAAGCCATGTTGACTTTTCCCAACAAATCATGTTTATCTCTTGATAAGTTTATAGAGGAGATGGTATGATGGGATAACATGGTTTTGGTAATTAAATATTCATGGTAAATAGGCCCAATGGCCTGTGATGGGATATTAGATGGGGTGGGATCTGAGTTACCCAGGAAAGAATTTTCTGTAGTATCTGGCTGATGAATCTTGTCCATATGCTCAGGGTTTAGCTGATCGCCATATTTGGGGTCAGGAAGGAACTTTCCTCCAGGGCAGATTGGAAGAGGCCCTGGAGGTTTTTCGCCTTCCTCTGTAGCATGGGGCATGGGTCACTTGCTGGAGGATTCTCTGCGCCTTGAAGTCTTTAAACCACGATTTGAGGACTTCAATAGCACAGACATAGGCGAGAGGTTTTTTGCAGGAGTGGTGGGTGAAATTCTGTGGCCTGCATTGTGCAGGAGGTCAGACTAGATGATCATAATGGTCCCTTGTGACTTAAATATCTATGAATCTCTGTGTCTGATAGAAACTATAGTAAATAACTGAACTACCAATTTGAGCAGTACTAAAGTTAGGTTTACCAGCCTGCAATTGCCAGACTCACCTCTGGAGCCCTTTTTTAAAAAACAGGTGTTACACTCGCTACCTTCTAGTCATCTGGTTGAGAGGCTTATTTCCAGCAATAGGTTACATACTGCAGTTAGTAGTTCTGCAATTTCATTTGAGTTCCTTCAGAACTCTGGATGAATACCATCTGGTCCTGGTGACTTATTACAGTTCAATTTATCAGTTTGTTCTAAAACATTCTCTATGGACACATCGATGTGGGACAGTACTTCAGATGTGTCACCCAAAAAGGATAATTCTGATGTGAGATCTCACCCACATCCTGTGCAGTGAAGACCAATGCAAATAATTCACTTAGCTTCTGTGCAATGGCCTCGTCTTCCTTGCATGCTCCTTTAACACCTTAGTTGTTTAGTGGCACCTGTTTGGCAGACTTCCTGTTTCTGATGTAAATATCTTACTGTTAGAACTTGTTAAAGAGACAAAAACTTTCCTGGCCTGCCTTATTATACTTTTACACTTAAGTTGTAAAAGAGTTTGTGCACCTTCTTATTATCCTCACTAGGATTTGACTTCCAATTTTTGAAGGATTGGTATCTGTACAGTTAATGTTTCAGTAGAACTTTGCTTGCAACGAGGCTGCTTTTAAAAGTTTACTTTTATAGTTTTAAATGGAAAATGAACAAAGTGTTATATAAAGTACATAGATACTTTCTGGGGTGGGGAAAAAAAAAAAAGAGAAGGAACAAGACTTAGTGGCACAACCTCTGAGTATGAACCTGGGAGCAGCACAGGTACTAGCATGGAAAAAGCTTTTCTTAGCTAAAGGTTGCTTTTCAGAATAATAAACTGTATGAAAACTAATCTCCCTGAGGCACCAGCTCAGTTTCAAAACCGTTTCCTGTGAGATCCAGAACAACATCACTGTAAGAAACTGATCTCCAAGCATAAAAAAAGAGTAGGGAGACATTCAAAGACAGCTTTCCCTCTAAACCCATTTCATAGGGCATCAATATAAAAAAGGCAATATAACCCTTCCCCTGAAATACATTTTTTTGGTTACAAAGCTCCAAGGACCTCTCTCTGGGGCGGGGCGGGGGGGGAATCTTCAGAATTTTTTCCCTGCCTAAAGATGAACAAAGTACTTTTACAATACCACTGCTAGGTGCTGTACAAACACAACATTTGCTACCACAAAAATTAAAATAAAGTTAATCTGGATTTAATTTACATGACAACATTCCCCTCAAAATGGACTATTATGAAGCTAAATTAAAAACATAACGATCAATTCTTTTGGGAGAAGACTGTCAAAGGCACGAAAACAGGAATACCATGAATTATCCTTTGGACTTCTGAAAATCCCTTCTTTAAACTGTATTTGGAATATTACTTTAGCAGGCCTATACTCCTTTAAGGGAGTTTAAGGGCCAGACAATTTAGATATCTTTAATCAAGAAAAAAAAAAAAAGATTTTGTTCAGAGAGCTGTCTGCAGTTATATAGTTCAGCTTTCCAGAATCATCAACAGCCAGGCTGTGTGTGAGAAAGCAACTGCCTTAAACTGTTGTGCTAATTAAAATTAAAATTGATGAGAGTCTGCAGACAATCAAAAAAACTGATTTGAAGATAGAAAGCTTCCTGCAATTATACAATAGGTGAGAACTTACAAGAGTACAGGACTTGACAAAGAAATTATGTATTTGCCAGTGTTCATTAGAACATGACTTCATAACATATATGATAGTCTGTCCTTAAGGCAAGAAGCCCAGATTGCCACGTTTAGCTAGAAAGCAAAACAAGAGAAAAACTAAATGCACCTTTGCCGATATGCCGCCTGGTGTTCTCAATGGTGGAATTCCGGTTAACATTAGAGAGCAGCCCAAGGCAAAATCTGTTCTTGTTGTTTGAAGGATCAGTAAAACCATCTACCAATACGCTGGTGGAGGAGGCATGAAATGCTTCCCCAACACGATTGTTCAGCTCATAGTAGACAATAGAACACCAGTGTTTTGGCTCTTCATAAGCAACTGCCTGAACATCTGGAAAGAAACAAAGAAAAGGTTACAATCAATGGCACTGCAACTAATATGTTTCTGAACTTTAAAGATCTGCAACCTGTAGGCTTTGGCTTAAGATCACAGAGAGAAATTCTGGATAAATAACTGCTAATTAAGTGCCATCTTCTATGGAGTTCATTTATCATTTAATTATTAAAAAAAAAAAAAAAAACCACTTTTCAGAGCCAAAGAAAGAATTTGTACAAATACAAGTTAAGATAAAATTACTCGCAAAACTTCAGACATAGGAAAAAAATATCAGAGCTGGCAACAGGTACTTAAGTAAGAGAACATGTTATGGGCTCAGCTACCACACCTATCAAGCACCCTTGCGTTCTTTGCAACATATGACCTAGATCAGCACTACCTTGAGTGTTGACAAATCAGTGAAGTACTCCCTCAGTTTATTTTACAGAGCTACCAACTTTTAAAATATTATACGTTACAAAATCCTTTATTAACGATGAGAAATCACATAGCAGAAATTGTCAGAACAGCTGGAGGTTTTCACAACTGCCTAGGAGACAGCTGGGATTTTGGCCATGCAGGCAGGAGTGACACATGGCTTGGGTTTTTGGTATCCAGATGGCAGATTAATCTTTTGTATATGGGAAGGCAATGCATCTTCCCCCCCCCCCCCCCACTCACCTACTGGGCAGGTGCAGAAATTACTTTAAAATTTGGGAAGGGGATGTTTGAATTCTTCATTTCCCTGCCCTACAGACCATAGGGTTGGTTCACAGCGACCTTCCCCAGTATCAGCCACTACATCCAACAACAAAAAATATGTACATTACAGTTGACGGTTCTATTAAAGTGATCAGCAATGAAATAGTCAACGTGCATGTAGTTGCTAGATTTCAGGGTTAACACCCTAATGAGATGCATAAACAAATTTCACATCTCAGAGCATTTGTTTCATACTCTTTGCAAACTCAAGCAGACAGTACTGCTTCAGTTTAGATTCTGCAGATTTTTTTCCCCCACAATCAGAAGGCTAGGAGGCTTTTCTAAAAAGAAAAAATAAATGAAAGCTTAGACTTTGGACCATAATTATGCAACAATTTAAAAATAATATGGAATTGGGAATTTACAAGGCTATGAGATTACATTATACACAGGAAGTGGAATATAGGAGGTTTATTGGAATAAAAGAGGTTGAAGAGGAGATAGGATGTGGCTGTTCTGTGTGTGAGGGTTTTAAAGTGAAGAGGATGACTATTTATGTGCTTAGTACACAGTTTAGGAATCTGAGATAGCAGCTCTGCAGATCACAGCTCTAAATGCAAGTCGAAGTGCTAAAATGACAATGATGTTGCAGGAATTTGTTTCTCCTTTCAGCGCATTCTCAATGCCAACATTAACTTTAAGACCAACATTCTATACTTTCCTTTGCTTAGAAAAATGTTTCTCATACACCGATTTTTTTCTGATAAAAAGGGACATGAGCAGAATTTTAAAAATTTAAAATGTGATTATCTAGCTGATATAAATAGTAGGAAAGTATGTAGCCTACGCAACGGCAGCGACGAAAACTGTGAGAGACAAAAATCTTGGTGCAGGGTTTTTCTAGTGTGATGTCCATTGCTGACCAAGAATATGCTGGGAAATGCTCATGAAAAGGGGTTTAACTTCTGTAAAGCCACCGTATTGTTAAGCCTTTTCAAATCATTGTAAAGAAAAGAAGCCTTTAATTATTAGTAAGGGGTTACTACACTTTGCTTTCAAATTAAGTTGCCAGTAACTACCAAAGCTACCGCTTTGCCCCAGTTCTCAAACTCAGGAAGAAATCTTGCCAGCTGGCCATTCTTACAGAATGAATCATATCTCTCTCACACAGATTTCATACTAACTTCCTTACGTTTGCTTTAAGTCATGCAGAGCAGGTGCGTTTTGTCTCTCCATTCCCAGCATGGGCCAACAATGGAAATTACCCAGCTTCAGTGACAGGATGCAGCTTGTTAAGTCAAATCTCTTAAGACTAACAAATCTCCATAAAGAACATGCTTCTAAACATTTGCAACTAAAATGTTTAACATAAAAGTTTATTGAAACAACTGTTTTTATACAACTACAGCAGACCTTTTAGGAGGGCAATTAGACACTGGATAGGCACAGCAAACAGACAGGAGCTCAAAGAATGAGCAGACAGATATAAGCATAAGCAAAGAAATAAATGTCTTTTTCCCTCACCCAAGAAACAGTGAATTAAAAGAGACTATTCAACTTACTAGCAAGAAAAAAAGATTTAAAAAACAAACACAAAGTAGAAAGCTCTTTTAAGATGAAAAGAAAAACGCAAGCCATTCCCTCTGGTTGTTACGGGTCTCAGATGTGATGCAAAAATTCCCCAGCACAGATAGAGCATATTTACAAGGGGAAAAAATGTGCAGAAGTCTGCAGAGTTAGGTATAAACACTGATAAATGCACTTTGGGCCTTCATCAGCTGCAGAGGCCAGTACACAGTCGTGTATAGATCAGCAAAACAACAGACAATGCCAAAGATGGTGCTGATCAAATGCAAGCTCACTCTGAAGGAGGAAAATAAGTGAACACGGAACCGATATAAATTATATTAGAAGAGCAGATATATTTGTGAGCCCAGACATTTTAAGCTTAACAACAAAACTCAAATGAAATTAAACAATCGCTGAAGTGTTCATATGCTTGTAATCTTTATAATCATTCTGGCACAGCGTTCAACTTGCTACTCTCTCCTCTGGCTGGATGCACGGCACTGTGAGCCTAAGTGTTCTCAGAGGGGGCTATTTCTCATCATGTGTTGAATGCACTAAATCCTTTACTCAGCAGTTTATATTTGCAATGTGTTTAAAAAGCCGCGTGTAAAAAGTTGTCTGTGCCATAAGATGTAAAACAAAATGAAAAGAATTTAACACATCTTCCCTGCAGCAATACCACCTCACGCTGCAATCTCACGAGCTAAGCAGGGTCATGCCAGGTCACTACTTACATGGGAAAGGAAACATTCCTACCCCAAGCTCCCAGGAAAAACCCAAGATGCTGCAGGAAGGAGTGTTGGCAATTCACTGTCATGCTCTTCTCTAGAAATCAGAGCTAAGCCAGTGCAATATCATGGTGGTTAGGAGGCACTTTGGCTGGGTGTACTGTGTTTCAGAAGACAAAGCATACTGAGACCCTGACCATTTTTATTAAAGTATTCATAGTACTTTTCACAAGTGTAAAGATGTTAGTGCCAGTGTCCTGACCAAATCTCAGTTTAGGCAGCTATATTCCCTGCTCTAAATTCACCCACCCACCAATTGGATATCAACCATACAACATCAAGCACTGTCTCAATAGTCACTATAATCATAATAGATACCTTTCACTGCCTGTTAACAGGTGTGCTTGTGCCATTACACACAATTACTATGCTTTACCATAAGAACGGTTTAACTTCAGTGATTGTTACAGATGAGAGTTTGTAATATGCTTTTGGATTCTTCTGGTTGGAAGTCAACATTTAAAACATGGCGATGCCTTAATTTAGTCATGTACGGTCACTTAGACTTTTTTAGACCTAGAGGCTCATAAGAGTGTATAATTTCACCCCCAGCGGGGGTGGGGGAAAAGGAAACCACATTCCCTGTAGTTTTTCTTATTGTCTACAGTTACATATTTCCATTAAATAATATGAATCCAGATCAATATTCAGCTTAAAAAAAATTATGAGACTCTTTGCACTTTAGAAACCAAGCAGGAAAAAAAAAAACAACACATATAGAAGCCTTTTACCTCCTCTGTTTATTTCTGGGGGAATTGAGGGTGCCATCATGTTGGTGTCCATTGGCTGTGAGCCATCCTGTGTCATCTGATCTTCCGGAGGCAGGTAAGCAGGAGGGGGAGTATCAGCTAAATATAGAGAAGGCAGAGATACAATTCCTTCCCTCTCTTTAAAATGTACATATATATCCACATAAACAGTTCAGCGTTAACTTGGAAATACTTTCAGCCTGACTCAGCCATAACTTCCACCCACTCATCAGAATATCTGAGAAAGCAATCATGGACCTTGATTCAGGGAAGCAGAGGATTACTGTGTATGAAATAGTAGTAATTTTTATTGTAGTTATAACTATCAATCCACAAGCGAAAGCTTGACTGCATTTCTGTCAACAGTGCTTCACAAGTTCAAGGCACTGGATATACATTAATGTCTCCATGCTCAGCACCATCAGCCCTACATTCATATAGAACATGAACAGAACACGAGCACAGGATTTGGAGTCTAGAGGTTCTAATCTCATTGATGTTGTTTCCAATGTGGCCCTCCATCAGTGTAGCATCTGAACGTACCGCAAGCGTTAATGAATTTCTCCTCAACATCCCGGTGAAATATCACCACCAGTTTATAAATGGGGAACTGAAGGACAGAGATTTAGGCCCAGATTTTTAAAAGGTATTTAGGCATTGCTGTGCTCACTGTTGCAGTGCTTAAAATGATTTAACAGCATAAGTCTCATGGTCTAAAGGGATTTAGGCTCTTAGGAGTGCTTAAAAAAGTCTTCCTGACCCCCACAGACTTTTTGCCCTGGTGCATGAGATTTGATTACTACCATTCTACACCAGAGAGCAAGTAGGCAGCCTATGTAGCACTGTTATCTCCATCAACAAGTGAGTCATCAACTATTATGACAAGTAACCAAAAGGCAAACAGGCCAATAACTACACCATGTCTTTCATGCAACTTTCTGGTCTTCAAAATCTCAAGCTAGTTAAAGTTAGCAACACAAAGCTCTCAACTAAAGCATTACACTAATACTACAGCTATGTTTTTCCAGTTGTCACTATCCTTTTCCACTTGACCTTACAAACAGTCCCCTTTATGGAGGGTGAGCAGGCATGCACCATGGAATAAGTTTGTGGGGTGAGGATCAAAATTTTGATTCCTTATTAGGCCTCTAATGAGCTATGAGACATTTGTGTAATTGAAATTGTTATGCTACTGTCATGCATATGAGAAAGTACTGTGGGAAGGCCAGCACATGTAAAATTTTCACATTTCTAGATATAGTACTGCTCCCCTTTATATTTTCACAACTGGGTCTCCTTCTGCCCTACTAACTCAAAATGGGTGTCTGCCAAGAGACCTATCTCAAGGCAATGACTCAGAATACTGAGTCAGGGCTAAGAGGGCCTCAAGATGGATGCCTTTTCATCTTTTCCACCACAACGCCCTCTAATTCAGTTTCTCCACTGCAGCTGCTGACTCTGCTTTACCTCTAGCCAGGAATGCAAGCAAAAATAGGACTCCTCAGAAACCAAATCCAATGACCTACCATAAAACATCTGGCATGGGGATACTGTAGGAGACCTTTCCCATTACAGACCAAGCATAGGACCTCTGTGACCTGATCTGTATCCACTGGGACAGGGAGCCCCAGAGCCTAAAATCATAGTCAGCAGTCTCTCAAGCTTTTATTCTATAGTTTCTTAAATAAAATGTGTGTGTGTGGGGGGGGGGGGGAGGAGACACGACCATAAAATTTACTGATTTCTCAGAAGAAATTACAAAACACATTCACGCAGTGCATACAGTTCAGTAGTCTTTACCCACCAAGGGAAATTTTCGAAGACAGACAACTATCAGTAGCTAACTTCAGTGAACACCCCCTTGACACAAGAAATTACATGTATATTTTTGCAAATCTCTCTCCCCCTTCCCTCCTCCAGCCCCAAAGGAAGGAAGGCAGCATGCCATTTGCCCAGGCGCCTTCTCCCAGCAGCAGAAAGTTAAATCAAAAACATCTTTCAGAGGCTGCTTTCTTCACGATACTTAGTCATGGACAAACCAGGAAAAAAGATGACATTTCTGTAAAAACCTTATAGCCAACCATCAAAACAGAAATAAAAGGCAATTGTTCCACTGTCTTTAAGACAGACATGCTGAAGGTTTCTTTCCAGGGCCTCTGCTGAGAGACTGTTTTGCAGCTGAAGCATTTGTTTCTTGGGATTACATCACCACTTGAATGAATTTAACCAAGTGGTGGTAGTGTGATCCCCTTGGGAAACATCTTTTATAGAACCATAACCTAATGCTGAATTTAAGAGTAGGTCTCTTTCCTGAACAAGGACATTCTGTAGCAATATTTGTTTGTCACAACATTAGCTGTGCATAACACCCCTCTGCCCCCACACTATACCAGGACTCAATGCTGCAATAATACACTATTCCCCCCACCCCTTGAAATGCAGCTGATTTGTAAAACAAAAACAAAGCATTTTACCTGCATTAGAAAGAATACTGTACTAAAAATTGAACATTATTGCTAGGCAGCCTGATTTAGTCACCAAGTTACCTAAAGTCTCTTCAACTGGCTACTGAATATACTTAAGTGCTGGCTGATGACGCTTTTGCTTAACGATACTTGCAATATCTAGCTATACTCTCCTTAACTCTTACAGAAGGTGAACTTACCTGGCATCTGGAAAGGACTTCCTGGGTCTGAGCTAGCAGGAGAGTGTGGATAGGTGCTACTGCTGCTTCCAGGAGAGTTGGGATAACTACTGTTGGGGGAATGGGGGAATGGATGACTGTTGGGTTGCTGGAAAGAGTCCGGGAAAGTGGCATTATGTGGCATGTGAGGCTCATTTTGTCCCAAGTTGCGGAACTGAGCCAAGAGACTGTGCTGAGGGTTGTATTCACTGTGTCTTGGAACCAGCACTGGAGGAAGAACTAGAAGGGGAAAAAAAAGAAAAACAACATTGAAGATCTGATCCCTAAGGGTTACATTATGCAGAGACATTTATACTTAGATGAAGTAAAAAGGAGTTCTTCAGAGTCCCTTATGCCATATCGAGGTGTGTCAGAAATGAGGTAGTCACATTCTAGGAACATATGTCTAGGCAAGAACCCTTTCCTTGTATCCTGTTACTGCATAATTTAAATTCACAATGATCACACTAGTTGTCTGGATCCCCCGCCATAAGCTTGTTTTTATGGAGGGCCAGTGTAGAAGAATAAAGGGACAAGCTATAACAACCTTTTCTTTTTTAATTAAATAAATTATCACAGAGATGCAATGTAACAGCATTTCACAACTTAATGCGGACATGTAGTTCATGTCAGTGCACTTGGTTCCCATGCTAATCGTTTAATGGTCTGTAACCCAAAACCCTGCTAATAAGGACAGATTTTTTTGAACACAATGTTAATACTACACGGGCCTTGAACTAATCCTGGTTCCAACAGCTGTAATTTTATTTTTAGCCTATGCAACGTGCTTAAGGGTTAATTTAAAAAAGGTTATAGTTTAACCCTCTATGCCAATTTACCATCAAATGCCTAATTTAGATAGGGTTATATAATACAATTAAAACAGAGCAATCTGGCAAACTAAAATCCTACCCTGTGTTGTTATGGGACAAGCGAGATACAGGTCAGAACTTGCTAGATCACACTCCCAAGATCCATACACTCCAGGGAAACAAATTTCTTTTTAATTCATTTTTATGGAGGAAATGAACAGGACACCAGATGTGTTAAAGTATAATAATCTTAGCTCTTTCAGCCCAGCATCTTTGCCTCCAAACTCCTTATAGCAGAGGCTGAACCGCTCAGATCATCATCCAGCTCTTTTAAAAGCACAGCTGTAGGTTTTTATTTTGGGAAGGGGTGGAAGGAAGAGAACCGTGGGGGGAAGGCACACACAACAGTGGGAGACACATGGAACATGATTCCTTTTGTTCCACCCCACTTCACTCCCTGGCTAAGGAAAACTGGAAAAAAAATCCCTTTTGGAGCCTGCCGAGAAAGGAGGAGAATGGTGGGAGGGAATGGAAGAAACTACAGTGTCTTACCCCAGAGGCTTATTTGCTGCCTCTCAACTCAGTTTGGCCACGTGAGGAACCATCTAAGACCCAGATGCAAATTATGTATCTGGCACTTTGAACAAAGGCCTTCTCATTCCTGTGTTTAGAACTCTCTCTCTGTGATGAAAGCAGCTCAGCTGTTTACCTCAACTGCAGGAGATGCCACAAGAGTGTTTGCAGTGTTTCTTGACTTTGATATATCCAGGAGAGGTTTTATTTAGAGAAGCTAGCCTAAACCTGCAACTCTTCACTCACTCAAGCAGTCCTGACAACATGGGGAATTTATACTTCGAGAAAGGGTTGCAGGATCAGACCCTTGGACTTTAAGGTCAAGCTGCAAGTCAAATCAGTACCAATTTTACATATACATCCAATTTCACCGACAGCAGCTTGAGCAGAGTTTTCATTATATTTACAATCCTTAAGCCAGGGTGTCATTATTTAAATGGACTGCTTCATAGTTAACTGTGTTCATTTTATGAGTGGAATGTCACACTAGAGGATGAATGTATGCTATGAGATGAGGTATCTTCATCTTCCACATGCTGGAAGTTCTTGCTCTTTGGCCTAATACATCACCAGGCAAATGAGTAGGAGAAACATGTTCATTCTATCATGCATATTCCTTGCTTCTAAGGAACTATTTCAATAATTAACTGGAGAAAGTCATTTAGATTTACCCCAACATTCACCTCAATATTTCAAATCTTACCAGTTGCAATACAGCACACGTCAAATTCCAATTCCTCTGAATATTAGGATTCCTCTTTTCATTAAAATTTGCTCTGAAAAACTTTTGGGTTTTTGAGCACTTCTTATTCAATAAAGTTCAAATAGTGTATTACTTGCCATAGCAAACATGTGTTGGCCTAATAAATAAGAAGTGAAAAGGGTAACAATGAGAGCTTATGTTTAAAGATATTTTTCCCTTTCCTGTCTTTATAATTCTTCCTTACTTTTCTGGACATTAAAACACTGCTTCCCTGTATCTCTATTTCCTGCAGATGAAGGTCAAACTTTTCTAAGCTAATTTCTGAAAAACAAAGTACATCATCTACCTTTCCCACCCCTACAATGACATACATGACATCACAGGAAGCCATGTGATTTATAGCATTTTTTAAAATAGCTGGAGGAACAGGATATTTTCAATATGGTTTTAGCCATTAAAAAAAAGCAGTATCAGATTTTCCCAAGGAGTGCACACACTATCTCCAGTTGGAACTGAGCCCTTCATAAAAAAACGGGAATATGTATGGATGTAAATTCTACATTTCTCCCTACATGTCTTCCCCTTCTCTTGCACCCAAACCATTCCCAGGTACATAATATGGCTTTGGCGGGTGGAGAAGAGAAAAGATCTCGCAAAAAAAAATTATTATATTACACCATAATTTAAGCGTTTTTCTAAATTGTAAAAGAGTTTGGAAGATGTAAAACATTACTGTGAAGAAGCACAGAAACTGACGCCTGGCACAGCACGGGTTAAAGAAAACCTGTGGGCTCAGCTAGCCCCACCCTGCTATTTCTGCAGCCAATGCCAGGCCAAGAAGGGCACAGAAAGAAGGGAGCCAGGCTCAGTTGGGGGCTGACTGGCAGGAGTTTTCGCAGCTACGGGAGACAAATCAGCCTTGCCCTGCCAAGGGGAGCCTGCAACTCAGCCCCAACTGTGGGATAATTGAACTAGAAGGGCCCTGCCACAGATTAGAGAGACTTTAATAGGAAGTAGCCCAGGGAAACAGGTCTTGAAAGCCACCCCAGCAGACAGGCAGAGCCATCAATCCCTGTTTAGGGGTCAAACTACACCAGGCCCTGGGGAGGGTCTGGGTCCCCCTCCAAACCCTCTGACCAACAATCTAGCCACTAGGCCACCGAAGGCTCTATCACAAGTGGTAGAGAATGCAGGCAATGCCCTAGTCCCTGCCAAAGGGAATTTAAAAACAAAACAAAACCCAAAACAAAAAGAAAGCTCTTGAATGGAGATAAAACAGATGCTGAAATGGATGGCTGAGCAAAACACCCACCATCAACAGCAGCAATTCCTGCAGCAGACAGCCATGCAGCAGCAGCAGCAAATCCATGAATTGGCAGCCCAGCAGCAGCAGCTGGTCCAGCAGGTGGCCTCCATACTGTGACCCAGTGCTCCAGCAGAATCGACTAACGTGCCCCATCAGGCTTACCAAGTTGGGGCCTGATGATGATCCTAAGCTTTCTTAGAAACTTTTGAGAGGGTAGCCACAGTAGCCCTGAGACCAACTGGCTGCAGTGCTGGCCCCATACTTAATCAGAGTAGCACAGACCACATATCATGCTTTAGATCCTGCAGCCGCCAAGGAACATGCCCGGGTTAAGGTAGCGATACTCGATGCCCTAGACATGTCGGAGGGGACATTCTGTCAGTGCTTCTGGGGGAGCGGTATCCACCGGGAACCTGACCCCATCTGGTCACCCAGAAGCCGCGGAACACATGCTTGAGATGGCTCAAGCCCGAGGCAAAGTCGGGAGCGCAGGTCGTTGAACTGGTCCTGTTAGAGCAGTTTGTCCAGATCCTGCCCCTTGGGGGAAGAGAGTGGATGTTGCGGTACCATCTGGAGACTATGACAGATGCCATCCAGCTCACTGAGAATTACCTAGCTGCCAAGTCCCCCATGACGACATCCCCCCAGGGACTGGCCGGGACCAAGAGCCCCATACTACCAAAGGATGGAACCTTCCATGGACTCCGGTCCCTTGAGCAGCATAGACATGCTCCCCCTCTTTCCAGAGCTCCAGGGGGCCCAAGGACCAAAATGCCCAGAGGTTCCCCAAACGAGAGCCCCAGAACCATTTGCTCACACCCCAAGTCAAGGAACCACTGCCACATTGGAGGTTCAGAAGGTGGTCCAGAACTCAGGGAGGCCCATTGGGAAGAGACCACCCAGATACAGAGACAGGGAGCCACTTGCACCACCCAAGATCCAGATCAGTATTTCACATATGGCTGTTCTGGGCATTGATCCAGAGATTGTCCTTATATGGAATGCAGCTTTCAGAAGATCTGGACCCCACAGACCCAAGCACGTCAAGGCAACACAACTAAACTGACCATCCCGGTGTGGGTAAATGGGAGAGAAGTAGTGGGGCTGGTGGATTCGGGGTGTGCCCAGACCCTTGTACCAAAGCACGGTGGTTATTAACTCAGCGCACCATCATGCTACAGTGTGTTCATGGGGACATGAGGGCCCCCACACGGAAGTAACACTGACAGTGGGGAGACAGGAGGAGCCCATGATGGTCAGTCTGGCCCCGACGCTCACCTACCCACTGATTCTAGGCAGAGATCAGAGCTATTCTGGGGAGTTGTTAACAGAGCTGGTAAGACCCACTTCTGACGGACAGAATGCCCTTCCTCTGGCCACAAGCTGGCCTAAAGCCACGACCCTTGTGGGCACGGAGGAGGCTGCAGACCCTGGTGAGGGGATCTCTCAGTCTTCAGTACCAACCTAGCCAGACTAGGGATGTAAATACCATTTAAAAAGTTAACCATTTAAACAATAAAAAAAATTTTGTTTAAGCGGTTAACCAATTAAAGGGTCGGCTGGTGCAGGGCTGCTGGGGCAGGGCAGGGCAGGCCAGGCCAGGCCAGGCCAGCCTGGGGGCTAATAGTTAAGGCGGGTTAACCAGTAAGACTAATGCTTACCAGTTAACAGTCAACATTTTATACCCCTAAACCAGACTAGCCCCACTCCCAGCCAGCTAAGGAACTGTCCCCACTACCCAAGTCTGAGATTCTGACGCACCTCTCTGACTTTGTGGAAGGGCAACGGGCTGACGACACACTGAGCCAAGCATATGCCCAGGTGGTAGCAATAAATGGGGAAACCGTTAAGCCCCATCAAGCAGGACAGTTTCCCCACTTTGAGATTCAGGGTAACTGTCTATACTGCTTAGAGAAAGACCAGCAGACCAAAGAGGTTCGACATCAGCTCTCGGTGCCCCGCCCTTAGCTGAAGGAGGTTATGCGACTCACCCATGCCATATCTGCTGCTGGGCACCTGGGAAGGGAAAAGACGCTAACCCAGGTTCTGGCCCGGTTCTTTTGGCCAGGGGTCTACAGAAACATGGTGGATTTCTGTGTCTCCTACCCAGAGTGCCAGCTCACTACACCTCAGCCAGCTGAGAAAGCACCACTGATCTCCCTCCCACGCATAAGTGTGCCTTTTGACTGAACTGGAGTCAACACAGTCAGCCCTCTGGACACCGGTTTATTCTTGTTGTAGTAAACTATGCAACCCGGTACCTGGAAGCTGTGCCATTACGCTCCATGAATGCAAAACAGTGGCTACAGAGCTTATGAGTATCTTTGCTTGAGTCAGGGTGCCCTGGGAGATCTTGACAGACCAAGAAACAAATTTTATGTCTCAGACGACGAAACAACGCTGCCATTTACTAAAAATCAAGACTCTACAAACATCCATATACCACCCCCAAACAGACGGCCTGGTGGAGTGCTGTCACAGAACCCTAAAAACAATGTCCCAAAGGTTTGTCCTGATGGATGTCTGACATTGGGACCAACTACACCCTCCTCTTCTATTCACGGTCCGAGAAGTTCCCCAGTCTTCCACTGGCTTCTTGCTATTCAGGCTTTTCTATGGAAAGCATCCCCAAGGAATTTTAGACCTAGTTCGGGAAATGTGGGAAAAGCAGCAATCTTGAGCCGACAACACAGTTTGGTATGTCTTAAGCCTGTGGAAGAAACTTGAGGCTTTAGGTTCATTTGCCAGAGAGAACCTCTTAGGTTATGTCTACATTACATGAATAACATAGCTGGAGTTGACGTACCTTAGGTCGAGTTACTGCGGGGGTCGACGGGAGAAAAATCTCCTGTTGACTTACCTTACTCTTCTCATCAGGGGTAGAGTACAGGAGTCGACTGCAGACTGATCTGCAGTCGATCTGGCAGGTCTTTATTAGACTCGCTGGAGCAATCTCAGAGTGTCAATCCTGGCTGTAGTGTAGACCTGCCCTTACATGCCCAAGACACCCAGGAAGCTGCGTACAATAAACTAGCATGCCTCCGGGAGTTTCAGCCCGTTGATTGGGTACTGTTGTTATTGCCTAGCTTGGAGTCGAAGCTCCTAGCCTGCTGGCAGGGAGCTCTATGAGGTGAACAGGTGAACTAAGAAATCAGGCAACCTGACAAGCATAAGGTACAACAAATCTACCATGTGAACTTTTAAAACGTGGAAAGCCCAAGAAAGCTTATTAATAAACTTCCTACCCACCAGAGCCTGAACGAGGCCCTTGGGCTGCAGAGGTCTCAATGTCAAGTGTGGTCAAGATTGGGGACAACCTTACCCCTGAGCAGAGAGACCAGGCATAACAACTGATCACTGCCTTCTCTTCTGTGTTCTCTACCTGACCAGGGCGGGCTCACCTGATAACTCATCAGATTCAGATGGAACCGGGAGTTAAGGTCAGGGAAAACCCTCGGTCCCGGCCCAAGAAGTTAAGGGCGATCGTGAAACAGGAATTCCACTCGATGCTAGTGTTGGGAGTGATCGAGGAGTCTTTCAGTGACTGGAGAAGCCCTGTGGTACTGGTACCTAAATCCAATGGGACCACTCAATTTTGCATCGACTTCTGCAAGGTCAATGCAGTATCAAAATTCTACACATACCTGATGCCACACAGATGAGCCACTCTGGACTTACAGGGATATTGGCAGATCCCCCTCACACCTGAATCCAGGGAAAAGACAGCTTTCTTCACCCCCTTCCGGCTCTTTCAATTCCAGACCATGCCCTTGAGATTGCACGGGGTCCAAGGCACATTTCAGCAACTAATGGACCCAGTCCTTCGCCCCCATAGCTGGTATGCAGCTGCATACCTAGATGATGTGGTGATCTATAGTCACTACTGGTAGACAGTCTCTCGAGGCTAGGCTGACAGCGAGCCCCACTAAATGTCACCTCGGTAACGATGAGACCACCTATCTCAGGTACACCTTGGGAAAGGGCACAAACTGACCCTTGATTAGCAAGGTCCAGGCCCTCCAGATATACTCCCCACTTTCCTCGAAGAAGCAAGTACGCCAGTTTCTAGGTCTGACCCGATACCACCACGGCTTTATTCCAGGGTTCTCATCCACCGCAGCCCCTCTTTCTGATCTACTCAAGAATGAGAGCCCCAAAAAGGATCCAGTGGACCAGAGTCCTGTGAGGAGACTTTTCAAACCCTGAAAGCCCAGCTTTGTTGAGAACCAGTCTTTTATAGCCCCAACTTCACCAAGGAGTTTTGTTACAGGAGCCATGGGGCTGTTTTATCCGCATCTTATACATTAGCCGGAATTTGGTCCCGAAGGAGGAGCCCCACTCTCTAATCGAGAAAGAAGTCTTAGCAGTAAAGTGGGCTGTGGATTCACTCTTATTACCTTCGGGGTGCACCCTTCAGACTAGTCACTGACCATATCCCTCTCCGCTGGTCACATGCCATGAAGGATACAAACCCCCAAATTATGAGCTGGTACCTCTCCCTCCAGCCCTCCTCCTTCTGCATTCAGCACCGAGCTGGAAGAGCCCATCTGAATACCAACTTCTTCTCATAGGATAGTGAAGAGCAGTTGAGGGAGGGGAGGCAGAGCCCAAATGGTGTCCTAAGGGGGAAGGGATGTGTGAAGGAGCAGAGTATGTGCCGCCTGGCGCAGCAAGGGTTAAAGAAAACCTGTGGGCTCAGCTAGCCCTGCCCCTCTATACCTGCAGCCAATGCCAGGCCTGAAGGGGGAAAAAAAAAGAAGGGAGCCTGGTTCAGTTAGGGGCTGACTGGCGAGGAGGCTGGAGCTCTCTGTTTGGCTGCCTTAAAGTAAGCCTTCCCCTGCCAAGGGGAGCCTGCAGCTAAGCCCCAAACTGTGGGGTAATTGAACTAGAAGGGCCCTTCCCCAGATTAAAGAGACTTAAATAGGAAGTTACCAGGGAAACAGGTCTTGAAAGCCACCCCGGCAGAGAGGCAGACCCATCAACCCCAGTTTAGGGATCAAACTATACAGGGCTCTGGGGAGCATCCAGCTCCCCCTCCAACCCTTCTGACCAATGATCTAGCCACTAGGCCGCCTGTCTACCAAAGGCTCCATTACAACAACATAAAGGCCAATTATTTCTTAAGAATGTTTTAAAAATTCAGTCTAAAGGGTAGACAAAAGCAAAGCAGGCCCATCTAACTGCAAAGTTAGAGTTATAACTCAGTGTTATCCCTAATTCAAGTCCCCCCGCCCCATACCCTTCACCCCAAAATCCCTTAAGTCAAGTGGTGCTTTTAATGGGAGTCGGCTGGCCCATCAGGCTACAGCTTGAGTTAGCACAACCTAGCAGCTCCTAACACACACTATACAGTTGGAATGTTATTTCACAGTGAGAGCTGCCAACTCAAGAGAGGAGTTAACTCCAGTTATCTGCACTCAAGTTAACTGTGCAGGGAAGACATGGCCAGAGATTCTTCAGAAGTATGGAGGAATGGGTAACAGTTCAAAATGTTACTGTGAACACAAACTATTCTTACTCCCCAGTTTAAGTCTGTGAGCTTCTGGTCACACTGAAGACCTGAACCATATGGAACAACAAATTACCGAGGCTCAGTGCAGCAGAAAAGGAGGTTGATCTCTGTAGCAGCGGCTAGCCCCCGAAAGAAGTAATTGAAGGGGAGAAAGCATGTGAGAGAGTGTTATTCAGTGTTAAGCCCGCACAAATGTTGCTATAAAATAATCAAGTAGGGCACATCTTTGCTGTGGAGAACCCTGAAGGGCACTGCTCTAGGTGATAGCTTGTGGAAGAAATGTCTCCCTTCTCCTTTCTCAGTGAAGAACAGATACAGTGAGAAGCAATAATATTAATTTTACCTGAGACAATTTCCACTTGTCTCTTTTTAATACAGATATCACTATTTAATGAGGGAAATATGTATTCATTAAGTGCTTTTCAGAAAAATGACTAACAAAAGATACCATCTAAACTCAACAGATCTGAGAGTTACATCTATCTGCTTCATTAAAGTAAGGGTTTTAACTATCAATTAGAGCAATAGCTCAACAAAGCAACAAAACAAAAGCTAGATTCTATACCTTCTCAAAAAAAAAAAAAAAAAATCTGGTGTTTAACTCCAGGTCTAAAATTTGGTCCTTAGTTAATCTACGCAACCCCACTGAAGACTGCGGACAGTTTCTGGAGTCTGGGGGTTGTACATGTCTAATTAAAGACATAAAATAAAGGTTCTACAGGCCAAATTATTACCACTCAATGCATAAAAAAAAGGAGTTAGAGGGGGACTCACTTGACTTTCTGATTTCAGTTTAAGTTTGCAGAGCTGCAGCTAGAAAAACATCTTATTCGTAAATGGTAAATTTGCATCTGGAGTCAGACACTGATATTTACATATTGATTTACAGAGACGCTATTCATAGTAAATAAGTGTTATGACCACATTCAGTTGCAAGTGTGAGCTTGGTGCTGTACAAAGTACAGCGACAGGGCCATTTCATCAAAGAGCCTACAGCACCAACACACAAAATCTAACAAGCAAGATGCCATAAATGGCCAGATGAAGTAAAAAATACTCTGTAATTAGAAATTTCATTAGTAATGGTAGTCTTTGTGGAAGTAGTTTAGGGGAAACCTATGAGTCCCTATTCTTTGTGCTCTGTTTTTCTGTATGTTAAGTCTCCCCATTACTTGATTCTGTTGTTTAACCAATAGCAGTGGAATAATCTGAAAGCAGCGCATACTTCTAACACCCAGAGGAGAGTGATATATGTATGCAATTCTAATCAGTTTCAACTTTATTTCTGAAACACAAAACAGAACAAAATGGGTGGAGTAAGCAAAAAATCTGAATTCTCCTTTTAAAATCTTCATGTTTAGAAGTGTAAAAATTAATCCAATTGAAGGACTTGTAATATTTTCAAGTTAGGGCATGTTTTCTCCCTCATTTGGTTTCGCCATCATCCTACATGAGCGCAGATTAAAGGGTTTAGTTCCCTTGCCACCCGTAGTTTTGTATTTATCACCACCTGCTAGCAACTAAAGTTTAGTAAACTTCTCTCTTCTGTTTGAGACAGAATCTCAGAAGCTGGGAAGAACTGAGTGGAGGAGACGGGAGGAAGGGAGAAGTGGAAGAGGAAGGAGAGATACTTCGATCATCCATCCTCCAGGATGTTAAACTACTTCTTGAAATCCAGGTACATATGCAAATTCCAATTTTTCCATAAAAATTATGAATAAGATGAACTGCTGTTGCATTTTCACTATTGACTCCGGGTGGAATTCTGTGCCAAAAAATTAAATTCTGCGCACTATATTTTCAAATTCTGCAAAATCTGTATACTTTGTCAAAACACCACAATATAATCACACCAGTTTCAATTGTTTTGGGTAATTTATTTCAAAATACCTGTCAGCAAGTATGTCTGTAACAATACAGACAACAAAAAAGATTCAGTAAATATTTTTTGACAAAGATTCCTTACTAGGCATGTTAATACAGAGCTCTGAGTAATAATTCATTTAAACTACAATAGAGAACCATATTTCACTCATCCCCCAGAAACAGTGCAACGGCTGGGGGGAAGTCAGGTAATGGAGGAGCCGAGGGAGAGGGAAATATTTGCTGGGAAGGAGCCTGGGTGTGAACTTGGAAGGTTGTTGGGTATGGATGAGAAGAGTATGGAACAGGTTTTTTGGGGGGGTGGGGAGGGACTGTTAGGGAGCTTCCCCCATGCAGACCCTGGCTGACCCCTAGCCTCTCCCATTCAGTCAGGCACATATGTTTCTCCATCCCTACTCAGACACACTCCCCCCAGCCCCATGTGGCCCTGCACCCCTCCCTGTCCCCATGTGTCTCTGTGCCCCCACTCGGCCACTCCCCCATCTCTACGTGGCTCTGTGTCTCCATTGCCATTCTGTCCTTGCCCACTAGCCCTTATGAGCCTGTCTGACCAGCCAGCAGCCCCACACTGTCCATCTCCCCATAGCCCCTGTCTCCTGACCTGGCCCTAAAGGTGCTGTGAAGGCAGCTCTGCAGGCTCTCTCTTCCCTAGCTGGCTGAGAGTGGCTGCTTTGTTCTATTGCCACAGTGCCCTCTGGTGGGCAAGAGGTAGAATTGCAGCGCCTTTTCAACAGAAGCTTTTTCTGCTCAAAAAATTAAAAATGTGCACAGCTCATTAATTATGCGCACTCACAGTGGCACAGAATTTCCCCAGGAGTAACTATTAAGATTGACTGTACCAGGACTTGACAGACGCATACTACAAAGGAGCATTTGTGCAATTCCTGCCACATTGGGGCCCCCATCCCAAATCAGGGTCTCTGGGCAGTACCATATTTTTTTTTTATTTTATATATATATTATATAAACAAACATACATACATACATACACACACACACACACACACACACACGCTTTCAAGAGCATTTACCCACAGTCACTTGCTGTTATATTTGAAAGGTTCAATTAAAAATTAAACTGTAGGTTTTGTTCCAAACAAAAGAGAAATATCAATAGCTAAGGGAAAATAGAAATGTGGAGCTTGCGTTCAGAATTCAAGATGGAAAATCTTGTATGGATGAAGTGGCAAAAGAATGATTTGGAATGAGAAGGAAATCCATATGGTAACAGTTTTAGCCTATAAAACTCTAAAAGGGTTTAGGTCTTAGATTAAAAACCCCCCACATCTCCCTCCTATTTGATTCCTCAGCAGTTGAAATCAGCTGTGATATACTGGCTAGCAGCCCCCCAGTTTAAATAGAGATGGGTTTAGTGCATTTTAAGTTGAGGACTCAAGTTGAATTTGCTTGACTCTCTTTGGCAACTGTAGTGTTAAACAGTTGATGTGAGTGTACTGGTTGGAACCTTTTGCCAGGAACCCTCTTCTCCTTGCAAAGGTTAAACATTGAGTGGAAAGAAAGTTTTGATGCACTTATGTTTCAGACAGTGCAAGAGAACAAGACTCTCCTTGGCAAGCATAAGTAGTCTTTAACCACAGGACATGTTCCCAAATTCAAAGACACTTACATTTCTACACTGTGGATTAAGTTGCTCTTAACAATAACTAATATGGTTATGTCCAAAGCTGGTCTCAGAGGACCTAGCTACATTATGCTGTTCTACCACCACCTGGTTCAAACAAGGTTTTTCTATGCCATGTGGTGGTGAAACTTTGCTTTACTGTTTCTCAGAAGCAGAAGTGCCAAGATTTTAGCTGTTTGCTTCAATAGGACTTAAGTTACAGTAACTGTAAATGGAAAGGCTCAATAATAGCCATCCAGCAGTCTGTTTTGGGTGACTATGATCAGACAGGCAAACATTCCAGGCTATTCATTCAAGAGACAGCTGAGAGTCTGGTTTTCTTAACTTTATTTCTCAATTTCAGTAGACCTCACAGCTTGATTTGTATTTTGCATATTTGCTACTGAAGACTTTATTTAAAAACATTTGTTGCTTCATTTACTGTAATTTTAAAATCAGACATCTGGCATAACACATTTGGCAAGTAATATTAGTAAGTTTCCTGCATTATAATGCTCAGCTAACATTAGAAGCTTTACTTGGATGCCCACTGATTCATGAAATTGACATTTGTTCCAAGTGCCTCCAGAATTCAGCACTAATTACATGCCTACGATTAAAGCAACACTTACTAGTTTATGGCAAAAGTAATTTTGACAGTTCTGCAGAGGATAGCTAATAGTTTGACAGTGCATTTTAACTTGAGGACATTTGAAGTGATCAAACTTCTCATTACACCTGTAAGCAGCACTACCATGTTGCCATATAGGAGAAAAGATTTGCAACTTCAAGTCTGGAGTGACATTTGACAGGAATTTGGTTAATTTTTAAAAGGATTTAGTCTCATTGACAAATCCATCAATAATGGGATCCCCTTCTCCGGTTCACACTGGAGAAGGGCAAAAATATTCCCCCAAATTGTGTTCCTTTCCAATTGTTTTCAGTGGTGCACTGAAATTGGCAAAAATTAGATGAAGAAAGCTCAATACCACTTGCCAAACAAACTGACAGTTGTCTGCTATTTTGGGGAAACATCCTAGAATTGTACACACCTGTTGTAGCATGCTATTTTTAAAGCTACGCCCAACAGTAACATTATGAAGCAATATGACAAATCCTCTCACCAGTGACACTTTGCAGTCTCCCATCCCTGAACTTGCAGAGCTATAGGATGCCTAATAGAAAAACAAAGTCTAGAAACAAGAATTTCACTAACACAATTCAGACAGTTTTTTCCTTTCCTTGTTTAAGTCAGCGAGTGACTAACTCCCTGTCTCCAACCCCCCTTCCCATCCCTTTCTTCTTCCACCTCTAATTCATCCAGTCTCCATTTTCTTGTCTCCTCTTGGATGATTTCCACTCAATTTATCTTCGCTGTCTTTGAAAAGGACACTTCATTTTTTTTCCTCTCCATTCTCCAGACTGGAGCAGCAACAGCTTCTCCTTTGCCCTTGTTCTTTTATAGTCTCTCCCCATTGCTTTCCTCCCCCTCCTCTAATTCTATTACTGTCTAATGTTCCCCTCAAAAAGTGCTGGCAGTATGGGAGTATTGCACACAGCTGTTCCACTCTGCTCCCTCTAGTCTTCCTGATCAAAGCTTTCCCATCTGGCCGGAAACAGACCAGAGAACTGAGTGCTGATCAGAGTTCTCCCAGGTGTTGGATGGAGGACGGAGTTACTGATCAGTCCTGGAATCCTTACACTAGCCAGATAGGTCACAAGATAGTAGTGTTTAAGAGTAAGTTTGCCAATTATTATAACTCCTGTCTTAGTCCCAAATTCAATTCTGAAACGATTTAGCAGCTGTTACCTTGAGAACCACTAGAAAAACCACACTAACAAAAACTGCATACCAAGTATGGAACCCAAGATTCAAATGATAAAGCACTAATTTTAGTGGTCTAATTTAAGTTTGGCTAAAACTGTATCAGAATTGAAGTGCTGTGAAAAAAGCAAGATGATAGGTAAGAATGAAATGATATTTAAAGGGCCAGAAACAGTTTCAGGACCAGTAAAGTTTTCTAAATACTGGTACAAAGGACCAGAGAGAAAACGTTTCAAATCCCCATAAGGTGGATGGGGAAAAAAACGTAATCCAGTTTGGGTACAAATTTCAGAGGCACAGCACAAGTTTCTTTCATTCTTTTTAACACATACATAAACAAGTTTTTAATGAAACATGATACGAAATGCAAGCTAGGGACACATTTTAAAGGGGATTTATCTTAGGACAGCGTGGATCTCAAAGTGGCTTGGCCAAGACTGTTATCACTTAAGGGTTTTCTCCTCTGGTGAATCGCAGGGTTGCCTTTGTGATCAGAAAAATATACTTTTTCACTCTAACACAACACACCCCGCATCTGTGTCTGATTATACAGGCTCGATTTAGACAGCAAGTTACTCAAGAAAATGATCAAGCCAAATCTGAAAAACCATGCTGAGGGCATGAGAGGAGTCCATGCTGGGGATGAAGACAGCATGACATGGCTACTGTTTCTCAGAGTCAGACCTCTGCTGCTTAGGCAGCAAGAAGCCTCCTATACATTTAGTGTGTTACTTCCTACACTCAACTGACCTGCACTTTGAATCCCAGGCGTGCTAACTGACTGGAACATCAGTCTTCAGACTGAAAATAAAAATTGGCCTCTTACTTCAGTTTCCCAGTAAATGCCACTGAATGGCAGTTGTGCTTCATATGGCAATTTGGGCACAGCACGTGCACTACTAGTCATATCAGCTCTCCTCAGCGTAAGGCATAGGCCATAACTGGCTGCACAGACTCCGTCCACTTGTTATTGGTAATTACAAGGAAACTGGAGCAGGAGCAGACCAGTTATTTTCAGCCTCAGATTGGATGCAACAGTGAGCCAGTCAATGCCTACAGGATTTTTGAAGTTCAGATCAGCAATCTGTGCAACTAATTGCGAGTAATTATATTTTATACCACCCTTTCACTATGTGTGCATCAACAGTGCCTAATTCAACAGGGCATCAACTGCTTTTGCAAACTACTGCAATAAAATATCACCGCCACCAACCACCACATCATTCAGAGCAGGAACTGAGTTTGCTTGGATTACTGGACAATACGTTTTTTCCTAGCTTGACTGCATGTTAAATTCTCAACAGTCCTTAGAATTTGATGGCCACCTCGGGTTTGGAGAAAGCCTGATGTGCAAGGGATTGCCAAAGAGGAAGACTGTGTATTGTACATTACCACCCTACTTCACATGAGTAAATATCAGAAAAAAAGTTAAATTGTAAAATTATGGATTAGAAATTTCTGCTAGCAAATTAATTAGCTTGGATTCTCAAACTCCTTTAGCCGTTTTACTTTCCATTCCTGTTCCCATTCACGTAATTAGACATTCTAGTTATACTCATGGTATAGAATAACCATGAGACATGACTACAGTTTTTAAAATTTCAGAATGATGTATAAAGACAACCTAAAGTTTGTTTTTTTAAACCATTCTTTCTGCTTGTTTTTAAAATACATTAGAAATTCAGGTTCTGTCTAGCTTGGATGACTATGATGACCAAAAAACTAGTGAAATGAAAATGCAAGAGACAAGATAGTAAAAGTGATTTTCGGTCCAACTGTTTCCAGTTTAAAAAACCAAAAAGTTTTAAAACCCCATATAACTCAGAAGACTAAGTAACAATTGGGAAAAATGAAGCTTTGGTTAAAGATTCATTACGCCGCTCCTCCTTCAGTTAAGGCAAGAGAGTTGACAACAGGCTCCAAGATCCCACAAACAAGTTCCCCAAGCAAAACTTGAGATGTCATTCCTGATATTTCCAAGGGAAGAAAAAAATAAACCCGTGACCTTCTCTCTCCCCTTCCTGCCACACAAAAAACCAGGCATAATCCCAGTTTTTAGAACAGCCTTTGGATCACCTTTAAATTTCACTCCTTGATTAAGTTAAAAGAGGCAAACAGACTGAGTCATACTAAATATGCCAGTCAGATTTTTTCAAAAAGTTCTTAAATAAAAGTTCTGTGCAAGTTTTAAAAGCTTTGCCTTGCCCTGCCAAAAGCAGCCAGTCAGATTTGATATAGCCATTAACGAGACCATTGTCTTCACTAGCAAATGTGCAGCATACAAATGACTCTGCATAAAACAGTTGAGCTATTCCAACATGCTTGTAGAAGGTACTTCTTTCCGACTATATCTGTTTGCCAGATGACAAGCTTCCCTCAGCATTTTCTTCCATATACCACCATATGTATTCAGCAGTTTATGAAGCAGCATGCTTTCAACAAAGCCTAGATTCTCCAGGCTTGAAATTCCCAGGAGCCTCCTCTCCTGCCCTTCCCCCAGCATCTCATTACAGCTAACTTATGTTTTCAGCCTCCTGTGTATTGCTAATAAATAAATAAATAAAATTTGAATGTGATTTTTTAATTTTAAAAGTAAAAAAATTAGATCTGGAATTAGAATTGAGATTTTCTAAAATCTCTGTGTTCATCTTGTGTACAAGAGATGAGTATCACTTTAGCACCACAAGTTTTAAAAAGCAGACGTGTCCAAAAAAAAAAAAAAAAAGTGTGGCCTTCATTCCCCAGTGTAGAGTGCTGTGTGATTTTATACATATCAAGGGTAGATTTTTTTTATTATGAACCAGCTTTTCAAAAAACCCCAAACAGAATAGCGAAATGGAAAATGTAACAAAACATATATACCCACTTTGCATCTTGTCCATCTGAGTAAAAGCCTCCACAGTCATTTTAGAGGAAGGGTATCAAAACATATGACCCACAGGCCAGATCAGCTCACAAGAGGTAGTGAAATTTTGGTCCAGCTTACATTTCATCGTCAACTATTAATTCCTGAGAATTTTAGCAGATGAAACAGGGAAAATGAGAGTGAAAACTTTAAAGGAGTAGGAACTGAAGATAGCTACAGGGAAGAAAATGAAGAGGGAACAACTGAGGAAACCTTACAGACAGAAGAGGACAGAAATAGAGAAAGGAAAGGAAACAAAGGTTCAGACAAAAAAAACTACCAAACCACTGAGGGTACTGAATGTGCCAATAAGATACTGAATAAAATACAACTTCAATTGATACAGAAAAGCTGCATTCTCCCTTAGATCTCTGTGCAAACATCCCACAAACATTAGTGGGACATCAACTGTGGATTGAGGAGAGTACAAAGTCCTGAGTTTATATCCCGCCCACCAACTGTAATAAAACATGAAATCTGTCCCTCTGCCTCCTGACACCCCAGTGCTAGAGTTTTTATACTAGCATGTCTAGACATTGCACAGGTCTCAGAACAGTGCTCTATTTTAATTATAAACTGCCAGTTCTCCCACTCCCATTCTCTTCACCTCTGCTTAACTCCATTCCTGTCTGTCCTTACCCTCTCCTCCCCTGCACTGCTCCCCTCACTCCCACTTCCCTTGGCTTTCCATTTAACTGATCCCCTCCTAAGTCCTCCACCCCCAAAAACAGTGGAACTAACATACCATTTATCACCATTACATTGCTCACTCAGCTAGTGTGTTTTACACCTTCCCCCACCCCATGGCCGTCTTGAATGTTTAGACAACATTGTCTCATTGTTTCATTGTACTCTCCCATCTCTCTGTATCCATCTGTTGTCTCTTGTCTTTTACTTGGATTGTAAGCTCTTTGGGGCAAGGACTGTATTTTTGTTCTACTGTGTTGGTATAGAGCTGAGCTCAAAGGGGTCTTGGTCCATGAGTAGGAGTCCTCAGTGCTACTGTAATATTACTACTCCTGATGACAATGATAATAAAACGCTTAGCTTCCTTGTGTCCATCATAATTTTATTTCCTTTTATAACTGGGGAAGAGTGGAAGGGACATCTGCCCATTTTACAGATGGGAAACTGAAGCTCAGGGAGAAGAAGGGCCTGATCCAAATTCCACCAAAGACTAAGGATATATCTACACAATGATTAAACAGCCACAGCTGGCCCAGGTCAGCTGACTTGGGCTTGCGGGGCTCGGGCTGTAGGTCTGTAAAATTGAAGGGTAGATGTTTGGGCTCAGACTTCAGCCCAAGCCCCGCAGCCCAAGCCCTGCAAACCAAAGTCAGCTGACCCAGGCCTGCCATGGGTGAATAATTGCTACGTAGACATATGCTAATTCAGTGGCTCTCAACCTTTCCAGAGTACTGTACACCTTTCAGGAGTCTGATTTGTCTTGTGTACATGCAAGTATCACCTCACTTAACAACTAACTGCTTACAAAAACCAGACATTAAAAATATACGTGTGTTAGCAAACTATTACTGAAAAATTGCTTAACTTTCTTATTTTTACCATATCAATTATAAAATAAATAGACTGGAATATAAATATTGTACTTACATTTCAGCGTATAGTATACAGAGCAGTATAAACAAGTCATTGTCTGTATGAAATTTTAGTTTGTACTGACTTTGCTAGTGCTTTTTATGTAGCGTGTTGTAAAACTAGTCAAAATATCTAGATGCATTGATGTACCTCCTGGGAGACCTCTGCGTAACCCCAGGGGTACATATACCCTTGTTTGAGAACCACTGCCCTAGTTGACTTCGGTGGCCTTTAGATCAGGCCCTAAAGCCCCGACTCAGCAAAACATTTAAGCACAAGTTCAAGTCAAAACTACACTCTGTTCAGCAGTTATTTCCAGAATATTTTGATTGAGAGGACTGCACTAGACTTTTGTGAACTTTTGAACATTTCCAAGGCCTCCTCAGTATTTGAATATATTCTGTCCTCCCTTTAGCTGTGAAAATGCCCTAAAAAACTGGAGCCTACCAGGTGATTCAATAAGAGTGTAGTTTTTCCTCAAGATGAGAACTCTAGAAAAGTAAAATGGGGTTTTTTTTCCCCCTTTCTTTCTTCTTTTTACTGCTCAACTAAAATCTTTGCATTCAAATATTTAATTGTACCTGGATAGCTTTTCTTTAAAAGAGTATCCAGGAGTCAGAATGTGTAATATTAGCTTTATTTCCTTAAGACACTATTTAAAACAACAAAACTGAATAAAAATGACAATGACACTAAATCCAGGAAGATAAGTAAATGGATGGTTTGCAAGCTACCAGATACAACCGTGATGACATATTTTAGATGTTAAAATATACAGTAAGCCCTCCAATGTATTTGCCTATCTTGCTGCAGCATCATGAAGTTTTTGTAGTTTTTTTTAAAATACCGTGCAACAAGATGAGAACATTCTCAAACACCAAACCAGTAAGCTGCTGCCAAGATTAAATCAAGAAGAGTTAGCATAACGTTAAGTAACATGTTCTAATAGCAAATGTCTTATTGTTGCTCAATGACTTAAGATTTTTTTTTTTTTTTTTTTTTTTTTAAAGGAATCCAAGCCTTCAGCACATTGGGATACACCTGATCCAGCTGTCTATGCATAAAGGACAGAGTCAGAGACAACTGCTCATTTTAATGTCTCACATCTAAAGAACAGGAAACTGTGAGGAGGACATTCCTTTAAGCTTCTGCTGCACAAAATGTGCATGTTGTGGTATCAGTTTAGCTATTTGGATTGTTTCCAAATTAATACTTAAATGATGAAAGGAAATATTATATAGCACCATAAATATGCACTGCACGTTACAAAACAGAGCTGCAAAAACCGTGAACTATAAGGCCTTGTCTACAGTGTAGTTTTTAGCTATCTGTGTAGCTATGCAAGTATAATTGCTCCGTTACAAATCCCTAGTATAGATGCACTGCACAACTATAAGCCATGATGAACTAGTGCATAGCAGCCACACTAGGGATTGTCACTGGTGCAACTACATCTGTACAGCTACACCAGTGGTGACTAAAGCCTCCTGTGTAGACAAGCCCCAAATAATTAAGCATATGCATAACTGAATTCATGTGAATATTTCCAGTGAACTGAATTGGACTACTCACACAAGCAAATAAAGCCTGTGCGTAAGAAGTGTTCGCAGGATTAGTGCCTTAAGAAGGCAAGAAGAGAAGGAGGTGGTGCCAAACAAGGATTTTACATTTTAAGAGTGGAAAAATGGGGGGGAAAAAACCAACATCTGTAAAGTGCATGAAATGGATTTTAAAATTCTGTATGTGTATTTAGAAAGTAACAGACTATTGGTCACTAAAGCAGTATAAGCCAAATTGTGAACCTTTCTAGAAAGAATACAGAAATGCAACTACAGAACTATAGTAAAGTCTGTGCCAGTAGCTAGAATTCAACTCTGATCTGGAAGGTCCAAATCACTGCTGTGAAGTTTGTACACGTATATGCCACATCTTCCCACAGCACTACATTGTACAAAAAGACACTTTGCTGCCCTAAAGTGCTATTCCACTGATAAATATAACGATTATTTTGTAGAATCACCTAGTAATAGCCACATACCATCCTCCTAATTGGTTATCCCACTTCTAAACCTCAAGGATATAAAGATGAAAGGATCTCTTTGAGAATGAAAATTCTGACTTGGCCAAATGGTTGCCTATATTTTAATTTTTTTGTGAAAATTACAAGTCTGCACATCCAGCCATATTTGCAAAAAAGAGTTACCTGACTGTAATTTTGACTTTCAGAGCACTTTATGATTCATTAATCTGCAAGTCTGTATGGAGAGGGTGAATGACTTACCTAATATTACACTCAGTGGCCAAGCTAGGAGAAGCCAGGCCTCCTGACTCCCAGTCCTGTGTTCAGACCACCCTTCCCTATAGCCATAGAACACGTTTACACACATTTATAGTCCCCAGCATGTGAAAGAGCAAGCTACTGTATCATCACTTCTCTTTGAAATTATGAGGAGTCTGAGATGTGACATTCATATTTGCTTAAGTTTAAGAGGATACCAGCCATCTGATCACTTTAATTACTAGACTCGTATGTTACTGTCTAGATAAGATTTGAGAGAGGGAACTTACCAGGACTCTCCACTCGTTTGTAGTGGTAGGGATTGATGCAAACCTCCTTCTGTTTTGAACCGAAGGGAAACTCACAGCATTCCAGTGGTTTCAGTTCATGATGGCTCTGGAGGTCTGGCCAGCGCCACACTCTACAGTAAATTACATGTGGTAGCCCTTTCCGGTGCGAAACCTGAAGCCTGCCATCCAGGGAACGAGGAATTGTAACACAGTTGCTGGGCTGACCTGGACAGCTTAATGCTTTTTCCAGTTCCTCCATAGCACCTTTTTTCTTCTTTAATTTTTTAACTAATGCATCAACAGCTTTCTCTGCCCATTTTTCTTCTTCATCCCCCTGCTTCCATCCCAGCAGCCTCTTAACTGCTGGGCTTGTGAAGGAGAATAAGCTTGTCACATTCATGGTGATCAACTCAGTCACACTGGATACTGAAGAAACAGAAAAGATTGCCCCCTGAAAAATGGACACAGCAGATCCTGTATGTAAATGGACACCAAAGGTTTGCCTGAATTTATACTGTTCCCTTTGGCTTTCTGATTCTGAAGTCTTGAGAAACTGAAACTAACATTCCAGCTTGACAGAAGGGATCTTTGTGTTCCAAACTGAAGTCCAGCACCTAGAGGGAGGGGGAGGGGGGAAGGAGGGGAAGAGAAGAGAAACAATTTGTTTTTAGTAAGTGACAACAAATAAACATGTCTAGATGTGAAAGTGGAATGATAAAACACAAACAAAAAACCCCACATATCCAAGTGCTGACAGCCTTCAGAATCTGACTAAACTGGCAGCATCCAAATTATTACAGAACATAGATCCATCGATTTGTGCACATGATGCTGGAAGAGGGGTTCTCAAATACTTGAGCGTGAACCACATCTTGACAGGGAGCGAGTTTCACAGACCACTTCTCTTACCATTTACAGTTGCACACGTTTCCCTTTTTAAAATAAATCTAAATAAAATTAAATCTGAAATTATGACAACTTGTGTTAAGGCCTAAACTCACTATGATTATCAGTTACATTAAATTTAATACTGCACTGTACATGTGTGCTGCTGAAGTTTTTTAGAAAGTCAAATCACTGAGCCAGTAGGAGTCAGTGGATAAGCACTAGGACCCAGAGTTTGCTGAAGTTCTAAACCAGCTTAAAAATTATTATTAATAATAGCAGCAGCCGCCTGTTTTGCAGGTCCAAAAGAATATTTTCTTCATTTTAGTTTATTCAACTAGTTCAGTTCAATGACTACTTCATTCAAAAATTAAGAAAATCAAATGGGAGTTTGAGAAAGCAGAAAAGTTTTTCTTCTTCTTATGTCGAAGGAAAAAAAAAAACAACAACCTGGTGTGCGCTGATGAGATTTACTAGTTCTAAAAAATCTTGAAGGACATAGTAACTAGAAACAATCAGTTCAATTCACTACCTACAGATATCTCCTCTGTTTATTAAAATCAGTTTTAAATAAAAAAAAAACATGTTTTGATTAGCTTTTGCCCCCTTTTGTGTATCCAGCATATTTAAAGTGATTTTACTAAATACAAAAAATAAAAAATGTTGCATTTTAGTGCATTTTAAAAGAATTGCTATTTCCACCCTAACAAATTTGTTGCAAATCAAATCACAAGTAAAAAATTAATCTAGTAAATTAATCATTCACCATTTTCTAACATAGTAAAAATATAAACGATAAGAACCTGAATAAATCTGTTAAACTATATAACTGCTTAAATAAATGTGTATAGATACAGTATATCTTTCTGGTTAGCAAAAAAGTACCAAATTTAGTGTAAAGGCTATGTTTAGTTGCAAATCAATGTTTTAATGTTACCAGCCAATGAGAATCAACCTTTCTTTATAAAACAAAAAAAAAGTGAAAATGCAAAACACAACTACAATACATTATTTAAATCAAGGTTTCCTTCTTTCTGATTTACATCATGATTAAAATGATTTAAATCAACCCAGCCTGCCTTCCATTCACAAATTTAACAGCCCTATGGAATTTATAGCAAATAGGTGGAAAAAGTATTTTTAGCGGTCTTCAGTTTAGCAGCTGATAACAAGGAGAGTCAGTAGCACATGACCATCCAGCATTCTGCAGACCACCAGCAATACAGGGACCAGTTTGAAAACCACAGCAACTAGAGTCTGTGAATACTGTGACCTGAAATAAATTAGGTCAGCTTGTTCATCTCAATACGTTATTTTTCGTTTAAAAAACTGACTAAAAACTTAAAAGATTTAAAACCAAGGATCTCTTTGTCAAGACCCATGTCACATTAAAAAAAAAAAATGCAAGCCACACATGCAGGCTATAGGAAGTAGCCATCATGACTTCATATGGACCCCCTCCCAGGGGCCACATGACAGTTTCAGGTTCTTATTTTAAATCATGTTTAAAGTTCAGCAGAAAAGTTATGATGAAAAGACAATTTTAGATAACTGGGGTAACCTGTTGCGATCCAGAAAAAAAAAGAAACAAAATTAAAAGCAACAAGATGTAATCACATGCAGTTTTGAATAGAATCATACACCGAGTCTTCAACATTAATTTGTAGTATCTAACAAGAGATATCTTTAGAGTGACAGAAGCGATGTGTTACCAGATATATTTTTACATTTATTTTCTGGACTCTGCCAGAATGAGGATTTGTCACCAGTTTATTCAGTGGCTTTGCCATATCTATCAACATACCTGGAGTACTTTCAATTAAAATGAAACACCGTAAAGTATTTTGTCATGAAAATGTTATCAGATAACAATGTTGCTCTTGAAGTTATCTGAAATACAAAAAATGGAAAAATAAATTATGTCAACACCGTTTACAACTAATCCATGTCTGTTTATACTTGGTGCTAGTTTATCCCACTCTTAAGAAAACTTTAAGAATTCAAGTAATCAAATTTTGTACAATATTGTCAATGAAATGGAAGATTTTCATGAGCCTGGAGCAAATTTAAGAATATATTCAGTTACCTGGACATTTGCTGTATTATTTCATGAACTCAAACTCAATTACCACCACTGAATGTGCTCTGGATATGATTTATCCTTATGTGTACTGTGAAGTGCTCCATTAAGTGCTGTGGTGAGTTAAGAACCTCATCAGTAGAGCGCCACGTGTGGTTAGAGTATAACGGGCAAGTCATGGAAGTTAGTCTTGACTCTCAGAATACTCTCCAATATGTAAAAATAAGTGTTATATTGCTCTGATCAGATTTCCAAAACTCCACAGACTAAAGCTTTCCTTAAAAAAAGAAACATAACAGGTTAAAAGTTTCAATTTAAAAAAAGCCTTCTCTATGTTACTACAAGCTTAGTTTATTCCTCATGAAATAATTTTAAAAGTTAATATTCCACTCTGTGTGTCAATCCTTCCAGATTGGACAATGAAAACACACATCAATTTCACTTTTATTTATAGTCTGCTTTCAGAGTCACATCCACTAGCACAATACTACAAGTTTCAAATGGCTAAATAAATAAAAATAAAAGAAATTGTTTTTATTTATTTAGGTAACTGTTTCCATTAGAATGGAAAGATTGTAAGCTATACAATTTTATTTTTACAAGCCCTAAATCTTGGGCCTACATGTAAGCGGGGGAATAGTCCCGTTATTGTGGGGAACTTTCCTGGCTTCTGCACTACCCCGGTGAAGTGGGCTAGTGGAATTGGGAGCGAGGACTCCGATCCTTTCTTTACCCAGTGGCCTCCCTGCCCTTGAGGACTCCCCGTCCACTCTCCTGTCTGGCAGAGTCCTCATAACCCCAACAAGGCTGGGCCCAGGATTCCTGGGGGGCTCAACCCCCAACCCTGCTGTGGTCACCTAGGACAGGGGCTAGGGTGTCCCTGCTCTGGGGTACTCTCTCTGCACTGGGCAATTCTCTGACCCACTGACCATTACATACAAGTTAAAGCAAATGCAAGTTATTTAATCAACAATTAATTTTAAAAAGAATAAGGAAAAATGGGGAAGGTTAAAGGAAACACATCAACCCGCTCTATGGCAGGGAACATCACAAATAGTGTCTCTGGAATGTCAGGGCAGTTCACAGTCTGTTCCTTGTAAGTCCCAGGCCGCCTTCTCATGCCCTGGCTGTGCTGTAGGGATGCTGCCGTGCTCTGGTGGTGGCCACACGCTCTCAGGCTCTAAGTGGTAGGACCCTTCTTCCCAGTGTCACCCACGCCCTGTCGGGCTCATGATCCAAGCCTGACCTGCAGAGCCTCTTGGCTGAGGTGTCTCCCTGTGCTGGGCCCGCTGCCCAGAGTCCCCCTTGGTTTCCTCAGCTGCTCACCGCACCCAGCTCTAGACTGCTCCAGCCCCAGCTCCACCACTCTGTCTCAGCACTGCTGCTGCTGCTCTGCCTTCAGCTCCCTGGGCTGCTTCTTTGGCCCCTCTGGCTCTGGTTGCTGCAGATCTGCTCCCAGGGCAAGTCTGCTCTCTCTGGGCTGTGCCTCTGGCTTTGGGGCTGCAGCTCTGCTCCCAGGACAGGGTCTGCTCTCTCTGGATCTGGCACAGCTCTGCTCCCCAGCTTAGCCTGGGCCCCTGCTTTCTCCTTAGTTCAGCCCCACTCTGTCTGACCCAGGCAAATCCAGCTCACAGGACCTCCCTGGCCTCCTGACTCCCTGATTAACCTGCCCGCCCTATCATTCAGGCTGACCTGGAGCATTGGCCTCTCCCCATTGTTCCTGGGGGCTGTCAGTCTCAGGGTCCTGATTCCCCATCGACCCTTCCCCCTTTTTAGTACTGGGAGCTAGCAACTAAAACACCCCCACTGAATGTTAGTAAGGGGGCAAAAGTCCCCTTACGTACATAATGGTGTTCTTTTAATGTCAGTTGCTGAACATTAACTAGCTGTGGGTATCTTTTCATTTGGGCTTCATTTATTGTTATTGAACTGCTTTAACACAATAGGTCAAATCCTGTTTGCCTTTCACAAACTAGTAGTCTCATTGATTCTAATGGGACTAATGTGGAAGGTGAACAAGGTTTGCAATTTTTTCCTGTTTTCAAAAATAACTCCATCATGGTTTTAAAAGGTAAGTGTCATATCAAGGTATTCTGTACATTTAGTTGTGGCTAAAGACAAATACTCTATAGAAGCAAGGACTTATACACTAGTTCTACAAGACTCAACAGGACTTTCAAAAACATCCAGATGTGGCCTAGCCCAGCACCATGTGCAGAAATAGGTTAATGCTAAGAACTCTTGAAAAATCTCACATTTATATTTCACCCATCTATGCTACATTGCATAACAGCACAGTCTAGAGCAGGGTTTTATGAACCACATTTCTACCCCTTCAAAATTCCTTTACGTCCCTGTGGCAACTGCACAGAAAAATATTAGAAAAGCCTGTATTTTTAGCCATCATTGAAGTGCATGAAATTTAGCAGCTGGAAATGCCAGCATCATATGACTAGCCAGCTCTCTATGGACATGCACCATAGTTGGCTTTAGTATTGCTTTTTTTAAGTTACTTACATTTTGCTACGCTGGATAATCTATTCAAAATAAATGGGACAAAGACAACACACATTTCTAAATTAATTGTGTTGAAACTGCTATACACCAAAGTCTGCTATGATCTGCTCTAACGCAGAATTCCAATGTCAAGACAGTATTAAACTAAAAAAAGATAGCGTAGGTGGAGTTTTTTCATTTCCAAGAATTATAAAGTGTATCCATGGTTCTGAGCTTTTGCCAGTACATTCCGTTTTCCTTTCTGCCACTTTTGGTTTTTGCAATGCATCATTTCCTGTATTGCTTTTACACAAAGTGGTCTTATCAGTTTAAAGTGCAAAATAAAGATTAACACATGAGTCAGCAGATGACAGATTTTCTCCTCTCTTCCGCAGAAAATACACATGCCCTTCTGGGGGGGGGGAGGGGGGGGAGGGTATGCGCTCCTAATAGCTAAGTCACTACCAGTCCTTGAAGATAAATATGTTTATCCACAAGGTATTGTACAATCAGAAAAATAAGATGATCTCCATGTGATCTTGACCCTGGTTTAAAGGAAATCTAGTTCCTGGCCAGTTAGCAACCACTCCTTATGTCAAACCACACATACCTTTATTGTGTATTCTGAAGCTGAAATCAAACTTATTTCAAATGCAACTACCTCTTTGTATTTTTTTTCTTCACTTTAGCTAGCTTTAGTGTTTAGTCTTTGGACCTTACAGAAATACTTAAAAAACAAACAGTTTAAAACAAAACTGCCACAAACAGCTGTGTTACTTGCTTTGTATTTAAACAAAACTCAGCTAGGCAGCTTCCCGAACAGTGAGATTATTTTTCTTTCTAGCCTCCAATGAAGAGACAATTATAACTAAGAATCTGTCAGCAACACTGAGTGGCTAGTTCGATGGTGAATATTTTACTGCCTTCAAATGCCCACAAGACAGTCTGTAGGAATCTATCCTCATTTGGATAAGAGGTTGTTTTTTGGCAGGTGGGGAGAGGGGTCAGGACAATCAAATTACCACCACTGATGGAGGAAGGGAACCAACTCCTAGCCCCAGGTTCAAACAAACAAGGAGGTAGCTTTGACTCTTGTACTGACTTTAGTGTTTACTTTAATGCTCAGTGGGGCAGACAAAATAAAGAATTCCAGTAAAAAGGTTTTAAAATGTGTACAACTCAATAAAAAAAATAAAAAAAATTCAGGCATAAAAATTGTGAGAGTGCCAAGGGGGAATGGAAATCAAGAGAATCCACACAACTCCTAAGAGAGGTTTTTTTCCATTCGTTTTTCCACACTTAGTTCCATGGTTCTTTTCTCAATCTTCATTAGTTATTAATGGCATAAAGAAATAATAGGACAAGGGATTTTAATTTGCTTCTTAGAAAATAGTCATTTGATTCACTTCTCTGAAAGAAGCTCACATCTTCACAGCAATTCATTTCTTTCAATACAATATTTAGCGCTTGCAACAGAAATCAGAGTGGCTCCTCCCTGCTTTTGGTTCCCACTTTGCTCCCTGCAAAAATATTTTCCCACACAAGACTATGCCCTGGTCTACATTTAAAATTTAGAGCGACCTAGTTACAGCACTCAAGGGGGTGAAAAATTCATACACCACGCTGAGTGCTGTAGTTAAGTAGACCGAACCCCAGGTAATGTAGACCTCGCTGGGTCAACAAAAGAATTCTTCTTTTGCCCCCCATTCTTGCAGCAACCAGCGAAAAGATTTGTTTTTTCATGTTGGAACTAGGTCATGGGAGAATTGAGTGTCACTGATTCAATTATAACTGTAGTATAGATGGGGTATAAACTATTATTACAAGTACCATGGATCAGAGTATTGCACTGCAATGGACCACAGAATTTCTCCCAGTAAGTTTTACCAATTTGTATATTAATTTTTGTTTGGAACCTTATAGAAAACAGACCAATTTTCACACCTTTAAGTGTGACCAACTATGCATATCCAATCTTCCTTCAGTGGGAGCTGAGAGAAGTCCTCAAAGTGGGCAACAAGAGATTTTATTGTTGGTAACACCAGCTTACCCTTCTGAGCTACAGATTCTGATAACTTTACTTACACTAAAGAGCAACTTCACAAGTGCTCCTGGTGAAGTCACTGAGATTACTCAGGGAGTGAAGTACCATCCAATGGGCTCAAATTAATAGCAAACACAAGCTAAGTCCTGAAAGAACAGAAAAGCCTCTAAACCAAATAATGTGGACTACAGCCTATCTTTTTTACATAGTTCAGATAAACTCCATTTATGACCATTTTATAATTAAAAAAAAAGTTAGCTTGTAACAAGCTTGTAAATCACAAGATAAGCATTTTAGATGCCAAATTCAGTACTAAAAAAATAAAAAAATCAAGAGGTAAAAAGGGGGAAATGTGTCTTTCCTTTTTATCATAAAGCCCCGATGTGATTTTTTTAAGTAAACACAGAGCATTCCCTTTCCTGACAGTATGAACTGTCTTTAAAAAACAGGTGTTGTTTACAACAAACACCACCACACACACACACACAGATGTGTGGGTGTGTTAATACACACAAAGGCAGGATAGCTGAAACCTCTTCCTATATTTAGATCTGTCTGGTCAGCTGTAATTGCATAATTTAATCAGGACCCTCTACAGCGGAAATACATCCATATTCATCATAGGCATCAAAGGAAACATCTTTACAACTATATCCTTTTACAAACCAACGCATGGTCCCACGCCATTCTCCCAATTGTTGAATTCCTCCTTTGGGAAGAGCATGGAATTTTATTTCTTTTGATCAGTTGAAAAAAATCACTTCCCTCTAATTCTGCACAGTAGGGCAGGAGGCGTTTCCTTCACAGGTGAGCTGTTGATTTGTCTCTTTCAGGAATTTTTATTTTTTAATGGTTAAAATGCACATTTAAAATGCAAAGGAAAATTTGAGAAGCTAGATCATCATATGTTAAAATCAAGTTTGTAAGACAAAATTTATTGTGTCTTTTATTCCGGAAGGCAGCACAGTCCAGTGCATATGACATGGGACTGGGAGATAGAACAGAACCATAATCTGCTGGTCTATTTTAGGATTTGCCTACAATGGGGTATTTTGCATCAGAATAGCTATATCAAATGCAAACCCAGTGAAGCTGCAATGACACAAGTGTCTTCACGAAGGGTTTGCACTCATGCCTCTATACAGGTAGCAAAAACAAAGAGTGTAGAAAAGCCCTAGAACTGAAGTCTGATCCTGATCTCATGTATCTGAGATTAAGTCATTTATCTCTGCATCTCAGCCTCCTCATCTCTAAAATGTGGATAGACAATGCTTTACCAAAGTACACAAGACAAAATCTGAAGGAAAAAAATAAAATTTATACAGTAAGATGTGTTTTAATCAAAGCTCAGCAACACAGAAACTGGCTCCTCAAAACCAAGCCAATATTATTTTAAATAATCATTTAAAATATCTGCTTTTAATAATTATCTTTACAAACTCTTGAAATAGCTCCTTCCCTTTCATTTTACTACTAAAAAAAATTTCTACAGCTACATGCATAACATTTACCTCCAAAGCATTTCTTGGCAAGAAAATTCTCTAATTTTTTTTTTCAATTTATAGAATCAATTTTATAAAACTTTAAATCACCTTTATAGACCAATCATTACTCTATCTCCTCAGCTACTTCATTTTAAAGAAAGATCTGAGTTTTATTAAATTCTTTGGTTAAAATTTTCCAGCAGTCCCTTTAAGTGTTGTAATAAGAACCCATCTGACCCACAAATGTAGCATTCTGAACAAAGAAAGTGTTTAAAGACAATATAGCTTCAAAAGCCAAGTTTATACAACCACTGAAATAAACATCAAGATCTGCCAGATTTCCACCCTCCAATGAAAAGTCTGTTTAACTACTGCATGCCATTAGTGGTCTCTTGAAAACCAGGACTGGACTTCCACATTACATTAGACCAGCTCAGTCTGGGCTTACAGAATAATCAGTGACCAGCAGCTACACTTTCAAATTGCAGGAAGTGCTCTTTGGCGCTCTCTTTTATTCAATATTTGTCAACCCACCTGAGTATGCCATACTCTTAAACAAAAGAGGCAAAGATGGGAAAGTCTTGAATTTCTTTATAGCTCATAAACTGAAGATTTTTTTTTTAATTGGAGATTTACAGGAGAAAGAGCATATCCATGCATCCTACAGTGGTTGGTAGACTCAGGGAAGACCAGATCAGAAAGCTTAGCTATTCATATTCAGATTGTTTATAAACAAACAAAATCTCAAAAAACAAAAACAAAAAACTAATAATCACAAAACCAAACAAACCAGCCTACTCGATCCCAGGTGGTAGTGACCAAAACTCATGTTGTGTGATGTGAGAACAAACACGTTGGGCTTGTCTACACTAGAAAGTTATATCGTTTTAACTATACCAGCATAATCCCCCTAATATAGATGTTGTTTGTCAGTATAAAGTGCCTTACACCATGTGGAAGGGGAAATAAATACACTTGATATAAGCCACCTTTATACCAGTATAAATGCAGAAACACTAGGGCTTTTACCAGTATAAATACTGGTTTCACACACACACACACACACACACCCTGAACCAAAACACTTATACTGGTTGAACTGAAGTATAGATCACTGTTATCAGTTTATCCCCAAACTGGCAAATGACCCCCGGACACAAAGACACCATTTGAGACTGGTACCCTTGTTGATAGCAAGGACAAAGACTGAATAGGTGGGAAAAATCAAGACAGTCTCATTCCTTGAGGTGGTCCCTCCACATAAGTTTAATGCCTTAACTCTCAGGTCTGGTCTATACTTAACTGTTTTACTAGCATAGTTATGCAGGTTAGGAAAACAATTTTTTTACATTTACATCGTTATGCCAGTAAAAGCCCTAGACTAGATGCAGTGATAGAGGCAGTGTTACCTAATGGCTAAGAACTTGGAAGACCTGGGTTCTATTCCCAGCTCTGCCAAAGACCTGCTGGGTGACCTTCGGCAAATTATTTCACCTGTGCCTCAGTTTACCCACCTTTAAAATAGGGATAGTGATACTTTATAAAGTGCTATGAAATCTACTGATGAAAAACGCTATACAAAAGCTAGATATTATTATACCTTATGCTGGTGCCCTGAAATGGCATAAGCTATCCCTGCATAAACACTTGCATACTGCTATAATTGCATCCACACTAGAGGCTTCTATCAGTAGAGCTATACAAGTAAAATTACACCAGCAAAACCCTTACTATTGCCCCAACCAACTGTCCCACACCATGCAGGGGGGTGGCAACACAGCTATAGGCAATTTGGCATGGACAAGAGTCATGCTGCAATTGCTGCAGGGCCCAAGGGCAAGCACTCTCAGGCTGAAACCTGCAGCACAAGCCCATACTACTCTCACTGATCTCAACCAGTCCTATGACAAATGGAGACTTCGTAATCACTGCCTCTAAGGAATGATACAGCAAGGATCCAGGAACCTTGGATATGCTCCTCCTTTTTAAAAATCACAAAAAGAAAGACATGGGCCTAAATTTGAGGAATAAAAAAAGCTAGAAAATTGATGAATGAAGCAAAAATAGCTAGCACACCTTGAAATCAAGGTATACACAATTGCATGCCTACGGTTTTCTTCTGTCCCGAACATTAAGGCCTTGGAGGATTTTGCTCCAAGGGTTGGAGGCACTGAAATACAGACAGTAGCGAACAGATCACACAGCACACTACAACAGGATAATTTTAAAGGAAGTGAAAAAACATGACCCTACTATGCTTACAGGAAATACAGATGTTTTACAATAAAAGGAAACTGTTACAGTATATTCTCCTGGTCTTCTGGTTGCTTCTGTGGGTTATTTTGTTTATGCCCTAGGAACAGAAATCAAGACAAGTAAAAGTCACTAGGTATCATTTTCTTATCTGAGCTTCTCCATTATTAATGTGCCCTACATTATTCTAAACCAAGAAATATTACTTGGGGTGCTGGGTGCATTTGCACCTTTTTCACACTAATTGACTGAGAGCAGATAATCAGTTCTCCAGGACAACTGCAGAACTTCAGTGAGCTCCACTAACATGTAATTAGTTACTGACATTTTCTAACTTAGCTAGGAATAGTCACATGCCAAATCAGGTCCTCTCTCCTATGCAGATAGGCCATATAAAGCTAAGGACAAGAACTGAATTGCATGAGTTTTTGGTAACTGGTCATGCCAATATCTTTTCTGCGCCACCACCACCACACATGCTGACAACTTGTGCTTAAAAAATAAATAAATGAACAAAAACACTTTTATAGTAAACAGGTGGTGTTCAAGAGGATGTACTCTGTGCGGATCCCACTGTAGCTGTACATACACCCCGCATGCGCAAGATCACAGACTTGTGACCAGCAGTGTCTGTTGAGGCCGTGCAACGCCCCCTCATTCTCCTCTCTCATACAAGAGCATAAAGGACGGGGCAGTTGCAACAATCTCTCAGGGTAGTTAAGAACTACAAAATAAACAAGTGTGGCGATAGCCTGGTCCTATCTACACAAGAAAGCAACCTCCTGAAGCACGTGTAGTAGTTTCTTCTTCTGGTGGTGGTTTCAGCAAGAGGACAGGAAGCTTGATCAACAGTTTAGATAAAAGCTGAGAACACTTTAGGAAAGAACTTCAGGTGAGGTCTCGGCACTACCTTGTTCCTGTGGAGAGTTGTAATGGAGATTTAGCCATAAGCATTTGAAGCTCGCTCACTCACTCGGCTGAAGTCAGAGCCCACCAATAAAACCAAGCTTCAGAGCGAGGTCGTGTGTGGAACATTCTGAGAAGGACCACACTGAAGTCCCAGGTTCTCTGACTGGTGACGTAAAAGTTCCTTGATAAACTTTAATACCATGGAGTGAGACACAATCAAACAACTATACAGACCGGTGGCAAGGTGAAATTGCCGTGAGGTAGCCCAAATAGAGCTGAGTGGAAGCGCGGCCTGTTTCAAGCATCAGAGGTAGTCATGGGTCTTATGTACTAAGGTCTGAGCAGGGTCCAGACCATGCTTGGCCACCTGTATGGAGAATCTCTTCTATGACTACGTCCATCTGATAAATATTTCCCTATTCTGAACAACAATTTCCTGGACCTGGAGGGAGCAGACAGTATCTGTGGTACTCAGCCAACCAACAGCTGTACTGTCAGATGCAGTGACCCCGGGTCTGGATACAGTATCAGCAGTGGTGCTGTGAGATCAGGTCCAGATGGCCCAGAAGGCCCAGAAGCTGGCTTGGTGACTGAATGGATATTTAAGAGATCTGTCAGCCAAAATTGTCTTGGCCAATAGAGAGGCAATCAGAATGACCATGACCTTATCTCTGCTGATGTTGGAGATCACCCTGGGAATTAGGTGAACAGGTAGAAAGGCATGGAGCAAACCTCCATCCCACTGTAGGAATGGGCTTATTCCACCTATGGAACAAAATTTCTAATATATGACATTGTCCTTGCTGGCAAACAAGTCTATCAGGAAAATCCTCAAAGACAGAATATCAGCTCCACTATCGATCTGTGCAACGACCATTCATGGCTGGTCACAGATTGACTGCTCAGGACATCCACTAGGTTGTTGTTGACTCTCAGGAGGTGAAGAGCCATTGGTGTCACCTTGTTCTGGTGACATCAAGTCCGAAACTAGATGGCCTCCCAGACCACAGGGGTGAGAAGAAGGTGCCCTTTTTTTGTATGCAGTGCATATCTGTGTTGTCCATGAAGATCTGCACTACCCAAATTCCAGAAGACATGCTGGAGCTCCACACAGGCCAGCCTGATAGCTCTGTGCTCCAGGACAGTCATCTGTCTCCAGAAAAGTCTACGGATCAGGTCCTTTGAATTTGTAGATGGTCCAATGAGCTCCCCAGTCTGCCCTGACACCTCCGTGATCAGGGTCTTTGTCAGGGAGGCGACTGAAAAGGATACTTCTCTTCGTGTGTTTGTTGGGTCCACCCGCCAAGCCAGCTCTGCAATGACATGCTGGGAGCACTGAAACCATCCTGTCTAATATCTTGCTGGGGAACAGACTGACCTGGAGGGGCCACAAATGAAGTCCAGTAAGCCGTGGTGTCATGTATGTGCATGCTGACATGTGGCTAACATTGCGAGACAAGTCCATGCTGTTGTAGTCTGTTTTAATGTCAGCTGAAGATTGAATGGCTGTAACGTCTGGAACCTGTCCTCCTAAGGCAGATATGCATTTTCAGATCTGGAGTTCATCATGGTTCCTATGAGGGAGCAAGAGATGATTTTCGTTATTCACTAGCAGGCCCAACTGAGCGAACAGGCATATAGTGCATTCCAAACTTGCTGCAGTCTCCTGCTGTGATCTCCCTCTGAGCAGCTGGTCATCCGGATAGGGGTAGAAGTGGGCCTTCTCAGGTGGGCCACTATCACCAGCAGGCATTTTTGTGAAGATTCTTGGTGCTGTGGAGAGCTTGAATGACAGTATCTTGTACAGGTAATGAGTTTGGTCCCCCCACAATGTGGTTCCCCAGTGATCTCAGGGTGGCCCTAGCATCCTTTAAGGAGTGGAGCGATCATCAGTTCTTTTATTAAACATCTCCACCTCCCTCAAATGGGAGGTCTTGTATGGTGTCCTGGATCTTTTCTGATATTCCTGATGATAAAAGCCAGGAGGCCCGCCTCATGGGTATAGCCAGTGCCATCAGTCTGACCACCACATCAGCAGCGTCGCTGGCTGCCTGTAAGGCTGTTCTGGCAAGCATCTGGCTTTCTCTAATGATCTCCTTTAAACTCCTCCCCAGCATCCTGCGGCACTTGCTCCAAGAAGAGAGGGATCTCTGGCAAGCTCTAGGGTCACTCAAAGGATAGCAAGGAAGTATCCCTGCTTGATGCTGGGAGGAAGGTATAGTGTGGTGGTGGTGGGGAGGAGTAGTATTCTTTAAACACTGGGGCTGAGGAGTGATTTCTCTGCTTCAGAGCCCAGTGCTGTTAAGGTGCCAATGATGCCCCCATACAGGATCTTGATGACTCTGGGGGGGTGGGGGGGGTGGACCTTGGTCCCATAATTATCACCACAGTAAATACTTCATCCGTGCCACCCTCCAGGCACAGATTTAGGCATCCTGTCCTTGGAAGACTGATTTATTTTCTCCTTTCTCTGGGCAGTGCCTCTCTATGCTGGGAGCTGTGTCTGGCTCCGCTTGGCCCTTCTTTTCAGCCTTACCTTTGTGTTGAGGCACCAGTGCAAGATCCAACAATAGCCGTGCTGTTGACTGAGGAGCCAGTGCAGAGGCTGAGACCAGTGCTGAATTATTGGCACTGATGTCAGAATGGTAACTGTTTTGGGGTTGAGATAGCAGCAGTTGGTAGAGAACCACTGGCATAGGCTATGCCCATTGACAAGGGATATGAGTCCATAGAAGGTAAGGGCTTCAATCTTTGAAAGCTGAGAGTCCAACATGGCAGTTCGCTCAAGACACGTCACCCAGTTGTACCGGAGGGAATGGGGAAAATCCTCCTGTTTGTTGGGTGGTTTTTGTTTGTTTTATTCTTTGTTTTTTGTCAGAAGTTTCCAAACAATACAGTTAATCAGAGATAAGGGTGAATAAGTATTTCTTCAAACTATGCATAAAAGAGGAGTCTGAAGTAAAAGAAGGGTAGCAGGTCAAACAGTCACCAGGTTCCATCTTGCTGCCATGGGCAGTAAGGGGGAACTGCAGAAGGGTCGAGGCTGCTCTACCCTTTATCCCCTTGTACAGGAGCATGAGGTGGCACAGGTCACATTCATGGTGCTGACAGCAACACCTAGTAAAAAAAAAAAATCCAATCTTTGGGCACCTAAATACTCAAAGAGCCACCTAAGCTTTCATTTACAGAAAACAAATAACTCCCTCACCCAACAGTTCAATCCCCATATGCACAAAGATGGCTTTAGATAAAAAAAAAAAAATCGAAGGTTTGGTCTACATTAGATAACTAGTTTGTTCCCCCTCAATCACTTGAAATAAATGCACTTTACATTCATACAAAGTGCTTCTTCCTGCAATAATCGGGGCTCTAAACAGTGATGAGCTGCCAAAAGCTTAACAACCGGTTCCCTCCTCACCCCATGAGGGGGTCGTGGCCCGCCCCCACCCCTGCCTCATCCAACCCCCTCCCGTGTTCCCTGACTGCTCCTGGAACCGGGCAGGAGGGTCTCGTGGGCCACTACGTTACCCCGCCCCTAAGAGAGGTGCTGGCGGTGCTTACCTGGGGCGGCACCTGGGAAGCATCCAGCAGGTCCCTCTGGCTTCTAGGGGTGGGATAACGTACCTGGGGGGGGAGCAAGGGGAGCGGCCGCTCCCCCCACTGATCACATCAAAAGTGGCACCTTAGGTGCCGACTCCGTGGGGGCTCCGGGTCTGGAATACCCATGGGAAAAATTTGGTGGGTGCAGAGCACCCACCGGCAGCTCCCCGCCCCATGCCCAGCCCCAGCTCACCTCCGCCTCCTCCCCACTCTGCTTCTCTGCCCCCCACCCCCGGCTTCCCACGAATCATTTGTTTGTGAGGGAAGCCTGGGAGGGCTGAGAAGCAGGCGGTGGCTTCACGCTCAGGCCCAGGGAGGCAGAGGCGAGCTGGGGCAGGGAGCGGTTCCCCTGCGTGCCTCCCGCCCTCCTCTCCCCCAGTTACCTGCTGCGGTGTAGGTGGCCCCCCGCCCCAGCTCGCCTCCGCCTCCTGGGCCTGAGCGCAAAGCCGCTGCCTGCTTCTCAGCCCTCCCCGGCTTCCCACACGAACACCTGATTTGCAGGAAGCCGGGAGGTGAGGGGAGGCCGGGAGTGGAGAAGCAGAGCGGGGCGGAGCATAACTCAGGGGCAAAGACGAGCTGGGGCCAGGGCAGGGAGCTGCACCCCCCAAATTTTCCCCGTTGGTGCTCCAACCCTGGAGCACCCACAGAGTCAGCGCCTAAGGTGCCACTTTTGGCCGGTTCTAAAAGGGCATCTAAATTTAACAATCGGTTCCAGTGAACCGGCTCCAGCTCACCACTGGCTCTAAGGGATGTTCCAAACAGGCCTTGATTTTTAGGGATAAACAACTGAGTCTGAATCATTTCAATGCCCATGCAGATCAAGCTGCTTGATAAAGTGTTTAAAATAGTTCTCCCACCACTGGGGGGCAGGGAATGCTGGGAATAGAGCTATCAGCTGCAGCTCACAGCTGCCTCTGCCAACAAACCTTCTGCAGTTCACCAGCTCAACACTCCTGCCATTCCACTCTCCACCTATTGAAATACTAGCCACTCCATAGGTCTCTTCAGCTTTCCTCCAACCCCCAAACTCGTGTCCACAGCTGTTCAGCCACCTGTGGTTTGGTGACTGCAAGCCCCATTCTGACGGTTCACTTGGGGTTGATCAAATTGTGACCTGTAGTTACTAAGCCAGGGATAGTTATTTTTTTGTCAATGTCCAAGATCTCTTGATCAAGGTATAGTCAAGGTCCAGAGTCCAGAGAAAAAAAAACAACAAAAATAATAAATAATAAGTAAATAAAAATATTTTGGGGTCCATTCAAAAACAACTGGCAGTCTGGATCTGGCCCCCAGTCTGCCTATTGACTACCCCTGTACTAAGCCAACTGTGGTTTGCCAGCTGGTGAGAGCATTAGCATGATGATAAAGGTCAATTCTAGGAGATATCAGTCCAAGATGGCTCCACTGTCCCTTGCCCCATTACTGACTCCCAGCCTCAGGAAGGTGCCCACTCTCCCTGCTACAGCTCTGTTCTATTAAAGAGGGCAAGCACTAATTGAACAACATCCTGCCACCCAAAAAAAGGCAGAGACCCCAGTCTTCCCACCTGCCAGTTAGCCAGGAGATTGAGAAGGGGGAATGCTGGTGGAGAAATAGGGCCTTTTCTGTGGGAACATTATGAGGGGCTTAGGTGCTCCTCCCCTCACCTTCCCCCACTACTCTGATCTCCGTCCACATGCCACAGGTCATCTGCCAGATGAGGACACAAATGGGTAGCATTTCTGGTTGGGAGAATGGGAAGAAGTGGAAGTGGGTGAATGGTCAGGAAGGGACTCTCAGCCAGTAAGCTATGGGAAATTCACTGGCAGATTTGTCTGAGGTTTTAGGACAGTTACATCAAGGCTAGGTTCTAGGTGCGCTACAAATGTTAATGATGGTGTACCCAACTATGTCACGTACCTGATTACATCTGACAGGGCTTTATGCAGTTCTATATACACAGCAGGATATATAAGCCAGGGACATACTTATGAACCATCTGTTAACAGTAAGAACGGATTGGAAGAAAAGGGAAAAAAAACTGAAAATTTTCAAAAGTCAGTACTTTTTCCATTGGAAATAAAAGGACATATTTTCCAGTCAGCTCAACTGACTGTTACATGGAAAATAGCTGTGTGTGGATTCATATTATTACCTTCTTACAAATTCAATAAGAAAAAAAGTGGTTCAGCCATTTTACAGCTACTTGTGAACAAAAGCAGTTAATTCAATTTTTTTTTCTCAAAACTATCTTGAACAAGTTATTCACCTCAAACAAACAAGTCAATAGGTCTGAAACCGAACTGATAGGGGACTAGAGAAGTTCTGTGATGCTTCTAAGACTGTCTAGTCCAACAATTCAATTCATCAGGATAGTAACTGTACTGGTTACCCTAAAACTACATCCAAACAAAACACACATAGCCAGTTTAAAATACAAGTAGACGTTTTTCCTAATCACTGACACAATTACCTTTTGCAACACTTAAATGGCAAGCACTTGTAGACTTGTAGAATGACTATTACAATAAGACAGCACTGCAATACAATTGTGTATTTATATACAAAAACGTTTCAGTCATCAAAATACATGGTCCACATCCATATTTTAATAATAATTATAGGCGAACATGATTTCTCTGAAATGATACAAGGTTTGCCACTACTAGTCCCTCTGACATATAAAGACGGCTTCACTGTGTATAGAGAAAAATGGGGAGGGAAGTCACGCCTTTCTGGGGGGTTTTTTGTTTTGATTTATTTTAATATCTAATCTCAGGTTCTCCCTTCTCTCTCTTAGCTAGAAACTCTGGCATATTTGGGACTGTAACAAAGATCTCCCTTCCAGCAAATAGAGGTATAAAAAGTATTCTTTTTAAACTGGCGGTTCATTCAAATGCCCCAATCCAGATCAGGATCCTGTGTTAGGAGAGGTGCAAATACACGGGATGACACTACACCTGGCGTACAGAGTTTACAATTGCAAATTATTAGACAAAATTTCAAGGAAGCAGAAAATATATTTAAATAAATTTGAGGCCATTTTCACAGATAAGTGGCAAAAAAGTGTTACTTTAAAGGTGACCTAAAAAGCAAGAGCGATTGCTTCCTAAATTTCCTTATGAGAAAAATCTAAAAGGCCTTGAAAAAGGCAGGTGGTGGTTTATCAATTCCCTGGACTCTGCAGTACTTGATAGTCATTAGCTTACAGTGGTATATCATCATCAAATGTCTTACTCCTCCCTCTTTCCTTCATTAGCAGATGTTTGTAGTAAAGCCAGCCTTTGTTTTTAAGAGGACTCTGAAATGGATTCTTAAAAGTTCTGCCAGCAACTTTAAAATTAGTTTCCCCTTTCTTTTAAGTAGCAAGAGAAAAGCTTTTCTACCAATCACAAGTCATCAAATAAATGTAACAATATTATTTTGAAAAAAGAGTAAATATGTTCTACTTTAGTCTAGGTCCACACATGGAAGCTTCTTGTGGCAAAACCGCACTTTTACCAGTACAGTTATATCAGTTCCATTTAGGCTATGTCTACACTGCGCTTTCATCACTATAAGTTTTGTTGCTCAAGGGTGTGAAAAAAATCACACACCCCCCCCGAACAACAAAAGTTGACACGAAAAGCACCAGTGTGGACAGCGCTTTGTGGGCAGGAGACACTCTCCCGGTGACGAAGCTACCGCCTCTCATTCAGGGTGGTCTTATTTTGTCGCCGGGAGAGCACAGCTGCACCATTGTAAGGTGCGTAGTATAGACATAGCCCTACACCTCGCCATATCTCGGATAGACGTAGCTATGCCAGTAGAAGTCTGCAGTATTGACCTGGCCTCAGTAGATGTTTTAAGGAGCTGCAGTACTCCTGACTGAAATATTCATCTCTGACTAGATAATTCCTGTAGCTGTCTTGGGTCAGTAACTTAAGTGATATCCAAATATGACAGAGTGCTAGCAGCAGCACCCTGATCACCCTGATGGTGCTGCAGCATGAAGTAGGCTGCAGGCTCAGCTATGAACAATTAAATACTTTCTACTGCAGGAATGTGAGCACCTGGGTGGTAATTACTGGGCTCATGATGAAATTAGGAGGATATAGGTAGAAGGAAGAGGCAGCAAGGGGGAGCTTTCTACAGCGTTAAATCTGTCCGCAGAAATGATATTCTTAACGAAATATTACGGCTAGCCACAGAACTTGTGCAATTGGCTATAGCTACTGTAATAGTAGGGATGCTGGTGCATATTGAGATAGCAGGCAACAAATTGGCGGACAAAGGCAAAAAGTAACATTAATCATGAACAAGTTGACCTAGTAATCCCCTTAGCAAACTGGAATTTAAACACCTAATCAAAAATGAGCTAAGGAAGGAATGTCAAGAACATTGGGCAAATTAAACAAAAAGGGATAAATTCCGAGAAGTATGTCCTACATTTGACAATGTTGACATAATCAAAGGCCCTGAGAGGAAGAACAAAGTGGTTCTATTTAGAATTATATCAGGGCATTGTAGTAATTTATTTCTAATTAACATACACAAAAATAAATTATGTATGACATGTAAAGGTCCAGGGAACAATAGATCCTTTTGGATTGTAAAGACCACGCCAATGATGGAGGTGTTTATATAGAAAAATAAGAAGCCTTAAAGTAAAAACACTTTGCAACATTTATAAAAAATACAAGGAAAATGGGGCTCAATAGTAAAAGCTTTTCTGCAATTCTTTAAGAACACCAGGAAAGGCATGAGAACCTAAGTCATGAAAAAGATATAAAAGTACAGTGCATTCGGGGATCGAGAACGAAGTCTGCTACTCCATAAAACCAAAGTAGCAGCTCAGACAGGAAGCTTAGGGCTTGTCTACATTACCAGCCGGATCACGGGCAGCGATCAATCCAGCGGGGGTCGATTTATCGTGTCTGGTCTAGACACGATAAAATCGACCGCCGCACACTCTCCCGTCGACTCCGGAACTCGACCGGAGCGAGAGGCTCAGGCGGAGTACACGGGGGAGCGTCAGCTGTCAACTTACCGCAGTGAAGACACCACAGTAAATAGATCTAAGTACGATTGATTGATTTCCCTCCCGGTGTAGGCCAGGCCTCAGAAAGTGAGCTGTACTGAAGAGGGAGGCTGCATGGAAAAAAGCTCTTCCTCCAAGATGCCTGTGTTATGTTTGGTTTCAGAGTAGCAGCCATGTTAGTCTGTATTCGCAAAACGAAAAGGAGTACTTGTGGCACCTTAGAGACCAACAAATTTATTTGAGCATAAGCTTTTGTGAGCTACAGCTCACTTCATCGGATGCATGTTTAGCAAACAGTTTAGCAAACACTTGAGCCCTTCTAAGCTACTATTGTTTTTTGCTTTGGGTTACTAAAGGTTAAACTTTTGTTTTTGTAAGTGATCTCTCACCTATCTATCCAGAAAGCATGCTTCAAGGCTTGAAACTAATATCGGTTTTAAATGTTTCAAAAGAGACTTCTCTAGATTAAGTCTAATGCTAGAAGTTACACAAACTATAACTTACATGTTTCAGGTAATACAGACAAAAGACTTTTCCTCTGCCTTCTACATCCCAAATGGAAGCACTGAACACACCAACACCAACAGGAATAATAAAGGGCCTATTAAGGATGCTACGCTGCAAAACCAGCAATGGGCAAAATTCAAAACAAGAAGCTGTAATCGCTGAGACGGTAATCTACACATAACTAGATTTCCTGAGGTATTCAATAAAGTCAAAATTTACACCTTTTAGAAAAAAGTACAGTTCTTCATTGTATTCACCAAGTCTTCATTCTACATAGTTCTACTAAACAGGTCACTGATATAGTAATATCCTCTATGAACCAACGTAGGTCCCACAAAGCTAATGGAGTTAGATGTCTAGAGATCAGAGAAGGAGACCGCAAATCAGGAAACCCTCATCCAATGTAAATCGACATCAACTTCAATGGCATTCATCTATGCAAGCTGAAGAGCTGGTTACACAACTCTGATTTTAAAGTTGATTTAGCTAAACTGTTGGTCTTGAATCCAGTGAGAAAGTTTCTCCAGCATAGACAGGCCCTAGGCATTATCTTTCCATCCAGGACAACAGAAGCACAATACAGAAAACCAAAGAAAGTGTGCTATCAAATACAAGGACTTCAGGCTCATTGTATATCAAAAACAGTAAGATCCCAAAGACCTTAGAAGAATATGGTGTTTTCACAAGTAAGACAAACCCCATAGTTCACAGAGATTTTGTACTGTTAATCATTTAAGAATTCAAACTGCTTTACAAGAACAGGTTCTCTCTCTGTTTCCTAGTTTTGATCAAGTCAAAAAATATCACTAGAATGGCCCTTCACCTTACTTGGCTTCTTGCCAAAAATGAGGAGGAGCACAAAAAATAACCAAAACTTCTTAAGGCTGTAAAAGTTGAACGGGCTTGCTCATCCCATCTCTTCACTCCTTATGTTCTCAACGTTTCTCTGAGATGTCTGTGCTTAAGGGAACAAAGCTGTCATGTGCCATCATTTTCCCTCCTCCCATCATATACATCCCTGTGAGGAAACCCTCATTTTCTAACTGTCCTACCGCTTTGGTGAGTGACTGAAGGACCAGATAAGAAGAGAGAGACTATTACACTGTACCTGTAATTATACTATCTTAGAAAGAGAAAGTATTAAAAAAAATCTACCAGCTCTCCACACTAGACTACATTCCCGTTCAAAAAAAAGCTACAGAAGTGACAAACAACGTATACAAACTTTGCAACAAAAAATGAAGTCTTTAGTCTCAAAAGAGAAAAAAAACACCGTTTATGCATTTGTCTTATCTGCTTTGGTGTACAACACCCCATAATAGTAGGAATGGGACCAGAATCTTCCCTAATTTAAGATAATGGTCTAGCAGAAGACTAGCTAACACCTTTCTTGTCTCTCACAAAACTGCTCAGCAACTTTAAAAGCACAATTGAGCAAAGAATAAGCAAAAAATTGTTTTGCAAGCCATTTTTCTTTGTAAAGAAACATGAATGCAAATGTGTTTTGTGATTCTCTGGTATGCGGGGGACAGTGGCGGATTAAAGATTTTGCCGCCCCTAGGCCCTGAAATAATTGCATCCCCTCCACCCCAACTCACCTCCGCTCCGCCTCCTCCCCTGAGCGCGCCACCAGGTCCTGCTTCTCCCCGCTCCCTGCCAGTGCTTGCGTGTGAAACAGCTTCACGACGGATGGGGGAAGAGCGGGTAACGCGGCACGCTCAGGAGAGGAGGCGGGGCCAGGGCGGGGATTTGGGGAAGGGGTGGAGTTGCGGCGGGGCCGGGGGCCACGAACCAGCACCAGGGGAAGCAGCCTCTGGCTGCTATTATAAATTTGTCGGCCTAGGCATTAATACGCCGCTGGCTGGGGATGGCCAGTGGAAAGGGGAGTGAGAAAAAGCCTTTTACTCTTCACTATCTGTATCATACCTAGAGAGACTGATAGGAACTCAGTCTTGCCCCCAAGTTTACAGAAAATTACTAAAAAAAAAGATCAGGAAGAACAGCAAGAGATTTAACAGTTTCAGCCAGTCCTAGATTCACTTCTTGCTCACCTATGCTTTGGAAACAAATATGAGAGCCTCCTTTCCACTGTATCTAGGAAATAAGCAAGTTGCAACCTGTATATTTTTTTATCCATTAATCAAAGCTGCTTTACATGAGAGTCTTTAGCCATGGGTGCATGCAAGGTAGGAAGCTTTCAATTTTAACTACTTTCCACCTCAAGCCACACTGAAACCTAATTACCTAAAGAGTGCAATGTATTGGTAGAATAAAGATAAATATGCAGTTCATTAACACATGAATGTGAACAAACAGCAAATGTTTCCCCTCCTCCCCCAAACACGTTTACATGTGGAAACCACAACAGGATTCTTCAGACACATTTCACATCTAAGCGAACTTTTCTGCTTTAAAAAAAAAACGGCTAGGTACTACAGTTAGTTTACTTTGATTCGTTTATATATAAATGATTCTCTACCTAAATAATTTCATTGAGTCACCTTTCTATTTGACCCAATTAATTACAGCAGGTTTAACATTGAACACTGCAGATTTTAAGCAGACAATTCATGTACATGCACACTAACATGGCATATTTAAGAAGTACAAGAAACTCAAAGATTTACTATAACCTAACATAATGAATTTAAAATAAGCCTCTACTGTAGAATATGCTACATATGCAATGTGCTGCAAATACTGCTTATTTAATGTCTTATATAAAATGTTTAAAATATTCATATTATACAAGTTTGAAATGACATTAATATTTGATTCTTCAATGTGCCTAATTCTGTGTCCATAAATAAGACTATAATCACATAACAGTAGCTAGTACCAGCTCTATTTGTCCCTCCCCAATTTATCTATATTTTTTCCTATAATTAAAATGGCCTCAGTAGTCCTAACAATATACTGTGGCCTCATCCACATGCAGAAATTGCATTGCTTTAATGAGTTAAAAAACCCCAATTCAGCTAAATCAGTGCAAAGCCCATATATTAGTGTAAGCTAACCTGATATAACCCAGCTGAAAAGTATGCCTATGCAGGGCTTGCACTGGTTTAACTAAATAAGTTTCTAAACAGATTTTAGTTAAATTGGTTCAATTTATAGGATTAGACAATGCATTACAAAAGTTGGCTATAAATTCTGAAACTCAATTTATACTTTTATCTGTTAAAAAAATAAAAAACATCAAATACTGCATTTGGACTTTCCTTATCACAAACGTTTTGTACCCAGAGGTAAGGTCTGTCAGCTTGAAGCTGTTCACAATCACCCCCCTATTCAACCACGTTATTGAGTGAGGAGCGGGAAAACAAATGAGGCACTATCAAATTATCAAGATAAATGTTTTTAAACGCATACCCATTTCTAAGTTATGCAATACTATTCTGATCACTTTGGTGTAACATTTTTAATAATTTCAATGACAAAACTTGCAAGTTAAATAAATATTTTAATTTATAATTTAGACTATCTGTGTTAGACATTTCTAATTAAGACTGTCTGCATTAACATATTTAGATAATCACATCTGTTGCCATGAAGGAAAAAAGTCCCTCTTCTAAGCATAAAAATATGAAATAATGCTTTAGAAATTACTGGTGAACCACATTAATGATTTACTCATATGCCAAGTCAGCAGTAACACTTGCCTTTGGATAATACTGCTCTGAACAGTACCTAAATATAATTTTATAAAGGCATGTTTAAAAATAATTTTCTTTTCTCCTTGTATGCCAGACAAGGCCATGTCTACATGAGGAAATTGACCAGAACAGCTCCAGTATAATTTAGGGGTTCTGGAATAACTCCCCATGTGGACACTCGATTCCTGAATAAAAGCAATTTTATTCTGTAATAGTAACTTCACTTTCAAGATGGAGTAGTTATTCCACAATAAAGTCACTTTTATTTCAGAACAGAGCGTCCACACGGCAGGCAGGGTCATTCTGGAATAGCTAAGTAAGAATAGGTTTCAGAGTAGCAGCCGTGTTAGTCTGTATTCGCAAAAAGAAAAGGAGTACTCGTGGCACCTTAGAGACTAACAAATTTGTGCCACAAGTACTCCTTTAAATAAGAATAGTTGTTCTGGAATAAATGCCAGTCAATTTGCCCATAAATCTACAAAAGAAATTTAACTGAACAAATAAACACTTTCCTATCACTGATCTAGGATCTTAATTATCTTGCAACTGTTTACCATGCCAGGTATTACATGCACAATATTGCTACACTAGGCAGCCCGGGAGTCATATCACCACAATGTTAAACTGTCATTTCAATGGAAGACAAGTACAGAGGTGGTGCACCAGTGGCCATATTGTTAATATTAAAAGATCCCAGGCACAAGAGGCATGGCTGTGCAATTAAGTATGTAGTTCAATGCTCTGTACTATGAGCAAAGGCTAAAGGAAGTGGTAATGTTTAGTTTGGAAAAGAGGAGATGGGGGGGTGGGGGGGGGGTGATATCCATCTTGAAAGGCTGCCATTAAAAAAAAAAATGGAGAAAAGTTGTTCTCTCTTGCCACAAAGGACAGGACAAGAGGCAATGGGTTCAAACTACAGCATAGCAGATTTCGATTGAATCTCAGAAGAAACTTCCTAACTGTAAGAACAGTAGGACAATGGAACAGACTGCCTAGGGAGGTTGTGGAAGCTTCTTCACTGGAGGTTTTCAAAAGGAGGCTGGATCTGTCTTGGATGGTTTAGACAAAACAAATCCTGCATCTTGGCAGGGGGTTAGACTAGACCAGTGGTTCTCAACTGGGGCACTCCAAGCAGGTTTTATGGGGTCCACCAAGCAGGACCAGCATTAGACTCGCTGGAACCCAGGGCAGAAAGCCACAGCCCCACCGCAAGGGGCTGAAGCCCAGGGCCCTGAGCCGCAACACCTGAGGTGGAAACAAGCCTGAGCAACTTCGGTTTGCGGTGCCCCATGACGTGGAGCCCCTGGCAATTGTCCTGCTTGTTACCCCTTAACGCAAGCCGTGGCTTTTATATGCAGAAAACCAGTTATGGTGGCAGAGCTGGGCTGTGAAGTTTTTATAGCATGTCTGGGGGACCTCAGAAAGAAAAAGGTCGAGAACCCCGGGACAAGACGACCATTGCAGTCCCTTCTAATCCTTTGTTCCCCCCTAAGACTAGTTATGAGAACTACACTTCATCTGCCTTTGATCCAACTCAACTACGCGGCACATTTTAGAGCAAACAGAAATGTGCAAAAACCTGAAGTCACACTGTGTAAGTCTACACTGCATCTGGGAGTGCATCTCCCAGCCCAGCTCCACAGACTTGTGCTAGCAAAGCTCACACTAGCACATTAAAAATTGCTGTGCAGCTGGGGCTGGAGCTCAGGTTCTCAAGCCTGGAGTTGGGACCACTGCCTGAGTGGCTACATCAAAGCAACATCTGTCTACACAGCTATTTTTAGTGTGCTAGCACAAGCCCCAATACCACATGTCTGTGGATCCAGTCTGCGAAGCTCATTCCCAGATGCTGTGTAGACGTACCCTTAAATTCTGTTAATCTGGGCTCTTTTGCATTCCTTGGAATTGGACTGTTTATTTTATGAAGCGTTTGGCTTTTCTTCCCTAAAAGACAGCTTCCTTTATGCAAATGAACATTTGTTCTCCATTGAGATTGTAAAAAGAAAAGGAGTACTTGTGGCACCTTAGAGACTAAACCAGTAAAATTCTGTCCCTCTTCCCCCTCCATACTTCACCCTACAAGGGAGTATTATCTTTAAAACCAGAGGCCTGTTCTACACACAGTTCTTGTGCTGGTATAACTATTTCAGTTTGGGATGTAATTTTTTTTACCAAGATATTTATAACAATACAACCCTTTATGTAGGTAAGTTATATCAATACAAAGGGGCCTTATACCCATGTAGCTTATGCCCCTTCCCATATACTGTCATAACTGTGTCCACACCAGGGAGGTTACACTGCTTTAACTATAGTGGTTGCAACTTGTGTGTAGATGAGCTCTAAGACACTGACATCTTAACAAATCAACAAAGTTTTTGTTTTAAAATGTACTTTTGTTTGGCTTTAAAAAAAAAAAAAAAGCCCAACACATTTAGAAACTCAAGAACAGGAATCAGAAAATCTTTATAAAGAACTGGGTGGTTCCAATTATTTCAGATATCCTTACACACACAGAGAAAGTAAAAGGGCTATCTGAACATTAATATTCAGAATAGTTCTTCAGGAACTGGAATGGAAAAAGACAGTATAACTGGGCAAGTTAGTCATAAAAAAAAATAAACCACAAATAAAAAGAACATTAGAAGAGTCACTTCATTAACCACAAGGCAGTCTTTGTGACCTCATGTCCATTTTCACAGGTTTTACAGTTCTCCTTTCAATAAGGTTATTTCATTAGTCTGTTTCACCACAGCACAAGAGAGCTCCTTATCCACATTTTACAAATATTTCTCTGAAAAATGGGTTTCAATGCTTTACTTCCAGCTCAGAAAGTAGCTTACCTAAAAGGGCATCTTGTTTTGATCGGACTGAACCTGTAGTCTAGTCTCTTCAATCTTCCAGTAATACTCTATTGATTTTCTATTGCTTTCCATAGCCTCTCACAAATCCATTTTAATCTGTAGTTATCACAGATAAATACAGATGGATGCAAAAATACTTAGTTTCTCTCAATTAGAGATCATATATGATTCAATGATGTTCACACAAGTCAAACCAGACAGCATTTAAGTCTACCACCACAAAAATACCAAACCAAAGGACACAGATAAGAGCCACAAGCAGGATTTGCCATGTGTGCATTGTAAAGCTTTTACTATCAGTACAAATAGTAAGAAGATTTAAGATGCTTAACATACAAAACAGTTAGTTTATGCCATTAGAAACTAGTATGCCACAGATAAAACCGATTTTTTTCCTGTAAATAGTTTAAAAAATCACAGTTGCCTTAACTAAGGAAAGTAGCGAGCTATTGACAAGCAGGATTTAAAATCAGATTAGTTTTAAAATAGGTTTGGTCATATAATTCAACATATACCACTCAGTTCTACAGAAGCATTTCAACAGAGATACATTCAGAGTCACTACTTCTAGTAGAAAGAAAAGGAGTACTAGTGGCACCTTAGAGACTAACTAATTTATTTGAGCCTAAGCTTTCGTGAGCTACAGCTCACTTCATCGGATGCATCCGATGAAGTGAGCTGTAGCTCACGAAAGCTTAGGCTCAAATAAATTAGTTAGTCTCTAAGGTGCCACTAGTACTCCTTTTCTTTTTGCGAATACAGACTAATATGGCTGCTACTCTGAAACCTACTTCTAGTAGGATAAAGATCACTAGTAGACTGGACAGAGTGTTAAACCATTTGCCCGCTTTCATCACTTCGCTGTTGGATTGTGTAGTCAGCAAGTAAAGCCTGATCATTTTTGAACCTCGGGAACTGTATAAAATTCAGCTTTTCCCCCACCCAATAAGAGAGAGATGGTCATTCTCTATTTCAATTGTTAATGACTGGGAGAAGGAGGTTAATAGTCAGGGTACCTCTGCTCACATATTGCTCTTCATAATTTCAAATTCTCTTTATATAAAATGTTTTAAGTTATACACATGGTGCTCTCCGCATCCCCATTTTTGAAGCATAACAGGCCATGCCACACATGCTTGCTTTGGTGCCCCCATAATGTGGTTTAATTATGATGACTGAACTAATAGGCTCATATCACAGACTTTTACAGGTTGACCCCATGTCATTCTGATGTATCATTTTGCACCAGTTCAGTGCTGTAAATCAATTTAAGATCTCCAGCAGGCTGAAAAGGCTGGTAATGATGCTTTCTCTGCAGTCTCTGGGGACTCCACATTATACACAACTTACATTATTTATAAAGCTGAGAGGATGCCTCCATTAGCCTTATAAGACTACAGAAATGAAGGCTTTTGTATACACACAACTTGGACTGGGCAGTGCACACTATTGTATTTTAAATATGACAACATTCAAACTTATTATTTCCTATTTTTTTTAAACAAACAAACATGGCTTCAGTCTTTAACTTGCACCCATAAAATGGCTCAGAATTTAAGGAGGGTCTGTAAAAATCACTCCAGTATACACAAAAAAGGCGTAGCAATGTTATTAACCACTGTATCACTTTTCTTTACATTTCATCACTTTAGGTACTAGTTTGAACTCAAAACTATATTTATCAACTTCCAAACACTTGAATTGGTAGACACTGCTTATACAGAAACTGAAGGATCTCAAGCTGTTTATCTAGTCTTTTTCCGACACTGTACTGGATCAAAGAGTACACAAAATGAAAAGTAGACAGGATAGCATAAGGAAAAAAGTGTATTTGATTACATACCAAGGGAATGGAAGGGTCAAAACTAAAGCAAGGACAAATCCCTACCTTTAGGGTAACCTGATCTTGCCTTGAACTGATCCTTTCTGGAGACCGTGTAAGGGTCCTGGATCACCCAACTCCAGCAAAATCTTTGTCAAGCCCCAAGTTACAGTGTGAAATGAATTACAAGAGGAGAGTCTGAACAACAGCACAGGATTATCAAATACATGGGTTAAGTATTATTCATCTTAACATTAAAAAACCCTAAAGACAGCCACTGTAAAGGAGTCACAAAAATGAAGTATTTAATATTTAAACAAGGAGCAATGAGAATCTTCTACCAACTGCCCTGCACAGAACTCCTGTCCAGACTGATATATTTTACCTTGTGAGTTGCAATTGGAAGCAAGTTGCCAATAAATTTAACGTAGTACTTAGAGACAAGATTAAAATCAGTTTTAACACAGCAAGTTCCTTTATAGGATTCACTCACTGTTTGACACACTGAGGTGTGGGCACGAGACCACATGAAGACTAGCAGAATTTGAGGTGTCTGCTTATAAAGAAAAATAATCTCTGTGGGTTCTTAGCCTCAGTTTTGAGCTTCATGTTGTGTAATGTACAAAATCACAAACAAGCTAAGTCTTACAGGGAAGGAGAAGTCAGAAGAGGCAAGAGTTGACAGTTTTTATGTAAAAAGAAAACGAGTACTTGTGGCACCTTAGAGACTAACCAATTTATTTGAGCATAAGCTTTCGTGAGCTACAGCTCACTTCACTGGATGAAGTGAACTATAGCTCACGAAAGCTTATGCTCAAATAAACTGGTTAGTCTCTAAGGTGCCACAAGTACTCCTTTTCTTTTTGCAGATCCAGAGAGTAACACGGTTGCTACTCTGAAACTGGTTTTTATGTATAGAGTGGTCTGAAACATAACCTTTTACCTAAAATGCTAATTTCTAGAAATATAATATCCTACTACGTCTGCCATAAACTAAGGATGGGCATATATTTGCTTCTATTTGAAATGTACACCAATGAAAAAAAAAGTAGAATTTGATGTTTCTGACAATCCAATATTCCACCCAAGAGAAGGGTTGCGTCCATTCTTAGATGCAATGAACATCAGTTCTTTTTCCCTAAATATATCTTCCAAAAACTAAACTACAAATAAGCATACGCTCTACAAGCAAACTGCAAAACCGGCCTGTACATCTTCTGTAATTTTATAAACTGCTAACAAAGGGACAAATATTGTGGTTCTTACTCCATCAAAGCTCCCACTGGCTTCATTAAAAATGATAGAGTCTGGCCCAGCTACTTTAGAAAGCATGATTGAACACTTGCGCATGGACATATCTTAATAAAATTTAAAGGTACATCTCGAGCTGGATAATCTCATTCTGTACAGCAGAAGTAAATTGAAAATCACATTGAGAGAAGGAAAATCACGTGCATCCAAACCTTCTAATAATCAGAAGAATTTTAAGTGAACTTTCCTTGACCTCTCAACAAATCTTGTTGCAAAAAGCAAATCCATTCGGAGGGACAAAGATTTGGAGTAGCCAAGTCATTAGAGAAATGCTTTTCCCAAATAAAAACAAAAGGGCATTTGCCTTGTGCTAGCCAGAGCTTTACAGGAACCGTTGCAAGTTTCTCCCACTTGGCTGTGAACACAATGGGGCCAGGACAAGAGTCTGAGGCAGCAGAAGCCCCAGGAATAGGGTTTTCTCATGAGAGAGGGGGAAAGGGAGAAAGGAAGAGGGAAGGAGAGCGCTCTTGGCGGCTCTATTTTTAATTCCTCCAGCCCAACAAAGAAATCTGCCCAGAAACTTTAAACCAAAGAAGGCAGCAACGCTGAAAGCACAGAAGTCACAGGTTTCTCTCCGGGCACCCGCAGAGACGCCATCATGCTGGAGAAAAACCCTGTCCCCCTCCAAAAAAATAGAAATAAAAAGAATCCGTCCCTCCTTACCCCAAATGGTGGCGAAAAGAAGAAGCCCGGACCCGAGCCCGAGGCTGGAAATAACCGGGGGAAGGGAGAGCAACAAGGCAAAGCGCAGCCACCATTCAAACCACTTCCCCGGCGGCAGCAAGCCCTGCCCGGCCCCGGCCAGCCAGCAAGCCCCAGGACGCGGGGGGTGGGGGCTTGGAGGGCCCCTGGCCAGGCACAGGAGCCGGCCGAGGAGAGGGCAAAGAAGCGCAAAGTTGTTACCGGCTGCTGGGCGGCGAAGCGGGCAGAGGAGGCACCGAACGCCGCGGCCGCTCGCTCGCTGGCTCCCTCCGTCCTCCCCTGGCTGCGGCTGCTGCTGCTGCTGCTGTTGCGGCTCCAGCCGCCAGGCAGCCCTGCACTCGCTCTGCCTCTGCGCCTGGATTGATCTGGTCTCACTGGCGTCAGGCAGTCGGAGCCGCCCAGCCTCCACTTACCCCACTGCCAATATAACACACACACCAGGCCGGCGAGGGATCCTCTCCAAATTCCCACCCCCGCCGGCAGCTGCAGCTGCCTTGGGGCCCCTCGACAAAGTACTGGGTCGTGCTCCCCTTGCATTGCCGGCTTAGTTTGGTTTGTTAGCGCCGGCCTCCAGCGTTCAAAAGTCACGAAAGTGACTTAAAAAGCACGGTTTAAAAAAAAAAACCAGGAATATATTTGGGCTACTTTTTATTTTCCATCTGGTTTCGCAGTCTACAGGGTACACTTGCTTCACGTTTTCAAATGTGTCCCTGCAAACATGAGGGCTAGTAAAAATATATATAGCTTTAATAAAATTAATTATTATTGCAGCTGATATTCTCACAACAGTCTCGTGTTTCCAAGAGTTGTGGCCCTGATTCTGCAGCGTAGTCCATGCTTGGGCAAAGATTCGCCACCGCGGAACTCGTGCTGGGCGCAGAACAAAGTTGGTGAGGAAGGAGACTGAGAGTTTGTCTATACAGTGAAATTGCCTGGCATAACTTAACCTGTATAATTATATTGCTATGGTAAAGCCAGTAAATTTCCCCGTGGGCAGCACAGCATGGGGAGGAGGTGACCAGCCCCCTGTGGAGAAAGAAGTGGTTTGGGACTATTTAGAAAAGCTGGACGTGCACAAGTCCATGGGGCCGGATGCGCTGCATCCGAGAATGCTAAAGGAGTTGGCGGATGTGATTGCAGAGCCATTGGCCATTATCTTTGAAAACTCATGGCGATCGGGGGAGGTCCCGGATGACTGGAAAAAGGCTAATGTAGTGCCCATCTTTAAAAAAGGGAAGAAGGAGGATCCTGGGAACTACAGGCCAGTCAGCCTCACCTCAGTCCCCGGAAAAATCATGGAGCGGGTCCTCAAGGAATCAATTCTGAAGCACTTAGAGGAGAGGAAAGTGATCAGGAACAGTCAGCATGGATTCACCAAGGGCAAGTCATGCCTGACTAATCTACTTGCCTTCTCTGACGAGATAACTGGCTCTGTGGATGAGGGGAAAGCAGTCGACGTGGTGTTCCTTGACTTTAGCAAAGCTTTTGATATGGTCTCCCACAGTATGCTTGCCAGCAAGTTAAAGAAGTATGGGCTGGATGAATGGACGATAAGGTGGATAGAAAGTTGGCTAGATTGTCGGGCTCAATGGGTAGTGATCAATGGCTCCATGTCTAGTTGGCAGCCGGTATCAAGTGGAGTGCCCCAGGGGTCGGTCCTGGGCCGGTTTTGTTCAATATCTTCATTAATGATCTGGAGAATGGTTTGGGATTGCACCCTCAGCAAGTTTGCAGATGACACTAAACTGGGAGGAGAGGTAGATATGCTGGAGGGTAGGGATAGGATACAGAGGGCCCTAGACAAATTAGAAGATTGGGCCAAAAGAAATCTGATGAGGTTCAACAAGGACAAGTGCGGAGTCCTGCACTTAGGACAGAAGAATCCCATGCACCGCTACAGACTAGGGACCGTATGGCTCGGCAGCAGTTCTGCAGAAAAGGACCTAGGGGTTACAGTGGACAAGAAGCTAGATCTGAGTCAACAGTGTGCTGTTGTTGCTAGAAGGCCAATGGCATTTTGAGATGTATAAGTAGGGGCATTGCCAGCAGATCGAGGGACGTGATCGTTCCCCTCTATTCGACATTGGCGAGGCCTCATCTGGAGTACTGTGTCCAGTTTTGGGCCCCACACTACAAGAAGAATGTGGAAAAATTGGAAAACGTCCAGCGGAGGGCAACAAAAATGATTAGGGGACTGGAACACATGAGTTATGAGGAGAGGCTGAGGGAACTGGGATTATTTAGTCTGCAGAAGAGAAGAATGAGGGGGGATTTGATAGCTGCTTTCAACTACCTGAAAGGAGGTTCCAAAGAGGATGGATCTAGACTGTTCTCAGTGGTAGCAGATGACAGAACAATGGTCTCAAGTTGCCGTGGGGGAGGATAAGGTTGGATATTAGGAAAAACTTTTTCACTAGGAGGGTGGTGAAACACTGGAATGCGTTACCTAGGGAGGTGGTGGAATCTCCTTCCTTAGAAGTTTTTAAGGTCAGGCTTGACCAAGCCCTGTCTGGGATGATTTAGTTGGGGATTGGTCCTGTTTTGAGCAGGGGGTTGGACTAGATGACCTCCTGAGGTCCCTTCCAACCCTGATATTCTATGATCTAAGTATTATATTAACCTAATTTTAAAAGACAAAGAAATTGAAACACAGAGAGGTTACAAGGCCCTGATGCTGCTAACACTTTTGCACAGGAGTAATTTTACACATGTGAGTAGTAGTCCTGGATTACTCACACATATAAAGTTACTCCTGGGTGTCAGGCCATGTCTACATTTTGGGCGCTACAGAGGCATCCCTAAAGTGCCATAGCTACACTACTGTAAGCCCACAGTATAGACACAGCCTACAGCAAGGGAAGGGATTTTTCCTTCACTGTAGGAACACCACCTCCCTGAGCAAGAGTAGTTAGGTTGACAGAAACATTCTTACATCCTTCTACACCAGGAATTATGTCAGCATTGCTACCAATGGTCAGGCGTATGTAGATTGTTCACACCTCTGAGTGCTGTAGCTATGTCAACCTAAATTTTGAGACCAGGCCTCAGTATCTTCAGGAACCTCACCTAAATGACTTGCCCAAGATGACAAAAGAAACCTGTGGGAGTAGAACCTAAATTGTCTGGCTCTCAGGCCTCTGCCACAAGATCACCTTTACTCCCATACAGATTAATAATGGAAATTCAGTCACCTGTCTGGTAAACAAACATACAACCAGTGTAATAAACACAACATTGGCAGACGTGGGAACTTTGGTAAAAGACATTGGGGTGCCCCTCCCCGCAACGCAAGAAAAGTATCATGGGTTCTTTAAGGTCCACACAAAGTGGCCAGGACCTTCCTTTTAAAAAAAGGGATCATCTTGGATTAAATTTTGTATTTTAAATAAACAAGTCCCTATACCTGTTACCACTTGCACCTTCTATTATTAAAGATGAATGGATTCTAATAATCCAGTTTACTCTGACCCATTTATGCTGTGTTTACTTTTTATACTTTATTCAATTTGGACAATTAAATTAAACCCCTCAGGTTTCCCTTTCTGGTCCTCATGCATCAGCAGAATGCTGCAATGTATAAGTCGAAAATACTACTGTGAAATGCTTACATCCAAACAAAATAAAATGTTTCAAATTATTTTTCAGTGTAATGAAAACATTTATGAATAGAGAAGTGCAGAAGAAGGATAAGCTAATTAGTCTATATTATTTGCATTGTGGTAAAACCTATAGACCCAGACAGGGGTCAGGACCCTATTGTGCTAGGCATATACGCACAGTGATAAGATAGTCCCTGCCTCAAAGGTTTAACAATCTAAGAACACCATGACCAGATCCTTGAACCCAGGTGTTGTCCCACTGACTTCAGCGGGCCCCAATGGGCAGAAGAATCTGCCCATACAGTCCTCACTGTAGGACTGGACCCGAAGGAGATGTGACAAGAAGCTAATTAGGGACTAAGCAGCGCAGTTTGTCAGGTGTCTTGTTAAAACCACAATTTTTGCTATTTTGTGAGGGGGAAGCTTGGGGTTTGTTTGTTTTTTGTGAGGGGGAGGCATGTGGTGTGATGCAAAGGCGTTATAGTGCATTCTATTATTTAGTTAACACTTCTTTGAGGGATAGGGAAGGTCTAGGTCAGGGGTGGCCAACCTGAGCCTCAAGAAGGAGCCAGAATTTACCAATGTACATTGCCAAAGAGCCACAGTAATACGTCAGCAGCCCCTCCTCCCCCAAGCTCGGCCCCCCTCCCGTCCCCCCAGCTCCCAGTGCCTTCTGCCCACCAGCAGCCCCACCAATCAGCATCTCCCCCTCCCTCCCTGCACCTCCCGATCAGCTGTTTTGTGGCATGCAGGAGGCTTGGGGGGGAGGGGGAGGAGCGAGGGCCTGGCAGGCTCAGGGGAGGGAGCGGGAACGGGTGGAGTGGGGGCAGGGCCTGGGGCAGGGCCAGGGGTTGAGAAGTGAGCACCCCTGGCACATTGGAAAGTTGGCACCTGTAGCTCCAGCCCCGAAGTCGGTGCCTATACAAGGAGCCACATATTAACTTCTGAAGAGCCGCATGTGGCTCCGCAGCCACAGGTTGGCCACCCGTGGTCTAGGTTTTATAGGCTACCTATCCCTAAAAAGTGTGTTGTAAAGAGGTAATTAATTGGAGGAGGAGTGTGTAGAGGCATGGGAAAAGTCAGTCATATGGCATAGGGCCAGATTTTTAAAGGTAAAGACAGATAGATATCCAGTGGGATTTTCAAAAGTGATTTTAATTTCTTTGGTGCTTTTGAAAATCCCGCTAGGTGCCCATCTGCATCTTTAGGCACCTAAATAACTTTGAAAATCTAGCCCAAAGAGGCTGCATGAAAGAACGCAGAGAATGAGGGTGGGAGACAGATGCAAAATGAGAATTTATGTAGGCAGAATTTACTTAATTGTTTCTTCTTTACCATTCAAATTAAAAACATCCATGCCAGTATTATGATTCATTGTTATCTTGTCTTATTTAATACACAAAATAACGACTATAACAAATGCCTAAAGAAATGCCACTTTCTGAACAGGGTAATTGCTCTCAGTCTGTGGGATTCTTACTCTGAGATGTGAGATCAGAATTTACATGCAGATTATGACAGATGATTTCTAGTTAAAATCAGCCTGGCAGCAGAAGTTTCATTTGGCTTGTTCCCTGGGCTTCTGTTACAGATAGTGGCTTCTGTTGGTGACAATGCTGTGCTGAACTCCCTAGTTTTGCTTCATGTTATGTTCACCAAATTTTTGCCAGGCGGATAGCCAATAATCCAATAAAGCCAGTATTTTCATGAAATGTTGTTCAATATTGATCAATGTGCAACTTTTTACCTTTCAAAGCTGGGGGGGCGGGGTGGCAACAAAGAGTTCTCTCTGTCTGTGTGTGTGTTGCTTTTGCCAGGACCAGAGCAGGAATGCAGGTCAGAACTCCTGTAAAAAGTCAGTAAGCAATCTAGTTAGAGATGCGTTAGCTTCTGTTTTGTTTAAATGGCTGATAAAATAAGCTGTGCTGAATGGGATGTATATTCCTGTTTTTGTGTCTTTTAATAACTTAAGGTTTTGCCTAGAGGGATTCTCTGTGTTTTGAATCTGATTACCTTGTAAGGTATTTACCATCCTGATTTTACAGAGGTGATTCTTTTACTTTTTCTTCTGTTAAAATTCTTCTTTTAAGAACCTGATTGCTTTTTCATTGTTCTTAAGATCCAAGGGTTTGGGTCTGTGTTCACCTATGCAAATTGGTGAGGATTTTTATCAAGCCTTCCCCAGGAAAGAGGGTGTAGGGCTTGGGGGGATTTTGGGGGGGGAAAAGACGTTTCCAAGTGGGCTCTTTCACTGTTATATTTGTTAGATGCTTGGTGGTGGCAGCAATAAAGTCCAGGGACAAAAAGGTAAAATAGTTTGTACTTGGGGAAATTTTAACCTAAGCTGGTAAAAATAAGCTTAGGGGGTTTTTCATACAGGTCCCCACATCTGTACCCTAGAGTTCAGAGTGGGGAAGGAACCTTGACAGCTTGTAAGATGCTACCATAACTGGGAGAGCTAAAGGCCAGAAGAGACTGGTTAAGTAAGGTGGAGCTAAACTATGAAGAGCCTTGAAAGTAAGGACCATATATGGTCCTAAGACTGACCAACTTCTACCAGAAAACTTTTGATCATAGTATGGAAGTCCATCTGCATGGATCCGGTTGCATAATAGGGACCTATCTTTGTTGCCATATTTGCTACCATACACAAAAAAAGACAAGGACCCTAAAGAAGCCCATTTAATTTCTTAACATACAATTTCTTCCTGAATTAGCCCACCATGATTAAGATTTATACAGAATAAACATTGAACTGATAACTTTATAAGATTATTAAACACATTTCTCTGTTATATTAAATAATACTTCTGTAGCAAATCTATCTGAAGATGACGAAGAGGTCTTTGATCAGGTTACATAATCATTCTTCTTTTCTACTGATGGGATTTGGACCAAAATTCATTACTTGGATAAGATTAATGTACCCAACTACAGCAGCCAAGATCCTTATTAATGGTTATGATTCCAAAAGCCTGCAGCTGAAACATAGTACTACACAGAGCTCAGCCTTATCTCTCTTACTGTTTGCATTTATTATGGAATCTCTGATGCAAAGAATTCATTCCAGCAACGATATTTTTGGAGTAGGAATAAGCAATATTGAACAGCAGATTGCATTACATATGTTGAGGATACAATAATTTTTGCCAGTAACCTTATAGTGTCCCTAGACAATATATTGAAGCAATGTAACATTTTTGGAGAATTTTCTAGATTCAAAATGAATTACAATAAATCAGAGCCTCTCCCTCTAGACTTTGCCCAGTGCCATTCAGAGGCCTTTGAAGATAATTTAACTTTGTCTTGTGCACCACTTTAATTAGGGATATTGGAGTCCATGTAGCCAAAAATTCTTTGGACCTTTTTAAATTAAATGATCTCCCTTTAACCACTTAACTTAAAAGATTTACATAACTGGAATAACCTCAGCCTATTACTGGTTTCTTAGAAGACACCACTAGGATTAAACTTCACTCCATCTTAATGACCATTTTCAAGTTTTTACACTCCCTGGCCAATTTACATCTCATTAAAAAACTACAGAGCAGTATGTTAAAATGTATGTACACAGGTGTCAAATACAAAATTAGAGCTTATTTTCTTTATCAGAAAAAAATCACAGTGATTTGACATTTTCAAACCTAGCTCTTTACTGTTTGGCAACACAGTTAGGTCCACTAGCTGACAGGTATAGAAATGGCTCCCAATATATCCCATATCAATATATCTCTTTCCTTCTACAGTTTATTTATATCTTCACTAATATAATTAACCTATTTGTCAACTGATGAAGAGCACTGTGTAAGAGCTAGGTATTATTATTTATTACTATTAATATTACTCACCATGCAGTGGTTATTGGTTTTCTAAGCAAAGGGTTTTTTCATTTTGGAATGTATGAATTATATTTATACATCAGGCATAAGAGCAGAATTACATGTTTAGTAGTGGAAGGCTAATTGAAAGAGTTCTAAAGTGGAATGTGGAGATTAGTAAAGTTATTCTGAGCATTGGATAAAGGAGGCTGCTCCAGGCATAGGGTACTACATAGAAAAAAAAGCAACAAATGGGACATTTCTCTCTTGTAGGGCAAGAGACCAGGAAAGACATTGTGCTTCTGTTGTTCATGGCCCAACTGGATGTACATAGGATTCCTGGCAAAGCACTCATAATTAATTTTTTCAAAGATATAATTGTGCCTAATGGACATAGAACAGCTTTATGCCAACGCAAATAGCATGTCCACTCATTATTGTGATGAAGTGAGCTGTAAATTTGTTAGTCTCTAAGGTGCCACAAGTCCTCCTTTTCTTTTTGCGGATACAGACTAATACGGCTGCTACTCTGAAACTCTATACTGTGTTCACCAATTATAGAAGGCTTCTTGGCTCTGTACTTAAAACATGTAGGCAAACAAACCTTAAACAGCAGGTAAAATCTGCAGAGCCATGCAAAACAATTTTTGCGGATTGGATGCAGATACAAATTTTGTATCCCCACAGGGGTGTAATAAGTTGGGCTGCCTACCTTGATGGCCTGGGGCAATGTGTTCTTGTCTAGTACTTGACAACAGATAGTCTTGAAACAAATGTATATATATTATTTTCCATTTGCACTTCCTGGCGCAAATTATGTTGCAGGTCTCAAACATCTTGACTGTAACACACGATTATACAAGTTGTTGAAAACATGTACATATAACAGGAATCGTAGAAATGTAGGACTGGAAGGAACCTCAGTAGGTCATCTAGTCCAGTCCCCTGCACTGAGGCAGGACTAAGGGTATGTCCACACTTACAGCGCTGCAAGAGAGAACTCCTAATGGCATATAAAAAAAAAAACACCCGTGCTCTCTGCCAACATAGTGCTATGCACACTAGTGCTTATGCCGGCATAATTTATGTCTTTCAGGGGGGTGGAATATTCACATCACTGAGCGACATAAGTTTTGCTGATATAAGTGGTAGTGTAGACATAGCCTAAGTATTATCTAAACTGTCCCTCACACGTATTTGTCTAACCTGTTGTAGAAGGAAAGCCCTAAAAGAATAAAACTAATTTCAAACTCCATGCCTCTTCCACTCTTCAAGTTTTTTTCCCCTCTGAGATAAAATAGCCAAACTGTTGACAGGCAAGTAGAGTAATACTAAATACAAATCTCATCTATACATTATGTACTATTATACACACACAAAAACCCAATTATGATTAAATAACTTTATTAAGGTTACAAGGTCAACCACTCAACAGTTAAAAAAAATGCTAGAGCAGCCTTAATTGGGGAGCCCTTGCGTATATGCACTATAATACAATCTTTAATGACATGATTACATACTATATTTTCCACAGGACCCTTGCCTCAGGCAGTGCACAGGATGGATGGAACTCAAATAATAAGCAGCTATTCAATATTTTGCTTTCTTCTTGTTCAATGTGTGGCCCTCGTCCTTATTTATTACATACTATTCAAACCCTGCTCTGAAAACAGAATTATTAATTTCTTCATGGGTTTTCTATGGCACTCATCACTGTAGTATCTGAGTAGTTTCACAAACATTGATTAATTTATCTTTGCAAAACCCCCGTGAGGGGGCGAGATGCTATTATCCCCATTTTACAGTTGGGGAGCTGGGGCACAGATAGATTACGGTCCAAAGTTTCCACAAATTTTGGGAGCCCAATCTGAGACACCTAAGACCAGCATTATGTATCTCTTAAGTGTTCAGAGGTCAGCTCCCATTCATTTCAGTTGCAACTGAGAATGTAGCACTTCTGCAAATCAGACTCCAGGGTCTCAAGTCAGGTACCCAGAAAATGAGGGAACACACAATTAGTGACCACCTACGGAAAGTATGGGGGAAGTGATTATCTAGCATCACACAGGAACTCTGTGGCAGAGGCAGGGATAGAATTCAATTCCCCAAGGCAGCATTCACCTGCTTAACTGTGAGACCATCCTTCCTCATCCTATAATCCGCTGCCTCATTCCCAGTGCACCTGTGGCTCTGTGGGCAGGACTTGCTATTGCCGTCACTGCTGCTGGAGGAAGTGGCTGCTGCTGCACTACCCCTGCTTTGCTGCCTGCTGGGGAGGGGGGGAATAGCATGGAGCCTTCCCTTGTCGCTCCTGCTGCTGACGACCATCTACTGACCTGCCTGCCTCCACTTACCCACCCTGGGACTAGTGCAGCAGAGACTATGATCACATGCCCCCCTTGAAATTTCCCTTCCCCACAGTTTGCATTGGGCTGGTGGGCCTTCTCTTCCCCATGCCTGCCCATCAGCTCCTCCCCCTCACGGTATCCCACCCTCCCCACTGTCTCCTGTAGTCCTCCTCCCTTGTAGTTCACTGCTCCCCACATCTTGTGTGGTCCTCTTCAGCTTGAAGTTTGCTCCCCGCCCGTGTATGCTCTCTCTCCCCTTGTAGTTCATTGCTCCCTCCCCACCTCCTTCCCTTTGTTACCTGCCTTCCCTGCCCTGCCCTGCCCAGCCCACCTCATCCCTTGTTATTTGGTTATCTGTCCTGCCCAGAGCTCCCTGGTCCTATTGCTGTTTGGTACCTGCTCCACCCCAGAGCCCCTCCCCCTCACTGGTACTTGACTTCCCAGCCCAGTCCCACCTTTCACTTTGTTCCTCTCTAGGCCCCTTCCCTATCCCCTTACTGTTTATTTCCCTGTCTCCCCTCTCCTGCCCAGGACCCTACAGAGCTTGCTTAGAAACCAGATGTGTCCATCATAAGATCCTTTAATGCTCTGCCAGATCTGGTAAAAAGTTCATTTAAAAGAGGTATTTTATACATGGTGCCACCTAGTGGTGGAACAATATAATACAGTTTAGCATTCCACTACATCTCCCCTTTACCTTCTACATTCCTACCATTTACACTATCACTAAGGTGACCAGATGTCCCATTTTTAAAGGGACAGTTCCATTTTGGGGGACTCTTATATAGGCGCCTATTACTCCCCACCCCCGTCCTGTTTTTTCCCCACAGTTGCTATCTGGTCACCCTAACTATCACGCTATCTTTGAAGTTCAGTATGGATCAGTCCGTTATGCATCTCTGAATTGTACTGGTTTTCTAATTACACAACCCCAATTTGTAATAACTTGGTCATCTGGCTGTCCATTAGTTGCAATGCTTGGCTGTGGTTTGTTTGGAATCCTTGAGTCTTCTTGTTCTGCATCTGCCATCTGTCGAGTTTGCTCTGTTGATAGCTTGTTCCTCAGAAAGAACAAGCTATTAGATGAAAACGGTTTCTCTTGAACTCTCCACTGTTGGTCTCAATCACATGTGATCTGGGAGCTGAATTACTTTTCCTTGTGATTGCTGGAGTTGTCCATCTTTTTTCTCCATCCAATTTGACGTGAACACAGACACCGGGTTCTATACCTGGCAGTTCTCTGAGTGATGTCTGTTGTAAAAGTGTTCATAGGCTCTTTTAGCCTTTTTATCTGAGTTGGCTACTCTTCATGTCTGGCCACTTGGAGATAGATTCTTTTCCAAAGCTGGAACATTAGTTTGATTTGTCTTCCCATCAGGAGTTGTCCTGGATTATATCCAGTAGTTGCTATTGGTGTTGATCTGTAACTCAGGAAAGCAAGGAATGGATTTTCCTGCTGTAGGATTTTCTTGGCTGTCTGTACAGCTCTCTTAGCTGCTCAATTTGCTTCTGCGACGGCCATTGAATGTGGGCTGCTAGCAATAGGATCAAAATCATATTTTGTTTGAAAGGTTTTTAATTCTGCTGCAGTGAATTATGGTCCGTTGTCCTTCACTAGTTGTTCTGGAATACTGAAGTGAGCAAAAGTGCACTTCATTTTCTCAACAACACTGACATGTTATGGCTTTCAACTACATTATTTCTAAATACCTCAAAAAACAGTCCACAATGATCAGGTAATGATGTTCTATGAATTCACATAAATCTGCAGCTTGTCTCTTCCAAGGTCTGTCTGGTAGAGGTGTTGTTATTAAAGGTTCTTTGTGTTATGTTGGTCTGTTAGTTCTGCAATGTTCACATGCTGATACTTTATTCTTTATGTTTTTGCTGACGGCTGGCAACCCCACCGGCTTGTTGGCCCATTCATGGCATTTAGTTAATCCTTGATGTCCTTCATGGATGAGGTTTAGGATTTCTCCTTTCATTTAGTTTGGAATGGCAATTCAGTCACCTTTATTCATGAGTTCACTGGACTTGCTTAGTTATCCACACACCACAAAGTAGTCTCTTGTCACTTCCTTAGGATCCTTTAGACATTTGGGCCAGCCAGCCCTAATGTAATTTAGAACTTCCTGAAGTTAGAGTATGTTGAGGTTACTTTTTCTAGCTTGTGTAGTCTCTTTTCTGACACTGATCTGTATGTGTCCACAGCATCCACATATGCCTTTACACAGTGATGAGCTGCCAAAATCATAACAACCAGTTCCCTCCTCACCCCATGAGGGGGTCATGGACTGCCCCTGCCACCCAGGACTCCTGCCCCATCCAACCCCCTGTGTGCCTTGACACCCCCCGGGACCGCTGCCCCATCTACCCCCCTCCCCTGTCCCCTGACTGCCCCCAGAACCGGGCAGGAGGGTCTCATGGGCCACCGTAGTGGGTGCCCACCATGCCCTGCCCCTAAGAGCCAGAGGGACCTGCTGGGGGGCAAGGTGGGGAGTCCTGGCAGTGCTTACCTGGGACAGCTCCCAGGAAGCATCCGGCCGGTCCCTCTGGCTCCTAGAGGTGGGGTAGCATAGCTGGGGGGGAGCAGGGGGAGCGCCTGCTCCCCACACCGATCCCATCAAAAGTGGCACCTTAGGCACCGACTCCCTGGGTGCTCTGGGAATGGAGCACCCACAGGGAAAATTTGGTGGGTGCAGAGCCCCCACTGGCAGCTCCCCGCCCCACACCCAGCCCCAGCTCACCTCCACTCAGCCTCTGCCTCCTCCCCTGAATGTGCCACCCCACTCTGCTTCTCCGCCCCCCACCCTGGCTTCCCACAAATCAGCTGTTCGCGCGGGAAGCCTGGGAGGGCTGAGAAGCAGGCGGCAGCTTCACGCTCAGGCCCCGGGAGGCAAAGGTGAGCTGGGGTGGGGAGCGGTTCCCCTGCGCGCCCCTCCCCCGACCCGGGTTACCTGCTGTGGCGTGGGCAGCCCTCCTAGTGCACCCCCGACCCCAGCTCACCTCCGCTCCACCTCCACGGGCCTGAGCGTGAAGCCGCCACCTGCTTCTCAATCCTCCCAGGCTTCCCGCATGAACAGCTGATTCCCAGGAAGCCGGGGGGTGGAGAAGCAGAGTGGGGCGGTGTGTTCAGGGGCGGAGGCGGAGTGGAGGTGAGGTGAGCTGGGGCCGGGTGAGGAGCTGCCTGTGGGTGCTTTGCACCCACCAAAATTTTCCCCGTGGGTGCTCCAGGGCTGGAGCACCCACAGAGTTGGCACCTAAGGTGCCATTTTTGGCCAGTTAAGTTTAGAAGCCCTTTTAGAACCGGTTGTCCCACGAGGGCTTCTAAATTTCTAAAAAGGGCTTCTAAATTTAACAACCAGTTCCAGCGAACCGGTGCGAACCAGCTCCAGCTCACCACTGCCTTTACATCTTCATGCTCATGGGTAGTTGAGTGCAATGCTGGGCTCTGTGACAGTGTTTGCTACTACCAGATTTTTCCCAGAACATATTTAGCAATTGGATTAAATCAAATTAACCTTAGCAATAGATATTGGCATCTCAGCAGTGCTTGATCCAGGTCTTTTCTGTTGATGAGAGTTACAAGCGATTTATGGTCTGTTATCCGTGTAAGTGAATCCAGTCCATACAGATATTTGTAAAAGTCCTCACATTCCCATATACTTGCCAGGTACTCCTTTTCAATTTATCCATATAGGTTCTGTTTCTGTGAGGGTGAGAGAGCAAAATTCAACTGGCTTCCACTCAGAGCCATGTTGTTGCAACAGTATACTACCTATGCCATATCTGCTTGTATCCACACTGACCATTATGGGTTTGTTCACATCCTAGTACTTGAAAACTGGAACTGTTGAGATAATGTCTTTTACCGTTTTTTGAAGGCACTTTTTTGATTTGGCCTCCATAGCCAAGATGTGTTGGACATTGATAGTTCCTTCAGAGGTTCAGTTATTATAGAAAGGTCTTGTAGGTATCAACCAAAGTAGTTTACCATCCCCAGTATGTGCCTCAGTTCTGGTACACTAGTTGGTGCATTCAATTCTCAAATTGCTTTTACCTTCTCAGGACTAGGACTGATTCTATCTTTGTTTATTGTCTGTCCCAAAAACTTGATTTGAGGTGGTGAAAAAAAAACCACACATTTTTCCTTGTTTAGCTTCTTTCTGAACTGACTGATTAGGTTTAGCATTTTGTTAGGGTTTTGTTGTGTTTGTCCATCAAAGAGCCACATATCAGAATACTGCCCAGGAAAATGACAACTCCATTTGTGTTGGTTTAACAGTTCTGCCATCTTTCTTTGGAAAATTTCAGGTGCACTGGTAATTCCAAAAATTAATCTTTGAAAGCAAAGTCTCCCAAAGGATGTGATAAATGTAGTCAGTTTAGCACTTTCTGTGGGTAAAGAAATTTGCCAGAATCTGCTTGAGGCATCCTGCTTTGTGAATGTTGAAGCTTCTTTCACTTTGGGGAGGAAGTTATCCAGTGATGAGAGGATATATTTTTCTCACAACTGCTGCATTAAGTCTTTTAAGATCCACACAGATTTGTATTTTTCCATGTTTTCTTTATAACTGGTACCAAGGGGGCACACCATGCTGATGGCTCAGAGATTTTTCTGGATTATGCCAATCTATTCCATTCTCTTTAACTCAATTTCCACTTTATGAAGTAATGGGATAGGAATCCTGCAAGGCGCAGGTACACTATATGGGTCAGCATGATCTCTTATGGTTATTTGTACTGCATCTCCCTTCACAATTCCACTATTACCAAATAGTCCATCAAATTCTTCCACCTTTCTCACTAGGCCCATCATGGCTGCTATGCTGCATCTGAGAAGGCTGTTGGTCTGTGGTCCTTTGACCACAAACACTCTGGATACATAGCTTTTGTCTCTTTCTCTGTAAGTTGTTTTTGTGGTGAACTGGCCCATGCAGTTCAGAGCACTTCTGGGGCTAATTAGAGCTTTGCTGCGTGACTTCAGCTCTGGGAAGTGTTGAAGGTGATTGTCAGTTCCTTCTGAGATGGACTGTGACATCAGCTCCTGAGTCAATTGTAAAGTCAATAGTCACTCCATGAATATTCAATTTCATTCGCTAGGCAGGCTCTATGTCATCACATGTAATAGATCCCAGAAGCAATCGATCTTGATTATCTGTCATATGAGTCAACTCCCTGACTGCTTTGGAGCAGAAAACAGTTGCAAAATGTCCATATTTCATGCATTTATTACACCGGTTACTTCTAGCTGGACACAATCTCCTGGAATATCACTTTTCCCACATATTGTGCATGCAGGCTGGAATTTGTCCCTCTCACCCTGGTAGTTCACTCTCCTTGCCTCAGGGGTTTTATGATAATGACGTCTTACTCTCAAGAGTCTGTTCATAGCTTCAAAGCTAATTTCAGGTTTTCCAAGTTGCTCCTGCCGTTTGTTCTTTTTGACTAATTCTGACTATTTTGCTATCTATATACCTGTGGCAGGGGTTCAATCTCTCTTCAATTGTAGCTGCTGTGAAAGGTTTTTATCTGTTAATCCAATAACCAGCCTGCCTCTGATATTTTTATGTTTTACATTCCCAAAATCAGTTTTCAGGCAATGTTTGTAGAGCTCTTATGAAAGATTCAACATTTCCCCCTAGTTCTTGAATTGTCTGGTGGAAACACTCTCAAATCATATTTCGCTGAGGTATAAAGTATGTATCAAACATAGCCAGAACCCTTTCATAGTCAGCTCTGTGAGTGTCTTAAGTCAAAGGATTTAAAGATATGCTCTGCCTGCTTCCCCATAGCATAAATTAAAGATGATAGCAGTATCTCCAGTTTCTTTGTGCAACTTGGTAGCAATGCACAATCTTGCAAAATATTGTTTCCAGTCTGTCCATGCTGAAGCTCTCTGGGGCATTGAAGAGTGGCATGTTGATGCAACTTTTGTAGCTTTCAGAGTAGCAGCCATGTTAGTCTGTATTCGCAAAAAGAAAAGGAGTACTTGTGGCACCTTAGAGACTAACCAATTTATTTGAGCATAAGCTTTCGTGAGCTACAGCTCACTTCATCGGATGCATAAAACATCCGATGAAGTGAGCTGTAGCTCACGAAAGCTATGCTCAAATAAATTGGTTAGTCTCTAAGGTGCCACAAGTACCCCTTTTCTTTTTGTAGCTTTGTTCCTTCTATTTGCCTTTGAGGAACAGTGGGCACTATCAGGGGTTCTCCGCTTGATTTTCCCTTCTAGTTTCCTAATTTTTAACCTCTTTCTTCACTTGTTGTCCCCAGTATTTATGAGGGGGAGGGCTTATAGCTTTGGGCAGGTTTAGGCTCACCATGTCCCAGCAACCACAATAGATACACACCTTCCAACTTCCACAACAAATGAAGCAGGATCCTATAGACAGTCTCATTCACTACTTATCCCTGATTCTTCCACAAAGCAGATCCATGCCATGCACTGGGTGAGATGGGAAAAATAGCATGTGATCATATAATTAAGGGCTGTATCATATTGCATAAACATAAGAGGGCCAAATTAAGGTTGCAGAGACAATCTTACTTCTGCTGTCTCCTAACTTTGGGTGCTAGACTTTGCAACCTTAATAATGTTCTTTTAAGGTAATTCTTCTCTGCATAGTTTCCTAGGTTTTTTTTAAAAAGCAAACTGAAAAAACAGAAATTCCATTATGTGGCGTCACAATGATACCCACCTGGGACATCAGCTGGGTTGGAATCTTTAGATCCATCACAACATACCTCTCCACTTGAGCTAATGGAGTAACTGACAGCAGTTGGTTGTCATCCCTCTGTGGACCAGCAGTAGAGGGTGATGAGATATTGTGCCAGTGGGTTTCTCAGCTATTTTCTGACAGCTAAGGAATGGTGAAACACAGGAACTTTGAATTCCATCCCAGGCTTTGTTCTCTAGTGGTCATAGACCCTTCTTCTGATTCTCCCCAAGCTTGACCCTGTTCACTGCATCCTGTTCTTGCACCATACTTGTCTTTTCCCACCCCATCTTCTCCGCCCAGTCCTGTTCTCCTCACCCCGCCAGTCCAACTCTCCAATTCATGCCAAATTTCAAGTCCCTCCACCAAAGTATGCAAGGTGCAAGAGCTTATCAAAGAAAAGGTTGCCAGAATTCAACATGAGCAAAACATTTTTTTCTAACCTTGTTCCTTAGAAATGACTGAACTATTCTGGCTGAAATTTAAAATCAGTCAGTTCAGATTTAGGCAAACAACTTGCATAGAAAATTTCAGCTCGAATGGTTTATGTCTGGCAAAGTTACAACCAACTGAAAAATGGTCTTATAATGGGAAGTGTTATGCATCCTTAATAATAGGTGGCACTACCAGCCCTGCCTGTAATAGTTTGAAGGGTCAGAGCATGATAAACACATGTGCAGATCGTGCTTTTGGTGGAAGTGAGAGGGAAAGAATGTTCTACGCAGCTGATCAACACCTACAAAATCATCTTTCCTTCATACCTCTATCAAGAATCCCTGAATATGGCAAAATGTCAAATACAAAAACATAAAACATTTGCCTCCTTAAGCAGTTTGGACTGAAGTAGTTTACTATGTAATGCATGAAGGACACTTGTGATAGCTATAATATTGCCTAAATGAACATATATTAATCATTCTGTATGGAAACAAAGGACAACATGTGATAAAGTATAGCAATAGAGTACCTCAGCACTCATGAAATACAATATACCGTTGTCAGAGAGCAACCAGCTGAAGGGGCATAACTCAGATTTATGACCTGCGCTTGTACCATCTTACACTGTGATCTCATCAAATCTCAAGTTAAGCAGGTCAGGCCTGGTCAGCACTTGGCTGGGATATGCTTAAAGAAAAACACAGCTATTGCAGGAAATGATGGTGATGATTCAGCTGCTGATTCTTCCTGCTGAGTCACTTTTGAAACTTTGCCCTGCCACCGATCAGATCCTTTGGTGTCCAAATTACACGAGCAGAGAATCCGACCCAATGTGTTGGAGGGAGGAGCAATCTTTTAGATGGAAAATGAAATAAAAATCCTGGCTTGTGATTAACTAACGGTCTCAATGATTTTTATGTTGGAGTACAGGAGTCATAGGAAAATTCCAATGTAGGCAACACATTTTGCCTCTCTGCATTTCTCTCCCCCTGCCCCCACAGCATAGATGCCACATTTTATTTTTAAATGGATGTTGTACACTTACTTCAAGATATTCACCTGACAGGCTTTGTAAAACAAGTATGTTTTCAGAGGGAATTTCAATGAAGTAAGGAAGGTTGTTTAATCCTTCCCTTCTTTTGTTCAAATTCCTCCACACACAGTTTTCTGTGTAACCTTTCTACTGTAATGCATCACAAAGAAGAAACTGAAATTGTTTAAAAACTGTAATAATCATAAAATGTATCTAATAGCTATCTATTCTTTGTAGGGGGAAAAACAATGCCCTTAGAGAGAAGTATTCCTTTTCTTTTCATCCCAACCACATCCTATAAGTCATGTTCACCAATATCTTTTGTCACATAAGATACGTTTTACATTTAATTTTGATAAGTTTCTTGGTGCAAATACCATATCTTTATATTTGACTTCAAAGCATTATACACACCCATTGCATCATATACAATTGTCATGTTTAAAAAAAAAGAGCATTACATAAAAAAATTAAAGAAAGTGACATCTACACTTCTGGGAAAATTTAAGTAGGTAGAATGTAATTACCCTAACTAGAATTTGGTCAAGACGTTAGGTTAACACCACTAAGCTCACATGAAAAGTGCTTGTGGAATCTTTGGCAACTGAAAGTGGTGAAAACATTGGTTTCAGATCTCTTTCTGGGTGGTAGAAATCTCATCTCATCATCAAATCTCTTTCTCATCTCTGGGTGGTAGAATCTCCTTCCTTAGAGGTTTTTAAGGTCAGGCTTGACAAAGCCCTGGCTGGGATGATTTAACTGGGAATTGGTCCTGCTTCGAGCAGGGGGTTGGACTAGTGACCTTCTGGGGTCCCTTCCAACCCTGATATTCTATGATTCTATGATATTCTATGATTCTTTCAAAAAACATAGCATCTTCAGCTCATTAAAGCTTAAAATAATTCACAAACTGATAACACTATGCATATCTCCATAGGATTTGAATATACATTGGTCTATCTAGTCTATACATACGTACATGCATACATTTCTGGATTCTTCAGGATGAAAAGCACTCAAATACATGTTATTTCAGCTGTGTGTCCTTTTATCTTTGGCAAAAGCAAATCAGAGAGGCAGTACCTGTTTGTTCTGTCAGAGGAATAACTTTGATTTGTGGGGTATAATCACATTAAAGATAGCTCATCGGTCTCCTAGGTACTGCAGTGCCATTTATAACAGACAATTATCCCTGCTTGGAGCAGCTCTCATGATCTAGTGATTGTAAGTGTCTGTTATCAAAGGAAAGCTAGCTAAGTGCTACATGTTTCTCTTTAAAGCTGATTTGATCCTCTGGTGCTGTCCGTCATCCTCAGAGTTTTCCCTAGAGTCTGGATATCAGTTTTCAGTGTAGTCATGCTCAGTGCTGACTTTTTGATGTGATCTATCTGGGCCAGTTTCAGAGTAAGTACATGGCTTACTGTTCCACTCTTCTGTGGGCAGGGACTAGACAGTATTGCACAGAGAACAAGCAGAGCAACATGCCTGTGTCAACACTAGCATACTTCAGGAAATCTTCCACTATTGCACTACCACAGATGCAGCTCCACTTGAGGCAGCAATGGTTAGAGGCTAGAGTAGACATAGCGAATGTGTTTTTCACACTGTGGCCTGGTCTACACAGGGCAAGATAGCCAAAACATTCAAACTGGTTTTAAAATTAGTTGGAGCTGCAGAGAATACAAGGCTCCAGGAGCAAAAGCTGCTCTTATAATTGATTTAGTTAAACTTCCTGAATAAAATAAAAACAGTTAGTTGAACTGATATTAGCGATGTTTGGAACCCTAGTATAGACAGCCCACCAGATGTTAAGACCGTTTTCAGCACTACTTCTCCTAACTGCTGGGGGTAAGTAATTGACTCAGTGCTGAAAACAATGCTGGCAGCTGGCAGGCTGTCTACGCTCCTGCTCTTAACATCAGAAATGTCCCTATTAAAACAATTTTGTCCTATCTATACAAATACACTGTCAGCGACAGGTCATTTTCCTAGCATAGAGGACTAAGGCCCTGAGATTTGAGCAGGCAGTGTATGGGCCCATTGATGTCAGTGCAGCAGGGATCTCATTACAAGACTGGACCCTTAAATTGACCGTTTCTGGTCCAATCATTACCATGCATAGTACTGGCTAACATGAATAGACTCAATGCAGGTTTGGACCTTTTGTTAGTGAATTGTACAGCACCAGTAACATCATTGGCGCTTAAATATATTTTTAACAACATTTGTTATAAATTGAGTGTTTTATCACTAATTCTTATGAATGGGCTTTACTATAAATATCCTTCAAGAAGCTTGAAAATAATTTCTAATTTTGCTTATTTTCATCTGACACATTGTTTATACCCTTATATTATCAATAAAGCTAATGACATTGTTTCCTTGTTCGCATATTGGCATCAGCAAATGGTTTGACATTGTTCTGGTCACCATGTTTGTTCACTTTTGCTGCACAAGCAACAGGAATAATTCATGGGTGAAATACTGGCCTCTTTCAAGTCAATAGCAAAACTCCCACTGAATTCAAAAGGGCCAGGATTTCACCCCATATGTTCTGGAAGAAATCTACAAAAAATTGTGGCTGTTTTTCATTTATAAAAATACCAAAAACAACCACAATCCAAATGACAATATTTTGATAAAACATTAGATTTTATTTTAAAAAGTTCATATTCACCCTAAACTCCTTTAGAAGGATTTTTTCCTGACAAAAATCAATCAATTGTAGTTAAAAATTCAGTTTTATTATCTAAATAATTTAAATGCTCAAGAGAAACAGGACACAAAAATGTTTGACAGCTTTCACTTGCCTTTTAGAAGCTTGTGGAGTTCCACAGCTGTTTGTTTCTTGTTATCCTTCCAGTGCGATAAGTCTGGTCTATACTAGGACATTTATCTGTTCATGACTATCAATGTCAGTAATTGGTGTGCTGAACCAAAGCTGAAAATAGTTTAACTTCCAGTCTAGATGATGTTGCCAGCTCTTATGATTTTTATCATGAGTTTTGTGATATCTAGTGTTTTTCTCAAAGCCCCATCTCCTGGAGTCCTGGGATTACATGAGAACCTCAACTTTCATTGCAAAAGTAAGGTTCTAGCCCTCATGGTTGCAAGACAAAACTTGAAAACATGACCCAGGCATACCCTAAAGACTCAAAAAACAGAAGGCAAAGAAAAAGAACCTCAAATATATTATTATTATTAAATAATTGGGCTCTATAAGTTTTATGCCACTAGAGATCTACTTAAAAATAATTTTGGAACAACTGAAAGACTTCTTGGATGTTCACATATTGGATAACTCATGATGCCTCACTTCTGGTTAATTTCATCCTATTTATTTCAGACCATTTTTCCAGTTTTCAAGATCATTTTGAATTCTAACTCTGTCCTCCAAAGCGCTTGCAGCCCCTCCCAGCTTGGTATTGTCTGCAAACTTTATAAGTGTACTCTCTCTGCTATTATCCCAATCATTTATGAAGATAGCTAGGACAGATCCCTTCAGGACCCCACTCGATATGCCCTTGCAGCTTGACTGTGAACCATGGATAACTACTCTAGGAGTACACTTTTCCAACCAGTTGTGCACTTACCTTATAGTAGGTTCACGTAGGCTAGATTTCCCTAGTTTGCTTATAAAAAGGTTATGTGAGACAGTTTCAAAAGCCTTACTAAAGTCAAGATATATCACATCTACCCTTATCCACAAGGCTTGTCAAAGAAGGATATTATATTGGTTTAACACAATTTGTTCTTGACAGATCCATGATGACTGTTACTTATCACTTTATCTTTTAGGTGCTTACAAACTGATTGTTTGATTATTTGCTCCGTTATCTTTAGGATACTAAAGCTAACGTGACTGGTTTATAATTCCCTGAGTTGTTCTTATTCCCTTTTTATACATAGGTACTATGTTTGCCCTTTTCTAGTCCTCCGAGTTCTCAAAGATAATTGCTATTGGCTCAGTGATCTCATCAGCCAGTTCCTTAAGTAAATTTTTTCAGTCCCTACCAACTTGAAGTCATCTAATTTGTCTAAGGGTATGTCTGCACTGTAATTAGACACCCGTGCCTGGCCCTTGTCAGCTGACTCAGGCTCTCAGGGCTTGGGCTGGGAGGTTGTAAAATTGTAGATGTTCTAGCTCGAGCCGGAGCCTGGGCTCTGGCATCCTCCCCCCTCATCTCTTCCACTCTGCAAACACACATTATAAGCAATATCCTCACCAGCAATTATTAATTTATGCAAGTGCTCAAAACAATCATACCTGCCAGGTACACAGGTGTTGTTTATCCAAAGGTAGGGCACAGCCCCACAATAATATTTAGAAGGGACTTCAAAGCTTTTAGTGGAACCATGCTCTTCTAAATAAAGAAGCAAAAACAATTCTTATACAATAATTTGGGGTTTTTCCATTATATTTGTGGCTAGGTTTGTCATAAATAGGTATGCTGCAGGATCTTTCTGAGTTCACACAACCATTCTGTATTTCTTTCACAATAAGTACTATAATTGTAGGTCTAGAATGGGCTAAAACAAAAGAAATACAGCTTAATTTTTTGGAATGTGGTGTCACAGAGTCCACTCACTGCTAGCAGTGCCTCATGCTGGCCATCCTGGGAATTAGCTCCGCCAGGCTTGCACACTCCCTCCAGTGGTGTCTCCCACCATCCTGTCTTGCTCTGTGGCCAGGTTCACTCTCGGATCTGCAGTCTCCTTTTTGTGGCTTGGCCCTCCAGCCAGGTCACTAAGATCCTCCCCTTCTGGGGAATTCAAAGTCCTTCCAGACCCACTGTCTGTCTAGCATCTCCAATGCCTTTGCCACTTCCCAGCAGGGAACCCAGGCCCACCCTCTAAACTGGGTTCCAATCCAGGCACCCTATAACAAGCAGCCAAGGTCTCTTTACAGTCTGGCCCCTTGCCATAGTTTCCCTGAGCTTCTTTCTACTCATCTGCCTTCCCAACTCCCTCTACTTAGGGCAGCCTACTTCCCTGCCTTCCTGCAGCCCTCTTGCTGCTCACTGCTCCTGAGCTTTATACAGGCCCCACCTGTTCCTGCCCAGCTGAGCCTACTTCTAATTAGTGCCATGCTCCCTGGTTCCTCCTCCAGGTGCACCCAGTGGAGTTGATTGGCCTGCCAGGACAGCTTAGCTCCTTTCAACCCTGTGTGGGGTGGACACCACATCACACGTGGTCTCCATAGTCAATAGCTTGACTGTACCCAGAGAGAGGGGAGCCTTCTTGTCCTCTCAGGTAAAACACAGTTCCTGGTTGGTCTCGTGAGCAACCTGGAACACTTTCAACAAAGTGGAAATAGAAGAATTAAAATCTCTCTTCAATAACTTTATGAATTGTCATAAATAGAAAGGGAAGGGTAAACCCCTTTAAAATCCCTCCTGGCCAGAGGAAATCTCCTCTCACCTGTAAAGGGTTAAGAAGCTAAAGGTAACCTCGCTGGCACCTGACCAAAATGACCAATGAGGAGACAAGATACTTTCAAAAGCTGGTAGGAGGGAGAGAAACAAAAGGTTTGTGTGTCTGTCTACATTTTGTCTTTGCCGGGGATAGACCAGGAATGAAGCCTTAGAACTTTTAGTAAGTAATCTAGCTAGGTATGTGTTAGATTATGATTTCTTTAAATGACTGAGAAAAGAATTGTGCTGAATAGAATAACTATTTCTGTCTGTGTATCTTTTTTGTAACTTAAGGTTTTTGCCTAGAGGGGTTCTCTATGTTTTGAATCTAATTATCCTGTAAGGTATTTACCATCCTGATTTTACAGGGGGGATTTCTTATTTCTAATTCTATTTTTATTAAAAGTCTTCTTGTAAGAAAACTGAATGCTTTTTCATTGTTCTCAGATCCAGGGGTTTGGGTCTGTGGTCACCTATGCAAATTGGTGAGGCTTTTTATCCAACATTTCCCAGGAAAGGGAGGGTGCAAGTGTTGGGAGGATTGTTCATTGTTCTTAAGATCCAAGGGTCTGGGTCTGTAGTCACCTAGGCAAATTGGTGAGGCTTTTTACCAACCCTTGTCCAGGAAGTAGGGTGCAAGGTTTTTGGGAAGTATTTTGGGGGGAAAGACGTGTCCAAACAGCTCTTCCCCAGTAACCAGTATTTGTTTGGTGGTGGTAGCGGCCAATCCAAGGACAAAAGGGTGGAATATTTTGTACCTTGGGGAAGTTTTGACCTAAGCTGGTAAAGATAAGCTTAGGAGGTTTTTCATGCAGGTCCCCACATCTGTACCCTAGAGTTCAGAGTGGGGGAGGAACCTTGACATGAATAATTTAGGAATTCCCCCCTCCTCCTGTTTTTTTCTTGTCTCCATTGATTATTAGACAATACTTTTTACATCTAGACCAGGGATCGGCAACCTTTGGCACGTGGCCCATCAGGGAAATCCGCTGGCAGGCCGGGACGGTTTGTTTACCTGCAGCATCCGCAGGTTCGGCCGACTGCAGCTCCCACTGGCCGTGGTTCGCCGTTCCAGGCCAATGGGGGCTGCGGGAAGCAGCTGTTATTTAAAGCCTCCGCTCAAATGCAATTGTAAGATCTGTAATTTGTATCATTAAGTTCTGCAACCTTTTTGCAGACTTTGTAATTTCAGTTATTGTTAGCATAGCCTTTTAAGTTTTGTAACATTTTCAGTTACACTCCTCCCCTCTTTTTTGTCTCCTCTCCCTCTTTGAATACCTGTGAAGTGGCTTTCCCTCTCCCCCTCCCTCCTGGAATGCTTGTGGGATGAATGGGCTGGTTGAACAGCTGGAAGATCAGAAGAGCTCCCAGGTAGACAAGGTGTCTGGGACTCTAATTAGGCAGGAGTCAGACACCCAATGCATGGACCCTGCATGGACACTGGCCGAGGTGGAGTGTGACCAACCAGATGCGGCCAAGTCATCTCTAGTCGCAGATCATGACTCTCTGATTAGGCAGTGCTCACACCCCCCAATGCATGGGCACTGCATGGACACGGCATGAGGCGGAGTGTGACCAACCAGATGCAGCCAAGTCATCTCTAGTCGCAGGCCATGAGGAGCAGGTCCTTAAAAGGGGACGGGGCCATGTGCTCAGGAGTGCACTCACAAGCTTATACCTCCTGTGAAAGCCCTTTGCCTGGACTGCCTGGCCAGTGGTTCACCACGTTGCATTCCATCGTGCCTCGGGAAGACTTCCCTTCATCACACCATCCATCGCTACGCTGTGGAACACTTACCTTGAAGAATCCTGACTTCTCCAGTGCCGTGCCTGTCCTGGGAGTGTGAGTATGTGAGGGTGAGTGTGACCCCCCCCCCCCAACCCCCCTCCAACAGTGGCATTGTAATAAAACAATCTAAGTGTAACCCTGGGTTGGTTTCTAGGGAAATTCAGGTAACAGCAGCGGCCAGCACATCCCTCGGCCCACGCCGCTTCCCGCTACCTGTGTGCTAATCTAGCCCTTAATCCCGTAAGGATAACCAAGGTCAAATTTTATTCACTTTAGTCATATGTCCAGGCCCATTGACTTCACTGGGTCCTAATAAGAAAAATCTGACCCAAAAAAGGAGGTGGTTGGGTAGATTTGAAAATTGTTTTGTTCAGGGATATTGCCCTTGCCCTGATACTGCCCATTAGATCCAAGGTACAGGACATTTATATACCGCATAAAAGATAACCAAAGCATGGTGTTCTAGCACCTAGAAAGCACTGCTGCGGGATTGTCTATTCCTAACCCTGTACTAGTATTTTGTTGTACCATTCCTGAAGTTATGACCCTGTATCTAGATAAGGAAACAGTAGACTCCACTTTAGCTTTCTTTCCAAAGCAGATATATGACTCCACAAATGGAAAAATATGGCAAGTATTTATTAAGTGGACTCACTATTAAACACAGAATAAAACATTTAATGGATCATTCTGAAACTTTACTGGAATTTTCTCACCATTTCTGAGAGATGATCTGCACATTACTTCAGACTGGTATTATATCTATACTGTAGGTAAAAAACAAGAGTGCTTTTAGGGGACCATGAAAATGTACCCAGTGACATCTCTAAGAATGGAATTCCAACCTTAGTGTAAAGAACAGAGCCACATTATAAAAACTCAACAGGAGCTAGGGAATATCTTAAAAGCATTTTTAAAAGCAAACTTCCAAAAATTTGAACAATGAAGTCTCAAATAATGGCACAAGAACATTAAATACAACTCAATTAACTTGGAAGTCTACTGAATCTAAAGGTCACCACTTTGCTTAAATAACCTGAATCTATTATCTGTTCAATACATCAAAAAGTGTTGAGGGGAGGGGGGGATATTTACATTGTTGCTAAATTAGGCTTTTCCTTATGGGCCTGATCCAAAGCTCATGGAAGTCAATGAGTCTTTTTATTGACTACTATGAGCTTTGGATCAGGGCTTGTGGCATTTTTTGGATAACAAACACTGTTCAGTAGTTAAAGTTACATACAGACTTTCATTATAAAGTGGGGAGGATGTGAGGAAGGCAGTGGTTCAGATGAAATCAGGTCAATGTATAGTGAAAAAAAAGGCTTTTTAAACTTCCAGCTGTATCTGGGATCCTCAAGCATTTGCAAAAAGTTGAAAGCATTATGCAAGGACATGGAACCCCATAGTGAATGAGCAAATACCATACCCATGGAAGTACCAAGCAACACTACTGTGTGTGCATTTTACACTATCTGTTTATGTTACACAGAGCTGGTCTTTGGGCTCTGCAAAACCTGTGGTCATAGGACAAGAAAAATCTGGTCAGAGTTTCAAGCAGAACAGGGACAGATGGTGTGGAGAAGAAGAGGAAAGGTCTTTGGGCTTTTGTGAAAACAGAGTCTGGCCAACAACAGGAGCTAAATGGAATATTTTTCAAATGAACAGCAGAGCACTGTGTTATTTCTTCCTAGAAAGGCATTAAGAGGATGGGACAGGAGATAAAAGTTGCCTTCCAGCCATGTGCTTTGTGGATCCCTAAAGTTTGGCTTTATTAATATATTTAGTGATTCGCTGTTGCTTCTGCACCTACATGGAGATCTGCTAGCATGTGCCGCTCCTCCAGGAAAGGCAGCGCTTGAAATCTGAATGCCTTATGTCTTTGTGGTGGAAGAGGCCACAAATGGGGATGAAGTTTGGTCAAAGTGCATGGAATCAGCCCAAAATAACACTAAGATGTATTCTATCATCAGAAAATGCAGGTCTGGAAGGAAAGGTCTGAGCATAAATTAATGCTGACCTTAGCCAGGGTAACTTGCTCTCTTCAGTGTCTGCAGCTGTGTAGTTACTAGGGAGTTCTCTGGCTCCATGTGCTTTTTCACATCTGTCAGCTCAATCAGAGATACAATTTACTGCAAAAATCTAGCACACAGGGACATTGTGTGGATTTGTGACACTCCCTGAAGGACTTAGAATCTTTAAACTAACAGATTATAGCAAAACACAATATAATATTCTGTGATAGTTATAGTATTGCTCCAAAACTCTGCATGTCACAGAATGTAATGGAAAATGATATCCATTTTCCTTTGGTCAGCTCCCTGAAAATCCAAAACATGGGTAAACAGAGCTACAGCGTATGAGACAATAAGTTTGGCACACATTTTTGAAACTTCATACTTATGGGATGAGCAAAATGAGTAAACTTTTGTTTTAATTGCCTTACAACACCATGTGCAAGCAAACACAATGGAAAGGGAACAGATTGCAAAGGGGTTATAAGAGACTTTTCCAGATGTTGCTTATACAGCAGTCTAGTGACTCTTCATCATTTTCAACATCAGATGGATAGGTTGCTTCCACACACTGAATTTTATAGCCTAGCAATATGCTATTCTTGACAAGCATGCATGTTAAGGTTATGCAACAGGAGTGTAAACATTTTGTAGCATGTGGCATGCATGTCAGTGAAGTGAGAGATATGTCACATTTGGTTTTGTCTGCACTTAAGATGTGCATTGCCACAAGTTAGCATGTGTCATGGTATAGTCTAGATCAGTGGTTCTCAACCAGGGGCACATGTACCCCTGGAGGCGGGGAAGAGGTCTTCCAGGGGGTAGATCAACTTATCTAGCTATTTGCCTAGTTTTACAACAGGCTACATAAAAAGCACCAGTGAGGTCAGTACAAACTAAAATTTCATACAGACAATGACTTGTTTATTCTGCTCTATATACTATACACTGAAATGTAAGTACAATATTTATATTCTAATTGATTTATTTAATAATTATGTGGTAAAAATGAGAAAACAAGCAATTTATCAGTAATCGCATGCTGTCACACTTCTGTATTTTTATGTCTGATTTTGTAAGCAAGTAGTTTTTAAGTGAGGTGAAACCTGGGAGTATGCAAGACAAATCAGACCCTGAAAGAGGTTCAGTAGTCTGGAAAGGTTGAGAGCCACTGGTCTAGATGGCAGGGTGACTATAGCCTCAATGTTGTGTGTGACATGCTTCTACTTCAACGGTACGCATGCTCAAAAATGCTGCCATCCTTAATGTATAATATTGCCTCGTGCAATGCTGTTCTTAATTTTATGCAGCCTTTGGTAGAGTGTGATATATTGTTGGTCCATAATTGTGGAAGATGACATGTTTTCTAAATATTATTAAAGATACCTTCAAAATTATATACTGAGATTTCTGTAAAAAAACAACTTACTTGCTCCCCTTCTTTCCCCCTCCAAATGTGATCCTGCTATGTGAACTTTTCATTAAAATAAGAAATTGCATAGGAACTTCTTCTCAAACTATATTTTAGGTAAAGAAAATACAGATGGAGTTACAAAGGTAATTGCAAGCAAACAAAATTTTAATTAATCTAGAATGACTAAGAACATCATGTCCATAGGCAATAAAATAGCTTATTGTCATTTGCACACTATTATCTCTGTATGTTCATTGTTGTGACTTGGTGTATTACTTAAAGTAACTAAAATTTAAGTAAGAGAGATGCGAGAAGAGAGAGAGTAATGGAAGAAGACAAGCAGAGGGCAGAAACAGGGTAAGCAGAGCTATAGATGTCTGGTGTGAGAAGTGATGTTAATGCTCCTGGGTACGTTAGGTCAGATAATGTACAATATCCATACCTCCTTGACTGCCATCTCCCAAAAGCGGTGATACTAAGCCTACAAGCTCCAGGTGGTCTGATTATAGCTCAGGGGTAGGCTGGTGACGCTCCACCTTGCCAAGCGTATGGATAGTGAATGTGCACTACAGAGTGAAGAAGACCATAGCACTTGCCCCTCACAATGCATGAATCCTCATGCATGACAGGACCATTCAAGGGAGGCAATGGAACAAATCAAATACTGTATCTGAAGAGGCGCTAATAAGATTTTATATACCTTCGACATGATGGCAACTACTTCAGGGAGTTGTAGTATCTGTAAGGAGTGTTGCGGTGTGGATATGGTATAATATGTGAACCCGATTAGGATTAGGATTGCTAATGTGGGCACACTGGTACAAACTGTAATGGTACAGTTGAGTTCTCTAATGTAGACTGGGCTTTACTTTAGTTTAGCACCCGGGAGGCAATTAGCTGGTTTTTCCATTTTGATTGAAGATGTGCTCTCCAAATGGTTGTAATATCTGGTAATAGGGGAGAGGGAGTCTGAGACTTGATATTTCCTTCATTTGTGAGGAAGCTCCTCGCTCTCCTCTCTTCTTGCTTCACTCTTGCTTATTATTATAGAGTGGTCCCCTTACCTAAAGTTGAGTGGATGTTTTTGTTTCTTATTTTTCAAAGTGCTTTGAAACCCATATACACAGTCAGATTGGACTGAAAATTGCCATGACGGTTGAGGGCCTGGGCTATAATTAGCAATGCAAATTTTGGGTCATTTGGCCAAAGGGTCTGAGGCACAGTACCCCCCAAAATGCTCTGCCTGCTATGATTTTTTGCACAACTCTAGAGGTAAATCTATGACTGTTCTCCTTATAAAACATATATCAGTGGGATGTTCTGTGCTCATCTAGTCAGTGGTGCCAGGGATCAGGTTGGAAATCTAATATTTCAAAAGTCTATCTTTAGTAAGGCAGGTAACTTAATGTAAGTCAGATCAGAGGTAGGTGAATATGGGAACAAAAATAAAACAAACACACAACGCCACCTACAACAATTAAAGAAAACCTACTAATATTAATTAAGATTCTTAACAAAGTTTATTCATCCTTGTTCATGCCCCTTTTGTGTTTGTTTTCCAGGAACATATCCATTAAAGTTGTTCTTGCACAGATGTTCAAAAAATAAATTCTAGTCATCTGCATGAATATTCACAGAAATTGAATTTTATTTCCACACTCAAAAGTGTTTGTGACATAGAAGTGATGGCATGTTCATTGAATCAGAACACAAACTATAACACATGACTTATCTGTAGGGCCATGAAAAACACGTCAAGGACTGTGAAATCTGGTCTCCTCCTGTGAAATCTGGTCTTTTGTGTGCTTTTACCCTATACTATACAGATTTCACGAGGGAGACCAGTGTTTCGCAAATTGGAGTTCCTGACCCAAAAGGAAGTTGCAGGGGGATCACAAGGTTATTTTAGGGGTGGTCACGGTATTGCCACCCTTACTTCTGTGCTGCCTTCAGAACTGGGTGGCTGAAGAGCAGCGGCTCTTAGCCGGGTGCCCAGCTCTGAAGGCAGCACCCCGCCAGCAGCAGCACAGAAGTAAGGGTGGCAATACCAGACCAAGTCACCCTTACTTCTGCGCTGCTGCCTGCAGAGCTGGGCAACCAGAGAGTTTTGGCTGCTGACTGAGGGCCCAGCTCTGCAGGCAACAACGCAGAAGTAAGGGTGGCAATACCAGACCATGCCATCCTTACTTCTGCACTGCTGCTGGCAGTGGCTCTGCCTTCAGAGCTGGGCTCTTGGCCAGCAACTGCTGCTCTCCAGCTGCCCAGCAACCCCCCTCCCCCCCACTCCTTTTTGAGTCAGGGCCCCTACAATTACAACACTGTGAAATTTCAGATTTAAATAGCTGAAATCATGAAATTTATGATTTTAAAAATCCTATGACCATGAAATTGACCATAAAGGACCATCAATTTGGTAGGGCCCTAAGTAACAGGGAAGGCTCTTCAAACTGTTTCTCACATGATTTGTCTGCTCAGTGCGGATAAGGCCAAACCACTGTTAAACTGAGCTCCAGACTAGGTCCCTGACTTTTTTGTTACATTGTATAGGAAGGAAGTGACTTTTTCTCTACATTGTCATCCTTGGAATTCTCTACTGGCGGAAGAACTGAGGTGGATTTATCATAGCTGCATCTTATCTCTGGCAATGTGGCAATACTTTCGTAATGGCTTTCTGTACAGGGCTTGCATTTTGGAACCACGTTTAAAGTGACATGACAAGAACAGCTCACACACCACACTTGTGCTGCAACCCCTTTTTTCCAGACAGATATCTGTATCCCGCAATTCTACAGTTCCTCCACTCCAGGCATGTCTCTCTTAGCAGCTCCCTGTTGGCTGTTATGCCACTCTTCAGCTTGGCACAGCTGATAGGCAGCTGTAGTTTCTTTCCTAAGCTGGTACTACTGCAGCTGTTAAATATATGTTGTCTGGTTATCCAGTCCTCAGGGTCCTCCTGCCCACCTGGCTCCCTTTGCTGCCACAGTCTTTGCTCTCCTGGCTGCATCTCCAAAATGGTGTTCCTCTAATTGTGGTGGCATCTGAGTCTCTGAGGTTGGGCAACCAAAGACTGAGGCATCTAAGAGACACTTTAAAAAATATAGGCTGTGAAATCCAGTCCACAGGTGAAATCCTGGCCCCACTGAAGTCTTTGGGAGTTTGGCCAATGATTTCAGAAGAGACCAGGATTTCACCACAAGCCTTCTTACCAACCACGACGGCTCTTGCAGTGCTCATAGCTTATCCCAGCCCAGCTATTTTGTGCTGTTGGCAATTTCCCCTTCCTGGCCATTTCTTGTTATTTATTTGACATACGTATGTCATCATGGATCATTTTTGTTGTGGCTCTGTCAGTCACTCTTGGTGAAGCCATTTTACTGTTAATATGGCAGTCGGATGTGTATTGCAGCCTGCCTTAGGATCCGAGAGATACAGCAACATGGAGTTCCAGCTGAACATCTGCTCTGCTGGTGACTGACTGACATTAACCAGAGCAGCAGCAATGGTACTGCCTGTGTGAAATAAATATTTTAAAACTACTAATGGAGGCTGCACTGAAGGCATCATCTGGGGCCTGACTTAAAGCCCACTGAAGTCAATTGCCGGGAGGAAGGTGCAGCAGGTGAATAGGCCTCCTGCATCCAAGACAACAGCTGCATGTATGGCATATCTGTAAAGGAAGTGGGGTGCTGGGGGACAGAGGATCATGTGGGGGGGCACCATAATTACTGACAATTGTGATTTATATTAAAAATCGTGTAAAAGTCAGTTGGGTATGCACACAGCTCTCTGGCCACTAGGAGGTCAGATCCCAGTTTTTTGTTGAGGGGTAGGGAAGTTGGGAGAATTGTGCCTTGAAAACATTGTAAATTCCAGCAACTACACCATACTGTTCAGTGAGCCAAAAACAGCTAGCCAAAGTGATGCATCACTGACAGAGTACTCAGTAGATCAGCTAAACTCCACGGGCCCTATTTGCCCACTGCAAGGGTATGAGTAACACTAAAAAGTGGTCTACACTGGGAAAAATTTCCCTGTGGATTCTAAGCATTGATGAACCTGTTTGACTGAAAGGATTTTAAAGCTAACTGGAGCTGCAGTTTTGAGCAGACTCCAGAGGCCGGGACCCACAGTATGGGTCCAACTGCTTTTAAAAACTGATTCAATTTTTTTGGAGATATTTCCCTAGTTTAGAAAATGAACTATTTCCCCCACTCATTCTCTGCCTGTGTTTACAGTAGGGTTTTCTTTAGGCAACAGTTGCAAAGACACTTAACTCAATGTGAGCCTTGTCTACATTACAGCTTCCACAGGTACTACCATGAGTATAGCTGTACTCATTTGGAATTATGGGTCCAAAAAATCTCTGTGTGGACAAGTCTTATTGACTTCAATGTGAGTTACTCATATTCCACAGAGGAAAATAGGATTAAGGATTCAGTTTCAATATGAATTTATACAAATCAGGAGTTATATTTTTAACAATATTTTTCCTCACCGGTTCTAGAGAGATCTGTATAGCAATGAAAGGAAAAGTCAGAAGAAATTTTGTGATTTACTGCCACTAATATGTTGATCAGATTGGCAAAACAGTACAATTTACCACCCAAGTTTCTTTCTTCCTTTGATACCTTTGAAATAAACTCAGTGCAGGTTTCCTTTGCACTCCTTGTAAATTGATTAGCCATTGTTCATTGTTTGCAGATTTATAGTTTCCACTTCCTGAAAGGCACCTAATGTAAGGCACCTTTATAGTGCTGGAGATTTGTATTTACGTGCAAAAGCCACAAGGATTACTGTTACACTTACATGTGAAAAGTCACCTTCTATGCAAAATGTTCAGCCTTCTGTCTTTGTTCTGATGCAGGTGTGGGTTAAGTATTTAACAAATAGGTGTAAATAAAATTTCACACTATTCAGTGCTTTTGTGAAGACTGGTCAAATCCAGTTTAGATACAAGCTATCAAATAAAAATAAGTTCCAGTTCAGTCCTTCTTACTATGTTTAATTAAGCTTATATTGGCATGTCATTATATAAATCACTGGAATCCTACGTTCAGTTCTTCTGGTCACCCTATGTCAGAAGAGCCGTAGCAGAAATAGGAGGGGTATGGAGAGACTTCTGTATGAGAGACTGAAAAGACTGGGGCCTGGTCTATATTTAAAATTTAGATTGACCTAGCTATGTTGCTCAGGGGTGTGAAAAATTCAATCCCCTGAGCATTATAGTTAAGATGATCTAACCCCTAGTGTAGACGCAGCTAACTTCCATTGACCTAGCTACCACCTCTTGGAGAGGTTCTTGAACTACAGTGACAGAAAAAACTCTTCCATCACTGTAGGAAGTGTCTACACTATGGTACTACAGCAGCATAGCTGCAGTGCCATAGACGTGTTGCTGTACCACCCATATTGTAGACAAGGTCTAGGATAGCTTAGTTTAAAGAGGGAATGAATGCATGATAGAGGTATACAACATACTGAATGACATAGAGAAGGTAAACTGAAAAGGCCTACTTACCATATCTCATAATGACAGAAAAAGGGGACACTCAATGAAATGGAAAAGCAACAAATTAAAATATTTTCTGTTCTGGAACAAACCCTTGTTCCAATGTCCTTAGTCCTTTGTTGGGCAAATCACACTTTCTTTTATGCCCATACTTCGAGCATGTTTCCTTAGGCTTGGAATCACACCCTCAGCTCAACGTGTAGACATATTCTGTGTCTGTTTCCCCATCTGTCAAATAGGAATAGTATATCTCCAGGGGCTGTGTGCAAGAGTTAATGTTTGTACAGTTCTTTGAAGTTTTAAACCAGTACTTGAGTGACAATGTGGAATGTATTAGTTTTCAGTGTCTGTCCTAAGGTCTCAGGTGGTGCTTTGTGCTGATTTTTCTAAACTCCTCTAGGGGAGTATGAGTATGTCACAAAGGGAAGACTGGTTTCAGAGTAACAGCCGTGTTAGTCTGTATTCGTAAAAAGAAAAAAGAAAAGGAGTACTTGTGGCACCTTAGAGACTAACCAGTTTATTTGAGCATGAGCTTTCGTGAGCTACAGCTCACTTCATCGGAAGATCCATCTTCAAAGGGAAGACTGTTTCTGTGGGAGAAGGGAGAGAGAGGGCTGAGAGCGAATGGGGAAATTTACTCTAAAAATTCTGACCAGTTTAAAAAGCAGTTCAGCTAAACTAGTTTAAAACTGATTGGACTTCTAGTGTAGGCCAGGCTCCAGGTCACCAGAACTGGTTTTACTGAACCAGTTTCAGAACCACTTTAAGAACATTTTACATTTACTTTGCACAGGTATAAATAGTAAGCAAGATAAACAGCAGGGAACCAGGCTCTTCCTCTTTCTGCCACACTCAAATCCCTCTTCTCATACCTAGGTCTGGTCTATACCATGAAAATGCCTCCTGCCAATTCTAACCCGCTCAGCTAAACTGAGTTCAGAACCATTTGGAACAGTACTGCAGACCAGGCTCCAGCTTCCCTGAACATTTTTACTACCATCCACCCTTTTTTAAACAAAGCACTTTTCCTCTCTGTTCTCCCAAAAAGTCCTCCCAGTCAATGTATTTCAGTGGAGGTTAAAGGTAAATCCTTATTTTTCATCTAAAATGTCCTTGTCTATTATTACACATGTGGACAGGCATGAGTATGGAGGAATAGCTGCCACATCTTGTCCTGGTCTTAGGAAAATAGGCATAGAAGGGATATTCAAAAGGAACTCATGCAGCCTATACAGGGCTTGTAAATGAATTGTATAGCTTACCCCCTACTGGTATAGCTTACCCCTAGAGGTTGTCCATGGCCGCTATGTATGAACTCAGTCCATGCCAGCCAGTTTCTGCTCAGCACAATGTCTGTCTGGCTCCTGACCTGCTAGGTTCCGAGTTCTTGCAATAAATAGTCCCGAGGGAATACTGCACCATTGCACAATGCAGAATTTTGCAGAAATTAACATGGTGCATGGAGAATTTGCATTCCCCCCACAGAAATGGACTGCAGTGCTGCGGCTGCTGGACCCAGCAGAGCCCAGCTCGCACATAGAAGACACTGCTGAGGGAAGGGGAGGGAGCTAGAGGGTTCCTAGCAAGCCCTGAGGGAAGGAGATGGCACCATGCAGGAAACTCCACACAAGCCTGGGACCAAGCATCAGGCTGTTTTTCCCTCTGGATTCCTGGGTTCTGGGGGAAGAAGGGGGTGGGTGGCTGTTCTGGGAGGCCATGGCTGGGCTCGGGGTGGGGAGGGGAAGCAGGAATCTGGGCTGAGGGGGTGCCCCCTGTGGCTGGGTTCTGGGGAAGAGGGGTTTGGGTGTATTGGCTGGGGGATCGGGGTTGTGGGTGTCTGCTCCCTCCCCACCCTCACCTGGGCTCTGGGGAGGGGAAGGAGGCAGAGAGACAGGAACTGGGTTGTCATAGGGGTTTCTTTAACTCTCTACTCCTGGGGGAATTTTTGTGTGTGTCTGTATTGTTACAGACATACTTGCTGATAGGTATTTTGAAATAAATTATGAAAATAATTGAAATTGGTGTGATTATATAGTGTTATTTTGACAAAATTTGCAGAATTTTAAAATATTGTGTGCAGAATGTTTAATGTTTTGGAACAGAATTTTTAATTTTTTGGTGCAGAATGCCCCCAGGAGTAAATAAAGCCTAATATTGCGTCAACTGCATCTGAGTCTGTTGGGCATGTTATCTTGTTCCATGGCACAGAGTTGAAGTTCATGTTAGGTAACTGTCACAAGTAAGTTGCTGTGGGTCAGTTGTGAACCTTTAAATAAATGGGACTACTCCTGCAAGTAACTGTTCACCAATGAGAGTAATGGGATTACAGTCTAGCTCTATTTTTTAAAAGGAAGGCAATGAGGGCCAAATTGTGCTATCCTATTTGATGTCAATGAGACCAATGACTTGTATGAATAAGGGAAGCAAGATTTGGCCCTGAGAGGATAATTTTCAGTAGGATGCATGGGCATTCGGTCACATAGTTTCCATGAATGCTAGTGGCAGTCCTCCTGATAAATGTTAAACATAGAAAATATACCCCTGAGGCATATATGAGCATTTTGATTCAGAGGGATTTATGCAGTTAATACCATCCACACTCTTCTATGCATAATTCTTCTGCATTTCAATTCAAATATTCCCCATTTCCCCTACTGATTTATGCAGGTTTTACATATTTACCGTGCTAATCCTATACCCTTTAATTACACACCCTCACCATTGCAACTAGCATACCCTGTGGTTTTTAAAATGTTTTAGTTAATCCTAGTTAAGGCAAACACTCAAGCCATCTCCTAATTATTATGAATCACTGTGTCTTTTAACAGTGTTCTCAGGGAAAGTGGGACTCTTTATTAATGTTGTATAGGAAAATGTAACTGAAATCAGGGAAAAAGTTTGCCAGAGACATCTACACATACGAAGGTAGCTACCTCAGACTGTGAGGGGACAAGGTAAAATGCATGAAATGAGATTAAATACTGGTAAATCTAAAGACAAGGTGGACAAACGTCTGTTGGTGAGGGAGAGAAGCTTTTGAGCTAACACAGAGCTCTTCTGCAGACCTGGGAAAAGTAGGGTGGGTCTACACGTAAAATGCTGCAGCAGTGCAGCTGCGCTGTTGTAGAGCTTCAGTGAAGATGCTGCTAGGTTAATCCTTCTCTGCGAGAGGCAGTAGCTACATGGACAGAAGGAACCCCCCCCCCCCCATGAACATAGTGCTGTCTACACCGAGGGTTAGGTCAGCAGGACACTGTCGCTCAGGGGTGTGGATTTTTCACAGCCCTGACCCTGAGCGGTGTAGTTACACCAATGTAAATTTATAGTGTATACCTGACTGTACACAGAGTGTCAGAGCTACATCCAAGTCAGAACAGCTTGTTTGGCATAAGTAGTTAACACCTATTTCAAGGGACCTTTCAAGGTGAAGTGGTCCATTAACACCCCTCCAGTCAGAGGGAGGGGGGAAGGACAGCAGGGAGGGGGTGGTTAGCAGGTTATAGATTGTTGTAATAAGCCATAAAACCAGTATCTTTATTCAGTACATGATTTTTAGTGTCTAGCAAAGTAATGAATTTAAGCTCAGGCTCCTCTTTTCAAAGTGTTGTGCAGGTTTCCTTTGAGGACAAGGACTGATAGGTCAGATATAGAGTGATTGCTGTGCTTTGCTAGACACTAAAAATGTCTAGCAAAATGAAATATACCTTAAGAGAAATGTACAGTATGAAAAGGGACTATGAAAGCTAACTAGATATAGTTTAGATAGAAACTAGACTATAGGTGCACTACAACTGCATGCTGCAGAAGCTTCAGCCTACTTAAGTCTCCTACATTCAACACCGGCTAGCGCGAAAGTTGCAGTAGTCTAAGGGCTTGTCTACTCTGGCAGCTTTCTGCGCAGTAAAGCAGCTTTTTGCGCTCAAACTGCAGACGTGTACACACTGCCAAGACACTCTGTGCGCAGAAACTCCTCAGTTCCAATGCTTCAAAGAAAACCACCTCGACGAGAGTCGTACGGCTATTCCCGCAGAGGCTCCAGCACTCTATTGCCAGCGTAGACACTTGATTGCTTTCTGCGCTGCCATTGGCCTCCAGAGCTGGCCCATAATGCCTCAAGTGACCGCTCTGCTCATTGTTCTGAGCTCGGCTGCCCTGGAGACATGCACCCCTCCCCTTTAAAAGCACCATTTCTGACAGCCGCTGCGTGCTGTGTTGATCTGCTCCGGGACACACAGCAAAACATTAATGTGGAATGCTCGTGCTATTGAACACAGAGGCAGGTGTCTGTGTGAGAGAGAGAAAAAGATTGCTATGCAGAGAGCCCAGGAAGGGAGGCGGGGGCTGATGTCGGGGTTTTCCCCTACCCCAGGACTGGTTGCTTCCTTCTGCTGTCTGAACTTAGAAGACAGCATGCTGACACATTCTCTGTCCCGCAAAACATACTGTGTCTCTCCCACCCTCTATACACACTCTTCCCCCCACCCACTTCAGTTGAAAAGCAGCTGGCAATGTTGTAGGATGCTCAGGGAAGAATGGGATTGGGAAACCTGCATCATGTGCTGCTGTGCCTGCCCCATGAGGCATTGCAAACCCTTCCCAAAGCACCCTGTGGCCAGTTGCACAGTGGGATAGCTACCACAATCACTGCTGTCTTTGCAGTTGCAAGAGCTGCTAATGTGGATGGGCTCCAGCGTCACGAGGAGCAGCGTGGACACAAAACAATGGTTTAATTCCAGCGTTTTAATAAAAGTGGTATAACTTGTGGCACAGAAACTTGCCAGTGTACACATACTGTAACAGAGCACAGACTCACCACTATGGCACCTCCTGCTGGTTGCTCCAGGAATTCACTCTGTCCTAGCTGTGGAGCACCCTCCAAGGGTGGTGTCCCACCCATTGCCTGCTCTGCTGTCCAGGACCCACATTGCTCCTGGCTTGCAGTATCCTCTTCCAGCCACAGCCCTCTGGCTGTACCCCACTCGGTTCTCTCCACTTCCGTGGGGGGAGGGGGTGGTGGTAATGGCAGTCCTTCAGCTTGCACCTGCCTCAGTGGCCAACCACAACCCAAAGTCTAGCCCCTCACCTCAGGACAAGTTGCAGTCTGTATCAGCCACACTCCTCCTCAGCCAGGTGCAGTGCAAGGGGGGGGCAGACCCAGGCCCATCCACTGCTCTGGGTCCCAACCCAGGGACCCTCTAGCAGCAGCCTCTCTCTGCCCTCCTTCTCTCCCCTTGTCCGCATATCTTCCCTGAGCTACTTCCCCTTTGGCCCCTTGTACCTTCTCGGGCCTTCTAGTCAGGGACTGCAGCCTAGCAGGTCACAGGCAGGAGCCTTCTCTCTGCTCCCCTGAGCCTGCCAAGCACTGCTCTGTCCAAGGTGTTACCTCCTTACCCCAGGAGCCAGTCCTTCTCCCTTGCTAGTCAGGGAGAGATTCCCCTCTCCTTTGGTAGGCAACCTTTATATAGGGCTCAGCCTGGCCCTGATTGGCTGCCTCTTTCTTTGCCCTGATTGGCTCTCCACAGGCCTTTGCTGACTGGCTGCCGGATTGCACAACCTCTCTGGCCTGTTCCAGCCCTTTTTCTCATGGAGTGGGGCAGCCACCCCACTACACATACCCTAAGATGGAAGTGGTGAAGGTGTTGAACACAATGGCTAACTCCTCATCTGAATGTTTTCTGGGTAGTTAAGAATGGAAGAAAACATTCTCTGTATCTCAGATTCCCCAGATGGAAAAAGATGCATAGCCACCTCTAAAGGTGCTTTCGGAGCTATATTTGAAAAACGCTAATTAAGTAGTAGTAATATTCCCTATTGCAACCTGCTTGCCCAAGAGCAATAAGGAATCTGGCATGATTCACAGTCAAGCTAGAAGGGCAAATTGAGTGAGTTCCTAAAGGGATCTGTCCTGAGTCCAGTTCTATTCAACATCTTCAAATATGATTTGAATTATGGCAGAGAGGTTACACTTATAAAGTTTGCGGACGATACCAAGCTCGGAGGGGTTGCAAGCGCGTTGGAGGACAGAGTTAGAATTCAAAATGACCTTGAAAAACTGGAATAAAACTGGTCTGAAATAAATAGGATAAAATTCAATAAGGACAAATGGAAAGAACTACACTTAAGAAGGAATAACCAACTGCACAAATACAAAATGGGAAATGACTGCCTAGGAAGGAATACTGCAGAAAATAATCTGGAGGTTATAGTGGACCACAAACTAAATATGAGTCAACAATGTAACACTGTTGCAAAAAAAGTGAACATCATTCTGGGATGTATTAGCAGAAGTGTTGTAAGCAAGACAAGAAATAATTCTTCCACTCTACTCAGCACTGATAAAGCCTCAACTGGAGTACTGTGTCCAGTTCTGGGCACCACACTTCAGGAAAGATGTGGACAAATTGGAGGAAGAGCAACAAAAATGATTAAAGGTCTAGAAAACATGACCTATGAGGGAAGATTGAAAAAAATGGATTTGTTTAGTCTGGAGAAGAGAAGCCTGGGGGTGGGGAAGAGGCATGGCGATAACAGTCTTCCAGTACATAAAAGGCTGTTATAAAGAGGAAGGTGATAAACTGTTCTCCGTATCCACTGAGGACAGGACAAGAAGCAATGGGCTTAAATTGCATCAAGAGAGGTTTAGGTTAGACATTAGGAAAAACTTCCTACCTGTCAGGGTAGTTAAGCACTCGAACAATTTACCTAGGGAGGTTGTGGAATCTCCATCATTGGAGGTTTTTAAGAACAGGTTAGACAAACACCTGTCAGGGATGGTTTAGACAATACTTTGTTCTGCCTCAGTTCAGGGGACTGGACTAGATGACCCCTCAAGGTCCCTTCTCGTCCTACATTTCTATGATTCTCTGATTTTAAGACTCTGCACTACCTTGACAATTTAAGTTTTGATGCCTTTCATCAGTGGTTAGGTTAGAGTATTTGCAAGTTCCTCAAAGTATTTCCCTCATCTTGCTAATATCATCCCTTATCTTTCTTTTTTGAGTTTGAGCCAATTGCTCTTCTTGCTGCTGACCTCTTTCAAGTACTGGGATATCTTGGTATCTAACATCTTATTTCTGTAATGGTGACACCCCATGCAGAGGACCAGCACAAGGATGCTTGAGTCCCATTTAACCCCTTCTATTATAGGGTTTTATACTGCTTTCCATCACCATAGTAACTGAGTGCCTATCTGTTCCCCACATATGGTGCCAACTGGCAGCAAACTGCCTTCTATGCTTTTGTTATTCCCCAAAGTGGGAAAATGTAAAACAGTTCTAAACTATTGTTCCATTATGTAGAACTACTTTGAGGCAGCTTGGTCTGTGTTAGCTTTGATATTATTGAACAAAACATGTTCTGTTACCTAACTCTCTTCTACAATAGAAGAAAATCCATCAGCTATCCAGGCCTGTAGCCATGGTGTAACTGTGTTTGGGACAAGGAAGTTTTGCTATTGTAGAGATGGTCAATATTAATTAACCAAACACACGAGAGAAAGAAAAATACTTTTCCAGCAATGTCTTGTCTGCTGAAGGAAAATATAAAACCAGGGGATCCTGTTCTTGCCCCGCAGCTGTTTCTGCCTCTCTCTCTGGAGGCTCCTTACTTACACTGAATACTGCTGTACTGCAATGGATGTAGGTGCCTAACTTTAGAGACCCAATTTTAAAAGTTCTGGCCTGTGTGACTTGGCACAAGCCAGAGAGGGAGTTTCTGTGAGAGCTCCTTACTCCCTTGGTTACTCCACTAGGCCATACTGCCTTGCATGCAGCTGAGATGTCTCTTCTTGCTGGCCAAAGGTTCCACTGGCTGCTCACTCGGGAGCCTGCGGTAACCTAGTGCTATCAGTGCTAGCCTGTGGCCTTGGCTACACTTGCAAGTTACAGCGCAATAAAGCTGCCCAGAGCGCTGTACCTCACTCCCCGTCCACACTGGCAAGGCACGTACAGCGCTGTGTCTCCGCGGCCACAGCGCTGCTGGTCCTCCACCTCCCCCCGAGGAATAAACTTTGTGCGCTGCCGCTGGTGCGCTGCGGCGCCAGTGTGGCCGCCCAGTGCGCTCTGATTGGCCTCCAGAATATCCCACAATGCCTGTTCTAGCCACTCTGGTCATCAGTTCGAACTCAGGTGACCAACCATCAGACCTGCCCTTTAAATTCTCTGGGAATTTTGAAAATCCCCTTTCTGTTTGCTCAGCCAGGCGTGGAGTGCTCTCAGCGAATCTTTCCAGGTGACCATGCCTCCACACTCCAGGCGAGCCCCAGTATGGAGCAATGGAGAATTGTTGGACCTCATCAGTGTTTGGGGGGAGGAAGCTGTCCAGTCCCAGCTGCGCTCCAGCCGTAGGAATTACGATACCTTCGGGCAGATATCAAGGGGCATGAGGGAAAGGGGCCATGACCGGGACGCACTGCAGTGCAGAATTAAAGTGAAGGAGCTGCGGAATGCCTATCGCAAAGCCTGCGAGGCAGACGGCAGCTCGGGTGCTTCTCCCGCGACCTGCCGATTCTACAAAGAGCTGGACACGATACTTGGGGGCGACCCCACCTCCACTCCAAGCACCACCATGGACACTTCAGAGCGGGAGGAGGAGCAGGAAAGTGGGAGTGAGGGTGCTGGGGTGGGGGGAGACACCCTGGAATCCCTGGAGGCATGCAGCCAGGAGCTCTTCTTGAGCCAGCAGGCAGGTAGCCAGTCGCAGCGGCCGGTACTTGGTGGAGGACAAACAGAAGAGCAGGTTCCCGGTAAGCGGCTTTTTTTTTTGGAAAGGAATTTTTTTGGTGCGGGCTCTTTGGGCGAGGAGGGTTAGGGCTGCATGCATGCCTATATACGAAATAGCACACTGATGTGGTGTATCACATTGCGGTAATCGACCTCGGATATCTCTTCGAAAGTCTCATCCAGAACGTGGGCAATGCGCTTGCACAGGTTTATTGGGAGAACCACTGTGGTCCTTGCCCCAGTTAGGCTAACGTGTCCGCGCCACTGTGCCGCGAGGGGTGGAGGGACCATTGCTGCACACAGGCAAGCTGCATATGGGCCAGGGAGGAAGCCGCATTGCAGTCGAAGATCCTCCCTTGCTTCCCAGGTCACCCTCAGCAGCTTCCCAGGTCACCCTCAGCAGCAAGATATCTTCCAGGATGGACTCCTATGGAAAATGTTGGGACAGTGTTCAGTGTAGGTGCCCCCTGCAGCTGTTGGCTCTCCCCAAGGCACAGAAACCCAGAGGACAGTACAGCCGTGAAACAATCAGTCTCCCTTGACCCTGTGCTTACTCACCATTTTGGGGCTCCCATGGGTTATGTGCGCTCTCTTTGGGACGGGAAAATTATGCTATTGTGTAGACTGTGTGTGCCCTCCTTAAGTTCAGGGGAATCATTACTCTGTCTCATATAAACAATGCTGCCTCTGTTAAGTGTTGCATTTTGCCTTTACAGATGCAACCTTGAGATCTCAGCAATCCATGTTATCACCGGCCGAGAGACTGCAAAGACTCAGGAAGAGGCCACGAAAAAGCGAAGGAGACATGCTGCAAGAAGTGATGCAGCAATCTCTTAAAGAGAATCAAAAAGTGCAGGAGTGGAGGGAGAGCAAAAGCAGGATCCACCAGGAAAACGCAGTGCACCGGTGGCAAAGCATGGCGCTCCGGCAGCAAAGTGCCAATCAGCTGATAAGCATCATGGAGTGCCAAGCGGACTCTATCCAGGTGCTCATAGCCATGCAGGCGGAGCACTACTGCGCCCGTCCCCCCTGCAGCCATTGTCCCAAAACTCTTTCCCTTGTGCCCCCATGTCACCTCCAACCCACTTTCCCCAACATCCGGGTTCTTATCGCCAGCAGCTGCCTCCAACACCTGTAGCTTCACCACCCAGCCCTGAAAACTACGGCCCTTACCCACTGCACTCAACCCCCATCCTGAATTATAGCCATCCTGAAGTGCAGCATTCATTGCACAGCACTCCAGACAGGAAGGCTGAGTATGAGAACAGGACATGCGCAAATCTATGATTGAACCGTTCCCCAACCCACCCCACCCCTTGCCCTTTCTGTTTCCCAAGCAGTTGTGTTTCTTTTCAATAAATGAATTTTCTTTTCAATAAATGGACTTTTTGGCTTTGAAAACATTCTTTATTATTGCATAAAGTAAAAGATATCTTAGCCCACTAAAGAAACAGGCACTGCAAGTCAGCTTAGCAAACACAGATTCCCTACTAACATTGGAACCACTGCACTTCACTCCCATGCAGGGTACCAGACATTACTGGTGGTTTTCAGCCTCAAATTGCTCCCTTAAGGCATCCCTAATCCTTGCAGCCCCGCACTGGGCCCCTCTAATAGCCCTGCTCTCTGGCTGTGTAAATTCAGCCTCCAGGTGTTGAACCTCGGAGGTCCATGCCTGAGTGAAGATCTCACCCTTCCCTTCACAAATATTATGGAGGGTACAGCATGCAGATATAACCGCAGGGATGCTGTGTTCGGCCAAGTCCAGCTGCCCATACAGAGATCACCAGCGGCCCTTTAAACAGCCAAAAGCACACTCCACAGTCATTTGGCATTGGCTCAGCCTGTAGTTGAACCGTTCCCTGCTGCTGTCAAGGCTCCCTGTATAGGGTTTTCTTGAGCCACGGCATTAACGGGTAAGCGGGGTCTGCAAGGATCACAATGGGCATTTCAACTTCCCCTACGGTGATCTTCCGCTTTGGGAAAAAAGTCCCAGCCTGCAGCTTCCTGAACAGGGCAGTGTTGCGAAAAATGCATGCGTCATGCACCTTTCCGGGCCAGCCTGCATTAATGTCAATGAAACGCCCATGGTGATCCATAAGCGCCTGGAGAACCGTAGAGAAATACCCCTTCCGATTAAGTACTCGGAGGCTAGGTGGGGTGGTGCCAGAATAGGAATATGCGTCCCATCTATCACCTCTCCGCAGTTAGGGAAACCCATTTGTGCAAAGCCATCCACAATGCCCTGTACGTTACCCAGAGTCATGGTTCTTCTGAGCAGGATGTGATTAATGGTCCTGCAAACTTGCATCAACACGAGTCCAACGGTCAACTTTCCCACTCCAAACTGGTTTGCGACCGATTGGTACCTGTCAGCTTCCAGATTGCAATAGCCACCCGCTTCTCCACCATCAGGGCAACTCTCAATCTTGTGTTCTTGTGCCGCAAGGTGGGGGCGAGCTCCTCACACGGTCCCATGAAAGTGGCTTTACTCATCCGAAAGTTCTGCAGCCACTGCTCCTCATCCCAGACTTGCATGACGATGTGATCCCACCGCTCAGTGCTTGTTTCCCGAGCCCAAAAGCGGCATTCCACGGTGGTGAGCATGTCCGTGAATGCCACAAGCAATCTCGTGTCGTACGCATTACGCGACTCAGTATCATCGTCAGACTCCTCACTGTCACTTTGGATCTTAAGGAATAGTTCAACTGCCAAATGTGACATGCTGGCAAGACTCATCAGCATACTCCTCAGCAGTTCGGGCTCCATTTCCCGCAGACCGAAACGGAACACAGATCACGCTGCACAGAAACCGTTGAAAGATAGTGCCAAATGTGGACGGAAACACGGGGATTGCTGGGATGCGAAGCGATGCATCGGGGGCATTGGGACAGGACCCAGAATGCCCTGCACCCAATGCCCCCCTTCCCACAACCCACAACACCAGAATGGGAAGAGGTGCTCTGTGGGATACCTGCCCATAATGCACCACTCCCAATGCTGCTGCAAGTGCCGCAAATGTGGCCACAACAGTGCGCTGCCAGCTGTCAGTGTGGACAGACTGCAGCGCTTTCACTACTCAGCTGTACGAAGGCAGGTTTAACTCACAGCGCTGTACACCTGCAAGTGTAGCCAAGGCCTGAGTACAAAATATGAACTGGATCTGTAGTCTTTGCAATAATCAAATGATATGTAGCTGGGTTGTTTTTTTTTGTTTTTTTTTTTTTTTTCAGCCTAGAGACCAATCCTGGATGTCAGAGAGAGAACTATAAATAACCTATTAGCTATTGGAAAAATCATTGACAAGCTTTCAACCTTAGTGATAGGCTTGCATCATGCTGTATTTTCAAGGTCCTTTTTCACAAGGAAAAGGGTTAGAAACATTCTAAAATTCTCTTTTATATTTCTTGGCCCCACATATTAGAGAGCAGCTGTGTAGCCATGGGCTTTCGGAAACTTCAAAGCCTGGCTCTGGGAACATCTCTAGGGGTTCAGCCTCTGTTTCCAGCCAATATTTTCTCTCTCTGCTACAACTACCAACAAAGGCATTAACTGTGATGGTAGTTTTTGTGGCTGGCAGAGTGTTACTGACAGTATGTCACTGTAACACTTGAAGTCTCCAAAAGCAGCACATACAACCAGAGTTATAGATTAGTGCAATCAATATAAAATGAAAAAAATATTTACATGTCTCAGAAGAAGAATAAACAAATTAGTCTGGGAGACTGGGTATAATTTGAGTCTTACTTCAATGGAACTAACTGGATACATATTGGGTGGAGCTATGCCAGATCACCAAGCAGCTGGCCTCTGCTGTCTCTCACTTCAGCAATAATATGTATTTAATTTGCTAAATTGAATTTGTATTTAATTTGCTTGTGATTACAGAGCCCAAGGCATGGACTGAGAATCTGATCTTCTTTTACCTCACTGATGGAACTCCAGTTCTGAGGCTGTGCCACCACCATATTGCCACAGGGGCCTTATAGAGTGGCTAAGAGTGGGAAATGTGTCGGTATGTGGACAGCATCAGTCAGTCCAGGTTCCCATTCCTAGTTCAGGTGGGTAGGGTGTGCTGCTTGAATGGAACCAAAGGAGGCTCCACATGGCCTCCACACTGGATAAAGTCCTGGGAGCTGGGGAATTCTGGCCAGTCAGCACCCCTGTCCCCCAGCTGGCCAATGGTGCCAGGGAGGAGCAGGGAGGAGCTACCAAATTATGTAATTACCAAATTACTATCTAACAAATTATGCTTAGATATTTCTGTACCATTATGAGTTAGAGAAAGCTGGGGAGTTAATGAAGTTAATAAACATTGGTAATAAAGTCTCCTTATTTGTGTCCCACATCTGTGTCTATTCATAACAGAGAGAGAAGGTGGGACCAACACAGCTACAGCAACACTGCAAACAACAATGGATTGGACGATATCTATTCGTAATAGACCAAGTTTATAGCTTGCTTCTGCACTGACTCAGCATGTGAGGTTTTCATTTTTCATTAACATTTTCATTCATGCATTTGGCTTGAATAGTCTAGTAGTTCTTTTTTTGACCTTTGGCCTGGAATGGTCAGATTTATCTGACTGGGTTCTCCTCTGCCCTGGCACTCCAGTTTTCTGACCTGAATCTCCAAAGTCAATATGTAATGATTCTGTTTGTACTGGCACATCAGATGATGACTTATGACTTGAATGCAGCAACACTGCTGAAATATTCAGAACTCTCTACCATAGTATTGCAAGGAAGGGTCACCCGAGGTTCCAGTCTGTTTTTCATTTGATCATAGAGGATTCTTAACTTAAAGAGTATTTTATAGGTCTTCATCAGCGTGGAACTTTAGTAGAGCCATCAGGAGTCTGTGCCATATGCTTCCCCTGGAGGTTTTATGTAGTGATGGCCTCCTCAAGTACTTCTCCGTCAATATGTAAAAAGCAGACTTTATATACTGAGGTAAACTGTCATGGAGTGCTGAGAGTTTTAAAAACATGAAATAATTTTTATAGCTTTTTGCCAGGATTTTTTGATTGAAGTAAATCCTGTCTGTCTAGCTTGTGGAATGTCTTCTTTCTTCTGTTCACTGAATATGCAACTTGAGATTCATAATTGGTAAATATTAGAAAATTATATATGTTGGGTAGGGTCACCACGTTGAATCACAGAGATTAGGAGATCTCTAATAGAAAGTATTTCAGAATGATAATCATATTTTAGTAAACTAGCTAATGTTAGAGAGCTCATTCCTTCACCCTCTCACTTCCCTGGTCCTTCTTGCATGAACAGAGAGCAACAATACCCGAAGCCCAGAGGTGCAAACAATTCGATGTTTATTGGGGTGAACTTCCAGCAAGCTTAAATCCAAGTTCCTTCTTCCTTATTTTCGAATCCCAACTTCCTTCCTGTTTGCCCCTAATTTATATAGTAATATTCTTAGCTATACCTTAACCAATCATTCTACTGAAATTTACCTAACCAATCCTAACATATTGTAACATGATTAGCTAACCAATTATATCCCACCACCTTAATTAGTTTACACCTAGCAAAATTAATTATACAGCAGACAGAAACAATCACAGAACCAGACAGAGACCATGCAAATAAACAACAGCAAAGTAGGACAAAACAATACAGAAGTGAGGATTTCTGGCAGTCTGAGCATACTGAGTCAAACTGGCTAATATGTTTTGTTGAAATGTTGATATAATTTATCAAAATGTCAAAATATTGATATTAAAAAAGGGAAAGAAAATTGCAAAATTTTTCCCTTTATATTTTAGCTAGCTACAGACCAGATGACATTTTTGATATAAAATTCACATTAAAAAAAAGGGTGTATTGGGGAGGAATTTTCACAATAACTTCATGAATTTCCCCTCTGTTTTTCAACCAGCTCTTTTAATAGGCACAGAGACTAAAGTATGTTCTCTACTTTAGGGATGATCTCTTTATGTCAAGTATGAAGTCCGTGGGCAGGACTTCATGGAGAAGTTTGCTTATGTAGTACTATTTGTGTTCAATCTGAATTCTAATGATGACGATGTAAATTTCAATATTGTTAATTAGTTGATCATGAAAACAGTTACCTAATTCACTGCTGGATCATTTGAACACAAATATATTACTTATATGCTTATGTAGTAGAATTGGACAGTATAGCATTTAATTTAAAGGACTTAACCCAAACATCAATGTCATATGATTTTTTAAAAAAATAGGCAGCTAGCTCAGCAAAGGGACAGAATAGGGCAAATAATAATAAAACAAATTATCAACATCTCCTACTCAGAGACCACAACTGTATTTCTACCTGAATATATACTAAGAAAAACTAAAGGATTTTACCTCTTTTACAGGTTTCTCTTAATCAAAGAATATCAAGGTTGGAAGGGACCTCAGGAGATCATCTAGTCCAACCCCGTGCTCAAAGCAGGACCAATCTGCAATTTTTGCCCCAAATCCCTAAATGGCCTCCTCAAGGATTGAACTCACCTGGGTTTAGCAGGCTAATGCTCAAACCACTGAGCTATACCTCCTCCCCAAGTCAGGAAAATAAATTAAGCAGATAGAAAAAGTAATTTTGAAATATCTAATGCTTAAGGTGAGAAAGCAGTAGCTAGCTATAAGCCCTCCTACAAGCGGGAACAAGTTCAAAAGTGGTAAGTCTCAATTTTCTGCATTTAGTACATATATCTCTTCCAATCCCAGCAACACACAGCTAAACCTCAATAGCAAAGCTGGAATTCCGAATGCAAAGTAAAAATCCCAGTATTTTTATGTGCACAAATGCATTCAAAGAAGAGTCTGAACAAGTTTCCAAACCCAAGCCAAAAGAAAACAAAAACAAACTCAAAGAGAAATGAGAGGGCTAAAGATAGCTGTTGGCTGTGCAAGATTAAATGTGCCCAGAAAGCATACTAGGGGAAACCAGTTTAGTTCTAATGCAGCTGAGAACTCTGGCCTTCATTCAGCAAAGCACTTAAGTGGATGCTTAAGATCCATTGTAGTTAACGGGACTTAAGTAAGTAAACACATACTGAAGTGCTTTGCTGAATGGGGTCCTTGATAGCAAAGGAGCCTGCTACAGGAAAGGAAAGAAAGACACAATTCATACCATTCATGTGCATGCAGATCCAGTCTGCAGTTTACCTCTGATTAATCCATGTGGAATAAATCATAGCATAACCTGACTTTGATTCATACATTCACATGGAGTGGACTCTGGTACTAAGATATTTTATAACAGAAATTTACAGACAGAAATATCTATCAGGGCATTTAGTCCAGTCATGCAGAACCCATGACCCACTGAAGTTATACTAATCTAATCTTACTTGCAGCCAGTTTATGGCATCTCAGTCACTATGGAGCAGGGGGGATAAAAACCAATAATTTAAAAACAAAAAAAAATCTGATTTTTGTTTATTTAAATTGGACTTTTTTGATAAAATGATTTTTGAGGAAAAAACCTATCTAAAGATGGTTTTAATTAAAATACATTATAGCTGAAAGATATCTCATCATGGAATAGGGATTATAAAATCCAATTCTATAGTGTGAGACAATATATTCATGTAATGTTTAAGAAAAGTTTTGTAAATGAATTCCAATAGTTCATGGATTAGGGACCCAATTTTATGGAGTTCCAGGGGGTTCAGTATAGATTATTTAGGTTAATCTTTCTATCTACCCAATGGGACTCAGTGCTCAGTCTAGAAGAGACCATCAGAGATGCTTAGTTTTGTAGTTTTCAAACTATGGATTTGTGGCTCCAGAGGTAACATGCTTGTTAACAGCAAAAATGTTTAGAAAGAAAGAAAGGAAGAAAGAAAGAAAAAAAGAAAGAAAGGTGAGACATAACAGACCTCAACCCTACTGTCCCTCTGCAAATTTGTGTACACAGAGTCAACCCCTTACCTCCCTCTAAAAGTGCAAAGTTTCAAAAAGTTCAATGAATAGAAGATTGTTGGGGGCAGAATAGATCTGGACAAAGAGAAGAAATCTGGAGATAAATGTGAGGAGGGAGGGACAGGCAGTAGAAACAAAAGTGAAACTGTTTGAGCAGCATATTCCAGAAGTTTTGAGGTCTTTCTGTGTGTAGCTGTCACTGATTTGAGATCTACCATACCATTCTCTCACTAGAAGGGAAACCCTATAATTGCAGCAGGCTGTAAAAGAGACCCAGTTTGGGAATATTTTAATGAAGTTCCTCTACCTGTGGGTAAGACAGGCATGCGTGAAAAATGCAAACAGTGCAGCAAAGAAATGCAAGGCCTGGTCAGCCGAATGAAACAACATCATGAGAAGTGTTCCTTCTCAGGAGGAAGCTGCGTTGAAGATGATGAAAGGAACATGTCTGAACATGCAGGACCTTCAGGTTGTTAAACGTTTTTCTTTCATATGTCTTTCTTAAGGACTGCCTGTCTTCCTTCTGGACTATTCTTGAATTCTCAAATTTGACCCAAAAATATAGTTGTTACTCTATGGTACTATCATTTTAGATACAGTTGTGATAAAAAATAAATAGCTGAAATAAGCAGATCTTCCTTTTACAATTTCACCTTTAAAGTAGTACTGAGTGCCAGTGAATGCAATGGGTAATACTAAATGAGCAATATGGTAATAATAATTAAAATAATTGCATTGACTTACTTTGTTTAGGAGAATCCATCCTCAATATACAGGATTCTGAAGACTATCCACCTTCAAGATCACCATAATTTTCTATAGTTTCAGAGTTATCTGCCAATGATAGTGTATCAATCACATCATGTATGTCACATAGCCCCAGTGTATCTCCTGTAGCAAAAAGAAAAAAAATTCTCCATCATCCAGAAACAACCACAGATAAATTTGTGATAAGAACCAGCAGATTACAAAAAGAGGTAGTTGATGAAAAAATTGCCTGGTTTGTTTATGCAACAAATTTTCCTTTCTGTATGATTGAGAACCCACACTTCATTAACATGGTTCGGTCATTAAGACCAGGATGCAGTCCACCCAACAGAGCAGATGTTGCAGGCAAATTACTGGATAAAGTGTATGAAAGAGAAATTGAGCAGTGTGCAAAATGTCTAGACTCTAGAAGGTGAAATTGTTAACCTGAGTCTTGATGGGTGGAGCAATATCCACAATGATCCTGTTGTATGTGCTTGTGTGACAACTGAAGAAGGGAATGTCCTCCTTACAGAAACAATTGATACATCAGGAAATGCACACACAGCAGAATACTTACAAGAAGTAGCAGTAAAAGCTATAACAAACTGTGAAAAAAAATTCAAATGTCTAGTACGCAGCTAGGTCACAGACAATGCTGCAAATGTATCCAAGATAAGAAATTTAGAAGAGAGTCCGAAGCTAATAACATACGGTTGCAGTGCTCATTTGATGCACCTCCTAGCCAAAGATTTCAGTGTTCCAGAAATAAAGGCTAATGTTGTTGAAACTGCAAAATACTTCCATAACCACCACTTGGCAGCAGCTGCTCTGAAAAAAGTGGGCGGAACCAAGCTAACTCTCCCACAAGACGTGTGATGGAACTCAGCAGTGGACTGGTTTGAGCACTATATCAAGAACTGGCCTAATCTGATGACAGTTTGTGAACAAAACTGTGAAAAAATAGATGGTGCTGTCACAGCCAAAGTTCTCAACATTGGGCTTAAGAGAAATGTTGAACACATGCTGAGTGCCCTGAAGCCTATTTCTGTAGCCTTGAACAAAATGCAGGGAAATAGCTGTTTTACTGCTGACACTGTTGAAATTTGGAAGGAACTGAGTGAGAACTTAAAAAGAGAAATATGCAATGACAGAGACTATTGAAGTGATAATCTCACTTTTAACAGCAGTAGCCTCTAATTCATTCCAACTTGAGAAATCGTTTGGGACCTGAAAAAGCAGAAAAGCTTGTTTTTCTTTTCCAGATTATGAACAAATAGGAAAATGAAGGTGAAGATGACTGAGTTAGCTGCAGAAGCCAATATTTTAAGTTTCTCATGTTGATCTGGCTGACACAGTTGATTTAATTTTTGTTTTTGTTTTTTAAACATTTAATTTAACTATTTTAGTTAAAAACAATTTTAACAAAAACAAACCTGATTTTAAAAAACTCGAAAGTTTAACTAAATTCAAAAATTCATATGCTTGTTTTGTTAAAATATTATATGTTTGCTTTGAAGAAAAAAATCCAGAATACATAACATTGTTGTTTTAGTTAAATTAAACAATTTAAATGTCTGTCTGGTGATGTTCTCCTCCTAATACAGCATGGCAAGAAAATTCTCCAAATATTAAAGATTAATCTGTTGAATTGGAGATAGTTCACCTCCCAATGACTTCATAAATATCTGCTTCAATTACCTTTGGTAAATGAAATAACTAAACAATCATTCATTTTCTGATATAGCTGTAAAACTAATCTGAAAAGTTTTCAAAATAAATCATTTAAAAATGTATAGTATGTACCTTCTATAAATGAAACCTACATCTATCTCTGAGTTGTGAAGAATATGTATTAAGGTTATAACAACCAACAAGAATGCACTTTTATGTAGAAATCCATGATTAAATTGAGTCTTCCTGACTAGTGATTTAAATCATGATTTAAATCAATTTGATTTAAATCAAATCCACCCTGCTGTGGAGTTAAAACTTCATCGTTAGAAAAATTTCTAGCCATTATTATTGTTAATAAAAATATTTGAATATGAATTAATGTTTTCTGTATCTTCTAGACCTCCCAGTGTATACGGTCTGCTCTGTGTCTTTCTTGTTAGACTATAAACACTTCAGGTCCTGGACTGTCTTTATTTTGTGCCAAACACATTGTTGATGTTTAAACACTTAAATAAAATTATTGGTTATTATGAACTATGTGGACAGAGCTGGAAAGAGTAGCTCTTGGAGAAGTGTGAACTCTCTCCAATTAATCTCAGTTAGAGAGTTCACTATAAAGTGTAATAACAACATCAATGTCAATATTATTATAAGTTTTATTATTCATCACTGACCATTAAAATTGTTGCTTACTCCACTTCTGACCATTTTAACTGAAATATCCAGTTAATCTGTTTATTTAGTACAGCTGGACTTCACTGGAAGTAGAACTAGAAAAGACCTATGTCTCTGTTCTACAACCCACATGCCTCAGGCTACCCCCAAGTTGAAATATCTCTGGAGCTGCAGAATACTGGCGAAAGCCAGTCCCATGAAAAGAGTAGAGAACTCATGTGTATGGTAGAGGAACTGAGCAGAAGTGGGGTTTCAACAGCAGCCTGCTGGGAAATGTGGAACTCTGCAAATCTCTTCACTCATAGCAATACTCCACTCTCAGCAAGTCTGAAGTTACTGTTTGACTCTCGACAGCTAGCAAAATATTAATTTTCAGATACTTAAAACTCTTAAACTTGGCAGGGGACCGAATATCTTTGTTTGAATCTTCAGAGGAAGCAGAGATGAGCAGAGGCCTTTGTTTGCCACTGGCAGGGAACCAAAGGCCTTTGTTTGCAGCTGGAAGCTTTTTCCATGGATAGCTTCAGTGGAATGACCTTTCCCATTTTCCAACTGGCCAGCAAATGCTCAAGAAATATGACTGTGACCCCATCCCTACACTGAATGGATCAAAGGCTTCAAGACTTGTTTGATCAACAATTCGTAGACTTTCAAAGGTACAAAAAAGATCCAGGATCTTTACAGATTCCTTTTTACCGTAACCCAGAGAAAGTGAGGCCAAAGTTCAGCCAGAACTGATGGACTTTCAGTGCTCCAATCCACGTCTAATGAGGGCAATTTATTCACCTGAGTGAAGAAACCTACACAAGAAACCTATCTGTGCCAATCTTTTCTGAAGTATTTATTCACAGAATTTTTCTATCAGGAATGTGAATACATCAAAATGCTGCAGTTGCTTAACAGACTCAGACCTGTGCTCCATAAAATATGTAGCCCCCTCAAAGATAAAACTGCACAGCAAGAAGTCAGAGTCATGGAACCAGTGCCTGTCTTTCCATTGATAGCCTTGTTCCCCTGCAATCCTCAAAGACGTATAATTAGTGCAGATTAGAAAACACACTCATAGCGTTGTACTTTTTTAAAATCAGTATGTATATTTTCCATTGTAACCTTTAAACAAAGTGTGCATATTTGCTTCTGCCTAGGTACATTTAAATGCAAATTATGTGCAGTTCTTGGGACTCCTGTTAAACTGGCAATTTGGGCCTCTGTGCTGCAAAGATTGCCCATGACTAGTCCATATCTTGCTGGAATCAGATTGTCCTCTACAAATACATTATTTAGTGATTTGTTCACGCAAATACTCATTTTGGGCCTTATTGTGATCCCCTTGCTTATCTCAAATAGAATCTTACACTACTGAAGGCATAAAGTTATGTATGTGCTTGATGAAAGGGGCCAGTATGAAAAGGGGAGTCATATTCCAGCCCTATTTTTCTCAGGCATATTTGTTGGTTTGCTAAACCATGACATGGGCTAAACCAGTTCCAAGTCAAGCCTCAAAGATGATTCAGAGTTAGATAATATTAAACAATCCATTCTACAGAGTCCAATAGAGATTATTTTTTAAAAAGTCCTGGTAAGAAAACATAACCCAGCAGTAACATTCAACTTTGTCTTTTTCAGAGAGCTCTGATTACCTTATTATAGTAACAATTATGCTACCAAAGTAACTTTTACATTCTTAGATAGACTAGACATAGGTCTATGGAAGTTGAAAACATCATTGAGGTTGCCGATGCTATCTTTACAAAATAAAGAAGTTTAGCAGCAAATTAGTATCTGAAGAGATGCAGGTTACCAAAAAAATCAAAGTAGAGTGACAGAACATGTTTCTATTCTGGGCATGCAAAAGAATGGCAGATTTTAAGATGGCAAATAACGTTTAATAAACATGATTTTCTTAATCACAGTTGTATCCAGGATTTCTGTCAGGGGCACGGTGGATGCGTGGAGCTGATCAAAGGTTTGTAGCATCAAAGTCTGTGATATCCATGACAGATGCTATGGAAGCTGACAGAACCATGGAATATTCAGAGGCTATTGTATAAATGTTATATGTATCTTTATGAGCTTGCTCATGATTTTATTCCTGGCTAAATGGATCAGAAACTGAAAACAATGGGGGTTAATTAATGCAATTCCCCAATACTAAAATAATATAGTTAACAAGTCTTTTGAAGGTTCATTCCCCTTGGGGAATACCATAGATTGGTTTGACCTTGGTTCAAGAGGCCTAAGAAGGTAAAGGACTTGGAATTGTATAAAATATCAGCTTTTATTAGAGAAAATCACACACACTCTATTCAATAACTGAGCAGCATGAGGTTGTGACCGAGAGACAGGCCCTGCTAAGGACCTGATGTACTTTAAACCTGCCAGGTCTCCACGTGGAAGACAGGCGACCACCTGGTAAGCCAGGCATATGTATAAAATGTTTGATTTTAAGTTATGTTTTCTCTGAAATGCTTTTGTTTTGAATAAATAATAATAGTTTGCTTGATGAGAGTTGACTAGTCACCAAAACATTTAGAGAACAGGATTGTAAGTGCTAAATTGAAGTCAGCCCTGCTGAGGCAATCACAGCGAATCACAGGTTTCAGAGTAGCAGCCGTGTTAGTCTGTAGCCACAAAAAGAAAAGGAGTACTTGTGGCACCTTAGAGACTAACAAATTTATTTGCTCAAATAAATTTGTTAGTCTCTAAGGTGCCACAAGTACTCCTTTTCTTTTTACAGTGAATCACATGACTCTAAAGCCACTGAAGAGAGTGAATCATGGGATTCTGCCATGAGAAATACGATGGCTAGAGACCTGATACTTAAGTGGGAGGCCGCAAAGGGTCAGAGGTACAGTTAACTAGAGATTTGTAACAATATCCGCTATGACAGTTAAGTGTGAAAGTCATAGGACAGAGATGATGTTACCCCTTTTGAAGTCATAGGACAGAGATGATGTTACCCAGTTAGCCAAAATTTGGGATCTTGTGGGTTGTACCTGTGAGGAGGAGAAATTGACAGGATCAGGTGGGATTTTTGGTTTTGTTTCAGATCCTGTTTATTTACAAAGAATGTATATAGGGACCTGTTTTCCTGAACACAGGAGGAATCAAACACCAAGAGACAGTTTTTTAGTCACAGTTCCAAGTCTTTCTGCTAGCACTTTACCCAAAAAAACTCTCTCTTTTAGGTTTTTCTCAGGGTCATACTACAGATGCATCCCTGGATGTCTGTGGGGCTTCTTTGCTTCCTTCTCTGGGTGCTTCTCTGGTATTTTTCTCCTGCCTGTCCCTCACATACACAGACACAACTGCAATCAACCCAATCTCCCACCACTGTGTTTGTTATCAGGCACCCAGTAAAACTCTTGTACCATATGGTCCAGCTACTGCCCAGGTTGCATGCAGTCCAGTTCCTGGGTGATGGTTTTCCATTGTTTTGGCTATCACTAAATGAAGGGGTATTTAATTGTTTGGCCTGAATGGAAGGTGGCTGGCATGCCTAGCAGCCAACCCACAGCCAAACAATGCATATTGGAGTCATTGTGCAGAGCATTCTCATGGCTAACACACCACATGTTTCAAAAATAATTCAGAAGCTTTGGGATAAAACATTCAGAAGACATCAAGAGTTACATTTGGGTTTTCCAACTGCTCCAAAATTCTTTATCCCTGCTTTTTATTCTCTTATGTGCCTCAGGCCATGTTACCATGTCTACACTACAGGCACTATACCGACATAGTGATGGCACCATAGTTATGATGATGTGGCTCTGTAGTGTAGACATAGGCTACAGTGACAGTTTTTCCCAGTACTGTAGGATTACCTCCTCCGCTACTGGTGGTAGCTAGTTCAACAGAAGCATTCTTCCAGCCACCTAGCTGTGTCTACATAGCTAAAGCACTCAGGGGTGTGGATTCTTCAAATCCCTGAATGCAGTAGCTATGTCAACCAAAATTTTACACTTAGACCAGTCCTATATATCTTACTTAACTCCTGCCCACATGGCAGTTTTCGAAATATGTAGCACTTCCTTCCCTCCGTCCCCCCCGCCCCCCGTTAATTCAGAAGACCATACAAAATAAATGGCTCTCTCTTTTTCACTGTCTCTCTCTCATATGCACACACACTCACAGAAAAAGAGTGAACTTCTAAATATATAACCGTAAGATGCTAAGTATGAGTAGCAGTATTTTTGACGACTATGGCTTTTTTCAGTGAGATCAGGGACTTAGCAGGGTGCCTCTATATGGGCATAATTTACAGAAATGGAAGCTTTATTTCTCCTTATCCCACAATTTAAAAAGATTATACCTTACATATGGGCTGTGTCTACACCTGGACCTGGGGATGTGATTGCCAGCTTGTGTAGAAGTACCCACGCTAGCTCTGCTCAAGCTGGCATGCTAAAAATACCAGCCGATAGGACTAGCCACCTGAGTATGTACCTGCAAAGTTTTGTACCGGGATGGCGAGTTTGAGCAGCCACCTGCCTACGCTGCTATTTTTAGTAAGCTAGTTTGAGCAGAGCTAGCATGATTTGTCCATGTGAACTGGGACTCACAAACCCAGTTCCAAGTGTAGATCTGCCCCTTCTGTTGTTGCTGGTTTCTTACAGTAAAAATGTGCTCTCAAACAATAGATCCAAGAAAATATTCATTTCAAAGAATGAGAAAGGCGCATACAAGCCAAATAATGTACATGATTTTAAAATGTATAAAAATCACTATAGAATAAAAAAAAAATCGAATGTTCAGCAACTTCATGTAAACACTGAAGTCACTAGAATCAAAACTATCTTTGACACAGAATCTTTGACACAGTAAACAAAATAATCTGGTGGTTGGTAATTTCCACTCTATAAATAATATCTAACACAATTAAATTATACAAAATAAATGTTAAAGGACTGAACAACAATATAAGAAGACCACTCTTTGGGCCGTGAAAACCAAGGGTCTGGGTCTGTGTCTTCTACATGTGAACATGCCTCAAGAAGGAGCTTAGCAAATATACTAAGGGAAATTGGTTCTACACCCCACAGGTCTCACTTGTCATGCCAAACAAAAGAGTAGTAGTAATCATTATTGCCAAGCACGTACTATTCTAATTAAAAGATAAACAGATAGACAAGGATGGTAGAATCATGTCAATTAACGGTTCAGCTGGAGGCAAAACGTTAATTTTGGAAAGCATCTGTGACCCCAACGAAGGTCAACTGCCTTTTTTCAAAAAAACTTTCCTAAACATTGGAAGAGTTTGGTGTAGGGGATGTTGCGATTAGTATGTTCCACAGACGGAGCATAAAAGAGGATCTTCTATATAACATGTAATTAAAGATGATGGGAGTGGGCAAAACAGGGATCTGTCCATTGCCCCTGTACCTATGCCTCACAACAGAAGAGTGATAGATCTGTAAAAGCACACCTGTGCATTGTTCATGTCTAGTTAGCCCATTCAACTCATCAGGAGACACAGTTAGATTCCTCTTGATAGTCACTTTCACTATTGAAAAAGAACCTTTTTGTCTTGAATGTGTTCTCTATAACCTATTCACTAAGCAGCATTTGAAGTCACTAATGAATAGCCATAAGATTCTTAAACACTGTGGTCATTTTTAGGGCAAACCATGTAAATTAGTCTAAATTAATGTTACATTAATGGGAGGAATCAAAATTCTGACTAATTTTAAGCTACTTAATCAGCATGTGAGTAAATGCTCTTGGAAATTTTAACTGTCACATGGTGTTGCAGATCCTTAATAATAATAATCTCCTGCTGCATTCATTTGGCTCTGGTAAGGAAGGGTTAAAGCACTCGCGTATTTCTGTGCCTGAGGGAAAGCATTGGAACTCAACATTTCACAGATTTCTGGGAAGTTAATAAGACGTCTGGGTGATGCTGCATGCCAAGAAATGGGGAAATGGCATCAGAAAATCATTTCAAGTCAATTCAGAATCTTTGTTGAACCATATCAGTTTCAGTGTGTGTGTGAGCATGTCTGTGTGGATTCCACATCAAACTTAAACTACTAGGAAGGATTTTTGCCTGTCTTAAATATTTTTATAGCTAATTTACAACAGCTGGCTAAAATGCAAAACAAAGTGAAAAGTGGAGACATAAAACTGTGTGTCTGAAAATCTATCATGGCCAATAAATTAATGGAACCAAACCCATTTGCATGAGTGGCACTGCCAACCTGCAATATTTTCCTTATAGATTGTGTGTAAAATGGTGGAACCATCATCAGTACAGACAAGTCAGAATTATTACAGTATACAGTTTCTACTATTTCATTTTTGTTTTGTAACAGAATAACGGAATAATCTGTTATCATCCATGTCTTGTCCTTTTTAGGCCAAGATGGTGGCTTCAGGCATAGCCCTAAGCAAGGAGGGGTATGTATACTGCATTACACCAAGGGTAGGAGTGGGAGGCACTGTGACTCAGAGATAACCACTCTGAGGCACAATTCCATCCTGGCTTTCCCCATGCTCCATGGAAGGAGGTAGTCACTTGCTGCTTGCCTATAGAGCAACAATTACAACACCCCTGTCAGCTCAGCTGTGCTGGCTGGCTTTTTAGGGAGATAGACCCAAGACTTCTCCCTTTCCCTGCTTCTCCTTGTTCACTCTCTACCCACCTGTTAGTGGCGGGGGGGGGGAGGGAGAAGGAGTTAATGGGCACACAGCACCCACTGAATCCTGCATGCCTGAATTAAAGGTCCCAATATCCAGTTCAGGGTAAAGGGGTGGGGGCACATTCTGCATCAACATAAGTTTCTGGGTTGATTTCAAGAAGGAGCCCAATGCAAAGTGCATTTCAATAATCTACTCTTGAGATGATAAAGTTAGATAAACAGGTCTGCATCCAAAAGAAACAGTAGCAATCTCCTGACCAGACTCAGATGGAAACTAAGCTTTCCTAGAAACTAGTGCTATATGATTGCCTAACAGCACTGGGGATCTAATAGTTCCAGACTGAGAGTACTAGCCACAAGTGGCAGACACACCTCCTCAATGAGAAGAGTAGATACAATCCTTCCCTGATCTCCTGTTTGCTTCCCCCAACCTACCAGTATTACCTCAATCTTATCAGATTGAGCTATCACTAACTATCTCTCTTCTATTCCCTGACCTAACCCAGACATTTGGCAAGACTTTCAACTGTGCTGACTGAGTCAAGAGAAAAAGAGAGAAATACAGGCCTGAGTGTCATCAGCATACTGAAGCATTGTAACCCAGGACCCCTTCCCCACCAACAAAAATCCCCTATGCATGTGGGACACAAAGGCAGGCAAGATAGAACCATATACAACTTCACAGGACAGCACCTCCAGGGATGGGGAGCCACTGTCCACCATGACTGACTTTTTGGCCACCATGAGCAGCTCTGTCTCTCCTGCTACAGTTGACAGATGGCCTGTATTAGATCTAAGAGTGTAATTTTATAGGGGTACTAGTTGGACACTTTCAACCTCACTTTTTTGTTTATTATTATTATTATTATTTATTATATTTATTTATGAATTTTCCTTTGCTTTAGCAAGTGCCAACAGTTTAAAGTCAGTTTGGCATATAAACAGATTTAGGGGAGGGGAGATCATTCCTGCAGATTTTAAAACATCCACAGGAGGGGTAAGTGTGGGTGTTATTGGGGTAGTTGACCGTGAAGAGAAATGGAGGGAGCAAGGAAGAAGCTTTTACCCACAAGGAAATTGTTTAATGTTTTTACATCTAGAAAATATTAAGCTGTGCTTGGATGTAGTGAAGAATCAGGACCTGAAATGGGAAGCTCCTCTCAACCTTACCACTCCCATTTTTTTAATATAGTTGAAGGTGGGCCCTAGTTAGGTAGAGTATTTCTCTGGAGGGGTTCATTCTGCCAGAGATTATTTGTGTATCCTTAGCTTATAAAGACACTTAGAATAATGGAATATAAAAGTTATAGATGGAAAGACTTATTAAGTCATTTAATCATTGCTCTGACAATGCAGGAATTATTCCTGTAGTACATTTTGTCCAGTGTAAAGGCTTCCAGCCCTTCCCTTGGGAGATTAGTCCACAACCTATAAAACCTCTCAGTCAGAAAGAATTACCCAATATTCTGCCTAAATTTGACCTTTAGCACATTTTCCAAGTTGCCTCTATTAAACTGCATCACTTCTAAATATCATATTTCCTGTTAGTCATCAATTTTCATATGCTATATATTTATCTCAGGCTCCAGGAGTAATCATTTGGCCCCATTTACACTGCAATTATTTCTGTGTCAGGGATCCAGTTAAAACACAGTTACTCTCTTAAGGTGTGTCCACACTAGGAAAAAAGGTGTGTTCTTACCTGGTATGACTGCGTAACAAAATGGCAGATGAAATTCAATGTTGATAAATGCAAAGTAATGCACATTGGACAAGATAATCCCAACTCTACATATAAAATGATGGGAACTAAATTAGCTGTTACCACTCAAGAAAGAGATCTTGGAGTCATTGTGGATAGTTCTCTGAAAACATCCACTCATTGTGCAACAGTAAAAAAAGTGAACAGAATGTTGGGAATCATTAGGAAAGGGATAGATAATAAGACAGAAAATATCATATTGTCTCTGTATCAGGAGTAGCCAAACTTATTAACCCTCTGAGACTCATACAATAATTTTCAGACTTTCAAGAGCCTCTAGATATGCACAACCTGCCCAGTAGGGCGGCACCTGCTGGGGTGCGGGGCTTCTGCCTCATATCCCTCGCCCCCGCTGGGCTAAAGCCCTTAGACCCCCTTTTCGGCAGTGCAGAAGCCCCTTGTTCCACCACTCTGCCGGGCAAAAGCCCCTAGTCCCACCACCCCATCACAGGGCAGAAGCCCCAAGCTCCCCACGCTCAGTCTTGTAGGCGGAGAATGGGGTGTGTGTGTGCATAGGGGGCTCCAGGAGCTGCACTTTAACTATAAAAGAGCCACATGCAGCTCACGAGCCACAGTTTGGCCACGCCTGATCTATATAAATCCATGGTACACCCACATCTTGAATACTGGCTGCAGATGTGGTTGCCCCATCTCAAAAAAGATACATTGGAATTGGAAAAGGTTCAGAAAAGGGCAACAAAAAATGGTTGGGGTATGGAACAGCTTCCATATGAGGAGAGATTAATAAGACTGGGACTTTTCAGCTTGGAAAAGAGACGACAAAAGTGGGATATGATAGAGGTCTACAAAATCATGACTAGTGTGGAGAAAGTAAATAAGGAAGTATTGTTTACTACTTCTCATAACACAAGAACTAGGGGTCACCAAATGAAATTAATAGGTTGAAGGTTTAAAACATACAGAAGGAAGTATTTCTTCACACAACACACAGCCAACCTGTGAAACTCTTTGCCAGAGGATGTTGTGAAGGCCAAGACTATAACAGGGTTCAAAAAAGAACTAGATAAATTCATGGAGGATAGGTCCATCAATGCCTATTAGCCAGGATTGGCAGGGATGCAAAACCATGCTCTGAAGTGTCCTTTGTCTCTGTTTGCCAGAAGCTGGGAATGGGTGATAGGGGATGGATCACTTGATGACTACCTGTTCTGTTCATTCCTTCTGAAGCAGCTGGCGTTGGCCACTCTTGGAAGACAGGATACTGAGCTAGATGGACCTTTGGTCTGACCGAGTATGGCAGTTCTTATATTAGCTAAACATATGATAATTAACATATGGTAAAATCCTAGTGAAGACACAGCAATTTGTAGTTTTCACAAGTGTTAGTCTATCAAGGGAAAAACTATGGGGGAGTCTAGCTTTTAACCATGATTTGCTAACCCATCTTCAAACCACACTGGGTCTTCACTAGCATTTTACTTCTTATTAGTTACCATTTGTTAACTAAAAGATGGTCAGAACATACCCTTTTTCCTTGTGAAAACAAGGCATAACAGTTAAAATATGACAACATTTTGCAATGTGGGCAGAAATGACCTGTGCTTCCAGGTTGTGCTAGGATAGGAGCTGCATCTCATAAAAGTAAAGGGAAAATCAGAGGCCCCTTAAATGTTAGAAGGGGACGAACAAGACGGAACTGTGTTCAACTACCACACTGTTAACAGACCTCCCTGTCATTTCTACTGTGTAGGTAGGACCTTTGTGGGATGCAACACCCATGGAACTTACCTTGAGAAAATTCACAGGAAAGCATTCAACTTTCAGTGTTTTCTTTGTCAGTATCCCATAAACTATAATTAGAAGATGATTTTAAAATATTTTTCTTGTAAACAAATAATTAATCAAAACCTAACCTTTAATGTCATGTTGTGAGGTTTGCTGCCTAACAATTGCAATCCTGGTCTAGTTCTTACAAGGCAAAGATATATTTTTTCCATTAAAAAGAAGAAAAAGCAAACTCTGCATAGATCAGAGGAATTTTATACAAAACCTTATTCTCAGGTGGATAAAGATGTGTAAAGTCTTCAAAATCAAAGGAAGTTGATACCCAGGAGGGCAAGGCAGCCAAAACAGCCCATCAGCTACTCAACCACATGAAAGACCACAAAGAAACTCCAAAGCCACCCACACAGCTGCCTGAGGAGTCTGCAAGGAATGAGAGGCTGTTGTTTAGCTCATGTTGCTGCTGGAAGTATGTTTGAAGAGTTTGGCAATGGCATCTGGATTTTATGAGTGGCACACAAAGATGAGAAAAAATGAAAAGGGGTGGGATAATGTGCCACAATGCATTAGCAGTGTCACATCTGAGTTAACTAGCATACATTGCAAGAAAATTGAATGGTATGTTGCATTTATTCCTTCTATAAATGTCTCAATTACATGTTACCACTTTAAGTAGAAAGTGAATAAGACAGAAATGCAAACAAGAGTACAGTCTGGTCATGATACCCCAGCCTGCTACATACATTTTTATTGAGGCATCATGAGAGAGCCTTTTTAGGAGGAATGAGAAGTGAACATTCAGGGCCTGGTTCTCTCCCTTCCACCATTACAAATATAGAGTACGCCATAGATGTCAATGGAGTTACAGGAGCATAAAACCAGTGTAGGTGAAAGGAGAGCCATGCTCTTCATTTTCATACCTTTCCTGCGGCTTATCTGTGCTTTTGGCAGTGTTGCCATGTCCCCTCTCTCTATTCATCAATATTTTCTAGCGGTGGAAGACATAGGGAGGTAAAGAGGCTGGCTGCCTTGCCTCCCCACCCACAAATCTAAAATGCTTTGGCTCCCCAAATTAAAAAGGGTATTGACTGTGCAGAGTGTCACATGACACTTCCAGCTTCAGAATATTTGGCAATAAACACTCAAAATATACCAGGCCAAATTCTGCTCTGCATTACAACATTGCAGACCCCTTCTCCAATGAGATTTTTAGAGTGTTTTGGAAAGCAGGTTTTGACTGATGAGGAGACAATACTTTAAAGTGAGTTTTAAACAGATCTTTTTAGCTGCCTTCCAATGTTTTGGGGGGACTGACACATATTTTTATTCATCTTAAATGCTTATTATATGACTACCTTTTGTTTCGTTTAGTTTGTGAGTCTGAAGTAAAATGCAGAGGATCTTGAGCAAATGATGTATGCTCCTTTCTCATTCTCTGTTTAATCTTCAGCAACACTTTGTTTAAATTTGTGAGTGACTCATAGCAGTGGCTTGAGCCAAGCCTAGTGCAGACAGATTCTGTGCATGCCCACACAACTCTGCTGAGGCATCTATTCTCGGTCCTGGCTTGCAAGATTCCTACTACTGTTGTCTTGGGCTTCTTTTGAGTAGAGATTGTTCATTGTTGAGAACTGGGCTGAAGTATGTAGTGTTTTTCTGATATGAATATATGGAGACAAGGGACTGTATAAACTCATTCAAATCTAAAATCGGAGATTATTTTTACATTAGAGAAAGCAAAATAGTTGTGCTGTATGTTATGCTTGATACTGCTGCACTTCCACTGAGTGGTACCTTGCTTCACAAGTAGCTTTATGAATTACTTGTGGTGAACACTATTCTGCGTAAAGAAGGCAAAAACAGCCTTCTGTGATTGAAATAATGACAGCTGAGGTTTTCTTCTCCATGTATGTTCAAATACTACATTTGTACCAATGGATTCTTCATAAAATGGTAAAAGAGGAAAAGAGAGAGGAAACTGTTTGGATCTGTGTTCAATATGCACATAGCCTTCCAATGCTCAATTTGTAATGAAAGAGGTGCCGGGGCTCAAGCAATTAGGTGCTAGGGCTCATGCAATTTCTTTACATTCATAACTGATGCAGCAATCTCAGAGGTGCCAGGGCGAGGAACTGCCAAGTCTAGAGGTGCCAGAGCTCAAACCTGGCAAGCCCTGGCACAAATTAAGCACTGCAGCTTTCTCACACAAGGACAGAGAACCCTTTCTGCCATATGATGATGTCTATCGTGGACTCATATTTCAGTTCTAGTCCTTTTTGGCAATAAGAATTTATAAGAACAGGAGCTCTTAAAGGCCCACATCTTTAGTTTGTGTGTCTGTCACATGAAGATTATCAGGCTTGTGTGTGTGTGTGTGTGTTTTTAAAACATTAAATAAAAACAAATTCTTGGGGATCAGCTAATTGTGACATTTGTTTATATCCAAACCAAACTCTTTATGTCTTTAATTTGAAAGGCTGAAGATACTGGAGTGATGTCAATGTATACCAGCTGAGGATCTAGCCAATTATCTCCAGTATATGCCAAATCACTATGAGGGGATGTTAGTCTGATTCTGTTCTCAGTTATACAGATGGAAAACTGAAGTGTGAGGAGAATGTGACCCATAAGGTGTAACGGCATTATAGCTCACACCTGTCTGTGCCAACTCAGAGAAAACAACCAATTCTTGAGACTCTCACTAATGACAGTGCAGCGTGAACGACTGCAAACTCACAGATTCACAGGAAAGTGTGCGTGTGAAGTATTTTTCATTTCTGAGGCAGCTTTTCATTTATCTGGCAATTTTAGATCATGATCAGGACCACACAATTATATATTTCTTTTGGGGGAGATCACCATTAAATGCTTACACAGAACTTCACAACTAAATGCAGAGGAAGGTGCCCATAATCCTTACATATTTTTGACTTTCCCCCCCACGCTTATTGCTCTCCTATTGACAGTTTTAAAGGTTCAGGACCTTTTAGAGAACACAAATGTAGCTAATCAGGATGTTCCCCAAATGAGAGTATCTACATGGCATTAGCTACCAGCCCTTAACTTATCAGCCCATTCAATGGGGAAACCATAGTGACCAGATTGATTTGCTCATCAGCCTCTGCCAGTCCAATGAAGAGCATGAATCTTGTCTCAGACATACATCAATAAGCCTAGAGTGCCCTTCATTGTGCAATTTGCCATCTGGCATTAAAAGATTTATTCTACATGTCCTGCATTATAGTGGCACCTGAAGTTCTTGCAATAATTAAGTCAGAATCATTGTTTCTTCTATAACTCTTATTTTTAAGAGTTCATAATGCAAATGTAAGGCAAGGCCTGACTATCCATTAGGCCTACAAGGCCCATGCCAAAGATCCTAGTGGTCTGATGTGTGTGTTAAAGACTGTTCTGTTGTACTCTATTTAAGTCTAACTGCAGTTCCGGCTTGTAGGGTGCTGCTGCTCTTTGTGGAGCTGGATGATTCTTGTCTCAACATCCTTGCTCCTCTGTACTCCATTTCTGCAAGAGTCTTCCCTATACGTTTTACACTGCAGATGTGATGAGGTGCCACTGTTGAGATCTGTACTGAGACTAGGATTAGGTTGTGGGTAAAATGGAATATTGGGATTTGAGGCCAAATTTGAGGTAAGGTTTGACGATGCTGAAATTTCGTTAAGTGCTTTCTGTGAGGTTTTGGCTCAAACCAGTGGATATTTTGATGGATTTCTACCATCCTGAAACATATCTGAACTGGATCTGATAAACAGGCTCATTCTAGTTCTGAATCTGTGTCAGACTCAAAAACATAGCGTGGGTTTGGATTCAGGGGTTGAAATCCAAGCCCTTTCCCCACCCTGTGAAATTCGGTGGAGGCAGGTCAGATTTCAGGTTCCAGATTTCAGCCCTATTCTACTTTGTACTTACACAGGTAAGCCAAGAATGTTACAAAAGGTCTGGGGGATACCCAAAACATTAATAAAATTGGGTTTCATAAAAATTCATGAAGATTACAATAGTCTAGGACAGCGGTTCTCAAACTGTGGGTTGGGACCCCAAAGTGGGTCGCATCCCTATTTTAAGGGGTCGCCAGGCCTGGCTTAGGTTTGCTGGGGCCCAAGGCAAGAGCCGAAGTCTGAGCCCCACCACTGGGGCTGAAGATGAAGCCCAAGCCCCACCACCCGGGGCCAAAGCCCGAGGGCTTCCGCCCTGAGTGGCGGGGCTCAGGTTACAGGCTCCCTGCTGGGGCTGAAGCCCTTGGGCTTCAGCTTTGGCCTCCTGGCCTGGGGCGGTGGGGCTCGGGCTTTGGCTTTTGCCCCACCCCCCAACTCGGGGTGGCGGGGATCAGGCTTTGTTTCACGCTTTGGTCCCCCCTTCTGGGGTCATGTAATAACTTTTGTTGTCAGAAGGGGGCCGTGGTGCAATGAAGTTTGAGAACTCTGGTCTAGGATGAGGCCTGGGGAACACAGATGAACGTCTAATAAAAGGGAATTTTGAAAAAATTGGAGTTTATTAAATCAAGGTTTCTCTGCACTGTTTCTTTTCTAAAAATGTCAAAAATATGTACAAATACAAATCCTCAAAATGCCACTGTCAGGGTGATAAATAATACTACGCACTCTACAGATGGAGACACTGAGACATAGAGCGGATACATCTCTGCGCTTCAGTCATACACACCAACATCATACACAAACAAACAGAACCCAGGAATCCTGACCCTCCCCCCACAGTCCATTTCTCTATTAATTATATGACATTCACTCTGCCATATCTATTTCTATAAGTTTGATTTATTAATTGCACTGGAATTTTTGTTTTTTTATATAAGTAGTTTATATAAGAAACCTAAATTTGATATAAAATAACATTGTACAACATAGCATAGAAGGAGTGACAGTAAGGAAAATATCTGAAAGGCATTCATTTGTTTCACCTCTTTACCATATGTTATATGGAGACACTAACATGTAAAATGAACAAAGCAAAAGACTAAAGTCCCTATGAGTCCAACCAATTATGTCAGTCTTCCTTCTGTCCAGTTTTTGGCATTTTGTTGCCAAAAAAGGTAGATAAAGAGATGTGGTTTTGCTATTTTCCTTCTGGAGAGATCCTTTTCCTGTGTTTTCATTGAATGGTAAGTAGGACAATAAATAATAATCGGCCAGTATCTTTCCTGGATAATTTAATTTTATTCCTAAATACACTATCCCATATATGTTTAACCTACGAAAAAGAATCCAAGGGAAAAGGGAATCTGATTATTGTGTACTGGAAATTTATACTTTTTAATATGAATGCTTCTTTTAATAAAGAATTCATGTGAAAGGGCTTCTGCATATATTCAGCCTGGTTTATAGAAAATGTTTCTTTTTACAAGGTTATTACTGCTAGTTTCCTGTATTACCACTTCAGTCCATACCCAGCAGTCAGCTCCATCCTTTACAAACTACTGAGGAGACAGGAAAAAGTACATAAAACTCTTTGTTGATATCAAATAAGCTTTGGGTTCCACATCAGTAGTACTGCATCATTACAACTATGGTGTTGCATAGTGAAGGGGGAAAGAAAAGGAAAGCATTTTCAAATTTTAGTTGGTTCACATCATCCAAATGTCTACCATATGGGGTTCTAACCAGCCTGGAGGGCCCAGCTAGGGAGTTACAATTCCCCCAGCCTATTAGAGCAGGATCATTTGGATGAATGGATTCTCTGTGTCACCTCTCCCTAGGCTGCAAAATCCAGCTGATCACATCTGATGACAATCTTGTTGGACTATTGGAGGAGAAATAAATGGATAACTCATAGATACAGGGAAAGTGGCTACAATGTTTCCTAAATTCTCTGGTAGTTCCCTAAACCATATCTCTTAGATTACTTATTCATACTCTGGGATTAGAAGGTGAGATTCTGTGTTGGGAGAGGGAAGGATGCTTTCAATAGCTGCATGGATATTAGTGCTTTCCTACCAGCTAATCCACAGGGAAGGCCAAATATTTCCTTCTCACCCAGAGTTCAGGAGTCATAATGGGAAATGAGTACAAAAAGAGTTGTGTGGGAGGTCAAAGTGGAAAGGTTGGCCAAAATGAAAAGGCAATTATCTAGGGAAATGTTACCAGAATTACAAAGCTTTGTTTTTTCACTCATGTAATCAGAGCTGCAGTTATTTTTCCAGTACATATAAGGAGGGGCTGGTGCTTACAGTCAGCAGGTGTACAATTCCTCCAAGTGATCATTAGAGACCAGCAGGCTCAGATTTTAATTCATTCATAGTATAGAGAATGTATTCAAAAATCTGCAAAAACTGCTCTTTGTACTCTCAGTATTCCCCATAAAGTATCTCAAATGTTTTGTCTCTAAACATTTTGAAAACAATAGAACTAAAAATAAAACTTTCAGCTTGCTCACACATATGGTTTTGTGTGTGTGAGACCAACTGTTTTGGTTTGTGTTTCATTTAGGACTGAAAGTCTACCTGTGTACAATTAATTCCTGGGAATTTGTTGTGGTTTTTTAGCCCAGGTAAATGCAGTAAAATGAGAGGTGGAAAATGTAGATAATTTCTTGGTAATAATAAACCCAAATAATAACATCAAAAATGCAGTAGGAGCTCCTGTGCCTGTCTGACCTGGATCTGGAACCCAATGGCACCTCTTGTAAACTGAGAGACTGCCTTTAGTATCCTGTCTGTGAGCAGTAACCAGGCAGTCCTTCACTCCAATTAAATATAGCTTGAAGTTATACCGCTCTGTGCTCGGATCCAGCTGACAGCTCACCAGCTAAGCAGGGTCAGGCCGGTTCCACATTTGGAAAGGTGGTTTCCTACAGCATCTTGGTTACAGGGATGGGATGCTGATGACGCTCATTAAAAAAAAATGCGTTAATTAAATTTGTGACTAAACTCTCCCTTGGAGGAGGATTGTACATCCCCTGCTCTGTTTTACCCACATTCTGCCATATATTTCATGTTATGGCAGTCTCGGATGATGACCCAGCACATGGTGTTGTTCGTTTTAAGAACACTTTCACTGCAGATTTGACAAAATGCAAAGAAGGTACCAATGTGAGATTTGTAAAGATAGCTACAGCACTCAACCCAAGATTTAAGAATCTGAAGTGCCTTCCAAAATCTGAGTGGGATGAAGTAAGGAGCATGCTTTCAGAAGTCTTAAAAGAGCAACACTCCAATGTCGAAACTACAGAACCCGAATCACCGAAAAAGAAAATCAGCCTTCTGCTGGTGGCATCTGACTCAGATAATGAAAATGAACATGCATTGGTCTGCACTGCTTTGGATTGTTATTGAGCAGAACCCCTCATCATCATGGACGTATGTCCCCTGGAATGGTGGTTGAAGCATGAAGGGATATATGAATCTTAAGCGCATCTGGCACATATATATTTTGTGATGCCGGCTACAACAGTGTCGTGAGAATGCCTGTTCTCACTTTCAGGTGACATTGTAAACAAGAAGCGGGCAGTATTATCTCCTGCAAATTGTAACCAAACTTGTTTGTCTGAGCGATTGGCTACACAAAAAGTAGGACTGAGTGGACTTGCAAGCTCTAAAATTTTACACTGTTTTATTTTTGAATGCAGATTTTTGGTACATAATTCTATATTTGTAAGTTCAACTTTCATGATACAGAGATTGCACTACAGTACTTGTATTAGGTGAATTGAAAAATACTATTTCTTTTGTCTTTTTACAGTGCATACACTTGTAATCAAAAATAAATATAAAGCGAGCACTGTACACTTTGTATTCTGTGCTGTAATTGAAATCATTATATTTGAAAATGTAGAAAACACCCAAAAATATTTAAATAAATGGTATGCTATTATTGTTTACCAGTGTGATTAATCACGATTAATTTTTTTAATCGTGTCATTAATCGCAATTAATATTTTTAATCGCTTGACAGCCCTACTAGAAACTAACTTTTGTTAAAGGAAAGCTGAGACTTTGATGTAATCATAGGATCTTAAAAGCTGGGGCTGTAGAAATGGGCTTATAATGCCGGTGCTTTAATCCATCCCTGGCTGGTTATCTATGAAGTGGCATTCTTCTCTCTGACCAAATCCTGAATTCAGAAAGTTGTGTGAGTCTGGAAGTGTCGTCTTTTGAAGATGATGAAAAACTGGGTTCCTGATCACTTGTGGTCTTTAAAGATTGATGGTACTTTTTGAATGAGTAGGGGTTTATTTCCTGCTAAACCAAACAAATTCATTTGGATAATTACATTCAGTTGTTATACTGTTCTTTATTTCTGGTTATAAACTGTTATGTATTACTGATGTGCACTAATAAACATCTACCATATTTAATCCCAGAAATTTGCTGGATTTGTGTTATTAGATTAAAAAATGATTCACATATCTCTTTTAAACATTGACTGGGAACTGTGCTGAAATACCAAGATAAAGAGTGAATAATTCCAGTGGTAGTTCCAACCCAAATGAAACCAGAATGTACTTGAAATCACACAAGGGTTTGTTGTCTTGAGGTTTCCTCCAGCCTGATTTCCAAATCAGAGGGTTCAGATGCCTGTCAGAGAAGAATTCAAGCTTCTGGATCCTCATTGAAGCTGAACCTGTAAATCTGTTAGGGTTAGAGAGATTTATCTCTTTATTAAAGCAATACCAGAACTGCTGTGATTTAACTTGATATTTGTACTGTCCTTTGTTATATACTCTAAGTAGACAAGAGCAAGAGCAGGCAACCTCTAAAAGTTTATTTATTCCAGTTACTTGTAACTAATAACAAGGATTGTCCTTCAATCACATTAATATGATCAAAATGTATGATCTAGAGACATCTTCTCTGTTGTGTATTCCTTTACTAAGAGTTCAAATCAAGAAGGAACAATTTCCAGGAACTCCTGCAGACCACAGTTAAGCTCTCAGCAGTGGAGTACAGCGTGTCAGTAGCTATTAAAATGGGAAAAAGAAAAGGAGTACCTGTGGCACCTTAGAGACTAACCAATTTATTTGAGCATAAGCTTTCATGAGCTACAGCTCACTGCATCAGAGTAAGCAGTGCAAGACTGAACTGATCGGTACCTCAGAATCACTTTTCTTTCCTTACTACTGCCTTTACTTTTAGAATTTACTTCCTCCTCCCCTCCTAGTTCACTCTTTTGGTGTCTCAATGTTATTTTTTTCTTTTCCAAGTTGAAACACAATTTAAAAACAAAAATGAGAAATACTGAGGAAAATACTGAGGATACCTGGGGCACTTTATGGTAAATATTGTTTCATTTATACAGAATATTTCTCTGTACTAAGGAGGTTTCTCTTACTATATTTGTTGTTACTCTTATTCTGTGGGAAAATGAACTTCTATTTGTATTATTGTGAAAATTACAGTGGTGCTGTACTCTTTTGTTTTGTTATGTCTGCACCTGTTGCCCAGATTTGCCTATGTTTAGAGACCCCAGGTCCCTCTAAGAAATATCTACTTTGTATTTTGTCGGAATAAAACTTTATTTTATTAAAGTTTTGACTGGTCTGCAATCTGAAAGAGAGAATAGAACCTAGTTGTTCAGAGGTTTGTCAGTTAGGGGCTGGCAATACACTTGGTGCTGTACAAGATGCAATTAAATGGTCCTGCTCAAGGAATTTACAATCCAAAAGGCAGACACAGACACAACAGGATGCACTGAAAAACACTAGTTATCAGTGAATCTACATGGAGGAGGTTAATGTATTTCTAATTTTCAATTTTCCATGTATAGACAAAAATGCACATATTGATTTATTTGGCTGGTATTCATTTAACAAAATTCCTGTCGCCTGCTTTTTTGATAAACATGAAGCATCTTTAAGCAAACTGAGTGCTAAACTGAGTAATTCAATGACTAACAATGATGAGGGATGTAATGACTTGTTCCTACACCTGGATCACATCAGTAGGCTGAGTGAATCATTATGGGTTAAGTTCTTGGAATGTGCAGGAATTAAAGAGCCCATGAAATGGGGAGCCGTAAAAATGTTGGCACTTCTCAAAGGAAAAGATACAGTGCATGGCTTGAAAAAAAGCACAAAGCTGACAAAAACAGAACAAAAACTTTCATGCCCTTTTATTAGGACAGGTGTTCCATGCCTCATTTAATACACCTGGAAGAATCGTATGTATCCTAATAATTACTGATGAAAATGTATTCAGATGGGGATGGGAGAAAGCTGCTAGGTTAAAGGTGAGGTTAGAAGGCAAAGTTTCGCTGCATCTAATGAGTGCAAGTCAAACTTTTACAAGCAGCAATCAGGGGAAAAATCTCTAACTGAAGGCATTCTTAGAATCTCTATTGCTGGTGATTTTAATTGTCAGAAACCATCTCTGGGCTAGATTCAGTGCTGTGCCTCTCAGGAAGTGCAAGACAAAAGGCATGTCTCAAAAGGAAGGTAGCAAAGATGGCTTTATGCCACTTTTTATGTCTCCCAGGTTCTGGGCTATCTAAGGTATTTACATGTTGCCCATTGCCATAGTATCTGAGAGCCTCACAATCTGTAATGTATTTATCCTCACAACACCCCGAGAGCTAGAGAAGTCCCGAGTTCCCCATTTTACAGATGGGAAATGCAGATGGAGAGAGACTATGGGTCAGGTTTTCAAAGGTATTTATTTAGGAATCTAAAGATGCAGAGGGATGCCTAATGGGATTTTCAAAAGTGCCTACCTTGCTTAGGCATCTATCTACATCTTTAGGCACCTAAATACATTTGAAAATCTGGCTGTGACTTACCCAAGGTCACACAGGGAGTTTGTGGCACAGCAGGGAACTGAGCTCAGGTTAATGCCCTGACCACTGGACTATCAATTCCTCTCTTCCAGCTACTGGGGCTAGTCCAGCCCTCAGGATAAGTGAGAATAGGCACACAGGCTGCTCTTGCAGCAGCCTTTCTACAGGTATCAATGCGATTTTCTGCAGGCCAGAATAATTGGATCATAGCACTCCTGTCCCTCACCCTCCCACCCTCAGCACATCCATATGACAAGGACTCCTCCCACTGTGGCCACTTTATGGCCCCAGCTTACTGCCAGAATGGCATACAGGGGACAGACTCTGGCCCACTTATTATAAGAAATCAAATGACAGTGACCTGCCACATAAAATCATCTACTCATTCCTTATTTACATAGATATGTGTAACTTAAAAATACTTCAAAATGTTACAAGCAAGGAAGAAGGCAGAGTTCTTAGAGGATTGTGACAATGAAACAGCTATTTATATTATTGCTATTCAAAAGAAACAATGAGAGGAACTTCTGGACATAACAAGTGAGTTGTAGCTCATTTTTAAAATAAAAGAAACCTAGGCTCAGGGGGAAGATCTCAGCGTGAACAGCAAGTCGTCTGAATAGCCAGCTGGCTAACCAAAGAAATGCAAATCATGGCTCAGAAGAAGCTGGAAAGGCATAGGGAGCTAGGATGGATATGGACTGAGATCTCAGCTTATCCCTGCATCTCAGTTTATCTCCCTGCCTCTAGAGGACTAAGGGTTAAGGGGGTCTTTGTGAGAAGCGGAATAGAGGAAGTAGGAAGGCTGGCTAGACAGTGTAAGAGAAGAGGAATAGATAGTGGATATACATATATCCATTGGTTTTTCTTAGCTCACATGAAAAAGTTTGATGAATACGAAGGATTCACTTTTTCCTAATGAACATTGGAAAAATATCCTGCATCTGGGATGGGATGATAACAAATGAGTGGACTTTTGGCTTTGTGGTGACTAAGAGGTGAGAGGAAACATAACCTTAGCTATGGAGTCTCTACTGCTACTCCAGCTACAGATATATTTCAGTATGGAAAGAATCTTTTTATATGTTAGTTATATGTTATGCAGTAGGGCCCTGATTCAGGAAAGCACATGCTTAAGTCCCTTCCTGAATCAGGGCCCTAATTACTAGCAATGCAAATGATGAGCAGGAAGGACATGCCATATTGGTATCAACAAGGTAATGTTCCCATTCTAACTGAATGCCTCTCCTTTGAGAGAGAAAGACACACACACACACACACACACACATTTTTTCTGGTTATTCATGCTTAAATAATATTAATACAAGCTTGTATATTCAAGACATCCATAATACTGTATTAGCAAATTTAGCCAATGACCTACGTTATGTCTTTAATCCCAAATTGACTCCCAGTCTTATTCATTAGCAGGTTTAAATAAGCTTATGATTCAACATTTACAGAAAATGTATTAGAAAAGTTATAAGGCCAGTTTCACAACTGTCTATATGGAATGCCTGCCTGGAAGCTGTGAATAGGAACAGAGATAGAGCATGTGAGCTCTAGCTGAAGTGAGGGTAGAAACATTTATCACATTTCAGATGTTCCAAACTAATAATAGTCTATGACTGGCTTTCAGAGAGAGATATAGCTGTGCTTAGAAAGGGTGAGAGTCCTGTGTATAATTACTGCAAATAAAAGCTATGGTTTTTTTCATTCTATTGCATTCATCACCCAGACAAAATTACTTCACATGTAGTATATAATAATTTGGCAAATCTAACGAAAACTGTTAGCTATAGGCTGACTGTAGAGCACCAAACCATTAGTATAGTCAGCAGTGTACTGTGGCTTACAGATGTGATTCCTATAATAGTAAGTGAGCTCATCCACAGTGTAGAAGATTATTCATTAGGGAGAGAATAATGTAAGTGATATGATCATTACATCACCTTTTCCTGTACATTATTCTCACTACAGCTGACAGGGAAAACATCTCCCAGTTTTAAGTTACATCATTTTCAAATTTTGTAGAATAATGAGTCTAGATACAGACTGCTTTGAAACCACATCATTTTTTTAAAAGTTTCATTTGATAACTTTTAGACAATGAAAAGCTAATGCTAAAATGTTGGACTAGTTGCCTTTATCTGTTTTCTTAGATAATTTGTTCACAGTATTATAGCAGACTTGGTTTTCCTTTAGCACCCTTTTCTTAACAACTGTCATTTTTATTCTCAGATGAAAATTTTGGAGAAAACATTTGAATTGTGTATAATGAAGGCTAGTGGCTAAAGAGCTATATATTTTAAAAAGCACTGTGAAGTCTTTCAGATTAAAGTGAAATAGATCTTCATAATAAGTTTTTAAAAGAGAAAATAGTACTATTTTCCATTCTAAGAAAATCTGTTTGGATTACACCAAGTGCAGGTTTTATTATTTTAAAAGGTGTCTATGGAGCCAATGTAGGAGAATAGGTGGAAGCTCATCTTTCCTTTCTTCTTGCTTTTAGAAATGGAAATTTACATCCCTATACTCAGGGATAGGAAGGAAAGTATCCATTAGGAGCATAAGAGGGGGTTGATCATGATAAAGGGTGTGGCGGACCTGAAACCACCATATAAAGAGGTGAATAATGTCAGGTAATGGATATCCTCCTGGTTTTCAGATTGCCTGGCTCTTCAATTTTTGATTTCGCTACTGTTTCTTCTATTCAGGCCCCTAGTGCCCAGTGTACTAAGCACCTCTTAAAACTCCCATCAGAGCAGGAATCATTAACAACCTATTTTAAACACTTGTTGCCTATGGAAGGGATGTGTATACATAGATGTATATTCATGCAAACAGCTTAACTGTCAGAAGCTTTCACTAATTCTAAGTGCTGTGTTTATTTTGGGGTGCCCAACTAGAGATGTCTAGTGCCAGATTTCAGAAGTTGGACCCTCAGCTCCCACAAACTTTTCATTTATTCAATATTTGGAAAAGAAACAACAAATCCAGGAGATTCATAAGCACAAACATTAAGCATGTTTGATGTAGGCAGCTAACAAAGAAAAGCCTTTACATGAACATGTTTAATATAACTGATAACCCTCTATGGCTCCATCTCATATTTTTATCCTGTTATTTTCTTTTTCAGATAACTCAGGATTTAAATTCTGCTGCTTGCACCTGTATGTCTATTTAGTACTTCTTTGCATGACCCTTTATCATCATTAACATTTTTTTAAAAAATTGCTCACCTTTTGGCTTATCATTGAAAAGTGAAATTAATCCAAATATTCAATTAAGGGAAACCATCACTAAATATTTGTCTTCTTTTTGTCTCCCTGGCTGCATACTTACGTACCTGGTGTATTATCTTTTCCATCACCTCCAATACTTTTGTGAACCAAGATGTTCTAGTAGATGGGGCCTTTTGTTTCCAGTACCTGTTACTACCATGTAAACTGCTATCAGCCAGTGCAGTATCAACTCACTTTGCTAGCTAACTGCCACAGCATCATTAGGCAATCCACCAAACAGGACTAAGTGGTGATCCAAATTGTATGTGGATGTCAAAGTCTATCTATTTATTATCGTATCACTAACCACAATTCCCAGATGCATGGAATAGGCAGGGTTTTGTTTTTTTAAAATGCAGACAAAGTAGGCACTACTGTACAATCACCCTTGATGACTACTGTCAGTTGTCTTTCAAGCTGTATGTTAAATGGATGTAAGATACTCATTAACTGAAGATATTATTATGATGTACGAGGTCTATGGTTATAGAGTTGATACTCTCTAAATGCAGGTTTACGTGATAGGCCAGTGGTTCTCAAAGTACCCGTGGTAGGAACAAAAATAGAAAATATGGTGGGAAAGGTTGTGAGCATAGGTGATTCATGAAATTCTCTCCTCCCTTAAAAGGGATTTTCCAACTACTGAGATAGATGGAGTGCATCCCCCCCCCCATTAAAAAAATCAAACAATTGGGATCAATTTTGTCAAATTAGAGCCTAGACTAAAACAGATCATCCAGATCATGTATATTCCAAAAAAATTCTAGATAATTGTATTTATATAATAGACCAACAGTTAAAAATACAGGGCCAAATTCTATTCTGCAAAGCATCCAAAGGCAGAATTTGGCCCATAGCATGAAAAAAATTGCTCATGCCTCATGTATTTTTATGAGCAGTAGTTTTATACATACTCTGACATTATCAATGTATATATGGAAATAAAAAAAACATGCACCAAAATATCAATCCTATATGCTACATATCCCCACTATCCAGTCTGAAAACAAAATTCAGCACATTAACCCATTTCTTCACCTCCTTGTGTTTTTAAAAGTTGTTTTGCAGTCCTGCTTGCTGGCTATATTTTGACACCCCAGAATTAATCAAATTGTGATTAAATGGCTTCTAGAATTCTCTGAAGGAACATATAGTCAGTCCACAAGAAATTAGATAAATTCATCTTTAATATAGAAATAAAATGCAATTTTCATTTTTTTTTTATTAGTAGGACATACAATAGACAGACTAGTGAGTAAAATCAATAGACACCAAGTGAGAACAAACAAAACATACGAAGTAGATTTATCATCCCATTTTAAGACTCTGACAGTTTAATTTAGTGGAATTTAAATCTGTGATAGCATATAAACAAATAAAATATTAGTTTTCAAAATGCACCATTAAAATTACAGGGATGGCAGAAAGGATGTGCTACAAAATATGCAGAACCAAATTTAAGATAAGATTGCAAGACCTAGAAATACCAGGTGAACTGGCAGGGCCCACCTTTGGGGCTCACCCTGAATTGTGTGTCCTTTTGCAGTGTCAGTGCTGATCAGAATTTCCCTTTTCACAGGGAAGTTTGATTTATACTTTGAAGGCTATCACTAGGATTGAAAGTTTGTCATTGGAATTTTTCCTTAAAAATCATTGGTTATTTACAGATCAGTCCCCCAAGGTTGTTTTTTGGAGTCACAAAGCCACATTGCCATATGTCTTTGGGGGTTTTATTGGTGTGGGGAATTTGTAGGGACGCTTCAGTTAGGCTTGTTCTGGCAGTGTTAGGGCCTTCGGTTATCTGAAAACTCTCAGTTACCAACATGGTCTACAGCCATCGAGATGGGAGGATAGTGGAGGTGATGGCTTATCTTCAGGTTGCTGGTAAATGGGGTGAAGATGTAGCATGAACCATAGTAAAAAAAGGCTGGAAAGAAAGAGTAGGTTGACAGTCACCCACAGATCTTTCCTTTACCCTTTTTTATTTAAAATGCACCAGTTAATTTGATAGGATCCCAAAATGTATCTTGCAAGGCAGGCCCAATAGTATTTGGGGTCCCTTTAGCATCAGTGATAAAACATGAAATAATGTAATTGTGGAACAAAATTTAGTTTGTAGAGCACTTTCAAAATGAAGAGCTAACAATGATAACGACTTTGTTTTTTGCACTGTGAAAAATTCTGAAATGTGCAGGGTTCTGTGGTTTGTGTGGGAAAGTTGGTTACTTTCCTCAGCCCTGAATTGAGCAATTGTTCCAGAATTATGCTGGAGTAAAAGTGTGACATACAGGAGTACTAGTAAGAAACTGATTTTCATTAGGTGGCCCCAATCATATGGGTCAGGATTACAAAAGGTTATGGCAAAGATTACTATCCACTCACTCCAATGGTTACTGTGACAGATACTAGAGAGGAAAGGCTTTATGTATGAGAAAGTTGTACCCATTTTTCTAAATTTGTTTAGAAACTGTTTTAAATAGGTACAACTCTGTTGTTTGGCACACTTATTTCAATTTAAGAGTGTCATATCAATATAGTGTAAGTTTTCAGCTTCAGGAATTTGGGCCTTTTAAAGCACCTAGGTATACTGGACTGATCCACACTTTAACCGCTAAGGTGGGCTACCATTTAAAATTAGGTTGGGAACCTAGTTATATCTACAGGGCAGAGAGAATTTAAAACTGAAAACTTTTGGAAAATATTGTAAATAAAATAGCAGCTTGCAAAGGTGGTTAACCAGTGGGCGATCCAAGTACTAAAGGAAGTGATGGATTCACCATCTCCTGCTGTCTTCAAATCAAGGTTTTTACATGTTCTATAGTAATACAAATAAATAAGAAGACTAGATACCTTGCTGGAAGAAATCAAACCATTGAACTCAGTATAGGAGTAACTGGGGGAAATTTAATGGTTTGTGATATATAGCAGTGGTTCTCAACGCCGGCTGTGGGAAGGGCGGCCAGCACGTCCTTTGGCCTGCGCTGCTTCCTGCAGCCCCCATTGCCCTGGAGCAGCGAACCATGGCCAGTGGGAGCCATGATCGGCCGAACCTGCAGACGCGGCAGGTAAACACACCGGTCCGGCTCGCCAGGGGCTTTTCCTGAACAAGCAGCGGACTGGCTTTGAGAACCACTGATATATAGGAAATCAAACTAGATGATCCAATGACTCCTTCTGGTCTTAAAATCTCTCATCTATGATAATAGATCTGTGTAAAATTGACACTTCTGATTTGCAGTGGATTAAAGCATCCATTTACTTTGCTTATTTCCATCTACATGGGTTTGCATCCCAGAGAGCCCCAAATGATATAAACACTTAGCTAGATAGAATCCAAAAAGTAACATATGCATCATTGTGGTATAAAAAATATTCAAGGCAAAACTTAGATACACCTGTAATATGCCTCGTTTGGGACTGAAACCATGAAAAACCAAAGGGCTGGGGGGTGGAAATATTGGAGAGGAGATTGATGAAGGAGATATAAAGAAAGTTAATCATGTCATCTGTTGGGTCTTTCATAGGTCTTCATGGTAAGAAGAATCTAAGCAGATGTATGCTTATTTTTATTTCCGTGACAAAAAGTAACTAGATTACTGCTAACTCCATATGTCCAAAAATCATGAATCAGGTCCCAAAATAATCATAACATTCATGTAAAAATAATGATTGAAAAAATATTTGGCATTCTTTTCCCTTGTCTTTTAGCCCTCAGGGTTCACATTTTCAAGCTTTTCTCCACAGCCATGAGAGCCAGAATCTTACTTTTATTTTTTAAATGAAAGCTGAGATTCTCTTGTAATCACCTGACACCAGGATCTTGGCTTTAAGAAAAACATCAAAAATTTTGAGGCTCATGATAAAAATCACAAGAGCTGACAACAGGGAAACTACTCACAAAAATATTTTACAAAATAAATTGTTGGTCATCTTGATATCTGGGTTGAAATACATTGAATCCTATGTTTGTAACAAATCATGTAAATCTTCACTCATGTGAGTAATGCCACTGAATTCAACGGTCTTCAGGATTGGGCCTATTATCTAAAATCAAAAAAACTTCAAATCCAGACTCCAGCGAGAAACTGCTGAATTGGAATTCATTTGCAAATTGGATACTATTAATTTGGGCTTGAATAGAGACTGGGAGTGGCTAAGTCATTATGCAAGGTAGCCTATCTCCCCTTGTTTTTTTCCTACAAACCCCCCCCCCAAGACGTTCTGGTTAAACTTGGATTATTGCTGTGCACATTGTAAGATGAGCTATTGCCAGCAGGAGAGTGAGTTTGTGTGTGTGGTTTTTGGAGGGGTGTGTGTGTGTGTGTGTGGGGGGGGGGTGGTGGTGAGAAAACCTGGATTAGTGCTGGAAATGACCCACTTTGATTATCATGCGCATTATAAAGAGAGGTTTCAAAGAGGGATGGGCTATTACCAGCAGGAGAGTGAGTTTGTATGTGTGTCTGTGTGTGTGTGTGGGGGGGGGGGGGGAAGGGTGAGAAAACCTGGATTTGTGCTGGAAATGGCCCTCCTTGATGATCACTTTAGATAAGCTGTTACCAGCAGGACAGTGGGGTGGGAGGAAGTTTTGTTTCATGGTCTCTGTGTGTATATAATGTCTTCTGCAGTTTCCACGATATGCTATGCATCCGATGAAGTGAGCTGTAGCTCACGAAAGCTCATGCTCAAATAAACTGGTTAGTCTCTAAGGTGCCACAAGTACTCCTTTTCTTTTTTCTTTTTACGAATACAGACTAACACGGCTGTTACTCTGAAACCTGTCATAAAAAAGAGTGTATTCAATCAATCCCCTTTTGTCTGTTTAGCGTTTAATAATGTGTACTAAGGCACTTATAGGGCTTCCTTTATTGTAGCAGCTGAGGACCTCCTAATCTTTAATGCATTAATTCTTGTGACACCCTTGTAAGGTAGAGAAGTATTATTATCTCCATTTTATAGATAGGAACTGGAGGCACAGAAAGACTAAGTGACTTGTTCAAGATTCTAGCCTGGAACCCATGGTCTCGTGGTCACTTTAGCCACTGGACCATCCTTCCTCCCTCATTCATTTAGCCCTGGTCTACACTGGGGGGAAAGAGGGGAAATTGATCTAAGTTACGCAACTTCAGCTATGTGAATAATGTAGCTGAAGTCGACATACTCAGATCGACTTACCGTGGTGTCTTCACCACGGTGAGTCGACTGCTGCTGCTCCCCCGTCCACTCTGCCTGCGCCTCTCGCGGTGCTGGAATACAGGAGTAGACTAGACACGATAAATCAATCCCCGCTGGATCAATCGCTGCCCGCTGATCCAGCGAGTAGTGAAGACATACCCTTAGTGAGCTGTACACACACACACACCCCCATCATTCTGACTAGTTATATCTATTTTGTTAGTTCAATAATAATATTAACAGTAAAATTACTGGGAAACCAAATATTGATTTAAGCCCCAGCACAAAGATTTTTAGTTGCATCTGTATATTAAAAATAGTTTGATTAGAAATCGATTTGGATGTGCACATTGCTTCCATAGAGCTTACCTGTCTCTTAACTTCCTTTCCAATTTTCCCACCTTCTTTTTGCCAGAGACTTAAAATGTTTTTTCCATTCCTCCGAGACAAAAGGCAGTGATCAGCATTAATTAGCCACCTGCACCCACAGCAGAAAACTAAAACTTGTTTGTCTTACATGGTTTGTTGAACCCCAGGGGCTCCACCGCATGTGTTGTTTTAACACTTCAACTCCAGTTCCTCCAAGAGATGTTTAATATCTTATGCAATGTTTTGCACTATTAGAAGAAAAAGTCTCTTCTTACTTCTATATACAAGTAATAAGAAGGAGGATATACTCTATGGATTCCATGGAAGAATGAATAAATACCCTACACCTCTTATCCCCCCCCCCCTTTTTTTTTAACATTTCCCTTCGATTTTCTCTTTTCCTATTGTCTATCTGTGTTTATAATGCTAAGTGACATATGCCATGAAGGTTATTAGCTGCATCACTCTTCCTTTAACTGGAACTGTTGCCATGAAAATATGGGCCTTTTGCAGATAAAACTAATACTTAACATTTATGTAGCTCTTTCCCTCTTCAAAGAGCTTTATTTATGTTAATCGGATGTAAACACCGCACTTTGTTTTCATTGAAAATATTAAAAACAATAAGAAATAATAAAACAAGTGTCCTTTTAAATCTTTAACAGTGACATTTAACCAAGTTCTTTACTGTCAAATAATACCTTTTTAATGAATAATTGTATAACAAAGATTATTTGTTGGAATATTTATAAACATCATTTTTCACCTGGTTTGCCATTTCTCATTACTGCAGCAGGTTAAGAATGATAAAAACACATTATTCTGCTGGGTTTATCTCTTAAGGACCTAATCCAAAACCCACTGAAGTCAATTGGAGTCTTTTCAATTACTTCAACAGACACTGAATCTGACCTGAATTGCAACAATTTACTTGAATCTGGGGCAAAAGCTACAGACACAAAAACAAATTATTTGTGTGTTACTGGATTACTGGAAGTGCAATTTATGATGTCAGCATGACGCTGGCAGACCAGGTGTCAGCTCTTGCCAAGGCTTTAGACCTCAGGCAAACACTGACAAATTCATTGCTGGAACCCAGTCCAGTCAGTCTTCACCTGTGTGGTAGTATGGTTAAGGTGGGTATTGAACTTATAACTATGTTTAGACTTTATGAAATCCTTGAAAGTTGCTACATGTATTAATCCTACTTATAATATCTGTATCCCACGCTATAAGGGAATACTTAAGTGTTTGCTATATAGCTGTAAAATTAACTATGTAACTCACCAAACAAGAAAAAAACATTACCTATACAAAATGCTAAATCCCTTTGGGTGGGTCTACACTACGGGACTATGTCAACCTAAGTTACGCAACACCAGCTACGTGAATAACGTAGCTGGCGTCGACGTACTTTAGGTAGACTTATTGCAGTGTCTACACCGTGCTGGGTCGATGGGAGAAACTCTCCCGTCAACTTACGCTATGCTTCTCATTCCGCTGACTGGAGTCGACAGGAGAGCAATCGGTGGTAGACCCACTAAATAGACCCCCGAGTGGATCAATCGCAGCGCATCGATCCCCCAGTAAGTGGAGACAAGCCCCAAGAAAGGTATAACCTCTTGCCCATCAGGAAGGACTACCAAAAACTCAATAGCCATTGTGGAACACCACAATACCAAGACTTTGCCCCTGAACACCTATGAAGAAGCTATGTGCAAAAGTGCTTGTCCCATCAGCTTGAATTCTGGAAGAAGGAAATAAAGATAGTTGATAAGAAAATTTTTCTTCTGTTTGCTATAAAGGACACCAACAGGCCAGAACCATGAAACAGAAACAGAGATCCCCAGGGTCAACCCGAGTTAGCCCTAAAAGACATTCAGAGCTGACAGATTATTACAACTCTGTTACCTTTTAAAACCATAGACTGTGATTCATTTGTGTATATACATTTGCTAGCTGTAACCTTGTTATAGCTCTCTCATTTATTTTTTCTAATTCAGTGGTTCTCATCCCACGGCCCAATTAGCACATAGCTGTGGCTCAGCTGTGTGCTAAAGGCCGTTGGGCCTATGGGGTCAGGAGTGCGGGCTGCCCCACCACTTGGCACAGTGGGGTCCATGGCCCCAGCTGCCCTGCCTGGCAGAGTCTGGGGTTGGGGCTGCCTTGCTCCATGCCCCAGGGTCCGAGTTCAGGGCTGCCTTGCCCCATGGTGCGGTCTGGGGTCAGGGCTGCCAAGCAGCCCTGCGCCTGGGGTCTGCTCCTGGCCCCACCCTGTGAAGGGGTCTGTGGGCGGGGGCCGGGGCATTGGGGTTCTTAACCTACAACCCAGGTAACACATTGTGGGCTGCATAGAGAGTAGGGGATCATTTTCCAGGATAGGTTGTAGATTGCTGATGATGCGTTGGAGAGGTTTTAGCTGGGGGGGGCTGTATGTGATGGTCAGTGGTGTTCTGTTATTTTCCTTGTTGGGCCTGTCCTGTAGTAGGTGACTTCTGGGTACCCATCTCGCTCTGTCAATCTGTTTCCTCACTTCCCCAGGTGAGTATTGTAGTTTTAAGAATGCTTGATAGAGATCTTGTAGGTGTTTGTCTCTGTCTGAGGGATTAGAGCAAATGCGGTTGTATCTTAGCGCTTGGCTGTAGACAATGGATCGTGTGATGTGTCCTGGATGGAAGCTGGAGGCATGTAGGTAAGGATGGCAGTCAGTAGGTTTCCGTTATAGGGTGGTGTTTATGTGACCATCACTTATTTGCACTGTAGTGTCCAGGAAATGGATCTCTTGTGAGACTGAGGTTGATGGTGGGGTGGAAATTGTTGAAATCCAGGTAGAATTCTTCAAGGGCCTCCTTCCCGTGGGTCCATATGATGAAGATGTTGTCAATGTAGTGCAAGTAAAGGAGGAGTGCTAGAAGACAAGAGCTGAGGAAGCATTGTTTTAAGTCAGCCATAAAAATGTTGGCATATGGTGGGGCCATGTGGGTACCCATAGCAGTGCCACTGACTTGAAGGTATAAATTATCCCCAAATCTGAAATGGTTGTGGGTAAGGACAAAGTCACAAAGCTCAGCCACCAGGTGTGCCGTGGCCACATCAGGGATAGTGTTCCTTACAGCTTGTAGTCCATCCTCCTGTGGAATACTGGTGTAAAGAGCTTCTACATCCATGGTGGCCAGGATGGTGTTTTCAGGACGATCACCAATGCATTGTAGTTTTCTCAGGAAGTCAGTGGTGTCTCGAAGATAGCTAGGAGTGCTGGTAGCGTAGGTTCTGAGGAGAGTCCAAATAGCCAGATAATCCTGCTATAAGAATGCTGATGCCTGAGATGATAGGGCGTCCAAGATTTCCAGGTTTATGGATCTTGGGTAGCAGACAGAAAACCCTTGGTCGGGGCTCTAGGGGTGTGTTCGTGTAGATTTGTTCCCATGCTGTAGCAGGGAGATTCTTGAGTAGATGGTGTAGTTTCTTGTGGTACTCCTCAGTGGGATCGGAGGATTAGTGGCCTGTAGAATGTGGTGTTGGAGAGTTGTCTGGCAGCCTCCTTACAAATTATATCACTGTAGATATATTGCTCAGGACAGTGAAGAATTCTGTACCCTGAGCACTATAGTTAGGTTGGCCTAACCTTCAGTGTAGATATGGCTAGGTTGACAGAAGGATTCTTCCACTGACCTAGCTACTGCCTCTCCAAGAGGTGGATTAACTATGGTGACGGAAAAACCCCGCTGTTAATATAAGAGACGTCTGCACTATGGTGCTGTAGCAGCATAGCTGCAGCGCCGCAGGTGTACCATTGTAGCATAGACATACACTTAATCCAAGAGCTGGTGGAGGGAAGTTGAGTAATTTGACAGACAATTAAGTGATTAATCTAGCAGTGAGAAGATATTGGCTGTCTCACTTAGTCACCACACTTCTGCCTCAGACTAGCCACTGGGATGAGCTAATTGTCCCTAACATGTCAGCAGAAAGCTGTCACTGCAGCAGTCTAGAAGAGGATGCCCCTCTGGAAATGCTAAGAATTCCAGTGACCTGAGCTGAGTGCAAAGACGAAAACAGATTCTAGGTGCGGTTGCTGCCAGAAGAATAAGGATAAGGTGTTAAAGTGGTAAAGAGAATTAGATAGGAAAGGGACTTAAAAATCAAGCTAAAATAATATAAAAAATGAGTGCGGTTTTTTTTAAACTGAATATCCGGAGCCCTGTTTACCTAAAGGATGTACTGTCTGTATGGACATGTTAACCAATATACAATGAACTAAGGATTTGTTGGAATCCCAGCTAACCCACGCTTGCTAAAATCTGTACATCTCAAAATCTGAGTTTGGCCTTGTCTACAAAGAGGAAACTGAGCAGCATAACTATTCTGGAATAACTCCCTCATGTGGACACTTATTCTAGAATAATAGAGACTTTATTCTGCAATAATTACCTCTGCTTTGTGAGCACAGGTTTCAGAGTAGCAGCCATGTTAGTTTGTATTCGCAAAAAGAAAAGGAGTACTTGTGGCACCTTAGAGACTAACAAATTTATTTCAGCGTAAGCTTTCGTGAGCTACAGCTCACTTCACAAAAGCTTATGCTGAAATAAATTTGTTAGTCTCTAAGGTGCCACAAGTACTCCTTTTCTTTTTGTGAGCACGGTAATTATTCCAGAATAAAGTCACTTTTATTCCTGAATCAAGTGTCCACAAGGGATACTGTTTTGATTCAAGCTGCTCTCTACAATACACATATTTCTGTATATTTCAAATATGCTGTTTAACTGTCTACAACATTCAAAAACCAACAAAGTATTAGTATTTATGTTTACACAAGATATTTTGTAAGTACTAAAAAAATGTTAATTTGAGGGATCAAATGGGAATTTAATGCAGATAAAGTAGCATTATATCAGAGAGAAATATACTAGGTAACTAAAAGACAAAAATATTTTGTTTTCATAAGCACAGGAAAGATTTTCAAATAGTAAAAATCATATTTTAAAAATCAGAAAGATGCACATTGAACTTTTCAAAATAATTCTATGGGTCCAAATTTATGCCTTGCATAACTTCAGTTAACTGATTTCTTTCTGATTGATTTTAGTGGAGTTATAGCAAGGATGAATTTAGTCTGGGATTTTTATTTTTTGTAACTAGAGCTGCTAGAAATTTTTAAGTGACTTTTTTGGACATAAAATGGCCTCTCTCAGAGTCAACATTTTTTGTGAATTTTTTTTTTTGTTTTTTACTCAACTGGAAAAGAAAAATCTGTGTCTGTTTTTACTTTCCTCCTTTCTCCATTTTTCCACCCGTCCCCTGCTTTTTTTTCAGTGACGAAAAAGGAAGTAGAGGGAAATGGTATAAAAGGAAATAAGGAGAGAAAAAAAAAGAGGAAAAAAGAAAAAATAAAAGCCGTAAATTTTCAAAAATGAAAGTTATTCCCTTTTGAAATCCGTGAACAAAAAAGACTTCAAGAATTTTTTTTTAAGGGGAGGGAGGATTTTTCCTCAATTTCTCTACCACCTGTAGTTGTAACCCCTTCTTACTCACCTAGCCTCCCATTATCTGTTCTATCAGACATGCTGTTATAGCTTATATAGGGTTCGATTCTGTGAGGTACTGAGCACTCTGGCTCTGATCCAATAAAGCATGTGCTTAAGCACATACATAATACTATTGAATTGAAGCCAACAGACTGTAAACTGTTTGATGCTGGGGCTTTTCTTATCATTTTGTATAGAACTATAGAAATATTTTTTGTAGAAATTCCATACAGGACTTGTGAAGAGACATCTTCCCAAATAGAAGTGATTTATTATATGGAATGAAAGTTCTGTCAAAGTCTCAATAAAGGTTTAGTTAAATTTGGGAGCCAATGTGATCTAGACAAAAAGACAAGGAGGCAGAAGAGTAGAGCATTTTCAGGCAGGGTGAGCCATTGACTAAGTGACTTTGGGCTAATTACTTAACTGCTATGTTCCTTAGTGAAACCAGATGTAATACTGGGTCAAAACATACATCCACACAAAATGTCATTGAGAAACAGATGCTGAAGTCTTGTTCAATTTTCCAGAGTAAATAAATTACCCCGCAACCCCCCCAAAATAAAAGAGAGTTAAACATGGCATTAGAACAAGACATTCCTTTAACAGCCTTACTAAGCCAAACTCAGATGTAACTGCAAAGAAAGCCAACACAACTGCAGTGTTTTATATCAGAGAGCCAAAATCCAGCCAGAGATACACACTTCTCATTTGTACTTTAGTTCTAAAATGAGTCTTTCATAATAAAGGGCCAAATTCAGACTGGTGTAAGCAGATGCAACCTCACTGACTTCATGAATCCCAATGAAACCCATGGAGTAGCATCTGATTACATGGAGTCTGAATTTTCCCAAAGTGACACAAAGATAAAGGAAGAAATGAATGTTGACAATGTTGCATAGATTCTTTTTGTGTGCGTTTCAATGCTGTTAGGTCATTTCGGACCTTTAAAATATTGTAAAGGCCTTTTTTTCCAATCTGGACCTAGAAATAGGAGAGAGAATTTCTTAACACTGCAGAGGACTCCTCCACTGCACTGAACAACTGCAGCAGTACGTAAAGACCCATGTTAAATGGAGAATTAGCCTGGCAGTTAAAGCACAGGACTAGGAATTGGGAAAATACATGGGCTCTAAATTCAAATCTGACACAGACTTTCTGTGTGACACTGTACCTGCCAATCCATCTCTTGGTGCTTCAGTTTTCACATCTGTGAAGTGGGGATAACACTTCAACAATGTGCTTCAGTTTTACAGATCTTTGAAGAAGGGCACATTCCTAACTATCATAGTTGGAGTCCTATTCCCCAACATTTAAGGCATGCACAATAGCATATCGTTAAAACAGATTCTGTGTTCAAGGGAGTAGAAAGGTGTACAGCATTAAGATCCCTTAAGTGCTCCATCAACTGAATGTATCATGCAAGTTACATAAAATGAACACTTGAGCTCTATGCTTAGAAAACATGCACGAGTCCAAAATTAAATAGAAATGTCATATACTGGGAAAATAGTTTAAAACTCAATTTTCTAGAAGTGGTTCATACAAGATCATGTGCAGATGCACAACTGTATTTTCAACAAAAGTGTTTTGGGTGCTACACTTCTTTTTTGCCATCTTAATCTTGGATCCTACCTTGTGCACCCACTTTACACACCAACAGCAGATCTGGACCTACCATGGCATAACCAGCCATTGAAGCATCACTCTGGCATACAAGGAAACTCTGATGGCATAGATCCAGCATAACAGCTCAATCTTATGCCTCCCTGCAGCAGACACAGGGAGAATGGCAGGGAAAAAAACAGGGTATAGGTGGGTCCTCCCTGTACTCTGGCAATCCCCAGCTGCTCTATTTGCCCCTTGGGATAGTTAACAATTGGTGCAATGCCTGAGGACTGACCTGGACCAGGATTGTCTCCTCTGAACCCTACACTCCTGAATTGTGCTGCCTCTTCCTTGCCTGCAACCAAGGATCTAGGCCTTTATTTAATACTTATGGTTTCCTGTCAACAAGTATTGGCTGCATTCCTTCCAGCAAAGTTACTGTTGTGCTCATTTACCCTGATCTCACACTTCAATGTGGTGAGTGTTGTTATTTTTCTAACATGTTCAAGGATCTAATGCCATCTAAAGGATAATGTATTGAACCGCAAAAATACAGTGCTATTAAGGACCATCAGAACCACATGACCCTAAGGAAGAATATACATCTGCAACCTGCCTACCTGGAACTAGAGATTGTTACTGTGGCGGAGAACAGGAGGAGTGCCAAGAGACTTGACTCTGGGTGTCAACGGGATGAAAAGTACAGTTCTTGTTAGCTAATGAGATTGCCTCATTGGAGTGTTATTTTACTCAGACATCAGGCAACCCTAGAGCTTTATCAGCAACCTGAAATTTCTCCACACTCATTTTAAAAGGTATTAGTGAATTTTACTGCATTCCCACTTAATTCAGCCAAGTCTGTGTTAGCACTAACTGCTGCCCATTTAAATACTAAAAGGAAACAACATCTACACAGACCATATACATTATTTAAAAAAAGCATATGTACTGTAGCTGTGAGAGGACAGATATAGGAACACAGCAGTCAGAACACAAACATGGGAATCAGAAGATCTGGGTACTATGTGCGGTTCTGGCGCAGACTTCCTGCATGAGCACTGGCAAATTGATTAATATCTCTCTCTCAGTTTCCCCACCTGTAAAATAAGGATAACAATTCTTAGCTGCCTCTTAAAGGTGCTGTGATCCTTAATTAGTTTGCAGAGTGCTTTGAAATCCTCAGAAGAAAGGCTCTTAAAAAGTGCCTAAATCATTTTCTGTATGTCTCACTAATAGGATACAAGCGTATAAGTTTTTAAAATTTTCTTTGAATCTTGTTCAAGTACATTACAAGGCAAACAATAAATATTCTGTAGTGGCATTAGACACAAATATATTTGAATCCATTTTTGCGCCTTTCCAAGTAGAAAGTCTCCTCTAGTCATCTACAGCCTTAGTCTGTGGATAGTCTTAGTCTGTCCATATCTAGTCTGTGGAGAAAAGCAACTTCTCTCTCTTAGCTCTCTACATACATTACCACAATTGTCAAAATTTGTTAGTTCTCAGGTAACTTCCCCGCTCTATAAAATAGGTCCCTGTCCACAAACTTTGGGTACATGGGGGAAGAAACCCTCTCCCCTTGACCTCAACACTAACTACTACAGATTTCTCACCTTCTGTTTTTTATCACAGTACTTGAAAAAAATAACCATCTTCTATCTTATGATCTTACACATCATAATATCCTAGACTGATTCGAGCTGGATTTTTTTCTGAACAGGAACAGAAATAGTTTTTCTCCACATAATTAAGATCATACATTTTGCTGAAGATAACCTCCCTTTTCTCCTCTCATTTTCTTTGTTCTCAATATAGCCTACACACTGTGGAGCATTCAAAACTCTTGGGCTTTCACCATTGCCTTTATAAACATCCCCCCGCCCACTACATGTTAATGGTGTCTTTACTCATTGTATTTGTATAGATTATAAACACCTCTGGGCAGAAAACTTGTCTTCTTTTATGTTTAAAGTGCCACTAATACCTCTAGCACTATATAAATATAAGCATTTCTATCTTGAAATGGCTCTAGAATCTGGTCATAAATAAAGTTTACAGACATAAGCATGAACTTCTCATATCCAGTAAATGCCTAGCTAGGTTTTTTAAAAATTAATATATTCCTTTTTATAATGGCAGTAGGACAACTTTACACAGGATTATTGCTGTTATAAAGTTGTATTAAAAAGATCACTGAGCTTCTAGACAGGTGTATTACAATGAATCTGTAATTTTTTTTAGAAATACATGGTGCGTAGTTTCTTAATGATTAATGTATATTAAAACATAAATAGTACTTACTCCACCTACAAGAAAGTACCACTCATCATATGCCCCAATCAAAACCAAAATAGTTAAGTCTAACCAAATGCTGCTGTGTTTTAATTTATTAGGGATTGTGAAAGGTTAAATAGCCACAAATGTGCATATTTGAAATTATTTCCTATTCTTCTGTGAGAAATAATGGCTTAAGACTAGTAGTAAATAGTTATTGATTTTACTTCAGGCTTATACTACATGCTCTTTTCCTCTTTATTAGCCAATATAACATCAGCAAAGGAAAAACCAGAGGAAGTGTGATAACCACAAGCAGCAGAAGTGCCAAACAAAACCTTTGTCACTTTAGATTTAGAACATGCACAAAAGTTCAGATCTATGCTAAGTTTGGACTCCTCTGATGCTCTACAAGGTAAAAGGCAGTATTTTTCCTGGCCAATGGTGTACATGTATTCCTCAAACTCTAAAGTAAAAAATTTTCCATGAGAAAAAATGAAATTAGAGTGTCTTTAAGGAATTATCTGGTTTCTTTTTAGTTTTCAGGGAGCTGAATGTATCACTTTTCTAAACTTCAAATACTAAAACTCAAGACATGGTTTCTGATCCTTCCCTTTATTAATACTCTGAACGTAGACACATTATTGATTACCAGATGCTTCTGATTTTGATAAGATGAGAAAAGTAAGTGTGCCTTTGACAATTCAAATACAAGAAAATTACTTTCCCCAAATTAGGGACTGATCATGAAATGGGATCAGACCCTGCTATTCTATTCAGATTCTTACTCTTCACCCCTCACTGTGGTATCAGAGCGAATAAAATTCTGTGACTAGCATGTCACATGTAATTCTTTTCTTCTCACTTTTCCTGTCTACTTGGAACAGAAGGTGATGATGTTTGTCATGGTTCTTAGCTCTAACAGGAATTTATTGTACAGTCTTGGCCCTTGTAGTTCAGTTTCATTGTGCCCAAGGAATAGAGCTGTTGACTGCAATGTTTGTCCCAGAGCATTAAGTAATCCTTTAAATATTGCCCAGATCATTAAGCTCCTTAAAAATAAGAACTGAGACCTTGAATTTGATTTTGATATTCTATAGGGAGCCAATGTAGTGAGATGAGAATAGGTCAGCAGTGCCTGCTGTAGCCCATGTTATTGAGGAGGTAAACTCCTGCAGGTTATACAATTAGTAGTTTTCTGAAGGCTGACGGTTTCATATACATGTAGAATGCATTGCTGTTGTCCATCTGGGAAGTAACTAAGGTATGCAAAACTGAGAGTACTGTAGGTATTTTTTACCTGGATGGGATACTGACTCCGCAGACAGTAGAATTATTCTTAGATCCTCTGTTATCTATTATTATCAGTGATATGCGGTGTTCATCAATGTAAGCAAGAAATCCAGGCCCTTTATCAACGGCCTGCCTTCCTCTCTGACAGAATTACAGAAGATGTCAGTGAACACAAAGGCTCATAAATTCTCTACACTGATTGCTTTGCTCATCTCTCATGTTTTAAGCCTGATCCAACACCCTCTGAAGGCAATGGGAATCTTCCCATTGAATTCAATGGGTGTCAGAATGAACCATTTGTTCTACTTTAGAGGGTTATGGTAGGGATTTAATATTTTCCATCAGTTATGTTTACAGTTAATAGTCAGTTAAGAATGGTTTGAGTGTGTGTATGCCAAGGCTCATTCCCCACTCTGGCACTTCGAGTACAGAAGGTGGGGGGTCCGCAAGGATTTTAAAAATTAATACTTTCCCCTCCAGGCTTGTATTAAACTCCCAAGGTTACAGCTTTTCTCTGACCTTGGCTTGATAAACCACTCAAATGCAAAACCCCTTTTGGAACCCAGGAAGATGCACTTGGGAATTCCTTCCTGTGGGGTACCCTCAAGCCCTTTCACGCCCCCTGCGGGGAAGAGCTGAGAAAGAAAACAAAGGAAATTAGCTGGTGGCAACAGCTAATTAAACAACATATGTGCAAACCTCTCAGGACACCAAAAATCCAATCCTGTTCTTAAAAAAAAAAAGTGTAAATTTTATTAAAACCAAAAAAAAGAAAGAAAATACATTTGGAACTTAGGCTTTTGCTAGATTTTAAAAGAGCAATCCCAAAATTTAAGCACCTAAAATAGCTTTCTTGGGGGTTCAGCTTAAAGGTTACAAGCAAACAAAAGCATCTGGGGTTAGCACAGAGGAGTCCATTAGCCATAACATATAAATAGAAATAACCCTAATTGCATCTTTCTAAACATGTCTGATCTACTTACACATTTGGGAGTTCCAAATAAGTACTGTAGTTCTAGGTATGATCCAATGATTTATGATCATACCTGGCTTAAAGCTTCTCATAGAATAACTGCTCCCTGTTCCCCTCTTTACGGGAGAAAAAACAACAGACAGGGAAAGTTTTTCCCCCCCATTTTAAAAAGTTCTAGCCTTCCCATTGTCTCTTGTGGTCAGGTGCCCACTCCCTTTCCTTTACCTGCAGGACTTTTTTAACCCTTTACAGGTAAAGCAAGCAGAGAACCACCACCAAGAGGGACTTTATAGCTAGCTGGCTGGGTGTCCATAAAAGGGAGTTACCACCCCCTCCCCCCCTTCATTTATCACAGTGTGTGTGTACACCAGTTCAAAGTATTGTATAGGGAGAAAAATACTGCTTTTTTTTTTTTTCCCAGTAGAGGATCTCTATGTCATCCTGAGTTCACGCAGAGCAACAAATTTTTGGAATCTGTTGCAGACATTAAAACCAATTAACAGATCCCTGATTCACCAGGATGTATTCTTCTGTTGAGGGTCAGTATTCAATAAGAAGAATTACACCCAAAATTTAAAATGAACTCTTCAGATTTGGGAGAAAGATTTTGGGAAAACCCTTGCTTGCTATTTGTTACATTCACAACCGCCTAGAAACTTATGACTAGATAGTGATACCCTTACTCACATTGAGAAATACCTTATTCTAAAGCATGAGGGTTGATAATCCTATTAACATTTTCCTAGGTAGTTTAAATGCTTATATTGGTTTCCACTGCTTTCTTGACTCCTACTGAACTCTTTGGTTCATTAATATTTTGTTGTAGTGAATCCAGAGGTTAAAGACACTTTTAAAAAACAACCAACCTTTTATCAGTTTTAATTTGTTGCTTTTAAAATTAATCGAATGGCCCTTTGTTCTTGTGTTAAGAGACAAGTGTGTCCAATTGACCTTCTCAACACCATTCATTATTTTATATATTCTATTACTTATTTGTCTCCTCTCAGCTAAACAGACTGGTCTTTTAGATTCTCTTTATAAAGGAAGCCTTTCACATCTCTAATCATATTCATTGCCTTTCTCTGGATCTTTCCTATTATTTTTTGTCATACAACAAAGATAAAGATTCACAAAGAATCACCTAAAGAAAAAAACCCACAACTATTATCACACTAAAGCTATTCCCTTGATCTCCTGTCTAGAACTTCCCCTAGTTCCATTTCTCCCAGTCTTCCTAATACAGATTTAAAGAAATTGTACATATATTCTCACATTCTTACTGAGAAAGTGCAACCAAAATTAGATAGAGTGCTCAGTATAAGAAGGTACCATCTATTTGTGTAATTACACTTAAAATGAGAAAAGAAAGTTAAGGTTGCAAAGTCAGGTACTCAAAAGTAAGAAATGCCAGATTTAAGGCTATCCATGCAACCTTCATTTGCTTCCTCATTGTTACATTAATTACATAATTGCATACTATCCCCTACCTCCTCATATAATCTCAGTCTCCCACAAGCGTCCTTGCCCCAGTGTGTCTCAATATTCCCATATCTCCCGCTCCTTCTACGATCTCAGTCCTAGGCTCCTTGCCCAGCCAGTCCCAATCTTTCTCACCTCCTTGTGATGTGCATAGTAATACGCAGGTCTTTTTCCTGTGTGAATATTTTTTTAGCATATATCAATATGTATAAATCGTTAAAATAGTTCTTTCCAATACATGTTACTTGCACATCTACACTGAATTTCATCTGCAGTTGCCTTGTCATCAAAACAAACAAAAACAAAAATTTGGTACCTAATGACATTTGTGAATCATCAAATTGTTCACTCTGCTTGTAGGTCATATCACTTCCCCACAACCCTTTGTCTTCAGCAGGGACTCTTTCTTTCTGTATGTTTGTACCACGCCTAGACAAAGGGGCCCTGATTTCAGCTGGAATCCTTAGGTACCGCTGTAACACAAATAAGAAATAATAAATAGCTTTGTTCCATCCCTCTGGAAAGATGCACACTCTTCTCTAGCCTTGATTAACCTAAATAATGTTTTCTTGCTGCTTTTCACTAATGGCTTGTCTACATAGGAAAGTCATACCATGTAAGCTAAGGTGTGAATTGAAATCAATAGTTAGGCTTGGAAACTATTTGCTAGTTAACATGAATTCCACTGTATCCATAAAAACAAAAAATATATTTCTATAAATAAATATTTAAATGTAGGCAAAAGTAAGAGAACTGCTGCTTGAGAACTTATACTAAGTAAATAGCCTTACATGAAACTAACGTTTTGACATGTGATGTTGACAAATTGTGTTTTAATAGTTACAAAGCTTTTACTTTTTGAATCTCAAGATCTACTGTCATTAAGTAATTATTGTCTGACCACCCATAATGTCCCAGGGAAAGGAAGTCAGACAATTTAAATATTTTAAAAAAATGTTTAAAATAAACATAATTATTAGCAGTCAAAGTTATAAAAAAAATAAAAATCAAATTCTGCCAAGCCTAAATATAGCAACAACAGAATAAAGCCTCAGGCAGACACCCAGTCTCTGGTGGAAGAGACTTTTTCCCATTCGAGTTATGTTGTTTCCTATTGGGATTTAAACTAAACAAAAAAAGCTACTTTAGTCCACAAGAAGAGCGCGCGCACAGGTGATTATACTGGTCTAACTATATCAGTTCAACTAGTAACACGTGCTCGTGTGAACAGCCCCCCACCCCCCAGTAATATCGCAGGCCAGGCTAATCCTCCTGGGATCGCTCCGGCTGAACCCCTCGCCCGGCACTCCGCATTAACTGGAGCGCCCAGCGATACCCTGCGGGAGCGAAGTAGTCTCCGGATGGTACCATTAGTGACTTCCGAGGGGGGGCGTATAAGACACCCGCTTCCCGACGCTTACAGGGAAACAACTCGACTTGTTACCACACCCCGGAGAGCCATGGTGCAGGCCACAGCCACCAGCACAGGTGCGGCCGGTGGAACAAACCAACAGCAAGCGACGGGGGTGGCGGCAGCATCATAGGAAGGCGACGCGGGAGATTGAAGTGTCTGCGCCGCCGCCGCTAGCCAGGGGCCTCGCGGGGGGGCGGGGAAGAAGAAGAGGAGGAGGCGGCGGCGGCGGCGGCAGCAGCCGGGGAGGAGGAAGGGAGAGTCAGAGCTTGCTGCGCCCGCCCCTCCCTCGGTAAGTACCAGTCACTGCGCAGGGGCAATTCAGGGGGCTGGAGCCAGCGCCTCGCCCGGCGGCTCCCCGCAGGCGGGTCCTGCTCCTGCTGAGTGAGCGAGGCCAGGGCCCCGCGGTGACACACGCACGGCACCCGGTGGCTGCGGGGATAGCCCGGCCGCCGCGGCTCCCGCGCTCCGGCTGTGCCCCAGGCCTAACACACCTGCCCCTCCCCAAAGCGGTGCGAAGCTCTGGCCCAAGCCTGCAGCTGCGCTGGTTGCACCGTTTCAACCTCCACGGCCGCTGCAGGCAGAGCTGGGCGCTGCTCTATGGCGGGCCGGGCCGCCAGGGAACTTCTCTGATCAATAAAGCAGAATGTGTTCGTGTGTGTGTGTGTGCTCCTTTTTTGGGGGCGGGGGAGAAGGTGTCACGGTGTTTCAGTTGGTGTTGTCTCTTCCCCCCCGGCTGAGTTGTACGTGTGTGTGGACTTGGGTGCTCCAGCGTTAAGCTATTTCCAAGTTCATAGGTCTCCCGCTGTCGGGAGACTGGGCTACAGCTTGCATGGTCCCGCAGCAGACAGGGTTTATTGGCCTTGGTGCCTAGTTCGATAAGTTTAAAAGACAAAATGAGCAAACCTTAGTCAAACGACAGGTTTCAGAGTAACAGCCGTGTTAGTCTGTATTTGCAAAAAGAAAAGCTGTACTTGTGGCACCTTAGCGGCTAACCAATTTATTTGAGCATAAGCTTTCGTGAGCTACAGCTCATTTCATCGGATGCATACTGTGGAAAGTATAGAAGATCGGTGGGAGGAGGTATTTTTTCATGCTTTTTGTGTGTGTATAATAATATTTTCTACACTTTCCACAGTATGCATCCGATGAAGTGAGCTGTAGCTCACGAAAGCTTATGCTCAAATAAATTGGTTAGTCTCTAAGGTGCCACAAGTACTCCTTTTCTTAGTCAAACGGAAACTTGGTCTGGCTCTGCTGGGAAAGTGCGTCTACTTATCCCCACTGAATTTATACTTCGCCACGTTTGTGACTCCAGCCCTTCTTCTGTCTCCTGTGATCGCCCCTCAGTGTTCTCAAATATTTTTATTGGTCTCTACGGTGCTATGCTGGCTGGGATTTGCCTTTCCTTTAGGCAAAACTCGAATGTGAGTGAAAACACTTAGGGGAATGAAAAAGGAAGAAAGGTCCTGAAGAATGCCAAATGAAATGCAAGAAGCTTCTAAGGAACTTTATGGGTGGTAATTTGCCTCAAACCAGTTGAAATTTAAGAGTACAATACAGCAAAAATGCAACGTGCCCTTTTGGTAGAGGACTGACTGTTTTGCATTGCTTTTTGAGAGCACAATACTTGGAATATCACTAATTATTGACCGAGGTTAACTTACTTTCCAACTATACTACCTTATACAAGTTATGGAACTGAAAAGAAAATTGACCTTTCCAGTTCTCTTGCTTCTGTTTTTTTTTATTTTTTTAAAATAAGACTTGTGAAATGCCACATGAAATTTAAGCCACTTAATTTGTAATGGGAGTTTAGCTGAGGAACTATACCCAGCTGGTAGGACAACCCCAGAAACGCATATGGCATTTCTGATTGATCCAAAGACATGATTATCAGAAGTCCCAGCAGCGTTTTGCTGTAAAAAGCAAGGCGGGATCTAGCCAAGGAAAAAGTCTGTGCTGCAAGCTACATGCCTGCCCTCTTCTTGTCTCCAGCTATAGACAAACACTAATGTGGGAGGAGTAACAGAAAGAATCGAAACTTCAAGTGCACTGGGCAGGTTGCTAGACCAGATAGTGAAACTAGAGCCCTAAACTGTGAAGTATTTAGAAAGAGGGCGGTAGTAGTTTGATATGAAAAATTTAGTTCACTTCGTGGTGTAAGCGTTTTGCATCGGAAAAGGGGATTGTCTCTTCACGTCATGCCAGGGCTGCTGTGGTGACCTGCTTGTACTAAGCACGTCGGTCCTCTCCCCCTTCCTACAGGAGCCTTTCTGGCTCGGAGGGATTCCCCTCCTCAACCCCTGTGCTTCTACTTCCTGCTTCTGTAGAACTACAACTCCCAGTAACATCTCCGGCAGCGGTTTGAAAGTGAAAACAAACTGTAGGTTACCATTTCTTGGCAGTAGTAGTAGCAGCACATGTCCTTTCTCTTTTGTTTTCCGCCTTGTAGCTTGGGTGTGTACAAGAGGAGCCAGCAGTAATCGTCGCCCTGAAGAAGGGGTCGGATCTGGACCCCTACGAGTTACTTTCCAGGAGCAGCTGTCGGGCCCTCTAGGGAGGCCAGAAAGCGACTCTCTTTAAGGAGCTTTATGCAGTAAAAATCTGCCGATGAGTCGCACATGCAATTTGCCAACGTAAGGCCAGCTGCTGTTTCTGCTGCTGCCGTCCGGATTGCTGAGGAGGGAAGCACTCTTCACCCCCACCTGCTGCGGCCGTTTCCATTACCTGCCTGTGGGGCAGTTTTGCCATGTGGGGCTAGGAGAGCTGCAGCGATTTTCTGCAGTATTAAGCAGTAAATATGGAGGCTGCTTGCAAAACAGATGGCGGGGAGCAGAGTCATCCCAGCAGCGGCGTGGAGGCTCCTGGGGACGCTTCTATGGACGGGTACTTGCGATCTCAGGGTTTATATAGAAAGCGGGTTGCCAAGGATGGATCCTGTCTTTTCAGGGCTGTAGCCGAGCAGGTAAGTAGTTATTTAATTTAAGTAACCAGAAGCACTTTGCACTTCAACGCTGGCGATACCTGGAGGAAATGGATCCCATTAGTGGGTGTTAATGATGAGGGTGAAAAACGAGAGAGTGGGGATTAAAGGAACACTAGCTGTGCCAAGGGAAAGCACCACATCTCAGGGAGGGAAGAGTTTGACATATTGGTATGTGTGCACAATCTTCCTGTTCCCCTAGGGAATTTAGGTTGAGGTTTTGAACACCCCTTCTGGCCAGTCCCAGCAGTGCATTTTTTAGTGTAAAATTAGTGCAAACTGGGATTTGCCACCTTGTATAAAAAACAATCCAGGAAAGATCTTGAAAGCCCTTCCCTGCTTTAGATTGTGTGAATGAGTTTGCTGAAGTTTTGGAGTAAGATCATCATTATCTTCATGTCACACTTTCCCCCTTACTTCAGTGAAACAGCATTTTGAAAAAATAGTGTCTTAAATACAAATAGCAGTGGGAGGACTAGTGCTTCAGATTCTGAGCCAGGTATCCTGCTCATTTTGAGTGTTGATAATTATGTGAGTAATGTTTTCTTCCACTAAACTAAAATTTGGACTCTAATTCTTTAAAGTTATTCTGATAGTGGGAGTTTCCTTTTAAGGTGGTGATACAGGAAAAGGGGGAAACAAAGTCTGATGGACAGTTAGTACTCTATCAATAAATAGTCATTTCATATTAAATTTCTAAATTTACTGTAAATTTTGACTTGTCATTTAATTTTCAATAAGTAGCTGATTTAATTTTGTACAGTTGTCAGTTTTGAAATAAATATTCATCAAAATTAATTTTAAAAAAACTGATTCTTTCCAAGCTTACATTTAACCTATATTCATTACATCATCCAATCGTTAACTTCCATCAAGAGTCTTAAACTGCCGCTTCTCTCTTCCCCCCCGTAGGTGTTACACTCACAATGTCTGCATATTGATGTTAGGAACGCCTGTATAAATTATCTTCGGAAAAACAGAGAAAAATTTGAAGCAGTAAGTAAATACCATTTTTCTTCCTAAGTATTTTTTTGCTCTTTTCCTAGCTCTGCTCTACTGGTTTGTAGCAGGGTTTTTAACAACTAGATTCTACCTAGGTAGGTGTTTAAAGCAAGTGCTTTAAAAGGAATTGCTGCTTGTTCACTATGTTGGGTGAAAAGCACAGTCCACACCAATTACTAAGCTTAACTAGTAAGAAAATTTTAGGGCAGTATACTACCACCTTAATGAAGCATAAAGCAAAAATAAAACAGAGCAGGATAGAGCAGTGATCAGTTACCCAGTCTTGGGGGGCAGGCAGGCTGTTTCTGTCATCATCAGATCGGATCTGGTGAATGTTCTGCATTTATCTCCTCCCCCCCCCCCCTCCCTTTGTGCCTGAATGATGTTACAGGATATAAAGGATGTGTACATAACAAATTATTAAAGCTACCATATCTTTAAATATTGTCATATGTATATCATAACTGACCCCAAATCCTTCTAATACATTATTACTTATTCTGATAAAACTCTAATTGGCCTTTTCTTATCTTTTTTTTTTTCCCCCCTGTGCTACCCTCCTCCTTACTCAATCCAATCATTTTTTTCAATGCTTTAATGTGTTCCATTATTTCTTAAAACAGTTGTGTTATTCTTATGTATCTGTTTCTTGTGGCCTTGGAGTTATTTGGTTATTTTTCTCCAGTCAGTATCCATCCTCCCTAGTCTGTCTTATTTTGGAGATCCACACCTGGCTAGTAAATCACACATTTGTCTGGTTTGCTTTGCCTCATTATCTACACAGACCAAGAATTCATTGAAGATAAGGCACAAACCATCTTTATGAGTTTTTTTTTTTTTTTTTTTTTAGCAGATTCTAGAACTGTGTCATAAAACACAGAAAGCAGAAAAATTTGCTTTTACATTTTCTCATAACACTATTAAATATATATCTACTTTTCTAACACTGTTCATTATACATTTCTTTACAACTAATAACTAGACCCCATGAGCTTATTGGAAGATATACATTTCTTGGAATGTGCTCTCCCCCCCCCCCCCCTTTAAAAACGTGTACTAACCATACTAAAATAAAAAGCTATTCAGCTGTAGGTTTCCTGTGGTATTGCTCTAGACTATTAATAGATTGCTGAAGAATGTTCCCACTTACTTTATAGCAGTCATAATATAATTGTGTAAGTAAATTCTCACATTTTGATGAGTATTACATTTTTACCATGACTAAGACTGAGATTTGATTAATAAGGTGTCATTGATACTAATGGATTTTTAAAGTGACTTTTTTTATTTTATTATGTGGTGTGATCATGTTACATGGAGCTTTTCAAACTTGTAAGAAACAAAGTTCCCCAGTAAGGGGCCTATAGTCTAATTCTTACAAGCAATTTATAGTTTTATAAGGAATACCGTGTCTGTAGATGTAAATTCTGTAATTGCAAACCTCTGAAAAAAATCATGGAACATGATTTTTACATCCTATAATAATCTTATAGTAGCATTTGATGATTGTAATCAAAGGTGGTAGCAGCAGCATTTAGAGTTTGTTTACATTTGATAAATATTTGATAACTTATGATGATAGGTCAGTGCAGAAAGGAGTACACTGTTCATGCTCTTATTTATGTGTAAAGGTCATCATAGGTAACACACAAAAACAAAGGTTCCATTGCCCACTCCTTAAATTTTCAAATAAGTACCTTTATGCTTTCTTCCATGCTGCTCCATGTGCTTGAGAGGTACTCCTTGCAGACATTCACAGATTCTTCTTAAAACCTCCTTTGCCAAGATGCTTACAAAAAACTTGACAACAGTTAGGCTTTGGTGTGCTGAAACCTCTACCTATCATGCTGACCAATATTGTCTCATTGTTTCTTTGTACTCCTACATCTGTCTCTCAGTATCATGTTAGACTGTAAGATCTTTGGGGTGGGGACCATCTTTATGTTCTGGTGTTTGTATAGCACCTCGCATAGTGGGGTCCTGGTCCATGACTAGGGCTCCTGGGTATTATGGTAATTAACAATCTAATAAACCATTTTCGGTCATATTTTTACAGTTTATAGAGGGGCCATTTGAAGAGTACTTAAAATGTTTGGAAAACCCACAGGTATGTATTACTTAAACTTGCATTATAGAATATAATATCTATTTATTTATTTTGGCTGACTGAAATTAGATTAAGATATCTCAGTGCATTATATGTAGATATGTAGAACGTGTACAGACACATTTGATGTATGCATACACTGTTTTGGAGTTTGAATTTATTTGAAAAAAATTCTCTTTCAAAAATGACAATTTTGAAAGATCATAAAATTACATGTGGGCAGATGCTTACTTCTGTATTTGTTTTCTTTTTGTGTGGTATGACAACAGTGTATGGAAGAAGAGGACTATGGTTTCTTAAGCAGTTTTTGTTCAGTCTCTGGCTGCGTTTCCTTCTTTAATTATGTCATAGTCTTTGTCACCACCACCAGCAGTGGTACCACAGTTGGCAGGCCTCTGCTTCCCACATGACTATATCTCTCTTGTTGGTATGTGAAATCTATAGAGTGAGAGAGACTGGTGTTCCAGGGAGTATTAACTTACCTACAGTACAATTGTTATGTTACTCTGAAAGGGAAACACATTTTTAAAAAATGAACCAAAACAGTTGTGGGTTTTTTTTTTTTTTTTTTTTTTTTTAATTTTAAATATTCTTTTAAAACCCAAATGTCACTCCCTTGTGCTAGTGGACAAGCATCAGAAAATGAAACTGACCAGTTTTCTTTATACAAGCTTAAGGAAGTACAAATGGTAAATAAAAACCTAAATGGAAATTCTCTCAGTTTGTTATCTAAGGTGCTAGCAAAGGTGAGGAGATTTGGCTTTTGAAAATATGATGTTTAACTCTCCAGAGTATAGGAAAAACAAAGTAAAAAGAAAGTGGTGCAGTAACTACATTACTAGATCTAGCTAATAAAATATTTTTTTAAGAGTGAGACATTTTTAATAACATGTACATGCACCCATTCTGAGAGGTCCTACCATGACCTTTCTGCCATTCCAAAAAGGTCATGAGACTGTATGGCCACCCAAGTGAACTTTTGTTCTCAGCTTCTAAAAATGATCTGCAAAGGAAAAAAAATGGATTTGTGTCTTATCTGCGTAGGGGTGTCTAGTCACTGGTGAAACTATAGTGATGTAGCTGCATAGCACAAACTCCTAGTCTAGATACTCTGCACTGATGTAATCCATAACTTTCTCCCTTAAACTAATTTAAATCGTGGTTTACAGCAGGGCAGCATGTTTACAGTAGAGGTTGCATTGATGCAACTACATTGGTGGCAAAACCCCTGGGCATAGACATGCCCTATCATGTGTACAAAAGTCAGGAGAGCTCTACCTGTATAATGTAAAATGAGCTGTTTTGCTTTTTATTTTTAAAGAAGCCAAAGAGGACACACGGGGTGTTACTTTTACTCCTCTCAACTACATTTCAGAAAATAGGCAACTAGAAATTCACCTTTCAGCTCTGTCCTAAATGAATTTCAGTTAATTTAGTTTAGTATGAAATTAACAAACTTTTAAAAAAAACCCTGAAGAATAAAAACTAAAGGTCCAGTCACATCTTATATAAGAGTTGTTAGTGCATTAGGGTGGTAATGAATACAGCAACTTTCACTTCTTAGGGATTGTTTACAGTAGGAGTTTATTATGCCTTGTTAGTTTGTGTGCATTAAAATGACGTGCATCCACACAACACAACTCTGAAAGCATACTAACCAGTTAGTTAATATGTATTCTTTAATGCACTTTGAAAATGTATTAAGTTAATTGCATATTGAGTTAGAGGTTTGAATCTGGCTATGTTAGTATTGACCACAGCTCTTTATCATCTGTCAGCTGTTTGATCTTTGAGAAGCAAGGGTTAGTCTCATTCTAGATACTAGTGGATAGGTGTGCACATAAAAATAACACCACCAGAACCATGATTGTTTGCTTTTTTTTTTTTTTTGTTGGCAATCTCTGCAGAACTACATGGTTATCTCTGAAGTGGTCCCTCCAGTTAAGCATTAAGGCACTCCACCAGTCATGTTGAAGAAGCTTGTGTTTGTTTTCTGTGTCTGTCTTGGAATTTGATTAAACAGAAGACTTGAATTCCAGGACACTCATTCCAGTACCTTTTTGTACCTACATTAAAGAACAGAATTTAAAATGTAGGTTTTGAGTGCCAGGTTGCTTTGATATTACTTCTCTAAAGGAGAATCTTGACAACCCGTTCAGATTTGTTGAAGGAATAACCGAGAATGGATTAAAGAGAGCCATTAGAATTAATTTGGACTTTCAAAAAGTCTTTGATAAAGTTCTCACTGGAAAATATTGGAGTGTCAGAATTGCTTCTCTGCTTTACTCTTGCACTGGGTGCGGAATTGCAGAAGTTGGTAACTTACTGAAGTCCATATGTGCCCCCTCTCTGTCCTGTTTGTGGCAGGGAAGTAATGGCTGCACAGAATCTACTGTCCCTCTTGCACATGGACCCAAGGTCCAGGGATGCTGTACAGGGGATTGTAGGTGGAGAGTATGATTTAATCCTCTTTATAGCCTATGTGGCTGTGGTAAGATCACTCACAAGCTGCAGTTACACTAGATAGGAACAAATTTTACAAGGCATGTCAACTATTGTACTTCAGGACAGTGGGCCCCTAAATGCCTGATCCAGCACTCCCTGAAGTCCATGTTAGTCTTTTCATTGATTTTTAATGGGACGTGGATTGTGTCCTAACTGCCTGGAGTTTGCAAGACTCTTCCCTCCCTATATAGGCAGCAATATTGTGTAATTGTCTAGTATGGGTGATTTATACTTTCTTCTGAAGCATCTTGATACTTACAAACAAGGTACCAGACTGGATGGACAAATGGTTTGTAGGTGGAGAGTACAATTTAATTCTTTTACATCCCATGTGGCTGCAGTAAGATTGCCCACAATCTGCCGTCACACTACATAGGAACAAATTTAACAAAGGGATGTTATGTGAATTCCTATTACATTATGCTTTTTAAAGCATATTCATATGATATTGAGTTTAGAACATCTATTAAAAAAAGAAAAAAGGCATAGCGGGGGAAAAAATGAACGCTGATAGACATGATTTTCTTATCTTCAGGGTAATAACCATGTACTACTTTCTTGCTGATTAACTTAAGGGGCAGGGAGGGAAGACAGCAGATTCTTATCTCACTATGATACTTATAGGTGAATGTATGCAGCAACAGCAAGTGGGCAATATAGACAATAAGTTGTCTGTCCTCTTTCCCACTTCTCATTGGCAGTAATAATTGGTTATGAAACAAAAGATCTTTCAGGGTAAAAGGCAAGATTTTTGCACTGTCTAGGCTGTAGTATCTTAGTTCCCCATTGTATTTAGAAATAGAAATAATAGTATGACACCTCTCAGAATGGGTGCTTATTTAGGCCTGTTTCTCTTTCTTTAATTTAAGACCTGCAAGGACAGTTTTAAAGGTATTGGGTAAAATTTTCAAAAGCACCTAATAGACTTAGGAGTGGTGACTTTTAGTGGGAGGTAGGCTTCAAAATCAGTTTTCAAAATTTTACCCATTGGTTGCCTAGGTTGACTGAAGTACCTTTACAACTTTATTTTCATTGCGTTTTGATCCCAGATTACATTTTCTTATGCATGATGATCTTTCATTCTCTAAATTTGTGAAGAGAACAACTGTGAAAAACCGTTTCTATACACTATTCCAAGTTACAAAATCTATGATTTTGATGTTCCATATTCCAAAATGAGTGTGACTACACAAAGTAAAACCTTTGGCTGAAATCCAGAATGTTGTGTATTATCTCATGGAAGTGATTTTTTTTTTTTGCTTTTTTTTGTTTTTTGTTTATCCAAATGTGCAATAAAACTTTAGTTTATTTGAAAGAATTGCTTTGTTTTTCTTTTTCCATATAGGAGTGGGTTGGACAAGTGGAAATAAGTGCCCTTTCTCTTATGTACAAGTAAGCAAAATTTGAATACTATTTAATGAGTTGTATAATGGGAAAAATGCAACCTATTTCAGTTAATCAGGTGTATATATGAAGTATTTGGCTAATTAAACATTAATTGAAAAATTTGCTCTTTAAATAATGGATCATTCATGTTGAAAAACCAAACAATGTCAATGAAATATTACTTTCAAAGTACTAGGTGAGCTTTAGGTGCATGAAGTTGCATGTTACTTTGTGTGAGGTTCTATGCGGTTTGCATTTTAGGCAGCCAGTGAGACTCAGTTTTAGAGCCATGGACTCTGGACAGATGAAAGATGATAGAACTGCTGGTCAGGACATATTTAATCTCTAAGGACAGGCTGCTGGTGGTCTTGTTGCTTCATTACTTTTTGCTGGCTAGTTATGGGCCAGATTTATCCCTAGTGTAGACAGGCGCAACTCCATTGAAGACAGTCATTTCACTTGCTTGCACCAGTACTAAATCTGGATTTATGTCTCTAGACAGAACCACTTACCTGCCCTCATAAATGGAGGGGGAAGTCTGGTGGTGAAATAAAAATAGATAAATTGCTTTGAAGGCAGGATATATTTGCATCCAGGACCCCAAGTGTTAAACACCAAGACAGACACACCCAAGGGAACCTCCTCTTCTCATTAGCAAGTGGTGGGAGGAGTGTGGTGCTGGTATTTCCCTGCAGAGTGAAAAATGCAAGAATCTTTTCAGCTTCAGACCCCTACTGGGCAGCAGCAGAGGCACTGGCATGTTGAGGGGAAACCACCACCTCCTCTTTCTGGAGGAGGTGGGAGGAAAAATCGTGTTTCCCTTCCCCCTTTCTGAGAAAAGAAAGGGAAGCAAGAGGAGGTATACATTTCCAGACATAGGGAGGGATGACAGGCTACTCTTGCCAGACACTAGTCAAGAAAAAAATGGAAGATCAGACCAGTTTCTGCTCCATCCCAATCTTTGTTACTAGCCTTTTGTTGGCTGATGTCTGGTAATTTTTTCTAGATCTCCTGAAAAAAGATGGCTTCCTTGAAAGATGGAAGAACTTAATGATCAAGGAGATTTAGAATACATTTTTCCTTTCCAAACTATTTCTTCTTGATTTGTTTTTAGAATATTTTTCTCTCTCTAAAAATTTACCTATGAACACACTAATCTTGCAGAGTTTATTAGTGTTTCTGATTTGATTAGGAGACTAAGAAATTGGAAAAAACAATAGTGATTACTGAACAAAGAATTAAAATAGTGGGAATTTTATCCAAAGGATAAATACAAAAGATAATGATTGATGTTTTCTTTCACTCATACTCTTGTGGAACAGAAAAGGCAAATAAGATAGCATGTGGGTTTTAACAGTGAATTTTCCAGTTCTTGTTAGTTTGTATCACATTTGACATTTTATATGCTACTTTTTATGGTAATAAAAGAAAAAAACTTCTTTTTAAATGCGAATTTGGAATAATATAATTTAGTTAAGGTATAATATGGAATAGGCTCTTTGTGTGTTTTGTGTTGAATCCTTCTAAGTGTGATATGGAAGTGTTATTTCCACTTGAAAAGCCATCACTGCATTTGTGCAACATCTACTTGGCAACACATACCTTTGTACAAGGTGAATCTCAGTGCTGGATTGACCGCTTTGGAGATGGAAATCGTCTAACTGCACAACAGTTCAGTGTGGCAGGGATAGTCCAAACTTCCTCATGTTGCCTCACCAATGTTCTTCAACTCTGTTATAGGAATAAGAAAGCAGCCCAGTCTCCATGCCTGTTAATATATTATTAATATTTGTATGCAAAGCAACAAATGAGTTTCAGCTGGTTACCATATTACATTAGCCATTTGACAAGAAATGAAACAAAATTAAGAGGCCTCTATACACTGTTGTTTTTACTTCTTGATTATAGTACCTTAACCATTCTAAACTAGTGGAGTGAGAAGTTCTATGAAAATTTTGAATAGTTACTTGGGAGAGAGAGGGAGAAACATCCAGACTTAAACTAAACTACCTTCTGCATTTGTCCAGATTGTTAATGCTTTGGTATTTATAACTCTGAATTTTATGGTCTGATGTTTCCAAGTTTAACTTTTACTGGTTTCATACAGAGAGATTCTATGTTAACTGAGTATAATGGATTTATATATCATGTTGTTGTTTCGAGGAATAGTATTGTATTCATTTGCAAGGTTCACTTGTACTTTGGCCTGGTCGAAATTCTCTGAATCTGTTTTTGGGCAGAAAATTGAGGGTTGTGTGTGGCTTTTTTTTTTTTTTTTTTTTTTTAGTGCCTAGTTTCCATGGTGTGTGTGGGTTTGTTTTTAACCAGAAAACTGACATATTTTGACTTAGAAATACTACTGTGGTACTGCATGGAAGTCATAGTTCAGTTGCCTCATGACCCCATTGTCCTCTATGGACTGGGTTTCCCCAAGACGTACTGTGGCCTAGGATTCCCATGATGCACTGCTTTCCCTCTCCAGGCAGGTGAAGGACCATAGTGCACCATAAGAGATGTAGTCCAATCAGAGAGCTTAGCCTATAGAGGAAAATAAGACAAGGCAACCAAACTATAGCTCCCATGAGGTACTGCACCAGGAGTTCCAAAATATTTTGGTATTTGAATTTCTGCTGAGAAAATCAAAATTTTCTGTGGCAAATAAGGTCCGTCCCCCCCCCCGCTCTGCTTATACTAATGTTACTCACTATTCTTGATTTTGGTGTGGGTTTTTTTTTTTTTTTTTTTTTAAGCAGTCTTATCCTTTAGATAGTCCTTGAATTTTCACTTGGATTCTCACTCTGAATATATTCACTTGAATTCTTGTTTTTTTTTCTAGGAAAGATTTTATAATATATCAGGAACCAAATGCTTCTCCTTCACGTGTAACTGAAAATGGCTTTCCTGACAAGGTAAAACAAAACCATCCAAAAATGTTTTTATGACTAATGTAAGATGCAGTTATCAAATAAAATGTTCTTAAAGCAAATAGGTAATCACAAGTCTCATTACTCAATACACAAGTAATGTATATTTTTAATAGCCTAGGACTTGTTACAGTTTGAGAATGTCACAACAGTCTTCTCTCTTTAATGAAAAATCAACAGTAAAATTCTCAAAACAGTGTGGCCCCTAGTTTTGGACATTTAATGGAACAATAGAATGAAATCATAACTTATGTCTACAGAAATAACTCAAATTGTAATATGTTAGTTATTTGGTTAGGTATTAATATGTAGTTGGTTTATTTAAAAAGGGGTCTTAAATTCCTTAGTATTGTACATGTTTATAATATCAAATTATCTGCTACAAATCAAACCTCTTACATACATTTTTCTGTATTAGTAGAATTTTTCTATTTGACTAGATCCAGTGAATATCCACAGAAAATTATAGTATATTTTTTTCTCTCTAGTAATTATGAAGCCCTGAAAATTTTTCAGCACAGTATGTGGGCACATAGCATCTTTTTTAATGCAATTCTGTGATCATTTTATAAAGTTAACATGAAAAATCACTTTCTCTCTTCTTCTCTAGATACTACTGTGTTTTTCAAATGGAAATCACTATGATATTGTTTATCCTATAGAGTATACAGAAAGAGCTGCTTTGTGCCAATGTAAGTACTATTTTGGTAGGTAAGCTTTGCAGTAAACTCTATGGTTTCACCAAGGGCCCCAAAAAGTGATTGCCATTTATTTTGAGCTATTAACAAATCTTCATGTAGAGCTCTCTTTCTTTGCTTAAAGTATAGTTGTACCTAAACCTACCATTGTAGTGATGTGGTTTTCAACTCATGTAGAACTACAGTCAACAAAGGCTGCATGATCCTGACCAGAGATTTGGATTATGATCTTGTCATCTTTTGAGACATGATGAAATTGATTGTGTATAATAAAGGAAAGAGAGATCAGTATTTATCATTTGTAAAGCTAAATGCAAAAGAAATAGAAAAGGATAGCCTAGGTTAGTTCCTCTTTATTGGGCCTGGATACTCTATCATTGAGACTTCAACCTCCTAATTCATAGTGAATTGCATTATCACTTGGCCACAATGCCAGTTTTATATCTGTACTCTAAACAATAAGAGAAAATTTGTCAATGTTAATCTTAGAGTCCTTGCATGTCTGAATTTCCACTGAAGTCAGATGTGTTAATGAGCATGAGTGAGAATTGAAGGGTTAGGTAAAAAGTAAAAGTAAAATAAACTTTTTTTTTTTTTTTAATTAGTATTGCAGTAATGCCCAAAGGCCTCTGTCAGGTATTAGGGCCCACTGTGCCAGGCACTCTACAGACATAGGCCTTCATTCTTCAATAGGGCACAGTGTGCATGCCCATCCAATTGCACGACTGGAGTCAGTCACTACCCCCAAGAGCTGAGGGCTTAGTTTTTAGTTGTGCTGAGCATCCACAGTTGAAATCTATGGGAACTTCAGGGGCTCTGCACTTGTAAAAATCTGGTGCTTATAAGCTGTAAACTGTTGTTCCATTTCTTCTTCACCTAACATTTCAAAAAGTTTTCTTGACACTATTTAAAATAACCTCTCAAATGTTGAGTAAAATCTCATTTACAATCATTAAATCCTAACTGATTTCCCCCCCAGCTCTTCTTTATGAATTGTTGTATGAAAAAGTGTTTTGTACTGATGTGAATAAAATCCTAGTGGAACTTGGTGTGACAGAAGAAAATAATGGTAGCAGTGAAGTGTCTGATTCAGATTCAGAAGACGACAACTGCAAGTAAGGGATATTTTAAAATTAATTATTCAATTATGGTTGAGCAATTCACAGTGATTAGATATTCAGTAGAGCTCCTGGCAGGAAGCAAAATGCTGTGTCATTTTTAATGCTGTGTGTCATTATTTTACTTTCAAGGGGGAGGAAAAAGGTCAAGGGTGAATTGTAATGCTCATGAAAGTATGAAATTAGTACTGTTCACTAGATCTTATATAGGATTTTGTGGTGCCTTCTGCAATCAGAGGGGTGGTTTTGCCTGCATTCCAGGTTTGGCTCACCTGTAGTAGAGGAAGTTCTATCCCTGCTGCATGCCCACTCTTCCTGTCAAACCACAGAAGCAGCTCTGTGGGGAATTTGGCAGTGTTCCAGCTCCATATATGAGGGAGGGAATGTAATGAGGTATGAGGGTTGGCTGTGTAGGATTCTCCTCCTCCTGAAAACCATTGGAGGAAACCACTTCAGAAAGAAGGTCAAATTCTGATCTTGTTTAAATGTGTGTAAATAGTGAGTAACTCCATAGACTACAGAGGAATTATTCCAGATTTACACTGGTGTAACTGAGAGCAGAATTTAAACAAGAATCTGCTTCAACTTGTGATGCTTCCTTCTCTGTGGAATGCCCACTGGGAGGCGTCCCAGGGCAACTGGGGGAGCCCTTGGCAGTATGGCTTTTGCAATGTATCAGTATTTGAGCATATGATGCTAAATAATAAGGTATTTTTGTAACTGAGAGGGCATATAGTCATTTGAGACTAGACTGAGACCACCAAACTCATCTTTCTTTTTTACTTTATCCAGATTTCCAATGAGAGAAAGCTAATGCTTGTAACCTTACTCCTGTCTCAACACAAATTACATACAATTTGCTGCTTTCATTAAGCAGTATTTTAAAATTATTTTTTCTTGTTTTTAGGGAAAAGTTGAGTTTAGTGTGTGTTTTCTTAATTATTTATCTGGAGGGAGTTTTATTTTTTTTTTTTTTTGAGGAAGAGTTAATCTAATTTTCATAGAAATTAAAATTTTTGCCATAGCTGCTATTGTGTAATGAAGAAAGCAGTAAACTGTTCAAATGCAGTTATTAGAAACAAATGATGGTTTTTTTCCCCTCTGTTCATGGGAAGCAAATTTTCTAATAGCAGCAGGTGTAGAAGATGAAGGGAAAATGAGAAAGTAAATATGAGTTGATTAAATCGCCTCATTTGTTTCTTTAGTTGAGTTGGGTTGTTTTCTCTCAGGCCTGTTTGCTAAAGTCTTAACTAAAGGACTTACATTTCCAGTTTCAAACTTTTACTGGGTGAGTTGCTAATCTGATTTGGAACTGTACAGTCTATACTGAATTTTATTTGTGAATGTAATGAGAGTAGCTTTTATTTTGGGGAACTTCATAATTATGCCTCTAAGAGCAATATATTCACCATTGCATATAGTGTGAGATTTCATAACTTCATTACGAAGGTTATGGGTAATTCTTGTGTACAATATGGAAGGTATTTCTGACCAGTTTGTGAATCCTAATTTTAACGGTGTCATTTAAAGCATCTTCTTTTTTACAGAAGTAAAACTGCTGCAGTTAATGATATGAATGGATTAAAGTCTTTTTCTGGCAACAAGGTATTTTTACATTAACACTTCTTTCCCACTTAGTTGTACTTGGCTGTATTTTACAAAGGTTAATGTTTCTTGAGTAACTTGAGTTTCTTCATTTTTAAATATGGTACATTAGGAGAATTATATAGTTGTTAAAATTATATTCAAATTTGCATTTGAAATTTCAGGGGTTAGGGGCCATCCTTACTGTTGCTTAGTGTCTAGTTTTGTTGCTGTATGTTGAAAGGAAATTCCCTTGAATTAAACTTCCATAGCTGTTAATGCTTTTATGAGCACCTAACTGCTTTACATTCCAGTTTGAAGCTTATGTGAGTGATATGATACTAAATGAGCTGCTATAAATCTCTATGTATTTGATCACTTGCTATTTTGTTCTGTTTTGTACAGCACCTTAAGAACAATGGAAATCCTATCTCATTTTTGCCTAGAAAAGTTCTTAAATCACTCAATCCGTCATTTTACAGAAATATTGAATATGAAGTTTGGCTACAGTCAAAAGAGGGTAAGTTTAGTATTTAAGGCCCCATTGAGAGCCCCTTTCTGTCAAGCTGATTTATAAGGGTGGGCCCTGTGGAGTCCCAAAAATGCTATGAGCAGGTGCAGGGATCTGCCCACATGTGTCAGCTTGCAGATTCAGGGTGTAAATAGTTATTTCAGTCCCAAGATACTAATGGGACAAAAATTTAATTAGATTGTTCTTTGTTGCAGTGCCTAAACTATATTTTTATAACAGGTAGAAAATTACTGTAATCTGACTGCTATATACTGATGTTGTTTACAGATCAGCAAAAACGGGATTTTTCCATTGCTGCTGGCATGCAATATTCAATTGGAGATAAATGTAAAGTAAGTAGTTGGCTGAAATAGTAACTTCTATGCCTTGTGGCCTGGAGACCAATTTTTTCCTTGGCTTTTGGTTTAACCGCATTGTTAATATTTTCTATTTAAAATTTTTTGCTTACATTTAAATGAGTATGTTCATTTATTATGTGAATACCCTGAGTTGGAAACTCTGCCAATAAAGATGCAGTAGGATGTGCTTGGGAAGTATAAAGCGTGATAAAATTTGTTGTGCAAAAGGCCTCAGTCCTGCGGACACTCATGTGCTTAACTTCCCAAGTTACATTCAGTAGGACAGTTGATGTGCTTAAACTGAATCACATGCATAAGTGTTTGCAGTATCAGGGCCTGAGTCCTCATCCAAAAACTAACATTTGCACCCAGTCTTAATTTTATGATGTGTTTTAGGCCATTTATTGTAGAATAAAATGGTTTATTTAAAAAAAAAAAAATCGGTTTCTAACTAGGAGTAAAGTAGTGCCGTTTTGGGCAAGAACGCTGGGGATATTCACAGTGAAACAAGAAGACACTGAAACAGAGTTAAAAAGATGGAGATTTTGCTATAAGCAGTGTTTCTAAGCATGCCCTGTGGATTCTGTTGCAAGTAATGGAAAGTTTGTTTATCTTATGTTTTTTCTTATATTCTGTACTAATAATGCCTAACTTAATTGTTGTAATATCCAGGCATCACATTATTGGAAAGGGGAAAAGTGACAGCCGTTCTTCTGAATTTCTTGATGAGAAAAAACAGTGATTAGATGCTTAAAAACAATAAATCTTGACATAAAACAAAGTGGGAAAAATCGTAATACTTAACTGTATTTTCATTATGCATCCAGCATTCTATTGTATTATTGTAATGCCTACGGGACCATTTGGGATTCAGGGCCCCATTGTGATAGGCACTGCGCATGCACATGCGCACACACTCTCCATGCTCCTGGGATTTTACAATCTCTGTATATGACAGGATAATGATAGCTGCATTTAAAAAACAAACCAAAAAACCCTAACAAACAAGTGGGATGGGGAGAACAGGATAAGGATAAACAGCGAAACATACGTGATTCGTGTGGTGTGAGAAGCCTCAGCACATAAAATGCCTATAAATGTTTTATTGTTTCTTAACCTTAGGAATGTAAACATATTTTGTTTGCAGAAACCAGAGTTAATCATTATCATGACTTATTATTATTATTATTATTTTTTTTTTTTTTACAGAAAATGAAATATGTTTTTATTTAAAAAATAAAAACACTGACAAAATGATTGTTTCAGGAGGGAAACTTTTGAAAGGACTGGTATTAGTGTCTCTAGTGTCCCCCATGAGACTAGATTAATAAAGTCCCATCTGTGTCAAAAAATGTTTTATGCTGGAATCTTAACCAAGCTGAGCATTAGGACTCTTTTCAAAACAGTATGTTGCTATTCTGTTCTCTAATGTGTTACTTTAAGTTTCAGAGTAGCAGCCGTGTTAGTCTATATTCGCAAAAAGAAAAGGAGGACTTGTGGCACCTTAGAGACTAACCAATTTATTTGAGCATAAGCTTCCGTGAGCTACAGCTCATGCTCAAATAAATTTGTTAGTCTCTGAGGTGCCACAAGTCCTCCTTTTTCTTTTTTGCTTTTAAGTGTTGTTCTATGTTGGTTTGAAGGCTATGATTTCTCCAACACTTCATAGAGTAGTGCTGTTGGGGACTCTTTTTTTTTGTATACGGTCATTCAAATAAGTAGTATGGGTTAAAATTTTCCTTTGATTATTTTGAACACCATCACTGAAGCAACATTTCTTGATGTCTCCCAGGACTTCTGTTATTGCCAAGGGGGCAGTTGCTGACATTGCTGGGTGTTCAAGGGTTAAATCTTCCCTTTTCTTTATGTAATACTCACAACATCTTTTTCCTTATAACTTTTCCACAGGTGCGCTTAGACCACAATGGGAAATTTTATAATGCCCATATCCAAGAGGTTTGCTCTGATAATGGGCCAGTTATTGTTTTTGTAGAAGAGCTTGGAGAAAAGTAAGTAAACTTTTCATATATAAATTTGTCATATAGAACTTTATTAATGCAGCTTCCCCCTTCTTAGTGTTTGACACCATCTGCGTGATCATTTTGACATAGCACTACTTCAGATAAAGGGCTGGGTGCATTTCAACAGCAGCTGAAACTGTCTGAACAACAGTTACGTTGATATTATAAAAGGGTGAACTTACTCCCCAACCCTATCTACACACAGCATAAAAATATCTTGTAGCTGTGTACCTCTGTAAATTAGTGTGTGTGTATTAGGGCTGTCAAACAATTAAAAGTATCATGTGATTAAAAAAATTAATTGCGATTAAACAATAATAGAATACCATTTTCTACACTTTCAAATATATTGATTTCAATTAGAACACAGAATACAAAGTGTACAGTGCTTATTGTATTGGGTTATAATAAAAAATAAATATAAAAGTACTCTAGTGCAGTCTTTTTATAATGAAAGTTGAACTTACAAATGTAGAATTATGTACAAAAAATAACTGCATTCATAAACAAAACAATGTAAAACTTTAGAACCTACAAGTCTACTCAGTCCCACTTCAGCCAGTCGCTCAGACAAACAAGTTTGGTTACAATTTGCAGGAGAAAATGCTGTCCACGTCTTGTTTACAATCTCATCTGAAAGTGAGAACAGCCTTTCACATGGCACTGTTGTAGCCGGCATCGCAAGATATTTACGTGCCAGAGGCGCTAAAGATTCATATGTCCCTTCATGCTTCAGCCACCATTCCAGAAGACGTGTCTATGCTGATGGGTTCTGATTGATAATAATCCAAAGTAGAACAGGCTAATACATGTTCATTTTCATTATCTGAGTCAGATGCCACCAGCGGAAGGTAGATTTTCTTTTTTGGTGGTTTGGGTTCTGTAGTCTCCGCATCAGTGTTGCTCTTTTAAGACTTCTGAAAGCATGCTCCACACCTTGTCCTTCTCAGATTTTTGGAAGGCACTTCAGATTCTTAAACCTTGGGTCGAGTGCTGTAGCTGTCCTTAGAAATCTCACATTGGTGCCACCTTTGCATTTTGTCAAATCTGAAGTGAAAGTGTTCTTAAACAAACAACATGTGCTGGGTCATCATCTGAGGCTATAACTTGAAATACATGGCAGAATGTGGGTAAAACAGAACAGGAGACATACAGAAGTACCCTCAAGAAGTTCAGTCACAAATTTAATTAACGCTTTTTTTAAACGAGCATCAGCATGGAAGCATGTCCTCTGAAATGGTGGCCGAAGCATGAAGGGGCGTATGAATCTGGCACGTAAATACCTTACAACGCCGGCTACAAAAGTGCCATGCGAACACCTGTTCTCACTTTTCAGGTGACATTGTAAATAAGTAGTAGTCGCCAGTATCTCCCATAAAAGTAAACAAACTTGTTTGTCTGAGTGATTGGCTGAAATAGAACTAAGTGGACTTGTAGGCTCTAAAGTTTTACATTGTTTTGTTTTTTTTGAGCGCAGTTATGTAACCAAAAAAACCCCTACATTTGTAAGTTACACTTTCACGATAAAGAGATTGCACCACAGTACTTGTATGAGGTGAATTGAAAAATATTTCTTATTTTTACAGTGCAAATATTTGTAATAAAAAATAATATAAAGTGAGCACTATACACTTTGTATTCTATGTTGTAATAGAAATCAATTATATTTGAAAATGTAGAAAAACATCCAAAAATATTGAATACATTTCAATTGGTATTCTATTGTTTAACTGTGCAATTAATCACTATTAATTTTTTTGAGTTAATCGCATGACTTAACTGTGATTCATCGACAGCCGTAGTATATTTATTCTTTAATAAACTCAAATTAGAGCATTTTCTGTACAAACTCCAAATCTAGACAGCATGATATTGTCCCACCAGGGAATTACTGGTACTGCTTCTATAATTGGATGCTAGAACTGAGGCTAACTTTTTATGTTAAAAGTGTTGTGAAAGGGAATAGTAGACTCATGTAATAGCTAATTAACTCCTTAGTCTGCCTGATTTCATACAGAAAGAGTTGTGTGTTGATTGAATTAATAGTCATGTCTTTATCCCCAGATAGCATGACAACATAATGGCTCAGTTATCTGAGCCATCTCCCTTAAGTTCTATTGCAGGTGCTGTAACTTCTTCCTCACACTCTCTCTCACAAAATAACTCCTGGTCACATGATAAGGGCTGAGGATAATTGCTGAGGGAAATCTCTCCAATGCTAAGGTTTGAAGAGAGGAATCCAGACATGGAACACTTTCTCTTTCATAGCATTGGGAAGGAAGGAGTAAGACACTTGGCAATTGTGATGTCATCTTGCAAGATAGTATTTTATTTTGCAAATTTGCTCGAGTTATATTAGAACTACCTTAAATAGGTTCATGGAGTAACAGTCAGTTACAGTTCAAGTTAAACCATTAACTCATCCACGCCCCACCCACCAAACTGAATATCTTCATTTCAGATCATTCAAATGCCACTTTCAGTTCATGCTACCTGCCTAGATAAAAGCAAGCAATGCTCACTAATTTAAAGTTAGTTTATATCCCTGTCTATATCCCTAAATCTGTAATGTTCCTGGTGAATTTATCTGCCCAGTTTGCTGCTCTTTGACATTCTGAAAGATTAAGATGGAAAAGCCCTGTAGTTTCCAAATCAGGGATATATGTATGTATTTGTCCACAAGCTTTAGAAAGTGCTGATAAGTTGTCTGTCTTGACTTGATATTTTCTGTAGTTTGCTTTAAAATGACTACTTAGTGAAGGGAGGAAAGGTAGACATTAATAGAATGTTCTTACTACCCTTCTGCCTTGTCTTTTGTGTCAGGATGTTAAAGTATCTATTTAATACGTAAAAACAGATAAGCTATTCTCCCTCCCTTCTCTATCTAATGAAACTTGTGTTTGGGTTATTTTTCATTAGCATCTTTATGAGTTAAAATTGTGTATGTTCTGTACAAATTGTTGAAAACTTTCAGTTTGGAATCCTGTTTCCGTTTGAGAACTCAAAACCATAATACTTTTAAACGTGTGTGTGTGTGTAATTTATTTTTTACTGTCCTGGTTAAGCCTCATGCAACAGGTAAAACACAAGAGCAAAAGAAACTTGAATGTAATTCTCCCAGAAACAGAAGAGAGGCTTCTGTCATAGTAAACATCTGGTGTTAATTATACAACCCCAGTCCAGTCTACAGACCTTTTTATCTTTTTTTTTTTTTTTTTTCCCCCTCCCTCTGTTATGCAGGCATTCTGTTTCACTGAAAAGCCTTAAACCACTTCCACAGGCATCTCCTATGGAGGGCTGGAATACTGTGTCAGGGAAGAAGATAAAAAAGTTCTCTACAGCATGTGGGCAAAATGTTCAGCCTGGTAGGATTCTTCCCTCTTCTAATTGTAGAAACTTTGTCTCTAGTAATTGTGAGAGAAATCTTATGAAATGGTTTTTGCATCATTGTCACAGAAGCAGACTGCAGAGGGCCAAAGAATCAAAGCAAGCCAATAAAAACCCAGTCAGTGCTACCTCCTCGGCAACAGTATGCTGTGGGAACCAGACAGCATCAGTTCTCACAGTCTCAGCAGACATCTACTGAGCACAAAACTCCAGGCAGGAATCCCTCCCAGTCTGTAAGGTAAAATGAGAAATAAGATCTTCATTATCTTGGACCTTGGCCATTTACAGCTCAAAGGCTTTTGTTTCTTGTGCATCCCAGCTGATGTTAAATACCAAATGTGACAGATACGGCAATATCCTTGAAAGACCTTATTGCATTAAGTTTATGTATTATTGTGGGCCGGGATTGTATGCAATCTCTTTAGAGGGGAGATGTGAAAGATGTGAGACCTGGGAGTTCAACAGACTATATTGAAATTGTGCCAGGCAAGTATGGACTTTTGGGACAATAAGTGTTAAGTGGATTTTCTGGGGAATCCCTAAGGAGGGGTTAATGCAAATTCCCCAACTCTGGTTATGCAAAAATGTAGCCTTTTGAAGTTACCTCCTGAGGAGAGGGTCATTATCTGCTGATTACCTGTTACAGAAGGCCAAGATCAAAGGCCTGAGCTGCATAAGGAAATGGCTGATCTGCCCATTCTGGGGTCTGTTTCTGGATCTAAAATAGATGGACTTGTAATCATGGGGAAAATCCAGTTGTGGGTTTTGAAGGACTAAAACCAACCAGATCCCTGTCTTGGAGCTGGGTGTGATGTCTGGTAAGCTTTTTAGCATGTGTGCAGGTTCTTTTATTTTCTCTGTAATGCTTTAACTCCAGAATAAATTTGCTTAGGAGAAGCAGTGTGGTAACTTAGAACTGCAGGCAATATACTGATCATAGCCCTCATAGGGAAAGCGGAGCACTGGTACTGTCTGTTTTTTTTTTTAAGGCTGTCTGGCTTGCTGGGTATATCACAGTGTAGGGCAGGGAGCTGTGCAGCCTTAAAATCCCTGGTCAAAGGGAAATGAGATGTGCCCCCACCTTATAGAGGGGATGGCTGGGAGCTGGAAGCCTGAAGTGGTTGCCCTTGGTGGACCATGGGCGGGGGAGGGAATATAGTGTGTCAGTTTCAGAACCCATTACATGATTTTATTTATTTATTTTTATGGCTAAAGGCTGTCTTGAGAGAGCCATTTAAGTTTCCAACGTAGCCATTGGGGAAAAGAAGAAATAGAACTTTCAAAAGAAAATCCTTAAGTATAAAGTTAATCTCCATCGTAGAGGTCGGGATATGTATGTGGATAGGAACAGATACGAATACTGGCAGTTACTTTAGAAACAGTAGTAAAATGATTAATGTCATTACATAAGTTGTTTTCAGTTCCTTTTTATATTGTTTGTTTGCTGTCCTGGTCTTTTGATTTTGCTATAGTGTGGAGGAGCACATGTACTATCCCCAGATCTGCTTTTGTTTTTGACAGCACATGTCCAAAATCACACTATAGCTATAGATTTAGGTACTTGGCAGATTTCTCTTGGGTTATGACTCTTTTTTCAGATGTTATCCAGGGACAAGACACACAGATTTTATTTTGTAATTAAATAGCAGTTTCACTTGGTGAATTCAAAAAGTGCAAAGGATTAAATAATCTTTAGAAAATATTCTGTATTGTTTCCAACTAGTACCCTATTACCGAGAAGTAAAAATAAGCTTGTAACTGTCAAACTGTACATGTGTACATCCTAAGCAAGGATGCATATAAATGTTAACATATTGAAAGAATTAATAGGAAATGTAGCATTGTTTACTGAAGTATGTTTGTGTTTTTTTTTTTTTCTTTTTTTTTTTTTCTGTTGTGACATTGATTCAGGTTCTTAATTTGACAGTGTTGTGAAACAGCAAAATACAGAATCTTTTTAGAAGCACTTCTAACTTTTGGTTTTGTACACTATTACTCATCTTTATGAGACTGTGATATTGAAATAAAATTTAAAATACTGAATTAGGTTACGAAATCTTGCTCTAAAACGAATCTTGTGTACAGGTTCATCACAGGACTTTGACATGGTGAAATGTTTGCGTCATTACATTTTTATGTAGTAGGCTGGAAAAGAAGGTTTCTGTATCTTCTATATAGTGAAGAAAAGTACATCACACTTATAAATAGCATTTCCGGTGCTGCCTTACACTTAAAGGATAGAGTATGCCTCCACCCTTCTTAAGGGATGTGAAACTAGCATTTCAGCTGCAGTGGACACTCACCAGCAGGCCAGCTCTGAACCATTCTTCTACAGCAGAGTTTCTGCTCACCTTTTTTTCTCACTTGGATATAGTAGGTAGCTTTTAGTCTCAGACGTGGCTCAGAATCCTTTGTTTTTTCTCTCTTGGTACCCTCTTTGGAGCACAACTGCAGCCAGAGCAAAGCACTCGGATGAATATTTGGGAATTTATAGGCACCTCTTTTATATGATTGAGCAGAAACAGACATGTTTTTTTTCAAGGGGAAATGAGTTTGGGGATGAAGGGAGTTATTCAGGCAGTGGAGGGGCATTCATTTCCATCAGTGCCTACGTACCAGTGCATCTAGGACAAATCTTAGGTATTACATCATTTCAGAATAATTTAGAGAATACTTTGAGGCCCTCTTTCTCCACAGTTCTTAAGTATTTTCTCCATTTAAAAGTTGGACTTGCGTAGTGTTGTAGTCCAATGACTGTCTCAATTAATTTTATATTTATTCTCACTATCAGAATTTTCAAAGTGCATCTAGTCCTTCATCTTTACTGAATCTGTTTCAAATTTGCTCTGCTTTTGCCAGCAGTCTTATGTAACTTGCATTGGCTGACAGTGTGGGATTCCCAAAAATGCTGGAGGGCAAAAGACAGCTCTGAGTTGACATAGAGATTTTATAAATCTAATCCACCTTTTCAATTTCTAATGTCTGAGATTCTGTGGGTTTTGATTTTGGTATCTGAGAGAGGTGTCCTCTTTTCAAAGCACACAGCTCACTTTGGGCAGAAATGTAGCAGGTGGTGGGCATTACTGAAAAACAAATATTCTCTTACTGTTCATGACTATCAAACAAGGGCTTAATATGAAGCTTTTCTCAAATATGGGAATGCTTAGTTGTCCTCAATGTTTTCTGATCAATCTAAAAGTAAAAACATTTAATCAACTCAAATATGAAATAAGTGTTTCATTTGTCAGAATGGTGAAAGCTACGGTCCACGTATTAACACAGATACTTTTTCCCCCTATTTTGTGTCCCTGGATGGACAGAGGAAACTGGGTCTGTTGAACTGGAAGCTGATTGTCAGGATATTCAGGGCTATAATCATCAGTTTGGATTAGGCAGTTATGACCATCTAAAGTAGCTTATTAGGTGTAGCAATAAAATTGTTAATGGGGCCAGTCAAAATTTAGACTCCAATAGCCATGAATTCTTTGCTCTTGGTGGACTTCTTAATCTACTTTACCTGTGTCACTGTGCCTCAGTGGGTCACAGCTGAGGATGTCAGTTCAGGACAAACTGTGGAGAAAAAGGGCACACTCTCACCCTACCCTGGTGGTTAGTCTATCATTAGATTATACTAAGCCAGTTTAAAAAAAGTAAATTTCTGTCTCACCACACTAGTTAACAAGAAGCTAAAGATGCAGCCTCCTTAGGCCTTCCAGCCCTTGTCTCACCCCCTAGGCATTGGACTTTGGTTAGTTACTGAAAACCAATGTAATCAAAGATAGGGCTCTTCTAATCCCAAGAGATCAGCCACATAGCCATGTCAATATATAACCCAGATTTTATCCAATAATCATGCTGAGGAAAGTTTTAATAATAAAATAGAGTTAAAAACTGTTAATCATATACATACAAATAACTGCAAAGTCCTTATAAGGTTTGTAGCAGTGATTGAATAGACTGCTGACTTGTAAAGTCTCTCTGGTAATTTCCAAAAGATTGAAAGGTCCTCAGTCCATAGTTCAAAATGTTCCTTTTAGTTGTAAATCCACAGTCCAGAGAATCAGGGCAGGAAAAAGGCAAAATGGAGATCTCAGGGGTCTTCTATATCCTCTGCCATGTGCCTGGAAATGTACTGTCCCAAACAAAGCCCACAGCCCCTGCGTATGGAAAGTTACTGGCCCAAGATGGAGTCCCAAGTCAAATGAGCATATGATATGTCCTTAAATGCTTTGACTCACAGGGGTAGCCATTGCCCATGTTCTTGCTGAGGCATCCACAAGAAGAGCTATCTGGGCAAAAAGTTTCTTTTATGGTCCATAGTGAGAGCTAAGTGTCCTTGATGGGCCATCAATACATAGCTGTCTGGCCTTAATATAAATTTTACCTGCCGGGTGTTACCTGGGAATACAGCACATGTGTATGCCTGTATGTAGCCAAAATTCATAACTTCAGATATGAAAATGAAACAGGCATATAAATGGGATAATCATAATTAGAAAATCATAACTTTTCCATTGACACCTTACATGACACATGTTGTACAAGACTTGTAGCTATTGTATAACAGTTGGTAAAATCAATGACCTAAATGGTCATATTCAATCATTCATCATCACAACCTTTATATTTTATGGAGTATTCAAGTTTTTAGCCAAGGACAGGTTTACAGAGCTGTTTACTAGTCACCTTAACTTCCATGTGTTGCGCAGTAATAAATGAGTAATATCTATCTCCGTATAAGTGCAGAACCACTACAAGAAAGAACCTAAGCATCCTCTACACACAGCAGTGGTTCTCAACCAAGGGTCTGGGGCAGGTTTCAGGGGGTCTGCCAAGCAGGACCAGTGTTAGACTTGCTGGGGCCCAGGGCAGAACGCTGAAGTCCCACTGCATTGGGCTGAAGCCTGGGGCCCTGAGCAGCTTAGCTTCACCGTACCCCCAGTGGCATGGGGCCCTGAGCAATTGCCCTGCTTGCTACCCCTTAAAGCCGGCCCTGGCTTTTATATGCAGAAAACCAGTTATGGTGGCACAGGTGGGCCATGGAGTTTTTATAGCATGTTTGGGGGGCCTCAGAAAGAAAATATTGAGCACCCCCTGCTCTACAGTGTCTCTGAAATTGTAGGGGTTCTCTCACAAACGTTCTGCATTCTCCTGTGGATTTGCCATTGTCTTGAGGCATCAACAAATCACATGTTCTTGGCCGTTGTTTGCTGTGGTGTCGCAGTAACTATGCAAAATTTGGAAGATTTAGTCAAGAAAGTAAAGTTGTGAGGGTTTTGTGTTTTAAGAGTACTTAGTCTTTTACTAGCTGGCATTTCAGGGAGAGAGGGAATATATTTTGTTGCTTCATCAGAAGTTCAGAATAACGCAAAATAACTTTAATAGCATTAAGAAGAAAAACATGTTTGTTTTTGTGTATTCTTTTATTGAAATGCATTTATTAGCACTTGAATGTATATATTTGCCCTCTGCTAGGATGTATAATACCATGTGAAATAACTAAACAAAGGGAGAACACTCTTTATAAATTATAGGAGAAAATGCTCATGATCCAAACTTCTGTTTTAGTTTCTTCCCAGATGGAAATAAAATGGAATATGTTGTAGATGGAACACACTTTTTTTCTCTTAATCCTGATATTTGCAGTTACTATTTTACTATAGGCATAATGGGACCTGAATAGCTAGTACATTATGCTGTATTCTTTCAGCTTTCCCCAATTGTAATTCTGGGGTAGTTGAACTCTCACACTTGGTATCCATTTGACTATTTCTTTGACAGTTTTTTGGTCATCTTCCCCTACAGAAAACCAGACCGGGAGAGAGCTGAAGATCTAGACTACACTAGCAGAGATTGTAACTACTTTGGCCTGTCTCCAGAGGAACGCAGAACGAAGCAGGCCATAGAAGAATCTCGCTCACTTTATGAGATTCAGCAAAGGGATGAACACGCTTTTCCTGCTCTTTCTGTATGTATGCTTCAGTAATTGTAGGTAATAAGGTATTTTTTACAACCTGCCAGTGAATTATTAATTTGAAATTTAGTTCTCTGCTCTTGTGAACTTTTCTTATTACTTTTGAGAAGTTAAATGACTTGTCTTGCATCTCTTCTGTATAAAGTTAAATAAGTACAATATATAGAACTGTAGATCATAGATCAAGACACTTAGCAGTTTTCCTTAGAGAATTACAGATATAAGCATTGAGATGTAATGACTAGAGTGGTCACTGAAGCCAAAGAGCTCCTTGCTCCATCCATGTAGAAATGGACCATGTTCCAGCAGATCCTTTAGGCTTAGCTAGGTTTCATGCAGGGAATTTGTACATCCCCTGTACAATTACCCAAATGCTGCTTTTCCTTTGTGCAGAACTACTCTAGTTCTGTTGCTGTGGGCCCTCTATACAGACAGAGTTGGGAGCAGGATTTGTTCTGAAGTACAGTTCTACTCTGTCTCAATTTGTCCAGGTGAAATCTGTTTACTTAGAAGTAAAACAATGGCTTTCCTAACTGCCAGTTCTGCAAACTCAAGCTGGGATCTGAAAATCAAGCGGTGCTCTAACTTATTCATGTATCGTCCTCAGTAATGAACATTCCTTAGGTTGAATTCTGTTCTTTCTTACGTGGAACTCAATTATCTTCAGAGGAGTTGAATAGGTTTAACTGAGTGTGGATTTTAGTCCTTCATTTGAAAGTTGGTTGTCCCTTCTGTTGATGCATAAGTCAGGATGGAATTCAGCTTCATCTCCAGTAGCTTGTTGCCTCTGCTGAACTAACAGGAGTATAAAAAACATACTTTGCTTTGTAAAGTAAGCAGATATAACTCTTAATACACACAGGGAACAGATCTGCTGGATAAGAATCTGTTGTCTTCACATAATCACGCTTTAGAATTTTTAGTTTGGATTTTTTTTTTTAATTTGTATTTCAGTCCGGCAGAAAACAGAAGTAGGGGAGACAGGCTGAAATACTAATAGGTGTTAGATTGTGAGGGGAATGGGATTTGAGAGAGACCTTGAGTGTCTTGCTCTTTGGGGATGACAATTTCCAGGCGGAGGGCCTGATTCTGCTTATCTTAAACTTTTCAATGGTGTTACTCCTGACTTCCATTGTTCTTCATAAGAAGCGAATCAGGTCCAGGAGAGCTTTCTGGAACCTCCTAGTAAGTAAAGAGCAGAACTAGACTGGAGGAGACCACCATCTTGTTGTTGCAGTGTGGGAAATGCTGTGATGCGCCTGCTCAAATATGGAAGAATATTAGGATTTTAAAATGGAAGAATTTATAGATTTTTAGAAGTGGAATAGAAACCCCCTTAGGACTGTCACCTGATGTGCTGAGGCTACCTCTAAGCCTGTTTTACCTGGCAGCTTGGGACTTCAGTACCCTGCCTGGTTGTGCCAGACACTCTAGCCTGCTACAGACACAGACCCAGGTCTGAACCACGTCCCCTGAAAGCTGCAGGCTTAACTGAAAACAGCTTAAGAAGTGCTCCTGTCTCAGACACCCAGTTCCCAATGGGATCCAAACCCCAAATGAATCCATTTTACTCTGTATAAAGCTTATACAGGGTAAACTCATACATTGTTCGCTCTCTAACACTGATAGAGAGAGATGCACAGCTGTTTGCTCCCCCAGGAATTAATTACTTGCTCTGGGTTAATTAATAGGTAAAAAGTGATTTTTAGTAAATAACAGAACAAAATAAATTACTAAGCAAAATAAAACAAAAACATGCAAGTCTAAGCCTAATACAGTAGGAAACTAAATGCAGGTAAATATCACCCTTAGAGATGTTTCAAGTAAGCTTCTTTGACAGACTAGACTCTTTCCTAGTCTGGGTCCAGCAATCATACCCCTATAGTTACTGTCCTTTGTTCCAGTTTGTTTCAGGCATTTCTCTGGGGTGGAGAAGCTATCTCTTGAGCCAGCTGAAGACAAAATGAAGGGGTTTCCAGGGGCTTATATAGTCTTGTGGGAAAATCCCCTCCACAAGATGGAGTTTTGCTGTCACCTGGGGAAGTCGCATGTCTATGAATGATTCAGCTTTTTGCAGGCCGATGCCATTGTTTTACATGTTTGTTTGAACATTCCCAGGAAAGCTTAGATGTGGATTGGCATCTTCCAAGGTCCGTTGTTAGCTAAGCACTCCCAATTACTTGAATAACCCCTTCACGCTATGTTGACCAAATCTGCCTTATGTGCTTCCTACAGCAAACACTTTAAGTACAAGCATAGAGCCAATGCTCATAACTTCAGATATAAAAATGATACGTGCATACGAATAGGATGAATACATTCAGTAGAACATAACCTTTGCAAATATGTTACATGGCATATCTAACATAAAACATATTCCAGTTATGTCATATTTGCACTCATAAGCATATTTCTGTAAAGCATTATGGGGTGCAAAGTCACAAGCTTAATAACCTGAGCTCTTGACTCAGAGGTGAGCCACACTCTCTTGGAATGCAACAGTGAATTGGGTGGGTAGAAAATTTGAGATTAGAAGGCTGCTTCTTTTCTCTGCCTCCTGCTGAAAATAAACTTGCATTCATGGAGGCCAAGTGAGGTAATTTTAGATGATGGCACATTGTTTTATACGTTCCTGTGGCCAAGCCTTTTTATATGAAATGCTGATTTTTGCTTCTCTCAATTTCTTTAGAACCATTTAGTTTGTCAGGCTGCTATGCAGACTGCTGATACTTGCGTGAAGATCCGAGCTGTTACTGAGAAAAGAAACAGCAGGTGGAAGGCAAATGTGGAAGAGCGAAAGGATAAAGGTAGTGTAAAAAATGTTTTCTGGACTAAACATTGTTAGCTTTTATATTAAGTAACCAAGTCGGGGATTTTCAAAGCTGGGGATGTGCCTATATGTGGATTTATGCATCTGACTGGGTACATGAGGGTAATTTTTGTGACAATGGTCAAGTGCAATGTAGTTGTATGCTTTGCTTTGGGGAGAAGGTGGTTTGTTTTCTTGATTTATGGGTATGGTCTTTGGGTCAAACACCTTTCATAGGAATTTTCAAATTATGTGGGATGGCACACAACAGGAGCTAAATGCTGAAAAGCTAGGTCTTCTGACCCACATCAAAATAATTAGGTGCCGGTTTATATTGAAATTGGCGCCAGATTAGAGTTGCAGAAACTGCTGATGGAGAAATGCCAGAGATACTTGCTCAGGTGGAAAGAGGGTTCATCTAAGAAAAAGCAAGTAAAAGGGGTTAGTGCCTAAAGTGACTTTATCTTATAAAATTGTAAGGGTAGGGGAAGGAATTGAAAGAAGAGTGTGTGAGTGAGAGATTGAATTGCAAACATATTTTTAAATTAAATAGTGCTGGAGAAGGGTGAGAGGTGTGAGATTTCCTTCTCCCATATTCCTCAATTCTTTGCGTATTTGTCAGGTAACTCTTGGAGGAAAGATAGGGTAACTAAGCTCTCCTACTTCTGGTGGGGTTCATTTTGTGATGGCGATGGGGAAGAATGTTGCAGTTGTATAGTGGGAGAGCAGACAATTGTTGTGTCAACACAAAATGCAGCTGCTAATCTGCTTTCTGGCCTTTGTCTTGTTATATATGAACTCTGTGAATCTGTTCCCTGCTTCCCCTTTCTTTGCTGCATCATGTTGAAGCTCCTTGATCTTGATTTCAAGGATCTGTCCTTCCCCATGTACCTATTTTTGCCTCTTTTCACCTGTCCCCTTTTCTCCTCTGCTTTGATAAAGACAAATAGGCATTGAAGCTCCTACATCTGATTCACATTTTTTTTGAAAGTCCCTGCATCAGGCAGAGCAGGGACCTGAATTTAGGTCTTCCACATCTAAGGTGAGTGACCTAACCACTGGGCTATTGGCTTTTCTAAGCTTCATTGGTCTCTCTTCTTTTTGTGCAAATTTTCATAAGGTCTTGGTTTTCATCCCAATGCAGAATGAAAACAAATTCTGAAACCTTGAAAATTTTTGTGAAACAGAAATTTTGTTTTCCAGCCAGCCCTACTTATTTCGGCTTATTCTGCTTTCCACGTGTATGCTATTTTGAAGTAACGTATAATTGAGCTGAAGTAGAAAGGTCATGATGTATCTGAAGATTTAACTTTGGAAAGACAAGTTGTTATACTGGCTGAAGTAGTCTCTCTAAGGTGCCACAAGTCCTCCTTTTCTTTTTTTGGCTGAAGTTGTGACTATTATAAATGATTTGATGCTTCATTTACGATGTTATATCTTTTTTGGTATTACAGATTCAAATTCCAGGCAGGTCCACTTCAGTCAGAAGTTTGAGTCAAATTCATCTGAGGTAATTTAAAGAAAAGACCAAAGCAATTCTTTCTCTCTCTCTCTCCCTCCCGTAATGTGCATTAAGCAGCACAGCGTAAGATGGCTAGCAGAGAGGTAGCTGTCTTCAGCGCCAAGGCTGCTGCTGCTGCTTTAGTACTTTCTGTAGATTATTGTAGGAGGGAGACTTGTCTTATTTTTGAGCTTCCTCAGAACCTTTAAGAGTCTGTTTATGTGGTCTCTCTCTGCAATGTAAATTCTACAACTTGGGCTATTAAGAGCACTTCTGAACCTGGATCTTTATTTGCTAGTGTACCCCATATGTTCGCAGTGTGAGTCTCTGTTCCCCTCTAGTGGTTGGACCTCACAGGTTTGAGTCTGGCCTGGTTTAGGATCTAGAGGTTCTCACTGTGATTCCCTGCTGCCATCAGATCATCAAGAGGCATCACATTAGGCTTGCCATAGTAGCAATCTGATAAACACTCATCTGATGGCCAGCCCACCTTTTTAACAAAGTGTTGTGTGCTTAATATCTTTTATTGGCATTTTTTTGTAGAAAAAAAATAGAGTAGCATTGACTCTCCATTTTAACTTTTGTAATAGAAGAATGGTGGAGATACCAAGTATCCAAAAGCTTCATCTCCTTTGAAACAAGGAAAGACACAATCTCAATCTCCTGCTGAACAAGTAAGAAATGTTTGTTTAATTTCTGGTTTTTTTTAAGCCATGAGGCCTCCAGGCATTCTTGCCATCACAGCCGTATAGCTATTGAAGACAATTATTGTCTTCAATAATTGGTATTGTGGTAGTGCCCAAAGCCCCCAGTTAGGATTGGAAACCCATTATGCTAGGTGCTATATGAAGACCTGGTCCCTATCCAAAAGATCTTGCAATTTAATTGTAAGGGTCATTCCAGGAGTTTGTGAGTAAGGGGTTAATCCACATCCACCTTTTAAGTGAATGCTACTTGGGTTAAACACTCCCCCCCCCCCCCCCCCCAGCTATTTCACCTTCTGTGACTTTCCCAGAGACCAATATCATTCCCTCTACAACATTCGCAGCTCCTGCTGGTCTAGGAAATTGTTCAAACAACTTTGGTTATGTTTTGATAGCATCAACAGGCATTGTGGTTGTTACCATCCTCTGATCTGTGGTATTGTAGCACAGTATCATACATGATGAGTATCTGAGCAGGCCCACTGCTTCATTTAATCAGTGGCTTTTCTTTTTGGAGGTGAAAAACAGTAAATAAATTTATTATTGTGAGAGTTGCTGAATTTACTGCCTGGAGATGGGAGCTTGATATTCATTCATGGTATCAACTTTTTCTGGAGGGGTGACCCCTAGGATGAGAGGGTAGTTCAGTCTTCATGCACAGTCAATGAACAAGACTAAAGGTGGCTACGCAGTTAGGATTCCTATTTTGTCAGTAGCTTGTTAGCTAATGTTACTAGGTGGTGGTTTGCTACTGTGACAGTGGCAGCCTGGTTAAATCTAGATTGTCAAACCTTTGTGAATGGAATAGAATTTAGGCTCTTATTCTAAGTAAGCATTATCTGTGAGCCCTACTAACTTCTCTTGGTCTCTTTGCTTTATAGAAACTGACAGCATGCTTACCATGTGTAAATCCAACTCCCCCTCCTGCCTTCTCTGAGGTGCATTTGCCTCCTACAGTGCCTTCTATTCCAGCCATTGTGCCAGCTTGGCAAAATGAGCCAACTTATCGACCAACAGGTTTGAAGAAATCTTCTTTGGTCTACTTCAGAGACTTATTGTACCATGTTCAGAACGGTCTGTCTGTAAAAAATGACTTCAAATTGTCTGAGTGGGATTTTGAAAAACAGACATTGAAAGATAATTAGAATACTCAACTCTCCTAGCTGCTTTTGAAAATCCCAGTTACTTCAGTTGTCCATATAAATGTCATTGCTAATTAAAATAGTTTACATGACCCTTTGCCTCTTAAGGGAAGAGGGGTTGGGGGAAGTATTACTATTCCATTCCAGCCTGGATCACTTAGAGATTCAGCTGTAAGATTCAATTCCCTTTTGTCTTCTGTAAGGGTATTTTTAAATAATGCAAGTGATAAGATTTTTGTTAGCACTTTTGGATAGACTGTTGTACAGTCCCTTTCTGAAAACTGTTTTTTGAATTGAGCCTTCATTTTCCTTCAGCTTCATTTCAGGACTCATGCCCCTCTTTATCATCCTAAATAATTAATCTTCCTGATGTTTTAATCCTACAGTTACTTGCTATCTTATCTCTCATTAATGTACTTTAGCCAAATTCTGTGTACTCATGTCTTTCGCTCTTCCCTCTTTTTCTTAGGTATTCCAACCCAAATACCTGTTTCTTCATTGATGCCGGCCCCGACAACTGGACCTGATTCTGTTGTATCCCAGGCAACATCTGCTCCAGTTGCCGGAGTTCCTGTGTCAATACAAGCAGTTAACCAGCCTTTGATGCCTTTGCCTCAGACACTGAATCCTTATCAGGACCCATTGTTCCCTGGATTCCCTTTTAATGAAAAGGGGGAGAGAGCCATTGCACCACCTTATTCCCTGTGTAATACTGGGGATGATCTACCTAAAGGTAGGAAACCTTTATATTTTACACTCTTTTTCTAATGGAATGTCTTTGTTTAAAATCTGGATGAAGGAGAATGAAATGTATTCCTTTAATTTGTTTTGATAAGTGTTGAAAGATTTAACAGTTGCTGTGCTACTATTCTTTGTATAAAAAATAAGTAAATTGTACTATTCGTTTTTAGCTTGTGCTGCTAATGGTAATTTTAAGTGGTGATATTCATAACTCTATTGTGAACTTTTCATGGCTCATAATCTGATTCATGAATTTACTTTCTTATATCAGAAAGTCTGATTTTTGTGTAGCTTACATTTAAAAAAAAAAAAAAAAATTTCCTTGACCATATTGTAGATATCTGTTGCCTGTTATGGCAGTGAAAAATAGCAGATGGAATCTCGTGTTGTTTTAATCAGAAATTTGAACCTTACTCAGCAATTTTCTTACTGGTCTGGGAAAAGGCATATTTTAGCATTTAAAAAAAAAAATACAAGGAGTTCATGTAGAACATACCACACCTGACTGGATGGTGTGTTCATTTTGGTAGCATTCTCTCTTACATTTGTAAACTGAGTTCGGTTCCTTGAGCTATTAAAACTGGAATTTAAAACATGCAGTTGAGTTTCAGATCATCTTATATCAGTCCAAGGGGAGTCGAACCAGCAGGCTGAAGTAGCAATATAAAGTGTTGAACTTTTCTCTACTAGACCTGTAGCTGAAAATTTGCACAGAATGAGATTGATTGCTGGGTGGGAGGAAAAAGTGCATGCGTGCGTGCATGCACACATTTTTCTTAGTGTTAATTAACTTGATGTTTTTTTTTTTTTTCCTCTAGATAAAAGTATTCTTCGATTTTTCTTTAATCTTGGTGTGAAGGTAATTATCCAAACTCTCATCAATGAGATTTTTCTACTTAACCTCCATCTCCCACATCCCTAAATGGTAACTTTAGTAGGGGAAAATCAAAAACGGATTGATTTTTATTTATTTATTTTTTTTAAATTAATACTAATGATACTAACTTTGTATGGGGATTGAGTGGCTCAAGGTACTGGTAATGAAAAATATAGATCTGCTTACCTCTGAGTTGCTGCTTTAAATCCAGCCCAAATCAAAAGTGACTGAATAGCATTTCCATCATATGGCTGTTTGACATGTGTGGAAAGGAGCTTGGTGGACAGTTTTCAGAAGACAGATGTTCATGTCACAGACATCACCACCATCACAATAATTTTGACTTTTTTGGCTGGCAGCAGAGAGACCAAAGATTGAATGGATCATGGGGATGGAGCTCTGAGACTCCTAGAAGTGGTCCATCTATGTCAATGGTGAGACATCTTGACAGGGCAGCTTGGGGGGGGGGGGGGGGGAAAGCTGTACTGCTGCTGTTTTATACTGTACCATTTGTGTGGTTAGAGGACTTCAGTCTCTACGACTGTCAACTGGATATCCTTCATAAGCAAAAACAATTCTTACAGATCTATAAAATCCATATGGAACACTACAACTTGTTCAAGCTGTTAATTTTGGGGGGGGGGCCTCTGTTATGAAAATGCTATATTCTATCCATAGGTAAGGCTAAGATTTTGCTCTCCATTATGTGCTTTTTCTTTTGCACATGCCCCCACTTCTAAAATTCTCAGTCCTTTCCTCTTCAAGTTTTTTGTTGGCAACAGACTCTGTTTTAACCTAAACTAGAAATGACCTGGACAAGCCATTCTTAAATACAGGACCGGGGTTTGGGGGAAATAGGTGTTAATCATGTTTTGAAAGGTGTTTTTGTTTGGTTTTTGGATGTCTTCTCTCAAATATAACTTCTTAGAAACTTCAGATAAGGTTTATTCAAAAGATTTTGGTGAATGAGACGTAGCACACAAGACTAATGTTCAGGTTTCCGCCTCTGTGAGTTGTTTTTGAATTCCAGTATCTCAGAAACGGCTAGCTGAAATCACTTCAAATTTGAGCAAGGTGTTCTCTGCTGGCAGCAGGCTACACATGCAAAATTTGGAAGTGAAAGGCATGTTCACTGAGGTTTTTAGTGGTGACTCCAAAATTAGGCATATAATTTAAAGCAAGCCTCAAGTAAGAACAGGCTACCCTCTCTACCATATTTTGAAAACTTCTCTTATCTCAAATTTTATATCAAATAGTTTGCTTGAAAGATTTTGTTGAGATCTCATGCACAGCACCACTTTTGAGACTGGAGAAGTCATATTTAGGCAATTAATTCCTGGTCAATTAAATGTGTCAGAATAATCCATTTGGTGCTGAACATGAAAATGGAACCAAAAGACTGAAGACATGAGCTTTCTTTCTCTCTCTTTTCAAAGTCTATCTTTTAGCTGGAGTTAAGGTTGCAAGTATGTGCCGGTAACTTACAAGTAAAACACCTTATATAAGAATGTTGTTGACTCTTCCTATTGCAGTGGCATGAATCTGAATTGGGGTCCCATTTATCAAAAAGCAATTGTTAGAAACAGGGAATTTAAACTTTAATTTTAAATTAAAAGAATTTAAAACATTTTGAAAACTTAGGTATGCATAGGTAAGACACCCAAACAAAATTCAGTTCCTGAATTCAGGAACTATCAAATTCTGAACTGATCCATCAAAAAACAGATTCATCTTCTTGGTGTCCACAAACACTAGAAAGCTTTGATTTGAATACTGCATTGGTTGAACTTGCTCTAGTTTTTACTGTGGCCACAAACAGTCCACAGAAGACATTCTTTACAAATTCACAGTTACATCAGTATCCTACTGAAGGCAGACATCCCCCATTCTTCATTAAGATTGCATATGCCACCAGTTAAATCAGTGTCATTACATGTTAGTGCAAACATCATAGGCCCAGATCAGGAAATCAGAATACTTGCAGAAAAGAGCAAAAGTGAGGGTGGTGGTGAAGCATGATATACCAGATATGTATATATATAAAATTAGTGCTCTGTGCTGCGGTACATTCAATAGCTCATCTGCAAGCATTTTAAGTGTAGTGCATCTACAAACTTAAGATGTCTCTAGTTGTCTGCAAAGTACTTTAAGCTATTATGAAAAAGGATGACTAAGGGGAAATGGGAGGATGTTTAACTGTACTGTCACTGTACCAGTACAGTGGCCTTTTCCCAACATCAGACATCTGCAGCACATGGCTGTGGATTTCCAGAATCCTTTAGAAAAATTCATGGTTCAAAAATAACAAAACTTATGTTTGAAAGAAACAAAGAAGGGAAGATAGAAGACTGGTGTTGCTATGGGGATAGAGTTAACAATGCTGTGTGACCATAACTGATTCTTTCCATACTCTACAATATTTTGGCTTTCTTTCCTATATTACCTTATCAGCTAATTTCTTGGGTTTCTGACTGTGGTTGTTTAACGGGAGCATTCTTGTAAGGGCTAGTCTAAATGGGGAAATTTATCAGCGTAATTGTATACCAGTATAACTACCCAGGTGAACACACTTGTTCTGGAATAATAATGCCTTTTTCTGGTTTAGCCTTTCACTTTGGAAGTGGTATAAATTAAACCAGAAAAAGGCAATGTTATTCCAGAATAAGTACCCACATGGGAAATTATACACCTATAATATATTTGTGTGTGTGTACAGTAAATTTTCCCATATATTCAAACCTAAATCACCCCCATGCCTGCCTATTCTACCCATCTTAAGTTAATGACATCCATCTTAAATCTAGATTTTTGTTTATCTAGAGAAGCATCATGTATACCATTGTAGTAAATGCTGTAGCAACATTTCCATTCTGCACTTACAATTTTAAGGGAGGTAATTTTTTCAAGCTTTATTGTAAAAAAACTACCTCTGGTCTCAGACTTGGTACACCTGACTTCATCTGTGGAGTAAAATCATTTGTGGTGTGTTTTAATGACCAAATCTGGAAAAAAGATCTCTTCGGCTATCATAATTTAAAGAATGAAAAGAGAGAGAAGTTAGTGGTTTTGATAACTTTGTGTAACTAGTCAAAGTCTCTGGTTTGGTTCACAGAAAATTAGCTGGCCATTAGTCAGTGTTGTTGCTATGTACGTTAAAAATATGCTTTTGTTTCATAGACCTAAATTTGAAACTCGCTTTGTGGATCATATGATTTCCATTGCTGGCAGTGTGCATTATTTAGGATGTAGTCTGTCATCTTCTGCGTAAGAACTGTCTACTGGCTGAAGTACACTGACCAAAGAGTAGAATTGCTGACAACCTTGGAGGGCAGCTATGTCTTTTTCTCTCTTATAGAGAATCTCCTGGTCTGGAAACTGGCTGTTGGGTTACCATGCCCACTAATGCCACAGAAGTAGCCACTGGTAAAATTCTCGGTGTCCTACAGGCTCTTTCCATATAGGCCTGGGAAATGTCAGCACCTTTAGTGGACATGATAATCCAGCAGCTCCCAGACCAAAGGAGAAGACGTACTTGCAGTAAGTGCAAACTGTCTATTTTCTGTTAGTGCATATTATTAGGTGGTGACAGAAATCCAGTTAATGGGCTGCAGAATGTGACCTTACTCAAATATGGCTTTTGAATTTTGTGGCAATGAGCCTCACTTCAGATGTCTGCAGATCTGTATGTGCATGTTTCAAGATGAGGTAACGCTATTTTTTCCTCAGGATTTTGACAGAATGGATATGTGGGTTAAGTGTCCATTTAACACCTATGATTCAAGAAAGTATCTAGAAAACCTGAACACACTTAAAAAGCATAGCTACAACTTAACTTGCTCTGTTATGCTTTCTGTTGATCTGTGTTTAAGCATTTTGACAGTGTTCTTTCTGTATAGTCAAACTGTTTCCCCTTTCACACAGCAATAGGAATTTAAAAAAAAAAGATTGTAAAACTGTAAAAATAGGTCAAGGGACTTGCAGGCAGATATGATATATATAAAAAAAAACTACTTTTATCTCTTTTAAAATAAATTGACTGGGTTTCAAGTTGACAAATGACTTTACAGTGTGATATTTTACATCTGTTTGTTTTAATTCCTTAGTAGACTGAAACATCTTTGTTTTGCAGGCATACAGCTGTCCCATGTGGGCACCACATTCTTATTTGTACCCTCTGCATCAGGCTTATGTAGCTTCTTGTAGAATGTACCCAAAAATTTCAGTTCCTGTGTATCCTCACAACCCTTGGTTCCAAGAGGCGCCACCAACTCAGAATGAAAATGAAATGGCACAAACAAACAGACACTTTCCTATGCAGAATGAGGCCAGATCCGATGATCAGAGTCTGCAAGTTGACACTAGGTCTCCATCATTGCCTCTGATTATATCTACAGCTCAGGTGTCAGAAAGTCAAAGACAGGTCTGTGTAGAATCCGAGAACCCAGTGCAAGCTCTTCAGTCAGATCAAGATGAGTCGGTGAGAGGAAAAAACATGTTCCTGCACCCTCCATTTGGACACAATCAACTTTTAGGAGCTGTTTCAATAGCACCTCCTTTTTTCCCTCACTTTTGGTATGGGTGCCCATTTCAGGGTTTTATGGAAAATTCAGTAGTGAGACCTAATGTTATGTCACCTGAGGACAAAGGGGCAGCTGTTAGCCCCTTAGCAAATATATATCTGGCTGAAGAATGCAGTTCTCCAGTTCCTGTAACAAGTTGTGTGGAGCATCTTCGGAAGGTAGTGAGTGAAAGTAGCTCCAGTGCCATACCTCTCCCTGTGGCCAGTTTGAGCAGCGAATCTGATGTCCTGGATGAAACCTCAGCCAGGATGCCGAAGATGGAGCAAATATGTACTGCTGTTTCTCCTGCTAAACAAGTGAAGGCTGCACTACAGAATCATTCTACACAGATGCAGGGGATCGAGAGGCAGACACTGGTGTCACATGCTTCACCATCAGTAACAGAGCCACCAAAAAATGAAATGAAAAGTAATCTTCCCGGTCATAAGGAAAAGCCAGAGAAAGCCAGAGATGCCAAGGCTACTGATAATTTACAGGCCAACTTGGTAGAAAGCAGGACACACAGAACAAGGGAAGAGAGCTCTGAAGATGAAAATGAGGTGTCTGATATGTTGAGAAGTGGTAGATCCAAGCAATTTTATAATCAGACTTATGGCGGTGGCAGAAGGCCAAGAAATGAATGGGGCTACCCTTCTAGTCGGGGAGGATACCAGTACCCAAGAAATGAAGAAGCCTGGAAAGGACCACCGAACAGAAGCAGAGATGAAGGTTACCAATATCACCGAAATTTTAGAGGGAGGCCATATAGAAATGATAGAAGAAGGGCAATCATGGGAGATAATCAGAGGGGGCATCTAGCATAGGCATGTCTTATTGGAAAGTTTCAAATGCCAATACAAATTTCAAGGAGAGACATCTAAAATCTTCCCAGTTTTTTTTGTTTTGTTTTAAGATGGGTACACTTGTAACCTCAAAGTAAGGCCTAGGGGGAAACTAACTCCTAGTCCTAGCATTAAGTTTCTTGGCAATTAAATATTAAGTTTTTTGGTTGAGGAATTTTTTCCAATTTCTGGAAGTAGAAAATAAAATTGTTTTAAAGTATAAAAACAATACAGTTCAATATTGAACTTTTTTCCATAGAGGTTTGAGTTTGTGATACAATAAAATGTTTACTGGAATGATACAAATATAGTATTTGACATGATCTAGGTTCTAAAACTGATGGTAGTGTTGCACCAAATATAAATGTATATTTTATCATACAATGCCTTAGTTCTAAACTGAGCTAAAGGAATTTTCAGCCTACCGCACTGTTGTCTTTGATATGCTTCCAACCCAAAGGCCTTTCATCTCAAAATCTGTCAAACTTGAATGTTTCTCTTTAGTGTGTTACATCTATGGCAGTCAGCTAACTGTGTCTTAGATATGTTGTATATAGTTCTTTTAATATTCATAGGGTATATTTTTGAATTTTAAAAAGCATTTGTTGAAATCAAAATTGAGACAAGCAGTCAAGAATAGCTGTGTGTGCATTGATAGAAAATTCAGTGGAATGGCTGTTTCCACCAAGAATTCTTAATACTGGTGTGACTATAATGGTGCCTATGCCAATTAAATATTTACAAAGACAATAAAAAATGTAGATGCTATGCATTTCCAAAATATTCTGCATCTGTTATAATAGCAGAAGTTTTTTAATGCCACTTTAACACTAATGCACTGACAAATCCTAAATATTTTGTGAGCAGAAATGCATAAAATACAAGTTACATTTTTTTTAAGTTTGTATGATGAGCTACTGTTGAGCTTTTTTGGTGTTGCACTGTTGATGCAAATTGGTTACGCTTTTGCATGTACAATTCATTGCTGGAACTCCTTTTTAAAAACAAGATGTGGTTTTCAAAATATATTCTCTAGAATTTCAGGAGAAAGCGGCTTCTGCCTTATATTTTTACACTGTGTGTCAGAGTTCTGATTGCTGTTTCTTCTGACTCTTAAAGATGATCTTTGCAGTGTTCCTGATTTATTGCCTTTGCAGTTGGGATATTCAGCTATCCAAACTCGAGAGTGCAGTGTGCACACTATTCACTCAGCTCTGTTGCTTTGTAAAATTAACGGTTGTGTATATTTTTATATCTCTGTATATACCAGTGTAAAAGGTGATGGTGCCCTTTTATTCATGTCTATGAGATTGTATACCTTTGATCAGGAAACTTGAGTGATACTGTTATATATATGACGAAGCAATTCTTTTCAGATGCATGCCATGTATAAAACACCTAATTAAAAATAAATGTTTGTCCTTTCACTTTCTTTTTAAACTATATAAAACCACTCATAATCATCGTCAATCTTCTGGTTCTGTTGATATCTACAAATGGCATATCAGTAGAACTTGGTGAATTGCTACTATATTTGTGGCTACTGACCTGAACTCTCAATCCGCACTGTATAGCAATTAACATTTAGGCACTTAGCAAAATATATATTAGAGTGCGTTTTATAAATGGAAATTGTAAAGGCAGTACTGTTTTTACCAGAGCAAGAAAAATATTTAAATCAATTTGAGCGGAAATATATTTAGAAATAAATTAGGTTTAGTCTGCAAGGTGGTTGCTATTAAAAACGAACACTGGAGGGATGTACTCACTAAGCTCTTGCTTCCCTATTCATATTCAGTGATTACATAAAATAATGGGGTGATGGTTAGCTAATAAAGTTTTAAGAAAGCTTCTCTTCACAAAGTGTAACTTCCCCCCTGCTCTTTACAATGCTGCTCTTTGAACTCAATCTAATGCTCACTGAATTCTATAGGCATTGGGACAGATGCGTAGTCATATATGCCTTTGTAGTATTATGAGGTTTGAGGAACATTTTGATTTCCACAGATTGAGAGAAATTTAAAAGTGCACTTTCTAGAGAGAAAAGGAGTACTTGTGGCACCTTAGAGACTAACAAATTTATTTGAGCACAAGCTTCCGTGAGCTACAGCTCACTTCATCAGATCTAGAGGACTGCACGTAAAGTGATGCCCAGGCTTAAGTACCTTGCTGAATGGAGGCCTAGAGTTCTGCACCCCAGCCAGAACCTGAGGGGACCCAAATACGGTTCCGGTTAGGTTGGAAAATCATCCAGCCTGCTCAGGTGGGTTGCCTCTTAAGAACAACTCCTATCCCTCAGCTCAGCACGGTGGCAGCTGTGTCTCCTGCTCTTGCCTGCCACCTTGCTGCGCTCTATGTGCTGAGGAGTCCCAGCACCTCCCACTTTGCAGCTCACACAGTATGCAGTGGGGCAGACGGCTGTTGGTGCACCATTCCCAAGGGCAGGAGGCAACGATACCACTGATTCAGTTCTGGGAGAAGGGTCGGATTAGGTTGAATGGACTTGGGTCTGGTTTGGGTCCAGGTCTGGCTTTAAAAAGTAGTCCTGAGCAGACCCCAATGGAGGTCTACTACCTACAAGCGGCAAAGAGCTGAGTCTTTAATAATATCTCATCTAAATTATTAATCATTGAAATAAATAGGAATTGACAAAAACAAGACCCAAAGAGTTAGTCTGAGTGAGTAAAAACTCCTCCTCTCTGTTGCTCCGCTTTCATTTTCAGCAGTGATGCTATAATTTGTCAGTAGTTCTCTAGTCTTCTGAAGCTTGTTCTGCACTTGAAAGTTTTGGTGACATAGCTGTGCCTAGGGCCCTACCAAATTCACTGCGCATTTTGGTCAATTTCATAAGCATAGGATTTTTAAAATAGACAGTTTCACAATTTCAGATGCTTACAGTGTTGTAACCTTGGAAAGCCCGACCCAAAAGATAGTTGGGAAGGTGGCAAAGTTATTGTAGAGGGATTGCGGGATTGCCACCCTTCTGCGCTGCTGCTGGAGGGGGCGGTGCCCTGCTCAAAAGCCAGTGCTGCCACCAGCAGCAGCGCAAAAGTGAGTGTCGCAGGGTTGGGGGGTGGGTGGATTGTCATTTCGGGGGGTGGGGGGGGGGTAGGGCTGGCCTTATGGTTGGGTGACCACTCAGGGTCTCATGGTCAGGGGGTGCCATGGTTCTCTCTCCCCGTCTCCCAGCCAGCCCAAGGCCCTTTAGCCTCCTGAGCACAGAGCAGGGGAGGGGCAGGGCTGGGTTGCCGTGGCTGGGGGTGCCCCAGCCATTGGCCCCAACTATGCAACAGGTTCCAGCTGCCAGTTCTGATTGGGCTGGGAAGGGATGGGACTTCCTCTTTCCCTGCAGGAGTTGATTCTGGTGCTGGGTCAGACCCATCTCCAGGAGCCTCCCCTGGCTGCAGGAAGCTGGGCTCTGAAGGCAGCGCAGCCATGGAGCTTCCTGCAGCCAGGGGAGAACTCAAACTTGGTTTAATTTTAACTTACATTTTCAAGTTGAAATTTTCACTTTAGAAGTGTATTGTTTCAGAGTAGCAGCTGTGTTAGTCTGTATTCGCAAAAAGAAAAGGAGTACTAGTGGTACCTTAGAGACTAACCAATTTATTCGAGCATAAGCTCACGAAAGCTTATGCTCGATTAAATTGGTTAGTCTCTAAGGTGCCACTAGTACTCCTTTTCTTTTAGAAATGTATTGGTTCCTTTTCAGTCAAGGACCTTGGTTTAAAAAGCCAGTTTATATGGAGTGTGTGTGTGTGTGTGTGTGTGTGTGTGTGTGGATGCCCCCCAGCTCATTTTAATTGTTTATCAGTAATGGTCCAAATGCTTTTTTTATAGTACACTGAAACTCAGATGCTCTTTTATTTTTATAGATTTTACTCTTTGGAATGGGGAGGCAGTCTGATTTAAGGGGTAGGGCAGGGAAGTGGAAGTTAGACCCACAGATATCTGCATCTGCTCTAGGAGTTAGACCAGTGTGATTCTGTGCTCTGCTATTAAGTGTTGGGTGAGTGATTGATTAATTTAGCCTCAGTTTCTTACTCTATAAAATGGAAATAGGATGCTCCTTTGTAAATCACTTTGAGATCCGTGGATGAAAGTACAGAAGGTTCCCCCCCCCCCCCCCCCGAAGGAAGTGGTTTGTGTCATTGGAATCTTGACATAATATGGATAAGAGAATAGAAACCCTTTGTAAATGTAACTGGAGACTTACAGAGAAACCTTAAGTACAAGGATTAAATAAATGCAATAATGTTCTTATGTGTTGTGTTTCATGTTGACCAAGCAATAGGAGTCCACGTCTAGGCAAAGATCTTTAATTTTTGTTGGGTGATGTTTGCACTTTGCTTTCTTTCCTTTCCTTTCCTTCTCTTATAACTACTGACTGTTTCATTATCTTTAAGCTCTGCATGCAGATTCCTTTAAAAACTGCAGCATAAACTGTTAGTGTCAGGGCTTGTCTTTGTTTACTAAAGTTTCACAGCTATGGTACAATGCTAAATCCCTGAATACTTTCCTGCCAATATGCTGCTGTTTCTGCCATATCTGATTAATCTCTTGTTGCTAACAATGCCTACAATTATTGCTGGTGGATTCAGTAGGCTAAAATCTCTGAACCACGGGTGGCTAATGTGATTATTTTTTTTTTAAATGGTACCGGTTACTGAAACTGCTGTTAGGCATGTGTTAGTTTAACAACTGTTTTGACAGCTTTGTCTACAGAGAATTTTTTTAACAAAGAATTTCTACTGTTGCTAACATTGCTAACAGCAGGTGAACCAATGTGGGGAGCTCTGGCAGTGCTATACAAGTTAAACATTTATAATCAATAAGATGCTGGAAATGGTAAGGCATCAGGGTCTAGGTGGGCACAGTCCATCCCAGTACTGAAGTTTACACCACTCATCCTGTTGCAAGAGATCTGTGACTCAGGAAATGGAATCTCTGCTCAAGCGTGAGGCTGAATATTCCAACTGAACTGCAGAGGGCCTCTCCTTTTACCTATACCGTATGTCTCCATGAAACTACTGAGCTGACTGACTGCAACCTGCTCTGTCAGTAGGGGTAGCATTCCCTCTCTCCCCCCCATTTAGTTTTAGTCCTTTCTCTACAGATTCTCAGTGCTGTACAGCTTTTCATAAGTCGAGGGAAGTTGGTTGGTTTGTTTTAATCAGTGTAATTTTCAGGCCAGAAGGAACCAGTATGATTGGCTGTAGTCTGACTCCTGCAGAGGCTTCAGCACCTCATTCACTCGCTCCTGTAATAGGCCCATAACCTCTGGCTGAGTTTCTGAAGTCTTTAGTCTTCTTTTAAAGACTTCAAGTTACAGAGAATTGACCATTTACTCTAGTTCAAACTAACACGAGACCCAGGGTTCAAGTTGTGGAGGACTATGGAACCCTCCCACCCCCCCAAAAGCTCTCTGCCAATCTGATTGGGGAAAAATTCCTTCCTAACAGCAGTTGCAGCTGGGCCATATGCCACTGTAGGCAATATCATCCTACCCCCCCATTCATGAATTTTTCAAGACCAGTCTTGACACGGGTTAGGTTCCCCCTGCCACATCCCTTAGAAGGCTGTTGGGTAGAAACCTGTTTACCTACAGCTGTTGGTGTCCATTTTATAGCTATTTGTTCTTGTGTCTACTGTGGCTCTTAACTTTAACTCCTCTTCCTCACTGGTGTTTATCCCTCTGATGTATTTACAGAGAGCAAGCCTCTCTGTCCTGAGCCTGCGTTTTGTTAGGCTAAACAAGCCAAGTCCCTTATGTCTCCTTAAAAGGAAGGTGCTCCATTCCTCTGATAATCCTCAAAGCCCTTCTCTGTACTTGTTCCAGTGTGAATTCATTGTTCTTAAAGACAGTAGACCAAAACGGCAGGTATAATAAGACACTGGTGACAGTAATAATAACATCCCTATGTCTATTGGAAATATTCCACCAGATGCATGCTAGGATCATATTAGCATTTTTCATGGCCACACCAGTGATCATATAATACAATAAACTTTCTCCTCCTGTTTCTGACTAGGTCTTCAGCTTCTAGGAAAACTTCTTGGTGTGGGTCCTTAAGTTCATGACTTTGCACTATTAAATTTCATCCCATTTCTACTACTTCAGTTTTCAAGGTTGTCCAAATCTTGTATGATCTTCTGGTCCTCTCCTGTGTTGGCAGTGCTTCCCACCTTTGTGTAAATTTTTACTAGCATTCTTTGTGCCAAGCTCATTAAAGAAAATGTTAAATAATATTGGTCTAAGACTGATCCTTGAGTAACTCCTCTAGTAACCTCCCTCAAGCCTGACAATTCACCTTTCAGCATGATGGGTTGTAGTCTCCCTTTTAATAATTTCCTTACCCATCTTTTGATTCTTCTATGAATCCCATATGGGAAATCTTTGAACTGGAGAAGATGGGAACTGTATCAAGTGCTCTATGTAATCTAGGTAGGTTAAAACTACTTCATTTTGTCTAAATTATTTTCTCAACAGGAAAATGAGATTGGTCTGGCATGATATACCTTTTGTAAAACCATCTTATTACTATTTACCCTCTGTCTTTAATTACTCTTTCAAAAAGTTGTTTAAAGACCTTACATACAACTGAGCTCAAACTAACAAGCCAGTAATTTCCTGGATCCCCCCCCCTTCCCTTTAAATAAAGGTAGCATATTTGCAATTCTCCAGTCAGAGGGTATGACAGATAGCAAGGATTTTTAATGAATGAGGCTTGCAATTTCATGTGCTAGTTCCTTTAATATCCTTGGATGAAGATTATCTAGGAGCCCAGTTTGGTCCCCTTAAGCTGTTTAAGTTAAGCTACCACCTCAGATGTGGGTAATATCTACTTCCTAATCTGCATTCACATTAGCCACCTGGCTGCCTCCTGCTCATTACTCTTATTACAAACTGAGGCAAAATAGGCTGTGTTAGGTTATGCCTATATTAATCTTTAATGTCCACCTGTCCTCACTGTTTAGCAGTCCACTTCATTCTGTGTTTTCTTATTTTATATGGTTAAATCTATTACTGGTTTTAATTTCCTTTGTAAGATCCAGCTTTGCTTTGGGCAGTTCTCACCTGAAAGAGGTAGCTTTCCTTGGTCATCCATCCCATCTTCCATTCACTGTAGGCTTTCTGCTTTCTCAAACTGTTTTGAGATGCCTGTTCATCCAGTTTTGGTCTGCAACCCTTTCCAATAATCCCCCCCCACCTCCTTGTTTGGGATGCAGGCTCCAGCTAGTTTCCACAACTTTGACTTTAAAGTAATTCCAAGACTTCTCCACACTCAGATCCTTGAGTTCTTCAGTCCAGTCCACTTCCCTAACAAGTTCCCTTAAACAAATTACATTTGCCCTTTTGAAATCAAGGACCCTTGCTGCAGTTCTATGTTTGTTTATCCTTTGTGACAGGGTCAGGCCAGTTGGCTAGAGGAGAGTAACAGAAGGCAGATATATTAGCCCCAGGTTAAGTAGGTTCCTTTTCCCTGGGTAAGGTAACAGAAGGTTCCAGAACAATCAGGAACCTTCTGGAGACAAGACAGACTGATTAGAACATCTGCAGCCAATCAAGAAGCTGCTAGAATCAATTAAGGCAGGCTAATCAGGGCACCTGAGTTTAAAAAGGAGCTCACTTCAGTTTGTGGTGTGCATGTGAGGAGCTGGGAGCAAGAGGCACTAGGAGTTGAGAGTGAGAAGGTGTACTGTTGGAGGACTGAGGAGTACAAGCATTATCAGACACCAGGAGGAAGATCCTGTGGCGAGGATAAAGAAGGTGTTGGGAGGAGGCCATGGGGAAATAGCCCAGGGAATTGTAGCTGTCGCACAGCTGTTCCAGGAAGCACTCTAGACAGCTGCATTCCACAGGGCCCTGGGTTGGAACCCAGAGTAGAGGGCAGGCCTGGGTTCCCCCCCAAACCTCCCAACTCCTGGTCAGACACAAGAGGAATTGACCTGGACACTGGGTTCACAAAAATGGTCAAACTGAGGGCTGCCATGAAGCTCCAAGGCAAGCAAATCCACCAATAAGAGCAAGACCCACCAAGGTAGAGGAGGAGCTTTGGCACACCTTCCATTTAGTTTAAATTGAATTATCATCATCACTTAAGCCAAGGTTATCTCTTACAGTCAATTCTGTGAAATTCTTGCTGCTTACCAATACTAAATCACCTTTTTGTTGGTTTAGTGAAGAAACATCAACTTTTGTATATCCAGGAATATCTAGGCCCTCTTATTAATATAGGGGAAATTACAGTCTCCCCTAATCACAGTTCCCAGTACTATTAATTAAAAATTAGGTCTTTATCCATATCCAATTCAGACATGGTGGTCTATAGCAGAACCCAAGCACTAGGCAAGTGGAGCCTCTGTTACCATTCTTTCCCAAATAGTTCCAATTTCTGTATCTTAATAAGGTAGACTATATAATCTTACTCCACCACCTTTACTTTCCCAAGTCCATTTCAAGGGTTTGGTTCTGATTAACACTGGCCTTAAGGGGGAAAGGCCTACTTTCTCTCCCCTAGAACCTCTCAAGGCAGTTAGGCTTGCCTGCTGTATACTATGGGGACCATAGTGGCATAACTATGTCAGCACAAGCCCATAGCGTAGACAAAGCCTACAGTGCTAGAAGGATTTTTTCCATCGCTGTAGGAGCACTATCTACCTGAGCAAAGGCAGCCAGGTTCAGGAAAGTATTCTGTCAACCTACCAGCATGTATACCATGAAGGGGGTAGGGTTGTTAGGGCAGCATAGCTACAGTGGGCAAGGATGTGTTTTTCACAGCCTGGAAGGCTGTATCTGTGTCAACCTAAATTTTAAGTGCAGACCAGGCCTATGACAGACAGGAAACACATTTGTGGCAGCATAACACTAAGCTCAAACTCTGGAATGCCCTCCACAAGTCAAAATCTTGCCCTTGCAGTTGCAGAACGAGACAAGACACCCCTTCAATACGGCATTCTTTAAAAAAATAAAATAGAACCATGCAGTAAAGCTTGCAAAAAGTAGAAGCCAACAGTTCAGTCAGCGGTGCCTCCTGGACAGATCCCACCATTTTCTGTAATAAATATACTTGAACCTAACTACAGCTTACTTCAGAAAAGCTACGCTGCTAAAGAGCCATACACATGGCTAGCACGTTTGAAAAATTACAGAGTCCTTCAACATAGGGGATTTAAACTTCCTTGGACAATACAATATATGCAGTTTGGTACTTCTATTCTTAAATCTGCTGTAGGAGCAAACACACCTCATCTTTTACAAGTTTATGCTTCTCCAATCATCTTTAGATAAGATGGCACTGAGGACCAGGTCTCATTCCTTTCATGAAGTAGATGGAGTCTTATTGAGTAACATAACCCTACCTCCTATACTTTAAAACCTGCTTGTACCACAAGCAGCTGGAACCAGAAATCAAAGCAGTGACTCATCAGCTAAATGCTCTATCTGTATTTAAGATGTTGTATGTCAGTTACAGATTGTTTAGAGGGGAGTAAGACTTGTTTGACTCCATTAAGACTGATCAATAAACATTTCAGATAAGATGATCTCTTGAAATATATACCAGTACTGAAAGTATTTGAAAACTCACTGCATAGTTGTTTTACAAGTAATTTTTTCTATAAAACAGGAAAGGATATGTATATTACTTAGAAAATAACGATCCAAAGACAATCAAGTATTGTACCCCTGGGTGATCAAAGACAAGAACCATATTTTAGATGGATATTTATTTATGAAACCCTCAGCCAGTGTGTCAAACTTGCTTTTTAAAATCAGAGCAGTGTCTATATCTTGACATTCTTTGAAACCTTCATCTTGTACAGAAAACAGCTTTCAAAGGTTTTTAAAATTGAAAAACACTGGGCAGCATTTGTTACTTGAATAAGTTACATTTAGATTGAAAACCTACCCTAAATTTTGAAACATCTGGAGGTTTATTCATATAACAATTAGAGAGGTATCTGGTTTGGAAAGTTGCATGGAAAATATGATTATCACCAAAATACAGAAAGAGTGGCAGTTTCTGTTGCTCAGACTAAAATTTAGACTTCTTCTGGCTTCTGTTACACATGGCAATAACATTTCAAGCTCCAGAATGAGGGGTGTTCTAAAACCTGATTAAGTGTTTTTATATAACAAAGTGTTCAGATTTCAATTTGCATTTTTATAAAGTGATTATGGAGATTCCTAGTCATCCAAGAAAAAGTAGTTTCCACTCTTCTTTTGTTCCACATCCTTTAAAAACAACAAAAAAAAAGTCAGGACACTTTCCCCATTTATAAAACTCACCAACAAACAAAATTTGATGTGCTGAAATAAATTCAAGTACTACAATTAGGGGGTAAAAATAATTAAGACCAGCAACCCTGGCTTTGCCTCTCAATTCTATTTTGCCCGCTATGCAGCAAAGTACAAAGAAGGTATTTTTCACTTCATTACTTATATTTCAGGCTCTTACTTTCATTAGATAGAACTGTTTAACCGGCTTTAAGGCAGTTTCTTACCTTGATTGAATTGAGTTTGTTTATTCTTGGTCTGAAATTGTTGGGGTCTCTTCTGAAAGTAATTTCAAGCTGAGACAAAAACTTATTCATACCAGCCAAAAGAGTCTGAGGACTATTCAAAAAAAAAAAACAACACACAAGAGAGAGAGAGAATGGAATTAAGTGGTGCACAAATATGAGTTAATAACCTCTCATGATTATGTCTACTCAGGGTTCAAGTTAAATCTTCAACCAATCTTTTTAGAGGTTAGGCAGCTAAATAAACTGCCTGGTTTACAGAGGCTCCAAGCACCTGCAATTCTTATTAGAAATTTAATAAGAACTACAGTGTTCAGCATCTCTGAAAGTCAGGCCACTTGGAATTCTAACTCTGGTTTTACAAACCCACCATTAAGGTTCTTAAATTTGAAAACTGTAGTTTTTGTCATCTTAGTCTTAAGGAAATTAATACAAGGATAAAGACTTCAATTATTGTCAACAGTCCACACGTCCTACTATACTTGCTAACGCAGTCAAGATTGATACTTTTTTACATTAACTGTGTGGCACAGAGATGGACAAATTATCTTGTTTTGTAAGTAAGACAATCCTAACAATAGATGGAATTTTCAGTGGGATTCCAGCTCTGTTATAAACCCTTGAACACAGGAACATACCACTCACTCATCTTTTATATCAAGTTAACTAAAAATAATTTCAAGAGAGACACCCCACCAGGGTAAAGTGTGAGAGTATATTTACTGCCCACAGAGCAAAAGCTATGTTTAAATATAACCAGAAAAAATTGAAAACGAAGTCCAGTCACTTTTAATTATGTGCTGAATGTCCCAGCATACTATCATCCTTGAGTGCTCCATTAGGATCTTCATAGTCTAGTGGCACCACTGATCGTTTTGGCTCAATATTATACGTTTTAAATACTATATGTAATTGGGCTGGTTTAAAAAGGTAGATTTTCAGTATGGCTGCTCCAAATACCTTCTCTGAATAAATTCACTGTCTTCAAAGTAGAGCTGTCAAGCGATTAAAAAAATTAATCGCGATCAATCATATTGTTAAACAGAATACCATTTAAACTATTTTTGGATGTTTCCTACATTTTCAAATATATTGATTGAGATTAAAAACCACAGAATACAAAGTGTACAGTGCCCACTTTATATTTATTACAAATATTTGCACTGCAAAAAAACAAGAAATAGCATTTTTCAATTCACCTCATACAAGTACTGTAGTGGTCTCCAACCTTTTTATGCACAAGATCACTTTTTGAATTCAAGTGCAACCCAGGATCTACTCTGCCCCTGAGGCCGTTCCCCACTCACTTTCACAAGGCTGGGGCAGGGGGTTGGGATTCGGGAAGGGATGCTGGCTCTAGGCCTGGGTCCGAGGGGTTTGGAGTGTGAGATGGGGCTCTGGGCTGAGCCTGGGACAGAGGGTGAAGGAGGGGGTGAGGGGTGCAAGCTCTGGGAGGGAGTTTGGGTGTAGGAGGGGGCTCCAGGCTGGGGCAGAGTGTTGGGGTGCAGAAGGAGGTATGGGGTGCTAGCTCCAGAAGGGGGGCTCAGGCTCTCACCAGGCAGCACTTACCTCAGGTAGCTCCCAGTCAGCAGCACAGTGGGGCTAAGACAGGCTCCCTGCCTACCCCAGCTCCACGCCGCTCCCCGAGGAAGCGGCCAGCATGCCGTGGTGGCAGCAGCGGCATGTGGCTCCACACACTGCCCCTCTTTGCAGGCACCACCCCTGCAACTCCCATTGGCTGGGAATAGGGAACTGCGGCCAATGGGAGCTGCGGGGGTGGTGCCTACAGAGCCCCCTCCCCCGGGGCCGCAAGGGCACACTGGCTGCTTCTTGGAGCGACATGGGGCCAAGGCAGGCAGGGTGCCTGCCTTAGTGGCAGCCCTGCTACATCGCCAGACTTTCAGCGGCTGGAGATTGCGATTGACTGGGAGAGTATCCAGGATCGACCAGTCGATCATGATCTACGGGTTGGTTGACCACTGCTATAGTGCAATCTTTTTATCATGAAAGTTGATCTTACCATGTAGAATTATGTACAAAAAAAACTGCATTCAAAAATAAAACAATGTAAAAAATGTAGGCGTACACTCAGTCTTATTTCTTGTTCAACCAATCGCTCAGACAAACAAGTTTGTTTACATTTGCAGGAGATAATGCTGCCCGCTTCTTGTTTAGAGTCACCTGAAAGCGAGAACAGGGGTTCACATGGTACGGTTACAGCTGACGTCACAAGATATTTTTGTGCCAGATGCACTAAAGATTCACATGTCCCTTCTTGCTTCAGCCACCATTCCAGAGGACGTGCGTCCATGCTGATGACAGGTTCTGCTCAATAACTATGCAAATCAGAGCAGACTGACGCATGTTCATTTTCATCATTTGAGTCCGATGCCACTGGCAGAAGGTTGATTTTCTTTTTTGGTGGTTCGGGTTCTGTAGTTTCTGCATTAGAGTGTTGCTCTTTTAAGACTTCTGAAAGCATGCTCCATAATCCATCCCTCTCAGATTTTGGAAGGCACTTCAGATTCTTAAAGCTTGGGTTGAGTGCTGTAGCTATCTTTAGAAATTTCACATTGGTACCTTCTTTGCATTTTGTCAAAGCTGCAGTGAAAGTGTTTGTAAAAACTAACATCGTGTGCTGGGTCGTCATCATCCGAGACTGCTATAACATGAAATATATGGCAGAATGCAGGTAAAACAGAGCAGGAGACGTACAATTCTCCCCCAAGGAGTTCAGTCACAAATTTAATCAGCTTTTTAAAAACACAAAAACAACCCCCACAAGTGTCAAGGAAGCATGTCCTTGGAAATAGTGGCCAAAGCATGAAGGGGCATATGAATGTTTAGCATATCTGGCACGTAAATACTTTACGATGCCAGCTGCAAAAGTGCCATGCGAACGCCTGTTCTCACTTTCAGGTGACATTGTAAATAAGAAGCAGTTATCACTATCTCCTGCAAATGTAAGCAAACTTGTTTATCGTAGCGATTGGCTGAACAGGAAGAAAGATTGAGTGGACTCAAAGGCGCTGAAGTTTCACTTTGTTTTGGTTTTGAGTGCACGTATGTAACAAAGCAAACAAATCTATATTTGTAACTTGCACTTTCACAAAGCCCTGGCTGGGATGATTTAATTGGGGATTGGTCCTGCTTTGAGCAGGGGGTTGGACTAGATGACCTCCTGAGGTCCCTTCCAACCCTGATATTCTATGAATAAAGAGATTACACTACAGTACTTGTATGAGGTGAACTGAAAAAATATCCTATTTTTACAGTGCAAGTATTTGTAATTGCAAATATAAAGTGAGCACTGTACACTTTATATTCTGTGTTTTTAATTAATATTTTTGAAAATGTAGAAAATCAAAATATTTAATAAATTTCAGTTGTTATTCTATTGTTTAAAAGTGCATTTAAAACTGCGATTAATTTGAGTTAATCGTGCGAGTTAACTGCCATTAATCGACAGTCCTAATTCAAAGCATATTGTTGATATCAAAATGCACCAGAAGTTATTTACAGGAACTAAGTAACAACTTTATCAGCATGCCACATTTTAAGAGCTTTCCAATTACAGTATTACACTTTAGAAGCTTGACTAGGTATACAGTATATAATTTGGCTTGTATTTCACACACCTTATTGCTCACCTGCCTAGAAAAAGATCCCTCAGCTCATTCCTTCCTACCTGTAAAAAAAATCTGAAAATAATTCTTCCAGGAGGTATGTTAGCCTCTCTATAGAACCTTCTTACAGTTTAAAAAAAAACACCACCACCACACTGATGCTATTTATGTGTTCAGAGTTTTGTATACTGCAGTTTTCTAGATAGCAATTTATTTTGATTGCTGTGCAGTGAACCTAGTTGCTTGGGGGGGTACTATACAAATTGTTAATATTTTTACCATTAATTTAGTTTATACATTGTCCTTTGATCTTCCCTGAGATAACCAAGTTAACATGAGCCTGTTACCTGTTTGCAAGAGTGTTCTTGGATGGAATACCATCAAAGACAATGACACGATCTGCTAGATAGGTCGCCATGATAAAGTCATGCTCTACCACAAAGGCTGTTTTTTTAGCATGGAGAATGAAACTGAAATAGAACAAATTTGTGAGATATTTAGAAATAAACCTTTAAAAATAAAAGTTAATGAAAGCTTTCCCTGTCCTTCTATGTGCACACATTACCGTTTGACAACTCTAGCAGCCATCAGACGCTGTTCAGAGTCCAAATATGCTGAAGGTTCATCAATTAGGTAGACATCAGCAGGCTTACCAAGACAGAGAGCTAGTGCAACACGCTGCAACTCACCACCAGACAATGTCTGCACCTGTTAGGAATAACAACATTTAACAATATTTAGCTGGATGCATTAGAGAATCGTAAAAAATAAGATGTTAAAACATCTCAGTGGGTTAATACCTCTTGATCAATGATGTTTTCTATCTGAAGAGGCTTCATTACATCAGTCACAAACTGTGGATGTGTATAGGCATCTCGGATCTTCTCATGGAGCAGCTGACGGACACTTCCCTATTCAAAGACAAAGTGACTACTTAGTTTGCTTCACTGCACCATGGAACGGTAAAAAGAAATTAAAATATTTAAATAGTGTTTAAACTCAAAGCAGACAGGATTCTCTCTGCACCTCTATAACGTGTTTTATATTGGAAATACATTGGATGTATACAACATAAAAGTGTAGTGACATAAAGAACCTAAACTTACTGTGGACTTAGGACTGATCTTCTGTGGCTTGTAACTGACATTTAGAACTGGTACCTCACCTATAAATATAGGTATGTAGTCAAAACAATGGCCACCAAAATAAAATTGTCAAAATATGCTTCAAATTGATACATTAAACAATACCTCCTTCATCAGGTGCAAGTCTTCCTGCAAGCATTCTGATAAATGTAGTTTTGCCAGTTCCTAACAAACAAAAGTTTCATGTTATATATAGGAAGTTACTTTAGACTGTCATTGCAGCAACTTTACTAATCTCTGGAGCTTTCTTTAATACCTTCAATAACATCATGTTTAAATAAGAGCAACATATATACATATATATATATATATATATATATATATATACACACACACACACTATATATATATATATATATATATATATATATATATATATATATATATATATATACACACACACACACACACACATATATACATATACACACACAAAAATGGGAATTCTCAAAGCAGTCTGTACTCTGTTCAGTGAATACCTGCAGCAGATCTGTAAAGAGCTGGCCAGTCACATAATGCTGGGGGGAAAGGGGGGTGTCATTATTTCTAGTTCTTAAACTGCATCACAAAATCATCTAAAAATACAATTTTTTCTTAATGTTACTTTCCCATACTTTCCCACATTGATGTAGTTCTTACGGATATAGGGATAGCACAGGATCATAAACAGGGGAGTTGGTCCATAGGACAATCACTGTATTACATATGGTCCACCACATGGAAATAATCTAGTAATAAACATTTTAGAAGGAACTCAGAGTGATAACGCTTAGCCCAAAAAGTGCTATTTTTCCTGTACACAGTTATGTGGTGGTAATAACTCAATAAAAAACTGAATTTTTAAAAGTTCAACTTTTCTTGTATGACTGGCTAACAGGTCTGTATTAGAGACAGTGTATTTGCTTGTGTTGGAGTTGAGAAGCAGTGTATACACTTACTGCCTGTATTACAGGGAGTGACCTAATGTAGTGGTTTTCAAACTTTTTTTCTGGTGACCTAGTTGAAGAAAATTGTAAATACTCGTGACCCAATGGAACTGGGGATGAGTGGGGTGTGGGAGGGGCCTTTGGGCTGGGGCAGAGGTTTGGGGTGCAGGAGTGCGGACTGCAGTGTGGGGCCGGGAATGAGGGGTTCAGGATGTGGGAGGGGCCTTTGGGCTGGGGAGTGGGGGTGAGGACTGTGGGGTGGGGCCGGGAATGAGGGGTTCAGGGTGTGGGAGGGGGCTCTGGGCTGGAGGTACAGGCTCTGGAGTGCAGGAGAGGGCACCAGGTTTGGGGGGGGCTCAGGGCTCTGGGGAGGGGGTGCAGGCTCTGGGGAGGGGTAAGGGATGAGGGGTTTAGGATGCAGGAGGTGGCTCCGGGTTTGAGGCAGGGCTCAGGGCTGGGGATTGGGGTGCAGGTTTACCTCTTGCAGCTCCCTGTCAGTGGCGCAGCTGGGATGCAGAGGCAGGCTTCCCACCTGTCCTGGCACCGTGGACCGTGCTGCGCCCTGGAAGCACGCCAGCCCAGTTCCTAGACAGAGGCGTGCAAGTAGCTCCACATGGCTTTTGCCTGCAGGCACCCTCCTTCCCCCCCAGCTCCAATTGGCTGGGAATCAGCCCATGGGAGTGCGGAGCTGGTGCTCGGGGCCGGGACAGCATGCGAAGCCCTGTGATCCCCCGCTTAGGAGCCGGACCTGCTGCTGGCCACTTCTGGGGTGGGGCACGGTGTCGGAATAGGTAGGAACTAGCCTGCCTTAGCCCAGCAGCACTGCTGACAGGACTTTTAACGGCCCGGTCAGTGGTGCTGACCAGAGCTCCCATGACCCAGTGCCTTCCATTCTGCGACCCACAGTTTGAAAACCACTGACAGTGGATAGCACTGGACTAGGACTCAGGAGACCTGCGTTGTATTCTCTGGTCGGCAACCTTGGGCTAGTCAATTCACTGCTCGGTGTCTCAGTTTCCTTATCTGTAAAAATAGGTATAATGAGGCTTACCTCCTTTGTAAAGCACTTTGAGACCTACTTATGAAAAGTGCTAGATAAGAGTGAGGTACTATTACAGACTGACAGAAGTACTCCCATTAATGTGTTTAAATAGGATATGTTTGCAACTAGAAACATCATATTTAGTAAGGAAGATCTGCTCTTAGGTTGCGTGCACAATGTCAGAGCTGTTCAAAGGCACAGTTTTTAATAAGATACTGTTCTTTTATTTTCCGTGATCCAGACCTCAATACCACACAATTGTTTTTAATAGTGTTTAGCACACCACATTAGACACACTAATTTCTACATAGGAGAACACTCACCATTTTCCCCTAGCATTACCATGATTTCAGAGTCAGTGAATTCTCCGGCTACTATGGCTAGTTCGAATTCTCCCATCTTTTTTTTCATTCCTGGATATTTATACATACACATCTTCTTAACTTCTTCTTCATTAGCTGTCTCAGCCACTTTAAAAACCAGAGATGCATCTCGAAATCTTAAATTTTCTGTTGGAACGTAACCATCCAAGAAAATGTTTATGCCTATAAGAGAAAAGTAAGCTACATTAGTAAAATCATGTGTAAAAAACCCCTAAAACTGCATGGACACTTAGTGTTTGATTGTAAGTATCAGATGGACCAGGACTGATAATGACCAAAGTCCTGTGTCCTATGTGACATGTTAGACTAATTCAACAAGGACTCTTATAGCAAGAGATTGGAAATTATACAGCAAGGTTAAATGAATCTGTCTGCAACCTCTATTAAAATAACTATAAAATATCAAATGTATAAACAATGCATTTTATTTGCACAGCAGCAAGACTCAAGAACTAGACAAAACTCAGAATTTCAAGGAATTTCAACATTTCGAAAACTGGTTGTGTTCTGCCTCAGAAGAAAACCATCTTTCTGTTTTTTGAAGTTTCACATGAACCAGAAATAAAAAAAGGGTCTGGAAACCCCATCACAGGGCATTTCCAAAACAAAATATGCTTTCCATACCCACAGCAGCTGCTGACTGAAACTGACATAATTCTTGTCAGTTTCACTGCCTTCCCTTCCCTCTTTCCCCCCCAATAGTAGTGGTGAAATGACAAGAATGGTGCTCCACAGAGTTTGTGCCTTCCCCTATTGTACTGCTCTTCCTAAGCACTGCAGGAACGATGCTATGCTCCTAAGCAAGTTTGTTCCTTGATCCTCCAGACAGTACTCCCCAAGATGGCCCTTCTTCCCCTATTCTGAGTAATAATTCAGTGGACAAAGTTACTTTCATCTTTAGTGCCCTGAATCTCTAAAGATCTTCCTTTAGTTGTTTCCAATTCTTCATTGCCTTGAATTCAGCCCAGGTCAACAATGACTAAGTCAGTATGGTCTGACAACTGTTCCATAGCTTTCTGACTGTAGTAGTCAATGGAGTTACATCTGTTATAGTCATAAAACATGTCACTTTTCTTTGACTCTAGATGCAAAACTGAATGTTTTCAGAGCATGGAAACTCAACTGAACTCATCTCTCGACCTGTGTCTTGTCTACTGTTCCCCCCCACCTTCTTTGTTTAAATCCCTAGCTTACAAATAATTCATGGTATCAAACTCATTCTATGGAGAGAAAGCCAAACTGCATTTTTAATTATGGCTTGTGGGTTGGAGTACAAGTTTAGGACTATATACAACCCTTGCTACATACTAGAACTCCCCCACTGATGTCAATGAAAGATGTGCACAGAAAGCAATGTTAGAGTATGACCTTTGTCATAATTCAACTTTCAGTTAATAATTACCTTATTACTACATTCAGCATACCTCAAAGGAAGATATGCTCACCTTAGGACCACCTCCTTGTTTCTCCCGCTCAAAGGGGCCTTTGAGGGTATGTTTACACTGCAATGAAACATCTGTGGCTGGCCCAAATCAGCTGACTCAGGATTATGGGCTATAAAACTGTGGTGTAGATGCTTGGGCCCCAACATCTACACTGCAATTTTAGAGCTCCATAGCTAGGGCCTACCAAATTCACGGCCACAAAAAATGCGTCACGGCCACGAAATCTGGTCTCCTCCCGTGAAATCTGGTCTTGTGTGTTTTTACACTATACTACATAGATTTCATGGGGGAGACCAGTGTTTCTCAAATTGGGGGTGCTGACCCAAAAGGGAGTTGCGGGGGTGGAGTGTCATAAGGTTATTTGGGGAGTGGGGGTGGGGAAGGTGCCATGGTATTGCGCTGACTTCAGAGAGCAGCGGCTACTGTTTGGGCACCCAGCTCTGAAGGCAGTGCCCCACCAGCAGCAGCACAGAAGCAAGGGTGACAATACCAAACCATGCCATCCTTCTGCACTGCTGCTGGTGGCAGCTCTGCCTTCAGAGCTGGGATCCAGGCCTGCAGCTGTCGCTCTCCAGCTGCCCAGCTCTGAAGGCAGCGCCGCCGCCAGCAGCAGCCTAGAAGGGCGGGCAGCAGTACCGCAACCCCCCTACAATAACCTTATGTATGGATGGAATAAATAAATAGTTAATGTTGACATACATAGCATAGTACATTTAGAAAAAAAGAGGCTTTCAAATTCTGCATTTTAAAAGATATATTTGCTTAAAACGACCATGCCGATCACACTGTGCATGCTTTCTCATTTGTGAGGGCAAGAGGAATGGGGGTTGGAGAGAGCCAGGGGTCAAGAGTTACCTTCTCTTACACTGAAAGGCATAGTGACGACACCATAAGCACTTGGCACACCATACAGGCAGCAGATAAAGTCAGAGAGATAATCTAACACACTAAGATCATGCTCTACAACAATGATATATCTGAAAAATAAAACCAAAATTATTTGTTAAACTTCTACATAAAAAAAAGAATGAGATCTGTGTACGTTTGTTTTTGTTTCTGTCAATGGAAAAAATAGTTTGATATAAAAATGAAATAAGTACATTTGAGATTTTGCCACTAGTCTCACATACCAAGAAATTATCAATATTTTGTTTAAATTAACAATACAATGCTGCTTTTGGTATGGATTCTTAGTTTTAAGCTAATATGGATAAAATTCAAACTTCTCAGTACAAATGTTTTGCTAAATGCTCAATAAATGGATACTGGGAGCAACAACTCTGGAAGTTTACTCTCCATTTGAGCTGACAACTTTTTTTTTTTTTTTACATAAAGTAGTGGAAAAGAGAGTTTGGTCACGGGGAAAATAAAACCACAAATATTTGAAGGATGTAAATCCCTGGGGGGGGGGGAGAGGAGGGGGGAAGAGAGGGAGAGGGGTGTAGAATTATAAATAGTGTTGGAGAGAAATTAAGAAAAGGAAAATTTAGGATGACTAAAAGGAAAAATAATCCTGACAATGTGATCTGTTGAACTGTCTTCAAAAGTAGACTACACAAAACACATTAGAAAATATACTATAAGAAACAATCTGCATTAGCAAGGAGATTGAAGAATCACCCAGTCAGTCAATGAACTACAATCTAGTGTCACTAAAATCTAACAAAATGTAAAATTTGTACTTACCTGTCTGGATTTATTAGAGATCGAATAGTAATGGCAGCCTTCAGACGCTGCTTAACATCTAGGTAGCTAGAAGGTTCATCAAACATAAAGCTATCCCAAAGAGAGGGGAAAATATCAATGAATGTATATTTTTAATTTTCATTTCTATAACATTTTAAAATCTAACCTGTAAACCACCTAAATTTACCCTCCAAGTGATATTTTAAAATGTCTATAGCAGGGGGTCGGCAACCTATGGCACGCGTGCCAAACACGGCACGCGAGCCAATTTTTAATGGCACGCTGCTGTCTGCTGGACCCGGACAGACTGCAGTGTGCCACTAAAAATCCTGCCCGGCCCGCTCTTCTCTGCCCCCGCGCCCACCGCTCTCTCCTTGCAGGGCAGGCAAGCTTCCCCCTTCCTCCCGCCTCTTCCCCCAGCGTGCTGGGTTCCTGCCCCTCCTTCTCTCCCTCCCTGCGGCCAATCAGCTGATGGTCCTTGCTACAAGCAGGAGAGGTAAAAGCGGAGCCTGCTCCGGGGACCTTGGGGAAGAGGGGTGGAATCCAGGCATATCCCCTCCAGCCCCCTGCCGAGCAGGGGGCTGAGAGCACCCCCACACCCGCAGCCCTTACCCCTGCACCCTCCTCACACACCCCCAGCCCCCTGCCCTGACTCCTGCACCCCTCCTACACACATACCCAGCACCCCCACACCCCATGCCCTGACTCCTGCACCCCCCACATCCCCACTCCCATCCCTCGCACCAAACAGGAGCCCCTGCACCCCCCCCCACATTCCCACCTGCACCCCTTGCACCAAATGGGAGTTGCCCTGGTAAGTGCTCCACACCCAAACCTCCTGCCCCAACCCTGAGCCCCCTTCCTCATTTAGCTCCTGGCCAGACCATGCACCCCAACCCCCAGCCTGCTCCTTCACCCCCAGCCCTGTTCTCAGCACACTCCCACCCTCATCTCAGTGCAGAGAGGGTAAGAGAATGGCGAGAACCAGGGAAAAGGTAGGTACCTACTCTATGTGGACACGGCTGGGACCCCAAACTGGCAGCGGGCTGAGTGGGACTGGCAGCCTGGACCCTGGCTGGCAGGAGCCGGCGGACGGAAACCCAGACCGGCAGCAGGCTGAGCAGCTCAGCCCGCTACCAGTCTGGGGTCCTGGACACCAGCCCCGCTCAGCCCACTGCTGGTCTGGGGTTCTGGCTGCCTGCCCCTTGCCAGCTGGGGTCCCAGCCGCAGGCCCTGCTCAGTCCGCCGCCGGCCTAGGTGAACCAAACCCCAGGCTGGCAACGGGCTGAGCGGGCCAGTGGCATAAGATCAGCATTTTAATTTAATTTTAAATGAAGCTTCTTAAACATTTTGAAAACCTTGTTTACATACGACAATAGTTTAGTTATATAATATAGACTTATAGAGAGAGACCTTCTAAAAAACGTTAAAATGTATTATTGGCACGCGAAACCTTAAATTAAAGTGAATAAATGAAGACTCGGCACACCACTTCTAAAAAGGTTGCCGACCCCTGGTCTATAGTAATAAAAATAAAAAAAAAAAATCATTTTTCTAGCGTGCTTCAACACCTTCCCTGATTCTTCTGCCAACTGCCATGTAAAGTTGTTAAACAGTCCAAATTAGCTATTCCTTTGCCAAAAATTCTGACCAAACTATATAGTGTTAACTTTCTAACTAACTATTTTAGCAATCCTATGACTTCTAATTCAGTTTAAATTTAAGCAGCCTTGTGACATGCACTGCAAAGTACAAAAATACCAATTTTAGGAGAGTGGAATAAGATTTTTCCAAATCAGAAAACCACCAGTCTTCTGATCTTGCTTTCCTGCTCTCAAGACCAGCTGAAGTCAGGAACCACTCGGAAGGGACTAAGTGAGTGAAGGGGATCTTAGTTGTGATAGATTAGGAGAGGCAGCAGTAGCTTGTTTGGCGCTATTGGACAGAACAGTAATTTCCTGGTTGCAAGACGGACAACATTCCCAAGGGGGTAGGCACCTTCTTGTCCTTTTCTGATTCAAGGAGGGTAAGGGATGTGCATGGTCAAACAGGATCTCTTCCCTACCTACTCCTTTCAACTAGGATTATTATCAAGCAACAATACTAAACCTTGGCTTGGATAGACCCTAAACCCCAGAGGTCTCTGCTACATGTGAGAGTGGATGAAAGAGCAAGGAACGATAAGAATTCCTATGAAAGGATCCCAGACACCAGTTGTGGGGAACTGGTAAACTATATTGTTGAAAATTTCTGCATTTAAATTTCATCCAAAGAAGATCACCTCTATATGCTGCCATCCACTCCCTAGAAATAAAAATTACTGCACTCTAATATTAAGCACCAAATTTAAGAACAAATCCTGAAACAGCCTTTTGGGATTGAAGGTGCAATAGAAGTATATGGAACATACATATCGGCCCTTTGAATGCAAACGACAGCACAAGCAAATCTCTGAAGTTCTCCTCCCGAAAGGTCTTCAATGTTTCGTTCTCTCAGATGAGTTAAATCTGGTGATAAAGATTATTTGTTATGTCCAGCCTATGTAAATTAAATAAGATGATAAATATCCTACTTTGAAACAAATTAGACAAAGTTTATGCTAAAGAAGGTATTTTAAAGCCTGCTCATAGATGTATCCAGTATACAGGGATCACAATAATGCTTGCAAAAACCACAGCAAGACATAAAACTGTCAGCAACATTAAGTGGCAAATTTGTACTGCTGCTTTCCTTCATGGATAGGGATCAAATTTCTGGTTTTGGTTGCTGTTCTTGGACTTGTGCTTGAAGAAGTTTATTGGCCCTAAAAATCAACAGTACTATTTTAAAAAGTTCCTAATACAGGCAAAACCAAGACAGTAGACCTTAAAAATCATAATATTCCAATTACCAACCAATATGTCAAAAACCGCTAAAATTCTACAAAGCATTAAGTCTAGTTTGAAAGCCGAGGATTCTTCATCTTTGGGGTAGCATTTTCTAGCTTCAATGGTTCTCAAGAGACAAGATGCTAAAATCTTGTCAAAATTGATCAAAATTAATCCAAAATTTTCCAAGCTTTAAAAATAAATGTTTTATACCATGGAAAGCTAAGAACCTCAGTTCCACAATGATGTGATTTATTAGTTTCTAATCCAGATTTGCAAGATACTAGACATCAAGAGTGCCACTAGCAGTTATTTTTTGGCATTGGTCCAGAAATGAATATACCAAGTCCTGGTCAAGTTCAGACCAATGTAAATTTCAATCCTTGAACTAGACATAATTTAAAGTTTTCCATTATGTTAGACAGTGATCATTTTAATTTTTAATTAATGTGAATTACTCAAAACTCTTTGAAGTGACTTTATGAACTGTGGTCTTACAAAAAAAAAAAAATTTATTTATTTAACAAAGTCACTTACCAACAAGGTTCCCTGTAAACTGTGTAGAAGTGGAGACACCTTGTATGTATGGCATAGGTCAAAAACCATGCCTCTCATATCTCCTCTGTGCAGTCCCAGCAGGGTGTGCCCCCCAGGGTGCACATGATCTCACCTCCTCACTGCAGGGGAAGTGGAAGCATCTCTCCATCTTACGAACATGCTCAGGCCTGGTTGGCTGGGATACACCTTGCGCACGAGATCCGGTGAGGGACCCAGCTGGGTTCAGGGGCACCAGCCCAGGTCAGCGGAGGCTCCAGAGCTGCAGCCTGACAAGGCCAAAGTACCCCTACCCCCCAGAAGTTGGTTTCTATGGTTGCTGCTGCCAAGAGGTGGCGGTGGAGGGAAGTAAGGATCAAGGCCCCTTCTTGGGAGCACCGGGCAGGGCGGGGTCCTGAAACCCCCAGCCTGGGGGAGGTGCAACCTGTCACACAGCCCTGAACAGACTCCTGGCTGGGCTCCTAAGGCTGCTGCAGCAGAGTTAATTGCTTCCCTTTGGGACCCCGTGAATGGTGGGAAGGGGACTAATGTGTGATACTGGGCAAGAGACACCCTAGGGCAGCCCCCATATGCACACACAACCCCTCCTGTATACACTCCTCACTTTAAAAAAAAACGTGAAATCTTGTCCACATTTCCATGGTATAAAACAAGGACAAAAATGCAGTGCTGTAGCCTGGTCGGTTAAATAAAAAAAAAACAAACAAACAAATAAAAAAAATTGGAGGGAACATTGCTTACCAAGCTGCTTACATACAATAGTCTGTGTGTCAGTTTCATCCTTTCTGTCCAAAATAGACCCCACTGTCCCCTGCCATTATAAAAAGAAAAAAATCAACCCTTTTCTAATATTTAAGCTTTCAGATATTGCAAACATGAGAAATTTCTCTCCATTAATGCACGAAAAGCATAATATTTTTACATAGTGTATTTTGTCTTTAAAGGCTCATATTGGGTTCTCTCCAACTGGTAACATCTCTTACCTTTGCAGCTTTAGGGATCTGGTCCACATACTGAGGTTTGATAATAGCCTTGAGGTCATCTTCCAGGATCTTGGTGAAGTAGTTTTGCAACTCAGATCCCCGAAAGTAAGTCAAGATTTCTTGCCAATCAGGTGGATCCTACAGAGAAATTAGGTACTAGGACTTATATAAGCATTTTAAATATTCAAATTCATTTAAACTATTAGTAGATCTAAAAGTAAACTGAAATGTTTTAATTTTAAAGATTCCAAACACAAATGAGTAGACATCAAAGATACATGCAATAAAAACAGAGCAGCCCCCAAAAGGTCAGTCACTACTTCACTTCCACTTAAATAGGCTTCCACTTAAAATAGTTAATGACATGAAACACCTGAAGCTGTATAAGGAGTGCAGGTCCTTGTACTCTTTCACGTGTGCGATGTCACTTACTCTTGAAAGAAAAAGCACCCTAAATAGGTCTTGGCAGCAGAAATACGTGATATCTTCAAGAAACAAAAGTTAAAAAGGAGTGTACTGTGAATTTGTTTTAATAAGCCAGTGTCAGAAGTCAAACCATTTCATATAGAGCGAAGGATATGGGTCACTCTATTACTCAATTCTTTCACAAAACTGAAATATATGTAGTCTTATGGTTGCCTGGGCTAAATGGAAAAGGTTAGCCTGATAAAGTTTCACTTTCAGAAAAAGGTTCAAGAAAAATGTGTTTCCTACTTCCCAGCAGACATTCGCAAGAGATGACAGTAAGAGAGGATGAAACAGAGCAAATTTAATGTGGGCAAAAAACTTGTTAAAAGGGAACTGCAACTCCTGGTTATCTTGGGAAGTCTGATCGGGCCCTTGTGGTAGACTAGAGTGGAGATGGAGGTCAAGAGATTGGTTTCATTTTGGGAATAATGCTAAGCATTCTCCAGGAGAACCAGAGCTGGAAAAGGCAAACAAATCATAGTTGAAGTAGACTAGAAGAACAGCGCAGAGACCTTTAACACCACTTCACTGCACCTACACCAGTGTCTAGCTCAGCAACACTTCCCCAAAGTTCAAGCCACGTGAAGCACTGATATCAATGTGACAGTTGCAGGAAAAAAGTTACAAGGACAGACTGAGCATTTATCATCAACAAACCATAATCACCTATTTCCCAAGCTCTTTTTATACATACATCATATTTTCCAAGGTTTGGCTTCTGCTTTCCAGCTAGGATTTTCAAGGCAGTTGATTTTCCAATACCGTTGGTTCCAACCAATCCCAGTACTTCCCCTGGACGTGGAATAGGCAACCTGTATATAAAGTCATTATTCAGTGTAATCCAAAATTCCCACCACAATTAAAAGCAAAATACTAGTGCACTTTAAAAAAAAAAAAAAAAAAAAAAAAAAAATTTGCCGAGCGATTCAACCCATTTCACAGTGTCTCTACCTCAATATTGCTTGAACTTATATAGATAAAAAAGCCAAAAATTAAGGGAAAAACATTTAAAACATTTAAGACCACAACCAGACACCACTAATGCCAGGTTTATCTCTCTCCATTTTCTTTCAAAGAGAATCACTTTGATGTGACACACTTATATGCCAACTTCTTTATAATGCTTGTTAACACAGAGAGAGCAAGAAAACATTTTGGGAGAGAAAGTTCTTGAGGTAAAGGCACAGGACTTGGAACACAGATCTAGGGTCTGCCACAGACTTCTTGTGCGACTTTGAGCTAGTAATCCAACATTTTACCTTAGTTTCACGATCTATAAAATTCAGGTGCTGTGAAGATAAATTAATTGTCTGCAAGAAGCTGACACACTCAAGTGAGGAATACCATAGAACTGCATAAACAAATAAAATGCTCCAATTCTAGAGACTGCTTTATCAGTGCCAGACCTGTTTTATTTATGTTTTTATGTCATTCCTCCTGCCCTTTGAGATGACAGACCAATAATCATTTATCACCAGGAAAGCTAGATTCAGATTTAAAATAGTGTCAAAATGACAATATCTCAAGAATTTTAAATTACAGGTTTTTGATTCAGTTTATTATAACAGAAGTTCAAGGAGATTGTTAAACTAAGCCAAAAAATTATCTGAAACTAATATTTGATAACCCAAAAGACTATGTACATTAAAAAAAACATAGATTCATCCTGTGGCACATCTCCAACAACGTTGGAAATTAGGAGTCCAGAATATTATATACATTTAACATTAATTTAAAATTGGATAGGGTAAAATAAAGTTGGCTTGAGGAAAAATAAAAGATACCTGTGAAGTTTGAAGGCATTGGCACAATATCTGTGTGTTGTTTCTTTCTCCAGGTTGCTAGGTAAGTTAACAATTGACAAGGCTCCAAAAGGACATTTCTATAATTTAAACAAACAAATTTACTACTTACTAATGCACAGTGAAACAAGTTAATGCAGAACAAATTACTCTGTAGTGAAATTCTTCTATGTTTAGTACTTCACTCCGAGCGTGTTGTTTACAATTGTGAGTGCCACACTTCTTACCTTTAAGCAGGTCAGTACTAAATATTTATACATATTCTTGAATTTATTGATTTGTTAATATGTTTAAAAAATTCCTCCAACTGCTAACTAATTTGCTTAGATTTTTGACCACAGAAACTACAGAGAGAAGCGATCAATGTTCTGGTTGTTGTTAGACTAAGCTGTCCTACAGATAACATTGATGGGTAAAATTACATCACTTTCTGCGCTTAACAGAGAAAGACAACATTTTCAAAGTGAATCCTATGCTCACTTTTTCAAAGCTAAATATGGCAATTTAAAGTACTGACTCTAGAATAGAAATAGAATTGGAAGGATTAGACTTTTACTGGTAAATGTCTCTAAACATCAATTTCACTGCACCCCCCCCCCCCCCATGAAAAAATATTTCCATTGATAATAAGCAAAATATACAGATAGACAAAGTAAGAAAAAATGCTGCTTGGGAACTTAATTTGATATAAGATTACTATGTACATTTTGACATGATGGTAGCAATTTCTGTTTTAAAGGTTATAAAACAACTTTTTGAATCTCAATGTCTACTCTCATTAAATAATTGTCTGACCCTTCTATAATTTCCCACAATTGTGAAAATTCAAATAAAAATAAAAGATATGGATTATTTTTAAGTATCTGTCAAAACTAAATACAAAAAATAAAATTCTGTCAAGCTGAAATATAAAAAGGTGCACAGGAGATAAACTGTTTGAAGTTATATTACATATTTTTTCTCGAATTCTGAAGATACATTTTTTCTTATGAGAAGTACATACTTTCAAAGAAATTGAAATTGCATTTTTAAAAAGTTTATATAAGTATCTTTTACCTTAATGCAAATACCGCAACCAATACAGAGTGTTTCAGAAATCCATGCTATTTTGCTCTGTGGTACGACTTCTATGCATAGTTTTCCTGGTGAAAAAGAATGTATGTTAAACACAAGACACAATGCTGATGAATCAGATTTGTTATCAGCATGATCAGTAAATGCCGCACAGAAATCCTGTAGTTGCCTTAAAATTCCCCAGCAAAAAAGGACTCAAAAGAAGCCCTGAAACTGAGCAGTTAATATTTCTTAGCATTATTGCGGTGCACAATTTTCAGACCGTTTTAATCATATATATTACACAAATGTATTCATAGTATGATCCAGAAAGCTCTCTAAGCGTTTCTACTAGTAAATTCTATTAAGGTGGACAGCAAACAACTAGGCACATTGTTTAAAGTCTCTTGCATTGTTTAATTATGTTTCACTGCATTTCTCACCCATTCGAACCACAGGACAGCTCTTTTTGCACTCCTGACGGCATTTCTTTGGCTTACATTTGTCATTGCTGACAATAGCAATTCTCGTTAACTTGTCGGCCATATTGTGCAATTTAGGTTTATATATACACCAATTAGAGATTCCAAGATGGAAGTGAACACTTCAGGGTCTAAAAAACAAAAACATACAAAAAAGAACTGGATCACAATCACCACCAATAACGCGGCAAAGCTGTATCTAGTTGAAATTACTAATAGAAGTTCATGTACCCAAATAAAATGTGTGTTGTTCTTACAGCCGATTGAACAAATTCAGAAAGACAATTAAATGTTGGCAGTTTTAATATGGTAATAATTGCAGAATGACTTTAGCACAAACTTTCAATTTCATTACTATTTTCCCCACTATAAAATGAAGCCAACATGACAACTGCAAATCATAGAAGATTAGGGTTGGAAGAGACCTCTGAAGGTACCTAGTCCAACCCCCTGCTCAAAGCAGGGCCAACCCTAACTAAATCATCCCAGCCAGGGCTTTGTCAAGCTGGGCCTTAAAAACCTCTAAGGATGGAGATTCCACCACTTCCCTATGTAACCCATTCCAGTGCTTCACCACTCTCCTAGTGGAATAGTTTTTCCTAACATCCAACCTAGACCTCCCACACTGCAACTTGAGACCATTGCTCCTTGTTCTATCATCTGCCACCACCGAGAACACCCTAGCTACATTCTCTTCGGAACCCACCTTCAGATAGTTGAAGGATGCTATCAAATCCCCTCACTCTTCCCTTCTGCAGACTAAATAAGCCCAGTTCCCCCAGCCTCTCCTCATAAGTCAATGCATACTCTTTTAATGCAACTCTATTTACAAGAAAATTACATCATATTAGAAAGTATTAAGGCAGTGAGTGGGCATATGTATTGCTGACAGAGTAAATTTCAGTTCCACATGGTGATTCATTCACACATTTATGCCACCTGCTAGGAGGTGAATTTGTGAGAGCTGCATGCTTGCTATTTAAAGTAAAAACCATAAATAGTTGTGACCATTGCTATGAGAATATGAAATTGTGTGTGTGTGTCTATATGCATAAATACATAGATGTGTAATAAACAGAGTGTGTGTGTGTGTGTGTGATAGACAGATACACACAGAGGCCAAACTGATTTGATTTTGCTAGTTTAAGTTATACACGAGTTATAGCAACTACACTGACATATTGTATTTCCCAGGCAATTAGTGCCCCTATGATAAGGGCTTAAAGATTTCAAGAAACCAAATAAAGGAAAACAATTGGAGGTTAATCAAATAATTTTTAAAAATATTTTTAAAATTCTAAGATCTTGGATTAAATATCCTTGAAGTTACAAATAAATATATGTTAAGAGGTGAAATAAAAAGACACAGCTTAAGTGTAGAGTTCTGTTTCTCCCTACAGTAGTTGTTAGCCTCACAAATAGCTAAAGCAGGGCAAGAGGTGCAAACATTATATTGTATTAGGTGTTTACCAGGTCATCAACCATAGCAGAGGAAACAGAATGCTAAGTTTAGGTCTTGACAGGTAATGGATTTTAAACATTTTATTTTAAAGAATGTTTATAATTTTTTGTCCACAATATTCTGATAATGGGATATTTAAAATAGACATTGATCTTCTCTTTTTAAAAAGCACTTCAGTTCACCTTTATGGACATCCCTTATTCACTCCAATCTAAAATAGAGTAAGGTTGAGTTATGAAGTCATCAGCATTTCACAAGATGTTACTGTTTGGAGACAGACTGAAGAGTATAATGACAAGGCTTAGGAATCCTCACTGCTGTATACCACCTCTTGAAGCCTCTGGTCATGACTGCTTGCTGGGGTTCAATGGCATGAATACAACTCTTCTAGGTGGTGATCAGTTCTTGAGAAAGGGTTTAAACCTTGGTTACTGCTGAAAGACTCGTCACCTTAAATAATTTAAAGGTAAGTAAAATATTGGGCCTACATTGTGGCTAGCCTCTCTTCCGGCAACTGAAGGAACAAAGCATTTTCAGTTACAGTTTAACATTGCTGGGTACTAACAGTTGGGACCATGCAGAGAAGTTACCAATTTAAAGCAAGTGTATTGTAGTACCCAGCATGCCAATATTTATATTCCAAGATAAAACTTGGACATAAAATTTGACGTTATGAACAGAGAAGTTGTAATGTACTAATGTGGTTCAAACCATAAATATCAGGTCTTGAAATACTCAAAGTTCCAAAATCTAAACAGTCTGCTCGCTGATGGAAGAATTCCACTAGTTCACATTAAACAAATAAAGTCTTTCCTATTGTATATATGAAATGTTATTTGAAGATATGTTAAACTTTCTCGTCTAACCTATGCTAAGTATAGGGAGTTCTCAAACAACATCTTTCAGGAGTTTACAGATTGCTCTTTATACGCAGAAAAGGAAAATATCCGATCTACTGAAACATGGAAGAATAATAGGTGTGGTGCATATCTAATTCATAAGCACGTAGGGAAGGGACAGGGTCTTGTGTGGATCAATCATGAAGGATATTATATGCAATACTTTTGTTTGTGCCCCATACACTGAAGGTGGGGAAGGGACTAGCCTTCAGCCTTTAACTGGTGGTAAGGGCAAAAATAAGCTTAGTGCTGGAAGTGTGAACTGAGTATTTCTAGACTTTCTGATATTTCAGGCTTTTTTTTTTTTTTAAAAACATACTATTTCTCAATTTCCAAATGTATTTAACCATAAACATTAATTTAAAAAAAATTCTAATAGGTATTTACAGCTGCTCCCTCTTTTAGGGAAATCTATGAGGGAATTTTATACTTAAAAAAAAACCCCACAACCCAGACAATTCTGAACTTTTATTTCTCTCGCTTCCCAATATAATTTTAAAATATTAGTTTTCTTGAGTAAGTTGTCAGAAATTTTTGAAGGAAAATCTTGTGTATTTACATATAATACAGGTGTTACAATCATTTAAAAAATAAATCAGTAGATTTACAGACTATGGGCCCAAGTCTGCAATTGGATCTATCCAGGCAAACCCCCTGTGCCAGCACAGAGCCCACTGATATTAGGGGTTTTCTGCCTGAAGGCAGGGGTCCACCCCCCAGGGGTCCAGTTACAGGACCAGGGTAGAAGGTGTCCTGCCTGGGGATCCCAATACACAATAATGAATGTCAGGCCTAGAGAACATAAGAGACACTCCTCAGAAGCTTAGTACCTGTAGAGCTTAAACACTCAGCTGAGTAGAAGCTCATTATCTCAAACCTGTAAATTTGAATCATAGAATATCAGGGTTGGAAGGGACCTCAGTAGGTCATCTAGTCCAACCTCCTGCTCAAAGCAGCACCAATCCCCAACTAAATCATCCCAGCCAGGGCTTTGTCAAGCCTGACATTAAAAACTTCTAAGGAAGGAGATTCCGCCACCTCTCTAGCTAACCCATTCCAGTGGTTCACAACCCCTGCAAGTTTTTCCTAATATCCAACCTAAACCTCCCCCACTGCAACTTGAGACCATTACTCCTGGTTCTGTCATTTGCTACCACTGAGAACAGTCTAGATCCATCCTCTTTGGAACCCCCTTTCAGGTAGCTGAAAGCAGCTATCAAATCTCCCCTCGTTCTTCTCTTCAGCAGACTAAACAATCCGAGTTCCCTCAGCCTCTCCTCATAAATCATGTGCTCTAGTCTCCTAATCATTTTTGTTGCCCTCCGCATTCCAATTTTTTCACATCCTTCTTGTAGTATGGAGCCCAAAACTGGACACAGTACTCCAGATGTGGCCTCACCAATGCTGAATAGAGGAGAATGATCACGTCCCTCAATCTGCTGGCAATTCTCCTACTTATACAGCCCAAAATGCTGTTAGCCTTCTTGGCAACAAGGGAACACCACACAACAGAACCACTAACCCAGGAACCTATCTTTGCAACAAAGCCCGTTGCCAACTGTGTCCACATATCTATTCAGGGGACATCATCATAGGGCCTAATCACATCAGCCAAACCATCAGAGGCTCGTTAACCTGGACATCTATCAATGTGATATATGCCATCATGTGCCAGCAATGCCCCTCTGCCATGTACATTGGTCAAACTGGACAGTCTCTACATAAAAGAATAAATGGACACAAATCAGACATCAAGAATTATAACATTCAAAAACCAGTTGGAGAACACTTCAATCTCTCTGGTCACTCGATTAGACCTAAAAGTGGCAATACTTCAACAAAAAAACTTCAAAAACAGACTCCAATGAGAGACTGCTGAATTGGAATTAATTTGCAAACTGGATACAATTAACTTAGGCTTGAATAGAGACTGGGAGTGGATGGGTCATTACACAAAGTAAAACTATTTCCCCATGTTTGTTCCCCCCACACCCCACTGTTCCTCAGACGTTCTTGTCAACTGCTGGAAATGGCCCACCTTGGTTATCACTACAAAAGGTTCCCCCCCCACCCCCCCACTCTCCTGCTGGTAATTGCTCACCTTAAGTGATCACTCTGGTTACAGTGTATATGGTAACACCCATTGTTTCATGTTCTCTATGTATATGAATCTCCCCACTGTATTTTCCACTGAATGCAGCCGATGAAGTGAGCTGTAGCTCACGAAAGCTTATGCTCAAATAAACTGGTTAGTCTCTAAGGTGCCACAAGTACTCCTTTTCTTTTTGCGAATACAGACTAACACGGCTGCTACTCTGAAACCTGTTGATTCGCAGTAGCATCCCCCACTCCTCTCAGCCATGATGACATCAGCCATGAGGACTGAGAAGTCACATTCAACTTTTACTTGTGATTCACAGTTCTGGACACCCTAAGTGTCAACATCTTCATACAAAAAACTGAGCCAAGATAATGTTTATATACAATTACTAAATACACTTATTTTGGTTGGATTTAACTGCAAAGTTCTACACATCTTGAGAAAGATTGTTTGGGCTCAAGGCTGAAATTTTGGAGCTCTCAAGCCTACTCAACAGCATAATGTGTTACATGAAAATGTTAAGTATAATTAATAAATATTGTGGAAACAACAAGCATTTAGAAGCATCTAATTTATAGTCAATATTGCTTCTTTCAATTTGTTTAGGTGGCTCAGAAAATAGAAAAGTACTCTACCTATTCAATTTTTACTAACCACAGAATAAATTTGGATTAGTAAATTCCATTTGAAAGGCAACCTCAAGAATGTTTACCAGAAGATTACGATGAGGAGAGCTGAATCAAACTGAACCTAAAGAGAAAATGACTAAGGCTGACAAAGTATTTAAGATTTCGGCAAACCATATTCATTTCAAGTCAAAATTGTCTTACTACCGTAACATGATTTCTAAAATGTGCATCTAAAAATTGTAAAGCATACAAAATGCTAGCCGTAACAAAGTGCATATCTAGACATATTTGAGCAACACTCACATGGCTCTTAGCTCAAACGCCTCCTTGAATCTTTGATTCCCCCCCCCCCCCAAAAAGCATTTTCTTCTCAAAAACCATAAACAAAACACTTTCTCCCACAAGAATTTATGGAAGACAACAATAACTCCATCATTATACTGTAATACTTAAAAAGCAAAAACTTAGTTTACTAGAATTTGGATCATCCATAATTTTTACATTTGCTGGATCGAGATACGAGTACATTACCATAAAAGACTTAATACAATCAACTGCAAAGAGGAAAAAACGTGCAACAGCATGCTGAATTACTATGTAAAGTGCAACTTACTATAAATATAGAGAGGAATAAGCAACTGTTAAGACAGAAAACTGAATGACAGGACAATGCAATTATATCAAAAAAGTAAAAAAAATCTGTATTCAGAACTGACCACATTGTATTAAAAACATTTACTTTGCAAAAAGCAGATGGAAGTGTTCAACAAATCATATTTTAAAAGCACTAACTAGTAAAAAGACTGAGAATAAGTAGTATTTACTTTTAGAAGAAAACAAATAATCTTCCAGCAGGAGAGTGAGTTTGTATGTGTGTCTGTGGGGGGGGGGGGGGGGGGAAGGGTGAGAAAACCTGGATTTGTGCTGGAAATGGCCCTCCTTGATGATCACTTTAGATAAGCTGTTACCAGCAGGACAGTGGGGTGGGAGGAAGTTTTGTTTCATGGTCTCTGTGTGTATATAATGTCTTCTGCAGTTTCCACGATATGCTATGCATCCGATGAAGTGAGCTGTAGCTCACGAAAGCTCATGCTCAAATAAACTGGTTAGTCTCTAAAGTGCCACAAGTACTCCTTTTCTTTTTTCTTTTTACGAATACAGACTAACACGGCTGTTACTCTGAAATCTTCAAGAAACATCTCAACTATAGAACTAATGAACCAAACCTGACAACCCCACATATATTGATAAGACCATCAAGACAATTTTAAAGTTAGAATACCTGACAAAAGTAATTTATAAAATAGTAAAATACATATAGAACCAGTTGTCAATTTACAAAAGCCGGAAGTATCGGTATGTGCTAAAAGTCCGAGTGTGTAAAAAAGGACAAATACTAAGGGCTGGTCTATGTACAGTTTTTGTACTGCTTTAACTATATTGGTTTCTAAACCATTATTACAGTGAAAGCAATAAAAAAACGTGTTTAGACAAGCCCAAAGTTCTGTTTCTTAGGCCCTGTCTACACTGGCAAGTTTCTCCGTAGTAAAGCAGCTTTCTGCCCTGTAACTCCCGAGTTACAAGCCACTTAGTGTGCAGAAACTGCGCAGTTGTAGAACTTCGAAAAAACCACCCCAACAAGAGGCGTACAGCTTTCTGCACCAGGGCTACAGTTCTGGGGTGCCAGTGTAGACACCTTGGTCGATTACAGTGCTGCAATTGGCCTCCGGGAGGTGTCCCACAATGCCTGTTCTCACCTCTCTGGTCATCGGTTTAAACTCTACTGCCCCGCCCTCATGTAACCAACCGTCATCCCCACCCCTTAAATTCCTTGGGAATTTCAAAAGTCCCCTTCCTGTTTGCTTGGTGATGCGCGCAGTGGTCTCAGCACACCTTTCCAGGTGGTCATGCCTATTCCAGACAATCTCCCGCTTGGGGCAATGCCAAGCTGCTGGATCTCATCAGCATTTGGGGAGACGAGGCTGTCCAGTCCCAGCTGCACTCCAGACGTAGGAGTTTATACCTACGAACAGCTTTCACACTGTATGACAGAAAGGGGCCATGATCGGGACACACTGCGGTGCAGGGTCTAAGCAAAGGAGCTGCCGAATGCCTATCACAAGGCACAGAAGGCAAACCGCTACTCCAGTGCTGCACCCACGAGCTGCTGGTTCTACAAAGAGCTTGATGTGATACTCAGCGGCAACCCCACCTCCACTACAAAGACCACTGTGGATACTTTGGTGGCTCACGTGCCAGTGGAGAGTGGACCGAGCCAGGAGCAGGAAATCTTTGACGAGGATGTGGATGAGGCAGAGAATGGACTTGGAGGTCAGAGATGCATGTAGCCAGGAGCTCTTTTCTACCCTGGAGGAGGCTAGCCAGTCACAGCTGTCGGAGATCGGTGAAGTGCAAACAGGAGGGGAGGTCCCTGGTAAGTGGATCTGATTTTGGGAATTGCTGAAGCAAGTTGTTGTGGGCAGGAGGATTAGAGAAAGAAGGCTTGTCTCCCACCACATGCCTAGTCTGAGCTGCAGAACAGGCTGTTGATTGACTCCCTCACTTCATGGGAATCTCCCTGAGAGATCTCCAGGAAACTCTCGTGGAGATACTGGGCAACTGGAGGTTCTTCAGCAGAGCTGCTTTGTTTCTTGCCCCATTAAGGGTAACTTCCCTGTGCCATCGCAGGGTGGGGGAGGGAGGAGAAGAACCATTGCTGCACACAGGCAAGCCACATAGAGGTCAGGGCAGAAGCCGAAGTCTTGGAGAAGACCCTCCTTTGATTCCCTGCTCACCCTCAGCAGAGGGGTATCTTCCATAATGATCACATCCTGTGGAAAGTGTGGGGACAGGAATGATCATCAGGCCACCCTACAGTGCTGGCTCTCCCCAAGAGCCATGTGCCCAGTGTACAGCATGGTCCGGGAAGAGCAATTTATCCTGCCCCCGCGGCTATTCACCATTTTGGGGGTCTTGTGGCTCCCGTGTGCTTGCCTGGGGTCAGCCAGTTAGTGACAGGTGTGAGAGTACTGGCTGTGTTTTAAAGCACTGAATCAATGTTGTCTGTGTTGCAAACAATACTGCTTCTGTAAAACGCTGCATTTAAACTTCACAGAGATGACTTTGGGAACCCAGCCTCCCCCTTTGTTATCGCTGGCTGAATGGCTGTGCAGAATTAGAAAGCGGCCAAGAAGAACTAAGGAGGACTTTCTGCGTGATGTTATGATGCACTCTGCTGCCGAGAAACAGGAATTGAAGGAGTAGCGGGACAGTGAGAAAAGCCAGATGAAGCCACGGAGCGGCTCTTAAAGGTTATGGAGTGCCAAGCACACACGCTCCAGGAGATACAAGCTCTTCAAAGCAAACAGCTCAGCGCCCACCCTCCCCTGCAGCCACTGTTGCAAAAAAACTCTTTCCCATGCACCCCCAGACACCGCCAAAACACTCTGATCAACCTCCTGGCTCCAGTCTGTACCCACAGCATTCCACTCCTCCCCGCCACAGTTCAGCACTGCCGACTCCCACACCCATCCCTCTGCAGTTTGGCCCTGCTGAAGTACAGTTCCCGTTGCATTGTACTACATCCCTGGACCTCTTCTCCCAGGACCTTCCCTTACCCACCCTACTACTGCTTTTTGTTTGACTCTCTCCTCCAGTTGTAGTCATCTTTTAATAAAGTAATTGTGTTAGTTTAAAAGCAATCTTTATTCTATTAATTGAAAGCAAAAAGAGCACTGCAAAGCAACATACAATTAGGTTAAACCCAGATATTGTATCATGTGCACCAATAATTTCCTGGCATTTCAAGCACTGCACTCCCGAGCATAGCAACAAATATTAGTGGCTTTCAGCTTCAAATTGCTGCCTCAAGGCATCCCTGATCCTTATGACTCCGTGCTGTGCCCCTCTAATAGCTCTGGTCTCTGGCTGTTCAAACTCAGCCTCCAGGCGCTGAGCCTCTGCGGTCCAGCCCTGAGTGAAGCTTTTGCCCTTCCCTTCACAAATATTATGGCGCATACAGCATAGGAATATTGGCTTTGCACAAATGAGCAAAAAGCATAGAAATATTGTCATTGGCCAGGTCCAGCTTCCCATAGAGGCAGCACCAACGGGCTTTTAAATGGCCAAAAGCACACACAACAGTCATTCTACACTTGCTCAGCTCCTTGTTGCTGTCAAGTTGCCCTGTGTATGGCTTCAAAAGCCACAGCATTAAGAGGTAGGCAGGGTCTCCCAGGATGACAATGGACATTTCGATTTCCCCTACAGTGATCTTCTGGGCCGGGAAGAAAGTCCCTGCTTCCTGAAGAGGCCAGCGTTCCAAAAGATGTGTGCATCATGCACCTTCCTGGACCAGCCTACATTAATGTCTGTGAAACGCCCACGGTGATCCACAAGTGCCTGGAGAACCATTGAGAAATACCCCTTGTGATTAATGTACTCGGTGGCTAGGTGGTCTGGTGCCAGAATTGGAATATGACTGACATCCATCGTCCCACCACAGTTAGGGAAGCCCATTTGTGCGAAGCCATCAACAATGTCATGCACGTTGCCCAGAGTCATGCTCTTTCAGAGCAGGATGTGATTAACGGCCCTGCACACTTCCATCAACACGAGTCCAACTGTAAACTTTCCCACTCCAAACTGATTAGCAACCAATTGGTAGCAGTCTGGAGTAGCCAGCTTCCACAGTGCAATCACCACGTGCTTCTCCAATGGCAGGACAGCTCTCATTCTTGTGTCCTTGAGCCGCAGGGCTGTGGTGAGCTCATCACAGTGTCTCATGAATGTGGCTTTCCTCATCCGAAAGTTCAGCAGCCACTGCTCGTCATTCCAGACGAGCATCACGATGTGATCCCACCACTCAGTACTTGTTTCCCGAGCCCAAAACGGCGTTCCACCGTGGTCAGCACCTCCATGAATGCCACAAGCAATCTCATGTCATAGCTACTACACATGATGAGATCAATGTCACACTCCTCTTGCTTTTGTAGTTTAAAGAATAACTCCACTGCCACTCGTGACGTGTTGGTCAGAGTAAGCAGCATATTGGTCAACAGTTTGGGACCCATTCCTGCAACCCAAAGAGGCAGGACGTGCAGTACACAAACGGTTGAAAGATAGTGCCAAATGCAGATGGAAGCACAGGGATTGCTGGGATGCAAAGCAATGCATCACGGGTCATTGGAACAGGACCCAGGATGCCTCACAATCCCGTCCACCTTCCCACAAGTCTTAGCGGCAGAAGAGAAAGAGGTGTTCTGTGGGATTGCTGTTTAGAGTGCACTGCTCCGAATACTGCTGCAAGTGCCAGAAGTGTGAACACGCTATTGTGCGTGCAGCTGACAGCGTGAACACACAACAGAGGTTTCCCTTCAGCACTCTCTGAGCAGCGCTGTAACTCCTGGAGCTGTAATTCTGCCAGTGTAGACATGCCCTCAGTTTAATCTTAGACTGCTCACAAGGCACATTCTACATAGGGAAGCAAAGAACTCAAGGCTAAGGATTAACTTTCTGATTACTGGAAAGTGGCATCACATTATTAAACATATCCATACATATTTCTATTTCAATGTGTTATTTGACAGTGTTGAACAATAGGAATAGTGACTCATTCATACAGCAACAAAATATACAATGTAAGAAGCCTCATCCTCAAATATTTCCTTAGAATGGGAGAGGAGAAGGTGAATACTGTATATTGTGATATCTGCTAGCACATGAAAGCTATAAAGAGATACATGTCGGGAGAAAAAAGACATTTTAACTCCTTTGCACTAAGAGTTTGAAGGAAAAGAGTGATGAATGTAATATCAGAATCAAAAGACTTCTCAGACAACTACGCATCAGGGGACTAAATATGTTAAAGATGCATAAGACAGCACTTTTAAAAGGTCCTGGAGCAAAGCCTTTCCCTATTGTTGGTAAGCATCTTGCTGCTCTCTTCCTTACTCAGGATGCTGGACCATGCTTGGCAGATCTCCATCTTTCATAACAATCTCTGGCTATTAGGTATTTTATAAATTTGAAGCGCCCCCCCCCCCCCTTACTGCAAGGACTTGTCTTCATTAGGGAAAAGGGTGTGTTCTTACCTTGTGTTAAGACACCACAGCATAAAATTATAGTGGAAAAAAAGGGAGTTGTAGTATTCACACCTTAGCATGTAGAGGTAAACACTTATCTCCCCACTAGTATTAACACTGAAAACTACAATTGCCTTTTCTTCGCTAAGATTTTATGCTATGTTCTTACCTTCTGTTAGTTAATACATCTTTCTTCCTTGAGTGGATGCACCCATAAAGAGAATTTCTCTCTCTTTTCCTTATTTTAGAGATTCCTGACTTTTACTGGAAACATAACATATGGTAGTCTCTCCTTTAAGATGGTGTTCCTGCAGAATCTACCTGTATGGCCGATTTCAAGAGCAGCAACAGCTTTTGTTGCTACATGGCAAAACTATGATGAGCCAGGTCTGTGGGCAGACAGCACAATATCTCTCACAGCCACAAGTTCTAGAATTAAAAATAAAATAAAAATGCACATTCTGCAGAAACTGATAGCTCTGCAGGTAAACACCATCCCAGCAAGGAAAGCTTCCTACTAGACATTTACAAATAAATTTTTAGAGCCCTCACTAAATTATAGGGACAACCTCCCCTAGAGACATTTGGCACAAATGATACAGCATGTGAAAAAGACAAACCGGTTCCCTGTGTGAATATTGCCCTTATGATAGCCCTGCAACAGGACAAATAATCCTTTGCACTTCACTGGGGTCCACTTACCATCCAAGGAAAGAAGTTGATGTTTGTAACGTTCTCCCCACAACGCCCTAATGTGACTATTACTGTGTCCATTCTACAGATGGGGAAATTAGAGCACACAGAGATTGACTCGCCTTGCCAAAGACACCACCAGATGCAAACTGGGGAATCGGGGCCTTCCCCCGTTGGCAGAATAGGTGGCGGGGGAGAGGGGGTCTGTCACCCACCCCCACTGTCGCGGCCGTGGTCTGGGACAACCCAGTGGAGCTGTGTGTTTGGTGCCCCCGTACACGTTCAGTACCGGGGGGGGGCGGGTCTGGGACCCAACACCGCAGCGCCTGGGGGCGGGGAGCTCTAGGCAGGAGGGGGAGGGGGCCGGGGCCTCGCACCCTTACCGGGCTGAGGGAGGGGCTCTGCTAACAGCACCCGGCGTAAACAGGAGCCCCACCGGGGACAGCCGGGCGGCTGCCGGGCCCCGCTCGGGGGTCGTTCCTCCCCCTTCGTAGACACGGCGCCTCTCGCCGGTACCAGCTGGTGGAACGACTCGCCGGTGCCGCCCGGCCCTGACCAAGGCACGGGTCTCCCAGGGGCTCGTGTCGCTCTCCCCGGCCCCGCTATTGACTCCACTTACCGGAGGACGGGAAGGAAACCACCCAGCCGGGGCGAGTATGTGGGTAGGGGACTAGCCTGGTCCCGTTACTCACAGGCAGACGCACAACGTGCTCCTGCTGCCACCCGGCCAAAATGGCCGCCACCCCCCGAGAGGAGCTGGAACCACTAACCATAGAGATGTAAGGAGAGAGGGGAAAAGACGCTCACCATAGAGAACGGGGAACGCTAAAAGATCGCGACGCCCAGGGCAAGGGCGTAGCTAAGAGAGTTTCGGAGACGCTTCTGGACGCGTCTGTTGCGTGACGTCATGGCTGAGTGACGGCTCTGGGGGCTGGAGTGGAGAGCGAGCTGCGGAGTGGGTGGGGCTGCTGTAACGTAAGTGCTCTCCCCCCTCCCGTGAGGAGGTTCCGGGTGGACTGTCTCCCATATTCTCCCTCCCTCCCCGTAGCAAGGGGCGGGCCCCGCGCCGGGGCCCATGTGCCGTGGCCGGCGCGGCCTAGCAGGAAGCGTGGGCCGCTTGTGCCCGGAGGCCGGAGAGTCTCTGCGCTCTGGCGCGTTTGGCAGGTGAATTCATCGCTCGTGGTTTCTCAGGGGCCCCAGCCTGCGCCTCTTCCTGGCTACTGCACAGGTACGGGCAGTGCCAGCTTCCCCGCACGGGGCCGCCGGCCTGAGACCCCACTCCCCGGAGTGAGAGCGAAGCCCCTTCTCCATGGCTCGTTCAGGCCTTCCTCGGGACTGCCAGAGTAGTTTTTTTTTTGCTAGGTGCACCACTCGGCGTGTTAGACTCTGCTCTGAGGGGACCCTTGTATTTCATAAACCACTGACATGGGTCAGGGTCAGAAGTCTGTATCTACGTATCAGTCCTCTCTCTTAAGCCAAAAGTATGTGACTCTGGTTACACCCCCTGCACAAACTGCCCCTCCCCGCTCCCTTTGCAGGGCTGAGTTTGGATAGAATTAGTTGGCTGCGTTGACTAGACTTACAGAGTTTATTTTGTCTATTGGTAGTATTTTTACACTTCCCAAAATGTGACTTAGTTTTTCTCTTAGTAACTTTGCCAGATTGCGTTTAGGAGAGAAACATGGTCGGGCTTTCAGGATTCCACAAACCTGATACGACTTGAAGGTTGGCTAAACTATTTAATTTCAAATCCCATTATCATGAATGTGATGCAAGGCTTGGGGATCTGCCCATAATTATATTTTTTATTAAAATAAATAATAACTTGGTGGAGTTGTAAAAGAAGCCTGACCAAAACTAGGTATGACTGGCAAGAGCTGTGAGAGACCACTCTGATCTGTGCTAGCCTTTAGAAAGACTGTTGTTAATTACAGTATTGTTAATGGGATTTTTGCTAGGTCTCTGCTGCCCCACAGTTGAAACTACAGTGAACAGCAGTATGCAACAAAGTGTAACTTCCCTGTGTGGAATACTGCCAGCATGAACTAAAAGGCTCCTAGTTCATATTAACGTAGTCCTCTTTGAAGAGGACTGTACTAGGAACCTTTCAGTTTGCCTCCACACAGGGGAGTTACAGTGCGGCACTTTGGTATGCACTGCTATTCACATCAAGGTAGTCTAAACTGCAGGGCGATGTAGGTGACCTCTTTGTTTTCAGTGGTCTGTCTCTTAGGCCTCATATAAGTTTGCAGTTCTTGTACTGATTTTAACAGTTTTGGTCAGGAGTGTATGTATTTAATTTTAACCAAAATAAATTTTGGTACAACCCCTAATGTGCAAGCAATTATACCAATATAGCTTATTCCTTTACGTTTAGGGTAGGGGTGGCCAATCTGAGCCTGAGAAGGAGCCAGAATTTACCAATGTACATTGCCAAAGAGCCACAGTAATACGTCAGCAGCCCCCCGTCAGCTCCCCCACCCCACTCCCAGGGCCTCCCACCAGGCAGCAGCCCCACTGATCAGCACCTCCCCTTCCCTCTCCACACCTCCCAATCAGCTGTTTTGTGGCATGCAGGAAGCTCCAGAGGAGCAAGGGCATGGCAGGCTCAAGGGAGGATGTGGGAAGGGTGGAGTGGGGGCAGGGCCTGTGTCAGAGCCAGGGGTTGAGCAGTGAGCATGCCCTGGCACATTGTAAAGTTGGTGCCTGTAGCTCCAGCCCCAGAGTCAGTGCCTATACAAGGAGCTGCATATTAGCTTCCAGAGAGCCGCATGTGGCTCCGTAGCCGCAGGTTGGCCACCTCTGGTTTAGGGGAATAAACCATAGTGGTATAAGCGCTGCATAAAGATATAACTGTGTTAACAGTAGATGGTTGAACCACTTTAACTATATAGGTTTCAAACTAATATAGTTAAAGTAGTATAAAAGCAGTGTGTAGACAAACTCTTGGAAAAACCAGTGAGTTCAAAACTGTGGGTTGGGATGGGGTTGTAACAAGAAAAAAATATTTGGGAAAACAGTTAGTATTCCTTATCTGATTGGGGCTTGACAATGAGTATCAAGGGAGATGCATCTGTCTCTAGACAGCAGTATGGTCTGATGGGCAGACTAGAGTGGTCAAACTATTCTCTTTCCTTTTTTCCCCTTTGTCTTCTGTAGCTAAGCTGAGAATGCCTTATCTAGTTTTCTTATGAAAAATGTAAGTCTAGATATGTTAAGCAAGCCATTAATTTTATTTTAATTCCATGTTCTTTGTTAATAAATCTCATATTTGTTAAGATTACTGCTGTTTGGGTAACTTCACAGAAACATCCCAAAGAGAAGAGAACTCCTTTACCCTTCAGCCCTCTCCTTAGAGGTTACAAGTTTCTGGAAAATACATATCCTTCTTAGTCTTGGCTAAGGGTATACCGAGGTCTCTTTCCCTTGGTGAATTGTGTTGGCATCAGGCTGCTGTGGAATAGCACAAAGGGAGGAACTGAGAGGTGGAGGGGGTGGTGGTCATAAGAAACAAACCTTTTTATGTAGAGTTTAATGTCATTTAGAAGTGAAATTGTTAAATTTCAAGGTTATAATGCTATCACTAGAAACTTACAGATGGTCTGGTGGTATTAGGGGTTCACTTAGATGGAGGAGATGCATCCTTAGAAACTTCAGCTGTAAGCATTCCCCTCCTCCCTGTTGCTAAGGTCTGAGCCATGCAGGGAGAGGAGAAGAAGAGACTTCCAGCCAGATTAATTGTAATTTTTTTCCGTAACCCAGGGAGGAAAAAAGTGGAAATTACTCTTACCTTGCTATTTTCTCTCACCCCAAAAGAATTATGGTGGTTTCATAAAACATTTGATCTGAAAACATCACTTGGTAAGCATATTTATTATTCAGAAATAGACGCACATTGGCCACAATGAATAACTTGCTGTTCTTTAAATAAAATACAAGAACCCATTAATCAAGTTTTCACTTTGCAGGCCTACAACTCTTTTGTTATCTGCCTTTACACACTAATGTGCTCTTATCACTTGATTACTTTCCAGGCACTTATCCTATTATGAAGCGCCAAACAAACCAATCAGAGTGTGATTAAAAATGTGCTATATAGATGCTGAACTGGTTGGACAGACTGCAGCTCATAAAAAGTGACAACATTCTGAATTCAGCCATTCTGTTGTCAATGATTTTCCTGTATATTTTTCTCACCATTTTAGTGCAGTGAACTGTGGCAATCTCTTTTGCAGTCATAGATTTGGAGTGGACATCTTTGGGTCTTCAACAATTCTTTGTGCTAGAAGGGAAGTAATTCAGGTTTATATTGCAATGGCCACATTTTAGCCTCGTCTTCATTTTCTGACCCTAACCTTTGTATTTGGGGTCAACTTGGGGCTTAGTTTTGGGAAAAGTTCCATAGCTTCTCTGAATGACTATTATTTTTTATTTTATACTCTTGTGGCTCAGTTCTTTATTAATTAGATCAAGCCAGATCTTTACTGAGAGTACAATGGCAATATTGTTGCATTATCATTTGATACCCCGCTTCGAAATCTTTAATTTCTTTTGTAAATTTGATGTCTCTCTTCAGAACCCCTTGTGTAAAATATGTTTGATCAAAATCTTCCTCATAGTCACTGCAAATTTCATACTTATTGGTTGAAAATGTAGAGAGAGTCTTTTTTGAGAATTCTGCCAAGTGTCATTGGGAGGCTTGGGCATCAATTGTTTTTCAGACAACCGATCTTCAGTATCCTTGTGGTTGCAGAAAGATCGAAAGTTCTTTGCAATATGCTTTAGATCTGTATTGGGTGTTAATTTTTTTCTCACTTAGGGTGCTGAACACCCAGGCCTCAGAAGTTTAAGATAATTGCACCTGAGTAGTTCACCCATACCTCTTGTCTGAGTAAATGGTAAAGCTTTCTTGGTCCTATCTTTCTGCATATTCTTGCATGATATTTTAAGCAACTTGGAATTTATATTCTGCAGTCTTCTCTTCATAAAGATTTCAAGATATGTAGGGTTAGGAGTTGGAAAGGGCTGTAGCAGATCTGGAGGGCGAAGGAGATGGGGAGGCAGGAGGGAATGCAGAAGTTGTGTATGACTTTTCATGCTCCAGTCCTGCCAAGACTTATGCATCAAAGTCAATGGGACTACTCACAATGTGTAAAGTATGTCTTTGCTAGGTCAGAGCCTCAGTATTTGATCAGGCTCCATGTTGAAACATAAAATTCTTATGAAAATATAGCCAAATAATTGCTTTTTTTAGTTTTAAATGTTACCTTGTTTTGGCGTTTTCTGTAGTCTGAGTCTTGTGAGAAATTTCAGAGTTGTGGCTTTGAGATTGTAATGTATTTTCAAACATCAACAAACTCTGGGAATATTTCAGGAAGAAGTGATTTTAAAATACTTTACAATTCTGCCAGGAAGTCTCTAGAATGAGTGAGTGTCTAGAATATGTTTATCCATCTCCTTGAAATAGTCCCCATTTGCAAAGTGATTTGTTCTACTTGTTTAAAGGGTTTATAGCCCACTTTTAAACAGGAAACATGACCACTGGAAGGAAAAACAAAGGTATCTGTACAAGTGGAGATTTGCCTGTGGAAACTATGGGGTTTCCTTTTACTTCAAGAAGGGAAATTATTATTAAAAAGGTTAAGAATGTGAGGTTTTGTTAGAGACTATGTTTAAAGCTAACATGATAATAGCTCTTGAAAATTGGAGTAAACTGATATCATTTTCTTTGGTGAAGATGTATTATGTCCCAAACTGTTACATTAGTTGTGACTAGGTGGGAGAGAGTGGCAAGGTTGGTCTCTGTATAAATGTGAGAATCTCCAAAGTGTATTTAAAATCTCATCTACTATGGAAAAAAACACCCTGGAGCTACATAATTTTCATCGACAGAAGCTGTGGACAGCGCTATGTTCTCCCGCTGACATAGCTACTGCTGCTCGGGAAGATGGTTTTATTATGTTGACGGGAGAACTCTTTCCCATCAGTATAGAGCGGATACATGAATGATCTTACAGTGGTGCAGCTGGATCGGGGCAAAATCTCTTTAGTAGATTTTTGGTGTCATTCTTGATGCATCATATAACTTCTGTAGAGAATAAGGTATGGATTCTGTTGGCATTAGTCCAGTTCAGTATACACCCTACCTCATTCTCTGCGGTGTACTGCAAGATACAGGATCCTGTTGGGGTGAAAAAAACACAGTGTGCTTATCACGCATGCAAAACAAGGCAGCAGAATTGAGGTTGTACAGGCAACCTTGATGATGTAATGTCCTGACTTTTGATTATTTTACTTTACAAAGTTAGTTAATGTAGTTTTTTTAAATATGGAATTTCTTGTTTTTTTTTTTTTTTTTAAAAAAAGCAAACCAGATAAACGAAGAAACAAAAATTCAACCTTTTCATCTGTTTGCTAGAGAGAACAACCCCTCTCAATACAGGGTGAGTGGGTGGGTGGCCCAGTGTTCAGGGCACTAGCTTAAGACTTGAGAGACCTGGCTTCTTCAGTTCCATCCTCTGCAGCAGACTTGCTGTGTAATCTTGGGTAGGTCACTTCCTGTCTCTGTGACTCAGTTCTTCTCTATCTGTAAATTGGGGTTAATAGCAATTCACTACCTCACTGGGATGTTGAGGATAAATAGATTAAAGATTGTGAGTTGTTCAGATACTACAGTGATGGGGGGCCAATAAGTACCTGTTCAGTATGCGTCGATAACAAGGCAGCTGCAAATGTGCCATTCCATGCACAGCCTTGCATATATCAGTGGATATAGTGTACTTAGATTTTCAGGAAGCCTTTGACAGGGTCCCTCACCAAATGCTCTTATGTGAAGTAAGCTGCCACGGGATAAGAGGGAAGGTGCTCTCATGGATTGGTAACTGGTTGAAAGATAGGAAACAAAGGGTAGGTATAAGTAGTCAGTTTTCAGAATGGAGAGAGGTAAATAGTGGTGTCCCCCAGGGGTCTGTTTTGGGACCTGTCCTATTCAACACGTTCATAAATGATCTGGAAAAAGGGGTAAATCGTGAGGTGGCAAAGTTTGCAGATTATACAAAATTACTAAATATAGTTAAAACCCAGGCAGACTGCAAAGAGCTACAAAAGTATTTCTCAGAACTGGGTGGCTGGGCAACAAAATGGCAGATGAAGTTTAATGTTGATAAATGCAAAGTAATGCACATTGGAAAGCACAATCCCAACTATACATATAAAATCATTTACGATAGCTGTTACCCCTCAAGAAAGAGATCTTGGAGTCATTGTGGATAGTTCTCTGGAAAACATGCACTCAATGTACAGCAGCAGTCGAAAAAGTGAACAGAATGCTGGGAATAATTAAGAAAGGGATAGATAATAGGACAGAAAATATCATGTTGCCTCTATATACACCCACATCTTGAATATTGTGTGTAGATGTGGTCGCCCCATCTCAAAAAAGATGTATTGGAATTGGAAAAGGTTCAGAAAAGGGCAACAAAAATTATTAGAATGGAATGGCTTCCGTATGAGGAGAGCTTAATAAGACCGGGATTTTTCAGCTTGGAAAAGAGACAGCTAAGAGGAGATATGCTCCATGAAGGTTGTTAAAGAAGTAAAACCTTATTCTTATGTGTATTTCTAGGAACTGATAGTGTAAAACTCGTAGCTGAGCTGCTCAAAATCTATTTTTCTCATCAAGATGAGCACGAGAGAGAACCTTACAATCTTACACTCCATCTTTACTTCTTTTATTAGTGGGAAATGACTACACCTAACAAGACACCACCGGGTGCTGATCCCAAGCAGTTGGAAAGGACTGGTACTGTTCGGGAAATAGGCTCTCAAGCTGTTTGGTCCCTTTCATCCTGTAAGCCAGGTAAATTGTAAAACACAACAAAACAAGCTCATAATTGTGAAATTCAGGGAGGGTATTTTTGCTCTGAGAAAAATAAAACCTTTTTGACCTTGCTAAGTAAAATTGTATGATGAGGAAATTACACATACATAAGCTAGTGTTAGTTTATAAACTAGAGAAATCAGCAAATGATCACTGTTATTTCCTCTGTTTCTTATCTTCAAGTGAAGAAAGAATGTATTATAGTCCATTAGAAATAACTTGGGTCTAGTCTAACGTAGACATAGTTTGCTAGTCCCATAGCTATACCCAAAAAAGTGGGTTTTAGCGCACGAAAGCTTATGCCAAAATAAATTTGTTAGTCTCTAAGGTGCCACAAGTACTCCTCGTGGTTTTTAGTGTAGAGACAGTTATTCTGGAAGAAAAGTGCTTTCCCAAGTATAGCTTATACCTGTTCAGAGAATGAAATAAACTCTACTGTCAAAAATAATATTTGCCAGTGTTGTTGTGTTGACATTGGGGCTTTTGCCAACTTAGCTATGTAATTAAAAAAAAACCCCAAACTATCCCCCAACCGACATAGCGGCAACACTTAAGGGTAGGCCTGCCATTACACTGTGGTACTCTAAACGCTGTGAGCGAGATAAAACAATCTTAAATGGAGATACAGTGGTTTTGAACGTGTCTCTCAAGCAAGAGTAGCTCTTTGACCATATTGTGTGTGTTGGACATATTCAAGTCTCTCCTAGATAGATATCTGTTAGAAAATAATTAAATCAGGTTGCAACAGGTGTGGGAACAGGGATCATTATAGGCTATGATATTGTGCGCAGGTTGAATACATTCCTGATCTGATGTCCACATATATACTTCTGTTTTGGGTTACACAACGTACTTTAGATATGGATTATTAATATTCGCTATTTATTGCAGATGGAGCTACGAACACTAACTGTGAACAGCAGCTAATGTGGGGAAGTAGCAAAGGGGATGAAGTTAATAGGTTGAATGGCAGTAAAAGAGGGAAAGAGTAGCAAAGGATTGGCAATGGTAAGGGACAAATCATGATTGGTATAAAACAAAAATCATAAGATTTAGACTTCCTTCATTCGAGATAATGTTAGTGAATAAAAGTATTGCCAGTGAAATGTGTACTTGAGGGGTCTCCCAATTGTGTACTTTGGTGATTCAGTAGACAGCTTTTCCAAAAGAGTGAAGTTACGTAATTATATAAAATATTTTTTTTAAATAAAGAATTAAAGTTGTTTGTCTGGCATTTTATTATAATGATAAAGTATTTTATCATGACTTAAAGTAATGATAAAGTAAAGATCAGCCTTTTGATTACAAAATAGATGAATGACCTGAAAAATCAGGTATAGTAACATGGCAAACTATTCTGTTTTATGTTACAATTACATAAAGGAACCATTGTAAAGCTATCTGTATTATACATGTATAGAACTCAATCCTATAAGCATTCATGCATGTAGTCTTCACTCATTTACGTGGGTACTCCCTTTGACTTTATTGGTACTGTTCCACTGAGTAAGGGTTTGTAGGATCAGACCCATAATAAACAACAATTTTAAGTAATTTTGGCCCACTATCTCAAATACCTACTATTTATAAAACAACAAAATACAGGGGCCAGGAGGAGAGTGTAGTATCTGTTCTTATCAGTTTAATCTCTTTTGATGAACACTTGCAACACCTGCTCTGAAGATGGATTCTCCTGCTGCCATTTTTGAAAAAATTGATGCTACTTTGAAGATGTATTCCACTGCTGCTACTTTGGAAGAAAATCCTCTCTCTGCTCCTGAGACATTCCCAGCTGCACTGTGTACCACTACTGCTGCTGCTCCACCGAAGGGCTCTTGGACAATGACTACGAAGAAGATCCTAGGTGCCTCCAGGACATTGCAGACCAGCAGCACGAAGGTGAAGAACAGGGGTTCCTTGAAGGACCCCCTCCGAGATGCTGTTCCGGTAAGATCCTGCATCCTGAGGCCGGCCTGTCGGGACATCACAACCAGAAGGAACATCCCCCCCACTCCCCAGCAGCACCGGCTGCCGTGGGACAGCCCCCCCACTTTCCAGCAGCTGCCGACGGAGAGCCCCCCCGCTCTCCAGCAGCACCAGTTGCCAATGGAGAGCCCCCCGGCTCTACAGCTGAGGCGACCACCTCCCACCCCCACAGCTGCCCAGGTCCCTGACGCTGGTGGTGCTCTCGCTGCTCTACACACCATCAAGAGAGGAATCTCCATAGACGGAACCAGCACATCTCCAGAGGGTCATGAGCGCCTCACCGGATGCCTGCCCAGCCTCTGAAACCACCCAGAGGGACTCCAGGACCTTACCGGATGCCCGCCCAGCTGGACCTCTCAACCCCACCCGCCCACACCAGGAAGAACCAGTCAGTGATACTGCTGATGCTCCTGGAACCCCCCCGCTGCAAGGTAATAATGACACCATCTACCTGCAGTACCCCCTCGCTGCGGATGTGCTCATCTGCCCCATCTACTCCCCCCCCCCCCCCCCCCCGAAGCTTCCACCTCTTTGGTGGCATCACCAGGTACCTGAAGAGATGCCACAGCAAGCGGGTCGCTTTCAGCTGTGCCCTCTGCAGCCTGCCCTTCGAGACACAGAAGCAATGCAAGATGCACCAAGTCGCCTGCAGGAAACGCCTCAAGGGAACAACACAGTCTCCTGCCCTGGCTCCCAGCCTTCCTGCTGCGCGCTGGCTCGCTGCTCCTGAGCCTCAGCAAAGAAAACTGACCTTGCAAGCTGCCATCAAGAAGCCTGCCCCCGTTGCCAGGCCAGCGGAACGGGATGCTGCAATCGAGCAGGTACCTGCTGCCTCGGGGAACATCACCCAGGTCCTTGCCAGCAGGAGGCCCGTCTCACCCTTTCATGTCACCAAGCAGATCTCTATGCTGAGACGACTCAGTGCTACCTTGTCACCTGTCCACCACCTCCCTGTCCCCAGAACGATCAGCACCCTACCGTGCATAGCTGCTCGAGATCCTGTCACCAGAAGAGCCAGCACCGCCACACCCCGGACCGTCCTGCGAGCTCCAGATGTCACTGGAGGAACCAGCCCCGCAGCCACACCAAAGCACCAGCCCTTCATAGCCAGACGGCCCAGCACGGCCCCCAAGTCCATTCTGCGGGACACTGTCTACGGGAGATCTCACGCTCTAGCAGCAACTGCCCAGGCAGCAGCCACTCATAGACGGACTGGCAGTGACCTAGCAACCCCTAAGCCGGATCGCGTCTCTCCGACCACTAGCAACGCCAGCATCCTGCCAGAGATCCCGCCCCAGCACCCAACCGAAGGGAATCCTGACCCACAAGATAGACGGCAGGCCGACCACGCAGCAGGCTCAAAGCCTGCACCAGATGAGGTCGAGAACCCTGAGGGCCAGCAGCTGATGGTGAGGGTGCCACTCTGTGGCATACTGCCTGGACCGAGGAGCTACAAGCAGCAGCTTCCTTTGATGACTTCGACCTCCTCGTAAACAGGCTCACCCAAGAACTGTCTGCGGAAATCGCTCCCAGGAGAAGTTTGAACCAGGAGAATGCCCCGCCTGCCCACAGAACGCCAGCTCCGAACCACAACACCACCACCACCAGGGGAGCCAGAAGTAGAGACGCCAGCCGCTGCTACGATCCAGCAGCAGCTTCAAGGATCCAAAAGCTGTACCAGGCGAACTGCTCCAAGGCCATGAGGGGAGATCCTAGACGAGCCCTCGCCCTACTGCACGATTCCATCTGAGCGTCTCTACAGCTACTTCAAGGATGTATTTGACCGCATAGCCGTGCAGCGCCCAGAGTGCCTCCACCCCCTGCCCCGTGTCGACGAAGCAGGTGTCCTGGAAACTGACTATACGCCCAAGGAAGTGATGTCCAGACTCTCAAAAACAAAAAACACAGCTCCTGGGAAAGACAGCATCCCCTACAGCCTCCTGAAAAAGAGAGATCCCAGCTGCCTGGTCCTCACCACACTCTTCAACCAGTGCAAGCGATTCTGCTGGACTCCCAGCTCCTGGAAGAAGGCCATGACTTTACTGGTGTACAAGAAGGGCGAGCAGGATGACCCCAGCAACTGGAGGCCCATCTCCCTCTGCTCCACGATGTACAAGTTCTATGCCAGCTGCCTGACATCGAGCATCACAGAGTGGTCGGTGAGCGGGGGAGCCATCGGCTCCATCCAGAAAGGCTTCATGTCCATAGGGCTGCTGTGAACACAACTTCGTCCTCCAAACCACCATCAACTTGGCCAGAAGGGTGCGGAGGCAGTGCACAGTACCGTGGCTCGACCTGGCTAACTCCTTTGGGTCCATGCCCCACCACCACATCTTTGCCACACTCCAGGAGTTTGGGATGCCAGAGAACTTCCTTCGTGTGATCCGAGAGGTGTACGAGGGATGCAGCACCACCATTCGCTTGGTCAAAGGGGAGACCGCCAAGATCCCGATCTGGAGCGGAGTTAAGCAGGGCTGTCTCCTCAGCCCCATCTTCTTTAACCTCGCCATGGAGACGTTGCTGCGAGCGATCTCCAATGGCACAGATGGCTTCAACCTGCACGGTGAGAGGGTGAGCGTTCTGGCTTACGCGGATGACCTGGTCCTGACTGTGGATGACCCAGAGAGCCTCCAGCATATGCTAGATGCCAATAGTCAAGCTGCCGACTGGATGGGGCTCTGCTTCAATGCAAAAAGTGCGCAACTCTCCACATCGATGGCAGCAAAAGGGACTTGGTGCAGTCGACGGGGGTCCAGGTCCAGGGTGAGCTGACGGGTTTCTGTGTCCGGCAGACACCCAAGGACACCATCCAGGAGACCTTGCAGGATGCCGCCAAGCTCGACGCCTCCCTGCTAGCACCGTGGCAGAAGATAAAACGCACTGAACACCTTCCTGATGTCCCACGTCTCGTTCGTCCTAAGGGGATCCGCCGTGGTGAAGGTACCCCTCAACAAGGCAGACAAGATCGTCCAGCCACTGGTGAAGAAGTGGCTGTTCCTTCCCCAGAGAGCCAGCAAAGAGCTGGTCTGTATCGCCCCAGTCATGGTGGTGCCAACGTCCCCCTCATGGGCGACCTGTGTGACATTGCAGTGATCACCCACGCCTTCCACCTGCTGACGTGTCCTGACGCCATGGTAAGGAACATCGCGGGAAACGCCCTCCATGACGCGACAAAGAAGTGGCTCGGCAGAGTCCCTTCCAACCAAGACATCGCCACCTTCCTGAGCAGTTCCCTGGATGGCGAATTCGGACGGGACGGGCGTGACATTGCTTCACTATGGTCCCGCGCTTGCAATGCCACGTGTTGCCTGGGGAAGCGCATTGGCTGCCATTGCGAGTGGTGCGAGGAGCGCCAGGAGCTGGGAGTCCTGGTGTCACAGATCAGGTCCGACGACAATACCATCGTTACCCCGAGCGCCAGGGTCATGCTGGAGAGGACCCTGAAGGCAGCCATCCACTCACTGTATATGGAAACCCTGAAGCATAAACCAGACCAGGATAAAGCCATTGAACTGACCATCAAGTGGACACCAGCAACCACTTCCTCGCCGGGGGTGGCTTCACCCATTTCACCAACTGGTGGTTCATCTGCAGTGCCCGGCTCAACTGCATCCCACTCAATGGAGCCGTCTACCACGGGAACAGAGACAAGCATCGCAGGAAGTGCGGCTACTCCAACGAGACCCTGTCCCACGTCCTGTGCAGCTGCAAGCCCCACTCCAGAGCCTGGCAGCTGCGACACAATGCCATCCAGAACTGCCTGGTGAAAGCCATCACACCACGCCTGGGGAAGGTCGCCGTGAACTGCGCCATCCGTGGTACTGATAGCCAGTTGTGACCTGTCGTGGTAGTCACCATCAAGGTCTAGAAAAAGATCATCCTCATCGATGTCACGGTCTCCTTTGAGAACAGGACTCCGGCCTTCCGTGAAGCCCAAGCTCGTAAGCTGGGCGACACCCTGAGAGCGAAGGGCTATGAGGTGCAGATGGATGCCCTGATCGTTGGAGCCCTGAGCGCCTGGGACCCCTGCAATGAGCGTGTGCTGCGGACCTGTGGATTGGTCGACGCTACGCACGGCTCATGCGGTGCCTCATAGTCTCGGACACCATCCAATGGTCTGGGGACATCTACATTGAACACATCACCAGCCACCGACAGTACCAGGAGGCGTGAGCTGGAATGACATTGTGCATCAACTATGAGAAAAAGGACTGAGAGGCTTTTTCCATTGGACCATATGAACTGGAACCATAAACTCACTGAACGTTAAATCTCACCAAATGAGGGTAAATCCATCCTCATCATCGTATCCACTCATTATACTCCACACCTGAACATAGCCATTATATGAACAACATACCCCCATATCTTGATGTCTGAACTTTGACCTGTTAACCTTTTACCCCCAATCGGGGATATTGCAGATTATGTATTTCTTATGCCATCCAATCCTAAACCGAACTTCGCACCCCTTGATAATCTGTACCTTATTCCCTGATAACCAGAAACTACTACACTTAAACTCTGTACCATTTTTTTAATTTTAACATCTGAATAAAATTATTAAATCTGAAGGAGGGAGGTTAAAGTGGCCAAGGATAACTGTAATAATCATACGTGTTCTTCTATAGCACCTTCCTGTCTTACTCTAAACCCAAATACAGCCACAGGAACTGTAGTGGATATCCCCAGTGAGGTTATTCCTTAGGTGGAGCCTTGGAATAGAGAACACGAATAACCAGGACACTTGCAACTTGTTAAAACATATCATGTGTTGTGTTTCACATACTAGCATACTTTGGGTGCAGTCTGGCCACACACCTTCTACCACCCAAGCTGCACAGGTATCCAGTATAACTGCACTATTAAAATGTTATTGCTTTTACAGAGTGTTTCATGCTTTTTCAAATAAGTTCTTTAAAGAAGGCCCTAAATAGAGAGATCCTTTAAAATATTTTAACTGATTATAATGTTAAAACTAGCTCCCCGTCCTCTCAAAATTTAAAGTACTACCGAATATAAGAGCCTGTCTGCAAAATACTTGTAGAGCACAGCTGGGAACATAACAGAAATTTACAAGGAGAGTTCTAACAACAAAAGTGGGCCAAGTGCTTTACATTAATCTCTGTTGCAGATCTTACTCGGTTTATCAGAATGCTGGCATCTTTCTTTGGAAATGTGAGTGGAAGTGACAACTAACACCATATATATATATTTTTTTTAAAACTCTCACTGAGTTTTAGTGAAGCTTGTGGCTAAGAGTTCCAAGTTCTGTTTTGCAAACAGAACTTTACAATATTGGTTATATTCTTTGCCAGACAGACCTCCTCTTTTATTATGTTCTGTAAAAGGTTTAGCACAGTTCTGGATGCTGGAAAAAGTAGAACAGTAATCTGCAGATTTGGGACTTAATTCAGGAATATGCTGAATTCTTTCGATTCCCATTGGTTTCAATAGGAGTTGAGGATGCTCAGCACAATTTGGGATTGGATTTATAAGAATAAACTCTCTGCATGCATTTTGCTTAATAAAGATATCTGAAAACTTGAATGGCTAGAAGTACTTCTCACATGTGTGAACTTGCATTTCTAGGGTCATGGTCCTGCTGAAATGATTTTTGTAATACCAGCAGCAACAGAACACAATACAGGAGACTGTAAACCTTTTTCTTTCCATTAGGCTTCGGCGTGGACCAGTTACGAGATGATAATCTAGAAACTTACTGGCAATCTGATGGGTCACAACCTCATTTGGTGAACATCCAGTTTAGGTACTAAATATTTGTGTGATTTGTTGCATATGATAAAGCTAATAAATTGTAATTACAACTCTCATGAAAATGCATTCAAAATTCTGATTGACAAGGAATGCAGAATTGAGCCCTTTCATAGGGTGTGTCTACACTACCCGTTGAATCGGCAGGCAGCGATTGATCCAGTGGGGATCGATTTATCATGTCTAGTCTAGATGCGATAAATCAACCCCGAGCGCTCTCCCGTAGACTCCGGTACTCCAGCTCCAGGGGAGGTACAGGCGGAGTCGACGGGGGAGTGGCAGCAGTTGACTCACCATGGTGAAGACACTTAGATCAATTTACCGTGGTATGTCGACTTCAGCTACATTATTCACGTAGCTGAAGTTGTGTAACTTAGATTGACACCTCCCCCCCCCCCCCCACCTGCCCAGTGTAGACCAGGGCTTAGTAACATGGCTAGGAGCCAGTTAGATTACTTCATTTGCAAAATCTGTTTTATAAATGCTCTTAGTTTTATTGTAGCAAATGACCAATTAAGCAATTGCAAAGTGAGTGCTGTGCTGGGTAATCTCTACAGTATCACAGCCTCTAAGATATGGTGATATGTCTGCACTAGTTTTCTGCTTGCTTTTGGCTGCAGTTCAAGATATGGGTGATATTTAGAACCCCGATTTAACTGCAGGTTAAAGCTGGGACACCTTTCATGCTGTATTCCATTGTAGCAGATATAACTTGCTACAAGACTCTCTTGCACTCCAGTAATGTGGTTGAATTCTCCCAAGACAGGTCAGGGCTTCGGCAATTGAGTCCTGTTCTCTGTTGATTCCCTCACAGAACTCCTTTCCTTAGCAGGGCACCATAGCCCAGGCCTGGCAAACTTTAGTGCATGATGAAAGATATATTTGCATTGGCTTGTGTTTAATTTTTGTGTTGTGTTGGCTTTTTTTATTTGATGTGTTGACAATGTGGTTGCTAACGTTTCTGTAGGCATGTGTAGTTTTCTATCCATTGTAAGTTGTTTTCTATTTATGTACTTTATAAAAATTATATGTAAATTCCTAGCTGCTACTGCACTAGGGATCCTAAAAATCAGCATAGTCACATTTTGTATCAAGTTTTACAACATTTAAATCTCATTCTAGAAAAAATCTCAAGAAAATCTTCCTTAAATAATTTTTCCTTAGCATGCTTGCTTAGCCTTTGCTGCTGCTTGTTTACAGAAGAAAAACAACGGTGAAGACATTGTGTATTTATGCAGACTACAAATCTGATGAAAGCTACACCCCAAGCAAGATCTCTGTCAGAGTAGGAAATAACTTCCACAACCTTCAGGAAATCCGGGTAAATCAATTATTCTTCATCTGATAATTATGATTCATATTTTTTTAAAGAAGACATTGTCACCATTTCTAGAGCAGTAATAGAATTTGAGAGAAAATTAGAAATGTGAGATGTCAAATGCAAACTTGTATATAATTTTTTCATGCCCTTATTTATTTTCAGAATTGTATGTTTCACCAATAACATGTCCGTGTATCACTGGCTTTGGGGAAAGGAGTTGCAGGTTTGCTCTTAAACCCAGGTCTTTCACATAGTGGGACAATGCATTACCACCAAGTGGGCCATTATTATATGTTGTGTCAGAAACTTTGCTTTGCCTTTGCAGGGAACGTGGGTTTTTATTTTGGTATTTGCTTGTAGTCTTGAAATATGTAAATATTTCCTTAAATTAGATCCCACCAATATCCAATGCCATTATTTACATTCTCCTCATAACAAAACTCTATAACAGGGGTCTCAAACTCAATTTACCTTAGGGCCTGTGCCAGTCCCCAAATCCTCCCAGCAGGCCAATAATGTCACTGAAGATGTTCAGAAAAGAAAATGTTTATATTTTTTATTTGGAATTTCTTAAAACTGTCATACAACTTTATTCAATTCTTCGCCTGTCAGAGAGTTTTTAGTGTTTGCCAGACACCTGGCAACGCTTCAGTTCTGTCAGTTTGTTGATGTTTGGCCTCCGTGACTGAGCAGTTGAAACCTTCAGGATTGCAGCGAGGTGTGCATTGGATAATTGTGTTCGGTATTTTGACTTGTTTATATTCATTGTGGAAAAAAATGATGCTGCCTCCATGGCTGACTTTGCCCGGTGATTAGTGATGATATTTCTGTCCCTCTCCCCCAGCCAATGGGAGCTGAAGGGGGGCGGCGCCCGCAGCAGACATTGCTGGCAGCGTGGTTGTATGCATCTCTCCTCCGCGGGCCACAGTGGGGAGGTTCTTGGGCCGCAGATGGCCTGCGGGCTAGGACTTTGAGACCCCTGCCCTATAACTCTAAGGGTATGTCTACACTGGCAGAGTTACATCGCTGGCAGCTATATTGCTGCTCAGAGTGTACTGAAGGGAAACCACTGTTGTGTGTTCACACTGTCAGTTGCCTGTGCAATACCCTGTTCACGCTTAGATCGGTATTCAGAGCGGTGCATTCCGGGAAGCTATCCCACAGAACATCTCCTCCTCTTCTGCCGCTAAGAGTTGTGGGAAGGCGGATGGGGTTGTGGGGCATTCTGGGTCCTGTCCCAATGACCTGTGATGCATTTCTTCGCATTCCAGCAATCCCTGTGCTTCCGTCCACATTTGATGCCATCTTTCAGTGGTTTGTGTACTGTGTGCTCTGCCTCTTTGGTCTGCAGGAATGGATCCAGCACTGTTGACCAATATGCTACTCGTTCTCACTAACATGTCATGATTGGCAGTGGAGTTATTCATTAAACTACAAAGGCAAGAGGAGTTTGACATTGATTTCACCATGCGTAGTAGCTGCGACACAAGATTTCTTATGGCATTCATTGAGGTGCTGACCACAGTGGAATGCCACTTTTGGGCTTGGGAAACAAGCACTGAGGACTGGTGGGATCACATTGTGATGCATGGCTGTGGCTGCAGAACTTTCGGATGAGGAAAGCCACATTCATGAGACTGTGTGATGAGCTCGCCCCAGCCCTGCAGCGTAAGGACACGAGAATGAGAGCTGCCCCGTCATTAGAGAAGCGTGTGGTGATTGCACTGTGGAAGCTGGCTACTCCAGACTGCTACCAATCAGTCGCTAATCAGTTTGGAGTGGGAAAGTTTACCGTTGGACTCGTGTTGATGGAAGTGTGCAGGGCCATCAATCACATCCTGCTCTGAAAGACCATGACTCTGGGCAACGTGCATGACATTGTTGATGGCGTCGCACAAATGAGCTTCACTAACTGTGGTGGGGTGATCGATGTCAGTTATATTCCAATTCTGGCACCAGACCACCTAGCCACCGAGTACATTAATCACAAGGGGTATTTCTCAATGGTTCTCCAGGCACTTGTGGATCACCGTGGGCGTTTCACAGACATTAATGTAGGCTGGTCCAGGAAGGTGCATGATGCACACATCTTTTGGAACACTGGCCTCTTCAGGAAGCAGGGACTTTTTTCCTAGCTCAGAAGATCACTGTATGGGAAGTTGAAATGCCCACTGTGATCCTGGGAGACCCTGCCTACCCCTTAATGACATGGCTTATGAAGCCATACATGGGGAATCTTGACAGCAACAAGGAGCAGTTCAACAACAGGCTGAGCAAGTGCAGAATGACTTTTGAGTGTGCTTTTGGCATTTAAAGGCCTGCTGGTGCTGCCTATATGGGAGGCTGGATCTGGCCGAAGACAATATTGCTATGCTTATAGCCGCATGCTGTACGCTCTATAATATTTGTGACAAGAAGGGTGAAAGCTTCACTCAGGGCTGGAGCGCTGAGGCTCAGCGCTTGGAGGCTGAATTTGAACAGGCAGAGACCAGGGCTATTAGAGGGGTGCAGCATGGGGCCATAAGGATCAGGGATGCCTTGAGGCAGCAATTTGAAACTAAAAGCCACTAATGTTTGTTGCTATGCTCGGGAGTGCAGTGCTTGTAATGCTAGGGGGTGATTGTGGTGCAGACGATGCACTGTGAAGGTTTAAGAAAATTGCCTGTTGCTTTGCGGGGCTCTGTTTGCTTTAAATTAATGAAATATTGTTTTCAAACCTAGGCCCTTATGCGGCTCACCTGTGTGCACCAATGGTGTGTGTCTTCCCCCACTCATGACGGCAGAGTGGTGTGGGAAAGTTACCCTTAATGGGGCAAGAAACAAAGCAGATCTGCCAAAGAACCTGTGGCAGCGGATTACCCAGTATCTACATGAGTTTTGTGGAGATCTCTCTGGCAGATTCCTGTGAAGAGAGGGAGTCCATCAACATCCTGTTCCGCTGCCTACACTAAGCATGTGGTGGTACATGCATCATATAGACACAAGCCTGCTTTCTGCAACCCTTCTGCCCCCAACAACTTATTTCAGTGATTCCCAAAATCAGAGCCACTTACCGGGGCCGCCGCCTCCTGTTTGCGCTTTGCCAAGTTCTGGCAGCTGTGACTGGCTAGCCTCCTCTGGGGTAGAGAAGAGCTCCTGGCTGCATGCATCTCTGACCTCCAAGTCATCCTCTGTCTCATCCTCATCCAAGATTTCCTCTTCCTGGCTCGGTCCACTCTTGACTGGCATGTGGGCCACTGAAATATCTACAGGGGCCTTCGCAGTGGAGGTGGGGTCGCCACAGAGTATCGCGTCAAGCTCTTTGTAGAACCGGCAGCTCGTGGATGCAGCACCAGAGTGGCGGTTTGCCTCCCGCGGCTTGTGGTAGGCTTTCTGCAGCTGTTTCACTTTGACCCCGCCCTGCAGGGTGTCCTGGTCTGTCGTGCATCGTGAAATCTGTCCGTCAGTATCATAATTCCTATGGCTGGAGCGCAGCTGGGACTGGACAGCCTCCTCTCCCAAAATGCTGATGAGGTCCAGCAGCTCGGCATTGCTCCAAGCGAAGAATCGCCTGGTGCATGGAGCAGGCATGGTCACCTGAAAGATGCGCTGAGACCACTGCACGCATCACCAAGCAAACAGGAAGGGGACTTTCATGATTCCCAAGGAATTTTCAGGGTGGGGCTCACGGTTGGTCACATGAGGGCAGGGCAGTAGAGTTCAAAACAATGACCAGAGAGGTGAGAACGGGCACTGTGGGATACCTCTTGGAGGCCAGTTGCAGCGCTGTAATCGATCAGGCGGTCTATACTGGCACCGCAGCGCTGTAGCCCCAGCACAGAAAGCTGTACGCCTCTTGACCGGGTGGTGTGTGGTTTTTTTTTGTTTTGTTTTTTGTTTTGTTTTTTTTTTTAAACAGTGCTGCAACTGCACACTGTCTGCGCACTAAGTGGCTTAGCAGTGTGTACACCTCGGGAGTTACTGTGCAGAAAGTTGCCAGTGTAGACAAGGCCTAAATACGTAGATCTTATAAGGGATGGGATTTTCAAAAGTGTTCAGTATTGGTTTAGTTCCCATTGAAGTCAATGGTAGTTTTACCACCAAAAGTGTACTTACACTGTGATGTGGAGGCTCTGGTTTTAAATGCTTTTGCAGCTTTAGACTGAAAACTAGCAGAGGTGGTAATATCAACCATGAATCATCTTTCTTAATTTCTTTATGAAACAAATGGGCAATTAAGACATTCTGGTACCGAACTAGAGATAAGTGTTTAAGAATTTAGGAGGAAGAATTTTGATGGGTGGCATAGGTATACAGTGCTACATAAATCTTCTTTGCAATCAGATGTTTCTTACTTCTAGGACGTTAGGCTATGTGGCTAAGGTCAAATTCTAAAAATAAGGCCTAAATCTCATTTACATTAAGGCCCCTTTGCACTGTTCTGGCAGCGTAAAGGGGCATTTCATAGTTACCAACAGCTGATTACCCTGTAATCAATAGTCATTGCAGAGGGGAAAATGACAGTACTAACTCTTCCAAAACTTGAAGTACTTCAGAACTATGTGAGATAACAAAAATGCTTAGATTAGGTTACAGTTGAAGACTATCAGTAGAAGTATGTTGAAAAACAGACAGGTGTGCTGGTAAATACTACTTTGCTTTTGGGTCTTCATACTTTTATTTTTTTTTGTTTTGTTTTATTTATTTTTTAAATGGAGCTCCTGACCTCTTCCTTTATACTTCTGTTGCACTGGCCAGCAGCAGCTGGGAGTACACATGGGTGTAATGCAAATGTATGTTGATGAATCTTATATTCATTTGTCAAAAAGACTTCTCAAAACTAGAAACTCATTTTCCATTTAATGCCATGAAAATAAAGGCTTATACCTAAGGCCCTGAGAAAGCCAGAGTCAAAATTGAGCATGGAATGTTTTTTAAAGTTGCTTGCTTTGTTAACCCCCCAAATCTTGCTTTTTTAATTCCATATTGGCATTTAGTGATAAAAATGTTTGTCATGAAGTCTGTGACAAGTCTGAATGGTTTCTAAGTGATGGCTTGCATTTTGAATATAAACTAGTCTCTGGCAAATACTAAAAGCAAATTTGAGACCATGCTTGGTCTAAAATAAGCTGACCTTATACACCAAAAAGAAAATAAAGCAGTTGGACTACTCAGGAGCAGGTGTCCTAAATTGTTCGATTTCACTTTAACTTGCTAATTAAAATGCCTCATCCACAGCTGCTAGTTGATATAGTGGGAGACCTCAGCTGTCCCGCATTGCGGTAGCTGCTGCGGTGGGGTGGGAAATCCTAAATGGTTTAAAAAGAAATAACACACAAAAATTAGGGTGCAGAAACAGAGAGGGGAGATAAGTGATAAACTTGTTGCTCCAGAATAGCTTTCAACTGTAGTGCATCTGTCATGCTGGCACCACATTTACATCCATCCCATGTAACAATGTGATTATCTCTGTTTATTAACATAAATCTTAAGGTACCATATTTCCATCCTGAATGTTGAATCCTGAAGTGAGGTTAGAGAAACTTTACTCCTGTTTTTTTTTTTTTTTAAAGAAATGAGTCCCACATAATTTTGAAGTTTACTTCCTCTGCCGCTCTTTTTGGATCTTTTTCATACATTTGTGTCCCAGCAGCTTGAGTGCTATATACTATATCAAAGTGAAAAGGAGTACTTGTGGCACCTTAGAGACTAACACAAATTTATTTGAGCATAAGCTTTCGACCCATCACTCTCTCAGATCTTGGGAGACAGGCGAGTCCTTGCTTCAATCTCTCTGGTCACTCGATTACAGACCTAAAAGTGGCAATTCTTCAACAAAAAAACTTCAAAAACAGACTCCAGCGAGAGACTGCTGGATTGGAATTAATTTTCAAACTGGACACCATTACATTAGGCTTGAATAAATGTGGGGAGTGGATGTCATTACACAAAGTAAAACTATTCAAACCACCCCCCCCCCCCCCGGTTCCTCACACGTTCTTGTCAACTGTTGGAAATGGCCCACCTTGATTATCACTGCAGAAGGTTTTTGTTTTGTTTTTTCTCTGCGCTATTACCAGCAGGACCTTACCCGATCACTCTCGTTACAGTGTGTATGGTAACACCCATTGTTTCATGTTCTCTGTGTATATAAAATCTCCCCACTGTATTTTCCACTGCATGCATCCTATGAAGTGAGCTGTAGCTCACAAAACCTTATGCTCAAATAAATTGGTTAGTCTCTAAGGTGCCACAAGTACTCCTTTTCTTTTTGCAGATACAGACTAAGACAGCTGCTACTCTGAAACCTGGAAATATATCAAAGTGGGAGCTGAATTTTTGTGTTTGTAATTTTAGTTTAATTTCCAAAGCATCCACTAGATGTCACTGTTGTCCGTAATTACTATCATGGATTCATACCCCAAAATCCATTCTTCCAGTAATTATCTTTTTATAATGGTATGTTTTAATATAATGTTCTACATACAACCTAAGTAATATGAATTTTTTCCTGCAAAGCAGTAAACTCCACTTTTGAGGTTATTGTGTGTGTGTGTATATTAGTACTTCATAGACAATTTGAGACACATATTTTTACTGTCTTAAACACAAGTGCTGTTAATTATGTACTGGATTGTTGTCATCAGCTGTTTCTCAGGCTAGCCTGGAGTATTTTTTCCACCTTTCCCTTTGTATATTTTTCATATAAAAACTTTCCTTTTTTTAATGTTGTAGAGAAAAAAGTAATTACACACGAAACAGCTTTTGTCTTTCCTTTTTATATTAAGAGGTGTTTTAGTAGCTATTCACTAATATTAAAGATATTATCTCACATGAGACCTATAATTCTTATGCATGCCAGGTGTTCATACATTTCTTTACTGCAAATCTGGGAAGAACATGTAGCCTTCCGGTTGCTAATTAATGAAGTGCAATACTTTTATGCTGTACAAGATGAATAGCTAATTTCTTGGGCTGTGCATGTGAAGTATTGTCATCAAGCACTACAGTTTATAATTTTATTTTTGATATTTAAAGTTTTTAGGAATTGTAAGGGATCTGTAATAACTTTTTCTCAAAATGGTTTTACTTTTTTTTTTTAAACTCTTCATCAGCGATGAAACTGAGTTTTGTTTTTTGTTATCTTCAGCTTCTCTGACTCGGAGGCAAGTGGTTAAAGCAGTGTGAACTATTACAAGATCTTTAAAGCAAAGCCACTTCATTATACAACGATTCCGTTGGTTTCAGGATTGATTAACTGTGTGGAAAATCCAACTAAATTTTTTTATATTTTTCCATGGATGCTTGCCCAGTTCATGGAGTTTAATGAAAATCCTATGATGCTTTCATGTGTTTTTCTTTCTACTGACAACAGTCAGAGTTTTCAAAAGAATAAAACATTGTTTGCCTCTTTTTTTTTTTTTTTTTAATTAACTAAGCACTTCCCTGCCCTAGGTGGATATTCTGAGACCCAGGTGCACCATTTTAGAGTCATAAAGATTAAATGTCCTCCTCCCCTTCCCCCCCCCCCACATTCCTTTCTTCTGAGGATTATGTCACCACTACTTTGCATTTCTCTCCAAAAGGGTAAAACACTTATAGAAAAAATGTTCTAAACTGTTTATCACATTCCAAGTCCACCTTTAGTCTTTTAAATCATAAAATATTTGCAAGTGATTTTCAAAGGTATGATTCTACTTTGAAAGGTGAGTGTGTAAAAATTACAACTTCCTCAGAAGATCTTCCCCCAATTTGTCAGTCCTATCTGCTTCCTTTAGTGACTAATTTTAATCTTTTACATCTGATAACACTGCAGAGCCATTCCAGCTAAGAGTTAGTAAGATGGAATCTTTTGTTTCTTGTACATCAACAGTATTGTTAAGCTCCAATTGGTTACACCTGTGCAAATGAGCTGAAAACAGTGGGGTTGCATGGATGTAACTGAGGGCATAATTAGGCCTTTAGACTTTATTTTCAGTGGTAACACATGACAAAGCACTCCCTCCCTCTAGAGTCAGACAGATTTCTCCTTTATGTAGCTTGTCTCTCAGATTCCAGGTTAAGCCTGTGGCACTGGCAGTTAGAAAAGCATCTTCTAACAGTAGTTGCAGCACAGTTTGATCTGGAAACCACAGATACAAATATGCAATACCATTTTAACAGAATCACTTCTTGGAGTAGAGCTGCTCTGTATGTACTCCAAGACATAGCAATCCTCTCTGTAATGGAGGAAAGCTATACTTGACTGCTTCTGAAACCTGTCAATGCTACTTGTGCTCCATTGATCAGAGGAGATGGCTGGAGAGAAATGTGAGGAAATTCCTCACTAGGAGGCTGAGTATGCTGCCATCACAAATATCTCAAGAACTGCTTTCTTGTCTCGGCAGCACAAGACCAGCAAATTTATCTGCTTAATGCGATGAATCTATGTCCTATTAAAATGTGGAAAGGGTTATTCCTTGCCTTACATATGCCTTGGTGATTGCAGCAGTGCAGGAAAAGTCAATCAACAAAAGGCATACTAAAGACAAAGATCCCAAGAAGCTGGACTTCACCCCAGATTTAGGGTGGTAATACTTGCCTCCATCATTCCATCTCTTCAGGCCAAAGATCGGTTCATGACTCTCCAATTTGCAGGGCGTGCATTTCCAAATAGCTGTCCACCTGTCCCACAGGAAATACCTGAGATTCACCATGAGACCAAACCATTACCACTACAACGTACTGCCATTCAGATCCTCCGCAGCACTGAGAATTTATTACAAAATGTCTAGTTGCGATAGTGGCATACCTGAGAAGGCAAGGCATTCGTGTCCACCCCTACAACTGGCTGATCGGAGGCAGAATCCAGTGGAGGACAGCAACAAACCTGGAATGTGCCCCATTTCTATTTACAGGGCTGAGTCTCCCAGTGACCTATGAAAAATCATCCGTCACCCCATCACGGAGAATAGAGTTCATAAAAGCTGTGTTCCACTCCAGATCAGAAAAAGCATGTCTGCCTGAGGACAGGTTCCAGTTGTTAGAAGCATTCCTACTCCATTTAGTTTCAAAATGGGCTACAAAGATATGGACGTGTCTTGCAGTGTTAGGCCACGTGTCAGCATGTTGGTATTTGGCCTTGCTCGCCAAAATTCACCTGTGCTCTTTTCAACTCTGGCTCAGGTCAGTCTAGTCTTCCCTGCCGCAGAACCTTTCCCAACCCCAGGGAAAGGCTCTAGCAGGGGGGAAAGGCTCTGCCAGCTTCCTGCTGCTGGAGCTTTCCCCCTCCATAAGAAAAGGCTCCGGCGGGGGGGAAGCAGCAGGAAAAGGCTCCAGTAGGGGGGAGGCAGTGGGGAAAGTCAGCCTTTCCCCACTGCCTCCCCTATGCCAGAGCCTTTCGCTAACATGTATAGCTACGCACCACACTATAGATGCAGCCTGATTTTTGCTGTGGTGTGCCGCTACACCTACATTACACACCGCTGCTGGTGGAGTGCAGTACAGACGCCAAATGTCAGAATTATTGTTTCAGAGGAAGCCTGAGTTCAAGATTGTTGTTAGACACCTTCCTCCTGCAATGGAACAGAGGCCTGCTTTATGCCTTTCTGCTGATTCCCAGGGTAATTTCCAAGATCAAGAGGGACAAAGCCACGATAGTTCTTGGAGCTCTGTACTGGCCAAGGCAGTTTTGGCTGACAGATCTCCTTATGTCCAGTCAGCCTCTGATCTAGCTTCCAGACCACCCAGTTCTGATCTGACAGCATTATGGACAGATAATTCATCCAGACCAAAGTTGCTGAAGCTAATGGCATGGCTGTTGGTTAGCTGAGTACCACGGACAGAGACTGCTCCCTACGGGTCCAGGAAATCCTGATACAGAACAAACAAAAAAAATTTACCAGAAGGAGTTAGTCTTTTAAATGGAAGAGGTTCTTGATACGGGCAGCCCAAAATGTTCTGTACCCAGTCTAGACCTTGATACCACTGATCCTTGACAACTTATTGCACTTTAATAGGGTTGAACAAAGACTGCCCTTTTTTATCTTGCGGTGAATTCAGCCTGCTGACTGCCTGCACAGTCATACTTTGTCTTTTCTCATCCTATGTTTATTGATGTTTCTCAAAGGACTATACACACTTCCCACAGGTCAGAGAACCTACTCCTGTCTGAGATTTCTGTATAGTCCTTATGAAACTCATGGAGATTCCATTTGAACCTCTCTCAGAATGCTCTTTACATCACTTCACTCTGAATATGGTCTGTCTAGTTGTTGTTGTTGCATTGGCCGGAAATGTGAGTGAACTTCAGGCATTTATGGCTGAGCCCTCAACAGACACACAGTGATGCTATGGCCTCACCTAAAGCTAATTCCCAAGGCGGTTTCAGAACTTCATCAGTCATTCTGCCTGTCTTCCTGAAACCAAACAGGAGCCTTAAATAAGATCCAGACACTTTATTTTTCATCTTGTGAACAAATCAGCATATGTAACTTGCTATATGGTTATTTACTTTTTGGATGAGACAGATGCACTTTGTTCACTTGTTGGATACTATAGACTTAGCTAAACATCTTGTCCTCTGCTAAATACAAATGGAGTTAATAAGCCATTACACAATTTGTATAAAAGTTATATTTAAATTTCTCATATCCTATATTAATTTACTACATCAATTTGAAGCACAGCCTTCCTATTAAAAAAAAATAAATAAAAGAATGAGTAGAAATATTGTATAGTTCTAAAAGTGCTAGCAGGTAATTTAAAGCTGTTCAAACTTGAATTGTAAGGCTGCAGGAATAGTCAGTGTAACTCTCTGTATTGGTTCAGTGGAGATGGGTAGTATACCAAGTAATAGGGAATACATTTTCAAGGTGCAGTTGTGCAAGTGACTTTGGACGTGACTCTTTTTTGCATATAGCTATTTGTGGGGCTGCTTTTATAGCTTTAATATCTTAGAAATAAGAAACCTTCTGGAAAGCTGGTGAACAATTTCAAGTAATGGTCATTATGGTCTAGGTTTTGAATTGTGCCCCTTGTTTGTGTGGATGCAACTTTTGACCACTTGAGTATACAAGTTTTGAATTTGCATATGTAAACTCCACTGCTTTGTACACTAGCAGTAATGCTCAAAAACTGCATCTACTGGTGACTCAAGCATGTGCATGTACAGAGGCCATGTTGAAACATCTTCCAAATTTGTCCTTATTACTTGGGGTCAAATCCCACAGATATATTGAAATTTTTAGGTCATGGGGAATTCTGAATTTGCCTTGGGAACAGTTAGCAAAGATCTACAAATGTGAACATCAATAAAGCATTTAAACACTGATATATCAATATTGACTTAGTGATATGCTGCCAATGTTTAACAAGCAGCTCCCATGAAAATGTTTCCTTTTAATCTGCAATAAAATCCTTGTTACCAGGGCTCTGTGTACGTGCCAGGAGGGGTGAGGTACTGGGGAATGAATATGTTCCCATTTTCAACAGAAATGCTTTCTCCTAACCAAGAACGAAGGCAATACCACTTGGCAACCAGATTCTGCACATTCAAGCATGCATGCTGTAAATGCTGGTACTCTATTCCTGTAAAATAGATCAGATATACTGATAGAGTAGCTGTGCTCAAGTTCCATGGTTTCAGTTGGAGTATGTGCATTAAGATTTTGTATGAGAGCCTGAGATGATCTTCCCCTCCCCCACAATGAAACTGAATCAAGGTACATCATACTTAGTTCGGTTTTGTGCATTTCCAAATAGAAGAAAGGCTTGATTTTTAGAAACATCTTTTTTTTTTTTTTTTTTTTTTTTCCCCCTTCCTCCGGGTCTCATGAAGATATCGATGGCATGGATGATTAGCAATATCTAGATGAAGAACATGCTTTATTAGAGCCAGGGAAAGCCCCCCAACACTTCAATTTGATGGAGGAATTTTAACAAAGGTTGCTGTGAGCCTGCTCCAGCTCACCATAGCCATAATTCCAATCCCTACTATGTTAGTCTTCACAAAAAATGTTGGATACATCCAGCTAGGAGTGGAGTCTCAAATACTTATTAGTTTTTCATCCATGTATCTCAAAGCATTTTGTGGACACATTCTCACTTTTTACTGATGAAGAAATTGAGGCATGGGAGGTGGGGGAGTGAATGGTTGAAGGTTACCCAGTGAGCTAGTCGAAGTCAGAATTAGAATCTAGGTCTCATGACTCTGTCCTGAGCTCTGACCAGCCATCCGTAATGATTACAGAAGTACATGGGTACTCCAATACCTGTCTGTATCTGCACTATGAACAAATTTCTTTGTTCCTCTGAAACGTCAGCTGCTGGCCACTGCTGGAGACAGGATATCGGACCCCTGTTCCTAAATTTAGAGTTGGGTTTGTTTTCTCAAAGTTTTTCTTAAGTCAATATGGAAACATGATAATATATTGGGTTTTTTAGGCTGAGTAGCAGCATCCAGGGGATCAAATCCTCCAGCCCTTGTGTAGCTATAACGCCCACTGACTTTAATTAAAATTTTATCTGTATAAGTACTACAGGCCTGGGCCCATAAAGAGCAAGAACACAGTACATTTTTTTCCTTAACTTTTTCATAATGGCAATGTAGAGCTGTACACATTGATTCATAGAGTATTAGAAGTAAACCCCTTTGTTTTCAGTTTAAACCAGTTTTTACTGAAAATTTCCCAGGTTTTACAAAAAGTAGTATTCATTTTTTTCTGATTTTTTTTTTTACCCTACTTTTGTATCATTCAAATATATATGAAGTAATTTGTTTTATTAGGAAAATACAATACATTGCACGAGGTACATGTTTTACAATAATACATTAGTGTGTGTGTATGTGCGAAGCTGCCTGTTGAAGTAAGGCTATGTATTAGTCTAGAAGCTGCACAAAATGAACAAACAGGCACGCACGCAAGCTCTGAAGTGCGTGCGTATCTGAATGTACTAATGAATCTCACACCCACCATGTACACATTTCAAGCTTTTAGCAGATAAGTTTAAAGATTTGACACACTAAAATGGGAAGAAAATGAAAATCTGTTTGTTTTTGTGGTAATAAACACTAATAAATTCCCCGGAAAAGTTAAATAAAATAAAAACTGGAAACAAAGAGCCCTAAGTATAAGGCCAGAAGGGAGCATTGTGATAACCTAGTCTGACCTCCTGCATAAGAGACCACCTGCTGCGGCGCTTTTATTCACTCGGTGGCTCTCCGGCGGCAGGCCCTCACTCGCTCCGGGTGTCTTCGGCAGCACTGAAGGTCCCGCCGCCGAGGTGCCACCGAAGACCCGGAGTACCGCTGGGTGAGTAAAAGCGCTGCAGCAGGTGGTGCCTTTTTTTTTTTTTGATCACTCCCCCTGTTCCCTCAACAGGGGAAAATTTTAAAAGGTGCCAAGACATTGACAAGATGCCACTTGTGGCCGCTACCCTGCTCCCCCCTAGCTACGCTACTGATACCAAGGGAGGAAAATAACTTTTGAAGTGGGAAGAGAGTGGCCCATTACAGACAGTTGACAAGAAGACGTGAGTAACAGTAGGGAGAAATTAGTATTGGGGAAATTAAGTTTAGGTTTTGTAATGACCCAACCACTCCCAGTCTCTATTCAGGCCTAATCTGATGGTATCCAGTTTGCAAATTAATTCCAGTTCTGCAGCTTCATGTTGGATTCTGTTTTGCTGAACTGGAACACTTTTGTCCACATGTTTGTTGACCCCCTCAAAGAATTCTAATTGGTGAGGCATGATTTTCCTTTACAAAAGCTGTGTTGACTCAACATATCAGGTTCATGTATGTGTGTGAGAATTCTGTTCTTTATATAGTTTCAGCCGATTTGCCTGGTACTGAAGTTAGGCTCACTGGCCTGTGATTCCCAGGATCACCTCTAGAGCCTTCTTTAAAAATCAGCATCATATTAGCTATCTGCCAGGCATCTGGTACAGAGGCTGATTTAAGCGATAGGTTAGTAGTTCTGCAATTTCATATTTGAGTTCTGTCATAAATATAAAGGGAGGGGTAACCATCTTTCTGTATACAGTGCTATAAAATCCCTCCTGACCAGAGGCAAAACTCTTTCACCTGTAAAGGGTTAAGAAGCTAAGGTAACCTCACTGGCACCTGACCCAAAATGACCAATGAGGGGACAAGATACTTTCAGATCTGGAGGTGGGGACACAAAGGGTTTTGTCTGTCTGTGTGATGGTTTTGCTGGGAACAGATCAGGAATGCAAGCCTTACAACTCCTGTAAAGTTAGTAAGTAATCTAGCTAGAAAATGCATTAGATTTTCTTTTGTTTAATGGCTTGTAAAATAAGCTGTGCTGGAGGGAAAGTGTATTCCTGTTTTTGTGTCTTTTTGTAACTTTTAAGGTTTTGCCTAGAGGGATTCTCTGTTTTGAATCTGATTACCCTGTAAGGTACTTACCATCCTGATTTTACAGAGGTGATTCTTTTACCTCTTCTTTAATTAAAATTTTTCTTTTAAGAACCTGATTGATTTTTCATTGTTCTTAAGATCCAAGGGTTTGGGTCTATGTTCATCTGTACCAATTGGTAAGGATTATTATCAAGCCTTCCCCAGGAAAGGGGGTGTAGGGCTTGTGGGGGATATTTTGGGGGAAGACGTCTCCAAGTGGGCTCTTTCCCTGTTCTTTGTTTAAAACGCTTGGTGGTGGCAGCATACTGTTCAGGGACAAGGCAAAGTTTGTACCTTGGGGAAGTTTTTAACCTAAGCTGGTAAGAATAAGCTTAGGGGGTCTTTCATGCAGGTCCCCACATCTGTACCCTAGAGTTCAGAGTGGGGAAGGAACCTTGACAAGTTCCTTCAGGACACTTGGGTGAATCCCATCTGGTCCTGCTGACTTATTGTTTAATCTATCAGTTTGTTCCAAAACCACCTCTATCAATACCTCTGTCTGAGACAGTTCCTCAGATTTGTCACTTAAAAATTAAGTTAGCTTCTCTGCAATGGCCTTGTCTTCCTTGAGTGCTTCTTTAGAACCTCGATTGTTCAGTGGCTCCACTTAATTGTTTGAAAGGCTTCCTGTTTCTGACAGAAAGCAATTTGCTGATAGTTTTTGTGTCTTTTGCAAGTCGCTCTTCAAATTCTTTTTTGACCTGCCTAATTATACTTCTACATTAGACTTGCCAGAATTTATGCCCCTTTCTATTTTACTCAGTAGGATTTGTCTTCCAGTTTTTAAAAGGTGTCAGCTTGTCTCTAACCATATTTTACTCTGTTTAGCCATGTGGCCATGTTTTTTGTCCTCTTATTGCTTTTTTTAATTTGGGTTATACATTTAATTTAAGCCTATATTGTGCTGGTTGCAGGCATTTCATTCTTGTGACTGTTCGTTTTAACTTCTGTTTAACTAGTCTCCTCGTATTTGTGTAGTTCCCCATTTTGAAGTTAAATGCTACTGTGGTGGGTTTCTTTGATATTTTCTCCACTACAAAGATGTTAAATTTATTTATGTTATGGTTGCTATTACAAGCGAGTCAGCTATATTCACCTCTTGGACCAGATGCTGTGAGCCACTTAGGACTAAATCAAGAATTGCATCTCCCCTTGTGGGTTCCAGGACTAGCTGCTCCTAGAAGCAGTCATTAATGGTGTCTAGAAATTTTATCTCCGCATCTCGCCTGTGGTGCCATGTTCCCAGTAAATGTGGGGATAGTTGAAATCCCCCATTACTATTGGGTTTTCTCTTTTTGTAGCTTCTCTAATCTCCGTGAGATCTAATTCCCCATTCGCAATTACATTTTGAGACTGCTCAGTTAACCAGTGTTTAATCTGTGCCATATTATTTTTGTATTGTTCTGCTTTCTTAATCAATATATCATGTGGTGTGATGCCAAATGCCTTACAGAAGTATATTACATCAACACTATTAGCTTTATGAAACACACTTGTAATCTCCTAAAACAAACAAACAGTTGCTTGTTAGCTCAACGGGCAGTCAAATGCAAATTTTGGTAGTCTATATACTGTAGTAGCTCTCAATACTCCTTTGAATTATGCAGAGTGAGTGTATTGTAACCATTTTAAAGATGGGCTAAATTGTTTGCAAATAGGTTGAGTCGCTTGTTCAAGGTCACATACTGAGTCAAGACATGAGGCCCCGTGCTCCAATCCCTAGACAACACTGCATTCATATTCTCTTCCTTCTTTCTCCCCTTCTACTGTTTCTCCTTTCAGGCTGGCACCTGGAAATGAAAGGTAGCACTGTTCTGCTGGTAGTTTTTGTGTCTTTTGCAAGTTGTAAATGTAAATGTTTTCCCTTGTGTACCTGCTGCAAGTGAAATTGTCTAGAATTAAGTGTGCTTATAGCAGGGCTGGTAGGGAAAATACTTTTCATACTGGAGTGGGACACTACCCTCCCATCTTCACCTCTTGGAGATGGATATCTGGATATTGGTTACTACCCAAAATTGTCCATTGCCTGACAAAGTGTTCCTAAAGTAAGCAGGCTATTAATTTGAGGATTGTTAAAAACTAAGCAAGGTGAAACTTGCTATCAATCATGTTTAAAATGTAATAATTTATTTGCAGGTGTAACGGAGGCATTACATTATTTCATTCCGCAAACCACCAAACAGTTATTTTGTACTATAAATTAGCTGCTACCTTGTTGTTTCAGTGCTAGACTAAATAAGTCCAGTTAATTTCATTGTTGCTGGTATTTACCTATGCTCACTTGGATTCATCTGTATACCTTAACCCCACTGGGGGGATTTTCCTATGCAACATCCCACTAATTGTAGAGTAATCACTGTTAAATTGGACTTTATTAGTAATGTTTTTATAAATTGACTGTTTATTTGTAAGGTCTTGACATTTTTTATTAGACACTTTGGTTTTAATAGATTTTTTTTTTTTCTATAGGGGTTTGGCTATGTGAGAAAGTTGCACCTTATTGAGTTAGCTTTTAAACCAATATAATACTGATGTAAAAGGCTGTGTGGACACACTTATTCCAATGTAAAAGTGGCTTATTTTGATTAAACATGTTCTTCATCAACTTAAACTAAATCAAAATAGTATCTACACATCCTTTTGTGTAAGTTTCATTGTATCCGTGTAAATACTAGTTCAACTTTCTCATGTAGACAATACGTAACTTATTTGTCTGAAAAGACATAGTATTTCTTATTTTCTAATCAGCTGGGTTTCAATAGTACTTTAGCTGGCCATGAATTCTATTCACATTCAATGGTTTTAATGCAGTCTTGTTACACTTCTGCATTATTCACTATACTTAAGGCTTTATCTAGCCCAAGCTCCCTCTGTGACTGCTGACCCCACTTGTTCCCTGAGCTATACAGCTGCAGAATCCAAGTGAGGATGGTTGGGTAATTCAATATTTATAGGTTTCAGAGTAGCAGCCGTGTTAGTCTGTATCCGCAAAAAGAAAAGGAGTACTTGTGGCACCTTAGAGACTAACAAATTTATTTGAGTATAAGCTTTCGTGAGCTACAGCTCCGATGAACTGGGCTGTAGCTCACAAAAGCTTATGCTCAAATAAATTTGTTAGTCTCTAAGGTGCCACAAGTACTCAATATTTACAGCAACTATATAATGCCCAAACCGGCAACATACGGCTACAGAAGACTGCCACATTCCCAGGACCAAGTCAGCATTTACTTTGCTTACCTGCTTTAAATGCCCCCTAGACTTGCAATCATGGCTCAGAAAATGAGGGGCAAGGGGCTTATAGACTAAGTTTTCCCAGAAATAGTTGATGGGTAGGAAGAGTAAGTTCCTCTTTCCTTCCCCATTTCCAAGAAGAGAGCCCTCAAATGGTAGAAAGGAGGTTGGTGAGGTGGTGATTGATCAAGGAATTATCTCCAGCTATCACTTTCTAGAGATAAGTTGGGTAGCTGAGACCTGTATGTGGTGTAAGATACTTTTAATAAAAAATTGTCTGGAACTGAGAGCTTGGTCTTTTTCCTTTCATCTCCCACACCTCTCAAGACATCATGGGAGCTGTAGTAACTTTTACAGACTACATGGCTTCACAAGGAGAGAGACTTCAAATCCAGAATAGGCAACTGTTCTAGGAGCTTATGTCCATGAGATCTCCTCCCCTTCATGTTGCTCCACAGTCTTCTGCAGCTGAGGCTTTTGTGGGGAGGGAAGGAGGGAATTTCCCCAAAAGGGCTTAAGCCTTCATGTTAAGAAGTTTGGACCTTCCACTATACCGATGGCCTCTCTGGAAATTTGCAGAATGGAGCACTTAATTTTCAGACATGTATAATGGGAAACTTGAAGGAAACAAAGCAAGAAGAAAAAAGGATCTAATTCTTTTTCTCACATTGGTGTAAATCAAAGGCAATGACTTTATCATGGCATGAAGCCAGCTAAGTAAGGGTGGAATCAACCCCTAAAGTATGCTTTGGGAAGCCTGTGTCCTCTGGCTGGTAGCTGCATTGTAAAACTATAGAGCAGACTATCGTCTATTTGTATCAAGTCAGGAGATGGTGAAAATGGACACAACAAATGCATATTGGCAGATAATACTAATTTATCTGGGACTCTGTCAACCTGTATTGTACACTTCAGCACCAGCGGCTGTGGCTTATTCCCCTTTGCTGTCAGTGAGCTGGGTCCAAGAAAATCAAGTAATCAAATGTATAAACTGTGGAACCAAATGAGGCTAATTTCTTTGTTTAATATTTGAGACTGCAGGGACTTGGGAGACCATCTTTGTTACAGTTTATGTAGCAGACTGCTACATAGCCAGTGAGATACAGTAGGAATGAAACTCCAGAGTTCAAGTGCTGATCTCTGTGTGTATTCCTCTGCGGTATGCATGTTTTCCAGGCACCTGAGACAAGAAGATTCTTGCTAGTAATGTCCACTGGTCCATGCCTGTGCTTTTTCCCTTCTTGTGCATTGACCTGAGGGCATAAAGATCAGCGCAGACTGACTCTCTCTCAATTTCCTTCTTACCTCCACATGGTCTGAGAACCCTCCAGTGTCCACAGTCACCCCTCCAGTCTTCCCCCTATAGCCAACCTCTAAATATTATAAAATGTAAATCTTGTATATAAAAATTCTTAGATTTCAGGAGAAATCTGCTCCCTACGCATACCCTTCCTGTTGTAGGATTCCAATTATGCCCAGAATTCCAGACATCAAGAACTTTCTCCTGCCCTCATTCCTTCCTGATCAGCGATGACCACAAGAGGTGTCTCTACTGCCTTGGAGAAGCTCGTATCTGCACTAAGTGCAGTACTTGTCACCTCTTCCCACCCTGAACCCATCAAGCGTGGGAGTTATGGCTTAGGAAACATTTCATTGAGTGCTCTATCAGGCCCAAGTTGGATCTGGGTTTGGCAGACTCCCCCACCCAGCGGGCAGAGGCATTCAGGAAAGTGCTGCCTAGCACTACAACTTCAGATACAGGAACAGGCAAAGGCAGAGCCATGGACTCCTTGTGTCTATCTCACCATGAGGGTTGGAAAAATCTCCCTCTAAATCCACTTCTAAGAGGAGGTTCTGGTTCCCCTACAACCTCACGGTCTGGTGACTCTTCATGTCTGGTGCAGGGAAGCTCAAAAACCCATCGAGATCATGGTACCGAACTGCAGGCTGCCAAAACTAGGAGTACCTCCATTTTGGCAATGTTGGCAGCTGTTGGACCGTTTACTAAAGGGGAATGAGCCTAGACCAGTATGACTATCGGTACCAGTGAAGGACAGATTACCATTCTATACACCATTGGCACCGACATACATTTCTGAGCCGACACTGAAAGTTCACAGGGAGAAGATGCCTCATGGCAGCAAATACACCACTTTGGAGGACATGACTGTCCCGCTGGACCCAGAATCTCCCATCCTATGAGAACTGATTCTTACAAGGGAGATTGTGACAGCATCTGTCCTTGAACATTATGAAAGAAATAGATCTCCTGTTCCCTGTACTGGTTAGGGTATTTCTTCACTGATGGTTCCAACAGTGCTACCTTTGGAAATGGAGCCCGCATTTTCTTAGTTGCACGGTTCTGTTGTGGGGGAAGGACCACTATTGCTTCCTCCAAAAGTCATCAGCTCTGATAGAGGTTCCAGAATTTCCTGTGGTCCAATATGATGATATAAGATGTGCTCCCCTAGGTTGGATGGTATCCTGTACCTTGAAGTCTACCTCAGCCCATGCTGGATCCTTCTACCGAAACTCTCACCATCCCTCTAAATCAGGGGACCAGCCTAAACTCTTTCCAGAGCCCATGGGGGAACAAAAAACAACAGCTGGATCTCGCAGTACCGCTGGTACAATCGGACATATTGTCTTCCTCTCCTGATGAGGTGGTTGCATCAGCATTACTGTCCTCGCTGGACAATCACAAACAGTTTCAGGAGCAGTTAAGAAAAGGTGCTGAAGCCCTTCGGAGTCCCTTGAAGGAAGTCAATGAGTCATCCCACAAATTCCTGGACGTTCTGCACAGTAAAGGACCTACTACAATAGCATTCCTGATCAATAATGCTATACTATAATCTGCCAAAGTGGTGTGGGAACACCCCAGCAACAAGAGACCCACTCGTAAGAGAGCAGAAAAGAGGTACTTTGTTCCTACCAAGGGAGCAGAGTTTTTTCTCACACATTGTGTCCCCAACTCCCTGGTTGTTCAGGTTACTACAGAAAAGAGTAAATGATAACACACAAGATTTATTCTCTCAGATAAGAAGGCCAAATGCTTGGAATTTCTAGGGAGAAAAGTTATTTACATCTACAGCCTACAATTCTGAATAGCCAAGTATCAGGTACTGTTGCAAAGTATGATTTCAGCAACTACTTCAAGGCTTTGGAATTTAGTGACACACTCCCTCAGGAGGACAGAGTGCAATTCCAAGTCCTTATTAACAAGGGTAGTCTGATAGCCAGATCATCTCCTCTTCAAGCTGCAGTATACTCTGCAGATATAGCTTCTAGATTGATAGCAAGTGCCAATGTTATATGCATATAACATATGTTATATGCAGGGAGCCCTGATTTTATTCCTCAGGTTTCCCCAGGGAAGTACATTCCAGTGCGGAGCCTTCCTTTTCAAGGGGGCTGCTTGGTAAATCAACAGACCGATGAGTCATTGTAGTCATTAAATGATTCAAGGGCAGCCCCCTGTTTTCTGAGGATGTACACCTCGGCGCCCAAAAGAAAATACACAAGACAACCTTTTCAACCTAGACCAACACACAGCCCTCCTTTCACCATAGGGTATGAATCCCCATGTAAGTGTCAGAGGGTGTAGCAGAACAAGGACAGTGCGTCACCTCTTTCCAGCTACAACTGCCTGTCAAATAGTACTTTTGATGGGAATTTACCCAAGGTCCTCCCACTTCTGAGGTCTGTTTTAGTCGCTGCTGTGCTCAATTTTTGCATGTATAAGAGAGAATAACAATGGACAAATAGGTTCTCGATACTGTCCACTTTGGTTACACCATAGAGTCCCAGTCCCTTTTCCGGGACCATTGTCACGTGAGGCAACTCTTACGGGAGGTAGACTTCCTCTTTCTAATCACCATTGAGTCAGTACTACTTCAACATTGAGGAAAAGAATTTTATTCATCATAATTCCTCATCTCCAAGAAGAAAGGCTAATGCAGACCGGTGTTAGACCTTTGGCACGTCAATGTCTTCATCCTGAATCTTAGTCTTCAGATTGTCACTATGGCATCGATCATCTCGTCCTCAAACAGAAATGAGTGGTTCATGGCACTCAACATGAAAGATACATATTTTTCATATAGACATCCTTCCCTCCCATAGGAGGTTTGTGAGGTTCAAGATAGGTGCAAACCACTGTCCATGCAGGGTGCTTCCCTTTGGACTGGGAAAAGTGCCCAGTTATTTTCAAAGGCACTTCCATCATGACAATTCAATAGTCTTTCCGTACCTCGATGATAGGCTTCTGATAGGAAGGTCTTATTGGAGCGTAACAATCACCACCTAATCTCTCATCAGTCTTCTAACATCTTTAGGAATCTGAATGTAGAAAAGTCCATTTTAGGTCCAACACAGACCATAGACTTCATTGGAATAACTAGATTCATCCAGAACTCGCCTCCCAAGTTTCAGTATATGAGCGTCCTGATCAATCAGCTCTGGAGCCCACAAACGTTAATTTGATCATGCCTTATTCTCCTGGGTTTTGGTGTTTGTGACACCATTCTCAAGGCTCTGACTTCGCTGTCTGCAAGCCGAGCTTTGAACAATACATGTGCCCAGTAGGCACAGTATTGATAAGTTAGTTACCTTACCTCCCAGGGTATGGGTGTCTCTTGCTTGGTAGCAGGACTGAGAACAGGTGTGCAAGGAATTTCTTTCACTCTGCCACCTCCGTAGAGGACGCTAATTACGGATATATCCCTTGTAGGCTAGGCACATATCTGGACAAACACACAGCCCAGAGAACGTGATGCCTCATATTATCAGGCTGTACATAAGTCTCCTGGAACTGAGAGCAGTCTGAGAGGCCTGCAAATGATTCTTACCATTCATTCATTCCAAGTACATTCGGGTTATGTTGGACAGTATACCCCTTTGTGTAGAGGCAGTCCGCCTTTAGAATTGGTGGATTCATCATCAGATTACCCTATCAACAGTTCACCTTCCAGGAATACGCAATACAGCAGACACATCCTGATGGAACACAAATGGTCTCGTTATTACATAATCCTGCCTTGAGTCCAGGGGTCTGAACTAGATGACCTCTTGAGGTCCTTTCCAGTCCTCCACTTCCATGATTGGGGTTGGGGGCTTGACGTTTCCTGACTGGGATGCATACTGGGCCTTCGCAGGTCAGCTCAATGCAAACAGTCCTAGGTTCCCACCGTATAGGCATAGGCCTGATGCTTAAAATGTTTTTTTCTCAAGTCAGAGAGGCGGCTCAATCTGCATGGGTTCAGGCTGTGGGGAAGGCGTAGCAGGTTGGTGGGTCAGAGTAATCAGAACTGGTGGGGGTTGGAAACCTTGGCCTTTCTTGGCAGCTTTCTGTCAGGCGGTCATGCCTAGTGGTTGGAGCAGTAGAGGTCAGGAGCCAAGAATCAGGAGTTAGAATCTGGAACCAAGCAGGGGAGCATGACTGAAGTGGAGTGGAGCAGGACAGGAGCAAGGTAGGAACAGGAACAGCTCTGGGCATAAACATTGAGCAGCTGCTAGCCACATGCTGCTTCTAGGTTTAAGAGCAGGTCTGGTGACATGCTTCAGTCAGTTGTGGGATTTGGTCAATCGATGTTCAACTGTCGCAGGGTAGATACACCCTATCATCGGGTGCTGGGTCACATGCGGCAAATAAGGGGTTACAGCTTAAGTGACTAGAGTAATGTACTGCTGTCCTAGCCTATAAAGCAGGGCAGCATGGCCTAGCGGCCAGAGTCCTAGGGGCTGTGCCTGCACCCTGCGGTAGGTGTGGGGCAGAGTAGGGGATCAGGCCCACCCTATTCCACCAGGTCCCAACCCAGGGCCCTGTGAAAGTGGTAGTCCGCAGCTCCGGCTCTGTTTCCTGTTTTAACAGGCACTTCCTACCCTTGGTTCCTGCTCTGTCAGTTCTCCTGGGGGTGACTGCCGTCCAGCTCACTTTCATTCTCCAGGGTCAGCTGGGGTTCCGCCGTTGATCCCACTGGCTTGGCCTCTGTAGCCTGTAACTCTAGCAACTCCCTGGCTGCAGCATCCATCTGCTGTCCTCCTGAGCCAGCTCAGATTGAGCTGAGCCACACTCCTTTTATATCCTGTCTCCAGGGGCGAAGGAGCATGGCCTCTTCGTTCCACAGTGGGTGGTTAATCCCAGCTCAGTCAGTGCGTGGTAGATATACCCTGTCACAGGCAGCTAGCTAGTCCCAGACCCAGCTGCAGGTCCTGGTTCCTGACACACAGCGAGGCATATAGTCTGATTAATGTAGAAGTCCGACTTTACTTTTGGGGCATACTTTGGTGCAGTCTCGGGGGAGGGGAAAGAGTGGGAGTGGGGCCTAGGGTGGAGGGGGGGTGGAGCATGGGCCTCTTGAGGGAGGAGGCCGAGTGGGGGCAAGCCTCGGGATGGGGCCACAGTCTGGGTGCTAGTGGGGGTCCCCCCCATTTCTAGGGCACTTCAGGCACTCAGACCCAGCTTCCCCAAATGCAGGAGTCGCACTGCCCATGATTCCAGCTCTGACTGCTAGGCCAGACTACCTATGTCCCGGGTTGTGACTGTTTTATTCCTAAGCCTCATACCACCAGTGAGGCTCAGTCTCCATTCCCTGGACATATATTGGGAATTGGCATTCTATTTCAAAGATCAATGCCTTTTTAGGCTGGGCTCTGTGTAGCCCTATTGGAACGTATGAAAGGGTAATCATAATCTTTATTTACAAAGACTATTAAAGTGGATTTTGGGCTCTGTCTTGCTCTGTTACCAGTTACCTGATGTGCTTTCACCTTGCAGAGTGAAGGTCCACTCCACCAGAGCAAAGGCTGCTTTGGTAGCTTTGCTTTGGGAGGTACCACTCCTTGTTATCTGTAAAGCAGAGATGTGGAGTTCTGTTCAGACCATCAAAAGGTACTATGCCCTAGCTTAAGCGTACTCGGCTGATGTATCCTTTGTGTCAGCTGTTCTACAGTCATAAATATGGCAGAAATCCTCACACCCTCCTCTATGAATACTGCTTGTCAGTAACACAGTGTAACACACATGTGGACCATCACTTGAAGAAAAAGAAAGGTTACCTGCCTCCGTTAGCTTTTTGTAACTAGAGTTCTTCAAGATGTGTAGTCCCAATCTATATTCCATTACCTGTCCTCCTCCCCCTCTGCTTTGGATCAAGACACTTGCTTCATGATAGTGAAGGAACTGGAGAGTCCTGCACACCCCCCCCCCCCTTCTACTCTCGGAGCAGAGAAGGGAAAGCATGTCCATTGGTCTGTGCCTATGCTATTAGCAAGAGTGTTCTGGTCTCAAGTGCATGGAGTACATGCATACCCACAGTGGAATACAGGTAGGGACTGCACATCATGAAGAACTCCAGTTACAGAAGGTAGGTTATCTTTCTTTACACCAGGGATGAATTTGCCCCATGTAGTTAAAATGCCTTTATTTTGGTTATGTATTTCTGTGTTCATCCTGTTTTGTTCTCTGTACTACTTCCTCCTTCCTCCCCTTATTCTCTATATTTTCTTCTTGTGTATCTGCCACTCAGTTAAGGCATACATCTTCAGGGGCTTTATCTGTAGCTTTTAATCCTTTCTACTACATCCAACATGTTTTTGAGTCCTTGAAAGTGCCTCTTTTTTAATTTCATCACTAAGATGTACCAAGGACACTGTTTTTAGCTTTCCTTGACAATGTGGGCCATCTCCTGGCACTCCAAGAAAGACCAATAAATGCTTTTGTACCCAAGCATCCACATACTTTTTCTGTTAAATCTAAAGGAGCCAATCAATATGGTTTTAAAAAGCATTTAAAATTATCTCCAATTAAATTAGTATTGTGTCAAAATGTGGGGGGAAAAAATCACATTACCTTTGTATGTGACCAAAATAAATATGGTTAAATCCCCATGGACAGTCAGTGCTGTTATGTTTACCAGGGTAACTGGCTGCATTCAGTTGTGGGTTATGAAAGTGCCCGCTTGAATACTCCACTGAGCTATCAGACAGAATGACCAATAGTTCATTGTACTAATTGACCCTGTCAGTATAATAGAAACACTTGCAAATAAAATTCCCCCTGCCAACAAAGTTGCAAATGAAAAACCCAGAAGTAACTGTATATTATCTAACTATCTTGGAATGCTGTTACTCAATCAGCGAACATGGGGCAAAATCATTAACTGAGCAGGCTTTGTACACAGCAAAAATTTAAGTGATCTTTCTTGTAGCGAGGAAGTCATGTACATTCATAAAATCATTAAATAGCTCACTTTCCCCAGTCAGAGCTATATTTCCTAACAATTGTAGTTAACATTGCTATGGCTCGAGTCCTCTTGTGTTGTTTGTCTTGTTGGATTGCTTTTTATTGTAATGCACCCTGTTCTGACAGGACAAGAATTCTTGGCTGGGAATCACGGTGTGTTGTAATGAGGGTGGAGTATGTTTGTCATTCTGCAGTGCTGACAATTTACATGAGTGTACCAATATCCAGAACCATACGTCCTATGACAGTGTAACCCCAAGAATCATTTGTACTGGATAGAAATAGAAAATAATCACAGTAAATACAGTACATCTACATTTCCTATCAAGAACATAATCTTGAGTTTTTATTACTGTTGATCGTGTATTTTTCATTAAAATATCAGAAAGCACAAAAGCATTTCATCCCAGAAATAAGACTTCAAAAATTAAATCTGTTTTATATAGATGCCACCTGTGTTAGACTTTTGTCATTTTACGGAAGGTTGGTTAATGTCACATGGAAAGAAACAGCACCAGATATCTAAATAAGCTGTGGGAAACTGTGGAAGACGTCAGACTTCATTGTATACTGTAAGACAGTGATAATTTGTTTGCCTGTGTAAAAACAAAACAGGCAAGATAGCATTTGTGAAAGAGTTTGTAAAAGACTGTTCTAACTATTGAATAAACTTAACAGATGACAGTTTTAAAAAACCCCCACAGATCTGCAAATGGGGGGAGAAGATGGTATATTTTACCTAAAGTAAGAGACAATATGTAATAAGGGATTTTGTGGTTTTACAGCTCAATGCATGTGTTTGAAAGCTGTTCTCTCAGCAATGTGGGTGGCAGGTTATGCTACCATATAATGTATTGTAGTTGGCTCTCCACACTTGTCAGAGTTAGCGTTCAACCATTCGGAAAATTTTCCCATTGTTCTATCATGTGAACCAAGACTAGTGCTGAATTCCCAATAACCTACTGACGGGAAAAAAGGTTTAATTAGAAAGTCTGAGATTTGATTACTTCTGTTATTGTTTTAGTGTAGCTATATAATTTAAGAATTCTGTCTGTAAATGCAATCAATTTTCAATCAAAAAGCTGAAAAAACAAACTTAGTGTAGTGCAGTCTCCAACAGTTTTTAGAGAAATCTTGTGTACTCAATTCTGCCTTTCTTCAGCATTAACACTCTATTTCCATCTTAAACATGTTTGCTTTAGATGGATCATAGCTTTTGGCAGCTACTTCATTTTTAGCAAATAATACTGTTTCTAGTAAGAGTTGCAAAAAAAAAAAAAAAAAAAAACTTTGTGTGAGGTCCTTGTAAACTGAACCTTGGGAACATTATGTTATTTCTGTATTTTCCCTTCTTTTGTGCTGCTTTTCTGTTTGTGTCATGGTTATAAATTACATCATTTAAACTGGAGAATTAAAAACATTTTGTGATTCCCATAAATTTCAAAAGAGAGGGGTTTTTGTTTTGTGTGTGTGTGTGTGTGTTGTTTTTGTTTTTGTGGTTTTTGGTTTTGTTTGGTGTTTTTACCTGTTATTTCAGAGGCTGGCACATAGACAAATAAGCAGTTATGGTATTGAAATTCCATTGTGCCAGCACCTTCAGAGTATAATCCAAAAAAAACAGAAAAATCGCCTGCTGGGCTGTATGCAGTATGCTTGTGTGAACATCAGTGTCTGCTGTTCACACATCATTTTTTACTGAAAGTTCTTCTTGGAATAAAGGCTCTGTGTATTTGGAGAGTGCAGTGGTATAGGATATTTGTTAGTCCCTGTGTCTTAAAAGTTGAAGAGATTTCTCGTTTACAGTTGACTAGGGTAGGCTCACAAGATTCTTTCCACAGATTATCATTAACACTTCAAAAGTAAAGAAGCAAGTAGAGAGTTTTTTGTGTAATATAGATAAAAGTTGTATCAATTGTGATATAAATAAATATATTAAAGGGCCAGATGTCCCTCACTTTTCTGCTTGAAAAGAGAACATGGAAGTGTGTGTGTGTGTGTGGAGGGAGTGGGCTGTGGGCATGGCAGGAAAAGAGACATTTAAGTATTAACTCTTACCAACTAAATATGTCAAATCTCATTTAAATTTTTTTAGGTAAAGTGTATCTTGGTAGATGATATTTTAAAATAACATGAATGCATCTGGTATTGCAACTGATACTTGGTTCTAGCATTCAGGCTCAAATAGAATGGTTTCTATAATATTGTTCGGATGAGATAAACCCCAGATTTGGTCAGATCTGACCCAGTTGTAGTTTCTAAGGCACTTATAATAAAAGTTTTTATTTTAAAATTGAAGCATTTTACTTTTTGTGTGTGCCTGTTTTCATTTTTAATGTTACTCTTTAGCATATTGTTAGAGACATTGGCAGCCAAACTACTCAGTCCAGTGTGTTAGCAGATTCTGGATTTCTACTCAGGTTCATAAAATATCAAATAGAAAAACTGTCTCACCAATAATGGAGAACACTAAGCTAGGTAAAGCAGATTTAACTTGCTGCTCAAGGTATTATAGTCATCCATTTTTCTGACTGACTAAATGTTGCTGCTGTCATTTTAGTAGCTTAGCTGCCACAGACAAATGATTCTGTGCAGTGTTGTTGTAGCTGTGTTGGTCCCAGGATATTAGGGCAAGTCTACACTACAAAATAAAGTCAACTTAAGTTACATGTACAAGTTACAGCCACCTTAGTATTTAAATTGCTTTTGCATGTCATCACCAGGAGCTCTTGCACCAAGTGAAATGGCAGTATGGGGCATTGTGGGACGGCTTTTGAAAGGCAGCAAGAGTAGATGTTATGCAACTCAGTGACTACACTGACACTATTATATGTTCACAACCTCTTTAGTTATGGTGTTGACACATGTACATGCATCTTATTCTTCTGTGCTAAGGTCCACAGATATATTAAAATGGGTACTTCAGACACCATGCAGGTTGGGGGCAGAACCAGACCTGTCAGTTCCTGGCAACAGAGGAAGGCAATTGGAAAAACTGTCTCCAGCGGCAAGCAGCTCCTTCCCCATCTGCACTGGAGCAGTGATGCCAAGTGGAAGCATGCCAAATGGGAAATCTCACTTTGATCCCTGTAGCATCAGCAACTGCCATCTCTGACTGTGGAGCTCAGCCACCTCAACACTGACAATGCCAGATAGTGTAATAATGGGCAGTCATGCTCTGCTGCCTCCCCCTGCTGTCATCTCTATAACAGACCCTCCCCAGGGAGTTCTCTACCCAGATTGAGATGTAGACCCATTTGGTCTATGTGGATCCCATGCAGTCCACTCTTGAAACCTGGCATGTTCTCTGAAAGACCCATAAGGTGAGCCCCTGTTGGGAAGAGAAGGTAATAAGACCATTCTCTTTGAGGGCAAGGAGATTGCTAGTCCCTTGGAAATATTTTTGGAGCAGTGTCTGTGCCCCATTTCACTCCTTCCCCTGACGCAAGCTCATAGGGACAAACTCCCAAAGGGGATATAAATATAATCAGCACGGGTTCCCCTGCTCAGCTTCAGTGAATTCCGCATGGCAGCTAATCCTCAGTATCCAATTCCCCTGCTCACTTTCTCAGAGTGCAGCGTGGCACATTAACACAGAAAAAGCCAAACTAAAGACCGTTGCTGATTCCTCTGGGCGTCGTTACTCACCCAACCTAGGAATTCTTCCTCCTTTTAAGGAGGAAAGCCAGCTGTCCAAATCGGAGTTAAGGGGCGGGGGTGTCAGATACAGAGAGGATAGACTTTCAGGAAGAGTAGTGTGTAACTATGTTGAGGATGTCAGTGGCTGTCCTAGACAAGCTGTAGTGGTTTATCCCTTCTCTGGGAAGATAAAAAGAGTGGAGATTTCCTGCCTTACCTAACAGACTAGGAAAGTATCTATCCCCTTATGTCCAGTTTATTGTTCCCAACTGCTGCTTAAGGTAGCCAAGCCTCACCATCAACTTCACTTCCTCCCTGCAGTATCTGGCCATGAAGTGGCAACACAGCCCAAATGTGTCAGAACAAGCAAACAGTAAGGGGTCTCTTGACCCCCCCCCCTGCCCCCCCATTTACCTCTTTCTAGCTCCCTTGGCCTCCATTTTATAAGGACATAAAGTTCATCAATGTCTATTAGTCCAGATTCAGCCTAGTGTTGCTACCAAACGTAAACGTGTCTATCTTCCTTGGTGGTCAGGGACTCAGGGTTTCTGTTGAGAGAGGGTTCTTTTTTAACCTGAAAGAGTGACTTCCTCACTATACAGGCCCTTCACAAGCAGCCAGGGCATGAAAGCCAGGGCATGACAAGGTCAGTAGCTCAACCCTATCTGAAGTTAGATTCTCTTTCCCCTCCCCCACCCCCAGTTGGTGTCGTGCTCTTTCAGTTTGGGAGCAAATGGCTACCAACAGATTTGGTCAAAATGAAGTCACTGGACATTATCCAGAGAGGATACTGTGACGTTGCACTCCAGATGATTTTATGAATATATGCTAATGAGTAAAAACAACGACGAGTCCTTGTGTGAATATAATGTAACTGGAATATGCTTCATGCAAAAGGCCTCTTGTAAGTTATTACAAAGTTTATAATCTACTGAGTGAGGTAATCCTATTTGTATAGGATTCTTGTATCTGATTCTTGAAATATAACTCTGAGGTCCTATTGTAATTATGCAAAGTGTAGGCAATTAATGGTGGCTTGGAATCTTGATGGCTCCCATCAGCTAGAACAATTGGTTGTAATGACTCTGTTTACTTGCAAGCCTTCCTGTGAGTCAGGCCAAGAAGAATGAAGGCTTGGGGTCTCCCAGGACACGTGACCATGTCACCTGGTACTGGAATCCATCTTAAACTTGGTGCTTTTCTATTTAGAAGGAGGGGTGGGAACCCAGAGAGACACAAAGATTCCCGCCTTGTGCCAAAGCTGTATAAGGCGGTGGAACAGAACAAAGGAGGTTCCAGTCATGAGAAATCCCATAGTTACCACCTGAGCTGAACTGTACCAGGGGAAATGATTGGGCTCAGACTAGGAAGGAGTCCAGTCTGTGAAAGAAGCTTATTGGAACATCTCTAATGGTCAAATTTTATCTGTAATCAGTTTCTTAACGTATTAGGCTTAGACTTGAGTGTTTTGTTTTATTTTTCTTGATAACTTACTTTGTTCTGTCTGTTATTACTTGAAACCACTTAAATCCTACTTTTTATACTTAATAAAATCACTTTTTGCTTATTAATTAACCTAGACTAAGTAATTAATGCCTGGGGGAGGAAACAGCTGTACATATCTCTCTATCAGTGTTAATAGAGGACGGACAATTTGAGTTGACCCTGTATAAGCATTATACAGAGCTGGGAACTGGGTATCTGGGTGCTGCCAACAGGAGCACTTCTTAAGCTGTTTTCAGTTAAGTCTTCAGCTTTGCGGATGTGGTTTAGACCTGGATCTGTGTTTGCAGCAGGCTAGCGTGACTTGCTCAACAAGGCAGGGTTTTGAAGTCCCAAGCTGGCAGGGAAAACAGGCTCAGAGGTAGTCTCAGCACATCAGGTGACAGTCCCCAAGGGGTTTCTGTGATCAAACCCATCACAGATACTATATGGAGTTGTGCAAGGATCACAGGCACAGTTTTGTCCCAGTCCCAATCAGCTCATGGAAATAAGAGGATATGAATTATCTACTTCAAATCAGAGCAATTTACCCTCTTTCCCATCAAAGATTGCTCTCTGTCCTATTTCTAGCATCAGAGAAGCAGTAACAAGCAGAGCACAGTTCCATCTGAAACATCTGAATAGATCTCTAAAATAGGCTTTTTTTAGATTCCCATTTATATTTCCACAGACAATTTTCTTGCTTTGCATATGGATGGTAATGATCGGAGTTGGGGAAGTGGGGGGAATGCTACCATTTGATTTGACAAGTGTTCCCAGGATCTATTTCAGGATCAGAATAAGGAAATTCACTTTTGTCTCTTTCTGGAAAATTCTGCTGTACACACAGCAAAAGAACTAAAACAAATACAGAATGATATTGTTTCTGGAGTATCATGGATTTATGATAAATATGGTGCCAAGACAGTCAATCATGGGCCACAGCTGATGATGAATCATATTGGATACAAGGTCTCATCTCAGAAGAATGTTAACAAAGGAGAAAGATGATTGTTACTGAAAACAAGTGATGCCACAGAAACAAAGTTTCAATGCTTAGTGAAGCCTGTGGGTATGCAGCACAAGAGTTCGGTGAACAAGAGTTCACATCAGCCTACTCCCCTATAACTCCTACTACCACCTTCACATCTCACTCTATCATCTGTTGGCAGAGATCAAGATCCCACTGTCTGTTGGCCATGCCCTCAACTGCTGAATAGAGAGAATCTTTTTTTTTTTTTTTTAAAAGAGCTCCATCAGTTAATGAACCAGTCTCCTTTTGGATGCCCATATTTAAAGGGTAGTCCAGCTTCCCACCTGGAAAGCACACTGCTATGAATATTGAATTGTAGTGAATCTGTGGACCTTAGTGTAATGAAAAATAGGACATTTTCAACTAAGCACAGATTTTTTTTTTCTTTGTTTAAGTAATAAGGTCCACTTGGCCCAGACCCAAGACAATTCGATCATCCAGAATAGAAATGGAAATTTACATCCAAAGAATCAGGTTTATTTTGTTAGGGGAAATTACCTATGCTCTGCAGTAGGAGAAATTATGCTTGTTCTAAAGTAAAGGTAACAGATTGTGATTTGGCAGAGGTATATAGAGTTTGAGCAAATGGAATTTAATTGTGTTGGTGGGGCTGCAGCATAATACCTCTGTGACCAGAGCACAGCCTCTCTATGCAGGAGATCATGGACACTGGATTCAAGTAAACGCAGATTTAGTGCCAACTGCCCTGACCCACCTATAATTCCCCTTCTCTGAATCTGCTTATTCAGAGTTGGCATAGACCTTCTCTCCCTACAAGTAATTTGGGTAGTTGCAGAGTTCATCGATTTTTCCAGCCATCCCAGCTGAATCTTCATATCTCTGTCACCAGCAGCTGACTCCATCTCTTTCATCTATAGATACTTTACTACTGATGTAATCCAGAACAATTCTAACTTCTGTGGAAATACACCTGCTTATGCCAATAATGAATGTGGCTCAAGCTCTTTATGTAGTCATTTTGGGGGCTTTCATCTGACAGGAGAAATTGTGAAAAGTGATAAAACTCCCAAGCAAACCCCCTTTAGAACAAGTGCAGCTCCTGTAGGAAATGTCAGTTCTGTGTTTTGCCCAGGGAATAGGAATCCTTTGCTTCAGAATCAAGTATTTGCAAAACAGAATGGCATGTTGCCTCTACGCAAGTAGGCTGGTTGACTTGGCAATATTCAGATGTCACTTACTCTAATTTAAAGACATTTCACAAAATGCTTATAATTAAACTGGTCAAAAGTCTGACTGAATCCCAGCAAGATCATTCCAAAGCTTCATCCTTCCAGAAGAGAAAACTGAGTACCAAGTGGTTTGTGTGTGCACATTTGGAAGAGAAAAATATCAAGCTGCTTTCTACTCTATATGGATCTCAAGCACAGTTAGTAAGAACAGAGGTTCGCTCTGCTGTTCTAGTTCAGATCTTCCCCTTCTCTTACCTACTAAGGCTGCTGAATTTGTTGCTGCCTTCCACCCCAGAAGTGGCTGCATTTCAGTGATATTCTGGGTTTTATTATTTATGAAGCACTTTGGGATCCTTTCAGATGAAAAGTGCTATATAAATTAAGGTTCTGTGTTCACTCCACTTGTATTTTGTAATTCAATGTGGCTAGATTTTTATGCACTAAAAATGGTTGAATTTTTTATTTTGCATATTCAATTTTTCAAATGTTCACTTTGTATAATTTAACCTTAGCGATGTCTAGACAGATTTCCTGGGTATGGCTAAACAATTTTGAATGAAAATTATGGGCTGATCTTTTTTGCACTTTCATAAACAGAATGTTTCCGTTATGTATGTTAAAAACAGAACAAATGGAAATTGGAGACATAGGAAATTGCAGTTTTTTCAACAATTTTGCAAACCTTTTCTGCAGAAAATATTGCTGGGAAATAACTTATTACCTTGCAGTCTTTGGAAATGTGATGTGACTGTTGCTACTGCTAGTTAGATTCCCAACTAGAATAGAACCTGAAGCTTGAGATTTTGCTGTCAGTCCTAGTTCCTGAGGCAAGGAACTACCTATCCCAAACGTTCAAGAATGGTAAGTCAGACTCCTTTCCCCTCCCAAAAAATCATGATTGTCTGTCTTAAAATGAGATTTTTTTAAAAATCACTTTTTGTTGAAAATCACTAACTACATAAAAATAAAGGCTTCTCCATTTATTGCCCACAGGTACTCCACTTATCTTCCCCTATCTTCTAGGATGCATGCCATACAGTCGTCCTTCATAATTAACCAGGGAGGACTGATAGCTACTCCAGTCCCATTCTTTCTCCATATCTCTTCACAGTCTCCTGTGAAGCCCACCCTCTTTCCTAGGCTTCAGAGCCCAAACCGCAATTTCGAAGCACTGTCTGCAAAGTTATTTTTAGAGCACTAGCACAGGTTCCACTAACACGAGTCTGTTGACCCAGACTGGGAATTTCACTTCCACAGGCTCTGTAGACATACCGTAGTAGGCCACAGTCTACCTGTGTACCATGCTTGTGTACACGCAGTTTGTGTCAATATGTTATGGATACCTGATGGCAGAAATTAAGTACACATTTTCTCCTTTTCTCCAAAGTGGACCTGAGTCGTGCAGTATGAACTTGCAGCTAAGGTTTGTGATGAAAACAGTTTTCTTTTCCAATACAGACAGGTGTCTTTTTTCTAATCTGAGCTACTACCCAACACGAGAAATAACGTAAAGAGGATTTGAATTTCCTGTGCAAAATGCAGGACGCTGCAGCTGAGATTTTCAGTGACACATAGGAGATTTTAATGTCCTAATCTCATTAATTTATTAGGAATTTGGAGTTCAAATCCCTCACGAAGCTTTGAAAAACCTTGATCCACCTACTGAACACACCTATTGGTGTGCTGGCTTCTAATGCTGTATACTAAGGAAATGTTAAGTAATAATTAAAACATTCAAGTGTGGGAAGAGAAGAGGGTGGCTTATTGGAATGAACTATGAAAATTAGAATATTGAAGTTTATTAGATTTTTATATCTGTCTCCACATCTCTGTTCCTTAATTAGGCAAAAGTGACTTGAGAATACTCAAGGAAATACTTCTTTAAAACATATTTGTCATGTTTACACACCTACGTTTTAGATAAATAAACTCTTAAAGTTGGGATGAAGTCCTGTACATCCACTGACCATATGTGAGCATCTCTTGGCAGGTCATGAATGTTGTTTCCTGAACTCTCCAGGTGAGAGAACCACAAAGCTAGAAAGTTTTACGGACTGAAATTTAAAGTTTTCAGAATGGCCACCCAAGAAAGTTCCACTCTGAGTTGATGTCAGAATTTTGCTGCTTATTCACTCTCTTCAGAGAGCTTGTTGTAATCTTGATTTATGGCACACAGTCACTTTATGGCACTAATACGACAGATTTTTGTTGCTCAGGTCTGGTAACTAACTGTTCCCCGGATGCTTGTGAGGTCTCTCAGATGGCTGTCAATAATGATTTCACAATTTTAAAAGACAGTCCAAAGTGAGGTGACTTGCGATGCTATTTTAAGTTATACAAAATATGTTTTGGCTGCCAACTTTTGGGTTCTCCCCACCCCCTTTACAAAAGGCTGTCTCCAAAAAATGCATGCAATGCTGTTTTTATAGTAATTGTTTAATTTTTTGCAAAAATCTGTCACTTTTTTCATTTGTTACCATGTATAATGGTGTAATAATAGTAAATTTAGTTTGCTAGTCGTCTTTCTAAAAATTGTCAAAATATATTTTGTTAGATTGCATATTTCATTTTTTTTATTATTATAGGTTATACTTTGATGAACAGGCATAAAATCTTGTTGCACTTTTGTTCTTACCCCTACCTTTCTCTTTTCCCCGCCCCCAAAGAAGCTAGTAGCACATGAAATAAACCATAGCTTGATAGTGTACTCTTACATATTACCTTTTGACATGGCCTCTTTGTACACATGAATGTCACTTGCTTCTGCTTTGAGTATGTCTCTGCTTAGATCCTACTATAGGTGTGCATGTGCCTCATGCATGTGAGATCATAGTCTTTTGAATAGTAATGTCTATTGGGGCCATGCCTGCATCCTGTGTGTCCTCATGTTCCTGTGCCCTCTTATAACGTGTGGCTATGAGAGAGAACCCAGCAAATGTCCAGCCTACTATTTTAATTTTTTTTCAGATAATTTAGTGAAGAAATCTCACGTTCATCTTTTTTTCCCCTCCTTTCCCAAATTTTATGTTCGACCAAAAAAAAAAAAAAATGGAAGACTCTCCAATGCACTCCATTACAATGGAGTGAAGCACTTCACACCAACCACCGCACTTCATGGTGAGCTGAAAACCATGTGGGCTCAAACATTCCCAATCCTGTGATGGGCTGATCCCTCTAACTGATGTACAAAGCTGATGCCTCTTCCTCTTGGGAGAGAGCAGAACCCAGACAGGTGCTTGGTATGCTGGTTGTTTTTCTGAAGGACCTGCATGTTTAGGGATGTTTGGCTCAGTTTACATCTCCTTGATTGATCCATGCAGGTCACTTCAGATTCAGAGGAAACAATCACCATCAAAGCAGAGACAAGAGTCAGCATTGGCCCTTGCCTCCCCTGCGCTGGCAGCGTGCATTAGGATTATGCAGTGAAAAGAAGGCAGCAAAGAAGCTGCTCTGGACACAGAAACGTGATGCTGAGAGCCAGAGCCAGACTGAGTACAAACATCGTTCCTAACACCACACGGGATCATCCTAAAAGGACATAAAACATCACTCCTCCAAAAACAGAGCCTCCAAGTCCTCTGCCAAAATGGGATTGGCACAGGAGAAAGGAGTTGCAGCACCAGTACTGCTGTAAATGGCAGAATTGATTGAGAACCTGAGAGATGTCCTCACAGAGTCATCAATGTCCCCTTTGGGGACATCCTCCTCACTGAAGTGGCAACCAGCACCAGAACCAGTACAGAGGCCATGTCACTCAATTACACCACTATTTGAAGAGATCTGCTCCTCTTCACCCTTACCAAGCTACTCATTTTTACCTGCACCAACTAGGGGTGCTTCAGAGAATGACCCCAAGAATGGTACAAGAGGGCTCTCACTAAAAACAAGTGAGGCATAAATGGCACAGCCTACCTCAACCAGACCAGTACCCCTACAGCTTGCCATTTTGGCCTTATTGGAGACCACCATCACAGGTGGTCCCAGAGAAGCTGTCCCTCTTGCGCATTCAGGAAGATGATGAAATCGCACTCTCCAGTGGCATTGTTAGGCAGGTATCAACACCAGAGCCTGACATTAGTTCCCACATGCTGGAGATAGTGGAGGAACAACTGCTGTTTCCACTGAAGGACTAGTCTTCATTGTCTGATGAGGCAAGTGACACCATCTCCATCTGCAGTGGCTGATGACTTCAGGGTGTTCTATGAACTCCTGTCCCACGTTGTAGAGACCCTGGACGTTGAAACCACAGCCATACAGGAGATGTCCCACAAGCTTTTTTATATACTAAGTTCTACGAGTCCAGCCAGAATTGCTCCCCCCATCAGTGAGGGCATATTGGAGCTGGCAAAGGAATTTTGGCAAACTTTGACCACTGTTTCTTCCACATCTCAATGAATAGGGGAAAAGATATCAAGTGCCCCCACAGGGCTTTGAGCATTTCTGCGCTCGCGCACACACACACACACACACACAAATCCAGGGTCCCTGGTGGTATCAGCAGTGCAGGAGAAATCCAGGTCCTGGGCCTTTATCTCCTCAAAAAGGGTCACAAGGGCCAGAGAGTCACTAGAATAACATTTTAGCCAGCCATAGTTGCAGCCAACACGAAGACAAGGTCGGTGGTCGTGACTCTCATGAGATGGGCCCCTTTAGCTTTTAGTGCCCAGGATACCAAAAGAAATGCAAGCCACCATCAAGGACCTTCCCTTCAAAGGGATAGCACTATTTAGCAAAAGAAGGGGTGAAAAGCTCCATTCCCTGAAAAATTCGTAGGCTACGGTTGCTGGGGATGTATGCACCAGCGCCCTACAGAAAGCAATGTAAGTACTAGTCCTCGCAGAGGACACTGTCCTACCATCAGGGTCAACAACATGAGTACCTGCCAAGGAAAAGGTCCCAGTATCCCAAGAGAGTCCCATTGTTGGCCTTCATTGCTCACCCAGCATCATCAGAGAGGCAAAGATCTTGTTCCATTATCACACTGGACAAATGGATGTTGGACATCATCACCCATGTTTACCCTATGAACTTGCACACCTTATCCCCTAACCAACCCACTTCCCTATCCCTCTTGAGGAACCTTTTCCATGAGACCCTGTTATTTAAAAAGTGGCCTCGTGGCTTTTTGCAGGAGCCACAGAGAAGGCTCCTTCGGAGTACATGGGAAGAAGAGGTTCTACTCCCGATACTTCCTTATCCAAAGGAGAAAGGGACCCTGTGTCAGATTCTAGACCTGAGGAAACTGAACAAATACATTCAGCACTCAGATTCAGGACAGCAATGCTTGCTGCCATCAGTCCATCTCTGCAGGCCTAAAACTGGTTCACTGCTCTCAGCTTACAGGATACATACTTCCATATAGTCATCCACATGGCCCACAAGAAGTGTCTGAGATTCACAGTGGGGCCAACTCACTATCAGTACAAGATACTGCCATTCAGACTCTCTATGGTAATGAGTCTTCAGAAAATGCAGTGTGCTAGTGGCTTACCTGAGAACACAGGACCCTAAAGTTAATCCTTATCTGGATGACTGACTGATCAGATACAGCTCCCATCAGAAGATGGTGGAATATGTTTTTTCTGTTCACCCAGCTGGGCCTCTAGTGAACTACATAAATAGTCTTGCATCCCATCACAGACAATAGTGCTCATAGGAACTACAATAAATTCTAGGTTGGAGAGAGCATACCTACAGCTTCTACTCAATTTAAAATGAAAGCTGGCTACGACTGTATAGATTTGCTTCGGAGTATTAGGCCATATATCTGCATACACGTACATGAGGTTACTTGCAACACTTCCCCTGGCTCAGGTCAGTCTACCCTCTGGTGAGCTGCCAGAGGACAGGAAGATCTCTGTTCCACTTCATGTCCTCACAGAACTGACATTGTGATTAGAACCCAAAAACATCCAAGGAGATACCATTCTCAGCCCTTCCCCTGCAAGAACTTAAATCACAGAGATGGGTCGGGACCACCTACAAATGCAAGGGACCTGGTCTCTGGAAGACACAGGATTTAACATAAATGTCCTAGAACTCGGAGCCATCAGACTGTCCTGTATGAAATTCTACAGTGCAGACCCTGATGAACAAAACATCTGTGATGCACTACATAAACAAGCAAGGAGGTACCTGCTTATTGCTCTCCTCTCTGGAGGCCATCAAAATTTGGACATGGTGTAACCAGCACAGGATAAGCCTCTTCATTTTCTGAGAGTCAGCAACAACCGCAGGGACTTCCTGAGCAGACAATCTGTGACCAGTCATGAGTGGTCCCTTTGGAGGTTCATCATCGAGTTGATATTTCATTGTTGGGGGATTTGGGTGATAGACCTGTTTATTACCAAGGACAATGCCTTATGTCGGAACTTTTGTTCCAGAAGGGCCAGGAGTGTGGGATTGGTACCAGACGCTTTCCTTTTGCAGTGAAATCAAGACCCCCTTTCTTATTTCAACCAATTCTTCTGATCCCCAGGGTGATATCCAAAATCAAATGAAACAGAGCCATGATCATTCTCATAGCTCTTTATTGGCCAAGGCAATTTTGACTGACACACTTATCGTAGATATCCATTCATATACCTACTCAGCTCCCAGACTGCCTGAACCTGATTTTACAGCACCACAATCAGATTATTCCTTCCATATCCAAAGTTTCTGCATCTGACAGCCTGGATGTTGGTTGGTTAAGTACCACGGACAGGGACTGTTCCAGACAAGTCCAGGAGATCCTGATACAGAGCTGGAAGGTATCCACTAGAAAGACTTATTTGTCTACATGGAAGAGGTTCTTATCATGGCAGTCCAGCATAACCTGAACCCTATGCAGATTTAAGATCCTTGACTACTTCCTGCATTTGAAATACATTGGCCTTTCATTCAACTCCATGAAGATCCACCTCACAGCAATCTCTGTATGCCATCCACCTGTTCAGTTGTGCTCCATCTTCTCTCACCTAATAGTGTTGAAGTTCCTTAAGGGTCTCTGACATACTTACCCAGCAGTCAGAGAACCTGCTTCTGCCTGGGACCTCAGCATTGTCCTCTTGAGGACATCCTGTGGCCTCCCTTTGAGCCTTTTTCATAATAGTCCTTACTTCACCTCACTTTGAACACTGTCTTCCTAGTTGCTATCTCTTTGGCTGAGAGTGTGAGGTGAGTTCCAAGCACTTATAGTTGACCCTCCCTACGTGATGTTTCATAGGGACAAGGGGGTGTTGAAACCTCATCCTAAATTAATCCCCAAGCTGATCTCACAGTTCCATCTGAATCAATCAGTTAACCTGCCTGTTGTCTTCCCAAGGCCCCACACTATGTTAGGAGAGAAGTTACGTACACTGGACGTTTGCGGAGCCTTACTTTACCTTATTGACAGAACCAAACTGTTCAGGTTCTCTCCAGTATTTCTGACTATAACTGGGAGTTCTGAAGATCAGAGCATCTCATCACAATGTGTGTCTTGTTACAAGTTGGCTGGTGTACCTCTCCCACTGAACATCAAGGCTTGCTGTACCAGAGCTCAAGCAACATCCTCTGACTGCTTCAGAAATGTGCCACTAACATTTGCATTATACAGTGGATTTGGCATCTGCCCTAGCTGGGAGAGCAGTACTATAATCTCTCTTTGACTGATGCAGCTGATACTCCTCATCCCACGTTCAGAAGGGTACTGTGAATCCCCACTGCAGTGACTGGTACATATGACACATACTCAAAGAAGGAAGATGATTCTCCCAGATGTTGGGAGTTAGTATGTACCCCGCAACCTGCCTTCATCCTTATTTTTCAGACTCTCCAGCTAGCAAGGGAGCCGCTTCACCTTTTATGCCCTTAGACAAGAGCATGAGGAACCACAGGGCTTGTGTGCAAACCTGACAGACACTGCAATTCAAAAATATCCAATTTCATGTGCATGAAGTGCATGCATGTCTATACTGGAATCCACCCTAACGGTATCTCCACGAACCACAGTTACTTTCGTGTAAGTAACTGTTCTTTATGCAGTTTTCTCTCTATTACAGCTTATGCACACAAATTGTATGACTTACATGTGCAAAATTCACTTTGAAGCTTACTTAGTGATGCCTCTGTAGGGAGCTTATATAATTATCTTTGTTCCAGAGCCTACACTATCCTGATTCAATTTCTTTGTACCATTCATGAAATATTGATCCATAAAGCCCTGTATGGTTCGAGTCCTGTTTACTTTAGAGACTGTTGCTGTCCTCCTGTAACCAGTCAGAGGGTGGTTTAAAGAACCAGATCCTCAGCTGAAGTAAATCATTACTGACTTAATGGAAACTGTCATTTTATACCAGTTGAGGATCTGGCTCAGAATCTTTAGATGTGCCTGCCTCTTGGCTGAGGGTTCAGTGTGAAAGGCCTCAAGTCTGGAATGATCTTTGTCCTCTGCTCTGACTGAACTAGAGATGTTGATCTTTTGGGCACGTAACAAGGAATGTCTATTTCATGGGATTTTTTCTGCGTGGAGCGGAGATGAGTGAGAAGTTGTAGAAGTCTTTGTTTTGGTGAGCTAAGAAACTTCTTATACATTGACACTGAGTCAGTGTGCGTGCGTTTTTTTTAAATGCACTGTACAGGTACACTGTGTACTTTTAAATAAGGAGGTTTGGTTTTTCGCAGGAGTGGGTGGGTGAGATTCTGTGGCCTGCGTTGTGCAGGAGGTCAGACTAGATGATCATAATGGTCCCTTCTGACCTTAATATCTATGAATAAATGTAGTGCAGTGCAAGAGATTCTGAGCTATTACTGTTTGTGTGGGGAAGTGATAGGGGCAAAAACTCTGCATGTGGTTTGTATGCCCAAAGTTACAGAAACTGTATGCACAAGCTGTTTGGCATTTTGAATATCTTCTCCATAATAAAGCACATTTTTGAGTCCACTTAAACTGTAAGATAAAGTCTCCTTGGTCTAGTTAACCTTCATACTTCTTTGGCCTTGTGTTCATTGTTTTTGTGCCAAATATGTAACAGTATGTTATATCAGTCAACTTCATTGATCACTTGTCATTCTGTTTATATATTTTGTCATTATTTTTATCCCAATTAGACATAACTTTTTGGTACATAGGCACTGGTGCTTTTTGGCTATGCTTTAACCTGCATTTGAATAGTCTGTGGTTTGAAGGAAGAGACGGTCATTAGAAATTTTTATCAAGAATATTCTGCCATGCTTTTTCTTCATTCTTTCAGCCCTCTTTCTTCTCCAGCATGTTCTGTTTTATTCAACTCTTCTTTCCTTCTACTCTTCTGACGTTGTTCAAATTTGATTTTTTTTTTTTTAAATCTAGCACTTTTGTTTTCAGTTTTTAGTGCAGCTAATGTAGGTTCTTTTTTAATTACTGCTAAAGCCACTACTGAAACTTCTTTGGAACAGGACTGCCTTCCCCATAACTCTTCAGGAACTCCGGCCTGAGTGAATAGAAAGCTCCTCTGACCTAATGGACTGAAGTGAGATGTCTTGATCATTTTAAGGGAGGTGACTGATGATGACCACAAAGTCACCTCCTTAGGTGGTCGTTGCTTCACTAGAGCAAAAGGAGCTTGCTTTTCACAGTGGGCTCTTTGAGTATGATTCTGTGTTGCTTGTTAAGTTGCTCTTGTGGTGTTCCTCCTTTGACTCACTTGGAACTTCTGAAGTTTCTCTTGGATCTGCTTCACTGTTTGCTGGAACTGGTGCATCATTGCTGTTAACTGGTTCTCTTCCTTCCTAAGTGAAGAGATGGCTGAAGCCCAGAATCTGCTACTTCATGTGTTGACAGTTCCAGTACTGGAATTATGCAGAAGCCTGGTGAAGCTAAATCCTGGTAGCTACATTGTGGTGCATGGCAGTTATGGGGGGAAGGGGGGAAATCACCTTTTTTTTTGGGACTGGGCCTTCTTTTTTCCTGCCACTATTATGGAGAGCTATATGCACTGTAACAGGAAATCACAGCTAAATAGAAAAGGAATTTTTTCCGTATTTGATCACTGTCATATTTGAGAGATTCTGTATGTTGATAAATACCTTTATATTTCCGAAAATAGGATTTATTCCCTCTGGGATTGATTTTTAATCTTCCTCTTTCTGGAAGAATGCTTTATTGATTGAGAACGCCTGCTACTTTGAAAAGCTTGGATTTTTTTAAAGTTCCCTGGTCATAATTAGCATATAGATAGGCAAGATCAATTAATATAGATCACTCTAACAGCTACATCTAATTTTAAAGATTGGTAAATCAGTAAAATAGTGCAAGTTTCAAACTATAATAAAGAATCAATTAGGAAGCTGCCATTTTGACAGCTTTATGAAGCAGATTGTTGAAAGCAAAATCAAGTCTCTCAGAAAGTTTCAAAGTTGTTTTTAAGGTACCCACAGTGTCATGTCTGTGTCACTTTATGATATAGCATAAAATCACTCTCAAGTGTGCTTATAGCATCCAATTTGTGTCTCAGTACTGTGGCAAATTGCCAGTACTATTATGATGGATCTCGTGCTTCCTCTTCTTGGGGGAGGGGGGGGCGGGGGGGGTTTAGGGCGCAGTTCCCTGCCCCTGAACTAGGGTATCTACTGTCCCACTAGTAACCCAGAGAAGGGTAGTGGAGAGGGAGGGACCCGGGCCCATCCTCTACTCCAGGTCCCAGCCCAGGGGCCCTAGGGATAGTGGTAAACCACTTGAGCTAGTGCTTCCTTCCCTTGGGCTACTTCCCTCTCCTGCTCTTCAGCTTGTGGGGCTTCCTGCCCTCTCTCTCTGTACAAGCCAGGTGTCTCTTTACCTAGGGTCTTAGTCTTCTAGCCAGCCACGGCACTTCTCCAAACTGTACTCTGCTCCAACTCCTTCCCTGGCTGATTGAAGCAGAGGTTTTTTATCAGGTGACTAGCTTCAGGTGCTTTAATTGGCTTCAGGTGCGTTTAATTAATCTATAGAAATCTTTCTTCCCTCTACAGGGAATAAGGCTTCTCCTCATCCTGGGACTTACATATCTCTCCTATATCACTCTCCTGCTGCCTTCTGGATGTGCTGTATCACAGTACCTAAAAAGTGTGGTTTCCATAGCTGTTATATGTGCTGTTGATACTCTTTATAAAAATGGAAGAGGGAACAGGAATAGGTCAGTGGTTCAAGGATATTAATTACCCAAAATAAGGTAAACAAATAGATGGTACACCAGAAAAGAGGAAGCAAATGTAGCAATTTCATTGATGGAACATTCTGAAGTGATCATAGATAGTATATATGAAGCATGGCAATGAGATAATTTTCTTCCCTTTTCCTAGTGTTTAAGTTAAATGGGGGATCAAGAACAAAAGAAGGGGTTCACTTTACATAGGATCTCCTGTAGTTCATAGGCATTTTGCCTGAGAAAGGACTGTGTGATGGGATCTATAGGATAAAAATAACCCATGGTACAGACTACTGTTATAAGGTATGCTCTGTACTGCTTGAGCCCGGAACTGTGATTGTGACGAGGATGCAGTTGTTACAGAAAATGGAGTTGGGACTTGTGCAGTGTTTTTAACAAGCCAACCCAAAGGGAGGGAGGTTTGGGAACAAGGTGGGAAGGAAGTATGGGATCAATGACTATGCAAATCTAGTGGCACTAGTGCTTGCCGGGGTGACTGCTGTTCCAGTATCAGTGCTGGAGTAGTGACCACGGAGGGGCTGTGTTGTAGCCTACAAGTCTCTCACTGGAATGGGAGTAGGATTCCATTCAGCCCCTGTCCTGATTTAGTGTGTCACACGCATCAGAGTAATTGGGAATTGGATAATTGTCACCCACAGAAACTAGCTAATACATCAAATAAGTCACTACAGAAAGCAGTAAAACAGCTTAACCCCATGTGTTGGAACCAGCTGAGATGGAAATATCTGTAGCAGTCCTTTGAAATTTTTTTGGCCAAAAATCTGACCAGAGAGTAACTCCTCTCTCTTTGTTCCTACCAGTTAGCAAGCTGTTTCTTGTTGACAACTTCCATTTGCCCTTCCCTAATTCCTCTTCCACTGTCATCTCCTCTCCATTTCACACTCCACCTGCTCAGCTCTTCCTCAATTTCCAGTTGCTTAAGGACTCCCCTTTCTCTCTGACTCCATTCCCCAATTATACAAAGTAAATTTGGAATTAAGAGGTTAATGTTAATAGGTTTAATTAAGTGGCGTTGTCTTTGGAGGGAAAATTATTGTAGTAATACTCTTCTTAAATCAAAGAGATTAATATAGGCTGGATTTCTTAGCGCAGAATGAGGTCAGCAAAGCCAATATAGAACACATTGCTCTTAGAATATTGGGCTTACATCTCATCATCTTTGTAGATTTTAAACTAAAACTTTTAAAAGTATATTTGGCCTAATTCTGCAGTGCCTTACACACCTTTCATCGTCACTTACACCAGTTCCAGGTGGGTGAAGAACAGCAATAAATTACAGTGGTAGCATTTCAGAAACACTTGATACAATTGTAAATAACTATGAAATGTGGAAGACAGTGAAGAATCAGGTTAATTATGTTTTGGAAAATACAGTTTCATTGTCCTTTATATTGTTTGTTTTGATTTGCAAATATAAAATTATAACATGCATTAGTGTAGTGTGAGAGTACATAAGAACGGCCATACTGGGTCAGACCAAAGGTCCGTCTAGCCCAGGATTCTGTGGTTCGACAGTGGCCAATGCCCGGAGGGAATGAACAGAACAGGTAGTCATCAAGTGATCCATCCCCTGTCACCAATTCCCAGCTTCTGGCAAACAGAGGCGAGGGACATCATTCCTGCCCACCCTGGCTAATAGCCATTGATGGACCTATCGTCCATGAACTTATCTAGTTCTTTTTTGAACCCTGTTATAGTCTTGGCCTGCACAACATCGTCTGGCTAGGAGTTCCACAGGTTGACTATGCACTGTGTGAAAAAATACTTCCTTTTGTTTGTTTTAAACATGCTGCTTATTAATTTCATTTGGTGACCCCAGTTCTTGTCATGAGGAGTAAATAACACCTCCTTATTTCTTTTCTCAACACCAGTCATAATTGTGTAGCCCTCTATCATATCCCCCCTTAGCCCTGGTCTACACTAGGACTTTAGGTCGAATTTAGCAGCTTTAAATCGATGTAAACCTGCACCCGTCCACACGATGAAGCCCTTTATTTCGACTTAAAGGGCTCTTAAAATCGATTTCCTTACTCCACCCCTGACAAGTGGATTAGCGCTTAAATCGGCCTTGCCGGGTCGAATTTGGGGTACTGTGGACACAATTCGACGGTATTGGCCTCCGGGAGCTATCCCAGAGTGCTCCATTTTGATCGCTCTGGACAGCACTCTCAACTCAGATGCACTGGCCAGGTAGACAGGAAAAGAACCGCGAACTTTTGAATCTCATTTCCTGTTTGGCCAGCGTGGCAAGCTGCAGGTGACCATGCAGAGCTCATCAGCAGAGGTGACCATGATGGAGTCCCAGAATCGCAGAAGAGCTCCAGCATGGACCGAACGGGAGGTACGGGATCTGATTGCTGTATGGGGAGAGGAATCCGTGCTATCAGAACTCCGTTCCAGTTTTCGAAATGCCAAAACCTTTGTCAAAATCTCCCAGGGCATGAAGGACAGAGGCCATAACAGGGACCCAAAGCAGTGCCGCGTGACACTGAAGGAGCTGAGGCAAGCCTACCAGAAAATCAGAGAGGTGAACGGCCGCTCCGGGTCAGAGCCCCAAACATGCCGCTTCTATGATGAGCTGCATGCCATTTTAGGGGGTTCAGCCACCACTACCCCAGCCGTGTTGTTTGACTCCTTCAATGGAGATGGAGGCAATACGGAAGCAGGTTTTGGGGATGAAGAAGAGGAGGAGGAGGAGGAGGAGGTTGTAGACAGCTCACAGCAAGCAAGCGGAGAAACCGGTTTTCCCGACAGCCAGGAACTGTTTCTCACCCTGGACCTGGAGCCAGTACCCCCCGAACCCACCCAAGGCTGCCTCCTGGACCCAGCAGGCGGAGAAGGGACCTCCGGTGAGTGTACCTTTTAAAATACTATACATGGTTTAAAAGCAAGCATGTGAAAGGATTAATTTGCCCTGGCATTCGCAGCTCTCCTGGATATACTCCCAAAGCCTTTGCAAAAGGTTTCTGGGGAGGACAGACTTATTGCGTCCTTCATGGTAGGACACTTTACCACTCCAGGCCAGTAACACGTACTCGGGAATCATTGTACAACAAAGCATTGCAGTGTATGTTTGCTGGCGTTCAAACAACATCCGTTCTTTATCTCTCTGTGTTATCCTCAGGAGAGTGAGATATAATCCATGGTCACCTGGTTGAAAAGGGTGCTTTTCTTCAGGGGACACTCAGAGGAGCCCATTCCTGCTGGGCTGTGTGCCTGCGGCTGAACAGAAATGTTCCCCGCTGTTACCCACAGGGAGGGGGAAGGGTTGAGGGGGTAGCCACGTGGTGGGGGGAGGCAAAATGCGACCTTGTAACAAAAGCACATGTGCTATGTATGTAATGTTAACAGCAAGGTTTACCCTGAAAGAGTGTAGCCAGTGTTTTATAAAATGTCTTTTTTTAAATACCGCTGTCTCTTTTTTTTTCTCCACCAGCTGCATGTGTTTCAATGATCACAGGATCTTCTCCTTCCCAGAGGCTAGTGAAGATTAGAAAGAAAAAAAAACGCACTCGAGATGAAATGTTCTCCGAGCTCATGCTGTCCTCCCACACTGACAGAGCACAGACGAATGCGTGGAGGCAAATAATGTCAGAGTGCAGGAAAGCACAAAATGACCGGGAGGAGAGGTGGCGGGCTGAAGAGAGGGCTGAAGCTGAAAGGTGGCGGCAGCGTGATGAGAGGAGGCAGGATTCAATGCTGAGGCTGCTGGAGGATCAAACCAGTATGCTCCAGTGTATGGTTGAGCTGCAGCAAAGGCAGCTGGAGCACAGACTGCCACTACAGCCCCTGTGTAATCAGCCGCCCTCCTCCCCAAGTTCCATAGCCTCCACACCCAGACGCCCAAGAACGCGGTGGGGGGGGCCACCGGCCAACCAGCCACTCCGCCACAGAGGATTGCCCAAAAAAAAGAAGGCTGTCATTCAATAAATTTTAAAGTTGTAAACTTTTAAAGTGCTGTGTGGCATTTTCCTTCCCTCCTCCACCACCCCTCCTGGGCTACCTTGGTAGTCATTCCCCTATTTGTGTGATGAATGAATGAAGAATGTGAAGCAACAATGACTTTATTGCCTCTGCAAGCGGTGATCGAAGGGAGGAGGGGAGGGTGCTTAGCTTACAGGGAAGTAGAGTGAACCAAGGGGCGGGGGGTTTCATCAAGGAGAAACAAACAGAACTTTCACACCATAGCCTGGCTAGTCATGAAACTGGTTTTCAAAGCTTCTCTGATGCGTACCGCGCCCTCCTGTGCTCTTCTAACCGCCCTGGTGTCTGGCTGCGCATAACCAGCAGCCAGGCGATTTGCCTTAACCTCCCACCCCGCCATAAACGTCTCCCCCTTACTCTCACAGATATTGTGGAGCACACAGCAAGCAGTAATAACAGTGGGAATATTGGTTTCGCTGAGGTCTAACCGAGTCAGTAAACTGCGCCAGCGCGCCTTTAAACGTCCAAATGCACATTCTACCACCATTCTGAACTTGCTCAGCCTGTAGTTGAACAGCTCCTGACTACTGTCCAGGCTGCCTGTGTACAGCTTCATGAGCCATGGCATTAAGGGGTAGGCTGGGTCCCCAAGGATTCATATAGGCATTTCAACATCCCCAACAGTTATTTTCTGGTCTGGGAATAAAGTCCCTTCTTGCAGCTTTTGAAACAGACCAGAGTTCCTGAAGATGCGAGCGTCATGTACCTTTCCCGGCCATCCCACGTTGATGTTGGTGAAACGTCCCTTGTGATCCACCAGAGCTTGCAGCACTATTGAAAAGTACCCCTTGCGGTTTATGTACTCGGCGGCTTGGTGCTCCGGTGCCAAGATAGGGATATGGGTTCCGTCTATGGCCCCACCACAGTTAGGGAATCCCATTGCAGCAAAGCCATCCACTATGACCTGCACATTTCCCAGGGTCAGTACCCTTGATATCAGCAGATCTTTGATTGCGTGGGCTACTTGCATCACAGCAGCCCCAACAGTAGATTTGCCCACTCCAAATTGATTCCCAACTGACCGGTAGCTGTCTGGCGTTGCAGGCTTCCACAGGGCTATCGCCACTCGCCTCTCAACTGTGAGGGCTGCTCTCATCTTGGTATTCATGCGCTTCAGGGCAAGGGAAAGCAAGTCACAAAGTTCCATGAAAGTGCCCTTACGCATGCGAAAGTTTCGCAGCCACTGGGAATCGTCCCAGACCTGCAACACTATGCGGTCCCACCAGTCTGTGCTTGTTTCCCGAGCCCAGAATCGGCATTCCACAGCATGAACCTGCCCCATTAGCACCATAATGCATGCATTGGCAGGGCCCATGCTTTCAGAGAAATCTGTGTCCATGTCCTGATCACTCACGTGACCGCGCTGACGTCGCCGCCTCGCCCGGTATCGCTTTGCCAGGTTCTGGTGCTGCATATACTGCTGGATAATGCGTGTGGTGTTTAATGTGCTCCTAATTGCCAAAGTGAGCTGAGCGGACTCCATGCTTGCCTTGGTGTGGCGTCCGCACAGAAAAAAGGCGCGGAATGATTGTCTGCCGTTGCTCTGACGGAGGGAGGGGCGACTGACGACACGGCTTACAGGGTTGGCTTCAGGGAGCTAAAATCAACAAAGGGGGTGGCTTTACATCAAGGAGTATTTCAGGCAGGACTTCATGGAGGGTTCCAATAAGAAATGGTGCACCTAAGTTATTATTCTTATTGGAACAAGGAGGTTAGCCTGGCCTCTGATTGATACATGGCTAGATTTACCTCGCTGCACCTTCTCTGTGAGTGACTGCAGTGTGACCTAGAGGAATGAGTCCCCTAGACGGGGGAGGAGGCAAATGAGTACAAAACAAATCTGGTCTATTTCTTGTTTTGATCCACTCCATCTATCTTTTACATCTTTGGCTGGCAGCAGACGGTGCAGAAGGACTGCATGCCATCCACATCTCATGGCTGCTCGGCAGAAGACGGTACAATAGGACTGCTAGCAATCCATATTGCCTGCCTGCTCACCATAAGACGGTTCAGTAGGACTGACTGCAGGACTAAAGACAATGACCTGGTCAAGTCACTCCAAATTTAGTCCCTGCGCCCATGTCTGCCCAGGCGTTCCCAGCCGACGCGGCCAGGAGCACCTCGGACATGACGATGACGGCTACCAGTCGTATTGTACCGTCTGCTGCCACAAGGCAATGGGTTGCTGCTACTGTGTAGCAATGCAGTACCGCGTCTGCCAGCACCCAGGAGACATACGGTGACGGTTACCTGAGCGGGCTCCATGCTTGCGGTGGTATGGCGTCCGCACAGGTAACTCGGGGAAAAAAGGCGCGAAACGATTGTCTGCCCTTGCTTTCACGGAGGGAGGGAGGGAAGGGGGGACTGATGATATGTACCCAGAACCACCCGCGACAATGTTTTAGCCCCATCAGGCATTGGGATCTCAACCCAGAATTCCAATGGGCAGCGGAGACTGCGGGAACTGTGGGATAGCTACCCACAGTGCAACGCTCTGGAAGTCGACTCTAGCCTCGGTACTGTGGAAGCACTCCGCCGAGTTAATGCACTTAATGCACTTAGAGCATTTTCTGTGGGGACACACACACTCGAATATATAAAACCGATTTCTAAAAAACCGACTTCTATAAATTCGACCTTATTCCGTAGTGTAGACATACCCTTAGTTATCTTTTTCCAAACTGAATAGTTCCAGTCTTATTAATCTCTCCTCAGATGGCAGACGCTCCATATCTCTAATCATTTTTGTTGACCTTTTCTGAACCAATTCCAATACATCTTTTTTGAGATAGGGCAACCACATCTGCATGCAGTATTCAAGATGTGGGCATACCATGGATTTATTTAGAGGCAGTATGATATTTTCTGTTTTATTATCTATCCCTTTCTTAATGATTACCAACGTTCTGTTTGCTTTTTTGACTGCCGCTGCACACTGAGTGGATGTTTTTAGAGAACTATCCACAATGACTTCAAGATCTCTTTCTTGAGTGGTAACAGCTAATTTAGGCCCCATCATTTTATATGTATAGATGGGATTATGTTTTCCAGTGTGCCTTACTTTGCATTTATCAACATTGAATTTGTTGCCCAGTCACTCAATTTTGAGAGATCCTTCTATAGCTTTTCGCAGTCTGACTGTGTCTTAACTATCTTGAGTAGTTTTGTATCATCTGCAAATTTGCCACCTCACTGTTTACCCCTTTTCCCAGATCTTTTATGAATATATTGAATAGGACTGGGCCCAATACAGACCCCAGGGGGACACCACTATTTACTTCTCTCCATTCTGAAAATTGACCATTTATTCCTACCCTTTGTTTCCTATGTTTTAACCAGTTACCAATCCATGAGAGGACCTTCCCTCTTATCCCATGACTACTTACTTTGCTTAATAGCCTTTGGTGAGGAACCTTGTTGAAGGCTTTCTGAAAATCTAAATACACTATATCCACTGTGTCCTCCTTGTCCACATGGTTATTGACCCCCTCAAAGAATTCTAGTAGATTGGTGAGGCATCATTTCCCTTTACAAAAACTGTGTTGACTATTCCCCAACAAATGATGTTCATCTATGTGTCTGACTATTTTGTTCTTTACTAGCATTTCAACCAGTTTGCCCAGTCATGAAATTAGGCTTACCAGCCTGTAATTGCCAGAATCAACTCTGGAGCTCTTTTTAAAAATTGACGTCACATTACCTATCCTTAAGTCATTTGGTTCAGAAGCTGATTTAAATGATAGTTTACAGACTACAGTTAGTAGTCCTGCAATTTCACATTTGAGTTCCTCCAGAACTCTTGGGTGAATACCATCTGGTTCTGGTGACTTATTACAGTTTAGTTTATCAATTTGTTCCAAAACCCTCTAATGACATTTCAATCTGGAACAGTTCCTCAGATTTGTCACCTAAAAAGAATGGCTCTGGTTTGGGAATCTCCCTCACATCTTCAACCATGAAGACCGATGCAAATAATTCATTTAGTTTCCCTGCAGTGGCCTTATTGTCCTCGAGTGCTCCTTTAGCATCTCGATTGTCCAGTGGCCCACTGGTTGTTTAGCAGGCTTCCTGCTTCTGATATATTTAATTTTTTGCTATTACATATGTGTCTCTAAAGTGTAGGCAGAGGTGAGCAGGTGGATGGGAAAAATCAGAGATGGCTTGGAAGCAAAGATGACAGAAGAGACAGACTGATCAGGGTATAGAGCAGGATACAAAAGGACAAAAGCAGTGAGGTTGACCTGCCATTTAATTTTTATATCCTTGTACTGTGTGTTTATTTTAGTTCTTGTTTCTTATACTTTCTCAACTGCCAACCATCTCAAAAATTTTAATATTTCAAATATCTTTTCAATCAGTACACTGTAGAACAGGTTAGAAAGAGATGGAGGAGATGCACTGAATTAAAAATATTTAAAATCAACATTTGTAACTGCTGTTTTTTTTTCAGTTTTTATTTCATTTTATATTTCAGTGAGACACACCTAAATAGATTTAAAATCAGATTTAACTTTTTTGTTCTTTTTAATCTGTTATGTAATTAGTCATTCTGGCAGACATTTTAAAATTGCCCAAAGGCATTTAATTTTGTGATGAAAAGCTGTTTAAATCTGATTTAGTGAATGGCCTGCATCTGGGGAAAAAATTATAGGAAATCACTTAATATACAACAATGCCATTTACAATGGACTTTTGCTGGTGACTCAGTGGTTCCCAGGGAATTATAATCTTGGCACAATTGATTTGAAATAGAACATATGAATAGGTGTTTATTGCTCACATATAATACAGTTGACAATGAAGTCATTTGAGACAGGTTAACAGCTATAAATTCTTATTATAGGCGGAGCTTTAGCGACACCTATAGTTAAGGTTTCCTGACACTTTTTATATTATTATTCTTTTTATTACATTATATTACTTATTATATAGCATTATAAGAGCCAGTTTTCAGTTTCTCATAGCTTTTTTGCCAAACTTTAACCGCTTGGCCTGAAGTTGTCTGTGGTAGGTGTTTGCCTCAGGCTGAACTTTTTTTCTGTCCACAAAGTTTCAGCTAAAATAGTTACTGTTTTTAAGAACAAGATTAGGGGGAAATGCTTTTTTTGTTTGTTTGTTTTTTTTTTTTGCCTGTGTTAACAAAATTTTTACAGCCACTTCACTGAGAAGTTCTAGCACCTCCAAGCTTTGGTGCAGGGCTTTGAAGTTTGTTAGGGAGGGTGCACTGGTGGCAGGGTTGAGCCTTCTCATGTCCTCATGAACATTTGTCCAAAATTGGAAAAGTTATGAGCCTGTGAAAAATTGTAGTTAGCACATATTCAGTAGAGGTTTCTTAGATTTTAGCAGCTAAATTCCCTGGAGATTCTGTCTGCATTGGGCATGCTCCATGCGTGGGACTGAGAAGGATTTCCCTGCAATCACAGCTCTGGGCTGCTGTGCATCATGCTGAGTTTGGGTCCAGGCACCTGAACTGAGAGCCTGTTGGGCCCCAGGCAGCATGGAAGAAAAAGCTGCCCAATTGGACTGCAGGGGGGGACAAGATCTGAACCTAAGGGGAGGAGGAGAGGAGACTGGGACAAGGACCCTGGGGGAGGAGGGAAGGGACTGCAACTGGAGACTGATGGGTGGGGAAGCGAGAAATTGGGACTGGAAGTTGGGGTGTTTGGGAAGCCTGGAACTGGCTCGACCAAGAGACTGGGACAAGGGGGTGGGGTAATGAGATTTTCAATGGGAGCCTGGGGAGGGAGATAGGGACATAGTGGGAACAGACAAAGAGGTCGGGGACAGGGAAGGTGATTGGAGGCTAAAGTGGTGGGGGGAAATGGATCTGATTAGGAACTGGTGGGGGATTAGACTGGGACTATTTGGACAAGGAGCTGGTGAGGTGGGAACTGAGAATGGTTAGGCAAGGAGACTGGGACTTGGAGCAGTGAGGATATTGGGATGGGAAGTCCAGAGGGGGAGTCTAAGACTTGCTGGGCAAGGAGACTGAGACTGGAATGAGAGGCCTGAGGAGTGGAGATTGGGACTGGCTGGGTAGAGTTGGTGAGAAATTTTCAGACTAATGAGATGTCAGTTTGCTGAAGCGAAATGTTTAGTCTAATCTATTAGAGATTTGACAAAACTTTAGTTGAAACCCAGGCAGGTTTCCATGGTGAACCTCTCTGTTTCAGGTACCATGATTCTGGCAGGTTCCCTGCTCTGTGGCAGCTGCCCTAGGAACCTCCACTGCAGCTGAAACTCCCAGTGTTGCTAGGCTGTGTGGCAGGGAGTCATGGGGCTGTCAGATCTGCTCACTCCACAGAAGCAGCCTGGGTCATATTGGTTTGAGCTGTGACTCTAGGCTGTTGGTTTCTCTGGTCTGTAGCAGGGAGGCTCCTGGGGCTCTGAGTGATAGCTCAAGCCATGGCTCTCAGGGCTTGCAGGGTCCTTGCTGCAGTGCTGGGAGCTTGGAAGTCCTAGGACTGGCTTCCAGGGCCCATAGGTCTGGGCCCTACCCCACAAGTGGGCAGCCTGTAGGCACAGTAGTCTGGAATCCATGGAAGTCCCTGACCGTGGGGTTCAAGCAAGGAGTCTAGCAGCCTAGAGAGCCACAGCTCCAGCCAGGGCTACCCAGAGCTGGCAGGCTCCCTGGCTCTGAGTGTTGAATTGAAATTGACATTTCTGAGTGTCAGTTTTGGTTTTAGAAAACTTTACAACATTATACACAAAGTTACATTCAAAGAATGTTAAGGTTGCAAAGTCAAGCACTGAAAAGTTAGGAAATGCCAGAATGAAGGTTTTTTGTGCAACCTTAATTTGGCCCCCTCGTGCACTGTTTTTTCCACAGGACTCCTGTCTCGTTCAGTGCACAGAATGGATTGTGCTCAATTAATGACAGCTGTTCAATATTTTATTTTCTTCTGATTTCCTCATGGGTTTTGATGGGGCTCAGCACTGTAGCATGAGAGTGTTTCATAAACAATGTATCCTAACAACAACCCTGAGATGGGGGAAGGGGTGGGCATTATTGTATCCATTTTACAGATTGGAAATTGAGGCACAGAGGGATTTATGTCAGAAGTAACCACTAATTTGGGGCCCAATTTGAGATACTTAGGACCTTATTTTTCAAAGCACTTCGTATTATATAGCACTTCATGTGTTCAAAGCCCAGCTTCCATTGATTTAAGATGCAGTTGTGAGTGCCCCAGATTTCTGCAAATCAGACCACGGGATCTCAAGTCTGGCACCCAGAAACTGAGGAACTCATCATTAGTGACCACCTCTGAAAAGTTTGGATTAAATGACTTGCCAGGCATCACACAGGATCTCTGTGGCAGAGGCAGGAGCAGAATCCACTTCCCCAAATCAGCATTCAACTGCCTTATCCATGCGACCCTCCATTTTGTTCCTGTAATCCCCTGCCTCGTTCCTACACACCTTCCAACTTCTGGAACAAATGAGGTAAGTATCCTACAGACAACAGTCATCTTCATTATACACCCCTGATTCATCTCTAGAGCAGGTCTTTCGTGTGCACTGCATGAGACACAGGTCCTATGGGAAAAAATAGTATGTGATCATGTAATTACAAAGACTTGTCATAATGCATTCACACAAGGGGGCTGAATTAAGATTGCACAGGCAACCTTAATTCTGGCATTTCCTAACATGAGTGCTTGACTTTGCAGCCATAATATTCCTCTAACATAGTGTTTTGCATATAGTATATGTGCACACTTACACAGTTTTATATGTACACCCACACACACCCTTCCTCTGCACTGTAGAAACTCTCCAGTTCTGCTGACTGTGGCCTTTTGTAGATCTGAAGGTGGAATTAGGATTTGACCCTGAGCGTATAGAATGGTAGCTTCCACAACAGTGAAGATTATATCTGAACTAAATGGATGTATCTCAAATTGGGGATTCAGCAGACAGACCAGGCGGTGATATATTTTTCCTCTGTGTTGGGCCAGTATGAAATGAAATTTAAAATCTTTGCTTTCATGGCTTCAGCACCTTCATTTATACTTTAGTCTTTGGCTGCGGGTGCACAAACAGAGAATCACCACAAAAGCAAGCTTTTTCAGAGATGATCTCTCAGATAAGCTCCCCCAAACAGTTCCAGGAGTGGAATGACAGTTTCTGAAAGACTCCACAGAGATGGAATCTCGGTGAGTTTACAACAAAATCTTTGTCATAAAAGACAGAGAGAATTTATTTATTTTCCAGCTGGCACTCAAGCATGCCCGAGTGGCGTTCCTCCTGGACATGACACTTACTCATTTTTTTTCTAACAACTAACCATTTATATGTTGTGCAGCCTGGTGACAGCAGGAATTCTTTGTGTGACCCAACTGACTTCTAGGTTGCCGCGAACAGCTTCCCCATGCTGGATTGTCCTAATAATATATTGTTGAGTTGGTGTGTGCAAAGAATTCAAAGTTACATGTGCAAAATATGTTTGCTTTATAGAGTTTTTAGAAAGGGCAGAAAACATGCTTGCCACTAAGATGCAGTAGTGAAAAGGAGGTGTCTGGCTGGCTATTAAGATTTCATTGTGTTTATCATATTGTGAAGGTTTTGTTAGGGCACCTACAACCATTAGCAGGAGTGGGTTTTATCTGAAATCTAGATAAATAAAATAACGACTAAAAGCTTTTATGTTGGTTCAGTTGTTTCTGAACATTACAAGGACAGTCTAGGGTTCTTCCCCCTGCCCAAGACTGTTCAGCAGTGCCTCTGAAGTGGCAGCTCTTATGAGCTGTAGCTCACGAAAGCTTATGCTCAAATAAATGTGTTAGTCTCTAAGGTGCCACAAGTATTCCTTTTCTTTTTGCGAATACAGACTAACACGGCTGCTACTGTGAAACAGTTCTTATGTGTTGTCTGTGGAAAACCTATCAGAACAAAATATAAGTTTTAATGCATATTGGGGTTAACATTCACATAACATTTTCAGGAGAATGCCAGTACTCTTGAGCTACTGAAAACACAAATCATCCACAGTGGAAACATGCTAGTAATATAGACCTCCATTTGCTTAGCAGTGTGAATTCTGCTTGCTTCTGGAGTATTTATTACTTCAGAACTTCTTTGCACTGAACATTCTTCCATAGTTCTTTGAGTTGTGCTTTGTTGAGGATGGGTAGCTACAAGATAAGTTGTTCCCCAACTTTTTACATAGCATCTTGCCCCATTTCCACATGTTGACCATAGATGACATGGTTTAGACTTTGACTGATAACTCTTTGCGCATTTTGACATCAGCTTTTGTAGGATTAGAGGAAAAACGACTATACTGCACATTACTCCATTTATTGTCAATGCCAAGTTAAAATGGAGGTTGTCATACCAAGATCTGATTAACTGGCTACACTGGAATGCCGAGACACCAGTCATGGAACTTGGCAGATAGCACATTACATGTCGTCATGAAATCCTCCACCTATCCTCAGTCTCTGCTATACTTCCCTCCCCACAAAAATCTGTGGAATTTTGGAATCCTCACTTCTTCTTGTGGATTTATGTAAAAATCCAAATAAGGTATTCATTCCATCCTTTGAGAGTTCAGATTGGCTGGAACAAAATTTTAAAACAAATTGAAAGAAGCTTTATAGATTGACATTTTGTCCCAATTTCTTTCCGATACGTGTATTACATGTGAGAATTAGAACCATGTTGCTTTAATTTAACATTTTTTACTAAGTTAACTAATATTAACTTTTTATATCCATCTTTTTACTGATATTTTCTGTTTTTAAGTTAGCAAAGCATCAACTAAAGGGCAAATTGCAGCTGGGGAATGCATACACAAATCCAGTGAAATCAATAGAGTTGCACCTGTTTACACCAGCAGGGAATTTAGCTTGAACTATTAAACTGCATTTCTTCAAATTGGTTTTTAAACTGCATTTCTTCAAATGTAGATAAATCTGACATGTTCTATAGAGCAGATTTTTTAAATATTTGTGGTAATTCATGTTAAGTGGATTAAAACGGTTTGTGTTTTGTTTTTGTTTTTTTTGTAGCAACTTGAATTAGTGGAACCGAGTGGTTGGATTCATGTTCCTTTAACTGATTCTCATAAGAAGCCTATTCGAACATTTATGATTCAGATTGCTGTTTTAGCCAATCATCAGAATGGAAGAGACACTCACATGAGACAAATTAAAGTGTACACCCCAGTGGAAGAAAGCTCTATTGGTAAATTTCCTAGATGTACAACAATTGATTTCATGATGTATCGCTCTATAAGATGAATCATCTTATGAAGAAACAATTAAAGTGATTTTGTCATCAGCTTTGTTTCAAATATCTTTTCCGGTTATATTGACAGGTCTTATTCTTGTGGAATTCTTTATATATACTTTAACTTTTTTGTGTGTAACTTTAATCCGTTTTGAGTTGCACTGTTTTTTGATTTCTAATCTGCTTTCGATAGTCACATTTTCTGTTAATTGTATTTACAAAGGCTGTAGGAGGTTTTTAGATTTTCAGAAGATGTATTAAAGAACTTTCTCCTTTCATTTGCTATGAAATGGATAATCATGGTGCACGTAACATGTATATTCTTTTTTTCCAGGTGGTTTCTCCATTTGTTGATAATGCGTTAGAATACTTCATTGTATGACTTCATATTTTGGTTGGGTCAGTCCAAAAAAGCTGTATTTTTAATTAGGTGTATTTTTAATGGATTATTACTACTGTATTTTTCTCTGGGTACAGGATGTACATTCTTTTAAGAGGGTTCTTTGTGTCTTTGAAAGGACTTCACTGTGGTATTGTGCATGTCTTGTTTCTGGTGAGAAATGTATTTAACTGAGTTTTTATTCTAATAGGTCTCGATGTAGATTTCATTTTTCTGTATAACTGAAAAAGAATTGATAATCTAGAAGGAAAGTAAATATTTCTAACTGTATTTTATATTGTCCTGTCTTTACAGATATAACCATTACATCATTCTAATGTAACAATAGACATGCCAGGAATGCACAGGCAACATTCCTTAGCATTGCTTCCTGGCACCCTTTGAAGTCCCATGGATCACATAAAATAGTAGGAATTCAAATAAAAATCTGTATAAGTCTGAGCAATGTTATACTTAAGTTATGGAGTTTCTTAGAAGAAAAAAGATAAGCCATTTGAAATAAAAAACGCCACAAGGCAAACGACAAACTTGTGCATGGCCTACTTATAACTAATAGAAGCATGTAATCTTGTTTTTTAATTTTTTTTTGCATTGTTATTGTTTGGTGGTTACATTGTGATTAAAAAAAAAGGAGACCAGAAAACTAACAATCTTCCTTTTAAAATCCGATATATATGGGTTGAATTTTTAAAAGCGGTCATCATTTATCCACCTCCATCCATCCCTCCAAAAAAAAAAAAAAAATAGAACACACAGGTAAATTCCTATTGATTGCAATGGGAGCAAAATTAGGAAACATTTGAAAATCACACTGCAAATTAAAATTAAATTGGGAAGCATGGGCAAGGGAGAAGAGACTAAGAAAATATGGGTGAAAATATGAGACTAAGAAAATAGAGGAAAGAAGGCACAGGAGTGAAGGGAACAGGGAGGTAAAACAAAGGAGGATCAGAAATGTAACATTGAGATCAGTTTTATGTAACTGTATATTACATTAAATGTGCTACCATAAAAGTGCAAATTAACCTCTGGTTGAACTCTGCTGCCTTTAGTGCAGTAACATTAGGAATGAATTTTCCCCATTACAGACCTGATCCCAAGCCCACTAAAATCAGTGGAAAGATACCCATTGATTTCAGTGGGTTTTGGATTAGACCTAAGGTCTATAATTCCACTTGTGGGTTCTGATGTTCCTAAAATATCTTGACAAAATTATAGCCTTTTGTATGGAGGGCAGCTCGGTATTCTTGTTGATAACTGTTTTTCCCTTTTGCCGTTGTCTTATACAAAATACATTTTCTTTTCTGAGAACAATAACTCCCAAAGGTTAGTGTGGGACTCAAAACAGGGCTTTTATGTGCTTTATCTTACTGCAAACACGTACTATGGATTTTGGTGCAAACTGCTAGGGGTAGTCCTTTTGATTTCATGCTTCATAGTAGGTGTTTGTTTGCAGGAGACGGCCACTTTAAAATATGCAGTCCCTTACATAGGGATACTTTCTTCTTCTGTGACATGTATAGCTCTTTACTCAACAAATAATGATAGGCAAGAGGCATGCTTGTTGAAAACCAAAAGAATCTAATATCCCAAAGGATGAAATGGACAGTAATTTAGAAACACCAGATTGGCATGTTCCTACCCCAGTCCTGAATTCAGGCTACTATTCCTACTAAAGAACCCACCTATTGTTCACAATCATAAGTCCCGTCAGTTATTTAGTAGTAGATTGGATGCAAACCATGGACAAAGAAAAGAAAATTATTATTATTGACTTCAGGAGAAAACTGGATTTGGCCAAAGATAAAACTCCCATTCATTTCAGTGGTAGGTAAATGAGGTAATATTGTCATTCACCAAGTTTCAGCCAGTGACATAGATTACATTTAGTGTCAAATACTTGCTCTGCACCCCTGTTCAGTTCAGTATATCAAAGATGCCAAACATACCGTGGGATGCAACATACTTTTTTCTTTCCATTTTCTTATTCTACAGATTACTTTTTCTCTCACAGATTAGGCAAACTTATCCAGTTATTTTATGAACAGTTAATTAATAGTTGTCAAGAGAGAGGTATATATTTATTAAAAATGCACTGCCCTTAAAATATTTCATAAACTCTTGAAAAAAATTTATGGAAAATAAATTAGAGTGCAGAATGCATCCTTACTATGTGCTATAAAGCTACCCTTCTTGGCCTCACAGCTCCTTTAAAGGTAATCATGAACACATATTCTGCAGCACTTACAGTTCCTTAGGTTCAGGAAACTTCTTTTGCAGCATTCTGCAGTGTATTATAGTCATACCAAGTTATGTTTTATTACGTACATCATTAACATATCTCTTTCCCCACTCTTAATTCCCATTCGAAAAGGACAAATCCTGAAAATCAGCACTGACTGTATAAATCATCCCCATGGATTGTAGAGCAACTTCGTGGCTGCAAGTGAACACTGTGATGAGCCTGGATGAGATATGGGTGAGATTTTTCAAAGGTGTCGAAGTGAACTATGAACTAAGTTCCAGTGAAACTCAATGGGACTTGTGCTCCTAACTAGCACACTTTTGAAAATCAGACCCTTCTGGCTTTAGGCTGTAGACGCTTGTGTTGCTGCTCAACAGAGGGCAGTGACCAGTAGACTCTGTAGTATCAAATCTAACAGCCCAGTCCTGTTCCATATGCTCTTGCATTGCCACAGCCAGACGTTGTCCTTGGAGCTGCAGAGGGTTAGCCATGGTTCCATGCCACATAGGTGGCAGGATTTGCCCCCACAGCGGAAAACTTTTATTCATGCAACAGTGGAATGGGGCATCAGCCTTGGTGTCTTAGCCAGATTCCAACTTTGTTGAGTATGCTGCCACCAGGGTGGATTTGATTTAAATCACTAGTCAGGAAGACTTGATTTAATCATGGATTTCTACATAAAAGTGCATTCTTGTTGGTTGTTATAACCTTAATACATATTCTTCACAACTCAGAGATAGATGTAGGTTTCATTTTTAGAAGGTACACGCTATACATTTTTTCAGTGATTTATTTTGAAAACTTTTCAGATTAGTTTTACAGCTATATCAGAAAATAAATGATTGTTAGTTATTTCATTTACCAAAGTAATTGAAGCAGATATTTATGAAGTCATTGGGAGGTGAACTATCTCCAATTCAACAAATTAATCTTTAATATTTGGAGGATTTTCTTGCCATGCTGTATTAGAAGGGGAACATCACCAGACAGACATTAAATTGTTTTATTTAACTAAAAGAAAGACGTATGAAAGAAAAAAGTTTACCAACCTGAAGATCCTGCATGTTCAGACATGTTCCTTTCATCATCTTTTCAACGTAGCTTCCTCCTGAGAAGGATCACTTCTCCTGATGTTGTTTCATTTGGGCGATCAGGCCTTGCATTTATTTGTTGCACTGTTTGCATTTTTCACACATGCCTGTCTTACCTCCAGGTAGAGGAACTTCATTAAAATATTCCCAAACTGGGTCTCTCTTATGGCCTGCTGCGATTATTGGTTTTCTCTTCTAGTGAGAGAATGGTAAAGTAGATCTCAAATCAATGAAGGCTACAATTAGAAAGACCTCAAGACTTCTGGAATATGCTGCTCAAACAGTTTCACTTTTGTTTCTACTGTCTGTCCCTCCCTTTTCACATTTATCATGATTTAGTTGGGGATTGGCCCTGGTTTGAGCAGGGGGTTGGACTAGATGACCTCCTGAGGTCCCTTCCAACCCTGATATTCTATGGGTCTATGATCTCCAGATTCCTTCTTTATCCAGATCTATTCCACTCCCAACAATCTTCTATTCATTGAACTTTTTGCAACTTTGCACTTTTAGAGAGAGGTAAGGGATTGACTCTGTGTACACAAATTTGCAGAGGGACAGTAGGGTTGAGGTCTGTTATGTCTCACCTTTATTCTTTCTTTCTTTTTCTTTCTAAACATTTTTGCTGTTAACAATCATGTTATCTCTGGAGCCACAAATCCATAGTTTGAGAACTACAAAACTAAGCGTCTCTGATGGTATCTTCTAGACTGAGCACTGAGTCCCATTGGGTAGATAGATTAACCTAAATAATCTATACAGAACCCCCTGGAACCCTATAAGATTGGGTCCCTAATCCATGAACCATTGGAACTCATTTACAAAACTTTTCTTAAACGTTACATGACTATATTGTCTCATACTGTAGAATTAGAATTTATAATCCCTATTCCATGATGAGATAGCTTTGAGCTATAATGTATCTTAATTAAAACTATCTTTAGATAAAATGCTTTTTGAGGGAAAAAAACCTATCAAAAAAACCCGATTTAAATTAAAAAAAAATGATTTTTTTATTGATCTACCCTACCTGCCACCCTCTGTACCTTTTGCAGGTCCAAATGGATGTAATAACCTTTTATACCAGTGCTAAACAGTAATGTTAAATTTCACTCCTTGCCGTGGCTGCACTTACATGCATGGTGGTTTACATGGTGGTGGTTTACATAATTCTTTGTGTAAAGTTTATACAATACTTTAGTAAAAGTTTGAGGTGATCTGGGATCTATAGGCTGAAAGCCCTTGTATAGATGCAAGAATATTGTGATTATACATTACAAATTTTTTTTCTTGCTCTTTGATATGCAGCATCAAAGCAAACAAATGCAAATGACCATTCTAAACCCTTCTTACAAGGTCAGTACAGGTTTAAAGTCTTTAACGTATTACAGTTAATGTAAGCGTACTGACTTGCTGCAGATTGGCTTCTGAGGAAACTGGCTTCTAAACAGAGGGGTCTGTTATTGTGTGTTGATTGGAACTGGATTGGTTTTATTTATCTTAGGTACCCAAATGCCTTCCTGTCGGGTGCCCCTTTATTTATTTTAAAATAAACACAAACCACCATTCTGTTCTGCAGATATGAAAATGGCAAAGTTTGATAGGGCCCATATGTGTAATTTTTTTTTTTCATAACCAACCATCCAAAAAGGCATCAACATTTTCATGTTCTAGGACAAACCTAATTAGGATGTTAGGAGCACACAATAGGTATTGAACAATATTAGAAATTGTTTCTACAGTTTTTTATGTTGATTACTAATGAATTTGAATTTGTATAACTGGGTAAAAACTAATAACAGGGATAACACTTTTTTACTCCAGACACTAATCTGTGCCCTAGGCATAACCATCAAGCCTCTTAGTTGTCTTCTGTGACCTTTCATAGAAAAATACAGAATTCCACCAACAAAGGGAGAAAGTCAATAACTGGCTGTGTTTACCTTTACAAGGCGATATTGAAAATTTGGAAGAGTTGATAATGGGAGATAATTTGCTAGCTCAAAATATTATTTCTTCTTTAATTTTGTGGACAAACATACTTCACCAACAGGCTGGTCAATAAGCCGCTTCTCTTCCTGTGTGGTGTTTGTTTGGTCATTTTAAAGTAACAAACATTTGCAGAACTTAGTGTGATGCGTTCTGGGAGTAAGGACACTACACTGTAAACCACAATATTGTTAGATCAGTATTTGGCTTACTATATCTGAAAAACCTCCAAAACAAACAGCATGCCCAAAAGTTCAGATGATGAAATATAGTGATTGTTGGACTTAAATAACTTTGGTACATGGGAGATAGAGAGAGGGTTATAAAAAGACCGAAAAAACCAAAACACTCACAAATGCGTATCCTAGAAAGAACAGTGCAGAACACTCACATTTGTTAGAATATAATCTCTGCATTGTTGGATAGCAGTGGTCCCTAAACTTTTCAAGTTGTGCCCCCCACATCCTGTCTGTGCCTTCTCCCCCATCGCCTATCTCAGGAGCCACTGCTGGGAATGGGGCCCTGGGGCTGGAGCTGAGGCAATGCGCGGCTGGGAGCAGGTCTGAAGCTCGGCGTGGAGCCACAGGGCCGAAGCTGGAGGCGGAGTGGGGATGCAGCTGGGGGTGGAGTGGGGCTGGGTGGTGCTCCATCCCTGCCTCTTGTGGTGGCTGGCCCAGGCCCATCCATGTCCCCCCAAACGTTCCTCTGTGCCCTGGTAAGGTGGCTCATCCCTCAGTTTCGGGACCACTGTTTTATAGGTTTATAGAGAGCCAATTTTACGAAGTGAGACTACTCAAATATTGATAGCATCTTTATAAAAGTGATGTCTAACAATGAATTGTGCTAAATATTACAGCTAACGTTCAATAATGGGCTAATATTCTACACTGTCATTCTTGACTAATTTATGCTTTTCTCTAAAAGATGTTTCAAGCAATATTTTATAGGTGTATCCCCATATCTCAAGCTTTGGTTGCTTTCCTATATTCAGTAATTTTGATTAGGGAGCAGACATCTTGGTCTAAATAAACATTTCTTTCTACACAGATGATCATTTAGTAGTCTGACTGCCTGTCTCACAACTGTCATTGTGAGGGGTTTGCACAAATGCATTGTACCTCCATATTTAGGTTACTTATATTTAGCTTCAATCACAAAGCCTTCCCTGTAGGCCCATAAATAACCTCAAACTGTTTTTACAGGCCTTTGCTATAAAGCCAGATATCCTCTGTACACTGGCACTCCTCTCCAACTGGAAACCAACATTTTAACAGATGATTTCCTGTTATTACTGTAGCAGTATCAAAATCTGATCACTTACCAAGCAGCATGCTGTCCAAGAAACTGAAGCAAGGAGTGCAGCCAGCTGTTTGTTTTTCAAGTGTTATAACATTTTAAAGAATCGTATTTTAAGTAGATGCCCAGAGTAGTACTGTCAGGGACAGGAGGTGGAGCCAGGGGGCCACCTGTGTTGCATGGTGATCTATTGCAGCCCAGTCAGAGCAGCTGATACTCTATTGTCCCTAGCAATTAATATATATGAGTAGAAAGTGGAGGGAAGGATCTGTACTGTATTTGTAAAAGGTGAACAAACTGCTCTTTATTTTGTTGATTTGTTAATGAAACAATATAGAAAAAATGGTGACGTCAAACAAGATGAAACCTTATCTATAAACCTGTTTTGCTTTTTAAAAAATACTGTCTAGTAATTTGCTGCATGTGGACCTGATTAGAGCCCACTGAAATCAATGGAAAAACTCATTAGGTTCATTGGGCTTTGGATCAGGCCTCTCAGCTTCATAGAGTGAACGTTCATTTTTATTTGTGTTTCATTCATTTTTTTGCCATAACCTTTAAGTCTGTGTTTTCAAATATGGTTGCATTCCTGGCTGGGAAATGTAGTTTTAGATACATTAAGTAGGCCTCATAGTTCTGCTGTAAATTTCATGTTGACCATACAAAATTAGATTGATGCTCCACATCTAAGGAAATAATGATTTTTAAAAAGGTGTTATTTTGTGCTAGTGCACTGTCTTCATGTACAATGAGAGAGTGATCAGAGATTCCATTATGGCTGGAAATTTTTGATCTGAGGCAAGGTATCAAAAACAAATCCTGAAATTGAGGTTAGGTTACGGTATTCTAAGCAATTTACAGAATTGCTAAGGAGTGTTGGTGGGAGTTATGTTTTTTGATGATGCCATTCTTCAGACTAAACTGTGTAACAACATATGGCTTTTTTGTAATTTTAGCTGGAGTCTTGTATTTTATTTCTTATTGAAAGCAGGCAACAGTTAAAAAATAAAAACAAAGTCATAACAAAAATAATAGCAGTTGACAAAGCAAAAGGAAAAACCATAGGGAGCAGTAGGGGGTAATTTACATATACTCTAATAAATTAAACTAACAAGACATATGCCAGTCATCACCTTGACCACTGTTCCTGTATCTGTTACTCCTTTCCTTCACCCTTCGCTTATCTTTCATCATCTCAAAATTTATATTGGTCAGGATAGATATTGTATCGGGAAAGAAGTGAATACATTTTGGGTGCTATTGTAAGATTGGAAATTTAAGGTAACACTGGAAGGAAAGACTTAAGCTTCAGCTGTCCTAAGAAATCATTATCGGAAGTCCTAAGAATCTCTTGAATTCAAATGAAAAGGAGCCCTTAATTAATTTAATGCCTGTTGTGAAATATCCCAGAAGTTAAAACTAGAGCTGGCCAAAACTAGTGATTTCCAGTTGGTGGGAATTTTAATAATTCAAGCTTTTTCATTCCAATTTGGAATTAAACCAAATTTTTTAAAATAAAAATTGTTTTGGAAACACAGACACATGGAAATCAGTTCCCCAGGACCATGGCAACAGCTGACTGACATTCCTGTCAGTTTCACCGCTGTTATGCAGATGAAGGTGTGAAACTGAAAAAGAATGTTTATTTCACTTAGCAGCTACTCAGACCCCCAGGGTATACTTCTCTAGGGCAGCACTATGACACAAGGACTTCCAATCCAGCAGGCTTCCAGGGTTACCCACTCGGTAGTTGGGTAGCCCAGAGAGCCAGCCGGACTGCAAATCTGGTAAACCAGATCTGGAAACCTTGGACGTGGAGTGATGGAGCAGCCCCACCATGCACCATAGACTCTGAAAGCCTGGGCTCCCAGAAGCCTGCCAGAGAGTTAGTAGGTAACTCACAAGAACGTTTTGTTTCTGACAAAAACATGTCTGTCAGACAAGATTCCAGGAACCTTGCAGGTGAATCGATGAAAAATTGGTAACCGCAATCTGTTTTCACAAAACAGTTCGGGTTTGACAAATCAGCATTTTCTGACCAGCTCTTGTTAAAACATTTCCTGCCAGCAGGACAGAGTAAAAAAAGCCTTTAATTTAACTAAAAAGTGACCTCATTTTTGTGCACATGCCACTGAGGTGTGGGACTTGAGACTAAATAAGCTAAAGACTCACCATCAGTCAATTCTCACAGGAGGATGCCTGATTTAGCACTTCATAGCATCATAGAATATCAGGGTTGGAAGGGACCTCAGGAGGTCATCTCGTCCAACTCCCTGCTCAGAGCAGGACCAATCCCCACCTAAATCATCCCAGTCAGGGCTTTGTCAAGCCTGACCTTAAAAACTTCTAAGGAAGGAGATTCCACCACCTCCCTAGGTAACGCATTCCAGTGTACTCATCAAAGAGAGTAGGAGTTGAGAGCTTAACTGGCAAACAACTTGTGTTTAGGCTGTATCTCCACAGCAGTTAATTCGTGTGTAGATAACTCAAGTTAACTTCCCTTGAATTAGTCTAGTTCGAGAGGGAGCAGCCAACTTCAAAATAGTACTTAAACTGCACAGAGTGATTGTGTTACCAGCTTATGAGTTGTGCTAATTCAGGCTATAGTCTATAGCCCCTCATGGACCAGTCAATGTGAGTTAAAAGCACCAACACACTTGAGTTAAAGGATTATGTGTGTAGATGAAAAGTTATGGGTCACCCTCAGTTTATAAAAAGAAAAGGAGTACTTGTGGCACCTTGGAGACTAACAAATTTATTTGAGCATAAGCTTTCGTGAGCTACAGCTCACTTCATCGGATGCATGCAGTGGAAAGTACAATAGGGAGATTTTATATGCACAGAGAACATGAAACAATGGATGTTACCATACACACTGTAACGAGAGTGATCAGGTAAGGTGAGCTATTACCAGCAGGAGAAAAAAAACAAACAACCTTTTATAGTGATAATCAAGGTGGGCCATTTCCAGCAGTTGACAAGAACGTGTGAGGAACAGTAGGGGGGAAAATAAACATGGGGAAATAGTTTTACTTTGTGTAATGGCACATCCACTTCCAGTCTTTATTCAAGCCTAATTTAGTGGTGTCCAGTTTGCAAATTAATTCCAATTCAGCAGTCTCTCGTTGGAGTCTGTTTTTGAAGTTTTTTTGTTGTAATATTGCGACTTTTAGGTCTGTAATCGAGTGACCAGAGAGATTGAAGTGTTCTCGGACTAGTTTTTGAATGTTATAGTTCTTGACTTCTGATTTGTGTCCATTTATTCTTTTACGTAGAGACTGTCTGGTTTAGCCAATGTACATGGCAGAGGGGCATTGCTGGCACATGATGGCATGAGAGTCCAAAGAGAATCACTTAGCAATTTATTTTTATCAGTATTATTTGTATCATATGATAGCACCTAGATGCACCACTGCGATTGGTGCACCATTGTGCTAGGCTCTGTACATATGCATAGTAAGAGACAGTCCCTGCTCTAAAGATCTTACAGTCTTGCTGCCGCTCCCCAGCTGTACAACAGGAATAATACTACTTCCTTTCTCTCCACCTTTTCTACTTAGGCCCAATCCTGAAAAGATTTACGCACATACTTCATTTTAAGCACATTAATAGTCCAGTTGAAATGAATGGGACTATTCACATGCTGAAAATGAAGCATGTATTCAGTCTGTGCCGGATCATGGCCAAAATGAAAAAGGTAGGCTACAAGTAGGAGGAAGGAAGTGTTGTTATCCCTGTTTTATAGATGGTGAGCTGCAGCGCAGGGAGATTAAGTGACCTATTTAAACGTACACAGGAAGTCTGTGGCATAGCTGGAAATTGAACCCAGATCTCCTAAATCCCAGTCCTTTCTTTCCTGTGAAATAAATTTTCTACTAACATTATAACTCTAAAGGCTAGTTTTGCATTAATGGAGTTTTGGTATATGTTTCAGACATAAAATGCATTTTATTTTTGTGTTTCTTGTATTGCATTTTGATCCTTTTAAAATAAATACTGTTGCATAAATTGTAATCCTAGTTACATTAGAATAAATCTTGAACAGTATAATTTAGTGACTTCACCTGGTTTACTGCATATTTACACCTGTGTAACTCAGAACAGAGTTTGGGTCTACATCTATAACACTTAGAGCATGCTCTATCAGGGAGTCCATTCTTGACATACATCTTACAAATGTATAGCCGTCATGTGGACATTACTCCTTGTCATTTGGGACAAACTGGGGAGCATTTGAATCTTTTTAGAAAGATGAAAATGTAGGTGAATTAGTCTTAATACATTATGCTGAGACACGGCTTATGACTCACGCTGCTCTGTTAAGGATTACAGGTCTGATGCTGAGTTCCCACAACTTTGGTGGGAATTGTCGGAAGTTCACAGCTTTCAGATACAGTTTCTGCCCACACAGATGTACTTGCCCTAAGGCTGAAGGTGCACGTGGTAATGCCTTCCAATATAAGAGTGAGGCTCTTCTCAGATGTCTGTTGCTGCAGAAGCAAGGTGTGGATGTGCAAGGTTGCTGCAGAAGCAAGATAGGATAGGGAGCAAGAGTTCAAAACAGTGCTAATGGAGAGGCGAAACGGGAAGGTGGGAATGTGATGGGTTGACTGGGATTGCAGGGGAAGTGGGAGCTTGCAGCAGCAAGAAAGGCAACTGCAGTGCCTCAGAGACTTGAGTGACCATTCCTGTTTGAAAAGCCTGATTTTTTTAGATTTTCAGTTCCCCTGGATGTCAGCTTGAGTTGAGATGCTCAGCACATCTGACAAATCATGTTCTAAGTTCCTTGACTTCCAGCCAATTACGTTTTAGCTTTGACCTATAGATCCATTCTCTTCCGAGTGCATCATGTATGTTTGCATATTTTTCTTTCATATGGACACTCCTACCTATCATTTAGCAGCATTTAGTTCTCATAGTTCTTGTTAAACTTTATTTTTCTAGATGTATAAACCCTCCCTGTCCCACCTCACTACAGTACTGTGCAAGCCTTGGTCAGTGAGGTGCAACAGGAAGCAAGCTTTCACAGCTCCAAACCAGTGAAAAATTGAAACTACTGTATTGTATTATTTTCATTTTGTTGTCATCTTCTGTGACTTTCAGCATTTATCTGATCTTGGAAAGGAAGACACTAAGAAGGGTAATTCAGTAATAATTGTTGCAGAGGTATTTCATGCACATGAGAACAACAGGAGTATGACTAGAACATATGTAAAAACAGTTCTGTCTGTAAGTGGTAAGCTTGATATTAGTGCATCTGAAACTTTCCAGAAGATCTGTCATCGCACCTTTGGTTATCTACAGACAGCTGTGGGATTTTTAAAGGCAGATAGAGCACTTCTTCCTGCCCTTCTTCCCACACACGAAGCTGTCTTTTGACATGCAAACTCACACCACTCTTGAGATCAAGAGTGCTTTTAGGATTGCAGCTGTTTGAAGTGTGAATTGTCCGTCATTGTTTTTACAGGCACTTCTGAAGCAAGGTTGTCAGTTTAAACACTTATTCTTACCCTGGTTATCCCTACTTCCTCCTGACCAGTAATTTCACCACAGCATTACAAACAAACAAACAAACCACAATGAGGGGCCAAACTGAAGCTCTATATCGCATTTATTTTGTGAGAGACACAAGGTAGGTGAGGTAAAATCTTTTATTGGACCAACTTCTGTTGGTAGAAGCTACAAGCTTTCAAGCTACACAGAGCTCTTTCTGTGTGTAGCTCAAAATCTTGTACCTTCCACCAATAGAAGTTAGTCCAATAAAAGATATTACTTCACCTACTTTGTCTCTCACGTACTGGGAATAACTGGGTAAACACTGCATTTGTTTTATACTTCTTTAGGATATTATGCAAACTTTATTTTTGTGGGAGTAGCACCGTGACCTTAAATACCACAGTGGTGGGAATAACAAACTTAGAGAGCTCCATGCTCAGCTCTGTTAAAAATCAGGCCACTTATTTAGGTGCCTAAATGTGAACTTAGGAACCAAACTTTAAGCACTCCCTTATCAATATGTTGGCCCTAATACTTATGAAGTATCTGAGACAGTCAGATTTTCAGGGCTGTGTAAGTGTTCAGTGTTGTTATTATTGGCCAGATTGTCCTCTCCAGCATGAAAAGCTTATTTTGTAAAAAAATTCCACAAGGAATCCCTCTTGGGGTTTGCTCCCAAGTGTTATCTTCTGGGAGTGGTTGGACACTTTCTGTGGAAAAACCACTCAAAACTGGAACCATGAAGAGGCACTATACCCTTTTACTTACACACACACACACACACACACACACACACACAAAATCAGTACTCCTGGCTCTCTCTTAAGTATGGCTTCAGTGGAGTGGTGCTGGCAGGAACCCCTTCTGGCTGTTGCTTCCCAGGTGTTGTATCTGGGGAAAAGTTCCTATAGCTTGGGCTCTATTAAGCTTTCCATGTAAGTTTTGTGGGGCTCCACAAAGTCGGGGTGGGGAGGAAGAGGAATGGTACCCTCCTCCTCCATGGAGAGAGATCTGTTTCTGTAGATCCCTCCACACCTGGATTCCTCATTGTTATTAATACAAATTAGAGAACAGGGAGATTGGTGAAATTCTTTGAAAATATTAAGTTCTATGTAAGTGCTATTATTTATTTCATTATTCCATTCAGAAACGTTCCTACAGATGTGAAAATATTCTGGGTATTATTCTTGTGGAAAGAATTCTGTTAAATTAATTAGCTAGGTCCACATCATCCCTTATAGAGAAAAGTGTTATTTAAAGAACGGGAAACAACAACACAGAACTCTCCTCTTTGATGTTTCATTGGGATGGTTAGGGTTAAGTTATGAATCTTTTAGGCGTCGATTCAGCAGGTCATCTTAATGCAGCAATGCACTTAAGCACATGCTTGTGTTTAAGTGCACTGCTGAATAGGGATGGACTTAAGCATGTGCTTAAATGCTTTCTTGAACTGGGCCATGGCCATCAAAATACATATCAAGTGGTCTGAGTGACAAGATATCATCACACATGATTTTACTGTTTAAAAGAATAGGCATATTAATAATCATCATTCCTTACTCTTAGAAGTGAATCATAATCTTTCTCTCTTCTATAAATGACAACCTCAAAGAAATAGGAATTAATTTGTTCCAACATTTAAATACCCAACATACCAAATGGGCTCACTCCAAAATGCACATATTATTCTTGATCACTATGTATCTTTTAGAAATTGTTTGAATTATTTAAAGATTTTTCAACTATTATTTGAAAAACTGTGCAAAAATGATCATTTGGATTAGCTCAGTTCTTTAAATGGGAATTAGCACAATAGAAAATGATAATGTAGGAAACAACATTTATTGGTCTATTTTTTGGAGTTAATATTATGCATGTTGCTGTATCAGTGGCCCTGGTAATTTTCACAAGTTGTCAGCACACCTGTGGCTGTACAGCTAATGAATGTTGCATACTTTTTAATGTGTGAAGAAATTGGGACAAGGTTATGACTAATACAATTAAGCTGAACTGACTTCTTTGGTTTGGACTGTGTTACATTGCCTTCGATGTATTTTACTGACCACATAGATAGTGGTCAGTAAAATATTGATATTGATATTTCACCATGTTTTATAAAATGGTACAGGGAGAGGTTATCTTCTTCTACGGAGTGGCTGTATGGAAGAAAATGCAACAGCTATTATGCTGTCTTTGGTAGCCACATATGATTTAACAGGAATATGCTTGATCTTTTGTCCTCCAAAAAGTAGATTAAGTGACTCAGTAAATGTAACTTTAAGATACTCCTTTGTGCTACCCTGTTAATACGTACTTTGAATGCACCATGAAACCAAGTGCCCTCAGCCACTTGAATAGCATATACATGAACAAGTAAAACAACCTTGGAATGTCTTAATGCCATTATAATTTTTGGCTCTTGTTAAATGTCATCCTGTTAAAACTTAAATTGTTAAATGTTATCTTTGGTAATTAATTTTTTTCTCATTTTGAATGTGGCCAGGAGAGGAGGAAATAGCAGTTAACAGGGTTGTTGTCTTTTTCAATTTAAATGATTTTATTTGCATTTTTGTGTTTCTCTGACTTCATTAATCCCTCTTTTCCTGTAGATTGCTCTACTTCTTCACCAACAACTTGAAGTTTTGCTTTTCTATTAGAAACTCTAAACTGAAAGCTGTTTTATGATAACTTTTAATGATCACGAATAGACTTGAACAATGGAGCCAAACCCTCTGAAACTTCGGAGGGGGAGGTTCAGGTTTAGCTCCAAAGTTCATGGTTCAGGTCATCTTCTACTAATGAGCAGGATTCCGATTATAAATTCATAGAGTATAAAGCCAGAAGGTAACATTTTGATCATCCAGTCAGACCTTCTGCATAACAGAGACCATAGGACTTTCCTGAATTAATTTCTGTTCGAACTACAGCATATCTTTTAGAAAAACAGCCAGTCTTGATTTTAAAAATGCCAGTGATGGAGAATCCACTACAGGCCTTGGAAAATTGTTCCAGTGGTTAATCACTCTTAAAAAAGGTGCTTAATTTCTAGTCTGAATTGGCTTCCACTTTCAGCCATTAGATCTTGTTATATCTTTATCTTTTAGATTGAGGGACTCTCTATTACCATGGTTCTGTTACTCAGGTAGGTACTTATAGACTATGATGAAGTCATTCCTCAATCTTCACTTTGATAAACTAAACAGATTGAGCTCATTGAGTCTATCACTATAAGGCATGTATTCCGATTCTTTGATCATTCTCTCTCTTCTTCTCTGAACCCTTTCCAATTTTTCAACATTCTTCTTGAAGTGTGGACAGCACAACTGGACCCAGTTTTCCAGCAGTGGTCACATGAGAGCCAAATACAGAGGTAATATAACCTCCCCACTCAGTATTCCCCAGTTTATACATCCAAGGATCACATTGCCCTTTCGATCACAGCATTGCACTAGGAGTTCATGTTCAGATGTGGTAGAGCTTGGTAGCCTATGACCAGACTTCTAAGTTATACTCAAGACCTGTTCACTCCATGGCAAGCTGGACCTCTTTGGTGGAAATTCTGTAGCAGCTTCCGTTAATGGGAAAGAAAGAGGTATTTAATTGACTATGAAAATGAATAATAAAATTAGGAGTGTACTCCCTTTGATATTTATTTGTGCTGCCCCAACATGTTCTGCTTTCAGTAAACCACACACTTGTGTACTGATAATAAATAATTGCATAATAGCTGTTGTGTTATAATTGGAAGCTAGAAGATCAGATGTTCAGTCCTGTTGATATAACGTACAGGTGTAACAATGGCTGGGTTTGAACTGACTTTTCATTTTTTCCTGGATTGCCATGTGTGGTCTTAATCTACACTGCAGCAACACCTATTACATAAGCTATATCAGTTGTGCTCTGGGTCAATGATACAGAGCCGTTCTGCAAGAACAATAACTCCCCTTTAGTATTTTGGAATATCACTGTCCTATAGGCTGTAGCCATGTCCTGTTTTTCCAGATTACTCCCCATTTTTCTGTGCACAGTGAATGAAAGGGGAACCAACGCAAGGTCTATGCACTTCTTAAATGCCACCTAATCCCTCCAGATAGGCCCTTCTGTGATGCATAGGCCCTGAGATAGCTCCCTGCTCTTTGGTGACTTTCAACCATTATGACTTGTGCTCAGCTGTTGTGCATTACTGCCTACTCATGGGACAGCATATTAGGACTTAATTGCTTTTGGATAATTTGCCCACTTATATTAAGCACTCAGAGCATATTCCACTTTTTTCCATACTATGTGTCGTCCAACAGATGGGGCAATTGGGCCCATCAAATGTAATACTGCTAAACTACTAAATATAAATATAAATAAAATAAAATGCAGTATAAAAAGTGTTGCTGAGGACTTCAAAGCTATCAGCAAAAATCAGTTCTTAGTAGAGGCTTGTGTGATGGGGTGTTCACCCCAAGCCACCCCGGAAGCGGAAGAGTATAGTGATCTGGCTGGAGGGCTAAGCCATGAAGATGGAGTAGCTTGAGTCTCAGGGAATGAGAGAGAGATAAAAGGGCGAGGAGCAGAAGGGTGGGTCACCCCAGATGTGGCCACCAGGCGGTGCCCCTAGCACTTAGTAGAGTGCCCCATGACACTAATCTTTAAAGTCAAATGAAATTATAAAGGAAACATTGGGGATAGCTGAAAATGATTGTCTAAAGACAAGCATTGCCTGTTGGAAGGATTCCAGATGCAGATTTCATTGTATTAACCAAGTGTGAAGAAGAGTAACAGGAGTGCCATCCACTCCTGTCCTCTTTTCAGACTCTGTTAGCAAATTTTAATGAACACTTAAGAATAAAAAAGGGGCAGGAGGTGGCAGCAAGCGCAGAAAAAGGAACTAACAAGAGGCATACTTATGTAACAAACAGCCTATCTCATGGTCTTTCACTGTTGGAACCCACACCTTCCAACACCCCATCCCTCCCTCTGCTTATTGGCTTTCCATGTGTTCTATGTCCAATTTAGGGCTCTCACTGGACTCAACTCTAAACTCTCATTGATGCCAGTGAGAGTAAAACTGGGCTTTCAGATTGTAATTCCTTGGACAGAGAGCTATCATTTTTTTTTAAAAAGAAAGTTGTCTCTAAAGTGCCCTGCACATATGTGATGCCATGTAAATAATCATGGAAAGGTAGGGCTGTAAAGGACCTTGAGTGGTCATCTATCCACCCTACCATGCTGAGGCCGGACAGAGTATACCTAGACCATCCCTGACATATGTTTGTCTATCCAGTTCTTAAAAACGTCCGATGATGGGGATTCCACAGCCTCCCTTGTTAACTTATTCCAGTACTTAACTATCGTTACAGTTAAATATTAGAAGAAACTTTCCAGTCTAAATCTTCTTTGCTGCAGATTACTTCTTCTCCTAGCCTTGTTGGACATGGAGAACAACTGATCACTGTCCTCTTTGTAACCGCCCTTAACATATTTGTTAATGTAACTGTTATCAGGTCCTCCCTCAGTCGTCTTTTCTCAAGAGTTTTTTTTAATCTTTCCTAATAGATCATGTTTTCTAAATCTTTTATATTTTTGCTGCTCTTTTATGGACTCTCCAGTTTGTCCATATCTTTCCTAAAGTGTGGTGCCCACACATACTCTTAAATAAGTAAGGTAAGTGGGAAAGCGGGATACCGGGAGGAAGCACAGGCAGGAATGTCTGTGAGGGGAGGGCTCCTGCCTCATACTGGGAATGAGGGGCGATCAACAGGTTATCTCAAGTGCTTATATACAAATGCACAAAGCCTTGGAAACAAGCAGGGAGAACTGGAGGTCCTGGTGATGTCAAGGAACTATGACGTGATTGGAATAACAGAGACTTGGTGGGATAACTCACATGACTGGAGTACAGTCATGGATGGTTATAAACTGTTCAGGAAGGACAGGCAGGGCAGAAAAGGTGGGGGAGTAGCACTGTATGTAAGGGAGCAGTATGACTGCTCAGAGCTCCGGTACGAAACTGTGGAAAAACCTGAGTGTCTCTGGATTAAGTTTAGAAGTGTGTGCAACAAGAGTGATGTAGTGGTGGGAGTCTGCTATAGACCACCAGACCAGGGGGATGAGGTGGATGAGGCTTTCTTCCGGCAACTCACGGAAGCTACTAGATCGCATGCCCTGATTCTCATGGGTGACTTTAATTTTCCTGATATCTGCTGGGAGAGCAATACAGCGGTGCATAGACAATCCAGGAAGTTTTTGGAAAGCGTAGGGGACAATTTCCTGGCGCAAGTGCTAGGGGAGCCAACTAGGGGGGGCGCTTTTCTTGACCTGCTGCTCACAAACCGGGTAGAATTAGTGGGGGAAGCAAAAGTGGATGGGAATCTGGGAGGCAGTGACCATGAGTTGGTTGAGTTCAGGATCCTGACGCAGGGAAGAAAGGTAAGCAGCAGGATACGGACCCTGGACTTCAGGAAAGCAGACTTCGACTCCCTCAGGGAACAGATGGCCAGGATCCCCTGGGGGACTAACATGAAGGGGAAAGGAGTCCAGGAGAGCTGGCTGTATTTCAAGGAATCCCTGTTGAGGTTACAGGGACAAACCATCCCGATGAGTCGAAAGAATAGTAAATATGGCAGGCGACCAGCTTGGCTTAATGGTGAAATCCTAGCGGATCTTAAACATAAAAAAGAAGCTTACAAGAAGTGGAAGGTTTTACATATGACCAGGGAAGAGTATAAAAATATTGCTCGGGCATGTAGGAAAGATATCAGGAGGGCCAAATCGCACCTGGAGCTGCAGCTAGCAAGAGATGTCAAGAGTAACAAGAAGGGTTTCTTCAGGTATGTTGGCAAAAAGAAGAAAGCCAAGGAAAGTGTGAGCCCCTTACTGAATGAGGGAGGCAACCTAGTGACAGAGGATGTGGAAAAAGCTAATGTACTCAATGCTTTTTTTGCCTCTGTTTTCACTAACAAGGTCAGCTCCCAGACTGCTGCGCTGGGCATCACAGAATGGGGAAGAGATGGCCAGCCCTCTGTGGAGATAGAGGTGGTTAGGGACTATTTAGAAAAGCTGGACGTGCACAAGTCCATGGGGCCGGACGAGTTGCATCCGAGAGTGCTGAAGGAATTGGCGGCTGTGATTGCAGAGCCCTTGGCCATTATCTTTGAAAACTCGTGGCGAACGGGGGAAGTCCCGGATGACTGGAAAAAGGCTAATGTAGTGCCAATCTTTAAAAAAGGGAAGAAGGAGGATCCTGGGAACTACAGGCCAGTCAGCCTCACCTCAGTCCCTGGAAAAATCATGGAGCAGGTCCTCAAAGAATCAATCCTGAAGCACTTACATGAGAGGAAAGTGATCAGGAACAGTCAGCATGGATTCACCAAGGGAAGGTCATGCCTGACTAATCTAATCGCCTTTTATGATGAGATTACTGGTTCTGTGGATGAAGGGAAAGCAGTGGATGTATTGTTTCTTGACTTTAGCAAAGCTTTTGACACGGTCTCCCACAGTATTCTTGTCAGCAAGTTAAGGAAGTATGGGCTGGATGAATGCACTATAAGGTGGGTAGAAAGCTGGCTAGATTGTCGGGCTCAACGGGTAGTGATCAATGGCTCCATGTCTAGTTGGCAGCCGGTGTCAAGTGGAGTGCCCCAGGGGTCGGTCCTGGGGCCGGTTTTGTTCAATATCTTCATAAATGATCTGGAGGATGGTGTGGATTGCACTCTCAGCAAATTTGCGGATGATACTAAACTGGGAGGAGTGGTAGATACGCTGGAGGGGAGGGATAGGATACAGAAGGACCTAGACAAATTGGAGGATTGGGCCAAAAGAAATCTGATGAGGTTCAATAAGGATAAGTGCAGGGTCCTGCACTTAGGATGGAAGAATCCAATGCACCGCTACTGACTAGGGACCGAATGGCTAGGCAGCAGTTCTGCAGAAAAGGACCTAGGGGTGACAGTGGACGAGAAGCTGGATATGAGTCAGCAGTGTGCCCTTGTTGCCAAGAAGGCCAATGGCATTTTGGGATGTATAAGTAGGGGCATAGCGAGCAGATCGAGGGACGTGATCGTTCCCCTCTATTCGACACTGGTGAGGCCTCATCTGGAGTACTGTGTCCAGTTTTGGGCCCCACACTACAAGAAGGATGTGGATAAATTGGAGAGAGTCCAGCGAAGGGTAACAAAAATGATTAGGGGTCTAGAGCACATGACTTATGAGGAGAGGCTGAGAGAGCTGGGATTGTTTAGTCTGCAGAAGAGAAGAATGAGGGGGGATTTGATAGCTGCTTTCAACTACCTGAAAGGGGGTTCCAAAGAGGATGGCTCTAGACTGTTCTCAATGGTAGCAGATGACAGAACGAGGAGTAATGGTCTCAAGTTGCAATGGGGGAGGTTTAGATTGGATATTAGGAAAAACTTTTTCACTAAGAGGGTGGTGAAACACTGGAATGCGTTACCTAGGGAGGTGGTAGAATCTCCTTCCTTAGAGGTTTTTAAGGTCAGGCTTGACAAAGCCCTGGCTGGGATGATTTAACTGGGAATTGGTCCTGCTTCGAGCAGGGGGTTGGACTAGATGACCTTCTGGGGTCCCTTCCAACCCTGATATTCTATGATTCTAAGTTCATACAGTTTAATGACAGGTTTCAGAGTATGGCTCTGATACTTTTCATCCAAGCATAACAGAGGAAGGGGTCCTTATGGTGGATACCAATATGCAGAATACTGAGATGGGGAGTGTTAGGAACCTGGCTATCAATATTCAAAGTTCCAGGAGAAGAGATTAATGTAATTGAAAAGTCATTTTCACCACCACCTTCAGCTTTAAAGTCCTCACCCTCAGTTGACAGTTGCTTTCTTGCTGTCAATTTCTAAGACATGCTTAGAATGTATCAGTGAATAGCACTTCAATTTCTCCTTCCACAAATTGGTGTTATGCTTAAGTAATGAGGTTAACAATCCTTTATTTGCAGCAATAGGATAACATGAATAGATTTGGATTTTTTTTCACAATAGATGTTTGCTCAGTATCACCATTTCCACAGAGAGGCACAAATCTAATGTTCGATCTGGAAACAATCTCTCTCCATTTCTTCCTGCCTCCACTGGATTTGCAGCCACAGTACTTTAAGTATTAACTTACAAAGTGCAGAGATAGTATTCAATAGATTTTGATACAACATTAGGTAATTTAGATATCAGGCAACATTTCCCGTCCAGCTTTAACTGGGCGCACAGACAACTTTTCAGGAATAATTAACTCCACTTGAACGTCACAGTACCTGAATGCAACTAAAAGTAGTTACATGCCTAAGGGACTTTAATTAAACCCACAGGTAATTAGAAGTATAAAACTGCACTTGCAGGTTCCTAACCAGAGGCCAGTTTTTGAAAATCTGGTGCTAGTACGACGGAAGAAACTCTGTCTCCGTGAATGCTGAAATGTTTTGCTTGCTTTTCTGTTTAATTTTTTGTCTGTGTAATGTTCAGCCATTTATTCAATCTGATTGACTAAAACCAATGTGTTATTTTTAATAAAACAATGAAATATAGTTCAATGCAACAGCATGCATTACTTTGGTTTCAGTGTGAATACTTTATATTTACTAAAATACAGCTTTGCTGATAACATAGTGAAAAATGAAGGGACAAACTGTGTTTTTCCTTTGGCCTGGTTGAACAGATGTTTCCAGCCAAATTTAGTACCCAATATCGCTTTCATAACAGGCCTGATCCTGCAATTGCAATCCTTACATGGACAAAGCTCCCATTGACTGCAGAATCCAACATCTGTAAAACAGCAAAATCACTGTACTGAAGAAAACCACACTTCAGTGTTTGCTCTTAAAATTCAGACTGAACATTTTACTAGTATTTATTTTATCTATCAGAAAATGTAATATATTTTTATCAACTTTGTTACTGATAGCATTTTGTCTAATTCCTTCCTCTAAGTACAGGCTTTTGTTCCTTCTCAGAAGTACCTAGTACATTATCCCAATACTAAAATATCTAATATTAAACTTTTCTCTTTCCACTATTCTCCTAGGGTTCTAAATTATAGCATTTAGTTCTGAAGATTAAAGCACAACCAGTCTTCAAACAACTGTAGAAGAACAGACCAAACATTCATGCTAGCCGTCTTAGTTCTGGATACTGAATAGTGGTAGCATACCCAAATGAGAGGCACTATGCCTAGTATTAAGATAGATATTTGATTTAACAAAATAGTTACTATCCAGGTAACTTTCTGCTTAATCTGAGAATTAGTTTGCGCTGTGACCCAGAAAAAAATGGGTTAATAATGAGGGATTTAAAAGTTAAGTAAGTCTTGCATCTGGGCAAGGATCTCTTCTTATAAAGTTCTACTTCTCTCTCTATTTTCTTCACTCAGTATATCACCTCCTTTTTGAGGATGTGGGTCAGGCGGGAAAGACCTGTTAAATGGCCCATCATATGATACTAGTTCCTGGCTGGCCTACTAATATACTAGGATTTTTTAAGAAGGGGTATTTTGCTTTTTTTCAGGCCAGGTGTGATTGTCAGGATACTTTTCTGAGTTACAGCATAGACACATCTGTGAAGTGAGACTTTAGAGGGAGCACCTGAAGCAGCAGAATTTGGGCTTGAGGTCAATTTGTATGCTAGAGACTGTGAGCAGCCAAGTATCTGGAATGCCAAAATCTACTTGTAAAATGCATGAGTTTTTCAATATGTAGTAAATCAGTGACTGAAGAAACTGGAACACCATGGAGAGCTACCTATTAATCACCACATGCATGGCAGCAAATAATCTCAACCTGATCTAATTTAAGGGAGAATCAAGTTCTCACTATAAAGGTGAGTCAACACTCAAAAAATTAGGATCAGTTTTAAAGCCACAGCCAGCTGTGGTGCAGCTGTGTCAGTCCTAAATGGACAGTGTAGAAAAGGCTCAGGCATTTTCACTAACATGTCATGAAGTAAATTGGACTAGTAACAGGGTACTGCACCATTTGCTGAGAGTCTGGATGGTAGAACTGGGTTCTAAGTAAGGCATTGATAATGCCTATTAATGCCAGCACAAACACACCATGTCCTGTAAGCAACAAAGATGAATAAGAGTCAGAACCCAATGCTGTGGCTCTTAAGGAGCCTTAGAGACTTTTTGGATATCCTCATTAAAGAGCAAGTCAAGTTCAACCATAAAAGAGCATCTTGGAAGGAGCAATGGAGAGTTGGATTCTTTTGTTGGATTAATTGGCCATGGGAATGGGACGGGGAAGTCTGAAGGAAAATATACTGTCACTTTGAGCCACTATCCAAGCGGCCACCTTTTGAGACTGATGTGGAAGCAAGTACAACTTAATATAAAAGTAAGTTTAACTAAGTTCTCCCAAAAGTGTCTGAACTTGGAGAACACCTAACCCACAAAAATAGACAGCCAGGTGGAGGTGCCTTCTCACTTTATATGCAAAAGCCTAGTGGTTAAGGCCCTCATACATGATGTGGGAAAAATGGATTCAAATCCCCACTCTGATGGATTTAGAGCAGGGGCTTGAACTAAGATCTCCTACTTTCCAGGTGAGTGCATTAACTACTGGTTACCGAGCCATTCTCATGCTCTTTCTGGCCCAATGACTCAGTATTCCATATACAATGGAACAGCTTCAACAGCAGAGACTGAGAGAAACCGACCATAGAATATCCTCATGTAGCTAAGTAGAGAGGTAATCACCTTGGAGATCGGAGTCCTGGAAGCAAGTCCCTGTTCTGAGCATGCCTACTGGATCAGGCCCAGCAGGTAGAGGAATGTCTAGTTTGTGAATCCCACTGGGAGTTGGTCACCAAACTGATTGGAAGTGTCAGGATTTAGGCAGATTTGCACATACCCACCAGCAGATGTTTAGGGATCTATGGGACTTTACTGGTGGAGACTTAGGGGCCTAGGGACTATAAGTGCCTGTATTAAGCAGCAGCTGAGTGGTGGTTTTGTGAATGCCAGTGGCACTCAACTGTCAGCCTTAGGCACCTACGCTGGCAGTTAGATGCCAAAGTTCTCCTTGTGAATCTAGTCCCAACCCTAACTCTGGATAAGAGGGTCACTATTTGCTGCTCCTGTCTTGCTTTGGTGTCCTAATTAACTTTGGAGATAATCTATTTTACTTTTAAATATGAATCCTGAATTCCTACAGTCTAATCCTTACTCAGACATTTCTCAAATAAAACTCCCCAAACGCCTTTGAAATAATTGGAGTCACTCTGGAGTTACACCCCGGTAACTGAGTCACTAAGCATGGAAGGAATAAGGCTTCCATAGTCAGTTTTGCCTGAGTGAGGGCTTCGGCACTCCAGAATGAATGGAAGTAAGATGAAGTAGAGCATGATGCTGTGTTTCAGGAGCCTAACTTGCTTAGTCAGTTCACGGCTGGTAGAGGTACAACCTTTGGACTCTCATTCTCATGTTTTCTCAATATATGTAAATGAATATTAAATATTGATTCAGTGAACAGTTATGAACTACTATAACATAACAGAGTACATGTTAAAGGCAAATGAACTCTAAACACTCACTTATAGTGCAGCATAGTTATTTTACGATTTTGCTAAATACTTTAATTACATTGGTGTTCTACCCTCATTTTTATTAAATACTGAGGTATTTTCTGGAGCATGAGGTAATAACCTAAAATACAGTTAAACTCTCTATAAAATTAAGGGTATATAATTAGCCCTGGAAGGATGGGTCTGCTGAGGCTTCCAGTCACTGTTATTGGGTGGTACACTGTTGTCGTGGAATACTTTAAAAAATGCCTATTTAAATCTGTAAGGTGTTTTTATAAAGTCTCATTAAACATTCTCTTTCATAATGTAAATTTAAGTAATCCTTTGCCTGACATGCTTGCTGTAGCATTTGACATTTCAAGAAGCTGCTTTAAGAATCAGCCTAACAATTACCTGTGACAGGTTTTTTCTTTTCTTCACACCTAAGAAGAATGAACAACCTGAGCAGCCAGTCAGGAAGTGCATAACTGTAACATGTTTTTATATAAGCAAAAACATCCAAGCAGTGCAAATGGTGCTAATATTGAATGCTGTTAACCCTATCAAAGACAGGACACAAATCCAGACAGAATTACATATGAAAAAGAGAGAGTAAGTATGGCGTTTTCAAAAGCGCTAAACATCACCTAACTCTACTCCCATTGAAGTCAATAGTAGAGTTCCGATTGATGAAAATGGGAGCAGAGTTAGATCAGCACTGAGCACTTTTTGAAAATCTCACTCTAAAGCACATTTTACTATACAAAATTCCATAAGGAGCAAATTCCATACATATGCCATGGGGCATGAAGGGTCAATACATTTCACCTCTGGAAATCTGGGTTCTAATACTCATTAAACTCACAGGCTGAAATTCATCCCTGTTGAAAGTGAGAGCTGAAGGTCTATGCACCATGTAAGCCTTATTCTGAAGTCTCAAATGAGATTTAAATGGTGCTTAGGCCTTTCACTGGGGCCACCCATCTTCCCAGGATCCCCTTGGACCCAGAACTATGCAGGAGAGACTCCCCAGTCTAGGGACACTGGAACCTAGACTGTCTCCTCCCCATCCCTGGGCTATGACCTTGCAGGGAAACTGCAGGAAAGCAACCAGAGACTCCAGCCGATAGAACCAGAAGCAGCCAAAGCTGGTACCTTTTGGACTCTGGACATTCCAGTCCAAACTTTCTCTGCCCTGTGCTGGTTGGCTGTTTGTGCCAACTTTCCCCCTCCCTCATAGTCTTTTCACCCCAGCTTTACTCCACACCTGCCACTCTCTTCCTCTAACCTTGTCTCCCTCATCCCTTCCTTTTTCTTTCCATTTAGCTCAGTGGTTCTCAAACCTTTGTATTGGTGATCCCTTTCACACAGCAAGCACACAGTGTGAACCCCCCTTATAAATTAAAAACTTTTTTTATTGGAGACTATTGGAGATTATTATAAATGCCAGAGGCAAAGCGGAGTTTGGAGGTGGAGGCTGAGAGCTTGCGACCCGCACATAATAACCTCGTGACTCCCTGAGTGGTCACAACTCCCAGTTTGTGAAGCCCTGATTTAGCTGATCCCCTCCTAAGTATTCCCTCCCTCCAACAAAGAACAAAGAAAAAGAAAGAAAATAAATCATGGAACTAACATGATGTTTGCTGCTGTCACATTTGCTTGTGTTTTATACCCATTTCCTCACCCTGTGTCTGTCTTTTCTGTATAGACAATATTGTCTCATTGTTTCTTTGTACTCCCCAATATGTCTGTAGCCATCTGTCGTCTCTTGTCTCATATTAGATTGTAGGCTTTTTAGGCCAGGACCATCTTTTGGTTCTGGGTTTGTACAGCTCCTAGCACAGTGAGGTCCTTACCCATGACTGGGGTTCCTAGGTGCTACAGTCATCACCATCATCATTAATAATATTCTTGGTTTAACATAATTTTAACTGAGAATAGAATCTAGGTCTCTGGCTTTATTAAGTTCTATTAGAATCTGAGCAAGAATAACATGTCAATTCTCTAGACATTCTGAGACTGTTCTGTACTTGTTAATGTTAAAAACTCAGTTTTACTTTATTTTTACATAGAATTTAAATAGAAAAACATGTCAGATCACATTTATGGCAAACAGAAATTTTAGTATTTTTAAATATTAATGGTTATCTAGTGAAATCAAAAAGTATTTGAAACCAGAGAAAATGGTTTAACTGTAACATTTCAAGAGAATGTAAATTCAATTATCTGAACCCCCTCAAAACCTCTGAAAACCCCTCAAAGGGGGTTTTACAATGAAAAACGAACATTTCTTTAATTGCAGGGTAACCAAGTCTACATAAAATGTTTAAAGAAAGGAGTTAGCTGGTTTTCCTGAGTACAAATTGTTTGAGGCTATATTATTGGCTATATTAGAGCTGTAGTACAAAAACTAGAATGCAGAATCTGTCCAAACAAAATATGTAGTTGACAGTTATTTCATTTCAATATTCTCTGAAACACATATACTGTACTTGAATTTGATCTCATTTTCAATCTACAAGCAGTGGATGAGTAAGCAGCCTACAAAATAATTTGATATCCATTCCAGCACTTCCTACCCACCTCTTGAAACAACATTTAATAACATATTCCAGGACAACCAGTGAACTTGTGAAAAAGTAATAATCTAGGGTCTTGATTAGCAACCATTTAACTGAAAGAATTCTCCCTTCTGTCCTGTTCTTGTGTGTATTCCACTAAAACAGAACAGTTGTATTTAGCCCACTTTGCTCTCTTTCAATTTAAGCCCTGAGGAGCCCTCACAAGTAAAAAGTAAACTAAATTAATAGAATTTTTCATAAGGGTCTGAAGTACTGTTAAGGATATTGGCTTTAAAAATCCCAGCTATTTTTTATATGTGAGAGCACATAGAGGCTACAGAATGCAATGCTATAGAAAATATATTCACTGAAAGCTGAGACGTGGATCTGAAATAAAACACTAAAAACATAAACACTCGGCACTGTACATAAATTCATACTGTGAATATCTTGCAGTTATCTGCACTGCATGTTGAAAATTCACTTCTGCTGCTATGCAAATTCAATGACATGACAACTGTGAATTCACTAGAGCTACACCGATGTACACCAATTGAGGATCTGGCCTCATGTTTTTACAATTGCATTAAAAATTCAATAGATTAAAATTAAAGTACATCTAAAAACTACTGGACGCTGAAAGGTTAAATCTTCAAGTATTTGTTTTTTAACAAGTGATATGTAGCATAGGATTTTATTAATTTTTAAAAATATTTTCAAATCTAAGACACATTCCACCCAGAGCATGATGTGTATTCCTTTTTCTATATAGCATCTTCAGGGTACAATCCTGCTCTCGCTCAAGTCAGTGGCAAAGTGCCCATTCACTCCAGTGGAGCAGGATAGGACCCTGACCCTCTAAGGGGGAACTTCTACTATTGGAAATTACTCCACAAAATCAAATATTTCAAATGTCTACAACCCTACCCTTGTATTCTTTTGGGCATGTTTCCAGAGGTACAATATCCCACATAGGATAATGTTTATGGATAGGACACAGCTCCTGTGACAAAGAATCATGGAAATTAGTGATACGGAGGATTATTGAGTCATCCAGTGCATATACCTACCAGTGCAGAATTATTCACTAGAGTATATTCTCCTGTATATTGCTCAGACCAGACTCAAATATTTTAGGCAGTGGGTTTCAACTATTGTTTCCCTTTCAAAACTATTCCACAGGTCATAGGTCTCACCGTTAAGAAATTGTTCCTAACATTCAGCCTAAATGTACCTTTTCTTAATTTTATCTTGTCGATCCTAATGGCCAAAAACTTAAACATTTCCTCCTCCTCCTTAAGGTAAAATTGTGCCCTGCACCCTTTGGAGTCTTGCAGAAAGGCCCGTACGATTGCAGTCTGTGCACTTAGGACAGGAAAGGAATGTAGCCACAGTGGCGCTACCTTCTCTAAGGGCTTGTTTACATGAACAGTTAGTGCACAGCAAGCTGAGGTGTAAAACTACCCCACTAGCCTGCTGCACACTAACAGTTCCCCAGTGCGCTCTTGATTTACTTCAGTTTCAAAGTGGGGTAGATCAAAGCATGATAGGGAACTGTTACAGTGTGGCATCAGGGTCCGCACTGACACTTAGTGAGCAGCAGGATAGCCTGATATAGATTTACATCCCATCTTGCCACAGATTAGGTGTTCATATGAACAAGACCTAAGGGCTTGATTCTGCAAGGTGCTAAGCAACTCCTGGAGAGACTGAGTGCCCTCAATTCCTATTGAAGCCAATGTAAATTGAAGGCACTCAGCACCTCCAGGAGTTATTCAGCACCTTGAATAATCCAGATGTAAAGGGAGGAAGGCCATGGTTCTACTTCTTTACACACTGGCCCTCTGAGGTGGCCCTCTTTGAAGGACCACGCGCTGCAAAAGGCACACTGGTGTAGTGGCTGCACACTCTGCGAGCACTTGCTGGGTTTTGTCCCCCTATACCACCTCCAGTGTGGGACTGCGGCTTAAACTGCAAATGAGACCTTGGTGTTTACAAATACTCACAGGCAGTTATTAGTCATCTTTTAGCCAAGCCCAGCTAATCTTCCAGTACATGTGTTTGTATATAGCTGCGCATATTTAATCTTCCTTCCTACAGTAACTTTTTAAAAATTTGCTACTTTTTCAAAAATTCTCCTCAGTTTCCCTATATCTTCCTAATGTTGAGATGCCCAGAATTAAACAAAAGTATGCATGGTCTTGTCAGACGTACATAAAGAAACACTATAACAGGGGTGACCAAACTTACTGACCCTCCGAGCCGCATGCGATAATCTCCAGAAGTTTGAGAGCCGGATGCCTATGCCAGGGCGTCTACATTTGAATTCTTTTCCCCAGATGTAGCAGCTTGCATTTGCCCTGCCTTAGGGTCTAATTCTTTTCTCATGCTGGTGTAAATCAGGAGTAACTCCAATGAAATCAATGGAGCTGCACCACTGTAAAACTAGTGAGAGAAGAGTCAGGCTGAATATATTATTTATATATTTAATAGGTTTCAGTTCTTAAAGTATTCAGCATCTTGGTAAAATGTACAGCTGTGCCCCTAAATAGCAACCTTCTGAGGGATGGGTGCTAGTATTTTTTAAGAAATAAAATTTAACAAAATGAAACTGTTTTCTCAACACAGTACACTGAGAAAATGTTTAGAGTTAGACTTAATCTACAACCATAGTAAGGATATATTCTATAAAATTTGGTGAGAGCTTAGTTCTTAATCTGAATGCTATGCTTGTTTTGAAATTTAAATAATAAACAATTTTTTGAATAAATATTTTAGCTTAAAATCATATTTGGTCAGATTTGGCTGTCAATCAAAGCTTCTGGTGGACTCAGCACTCTCGCTATCCAATGGAAATATGAACAGGACCACACAAAATGGTTCCACTGTGTCATTTCTTTCACTGCTATTTCATTAAAATAAACTCCTTACCGCAAAAACTTACTTGTCATTTCCCACTTCTCAAAGATATCACAAATAGCTTAGTTTTTTAATTTTTACCACTTTTAACTTTGTTGTGTAATTGAAAATATTTTTGGAGAAGATCCACTTATTTTCCTCCTCTCCATTCATTTTCAACCACATTACTGGATTTTAAATACACATTATTAAATAACTTGAGTCTCTTGGCTGATTATCCTGTACAGTGAGACCTATGCACGTCAAAATTGTGTCATATTCATTTTGGTTCCTGTGGTCAGTGATGCAAGAGAAAATGTCTTTGATCTTACTGTACATGTTCCTCTGTCCATGTCTTCTTTGATACTTCCTGGAAGAATCCCAGCCTCTGGACACAGAATCTATTTTCTTGTTCTCCTGTGAGATAGACTTCAGGGCTGATACAACTCCCACTGAAGTCCATGAAAAGTCTCTGTGACTCTGTGGAAGCCAGACAGGACCTTTATTCCCCAACCTGTTAAATAGCTTGCCTACGTATCTGAGCCCTCTCCTGTCAAATGTATATAGTTCTGAACACCACTATTCTTTCTGGAAACCATGGACACAATGTGTCACCCGAACTCCTTGATTCAAATTGAATTCACATTTAATTTGGAAGATGGGCTTTCCCCCTCTTCGCCAAAGAACAAAAAGCAAACCTGCTTTAAGAATTCCCTGTGTTTGCCTGGGATGCTCTGCTGAATGCAGTAGCCTATCTAGGATCTATTTAGGAAAGGGAGGAGGTGTTTTTTTAAGAAAACCCAGTCTAGAGTGTCTGTGTGATAGTCACAGATGAAAAGTAAAAGTCCTCCTCTAAATCCCTCTATAAATCACCCCTGTGAGACAATTGGTCAACTGAGACACCCATTGTTCTGCTAAAAGAAAAGGAGTACTTGTGGCACCTTAGAGACTAACCAATTTATTTGAGCATAAGCTTTCGTGAGCTACAGCTCACTTCATCGGATGCGTACTGTGGAAAGTGTAGAAGATCTTTTTATACACACAAAGCATGAAAAAATATCTCCCCCCACCCCACTCTCCTGCTGGTAATAGCTTATTTGGTAACAGCAGGAGAGTGGGGTGGGGGGAGGTATTTTTTCATGCTTTGTGTGTATAAAAAGATCTTCTACACTTTCCACAGTAGGCATCCGATGAAGTGAGCTGTAGCTCACGAAAGCTTATGCTCAAATAAATTGGTTAGTCTCTAAGGTGCCACAAGTACTCCTTTTCTTTTTGCGAATACAGACTAACACGGCTGTTACTCTGAAACCTGTCATTGTTCTGCTAAACTCTTTTCATTTTGTTACATTATCCTCCCACCCTCTTTCAACCCATTTGTCTGTTTTGTCCACCTCTTGCACCCCGTCTGGGATTACAATGCTACTACGTAGGCTGGCTAGTGCCCAGTTTGATGTTTCCAGACAATTTAAAAGTCTTCTTGTTTAAATAGGTAAATAAGTGAATACATTATTATTAGTAATCACGCTAGCCCTTCACCTAGTATTATCATTGTTTTGCATTTCACAGTCTCAGTGCAAGTCTTGGTTCTTTTCCAGGTGTCTCCTTCATCTATGGAGGCTGTGGTTCAATTCCATGCTCCTCCACAGACTTCCTGCATGACACTGGGCAAGTTACTTAGCCTTTCTGGGCTAGATTCACAAAAGGATTTAGGCATCTAACTGCCATTCTAGGTGCCTAAATCCCAGTATCATTGCCACTGGGATTCACAAAACCCCCATTCAGCTGCTGCTAAACCCTGTAGATGGCTAAAAATCACTTGGCACCTTCATTTTTTCCTGAAAAGTGTCAATGTTACTGCTTCTGGGCACATCCATTGCTATCCGTGTCAGGCATCCAGATGCCTAAGTCCTGGGATGATTCATGAACTGGGTGAAGATAGGTGTTCCTCTGCCTTACTTGCCTGTCGGGCCAGAGCTAGTAAGTGTGCTCAGATCTCACCTACTGGACTGGGCACTTGTAGGCGAACTTGCACAGAATAGCCCCAGAGCAGACTAGGCTAACTTTTAGCCTAGTGGTTAGGACACTCACCTGGGATTTGGGAGACCCCTGGTTCAAGTCACTCCTCCACCTGAGGTGGAGAAAGGATTTGAATATGGATTGCCATCTCACTAAAGATTGTAAAGTGCCTTGAGATCCACAGATGAAAAGAGCTATATTAGAGCAAGTATTATTATTACTATTATCTTGGTGTATCCTCAGATTCATTCTTGGTTGAAGCCACTTCAAATCTATAGAAGCAGAACACCCACAGTTTTCACAAAGGGCTGTGTCCACAACACTGTTAGTAGTTTCTGGATGATTTAGGCTGCTCTGGATCACATCTGATCTTTCCCTTGAGTTTGCATCTATTTATTGAGAATAGATAGGTCAAACTGGCAGTGACTTCAGAGGGGTTTCGCCTTCCTCTTCAGCATTTGGATGTGGGTCACTTGTAGGGTGACCAGATGTCTTGATTTTATAGGGACAGTCCCGATATTTGGGGCTTTGTCTTACATAGGCGCCTATTACCCCCCACCCCGTCCCAGTTTTTCACACTTGCTATCTGGTCACCCTCGCCACTTGTCAGGATTTTCTGGGTATATCACATTTGATCATTTCCCTGATATTTCAGGGACCTTGGACGCTGGTGCATTTCGGTCCCTCCTACTCTCTGCTTGTTGCATATAATAGTCTAATCTGCTGCGGGCTGTAATACTTTGATCTGATTTCAGTTGTTGGGTTTAATGCGGATGCTGGATGGGGTTGGTGGCCTGTGATATAGGAGAGGTCAGACTAGATGGTCTGTTGTTCCCTTCTGGTCTTACATTCTATGATTGTAACGCATAAACATATCACTAGTTCAAAATATCTTCCCTTGCTGTAATTAATGATATGGTTTCCCACTCTATATTAGGTGATACCTCAGAATTAACTGAGAATTTGGGAGGGGATATATTTTATTCATGCAGGGTTGAATACCACTGAACAGAGGGCCAACACAGGGTTTTATGTACCGTTTAAGCCCCAGTTTTGTCTTGCAGGTCTTATGTGGGTCTTCAGCAGTGCCTAGGGTCTCTGGAGGGGGTGAGTTGCATGCTGAGGGTATTTATATTAATTACTTTAGGCCAAGACATTTTTAGAAAAGGTCTATTGATTATGGTACCACAATAATAAAATATATAGTCTGAGAATTTCAAAGTGTGGTGACTGCCATTCCCTCATTTCTTTATCTACTTCATTTCTTCATGTTTCTCTGCAATGGTAATAAGTTATGGTTTAGTATCATGAGAGGTTATAGTTACACAGTGAGTCATATTTACTGTAGGAAGGGGCATCTATACATCCTGTTGCTTGCCTTAAAATCTGAATAAGGAAAGGTGGCCAGTGCCTTTATTCCATACATACAATATATTCGCAAAAAGAAAAGGAGGACTTGTGGCACCTTAGAGACTAACAAATTTAGTCTCTAAGGTGCCACAAGTCCTCCTTTTCTTTTTGCAAATACAGACTAACATGGCTGCTACTCTGAAACCATACAATATATTGTGAGTGCTAGCAGGGGAGAAGAACGAGGATAAGGAAGAGTAGGGGTGGGATAAAATTGTGCCACCCAATACCAACAGGGTTGGTATTTCCTGTGGCATCATATTATACTTGCAAAAAGCAGAGATTATTAAAATGGTGATTAACAGACTTTTTTCTGGAGCCGCTCAGGTGACAGTAGCACATGAAGTTACAGATGTCTGAGACGCACACTTTTTTACATAGATATAAACACTCAATAAAATATCACCTGTATCATGATAATCTAGCTGCCTTATTTTGCCCACAGTGACTCCATAATCTTCCCTCCTAATAACAGCTTTGTTTTAAGAAAATTCTTAAATTGGATCAGGAGTTATTTTAATTTGTAAAACTCATTTCACCTGTTAAAAGTGGGATCAGAGAGCAGCGGCTCACTTGCTCTAGCAATTGAAGAATACCTGTAACACTTTGCCTCATCTTTCTTCTCCAATTAATTTTAACACCTTACTTTGATTTACAAGGGTGTGAATATCTGCCTTTACATCCAGTGTCAGTGGTACCGGTTGGCTGGCTGGCAGACAGGCAATATTAATGCCCAGGGCTGTGCTTGAATGCATCACTTCTGCTGTGCACTTATCCTCCACTGTGCCAACGGTTGAGAGAGCTGTGAGTTTTCCCTAAACTCACATCTTCTGGCTCATTGTCAGTCAAGCTGTGCCAGCTGAACCAGCCAATAAAAGCATATAGCAAGAATAAATTTGTCATAGGAAAAGTACAGAAAAGTGATTACTTTCATGCAAGACTACAGTAAGGACACTGTTAGGACATTTTGCTAATATTAAAAAAATAAAAGCTTGCAAAATTAATTTTTTGTCAATTAAAGAATAAGTGTCTGGACCGTTCCACAAGAAGGTTTAAGGTCAAAATTTAGTTTTTTAAAAATATTGTATATGGGTATTTTAAATAAATGTTTGTGCAGGGGTTAGGCAATATGACACCATTCTGCTCCATCACCCCCTCAAAGATTCCTGCGTAAGTTGGGAATCGAGAGGTAGTGGGTAGACATTTGGGAAAACATAAGCGATACAAAATGAAATATACTGCTGAGGAAACAATCCATCTAGAGACAGCCGGAATTTCTGCAGCACTTTGTTCATTAGAGGCCAAAAACATAGCACTTTGCAGAAAATTCACAGCAAAAAAAACAAGTGGCAGCAAAGACAATAACTGCTAGAGTATATCTGTGATCATTAATGATTTTTGCATTCTATCCCCTTCACTGCTTTCCCTTTGTAAGAGCAAGGTGGAACAGAAATCAAATAGGAATTTTGGTAAAATCTGTAGAATTTCCCTTCTGTGGAAATTAATCTAGAACTGCAATCAACAGCTGCAGGATTCCTCCAGTGATATCCCATCTAGTCTCCGATCCTCCAGTGAGTTCAATGTGGACATTCCCCTGTGTCCATGGAGCTCATTGCAGGGCTCAGACCTTAGGTTTTAGCTCTGCTTAACCCTACTCCTCTATTTTAGCACTAGATACCACTGCAGGACACAAAGGAAGTTATTAAAATATAAGCAAGGTTATCACTATTGCCAGGTGGAGAATATTACTACTGCTACGAGTGCTGTACTTGGTAAATGACAACATTGTGCACAGCCCTTTCATCTTCATGCTGCCAAACCCACAGGTGAGTAACTTTCTGTATGTGGGTAGTGAACTGAAACTATTCACATAAAATTACTCATATATAATGTTTGCAAGATCTGAGCCTGAAAGGACAGTCGCAAGAGTCTCAATTATATGAATTGTCATAAAACTGTCTAATGGCCAACCTTATTGAGCTGCATTTAGTATATTGTATTGTCATATAAGAGACCCAGTTTCTATCTACCAGTCAAGTCTCTCATGCACCACGTGCCAGAGACAGGCACTAAGGAGGGAGCACGTCATGTTATTCTGAAGCAATCCCTGCAGGAGACTAAGGAGTTAGGCTAACAAAGTCCAAAAACGGTCCCATGCAGCCCTCCAAGGTCAAAAGAATTAGAGAATGTGAAACATGGGGAGCTTTGCCGATGATCAGATGCCCCAGTTATGGGCGATCTTATCAAAACCTAGATAGATTGATCAATACCCAGGGCTGGATCCTCCTATCTGCTATGGATAAATGGTGCAAAGTGGCTTTAAAATGACCGAGATAGCCATCGACTATTTCCTTGGATGGGGAGAATTCCCATGCATGGTGGAAAGCTAATGAAGATCCTGCCACCTCCTATACCATCCCCCTACCACTGGCGTAAGATGGTGCTGCGGGGGCAAGTGTGATGGTGCACCTGACACTGACATGTGGTCCCTTTCAAACATTATGCTAATGGAAGAAAGTAAAGTAGTCCCTATCTTCTACTGGGGCCGGCAGCCAACAATCAGAGAGTCACACACATGGTTCCCTGGTGTTGCCACTGTCAGAGATGCAGTGCAGATTCAGGGCCCAAAACTCTGTGAGTGACCCTAGACTATGGAATGTATTTGTGCCAGGTAAGAAACCATCTCTGGTTGGTTTTATGGACAAATAGGAAATATATTCCTAATTATAATCGCTTTATAATTAGGAGTAGATTGAAATAAACATTTTATTTAAGATACTTTGGTATCTTAGACCATTTCAGGTATAATTCACTACAGTCCAACTCAAGGAGAGGTAAATGATTCCTAGGCTCAAAAGAGAAACAGGGTCCATACTTAAGCCAATTCAATTTTCAGTCAACATAAGGCTCAAAGGACCTCATCATATAAGGTGCTGATGGTGAAACACAGGAAAAGTCTAAAGACCATGGATGACAGATGAATTTGAGAAAGACAGTATGACATTCTGTGCCGTTGAATTTCTGATGTCCCTCAGATACTTGAGATAAAGACATTTCTTTATGATGAATTAAAACTAAGTTAGAAATTAAGTTTAAAATAAGGATAGCAGTAAGATTGTCCTGTGCGTTGGGATGGCGCTCAGAGGAGGAAGACTCTATGATAAGCAGACTTTTCCACATTGTTCCATTAGGTTGGAGTACTCTGAGCAGTCCACAAGCCCCACAGATCCTAGCGGTGTAGCAAGAGGCCAGGGCCATCTAGGTATCCACATGGAGGCTCTGTGCTTCCATAAAAGTTCTGTGACTCTCCTCTTGAAAATCTCTACCCTGGAGGTAGCTCAGGGTGCATGCCTTTTCTTTGCAAACTCTGTCACAGATGAGGCTGCTCTATAGTGCCTCATGTTGGCCAAGAATGGTACTGCAGGCACTCACTGCCTTGGTCCGCAAGCATTGCTTGCCTGCTTGGGGCAGAGTGTACCATGCAGTAAGCTCACCATCAGGCTTGATACTGCTAAATAAAAATAAAAAGCTCAGAAATTGGCTGCCTTTACCTTTAAATAAACAAACAGAACTTCAAACGCAAGTGCTCAGTTGCAGGCCTGGCCCAGCAGTTCCGGACTAGCACAGAGGAGCAATTCTCTCTTCATGTCACCCCACATTGCCCCTGAGAAAGTGCAGGCAAGTCTTCTTAACTAGCCTTCTGGCTTCCGATTGGTCAGTGTCTCCTAGCCCTAAGCCCTTCTAGGTATCTGGAGAACTAAGTCTTATTGGTAGCCCAGCCTGAGCAGGGAGGGTTTCTGGGAACCTCCTGGTGGGGGTTGTGGGGGGAAAAGAAGGCCTGATAGACCCTGTTGCACTCTGCTAGGTCAGAAGGAGAATAATGTGAATCTCTCTGGCCTCCACTTCTCTTGCATAGACACCAGACACACAGATCACTCTCCTCTGCAGAGTCCAGAGGAAAGTGGAATGGTGCTGCAGTGGAATCTGAGTCCCTACCTATGACTGAACCCAGAGATCTGTGTAGAGAAGGACCCTTCTATAGGGATCTAGGCGGCTGCACGTGACACCTCTTAATACTGTCTCTGAGAGAAACAATTATCTGCTCTGAAGGAAACACTAAAGACAACAAAAGAAAAACCCTATCAGACAGTGATCTGAATCTGTCTGGAAGATGGTACTGTGCGCTTCAGGGTTAATGCATGCCACATGCTATTAAACGGTGTTTCCAGAGGACTCATGTGATGCAGAGATTGCTATGGTGATCACTGCTTACCCTGAGAAGACAACAGTGCACACTGCAATGAAAAATCCCACACAAATGGATTAAGCACAGACTGAGACTTTCACTTATACTCCCTCTTTTTGGGAAATTATTTTATTTTTTTCCCTCTTGAATTGGCATAAGCTGCACTTTTGAGCAACTAACAATTTCTTCTCAGCTGACTCCACCCTCCTTTCTTGGATTGCACATGTTTCCTAACTGCCGTGGCGGGTTAGCCATGTACTGACTGATTAAGAGGGCCTTGGGAATAGCAAACCCACATTTTCTGCTGGTTTATGATGCAAGTGCTCTTTCTTGCAACTGGGGTCCCAAATGATTTTGAAACAAAATTAGCTATCTGTGAACATCAGTGTACCAGCTTGTCCACTTACAAGTAGGGCGGCTCTATGTACCACAGCTAAAATACTTTCAGACCATTTCTGTGCTGCAGAAGACCCAGTCAACTGGGACTACATTCTTGTGTCTTACTCAGTCACTGGGAATTTTGCCTGAGTCAGACCTGCAAGATTTGGCTTGTCATTACTAATTACTGTAATTATTGTTAGTAAAGAGTCTGAACATAAAAAATACTCTGTACATGTTATTATTTTATTATTTAATATTATGTAGAAAAAACTCAGCTGAGCTACTGGTTGGCTATTATTGAACTGGTAGACTGCAGTGGTGGACTGCCCCCTCCTCCTGCTCCTCTTCACATACAACCTTTCAAGAAGAAAAATAAGGGCGCTTGTCCTGTAGAGGGAAGACTGTCAGTAGCAGTAGGAAAATTATTAAAGGTCCATTAAAATGTACAGTCCGAAGTTACAGAGCCTGGTTCTCTGGTGCTTCTAAGCTGCTTTGCACCACTCTGGCACTGCAGGCACTAAAGGCAGCCAACCAACGGAGGGTTCCCGCAGTGCTAGGGGAATCCCTGGGTTCTGTAGACACCTTAGCGGCTCCCACATCACCCGCCTCAATCCTCGCTTCAGGGGATATGTTGGGGGGGGGGGGAAAGGGTGTGATTGGGAGGTGTTCAGGGGGACTTTGGTATCTGAAGCAAGATTGAACAGCCTTCTCTTTAGTTACATTTGCTCCCCCTCCTCTTGAGTTGTACCAAGTTCTCTGTCACAGCTCAGAGACTGGGCCCTGCTTTTTTAGCTGGACTATCAATAGTTCTTGGAACTACATTATTGGGTTGGAAATATAAGAAGAAGAGGTTTTCTCATGAGATGCCGTATCCTCAACTAGCATAAATTAATGTAAGAACATAAGAATGGCCCTACTGGGTCAGACCAAAGGTCCATCTAGCCCAGTATCCTGTCTTCTGACAGTGGCCAGTGCAAGGTGCCCCAGAGGGAATGAACAGAACAGGTAATCATCAAGTGATCCATTCCAATGGAGCTCCATTGACTCCAGGATTTCTAATATTTCCTGCTTGCGAGTGAAGGGAAGACAGAACCAGCAGACAGAACAGTCTGGGGTTTGGTTTGAGATTTGAGTGAAGGGCTTGTTCTTAATGTATCAAAATCAATTGAACCCTCCCTTATTACTAACAGCTTCACTGTGGGACAGCTCTCACTTTCTCTGAAATAATTGTGGAGGATCCGCCTACAAAAATAAAGAATCTTTTCTGGTTAGTTAGCAGATACTGTACAAGCTGAACTGTTTGTTTTGCCAAATGTACACAGCTTTACCTGAGCTAATGTTGATCTATCTGCACTGCTTACCACATGCCAACTTTTATACTTACGATAGTGAGCGGGATTCTAGAGAGAATATCTACAAAGGACAATTAAAAAGTGAGCCAGACAGCAATGATTCCAACATAGGGGGCCAGATCTTCAGCTGGTGAAAATCATTACAGATCACGAGACTTCAGTGGAGTTATGCCAGTTTATACCAGCTGAAGATCTGGTCCAGTATGTCCATCAAAGCATGATTTATGTGGAAAAGTCTTAAAAATTAATTGAAAATTAATAATCTTTCTATAGCTTTTTTAAAATAGAAGAATTTAATAGACAAGTATATATTTTCTATGGGGAGCGGGGGTGAAGCCTTTGAGGCTGTGTGTTTGAGGTCTGCCCAAGCCAGGGAGCTGAGCTAAAGATTGCTAACTGCTCTGTCCCGCCCAAAGGGCTAGAACCTGGCTGTGATGCCATCTGCCCAAGCAAGGGAAGTTGAATGACAGACTGCTGGTTACCCAACCCCAGTCCAAGGGGCCCTAGACCATTAACTGACACTATACTTTGCTAATCTCCTGCCAATTGACTATCAATAGCTAGGTGGTGTAGTGAGGCAGAGTGGCCTCCCTCTGAGGCTGACTGGGAGAAAACACTTGAAGCCACTACAATGTCCCTTCTGGCCTTGAAATCTATGAATCATAGAACTGTAGGACTGGAAGGGACCTCAAGAGGTCATCTAGTCCAGTCCCCTGCACTCATGGCAGGACTAAATATTATCTAGACCATCCCTGATGGGTGTTCATCTAACCTGCTCTTAAAAAGCTCCAATGATGGAGATTCCACAACCTCCCAAAGCAATTTAGTGCTTAACCACCCTGGCAGTTAGGAAGTTTTTCCTAATGTCCAACCTAAACCGCCGTTGCTGCAATTTTAGCCCATTGCTTCTTGTCCTACCCTCAAAGGTTAAAGAGAGCAATTTTTCTCTTTAACAATATTCTAGGATGTCTTCTATCCTAGCTTCCACCACCCTAACTATCCCTATGTAACTACATTTATACATCTATACATCTATCTATACATGTATATCTGTATGCAGTGTTTGCAGGCTGGACTCGTCAGATCTGATTCTTCTCTGACTTACACCAAGTTTAGGCTGATGTAACTCTGCTGACTTTAGTGGCATTAGCCATGATTTACAACAGAGTAAAAGAGCTCAGAATTGGGCCCACAACATAATCACTTAGCACACATTGCCATGCTGCCGTTGCCCATCATTAGATTCAGACTGGTTACTAAATGTTGGTAGTTATCTCCTCCAATAGTATTAGAAGTTGTCTTTTAAAAATAGGCATTGTGGGATTTCTACAATTAGTGACATATGGATGACTGGAAGTGTCTGAATCAGATGACTTGAGGGTCGCTAATATAACACCGAATTTTAGAAAGGGCTCCGGAGGCGATTCTGGCAACTGCAGGCTGGCGAGCCTAACTTCAGTACCAAGCAACTTGGTAGAAACTGTAGCAATGAACATAATTCTCAGACAAATAGATGAACATGATGGGCTGGGGAAGAGTCTACACAGCTTTTGTAAAGGGAACTCATGCCTTACCAATCTATTAGAATTATTTGAGGGTGTCAACAAACATATGGATAAGGGTGATCCAGTTCATATAATGTATCTGGATTTTCAGAAAACCTTTTACAAGGTCGTTCACCAAAGGTTCTTAAGGAAACTGAGTAGTCATGGGATAACAGGTACGGTCATCTCATGGATCAGTAACTGAATAAAAGACAGGAAACAAAGGGTAGGAATAAAAGGTGAGTTTTCAGAATGGAGAGGGGTAAACAGCAGAGTACCCCAAGGATCTGTACTGGAACCCTGTACTGTTCAACATATTCATTAATGGTCTGGAAGAGGGAGTGAATAGTGAGGTGGCAAAGTTTGTAGATGATAGAAAATTATTCAAGATAGTTAAGTCCAAAGCTAACTGCGAAGGGTGACTGGGTGACTGGGGAACAAAATGGCAGACGAAATTCAATGTTAGTAAGTGCAAAGTAATGCACATTTGAAAAAATAATCCCAGCTACAAATATATATTGATGGGGTCTAAATTAGTTGTTACCACTCAAGAAAGAGATCTAACAGTCACCGTCGACTGTTCTCTGAAAACTTCAGCTCAGTGTGCAACAGCGGTCAAAAAGGCTAATTGAATTTTATGAACAATTAGAAAAGGGGTAAAAAATAAGATAAAATGTCATAATGCCACTATATAAATCCCTGGTGCACCCACACCTTGAATACTGTATCCCGTTTTGGTTTCCCTATCTCAAAAAGGAGATACTGAAACTGATAAAGGTTTGGAGATCATCTACAAAGATGATCATGGATATGGACCAGCTTCTATATGAGGTGAGACAAAAAGGTTAGGGCTGTTCAGCTGAGAAAAGAGATGACTAAGGGGAGATATGATAGAGGCCTATAAAATCATGAATGGTGTGGAAAAAAAGTGAATAGACCACAATACAAAAACCAGGGGTCACCCAATGAAATAAAGAGGCAGCAGGTTTAATACAAGCAAGAGGAAGAGGAAGTGCCTTTTCACACAACACACAATTAAGCTGTGGAACTCTTTGCCATTGGATGTTGTAATGACTAAAAGTATAACTGGGTTCAAAAAAGAACTAGAAAAGTTCATGAAGGACAGGTCTGTAAATGGCTATTAGCCAGGATGGTTAAGGATGCAGCCCTATGTTTGGCACAACCCTAGACATCTGACTGCCAGAAGCCAGGATGGGAAGACTGGGTGGATTACACTCCCCTTGAAGCTCTGGTATTGGCCACTATTGGAGACCGGCTGCTGGGCTAGATGAACATTGGTCTCACCCAGTATGGCAGTTCTTATGTTTCTATGGCTTTATAAGTAGAGTTTTCTTCTGGGGCTTGGTACAGCCTTATTGAGAGTGGGACATTGACATTGGCGTCTCGTCTATGTTTACTCTAGGATGCACAATGAAATAAACATTTGTGCTGACCATTTTTCCATATCTGTTTCATATAATTTAATCTACAAGCAATCCAGATATCATCAACACTCTGGAATAAAATTTTTTACAGAATTAATAAACAGAGAATTGTACCCTGGTATGTAAGCCATAATACCTGTTAAATACCTGTTTATTTATTTTTATTTTTTATGTCAGATTACTTTGCAAAATTTCTTCTGATGGGATTCAGATTATTCCATGACTGGTTTTACTGTAACATGGTGTATTTCAAGATAAACAAGTCAGCAGATGCTATTTATACATTTTGAACATTGTAACATTGTGTATTGTGCTAATACAAAAATTGGAATAAGCATCACCTTTAGGATGTTGTGGCTCACTGACACTGCTCTCTCACAAATAGAAAATAGTCCAGCTTTGTTGATAAATATTTGTTAAAATCATATTTTGGGAGCATATCTGAACGTTAAATCATTTGCACTTTTGTACTGCTGAAAAAATATAGTATAAAGTTAGAGCAGAAAATAGGTTTCTTTATGATGGCATACGGCAAATCTCTCTAATGAGAGGCCATTTACTGCATAAGCGTCTTACATGTGGTACTTGACAGCAGGTGTCTGGAGAAAATCCTGCAAACATTTTGAAGTGTACTATTACTGGCAACTTGCTAGAAAAATGTAAAATTCTGAGCTTTCAGGCCTGAGCCAGGAAGTAGAATAAAATATAAAACGATGATGAAAGCGAAAAATTAATCTAAGCTTCTTGTTTCTACATTAAAGAGATGTATAAATAGTTCCAGCAGAGAGTACTAAACATGACATATTACCTACATGGGATAGAAAGACCTTATTGTGCTTGCACCATAAAGTTTTAAAAGGTTCCCTTTCCAACCAAAAGTGGAAGTGAGTGACTATACTTGCTTTAGCCTATCCATATTTTAATTAAGTCAGGAATATGGGTTTATCTACAGAGGCTAGAAAAGACTTTAATTACCATGCACTGAGAATGTTAGCAGTACTTTAAGGTGACTTAAATGTGCTTTCCTATGGATTTAATTAAAATGCAATAATTGTATGTATCAGATATCAGTTATTAAAACACTCAGGGCAGGGGTGGCCAACCTGTGGCTCCAGAGCTACATGTGGCTCTTCAGAAGTTAATATGCTGCTCCTTGTATAGGCACTGACTCCGGGGCTGGAGCTACAGGTGCCAACTTTCCAATGTGCTGGGGGGTGCTCACTGCTCAACCCCTGGCTCTGCCACAGGCCCTGCCCCGACTCCACCCGTTCCCGCCCCCTCCCCTGAGCCTGCCATGCCCTCGCTCCCCCCCTCCCCCCCAAGCCTCCTGCACTCCACTGATCGGGAGGTGCGGGGAAGGAGGGGGAGTGCTGATGGGTGGGGCTGCTGATGGGTGGGAGGCACTGGGAGCTGGGGGTGTGTGCTGATGGAAGGTTGCTGACGTATTACTGTGGCTTTTTGGGAATGTACATTGGTAAATTCTGGCTCCTTTTCAGGCTCAGGTTGGCCACCCCTGACTTAGGGCCTGATTCAGAACTCATTTAAATTAATGGGAGTCTTTTCAATTCACTTCAATAGGCCTTAAACTAGGGTCCTATTGTGAATCAAAAGCTATCAAATTGATTTGAATCTAAGTACATTTTTAATAATTATTTTGCATTTATTTAACCTAAAAATCATGGCACCTGGGTTTTAAAAAGGAGCTCACTTCAGTTTGTGGTGTGCATGTGAGGAGCTGGGAGCAAGAGGCACTGGGAGCTGAGAGTGAGAACGCGGACTGTTGGAGGACTGAGGTGTACAAGCATTATCAGACACCAGGAGGAAGGTCCTATGGTGAGGATAAAGAAAGTGTGGGGAGGAGGCCATGGGGAAGTAGCCCAGGAAGTTGTAGCTGTCGCACAGCTGTTCCAGGAGGCACTCTAGACAGCTGTATTCCACAGGGCCCTGGGCTGGAACCCGGATTAGAGGGCGGGCCCGGGTTTCCCCCAAACCTCCCAACTCCCAGTCAGACACAGGAGGAGTCTACCTGGACTGTGAATTCAGAAAAATGGTCAAGCTGAGGGCTGCCATGAAGCTCCAAGGTGAGCAAATCCACCAATAAGCGCAAGACCCACCAAGGTAGAGCAGGAACTTTGTCACATTACATTTAAAAAAAAAAAAAAGAAAGCTGAGATTCTCATGTAATAACATGATTTCAGGAACTGGGGATTTAAGAAAACACTAAATATTGTGGGACTCATGATAAAATCACAAGAGGAAAGACTGGAAATCAGGAGCCAAAATTTTTAAATCCTGGTATCTAAAGTTAGGCTAATAAATTAGGTGCCTAAAGACAAGAGGCCAGATTTTCAGAGGTGCTGAGCACCCAAAGCCATGGGATATGGGGTTGTTCAACACTTCTATTTAGGTACCAAAAGATGGATTTAGAAAGCTAACTTTAGGCACCCAGATTTGAAAATTCTGACCAAGACCAACAATAACAGGCAAAGAGATGATGTATTCTTATCCTGGCATTTCCCCCCCTAATATTCTACGACATGAGTTATTGCTACACATGTTCATGATATTGGACAACAAAAAACATTTAAACAGAAACTTTCTTCTTAATATAGCATTCCCCCAATATAGTGTATATAATTCTTGTAAATGGCAGTAACGTGGTATAATAGGAGTATATTAAAACATCATTGTACAATACCTTCATTGGGGGAAATTATGACAAAAATGTGGTAGTCACAGATGATTTAACTTTATTTGTGTGATTTCTAAAGAAAGAATATCTCTGGTCCTCTTCTGCCTTTGGTCTCTTTCCTCTTCTGCCTTGGAAGAATAGTTCTGTTTGAAGTAGTTAGAACATGTGTGAGTGGACAGCGTGGTGACTGAAATTTATAAAAGAGCTTTAGAGTGCTGCCACAATTAATTATCAGCTTTTTCACTGTCCTGCGAAATGCTGCTGATAGCATCTATCGAACAAGCACCACCAATAGTCCAAAAAATCTACTTCATCCAGGAAATGCTAATGCTTCTGGGATCTGATTCCTACTGCAAAGTGTAAGACTATATTTGGTAATTGAGCCATTAGGCTCAGCCAAGAGCAAGATGCCTTAACCTTAACCCAGGAGTAGCCCAGGGAGGAAATGTATATAGTTCTTTCCCTCTTTCCCTCTTGTTCTCCAGTTGGTCTAGGAATGAGCAAACTGTTGGGGATAAAAGAGGAACTGACTTGACCCATCATCCAAAACTTTATTTGAACATGAACTGGTGAACCTGGGGGATTGTGAAGGTTGTACTGAGGTGGAGTAGTCTGAGACTTCATAAAGTTCAAGTTCAGAAAAGTATTCCTAGCCACTTCTAAATGTTAATAATCAATGCATTTGTTGAAAACCAACTGTACTGTACTGAATATAAAAGTAAAATTCAATATTTAGGACTTGCCTGATTTTTTTCTAATAAAGTTATAAATTAGTTTTATAAAGCTTTGAAGATAAAAATGCTACCTAAATATTAAACATGTCATTGTATAAACATAAAAAGAAAAGGAGTACTAGTGGCACCTTAGAGACTAACCAACTAGTACTCCTTTTCTTTTTGCGAATACAGACTAACACAGCTGCTACTCTGAAACCTGTCATTGTATAAACATAGAAATTCCCTAAGTATCACCAGAAGGATCCATTAAATTTTCAGAGTAAATTCAATAAGAAATGGAATTATATTTTTTCAGTCAAATTTTAATAAACAAATACAAATACAAACACCTTCTGGAGATGCTTCAAAACCAAATTTCAGATACAAACACCCCCAAAGAGATGATGATGGAGATGATCTAAGTACATTTACAGATGTAAATTTTGAGCCTGTTCCTAACATCTACATCTTTCTCCTTTCATGAATCTTGTCTTGTTGACCCATCGTCTATCCAGACACCAGAAACACTTTCTATATGCCAAACTACTTACTGTAGATTGTCTTCAGTAGCATTCTAATGCATTTCATATTATTAATCTATTCATAGAATTGAAAAATTCTACAAAGTTGGAAACAACTCACTGTCCCAGCCTAGTTCTTAGTGGACATGTCCACATTGAAGAAATCACCATCATACTTAGCACTAATCTGGCATGCATCCCCTGCACTTGGAGCCAATATCTAAAAGACATATTGCAGGACACAAGCATGTAATACCACTACCCCTTGTATTCTGTGGATAAAGAGAACTTAAGCTTCTGATGCTGTCAATCGAACACCTCTTCTGAATATAAATGCAATTTTTAAATTAAAAAGTAAAATGTAAAGAGAAAGGAATAAATAACACTGACATACTGAACTGCACATGAAAATCTATAGTAGTCTAAAGTAATTTCTATTTGTATAAACCTCCAGCATACAAATAATTGTATACAAGTTCTCTGTCTCCATTGGCTATTGCCCAATTTATAGTTGGCAAAAATAAACTTGTATTTTCAATTGTAGAAAACAATGGTTATGATGTTTTGCCTTGTGGTGTTGTGTCACGTCATAGAGTAGGTCAACAAGAAGTAACGAATGAAGGAAACTAAAACTTAGAAAGAGACTTTGTTTTCCCATCTTAGTAACTTATTATTTCATTGAGGACTTTGGGAGCTGATCTGAATATATTGCAGAGAAGAAAACAGCAAGGGGAGAACACTAATGTATCCTCAGTATTCATTACTGACTGTGTTCACATAATTTCTTGGCTACAAACTTTTAAGCATTCCTAATTCATCTCTCATTGTCCTTTGTGGTTTGGACAGCTCATTGCTGATTGTTGATTGTTGGAGGATTTCTGTAGTAATCCTTTGTGCCAAACTGTAAAGCCCATCTCACACATTATCACCTAATGTTTGCATATAATTGAGACACATGCTTTCTGGCAGTCTGAGGAGGGAATGTAATGGAGAGGTTGCTACATTTTCCAAGAAAAAACAATGGAAATTATTGTAGGAATTATTCTGAGAAGTTCTATGGTGTGTGTTATACAGGAGGTCAGACTAGATGATCCTTCTGAATCTATGACTCTATTAAATGAAATCCTAGGGTTCAGGTCAGGAATTTTCCCACTGACTATTCTTTATTAAATCATTAAATATGGGCTAAAGCTGGAATCAACTGTCCTAACCTTCCCCTCCACTGAACTTTGGGGATTCAGATAATATGGGACTTGGATCCCAATCAGCGCTAGTCTTGGGTTTGTAACACCAAATCCACCACTGTTGTGTCCATCTCTGTGTTACAGCCCTTTTCTTAAATCAAGACATTGCTTTGGTAAGTAATGTGTATGTGCATGTGAGAGAGAGTGAGAGCGAGTTAGAAACCACAGAGGCCCTTAGTAATGAACATTGCTCCTGCAGCAGCAAGTGGGGTAGAGGTTGTTGTAGCAATGACTGGTATTACATAATACCTCCCATCTGTCTGCAGATGTGTGAGTTTGTTTTAATGTTTTATGAGGTTTTTATTGCACTATAATGCAGTCCCCAACCCCTCTGCAGTTGCTAGTTTGATCACAAAATATAATTAATTTTAAAATACCTAATGCTTCAGCTATTCAACACTTTCCTGACAGTCTCTCACCATCCCCCCACCCCACCACCACCAACAAGATTATGGTACCACTATGATGCCCCTGAACAGCTTATGCCTGGGGAGTTTTGAACAGGAGTTTTAATTGTCTTATTATACAAAATTCCCAAGTTTGAAATGGATTCCAATGTTCTCTATATACCTTAAATCCAGGCAATTTAATTATTGTTCTCTGACCCTTCCCATTATATGATATGCCATGCTCCTGGCAGGCTAGATGAATGGGACAATAAACAAATCTTATTATACCCCTTTGAGGTCTCCAAGTTTAGGTAAGGTGATATAGGGATTGATACCAGCCATACTATTTTTTCAAGTTTTTGGTACTCTGCATTCAAAATGAACCTCTCTGCTATGCCCTGGGTGCCTGGACTGCTTTCTGCCTTCAGAAAGTGCACTCTGGAGCAGCCAAAGGCCACTGCAAGATAGACCTCAGACTTATAAGAGTCTGGAGAAAGGAAAGCCCAATCTTCACTTTTCATTAAAACAGACATAGGTGAGGTAGGAAACAGTGGAAGTCACTGACTGATAGGCTAAGTGTTGGCCTGGTAAGCTAGTAGAAGAGCCCCTAAATATTGGAAACCACTGATGTACCCTTAGGGTGACTTGTCTTCTGGTCATTGCTCTCTCTTAAATAATAACAAGCTTCAGTTAGTTTAGTCTCTTTTAAAAATAAAATAATAAAAAATAATAAAAATAACACCTTGTGCTTATACACAGAGCTCTGCATGGATACAAAATTTGTATCTGCACCCGATGCATCTAAATAGTCCATAGATACCTGCAGATTTGCAGGGCTCTACTTCTACAGTGCTTTCTGATCAAAGAACTCAGCACACTTCATAAACACCAGTTAATAAAGTCACACAGCATTCTCATGAGGTAGGCGGGTAGCATTATACTGAAATGGAATTCTATCAATCAACAAGAGTGCAGAGCTACTGTACAATTGTTGGATCATATTAAAGAAGTTCTGTATTAAAATCACAAATGAGTTTGATTCCCCATAGTTTAAATTCCAGGGTATTACTAATTAAGAGGTCTCTTGGGTTTTGGTACTGTTTCTCTCCCTCTATGTGTGAAACTTGCAAGCTGCTAATTGTGTTAGTACATTCTAAGACAGAGTCTGTTCTCAAAGCAATTCACAGAGACTCAAAGCAATACTCTAACAACAGAAACAGCACCCAGAGACTCCTCGCCCTTTTGTTGTATTAACAATTGTGATTAAAATAGAGATAGAGGATGTATGTGGACGGATGCTTGGTGTGGATAACAACTGAATGATCAGGGAGGTGCCAGCCTATGAATCCAGTGTCCATCGGCTGAAGAAGGCGTCAAGTGGAAATAACCAGAGGACCCCCAGAGGGCAGACTGGAATCCACCCAACAGCCTCAAGAATGGGAGAACCAAAGAACAAGATAACTTCTTGGATCCGTCAGGAATGTGCTATCTGCTGATTGATTCAGCAACAGCATGATGAAGCAATTCCCATAGACTGGCATAGGAAGAAATTCCTATAAAAATAGACTCTTAAAAAGTGAGAACTTTGGGGTCTGATTCTGCAAACCAACTTCCAGGAGCATCAGATGAGCATCTGACAAGGCCCTGCTCCCTCCTCATGTCCAGGCCACCTGGCCAGTGGCTTGGCATGAGCAACTCTAAGGCTGGTAACTATGATGACAACCTTGCAGAACCTCTGTGTGTGTGTGTGTGTGTGTGTGAATGTGTGAATGTGTGAATAAATATGAGATTGAATGGAATGTTATAGCTATAACTAACTGCTTACTATGATAACAACCTTGCAGAACCTGTGTGTGTGTGTATGAATGAATGAGTGAATAAAGATGAGATTGAATGGAATGTTACAGCTGTAGACTATGATTCTTTCTGTATTCACAATAAATGTGGTATTTTGCCTTTTTCCCTTTAATAAGATCCTGCTGGTTTTTAATTTATTGGTACAACATTTTGGTGGAGAATTGCGAAAGGGGGAATATTGGTAAAAAACCTCAGTTATTGTAAATATTGGTGTGCACACCGCCAGCTCTAGTGAGCTAGGCATTTCTATTAGGTTAACCAGACCTGCTGGCCTCCGAGAAGGTAGCAGGGGACCTGCTGGCCTCCGAGAAGGTAGCAGGAAAAACAGATTAAACCAGACCTGCTGGCCTCCGAGAAGGTAGCAGGGGACCTGCTGGCCTCCGAGAAGGTAGCAGGAAAAACAGATTAAACCAGACCTGCTGGCCTCCGAGAAGGTAGCAGGGGACCTGCTGGCCTCCGAGAAGGTAGCAGGAAAAACAGATTAAACCAGACCTGCTGGCCTCCGAGAAGGTAGCAGGGGACCTGCTGGCCTCCGAGAAGGTAGCAGGGAAGAACAGATTAAACTAGACCTGCTGGCCTCCGAGAAGGTAGCAGGGAAAACAGATTAAACCAGACCTGCTGGCCTCCGAGAAGGTAGCAGGGGACCTGCTGGCCTCCGAGAAGGTAGCAGGGAAGAACAGGTTAACCGGACCGGCTGGCCTCCGAGAAAGTAGCAGGGAGAAATAGGTTAACCAGACCTGCTGGCCTCCAGGAAGGTAGCAGGGGACCTGCTGGCCTCCGGGAAGGTAGCAGGGGAAAAACGCATAGATCAAGCTATGATTTCAGAATCTAGGCTGTGTCACTTGCTAAGTAATACCAGCAGTGACAAAGAGATTGAAATATCCATGTTAAGATGTTTAAAAGAAAACAGGGTAAGCCAGTACCAGAGGGAGGAATGGAGTCAGAAGGAACTCCAACCTCACCTTTTGTTAAAGAAATTACACCTTTTAAACAAAACCTTCAAAAATTTGGGCACAGTCCTTGGACTAAACAAGCCCTAGCTGATCTCTGCACTATTTCGGACCTAGAGGATAGATTGGCTCAGTATATCCTCATATACAAACCTTCTAGTGCTGCCAAAAGAGATGCAGCAGCAATTTGGTTGTTGTGGGAGGCATGTAAGGATTCTTCCCTCCGCTTGTCTTCATGTAAAGAGGAAAAGGCACAAACGGAAAAGGGAGCAGACAATTGGAAGGTGCTGGCTACAAATACCCAAAGCCAGCTGAAAATAGTGAAAGAGGCACTCCAGGAATACAAAAAGAGTGAAAAAGTTAACTCTGCAGAGGCTGGAGGGAGGCAGGTAAAGGGGGAAAAGGTCCTATGTATGGCACCCCCAGGCATAATTACAAAGAGAAAGAGTAAAAAAAAAAGTTAACTCTGCAAAGGCTGGAGGGAATTAAGCAGCTAAACTTTGTGAAAATGTTAAAAAGGAAAAAAAAAGTGTTAGAGAAAGAGCATTCTTGGTTTCTTTGCAGCCATTCTGAGGGAAAAATGGGCCCTTTTCCAAAGGAATGTCTGTAAATTAGCCAGGCAAAAGAAACTGATTAAAATCATTTGACTGGACAATTTAGTCAAATTTGCTAAAAGAACATAAGGGGGTTCTATTGGAACTTAACTGCCTCAAATGTATAAAGGGAATGTAAGATGTAAAAAAACAGAGCAACGTGGAAGGGATGTTAAAGAAAAGAAAATGTGTATGTATCTATCTGTGTGTGTGTAAATATGTAAAGTTCTAAGGACCAGTTGGTTTTGTTTTTGTTTTAAATAATGCCACTAAAAATCCATTTGACTCTTTAATTCAAAGTTGCAAAACTGACAGACCTTTTTGCTAGACACAGGTAATTAGTGCTGTTTGGCTTTGGGATTTGGCATTCAACCCTTAAAAGGTAACTCAATGCTTTACAAAATTTAAAATGTTTTTAAGTTGTGGCTGCAGCTGGGCAGTCAAAATCAGGAGAATATAAAAAAAAAAAATTTCTCGATTCTTTTTGTTTGTTTGTTTGTTTTTGTAACAAAATAACAGATGAGAGTTGTAGAAAAAAAAATTAAAAAAAACAGTGCCTCTCTGAAGCAACAGCAGGGGTGAGGTGCACAAAACAAAAAGAAGCAATGTGAGAAACACTGAGTCTTAAAATGGCTCTGAGTAATCAGACTGTCACTTTGATAAAGGTACATGAAACCTCTGCAAGCAAAAAAAAAAGGAATAGTGACACCTTATGTAAAAATGGATCTGGATAATGTTATAGAAGTTAAACTATGGAAGGAATGTGCATTTGCCCCAGAACATGTGCAGAGTATATTGTAGAAGGGGCAAAAGAAATGCAAACATACCATGCTACTTAATTAAAATGCTATTAGGGCTCCAAAGGGAGCCACAATAGGTTGGGTTTTCTTTTTCAGATTGCTGTGTGTTTTGGAAGCAGAAGTTAAAAGTAATCAAAACTCTGGTGAAAGCTGATTGTGTCCCTTTTAAGATAGAGTCTCTGAGCTGCTGATGGCTTTAAATCCAAAAGCAGGAAGCTTCTGTGAAAATGCAAATTACCTAAATGATAAAGGAAGGAAAGAATTAGCAGCACAGGGGAGCTGCAGATAAAGGACATACCTGGTCAGCAAACAAATTGTCTAAATAAAAGGCATGGGATAACAAGATAATTTTAATAAATTTAATGATAATAAGTATCCCTGTAACAATGTATAGTGTGTATGATTTTTGGAAAAACCCTTTAACGTCGTATGGTAATGATGCTTCTCAGTTATTACCTGTAAATAAAACTTAAAGCTTAACATAGCAGGAAAAACATTATTAACTTGGTCTGCAGTATAAGAAGGAAAACTCAGGGATTTAATGACTAAACAGTGGGATAATTTCCCCATAACCCTTAAAAGATAAAAGCCATTGAAACCTGGCCTGCCTATAGAACAAAAACAGGAAAATGTGGGGGCAATTCCTCTGTTTTGCCTGCAATCAGCAAGGGTATTTGTAAAAGAAATATTTTAAGCAATAATCTGCCACCCCAAAAGGGGTAGAAACATGTTCTTTTTGTCTTTCAGAAAATCAGGAAAAGCTAATGCCAGCTGAAAAGCAACCCAATACCATGAATCTACTGTCACAATAGAAATTGTGTTTTGTGTTCTATGTTTTGTCTTGTGTTTTGTCTTGTTGCTAGCACTGTTGTGTGTTTAAAAAAAAAAAAAAATACTGAAGACCTGCAGGAACTTAAAAATAAATTAAGTTTTCTGTCCCAGCTACAGGACAGCCTGATACAAAAACAAGTACATGCCAATGTAGACTTGGTCCAAATTGGTCTGGGTAACCTAAAAGGCCGATGGAATCTTTAGTAATGGCTTAATACTACCACATGGCTTATCCATTAAAAAAAAAAAATATTAGAAATAGGAAACTACACAGCCATAGCTCTGGGATGCACTGAAATGCAGATACTTGCACGAGCTACTTTGGAACACAAAATGTTCTGCGTCATATTGGGAAATATTAAGGGTTTGATGCATTTGTTAAAACAAAGAAAGAGATCATTGTTTGACACTTATCAACATGAATGGATGCAATATGTTTCCAGTATTGTGAAACCAGACTTGTTAATGGGAGAAATTGTTGTCAAAATTGCACACCAACAGTCCCTGGAGGCAAAGGTATTGAAGGTTAACCCACTCCCCATATTACACATGGGATCCTTCTGGCTACCCTGGACCTTGAGCCAGTGGGCTGGGGAGGGAGGGAAGCTATTGGACACTAGAGGTTGTATCGAATGGACTCCTCAAAAGTGGGTGTGCCTCACCTTGCCTATTGCCCCAGAACCTTGTAGTAAAGATACATCACTAGGATCATGTATGTGGGATGAATTGGAATCACAAACTCAAATTGCCTCACGGTACCTTCTCTTGAATAGGCTACATAGAAAGTGACACTGACGATTATAAATCTTAGTGTCAAAAGGGGGATTATGTTGGATCATATTAAAGAAGTTCTGTATTAAAATCACAAATGAGTTTGATTCCCCATAGTTTAAATTCCAGGGTATTACTAATTAAGAGGTCTCTTGGGTTTTGGTACTGTTTCTCTCCCTCTATGTGTGAAACTTGCAAGCTGCTAATTGTGTTAGTACATTCTAAGACAGAGTCTGTTCTCAAAGCAATTCACAGAGACTCAAAGCAATACTCTAACAACAGAAACAGCACCCAGAGACTCCTCGCCCTTTTGTTGTATTAACAATTGTGATTAAAATAGAGATAGAGGATGTATGTGGACGGATGCTTGGTGTGGATAACAACTGAATGATCAGGGAGGTGCCAGCCTATGAATCCAGTGTCCATCGGCTGAAGAAGGCGTCAAGTGGAAATAACCAGAGGACCCCCAGAGGGCAGACTGGAATCCACCCAACAGCCTCAAGAATGGGAGAACCAAAGAACAAGATAACTTCTTGGATCCGTCAGGAATGTGCTATCTGCTGATTGATTCAGCAACAGCATGATGAAGCAATTCCCATAGACTGGCATAGGAAGAAATTCCTATAAAAATAGACTCTTAAAAAGTGAGAACTTTGGGGTCTGATTCTGCAAACCAACTTCCAGGAGCATCAGATGAGCATCTGACAGGCCCTGCTCCCTCCTCATGTCCAGGCCACCTGGCCAGTGGCTTGGCATGAGCAACTCTAAGGCTGGTAACTATGATGACAACCTTGCAGAACCTCTGTGTGTGTGTGTGTGTGTGTGAATGTGTGAATGTGTGAATAAATATGAGATTGAATGGAATGTTATAGCTATAACTAACTGCTTACTATGATAACAACCTTGCAGAACCTGTGTGTGTGTGTATGAATGAATGAGTGAATAAAGATGAGATTGAATGGAATGTTACAGCTGTAGACTATGATTCTTTCTGTATTCACAATAAATGTGGTATTTTGCCTTTTTCCCTTTAATAAGATCCTGCTGGTTTTTAATTTATTGGTACAACACAATCATTGAAGTACAACCACAGAGTTTTACACCAATTGTGCCATTTCCTGCTCTCTCTGACTGGTTCTGAGTGTTTGATTTGCATGATCACAGTATAATAGAGCTGACTGAAAAACAGACAAATCTTCACAGACTTTGACAACCTCAGGGAACTCATGGGCAGGATCCCCTGGGAGAATAACATGAGGGGGAAAGGAGTCCAGGAGAGCTGGCTGTATTTTAAAGAATCCTTAGTGAGGTTACAGGGACAAACCATCCCGATGTGTAGAAAGAATAGTAAATATGGCAAGCGACCAGCTTGGCTTAACAGTGAAATCCTTGCTGATCTTAAACACAAAAAAAGAAGCTTACAAGAAGTGGAAGATAGGACAAATGACCAGGGAAGAGTATAAAGATATTGCTCAGGCATGCAGGAGTGAAATCAGGAAGGCCAAATCACACCTGGAGGTGCAGCTAGCAAGAGATGTTAAGAGTAACAAGAAGGGTTTCTTCAGGTATGTTAGCAACAAGAAGAAAGACAAGGAAAGTGTGGGCCCCTTACTGAATGAGGGAGGCAACCTAGTGACAGAAGATGTGGAAAAAGCTAATGTACTCAATGCTTTTTTTGCCTCTGTCTTCATGAACAAGGTCAGCTCCCAGACTGCTGCACTGGGCAGCAGAGCATGGGGAGGAGGTGACCAGCCCTCTGTGAAGAAAGAAGTGGTTCGGGACTATTTAGAAAAGCTGGACGAGCACAAGTCCATGGGGCTGAATGCGCTACATCCGAGAGCGCTAAAGGAGTTGGCGGATGTGATTGCAGAGCCATTGGCCATTATCTTTGAAAACTCATGGCGATCGGGGGAGGTCCCAGACGACTGGAAAAAGGCTAATGTAGTGCCCATCTTTAAAAAAGGGAAGAAGGAGGATCCTGGGAACTACAGGCCAGTCAGCCTCACCTCAGTCCCTGGAAAAATCATGAAGCAGTTCCTCAAGGAATCAATTCTGAAGCACTTAGAGGAGAGGAAAGTGATCAGGAACAGTCAGCATGGATTCATCAAGGGCAAGTCATGCCTGACTAATCTAATTGCCTTCTCTGACGAGATAACTGGCTCTGTGGATGAGGGGAAAGCAGTGGACGTGTTGATCTTTGACTTTAGCAAAGCTTTTGACACAGTCTCCCACAGTATTCTTGCCAGTAAGTTAAAGAAGTATGGGCTGGATGAATGGACGATAAGGAGGAAAGCTGGCTAGATTGTCGGGCTCAATGGGTAGTGATCAATGGCTCCATGTCTAGTTGGCAGTCGGTATCAAGCGGAGTGCCCCAAGGGTTGGCCCTGGGGCCGGTTTTGTTCAATATCTTCATGTTCAATGATCTGGAGGATGGTGTGGATTGCACCCTCAGCAAGTTTGCAGATGACACTAAACTGGGAGGAGAGGTAGATCCGCTGGAGGTTAGGGATAGGATACAGAGGGACCTAGACAAATTAGAGGATTGGGCCAAAAGAAATCTGATGAGGTCAACAAAGACAAGTGCAGAGTCCTGCACTTAGGATGGAAGAATCCCATGCACTGCTACAGACTAGGGACCGAATGGCTAGGCAGCAGTTCTGCAGAAAAAGACCTAGGGATTACAGTGGACAAGAAGCTAGATATGAGTCAACAGTGTGCCCTTGTTGCCAAGAAGGCTAATGGTATTTTGGGATGTATAAGTAGGGGCATTGCCAGCAGATTGAGGGACGTGATCATTCCCCTCTATTCGACATTGGTGAGGCCTCCTCTGGAATACTGTGTCCAGTTTTGGGCCCCACAGTACAAGAAGGATGTGGAAAAATTGGAAAGTGTCCAGCGGATGGCAACAAATTTTAGGGGACCGGAACGCATGACTTATGAGGAGAGGCTGAGGGAACTGGGATTGTTTAGTCTGCAGAAGAGAAGAACAAGGGGGGATTTGATAGCTGCTTTTAACTACCTGAAAGGGGTTTCCAAAGAGGATGGATCTAGACTGTTCTCAGTGGTAGCGGATGACAGAATGAGGAGTAATGGTCTCAAGTTGCAGTGGGGGAAGTTTAGGTTGGATATTAGGAAAAACATTTTCACTAGGAGGGTGGTGAAACACTGGAATGCGTTACCTAGGGAGGTGGTAGAATCTCCTTCCTTAGAAGTTTTTAAGGTCAGGCTTGACAAAGCCCTGGCTGGGATGATTTAGTTGGAGATTGGTCCTGCTTTGAACAGGGGGTTGGACTAGATGACCCCCTGAGGTCCCTTCCAACCCTGATATTCTATGATTCACAAACACAAAAATTCAATTTCATTAAAAAAGTTAATAAAAATGTCAAAATTCAAAACATATCAACTAGCTCTGCTGGTTAGCTCTTTATCCTTTCGTCAGCATGGGAATCCTTGTGCTATGACAACCACTCCTCAAAGAAGGGGAACTGGTACAGTCCAGTGGGTAGGGCGACAGTCCTGGACTTAGGAAACCTGTGTTCAATTCACTGCTCTCCCACAGACCTCTCTGAAATCTTGGCCAAGTTACTTAGTCTTGCCAGCCCAGGCCCCACTGATTTCAAAGGAAGTTAGGAGTCTAAATGCCTTTGAGGAACTGGGCCTCTGTGCTTCAGTTCTCCAGCTGTAAGACAATAGCACTCCCCTGCCTCACACTGATGCTGTGAGGATGAATACATTAAAGATTTTGAGGTGTTCAGATACTATAGTAATGGGCCTTTCTGAGTACCTTAGGGTAGGTCTACACTTCTGGTGGTGTGTAGAGTACAGACACTCCACGCCCTGCTAGCATTGGTATGAATAGCAGAGTAGACAGTGAGGCACAGCTTAGGTGAGTAGAACAGTGTGTCCTGCATGCCTGAATTCTGGGGTATACACTCTACATGCCCAAGCTGTGCTTCCCATGTCTATTCTGCTATTTTTAGCCGTGTAGTGTCCAGCTCTCTCCCTGCTGCCCGAGGCTTTCCCTGTTGCAGTGAAAGTCTCGAGCAGCAGGGAATAGCTCTGGTATTGGGGAGGCAGCAGGGAAACGCTCCAGCAGTACCCCGTTGCCCGAACCTTTCCCTTTTGCCTCTCCCCTGCCAGAACCTTTCACTGTTGTGTGTGTAGCTACACACCGTAGTGAGTGTGAATGCCTTTTCCTGCAGCATGTAGTTACATGTACTCTACGTGCTGCCGCAAGTGTAGACAAGGTCCCAGATAGACTGTATGGTTATTTACAAGTAATTATACTGTGGCTATCCGAATCCCTGTACACTGTTTGGCTGCTATAATCCCTCGGCTCTGATTGATTTCTATACTCAGAATTGTCATGGTTTCATTTTGGCAACAAGAATTCTTCCTCACCATCTAGTCTCCTTTTAAACTCCCAAATTTACATGAACTGGAAGGGGGTAAATCCTGAAAGAAATGAAAATGGGTCTATTAAAGAGAAATTCATTTCCCCCCTGCCCACACACACATAAAACAAAAACAAATGAATGGAAAAACCCACCATATACTCTGAAGAAGAGCAGGGAGTAGAGAACAGTCAATGAAGCTTCTTGCATCTACTTTTTAATGGTACAACACATAGTGATGTAGGGATTTTAAGTGAGCGATTAGCAGAATGGGTTGGGAAATGAAAAGATACTTTGTGAAAAATTTCAAAATAGTTTCTATTTCACAGGGTTTGATGTGGACCCATTTTCCATTTTTCAAAACATTAAGAGCAAATTACTTTACTGAAACCTTAATAAATATTATACTAACAATTTTTCTACATATTTTAAAAAATCATTATCAAGGTCCTTTACTCAAAGTGTCAATAATTTAAAAATGATTTTGACAAAAGTATCAATAAAATGTCAATTAAAAGTGTAGAAGAAAATTTCACAAAATCAAAGAAAATTTTGGATATGTTGGGACATTTTCATAGATAGTTTCATTTTAGAAAAAAGTCCATTTTTCAACTAAGAAATATTTTTGTGTGGAAAATTTCAGCCCATTATAGTGAAATGCAATAAACGTGAATGAAATACTGCATACAATAATGATAAGTTATATGTATAGAGCAGTTTTTATCTCAGTATTTTAAAATAAATAAACCCCAGCAACAACACCCTTAAGAGAAGAACTATATGCAAAAGAAAAGTGACTTCAGCTTTCCAAGAAGGAGTGTCTTTCCTCTTCAGTCATCCAAGCTGCCTGTTAAGCATAGACCTCAGTCCTTACAGCCTGTGGTCAGCTCCTAATTGGCAAAACCATGCCAGGGGAGGGGCTTACCCTATAAAAACTTATCCACCATTTTGAAACTCTTTTCAAACAAACACAGCTCTTAATGCAAAGAAGCATGCAAACAGGTAATTTACTGTTTCAGTTAAATGTTATATTCCTAACTGAATCTGCACCAAAGAGAAATTTCCCTTTGAAAACAGATGATTTAGATTATAAGTTATTTCTCTTAAGGTTGGCGAAGGAGAAGAGAGAGTGTAGAAAAAACAGCAATAGGGAGAGATGACAGCTCTGGAACAGATACATTCCTTCACCCAGCCTGTCTTCTCTAAAATTACAAAAGGAAAGGCAGGAAACAGGGAGAAGGAAATAAAAACCCATTAATCCTATGCATTTCAATCCTAGTGGAATATTCAAAAAAATGAAGAAAGAGATCAATGGAGCTGCTTGCCCCACATTTGGAGTCTCAGGTTGGCTTTTCACTATGTAAATGGATGTTTTCCATACTTATGTACTAAGTTTGTGATTTAGTTGGCCTGTTAAGGCAACTATGTTTAAAAACTAGGCTCACAGAGTGTCATTAAGGAAACCTTACCACAGGTACGTTACACCCACATTGTAGCCAGTTGGTAAAGACAGCTGTGCATTGAGGACAAGTTGCATTAGCTATTGGAACATATTGCTTATAATGGCAGGGTTCACAGCATCAAGCTGAGTCTCAGGAATAGCTCACTATGCAGAAATTTTGTTGTTGCTCCCTCAAAGTTGCTTCTATCAGTTTCAAGCTTACAGTTTTTCCCCCATCTTCTTTGGTCATATCAGCAATAATAATATATACATATATAGTGTGCTTCGTTCACAAATCTCAAAAAAGAAAATTACAAATGAAGGATAAGTATCTTATGGATGGAGAAATGGATGGAGCCCCAAAGAGTAATTGTCTAATTTCACACCATGAGCTAATGACAGAGCAGGGATCAGAATCCAAGTCCACTGTCTTCTATCAGCTGAACTGTGTTGCATCCTCTGATCTGTGTGTGTGTGTGTATATATATATAAAACAATTGAATAGTCTTTTATAACAGCTACACTATGTTGTGCTCATGTCAGATGCCACTAGCTCACCAGTGTAATGCCAGGTCAGAAATTTCATTGGAGATTCCCAAGGATTTCATAAGTGCTGCAGGAGTTAGTATGGCGTAATTCAACAGGTGCTGCTCTTCCTCCTGGTCCAGTAACGATGTTCTAATGACTTAGTGTGGGTTTAAAAACACTGGGCTGTCAGAGAGGCTGTCTTCTGAATGCAATGCAAAACCACAGCCCGGATCACATCAGTACTCCACTGAATGTTCTGAAAGTGTAAGGGTGTTAATGTGACTTGTGTCCTGGTCAAATTCAATTACATTTTAATACTGACATTCCCCTTTTGCTTTTATTTGCTTAGGATACTCTTCAATACCTATACTAATCTGTGCTGAGGTTTTTGTTCCCACGCTTAGTTTCAACTCATAGCTTTCTGCAATGGGTGGATAGCTATATAGTTTAAGTTTGTACAGCATTCTGGATCCAGGCTAAAATATGGTATATTAGAGTGGCACAGCAGCAACACTGTAGTTAAGGTTGCATCATCATTTCTATTTAATGGCTGACCTTCTAAGTCCTCTGAAATCGATGTGTTTAGTTAGATCACATTGAAATTTATTGTGCCCCAGAAAGGTGCAGAGTAGGGTTGGTGGTTATTTGGGGTTATTTGCACTAGGGGTTGCGGAGATAGGGTCATTTGACCAAAGGGTTCATGAGGTACAACTACCCCCAAAAGTAGTTTCCTCCTTCTGCCTTGTACTGTTAAACTGAGAGATGCCAATGACTGGATGAATCAGACCTTGTCGAGATTGATGGGTGTGAAATCACCCTTCAATTAACATAACTAAGGATAAGTTAATCATAAGCCCCCACCTATGACAAAAGGAAGACTGGACTGGACTGAGTGGCTGGAGGTTGCTACAATTCGAGTCATGGATGGCAGTTTTTTTGGGGAGAGGGGAATGTCGTTGGGGAAAAAATAGACATGCAAATGTTTCCTGGAAGGGGTATTAGGAGCAGAGAAGTGGGAGCATAGGGCAAGAGGAGTTTAGGAGTGTAGTGCATGGAGGAGGGTTATCAGGAGAGTGATAGAAGGGGGAAAAGGGAAAGAGGTTGGGGGCTCAGGTGAGGGAGGTATGGTGCACCCCAACCTTCCTGCCCCCAGCTTTGCCAGTGCACCCAACCCCCATTGTAGCCCACAGCTCTGCCAAGGCACCCCAGCCCATGCACAACTCCTGCTCTGTGGGGCAGGAACTGTCTGTTATTATAGTGGCATGGCAGCATCACTATAGTTAAGGTTCTGTCGTGACTTCTGGTTAAAGGTTGACTTTTCTAAGTCCTCTAAAATTGATGTGCTTAGTTGGATTCTGTTGAAATGTGGTGTGCAGATTAGGGTTAACGACCCCCCCTTTGGGATCATTTGAGCAAAGATATAAGCCTTGGAAACAAAAGCCATTTTCTAAAAGTTTCTAGGTGCTTTTTGCACAGAGATCTGATTATTGATGTGACGAGGATCAAAATGGTCTCAATCTGTCAAGTTTTACCGAAGGTGGTGCATGGCACCCAAACATTTTGGGGAGACCCAAATTGAGAATGGGACTTAAGGACATGTTCGCTTCACTTGAGTAGATGTGTGGACTGGAAGGATTACGCTGTGGATGCACCAGTAAAGAAAAAACCATAAGAGTGTTTCTATGAAGCTACGTGCTTGCCTGAGTAGTTTGAGGAAATGTCATGACGTCATTGGCCTGGTGAACACCCCACCGCTGACGTTTCTAATTCAAAACTTTGTGCATCTGTGCAATAAAGATTTAATAACTGATGTTGCTGCAAGTTGTCTGTTATAATACTCATGCCAGCTTAACTCTGGCCTCTCTCAGCAATTCCCCAATAAGCCCTTTCCTTTTAATAAAGCCACATACCTTTACTCTGCCAACCAGTTACTGAAATGTACAAGCTCTTCACTTCCTTTTACAACCCATTCACTTACCCACAAAATTCCATCTACCATCATTACATCATCTAACACTAGCTTCTCAGCATATTAGGTGAAGCTCTGTTTCTTGCAACACTCGTACATCACTTGTTACTGAAACAGTCAGAGTTCGCTTCTGGAGTGTCCTATGGTCATTTGAGTACTGAAGCATTTAGCAGCTCATACAAGAGATGCTGTACTAACACCAACACAGATGTGGTAGGGCTTAGAGTTCAATTTTTAAGGTTAGATTGTTGTTAGGTGAAAGTATGCCCTACTGTACTGTGTGTCAGTCTTGTGTGGGCTCTCTTCCTACAGCTGAATTTAACCCTGCTTGTATTATGGTGGTGCCTAAAGCTTCTGGCTGGGATTGGGGCCTCATTGAGCTAGGTTCTGTCCAAACACATCAGGCAACATGGTCTCTGCCGCAAAGAGCTTAAAATGAAGGCCACAATCCTACAAGTTGACCCCTGTGGGTGGTCCCTTGCACGTTTTGAAAGTCTATTGATTTCAGTGGGACCTCCACATAGGTTTGTGGGTTTGCAAATGTGGAGTAGCTTGCAGGATTGGGGTCTAACTAAAGACAAGAAATGCAAGGGAATTTAATAAACATTAACAGGAAGCAAGGCTGGAAGGACAAAGGGTATCAGTAAAAACAAATACAAATAATGATTACTCAAAATTATGTGCACACCTTGAGGGTAAAAAGGGTTCTGTGATCATGTGGGATGGATTTTTTGTTCTAAAATTCAGTCAATATGGCCTTTCAGTTCTTATTTCATTAGGCAAATTAAATGTTTACACTGTTAATTATCATAGAATCATAGACTATCAGGGTTGGAAGGGCCTCAGAAGGTCATCTAGTCCAACCCCCTGTTCAAAGCAGGACCTAATCCCCAACTAAATCATCCCAGCCAGGGCTTTGTCAAGCCTGACCTTAAAAACCTCAAAGGAAGGAGATTCCACCACCTCCCTAGGTAACGCATTCCAGTGTTTCACCACCCTCCTAGTGAAAAAGTTTTTCCTAATATTCAGCCTAAACCTCCCCCACTGCAACTTGAGACCATTACTCCTCATTCTGTCATCCGCCACCACTGAGAACAGTCTAGATCCACCCTCTTTGGAAACCCCTTTCAGGTAGTTGAAAGCAGATATCAAATCCCCCCTCATTCTTCTCTTCTGCAGACTAGACAATCCTGGTTCCCTCAGCCTCTCCTCATAAATCATGTGTTCCAGTCCCCTAATTTTTGTTGCCCTCCACTGGATGTTTTCCAATTTTTCCACATCCTTCTTGTAGTGTGGGGCCCGAAACTGGACACAGTATTCCAGAGGAGGCCTCACCAATGTCGAATAGAGGGGAATGATCATGTCCCTCAATCTGCTGGCAATGCCCCTACTTATACATCCCAAAATACCATTAGCCTTCTTGGCAACAAGGGCACACTGTTGACTCATATCTAGCTTCTTGTCCACTGTAACCCCCTAGGTCTTTTTCTGCAGAACTGCTGCCTAGCCATTCGGTCCCTAGTCTGTAGCAGTGCATGGGATTCTTCCATCCTAAGTGCAGGACTCTGCACTTGTCTTTGTTGAACCTCATCAGATTTCTTTTGGCCCAATCCTCTAATTTGTCTAGGTCCCTCTGTATCCTATCCCTACCCCCCAGCGGATCTACCTCTCCTCCCAGTTTAGTGTCATCTGCAAACTTGCTGAGGGTGCAATCCACACCATCCTCCAGATCATTGAACATGAAGATATTGAACAAAACCGGCCCCAGGACCGACCCTTGGGGCACTCCACTTGATACTGGCTGCCAACTAGACATGGAGCCATTGATCACTACCCGTTGAGCCCGACGATCTAGCCAGCTTTCTATGCACCTTATAGTCCATCCAGTCCATACTACTGTAACTTGCTCGCAAGAATACTGTGGGAGACTGTGTCAAAAGCTTTGCTAAAGTCAAGGAATAACATGTCCACTGCTTTCCCCTCATCCACAGAGCCAGTTATCTCATCATATATACATTATATACACTTGAACTATGGTTTCACTTCACAGCTATCCGAGTAATAGCAATATACTTCTGTAAAGTAATTAGAAAAATAACTCTTATTCATTCTTGTTCTATTCTAAATTTAGGATTGAGTTTAAGCTAAATGGAGTATAATGATCTTTTCTTTTTTCCTAGATGTATAATTGTTTTATGATGATTTGTTCATGTTTTATTTAACAGTAGAAAAAATATTAGCTCAGCACTGTTAGCTTTTTTGAAATATTTTCATATAAAAATACTGTAAAAAAAAAAAAGAGAACCTAAAAGGTCTCACTTCACAACACCTCTCATTTTAGTTAAAAATATTAATGCTAACATCTTTCATAGAGAATAGTGCAATGGATAGTGGTTCTTTGAAGCACTGAGGGGGGCTAAGTTTGACATTCCCTATTTTGTTTTCAATGGATGGCAAGTGACCTTCAGAGCCTGGAGCAGCAGGTCTCTTGAGCCCTGATATCCACTTGGAGCAAAACTGACCACTCTGGCCCACCACCGATCTGATTCTCAGTTGTGGGGTGTGGATTAGTATTGGTTTTCAGCATAGACAAGATGTTGTGTTAAGTCACCCTGCCCCCAACTCTCCCTCCAGTGCTATGAATAATAAACACAGTGAGAAGCTGCCAGCAAATTGATGTGCTGCCAGTGCATGGCTCTTTCTCCCCACCCACCCTTTTCCCCCTGCACTTTGCTGGACCTGCGAAGCCTAGTGTGGGTGGAGGTGAAGCACATCTGGAACCAGCTGGTGCAAATGACACTAGTAAGTGAACAGAGACCTTCTAAACCTAACCCACCCAGTGGGAAAGAGACTTAGGTCACAGGAGAATAGAATGTAGAGTATTATGACGATGAAAAAAAAATCAGTGTTTGTTTAAGGAGCAGGAAGATTGACCCAGCCCCTTCAGATTGCCAAATATTACACGAAGCATCATAAAACCAAATTCTAACCTCTTGTTGTCTTCCCATTAGGTCACATTAAGCTTTGGCAGTGAGGATGCTCTTTCTTGGTGGTTTTCTCATTTGTGGTTTGCATTTGGCCAAGCTTACTTTTTAAAATTTATTTTATTTTGTAAATGGTCAATGATAGAGTAGAACTCTAAAGTGTTCTGGCCAAAATTCACTGCAAAACCATTTTGTATTAGAAAGAGTTTTTTGAAGAATAGCTAAGAAAGTAGAACAAAGCATTTCAAGCTGTGACATTCCCCCACTGGTGTTATCTGGACTGGTGATCTGCTAGGTCACTCCAATCCTTGACTCTGGGAGCCAGCCTTACCCTGCTCTGCTGTGAGAACCCCCACTCCTGGGCTGTTCACGCACAGCCTCTAGCATGTAAGTTGCTCTTTGGATTGTGCAATCAAATGACACAAGCCAATACCTCCGGTCCCAGACAACCTTAGGAACCTCCGTCTTGCAGTGTCCAGTTATGCCTGCTGGTTGCTGCAAGCTTATATGAGTTTGTCAATTTAACAAAGAAATTGATATGTACCAGGCTTGTTCTCCCAAGGGGAGTCTCTGACACGCTTCAATCCAAATGCACTACTTCATATAAAATAAACAGATTTATTAACTATAAAGATAGATTTTAAGTGATTATAAGTCAAAGCATAAGAAGTCAGATTTGGTCAAATGAAATAAAAGCAAAACACATTCTAAGCTGATCTTAACACTTTCAATGTCCTTACAAACTTAGATGCTTCTCACCACAGGCTGGCTGGTTGCTCTTCAGCCAGGCTCTCCCCTTTGATCAGCGCTTCAGTCGCTTGGTGTGGTGTCTGTAGATGTAGGTGGAAGAGAGAGAAGAGCATGGCAATCGTCTCTCCCTTTTAGCATGTTCTTTCTTCCCTCTTGGCTTTGTCCCCCTCCCCTTCAAAGTCAGCTGAGCATTACCTCTTTGCAGTCCCCAACTGCCAAAAGGAAGCAGGGTGACTCATTCAAGACTCCAACAGATCCTTTTGTTGCTTCCTAGGCCAGCGTCCTTTGTTCCTGTGAGGCTGGGCTGGGTTTGTCCCATACATGCCCTGATGAGGTGTGAACTGCCCCTCTGCTCTTGGAGAGTTTTTACCTGGGTTTATTTTAAGCCATGAAGACACATTTTCAGCCTCATAACTATATACATGAAATTATAACCTATAATATTACTGTAACAACAATGCTCAGTGCATCACAAGCCTTTCAACGACACCTGACATGACAAACTTTGCATTAAATACCACACAATCATTTTATAAGGATGAACATGGCGGGTTAGGGTGTTCCCACAAGGTTCAGAATGTCACACAAGCCCATACTGAAATAAAGTAAGGAGATTTACTGATGGCCTTGAGCCCCTCACCTTCAATTGTTACCAATTTCTTACCCTCTGAGCTTCTACAAATCTGGTGTCTTGTGGATTTCATCACATAAGTAGCTGTCTCTCCAAACTGAGGAGCAACCAGGAAAGTGAATGAATATACTCTCTCTTCCTCTAAGATTTATTAACCTTATAACATGCTTGTTTATCCTTCCTTTGTAGACACCTTGGTTTAGTCTGTTTGTACTTACAGTAATTCAGTTTGGCCATTACTATCAAAGCACCAAGATGTGATTCCAAATAGATATTTTCCTAACGTTAAGGAATATTCAGTGTAGGTGTGGTAGTATAATGGATTGTTTCCTATATATGTACTTTCTAAAGTATGAGAAAAAGTATGTAGGTACAAAGCTGGTTGGGAATTTTCCTTAATTTTTTTTTCCACAGAAAACATGGTTTCCCCAAAATCAATATTTTCCACAGATTTTACCAATATTTTTCAATTTTCCGATCTAAACAAAACATTTTGGCTAAGGTTGACCTGAATTAAAAGTTTGGCATGTCAAACCAAATTGAAATACTTTGTTTCAGGTTGGCTTGATGTTAATCTATGTCTACCCGAGGTTCTAAAGTGCCTAATGCTTCCATTCTCTGCAGTGAGCTGGGCTCCCATGCCTGACTACATATGCTGCACCACAGTCTCCCCTCTGGCAGAGCCACCGTGGTGCATCCTGGGACTGCAGTCTGTCCAGGGAGCCCAGCCCAGATGGGAGAATGGTGGCCCAAGAAATCCCAGCTGAATTTCCTATTAGGCAGCTGACAGGCTCAGTTTTATGTTGAACCTACACAAAACAAAACTTTTTGATTTGGGAATGTTGAAATATTTCATTCTGATCAAAAATATCAAAACAAAACCTTTCAACATTTCTGAATCAACATTTGGAAGTTTTCATTCAGAGAAGTTTACATTTTTGGGACAAAAAACAATTGGTATTTCCTTTGGAATGGAAATTTTTGATCAGCTCTACAAATAAGTAAGAACAGTGGACAGGCAGTGACCATATGATAATATTGTTCTCAAACAATATCACGTCTCAGATTTTGAGATGACAAGATTTTCGGAGAGAAAATATATTGAGTTTGTGTATGTTAAAATGAAAAAAATAAATCTGAAACTCTAGGTTCCAGCATGGGTTAGCTTTCCTTTAATTCTGTCTGTGAGTTTAGTGTTTGTATGGGCACCAGACTAAAAACTCTATAATCCAAAGACCTTTTTTCAAACACATGCCAGAAGCAGCACGGGCAGCATACTGACTAATCAACGGGCTCTGACTTTGAACTGGAGAGACTACAGTTTGGGGATTCTGCACCTAGACAGTCCTTGGCCCCTCTGCTGACATTTCCAAGAAAGGTGGCAGCTGTGCCAGTGGCTTAGCTAAGATGGGCAACTGGGTTAGGAACTGGACTGAGACTATCATTCTACTGAGGTCACCAACCAGCTTTCAGGTGGTAGCGATCTTTGGTCATTATTGACCTGGGGTAGATCTGAACTAGTAACCAAAAGATGAAAAGTTCTCTAGACCATTACCAATCCCCTGAGAAAGTCAGTCCCCCAATTTAGTATCCTTGTCTCTAAGTTCAAGATGGTTCAAGTGCCCCCAGGGCTGCTTGTTGTAGCGACTGCTGACTTTATAGCATCGTACTGTTGTTGGGATGGGGACACAGCTGTGATGAGACATAAATCAGGATCCCTTTTACTGCTGTCTGGGGGGAAGTTAAAGATTAAAAATAAAAAGTTCAAGATTCCCGTCATCTTTTCAAAAAGGAAGGGAATCTTCTGGTATACTGACTAATATTCCTTCTATAAAACTGATTCAAATCTCTAAGGCTATGAGTGAGCTGTGGAAATTGGCTGACATATTTACATACACAATAACTGCACTACTCTTATTTTATTTTAAAGTACTTTGGGCTATAACTTGACTATAATGTAAGCTGTACCAAAGTTGTCTTTTATTAGTAAGTCCTGACTCATGCAGATAATAAACCTCCTCCCTATAATAAATATGACAGACATAATAGTGTTGATAAGACACTGAACTTTATTTCCTGGCCCCAATCACCTGACTTGCATTAGGGTTATGAAGGTTAATATCCCTGTCATGTGCCAGTGGTTGACATCCACTGACTCTGGTGGCTACTGTTACACTTAGAGAACATGAACTATGGTATGTTCTTATGCTGTGCACCAAGACCTCTCCCCACAATTGTTTATCTTTACTACTCTGAGTTTACAGCCTCTTCTAGAGTCCACAAGTACTGCTCCAAGGACTAGAAAGTGGAAATCACTCAGGAGCAGGGGAGGTGTTTCTTTTCCCCAGAGACATGCCTCTGTAGTGTCTCCACCCCCTACACCTTCAGAAGAAGGCCTAAAGCTAAGGTGCTCAATTTGGATGCACTAATATGTTGTTGTGATGACATACTGCCATGACTTAAATGCTGAGGTGATATCACATTGCCTTCTCGATAGTGGGGAAGTGGTAGACGTGGTATATCTTGACTTTAGTAAAGCTTTTGATACTGTCTCACATGACCTTCTCATAAACAAACTTGGGAAATGCAACCTAGATGGAGCTACTATAAGGTGGGTGCAAAACTAGTTGGAAAACTGTTCCCAGAAAGTAATCATTAGTGGTTCACAGTCATGCTGGAAGGACGTAACAATCAGTTCTGGGTCTGGTTCTGTTCAGTATCTTCATCAGTGATTTAGATCAGTGGTTCTCAAACTTTTGTACTGGTGACCCCTTTCACATAGCAAGCCTCTGAGTGCAACCCCCCTTATAAATTAAAAACACTTTAAAAATATTTAACACTATTATAAAAACGGGCTATGGGATGGAGACTGACAGCTCGCAACCCCCCCCATGTAATAACCCTTCAGGGTCCTGACCCCCAATTTGAGAACCCCTGATTTAGATAATGCATAGAGAGTACACTTACAAAGTTTGTGGATGATACCAAGCTGGGAGGGGTTGCAAGTGCTTTGCGGGATAGGATTAAAATTCAAAATGATCTGGACAAACTGGAGAAATGGTCTGAAGTAAATAGGATGAAATTCAATAAGGACAAAGGCAAAGTACTCCACTTTGGAAGGAACAATCAGGAGTTCTGCGGAAAGGGATCTGGGGGTCATAGTGGATCACAAGCTAAATATGAGTCAACAGTGTAATGCTGTTGCAAAAAAAGCAAACATCATTCTGGGATGTATTAGCAGGAGTGTTGTAAGCAAGACACAAGAAGAAATTATTCTGCTCTATTCCGTGCTGATTAGGCCTCAACTGGAGTATTGTGTCCAGTTCTGGGCGCCACGTTTCAGGAAGGATGTGGACAAATTGGAGAAACTCCAGAGAAGAGCGACAAAAATGATTAAAAATCTAGAAAACATGACCTATGAGGGAAGATTGAAAAAATTGGGTTTGTTTAGTCTGGAAAAAAGAAGACTGTGAGGGGACATAGTTGTTTTCAAGTACATAAAAGGTTGTTATAAGGAGGAGGGAGAAAAATTGTTGTTCTTAACCTCTGAGGCTAGGACAAGAAGCAATGGGCTTAAATTGCAGCAAGGGTGGTTTAGGTTGGACATTAGGAAAAACTTCCTAGCTGTCAGTGTGGTTAAGCACTGGAATACGTTGCCTAGGCAAGTTGTGAAATCTCCATCATTGGAGATTTTTAAGAGCAGATTGGACAAACACCTGTCAGGGATGGTTTGGATAATACTGAGTCCTGCCATGAGGCAGGGGACTGGACTAGATGACCTCTCAAGGTCCCTTCCAGTCCTATGATTCTATGAAACAGTAATGTCACTGGGTGAACTGTTATTATTTTGTAGCTCTGTGTGGTGCTTATTTGGGCATCACCTCTTGCTTCTCTTTTTCCTTCTCTCCCAATTCTTTCTCCTTGGCAGAACAGAATGCTATCTGTTAATGCATCTGGGCATATGTGGTTCACACGAGGGGTGCTCAGAGCACTGGATGTGTCCCTTGATATTATAGTCGCTCCCATATTAACATTCATCACCTCAATTGCACATAAAGTCCGTGCTAGTAACATGATACCTCTCCTTACATGACTCCAGTTAATTATTTGCCATTTTCATACAAATTTCATACAAATGTATTTTCATACATTTTTGGCTTCTATATGAGCTATAGACAGTATTCTTTGAATGCCTGAGCTACCATGTTTCCCTGCTAAGGTGATAGTAAGCACTGCCGGTCACATGGCTAGGATTCAGGGCGGGATAAGTGCCACAGTAAACTGAATTTGAACTCTGTTTTTTCCATCCCTCCCCAGGGATCCATAACTGTCTAAACATCACGCTTGGCCAGCAAAATTACTGTTGATGTGCAGCTGGTTACAGAAAACATTGGTATGTTATCATGAGCATTTCTGATTTCTTTATTCAAATGCTAAAGGTGATTTAAATCACTTACTCTAATCAACAATAAAAACAAGTTTGATTTAAATCAATTCTAATCTTTTAGTTTGTTCCCCTTTTGGTGGTAATTGAGCCAAAGCATTTCTGAACACTGAATTCAAACCAAAATTCTCTGATGTAGCAAAAGTGTAGACTGGGGTAGTCAAAATTTTTTTTTGTCAAGGTCCAGATTTGTTGGTCAAGGTATAGTCAAGGTCCAGACTCCAGAGAAAATAGGGTTTAAAAAAAGATAATAAGTAAATAAAAAGATTTTGGGGTCCATTTAAAAGCATCTGGGTGTGTGTGTGTTGGATTTGTCCTGTGGTCTGCCTATTGACTTCCCCGGTATATGTCTTGTTGGGGCTGCGACCTGGCTTAATAAGTTACAGTTCTTCAGAATTTTCATTCAATGTTATAAAAATGGAGAACTCTTCTGATTTGCTGTACATTAACTTATTCATCAAATAATTTATTATTTTAAGCACTCAAAAGTGTGCTAGGCACTTCACAGAAAAGAGTACAGCTCTTCAGCTAGCTTTAGTCTAGCTTCATTGACTTCAGCGGAGCTACACCAAATTACACTGGCTAAGGATCGTGGCCCAAGAACTTTGTCCCAAATTGCTTCCAGTGTAAATTCAACATGACACAATAAGTAAAGGAATAAAGGTGGGAGGGAGGTCATCTCGGCAAATCAGTGAGGTAAATGGTCATTCTGATAATTGCATTATTTTGTTTTTAAAAAAATATTCCCTCCCTGAGGAAATATTTGTGAGCTCTGTTAGAATTAAATAAAAAACATGGAAACTGGCATGTTTGTTTGTTTTTACTTGTTTGGGGGAAAGGGGCTATATTCAACAACAAACTAGACAGTACATTGTTATTTGTAAACTATGAAAAGACTGCCAGAAGCATCTTACCTCAGGAAAAGATGAAAGCTACGTAACAGAGGTGTATACTTATGCTTGTCAACGCCCTAAAAACTGAACATATTGTAAAGGCCTCCAAAATGTGGCACAAAGGGACAGAATGCACAGTTGTCAAATTTTGCTCTTTATGCATACATCTATTTAGGAACACTGCTGGGAAAGTACAAATTTTGCTACTCCCTTCCTTGAATAAATGTGCAATATCTGTAAATTTAGCATTATAAATTATTTTCATATCAACAAAAACAATAACTATGAAATCATATATGTACTTGCCACAAGTCTTTCACTGTTTAAGAACATACGAACGGCCATACTGGGTCAGACCAAAGGTCCATCTAGCCCACTATCCTGTCTTCCGACAGTGGCCAAAGCCAGGTGCTCTGGAGGGAATGAACAGAACAGGTAATGATCAAGTGATCCATCCTGGCAAACAGAGGCTAGGGACACCATCCGTGCCTAACCTGGCTAGTAGCTTCTCCCTGCATTGCTGTTTTCCCTGGTTTCTCCGTGGGTTTTTACTTCCACCTCTCCTCCAGGGAATGAGGAGCCCCCACATGCACTTCTGCCAATGAACAGTAAAAAGTTATACTCATCGCTCTGAAACTGCCTGACTGGTAAACATGGAGCATGAATATGGGAGTCAAGGGAAGGACTGGCGGAGTACTTTCCATTTCCTTGTCAAATATGAGGAACTCTGGTGATGTCTTTATGTGAAAACTGCACTTGGATGCTGGAGATAAGACTGATCAAATTTTACTGATAAAAATGAATGTGGGACCAGAGTCAGTCACCCACTACAGTCTTCCTAAGTGGCAGAACATGAGGGGCACAAAATGTGATCTGCCTCTATTTGCTATAGATGAAAAAAAGTTTGGACAAAGGTAAAGAACTACAGGAAAAGCTACTTTCTTTTAATACTGTGTGTTGCCTTCTGCTTCACTGTAGACCTTCTATCGAGAACTTCTCCCAGGTGTTTTCTGCCTGGTTACCTGCGACAAATGTCAAGAAAGAGTATATCTCCTCCTTCTTGACTTTCTCAGAGTACAGGGCTGTTTGGATCTAGAGATTTAGTTTGGTCCATTACAGAGCTAAGGGCTTAACCACAAAATTGAAATCAAATTAATTTTTGTGTGTGTGTGTGTTCAGGATCTGGCCTGTAACTGTGAAGTTCTCTTAACCATTCTCATGCAGCACTTCCTTTCTCATAAACAATCAGCTGACTGGAAAGATGGTGGCTTCATGTTACTTTGATCATTTTAAATTATTTTTCAAATTAAGAAATTATTGGTCTTCTACACATGTTTGCAACTATATGAAGTGATTCTAACATTTTAAGAATAAATTGCAGTTTCCCTTTAAGGTCCCAGTGGATCACCCGATCCCACTGGAATGCTGCATAAGCACTTATAAATCTGGCCCTGCACGGATCTCTACAAGGTGTTAAGGTGAGTCCTGAGTTATTCTTGGAAATGGATACAATTTGGAGGACTCTAAAATGTGCTCACAGAAGGTGAAAAAACCCAGAAAGTATGTGTTCTAAAGAAATACACACAGCTGGAAAAAAGAACTGCCAATTAATGTTAATTTACAACAGGTTTCAAGAGCTTGACTTAGATCATAAGATGAATGCGGGGGGTGGGGAGAGGGGTACGCAGAAGGGAATCGTGTAGAAGTTCAGGAAAGGATACAATGTGCCGGGGAAAAAATGTATAACCAACAACATCTGGAAACTGACTGAAAAGAGGAAACAAATGAAAGTGCAACTCATAACAGAAAACAGAATCCACATTGCAACCAATTAGGAAAGATCAAAAATATCCCAAGAATGATCTTGTGGTCAAGTGACATGCTACGAGAGACAAATGTGGTATCTTCTAACTTGGAAAGCAGCATCTATATTTCTGCATCCAAACTGTGCAATATTTAGCCTACCCAGATGTACTAGCTGGAAAGAAAAGGTGCTAGGATTAATGGAGATGGGTTTTCAAAGATAGGTATAAATGAACAAACTCCTTTGCCCCCTTCATGACTCTACTGTCCATGATTGTCTTAAGACCATTGTAGTTCTTCTACAACCTGAGTATGTAGTTGTCATTTCAGAATAACCTACCTCACTTATGTGCTACTAGAGGAGCATCTTTGGTTGTCTGTACGTAATATATCATTGGATAAATACTGCATCAGCATGACTGCTCATAAATCATGCTATCACCACTCTTTCTGATCATATGGAGCCAATAATAGCTTTCCCTATCCATTTCAAAAGAATGCAGAATAAACCATTCAAAGCAACCCTAGCACACACGGGTTTAAATGTTACAACTGGGTTTTGCTCAGTTCCAGTAATATTACTTAATAATGAACTATTCTGCGTCTCAGGCGATACGCATATGTGCATCACTCAAAACACATGCTGGCAATACGTACACATGCTACTGGATGCCTGGTTACCTGAGGACATAAGTGTATGGGGAACCCATTAAAAATGTTATGAGTAATTTGGCAATTTTCCTCATAATGGACAATTCTTCGTGTTACACCTGAGTTTACCTCCATACTCTCAAAAACCTGTGCATTATACCATTACTCATGAGATAAGAAACTCAGAAATGCTTGGAACCAAAAATAAACATGATGGAAAAACCTCCTGGTAAAGAAATCAGTCCCATATATTATCTCTATCTAAATACTGAAAAATAACTTAAAATGATAGATGAAAGAGGAAGCCATTGTCTTACTAGTCACCTGATTGTTTATAAAAAAGGAACTGATGCTACATGAGAACAGTGATTGAGCTCCACAGTTGCTGAAGCTGTACTGGGCCCTGTGACCCTTTCTGTGGTATCTTTGACTACAATTACATCTTATCAAGGAGAGAGCTGTGTGCCCCACCAATCTGCTGTGGAGAATGTGGCGCCCAGTCCAAATATATGCTTTTCAAGACAACGTTATCCTCACCTCCACCCCGAGTTTAATTTTTAAAGATAAATGGTAAAAAGAGGCAGCAAATTTTTTATCCCTTCAATGTGTTCTATCCTTTTGCAGAAACACATTTTGTGTCGGGTTTTTTTTTGTTAAGTGTAAAATATTAAAATGATCCCATACCTTCATCTGCTTGTGTCTTTTAGATTATAAACCCTTCAGAACAGGGATTGTCTCTTCTCTATGTTTGCACATCCCCCAGCACACCATGCCCGAGTCCCAATTGCTGTGTTTGGGTACTACCATAATACGTGTTTAAAAAAATGACCATACGGCACTACTATTCCTCAGCAAATACTCAATATTCATTACCACAGCCTAAGTCTCATGGGAGTGGAAGCAGTGTGTACAGCAGAACTTTGCAGCAGCCAATCCAGACATGGGTTGAAAAGCTGGTTCTGTGCAGATGGCACCTCTGTGCTAACCCCCCTCCCAACCCCAAATGTCTGAGTGTACATGTACATACTGTACATGCCTCATGGCAGGGCACAATTTCAGCTGTAGTGTGTTAGCCAAACAGTGGTCCATGGAACACTTAAGGATAGTCTGTGGGAGAGCTCACTGGTTCTTCCTCCTTGTTCTTAGTGGCTACATTTAATTACACAAAAGCTAAAAAACACCCATTGTTTTTCTCATAGTTGCCACAGGGATGTTATATGGTGGACAGTGAGCTAATCTACAGTATTGGTTTGAGAATCCCTGTGTACAGATGCGCTTTATAACTTTTTAGCCTTTTATATTTGACTTTCCCAGGCACATAATGTCACTCCCTATTTGCTTATTAAAAAAAAAATGTAACAAAGAGCAGCAAATAAATATTCAAAATCCAGTAGTCCCAGTTACTTGGTTTATAATGTAACAATGTGATGTGAACAGACTTTGCAGGACATCAAGAAACCATCTTTTTGCAGGACATCAAGAAACCAGATCATGATGATTGGGAGAATGGGTTGACAGCAATGGAGTGTGCCTTGCACCTGGAAAAGAATGTGAACCAGTCACTCCTTGATCTGCACAAGCTGCAACTGACAAGAATGACCCTCATTTGTGTGACTTCATTGAAACTCACTGAAACTCATTGAAATTGTCTTGTGGGGTTGCCGTCTTAAAAAGATGTCACATGCCTGCCTCAGACTTTTCTTATACTGTAGACAAAATGGCTGAAAATACCTCAGCTCAGCAGTTTGTATAGGAAAAACAGGCGTAATATAGTCAGACAAATTGTCAATTTGGGCCCAAGCCATCATGTTCTGAGCACCTTCAATTTCTACTCATCAGTGGGAGTAGAGGGCACTCAAGACTTTGGAGGATTGGTCCCTTAATGGGTAAATGTACACTTCAGGCCTGGTTCTAAGAGAAATGTATCAATGAAACCTCCACCAATTTTGCTAGACACTGTACATGGCTCCTGTTTAGTTTTATGTCTTGCATATTATTATGAAATTCACTCCTCATGACTGATCTTCCGTGCAATGTGTTCTTTGTTTAATTCTTCCTGTCATATAATAAAACTAATAAAAATGAAGTTTCTAGTCCGGAAATCATAACATTTGAAAGAATCACAACATTTTGTTGCTAATTTTAAAAAAGAATTTAAAAAATACTTGCTGGCTAAATGTCATGCTGCGTGTCTTTGCAATCTACATTTTTAGGAGCAATTAGTTACAATTGCTTAACAGAAATGTGGGGTCTGTCTTTCTCTCATTCTGTCTTAATACACTTTTAAAAAATACTCTGAAATGTAATTTTCTGACTAAAATACTTTTTTTTTTGTATTTTTCCAAATCGTATTTGGAAATTCCTTTACCTCTGTTATAAGTGATTGAGCTGGGAGTTATTCCTCATCTTATTGCTTCTCTTCATCCTTCAAACCCATTCAAACAGCTGTTCCTAAAGCTTTCGTGTTGTTTGGGGGGCTTCCCTGTTGTTCAGGAGTTGATGGGTCGTCTGTTGTCTGATTGAATATCTCTCTCCTAGGCTAAGGAAGAATTTTCAAGAATATCCATATCTGAACAAGAGCTCATGCAGATTCCACCCGCAGTTTAGTTGGCAGAGAAAATAAATGGCTGCAGCTCATTTTCCCCATTCATATGTTTCCTGTGCTACACAGGTTTTGAGTCAGTCTAGAGTACACAGGTTATTTTTCATAAATAACAAGAGTTTGCCAGGACAGTCTCAATTATTTTCTATTTTTAAGCAGACCTCTTAGCTCCTGGGGCAAGGAAGACAGATGACTTGAACCATCCAGAAACAAGGGGAGTACACTGAAAGGCTGTCTGTCAGATAGAAGCCCACATTTTGGTCGACTTGGTTGCAAGCCTACTAAGTGGCACAATCTGTAATGCTACATGAAACACTGGCAGATTATATGCTGAGCGTTTATTCATGAGGTCCACTAGGTGGCATATTTTTAAAGAAATGTTGAAAATATATCCAAGACGATAAACATTGTGGAAAAGTTTTCAAAACAAGTCAACATACTACACATCAAATATTTTAACAAGCATGTATTTTGCTGTTTGGGTTAGTCCTGCTGTTTCTTCCTTGCAATGGAGGTTACTTCTTCAAGCAAACACTGTTTTAGGAATGCGTTGGTGTGTTTTAGGTTGTAGCATAATATCCAAACAGCACCAACTATTTTAATCAATCCTTTGAACTGAAACACCTGTCATTCCCAATCTTCTGCAGCATTACAGAACTTTAAACACTGCAGTTTTCCTTTTCTAACAATTGAAATTGCTTAAGTGGTGTTTGAAGCAAAAATGTGTGTAATTCAGGATGAAATGACACATCACCATACCTGGCTTTTATAATATATTATGCTTGCTTTAATTTCCACAGAATCAAAAATTATTCCTTTTCGTATGTCTACAGCATTGATAATTATTTGAAACAATTGTCCATGTGGTGTGGGGGGAAAAACATTTCACTCCTTTGACTAGTAGCAAATACAGCCGTTGTAAAGAAAGGTATATTGATTTTAATTACTTCCTTGAATTAGAAGCTTGAGGAGTACTGATTGCAATGTTAAATTGTGTAGAGCTTTTCAGCAGTAAGTATTGCCCTTCTGCCTCATATCTCACCACTAAAGTAGCACATTGGTTTCTTAAATGTTAATTGATTGATTTGACTGTTTATATTAAAAAGACAAAGATCCATGATATAAGAATGTAATCAAATGATTACAATGAACAAACGCCAAGCATCTTTTTGTGTAGTCATGCCTATCTTTAAACATTGATCAGATAACTCAGGATTAAGTTACATTAAATAAATTAGTTGATGGGTGGTCTTAACAAAAATTAATATGTAAGATAAAATCAAAGTGTAAAGGCAAATCGAATGAAATTAATTAACCTCCCACGCTGTTTAGAGAAGGATCCAATTTCAGCAGAAGCTAATGTTTTGAAAACATGACAGTTTTTGGCTTTCTTAGCAGGCAAATAGTTTGTGGGCATAAGGTATGACAAACCTGCACACATGTTTAGAAAAACCTTTTGGTTCACCTGAGGTTTCATGTAAAGCTTGACATGAAGGGTAGCGAGGTGTACAAGAATGAATGAGTAAATAACTCAATTTTTTTTATCTAAAACCATGCAGCTGTGTTCTGAGAAACCTGCAAAAGGTGGTGGGGCAGGTTTCTGCTAGTTAACTGATTCTTTCTAAAATCACACAGGCCCCCTAAAAGTCTGTCTGACTGAGTGGTGGAATGAGAGTGTGTGGGTGCATGAGAAGATGTAATTGAGTCTGGACTAGAGGTTTGAGCATGACAATGTGAGGTAGGATTCTTGAGTTCTGTTCTCAGCTCCATTGTTGACTTGCTGTGTGACACCCAGCAAGTTATTTAGGTCAGTATTTTCAAACATAGGTGCCTTAGTTACATATTTACGCATACTTAGTTGCATTTACATATTCAGTCACATAGTTCATATTTAGTGATTTATTTAAGTGGGCTATTTTGGGACCCACTGGTACTCAGCACCTCTGAAAATCTGGTCAAAATTTGGCCTCCCCCCACCCCCCACTTTGTTTCCCCTCTGAATAATAGTGATATTTACTTCATCATTTGTATTAAGAGGATTAATTAATATTTCTAAAATGCTTTGAATTCTTCAGCTAGAAGGAGCTAAATAAGTACAAATTATTATTATGAATTGGCATAATATTGATTGTTATGGGATGAAAACTAGCCCTTAACCATAGTCCTCTTCTGTAGACAGAGTGGTGGGTAAGAAAAGGAGTGAGAGATACAAATGATTTAAATTCAGTCTCAGGATGGACAGTATGTCTGTTTGGAATATTATCTACCTTTGACATAGTATTAGACGCTTAGAGGTTTTATGTAGACAGGCTGTACTGTATTTTAAGTGACATCTCATCTGAAGGAAGCCGCACTGGCTTGCTATTGATTTACCCGCATAATGAACCTGCACTTACAATTTGACTGTTATAGATATTGTATGAACAGTTCCCAGGGGGTCACTTCAAGTTACATACCACTCCATTTTAATAAATGTGCATATTTTCTTCAAGAAGTGGAGTGCACACATTGTAACTTACTCTTTGGGTTGAGTTTCATCCCTAAATGCATTTCTCCTGATGGACTAACCACCATCTGCCCAGCATTAAAGAAAACTAAATAGACATGAATGCAGTTCTGTGGATGTCAGAATACCTGTTTTGTGTAACAGATATGATTACTCAGGGATCACGAGTTTAATAAACAGCATGCAAAGAAGAGTCAAGCCTTTTCAGCTCATCACAAATATTTGGAAACGAGCTGTTGGTGAGGTACATACTCACCAGGAGCAGGAGGTTTTTACTAGCACACAAAGTTACAGTGCAAGCTCATACTGCAGAAGGACATGCCTAACACTTTAACTGGGGGAGAGCCACTTCATTACAACCTGGCTGAAACAAAGCAAATAGCAGAAACTTTGCAGAATGAATCGGAACAAAAATATGCAATTGAATCACAATTTTTTCTGTCTAATGCATTTTCATTGTGCTTGTTGCCATGACCTCTAGGTCCCATTTCTAAAACTTGTGAGCAATGTTCGTCTGAAAGGGTCAGATTTGCCATTTTGTCACAGATTTCACCATTTTCTAAATGGCTTTATTCTTGCTTGCTCATTTCTTATGGCAAAACAAGGCTCGGCCAATCCTATCACTGCAGAAAGGATTGTGTAAACAGAAGAGTCTTATGTTGTGCCTTATGATGGGGTTTATAAATCCCATGTTGAAACAGGGGAAGGGCTGGAGCACTACTGGGGCCACCCCTCGGCACTGCCAAGCATGTTCCTGGGGAAAGGGCCAGTATAAAGAAAGCTCCAGCAGCCCAGATTGGGGGAGAGGGTGAGGGGGCAGGAGAGAACCCATTTCCTGGAGGAACACTCCACTGCAATAGTAGAAAAAGAAGCTCTTACTGAGGAGGTCTGACCGTGAGACTTCTCTCCTCCACTTTAGACGTTACCCAAGACGTAGGGAAAACTGTGTGCAGGGGCACCAGAGAGTTGCTTGCATCAACCTCAAGACTCTGGGATTTGAAGCCAAGGACTATAACCCAATGACACCCATCCCCCAATTTATTTTTTTTTTGTACTCTGAGCTATAGTTGTCCACTCTAACATTACTTAAACTTCAGTTTAATCATACAGACACATTGAACATCACTTGGTGTCACAGTGAGTCTACAGAATGTAGAAATCAATAATTAATCATTAGTTGCAGAAACTATTAAATACTCAACAAAAATATAGAGATAAATTACAGTACAAAAATATACAGTAAATTAGTGAACCTTTGACCCCAAAGTTTTGGTGTTGATTTGAAACAACTTTTGCAATATTCTAACTTTAGTTTCTGTGTCTCAATAAATAGAAATCAATATTTTTGTAAATATTGAGAAGAATCTTGTAACAAATTATTCCATATCTCTAAATAAAATAATTACAACACAATTTGACAATAGAAATTCAAAGTAAATGAAAATGCCATACTGTTCTTTCCAGTGAATTGGAACATGTATGGATGAAGGAAATGAACTTCAAGGGTCTGGAGTCATCCTGCTAGAAATCAGATTTAATATTAAAAGCCTATCAACAGCAATATTAGTTAAAAATATAATCCAGAATGGGTAGGTCAGCTGTGGTCAGTTGACAGTTTAGGATATGGAAACAACAGGGGCCTGGCCATAGTTAAAAATGCAAAACAGTTTCTCAATAACTCCCTGTTTTCAAAACCTCCCTGCTTTCTGAAATTTTCCATAGTTGGTGTTTCCCTGAAAAGGAATGTAGGTTTGTGTTTTTGGCTCTAAGGATTTGGTCTGTCCAGTTATGGTGATAGGGGTTATTCAAGTCTGGAGTTGGATCCAAACTTCTCCAGAGTTTGGTGTACAGGAATAGTGGTTTTGGGTCCACCCATATTTGAAAGTTGAGTTTAATGGCAAAATATTTACCCCTGCTTTGGTCCATTAAAATAAGTGAACAGTAATACATAGAACACTAATATAGATAAAGGTGGATCCATTTCAGTGATCTCATGAAGACAGATGCTGGTTAGCCAGCTAGCTGGCTTACAGTTGTACCCAGCAACAATGTTAACTTTGGCTAATGATTTGGCTGCAGACATGATATGCCAAACTATGGTCAATAGCATTTAAATCAGAGGAACACATTTGTTATACAATCACTGTCTTCTCCAATATGTAGCTAGCTAGAAATATTACTGTGTTTGCCAAATTCCTGTTCTACAACAGCAAGTAGTGTAGGAAAAGGTTGTAATGGCCCCGCATAGTGCAAGCATTGTGAGACTACTGTACACCACTATTACAGTTCTAGCAAAAACAAGAGCTACTTACTTCATGCCAAGTCATCTTGAATGTAGTCCCAAGGCAGGAATATGTCCAATCTGTACATGGAAAAAATGTAGTGTTAGTTTAGGAAGTTGCAACAGAACCTAGACTAGTGCTGGGTGAATACTTTGTAGTGAATAATTTATTTGATGATTTTCACCTCTCTTTGCAAATAGTCTGTGAACCTCTTAAGATAGCCTCATATTGCAATTGTTGGAAATTATTCATTAAATACATTAATGACTTTGTCTGAAGATAGTTAGCAAATAGTTAATTGCAATGTTCATTAGACAGTCAGCATTCAAACTTATTTTTGACTCGATACAAAGATCACATGGCATCTTTCTATTCTCCAATTGGACAAACATAATTCAAAGAATCTGGTTTCCAATGTAAATACTCATGTTATCAAATTCAAAATTCACTTTCCATGAATATTCTTCAACATTTTCTTAAAAATTTCCTCTGTGAATCATTCCGGTCAGTAAACTCACCTTTGCTAGAATATTTGCAGAAAGTGAATGAGGGTCAGAAACACAGGTGTAGTGGATTCAATTAGAAATTTAAAGTTTTGTGTAAATTATTTTATAGCCCAGTGCTAATGTATTATTTATACAATTATTTTACAGCACTCAAATGTGAACAAAATGCATACCAGTACGAATGAGGAGACATGGTCTATGGACCAAAGAGTTTACAGTCTAATTTCCAACAGGACACAATGAAAAGGATGACGAAATGATAGGGAGAAGTAGTGGGCAGTAGAATACAGATTTCAGCAACTGCATGGATACAGCAAAGTCTAGGGCACAGCAAGGTAGAGCAAAATATAATTTTTTGCTTGTAAATACAATGATGAAGGTCCTTGACCCGTTACTTGTAGTTATTGTGATTGAGACTTGCAAAGCCATCTAAGGGGTATCAATGCTCAATTTCCATTAACTTTAATGCGGAATTAATTTTGCTTTAATTTAATTGGGAATTGAACATTCATATCGCCTTTTGTCCTTTGGCAGAAATAGAAGGGATGAGGCCTTGTGGAGAAGCTCAGGAAGGATGTTCCATGGATGGGGGCGTGTCTAGAATGTACAGACAGTCGTGAGAGAGGCAAATACATGAGTTTGAAAAATAATTCTAAAAATTCTAAATATTTTTCAAACTTGAGGATCCCAGTTTGCTTCACAAAGATGTTCTCTAGTCCAGCAGTTACTAAATTGTTGATGCTTTAACTAAAAATGGAGACTACATTTTATTTTGGAGTACAAAATAATGCCAGGTGGGCTTTGAAATATTTCCTTGTTTGATTTCCATTAATTTTGCATTTTTCACCATGCTCATACAATTTTTATTTAAAAAAAACCCTGTCATGATCAAATCGTAGCCTAATACTCATCAGCGTATATGGAACATGTGAATTTCAGCTCTTGTGTTTTGTGCTCAGTGCCTGTGATCGTCTTCTCTGCTTGTTTAATATTCGCTTTTTAGGTTTTTTTATGCACAAAAATCTCACCCCAGCTCTTCAAGCTGTTTCCTTGGAAAGTCAGGGCTCAGTATTCTAACCTGGAAGTGAAAAGAGAGCATATGTTGAAAGATTTGAGAAAAATTGGCATAGAAAAGGATTACCCTGTTTCTTTCCCCCCCAGACCAAATGTTTCTGAAATGACGCCCCTGCTTGCAGTCCCCACCCAGGCAGCAGCTCTCCCAGATGAGGTAAGGGAAGTCACCCTCTAGCTGAGCCAGTAAGAACTGTGTTAAGCTTTTCTTTGTTGGAAGTCTCTTAACTACATCACACCTGGCTATATTTCAAAGATTAATGAACAGCGTCTTGTCAGGTTTAATATATCGTACTGCTTTAGTTTACTTTGACGATGTAATCATAAATTCCCCAAGCTGTGAACTACACCTTAAGGACCTGCATGGAGTTCTAAGGAGAAGTAAAGAAACAAGAATGACCATAAAATGTGAAAAGTGCCAGTTTTAATAAAAAACCTGTAAATTTTCTAGGACATTAGGTTTCAAAAGAAGGATTACCCATAGACTAAACAGAGTGAAGTCATAAAAATTTAAAGACACCACAAAACATAACAAAAATAAGATCCCGTTTAGGTATGACAGAATACTAAAGTAAAGGAAATTTAGACTAAATTGTGCCACCCAAGCAGAGCCATTAATTAATCTAATGAGAAAATATGTTCCATTTCCATGGGCCTAAGCATGTCAGGAAGCATCTGACATTTTTTTTTAAAAAAAATAGCATTCACTACAGCAATCCAAAAATGTCCAGATTTTAGTTTGGCCATTCACACAGATACATCTAGAATGCAGGCTAAACAAGGGAGACAAAGAAAACAACACATTAAGTGTGCCAAATATGTCATATAACATGAACAGATTTCTTGTTAGCCATCTTTATGCAATGGCATCTGATGCACAGCTTGCACACTCACCAATAGGTGAAAAAAACCTGTTATATCACACTAGCCGTGTTACAGGTGCGAAGGTATTTTTCACTCAAGATCAGCCTCTGCAATTATTTACTCATTTGCGTAACTTGAAGTACGTAAGCAGTCCCCATTGAGGTCAATGAAACTACTCAGGTGTTTAAAGTTAAGCATGTGTGTAAAAAATTTGCAGGATTAAAAAACTAGCCCCTGTTTTCAGTGCCGGATAATGTTGTTCTTCCCTTTTCAAAAACAAAACACCCCCACCCCAAACTAAACCCCAAAGCCTACATATTGGGCTGAACTTCTCATTCTTTTCTTTGCCCAGAAATAAACTGTTTTAGGGTAATCTGAATTAAAAAAAAATTATTTCAGGCACAATAGGAACTTGGGCCATTTTCTTTCATTTCTCATCAGTGGTATGTTGGCCAGTTGGTCCATGAAACAAGATCCAAAGAACCCCCAAGTGAAAGAGCTTTCATCAGGAATCATTTGTAATTCCTTTCTTTGGAAGGGTGCATGCCCATGGCTGACATCAATGAGAAATAGAAATACCTAACCTAGTTATAATAAATTGGAGGGTCTTTTACCATGAAAATAAGGAGTACGCTGGTGGTTCCTCCATCTCCTGAAGGCAAAAATGGGGCAATCTATAATCTGGAAAAGTACAAATCTTAGACCAATATTTAAGAAAAGCAATATAAGCTCTACTAAAATACTCACCTTGGCATATAAAAAGAAGGTGAGGTAGAATTTAGGAGAATTAAGTGTCCTCAAAAATGTATTGAAAGATCTCTAAGGCTAAAATTTGTCCCCTAAGTCAAACTTCAGCTCCATAGAGTATCTGAGAAATTATTTTTGCATTAAAAATGCTTAGCACTCGGGCAACTCTGTTCCCGTCATTTGAGCGGGTAAAACAGAGAACCCCTTGAGCAGAGCTATGGTCCCTTTATTTTAAGTCTTTATGGTAAGGGGACCAGTGGCCAGAATGATAAAACTTTATCCCTAAATAAGTAAAAACAGAGACTTGTTCTACAGGATGGCTTTCTATCATCCGCTCAATTTGTGGAGGGTAGTTTCCAAAAATCATGACCTTGGTCTCCTTATAATTGAGAACCAGGTCTTTAGAGTTACAATAGGAGGAAAAATGAGATGATAACCAGTAGAGGCCTCTTGGAGTTTGGTATAAAACAATCTATATATTGTAGAATTATTTTAATTTCCTACAGGGTAATGGGTTTATTAGATGTACCTTGATACTTTTCACCAAGATCACTGGCCCATTTTAGTCACTTTAGTATCATTTGTCTTTATTAATGTATTCCATTTAAAAACTATATAGTCAACTGTTTGTGCATCTGTATGTACATTACTATTTCTCAGTCCAAGCATTCATAGGGGATATAGATAGAGTAATGTACATGCTGTATCTTATAGGGGTGTGTGTGTGTGTATATATGTGTATATATATATACGTTTACCTATATACACACACATAAGAAGCAATAGGTATCTCTGAACTGTGAATTAAAAAGTTGGAAATCACTAGACTGCCTGGGATATGTTTCTGTCACTTTTTTGAGTTTCAAATTTATATTAAATTCATAGATGTGAAATAGCCTTTTATAGTTTGATTTGTCCATTTCCTTTGCTCTCTGCCTCCTTGTACTGGAGTGATCCAGGCCTTCAGTCGCAATTAAAAGCTGCAGCTGCACTAACAATCTTATATTTTATCACAGACATTTTGCTCCAGTTCAGATGTGTCTACACCTTTCGTTAGCTCTTTACTGCTCCATGGGCATTCTGTTTCTAACTTTCATTTAAAATCACTAAACACACACACACACACACACACACAGGTTATTGCTTCTCTGTCATTGAAAGTTAAAGCATCTTGAAGGCTATATCTGCACCTGTCATAGTGATGACCCTAAAAACACTCTCCTGAGTAAGGTTTTGCAAGGTTTGGCTCTTTCTTTTGAAACTGTAGGAGGCAAATTCTGCTCTCAGGCGCAAGTATGTCTTTTGGTGCAGTGAAAGTGTCCTATATATCTGTCTGAAGGCTGCATTTAGCGATAATCAGCGGTTGTCATACCTCTCCTCTGTGTTACAAATCTTTTTGACATCACAACATTTCAGTTTTCTTATACTGTATGTCTATAGGTTTGCTCCTGCTCCCATTGACATCAATAGCACAACTTGCACGATGTCAGAGAGTGCAAGATAAGGCCCTTAGAATTCTGTGCCTAACTGTAGTGAACTCTAGGGTCCTGATTCCACTCTGGGGTAAACTGTGAGAAACTCAGTTGAACTGAATGGACACAGACTGAAGTAAAACCAGTGTGAGAGGAGAACCAGGGTACTTAAGGAGGCCTGATTCCTCTTCCACTTATGCTGGTGTAAATGAGGAGTAGCTCCACTGAAGTGAATATTGAAGTCTCATACAGGTCTTACATTGATGTAACATCAATAGGAGAGTGGAATAAGGTCTCGTTAACAAAGTGTAATAAGTGTCAACATCATTGCTAAATGATAAACTTAAAATACCAGAAACTAGTGGCAGATCAAAATCAGAATCATGTGTCTAACTGCCTCATCCCAAAGCTTTGGGAGTTCAGACATAATGGGACTCAGACTAAATGGAGGAGTGGTACAGATTCTGGAAGACAAATACCACCCAGGAGGTTTTGCAAAACCAAAACTGTGTCCTACTTTTGTCCAGTTCTATCAGAAATGTACATAGGATGTAGGCATGCCATTAACCATGAAATCAAACCAGTTCTTCCCCCAAAACAAACCAGCCCAACTCTGCTGGCCATTTTAAAGGTTCTATCACATTTACATATGTTATATTTTTACAGAAGAGTGAAACCAGGAGCTGATCTCCCAGTTAGATTTTTTTTTGTTAAAAAAACAAGAACAACTCCAAACCCTTTGCCATAATTAATCTGGTTAGAAACCTGCAAATAAATGGCAGACTTAGTGCAGCACAATTTGAAGGAAGCGGCTGTAAAGGAAAGAAAGAGAGAGAGAGAGAGTGCTAAATGTGTTGGTCAAAAGAGAAAAAAGTAGAGTCAGGAGAGGCTTATTAGGAGGACAGGGATTGAAAAGATGAGTTACAATGATGACAACGTATTCTTGGTAAGTTTGCAATTCCTTTCGGGGGTTCTGCTGTTATTGGCAAACCACACAAGCCTCATTATCTGGGCACATTTATTCCTAGCTTAATCCCCCTGAAATCAGAGATGAATTTGGCCTGTGGTGTTTAGGATGTCATCAGAAGCCCTCGATGGACTTATGGCCTAGCAATATACAGTTGCATGTACATAATTCTCTATGTAAAATTAATGTGTTATATATTATAAAAGAAATGAAAGGTAGCTGTTAATTCCAAGGCTTATAAATATGTCAGTGGGTTTTCATAACTTCTTAATAAATTACAAGAACAAACTCAAGTGGTTTATGATGTCACCAGACCCACATGCTGCACTGTACTTATAATTAAGTAGTGCACCTTGCAGGTTTCTTCTGGTTTTCTTTTTAACAGAATAGATACAGCCCATTTGTTCTTTGCACTGACATCTTCATTGCTTCCTCTCTTCCATATTCTCTTTTAACCTCTTTTTTGTCCCAAGTTCTTCCTCTACTTAAGAACAAAAATGTATATATCTCTAAACTAAAAAGAACAATTGCTGCGGCAGCTATTTTTAATCAGAGATGGGGCTGAAGTAAAATCAAATATCCAAAGTTGAACAAAGCTCAAATTTGATCTGAATCCTAACCGTGTGGCTGCCCACCCTCCCACATCACTAATGGTAGTGCTGGTTAAAAAAATGGGGAAATGATGATATAATTAAAAATTTATATTTGTTTTCCCTTTGATCTGTGCTTTACAGTTAGCATCCATGTCTGTTTTTAATAGTGCTTCAGTGTTTGATCACAAAAACTAGACACAGAGCAGGCTAAACCTTGTAAATAAGATTTAAAAGTAACAAACCGCTTTTACAGTGCTATTTAACACCACTGATAGAAGGAAGGGAAAAATGTAAGCTCTTACTTCGTAAGTTGCAATTTAGTAATGCCATGTCACCTACACAGAGCCAAATTCCGATCTCAGATGGTTTATTAATTAGCTGTATTAGTTTGTGGTCAGTTTTGGTATATATTGGTCTAGTGACAAGTGATTTTTGGCTGCCTCAATTTTTGAGTGCCAAAATTAGATACCTTAAAGTGTGGGTGCTCAGAACCTCCTGAAAATCATGCTTCGGTAAGGATGCTCAAACTGGGCACTCAAAATCATTGGTCTCTTTTGAAATCATAGGCCATTATATTTGGTTTGCATTTAATTTTCCAAAGAAGAGAGAAGATGTAATAATAGCCATTGATGTCTGGAAACTGACTCCTACCATGTGACTAGGAGGTCTCTAATTTTATAATCCTGAACCAAGCTATGTACCTGGGGCCAAGAAATACAGACCATTCTCTTACCGGCACTCTGGTGTGTCACACCCTTATTAAGTTATGTATAATACATCATTTAGTGGTATATTTAGTAAAATTTAGCTAAAAGTGTAGTGTGACATGTCAATATTGAACTCTGCTATTAACGAGAGCTGATCCAAAAACAGGTTAAGTATATTTCATGAAAAACTTGATTTTATGTGATTAAAGATTTTCATAACTTCATTTTTTGACAAAAATAATTTTGAACTAAATCTTTTGAAAAAATTTAATTTTGGGGGAGGGTAGTTATATCAACATTTTTTGTTTTAAATTTTCATCAAAAATGGCAAATTTCAAATAACATACTTTTACAAAACATTTTGATTTACTTGAAACATATTTTGATTTTTTTTTCTCCCAGTTGAAAGCTTTCAACCAGTTCTTCTACTAACCTTTACTGAGAAGAGGGGTAAAACCACTTGTTGTATTGCGACTGTATTTTGTAAAAATGATCAGGGATATGCATTAACAAAATAAGAATGAGCACTCTACTCTGCTCTACTCTACATTTCTAACACTCTGCTGTATTGAAATGCATGTATTCTGGGCCTGTTCCTGCTGCCAGGATTGATTTGTTCTGACATTGATTTCAGTGGAAACAGAATCCAACACTTTACATGAGGAGAGAGAGAATTCTAAATTACATTCAATTTTATGACCTCTTAATTTAAAATATGGGGAGTGATGCATCCAGTATTAAATAACATATGTTGTTGCATTAATTTGCTCTTCTGAAATCTTAAATAAATGAAACAAATTAAAAATAAAACCATTTCCATTAGCCAATGGACTGATCCTCAAACAAATGCATCTGAAGTGTCTCCTGTGCCTTTATTCCCACACGTACGTATACAGACTTTGTGCAGTGAAGTAGGTGTCTTGTTCAATAAAATGGTCCTATCGTTTACTTTCATATTTATCTGGAAACAAAAAAAGTATAGATACCTACAGAGAACATCAGCAGCGCTCCGAGTCACATTTATGAAAGCCAATTAGATTTTATACAAATGAAACTGGTGTACATTTCAATGGATATTTTTACTCAGGCATTAATTGACTGTTTTTAACAACAAAGATTAAAAAGCCAGTCCAAAGTTTTAACACTTTAATGCATTTTTAAATTATGCATTTAGTCATAAACAATTTTAAAAGAATACTGGAACAAAAATAATTTTAAAGTAGCACATGTACATTAGATCAGAAGATGGTTTCATAAATTTTATTAGCTTAAAGGACACAGAATAACACTACTAACCAGAACTCCAGGCATGCATGTACATAAATATATTAAATTAAAAGTAATTATACACTTAAACATCCTTTTGTCTAAAAAAAAAAATTAAATCCACAGATTAACAATAAATCCAACTCTATGCATTTACCACTTCATCAAGACACAACTGTTCCGTTTTTAAGATATTACACATATATTTGTTAGAATTTATATGCATTATACATATATTATATATTACATAAGTGTGTATACATACATGGTCTTCAATAATAATATAATACTTTGCACTTACATAGCACTTTCCATCTAAAGAGCTCAAAGCACTTTACAAAAGTTGGCATTATCACCAATTTGCAGATCAGAAACTGAGGCACAGAGAGATTAAATTACTTGTTTAAGATTACACAGAGAGGCAGTGGCAGAATTAGGAAGGAAACCCATGCTTCTGACTCTAATTCCTTTGCTCTGAACATTAGACCATACTGCCTGCTTAAAGAAATTACACATAGTACATCGTGGTTTGTAACCACATACTTAGACATATAAACCTATGGATTATTGTCCAGATCCAAACAAAACACTTAAGTACCTGCATCACCTTAAGCACATGATTTCAGTGGCACTACTCATGCACTTAATATTACTCGAGCGCTCAGTGCATTGCTGGATAGGTGCGGTCTGTAGGTGTTAAGTAATGTACAGTAATACGATATAAAGATACTTAAACATAGTTTGAGTGGAGATATTTTCCTAAGATATTTTCCCACATTTAAAATGCATGTACAGTATTTGATAGTTATTGTCAAAAAATATGTGGGCATAGCAGGCTGACTGGGAGAATTATTGTCTCTGATGTTAATGGTGATCACTGCAAATGCAGCAATTGAGTTTCCAGCTGTTATGACTGTTTATCTTGGTGTGAATAGGGTCTAGCTTATACTATGCTGGGCCTGTATTACGTTTTGTGACTCCTTCTAGAAATGTCTGGACTAACTGGATTTGTATGTCATACTGACGCATCACCTTCTGATGCAAACTACTTCCTACTCTTTGTAGCAACACACATTCTCCATATAAAAAATAAAAAGAGGGTAAGGCAAACACAGCTGCTACACTCATGTGCATGCATGCACTTTCTCTAACATTTCAAGATGTCCTGGGGATCTTTGAAATTTTAAAATATTGTTATATCTGGTATTGTTTCAGTTTTATTTTTATTGAAAAACTAAACAAGTGGGAAAATATCCTAGACAATGTCAAAGACACTTAAATATTTAATGCACTGGACCACATTTGTCACTCGGAATGGGATGGATGTTTGTAGAATTTAAAATAAAAATCTCATGCAATGTGATACCATCTTGTGGACTTGAACACATTTCTAGTGTTATTTTCCAATATATTTGTTTATAAAAGTCAGTATATGTACTGTAGGTATTGTAGTACACATATGTTCAGTGCAGAGTTTTCTATTAGTATACATGGTTTGATGATCGCTAGACATATATACAGGCTATTCAGTACAATAAAATCTATCCATTGGTCCTTTCAAACCCAACCCTGCAGTCCTTCTGTAAAGAAAACTCCTGCTGAAGTCTGTGGGAATTTTGTTTGAGTAAGGACAGCAAGTATGGTGCCTTTATGTATACAGCCCATATCAGTAATTAGTAATACCTTAGAAGTGGGCTGGGGATGGATGAGTGATGAGTCTCTTTACTATTTAGTGAAATCTCACATCATATCTAAGCCATTGCATGTTTGGTATATGTCACTACTTAGGTATGTATATTGTGCTGTAAAGTGGTGACACTGTTCTTTCCCAAGACAATGCATCAGTAATACTGCCTTGTAAGTCAGAACATTTTTTGTAAATCCACATGGAATTATTTGCAGTACTCTGATTTCTTGGAAGAGCTTACTATGAATATATGTCATGTCAAATTCTACCACTGGATATGTGCATACAACACCCATTGATGCCACCCATTGATGTGTGCATATCTACAGGCATAATTTTGCCCAGTATATTGTGTGCATGTATGCAAACACCCAAGTCCTGATTCTGCAAACACTTATGCACATGCTTAACATAAATGGACACAAATCAGATGTCAAGAATTATAACATTCATAAACCAGTCGGAGAACACTTCAATCTCTCTGGTCACGCGATTACAGACATGAAAGTTGCGATATTACAACAAAAAAACTTCAAATCCAGACTCCAGCGAGAGACTGCTGAATTGGAATTCATTTGCAAATTGGATACAATTAACTTAGGCTTGAATAGAGACTGGGAGTGGCTAAGTCATTATGCAAGGTAACCTATTTCCCCTCGTTTTTTCCTAGCCCCCCCCCCCGACGTTCTTGTTAAACCCTGGATTTGTGCTGGAAATGGCCCAACTTGATTATCATACACATTGTAAGGAGAGGGATCACTTTAGATAAGCTATTACCAGCAGGAGAGTGGGGTGGGGGGAGGTATTTTTTCATGCTTTGTGTGTATAAAAAGATCTTCTACACTTTCCACAGTATGCATCCGATGAAGTGAGCTGTAGCTCACGAAAGCTTATGCTCAAATAAATTGGTTAGTCTCTAAGGTGCCACAAGTACTCCTTTTCTTTTTGCGAATACAGACTAACACGGCTGTTACTCTGAAACCATGCTTAACATTATGACTGACAGTAGTCACGTTGAGTCCATTGGGACTGCTCATGGTAGTAAAGTTAACTACTTGTGTGTTTGCAGGATTGGGGCCATAGATTGGATTGGAATGGTATAGCATTCTTACACCATATTTGAAAATGCGTCCAAGGTTCTAGTGAATTGTTAAGTTCAATAGATGAAATCCTGGTCCCTTTGAAGTCAATAAAACTTCTGCCATTGATTTCAGTAGATCCAGGATTTTACCTTATATGTCCAGTTGGGGTTCACTTCAGTATATTGTTATGGTTAGCTCATAAAATGGGACCATTGGCATTTTTTTTAGTTACCTTCTTGCCTAGTTGCATGTATTCAAAAACCTAAGATAAGAACAAGTGTGTGAAAGGAGAATAAGTTACTATGGGTCAATTGCTACACATTTTTAAACAAATAAAAAATTAATATAAAAATCTGACAACAGAATAATATCCTCACATAACTGATGGCAATACCTGTAACAAAACACAAACAGGACTAGATATGCTCTGTACCTAAAAACAGGCCTGGATCTGCCGTCCTTGCTCTGGTAAAACTTTCATCAAGACTAATGACTGCAGGAACAGGCTTGAAGGGATAATGTATGCAGTGAAGTCCTGCCACTGAGTAAGTGGATATCTTCTGAGGAATTAATCCTAAAACTAATGTCATTGGGAGTCTTTCAGTTGACTAGAGTGGACTTTAGATCAGGCTCTCAGAGAAAGGCTAAAGTAATGGAAAGCTAAGCATTCAAGTGGTCTCCACTCTTGTTTTCATACTTATATACTCTGAAAAGTAGAGTTAGTCAAAGTTGTTTGAATAAAACATGTATTCATTGAAATATTCTCCAGTTCTCCCCTGGAAAATTATGAAAATTTTTATCAAAACCCTGTTGACTTTTTCAACATTTTTTTCCCAAAACTTTTTTTGAAATGTTTATCAAAATAGGGTTTTTTTAATCAAAAAGTAGGTTTTTGGTAAAATGGTTAAGAAAACCTGGTTTTTGGTAAATAAAGAAAATTGGTAACCATTTTGCCAATGTTTAGGATAAAAAATTCATTAAAAATCCCTCAAGTAGATCCATTTTGAAACCTACCAAATGGAAACAACTTTGAAATTTCAAAAATTTGTCATGATATTTTTCTCATTTTTGACCAGTTCTTCTAACGAGATTATATTTTTACTAATTCAATAGACTATTAGTTAACATTAATGATGATTTTAAAACTATCTAATACCTTCTTAAATACTCACACAATCAGTGAAAATTTAGCTGAGCAATAGGCAGCATCAGTTTTCTCCCTTAGGCCCCAATCCTGCAACAGCGTATGCATGTGACTAACTTAATACATGTGAATAGTCCTCTTCAACTCAGTGGGACTGCTCACATGTGTAAATTTACTCCGATGCTTAAGTGTTTGCAGGATTGGGGCCTCAGGCACACAGGTGTGCAAGTTAGCGTCATCCTTGTTAATCCAATGCTAGGGAAAGAGAATTGTGAGGATCCACATTCCTTCATTCTGGGGAATCCCCTTCTGTTTCTCATTTGAGGGTTCTGATGGCTAGATTGGAAACAATCCCCTTTGAAGCTGATGCCAGCATTGTTTTTTGAACTACCTGACAGTTTGACTGGATAATAAACAACAGCCCAGCTCAAGCAGGTCACCTCCTTGAGACAACTGAGCTTCATGATCTAAAGAGTGAGGGACATGAGACTGCTACTCCTGAACCACAGCACATAGTGAATGACTGATGGCAACCAAGCTACAGTATTAGGAGTGGAAAAAAACCCAAACCAATCAACCAAAAAAAACCCCTCCACAGGCAGAATAATCAAAAGTATCACTTTTTAAAATACCAGTATTTTGCTTAAATTCTGCATGTAACATGCCATGGGAAGGCCACTTTAGTGAGGCATCTGTCTATAATATGGATTAAAAAATAGTGAGCAGAAACAGCATGGAAATACTGATCTTTGCTTTGAGGAAAGAGCTATCACACCAACATTAACAGAAGTGAATGGGAGAAGCAAAAGATGCTGAAGTTATCATGGCTGCCAGTAGAGAATAGTTCTCCCTGATATTGATATTTGGATGCATGGAATACAGTAACCTCTGAGGACTTGTAGACACTGTGGACCAACATCTGCTCTTTGATGGGCACATATAGTTCCCTTAAAATCAATTTAGGACTTTTGTGCCAATCTGAGGGACAATTTTGGGCTAATAGTTGCAGTCGGACAAGTCAAAAAAATCAGTTTAGTGATTTTTGTGATTAGAAAGTACAACAATTTGGGGCTGGTTTTATGACAAATTCTTAACAGAACAAGTCTGCATCTCAAATATTGATACTGTCACATGTGGAGTAGAGAAGATGGTTCAATGGATGTGCAAAAATTAGACCTTCCACCAGATCAGTGGTGTATGCGATTTTTTTCAGGAAAAGGGAAAGAAAAGAGAAAATGAGAAATATCAGTGGGTTCAATCCAGCTGGGAGCTAGAATAGAGTTATGTTGATATAAATACATTTTTCCTCTTTGAGGGGAAAGACACCTGAAGCAATGTTTGAAATATATAGTGTGCTGGAAACAAAGGCATGGATGTGTTTCATAATGACCTTATTAAATTAAAAGACAGGAGAGAGAAGAGAGAAACTCAAGCACATGCAAAAAATCCTATTTGGTCTCCTTAGCTGTTTGCCCCATTTAGCCAGTTTCATTTGGAAGCTCTGTTTTTTATGCTGGAAAACTCTTACTGAATACATAAGATAGCTACAGGGTGACCTAACTAGCAATAAGAATGCTACAGAAATAACTTAATTTTTGCATGTCAGTTCTCTGCAGTCAAACTTCTTTAACATTTTAGACTATCAGGTCAGGAAAAGGTGAGAGGAAGGTGACCTTAGTTTACTCACCCCTTTCAATATTTAGTGTAATTTCTTTTGAAAAATATGCAGTTCAAACATCTAATGAGAACATCTCCTTTCTAATGGACAGTCCTCATGTTATGTTACACACCCTTAGGAGCTTAATGGAGAGAGGCCTGCTTCCACAGGATGGAAAAGTTGTTTAATAATGCAATGAAACACAAACTCCTCTCTATCTCCCCCTTTCCCCTCACCCCCCATATTTTAGACCTGTTCTTAGTAATAAGTATTACAATCTTTCTGGAATGTGTCAAATGGCTTTTATTTTATAAATTGATATGGATGTTTAAATTTTTAGGAGGGAATCCTGCCCCACTGATGTCAACGGGTGTTTTGCCATTGGTTTTGATGAGGCCAGGATTTTACCCTCAGTCTTTAATAGAGTGCTGATGTCTCTTTTCACCAGTAACAGAAACTAGGGGCCATCTGGATACTAGACATTTTGTTGGTATAAGCTAACATCTGTGACTCTGCATAACTACTTACTAGAAGAATTTAGTCTTTTACCAAAATAGATAAGGTCACTTAGGGCTCGGTTCTTTTCAAAGAACTTGAAAGTGACTCGTAAAGATGGTGTATCATTCCTCTTCAGTTAGGTACTGAAAATATTCAAGAGTCACTGCTGATGTGAACAGATTTCAGAAGGGTAGCCGTGTTAGTCTATAAGTCACAGCTTGGAATTACTTTTGTTAAAGGAAGTGAAAAAAGTGCTAGTTGGGTTGGATGTTTAAATGTTAGAAATAATACTGCGGTAACTTTATTCTTGTTTTGCTGACTCTATGAAGAGTATAATGCATAATAAAACTGCACAATTTGACAGATTTAGACAGCTGGCTCATTCACCAGAAGTTCACATTTTGTTAATGTCACCCACGTTGAATAAGGGAAGATTAGTTGGTAAGGTCAATTTACAAAAATGGTTGTCAGGACATTTTTTTTAATTGTAAAACTTTTTGTGATGGAATTCAGTAAAAAGACTATAGGCAGAAAGCAGTGGAGACAAAGAGCTGCTATTAACCTACAGATGCAGGCTACTGCAGGGTTCATTGCAAGATTTGTCACACTGCTTAGCCAATGAAGTGTTAGTGTGACTAGAACGGACCACCCTTTTCTGGGGTAAGAGGGCAATTTGGTCTCCATGCTCATTTAATCCTGAGATTTCTTTGAATAGACTGTCACTTGAATCTACATTGTGCAAAATTATGCATGCACTTTTTAATGCAGACTATTGTTCACTAAGCACTCAACCAAGCTTTCTCAACCAATTTCCATTTGGCATGAGGTCAGCTAAAACCCAAGTAATCATATATGGAAGGCAAGTGTAGCTTTCTGTTCACTTTAGCCAGTCTCTTCACACAGATTGGGACAAATATCAAGCATGCTTTCCTTGCAAATTTCAGATGTATTAAAATAAGAGACTGAAAACATCCATTAATGGAAAATTAGTTACAAGTCACTGTCCTATAAAGGTCATTTTCTTATGGGTGGGAAATCTTGCTGGACTATGTTAGACTGCATTGCTTAAACCACTATCCACTGTTGATACAGGAACAGCAATTTATAGGGCGATGATGGGAACACTGTGGTTGTTCTGTTTTCTCTTTGTAGGTAAGTTTTTCTGTAAGGCAGTAGTACAAAGGAAACCTTATATGTGATAGATATGAACGCTGAGATCTGGCCACACATGATGGGGGATCAATGGGCAGGGGCGGATTGGGGGTGGTCCCCCAGTCTGAAGGTGTCTATAGTTAAAATATTAACTAATGCTTTAAAAAACCTGAATACAGCATGTACACCAAATTTATTGATACATTTACAAAAATTCATTTTTTGTTAACTCTTCAAGGAACATTTACATTTAAAACCATATTTGGCAATAATCATCATATAACGTTTTGTACAAGTGACATTTTATGTACCCAAGATTTGCTAAAGTGAGCTCTTGTCCAGTGAAGTTCCATTCAGTGTGAAATCTGTAACAGTCTAATCATGTATAATCTGGGCAATCCTGTTCTAGTGAAAAGCACTTTTATAAACATTTTTATGGTATGCTGGAATTCTACAAAGATTGATTGGTGGTTGCTTTTTCATCCGTTGTAAAGGAATACATGTTGACACAAGGATACATTTCTAAATTAGATCCACAACACATTTAAGAGTGTTTGCTCTCTCATTCCCCGTCATTCCAATTAAGTTGGTGAAAAATGTAACTTTAGTATTTTACAGGACATGGCAAAGCTGTTTCATCTAGGTGATGTCTATATTATAAAAATAAAATAAAATAATATAAATATGTAACATGAACCCAGTGCCCAATGTTAAATAAAATATATGATAAAAAGCAGACCTTCTAGGATGACTGGTTTTGAAATACGCTGATATAATTTAATTATTAAACACTTGAAACAGTTTTGATATTAAGTTGTGATAACCAGATTTCTGCATCTATGCCAGATAAAGAAGTAAGTGCATAACATTCTGTAATAGAGATACATTGATGAAGGTGAAGGTTACAAGCTTACAATGAATTGCCTATTTAGGACTGCATTAAGGAGTTTAGAAATATTCTCTCATAGTGTAGTTCATTTCACCTTAAAAACCGTTATAACTAAATTTAATGAAATCCAGCAGTTTGTACAGTAATGTTTCAAAACTCCTCTCTTTATTGTTATAATCAGATAGTTACAGACATAAAATTGCTGGGATGTCAAAGAATCCATTATGACACCATAAGAGTCCTTTGATGAAAATGTGGTTTAAGTGGAATCACTGTGTAAGCTATTTCACGTGAAGAAATATATTTCAGAAATTCCACTAGTTATGCAACCACACTTATGATGGGGTTTTATGTGTGTTGTACATCTATACCGATGTATGGATATATGCACACATGAAAAAAAATTATCTGCACATGTCTGGAAATTATAGTTAAATTAATAAAAGTAAATTGAATCACCGGTGTTTATAGCAGGATAACCGTCCTTTTAAAATGACAGAATTCAAAATAAATGCCCGTTGAAAATGTAGTATCCAAATAGTCCCGAAACTATACAATGTAGCTGGTTAGATCCAGCAAATAGGATGTCATGTCTATAATCTGATCAAGAATACCTGCCCTTGTCACTCTTCGGATGTTTCTATCCACTTGTTCACACTGGGGGCCAAGATATCCTTTTTTACACAAGCACTTATTGGGTCTTACACAGACACCTCCGTGTCGACATGCTGGATCACATTTTGCTGTGGGGGAAAAAATATTCTAATTCATGTTGAGAATCTGACTAAGAAATAAAAAAATCAAAGGCATGCACATGACATGAGAGCTACTTAGCGCCAGGGACGGTGATGATAGGATAAAAAAAAATTACAAGTACGGAGTATGAAGACCAAACTGGTGCTAAAAAAAAAAAAAAGTTGCAGAATGGATACCTAGAACTGTGAAGGAAATAAATACTGTTTTCATGCTCCTAAGAGGACCTCACAAGTAATGGACTGTGAAAATAAATAGCTATTTGACTTATGGCAAAATTTTCAAAAGTGTTTAATTGACTTAGGCGCCTCAGTCTCATTTTCAAAAGTGACTTGGGCACTTGGAAATCTAGGGTTCAGGTTTATAAAGATATTTAGGCATTGTTCTCCCTGGCTTAGGTGCCAAAATCTCATTTTCAAAAGTGACTTAGGTGCTTTAGCTTTAGCACCTAAGTCCCATTGACTTCCAGTGAGACTTAGGCATCTATGTCAGTTAGACATTACAATGCTGAGCAAAGCAACACCTACATACATTTAAAAATCTGGCCCAAAGTCACTTTTAAAAATGGGATGTGGGTTCCTAAGTCACTTAGGCAACATTTTAAAAGGTATTTAGGTCTTGCAGTGCTCCTCATAGCAACAACTAACTGATTTAGGAGCTTACATCTCATTCTTAAAAGTGATTTAGTCACTTAGCAGCTTAAATCCCATTGACAGTCAGTCACTAAATATCTTGACAAATGTGGGCCTGAGGTACTTTGTGTCTCTTTAAAACAGTGGTCCCCAACCTTTCTGTGGGAATAGCACATTCCTATTCCCAACAGACTGTGGCAGGCACCAAACACCCTGTCGCCGAAATGCCGCCGAGAAACAGCAACGCTTCTTGGCGGCATTTCGGCAGGCGGTTCTCAGGTGGCCGCGGGCGGAGGCGTCATTTCGGTGGCATGGTGTCCTGGCGGCGCGCACAGCTGCCCCGGCGCCATTGCGCCCGCGGGCAACACGTTGGGGACCCCTGCTTTAAAAGATACCTGAATATTTACCACTGCAATTCTTTATTACTCAGTTTTGTCAGTTTTTTTAACTGTAAACATTAGATTGAGTTCCAACTAATATTAGCCAAACCAACTATAAATAACTGCAATTGTGTAACTTTTTTTAGCCCTTTGTTTGGGATGGGCAGTATTATGATGAAAATATTCAGATGTTTTTGTCATGATGATGCCACCCTGATGATATTTAATGATGTCTAAGACAAAATAGATGAGTAAAAATTCAGGTCTCTTGGTTTGCATTACTAATTTCTATTTTTCACTGTAAGGCCCTCTTAGAACCAGATTATTGCCTCCCAGATTATTGCCTTACTTTTATTATTTAGAATACGTTAGTGGTGCAAGGTCCCATGCAGGGATCTAAGCAGCATTGCTAAGTGTAGTCTGACATGTAGTAAAGAGAGAATCCTTGCTCTTTCCTAAGTTGCAGGTACTGGACTATATCAATCATCCTACACCCAACCTGCGAGAAGGGGAGAGATGATTAAGCACCCCATTAGATTCACATCGGAGTGCTTCTTCCTGGAGCTCCTTTGGGCAGGGAAAGTGGAAGGAGTACTGTCCAGAGTACAGACTTGCAGAATTTAGGGCTTCTGTGCAGAGGGTCTGCCTTTTTGTGCTGCTCTATGGGATTCTCTTCCCATCTAGTGCTGTGCTGCCATCATCTGTTTTACTTGCTTTTTATTGTATACCCACATCCTTGTCTGAGCCATCATTGACATCAGCTCAGCTCTGGGATTAGGGTTTGTTCATTAACTTTTGCTTCCTTTGGTGACACACCCAGAGTAAAGTTACTGAGTTCCAGAAAAAAGTTGGAACATAGATTTAAAAAAAAAGGCTTGGCAACAATTTGACGGCTTTATAACCCAGAGAATTTCCCCAGTGGATTATAAACATTTTACAATTATCAGGTATATCTTGTGCTGAAATATTTATCAAATTCTCTTTAATCAACATATTAACTAGAAAGAAAAGGAGGACTTGTGGCACCTTAGAGACTAACCAATTTCTCTGAGCATAAGCTTTCGTGAGCTACACTTCATTGGATGCATGCAGTGGAAGTGAGCTGTAGCTCACGAAAGCTTATGCTCAAATAAATTGGTTAGTCTCTAAGGTACCACAAGTCCTCCTTTTCTTTTTGCGAATACAGACTAACACGGCTGCTACTCTGAAACATACTAACTAGAGTCACTGTATCTTACAGGGAAAAATAAAATAAAAATGCAAAGGCATTTTAATAAAAGACCACATCAAACTGGCTGACTTTAAAGTATGCAAAAGAATAATTGAAGGGACAGATCCTGCAGCCCCTTCTGAGCAGGTAACTCTTATTTAAGTCAGTGGTAATTATATGTGGGGGGAGACTGCAGGGTCAGGGATTTAGGACCAGATTTTTCAAGGTACTGTATTTAGTTGCCTCATTCCCTTTGATTTCAGTGAGAATAAGGCACCTACATGTCTCTTGAAATCTGATTCCTAATTTATATTACTAGAATTTCCTTTGTATTTTACAACATGGTTGAAAGATAAAATAGGAGTATATTGCAGTCTACACTGTTATTGCCATTAATTAATGGGACTCTACATGCTGTACTTAAGGATCTCACATTGTAGCCTTAAATATTATTTATTGTAGATCTTTCATCTAGAGTCTTCTACTTCACACATCACCACGGTATCAAAGCGCCTGTTTGTTCTGTGCTTCTAGAATCTACAGTAAATTTGCTTTATCAGAGATTTTATCTCAGCAAGTCATTAAAGGCAATTTTGGGGGGAGGTAATTGCTATTTTCACTCATTGCCATGAATCTAAATACTAACCAGTTCTGCAGAATTCTCCTTCCCAGCCTTGATTACAGCAGCATTTTCCAGTTGGAGTGCAGTGCCCATTCCGACAATGCCTTGAGCATTCAGACATCAATATCTGTGCAGACTGAGCTGTTCTTTTGCATTCTTCAGGGACTAAAGGTCTGTAGAAAAATATGCGAGCCAATTACTTATTTAAAATCAGGGTCAAGGGGAGAGAATGCTTTCACACGTGAAATAAAAAAAACTTGCTTTTTTCTCTTTTTCCTCTAAAGAAAGCAGTTTAAAATGGCCCGTATAGAAAACATGTGAATACTGTAAGTGAAAACAAATCTCTTTTCACATAAAAGGATTATAAGAATACTGTCAGCTGAAATCTTTTCAAGACCTTATCTTGAATCATATAATTCCTTTTCCTGCATTCAGACTGTCACTGTTGACAGTGAACATGGAATGCAAACTGTACTTTTTTCTTAATAAAGGCCATCTCCTTTTCTCATTGGTAACTGTCACAGTTTCAGGGTAACTTCACCTGCATAACCCCTCCATGGTCCTTCAAGGGTACCCACTTAGGGTTTGTGGATCCCAGTTATGAGCTCTCTTGGGTGGTGACTTGTGTGTGTGTCTCTCTCTCCTGACCAGTGGTTTTAAGGCTGCACTGCTCCCTGCCTTTCACTGTGATATCCCGGCCTAAAGGCCAGCCCCTGTGCTTTGCTTTCTTCCTAAGGGCTATGATCACCATAATGTCAGCAGTTACCACATAGCTCTTTCTAAGCAAGCACATTTATTCTTAAGGTAAAAACTTTAAATAGAAAGCATATAAAAATAATACAAGTTCCTATGCACATGCTAAAAGCTTGCTAGAGGTCATCCATCAGTCTTACTGGGCCATAGTAGGCCAAGTCTTTCCAACCCTTCCATAAGGGTTGGGGGTTCCTGGGACAGAAGGTCCTGTCCATCTGCTGGATCAGAAAGAAGACCCTGAGTCCATTGAAACCCAGCCTTTTGATACCACAAGCCATTTCTTTGTCTATTGGTTTCTGGGAAAAGCAGTTTGAACTAGAATATGCAAGACTCCTACAGGGTTGGTACCTCACTGGAGGTGTTTACAATCTGAATGATTCACCGTAATCACCTCTCCCCTGTTCTTAGTTCCTAGAGGAGCTGTGGCAACCCTCTCTCCAGGAATTGCATACAATCCCTGGCACATAGTAATACATAAACTACTAATGCACTTACCGCAATATGGTCTCCAAAGATATTGCATGTGGTTGCAATATCTGTCACGTATATCAATACAAGTTTTGCCATTGACTTCAGTGGGAGCAAGATTGGGTTCTAAGGGAATAGTTATTCTCTCATAACCATCATTCAAAGAAAGATGAGACATTTTATGTTCTTAGCAAAATACAGTACAATGCATCTTTGTATGCAGTGTTGATGGAGCCGTGTCAGTCCCAGGATATTAGAGAGACAAGGTGGGTGAGGTAAATCTTCTATTGGACCAATCTCTTTTCTGTTCTCTCACCAACAGAAGTTGGTCCAATAAATGATATTACCTCACCCACCTTCTCTCTAATGCATCATTTCATACAAACTGTCTTCTAAGGTATTATTCAGAATTAAACAATATGTATTGAGACCACATATGAAGGCAGCACAGAACACCAATGCTCTGAGAGTTGAACTGCCTCGTGAGAAGCTTCCCTGGTTGAGCTCAAGAATTTGATTTTATCTTAAAAGGCCCTAAATAGTTTTGGAACTGTTTAGCTAAGAGGCTGCCTCTCTCCCTGGGCCCGTACTGCCACTACTGAGATCAGCAGCAGTGCTTAAGTGAGCTAAACATCCTCAGTACTGGAATTCACTTTCCACACTTAGTCTGTTGCAGCCTGGAATTCTTTCACATGCACTGCAGAGTTCATCTTGTCTCAGAGCCATTTGGAGAAGTTGGGGTCCATAAGGGGAGGAGCTGGAGGCTGAATGATGATTTAACTAGGGTACCATCATATGGCAGGGTTAGTAACTTTCATTTTTGCGGGACTGTCTTTGATTTGGAACAATTGTATTTATTTAATATATATCTGACAAAGTATTTTATTGGACACTTTAGGTTTTTAATTATGTGGTTTAAATTTTAAGAGCTGCCTAGATTTCTGTATAGATACTTGAGAAATCAATACAATTTACACTTAAATAATAATGGGCGAGGAGCAGAGAAAAAAGTATAGGAAAGGAACAAAAGGGATTTTTGGACAGAACTTGAAAGAGATTAAGGGATTTTAGAAGATTCTCACCAACAGTGAGAATAAAATAATAGTTGTGTGGCAAGAAAGAGAAAGCTGCCACCAGGTGAGTGTATGGAGTTGGAAGGGCAGTAGAGAGAAATAAGGTAGGTTGGAGGGCTAAGAAAATTTAGAACAATTCTGAACTGGATGTTGAAATGAATCAAAAAGCAGTGAAGTTCAAGGAGATTAAAGTAGGGGGAGACACCTAGAGAAAATTCCATAATATGGTGGAAACAGGGAGGCATACTGAGTGGGGGAGAGGGCCAGGATTTATAGATGGAGAGTGGAACACCTGGATCTTTAGGAGGTGAGGGAATACAGAGTTAGTGGTGGTTTTGGTAAGGGATGAGGAAGATGGTGGAGTCTGGTGAGGAATATCACATGTATTTCCAATAAGGCAAAACATTTAAGAGAAGGTTAGACAAACACCTGTCAGGAATGGTCTAGATAATACTTATTCCTGCCATGAGTGCAGGGGACTGGACTAGATGGCCTTTCGAGTTCCCTTCCAGTCCTATGATTCTATGATTTTTAAGGGAGCCCTGTATTAAAATTTTGGCATTGCATAACTGTCATAGAAGCACAGTAGTTAAAGGCCCAGTAGTTCACCATGTACATTGCCCTGCCAGTCCAAGTTTGTACAATTTTAGCTCACTATTACATGTCTAAAGCAATGGGGTTTCCGTCACTTGTCCTTTTTTTAGATGTTTTAGCTGAGATCCTATAGTGCCATCCTTTACAGGGTGCAAAGGTATATTTTACACAAAAATACTAAATATTTAAAATTATAGTGATAACTAAAGGTTATTTTATTACTCGGTAGGAAAGATAGATTATATAGACAATAATGGGATGTTAATGAATTTCCTTAGAGCAGAGGTACCAAAGATAAAGGACTTCAATCGCTGATGGTGTCTCAGCCTTTTTGTCTTTACTCTTTTCCGCCTCTTCCTGATTAACAGTATAACTTGTTGAAACCTTAAACTTCCACTGGTCCTGCTTTTCTGTGTCTTGTCTGTTCAGAAACTTGGTGTTAGTCCTGCTGGGTGACTTTTTCCTGTAGGTGCTCAGATACTCCAGGCTAGAATCTATCTCTGCCTCCTGTTTCTGTTGGCTTTTCCTCTAGCGAAGTGCCCGGTTTCTGATTTTTACCTACAGAGAGCACTCTGAATGGAGGTGTTTTATGTTATTATGACTCGTGCAGCCATTTTGCAATATCTAACAATATCACTGCCGCATTCTACAACTTCCGTTTGACACGCCAGGGTTTTTTTTTTTGCCTTGTACGTTCATAATTGAATCAAACTTTGCTGTAGTTTTGATACCAGTGTAAATGGAGAGTATACCTTGAGGGATGTCGAGTTCAAATGACAGAAAGCATTTACTGCTGAGCACCAATATTTCTGGCAGGATGCTGAATGTCGTAGGTTTTATGTAATGTAATTTTTCTGTCAGCTTCTAGCTAGACGTATTTTAGATGCTCAATGGCACTCAATATTTACAAAATACATTCTGCACTAAAGAAATTACTCGAATGCTTTCTGCATTAGCCATGGCCACAATATATTTTTTTAGAAAAATATATTTCTACATGACTTCAATTCAAACTGCATGCAATTCAGGGAATCCATTATTTATTTATCTTTTTATTTATTTATTTTTATCTATTGTTTTAGATTTAAATAGTATTTAAAAAGCCCTTACAAAAAGTGCTAGGCACTCTGGCAACTGATAAGTCTTATAAGAACATAATAATCATCACACAATACATTAAAAAGTCCTACAGGATATAGATTCAGTGGAATCTTTTCCAGTGATAACGCAAACCAAGCTGCAGAATTTCCTAGTAATTACACAGTTCACGTGTCGTTATTTATTATTTATTAAATATGGTTTTAATTTTAATTTGGAAATAACTGTAACTATAGATGATCTGCTCACATGTCATACAGCTTCAAACATCCATTCCATTGATATGCTTTGTTTATAAAATTCCATGCACCACCACAGGCATCTTGTGAAACATGTACATGTAAGTCTTTTGCCTTTCTTGTCAAAGAACAGATGGAGCCCACCACCTATATAACGAATAACATAATTTCATAGGAAATGCAGGCTTGACGGTATGCAAAGAGACCCATATTGTTGTCATATCCTTAATTTTTCAGTTGCCTCTGTATTTTTAGTTTAAATTACCAGGTTGAACATTGTATTAGCATCGGTTTTAGCACTTTATTTCCTAGTATTTTTCTTGAGAGAATCACTACGAAACTTTCATTTGAATGTTTGATCTCTTATTGTACATTCATGGTGTACTTTTCTGTTTATTTGAGCTATATTGTGACCCAAGCTAAGAAACTTTCAGGTGCCTTGAAGGGAGTATGCACTCACTTGATGGATTGGGACTAAATGAGTGCTGCAGTGTTTGGCAGCTGGGTGAGGTGGATTTGTTAATGAAAAGGGGAGGGGATGAGATCCGGAAGCGATGCCAGTGGTGGGGAAAAAGAAAAGGAGGACTTGTGGCACCTTAGAGACTAACAAATTTATTTGAGCATAAGCTTTCGTGAGCTACAGCTCACTTCATCGCTCGCTGGAAAATTGGTGAGTGGGTTTGGTTATCGGGGAAGAATTTAGCAGCTGGGGGTTGGTGGGATTCTCACTGAGAGAGTTTAATTTCTGGGACAGCCATAGGCTTGCTATTAAAATGGGTAAGTTGATTTTTGGAATGGGAGCATGCTTGAAGAGGGAGTCTGGGTGGGATTGGTTGTACAGCAAAATTACTTAGATTAGTGAAGACTGTAAGGAACTCCCAAAGGATCTAAAAAGCTAGGTAAATGGGTAGCATGATGGCAAATGAAATTCAGTGTTGGCAAATAGAAGACAATGCATGTTGGAAGAAATAACTTGAGCTCCTCATACACATTCTTGGGTTTTAAATAGAACATGGTAGGTTTTGGACAGCTAAATGAAAACTCTGCCGAACCAAAAACAAATATGCTAGGATTCATAGGGAATGGAATGGAAAACAGTACTGAAAATGTTATAGTGTTCTACAAATCAATGCTATGTCCTTATCCTGAATACTGTCTTCTACTCTAGTTGCCCTATCTAAAAAAAAAATATAAGAATTAATAGCATGGAGCCTGATGCTGAAAACTATTTCAAGGTCTGGAACAATATTCATGTGCGGAGAAAATGAAAAGATTAGGATTGTTTAGAGAGGAATGAGAGCGAACACGATGGAACTCTACAAAATGGGCTTGTATGGACAGGGTAAGTTGAGCACTCCCGTTGACTGTTTCTCATAGTGTCAAAAGAAGGGGGCATTCAAGGAAAAAAATTAAACTGGTAAAAGTAATTACTTTTTGTACAATGTACAATTAGCCTAGTGGCAATCATTTCAACAGGCTATCGCTGAAGTCTGATCTTAGTAGGATTTTAAACAAGGATTAGATATTTATATGGATAATGGCAGTCATAGTAGTAAAATATAGTACGATGCATAGATTATCAGGTTGCAGTTTAATAAAGTCCCTTTTCTGAGTAGAAGTGCATTTTAAGGGCTTAATATTAAACAAAAGCATAATTTGTGGTGGCAGGAGGAGGGGGGATAAAGGAAAATCTGCTAGTGCACAGGCAGGGTCTTGGTAGAGAGACTTCCCATAGCCTCTTTTTAGTGTGCTTAATTTCAGATAGACACAGTGGGCCAAATTTTCCAAAGGCGTCTCAAAATTGTGTGCTTGAATGTCCGGCTTGCATGTATGAATGAATCATGTAAAAATGAAGATGTGCTGACTTATCTGAGAAATATTTTGAAGTAAAGAATGACCATACAAATGACAGAAACTGAACTCAGAGCTTTTATTTGTGAAAATATTCATGAATTGATTTTTTTATTTAATCAAACAGCTTTATCTATGTTAGCACTGGTAGGTAAATTCTGTCGTCTTAGTATTCTACTAATGTGGTAAAAATAACAAAGAGTCCTTGTGGCACCTTAGAGACAAACAAATGTATTTGGGCATAAGCTTTCATGGGTTAGAACCACTTCATCAGGTGCATGGAGTGAAAATACAGGAGCAGATATAAATGCATGAAAGGATGGGGGTTGCTTTACCAAGTGTGAGGTCAGTTTAACGAGATAAATCAATTAACAGCAGGATACCAAGGTAGGAAAAATAACTTTTGAACTTGTAAGAGAGTGGCCCATTACAGACAGTTGACAAGAAGGTGTGAGTAACAGTAGGGAGAAATTAGTATTGGAGAAATTAAGTTTAGGTTTTGTAATGACCCAATCACTCCCAGTCTCTATTCAGGCCTAATCTGATGGTATCCAGTTTGCAAATAAATTCCAGTTCTGCAGCTTAATGTTGGAGTCTGTTTTTGACGTGTTTTTGAATGTGGTGGAAATCATGTATTTTATATCAACTTAAGCCTGTTTGATCACTTACGCAATTTCAAATATTTCTCTCTGTTGTTGACACTTGTGAATAAAACTCTGATTTTTATTCTAATATTAATTATCAATAAACTTGTACTTGTCATGCTTCATCAATATTGATCACATCACTAATTACTTGGGCTGGAGTGGAAGGGAAGATGGCAAAATTCACTTTGGCAAAGTGCCTAGTGACCAGATTAATAAAAAGGCAGGTGAAACAAAACCCTGTTATGATTGTTGAGTTGTATATGAAAAATCTTACTAATACTCCTTATGTATATTATGGTAAAGCGCAAAAGCATTCCTCAAGATCAGAGCACTGCTGAACATGTACACACATGAACATATAAGCGAGAGTTCCTGCCCCATAGAACTTACAATTTATGATATTCAAATCTTTAAGGCAAACGTTTTCAGGCACAGAACAATTGTTTTAAACTGGATCCCACAAATGTAAAATTAGTTCTGGAACTGACTGAGGGCCTGATCATGCCAACACTTAAGCATGTTTGTAATTTTGCTCACACACGTAGTTCTTCTGTGTCTCCTGACATAGACTATGGAGAATGGGGCAGATATGGAGAATAGATGGGGATCCATAAAGTTATTGACCTACTGTCCCTTCTTGCATGAAGTCACTGACCTTAATCTGGTCCTGAGTCCAAGAAGGGACAGTAGGTCAATAACTTTATGGATCCCCATCTATTCTCCATATCTGCCCCATTCTCCATATTCTATGTCAGGAGACACAGAAGAACTACGTGTGTGAGCAAAATTACAAACATGCTTAAGTGTTGGCATGATCAGGCCCTCAGTCAGTTCCAGAACTAATTTTACATTTGTGGGAAAGATTCTTTCACTCCTCCCATTAGTCCCTATAAAACTCTCAGGTGCAGAGCCCAGTAACCTGATTGTGTGTAGGATTTGGCTCCTAGGAAGTCAACCAAAAAAGCTGCTGCTAATGACTATGTAACTAGAATTTTTCAGACTCTATATCTTAAAGAGCTATTTGTATAAACAGTACAGTATTAGATATCTTGCTTGTTAAAGTATACATTCATGAATCTGTGTAATCGTAGATATATGGAGCATGGAATAAAAGCTGCATTTGGTCTCGGGGTACTCATTGTCTGATGAAGGTCTGACATACTCAGCAAATTGAGACATCGGGATAGTAAAATAATTTACATATGCATTACTGTACTAGGAATAGAAGAGCAGCCTCTGTTATTATTTAATGCAAGTTAAGGAATACAAATATAAGCCATGTTTTAATAAAGGAAAATTCACATAAAAATAATCTGTCATTTCATGGCATCCTTAATAAATCTCGATAGTTCCACCACATGCAGAAAGTCAGTGATTTAATTGCAATGTGTGTTGCTATTCCACTCAGGCACATGTGGAGCAATACAATTTAGGAGGCAAAATTCAGCTTTCATGTAATTCCACTGAAGCGAATGCCGTGCCATCAAGGGTGAAGTTGGCACAATATTTTTAACATGCTTGGCGAGTAAAACAAACAAAAGATGCATCTCTGTTCTGGGAATAGGGTATATCCATGCAAATCCTGACTCTGATGTCAAAAGGGTTTCTGATAGTTTCACTGCTTTGTGGATAGGAGAAGATTTCACTTCAATTACATTTCACCCCAAATATTACTTAGTTATTAAAATGATGGACAAACACATATTAATGCAAAATGTATCCTAACTTTGATTTTTTCTAGGGCAAATTGCAAGTGAAAATAAGTTTGTTTCATTATAATTTACTACTTGTCACAGAATAAATATTGCATCTCTTCAGGTACAGTTTCTAAAATAAAAATATACCTTAAGTACTGGGAGACATGCCAGAAGCTCGTTACTTGTCTCCAGATTTACTACATGGGAATAATGTGGAAAAAAACCTCACTGTTCTTAGATTTAAACTCAGCAACCTATAAAATTTATTCTTATATGGTATACTCGTTCATGACCTCTAGTCTTAAGAAATTCTGTCATGTTTGAAAACTAGTCCCTAGTGGAGCCTGTATCAATGTTAATAGCTAAGAGGTCAATGCAACTGCTAAACAGTTTGTATTACTGTCAGGGTGGTCATGAAAACAACACCTGCTGCATGAGCACTTGGCAGCTGGGTCAACAGGCACTGTGGGAATTTATCAATTTAGGGGGCCACTTGCATAACACTTTGACTGATGAATTGGCAAAGACTGGCTTACTGGACTAAAGCTGCTCTATTATGTATGACTTTCTTTGGGATGGCAGAGGAATTGGCTTCCTGCAGGCTCCAGAAAATAGTCAAAAGATAAACTGAACTGTTTTTTCCTTATAAAATGATAAAAAGTGAAAGCTCCTTAATACCCAATGTTAGAAACAGTAAGAAAATGAAAACAAAACCGTTACAGTCAGTGGATTGTGCTATGATTAAAAAAAAAACCCTCAGTTTTTCCATAGTGGTTACAAAGGACTTTTTGTGGTGTACTTCTGTAAAGTGAAACTCTCTAGGCTGGTATTTACTAAGAGCTTTAATTTCTCTTTAGTGTCTCTTATGGGAATAGTAACTGCATGTGGCTAGGTAAATGAGATAAGAATTTTGCATTCTAAGACTAAACTAAATATAATTAGACATTAATTCTGACTTTCCATTCTCTTAAATGACTTAGAGGGATAGTAACTTTTTGGATAGAAGGAGATTGTACGGCCCACCTGGGTGGGTTCACCAATAAAATGGCTCATTTTGTTGACAGCTTTAATAAGTGCTTTCAGAGTATATCTCTGAACCATCAAACATAGACTTTTTTTGGAGAATGGGTCTAATACTGTATATTTCTATTCTCATCTCTCATTAACCAAAATCTTCATAAATGCAACATTTAAACATTATTTTTATATTTTTCTGAAAATGGCAAATTCCTGACATATGAGACAGTTGTATTAAAAGCTATAACAGCTGAAGTTCTTGGGAACAGCGTTCACCTTAGCTTCAAATCGCCTGAATGAGATCAAGTGCCCCAGACACAATCCTTTGGAATAAATTAATTTGTAAATATTCTTCTGGTATCATAAACCACAGAAGAGTGTCAAAAAGGAATGCTAAACTGAATGGTACAAGTTTGTAGGGTTAAGCAAGTTTAGGGCCTAGTCCAACTCAAAACAATTCCAGCCTGGCCCAAAGACGCTTTGCAAACATGCTGTAGTCCAGAACTGTGTAGACTAATCATAATGCATGGGGAAGTATTCTCCCTTGAAAGTCCATGGAGCACCTGATTAGGTATTAGATACTGCCCTCTTTTTCAAAAATAAACAGGAACTAAGGAATTGCTATACTGGATCAGAACAAGTGTCTGTCTAGTTGAATCATGTATTAGACTATGACAAATACTGGATGATTCAGAGGAAGAAATGGATTTCCTTAAATGGATTTCTATACCTATGTCTGGTGAGTTTCTTTCTAACCCTGGGCAATGTTTGATTTAGATCCTAAAGCATAAGAGCTTAAGGGTTTGTCTACACTAGCACTTTTGTCGGCAAAACTTTTGTCAGTCAGGGATGTGAAAAAACCAGTCCCCTGACCAATATAAGTTTCACCAACAAAAGTGTCGGTGTGCACAGCACTATGTTGGTGGGAGATGATCTCCCACTGACACAACTACCATCGCTCGTTGGGTGTGGTTAAATTATGCTGGTGGGAAAGCTCTCTCCTGCCAGCATAGAGTGGCTACACGAGACCTTATAGCAGCTCAGCTGCAGGGGTACAGCTGTGCTGCTGTAAGGTCCATAGTGGAGACATAGCCTAAGAGTTGTTTTCTTTCTCTCTCTCTCTCTCTCTTTTTTTGCTGGGTGGGGTGGGGGGTGGGCGGGTAGTATCCTTAGCTAGTGTGGTGGTGGTGGTGGTGATGATGATGATACCTACAAAAAACTTGACAATGATTGGGGTGAGAGCACTGCCATTCTTGCTGACCAATATTGCCTCAGTTTCCTTGTACTCCGGTTTGTCTCCATCTGTTGTCACTTGTCTTCTACTTAGATTATAAACTCTTTGGAGCAGGGATGTTTTTTGTTCTGTGTTTGTACAGCACCTAGCACAACGTGGTCCTGGTCCATGGCTAGAATAATACAAACAATGTTATCTCTATACATGTTTGTTTGCTCTTTTGACTCCTGCTCTGTGGCTCAAAAATGTCTTTGGTAGTGAGTTCTATAGGCTAATTGTACATTGTGTAAAATAAACAAAAGTCCTTTCATCAGTTTTAAATGTATTGCCTTTCAGTTTATTTTAATTGAATGTCTCTTGGTTATTGTAATATGAGGGTAAATGGCAGTGCCCAAATGACATACTACAAACCATTCTTTGTTTTATATATCTCAATATTTCACCTTTTATTAATCTTGTATCTACATCAAATAGTGGTTTTTTTACATCCTCTTTTTCTATGTGGAAGTCTTTCCATATGTCTGACCATTTTCATTGCCCTTCTGTCATAGCCACTCATCACAATGGTTTCAGAGCACTTTCCACAGTTTAACTTATTAATTATTATTATTTTATTTAGTAGTAGTGGTATTGTGGTAGCGCCTGTGAGTCCCTGTTATGGGTTTAGACCACGTAGTACGAGATGTTGTACAAGCACAGAACATGTTTAAAGATGTTGAATTCAACTGTCCATAATGATGTCTGCAGCTTCCCTTGAGTTAGTTAATTTGAAACCATCAACATGTGACCATAGTTCAAGTGATTCCTTCCAATGTGTTTTATCTAGCACTTGTCATTTGCCAGTGTGCTGACCACTCCTTTCTTCGGTCCCTCTGGAATTTCTCCCTGTTTTCTCTATTGTTCATTAACCTAAATAACTTTGTCCTCCAGAAATGTTGCCACTTTGCTGTTGACCCCTTTTCTCAGATAATCAATTTATACTGCAGCTTTACTATGGGTCTTTGGGACATCCTACCACTGACTTCTGTTCATACTGAAAATTTGTGCATTTATTCCTACTCCTTATTTTCTATCTTTTCATCAAGTCCTAATCCATGACAACACTTTACTTCTCATATCATGGCAACATATTTTCCTTAATACCCTCTAATTCTAATAGGTTGGAGAGGCATAGTTTTCTTTTATAGGAAATTCTATCTTTAATTACTGTTTTAACTAATATACCTGATGCTGAAGTTTTACTTCTCTGTAAATGCTAGGATCATTCTCCTCTTCCTCTAAGCATGAAGAAAGCACAACATTAGCCTTTCAGTTGCTGATATTAGTGACAGGTAAATCTTTGGATCCAATGATCTCTTGAAAAGTGCCATTTTAATAAGATTTTTTTAAATTGCCTGTCTCCTTCCTTTTTGTATGGGCGCAGATATGCCTGACTCTGATATAGGTATACATCCATACTGATAAGTAATACTGACCTACTGTCATTTCAAAGCAGAATAGATCGCAGTGGACTAGCGTACTGTAGTATGGTCCACACAGTTAATGTGCAGCATGCTAGCGCTGTAGATTTACACCCAGGGTACTGTGTGCTAACTGTTCATCTAAATAAAGCCCTAATTTTGATTATGTGCCTATTCTTATATATATTCTTTATCTGAAATCCTATTATCTAATTGGATGCTCTAGCCTCAACCCATCCTTCTTCTAGCAGAGCTGGAATTACTGACCTCTTCTTTCCTATTAGATACCTACTTTATCTTCTGTTATTGACATCTTCACCAGAAGACTCTGCCCAACTGGAGTGCAGCTCAGTATCTGTCAGCTTTCCTCTGATTAGAAGTTTAATTTTACCTGTCTTGATTTTCCTTGCCAGCAATCTCGTTCCACTTTAATTATCTCTTCCATATTAGCCTCTCCCTTCCCTAGTGCCTACAATGTGACCATCTCCTCTGTACACATAATCTCATTTGCACAATGAGATGCTGTAGTTCCCCCTGCCTAGCACATGCAACCAGAGGCATGCGAGAGAAAGATATCATAGAGCCCTGGACGTAAGCCTTCCTAATAATCCAACTTTGACTTCCAGAACCAATCTTGTACACTTCCTTGTGTCATTTATACCAGTATATGACACTGCCACAGGCTCCTCCTCCTCCTTCTAGAAGTTTGTCTAGATGTGTCAGGAAATCTGCACACCACTGTGTGCCTAGTAGGCAACTCTCCAAATGGTTTTCATTGTCTCCGCATACCCAGTTAACAATATTTGACAATAGAATCCTCTATGCTCATAGCAAAAAGAAAAGGAGTACCTGTGGCACCTTAGAGACTAACAAATTTATCTGAGCATAAGCTTTCATGTTAGTCTCTAAGGTGCCACAAGTCCTCCTTTTCTTTTTGCGAATACAGACTAACATGGCTGCTACTCTGAATGCTCATAGCATCTCTCTTTGCCATGTTCCCCAGTCTGTGAGGGGTACCTACTCAGTCTCTTCTATCAGAAATAGAGATTTGACTGTCTATTGCACTTGCAGCCTTTTCCCTTGTGACACTAACATTTGTAAGCCGAAGGATTGTGGCTTCAGGTTCTTTCTGCCTGAAAGTGGCCTCTGCCTAGCAAGTTTGCTATGTTGCCATCCTGTCACAGGCTTAGATCTTCTGCACAGATACACAATCACCAAGTCTCACTCAGGACTCACTAACTTCAACCAAAATAGACCACTTCAAATAGATCAGATAGAATAACTACTCTCTCAGCTCCTGTTACAGTAAGTTGAATTATCTGATCAGAATTCTGAATGAACCATCTCTGATTTCACTCAGCCTGACTGCCATGTAAGACAATCATACTCTAGAAAGTGAGGTCAGACGACTCCACTGGATATGTTGCTGGATTTTCTCCACACATCCTAATATGAGGGTGGTTTCTTCTGCTGTTGACTAAACAGTCAATTGTGGAAGAATTTTAAAGGAACCACATGGCCTGAGATTTTGAGGTGGGGCTTTGCCATGGTTGATACTGTACATTTCTTTGTGAGGTCACAATGGTGGGGAAAGTTTTTGTTTGCCAGATGGGGTGGTTATATAATGACTTCCAATTACAGTTAGCAGAGCTAAAACCCCAGATCTCCTCCATATTCAAACTATGAACCTCTACCTACCACTTGGGCTAAAAGAGTAACTTCATTAGTTGGTAGCAGCAACAGGTAGCTGTGTGGAACTGCTGCTAGGAATTGGGGACAGAACATATTCCTCAGGCAGAGGACGCTTATTCTGTGCCTCTGAGTTACTCATTTGTAGCCAACACCCACCATTTGGCTATGTTTGTTCATGTGGAATGTTCTCACTGAGCTGATAAACAGAGCTGCTACTTGCTCCATGTTCACATGCCTCCTGAGACCCACTTCTACCAAGGTGCTGACAAGAAATAGCTGATAGATTCTTGCAAGATTGAGGGTAACTAGGATAGTCTGTATATCTAACATCTCTTTCACAGCAGTGTATTATGAAACATTGTATTATTGAGAGGCAATCATCTTGACAACTTTATTTGTATGGTATGGTCATTTGCCCTACACTTCATCTTAGTTTTGTTTATTTTAGACTTAAAACTCTTGAGACATGGATTACGTGTGTGTGTGTGTGTGTGTGTGTGTGTGTGTGTGTGTGTGTAAAGCAGCTAGCACAGAGTGGGCACTATCAGAAATAAATGATAAATGATATTTGTATGGAGATGAAAATGTATATACTGAATTATGCATTAGACATTAAATTTTTCAAAGGCTTTGACTTTCTTAAATGCATACCTGATCACCAGTATGCTAGCAATGAATGAAAAACTAATGCTTAAAATGTAATGATGCTCACATGCCAAGATGTTGGACTGAGTCCAGTTCACCTAAAAAAAAATCCTACGATGATAGTTAAAAACAAACAACAAACCCTCCTTTGTCCAAGAACTATGTTCTTTGCCACAATCCATGTAATTTCAAATGTATGCCAATGTACAAGGACAATGTCTATAGCGCTCAGGTTACTTTCTCCAGTAACCAAACACAAATCTTCCCCCCTGCCCACACATGAATTAGCTAACCAGGAACACTGCAATGGGAGGTCTGGTCTTTCAGGTATGTTATTTTGAGACCACCCTACCAGACAAGGCAACAAGAACACAAAGCCAGGGTCAAACAAGGCAGCCCCTTGTAATTGGATACTAATAATGGATTTAAGGTGTAAATTAACTTAAACCCATACACCAACAGACTAAACAATCAAAATGAGGCTAGCAAGATTTGTGTTGGAAAAAATGTTTTAATACTAGAAAGCATACATAAAACATGCATAATAACCTTGACTGACAGACTGCAGTCACATCTGTTTCCTAAATAATTGCAGTATATCTGGGTGGGATACTAATCACAGACCCTTAGAACTATACTGTCACTAGTATACTATAACATAGTTCTAAATGCAATTAATTTATTACTACAGTCACATCATTATCATGTGCTGTACCAACAACAACATTCAGAATTTCAACTCTGGTTAGAAGACAAATTGTTCACAGGAGCAGTAAAAAGATAATGAAAATGTGGACTATCTTGATGTGAACAGGAAAACATGTTGAAGTAGATCTAAGCAGCAGGCAGATATGAATGATTCTAATAGCTCACTGAAGGATGGTTGGGTGAAAGTAATTAGTACAACTGGTTCAATGGTTGTTGCCCTGTTTTCTTGTGTTAGCATTGGGTTCAGTCTTGTAGCCTGTGTGCATGTTTTTGCAGGATGGAGGTGTAAGACACTTAAGATGACACAGGCTTGGTCTGATGGAGCTGCTGGTGCCATGGGAAGAAAAGGCCACTTCTCTAACTAAGGTGAGTTCCCTTTAACTGCTTTTCTCCCATTACCCCATTGTATTAAATTAAATGTATTAAAATGTAATGATGCTCACGTGCCAAGATGTTGGACATTGGTGTATGGTAGGGAGGGGTTTTGTGCACAGTTTTCAGATCCCCTATCAGTCTCTTGGAAGTAGTTGCATTGTAAAGAACTTGAAATTGGGGTAAAGGGATTTGCTTCTTCATATGCTGACTGGTGTACAGGGTAGTATAGAAAGAACTTGGGCCTATTTTTGTCCATTTGAGTCTGATAATTCCTCATTTTTGATGTGCTACTTTTGGTGCTAATTACATCTCAGAAAACCTTTTTGGGTGATTTTAATTTCATCACTGTTTTTATCACAAGTCAGAATAATTTTATTGAGTCTATGGATTTTGTTTTATAAATCATTTGGGTAGGATTTGGGGGCCTGTTAGAAATAGTTGCTGGTTTTTAGGACTTGATACACAATTTGGAGTATTCATTTGGTGGTGGGAAAACAGAAGATCCTTGGTATGGCCTTTGCTTTTCTGGTCACAGATAAATTCTGGGGTGCACTGTTCATTGTACAAACTTACCTGGAGAAGAGGTGGATGACAGCAATTTAACCCATGCATATTACTGTCTGGAGGCAGGGACATCTCTAGAAACCATCGGGCAGATCCTCAGCTGGCATAAATTGTCATAGCTCCATTGAAATCAATGAGAATCTGCCCTCATATGTGTTCTTCCTGTGTGTGGGACCTCCCAGGCAGGAGAAAAAAAGGAATGCTTTGGGAAGAAATGTGTATGTTCCTCATATAGTCATTGTCACTACACAGACCCTTTGAACCAGTTCCGTATGTGAACTACTACATCATTTTGCACAGCACACCCGCTGGCCTTGGGCACCAGTCACTAAGACAGGAAGAATTTGTTGTCGTGACACTGGTGAGTACTATATATACTCAGCTGTAGGCACTTGTGATTCAGAATCCCAGCTGAATCTTCTGTGTGGATCAGTTCAAAAGGTTCTACTGTAAATATGGGAGTCTAGGCTGCCACAAATGTACCCAAATAAGCCCAAAATATGAGCATCTAGGCTGAAGTAGGGTAAGATCCAGAGATTGAGGAAGATGATATATAGGCTTCCCCTGACAGTTTAAAAAATCATGTCGTAGCATTTAAACTACACTTGATAGTGGTTACTTTTGGTGAGAGTGTGTGTACCAGGTGATGGCTCCTACATCTGCTGCTAGGAAGCCTCCTGAATTGAGAATTTCCCTCAGTTTTTGTTCAAGCATTGCATGACCAGAGCTACATGGAAAAGTGAAGCATAAATAATTTATTCTGTTTCACAGAGTATTCATTTTATATTTTGCCCAGGTAGTTTTTATTAACCTGCTTATGAACAGATTGATCTAATCTGTGATGTGAATAAAGCAATGCTTACCTTTTGGGGTCAACAATCTTGTAGAGTTTCCCATTGTGAGACTGTGTAATGCTTTTGCTGCTTGATAAAATGTACACCTCACCTGTTAAAGAAATAGATCTAGTAAATTAGTGTTCTTTAATAATATGCTGTACCTCTGACTTACCATCTAGCTCTATTTGCAAGATGGTGAAAACCTCATGAAATAAATATCTTGCATCATTGGAAAATACAATGTAATTTTCCTGTTTGAAAACATGTATGAAACAATTCTTACCAGTTAAAACTAGAAACATGAAACAAACTTTGTCATGCAAATTTAAAACCAAATTCTTCACTTTTAACATTTTATAGAGCTAGTTGAAGATTTCCGAATTTCAAAATTTAGACAAAACTTCAAAATTTGGGTGGGGGGGAAGAAGGGGGTAATTTCATCTGCCCATTCAATCGTTTTACTATTGAAATATGGAGTTATATAAATGTAAATTATTTTTTGTGATGTGAATGTGTGCAATGTATGACAGGCTCTTCGTTATAAAGATGACTAATTGCCTGTGGGCTGTTCTGACAAATATCCATTTCGATTTAAAAACTATATATACTAGAAACACCAAGTTTTTTCCTTTCTAAAGGTGGTAGTGTGTGCATTTGTTCATAAAAGCGAAGGAATAGCATCAGCTAGATGCTGTGCAAACATCCTATGTGAAATTGTAGTAAGCACCTCAGTACTGAATTGCAGTCCCATTGCCACCCAAATCCTTGGCATCTATTAAGACATTCCTGCCAGTTGTGTCAATGCGGTTAATGATCTTTTGATGTCAAGAGTGTGAAATCATCAAACTCATTTTTCCTTTACACCAAATTCAGGATTTGAACTCAAGTTTCTAAGGTGAAAGTGTCCTATCCTACTATGGCACTGAACTTCCATAGTTAATTGTTTAAATGAGTGTTGAGAGGCAAATATAAGTCAGTCATTAATTTACGAAAATCTCTTATTGGTCTTTACACAAAATCCAGTTAGCATGAATGAGAATTTTAAGTGCTGAAACAGGAGGAATAAATGGCATTTAGATATTTTCAATCAATTCTTGGCCTCCCTTTGATGTGTGTCTTATGCTCATGGAACTTAAACTACATTTGTGCCTTTCACTTAAGTTCATACCCCCTGCGTTTGTGCACAGATTGAAAATAGGGACCTTCACCCGTTCTGCTACCTCTCCCTGTTGCTTCTTACATAGATGCTAAAGAGTAGGAGGGACGACACTATGGCAATCTTGGTCAAAGAATTAAAAAGAAAAGAAAAGCTATGCTGTAGAGACTGATACAATTAAAGACCTACTATAATACTGTATGGTGCAGCATGTAATTTTGGTAAGATTTATTTTGTAACTTAATAAGAGTTTTTCTACTATACCTAATTCATCTTCACCAAATCCCAAAATGTGACCTGAAAAGAAGCCTCTACATGAACCACTGTTGCCAAGACATAGAGGTTTCTCTTGCCACTGTTTGGTTACAGGACTCTGTTGCAGCGTTAAAAAATTTCTGTAATCAAACACATACAATGCAAACTGTTATATAGCATTTGAAAAGAGAACTTAAAATGTCCAGATAATGAAAGGAAGTTGCAGTAAGTAGTTCCATGGACACTTCTATAAAATTAAAATGTAAAAATACAGTTTCCCAGCGGGCATTGTACAAACACAATTAATCCTTCTGCCATCCTTACTCACGTTGCTTAGTGTCTATGTGTGGCAGAATTGAGCCCAAAGTATTGTAAATATATATATCCTGAAAATACTTCATAAAATATTTCTCTTGCACATAGGTACTAAGCATTTCTCTTGCTTGGTGTGACAGGACTGCACCCATTCATCCAGAAAGCATTACTTTTTCTCCATCATTGATGTTTCCATGAGACCAAGATTCAAAGCTGCTGTGTTAATCAGTTAGACCCCGATCTTGTAAATACTTACACACATGCTTAAATACTTGATCCATTGACGTCAATGAGACTACTCGTGTACTTAATGTTAAGCATGGGCGTAAGTGTTTGGAGGATCAGAGTGGATTAGGGGGTCTCTGAGGAACCTTTGGGATCAATATCTCCATTTTAACCTCCTCCAGAGATCAAGTATGTCACCGCTGCTGCTATTCATTAGAATGCCATGACTCAGAAAGTAGTGGTCCCTATCTTGTTTCCAAATCTGGAGATTTCCCTATGGCATTGCCACACTGCAAGGCTGGCAGAACTACTTTAATATGCAAACATGCAAAATATTATTGTTGCTTTATATGTGTCATAACTGAATATATTTTAAGACACCTACCCGTTGCGGTCTCCAAAAACATAACTTCCATAAAGTCTCTCAGACTGGCAACCTCGGTATACAAATCCACCGACCAATGGTCCACTACTGAATGGTTTGAATTCTAGAAGTGAAGGCTCGCTTTCTAAAAAGTAACTACCATAGCATTAGATCAAATGCAATTTCATATATTAAAAACAATTATGCAAATACTGTATGAAGAAAAGTTATTGCCATTTAAATTGCACCAATGTTGAGATGTACAGGATGTATAAGATAGGAAATCGAGCATAAGGGAAACCAGAAAACACCGTCATAAACATAGAGGGACATAGCCTAACCTAAGACTGAGAGAAGAATAGAGCCAAAGGGGTCATATCCTAACTATCCTATTGAAGTTGATGGGAGTCTTGCTATTGACTTTTATATGACTTGAGTTTCACCCACAGAATGGATCTGTTATGCTTCAGCATTATAAATAATAAAGGGGTGATTTAGGGATTTAGGAGTTCAAGTCCCATTGACTTTCAGCAGGACTTGTGCTTTTGAAAATCTTGCCCAAAGCTTCCTTCTTTTAAGGTCAGTTCCTTAATGCAATAAGCCTGTACTGTTCAGTATCATGCATCAGTATTGCTGACTGTAGTTTCTTATTTAGGCTGAGGCCATTATACTGCTGCTAGGGTTGACAACAGTTAACATGCATTTTTTTCTTGCAGAACTGCACTGTTAAATCATATCAGATAATCTCCTCAACGATGTTAATGTGTAAATGATCCTATATATGCAATTAAACTATATTTAAAGATTACATAGGTTAAAACCAGGCTCAAATTTTGTTACAATTATGTAATTTTAAATCACAGCCAATAGATATTTTTATTTTACATGAATATTGTTGCAATTGGACTGCCACTTGTAAATCTTTGTTGACTGAATTTCCCAGATTAGATTATGATTTTAAGGGATGAAATTACACAAGGGAGAAAGGGAAATTATGATTTATTTTTTTTTGTTTAAGCAACTGACCACTGCACAAGCTCTGGCAAGTTCTTCTGGACGGACACAATTCCATGCCACGATATTGCTTAGTTTGATCTACGGTAGAGATGCAGTCAAAATTCCGTTGGAACAGTGGTTTACCAAATCCGTTTCAAACCACATTTTTCTTTGGCTTGGCATTCATAAAATGACAACACCAAATATGTGAAATAACTAAAATTGAAGTGACTGTATTACATATGTGGACTACTGCATGAGCCAGCTCAGCTGTTCTACTTTCAAAGTACGGTACAGATTGGGGGAGAAATGGGTATACATAGGTCAGTCTAAAGACCTAGATGGCTTATGTCCGATGAAATTAGGTCAGTCCTTGATACCATACAAGTGACACTGCTTTGAACTTTACCACACTTTACCGCAATGAATTTAGAAGCTGTTAAATGTTCAACATAGGCAGAAGATAGCTCTGAGCTGTGGTCATCTGGCTTTTGTCTGAATTTGCAAGTGTCCTCAGCAAGCATCAGACATTAACATTAAATATAACTCAGATAATTATTTAGCAATAATAGCCCCAAGTCAATAGATTATATCAATTCTTTAAAATCCAAGTTTCCTGATGTACTGTGCGCCATGTTATGACTTGTGAAGTAATATTATATTATACATTTCCAAACTGAACATTTTAACTGAAATTTAAACAGTGTTCAGTAGTTTCCCTATTTGGTTGTTGGAACAGAGTTCCACTCACTGCTAGGGCACCTCCTCCTGGCTGCTTTGGGGATTAGCTCTTTCCAGGTTTTATGCCACCTTCTGCCACTCGCTTGCTTGCTCTGCCACCTCTCTCTCTCTCTCTCTGTGGCTCAGGGTGCTCTATCTTCATGGCTTCCTGCCGGGTCACTAGAGTCTCGCCTTCCCAGGTATCAAAGTCCCTCCATACACACTATCTCCAGCAGTCTTCTCATCCACTGACCAGATTATGCCAGTTCCCAGTGGCTTCAGGGAACTCAGGCTTGCCCTCTCCTCTGGGTTCCAGCTCAGGGATCCTCTACTCAGCCAAGGGCTGTACCGTCTTAAACCTTGCTGCCCTTTCCCTGAATCTTTTCCTACACCCTGTCAATCTAGTTTTCTTTCCTTCCCTCTCTAATGTTCAAAGAGTTGCTACAGGCTCCCTCACTGCAGCCCCTTTTTGATGCCAGCTTCCTTGTTTTATACTAGCCCCACCTGTTCCTTCTCAGCTGGGCTCCATCTTCATTCCGGGGATTTCTGAGGCCACCTAATTCCCCTGACCTGTGGCCTATCTGATTAATTGGCCCCTTCTCAGTCCCATTATCGTCTCCTAGGTTAGTATGGGGGCAAATACCCCCATCATATTTGTGCTCTGTTGTTTTGCCTCTCATTTAGTCTCCATTACAAGAGGCACATTGCCTAAGACTTAAATTCTGTATCTTAAGAGGTTACATGTGAATGAGTAAGCATACATTTTCATCACTTCCTGATCTTTCAGAAAATTTTCTTTATGAGCAGTCACATATGGTCACAAACATGTATAACAACAGACCTTATCATTTACATTTTCTTTTCTTTCCTTTATTTTCTTGTACTTTGTCTGTCTTTGGTTTCCTATTAAGTTTACAATATTCCTTTTTATCTGGTTTTTCCTAGTTTCCTATGGCAATACACCATAATATGGCAATACTACCATATTTATTATTCCATAGACTTTTTGAAGGCTGTTTTTCATAATAGTTTTGGATAAAACTTACCATAGTCTTTCCCCTTTACTATTTGCAAGATTCTTGCTGAAGATCTATTCTTTCCATTTGAGTCTGAGCAAAGTATTGTTAAATTAATATTTACATCTGTTGGGTGGCGATCCACGGCACACCTGTGCATCAAAAAGCATGTTAGAAAAGTCATAAAAGACTAGGGGAAAGCTTCTTATGGACTCTTATTTCTCTACTAATAGAATATCGGGTCAAATTTTGGAGGACTATTCTATTTTTGTGGAGTATATTATTCACTGTGCCCAGATCACAGAGAAAACAAGTTTGTGTGCATAAGAAAGCGTTCATACTTTTGCGACGAAAAAACAAAACTACAGCTACAAAAAACCCCTTATGCTTCATGACACATTCTGTAGAATGGATAGACTTTTTTCCTATTTGTCACCAAGAATTGGGCTCTGCTGAATAATGTTTGAAATTATTGGTACTTTAACTAGCTTTAATTCTGTAAGGCTCATCAAATCTATGCAACTTGATTCTTATTGCATAGTGGTGTTGGACCACAGAAAGGAAGCAAACAACAACTCCTTTTTTAACCAAATTGAATTTCTTCTGTTTCTCAAAGCATGGCCTTAAATGTTACTGGGCAAGTTTATACTCCATCACTACGTTGGCACAGCTGCCCTGATGCAACTGCACCACTGGTGAAGACGTACTATGCCAACAGGACAGCGCTCTCCTGTTGGCATAATTACTCCACCTGGGTGAGAAGCGGAAGCTATGTCAGCGGGAGAGCATCTCCTGCCAACATAGTGCTGGTATGGACAGCGCGAAACTTGCATTGTGCAGGGGTAGGGCGTTTTCACACCGCTAAGCACCGTAAGTTATATCAACTGTAGTGTAGACCTGACCTTTAACATTACTGCCCCTAATTGCTGAACTACAGATTATGTGAATCCCTCTGCTCTTTGTTATCGTTTAGATTGCACCAGATGTTTCTGTTTGTTTTCTACTTGCCTTTTTTTCTCAGTTAAGAAAAGGTTTCACTTTTTTCCCCCTCAGCCATTTGGAATTGTATTACTCTACACTTCATTTTAAGTTGTAGTGGCTAATTGAGTTCTCTTTTCTTTCTTAAAGCTAACAAGATATATCTCCCACTATTTTAAAAATACTTCTGTTTCTGCCACTTCAAAAGATGATTTATTACTTGAAAATTTTGTGCCTTTTTTCTACCAAATATATTTTTTGAACTATGAGAAATCTGTACAAACCTCTGAGGGTTTTAAGCAGCTTGCTGCTGGCTTTATTAGCTGACTTCTGCTGACTCTAGAATTATTGCTATGAAACCATCTAAAATATTTCCTAATATACCACACCTTAACTCACTCCTTTGTACAAAGGTGTATCAAAAGATTCTTAATATAATACTGAGCATGTATCTAGTACATTAATGTTTGTACAATGGTCTGAAGATGTAATGTTTACACTCCCTGTTCCCCTCCAAAATTACTATCTCCCTTTTCAGATAGGGAATCTGAGGAATAGCTAATTGGTTTGCCCAAGGCCACAGAATAAGTACCTGGCAGAGCTGGGAATATAATATAAAAGTTCCTGCATTTCATCTGCATATTTAGCCAACTAGACTTTGCTGCCTCTGATTGATCTGAACATTAAACAAATGTTCAGATCAAGATGAAATACAGCAAATTTTCAGTATCCTGAAAACAGGCATATCCTCCTTTTTCCTTTCTAAAAATGAATTTAGTGCTCTGGGAAGGGCTTCATTGACAACAATACACTTTCTTTGCTCAGGACGGGTACAGCCTGGGCAGCAGCAGTGCAAACTTCTTTAAACTGCCTTATGCATGTGCCTCCATCTCAGTCAGGAAGCAACTACCTGTAAGGGCAAGAAGATATTGTAGTTCAGCTTCTATAGCCCTTCTATAGACCTTGGGGTCTCTGAGGGTGTGAAATAATCTCAAATGTTGCTGGTATTTTTTCTTCTTTAGCCATGCATCTACTAGGCATTGGAGAGACACCACCATTTAAGATGTGCTATTAAAGATACACTAGCTGGCAGCAACTTGTAGTCAAAACAGCCTTGATTTGCAATAGTTCTCTAAAGTTGAAGATCTCCTGTATCCCATTACCATATTTCCAATTTCATACTAGAGAAATGATTGGCCTGCTTACAAAGAACCTGTGCATTTTGCTGGATTAACTCTCCTATAGGCCTGGGGCTATTAGATTTTGTGGGGCCCCTGTATACAAGTCTTTTTCTTAATTTAAAACAAAATGATCACAATTATGGCATCGAGACTATTAACGCTATACTAAACTTGGCTTTTAATTAACATAAAACCATTCTGTGGTTACATTTCAGCCTTAAAACATGTAGAATATAGTTAAGTTAATTCAAAATAGCCTACTTCTTCCCTTAGAACAGCTGTTATACTAGTGTCTTTCTGAGGGGGCGTTTGGGTGCAGAAGGGGGCTCCAGGCTGTGTTGGGGTGCAGGAAGGGTGAGGGGTGCCGGCTCTGGGAGGGAGGTGCTTACCACAGGCAGCTCCCAGCCGGCGGCGCAGCAGGGCTCAGGCAGGCTGCCTGCATGCCATGTTCCCATGCTGCTCTCAGAAGTGGCCGGCTACTGGCACGTCTCTGTGGCCCCTGGTCGGGGGGGGGAGAGCATGTCTCCGTGCGCTGTCCCTGCCCTCAGCACTGCCCCCGCAGCTCCCATTGCAGTGCACGGAGACACGCTCTCCCCCTTCCCCCCGGGGCTGCAGAGACGTGCCAGCAGCCGGCCGCTTCTGGGAGTGGCATGGGAACACGGCATGCAGGCAGCCTGCCTGAGCCCTGCTACACCACTGGACTTTTAGTGGCACGGAGATTGCGATTGACTGGCAGAGGCTCCAGGATCGACCTGTCGATCGTGATTGACGGGTTGGTGACCACTGAATTGTATAGAATTTTGGATTTATTTTTGTGGGGTCCCGTCCTTAGCCCGAGGCCCTGGGCTGCAGCCCCCAAAGACCCTGTGTTAATCCAGCCCCGAGTAGGAAATCTAGTTACAAAACTATGGTCCCAGCCTGGCCTGATGGATGTGGTGCAAAGGTCCAATCTCAAAGCGGTGTTATTCAAGATTCTGTGACATATTCCTTCCAATTCTTTTTTTTTTTTTTTGGGTGCTAAAACCCTAACTCTATGAGCGGATTTCTGTCCTCTGATGTCTGTCGCTCCTGTTGGTTTCAATAGAAACATGTATAAAACATCTGAGAGCAGAATATGTCCTAGAATTAGCAAGCCTAAGAAGCACCTGGATCACAACAGTGTTTGCTCCTCAACAATGACAAATATAACTTACGTACCTGCCTGGATTGTGGAGTCCATGTGCAAAAATTTCAGGAGGCTGATTGGTGCTGTTAAAGTGTGGGTTGCTTCGTGGTATGGAATAAGGAACATTGCACAAATCAGTATCTACATCCAGACGTAATACAGAACCTGTAAAGTCACTGAGAAAGTTGGAGGATAACATAATTAACTTTAAAAAGTACTTCAGCTGATATATTTAATCTATATAGTACTACAATGAAGCAATAAAGGGAACCACTTATTTCATTGAGCCATATGTAGATTACTTTTAAGGAACATAGGAATCATAGGGAGTGCCATCCCTGAACTGATCAATGGGTCATCTAGTTCATTATCCTGTCTCTGGCAGGATTATGTTTATAAGGAGGTACTTAGTGCTCCTTTATGAAACAACTTGCCAATAGGGGAACTTTCTTCAAACCCTGACAATTGGTTTATGCCCTGGAACATGAGGGTTTACATCCCTCTTATGTTTAATCCTCTCTAAGGTAACTGTGGATGTACTCATTATATAGCAATATAATGTGTGTGTTTGTGTATTTAATATGGTTTTAAATCGTGTTCTTGGATTCAAGAATGATATCTAGTGGGAGTGAGCTCCAAAGGTTAATTGTGGCTTATGTAAAAATAAAAGTTCTTTCATACTTTGAATGGAGCTTTGATAGGAAATGTTGAAGCTAGTAGTGAACAGAATTCTTTTGTCACAAGGAATAGAACATTTTCTCATAATGTTCATGATGGGGTGGGAAAAGGATAACTCAACTTTATATTATACTATCAAAATGTCTTTTCAAAAACATGCATCAACTAAATATTTAAATTAATTGCTTTCTGTCCTTCCCCATATCCAATCCTCAATCTGTTTCAGTCTCTCATTATTGTATGTACATTTAAAATAAAATGTTGGAATTATTCTTCAGTTTTGCCACTGATAATATGCTTATTGCAAAAGCTACAGAACATCTGCTTGTCTATCAGTGGTGATGAGGCCTCTGAGTGTAGCATCTCCTGCCAGTTAATGAGGGAAGATCTCTCCATCTGGACTCATACATTAATTATTCTAAATGACAAAGCAAGTGTTATTCCAACTGGAGTTTAGCACAATGAACCAGGGACAAATAGATGGACAAAGCTGTAGGGGCAGCACCCGAAATAGGATTGCTTCATTTGCTATCTGGATGTTTTCCTGGTTGTTGCAGGGCCATGATTTACCTCGGTATGTGTCTGTAACCTTTTTTACAGCACATTTGCTTCTTTAAATTGGCCTGTTTGGAAAAAAATTATTTAGGAGAGGGAGCCTTTGTTATGTTTAAATTAGGGCTGTCAATTAATTGCAGTTAACACATGCGATTAACTCAAAACAGATTAATGGTTGTTTTTTTTAAATGAGTGTTAATAGCACACCTCTGGAGACGGGACTTGGCGGCAGCCGGGCGGGGAGTGAGGCACAGCCTATGGCAGCGAGCAGGAGGCGACCAGGGACAAGAGACTTCGGAATGAGGGCTGGCCTTAGGGGTGGGTGAGGGGGGCCATTCTGTGTTCTGGGAAAGCTGTCCTGCTCCACTGCTCCTCTTGCCCCCACCACTCCATGGAGCCGCCCCTGGCCAAGCTGCTCTGGACCAGGAGCCTGCCTCCTGTCAGCTGCGCAGTCAGGGGTGCTGGTAGGGGAGGCAGGGAGCTGATGTCGGGGTGTCCCCCTTCCTCTACCCATGTACCAAGTTGCTGCTGAGCTGGGGTCAGGGAACAGGGGGAGCCTGCCTTGTGCTGCTGCTAGCTCAGGAGTGAGAGCTGCTGACAGCAGCTGCTGCTGGCTGAAAAAGTGTTCAGGCTCTTGAATGTTCTGCTTAAAGAGAGAGCACTCCCCCAACACATATACCCACACTTCCCCCCCCACACATACACCCACACTTCCCCCCAACACACACACACAGTCTGTTTTGTTTATCTTTTTACAGTGCAAATGTTTGTAATAAAAATAATATAAAGTGAGCACTGTACACTTTGTATTCTGTGCTGTAATTGAAATCAACATACTTGAAAATGTAGAAAACATCCAAAAATATTTAAATAAATGGTATTCTATTAGTGTTTAACAATGCGGTTAAAACTGCAATTAATTGGGACTATTTTTTTAATCTTGTGATTAATTGTGATTAATTTTTTTAATCGTTTGACAGCCCTAGTTTAAATCTAATCACAACTGCTGGTGACAGGTAATTAAATGCTTTGACAACACACATGTATGAAAAGATTTATTTCAGCTGCAAGAATGTACTGAGACTATTTGCTTAACTCATGCTCCGAAGTCAATGATGCTTAGTATCATGAGTAAGGTGAGCAGGGTTTGTCCCTCTGTATTTGTGGTGACTGGTCACAACACTGGGGGAACTCAAATGTCTGACCCTAATTATTGTTGAAAGGCAGAAGACAAATAATTAAAAAAAAGGACTCTATCCATTGGCAGGTTTTGTACCTTAAACCATCCATCTCCTCCATATCATCTAGAGTGATCATTCCATCACCAAGGAAAATGTATAAGAAGCCATCTGGGCCAAACAGAAGCTGTCCTCCTAGATGTTTTCGGTGTAGCTCTGCTACTTCTAGAAACACTGTTGCTGTTCTCATATCAACCTGGTGTGGATTTTTCCTGTGGTATGAAGATATAAAAATAGACTCATAGACTCAAAGGTCAGAAGGGACCATCATGATCATCTAGTCTGAGCTCCTGCACATTGCAGGCGACAGAACCTCACCCACCTACTCCTGTAATAAACTCCTAACCTCTGGCTGAGTTACTGAAGTCCTCAAATCATGGTTTAAAGACTTCAAGTTACAGAGAATTCACCCTTTACATTAGTTTAAACCTGCAAGTGACAAATGCCCCATACTGCGAACCTCCCTGCCCCCAACTCCCAGAGTCTCTGTCTATCTGACCCAGGGAAATATTCCTTTCTGACCCTTTCTGACAATATGGAGATCAGTTAGATCCCGAGCATATGGGCAAGACCCACAGCCAGACACCTGGGAAAGAATTCTCTGTGGTAACCCAGATCCCTCCCCATCTCGTGTCCCATCACGAGCCAATTGGAGATACTTGCTGCTAGCAGCCACTGATCGGCTACATGCCATTCTTGATTTCCTATTTTTAACAATAAACTTAAATTCAGTCAAATGACAGAACAGCTATTGTAACTCTACAGTAAAACATCAAACAATTTCACAGAAATCGCTGTCACAAAAGATATTACACAGGATAATTTGGGAACAACTGTAATAAAAATGATAATTGAAAGTGTATTAAAAAACAGAATGAGGCAATATACTCACTGCTGTTTCAAAACTATTGCTTGAAATTAACCCAGTGGTACTTCCTGAAGGTACCTAAATATACCCATTGTAAATGTTACAGTTCATTTCAAAAATAAGGACTACCAAAGAGAGAAGAGTGCTGAACAGCATAATGTTTTTGATTTTTTGACTTTTAATGGTACCTGGATACTGTGTATTCTACGACCCTAAGGATGTGGTCATGAGGTCCAATGGCCCACCGTTCTTGGTTGGTGGTATAAGACACATACAGCTTTCCATTTTTCTTATAATTGGGATGGAATGCAAGGCTTAACAGTCCTCTTTCATCTCCTCCCTGCAGTCAAATGAAAAACACAAAGAATTGTGAAGTTAATTATGTTCTTTATTGTGTTTCAGCTGGAACCCCAAAAAAGTCTTTCTTATGGATAATCTTTGCCCAAACTCTTTTCTTTCTTCCTTGACTACTGCACAAAAAGGATTATAAAACATTTCACTTTCAGCTACTCTTTAAGAGTTAGAACAAGACAATTGTCTTGTGTCGTTATCTATGCACAAGACTCTTATACCACTTTTGTGGAGTGATTTGTGTATGTAATCTCTGGGAAGCCATGAAGACCAGTTTAAGTGCTGTGAAGAATTCTTTGCTGGGTTACTAGGTTGCTTGTAGTTCGTAGAAGACAAATAAAAAGGTCTGTAATCAGCAGTCACTTCTAATCCAAGTATCCAAAACCTAAAACACAGTGTTGGCTGCCAACTCCCACTGTCTTGGCAATATGTTTAGAAAACAGTTAAATTGCTTGTGTAATATGTAAACCTTTGTTTTACCCTGGAGGCAGCTACATTAGTTGTCACAACTATGGTGGTCTGTTCATCATAGCTAGCGTACTGTAGGTAATAAGCAGCCTCGGTCTCTCTGCATAGAAACCATAGTTTTATATGTGGCCTTTCAATGGAAAGGTTTTTGTTATTCTTAAAAATAAAAATAGAAAATCTCCAAACAACTTTTCTTGTTGTTATGATTACCTCCAAGATTAGTACAGTTATATGTTATGCATCAAATCTATATAATATACTGTGACAATGCAAATACCAGTGTACTTAAATAGAAGGCAATTTAATCTTCTGGCTTCTAAAAATATATGTAATTTACCATGGCTTAAATTTCGTTTTGCTGTATTTAAATAAAAAGAGCATATAGATTTGTTTTACCCTTTTAGGTAATATACGGTCATCTGCAGAAGAGCACATAAATAAACAGAATATTTTAATCAATGGTTCAAATTCAATTCATATGTGACTGTTTACATCATGGCTATTTGGTAGCTTAGGTCAGGATTCTTCAGACTTTCAGAGCTGGTAATAGGAAATGTTTTGTGATCTTTCCCCCAAGACTTTAAACCCCATTCAAATGCAGGCAAAATTTTTTGTAACCATTAACCACACCTGTGATAACTGAATATGAAGTTCTAAATTAAAAGGAGTGTGAAATATTTTAAATACACTTGCAATTCAGTGTTATGGATGAGTCTCTCTTGGCTGTTGCGATATGTTCAACAGGAGGCCTCATTCGGAAAATGCACAGTTTACATTTGTTTTCACTTGAGAGATTCCGATACTTTGTTTTTATCACAACCACTGAAGAGAAACCTGACTTAAAGAAACCAGGATGAAAGTAGGATGAGAGCTTTAATAGTTTGTACAACTAAAGCTGGATCCTTCTATTTCAGAGGCAGCCAAAATCAGCTGAGTTTTTGGCTAGAGAAAGTCAGCTACGTGATGTTGTCAGAAGAGAAGTCTGCCCCTTTGTCTTGCAGTGGCCTAGTCAGTGCTACTGAGTTATCTGCATCATAGACAAAGGGGTTGGTAATCCACCCTTTTCTCTTTCGTGGTTCATCAAAAACATAGTCCTGAAGCTGGGTCTGAATTTATTTTAGATTCTGATTTGAGTTCCTGAGAGTTTTGACCAGGTTACCTTGATAAAGTCTGAAACAGAAGGCTAATCTGAGTTTCTTTTTTTACAAACTAGAGGGCATAGATTTCCAAATTTTCTGGTACATGATTCTACCCTGTTGTGCGTAGACACTCCCGTTCTTCCTTTGGAGAGAAGAATCAGCTCATTTAGATGCTCAAAGATGGCAACTCAAATTGAAGCCTACCACCCAAGGTGAATTATTGAAGACATCAGCAAGGGGTGATTGATGATCATTCTTCTAATTTGAAGATTCTGCTTAGCTCTCATAAAATAAAATGCTATCTCCCCTCAGTGTGAAATAGGAGTTGCTGGTGAAAGATCATCACAGAATAGGACAAACAGAAAATTGAGTGGAGAGGTTTTAATGAAGTTCACTGCTTCAACAGCTTCATGAAGGATCTAGCACAGATTTCCAGGCATTTTCTTAGCAACAAGAAATTGGTGGTGTATGAAACACTGAAGCTATGAGGCACTATGTGTGGTGTTTTGCATCCATGTGACCAGACTGCTATTCTTGCTTGTCATTGCTTTGGCACTGTTCCCACAAATGGCAATACATGGCTTTCACTGAATGTGGAAAACTTTTATTGGCTCAGATAAGCAGTCTCTTGTTTATCCTGTCCCAACTTTACAAATTGGTAAGTTGCCTTCAACAGAACCTCAAGAAACATCTCTTTCAAATCCCAGAACCTCTGCAGCACCAGAGACATCAGTTGACTTATCAGGTTGAATTGTTAAGTATTTGCTTTTCCTGGCTTTGGAAAGCAATTGCTCTCAGATGTTCAGCCATGCCACTAATACAGTATGAAATAGCATTATTTGACGAAACTACTGTTTCAAATTTGGTAGCTGCTCTAGGTCCTATATCTTTTGAAACCATACCTACTGTGCATATAAGGATACAGTTTTCTGCAATGGTATGCACTTTATGTTGTTGAACAGGTCAGTAGAGATACCAGATAAAATCTTGGTAGGGAGTTCATTTTGACACTGTGAATCAGAGTAATCAAGTCTTGCTGATTTTTTTTTTTCAAGGCTTCAAGTTTTCTCTCTCTCTCAAAAAAAAAATCTGTTTTCTTTTTCAGTAATGGATTTTTGGTTTCCAAATTCTACAGCAACCCCTCAGGCTTCATACTCTTGGCAACTGGCAATTTGAGAGCATGATGCGCATTTGTCAAGCCAACTGACACAATAAGAAATGTGATGGATAGTTTATTTCCACATTTTACTTTTTCTTTTAGTCGTCATTGAACTAACTTGCCACCATCCTTTTCATGAAACAGTCTAGCTTTCTGAATCACCCCTAGGCTGCAATTGATCTCCAACAAAGTCGGGATGACACATGCAAGTTTATCTGAAGCTCAGCAGTATTTTCAGGCATTAGCCATTGACACCTTTTGTTGGCAGTCTCAGCAGGGAGTCCATGAAATATGAAACTACTCTCTGACCCCTTTGAAGGCGTATCCAAAACAAGGTGAAATGTATTGGCAGAACATAACAAAAAAGCTGGCACTGCACTTTCTGTGCAGTTCTGGAGACTGATTGAGAACTCCTTTTGCTGGTAATTCATCACTTTTCGCCAGCAATATATTTGTTTTAAAAATAGTTTTTTCTATCAATTTGAAATGCTGGGCCAGCTCCTTAGCTTCAGCCAAGGAGTGCTTGGTGACCCTTGTGGGGAGTAGGTTGGATGTAGTGATGCTATAAAGAGGAAAAAATGAAAAAAAATCACGTTGTTAAAAATCAGTTCAGTTTAAACTGGGACCAGACATTAAAATACCTTCATGACAAAGGCACGGTTATTGCATGATGTCACTACATGGCAAGGTATCTGGGTTCCTTATCTTAATATGTGTGGATTTCTTTTAAGTGTAACCTTAACTCAAAATTCATGGGTTTGCAATGCTCGATTTTAGATAAATTACAACATCCCTTTAATGTGTTTTATCCCTAAATTACTGATCAGTATTCTCAACTAACTCCACCTTAATGTAAATTTGTCTGGAAATTGACAGTTGTTCTCCAATATTTTGAATCACTGGGATTAAGGATTCTTAATTCAGTTGCGCCCACGTTAAACTGGAGTAACTCCACTGACTTCAGCTGTGTTGCTTCAGCAGTAATGAGAGGATTAAAAGAGCAGTAAGAAAGTATTTTTGTCTCAAGTCAGTGGCTACAACCTTGAGAACACACACAAGGAGCAGAGTTTTTGAGAAAGAATGTGTATCTATTTAACTTAGGTAAAATCAGTGAGGTTTTAAGGGCGACCACTGTAACTGTTAACCCAACATGTTACCTAAGCAACTTCCTGAAGTGTGCAAAATTGGACTCTATTATATATTTTCAAGTCATTTGTCTAGTGTAATTGTAAACAATTCCAGTAATAAAGTTACAAATGCTTCCTTTGAAAAAATATGCCATAACCAGTTAATTTTACGGGGGTGAAATAGTATTCTGTGTTCGTGTTTAACAAACTTGTGGTCTGGACTATCCCAATTTAACAATTAACAGCATTTAACAGCATTAACAGCAATTAACAGTTGGCAATTAACAGCATCTTTTCACTTAAAGAAAATGGCATGTGTATGTGTCAAAAATATTTTTTAAATATTTAGACTCATAGTATTAAATCACTTCTTCAGTAATTTTTTAGAATGTTTGTTTGTATAATGTCTATTCTGTATAATCTCTTCAGTTAGTAGCCTTTCATTTAATCTATTTCCCATGTAATAAGATCCATTGCAAATCTGCATGACCATATGTTTGATTTTGTGGGTTTTTTGTAAAGTAACGGAAGTACGTTTTTGATCATCTGAAAGCTCTTATTAGGAAATGGCCTTTGATTTCTGCAAACCAGTTCCCATTAGCTGTACCACTAAGTAAGGATGAGTGAAGGGTTACAGTTAATGCAAGAAAAACGCAGAGCTTCACTCATACCTTCTGCAGCTTGGGAAAATTTACCTAGGAATCCCAATTTCCCTTGGAAATACCAACAGAGCCTCTTCCTGCTTGAATCTCCTTACTTTATTGGATCATACTATAGACTTCAACATCAGCATTAGACTCTCTGCCTGGTCACAACTAAATCAACATTTCATGCAAATTTTGCAGACATGTGGCCCCAGCACGTGAAGGGAATTTGAATATTGCAGCAGTGGGACCCAGTAACAAGATTGTTGCACGGGTGCACACTGCCTTCCACGACTTTCTTCCTTCACCATAAAGAGGAAATGAGGAGCCTTCCTGTCAGAGGTCAGGAAAGAGAGGGCAAAAGAAGGGACAGAAAAAGCC